>NC_069072.1:19023369-21523369 GCF_025698485.1 Gossypium arboreum
AAGTTAAATTGAATTTGAGTCGGGATTGGATGGTGATTTATACTATTCTTGTGACATCCCAAAATTGACCCTAGTCGGGATGTGGTTTGGGACCACAAAACCGAGGCATAAAAATAATTTATAATTTATTTTGATGCCTATAATATGTGTTAATTCATGTGTGACATTTTGATGTTTTGATTTAGAGTTATAAATGTGAATTTCACTAGAAAGGGCCTAGTAGTAAACATTGAAAGTATGATGGGGAAATGTGGGATGACTAGTTGATAATACATGCAAAATAAGGGATTTGCATGTCAAATTTCCCCTAACATGAAGTGGCGGCCATGACAAGGAATCATGGGCTAAACATGTCATGAAACATGTTTTGTTGGTGCACTAGGGAGAAACAATAAACAAATGAGTATGGGTAATAAAGAAAGAAAGAAAAAAAATGTGTGTGTGTGGGTGAAACCCCCCTTGCCGTGCATTGTGGAAGAGAAAAAGAAAATTTTGTTCATCCATTTTCTCTTCTTTGGTAAAAATACTAAGGAAAAAAGGAGGATTTTTGCTTCATGCTTGGTTTAGAAGAGAACTAGAAGGGATTTGGCTATACTTGCATCAAGATTAAGGTATGTTTGAGGTTGTGTCATGAGATTCATGCTTGTTTTGGTTGCTAACTTGATGTGCATGTTAGCCATGGTTCAAATCCTTGTTATGCCATGGAAATGGTATTTGGCCAAGGTGGATTTTGTGTTAATGCCATTGCATGTTAAATATGAAGCTTGTTAATGGTGTACGTGATGGGGATTGATGGCTCTTGGACTTTCTTTTAGTATTTTTGAGTGAGACATTAAGTTCTTTGCTTAATCATGACCAAAATGATGGTGTTGTGATGTATTCGGTCATGGTATATCCACAAGTATGATTCATGCATGTTGCATGGTAGGTAAGATTTGAGCTTTGAATATGTGTTTGCACATGATGAATTGGTATGACATATATACTATTTCAAGGTATATATTTGCTTGGGATGATGTTTTCGGTTATGTAGTACATGAGAGATGTGTATTGAGCTACAATATGTAATGCGTTAGTTAGTAAAATGCATGCTGTTTTTGTGTGGTATTAAGTGCATAATCGGCCTCAACATGGACATGCATATTCGCCACATGAGGGGAAATTGGTGTGCATGCATTCGGTTAGAGGCAAGCATATTGATGCCTATTCTTGGCTTAGAAAATTGGCTAAGAGGAATACTAACTAAGGTGTTGAGTTAGATTCATGATTTTTGTACATATCGACTTTGATGCCTAATGAGTAGATATTTATATATTGGCTAGGCATCTTGAATTCCTCTTCCGATGCTCAAATGATAAAACCAATTTATTTGTTAAATTTAGCTCAAGAAGCTAGAGGTGGAGAATCAAGCAAAGGCAAAGGAAAGATAATCGAGTAGTCGATTGGAAATCGTTTCATCCAATATAAGGTAAGTCATTAAGCATATATTTGGTGTTGATGTAAATGACCATAATATATACACAATTGTGTTTAAATGAATTGATGTGTAAATGGAAATGTATGTGTATGGAATGATGCCATTGTTGAGTGTATAAAGGCAGCGAAATGCATAAGGTATTGGTCTCGGCACTAAGGTGTGCGGGTATAAATGGACACGGTGACAAGATTGGCACTAAGTGTGCGGGTTTAAATTGTACAGCACTAAGTGTGCGAGTTTGATTATATAGCACTAAGTGTGCGAGCTGAAAATTATATAGCACTAAGTGTGCGAGCTGAAAATATATAGCACTAAGTGTGCGGATTCACTATATGCTCTTGTATTACAATTGGCACCGAGTGTGCGACATTATCGAGTTAATCCGGACAGCGGATCGGGTAAGTACCTCGAGCTCATGATGAATAGAGAATCGTCCATGCTTGGGGTTGAATTGGTAAGCCTTAAATCTATGTGATGATTGAAATTGTATGGTTGTGCTGGAAAATGAGTTAATGTGTAAAAATGCTTCGATTATCTTGTTGTGTAGAATATGAAATGTGGATGTATGACTTGGTGCGAGATTGGACCGAAAGGTCCGAGGTATTATGGTATAGATTCGATATGGATGAGTACCTAGCCTCGTTTCTTTGTACATGTTGTAGTGGTATGTATCGATTGGATTGATGAATGCTTATGACTTACTGAGTTGTAAACTCACTCGGTGTTTTTCTTGTCACCCATTTTAGGTCTCTCGGATTCGTATTGCTTGCGTGATCGGGACCGTCGTTGAAATCATCACACCGGCTGAAATCTTGTGGTATTGTTTTCGTTGTTGAAGAACATTTGGCATGTATAGGCTATTATATTTTGTCGAATTGTGGGTTGTAAACTTTAAGCCATGTGAAAATGGCCTATGTGGTGCGTCGAGTGGGATGCTAGAACCTATAGCCACGAGTCTTAGAAACTCTAATTTTGACAAGGTGGCCACAATTTGTGTCATGTATGATGGATGATTAAGGCCAAGGAAGATTCATGAAATTGGCATAGTCTACTGCAGTAACTGTTGCGGACAGCAGCAGTGAGATGAGATTGAAAAATCACTAAAAATAGTAGAAGTAGAATTAAATAGTGGGTAAATTATGAAATTGAACCTTGATGAATCTATTTTCATATGGATGAAACGAAACGACCATATGAGCAGTATACTGAGAAATATTAAAGTTCTCGTGAGACAGGGCCAGAACGGTTTCTGGGTCCCCTGTCGTGACTTTGAAAATTTACCATAAATTATCCAGAAAGAATTAGGAGTCATGCCTTATATGTACAGATTCCATTTTGAGTCTAGTTTCATTAGAAACAAACGGCACCAGTATTAAAGCCCTGTACAGAGAGATATTCAAGTTGTAACGCGTGAAGGTCAGAGCAGTCGGTCCCTGTAACATGGGTGACTTTAACTAATAAACTGTACTAATTGGCCCAACCAAAAATTCTAAAAATAAATCCTTGGATGGGTATATGAGTCTAAATTCAGGGAAAATTTACGAAACCAGTTTCCGAGTTTTGAAACTCGAGATATGATTTTTAAGGCGACGGTGACGCGGTTTTCCAGCCTGACTGGAAATGACAAATTAGTTGGTACCTTGAGAGGTTTTGGCGTTAACCTCTAAGTGTCCGACACAGCGGCAGTCACGAAGTTAGGGGTGTTACAATTTATGTGTATGGAATGATGCCATTGTTGAGTGTATAAAGGCAGCGAAATGCATAAGGTATTGGTCTCGGCACTAAGTGTGCGGGTATAAATGGACACGGTGACAAGATTGGCACTAAGTGTGCGGGTTTAAAATTGTACAGCACTAAGTGTGCGAGTTTGATTATATAGCACTAAGTGTGCGAGCTGAAAATTATATAGCACTAAGTGTGCGAGCTGAAAATATATAGCACTAAGTGTGCGGATTCACTATATGCTCTTGTATTACAATTGGCAGGTGTGCGACATTATCGAGTTAATCCGGGACAGCGGATCGGGTAAGTACCTCGAGCTCATGATGAATAGAGAATCGTCCATGCTTGGGGTTGAATTGGTAAGCCTTAAATCTATGTGATGATTGAAATTGTATGGTTGTGCTGGAAAATGAGTTAATGTGTAAAAAAATGCTTGATTATCTTGTTGTGTAGAATATGAAATGTGGATGTATGACTTGAGTGCGAGATTGGACCGAAAGGTCCGAGGTATTATGGTATAGATTCGATATGGATGAGTACCTAGCCTCGTTTGCTGTACATGTTGTAGTGTATGTCGATGGATTGATGAATGCTTATGACTTCTTGAGTTGTAAACTCACTCGGTGTTTTTCTTGTCACCCATTTTAGGTCTCTCGGATTCGTATTGCTTGCGTGATCGGGACCGTCGTTGAAGTCATCACACCGGCTGAAATCTTGTGGTATTGTTTTCGTTGTTGAAGAACATTTGGCATGTATAGGCTATTATATTTTGTCGAATTGTGGGTTGTAAACTTTAAGCCATGTGAAAATGGCCTATGTGGTCGTCGAGTGGGATGCTAGAACCTATAGCCACGAGTCTTAGAAACTCTAATTTTGACAAGGTGGCCACAATTTGTGTCATGTATGATGGATGATTAAGGCCAAGGAAAGATTCATGAAATTGGCATAGTCTCTGCGATGGCATTGCGGACAGCGGCGGTGAGATGAATGAAAAATCACTAAAAATAGTAGAAGTAGAATTAAATAGTGGGTAAATTATGAAATTGAACCTTGATGAATCTATTTTCATATGGATGAAACGAAAGCGACCATATGAGCAGTATCTGAGAAATATTAAAGTTCTCGTGAGACAGGGCCAAACGGTTTACGGGTCCCACGCTATCCTTCGGTTGGGATCGGGATCCATTGCTATAAACAAACATGAAGTCAAATTGTCGAATTCATCACACTATCGATTCATCATTTAATGGCATGTATAGCTAGACCCCAAACACATCACGGTAGTCCTAGAATCGACTAAACCGTGGCTCTGATACCAATAAAATTGTAACACCCCAAACCCGAGACCATCGCGTGATTAGGGACCGAGGTTAACAAACCAAGTTCACATGTTTTTGCCCACCAATTTGACATTTCCAGTCAGGCTGGAAAACTGCGTCACTGTCGCCTTAAAATCATATCTCGAGTTTCAAAACTCGGAAACTGGTTTCGTAAATTTTCCTGAATTTAGACTCATATATCCATCCATGGATTTATTTCTAGGATTTTTGGTCGGGCCAATTGGTACAGTTTATTAGTTAAAGTTACCCTGTTACAGGGATCGACTGCTCCGACCTTCGCGCGGTATAACTTGAATATCTCTCTGTACAGGGCTTTAATTCTGGTGTCGTTTGTTTCTAATGAAACTAGACTCAAAATGGAATCTGTACATATAAGATATATCTCCTAATTCTTTTGGATAATTTATAGTGAATTTTAAAGTTGCGACAGGGAACCCAGAAACCATTCTGGCCCTGTCTCACAATAACTTTAATATCTCTTAACCTGTAACTCCTATGACCGTTTCATTTCTTCCATATGAAAATAGACTCATCAAGGTTCATTTACATAGCTTATTCACTATCTAATTCCATTCCTATGAATTTTGGTGATTTTTCACATTCACGCCACTGCAGCTGGCAGCATCTGTTTTAAGATAGGACTCACCTATTTGGTGGTCTCCATGATTCAACTAGCCTTACCATACATAGGTTCATATATGATCATTTTAACCGTGCCAATGGCTGATCATATGACCAACATTCTCATTTCAAGCCATAGCCACATCATGACACAAAATATATACATACAACCCACAATTAGTCTAAGTTCATACTTCCTTTTTAGAGCCATTTTCGCATCGTACGTACATACTTACATTACAACATATTTAACAAACAAGGGGTAGTCCTATACATGCCATCTCAAGTTCAAACAAAATTTATACCAAAATGGAGGCTTGATAGTGTGGATGACTTGACTTCAACGATCCCAAATCCGATTGCCTCGGCGAAATCTAGAAAACTAAGAGCCAAAACAGCGGGGTAAGCATTTTATGCTTAGTAAGTCTCAAGGAATATAATGAACTATAATTTACAGCAATACATTCACATAGCCAAATGCATCATTTCATTAATACACATTCTTACTTCATACTTCATCATTATATAAGTTACAAAGCATCAATCAATTCAATAACTGAAATTCATTAGTCGATTGAGCGAATGTTGCTCAAACACGTCGACTTTCAATGCACATATAACGTACCTTATCCTTTGAGCTGTCCGAGTGTACTAATCAAATTCATTTCAGCAACCAACACTCACCTCCAGCCCAAGATTCTTGAATATAACGGATATAATCAAGTGCACAAATGCCTTGGTCTTAGCCGGATAGAATAACTTCATACGAATGCCTTGGTCTTAGCCGGATGTAGCCACTAGCACAATTGCCTTGGGTCTTAACCGGATATAATTTCCAGCATAATTGTCTTGGGCTTAGCCCAGATATCATTCAATTTCTCATGCACACATACATCAATAATCATTGGACATACATATTTCATTTTAGTTACTAAGGCTCAAACACAATTAATATCATTAGCATATTCGCCGGGACTTAGCCGGGTGGAATTCAAATACTCATACACCTAATCAATAATCATACACATCCATATTTCATCTCACATAATTCAAGTAAGGTCACTTCTTGAGGACTTACCTCGGATGTTGTCGAGCGGCTTTTCGGCTATTCGATCACCTTTTCCTTCCCTTGTCCAATTGTGGCCCTCTTGGCTCTTGAGCTAATTCAAACAAATTCAATTTATTAAAACCTCATTGTGCTTGCTTATGGCGAATATGACAAGGTTTTAGATGGTCATATGGCCACTCTTTAGCTTGAATACACAATGGTCATGCACATTTTATACTACATCAAGCAATTCAATACAATTTGTTTGAACATCAAGGAAATGCTAAGGCCTTCAATGGGCTACCCAAGGCCGAATATTCATGTACATGTTGAGGTCAAAATTTGCACTTAATACCTCACAAAAACAGCATGCAATCTACTAATTAATGCTTGCACATTGTGGCCCAAAACTTATAATATAGCATCAAGCACTTATATGTGTGCTAGGTAGAATTGTGCTTGCAATTTCACAAGCATTCTTCCACATTTTCTTCTTTAAATCAATATATTCATCACTTAGTTCATAACCAAACAAAATGTGCAATCATATATATGCATATATGAGCATGGCGAATTTTCAAGGTGTCCATAGCCATCAAAACACAAACTTTTAACTAACATGCAAGAAGCATGAATCATGCTCAAGAATGCATCATGGCCAAGTATGACAATCATGCTCCTTTTCAACTTTAATCATGATAAAACAAAGAAAACTCAAAATCTTACTCATGAGTAGAAAATCCATCATTGCATGCATCATCATCAAGCTTCACACTTAGCATGCAATGGCTTTATCACTATAACAACTTTGGCCAAATACCATTTCCATGGCATACCAAAGATTTGAGCCATGGCTAACATGCACATCAAGTTAGCAACCAAAACATGCATGAAACTCCCACCACAACCCCATACATACCTTAATCTTGATGCAAATTTAGCCAAATCACCTTCTAGATCTCTTCTAAACAAAGGAAATGAAGCAAAAATCCTTCTTCCTCTTAGTATTTTATTTAAAAAGATGAGAAAGGATGAACAAGTTTTTGTTTTCTCCTCTTGGTTTACGGCAATGGGGGAATGCTACTCTCTCACACATTTTTTTCATTCTTTTCTCACCCATGCTTATTTGTTTATGATTTTCTCCCTAATGCCCAACAAAACATGTTTCATGACATGTTTAACCCATATTCTTTGTCATGGTAGGCCATTACTTGTAAAAGGGGGAATTTGACATGCAAGTCCATTATTTTGCATGCATGCTTTAATTAGTCATCACATATTTCCCAATCGTACTTTCAAAGTTTACTACTAAGTCCTTTCTTATAAATTAGCACCTAATTAATAAAAATCGAGACACGAAATATTTACGCATACCAATTCCACATTCAATAAGTACGGAATATAACACTTAATTATTCTTGTGACTCGGTTTGCATGGTCCCAGAAACCACTCTCGACTAGGGTCACATTTGGGTGTCACAACTCTCCCCACTCAAGAGATTTTCGTCCCAGAAAAGCTTACCGGTAAATAGGTTAGGATATCGCTCTCTCATAGAGTTCTCGGTCTCCCAAGTAGCTTCTTCTATCCCGTGCTTGAGCCATAACACTTTCACTAGCGGAACCGCTTGTTTATAACTCTTTCACTTCTCGTGATAGGATCTGAATTGGTTCTTCCTCATAACTCATATTAGCTTGAATTTCAATTTCGATGGACTAATTACGTGCGATGGATCGGATCTATAACGTCGAAGCATCGACCGTGGAAGACATCGTGAACCTTTTTGAGTTGAGGCAAAATCAAGCGATATGCCACCGGACCGACTCGCTCGATATCTCATATGGCCCAATGAACCTCGGGCTCAACTTGCCCTTACGGTAGAACACGAGTATCTTTTTCCAAGGCGATACCTTGAGAAACACCTTATCACCCACGATACTCGATATCCTTCGCTTCATATCCGCGCGTCGACTTACGACGATCGAAGGCTATCTTCAAACTTTCACGGATTACTTTCACTTTACATTCGCATCCCTAATCAAATCCACCGAAAATCTTGCTTTCACCAAGCTCGGTCCAAAACAATGGTGTACGGCATTTACGCCCGTACAAAGCCTCATAAGGTGCCATCTTAATGCTCATTGAAAATTTGTTGTTATGGCGAATTCAATCAATGGCAAATACCGTTCCATGAACCACTAAACTCAAGGGCGCAACATCTTAACATATCCTCAAGTATCTCGAATTACCGCTCGGATTGACCATCGGTTTGGGGGTGAAAGCGGTCTTTGAAATGCAACTTGGTACCCAAAGCTTCTTGCAACTTTTTCCAAAACGCGAGGTAAATCTCGGATCTCTATCGACCACGATAGAAATAGGCACCCGTGTAATTTCTGTCTGAGAAACGTACAATTCGCTAATTTGTCCATTGAAAAATCCGTGCGTCACGAGGGACAAAGTGGGCCGACTTAGTCAATCGATCTACCACGACCCAAACCGCATCCTTCTTACTTGCGACAATGGCGGTCGAATACAAAGTCCATTGTGACTCGATCCCATTTCCACTCGGTATCGTGATTGGTGAAGTAATCACGAAGGCACGATGTTCCGCTTTCACTTGTTGACATATTAAACATCTTGAAACAAAGTCGGAGATGTCTCGCTTCATACCATGCCACCAAAATCGACGTTTCAAATCATTGTACATCTTTGTACTCCCGGGTGGATTGCCATTTGGCTACAATGGGCTTCATTGAATTATCGAAATGAGTTCGAATTCCTTGGGACACCTGACGACTTTTGAACTTCAAACAATGCGTCATCGTCGATTTGAAACTCCGAGTCCTTGTTCGGACACACGCAGCCGTTTTGCAACCAACTCGTCGTCGACTTTCGAGCTTCTCGAATTTGGTGTGTCAATAGTGGTTTGGCTTTCAATTCAGCCACTAACACACCTTTGTCGGATCGAGACAGACAAGTGCACATTCATCGCTTCGTAAAGTGAATAACGATTTACGACTCAAGGCATCCGCAACCACATTCGCCTTTCCGGGTGATAATCAATGATCATTCATAATCCTTTAACAGCTCAAGCCAACGTCTTTGTCGCAGATTTAAGTCTCTTTGGGTCATCAAATATTTGAGACTTTTGTGATCCGAGTATACATGGCACCTTTCACCAAATAAGTAATGTCGCCAAATCTTTAAAGGCGAATCACGATAGCGCCAATTCGAGATCATGAGTCGGATAATTTTTCTCATGTGGCTTTAATTGCCTCGGACGCGCAGGCCACAACTCGACCTTCTTGCATTAATACGCAACCTAACCCAAGTAGAGAGGCGTCGCTATAGATAACAAACTCCTTGCGGACTCGGGTTGCACTAGAATTGGGGCTTCGGTCAAATAAGTTTCAGTTGATCGAAGCTTTTTGGCATTCTCGTCCATTCGAACTTAACATCCTTTTGGAGTAAGCGTCATCGGCGGCTATCGTTGAGAACCCTTTACAAATCGTCGGTAATAACCGCAAGCCCCAAAACTCGAACCTCGGTAATATTTCTCGGAGGTTTCCAATTAAGTATGGCTGAAATTTTATTCGGTCGACTCGAATACCGATCTGGATACCACATGACCCAAGAAGCTAACCTCTCTTAACCGAACTCACACTTGCTGAACTTAGCATATAATTGCTTGTCCCATAAAATTTGCGGACACTAACCGCAGGTGTTCAGCATGTTCGGTCTCATTTCTTGAATAGACCAAGATGTCATCAATGAACACGACTACTTAATCGATCCAAATATGGTCTAAAGATCCGATTCATTAAGTCCATAAATACCATGTAGGGCATTAGTGAGCCCAAACGGCATCACTAGGAACTCATAGTGACCATATCTCGCTCAAGGCGCCTTGGGCGCGTCTGAATCTCGGATTCGCAATTGATAGTAGCCCGATCTCAAATCTATTTTCGAGAACACCGAGGCTCCTTCAGTTGATCGAACAAGTCATCAATACGTGGCAGCGGATATTTGTTCTTTATATCGCTTTGTTAAGTCGACGATAGTCGATCTACAATCGCATGGTTCCATCCTTCTTCTTCACGAACAAGACCGGCGCACACCCAAGGCGAAAAACTCGGGCGAGCAAAACCTCTATCCACCAATTCTTGCAATGAACTTTCAACTCCTTTAATTCCGTTGGGGCCATACGACACGGAGCTATCGAAATTGAGTGGTACCGGTACCAATTCGATGCCAAATTCTATTTCCGACAGGTGGTAAACCCGGTAATTCTTGGGAAAACATCCGGTATTCACAAACCACGAGCACGCAGTTCGGGTTTCTTCTCGATTCCTTGTCATCGAAAGCACGACGCAAGGTACGCCGCACCCCTTTTCTTACATATTTCGGGCCAACATCGGCGATATTACGGTGGCAACCCTTTTAAGTCCGTGGACTCAACCCGAATTATTTCATTATTCGCGCACCTCAAATCGATAGTCTTGCTCTTGCAATTTACAACCGCGTCGCATGGTCAACCAATCCAAACCAAGAATAACATCGAACTCATCGAACGGCAAAAGCATCAAGTCCGCCGGAAAACAAGAACCTCGGAACACTAGGGGACTTTTCTTGCACACTTTGTTAACAAGCACGTAATGACCCAAGGGGTTTGACACCGAATTACAAACTCATGAGACTCAATGGGCAAAGTCTTTTGGATGCTAAGGTTTCACATATGTATGAATGAGTAGAACCGTGGTCAATCAAAGCAATTACATTTGTATTGAAAAGAGTGAAAGTACCGGTAATAACATCCGAGAGGCGGCATCCTCGCGTGCGGCAGATGGCATAAGTCCTAGCGAGAGCACGAGCCTCGAGATCGATGGTAGCATCTCTAGATCCTCTCGACCGCTTAACGACATTGCCCATATTTCTAGGTGGTCTACCTCGGAGATGGTAGCACCCGGGTTTGCACTCGACTTGCATTACATTCGTGCATCCTCGGGCAATCCTTCATAAAGTGGTCGGCCGATCCACACTTATAGCGGAGCGATCACGAAACCAACAGCTCCCGAATGCCATTTGCCACAATGTGGACACTCCGCCCTCTCTCGGCGATCATTTCCGCCACCGGCGATCGAGGTGACTCGTGTGGTCACAGGGTCGATCGCGTCCTCGTCTAGAAAAGCCGAACGCCTCTAGACCGGCTCGCATCATCTCGAAATCTCTTCGATGCTTGTTGAAGAGACTTTCCGAGGACCTCTTCGAATTCTCCAATCCCCACATCAGCTTTTTGTTTCTCCTTTCTAAGCTCTTGACTTTACAAGCTCGCTCAACAAGTACTCTGAACTCTCGATCTCGAGAATGCCAACAAACATCCTTATATCATCATTCAGCCCATCCTCGAGCGTTTACACATAATAGCTTGGACGAAATGCATTCTCGCAGCGTCTGGCTAAGCCTCACAAACTTTCGTTCAGTAGTCGGTAACGGACATAGAACCTTGCTTAAGATCAAGGAACTCCCTCCGCTTTTGGTCGATGAATCTCGATCGATATACTTTTTGAACTCGGTTAGAAAGAATTCCCAAGTCACTTGCTCTCTAGGCACCAGTAAGTGAGTACTCCACCAATAGTAGGCGGACTCGCGTAGCAAGGAGATGGTACACTTTAAGCACTCATCGGGTGTACAGGATAGCTCATCAAGCACGGATAGTGTTATCTAACCATAATTCAGCTCGCTCGGCATCATCATCATCCGTAGCCTTAAATTCAGTGGCCCCATGTTTTCGAATCCTATCGGTGGGGCTTACTCGACCTTATTGGGTCGATCACCGGAGGTATCGTAGAGTCTTGGGGTTGCATAAATCGGGAATGGAGGTGGTGGAACAGTAGTGTTGGTTCGAATGTATTGATTAAACCATTCGTTCATCACACTATAAAAGGCTTGCCTAGCCTCATCATTAGGATTACTGGCCATAGGTTGAGAGTCCATGGCGCTGTCCCTTGCGCGAGCAAGCGCCACACTCTCCACATCATCAGCTATCGCTTTCGGTTGGGATGGGATCCATTGCTATAAACAAACATGAAGTCAAATTGTCGAATTCATCACACTATCGATTCATCATTTAATGGCATGTATAGCTAGACCCCAAACACATCACGGTAGTCCTAGAATCGACTAAACCGTGGCTCTGATACCAATAAAATTGTAACACCCCAAAACCCGAGACCATCGCGATTATCGGACGAGGGTTAACAAACCAAGTTCACATGTTTTGCCCACCAATTTGACATTTCCAGTCAGGCTGGAAAACTGCGTCACTAATCGCCTTAAAATCATATCTCGAGTTTCAAAACTGGGAAACTGGTTTCGTAAATTTTCCTGAATTTAGACTCATATATCCATCCATGGATTTATTTCTAGGATTTTGGTCGGGCCAATTGGTACAGTTTATTAGTTAAAGTTACCCTGTTACAGGGATCGACTGCTCCGACCTTCGCGCGGTATAACTTGAATATCTCTCTGTACAGGGCTTTAATTCTGGTGTCGTTTGTTTCTAATGAAACTAGACTCAAAATGGAATCTGTACATATAAGATATATCTCCTAATTCTTTTTGGATAATTTATAGTGAATTTTAAAGTTGCGACAGGGAACCCAGAAACCATTCTGGCCCTGTCTCACAATAGCTTTAATATCTCTTAACCTGTAACTCCTATGACCGTTTCATTTCTTCCATATGAAAATAGACTCATCAAGGTTCATTTACATAGCTTATTCACTATCTAATTCCATTCCTATGAATTTTGGTGATTTTTCACATTCACGCCACTGCAGCTGGCAGCATCTGTTTTAAGATAGGACTCACCTATTTGGTGGTCTCCATGATTCAACTAGCCTTACCATACATAGGTTCATATATGATCATTTTAACCGTGCCAATGGCTGATCATATGACCAACATTCTCATTTCAAGCCATAGCCACATCATGACACAAAATATATACATACAACCCACAATTAGTCTAAGTTCATACTTCCTTTTCGAGCCATTTTCGCACGGCCGTACATACTTACATTACAACATATTTAACAAACAAGGGTAGTCCTATACATGCCATCTCAAGTTCAAACAAAATTTATACCAAAATGGAGGCTTGATAGTGTGGATGACTTCGACTTCAACGATCCCAAATCCGATTGCCTCGAGCGAAATCTAGAAAACTAAGAGCCAAAACAGCGGGGTAAGCATTTTTATGCTTAGTAAGTCTCAAGGAATATAATGAACTATAATTTACAGCAATACATTCACATAGCCAAATGCATCATTTCATTAATACACATTCTTACTTCATACTTCATCATTATATAAGTTCGCAAAGCATCAATCAATTCAATAACTGAAATTCATTAGTCGATTGAGCGAATGTTGCTCAAACACGTCGACTTTCCAATGCACATATAACGTACCTTATCCTTTGAGCTGTCCGAGTGTACTAATCAAATTCATTTCAGCAACCAACACTCACCTCCAGCCCAAGATTCTTGAATATAACCGGATATAATCAAGTGCACAAATGCCTTGGTCTTAGCCGGATAGAATAACTTCATACGAATGCCTTGGTCTTAGCCGGATGTAGCCACTAGCACAATTGCCTTGGTCTTAACCGGATATAATTTCCAGCATAATTGTCTTGGGCTTAGCCCGATATCATTCAATTTCTCATGCACACATACATCAATAATCATTGGACATACATATTTCATTTTAGTTACTAAGGCTCAAACACAATTAATATCATTAGCATATTAGCCCGGGACTTAGCCGGGTGGAATTCAAATACTCATACACACCTAATCAATAATCATACACATCCATATTTCATCTCACATAATTCAAGTAAGGTCACTTCTTGAGGACTTACCTCGGATGTTGTCGAACGGCTTTTTCGGCTATTCGATCACCTTTTCCTTCCCCTTGTCCAATTGTGGCCCTCTTGGCTCTTGAGCTAATTCAAACAAATTCAATTTATTAAAACCTCATTGTGCTTGCTTATGGCCGAATATGACAAGGATTTTAGATGGTCATATGGCCACTCTTTAGCTTGAATACACAATGGTCATGCACATTTTATACTACATCAAGCAATTCAATACAATTTGTTTGAACATCAAGGAAATGCTAAGGCCTTCAATGGGCTACCCAAGGCGAATATTCATGTACATGTTGAGGTCAAAATTTGCACTTAATACCTCACAAAACAGCATGCAATCTACTAATTAATGCTTGCACATTGTATTAAAACTTATAATATAGCATCAAGCACTTATATGTGTGCTAGGCGAATTGTGCTTGCAATTTCACAAGCATTCTTCCACATTTTCTTCTTTAAATCAATATATTCATCACTTAGTTCATAACCAAACAAAATGTGCAATCATATATATGCATATATGAGCATGGCGAATTTTCAAGGTGTCCATAGCCATCCAAAACACAAACTTTTAACTAACATGCAAGAAGCATGAATCATGCTCAAGAATGCATCATGGCCAAGTATGACAATCATGCTCCTTTTCAACTTTAATCATGATAAAACAAGAGAAAACTCAAAATCTTACTCATGAGTAGAAAATCCATCATTGCATGCATCATCATCAAGCTTCACACTTAGCATGCAATGGCTTTATCACTATAACAACTTTGGCCAAATACCATTTCCATGGCATACCAAAGATTTGAGCCATGGCTAACATGCACATCAAGTTAGCAACCAAAACATGCATGAAACTCCCACCACAACCCCATACATACCTTAATCTTGATGCAAATTTAGCCAAATCACCTTCTAGATCTCTTCTAAACAAAGGAAATGAAGCAAAATCCCTTCTTCCTCTTAGTATTTTCGCTAAAAAGATGAGAAAGGATGAACAAGTTTTTGTTTTCTCCTCTTGGTTACTGCGGCAATGGGGGAATGCTACTCTCTCACACACATTTTTTTCATTCTTTTCTCACCCATGCTTATTTGTTTATGATTTTCTCCCTAATGCCCAACAAAACATGTTTCATGACATGTTTAACCCATATTCTTTGTCATGGCGGCCATTACTTGTAAAAGGGGAATTTGACATGCAAGTCCATTATTTTGCATGCATGCTTTAATTAGTCATCACATATTTCCCAATCGTACTTTCAAAGTTTACTACTAAGTCCTTTCTTATAAATTAGCACCTAATTAATAAAAATCGAGACACGAAATATTTACGCATACCAATTCCACATTCAATAAGTACGGAATATAACACTTAATTATTCTTGTGACTCGGTTTCGTGGTCCCGAAACCACTCTCCGACTAGGGTCACATTCGGGGTGTCACATGTAACACCCCTAACTCGTGACCGTCGCCGGTGTCGGACACGAGAGGTTAACGGCCAAAACCTCTCAAGGTACCAACCAATTTGTCATTTCCAGTCAGGCTGGAAAACCGCGTCACCGTCGCCTTAAAAATCATATCTCGAGTTTCAAAACTCGGAAACTGGTTTCGTAAATTTTCCCTGAATTTAGACTCATATACCCATCCAAGGATTTATTTTTAGAATTTTTGGTTGGGCCAATTAGTACAGTTTATTAGTTAAAGTCACCCATGTTACAGGGACCGACTGCTCTGACCTTCACGCGTTACAACTTGAATATCTCTCTGTACAGGGCTTTAATACTGGTGCCGTTTGTTTCTAATGAAACTAGACTCAAAATGGAATCTGTACATATAAGGCATGACTCCTAATTCTTTCTGGATAATTTATGGTAAATTTTCAAAGTCACGACAGGGGACCCAGAAACCGTTCTGGCCCTGTCTCACGAGAACTTTAATATTTCTCAGTATACTGCTCATATGGTCGTTTCGTTTCATCCATATGAAAATAGATTCATCAAGGTTCAATTTCATAATTTACCCACTATTTAATTCTACTTCTACTATTTTTAGTGATTTTTCAATCTCATCTCACTGCTGCTGTCCGCAACAGTTACTGCAGTAGACTATGCCAATTTCATGAATCTTTCCTTGGCCTTAATCATCCATCATACATGACACAAATTGTGGCCACCTTGTCAAAATTAGAGTTTCTAAGACTCGTGGCTATAGGTTCTAGCATCCCACTCGACGACCACATAGGCCATTTTCACATGGCTTAAAGTTTACAACCCACAATTCGACAAAATATAATAGCCTATACATGCCAAATGTTCTTCAACAACGAAAACAATACCACAAGATTTCAGCGGTGTGATGACTTCAACGACGGTCCCGATCACGCAAGCAATACGAATCCGAGAGACCTAAAATGGGTGACAAGAAAAACACCGAGTGAGTTTACAACTCAGTAAGTCATAAGCATTCATCAATCCACCGACATGTCACTACAACATGTACAACAAACGAGGCTAGGTACTCATCCATATCGAATCTATACCATAATACCTCGGACCTTTGGTCCAATCTCGTACCAAGTCATACATCCACATTTCATATTCTACACAACAAGATAATCGAAGCATTTTTTACACATTAACTCATTTTCCAGCACAACCATACAATTTCAATCATCACATAGATTTAAGGCTTACCAATTCAACCCCAAGCATGGACGTATTCTCTATTCATCATGAGCTCGAGGTACTTACCCGATCCGCTGTCCGGGATTAACTCGATAATGTCGCACACTCAGTGCCAATTGTAATACAAGAGCATATAGTGAATCCGCACACTTAGTGCTATATATTTTCAGCTCGCACACTTAGTGCTATATAATTTTCAGCTCGCACACTTAGTGCTATATAATCAAACTCGCACACTTAGTGCTGTACAATTTTAAACCCGCACACTTAGTGCCAATCTTGTCACCGTGTCCATTTATACCCGCACACTTAGTGCCGAGACCAATACCTTATGCATTTCGCTGCCTTTATACACTCAACAATGGCATCATTCCATACACATACATTTCCATTTACACATCAATTCATTTAAACACAATTGTGTATATATTATGGTCATTTACATCAACACCAAATATATGCTTAATGACTTACCTTATATTGGATGAAACGATTTCCAATCGACTACTCGATTATCTTTCCTTTGCCTTTGCTTGATTCTCCACCTCTAGCTTCTTGAGCTAAATTTAACAAATAAATTGGTTTTATCATTTGAGCATCGGAAGAGGAATTCAAGATGCCTAGCCAATATATAAATATCTACTCATTAGGCATCAAAGTCGCATATGTACAAAATCATGAATCGAACTCAACACCTTAGTTAGTATTCCTCTTAGTCAATTTTCTAAGCCAAGAATAGGCATCAATATGCTTGCCTCTAACCGAATGCATGCACACCAATTTCCCCTCATGTGGCGAATATGCATGTCCATGTTGAGGCCGATTATGCACTTAATACCACACAAAAACAGCATGCATTTTACTAACTAACGCATTACATATTGTAGCTCAATACACATCTCTCATGTACTACATAACCGAAAACATCATCCCAAGCAAATATATACCTTGAAATAGTATATATGTCATACCAATTCATCATGTGCAAACACATATTCAAAGCTCAAATCTTACCTACCATGCAACATGCATGAATCATACTTATGGATATACCATGACCGAATACATCACAACACCATCATTTTGGTCATGATTAAGCAAAGAACTTAATGTCTCACTCAAAAATACTAAAAAGAAAGTCCAAGAGCCATCAATCCCCATCACGTACACCATTAACAAGCTTCATATTTAACATGCAATGGCATTAACACAAAATCCACCTTGGCCAAATACCATTTCCATGGCATAACAAGGATTTGAACCATGGCTAACATGCACATCAAGTTAGCAACCAAAACAAGCATGAATCTCATGACACAACCTCAAACATACCTTAATCTTGATGCAAGTATAGCCAAATCCTTCTAGTTCTCTTCTAAACCAAGCATGAAGCAAAAATCCTCCCTTTTTCCTTAGTATTTTCGGCCAAAGAAGAGAAAATGGATGAACAAAATTTTTCTTTTCTCTTCCACAATGCACTGCAAGGGGGGTTTCACTCACACACACATTTTTTCTTTCTTTCTTTATTACCCATACTCATTTGTTTATTGTTTCTCCTAGTGCACCAACAAAACATGTTTCATGACATGTTTAGCCCATGATTCCTTGTCATGGCGGCCACTTCATGTTAGGGGGGGAAATTTGACATGCAAATCCCTTATTTTTGCATGTATTATCAACTAGTCATCCCACATTTCCCCATCATACTTTCAATGTTTACTACTAGGCCCTTTCTAGTGAAATTCACATTTATAACTCTAAATCGAAACATCAAAATGTCACACATGAATTAACACATATTATAGGCATCAAAATAAATTATAAATTATTTTTATGCCTCAGTTTTGTGGTCCCAAAACCACATCCCGACTAGGGTCAATTTTGGGATGTCACAACTCTCCCCCACTTAGAAATTTTCGTCCCCGAAAATCTTACCGGTAAATAGGCTCGGGTATCGCTCTCTCATAGAGTCCTCAAGTTCCCAAGTGGCTTCTTCAATTCCGTGTTTATGCCACAACACCTTCACTAATGGGATTTTCTTGTTCAGTAGCTCTTTTACTTCACGCATCGAATGCGAACGGCTCTTCTTCATAACTCAAATTAGGTGAACCTCGACCTCGGATGGAGTAATTACGTGCGCCGGGTCGACCTATATCGTCAAGCATCGAAACATGGAAAACGTTGAGAATCTTTTCGAGCTCGGGGGTAAAATTAATCGTGCGCCATCGCCCAACTCGTTCGAGATACTTCATACGGACCGATGAACCTCGGACTCAATTTGCCCTTATGGCCAAATCTAAGCACCTTCTTCGTGGTGAGACTTTGAGAAATACCTTGTCTCCAACCCGATATTCAATGTCTTTCCTTTTCAAATCCGATACGACTTTTGGCGATCCGTAGCGACCTTCAAACTTTCACAAATCACTCGAACTTTTTGCTCGGCATCCTTAACCAAATCAACCCTCAAGAATTTACCTTCACTAAGTTCATCAGAATAATGGGGTACGGCATTTACGATCGTATAAAGCCTCGTAAGGCGCCATCTTAATACTTGATTGAAAGCTATTGTTGTGCGAATTCAATCAAAGGCGATACTGTTCCCATGAACCACTAAACTCAAGGATACAACATCTCAACATATCCTCGAGTATTTGAATTATCCGTTCGGATTGACCATCGGTTTGGGGTGAAAGGCGGTCTTTGAAATGCAACTTGGTACCCAAAGCTTCTTGAAATTTCTTCCAAAATCGCGAGGTAAATCTCGGATCTTTATCCGACACAATAGAAATCGGTACCGTGTAATCTCACAATCGAAAACATTACAATTGGCTAGTTTATCCAATGAAAATCCAGACGCATCGGGGATAAAGTGAGCCGACTTAGTCGATCTATCAACAACAACCCAAATCGCATCCTTCTTATTAGGCGACAATGGCGGCCGGACACAAAGTCCATTGTGACTCGATCCCATTTCCACTCGGGTATCGTGATCGGTGAAGCAATCTCAAGGCACTTGATGTTTCGCTTTCACTTGTTGACATATTAAACATCTCGAAACAAAGTCGGAGATGTCCCGTTTCATACCATGCCACCAAAACCGACGTTTCAAATCGTTGTACATCTTCGTACTCCCGGGTGGATTGCCATTCGGCTACAAAGGGCTTCGTTCAAAATTATTGGAATAAGTTCGAATTCTTTGGGACACAGACGACTTCGAACCTCAAACAATCGTCATCATCGATTTGAAATTCGAGTCCTTGTTCGAACACACTCATCCCGTTTGCAACCAACTCATCGTCGACTTTTCGAGCTTCACGAATTTGACGTATCAATAATGGTTTGGCTTTCAATTCACTACTAACACATTGTCGGGTAGGATAGACAAGTGTACATTCATCGCTTCATAAAGCAAATAGTGATTTCGGCTTAAGGCATCCGCAACCACATTAGCCCTTCCCGGTGATAATCAATGACGAGCTCATAATCTTTTAACAACTCGAGCCATCGTCTTTGTCGCAGATTTAAGTCTCTTTGGGTCATCAAATATTTGAGACTTTTGTGATCCGAATACACATGGCACTTCTCACCAAATAAGTAATGTCGCCATATCTTTAAAGCGAATACGATGGCGACCAATTCGAGATCATGGGTCGGATAATTTTTCTCATGTGGCTTTAATTGCCTCGACGCATAGGCCACAACTCGCCCTTCTTGCATCAATCGCAACCCAACCCAAGTAGGGATGCGTCACTATAAATGACAAACTCTTTGCCCGATTCGGGTTGCACTAGAATTGGGGCTTCATCAAATAAGCTTTGATTGATCGAAACTTTTCGACATTTCTCCGTCCATTGAACTTAACATCCTTTTGGAGAAGCCGTCATTGGCGTGGCTATCGTCGAGAAACCTTTACAAATCGTCGGTAATAACAGCAAGCCCCAAAAAGCTCCTAACCCGGTAACATTCCTTGGTGGTTTCAATCGACTATGGCGAAATTTTGTTCGGGTCCACCACGATACCGTCACGGACACCACGTGCCCTAAAAAGCTAACCTCTTTCAACCAAAATTCACATTTCTTGAACTTTATGTATAATCGCTTATCTCGTAAGATTTGCAACACTAGCCTTAAGTGTTCAAAGATGCTCGTTTCATCTCTCGAATAGACCAAAATGTCATCGATAAATACAACTACGAACCGATCCAAGTATGGCCTGAAAATTCTATTCATTAAATCCATAAACACCGTAGGGCATTAGTGAGCCCAAAGCGGCATCACCAAGAATTACGTAGTGACCGTACCTCGTTCTAAAAGCGGTTTTGGGTATGTCCGATTCTCGGACCCTCAACCGATAGTACCCGACCTCAAATCTATCTTTGAAAACACCGAGGCTCCCTTTAATTGATCAAACAAATCGTCAATTCGTGGCAATGGATATTTATTCTTTATCGTCACTTTATTGAGTTGACGATAGTCGATGCACAACCTCATGGTTCCGTCCTTCTTCTTCACAAACAATATAGGTGCGCCCCATGGAGAAAAACTTCGTCGAGCGAAACCTCTATCCGTCAATTCTTGCAATTGAACCTTCAATTCCTTTAATTCCGTTAATGCCATACGATACGGGGCTATTGAAATCGGCGTAGTACCGGTACAACCGATGTCGAATTCCACTTCTCGAACCGGTGGCAATCCGGTAACTCCTCGGAAAACATCCGAATACTCACAAACCATGGTACCGATTCGAGTTTCCTTTCCGTCTCTTTACTTCCAAACACATACGCAAGGTATGTTTCACACCCCTTTTCACATACCTCCGGCGGTCATAGAAGATATTATCATTGGCGCTCCTTTTAAATCGATGAGACTCGACTCGGACTACCTCATTATTTGCACTCCTCAAATCAATGGTTTTCCTTTGCGATCCACCCTTTGCATCATGTCGATCGACCAATCCATACCAAGAATAACATCGAATTCATTAAATGGTAGAAGCATCGGATCGGCCGGAAAGCAGATTCTCAAATTATTAGGGGCATCTCTTGCACACTTTATCAACGAGTACGTGTCGACCCAAAGGGTTTGACACTCGAATTATGAACTCGAGAGACTCAACGGTAGAGTCTTCTATGGATGCTAAGGTTTCACATACATATGAATGAGTAGAGCGGGGTCAATCAATGCAATCACACTAGTATCAAAGAGAGTAAAAGTACCGTGATAACGTCGGGGAGGATGCCTCCTCTCGTCTTGCGGATGGCATATGCTCTAGCAGAGTACGGGTCTCGGATCGGACAGCCGTATTAGAGGCTCCTCTCGATTACCACCCCTACCTCCGAGAGATTCTCGGGGCCTACCTCAGCCGTCGTTCCACTAGGTCTTGCACCTTGCGTCTTATTCCTCTCATCTAGCTCGTGCAATCTCTAATGAAGTGGTCCTTGAACCGCATCCATAACAGCCCTATAGCAGACTTACCCCGACATTCACCTAGGTGTCGTCTTCCACATTGGGGCATTCAGGTCTCTCTTGACGATTATTGCCCACACTAGCTCTGAAGTAGCTCGGGAGTCCGTCAATGGTGGGGCTCTAATGGAAATTCCATGATCGTCCTCGACTTCTTGGTGTCCTCCCCGAACCTCTTACAGCCGAGAACGGAGCTTTACTCGTCGATCTTTTACGGTAATCTCTTGCTTCAAATTCAGCCTTCTTCTTCTCCTTCCCAAGTTCTTCCGCCTTGCGTGCTCGTTCGACTAGTGTCACGAACTCCTTTATCTCCAAAATTCCCACTAGTAACTTTAACTCTTCATTCAATCCTTCTTCAAATCTTTTGCACATCGCAACCTCATCAGCCACACACTCCCGAGCATACCGACTAAGTCTTACGAACTCATGTTCAGATTCGAGATCTGATCATCTGCCTTGCTTGAGTTCCAAGAACTCCTTACGCTTCGATCAATGAACAGTTGACTAATATATTTCTTCGAAATTCCGTTTGAAAGAAATCCCAAGTAACTTGTTCCTTTGGGACTATGGAAATCAAGGTCCTCTACCAATAGTAGGTGAGTCTCATAACAAAGATATAGCACACTTAAGACATTCATCGGGTGTGCATGACAATTCATCAAACACTCTAATGGTGTTATCAAGCGAACTTCGGCCCTTTCGGCATAAATCGGTAACTATGGCCTTAAACTCCTCCCCACGCTTCCTAATCAAGTCCACGGTGGTTTACTCACCTCACGGGATCGAATCGATGGCATTACGGGCTCTTGGGGTGGAGTATTTAAATTCGGGAATGGTTGGACAGCCGGTCGGTTCGGGCATATTCGCGACCCACTCATTCATCATGGTGAAGAAGGCTTGTTTCGCCCCTTCATTTTGATTATTCGCGGATGATCGAGGCTCAACAGGCGGTGTCCCTTGTGCGGAGCAGCCGCTACACCTTCAACGTCATCCGCCAAGGGTCTCTATCCGGGTTCCATTGCTATTTAAAACAAAAATTTCAACCGTCGAAGTCATCACATTATTCAGCACTAACAATTTGGCATGTATAGCTAGACTCACACGCGGCTATGGTAGCCCTAGAACCGACTAAACCATAGCTCTGATACCAATAAAATTGTAACACCCCTAACTCGTGACCGTCGCCGGTGTCGGACACGAGAGGTTAACGGCCAAAACCTCTCAAGGTACCAACCAATTTGTCATTTCCAGTCAGGCTGGAAAACCGCGTCACCGTCGCCTTAAAAATCATATCTCGAGTTTCAAAACTCGGAAACTGGTTTCGTAAATTTTCCCTGAATTTAGACTCATATACCCATCCAAGGATTTATTTTTAGAATTTTTGGTTGGGCCAATTAGTACAGTTTATTAGTTAAAGTCACCCATGTTACAGGGACCGACTGCTCTGACCTTCACGCGTTACAACTTGAATATCTCTCTGTACAGGGCTTTAATACTGGTGCCGTTTGTTTCTAATGAAACTAGACTCAAAATGGAATCTGTACATATAAGGCATGACTCCTAATTCTTTCTGGATAATTTATGGTAAATTTTCAAAGTCACGACAGGGGACCTAGAAACCGTTCTGGCCCTGTCTCACGAGAACTTTAATATTTCTCAGTATACTGCTCATATGGTCGTTTCGTTTCATCCATATGAAAATAGATTCATCAAGGTTCAATTTCATAATTTACCCACTATTTAATTCTACTTCTACTATTTTAGTGATTTTTCAATCTCATCTCACTGCTGCTGTCCGCAACAGTTACTGCAGTAGACTATGCCAATTTCATGAATCTTTCCTTGGCCTTAATCATCCATCATACATGACACAAATTGTGGCCACCTTGTCAAAATTAGAGTTTCTAAGACTCGTGGCTATAGGTTCTAGCATCCCACTCGGCGACCACATAGGCCATTTTCACATGGCTTAAAGTTTACAACCCACAATTCGACAAAATATAATAGCCTATACATGCCAAATGTTCTTCAACAACGAAAACAATACCACAAGATTTCAGCGGTGTGATGACTTCAACGACGGTCCCGATCACGCAAGCAATCTGAATCCGAGAGACCTAAAATGGGTGACAAGAAAAAACACCGAGTGAGTTTACAACTCAGTAAGTCATAAGCATTCATCAATCCACCGATCTGATCACTACAACATGTACAAAAACGAGGCTAGGTACTCATCCATATCGAATCTATACCATAATACCTCGGACCTTTCGGTCCAATCTCGTACCAAGTCATACATCCACATTTCATATTCTACACAACAAGATAATCGAAGCATTTTTACACATTAACTCATTTTCCAGCACAACCATACAATTTCAATCATCACATAGATTTAAGGCTTACCAATTCAACCCCAAGCATGGACGTATTCTCTATTCATCATGAGCTCGAGGTACTTACCCGATCCGCTGTCCGGGATTAACTCGATAATGTCGCACACTCAGTGCCAATTGTAATACAAGAGCATATAGTGAATCCCACACTTAGTGCTATATATTTTCAGCTCGCACACTTAGTGCTATATAATTTTCAGCTCGCACACTTAGTGCTATATAATCAAACTCGCACACTTAGTGCTGTACAATTTAAACCCACACTTAGTGCCAATCTTGTCACCGTGTCCATTTATACCGCACACTTAGTGCGAGACCAATACCTTATGCATTTAGCTGCCTTTATACACTCAACAATGGCATCATTCCATACACATACATTTCCATTTACACATCAATTCATTTAAACACAATTGTGTATATATTATGGTCATTTACATCAACACCAAATATATGTAATGACTTACCTTATATTGGATGAAACGATTTCCAATCGACTACTCGATTATCTTTCCTTTGCCTTTGCTTGATTCTCCACCTCTAGCTTCTTGAGCTAAATTTAACAAATAAATTGGTTTTATCATTTGAGCATCGGAAGAGAATTCAAGATGCCTAGCCAATATATAAATATCTACTCATTAGGCATCAAAGTCGCATATGTACAAAATCATGAATCGAACTCAACACCTTAGTTAGTATTCCTCTTAGCGAATTTTCTAAGCCAAGAATAGGCATCAATATGCTTGCCTCTAACCGAATGCATGCACACCAATTTCCCTCATGTGGCCGAATATGCATGTCCATGTTGAGGCCGATTATGCACTTAATACCACACAAAACAGCATGCATTTTACTAACTAACGCATTACATATTGTAGCTCAATACACATCTCTCATGTACTACATAACCGAAAACATCATCCCAAGCAAATATATACCTTGAAATAGTATATATGTCATACCAATTCATCATGTGCAAACACATATTCAAAGCTCAAATCTTACCTACCATGCAACATGCATGAATCATACTTAATGGATATACCATGACCGAATACATCACAACACCATCATTTTGGTCATGATTAAGCAAAGAACTTAATGTCTCACTCAAAAATACTAAAAAGAAAGTCCAAGAGCCATCAATCCCCATCACGTACACCATTAACAAGCTTCATATTTAACATGCAATGGCATTAACACAAAATCCACCTTGGCCAAATACCATTTCCATGGCATAACAAGGATTTGAACCATGGCTAACATGCACATCAAGTTAGCAACCAAAACAAGCATGAATCTCATGACACAACCTCAAACATACCTTAATCTTGATGCAAGTATAGCCAAATCCCTTCTAGTTCTCTTCTAAACCAAGCATGAAGCAAAATCCTCCCTTTTTCCTTAGTATTTTCGGCCAAAGAAGAGAAAAATGGATGAACAAAATTTTCTTTTCTCTTCCACAATGCACGGCAAGGGGGGTTTCACTCACACACACATTTTTCTTTCTTTCTTTATTACCCATACTCATTTGTTTATTGTTTCTCCCTAGTGCACCAACAAAACATGTTTCATGACATGTTTAGCCCATGATTCCTTGTCATGGCGGCCACTTCATGTTAGGGGAAATTTGACATGCAAATCCTTATTTTTGCATGTATTATCAACTAGTCATCCCACATTTCCCCATCATACTTTCAATGTTTACTACTAGGCCCTTTCTAGTGAAATTCACATTTATAACTCTAAATCGAAACATCAAAATGTCACACATGAATTAACACATATTATAGGCATCAAAATAAATTATAAATTATTTTTATGCCTCGGTTTTATGGTCCGAAACCACATCCCGACTAGGGTCAATTTTGGGATGTCACAGGATACCATTTACCCATTAGTTAGAGAGACCCTTGGCGGATGGCGTTGAAGGTGTAGCGGCTGCTCCGCGCAAGGGACACCGCTGTTGAGCCTCAGTCATCGCGAATAATCAAAATGAAGGGCGAAACAAGCCTTCTTCACCATGATGAATGAGTGGGTCGCGCAATATGCCCGAACCGACCCGGCTGTCCAACCATTCCCGAATTTAAATACTCCACCCCAAGAGCGTAATGCCATCGATTCTTGATCTGTGAGGTGAGTAAACCACCGTGGACTTGATTAGGAAGCGTGGGGCCGAGGAGTTTAAGGCCATAGTTACCGACGATGCGAAAGGGCCGAGTTCGCTTGATAACACCATTAGAGTGTTTGATGAATTGTCATGCACACCGATGAATGTCTTAAGTGTGCTATATCTTTGTTGCGAGACTCGACCTACTATTGGTAGAGGACCTTGATTTCCATAGTCCCAAAGGAACAAGTTACTTGGGATTTCTTTCAAGCGAATTTCGGAAGAAATATATTAGTCAACGGTTCATTGATCGAAGCGTAAGGAGTTCTTGGAACTCAAGCAAGGCCATATGATCAGATCTGAATCTGAACATGAGTTCGTAAGACTTAGTCGGTATGCTCGGAGTGTGTGGCTGATGAGGTTGCGATGTGCAAAAGATTTGAAGAAGGATTGAATGAAGAGTTAAAGTTACTAGTGGGAATTTTGGAGATAAAGGAGTTCGTGACACTAGTCGAACGAGCACGCAAAGCGGAAGAACTTGGGAAGGAGAAGAAGAAGGCTGAATTTGAAGCAAGAGATTACCGTAAAAGATCGACGAGTAAAGCTCCGTTCTCTTTGTAAAGAGGTTCGTGGAGGACACCATGAAGTCGAGGACGATCATGCGGGAATTTCCATTAGAGCCCGACCATTGGCGGACTCCCGAGCTACTTCATAGCTAGTGTGGGCAATAATCGTCAAGAGAGACCTGAATGCCCCCAATGTGGAAGACGACACCTAGGTGAATGTCGGGTAAGTCACATTAATAGGGCTGTTATGGATGCGGTTGAAGGACCACTTCATTAGAGATTGCACGAGCTAGATGAGAGGAATAAGGCGCAAGGTGCAAGACCTAGTGGAACGACGGTGGAGGTAGGCCCCGAGAATCTCTGGAGGTAGGGGTGGTAATCGAGAGGAGCCTCTAATACGGCTGTCCGATCCGAGACCGTACTCTGCTAGAGCATATGCCATCCGCGCACGAGAGGAGGCATCCTCCCCTGACGTTATCCTTTGGTACTTTTACTCTCTTTGATACTAGTGTGATTGCATTGATTGACCCCGCTCTACTCATTCATATGTATGTGAAACCTTAGCATCCAAGAAGACTCTACCGTTGAGTCTCTCGAGTTCATAATTCGAGTGTCAAACCCTTTGGGTCGTCACGACTCGTTGATAAAGTGTGCAAGAGATGCCCCTAATAATTCGAGAATCTGTTTTTCTACCGATCGATGCTTCTACCATTTAATGAATTGATGTTATTCTTGGTATGGATTGGTGACCAGTACATGATGCGGTGGTGGATCGCAAAAGGAAAACCATTGATTTGAGGAGTGCAAATAATGAGGTAGTCCGAGTCGAGTCTCTTGATTTAAAAGGGCGCGGCGATAATATCTTCTATGACCGCTCGGAGGTATGTGAAAAGGGTGTGAAACATACCTTGCGTATGTGTTTGGAAGTAAAGAGACGGAAAGGAAACTCGAATCGGTACCATGGTTTGTGAGTATTGAGATGTTTTTCCACGAGGAGTTCCGGATTGCCACCGGTTCGAGAAGTGGAATTGACATCGAAGTTGTACCGGTACTACGCCGATTTCAATAGCCCGTGTCGTATGGCATTAACGGAATTAAAGGAATTGAAGGTTCAATTGCAAGAATTGACGGATAGAGGTTTCGCTCGACCGAGTTTTTCTCCATGGGCGCACCTATATTGTTTGTGAAGAAGAAGGGACGGAACCATGAGGTTGTGCATCGACTATCGTCAACTCAATAAAGTGACGATAAAGAATAAATATCCATTGCCACGAATTGACGATTTGTTTGATCAATTAAAGGAGCCTCGGTGTTTTCAAAGATAGATTTGAGGTCGAGGTACTATCGGTTGAGGGTCCGAGAATCGGACATACCAAAACCGCTTTTAGAGCGAGGTGCGGTCACTACGAATTCTTGGTGATGCCGTTTGGGCTCACTAATGCCCTACGGTGTTTATGGATTTAATGAATAGAATTTTCAGGCCATACTTGGATCGGTTCGTAGTTGTATTTATCGATGACATTTTGGTCTATTCGAGAGATGAAACCGAGCATCTTTGAACACTTAAGGCTAGTGTTGCAAATCTTACGAGATAGCGATTATCGCAAAGTTGATAAATGTGAATTTTGGTTGAAAGAGGTTAGCTTTTAGGAGCGCGTGGTGTCCGTGATCGAATATCGAGGTGGACCCGAACAAAATTTCGCCATAGTCGATTGGAAACCACCAAGGAATGTTACGAAGTTAGGAGCTTTTGGGGCTTGCGGTTATTACCGACGATTTGTAAAGGTTTCTCGACGATAGCCACGCCAATGACGAAGCTTCTCCAAAAGGATGTTAAGTTGAATGGACGGAGAAATGTCGAAAAGTTTCGATCAACTGAAAGCTTATTTGGTGAAGCCCCAATTCTAGTGCAACCCGAATCGGGCAAAGAGTTTGTCATTTATAGTGGCGCATCCCTACTTGGGTTGGGTTGCGTATTGATGCAAGAAAAGGCGAAGTTGTGGCCTATGCGTCGAGGCAATTAAAGCCACATGAGAAAAATTATCCGACCCATGATCTCGAATTGGTCGCCATCGTATTCGCCTTTAAAGATATGGCGACATTACTTATTTGGTGAGAAGTGCCATGTGTATTCGGATCACAAAAGTCTCAAATATTTGATGACCCAAAGAGACTTAAATCTGCGACAAAGGCGATGGCTCGAGTTGTTAAAAGATTATGAGCTCGTCATTGATTATCACCGGGAAGGGCTAATGTGGTTGCGGATGCCTTAAGCCGAAATCACTATTTGCTTTATGAGCGATGAATGTACACTTGTCTATCCTACCCGACAATGTGTTAGTAGCTGAATTGAAAGCCAAACCATTATTGATCGTCAAATTCGTGAAGCTCGTAAAGTCGACGATGAGTTGGTTGCAAAGCGGGATGAGTGTGTTCGAACAAGGACTCGGAATTTCAAATCGATGATGACGATTGTTTGAGGTTGAAGTCGTCTGTGTGTCCCAAAGAATTGAACTTATTCCAATAATTTTGAGCGAAGCCCTTTGTGGCGAATGGCAATCCACCGGGAGTACGAAGATGTACAACGATTTGAAACGTCGGTTTTGGTGGCATGGTATGAAGCGGGACATCTCGACTTTGTTTGAGATGTTTAATATGTCAACAAGTGAAAGCGAAACATCAAGTGCCTTGAGATTGCTTGACGATCACGATACCAGTGGAAATGGGATCGAGTCACAATGGACTTTGTGTCCGAATTGCCATTGTCACTAATAAGAAGGATGCGATTTGGGTTGTTGTTGATAGGTCGACTAAGTCGGCTCACTTTATCCCCGTATGCGTCGGATTTTTCATTGGATAAACTAGCCGAATTGTACGTTTCTCGATTGTGAGATTACACGGGTACCGATTTCTATTGTGTCGGATAAAGATCCGAGATTTACGTCGCGATTTTGGAAGAAATTTCAAGAAGCTTTGGGTACCAAGTTGCATTTCAGCACCGCCTTTCACCCCCAAACCGATGGTCAATCCGAGCGGATAATTCAAATACTCGAGGATATGTTGAGATGTTGTATCCTTGAGTTTAGTGGTTCATGGAGCAGTATCGCCTTTGATTGAATTAAACACAACAATAGCTTTCAATCAAGTATTAAGATGGCGCCTACGAGGCTTTATACGATTCGTAAATGCCGTACCCCATTATTCGGGTGAACTTAGTGAAGGTAAATTCTTGAGGTTGATTTGGTTAAGGATGCCGAGCAAAAAGTTCGAGTGATTTGTGAAAGTTTGAAGGTCGCTACGGATCGCCAAAAGTCGTATGCTGGATTTGAAAAAGGAAAGACATTGAATATCGGGTTGGAGACAAGGTATTTCTCAAAGTCTCACCGGAAGAAGGTGCTTAGATTTGGCCATAAGGGCAAATTGAGTCCGAGGTTCATCGGTCCGTATGAAGTATCTGAGCGAGTTGGGCGATGGCGCACCGATTAATTTTACCCCCGAGCTCGAAAAGATTCACAACGTTTTCCATGTTTGATGCTTGACGATATAGGTCGACCGACCTTGCGTAATTACTCCATCCGAGGTCGAGGTTCACCTAATTTGAGTTATGAAGAAGAGCGGTTCGATTACGATGCGTGAAGTAAAAGAGCTACTGAAACAAGAAAATCCCATTAGTGAAGGTGTTGTGGCATAAACACGGAATTGAAGAAGCCACTTGGGAACTTGAGGACTCTATGAGAGCGATACCCGAGCCTATTCTGGTAAGATTTTCGGGACGAAAATTTCTAAGTGGGGAGAGTTGTGACATCCCAAAATTGACCCTAGTCGGGATGTGGTTTCGGGACCACAAAACCGAGGCATAAAAATAATTTATAATTTATTTTGATGCCTATAATATGTGTTAATTCATGTGTGACATTTTTGATGTTTCGATTTAGAGTTATAAATGTGAATTTCACTAGAAAGGGCCTAGTAGTAAACATTGAAAGTATGATGGGGAAATGTGGGATGACTAGTTGATAATACATGCAAAAATAAGGGATTTGCATGTCAAATTTCCCCTAACATGAAGTGGCGGCCATGACAAGGAATCATGGGCTAAACATGTCATGAAACATGTTTTGTTGGTGCACTAGGGAGAAACAATAAACAAATGAGTATGGGTAATAAAGAAAGAAAGAAAAATGTGTGTGTGTGGTGAAACCCCCCTTGCCGTGCATTGTGGAAGAGAAAAGAAAAATTTTGTTCATCCATTTTCTCTTCTTTGGCCGAAAATACTAAGGAAAAGGGAGGATTTTTGCTTCATGCTTGGTTTAGAAGAGAACTAGAAGGGATTTGGCTATACTTGCATCAAGATTAAGGTATGTTTGAGGTTGTGTCATGAGATTCATGCTTGTTTTGGTTGCTAACTTGATGTGCATGTTAGCCATGGTTCAAATCCTTGTTATGCCATGGAAATGGTATTTGGCCAAGGTGGATTTTGTGTTAATGCCATTGCATGTTAAATATGAAGCTTGTTAATGGTGTACGTGATGGGGATTGATGGCTCTTGGACTTTCTTTTTAGTATTTTTGAGTGAGACATTAAGTTCTTTGCTTAATCATGACCAAAATGATGGTGTTGTGATGTATTCGGTCATGGTATATCCACAAGTATGATTCATGCATGTTGCATGGTAGGTAAGATTTGAGCTTTGAATATGTGTTTGCACATGATGAATTGGTATGACATATATACTATTTCAAGGTATATATTTGCTTGGGATGATGTTTTCGGTTATGTAGTACATGAGAGATGTGTATTGAGCTACAATATGTAATGCGTTAGTTAGTAAAATGCATGCTGTTTTTGTGTGGTATTAAGTGCATAATCGGCCTCAACATGGACATGCATATTCGGCCACATGAGGGAAATTGGTGTGCATGCATTCGGTTAGAGGCAAGCATATTGATGCCTATTCTTGGCTTAGAAAATTCGCTAAGAGGAATACTAACTAAGGTGTTGAGTTCGATTCATGATTTTGTACATATGCGACTTTGATGCCTAATGAGTAGATATTTATATATTGGCTAGGCATCTTGAATTCCTCTTCCGATGCTCAAATGATAAAACCAATTTATTTGTTAAATTTAGCTCAAGAAGCTAGAGGTGGAGAATCAAGCAAAGGCAAAGGAAAGATAATCGAGTAGTCGATTGGAAATCGTTTCATCAATATAAGGTAAGTCATTAAGCATATATTTGGTGTTGATGTAAATGACCATAATATATACACAATTGTGTTTAAATGAATTGATGTGTAAATGGAAATGTATGTGTATGGAATGATGCCATTGTTGAGTGTATAAAGGCAGCGAAATGCATAAGGTATTGGTCTCGGCACTAAGTGTGCGGGTATAAATGGACACGGTGACAAGATTGGCACTAAGTGTGCGGGTTTAAAATTGTACAGCACTAAGTGTGCGAGTTTGATTATATAGCACTAAGTGTGCGAGCTGAAAATTATATAGCACTAAGTGTGCGAGCTGAAAATATATAGCACTAAGTGTGCGGATTCACTATATGCTCTTGTATTACAATTGGCACTGAGTGTGCGACATTATCGAGTTAATCCGGACAGCGGATCGGGTAAGTACCTCGAGCTCATGATGAATAGAGAATACGTCCATGCTTGGGGTTGAATTGGTAAGCCTTAAATCTATGTGATGATTGAAATTGTATGGTTGTGCTGGAAAATGAGTTAATGTGTAAAAATGCTTGATTATCTTGTTGTGTAGAATATGAAATGTGGATGTATGACTTGATGCGAGATTGGACCGAAAGGTCCGAGGTATTATGGTATAGATTCGATATGGATGAGTACCTAGCCTCGTTCTTTGTACATGTTGTAGTGATTGTGTCGGTGGATTGATGAATGCTTATGACTTACTGAGTTGTAAACTCACTCGGTGTTTTTTTCTTGTCACCCATTTTAGGTCTCTCGGATTCGTATTGCTTGCGTGATCGGGACCGTCGTTGAAGTCATCACACCGGCTGAAATCTTGTGGTATTGTTTTCGTTGTTGAAGAACATTTGGCATGTATAGGCTATTATATTTTGTCGAATTGTGGGTTGTAAACTTTAAGCCATGTGAAAATGGCCTATGGTCGTCGAGTGGGATGCTAGAACCTATAGCCACGAGTCTTAGAAACTCTAATTTTGACAAGGTGGCCACAATTTGTGTCATGTATGATGGATGATTAAGGCCAAGGAAAGATTCATGAAATTGGCATAGTCACTGCAGTAACTGTTGCGGACAGCAGCAGTGAGATGAGATTGAAAAATCACTAAAATAGTAGAAGTAGAATTAAATAGTGGGTAAATTATGAAATTGAACCTTGATGAATCTATTTTCATATGGATGAAACGAAACGACCATATGAGCAGTATACTGAGAAATATTAAAGTTCTCGTGAGACAGGGCCAGAACGGTTTCTGGGTCCCCTGTCGTGACTTTGAAAATTTACCATAAATTATCCAGAAAGAATTAGGAGTCATGCCTTATATGTACAGATTCCATTTTGAGTCTAGTTTCATTAGAAACAAACGGCACCAGTATTAAAGCCCTGTACAGAGAGATATTCAAGTTGTAACGCGTGAAGGTCAGAGCAGTCGGTCCCTGTAACATGGGTGACTTTAACTAATAAACTGTACTAATTGGCCCAACCAAAATTCTAAAATAAATCCTTGGATGGGTATATGAGTCTAAATTCAGGAAAATTTACGAAACCAGTTTCGAGTTTTGAAACTCGAGATATGATTTTTAAGGCGACGGTGACGCGGTTTTCCAGCCTGACTGGAAATGACAAATTGGTTGGTACCTTGAGAGGTTTTGGTAGTTAACCTCTCGTGTCCGACAATCGCGGCACGTCACGAGTTAGGTGTTACAATTCTTATTTATAGTTTAAAGATGTCAGATGATGCTAATAACGTAGTTGATCATAAAGTACATATTGGTGATGAATCTCTTGGAGAATTTGATGAATTTGAATCGGTAACACCTAGTGCTCACGCCGATGGTATTCAAGAACCAAATGCTAACAGGGCAATCCAAAAAGATCTATTACAAGTCGAGTAGAAGCTCTTCATAGGGTGGCAGGAACTACTCTTACGCCATCCCCGCACCTACAATTAAACGAGCCCCTATTAAGGAATTGAGAAGATATGGTGCTACAAAATTTGCTGGGATAAAAGGGGTTGACCCGTCGATGCTTGAGTTATGGTTTGAATCAATGGCTAGGGTTTTTCAACAACTTGAATTAATTCGTGAGAAAATGTTATGTGTGATGTTTCATTATTACAAGGTGAAACCTATACATGGTGGCAAATCATCACATGACACATACCTACCAAACCATAGATTGGAAATTCTTTCAAGAGGAATTTCAAAAGAAATATGTCGGGAAGTTATATCTCGAGGATAGAAAACAGAATTTCTTTTTGAAACAATGAGATTTATGCTGTGGTGAATTATGAACTGGAATATATACAACTCAACATGTATGCTATGGAACTCATTCCTGTTGAAGAATCAAGTTGTAAGAAATTCCTACATGGAATGCGTGATGAGGTTAGAACTCAACTAGTGGCATTGAAGATTAAAGAGTTCGCAGATTTATCGAAGCGAGCAAAAATGGTGGAACAATCTTTAGGTTTGAGTAAGAAAGTTGAACCTTCTTGTGTTATGGGAAAGAGTTTTAGGACTCCCAACTCAAATTTAATACAAAATAAAAGTGAAGGGTGTCGGGATTTTGGGAAGATAGTTGCAAGATCAAAAAGATCAAATAGAATACAAGACCGTCAATTGACACCTCTATTGAAGCGTTGTAACACCCCAAATATATAAAGCTTGTAATTACGCATGTTATGACTCAAGTTGCATGTTAGCTTTAATGGCTAAAAGTGTTTTGGGCGTGTTTGGGGGGATTAGAGAAGCCTGGGTTCAAAGTCTTGGCTTTCACAAAATTTTTTATTTTTACCTTGAATGAATCTAGACATTAGCATGTAGACCTTATAAATAATTTTAGTTGACATGTGACATAAATGAGCTTGTGGTCCTATGGTGAGTGGCGTGTTATTGTTACCTGAGGTCTGAGGTCTGACGTTCAAGTCATGGCAGTGTAAAAGAGTATTTATTTTGTTGCTCTTGCCGTGCAAGAAGTAAATGTTGTTTGAAACTCTGCTGAGTGAAGTTTGACTTGGTCAAGGAGTGTCATGTGCAGAGAATCAAGGAGAGGATTATGGAGAGATTTTAGGAGTGTTGGCGGGAGAAAAGTGAGGAGTTTTTTAAGGGATTAGATAGTGTTCGATTGGAGTTAGTGGGGGAGCCGAATGTGGAGGGAGTTAGGGGGTGCCGTTTGTGAGAAAAAGAGCATTTTTGGTAAAACCAGCCATAAAACTTTTCTTTTCTCTAGTGCTGAAATTGCATTGTTGTTTGCTCTCCTTTTTGGATAGCCTTGCATTCTCCTGTGCTTTTGCATTTTTGGTTGAAACCGAGGTGACCATTTAGTATTTTTTTTTCTTTTCTTCTACTTCTCTGAACCTTAGCTGTACATTTCTTCCTTCCTCATCTCCAAATCGTCGGTTGTCTTCAACCGTTCCATGTTGCATTGCTAAGAACCGAACATCTACCACTTACCCTCATCCCTTTATTTTGACTCTTCTATGATTGGGCATTCTTCTTTTCTCTTTTGGTTCACATTACCTAGTGTAATAGCCCGATTTAGACCCTAATCGAATAGTGGTTTTGGGACCACGAATTCAAGTCGAAAAATATTTTAATATTTTTTTTGTTTATTATATGTGAATTTGGATGCGTGAAATTTTCGTATGAAAATTTGATTGTTTGTGTGCTTAATTAAATAAAAGGGCTTAATCGCATAAAATGAAAATTTGATGATTAATTGTAAAAGGGCTAAAATGAATATGTCTTTGTAAGTGGAGGTATTTAAAATGAAATTTGACCTTAGTTAAATGTTATGGACGGTTGTGACCATGCATTTAAAATGGTTTTATATTTTTAACTTAAGGTTAAATATGTAAATTATATAATAATATGTATATAATAAAACATATAATAATTAAAGCCATGTTCTTCATTTTATTTCTTATGACCGAAACTTAAAGAAAATAAAGGTTTATAAAGCTTTGAACATTCGGCTACTTCTCAAGCTAAATCAAGGTATGTTTTTACTTCGATTTTTGATAATTTTTACGTTTTTTGAGATCGTTGCTTCGAGTACTATCCGACCCATGCTTAAATTTCTTATTTTGATGCATATTTTTAGTTATTCCATTGATGAATATTTGTGTTTTGTGATGTTTGATGATGAAATATCAAAATATGTTTTAGATTAACATGTTTTGTCTTTGGAGTTTTTGAAGATTTTGAGTAATTAGGAATAAATTGTAAAAAAAAATAAATTGAAGCATGGCATGGGCAAATTATGCTTGTTTTGTGTTTTGTGAATTTTGGATTAAATTGCTAAAAGTGTAAAATGTATGGGGCAAAAGTGTAATTTTTCCATTTATGTTTTTTGAATGAATTTGATTAAATAAGTTTAAATTATGTCAATTTAGATCAAGAAAAGAGAAAATCGGACTTGGATCGGGGAAAAGCAAAAATACTCGAATAGTCGATTTACAACGTTCGTCGATATCCGAGGTAAGTCTTTAAGCAATTAAACATCGTCTATGTTGAATGTAAAATGGTTTAATATGATGATTCGAACTATATAGACTTATAATAGAGTAGCCGAATGTGGTTTAACATAGAATGAATGTGGTTGAGTTTTATTTGATTGAGTTAAAACCTCCGAAAGTTCAGTATGAACTACATGGAATATCTGGACTATTCGATATATGAACTTTATGAAATGAATTTATAATAGTGATAGTAGGGCTTTGAGCCTAGCAAGCAATGTGTTGGTGAATTAAATCGGGCTTTTTGCCTAGCAGGCTTATTGCCGATGTATAAAATCGACTTTGAGTCTAGTAGGCCTTGTGCCGGTGTGTGATACAAGCTTATGCCTAGTAGGCTTTATGCCGGTGAATTATTAAAAGCTTATGATTAAAATAATTCACGCTGATGTGGTATTTGAATACATTAAACGAGTTAAATGGCCAGTTATGGATAAACTTATTACCTATTTAATATAAGGTAAGTAAGTAACTTGATGATTTATTACAAATCATGTGTGATGCAAATGAAGTATATATGTGATTATGGAATGTGTATTTAGTCTTATGATCAAATGATATGATTATTATGGAATTTGGTTTGTGAATATGTGTATACGAGACTATGTATAATTGGTCATATGGATAGTTCGTGTAAGTGATGTTATATCGATTTTTTTTTTTAGCTTGTGTATATGAGTGTAGGTGCATTTGGTTATATAATGATATCTTGAATTGAAGGTTGGATGATAATTAATTGCTTTGATTATAAAAGCATTCGCCAAGGAGAAAATATTTCATGAAAGTATAAGTTATATATGAGCGGAATTAAAAGTTTGAGGTTGAATGTGATTACAAATGTATAATTTGAATTATTTGATTGATATGATTTAATATTGAGATGTTGGTATACCTTAATTGTTTAATTTGCTTAAGTCTTATTAAGCTATAAAAGCTTACTCCGTGTATATATGTGTTTCTATTTTATAGATTTTGGATTCGAGTTCTGAGCTCTCGGGATCGTCGACCAAATCTATCACACTATCGATCGACTTTGGTATTTTAATAAGCGAACTTTCGAACCTATGGCATGTATAGACTAGATTATTTTTGGAATATTGTATTATGGTTTGTGTTAAATGGGAGCCATGCCAAAATGGCTTAATTGCTATGCTTAAGTTTGGTGTTGGTTAAATTATAGTTTAAGTCTATTTTGATTATTATGCCGTGTGCCATGGTTGATTATAAGTTATGTTATGTGCTTGTATTTGGAAGTGATATGGATGAATAAGCTATGTTATGTTTTAATGAATGAAACTTGGTTTTGGTTATTAGCTGTTTAAAAATGTTAATGATGTACGTGTATGTTCGAATATGAATTAATTTTGTTAGTTTGGTTTGCATGGTAAATGTATGTGTACTTAAAGTGCTTTAATGGTTAAATAAATATGGTTAATGAAGTTAAATAATGATTACTTATTGAGATTGTTTTGTTTAATATGGTTTGTAAGTGAAACAATAATAAATGACCAATTGAATAGTGATTTGAACAATATTAAACCATAGGAATTATATGAATTTCAGAGGTGATGTATAATGACCTATTTGATGTTAAATGAAAGTTGTATAATGTATATGTTAATACTTTAATTATGATTATATAAAATTTATTGTACATGTTATCATGTAAAATGCCGAATATAAGTTGATCAAATTGAGTGATTATGTGTATATGGTTTTGTGGGTTCTATTAATGTATAATTTTAGTATGCTTTTGTGCATGGCGTGGAAATGATATATATATATATATATAAGTGCATGACTTCTAGATATATATGTATATAATATTCTTTGAACATATGATTTGGTTATAAAATAAAATATGCTTGATTATGTGGCTTGTTAATTAATGTAAATCAATAAGTTTGTATAGGTAAATTTTGGGCGTCGAATAAGTAAGAGATTAATGTGGTTTTTGTTTGGTTTAAAATAGTAGATTATGTGTAAATTTTGTTTTAATTATTTGAATAGTTTGATTAGTTTATTTAATGATATATCTATATATATATATATATATATATATATATATATATATATATATATATATATATGAATATAGGCTGTATGGACATGAGAATGTTCAAATCGTACTTATGTTCTCAGAATGCCTCGTTACCCTAGTCCGGCAATGGATACGGATTAGGGTGTTACATTTATTAGTATCTGAGCTACGGTTTAGTCGATTCTAGGACTAACGTGGCATGTGTGAGTCTAGCTATACATGCCATATTATATACTGCGATAGTGTGATGACTTCTGACAATTGAAAATGTGTTTTCGTATAGTAAATGGATCCTGATAGAGCTGTAGCTGATGATGTTGAGAGTGTAGCACTTGCTCCTGGGCATGGGACAGCGCTAGTTGAATCTCGGCCGATCTTGAGTACTCAAGAGGGAGAGGCTAAGCAAGCCTTTTACCAAATGATGAACGATTGGTTTACTCAATATATTCGAACTATCCTGGCTACACAACCACCTCCACCCCTAAATAATTCATCTCCGATACCTATGGTACCTCCGATGATTGATCCAATGAGATTTAATAGGCGTGCTGTAGATAAAATCAGAAAACACGGGGTCGAAAAGTTTAAAACTATTGATGATAATGATGCTAGTGGGCTGAGTTGTGGCTTGATAATACTATCCGTATGTTCAATGAGCTATCTTGTACTCTGATGAATGTTTAAAGCATGTCATATCTTTATTACGAGACACTGTATATCACTGGTGGAATACACTAGTATCGATGGTCTCAAAAGAGAAAGTGACTTGGGAATTCTTTCAGACTGAGTTCCATAAGAAATACATCAGCCGGAGATTTATCGACCAGAAACGCAAAGAATTTCTGGAATTGAAACAGGGTCGTATGATTGTAACTGAGTATGAACAGAAATTTATAAGACTAAGTCGATATGCTCATGAATGTAAACAAGGTCGTATGACCGTAACTAAGTATGAACGGAAATTTATAAGCCTAAGTCGATATGCTCATGAATGTGTTTCAATGAAGCTATCATGTGTAAAAGATTTGAAGATGGTTTGAATGAAGACATTAAATTATTGGTTGGTATACTTGAAATCAAAGAGTTTGTGGTACTTGTTGAACGAGCTTGCAAAGCGAAGAACTCAAGAAAGAGAAAAAAAAGCTGATTTTGAAGCCAGATATTCCCGTAAGAGATCAACGAGTAAGACTTTCACTCCGCATCAAAGAAGTTCAGAGATGATTATAGTCGATTTAAAGCTACTTCGGACTTTTCTAGACGAGACCAAGGCCGACCTCCTGTGAGTTCACGAGCCACTTCGATTGCTAATGTTGGCAATGATTGGCAAAACAGATTCGAGTGTAAGCATTATGGTAAATGGCATTCCAAAAATTGTAGATTGCATGATCGGTCTTGTTTTAAATGTGGATCGATGGATCATTTTATCCAAGATTGCCCGATGTTAGCCTAGCAAAAACTGCTCGAACACGAGATCGAGTAACATGTCATACGAGGCGAGACCACCCAGCATTCGGGTAATGTAAGTGGTAGTCGAGAGGGATGAAAGATACGGGAGTTCGATCCGAGGCTCGTGCTCTGCCGGAGCATATGCTATCTACGCTCCGAGGACGCTTCTTCCCTAGATGTTATTACGGTACTTTCACTCTTTATGATACTAGTGTTAATGCATTGATTGATCCTAGTTCAACTCATTCTTATGTGTGTGAAACATTAGTATCTAGTAAGACTTTACTGCTGAGTCTCTTGAGTTTGTGACTTGAGTATCAAACCCCACAGGACGATGTGTTCGGTTGATAAAGTATGTAAAATTTGCCGTTGATGATTTGAGATTCATGCTTTCCGGTGATTTGATGTTGTTACCTTTCGACGAGTTCGATATAATTTTGGGTATGGATTGGTTGACTTTGCACGATCGTTGTTCGAGACCAATACCTTATGCATTTCGCTGCCTTTATACACTCAACAATGGCATCATTCCATACACATACATTTCCATTTACACATCAATTCATTTAAACACAATTGTGTATATATTATGGTCATTTACATCAACACCAAATATATGCTTAATGACTTACCTTATATTGGATGAAACGATTTCCAATCGACTACTCGATTATCTTTCCTTTGCCTTTGCTTGATTCTCCACCTCTAGCTTCTTGAGCTAAATTTAACAAATAAATTGGTTTTATCATTTGAGCATCGGAAGAGAATTCAAGATGCCTAGCCAATATATAAATATCTACTCATTAGGCATCAAAGTCGCATATGTACAAAATCATGAATCGAACTCAACACCTTAGTTAGTATTCCTCTTAGCGAATTTTCTAAGCCAAGAATAGGCATCAATATGCTTGCCTCTAACCGAATGCATGCACACCAATTTCCCTCATGTGGCCGAATATGCATGTCCATGTTGAGGCCGATTATGCACTTAATACCACACAAAACAGCATGCATTTTACTAACTAACGCATTACATATTGTAGCTCAATACACATCTCTCATGTACTACATAACCGAAAACATCATCCCAAGCAAATATATACCTTGAAATAGTATATATGTCATACCAATTCATCATGTGCAAACACATATTCAAAGCTCAAATCTTACCTACCATGCAACATGCATGAATCATACTTAATGGATATACCATGACCGAATACATCACAACACCATCATTTTGGTCATGATTAAGCAAAGAACTTAATGTCTCACTCAAAAATACTAAAAGAAAGTCCAAGAGCCATCAATCCCCATCACGTACACCATTAACAAGCTTCATATTTAACATGCAATGGCATTAACACAAAATCCACCTTGGCCAAATACCATTTCCATGGCATAACAAGGATTTGAACCATGGCTAACATGCACATCAAGTTAGCAACCAAAACAAGCATGAATCTCATGACACAACCTCAAACATACCTTAATCTTGATGCAAGTATAGCCAAATCCCCTTCTAGTTCTCTTCTAAACCAAGCATGAAGCAAAAATCCTCCCTTTTTCCTTAGTATTTTCGGCCAAAGAAGAGAAAAATGGATGAACAAAATTTTTCTTTTCTCTTCCACAATGCACGGCAAGGGGGGGTTTCACACACACACACATTTTTCTTTCTTTCTTTATTACCCATACTCATTTGTTTATTGTTTCTCCCTAGTGCACCAACAAAACATGTTTCATGACATGTTTAGCCCATGATTCCTTGTCATGGCGGCCACTTCATGTTAGGGGAAATTTGACATGCAAATCCTTATTTTTGCATGTATTATCAACTAGTCATCCCACATTTCCCCATCATACTTTCAATGTTTACTACTAGGCCCTTTCTAGTGAAATTCACATTTATAACTCTAAATCGAAACATCAAAAATGTCACACATGAATTAACACATATTATAGGCATCAAAATAAATTATAAATTATTTTTATGCCTCAGTTTTGTGGTCCCGAAACCACATCCCGACTAGGGTCAATTTTGGGATGTCACAGGATACCATTTACCCATTAGTTAGAGAGACCCTTGGCGGATGACGTTGAAGGTGTAGCGGCTGCTCCCGCGCAAGGGACACCGCCTGTTGAGCCTCAGTCATCCGCGAATAATCAAAATGAAGGGGCGAAACAAGCCTTCTTCACCATGATGAATGAGTGGGTCGCGCAATATGCCCGAACCGACCCGGCTGTCCAACCATTCCCGAATTTAAATACTCCACCCCAAGAGCCCGTAATGCCATCAGTTACTGATCCTGTGAGGCTGAGTAAACCACCGTGGACTTGATTAGGAAGCGTGGGGCGAGGAGTTTAAGGCCATAGTTACCGAGCGATGCCGAAAGGGCCGAAGTTCGGCTTGATAACACCATTAGAGTGTTTGATGAATTGTCATGCACACCCGATGAATGTCTTAAGTGTGCTATATCTTTGTTGCGAGACTCAGCCTACTATTGGTAGAGGACCTTGATTTCCATAGTCCCAAAGGAACAAGTTACTTGGGATTTCTTTCAAACGGAATTTCGGAAGAAATATATTAGTCAACGGTTCATTGATCAGAAGCGTAAGGAGTTCTTGGAACTCAAGCAAGGCCGTATGACCGTATCTGAATACGAACATGAGTTCGTAAGACTTAGTCGGTATGCTCGGGAGTGTGTGGCTGATGAGGTTGCGATGTGCAAAAGATTTGAAGAAGGATTGAATGAAGAGTTAAAGTTACTAGTGGGAATTTTGGAGATAAAGGAGTTCGTGACACTAGTCGAACGAGCTCGCAAAGCGGAAGAACTTGGGAAGGAGAAGAAGAAGGCTGAATTTGAAGCAAGAGATTACCGTAAAGATCGACGAGTAAAGCTCCGTTCTCGGCTGTAAAGAGGTTCGGGGAGGACACCAAAGAAGTCGAGGACGATCGGGAATTTCCATTAGAGCCCGACCATTGACGGACTCCCGAGCTACTTCAGTAGCTAGTGTGGGCAATAATCGTCAAGAGAGACTGAATGCCCCCAATGTGGAAGACGACACCTAGGTGAATGTCGGGTAAGTCATTAATAGGGCTGTTATGGATGCGGTTCAAGGACCACTTCATTAGAGATTGCACGAGCTAGATGAGAGGAATAAGACGCAAGGTGCAAGACCTAGTGGAACGACGGTGGAGGTAGGCCCCGAGAATCTCGGAGGTAGGGGTGGTAATCGAGAGGAGCCTCTAATACGGCTGTCCGATCCGAGACCGTACTCTGCTAGAGCATATGCCATCCGCGCACGAGAGGAGGCATCCTCCCCGACGTTATCCTTGGTACTTTTACTCTCTTTGATACTAGTGTGATTGCATTGATTGACCCGGCTCTACTCATTCATATGTATGTGAAACCTTAGCATCCAAAGAAGACTCTACTGTTGAGTCTCTCGAGTTCATAATTCGAGTGTCAAACCCTTTGGGTCGATCGTACTCGTTGATAAAGTGTGCAAGAGATGCCCCTAATAATTCGAGAATCTGTTTTCTACCGATCGATGCTTCTACCATTTAATGAATTGATGTTATTCTTGGTATGGATTGGTGACCAGTACATGATGCGGTGGTGGACTGCAAAAGGAAAACCATTGATTTGAGGAGTGCAAATAATGAGGTAGTCCGAGTCGAGTCTCATCGATTTAAAAGGAGCGCCACGATAATATCTTCTATGACCGCTCGGAGGTATGTGAAAAGGGTGTGAAACATACCTTGCGTATGTGTTTGGAAGTAAAGAGACGGAAAGGAAACTCGAATCGGTACCGATGGTTTGTGAGTATTCAGATGTTTTTCCCGAGGAGTTACCGGATTGCCACGGTTCGAGAAGTGGAATTCGCATCGGTTGTACCGGTACTACGCCGATTTCAATAGCCCCCATCGTATGGCATTAACGGAATTAAAGGAATTGAAGGTTCAATTGCAAGAATTGACGGATAGAGGTTTCGCTCGACCGAGTTTTTCTCCATGGGGCGCACCTGTATTGTTTGTGAAGAAGAAGGGCGGAACCATGAGGTTGTGCATCGACTATCGTCAACTCAATAAAGTGACGATAAAGAATAAATATCCATTGCCACGAATTGACGATTTGTTTGATCAATTAAAGGGAGCCTCGGTGTTTTCAAAGATAGATTTGAGGTCGGGGTACTATCAGTTGAGGGTCCGAGAATCGGACATACCCAAAACCGCTTTTAGAACGAGGTACGGTCACTACGAATTCTTGGTGATGCCGTTTGGGCTCACTAATGCCCCCGCGGTGTTTATGGATTTAATGAATAGAATTTTCAGGCCATACTTGGATCGGTTCGTAGTTGTATTTATCGATGACATTTTGGTCTATTCGAGAGATGAAAGCGAGCATTTGAACACTTAAGGCTAGTGTTGCAAATCTTACGAGATAAGCGATTATACGCAAAGTTCAAGAAATGTGAATTTTGGTTGAAAGAGGTTAGCTTTTTAGGGCACGTGGTGTCGCGACGGTATCGTGGTGGACCGAACAAAATTTCGCCATAGTCGATTGGAAACCACCAAGGAATGTTACCGAAGTTAGGAGCTTTTTGGGGCTTGCGGTTATTACCGACGATTTGTAAAGGTTTCTCGACGATAGCCACGCCAATGACGAAGCTACTCCAAAAGGATGTTAAGTTGAATGGACGGAGAAATGTCGAAAAGTTTCGATCAAGCGAAAGCTTATTTGGTGAAGCCCCAATTCTAGTGCAACCCGAATCGGGCAAAGAGTTTGTCATTTATAGTGACGCATCCCTACTTGGGTTGGGTTGCGTATTGATGCAAGAAGGGCGAGTTGTGGCCTGTCGTCGAGGCAATTAAAGCCACATGAGAAAAATTATCCGACCCATGATCTCGAATTGGTCGCCATCGTATTCGCTTTAAAGATATGGCGACATTACTTATTTGGTGAGAAGTGCCATGTGTATTCGGATCACAAAAGTCTCAAATATTTGATGACCCAAAGAGACTTAAATCTGCGACAAAGACGATGGCTCGAGTTGTTAAAAGATTATGAGCTCGTCATTGATTATCACCCGGGAAGGGCTAATGTGGTTGCGGATGCCTTAAGCCGGAAATCACTATTTGCTTTGCGAGCGATGAATGTACACTTGTCTATCCTACCCGACAATGTGTTAGTAGCTGAATTGAAAGCCAAACCATTATTGATACGTCAAATTCGTGAAGCTCAGAAAGTCGACGATGAGTTGGTTGCAAAACGGGATGAGTGTGTTCCGAACAAGGACTCGGAATTTCAAATCGATGATGACGATTGTTTGAGGTTCAGAAGTCGTCTGTGTGTCCCAAAGAATTCGGAACTTATTCCAATAATTTTGAACGAAGCCCCTTTGTAGCCGAATGGCAATCCACCCGGGGAGTACGAAGATGTACAACGATTTGAAACGTCGGTTTTGGTGGCATGGTATGAAACGGGACATCTCCGACTTTGTTTGAGATGTTTAATATGTCAACAAGTGAAAGCGAAACATCAAGTGCCTTGAGATTGCTTCACCGATCACGATACCCGAGTGGAAATGGGATCGAGTCACAATGGACTTTGTGTCCGGCCGCCATTGTCACTAATAAGAAGGATGCGATTTGGGTTGTTGTTGATAGATCGACTAAGTCGGCTCACTTTATCCCCGCGTCACGGATTTTCATTGGATAAACTAGCCAATTGTACGTTTCTCGATTGTGAGATTACACGGGTACCGATTTCTATTGTGTCGGATAAAGATCCGAGATTTACCTCGCGATTTTGGAAGAAATTTCAAGAAGCTTTGGGTACCAAGTTGCATTTCAGCACCGCCTTTCACCCCAAACCGATGGTCAATCCGAACGGATAATTCAAATACTCGAGGATATGTTGAGATGTTGTATCCTTGAGTTTAGTGGTTCATGGGAGCAGTATCGCCTTTGATTGAATTCGCTACAACAATAGCTTTCAATCAAGTATTAAGATGGCGCCTTACGAGGCTTTATACGATTCGTAAATGCCGTACCCCATTATTGGTGAACTTAGTGAAGGTAAATTCTTCGGGGTTGATTTGGTTAAGGATGCCGAGCAAAAAGTTCGAGTGATTTGTGAAAGTTTGAAGGCTGCTACGGATCGCCAAAAGTCGTATGCGGATTTGAAAAAGGAAAGACATTGAATATCAGGTTGGAGACAAGGTATTTCTCAAAGTCTCACCCTGGAAGAAGGTGCTTAGATTTGGCCATAAGGGCAAATTGAGTCCGAGGTTCATCGGTCCGTATGAAGTATCTGAACGAGTTGGGCCAGTAGCGTACCGATTAATTTTACCCCCCTGAGCTCGAAAAGATTCACAACGTTTTCCATGTTTCGATGCTTCGACGATATAGGTCTGACCCGACGCACGTAATTACTCCATCTGAGGTCGAGGTTCAGCCTAATTTGAGTTATGAAGAAGAGCCGGTTCGCATTCTGATGCGTGAAGTAAAAGAGCTACGAAACAAGAAAATCCCATTAGTGAAGGTGTTGTGGCATAAACACGGAATTGAAGAAGCCACTTGGGAACTTGAGGACTCTATGAGAGAGCGATACCGAGCCTATTTACAGTAAGATTTTCGGGACGAAAATTTCTAAGTGGGGAGAGTTGTGACATCCCAAAATTGACCCTAGTCGGGATGTGGTTTTGGGACCACAAAGCGAGGCATAAAAATAATTTATAATTTATTTTGATGCCTATAATATGTGTTAATTCATGTGTGACATTTTTGATGTTTCGATTTAGAGTTATAAATGTGAATTTCACTAGAAAGGGCCTAGTAGTAAACATTGAAAGTATGATGGGGAAATGTGGGATGACTAGTTGATAATACATGCAAAAATAAGGGATTTGCATGTCAAATTTCCCCTAACATGAAGTGGCCGCCATGACAAGGAATCATGGGCTAAACATGTCATGAAACATGTTTTGTTGGTGCACTAGGAGAAACAATAAACAAATGAGTATGGGTAATAAAGAAAGAAAGAAAAAATGTGTGTGTGTGAGTGAAACCCCCCCTTGCCGTGCATTGTGGAAGAGAAAAGAAAAATTTTGTTCATCCATTTTCTCTTCTTTGGCCGAAAATACTAAGGAAAAAGGAGGATTTTTGCTTCATGCTTGGTTTAGAAGAGAACTAGAAGGGATTTGGCTATACTTGCATCAAGATTAAGGTATGTTTGAGGTTGTGTCATGAGATTCATGCTTGTTTTGGTTGCTAACTTGATGTGCATGTTAGCCATGGTTCAAATCCTTGTTATGCCATGGAAATGGTATTTGGCCAAGGTGGATTTTGTGTTAATGCCATTGCATGTTAAATATGAAGCTTGTTAATGGTGTACGTGATGGGGATTGATGGCTCTTGGACTTTCTTTTTAGTATTTTTGAGTGAGACATTAAGTTCTTTGCTTAATCATGACCAAAATGATGGTGTTGTGATGTATTCGGTCATGGTATATCCACAAGTATGATTCATGCATGTTGCATGGTAGGTAAGATTTGAGCTTTGAATATGTGTTTGCACATGATGAATTGGTATGACATATATACTATTTCAAGGTATATATTTGCTTGGGATGATGTTTTCGGTTATGTAGTACATGAGAGATGTGTATTGAGCTACAATATGTAATGCGTTAGTTAGTAAAATGCATGCTGTTTTGTGTGGTATTAAGTGCATAATCGGCCTCAACATGGACATGCATATTCGGCCACATGAGGGAAATTGGTGTGCATGCATTCGGTTAGAGGCAAGCATATTGATGCCTATTCTTGGCTTAGAAAATTGGCTAAGAGGAATACTAACTAAGGTGTTGAGTTCGATTCATGATTTTGTACATATGCGACTTTGATGCCTAATGAGTAGATATTTATATATTGGCTAGGCATCTTGAATTCCTCTTCCGATGCTCAAATGATAAAACCAATTTATTTGTTAAATTTAGCTCAAGAAGCTAGAGGTGGAGAATCAAGCAAAGGCAAAGGAAAGATAATCGAGTAGTCGATTGGAAATCGTTTCATCCAATATAAGGTAAGTCATTAAGCATATATTTGGTGTTGATGTAAATGACCATAATATATACACAATTGTGTTTAAATGAATTGATGTGTAAATGGAAATGTATGTGTATGGAATGATGCCATTGTTGAGTGTATAAAGGCAGCGAAATGCATAAGGTATTGGTCTCGGCACTAAGTGTGCGGGTATAAATGGACACGGTGACAAGATTGGCACTAAGTGTGCGGGTTTAAAATTGTACAGCACTAAGTGTGCGAAGTTTGATTATATAGCACTAAGTGTGCGAGCTGAAAATTATATAGCACTAAGTGTGCGAGCTGAAAATATATAGCACTAAGTGTGCGGATTCACTATATGCTCTTGTATTACAATTGGCACTGAGTGTGCGACATTATCGAGTTAATCCCGGACAGCGGATCGGGTAAGTACCTCGAGCTCATGATGAATAGAGAATACGTCCATGCTTGGGGTTGAATTGGTAAGCCTTAAATCTATGTGATGATTGAAATTGTATGGTTGTGCTGGAAAATGAGTTAATGTGTAAAAATGCTTCGATTATCTTGTTGTGTAGAATATGAAATGTGGATGTATGACTTGGTACGAGATTGGACCGAAAGGTCCGAGGTATTATGGTATAGATTCGATATGGATGAGTACCTAGCCTCGTTCTTTGTACATGTTGTAGTGATGTATCGATGGATTGATGAATGCTTATGACTTACTGAGTTGTAAACTCACTCGTGTTTTTTTCTTGTCACCCATTTTAGGTCTCTCGGATTCGTATTGCTTATGTGATCGGGACCGTCGTTGAAGTCATCACACGGCTGAAATCTTGTGGTATTGTTTTCGTTGTTGAAGAACATTTGGCATGTATAGGCTATTATATTTTGTCGAATTGTGGGTTGTAAACTTTAAGCCATGTGAAAATGGCCTATGTGGTCGTCGAGTGGGATGCTAGAACCTATAGCCACGAGTCTTAGAAACTCTAATTTTGACAAGGTGGCCACAATTTGTGTCATGTATGATGGATGATTAAGGCCAAGGAAAGATTCATGAAATTGGCATAGTCTACTGCAGTAACTGTTGCGGACAGCAGCAGTGAGATGAGATTGAAAAATCACTAAAAATAGTAGAAGTAGAATTAAATAGTGGGTAAATTATGAAATTGAACCTTGATGAATCTATTTTCATATGGATGAAACGAAACGACCATATGAGCAGTATACTGAGAAATATTAAAGTTCTCGTGAGACAGGGCCAGAACGGTTTCTGGGTCCCCTGTCGTGACTTTGAAAATTTACCATAAATTATCCAGAAAGAATTAGGAGTCATGCCTTATATGTACAGATTCCATTTTGAGTCTAGTTTCATTAGAAACAAACGGCACCAGTATTAAAGCCCTGTACAGAGAGATATTCAAGTTGTAACGCGTGAAGGTCAGAGCAGTCGGTCCCTGTAACATGGGTGACTTTAACTAATAAACTGTACTAATTGGCCCAACCAAAATTCTAAAAATAAATCCTTGGATGGGTATATGAGTCTAAATTCAGGGAAAATTTACGAAACCAGTTTCCGAGTTTTGAAACTCGAGATATGATTTTTAAGGCGACGGTGACGCGGTTTTCCAGCCTGACTGGAAATGACAAATTGGTTGGTACCTTGAGAGGTTTTGGCCGTTAACCTCTCGTGTCCGACACCGGCGACGGTCACGAGTTAGGGGTGTTACAATTCTTATTTATAGTTTAAAGATGTCAGATGATGCTAATAACGTAGTTGATCATAAAGTACATATTGGTGATGAATCTACTGGAGAATTTGATGAATTTGAATCGGTAACACCTAGTGCTCACGCTGATGGTATTCAGCAACCAAATGCTAACAGGGCAATCCAAAAAAGATCTATTACAAGTCAGAGTAGAAGCTCTTCATAGGGTGGCAGGAACTACTCCTTCTGCCATCCCCGCACCTACAATTAAACGAGCCCCTATTAAGGAATTGAGAAGATATGGTGCTACAAAATTTGCTGGGATAAAAGGGGTTGACCCGTCGATGCTTGAGTTATGGTTTGAATCAATGGCTAGGGTTTTTCAACAACTTGAATTAATTCGTGAGAAAATGTTATGTGTGATGTTTCATTATTACAAGGTGAAACCTATACATGGTGGCAAATCATCACATGACACATACCTACCGAAACCATAGATTGGAAATTCTTTCAAGAGGAATTTCAAAAGAAATATGTCGGGAAGTTATATCTCGAGGATAGAAAACAGGAATTTCTTTTTTGAAACAATGAGATTTGTCTGTGGTGAATTATGAACTGGAATATATACAACTCAACATGTATGCTATGGAACTCATTCCTGTTGAAGAATCAAGTTGTAAGAAATTCCTACATGGAATGCGTGATGAGGTTAGAACTCAACTAGTGGCATTGAAGATTAAAGAGTTCGCAGATTTATCTGAGCGAGCAAAAATGGTGGAACAATCTTTAGGTTTGAGTAAGAAAGTTGAACCTTCTTGTGTTATGGGAAAGAGTTTTAGGACTCCCAACTCAAATTTAATACAAAATAAAAGTGAAGGGTGTCGGGATTTTGGGAAGATAGTTGCAAGATCAACAGTATCAAATAGAATACAAGACCGTCAATTGACAGCCTCTATTGGAAGCGTTGTAACACCCCAAATATATAAAGCTTGTAATTACGCATGTTATGACTCAAGTTGCATGTTAGCTTTAATGGCTAAAAGTGTTTTGGGCGTGTTTGGGGGGATTAGAGAAGCCTGGGTTCAAAGTCTTGGCTTTCACAAAATTTTTTATTTTTACCTTGAATGAATCTAGACATTAGCATGTAGACCTTATAAATAATTTTAGTTGACATGTGACATAAATGAGCTTGTGGTCCTATGGTGAGTGGCGTGTTATTGTTACCTGAGGTCTGAGGTCTGACGTTCAAGTCATGGCAGTGTAAAAGAGTATTTATTTTGTTGCTCTTGCCGTGCAAGAAGTAAATGTTGTTTGAAACTCTGCTGAGTGAAGTTTGACTTGGTCAAGGAGTGTCATGTGCAGAGAATCAAGGAGAGGATTATGGAGAGATTTTAGGAGTGTTGGCGGGAGAAAAGTGAGGAGTTTTTTAAGGGATTAGATAGTGTTCGATTGGAGTTAGTGGGGGAGCCGAATGTGGAGGGAGTTAGGGGGTGCCGTTTGTGAGAAAAAGAGCATTTTTGGTAAAACCAGCCATAAAACTTTTCTTTTCTCTAGTGCTGAAATTGCATTGTTGTTTGCTCTCCTTTTGGATAGCCTTGCATTCTCTGTGCTTTTGCATTTTGGTTGAAACCGAGGTGACCATTTAGTATTTTTTTTCTTTTCTTCTACTTCTCTGAACCTTAGCTGTACATTTCTTCCTTCCTCATCTCCAAATCGTCGGTTGTCTTCAACCGTTCCATGTTGCATTGCTAAGAACCGAACATCTACCACTTACCCTCATCCCTTTATTTTGACTCTTCTATGATTGGGCATTCTTCTTTTCTCTTTTGGTTCACATTACCTAGTGTAATAGCCCGATTTAGACCCTAATCAGAATAGTGGTTTCGGGACCACGAATTCAAGTCAGAAAAATATTTTAATATTTTTTTTTTGTTTATTATATGTGAATTTGGATGCGTGAAATTTTCGTATGAAAATTTGATTGTTTGTGTGCTTAATTAAATAAAAGGGCTTAATCGCATAAAATGAAAATTTGATGATTAATTGTAAAAGGGCTAAAATGAATATGTCTTTGTAAGTGGAGGTATTTAAAATGAAATTTGACCTTAGTTAAATGTTATGGACGGTTGTGACCATGCATTTAAAATGGTTTTATATTTTTAACTTAAGGTTAAATATGTAAATTATATAATAATATGTATATAATAAAACATATAATAATTAAAGCCATGTTCTTCATTTTATTTCTTATGACCGAAACTTAAAGAAAATAAAGGTTTATAAAGCTTTGAACATTCGGCTACTTCTCAAGCTAAATCAAGGTATGTTTTACTTGATTTTGATAATTTTACGTTTTTGAGATCGTTGCTTGAGTACTATCCCACCCATGCTTAAATTTCTTATTTTGATGCATATTTTAGTTATTCCATTGATGAATATTTGTGTTTTGTGATGTTTGATGATGAAATATCAAAAATATGTTTTAGATTAACATGTTTTGTACTGGAGTTTTTGAAGATTTTGAGTAATTAGGAATAAATTGTAAAAAAAAATAAATTGAAGCATGGCATGGGCAAATTATGCTTGTTTTGTGTTTTGTGAATTTTGGATTAAATTGCTAAAAGTGTAAAATGTATGGGGCAAAAGTGTAATTTTTCCATTTATGTTTTTTGAATGAATTTGATTAAATAAGTTTAAATTATGTCAATTTAGATCAAGAAAAGAGAAAATCGGACTTGGATCGGGGAAAAGCAAAAATACTCGAATAGTCGATTTACAACGTTCGTCGATATCCGAGGTAAGTCTTTAAGCAATTAAACATCGTCTATGTTGAATGTAAAATGGTTTAATATGATGATTCGAACTATATAGACTTATAATAGAGTAGCCGAATGTGGTTTAACATAGAATGAATGTGGTTGAGTTTTATTTGATTGAGTTAAAACCTCTGAAAGTTCGTATGAACTACATGGAATATCTGGACTATTCGATATATGAACTGTTTATGAAATGAATTTATAATAGTGATAGTAGGGCTTTGAGCCTAGCAAGCAATGTGTTGGTGAATTAAATCAGGCTTTTTGCCTAGCAGGCTTATTGCCGATGTATAAAATCAGACTTTGAGTCTAGTAGGCCTTGTGCCGGTGTGTGATACAAGCTTATGCCTAGTAGGCTTTATGCCGGTGAATTATTAAAAGCTTATGATTAAAATAATTCACGCTGATGTGGTATTTGAATACATTAAACGAGTTAAATGGCGATTATGGATAAACTTATTACCTATTTAATATAAGGTAAGTAAGTAACTTGATGATTTATTACAAATCATGTGTGATGCAAATGAAGTATATATGTGATTATGGAATGTGTATTTAGTCTTATGATCAAATGATATGATTATTATGGAATTTGGTTTGTGAATATGTGTATACGAGACTATGTATAATTGGTCATATGGATAGTTCGTGTAAGTGATGTTATAATACGATTTTTTTTTTTTAGCTTGTGTATATGAGTGTAGGTGCATTTGGTTATATAATGATATCTTGAATTGAAGGTTGGATGATAATTAATTGCTTTGATTATAAAAGCATTCGGCCAAGGAGAAAATATTTCATGAAAGTATAAGTTATATATGAACGGAATTAAAAGTTTGAGGTTGAATGTGATTACAAATGTATAATTTGAATTATTTGATTGATATGATTTAATATTGAGATGTTGGTATACCTTAATTGTTTAATTTGCTTAAGTCTTATTAAGCTATAAAAGCTTACTCCGTGTATATATGTGTTTCTATTTTATAGATTTTGGATTCGAGTTACGAGCTCGGGGATCGTCAGCCAAATCTATCACACTATCGACTGACTTCGGTATTTTAATAAGCGAACTTTCGAACCTATGGCATGTATAGACTAGATTATTTTTTGGAATATTGTATTATGGTTTGTGTTAAATGGGAGCCATGCCAAAATGGCTTAATTGCTATGCTTAAGTTTGGTGTTGGTTAAATTATAGTTTAAGTCTATTTTGATTATTATGCCGTGTGCCATGGTTGATTATAAGTTATGTTATGTGCTTGTATTTGGAAGTGATATGGATGAATAAGCTATGTTATGTTTTAATGAATGAAACTTGGTTTTGGTTATTAACTGTTTAAAAATGTTAATGATGTACGTGTATGTTCGAATATGAATTAATTTTGTTAGTTTGGTTTGCATGGTAAATGTATGTGTACTTAAAGTGCTTTAATGGTTAAATAAATATGGTTAATGAAGTTAAATAATGATTACTTATTGAGATTGTTTTGTTTAATATGGTTTGTAAGTGAAACAATAATAAATGACCAATTGAATAGTGATTTGAACAATATTAAACCATAGGAATTATATGAATTTCAATGTGATGTATAATGACCTATTTGATGTTAAATGAAAGTTGTATAATGTATATGTTAATACTTTAATTATGATTATATAAAATTTATTGTACATGTTATCATGTAAAATGCGAATATAAGTTGATCAAATTGAGTGATTATGTGTATATGGTTTTGTGGGTTCTATTAATGTATAATTTTAGTATGCTTTTGTGCATGGCGTGGAAATGATATATATATATATATATAAGTGCATGACTTCTAGATATATATGTATATAATATTCTTTGAACATATGATTTGGTTATAAAATAAAAATATGCTTGATTATGTGGCTTGTTAATTAACAGAAATCAATAAGTTTGTATAGGTAAATTTTGGGCAGTCGAATAAGTAAGAGATTAATGTGGTTTTTGTTTGGTTTAAAATAGTAGATTATGTGTAAATTTTGTTTTAATTATTTGAATAGTTTGATTAGTTTATTTAATGATATATCTGTATATATATATATATATATATATATATATATATATATATATATATATATATATGAATATGAACTGTATGGACATGAGAATGTTCGAAATCGTACTTATGTTCTGTAATGCCTCGTTACCCTAGTCCGGCAATGGATACGGATTAGGGGTGTTACATTTTATTAGTATCTGAGCTACGGTTTAGTCGATTCTAGGACTAACGTGGCATGTGTGAGTCTAGCTATACATGCCATATTATATACTGCGATAGTGTGATGACTTCTGACAATTGAAAATGTGTTTTCGTATAGTAAATGGATCCTGATAGAGCTGTAGCTGATGATGTTGAGAGTGTAGCACTTGCTCCTGGGCATGGGACAGCGCTAGTTGAATCTCGGCCGATCTTGAGTACTCAAGAGGGAGAGGCTAAGCAAGCCTTTTACCAAATGATGAACGATTGGTTTACTCAATATATTGAACTATCCGGCTACACAACCACCTCCACCCTAAATAATTCATCTCCGATACCTATGGTACCTCGATGATTGATCCAATGAGATTTAATAGGCGTCTTGTAGATAAAATCGAAAACACGGGTCGAAAAGTTTAAAACTATTGATGATAATGATGCTAGTGGGCTGAGTTGTGGCTTGATAATACTATCCGTATGTTCAATGAGCTATCTTGTACTCGATGAATGTTTAAAGCATGTCATATCTTTATTACGAGACACCGTATATCACCGGTGGAATACACTAGTATCGATGGTCTCAAAAGAGAAAGTGACTTGGGAATTCTTTCAGACTGAGTTCCATAAGAAATACATCAGCCGGAGATTTATCGACCAGAAACGCAAAGAATTTCTGGAATTGAAACAGGGTCGTATGATTGTAACTGAGTATGAACAGAAATTTATAAGACTAAGTCGATATGCTCATGAATGTAAACAAGGTCGTATGACCGTAACTAAGTATGAACGGAAATTTATAAGCCTAAGTCGATATGCTCATGAATGTGTTTCAACTGAAGCTATCATGTGTAAAAGATTTGAAGATGGTTTGAATGAAGACATTAAATTATTGGTTGGTATACTTGAAATCAAAGAGTTTGTGGTACTTGTTGAACGAGCTTGCAAAGCCGAAGAACTCAAGAAAGAGAAAAAAAAGCTGATTTTGAAGCCAGATATTCCCGTAAGAGATCAACGAGTAAGACTTTCACTCCGCATCAAAGAAGTTCAGAGATGATTATAGTCGATTTAAAGCTACTTCGGACTTTTCTAGACGAGACCAAGGCCGACCTCCTGTGAGTTCACGAGCCACTTCGATTGCTAATGTTGGCAATGATTGGCAAAACAGATTCGAGTGTAAGCATTATGGTAAATGGCATTCCAAAAATTGTAGATTGCATGATCGGTCTTGTTTTAAATGTGGATCGATGGATCATTTTATCCAAGATTGCCCGATGTTAGCCTAGCAAAAAACTGTTCAGAACACGAGATCGAGTAACATGTCATACGAGGCAGACCACCCAGGCATTCGGGTAATGTAAGTGGTAGTCAGAGAGGGATGAAAGATACAGGAGTTCGATCTGAGGCTCGTGCTCCTGCCAGAGCATATGCTATACGCGCTCTGAGGACGCTTCTTCCCTAGATGTTATTACCGGTACTTTCACTCTTTATGATACTAGTGTTAATGCATTGATTGATCCTAGTTCAACTCATTCTTATGTGTGTGAAACATTAGTATCTAGTAAGACTTTACCTGTTGAGTCTACTGAGTTTGTGACTTGAGTATCAAACCCCCTGGGACGATGTGTTCTGGTTGATAAAGTATGTAAAATTTGCCCGTTGATGATTTGAGATTCATGCTTTCCAGCTGATTTGATGTTGTTACCTTTCGACGAGTTCGATATAATTTTGGGTATGGATTGGTTGACTTTGCACGATACTGTTGTTAATTTCAAAAGAAAGACCATTGATTTGATATGTCAGAACAATGAGATTATTCGGATTGAATCTAATGATCTGAATGGTTTATCAGCAGTAATATCTTCGATGTTAGCTTGGAAGTATGTGAGAAAGGTTGTTAAGCTTACCTTGCTTATGTGCTTGATAGTAAAGTAACTGAAAAGAAGATTGAATCCGTGTGTGTGAGTATCCGGATGTGTTTCCTGAAGAATTTCCAGGTTTACCACCTGTCCGAGAGGTAGAATTTAGTATTAAGTTAGCACCGGGGACGACTCTGATTTCAATAGCTCCGTACTAGATGGCACCTACTGAATTAAAAGAGTTGAAAGCACAGTTGCAAGAGTTAACAAATAGAGGTTTTGCACGATCGAGTTTCTCTCCCTGGGGTGTGCCAGTTTTATTTGTGAAAAAGAAATACGGAACTATGAGAATGTGTATTGATTACCGCCAGCTAAATAAAGTGACTATAAAGAATAAATACCCGTTGCCACGGATTGACGACCTATTCAATCAGTTGAAAGGGGATTCAGTGCTTTCGAAGATAGATTTTAGATCGGGTTATTATCAGTTGCGAGTCAGAGACCCTGATGTGCCAAAAAATACTTTTCAAACGAGGTACAGAGATTATGAGTTTCTGGTTATGCCGATCAGACTTATTAGTGCACCTGTTGTTTTTATGGATTTGATGAATCAGACCTTCAGACAGTATTTAGATCGATTTGTGGTTGTGTTCATTGATGATATATTGATCCACTCCCTTAATGAAACTGAACATGCCGAGCATTTGAGACTTGTGTTACAGACTTTGAGAGAAAAATAGTTGTATGCAAAGTTTAGTAAATGTGAGTTCTAGTTAAGCGAAGTTAGCTTTCTGGGACATGTTGTTTCAGCATCAGGTATTCGGGTTGATCCGAGCAAAATTTCAGCAATACTTGACTGGAAACCTCCGAGAAACATTTCTGAAATCTGAAGTTTTCTGGGACTTGCTGGTTACTATAGACGTTTGTGAAAGGGTTCTCGATGATTGCAACCCCGATAACCAAGCTTTTGCAAAAAGATGTTAAGTTTGAGTTGTCAGAAAAGTGCCAGAAAAGTTTTGATCAGTTGAAAGCCCTTTTGAACGAAGCTCCAGTGATGCATCTTTAAATGGTTTGGGTTGTGTTTTGATGCAAGAAGGCAAAGTTATAGCTTATGCCTCGAGACAGTTAAAGTCGTATGAAAAGAACTATCTGACGCACGATCTAGAATTGGTAGCTATTGTGTTTGCATTGAAAATTTGGCACCACTATTTGTTCAGTGAAAAATGTCATGTTTATTCCGATCATAAAAGTTTGAAGTACTTGGTGACTCAGAAAAATCTGAATTTGAGACAGCGTCAATGGTTAGAGTTGTTAAAAGATTACGAGCTAGTGATTGACTATCACCCGGGAAAGGCTAATGTTGTTGCTGATGCTCTAAGCCGAAAATCATTGTTTGCTTTGCGTGCAATGAATGCACATATAGTTATGTCAGATCATGGTCCGATAATAGGTGAGTTAAAAGCATGACTTTTATTTGTTCAACAAATTTGTGATGTCCAGAAAGTTGATAACGAGTTGATAGCAAAACGAGCTCAGTGTAATTCAAATGCAGACTCAGAGTTTCGAGTTGATGCAGATGACTGTTTGAGATTTAGAAACCGAATATGTGTCCCGAGGAATTCAGAATTGATTCAGATGATTTTGAATAAAGCCCATAACAGTCAGTTATCTGTTCACCCAGGTAGTATGAAGATGTATAATGATCTGAAACAACACTATTGGTGGCAAGGTATGAAACGAGACATTTTTGACTTCGTATCAAAATGTTTAGTCTGTCAGCAAGTAAAAGCCGAGCATCAGGTACCTTCTGGATTGCTTTAGCCGATCATGATACCTGAATGGAAATGGGACAGAGTTACAATGGATTTTGTATCCGGTTTACCGATGACACCGAGCAAGAAAGATGCAATCTGGGTTATTGTAGATAGATTGACTAAATCTGCTCACTTTGTTCTGGTTCATACAGATTACTAGCTTGATAAACTGGTTGAATTGTATATTTCTCAGATCGTGAGGTTACATGGTGTGCCTGTATCTATTATTTTAGATAGAGATCCGAGGTTTACATCGCAGTTTTGGAAGAAACTGCAAGATGCATTAGGTACCAAATTTCATTTTAGCACTACTTTCCATCCCCAGACAAACGATCAGTCGGAACGAATCATTCAAATACTTGAGGATATGTTAAGATGTTGCATTCTCGAGTTTGAAGGTACGTGGGAATGATACTTACCTTTGATTGAATTTGTGTATAATAATAGTTTTCAATCGAGTATCAAAGTGGCACCTTATGAGGTTTTGTATGGTCGTAAATGTCGTACACCGTTATATTGGACTGAGCTCAGTGAAAATAAGATACACGGGGTCGATTTGATCAGAGAAGCTGAACAGAAAGTGAAAGTGATCCGTGAAAGTCTGAAAGCAGCATCAGATCGTCAAAAATCGTATGCAGACTTGAAATGTAAAGACATAGAGTTTCAGATCGGGGATAGAGTGTTTTTGAAAGTCTTACCGTGGAAGAAAATACTCAGATTCGATCGTAAAGGCAAATTGAGTCTGAGATTTATTGGGATATATGAAATTATAGAGAGGATTGGGCCTGTTGTGTATAGACTACTGTTGCCACCTGAGCTAGAAAAGATCCACAATGTATTCGATGTTTCGATTCTTCGTAGATATCGATCCGATCCTTCACACGTGATTAGTCCGACCGAAGTTAAGATTAAGGCCGATATGTCACACGAAGAAGAACCGATCCGTATGCTGGCTCGCGAGATTAAAGAATTACGAAATAAGAAAATTATGTTGGTTAAAGTAATGTGGCATAAACACGGAGTTGAGAAAGCAACGTGGGAGCCAGAAGATGCAATGAAGAATGTTATCCGAACCTATTCATCAGTAAGATTTTCGGGGACGAAAATCCCTAAGGAGTGAGAGTTGTAACAGCCTGATTTAGACCCTAATCAGAATGGTGGTTTCGAGACCATGAATTCGAGTTAGAAAAATATTTAAATATTATTTTTCATGTTTATTATATGTGAATTTGCATGTGTGAAAGTTTCGTATGAAAATTTGATTGTTTGTGTGCTTAATTAAATAAAATGGCTTAATCGCATAAAATGAAAATTTGATGATTAATTGTAAAAGGGCTAAAATGATTATGTCTTTGTAAGTGGAGGTATTTAAAATGAAATTTGACCTTAGTTAAATGTTATGGACGGTTGTGACCATGCATTTAAAATGGTTTTATATTTTTAACTTAAGGTTAAATATGTAAATTATAGAATAATATGTATATAATAAAACATATAATAATTAAAGCCATGTTCTTCACTTTATTTCTTATGACCGAAACTTAAAGAAAATAAAGGTTTATAAAGCTTTGAACATTCGGCTACTTCTCAAGCTAAATCAAGGTATGTTTTTACTTCGATTTTTGATAATTTTTACGTTTTTTGAGATCGTTGCTTCGAGTACTATCCGACCCATGCTTAAATTTCTGATTTTGATGCATATTTTTAGTTATTCCATTGATGAATATTTGTGTTTTGTGATGTTTGATGATGAAATATCAAAAATATGTTTTAGATTAACATGTTTTGTACTAGAGTTTTTGAAGATTTTGAGTAATTAGGACTAAATTGCAAAAATAATAAATTGAAGACTAAAATACAAAATAAAAAAATGTGAGGACTTGTTTGGGTATGGGGAGTATTCGGCTCAAGCATGGCATGGGCAAATTATGCTTGTTTTGTGTTTTGTGAATTTTGGATTAAATTGCTAAAAGTGTAAAATGTATGAGGCAAAAGTGCAATTTGTCCATTTATGTGTTTTTGAATGAATTTGATTAAATAAGTTTAAATTATGTCAATTTAGATCAAGAAAAGAGAAAATCAAACTTGGATCGGGGAAAAGCAAAAATACTCGAATAGTCGATTTACAACGTTCGTCGATATCCGAGGTAAGTCTTTAAGCAATTAAACATCGTCTATTTTGAATGTAAAATAGTTTAATATGATGATTCGAACTATATAGACTTATAATAGAGTAGCCGAATGTGGTTTAACATAGAATGAATGTGGTTGAGTTTTATTTGACTGAGTTAAAACCTCTGAAAGTTCGTATGAACTACATGGAATATCTGGACGATTCGATATATGAACTGTTTATGAAATGACTTTATAATAGTGATATTCGGGCTTTGAGCCTAGCAAGCAATGTTCTGGTGAATTAAATTAGGCTTTTTTCCTAGCAGGCTTATTGCCTGTGTATAAAATCAGACTTTTGAGTCTAGCAGGCCTTGTGCCGATGTGTGATACAGGCTTATGCCTAGTAGGCTTTATGCCGGTGAATTATTAAAAGCTTGTGCTTAAAAGAATTCATGCTGATGTGGTATTTGAATACATTAAACGAGTTAAATGGCCAGGTATGGATAAACTTATTACCTATTTAATATAAGGTAAGTAAGTAACTTGATGATTTATTACAAATCATGTGTGATGCAAATGAAGTATATATGTGATTATGGAATGTGTATTCGGTCTTATGATCAAATGATATGATTATTATGGAATTTGGTTTGTGAATATGTGTATACGAGACTATGTATAATCGATCATATGGATAGTTCGCGTAAGTGATGTTATAATACGATTTTTTTTTTTAGCTTGTGTATATGAGTGTATGTGCATTTGGTTATATAATGACATGTTGAATTTGAAGGTTGGATGATAATTAATTGCTTTGATTATAAAAGCATTCGGCCAAGGAGAAAATATTCTAAGAAAGTATAAGTTATATATGAATGGAATTAAAAATTTTAGGTTGAATGTGATTACAAATGTATAATTTGAATTATTTGATTGATATGACTTAATATTGAGATGTTGGTATACCTTAATTGTTTAATTTGCTTAAGTCTTACTAAGCTATAAAGGCCTACTCCGTGTATATTTGTGTTTCTATTTTATAGATTTTGGATTCGAGTTACGAGCTCAGGGATCGCCAGCCAAGTCTATCACACTATTGACTGACTTCGGTATTTTAATAAGCGAACTTTCGAACCTATGGCATGTATAGACTAGATTATTTTTTGGAATTTTGTATTATGGTTGGTGTTAAATGGGAGCCATGCCAAAATGGCTTAATTGCTATGCTTAAGTTCGGCATTGGTTAAATTATAGTTTATGTCTATTTTGATTATTATGTCCTGTGCCATGGTTGATTATAAGTTATGTTATGTGCTTGTATCTGAAAGTGATATGGATGAATAGGTTATGTTTGTTTTAATGAATGAAACTTGGTTTTGGTTATTAACTGTTTAAAAATGTTAATGATGTACGTGTATGTTCGAATATGAATTGATTTTGTTAGTTTGGTTTGCATGGTAAATGTATATGTACTTAAAGTGTTTTAATGGTTAAATAAATAAGTATGGTTAATGATGTTAAATAATGATTACTTATTGAGATTGTTTTGTTTAATATGGTTTATAAGTGGAACAATAATAAATGACCAATTGAATAGTGATTTGAACAATATTAAACCATAGGAATTATATGAATTTTAGTGTGATGTATAATGACCTATTTGATGTTAAATGAAAGTTGTATAATGTATATGTTAATACTTTAATTATGATTATATAAAATTTTATTGTACATGTTATAATGTACAAATGCCGAATATAAGTTGATCAAATTGAGTGATTATGTGTATATGGTTTTATGGGTTCTATTAATGTATAATTTTAGTATGTTTTTGTGCATGGCGTGGCAATGATATATATATATATATATATAAGTGCATAACTTCTAGATATATATGTATATAATATTCTTTGAACATATGATTTGGTTATAAAATAAAAATATGCTTGATTATGTGGCTTGTTAATTAATGTAAATCAATAAGTTTGTATAGGTAAATTTTGGGCAGTAGAATAAGTAAAAGATTAATATAGTTTTTGTTTGGTTTAAAATAGTACATTATGTGGAAATTTTTTTAAATTATTTGAATAGTTTGATTAGTTGATTTAATGATATATTTGTGTGTATATATATATATATATATATGAATATGAACTGTGTGGACATGAGAATGTTCAGAATCGTACTTATGTTCTGTAATGCCTCGTTACCCTAGTCCGGCGAGGGATACGGGTTAGGGGTGTTACACCTAGTACATCTATCAATCTAGAAGCTTGGCCGTATACTCCACCCTATTCTATTTTACCTTTGTTCTATTGTCAGATTAGTAAGGAATCATTGACAAAACGATGCTAGTGTTCCTGTTTGCCTCTGTGATTGAGCACGTTCGACTTTGGTTGGTGTAAGCTGAATACTCTTCCTCTGAGGGTGGGCATTAAGTTTCGATAATCGGTAAGGACGTGGGATCAATTCCTAATGAGCGATCTAAGGGCAAAAAGCTATTTTCGTTCTTTCAAAGCTTTGGTGTGGTGGGCAGTTCACTCGATTTCGCAATCAAGTGTGTAATCTCACCAGCTTTACTATAAATCGACAAAAGCTGAAAAGGCAGAAAATACGGCGATTGAGGCCACATGGGCGTGCGATCGCTCACGTGGTGAATCGAGCCCACGAAACATGGGTGTTAGACTGTAGAAGCAGCCATGAGCATTCTCATTGGATTGGGCTTTCTGGGCCAAAATGGCCCATATGGGCCCAATGGGCTTGTAAGCTCCACACGAATAAATTCCACAATATATGGTAATTACTGGACTGGGTTGTGTAGTTCGCATGGTCGTGGTAACTTTCGGGATTGATGGGCTACACAGGCGTATGGGCCTACTTGGGCCGCATAATGGGCCTTGGGCCCATTTACACTGTTAGGATCGTTGAGGTTACACGAGTCACTTGAGGCGACTGTAGATCCTCTGATGGGTCGATAAGAGTACCCCAAGGCAGGTAAAAAGACCAAAATACCTCTATAGGGTAAAATAACTATTTTACCCCTCGAGGGTAAAAGACTGATTTGTGCTATGATTTGACTGTTCTCTTTGAGCATGACATTCTACATTCATGAATGAGATTATGACATGACATAATGCATGGGGTTGGGATATTGTTTATGGAGGAAGTATACTGTACTGTTGGCTTTTAGCCTTTATACTGATTACTAGCGACTTTTCTGCGATCTGGTCTTCGCATCTTTTTTGCGATCATCGATATTGGTGTGTCCGCAATTTGGGTGGGTCGATTTTATCCCCACATGGTATGATTGGTGGTATGGAGTGGTGTGTCTGGCTGGATTGGGGTGGGTTTCACTATTGCATTTCTTGACCGACATCATATCTTTATCAGAAATCGGCTTAGACCCGGACTATTATCGTGATCTCGTATTCTAACTGTTAATTAGGGTATTACACATTGAGTTTCTCGTAAACTCACCCTTCTTTTTAACTATGCAGGTAATCCCTAGCTTTAGAGGATTTGGTGCTGTGAGGGACTCGGAGGTGGCCACATGACCGTAGTTATGATATGCATGATTTTACTTTTTTCTGAATTTTAATTTTGGGTTTTTAATTCTGTAATAAGGCCTTTAATAGATTTAAATTTTAATTGGGCAATTACTTACTTCCTTTCAACTGCTAGCCTAAGGGAAGACGAGTTTTACAAAATATCGGTTGTTTGCAAAAACACACGGTTTAATCTCTAAAGTTTTGGAAAGCTTCCGCGTTTAAATCAGTTTAATATGACTACTGTTTTGACTAGCTGAGTGGATAATAACAAGGAATATAAAATACTAAAGTTTTTATCAAACCATAAAGACATTTTGACTATTCAAACAAGTCTTTACCAACAGAGTTCATATTTTTGAAAAGTAGTGCAATGTGACACGCCAGATTCGGCCATAACGTCTGGTCAGGTTTAGGGTGTTAGAAGTGTAAAAGGGCCGAATAAAAGTTCTGAAAAATGCTGACTTGTGAGCATTGTGGAAAGAAACATTGGGGAAAATGTTGGAAGGTGATGAAGGGCTACTTCCAATGCAGATCACTGGAACACTTTGCTCGTGAATGTCCAAAAAATGAAGGTGATACACCAGATGATACACAGCCTGGCACATTGGCGTGTGAAGCCATTTTGAGTGTTACACAGCCTCACACTCGGGCGCGTGACTTGGCCATGTGACCCTACTTAGAGAGTTACATTGGTAAGGACATAGGCTGGGACACGGCCGTGTGTCCCCAGTTCGAAGGTTACATGTCCTGAGACACGGGAGTGCGTCTCAGCCATGTGCCTAGACACACAGCCATGTGACCCCTGTCGTCAAAATTTTATAATATTTTCTTAAAGTTTCCAAATTATTTCAAATTGGTCCTAAATTGTTTCTAGGGTATTTTTAGTGCCTTGAAGGCTCGATTTAGGGACGATATGCATGTAAATGACTGGATTATAATATTTTTATGATTATATATGAAATGTATGTTAAATGTTTTGATTATGGTAATGCTTCGTAACCCTAATCCGACGATGGATACGGGTTAGAGGTGTTACAAGTCTAATGATTTTTTCTCAGTTAATATGACCAAGTCTCAAATGCCAAAGGTGTGCCTCATTAGAGTAAGAAGTTTTAAGTTTCTTATTCAATATTTCAATCTCAAGCAGTGTGTACATCTTTGGTTTGATAAAATAGAGATTATTTGACATCCATCCATTACATATAAGAGTATGATTTCTAAATATTGCAATTCCATTATTAAAAGTCATGGTCAAGTTGTTTTTATATAAACATGCAAATGAAATTAAGTTTCTTTTGAAACTTGGTACATTGAAAATGTCTTTTAAAATAATCTTCCTAAAATTATCAAAATAAAGATAAACGTTTCACATTACTTCAGCTGCCACACTTGTCCCGTTACCGGTCCATAATGATAAGTTTTTATCTCTAAGATCTTTCATCTCCTCAAACCCCTATAGAGAAACACAAACATGATTAGTGCCTCCCGGACCAATGACCTAGTGGTCTATTGAGTCTTCCACTAAACAAGCTTCTATCTTCAAGAGTTCTATACATTTGCCTTTGGTAGCTAGGTATTCTTTCTACTCTTTGAAGTGCCCTTTCTTGCTGTAGAAAAAGCATTTAGACTTAGATAAGTCTTTAGGCTTTCCAGTTCTCTTCCTTTCCACTTGTGGTGGCCTAAAGACCTTAGTCTTGCATTTCTTAGTGTGTTTTCCCTTCCCTTTTGAGGAAGAAGTGATAGCTATATTTGATTCTAGTCTTCAAACCTACTGACCTTCAGTCAACATCAACTCATAAGATTGTAACTCCTTTATGTGTTGTGTAAGCGTCAGGTTTTTGTTACCAAGGTTGTATGTGGCCTGAAAACTAACAAAATCCTTGGAAAAGCTCTTGAACCATCTCAATTTGAGTGTTCTAGTCCAAATTGGCCTCATTGTCCGTGGCCTTGACAAAGTAGCCCATAAGAGTGATCATATAATCTTTGACCAAAGTGTTGGGATTTTGTTGGGCATTCATTAAACTAGTTATAGTAGTCTTACAGCTCTCTAGTTGTTTATACAAAGTGCTGGTCACGCTTGCCAACATATAGCAATGAGGTATCTCATTAGACTCTTCCCAGCATTTTCTAGCTTTAGATTGAGTGGTCGGAGGGCACTTGGCATTCACTAAATCAATAAATACAAGTTATGGTTCATGTTTAATATGAATTAAAAACAAATTCGAGTCCCAATCGAGCTTACGAAAGCTTTTAACTTGACCCAAGCACAAATAAGGACACAAACTTTTAAACAACTAGGGAAAAATCAAAAAACAACGTCACGTGGTCATATGCCTAGGTGGTGTTATAAACTACAACCGTGTAAACTAGAGTCATACGACCGTGTAACAAATTGTAACCATGTATAACCAAAACCTCCCAATTCATCAAGAGCACATGATTGTGTCACATTCCCGTGTGCGACACACGGTCGTGTGTTAGCCTGTGTATGCCAATAAGTGTTTTAATTATGCAAACTTTCAAACCAAACTTACCTAGATCATGAGTATGCATTTAACCAATCTTTAAACCTGTCCAACATGCACAAAAAATGCCAAAACGTAACATTTTCTATTTCTAAACAATAGGCTTCAAGGCACCATCAAAAACATTGGTCAATTTCGAAGTACTTCCTATTTCATACCAAGTTAGAACATAGCTATGCATATGTCATATGTGCGATCCAATTATTAAATTTCTATCACTTATAATTAACCATATTGTCATTCTAGCCACCTATAAGTTTAACACCAAAAGCCATTTAACATACCATGCTTATAACATCCAATTCCTACATCAATCTACTATGCCATATACTCTCCATATAAATCTATCACATTTCTCATGCTTAACCACCTTTCAAGTTACCATTTCAAGCTATCAAACATATCCCAAATTCCATCAAGCACACATACAATATATATAACCCATTAAACACTCAGCTTTCAATCCAAAATACATATATTTACAATTCAACTCCTATTACATGCAAAATAACCGAATTTGAATGCTAAAAGTCTACCAAAATTATGGTTGGATAATGTGATCCTCAAGACGATCCGATCATCGAATTCTACAATATGATAACTACATGAAATAGAAAACAAAACAAAGTGCTTCTAATAAGCTTAGTAAGCTCATAGTTTCAAAACAATACAACTTACCTTAAATTCCACAAAATACAAAATAACATACTTAACTAAACAATTTTCCCCTGTTACCACAATTCAAATCATCCACTAAGTTCATTGAGTATATAATGCATAAAACATTTCATTCAATATAAATTGATCTCAATCAAAGCTATAGCATCAAACCACTGAACATATGCATATTGACATTATATAACTTACTTCATCTCATTATAATACTTTTACCATTCATCTAATTTTAATAACAATGTTAATTTAGCCTGATAAACTATAATAAACAGATATGGATATGTGATTATCAACCCAAAATATGTTTGATTGTTCAAACGAGCTTTACCATCCAAGAACACGCCTAGGCATTGAGTGCCAAACCTATAGGCTAAACATCCTTCCAAAAACATGTCTAGACACTGAATGCCAAGCCCTTAGGCTACATATCCTCCCCCAGAAACATGCCTAAATCACTATGGATATAACTTAGTAATTTGCAACAAATGCAGGATTCTGGTTTAGTCAATGAATATATATATATATATCATACGTCAACATCTCATCTCATATAAAACCCATACAGCATGCAACTAACCCTATTGGCATGCCAATTGTATCCTATCTCATGTTTATCCGAGCTCAATACATGTAACAATATATCACTTTTCAATCCAATCCTTTTTTCTCAACTTTGTACCAATTTGGCACATTTAAGTATACATTCAAACATTCTCAAAATGCAAAATTCACCATAAACATTACAAAAATGCATAGAACTATATTGTATGAACTTACCAGGGTAAACAACAAAAGCAAGCGTGTTAGGGACTAATTTGTAATTTTTCATTTTCCTTGATTATCTACCAATTCTTGATCTATACAGTAATTTATTTCTAATTATCAGTTATAAATACCTTATAATGGCTTATTTAATACATATAACATGTTATTATCATTTTCCACAATTTTCCTAATTTTTTTTCATTTTACTTAATTTAGTCCCTAAAACCGAAATTAGTATATCTTTCACAATTAAGCCCTGATTTTCAATCTAATTTCAATTATATCCTTATACATCCCTATACAATCAATATTTATAGCAATCTCATATCAAATTTTAATTTTTTTCATTTTATTTCCTAAATCTAAAACTAGCAAAATTCATCTTACAAATTAGTCTTATTTCATTTCTAAGCTTCAAAATCTACCATTAACATTCAAAAATTCAATTAACATCAATAAAAACTTTTCTAAACTTTAACAGTTTTGAAAAAAGAGGTACAATTTAGCTAGATTAAGTTACAACTATCACAAAAACATAAAAATTACAAAAAAACTGGCTTCAAAAAGACTTACATGCAAAACAATAAACTTGGTCAAACCTTGGAGCATTCAAAAATGGTGTTTTTATGTTTTAGTTTCAGTGGAGAGAACAAATGAAGATGATGATATCAATGTTATAAAATTTTAACCTTTATTAATATTATTTTAACATAATTTAACATAAAATAATTAAAGAAAACAAGAACTAACCGTAAAAGGCATTTAAAAGGTGGTAAATTTCCAATTTAGACCTTAGATAGTTATTAATTAAGCAATTTAACTAATAAAAATCAATACCGGTTAACTTTTACAACTATTACGATTTAGTCCCTTTACCTTAATTAACCATCCAATCACTAAAATCTTTGAACCAAGCTTTAATTCACCTATATAATAGCTCCTTAAATATTCAAAAATAATATTTACAGGATTAGTTTACAGAAAGGAGGTCTTGATACCTCATTTTCCAAACCCACTTTTACTTTGATTGATTAGCCAAATAATAAAATCTAGCAGATCAAAATTCACTATATCACTAAATTTGACATGTAAATATTATTATTACAGACTCACTCATTAAAATTGTGGTCTCAAAACCACTATTTCTGGCACCACTGAAAAACGGGTTGTTGCAATATCATTTACCCATGTCTCGGACTATGAATTCCACTATTGTGAATGACACTACATACTGCAGAAGTCGTACACTCAATGCACCAGCTTTCGATTTCTTATCTATTTGAACTCAAGCTTTTACTTATATCAAAGTGTACGAGCATGTACACATAGTCCACCATCCACTCAGGATTTAAGTATGTCACACTATGAATATCACAAGTGAATAAATCCATAAATGGATTCAGGATCTATTCTTTTTGGGTCTAATTCTATGTATTGCCTATCCATTCAGTCACATTTATGTCTCTATCTTTTGGTAATCATCCGCTCTGATGCCTAAGACAAAGCATTTCCCCAATTGGACTTGATAGATGGTATATTAGCCTTTCAATCGGTTTGCTCATTTCCGATTAGACTGAGGACATGTTTAGGTTCGTCTACTAATATAAGTTGTCTTTTCATATTACGATCCCACTACATAATATTGCTTAGTATTAGTTTAAATATTAAACAACCAATGAGCAACATTTGCTTCCATTTTTGCTTTACGTGAAAAAATTGTATGAAGAAAATCATACAAGTATATTAGTGTAATCCATGAATTTGTTTTATTATTCAATCTGTTCGAAAAAAATTACAAGTTTACAAACGAATATATTATATTCAGGGCACTAGACCCAACAATTAACACATACAATACTAATTATCCACAACTAATAATTCTAGGTATCTACCACTATCACACTCTAAGCAAATGAACAGCATAAAAGAATTTAACCAATAGGCAAAACAATTAGAGTAAATGAATAAGATATTATAACACAAAAAGGAAATAAGGTTGTACACAAAAAGTGAAACGTTATATCTATAAATTTTGATGTCGCTAATTATCTCCCTAAAAAAGTGTGCAAAAATTAACACAACTTAGTTATCACACACAAATCTCCCCAACAACGATCCAACAACTTGATCGTTGTGCTACGTCTTAAAAAATAATAAAAAATAGTTTTTATAATTTTTTCATATATTTTAATCTATTTTGTAATTTTAAGTTTTATAATGTTTTATAATATTTTGTAGTTTTTTATTAGTTTTAAATAATTTTTATTTAAACCCCAAATTGTAATAATATATTGGCAGGTTGTTCATCTATCTTAGGATTTAGGGATAGCCTAAGTTCAAATCATTGTTGCACCAAAAAAACTATATTTTGAAATATTTTTTCATAATTTTTACAATTTTTAGCTTTTGTAATTTATATATTTTAAAATATTTTTTAATTTTTAATAATTTTATAAATTTTTTCACTTTTCTATATTCTTATATTTATTAATAATATTTTAAATATTTTTGTATACTTTCTTATGATTTTGTATGATTTTTAATAGAAAATATCAATTTTGTCATGTTGCATAATCCTAACATGTGAGGTGGCAAAATAACTCAAAAAGACATTCGTTACTCTTTAATGGTTGATCATTAATTTTAACAGTTAAATAGTTTAATTAATTAAAAGTTTAAAGTTTAAAGGCTCAATTGAGTGCAAGAAAGAAATACTACACTTAATTGATTTGTGTTGAAAAATTCAGGAACTTTAACCGCGCTCTTCAGCTTATAAAATATATATTTATATTATTTATATATTTTCTTAATTAAATTTAAACAATTTTTATCAAAACTATTTCTGACATGCTCAAATTACCAAAATTTATCTCATGTCTATTGTAATTAGAAACAAAGCTGTTATTATCAAGTTGTCTGCTATTTAAATGACATTTATGATTTATCTGTTCATAATTTAATCTCCGAAGTGATATGTTTTTTTTTCCATGCATAAATTTCTGATAATGTAAAGCTCCACGTCCCTCATATACATTTATCACAAATGAAATATTTGCCTGTTATATCACAGACACGAAGAAGACCAAGACAATGAGCTCAACGTCAACTTTTGTCCAACAAGCGCTTTTAATTTCTTGCTAGACGCAATCACTTATCCACCCTATTTTATATTTATATATACACACAACTTGCTTGTATCATTTTGTACCTTAAAATCAGCTTCTCCTCTTCCGAGTATGAAAAGAGCTTGGAATTGGGCATCTTAATTAATTATGTTTTTCTATGGTATTTAAACGTACAAGACAAGTATAAGGTGGACTTGATTTTGTGTTCTTTTTATTTACAAATTTGGAACCCGATAATTTATGTAAAGATATGTTAATTACCATTGCATTGAATGCAGAATAATTGGGTTTGCCGTCATTGAAGATTAATGTTGAAAGTAAAGAACGTAAGAAGGGGGAAAGTTGTTTTCAGTGTAGTGTTCATATATTCAAAGCCCCCCAATAGATTTTAGAATTTATTAGAATGAAAGAAGGCGATGGATGGATGTCTAATCAAAGGAAATTAAATGTGATTCACATTTGGATGATAGTCAGTCAGGAAATTGATTGAATTTCGATAAGTATTTGTCACGTTAAAATGATGGGTTGCATAGTCTACAATCAAGAGAGAAGAGGGGCTCACTAACTCATTATTCAACAATTAATTCCCTCATGCATTATTTCTTCCACTATTCAATTATATATCAATTTTAATTATTTTTCAAGTCTTCATTTCGTATACTTAGTGAGAATCACCTGTACAACCCATCTTTCACTAGATAATTAAAAATTTATTTGAATAGAATTTATATATTATTATTGAGATTAAAATACTGAAACGTGAATTTAAATTCTAAAATTTTAGTAACAAAACCATAGAAATTTGAGATGAGATTTTCACCAATGTCCCGAGTATTTCACCTGAAACCTCGTGGGAAAAGCTTGTAAAATTACTTGTGGTCTTAGAATCTAAGGTAAATCTTTAAAGAATTCAAAACTTGAAGAGAAATATCCAATTTTGTATTTTTAACCATCCCTCGTCTGTGTACAATGACCTGATATTTAAAGAGAGTGACTAATAGTATTTGGCTAACAACTCTGCGGATCACCTTAACCACCTCATAACAAACCATAACTAATTTCGTTAACACTCTAACATTCATCCAACTTCCCGATAGGTAAGACCCGAAGATAATTTCGAAATCGATTAAAGAACGTCACGGAGAGTGGCTTAGTAAGAATGTTAGCGACTTGGTCACACGCAAGGACCTCTCCAACAACAATAGAGCCATTAGCAACCTTCTCGCGAACAAAAAATAAGTCCAGCTCAACATGTTTGAATTCTAAATGAAGAACAGGATTAGATGTAACCGCAACGGCACTGGAATTATCACACCAGACGGTGGGTTTATCAGCAGATGAAAACTGTAACTCCTGAAGTAACGACATTAACCAAATAACATCACCAGTAGCAGCTGTAAGACTCCTATACTCAGCTTCAGCCGTAGATCGAGAAACAACTTGCTGTTTCTTGGAACACCACAAGATAGGCGTGTGACCAAAATACACACAGTAACCAGACGTAGAGCTGCGATTGTCAAAATCCAGACCTCAGTTATCATCGGCGTATCCCACAAGAGACAAACGACTAGATGGTCAGAAAACGAGACCAAAGTCAATTGTACCACACAGATAGTGCAAAATTCTTTTTAAGGCAATCATATGAGTAGTAGTAGGACTATACATGAACTAAAAAATACGGTTCACAGTATAAACAATATCAAGACGAGTAAGAACTACATACTGTAAGGCACCGACTAGACTACGATATTTTGTAGGATCACTCAATCTATCCCCATCATCTTTAGACAAATGCGCCGAGCTCATCATAGGAGTATGAACTTTCTTTGCATGTAACAATCAGCTCCGAGCAAGAAGATCACGAATGTATTTTTTTGACACAAGTGAATACACCTGGCGGACAAGCGTGTCACCTCAATACCAAGAAAATAGTGAAGGTCACTCATATCTTTGAGCGAAAACTCTTCATTCAGTAGTTGGTTAAAACTAGTAATAACTGTAGGAACATCCCCCGTGATAATATTATCGTCCACATAGACAAGAACATACAAGGTAGAGTTAGAAGTAACCCGAACAAATAGAGATGCATCAGACTTGGATATGACAAACCCAACAAATACAAGGAATTGCTTTAGTTTATCAAACCAAGCACATAGAGCCTGCCGAAGTCCATACAGAGCTTTCTTCAAATGACAAACAAATGGCTTCCCAACAGAATCATACTGTGCAAACCCTGGGGGTTGATGTATGAAGACTTCAGTATCAAGATCCCCATTTAAGAAAGTATTATTCACATCAACTTGTCGGAATGACCACCCTCTCGAAACCATAATAGACAAGATGACTTGGATAGTAGTCGGTTTAACTACTGGACTAAATGTATCATTGAAATCACACCCAGGAACTTGAGAGTAGCCCTTAGCAACCAAGTGTGCCTTTCTGCGATTAATAGACCCATTAAGATTTCTCTTAATTTTGAACAACCATTTGCACCCTATTATCTTCCGACCAGGAGATAAAGACACGAGATCCTAGGTAGAGTTAGCCATCAGCGTATCATACTCAGCTTGGACAGCTAACTTCCACTCCGGATGAGTAAACGCCTTCCTAATGAAGCAGGGCTCAAACTCAACAGCCTCTGCGGTTAAAACCCTGGGCTTAAAAACTCCCACCTTGGACCGAGTCACCATGGCATGAACATTTCCCGAAGCAACAGGAGGACCTTATGGCAGTATTATTGGTGACTGACTGATAGGAAGAGATGTAGAACAAGGTTCTTGGACATTAGAGCTTGAAGTGATTGAGACGCCAGCTGGTCGACTACTAATCGCAAGTGAAATACCTGATCCATCTTGCACAACCTCATGCTTTGAATCTGGCAAAGATGCAGATGGGGAAACCACCTCGAGGCAACGAGAATCAGGTTGACGAAACATAGAAGATGTTGAAACAACAGGAACATATGCAGTACATTGCATCGAACCATCAGTATCATTCTCCACAAAAGAGAAAGACAAGAATCGAGTTTCATCAAACACAATATGATGAGATACTACCACCTTTCCATCGGAGAGAAGACAAAAATAGCTCTTATAGTGAAAACTGTAACCTAAAAATGTACAAGATTGAGATCGAAACCCCAACTTATGTTGAACAAACAGTAGTAAATACGGAAAATAGCATCAACCAAATACCCGAAAATGATCATACTGAGGTTCACACCCATAAAGCTTCTGATACGGAGACTCACCTTGAAGAACCGAAGTAGGCAATCGATTGATAAGATGAATAACACTATAAAAGGCATATCCCCAGTGTTTCATAGGAAGATTAGCCTGTGCCAACAATGTGAGTCCGGTTTCCACTATGTGTCGATGTTTACGCTCAGCAACCCTATTTTGTTCAGAGGTGTGAGGACACGCCAGACGATGGATAATTCCCTGATTAGCAAGAGTAGAGGTAAAAACCTGAAACTCACCTTCCCAATCACTCTAAAACTTCCTAATATGTTTCCCAAATTAAGTGTCGACCATTTTCTGGAACTGAAGAAAACAATCAAGTGCTTGAGATTTTCTTTTAACTAAATATACCCATGTAAAAAGACTGCACATATCCACAAAACGATACATAATATAAATTGCCTTCACAAGCAACAGAAGCCTGTCCCCACAAGTCAGAAACCACCAACTCAAATAATTTCACATATTCAGTATTAGAATGAGTAAAGGGAAATTTATGGGATTTTCCTTTTTGACAAGCAATACAAACATTAAAAAGAGATTTCTTATTAGCAACAATGCCACATTTATTTAAAACAGCATTAACAACTTTAGACAACGAATGGCCGAGCCTATTATGCCACAAAGTAAAACCATCAGAAGAAATAGAAGAACTAGCTTGAAGAGCAACATTATGAATATTAGATGTTGTAGTAGATGGAGCAGAAACATCAACTGAAAAATGATAGAGCCCATCACGAACTTGACCCCGCAGTAATATTTCCTGCGTCTGGACATCCTTAATAACACAATAGAGTGGGTGAAATTCAAAAAACACGTTGTTATCTTTAGCAAATTATGACACAGACATGAGATTCTTACGAATGCTTGGAACACACAAAGCATTTGTCAGACGTAACAGCTTGGACCGAGTGTAAATAACCGTGTCCCCAATAGATGTAATCTTAGTAGGAGCCCCATTACCCATTAAAGTTCATAAGTATTTGAATACAGAGTGGTGGCATTTAAATCGACAGCATTCTGACACATATGATGTGAAGCACCAGAATCTGAGTATCAGGACGCAGTCCCAACTGGCATAGGAATATACGGATCACCACTACTGCAACTGGAGTCATATCATGAGGCATCTGAAAAATTCGAAGCATAAAAATCAGGAATCCTGGGTAATCCAATACACTGCAAATTGTCAACATCAAAAACCTGAGCACAAGGCTTAGTTCGCCATGGAACCTCAGGCGGAGCAGTTGGCAAAGTGCCTTCAACATCAACACAATTAGCAACAGGGGAACCAGGGGATTGTTGAGACACATACAGAGCACCACAACAGGCCCATGTGGCGGATCAGGTGAGCCAAAGGGCCTAGAAAAATGGCCTGCTACATTCGGCTGACCAACACCATTATACAAGTCTTCTTGAGTACGGCTCAAAGCATGTAAAGGCCCCTGACCAACACTAGACCTAGGGGGTCGACCATATGGCCTATAATATGGGCGGGTACCACGTGGTACAGCATGTGGTGATAAAGCATCGAAACCTGGGCCATCATAATTGCCAGCCCAATTGGGTTGGGAATACCCAAAATAATTACCTTGCTCTATTCGATGAGGTGGCCTCCAAGATCTACCCTTAACACGTTGCTCAGGAGCAAACCCACGAGACCGACCATATCCGTCTCCACCAGCGACTGGAGAGCCATAGTCTCTGTTGAAACGGTAGTAACACTGCTGTGCAACGTGGCCAAAATGACTGCAAATCTGGCACTGCACTCTAGACCGAAAGCCTCGACCACCACGCAACCCCGATGAGAATCGTCCTCGCGCGCACCACACGAATCAGAGTCAACAGTGCTAGACACTTCCACCACATTCGCAACCATCGGGATCTCACGTACCACCCGCGTCAATCGAGTTTCGAAGCCCATCAGTATATCAACAATTTTCTTAAACTGCAAGGACTTCGAAGAAACAGAAACTAGCATGAAAATTGAGTCAAACTCAAGAGGAAGACTAGCGAGAAGAACCTCCACTTTCTCAGCTTCTGAAACACCAGATCCCGACGACTCAAGGAGTGCACAAAGAGTCTGAATCTTCGACACATATTTCTTGATAGTAGATCCACCCTTCTTGAGTGCATGAAGGTCATGTCGAATCTGAAACACCTTTTCAGTGGAAGACGCTGCAAAAAGATGACTTGCAGTACTCCAAATATCAAAGGCAGACTTAGTTGAAATGAAATAGGAAAGCAAAGAAGCATCAACCGTAGAAAAGAGCCAGGATGCGAGCAGCTTATCCTGCTGTGTGAACAAGATTGCGTCTGGATTCGAAACAAGACTGCCATCAGGCGACGCCACCAACCGCGGCGATGCAGTAACAGTACCATTCAAAAAACCTTGAAGATCATAGCCTTCAACAATAAGACGCACTTGAAGTTGCCATTGAATGAAGTTCGTCTCATCCAATTTCACTGTTTCATGACGAGGAAAGCTGTGAACTAACCGTGAATGAGAGAAAGGCATGTTAGCAGATTCACCAGAGGGAGAATCGATCGACGGATCCATAAGATCATAGCGGAAACAACCACCAGAAACTAGGCGACTGATACCATCTTAGAATCTAAGGTAAATCTCTAAAGAATTCAAAACTTGAAGAGAAATATCTAATTCTGTATTTTTAACCATCCCTCGTCTATGTACAATGACCTGATATTTAAAGAGAGTGACTAACAGTATTTGGCTAACAACTCTGCTGATCACGTTAACCACCTCTTAACAAACCATAACTAATTTCGTTAACACTCTAACATGTAGGATTAAAACTTCATTAGTCGGTAGACCTCAGTTCTTAACTTGTTATTTTTGTATTTTAGTAGTCACTGTTTACTCTGACTTTGACATTTCGTGTATCAACTCTTTGATTCCTGAAATTAGGCAGATTTGAATACTTTTATCCTTAATTCCTCACTATTTAATTTTTATTTATTCATCTATATATCTTTGATTAGGTTGATTTTCGCGGAAAAGAATTATTCGAATTTGGAATCCAGGTCGCCGGTTCTGGAAGTAATTGAGCTTGTGCAAATATACCAAATTTTGTTGATTTTAAACTACCCAATCTCCTTTTTCATATCGTCAATTAATTTTTAAATTCCCATGAATATGCTTTCCTTCACAATCCAATTCACCATAGTAACATGTTCGTCGATTCCAAAGCAATTGATAATGGCAATCGCATTAAATAGTGGCAATCGCATTAAATAGTTGCAATAGTTTGTTTTATTTGATAATATTTGATACATTACTAATATATATTTATAAGTAATCTTAAAAGTTTAATATACTTTTAAAATATTTTTATTATAGTCTTATACAATACTTGTGAACTCCCTCACCTCACCCTACTTGTGACAGCATATCAAATAATTTTCCTATTTTTAATATATATTGCTTTTATTTTTATTAAACACTAGTATTAAGTCAATGTAATTAATTAATGACAATAAATACTTTTAAATTAAATTTTATTAAATATTAATATTTATTTGATTTTTTTACCATGAAAATTAAATGTTAACTAAGTCAATAATAATAAATGGTGAAAGAATTGTATTGATTTAGCCAAATTCTAGACAACCCTTCCCCTTCTCTCTTATAAAAAATTATAAAATTAAATTTAAGAATAAATTTTAAAATTATGTGTGAATTTTGATTTAATGTATAATTGTATACATAAATTTTATTTTGCTATAAATATACACTTAAAATTTTAATTGTGATTCAAATGTATACTTGAAATTTTAATTTTGATTTAATCATATACATTTAAAGAAATAAATACATCAATTTATTTTTATATTATATAAATATATTTATTTATTTATGCAATATATAAACATAAAATGATGTTATATCAATAATTGTGTTAATAATTTACAAGAATAAGATCCAATCAAAATTTCATATATAAAATTACACAAAATCAAAATTCATATATATAATTACACATTAAACCGAATTCATGTATAGTTTTAAGATTTATTACTTAAATTTATTATAATGACTTGAAATTAGATATTGATTTAAACGTAAATTAATGTGTCGTATCATTTTAATTTTTTTATTTTTGAGAAAAATAAACCTACATCTAAATACTCAATTTACTCATGGAAGAAGGTATATATGAATCAAATATTTTAAATACATAATTAAAATTTATAGAAAAATTTGGAAGGATTAATCGTAAATCAAAATGTATGGATGGAATCCTTTAAATACATAAATTTAAACTAAACTAAAATAATTATTTACATATATTTTTTAAAATTTTTCCTAATTGATTTTATTTTAATAATAAATTAACTAGAAATCATGTATTTAAAAAATAGGTGTGTATTAAAAATAGCATACAATAAATAATAAAATGTAATGTTTAAAACTAATAATAATTACATATATACAATATGTACAAATTTAAAATAAAAAATTAGTTTAAATTATGAGTAAAAAGAAATTTAAATAGTTAAATACAACATACTACCAATATTAAATTTACTTTAATTGTTTAACATGATGTTGCCATTTTTTGAGTTGGTATTGAGTTGACTTGTAATACCAACTCAATCAACTACATTTATCAACATATACAAAATAATGTATGTGAAACAATTTGTAATAAAATTGAATGTATAAAAATACCGGAATAAGGTTTTGGTAGAATTGGTAAAAAAGGTAAAAGTATTGTAAAACCCCTGTACTATACCTTAGATTGTGTTTCAGTTCTTTTACAGAAAAATGAGCAAATTAGTACCTATACGTTAGATGAGTGAGCAAAACAGCTAATTTGTTAAAATTGCACCATTAAATGTTTATTTTTATATTTTTAAAATTTCAATTTTTTTATGATTTTAATAATTTTAAATTTTAAAATGGCTTAATTGATTTTTTTGATTTGTTACTAAGGTTTTTTTTTTACCCTTTAACCTTATTAGTTTCAAAATTTTCTAATTTATTTCCAATAAAAAAGTAAGGGTCAAATTGAATAAACCTGTAAATGTTGAGGGCTAAATTTTTTATTATGCCTTATATATAAACACCAATTTTTAACATATGGGTTGTTTTACTCACTCACCTAATGTATAGAGGCTAATTTGTTCATTTTTTTTTAGTAGAGGAGTTAAAATGCAATTCAAGGTATAGTATAGGGGATTTGTGGTATTTTTACCAATAAAAATTATTAATAAATATTGGTATCATGGCTGAAGTCTCAACATTTACAATTGTTTATTGGTTTATTAATATAACTTACTTAAAATATGTGAAATTATTTTGTAATTTCTTTGAAGGAAATGGTATTCAGTTGACTCTTGACAGTAATTCAATTACACACTTTAATAATAGCATAAATATTATATATAAGTATTAGGTAAAAATAACATATATATATATATCATCTATTAAACATAAGAGTTAATTACATTGTAGATGATTTTATTAAAAAGTTTTTGTTTTAATCATCCAATTATTAAAAAAATACAAAATAGACGCTAACACTATAACACTATCATTATAATGTTTTGACTTAATAATGGATTGATAACATGAAATATTTGTTAGAATCGAAAACACTCTAATATAAATTTAGAACCGTAAATTAAGATCTGTCATGTCGATAATGAAAAATAAAATTAGATATGAAAGTGTACCTAAATCAATTGATATCTTGAAATATTCAAATCTCATGGTTTTGATCTTTTAAAGTGACACAAAAGTATATTAAAGAAAGTGAATGTTAGCAAAATTATGCAGATGTAATTTGGAATCATAATCCTAATAAATAATTTTGCAGATTAACCTTAATTTCTAATCAACCCATCATTAATTAGAAATTAATTATTAGGTATATACACATATTTGGCTCATATTTTATTTAATAGAAACTCGATAAGTCTTAACCAAATTAGATCACTTTTAATTTGAACTAATATTTTATGATAGTAAATAATAATATGTAATTATTCTTATTATATATATGATATCTATATGATTCAACAATCTCCCACTAGGACCACATATATATACTAATTGCATTATAATTATATGTTATGAGCTCAAAATCTTACTATCATATTCAAAAGATATTTTGAACAATCTCATCAATTAATTATGTTAACATAGATCCAATGCGACTTTCCTTACATATATCTTAACTAAATTCATCCATGACATTAACAAAACCAAATAACATAGATTAAATATGAATGTGTAGCATGAAAATTACATGAAATGTGATCTAAACATGTCTATTTCCAACTAGTAGGGGTGTTTAAACGGTTAACCAATTTGTTAAATCGAACCGAATTAGTATTAATCGAATTAACCAAACTTTTTAATCCTTTAACCGTTAACTGAACCGAAATTTTTTCAAAAAATTAATTGAACTGAAATATTTCGGTTAATTCAGATTTTTTTGTTAAAACAATTATAAAACATATAAAAATAAATAAACTGATAATACTCATTTGATAGAATTATATGAATTAATAAGAGCATAATACATATAATATTATTTATTCAGTTCAATTAATTTGATTAATTACCCGATTTTGAACCGAATTAACCTTTAACCTAAATTTCAAAAAATCTTTAACTAACTTTCGACCAAACTAAATTGATTAACTGACCGATTAATCGAATTAAATTATTCGATCTATTAATTCAATTTTAACCGAAATTTAAACACTCTTACCAATTGTTCCTTAAACCATAATAAAATCAAACTTTATCAAAAATAAATTATAAATAAATCAAACAAACCTTATTTCTATAAAAAAAATCTTAAAATGCCCATAAACTAAAATAACAAAAAAAAATGTATAACATTAAAAACATTTAAATTACAAACTCTAATATCACTTTATTTCTTCCTCTCCATACACCAACCAAAATAAAAATAATAATAATGATGATGGTGGCCAGGTGTAAGATATGCACACATGGGCACATGTACGGTGCCTCATATATATCTTATTTTAATTACTTAGAATTACTACATCTAATTAATAATTAATATTGCAATTGATTATCCTACAATTGCAATTAAACTGTTTCTTTTTTTCTAAATGAGCAACATGATGCAGAAATAGTGAACTATATATTGAAAATAATAATATATCTTTCAGGCAGCAAACAAAATTGAAAGAAACAAAAGAACAAATAATCCAGGGTTGGTAAAACGTCCGGGACCATATCAGAAAAAATTTAAGCGGCCGCAAATTTTTCCTTTCCTTTTTTCAATTTAATTATGATTCAATTCCTTTTTTTTTTTTTCACAAATTCCATTTTCGGAAATCCGTCGCCGACGAGGGGCTACCCGAAAACGAGACTTTCCACGTTCTAATTTCGCCATCCAGGCTTCCGCTAATAACCGAAACTACATCACTATGTTCATCGTCTCTGACAGCCGTCAATGACTTCACCGGCTTCCGGTGACCTTCCAAAACTGCCAAACAACAATATTTCCCTTCCACTCCACGTTGCCAGATCCTAACCATCCGATCCGCGGACCCGCTCATTAGTAAATCACAGACGTTGATCAAGCATAGGATTGCCTTTCCATGCCCTCTCAGCGCTCCCGTCACCACCATGTAATTGGCGCTATCTTCCCTCTCCCATACCAGAATCGAACGGTCACACGCACCGGAGAAAAGCACTGATCTTTCGTCGTCTAAAGCCAGTGCGTTTACCGCTGACTTATGCTTCTCAAGAGTCGCCACCAATGCGTACCGCTTCTCGCCTGAGGGTTTCGCCCAGACTCGGATCCGTCGGTCAGCGGACCCTGTATAAACCGTTCCGTCAACGGAGGCCGTGATGGCGTTAATGGCGTCGTCGTGTGCTTTAATAGACTGTAAACAACGCGCATCCGATGCTCGCCATATCTTCAAGGTTTTATCCCAAGAAACTGAGTAGATTAAACCTCTATTGACGGCGAGCCCAGTAACGGCGTCGGCGTGTTCGATCCACAACCGCTTCACGTGACGGCGAACACTGACATAGTTCTTTGGGAGAACAAAACGACGTAAGCGGTCGTTAACGGTAGGTAGGGCGGTTAAGAACTTGTGCTTTTTAGTCACGGTCATTTGCCAGACCCGGATCTTAGAGTCCTGGTGAGCAGTGAAGACTTTTCCGTCACAGAAAGTGACAGACTTAACGGAACCGGAGGATGAATCGTTGCCGTTGTAGGCATCGAGAAGAGTGGATGTTTGGCGATCGTAGACGCTAATTTCGTTAACAGAAGCAACATACAAGAAGTTACCCTGAACCGCAACGCAGGTGATCGGGTGGTTGGGTAGAGGCATAATTGAAGAAACGCTGATGTCAGAGACGGAAAAGACTAAGGTATCAGGGAAAAGCTGTAAGGAAGGTACAGATGGCAGAGTCTGGAGGGAAGGGTTGCTAGGGAGGCTGCTGTAGCTCGTGTCACTTGAAGAAGCTGAAGATGAGGTGGCGCTCCCTCGATTATCGGAGGAACTATCGGAAACCAAATGTTCCGATAAGCGCGGTGGTTTTTTAGGGAACGGGATGGTGGAGTCGTGGGTTAAAGTGGCGCAGCTGCTGGTTGTGCATGTAGCTAGCCATGATCGGACCTTCATGCCGGCCTTTCAGCCCTAAAGCAAAAATATAGAAGCTAGGCACGAGAGAGGATTGAAGCAGGACCTTCGTTGTGGTTTATAATTATATAAAGAAAAAAAGGTAATGCCACGTGGAGTTGAGAGAGTGGATATGGTACGATCAGTCCTAGGCTCCAAAAGGACAAGAAATGGCACGTCAAAAGGAGTAGTTTTGTGATTTTATTGGGGGTGCTCTTTCCCAGCTTGCTGCTTTGCAAATTACAACTCTGTAAAATAGAATTTAGGATTATCAATACAAATTTTAACTCTAATATTTAACATAAACAATTTATAATTAAAGCATTAACGTATATAATTCCGTCATTCTAATCAATCTCCTTAAAATTATAAATGATAAATATGATAATTAAAAAATTGATATAATAATAAATTTAGTCATAAAATTTTATATATTATATCACTTTATATTTTTTAAAAATTCACTTTCAAAATTTATAAATAATTTTAAATTTTGATTTTAATTTTAAAAATTATAAAAATATATAAAATACATAAATACTTTCAATAATAATAAATTTTATATTAATATAATATTAATAATATAATTATATTAATATTAAATAAAATAAAATAAAATCCTCCCACCTCCGTAGCTCACCCCCTCCCACCACCGTTCCCTTACCCCCGAGGCAATTAAGAAGAAGTATGAGAAGGAATATTACAAGTATTTGGATTCAAATTAGCCATGAAATTAATGGAATTCGGAAGCAATAGAGGGACAGTGATGGGTGGGGGTGGGGGTACGACGACGGTGGGAAGGAAAGTTCCGGTGGGAGAGAGGGAGAGGGACCGGAGTGAGAGATTTTTATTTTATATTAATATTAATATAAAATTTAAATTTATTATTAAATCTTTGGAAAATATTTATGTAATTTTGAGAACATTTGTAAATTTTGAAGGTTAATTTTTAAAATTGTATATGATTAAATTAATATAATATATAAAAGTTAAGAAATAAAATTGTTATTATACCAAAATTTTAACTGCTATGTAAACTATATAATATGAATGTTTAAATTATAAACTTTTTATTTTTATTGTCTAAAATAATTTTTTTATAATTGGGTTACTATCTATATAGTTTACCCTAGATTTTGTATATTAAAATTAATTATACTATTAATGTATATTTTATAAAAATATAGTTCAAAAAATATTTTTATTTATTAATTGTAAATTTTTAAAATTATATTACTCAAATAACTTGATGGATTAAATTGATTTGACGATTTGGTTATTTCCTCCAATTTAATTTTTATACAGTCTGGGCACAAATCAAAAGTTGGAAATATTTTTCTCGGTTAGGAAAATGGGGTCATTTAGGCTTTAGTTAGTGTAATGATGCGGCCTAGCTAGAAGATATTTAACTAAGCTGTCTTCGATTGAATCATTTGCATTCTTTCTCCAAAGTAGATCATTTTAGGAAAAATAATAGAAATGAACTTTTAAATTTTCATGGTACAAAAAGGAAAAGTCGAAATCATCACCCCACAACTTAGCTTACCTGTTTCAAATTCTAATTTGATGGTACATGAATGTACACTTGAATCTCTAATCCATTATTATTATTTCTTTGTTTCTTATATCTACTTCTTTTTTGCAAAATAAAAAAAATAAAATCCCAAAGTAGCATTAGTATGATGAAGTATGTCTGGACTTTAAATTTTCAATAGTACGAACAATAATCTTCATGAATATTTGATAGATATAAAGAAATAAATAACATGAAAGAAACCATGTAAATGTGCTTTTGAAGAGGAATGGGAAATTACGAAAAGAGTTACTCCTTTTCAGTCTGGTAGGCTTACTGTGAGATATTTGAGAGTTCCGCTGGTCACAAGGAAATTAAAATGCTACAGATTGTGCTCCTTTGATTGAGAAACTTACCGGCAGAATTAATAGTTGGTCATCTAAGCAACTAAGCTATGCCGGAAGATTGCAATTAATTAAAGCTGTCATTTACAACATTAAACCTTATTGGTGTAGACAATTTCTTTTGACTAAATGAGTTGTTAAGTATGACTCCTATTTTAATTAAATTTGAGAAATAATTTTCTAGTTAAATTTTATTTATTTATTTTAATTAAATATTGATGAGTTTTAGATTATTTTATTATTATTTGACTTATGAATTTAGCTTATAAATAGGCTCTTTAACAACTTTAGAAAAAACTCATAACACATGTAGAGAATTTTGTGTCTACGTTTTGAGATTTCTTTTGTACTCTTCGTTCTTTTATCATAATAGTAAAATTATCTTTGCTCGTGGTTTTTTATTCACTTTAGAGAGGTTTTTCTACATTAAATTTCGGTGTTTAATTTCTCAATTTATTCCTCTAATTTTTTTTTACTTGTTGCTTAATCGGGTTGATCCCAGAAGTTCTTAAAAATCTATTCTAGGTATTTCTAGAAAGGGAAAGATAATGCAGCTTTTGGTGCAAGAGTTAGTGGGCATAAGATTTGTTCACCTAAAGCTGAGGGTGGATTAGATTTGAAAAAACTTGAAGATTGGAGTAATGCATGCATTTTGCAGCATGTTAAAGTTATTCTTGCTGGACAGGATTCATTATGGATTGCTTGGCTTAGGGAGTATGTTCTAAAGGATATAAGTGTTTTTGGGATGTCACTATTCGTTCTTCAAATAGTTGGAACTGGAAAAGACTACTCAAGATGAGCGAGATGGTCGCTCCTATCATTTCAAGACTATCTAATGGTAGTAATATTATCCCAAACACCAAGTTGTGGGAGGAAATTAGGGATAAAAAAGAGGAGTATAATTGGCAAAAGTTGATTTGGTCTCCATTACATATTCCCAAGCATTTTATTATTGCTTGGATGGCTATGATGAATAGGCTTCTGACTAGTGATGGATTAGTTTCTAGAGGCATGAATATAGAAAGTAATTGTTTGCTTTGTTTCAGCGAAGCTGAGACCATAAATCATATTTTTTTTCTTTTAGCAATTGAGGCTTGGAATCAGGAATTATCTTGGGCTGGTATCAAATTGAAAAGCAAATCTCTTGCTTCTGTTATCCTTAAGCTTGCCTGAAATGCTTATATTCATATTGTTTGGAGGGATCGGAATCACAGGTTTTTTGGTAGATCTCATGTTAATGCATATGGTTTGCTGGTGAAAGGGCTAGATTAATAAGGAAGCATAGTAATATATTAGACTTCGTTAATAGGAATCTTTGTAGAAACTGGAGTTTGCATGAATTGTAAAATGTATAGGCATTGTTAGTAAAACAGTTGTTTTGTATGAGAAATTTTCTGCTTTCAGAATAATAAAATCACGATTATCCAAAATGAATGTGTTCTCAAAATTAATAAATAAATAAATATTCCCTCAATCTGAGAACAAAATGTCATAGTTGATATTTATGAAGTAAATTTTTACAATAACCTCAATTATTTTAAATATTTTATTTAATTAAATTTTAAATATTAAAACAACTTCATTAAAGCTTTTATGATATATTCTTTCAGATTTTTATCCGTAATAAATTTTAAAAATAAAAGTCCAAATTGAAAATTGAAAATTTTAACTATTAAAACCGTATCAAAATTTATATATAATTATGAATATAAATTTTTCAATATAAACGTAACATTATAATATAGAAGTAATAATGCATGAATGGATGTGCTCGACCCAGGGTGGGGGAGCAGCAAACAAGAGAGCCGACAATAGCTTATGGCCATTCAAATGGTTTTAAAAATTGTAATCCAAGAAGGGCAAAAGGCCAACCAGCCTTGCCTAGTGTAGGTTGGCGTCTAGTGCTGCTTATGCAGTGGGTGTAAAAGTAGACGTAGACCTATTGTAGTAAATTCACGGAAATAGCAATCCATTTGACCATTTTATTCAACACTCTCTTCTTGGCCCTAATCCCTATGTCTTAGAATTTGACATTTACTCTAATCTGTCGAATAATTTATATCATCATTCACCTACAGCTTCTAATAAAGCAGCAGCTGGAGGCAAAAGCCAAATGTAATTTGTTAAGGATACATCAAACTGGGAGTGTTAATTATATATAATTTTCAATATTAACTAAAATCCATGTAATTAAAAACAATTTTTCTTATTTGATTCTAAGTCATTTTACTCTTCCTTTCGAGGTTTAAAAATTGGAATATGAAGTTAAACTGATTGACTTGGAGAATTTAATTAAAAAATAGTCTAATGTAAAATAAAAGTTTAAAACATGATTTAGTCTCTAAATTTGTGGAGTGTGCCTCACATTTTGTTGGGATTAGAGTCGACGTCATGACGAGTGATGTTCCGACGAGCTGATAGCGACATCATGATGTGGCAACGTGTTCCCTATTAATCGGGTTTCTTCTCCTAGTTAAAATATGTTATATTTTTCCAATCTAACTCTAATAAATCTAGGATATTCTAATCAAAGTAGTCACGAATTTATCCTATAAATAGGACTTTTAGCAATCTTAGAGATTTTGATTCAACAATATAACTAAGAGAGTTTTGTGAGAAACTTGGGAGAACTTTGTATTTTTGGGTTTGGGTTTGTTTATTTCTCCATTTTGTACTTATCTTCGGTTTTTTTTTCCGTTTTAGTGAAACTTTCTTTATTCATGGTTTTTTATCCTCTTTAGAGGTTTTTCCACGTAAATATTTGTATCCAATTTCCTCATTTTTCGTTCTTGTTCGTTGCATAATTCAAGTTTAACCTAACAAACCGGTACCAAAGTTTGGTTTGATTTTTGCATTCAACCCGTTTAGAGATGACAATGATGTACGATATCGATAAGTTCGATAGGATCATAAATTTCCATTTGTGGCAAGTTCGAATAATGAAAATTTTGGTTCATAGCGGTTTGAAGAAGGTCGTTACAAGGTAAAAGCTTGCGGATGCGAATTAGACAGAATGGGAGAAACTTGATGAGAAGACATTGTTAACAATTCAATTGTGCCTCACGAACAATGTATTGCATAAAATAATTATGGAGAAAACGACAACAGCCTTATGGTGGAAATTGGAAGACCTTTATATGACAAAGTTTCTCACAAATTGCTAGGTATTGAAACAACGATTATACACGTTCCATATTGCAGAAGTTAAGTCTATTAAGGCTCACATTAGTGAATTTTTTACTCTCCTTAATGACCTAAAGAATGTCGAGGCCAATATAGACGATGAAGATCAGGCTATGTTATTGTTTTGTTCTTTACCCTATTCACATAGAACTCTCAGGGAAACCCTAATTTATGGTAGAGAGAGACTCTCGTTGAGGACATGAAAGGAAACTTATTATGTAACACCCCTTACCCATATCCGCCATTGAGGCAGGGTTTGAGGCATTACCGAACTCAAACATAAACATTCATACAAAACCGGGTCATAAAATTTTGCCTGAATTAAAACCATTTATACACAATCATATTGTCCCTAATACGGGCCCACGAGGCCCAAAACATACATTGGGGGTGGTTTAGGACTAAACCGTGAACTTTCGAAACTTTTACAACACTTAGAAAAATTTTCTTATTTTGGAGAGTTACATATTAAGCAAGGATAAACTTGACAATGAGTTAGGTTCAACGAACAAGTCAGATGGGAAAGCCTTGGTTTTGGTTGCTAGAAGAAGGCAACAATCTAAGGATTTGGGTCATAGAAGATCTAAGGCGAGATTAAAATCAACAAACCGCAACAAGCAATGTGTCTACTGCAAAAAGATGAGTCACATCAAGGCAGAATTTTATTAACTTCAGAATAAAAATAATAGGGTAGCTGGAAACGACGAGAGAGAGAAACAAAAAGCTGATGTAGCTGATGCTAGTGTAGCTAATGATAAAGGTGATAACTTATTGTTGGTGTCAATGACTGAAAGGTCTAAGTTCACATCTAAGTGGATCTTGGATTCAGGGTGTTCCTACCGTATGTGTCCTAATAAGGACTGGTTCTCTACATACAGTTCAGTTGAAGGTGGAGTTGTGCTTATGAGAAATAACTCATCCTGCAAAATCATTAACATCGGCACCATTCAGATTAGAATGCAAGATAGGATGATCAGAACATGATCAGATGTTAGGCATGTGCCTTATTTAAAGAAGAATCTCGTCTCTTTGGGTAATTTAGACTTGAATGGTTTCAAGATCGTCATTGAGTCAAACGGCTTAAAAGTATCTCATGGAGCTCTTAATTTGATGAGAGGACAAAAAGTCGACAGCCTATACATCCTACAAGGTTCAATGGTGACCAGTTTGGTAGCAATTATAGAAGCAGAGGCGAAATAGTTGCCATGTCATGATGAGGACTCTCCTGAAGTTGCGACGACATGACAAAATTCCCTATTTATGGATTATAAATCAACTCAATTACAGCACATGTGACTCGATCATATAAGCAAAAAATGTATGAATTTTTTAAGTAAAAGAGGTTTTCTGGTAGGTTGGAAAGTTAGATTTCTAAGAACATTGGGTTTATGAGAAGAAGGCTCGAGTCAGATTTGATTTGGTAATGCATAGGACAAAAGAGACCCTTGATTACATTCATTTCAATTTATGGGGTCCAGTTCTAGTCATCTCCAAAAGAGGTAGCAGATATCTTCTAACTGTTATTGATGACCACTCTATTGGATCCGGTGCTCTAAGTGTAGTATTTTTGTCTACGTACACTTGTAAATTTTTCGAATAGGTTGATTAATAAAACAAATTCATTGATTGCTTTAATATACTTTGTATAATTGCCCTCAAATGGTTTTTGCATGCAAAGCAAAATGGAAGTAAATGTTGCTCATTGGTTGTCTAATGTTTAACTAATACTAAGTGGTATTACGTGGTCAAATCGTAATATAGAAAGACAACTTATATTAGTAGACGAACCTAAACATGACTAAGTTTGACATAAGTTTATTAAGTAGCTTTCTAATATGTATCCAGTAGACTGAGAGATAAAATAGAAATCAATGAAATTTTATTATCAAGATTTGCATATACAATCTATACAATGTCATTCACAAGGGACTTAGTCATATTCATAGATAGAACTTGTACATAGGCAAAAAGTTTAAGTTACATTTATTATAGGACGTAACACCCAAAGCTAGGATCCAGTTCATCGGGTTGGGTGGAGGGCGTTAGAGGTTTGCTATCAGAACACAATTTCGTCTGTTCTTAGACCAAGAGTGAAAATGAAAGGACCCTATATGCATAACGCGTCACGCCAAGCTTAGCCTCTCACGTATGTATCACCAACTCTCTTTATTTGTACAGAGCTAGTGAAGTGCAATGAAATGACTAGTGATGGTTGTTGAAAGGAAGGGTCACTGAAAAATAATGTGAGGGTGTTGGAAAGGAGTGACCTTTCAAGTTTGATGGGAACTAGAGACCTTAGAAAACTAAAAACCAATGTTAAAAGTGGGTCCTAAAGTAGGTTGCCTTCATGGACCAATAACAAGTTCATGCTCAGCAAGCATGATATCGTTTTTGCATTGCAACATGTTGTGATCCACCAGGGGGATCCTATATGATATTCTAAAGAGTCTCTTCTACTTGCAAAGAATGAGACGACCCAACATCAAATGTGACACTATCACACAAAATTATGTACTTTTTATTTATTTATTTTTAAGCATATTAGAAACCATGTACTGAATAAAGTGTAGAGGGTGATTGATTACATTCCGTGTCACCCTTCACGTACGTAGCAGAGAGATATGAAACAACGATTGAAGACAAGCAAAGGATCGAATAAAATGCTAAGTGTGATTTCTACAACTGTGACAAGTTAGTTATAATATACTTGTATAATAGGATACAGAAGTACTCTGAGGATCGAACCCATGAGAGTCAGAGATTGAACAATTTCTACTTACGAGCATGCAAAATAGAGAGTCTAACCAGCTAATTGCTAAAAATTATATCATGTCAAATCCACCCGTTGACGGTATCTAAAGATTTATTTATAGGGTATCTTCAAGCGAAGAAAGAGTATGCCTAAGGAAAAGTGTAACACCCTGATTTGGTGAGTCTTGAGTCTAGACGAGTGCCCTAAAAAACATCTGATGGGCATGATTCTATCCACCAAGATGATGTTTCTGGTGCACTAGTAGGGCACATAGGCAACAACAGGATGTAAGGAAAGGAATGATATTTGAAAAGCGTATGATTGTGAAAAAGGAAAGATTGACAAAGATTATAAGGATTTTTCAGTTATAAGAAGACATCGCCAAGTTAAGGTATGCCTAATTTGTCTAGTTAAGGGATAAGTTACTTACTAACAAGGTAGTTAGGATGGAACGATGGGTAAAATAACAGATATGAAAAGATTTTGATTTCTATAATACACTTTTCTTCATTTGAAATCCACAAACAAGAGCAACCTTGAAAGTTAATGACACGTGTCAAAGTCTACTAGGAGAGCATGGGTTTTCTTTATAAAAAATTGTGACTTAGTTTAGAAGGAAAATAACTTCTCGTCTCCCTTCTATTTGATAAAAACCATTGATGTTTGTCTCCGAAAGCTGATTAGGAATTTCTTGCTAAGATAGAACTAAGGATTGGAGTTAATGTATATGATGGTTTCCTCACTCGAGGTAAGTATTCTGGACTCACATGTGGCTTTCTACGAGAGTAAGCTTGCCTATGTTTGTAAATGAAAAGATATAGGAGTAAAGACTGGCATAGAGGTTGAATAGGGTTTAGACAAAATAAAGGCTATAAGAATAAATTTTTATTGATATTCATATATCTCATGTGCAGTGATTTCTGAGAGTTCGTGAATGGATGTGCGAGCTTAGAGATCAAGCTGCTATGCATGAGTGTAAGGTGAGTCCCTAAACTGACTCTTACATGTATTTCATGCCTTCTAGAAACTTCTACGCTAAGTGGCTAAAGCATGAGATCGAAACTAATAAAGTATGATGTGAGGAATCTGATAAGAAAAGTAAGACTTGTGAATCTGAATGACTATGGTGTACTTATGTTTAAAAGTAAGAACAAGTCTAATAGGAAGTGCATGTGTAACAGCTTATTTTTGGTGAGATTGGAATAGTAGTTTTAGGACCACAAATCCGAGCCAAAAATAAAAATTTATTTTATTTTATTTTATGGTTGGTATCATGATAGAAAGTTCACATAAAAATTTTGGTACGAAAATACTGATTGTGTGTTTAATTAGGGAAATGACTAAATTGCATCAAATGCAAAAGTTGGGTTCTAGTAGCTATAGGTATCAAATAGCTATGGAATTCAAAACTTAAGGTCTTTATATGATAATTAGACAATTGAAGAGTAGTTAGTAGATATTTTAATGACTCATCCATGGAAAAATTAGAAAAGGGTAGGGATTAAATTGGAAATTAATAAAATTAATAGATGATAATTAATTAAAAAGAAAAAAATCATCTATTTTCATATCGTCTTCCCAAATTTTCTATGGAAATCTTAGGAGAGAGCAAGAAAACTTTTCAAGCTTAAAAAGGTATGAAATCAAGTCTCGTTTTTAGTAATTTCTATATTTTTGGAATCGGGATAGCTTAATTTTCTATTTAGGGGATTTATTTGAAAATTTATCAAGGTATGAAATTTGGGTCATGGATGAATATGCTGAAAATTAGAAATTTATGGTAGAAAATGAAAAGTTATTCATAGATAAACAACTTTTACAAAGCAATTTTTGATGAAAACTTAATTTAAGGACTAAAATGAAAAAGTGGTAAAACCCATGGAAAATTCTAAAATTTGTGAAATGTATGTGCTGTAAATGTAGTATATAAATTTTGGCTAGGCTTGGAAAGAGGGTTAAATTTCATGAATTTTATTTTTTGGGCCTAGGGACAAAATCAAAATTTTTGAAAAGGATAGGGGCAAAATGGTAATTTTACTTAGGATGTAATAGGATGCAAATGTAAATGAAATGTGATAGATTAATAGTTAAATTTATCCATATAGATCCGGAAAGACCAACTACGGAACTAGATCGAGGAATGCAAAAGGTTTCAGATTAGTTGACATTCAAATACGAACCATTTTTAAGGTAAGTTCGTGTAACTTAAATATGTATGTTAATATGCTTGAATTAAATTGTATGATTGTGTTGATATGTGTGAGATGATATATATACATAACGAAATAGTCCTAAGTTGTGAAATATGGAAAAATTATCATGTTTCGGTTGAACGTTTAATTTCGATAGATTAAAAATAATATTGCAGATGTTGTAGATAGAATTTAGCCTGGACTGGTAATTCTAATGTAAGCCCTCTTGAGCTTAGGTTATAAATTGGATTTAGCCCGGACAAGTAATCCAAATTAAGCTCTCTAGAGCATATGCTACGGATAGGATTTAGCCTAGACTGGCAATCCTAGTATAATATGTACGGTCCAAGAGTGTGCCTTTTTATTATGAACCCTAATGGGTACTTTTGCACATGTGTATATTACCCGAACATCCATCGAAATAGTTCGACAGAAAAGACTTTTGAAGTATGGAAAGGTGAAATTAATGGAAGCTTGTAATGTGATAAGCTCATCTATGTTTTATTGATTCATATATGAGGTTATGTGATTAACTTGTTTGATTAAGTGTTTGTGTTTAGGTAAACTCATCCAAAATTTATGGAAAGTAGGACTGTGTATGCTTGTATTGATAAATATGATTGGTAAGTTTATTTTTTGTTATACGAACCTACTAAGCATAAAATGCTTACTCCGTTTAATTTCCCTGCTTTATAGTGCTCAAAGCTCGCAAAGGTTGGAAGTCAGTCGGAGCAGTTATCACACTATCCACTATCTACTATCTCATTTTGGTATAAATAGAAATCTCATTTTTGTATAATGGCATGTATAAGCTTATTTGTCCAATGATGGCTTGTAATTGTTGTTTTGTAATCTAGCCATTGGGGTGGCTAGTGATGGTATAAGTTTGACTATTTTTGAAGTAATATTTTGTTAATCACATAAGTGCTTATTATGTGTTAGTTTGTTGGAATTATGTTAGCATATAAGTTTATGTTAATAGTAAGTTTATATCCTTTGATGCATGAGATAATACCACATGATTGATGGCAAATTTTATGTGAATATGATGTTGGATTGGTGATTATATACTTGTGAGTTTTGGTGCAGGAAAATGGTAAGTTTTGGGTGACAAATGAGGCTAGGAAATGTCTTTATTTTGTCCACACGGGTGTGTGCCTTGGCCGTGTGTGACACACGGGTGTGTGTCTTGGCTGTGTGTGACACACGGCTTGTTCCATGGGCATGTGGTCTGGCCGTGTGTCCCCTTCATCTTAAAAATGAGAAACAAAATGCTCAGAATTGGATACATGGGCAGAGACATGGGCATGTGTCTCAATTGTGTAGTTGACATGGCCTTGAGCACGGGTGTAATATCCCGAATTAGGGCCTAATCAGAATAGTGGTTTTGTGACCACAAATACGAGATAGAAATAATTATTTTATGATTATTTTGAGGTCTATTATATGATTGCATGATTGTGTGAAAATTTCGTGAAGAAATTCTATGCATAAAGTGCTTAATTTGAAGTTAGGGACTAAATTGAATAAGTTGCAAAACTTGCATTCTAGAAGTTTCTAGTATGAAATTGCTTTGAAATATTAATTAGGAGGTCTTAAATAGCAATTTGACCAATTTCTAAGTTTATGGACAAAAATTGGACATGGATGGAATTTTTGGAAAGTTTAGTAAAAAGGGCATTTTGGTCATTTAGGAGTAAAATGAATTAAAATACAAAATTAAAAGCAAATTTTGTTCATCTTCTTCACCATGGATGTGTATACCAAGGGAGACTCCATGGATAGGGTTTCCAAGCTTCCAAGCTCGATTATGAAGGAAATTGAGATTCGGGCTTAAATCGGAAAAATACAAGGTTATGGACAAAAATGGTAAATTGCTGTTTCTGGATCGAGGTAAGTTCGTATGATAATAATAATGCAATGTTATGTTTGAATTATATTTCTTACTATTATTGCATATATTGTATGATTTAATATATTGGAAAAGTTGATGGAATGGTGTTTATGATGTGGAAATATGACATGAAAGAATGTTACATGAAATGCAAGAAAATGATGATACATGACAAGTGATATATGAAATATGTGATATATGTTATGTAAATTCTTAAAAGCTGATTTGATATTTGAGTTGTGTCTTATTATACTATGAATGGACAATTGGTACTATAGATAGTAAGATCGGCACTTCGAGTAAGTTCGTACATAAATAATCTATCGATTCTTTTTATGTTATTATATTTTGATATCATATGAAATGTGGCTGCCTATCAAATGGTTATTTGATGTAAGTTATGAATTTAAATTGATTACGGACAATTTATTAAAATGTTGAAAAGTGAGGAATTTCCCGGTTGAACCTTCGGAATAGAAATGACACAAATGAACTATTGTGAGGTCACGTGTGTAGTACTAAGTGCAAGCTACTACGTGTACCGGATAATTGGCCGCATGTGTAGTACTAAGTGCAGGCTACTATGTGTACCCGAAAATTGTGATCACGTGTGTAGTACTAAGTGCAGGCTACTACGTGTACCAGATTATTGGTCGCATGTGTAGTACTAAGTGCAGGCTACTATGCGTACCAGATAGCTTCAACTACAAGTGTGGAAATGGGAAAATGTGCAGGCAATTGTGTATCTGTTATTATCCCGATGAGTTCAACGGGAAATCGATTAAATGAAAATACATGTGAAAGTGATTATGTGATGAACAAGTGCAAGTATATGTTTATTTTAATTTATGAGCAATATGCTCGATAATTGAGCGAACCTCGGTAAAATGGAATGGATTAAGTGAATTGTGTAAAAGTGAACTTTAGTAGTAAAACAGTGTTGAATAGCAGCAGTGCATGACTTTGAAAATTTACCAAAAATTGTGTAAGTTGAATTAAATTTCAAAAAAATTATGGAATTAAAGATTAATGAGTCTATTTTCATATAAAAGAAACAGGGGGAGCAAAAGAGTTATATATTATGTGATATTATAATTTTTATAAGACAGTGTCAGAATAAATTTGAGATCCCCTGTTCTAACTTTATAAATTCACCATAAATTGTAAAAAAATTATTAAGAGTCATACCTTACATGCATGGATTCCTTATTGAGTTTATTTTTAAGGGAAACAAACGGTATGGTCGTTGAAATTCTGTACAGGGAGAAATTTGGTTCGTAGTGCACAGGGGTCAGAGTAGTCGTACCCTAAAACAGGGGAAACTTTAATGAATAAACTGTACTAATTTGCTAAACCAAAAATTCTAGAAATTTTAGAAAGATATATGAATCTAGTTTCAAGGAAAATTAACGAAACTAAATTTGGAGTTTTGTAGCTTCAGATATGAATGATTTAGTAACTGTAACTCGATAACACAGCTTAACCTAAACATGTGTAATTGTACAATTATATTTATCTTGAAAAGCGTGGTAGTAATTGCTTATTATTTTCATATGAACTTACTAAGTGTAAAGCTTACCCATCCTCTCCATTTCTTTAGTATTGGCAGGTCGGCTCGAGGTTGGAGATCATCGGAGGCAAAATCACACTATCAAACTATCATTTTGGGAGAATTAATTCAAATATTAGAAATATCAAGTGAGTGGCATGTATAGGAAGTTGGTTTGTGATATGTATTTTATTATGATTTTGACCATACGTGTCGACCGCATTGAGTTATCGTATATGATCATGAGATGTAGTCCTTATCCATTATGGTTTATAAGTTTAATTAATCGTGCCATGTCCTATGTTTTGATATGATGATATAGTTAGCTTTGTTTGTTATGCATGTATTCGAAAAGCTTTGAATTAAATGAAATTTTATGGCCCGGTTTTCGTCTATGTATATTGTTAAGTCTGGTAATGCCTCGTACTATGTTCCAGCCTTGGATACGAATAAGGGGTGTTACAATGGGTGTGTTACACAGTCGTGTAAAAACTGCACCTAAATTTCAAAAATAAAATTCGCCACACAGCCTAGCACACGGGTGTGTGACTTGGCCGTATGAATTCAATTTCTTCATGCTTTATAAGTTAGAGAGTTACACAGGTTAAGGACACGGGCGTGTGTAGTCACATGACTCGATCATACGGGCATGTCCTTAGACCACACGGGCGTGTAAGCCCTGTAACCTTGGAAAATTTTTGAAATGTCACGAAAAATTTTATGAGTTTCCCATTAAGTCCCGACTCGATTCTATGGATCGCATTGGGCCTCGAGGGTCCAATTAAGGGATGTTTTGGATGATCTCGATAAATGAATAGTAATTTACAAGAATTATCTGAAAAATATTCTGAATGTTTTGGTAATACTCTAAAACCTTGTTTCGATGACGGATACGGGTTAGGGGTGTTACAACATGTGTATTTGGTAAGCATAAGAATGTCTGTCATGAGTGAGTCAATGTATGATAAGTCTGTGTCAGTCTCCAGAGTCGTCTAAACAGGTTCGTTTGGACTAAAAACACGAATCCCTAAAAGAACAAGTCCATGGCCATGGCTCTAAAGAAGACCATATCATGTAAGACAATAACTGGTGTGATATGACATCATATGGAAAGAAGATCATATCTTGTATGACTGTAACTGGTAGATGAAGGCATCATATGGAAAATCTTAAGGAAGGTTATTACCTAACGTGGTTCTCTTTGTGTTCCATGATGTTGAGGGGCAAACCTCACTAAGTGTGAGTCTAGGCAAATCCCTATCACCAAAACACCAGAAAAAGGACACCTTTGTGGAAAATTTCTCAAAAGAAGGCATTTGTGGTGAGTACTGAATATTAATGAATGCCTTTGTAGAAAAACTATAGAAAGGAAAGCCTTTGCGAAAAGTACTGAATGTTAAGGAATGCCTTTTTATTAAAATGAAGGAAAGGTAAGCCTATATGGCAAACCTTTGAAAGGAAATGCCTTTATGGAAAATCTTTGAAAAGGAACACCTGTTTGGAACATACTAAAGAATGACTCTTGTGGCGATCATTGAAAGGATCGCATATGTGGCAGATCCTGAATGAAAGAAAAGAACCGAAACAACCTATTTTTCAGTCGTGTCGGAAAATAGTGGTTTTGGGACCACAAATCCAATGAGAATGTTTGTAATAAATATTATTTAATTAATATTAGTTAATTATAATTTTATATTTATTTTTTAGCTGATAATTTTAGCTAATGGTATAAGTGGTTGTCCTGAAAGTCAAATGGTTTCAAAAAATGAGATAATGTGACCTTATTTTTGAAACCCGAGCTTGTAAGTATGTTTATTAAATAGTTACTGAAATATTATTTTTTTATATGAAAATTCAGTTTAGAAATTTTATGTAACACCCCAAACCCGGCCCAGACGTTACGACCGAATCCGGCGTGTCACATTGAAGCATTACTAGAAAAGTCATGTTTTATCTAAAGTCTTTCTTAGTGTTTAAAGAATATCTTCGTTAAAGATTAAAGTGAATGGAAGCTGTGCACCAGGTAGGATGCCAGAAAATAGGAGGTGAGTCAATTAGACTGCTTAAGTACGCAGCTCTTCATGGATCCAATCCTAGACATGCACACAACCATTGCCACACTTTAACTGAGTGATTTTTCAGGGAAAACCAATTCATTTAAAACCATTTGAAAAGGTTATTAATTTTGAAAACGTTTTCGTTATGGAAGCTTTGCTTTGTTATCACGATATTTTGAAATCAAGTAACCTTTTTAAAACACGCCCTAGAGCTATTCAATTTCAAACAGTTAAAACAATATCATATCTAAGCTAATAAAACATACTAAAAACAACTAAAAATAATTAAAGTGGCCTTATTACAAATTAAAACCCGAAAATATAAAGGAAATAATCTAAAATTAAAGTGAAGGTATAAACACTTATTTTAAACAGTCCACATGGCCACTCTGAATCCCTCCAGCTCCAAGTCCATCGATCTAAGGCTCACCTGCAAAGATGGGAAAAAGGGGGTGAGTTTGGAAAACTCAATGTGTAAAGTAAACCCAACTAGAGCCTAAATCAGTTCAAGCTCTACTGGGCCTAGCCCATATCAGTGTCAATCTGGGCCGTAGCCCTATTATAAGTCGAGATATGTTGGGCCTTGCCCATATTAACACAGTTGGGCCCATTTCAATACAGTTGGCCCATAACAAAACAGTCTCATATGATTAATGCATGATAACCCCATCCAACCCTGCACTTGCCTCCGTCCATCCCTACACTTCCTGTGGGGAATAAATCGCCCACGCCATCCCTACACTTACAGTGTTCGCACCAGTTGCGGCACTAACTATAATCCGCAGCAAAGCGGCTTATATCAGAATATGTGGCACAGCCACCAGAATGAGTTCTTCCTCCATAACAAAACCCAACCCCATGCAGTATCACATGTATGTAGAGAATATATAATTAACAAGGCATGCTTCAGAAAGACAGTCAGATTATAGCGTAAGAACAGTTATTTACCCTCGAGGGGCATAATCGTAAACTTACCCCGTTAAGGGTATTACGGTAATTCTACCTTACAGAAGTATTTTATTAATTTTATCAGTCTTTTTAGGGTTTCATGCTCATTACAGTTATTAACGTATTAACAAAAAAACTTACCGAGCGTTTTTACCGAATTGGGCCCGTTGGCCCATTAACCCGTTTTCGGCCCATTAAGCCCAAATATACCGAAGTGCATGAAATTGCACACTCTGCAATCATACCGCTTGTGATTAGAAAAATTATCAATACAAACAATCCCACGAGCGTTCGCACGCTCGCAAGTTCTCGAAATGTCGGCTTTTCGGCATTTCGGCTTTTCGGCTTTTGCTAATCTAGTCTACTAGTGGGTGTCGTTTACACACCTGATTTGTGACAACTGCTACCGAAATCTCCCACAATATCCTACAATCGGTCACTAGACATATCAGATCCAAATTATAATGGCAAACATCATAAACTTACTTACCATAATCGGCCATCAATACATATGGCCCTTGAGATCCTACCCTTGCCAAAACTAGTGACTAGATCTTGATGTAGTCGTTCCACTTGTCCAAGCCTTCGATCAGTAGCCTCTAGATCAAACTAACACCAAAACAAATCAATTGTTACAGCCCTTAGAGCCTTAAGCTCCATTCGACAGCCTCTTTATGCCTTTAGGGATTTCGACTTTTCTAAAACCCAAAATAAAGAATAGATCTGAATACTTACCACAGGTTCTTTCAACCAAAATGATTCCAATTCAGTTTCTACTTAGATCTGATGCAGATCCAGCCCTTAAACACTTGTAAAAATCAAATCTTAGAGATCTAAAGATTCGGCTATATTTCCCTAAAAACTATGGTGTTTTCGGCATTTGGAGCTGTGAAGAGGAAGATGATTTGGTATGGTGGTTTTTGCAGTGGTATTGCCGACAGAGATTGAGGTTTAGAGGATGTGAAAATCGACCAAAAGAGATGAAGAAAATAGGAGGATTTTGGCTAGAAGAAATCGGCACAAGAAACAATTTTTGGGATTTCGGCTTTTATGGCAATTGGCTATAGAGGTTTAGAAAAGAATAGGAATGAAAGAGGAGATAAGTAGAATGGTAGGAATGTTTCGGCCAAAGAAGAAAAGAAGGAGAAAAAGAAAATAGAAGAAGAGAGGAGAAGAGAAGGAAGAATTTGGCACTCAGGAGATCTAACTTTGCGTTTTTCGACTTTTTGAGATACTGAGAAGAGAATAGAATGAAAGGGAAGGCTCTAGGTGGCTAACCCTAATTCGGTAAAACAAAAAAAAAATAAAGCTTGCCCTAATGGCCATTCAGACCCACGTCCCAACCTTCCTAAAGTCCTAACCAATTTCCACTTAAGCTCTATCACATGCCCGGCACATGCACAAAAAAAAAAAGTAACAATACGCTTACCTTGTGACTTGAACTCTGGCTCCCCCTAAACATCCACACGTCACTCCCCAAACACCTAGGTGGCGCCACATGGCACTTTACCACAGATCTTTTTGTGTCCTAGTTTACCACCTCAACTTTAAAGCCCATATTGCCAGAACCCTCTCTCCCAAAATTAAAATTCAGGAATTGCCTCGAATTAAATTTACTCTTGGGCCTTTTTTCCCACACCATAAACCCTTCGTAATTTATTTAATTACTAAACTAAACATACGAAATAATAATAACATCCAAATTATTCGGGCCGTTTTCCACCCGAACCCAGACTCAAGGCCCAATACTTTCAGGCCCAAAAATTGGGGCGTTACATTTTAATGTTTAGATTGTTAATTGATTAAAAAGGACTAAGTCGTTAAAGTCGTAAAACTTAATCGCTATTGAATTAAAATCATTAAATGGCTTAATTACTAAAAAGAGAGGGATTTAAATGGTAAATATACCATTTTGTATTTATTGGATCGGTTAGTTCTTGTTTTTAAGTAGTATTTTCTGTTAATTTTATAATTAATAAATTATTATAATAAGATTAAAGAAATAAAGCATGTCATTTTCTTCAATTCTTTATTTCACAAATCGAAACCATCAAAAACTAAAAGAAACCATAGCTTTTCTTCAAACTTGACATTCGACCATTGCATGTAAGTCTTCATGTTATCAAATTTTTGTAACTTTTATGTTTTTGAGATCATTACAATTAGGTCTAGCTAACTCGTATCTTCGTTTTTGAAACTATTAAAGATTTTGGATTTTCCATTGATGAATCTTTGTTACTTTAGATGTTGAATGATGAATTTGGAGTATTGGTTATTGATTATTACTATATTGTAAAGTAATTTTTGATAATTTTAGTGAAAAGACTAATTTGATGAAATGTTAAAATTGACATGAAATTTTTGTGAATTTTTAATAAATAGGTACTGTCTTAGTATGTAAATGAACTCAGCTAGCTTGGGCACTTGTGAAATTTTGCTAAAATTTGGAATTTTGGGTTTAGGGATTAAATTGCATAAAAGGTAAAACATTAATGGTGTTACATTAATTGGTATCAGAGCTACGATTTAGTCGATTCTCAGACTGAACATATAGCATGTATGGAGTCTAGAAATATATACCATTTAATAACCTATGATAGTGTGATGTCTCCTGACTCTTGTGGATTTTGTTTTTCACATAGATAAAAGATGTCTTCTAACTGAGCTAATTCTGATGAAGTTGAGAGCAATGCTCAAGCCTTCGATTAAAGGGTTGCTTATAATGTATTGAAAGTCAAGAGTCCAAAGAACATGTTCGTAGTAGTTTTTCTTATTAATGAATGATATGTTTACTGCGAATTTGAGAGTTAATTCTGTGGCTCAATGACCTCCATTGTAACACCTTTTACCCTTATTCAACGTCAGAACAGGATACGAGGCATTACCGGACTTACATCACAAGCAAACATACAAATCGAGTCATAAATTTGCATCTAAATTAAAACCATTTGTATTCAATCATAAACTCCCTAATACGAGTCTACGAGTGTAACACCCCTAACCCATATCCGATGCCATAATAGAGTTACGAAGCGTTACCAAATAACACATCCTATTCACATACATTTATACATTCATTACCAAAAAACCATTCGCAACATTCACATTGTCTCTTATAAGGTTCTACGAGACCTTAAAACATACTTAAGAGTGGTTCAGGAATAAACTGATCACATATAAAAATTTCCAAACACTTAGAAAAATTTTACATTCATAGGTCACACGCCTGTGTAAGCAGGCCGTGTGCCTCACACGGCTACCGGACACTCCTGTGTCCTGGACCATGTAAAAATAGAGCATACATATTGACTTACACCACACGGCTGGAGACATGCCCGTGTGCCTTGACCATGGGAAAACTGGAGAGGTTACTGACTTGGGTCACACGGCCAACGACACGCCCGTGTGTCTAGGCTGTGCTCGAGACTGACTTAAATTCGTAGGGCTATACCAGGGGACACACGACCGTATAACATGACCATGTGTCCCACACAGCTGAGACACATGCCCGTGTGGACAAAAATAGGCTATTTGTAAAGCCAATTTGCTACCTTACTCTCAAGTACACAAAGCAACCAAAATAACATTAATTCAATACATCTTTAAGCAATAAAAAACATGCTAATTCATACTCATGTCATTCCATCTATCATCAACCAATTCAACTATTTAATTCCACATACAAAAAATACCAAATTCACATCTATTTCATATCACAAACCACACCATACTATCATCTCAAAATCAAACCTCAAAATTTCATACTTTAAGCATTAATACAACAACTTACAACTATCCAAAATAGCCAACACATAACTATACCAAACATATAATTTAAGCCAAATTAAATGGCCAAATACATACCAACATTTTCAACAAAAGCAAGCCAAAGTCTCATGGATATATCATTCTCAAAACATATTAACACCTCACTAGCCTATACATGCCATATACCATATATACAAAGCTTCAAAAGTACCAATGAGTTGATTCGATATTGTGATGATAGTTCCTGAGGATCCCTGATGTCTGAGCTATCTTTGATACTCTATAAAATGAAGACAAATATCACACAGTAAGCTTCACAGCCTAGTAAGTTCGTACCAATTATACTCAACAATTTATATAATACAAAACATCAATTAATAAACACTTATTAGTTCTTATATCATCATTCAATTCTAATCCATCACCATTTGACATGTATATACAAATTCATCAAGCCTCACACAAATAGTATCAACTACCACATAGGTATCGTACATGCCTGAACTTTCCCATATTTATTTAATTCATTTTCACCTCTTTGTTAAATACATTAATTCATTCGGAAGTCTTTCAATGCTCTAAGAATTCGTACACTTAGTACATCAGTGATCAGCTGAAGCTATAACGATCTTGCACACTTAGTGCTATCACATTAAACCGTAGCTATCTCGATATCGCACACTTAATGCCTCATATAGCCGAAGCTATTCCAATTCGCACACTAAGTGCTATTTATAGCCGAAGCTATTTTGAAACTTACACTAAGTGCCAAACATGGTCGATTTGTCATCGTACAAAATCGTAGTCACATATACACAATTTATGCATTATTAAAGCATTAAAACATAATTGTAACAATATTTATCATGTACGAACTTACCTTGGATACTAAAACGGCGAATTGAATCGTTTAGTCGAAAACTTTAATTTTCCCTCGATCTAGATCCGAGTTCCTCCTTTCTTGATCTAGATGTATTCAAAATTAACTTATTCAATCACATAGTTATTCAATTTAATCCAAAAACACATATTTGGGCATTTTTACACTTTAGCCCCTAAATTTTCACATTTATTCAATTTAGTCCCTATTTCACAAATACACAAAATTACACCAATTCATTACAAACCCATGTGTGCCGAATTACTATAGTGCCCCTAGCAGCCCATTTTTTCACTTATTTTAAAATTAACCCCTTAATTTACACTTTTCTCAATTGAACCCCTAATATGCATTTTTACTCAAAATCACTTTACAAAACATGTATATCAAGCACCAAGCTTTTATAATTCATCATCAAATATCATAAAACTCATAGATTCATCAATATAATTTCACAATATCATCAAAAATTTCAGAAATTAGGGTATGGCCTAGCTAGTATTCAAAGCAACGATCACAAAAATTTAAAAATCATTAAAAACAGAACGAAAAATGAACTTACATGCAAGGTTAAACTATGGCCAAATATTTGAAGCTCCATCCATGGTGTTTTTATCTTCTTCCATTGGTTAGATGAGAAAAGATGGACTAAAATGATTTATTAAACTTATTAATTATTATTAAACCATTTATAATTATAACCTTTAATATAATTATATAAGAACACATAATGGATGCCCATTAATGTCCATCTCCACTATCAATGGTCTAATTACAATATAAGGACCTCACATTTAATAAGCCATGACAATTAAGAACTTTTAACATATAGAATGTAACTTTTGCATTTTATGTGATTTAGTCCTTTTTCTCAAATTGAGCTATTAATCAATAAAATTAGCTCACGAAATTTTCACACATATATATTCACATATTGTAAACACCAAAAATATTATTAAAATAATTTTACGATATCGGATTTGTGGTCCTGAAACCAGTATTCCGATTTATCTAAAACCAGGCTGTTACAACAAGTCCCAAAACATACTTTGGAAGTGGTTCGGGACTAAATCGATAACTGAGGAATTTTTTTACAAAACTTAGAAAATTTTTACTATGAACAGGGGTCACACGCCTGTGTGGTTTGGGACACGCCCGTGTGGGCAGGCCTTGTGGTCACACACGCCCGTGTCCCTAACCCTTGTAAGTCTCTGTTTTGCAAAGCATGAACAAATTGAAGTCACACGGCCAAGTTACATGCCCATGTGCTAGGCCATGTGGTTAATTAATTTTCACAAAATAGGTGAAAACTTCACACGGTCGGGAGACAGGGACACACACCCGTGCTTGAGGCTGTGTCCCTCACATGGCTGAGACACACGCCCGTGTCTCTTCCGGTGTGCTCAATTTCAGGCATTCTATTTTCTCAAAATTTAAGGGCAAGAGACACAGCCAAAACACATGCCCATGGGGCAGACTGTGTGTCACACACGGTCTCAACACAATCCCATGTGTCTATCTGTGTGGACAAAATAAAGGCTAGCTACCAAGCCATTTGTTACCCTCATTTGCACATAAACACCCACAATCTTATTGGCACAAACCATGGCATATTTAGGAAACCAAAACATGTATAATCAATGTTATAATATATCATTTCATCATCTAGACTCAACATATTTACAACATCTTATTTTGCCAAACCAAATCATACCAAACTTGCATTATACAAGTTCCAATATGGCTACCAATAACATGCATAGTTTTACTTAGTTTTCCTAGCATACCAATGAGCCAATCATAACCATCTAGCAACAAAACCATTAAGCCACATTCAACCATTTACCAAGCATTTATAAACCACATCACACAAGAGATGATTACACATGCATGCATATATATATAAGCTTACAACCAATTCAACCAAAATGAGCCAAAATAACAGATTGATAATGTGATGTGAACTCCGATAATCTCCAACCCGAGCTAGCTTGGTGACACTATAAAACATGGAAAATAAAACGGAGTAAGCTATATAGCTTAGTAAGCTCGTATAAAAGAAATAAGGTAACCTTACCATACATTAACATGCAAGTAATTTAACATAAGATAATGCAATTTACAAAAATCTCATTATCATAATTCACTTCTATCACAACTTACCTTAAAATCGTCATTTCACGAATTAATAATCATAAACTTTAAGTACATACCTGTACCATCTCGTAATAATTTCATACTTAGCCTCATCGTTGTCATACACAATGAACCACTCAAAATAATAATGTCGGATACTCAGGAAATCTTGCATACAAGGTGCCACATATGTAGCCATTCCTCTATCTCATAACATATATATGTTCGTTCTCGAGCCATTAACGGGCCTGCTCACACAAACTGTCAGTCAAGACGTAGCTACTCGGTGCTGCTCACAGAAGCTATCAAGTAACCACAACATATGTCGGTGTACTCAACCAGCAGCAGGAGATACAGGACCAGCACCCGAATCGCGTAATATAAAACCCTAGTGACATGTCACTTGTATCCTAATCTATTCCTAAGGTTCGATTGGGATTTCTCGCTTGCCAAAACGTTTTCGCATGTGTCTATAGAGTCATTTACACAATTCACGAAGTATTAAAGCATTTAAAATACAATTATAATAAAGCTTATTTAACATACGAACTTACCTCGGTTACAAAAATGGCCAGAGGGATATATTCGTCAATTACTTCGTTTTTCCCTTGATCTAGACCCGAACTTCATTTTTCTTAATCTATAATACCATATTTAACTTATTTAATCATCACATTATTCAATTCAGTCCAAAAACATATTATGACAAATTTTACATTTTTGCCCTTAACTTTTCAACATTTTACAATTTAGTCCTTAGGCTTGTAAAATGAATTTCTTTAAATTTAATCTCAACCCAAGCCTAGCTAAACCTTTTTCATGCTCATGACAGCCCACATTTTCCATTTATTCACATTTTACCACACATTTTACAACCTTTTACAAATAGGTCCTCTTTTTTGACGTTTTCATCGAAAATCACTTTGTAAATGTTGTTTATCTAACATCAAACATAAATTTTCTACCATTAAACATCAAAATACACACATATTCATCATGGGTCAAATTTTAGACTTTAATCCTTCTTCAAATTAGTCATTGGAAAGGCTAGATTAGGTTAAGACAACTTCAAAAACATAGAAATCATTAAAAATGAGGCAAGAACGAACTTACAATCGAGCTTGAAAGTGGCCAAAACCCTAGCTATGGAATCCCTTGAAAATTTGGCTATGAGGATGAAGATGAATAAAAATTTTGACTTTATTTTAGCTTATTAAATCATTTAATTACTAGTTTACCAAAATACCCTTAATGCAAAACTTTGGAAATTCACTCAACCATGTCTATTTTTATCCACTAAGAAGTATAATGGTCTAATTACCATTTAAGGACCTCTAATTTAAGAATTCATAACAATTAAACACCTTTAGCTAAGGAAATCAAGTTTGGCACCTATTACAATTTAGTCCTTCTAGTCAAATTGAGCAGTCAATCGATAAAATTTCTGAATGAACTTTTCACACAATTATTCTATCATGCTGTAGACCTTAAAATAGAAATAAAATAAATATTTCCACTTCAAATTTGTGGTCCCGCAACCACTATTCTGATTTGACACTAAAACGAGTTGTTACATCCATCCCCTTATCCTCAAAGATTTATATGACAGAATTTTCACAGACTTTTTATTGAGAAAATTAAAAAAAACAATATGGGGCTGAAGAGTTTAAAGTTAAAATGCGTTGTGATTCAGTCAGAGCCGAGTACTGCTTAGGAAACGTAGAGAGTTTAAAATGAAATGTTATGCTTTTCAAAAAATTCTCTATGATATGTTGTGTCTTTGTTAAAAAAAAGAAAGAAAGAAGAGAGGCTTTTCACTGGTAATCAGCTTTAACTACTATGGTATCAAAAGAACAGATTAATTGAGATTTCTTTTGAATTGAATTCTAAAAGAATTATGCCAGCAAACAATATTTAGACAAGAAGAAAAAGAAATTTCTTGAATTTGAGCTGAGAAATAGATCAGTTGTGAAACACGAATGAAAGTTTGTTTAGCTCAATATATATGCTGATATAATGATACCAATTGGAAAGAAATTGTGTATTTTTTTTTGAAGATGAATTTAATAATTAGTTTAAAATGTTTGTGAATGTAATAGAATTCGTGAGTTAGTAAATTTATTTGATCGGAATCAGAAAAATGGAAGAAATTTGTCATAACGAGAAACAGAGCAAGGCGAGAGTTTGAGACTTCAATTATGGAAATGTATTCAAAACATTTTCTATTTCCCCACCAAAGAAAAATGAAAGAATAGAGTAGTCAGTTTCAGTGCCATCAGGGTTTTACGTCAGAGATGAAAAACAAGTTATTATCTCAGAGTGAGGCGTGACGCCCATGGTATAACGAATGAAACCTTAGAGGCACCGCTAGAGTCAAATTAAAGTATGGGAAAAATGAGATAGAAAATGGAGTACTCAAACAATATGCAAGTAGAAGAGGGTTTACTCATTAAGTTCTCGTGAGCTTACCTCTGTGTCTTTTATGTCTCAGGTCTGCTGATTTAATGCAACGCAACGGCTACGCCAAGGGTGTGGCAAGTTGGGATGTTATGCATACAGTACAAGTGAATCGGTGTGTTCGAGAATGACAAGAATACTACAATCAGACTAGGCAAACCATTCATAACCCTAACAATGTAGATAAAATGTGTTGGCCAAATAAGGGATACCAATGATAGTGTTTATGGGCAAGATAAGTGACAAATATATATACTTGTACTTGTAAGTTCTTGTTGGGTAAAAATTTTTGTTAAATGGTTGTAAGTATTGTAATAGCCCGATTTAGGCCCTATTTGGAACAGTGGTTTCAGGACCACGAATCCGAGTCAGAAAAATATTTAAAAATTATTTTGTGTTTATTATGTGTGAATTTATGTGTGTGAAAATCTCGTTTGAGAATTTTACTGTTTGATGCTCAATTTAATAAAAGGGCTTAATCGCATAAGTTATAAAAATTGCTAACTAATTATTAAAATACGAAATTGCTTTGTTCTTTTAATATGGGGTCTTTATGATGTAATTAGACCTTATGAATTAGTGATGGACGGTTTTAGTCATAATATAATGGTTTCATATTTTATAACAAAGATTAATTTTGTAATATATTAAATAAAGTTAATATAATAAAACATAAAATAAGTAAAAGCCATGCATTCATCTTTTGAAATGGTCAAATGTTGTAAGAATGAAAAGAAAAAAAGAGTTTAAGGGTTCAGTCATATGCATGCTTAATTAATTCCACACGGGTAAGGGACACGAGCGTGTGCATTTCCTCCACATGGGCGTGTGAGGCTTAAACATAGAAATTTTCCTAAGATTTTCTTAAGCTCTCGGTTTAGTCCCGGACCATGCTTAATGCATGTTTTAGGTGTCGTAGGCCCATAATAGGGACACTATGAATGTGTCTTATTGGTTTTAATTTGGAACAAAATTTTATAGCCCGTGATTTTCTAGAAATGTCATGTTTGTGCACGATAATGCCCCGTACCTTGTTCCGGTCTCGGGTACGAGTAAAGGGTGTTACAGGCAAAATGGTAATTTGCCCAATTATGTGTTTTCATGTTAAATTGAATGAATTTGTGTTTGAATAAGTATAATTTGAATATGTTTAGATCAAGCATCAAAGAAATAGCATTTGGATCGGGGGAAAACCAAAGTTATTGAATAGTAGTTTCGTTCTGATCGTCATTGTTCGAGGTAAGTTTATAAGCAAATAGATGTTGTTAAATTTCAATATATGTGATCTATAAATAATTGTAATGATTATTAGTAAGTTATGAATCGACATTGAGTAATGGAAAATGTGATTGTGGTATGATTTATGAGTTACACGATCTTATAATTTGATTTTATAATGGTATATTTGGTTATGTGACAGCCCAAAATTGACCCTAGTCGGGAAGTGGTTTCGGGACCGCTAAATCGAGTCACCGAAATGTTTGAGCGTAATATTTATTGTCTATAATATGTATTTATGAATGTGTGAAAATTTCAAGCTTCGATTTAGTCGATTGCATGTGAATTCAGTTATTAGGACTTGTGTGACACTTTTGAAATGTGATAGGCTAATCTATAAGGACCTAATAGTGCATGTAATCAAAAGGAGGACTTGCATGTCAAATTTCCCCCTAATAGCTAGTGGCCGCCATGACAAGGATTATGGGCAAAACATGTCATAGACATGTTATGTTGGTGCATCATGGGAGGAAAAAATAAATTAATGGTTATGGGTAATAAAGAAATGGAAAAGAAAAAAAAGGGGAATGTGTGAGTGTTACCCCATTGCCGTGAGTTGAAGAAAAGAAAAGAAAATTTTGTTCATCCTTTTCATTTCTTTGAGCTGAAAATTCTAAGGAAGAAGGAGGAGTTTTTGCTTCATGCTTGGTTTGGAAGAGGATTAGGAGGAGGTTTGGCCATACTTGTATCTAGATTAAGGTATGTTGAGGTTGTGCCATGAGATTCATGCATGTTTTTAGTTGCTAGCTTGAGTTCTAATTAGCCCATGGTTCAAATCTTTGCTATGTCATGGGAATGATGTTCGCCAAGGTGGATTTTGTGTTAATGCCATTGCATGCTAAATATGAAGCTTGTTGATGATATATGTGATGGTGGGTTGATGATTCTTGGATTTTCTTTTTAGCATTTTTGAGTGAGATATTAAGTTCTTTGTTTAACCATGACCAAAATTGAAATGGTATGGTGTTGTGATGTATTCGCCATGGTATATCCATAAGAATGATTTATGCTTATTGCATGGTAGGTAAGATTTGTGTTTTGGATATATGTTTATATTTGGTTATAATCAACTTGAGATTCGGCCCTTGCACCTATATGTATATATGTTTGCACATGATGTATTGGTATGACATATATACTATCTCAAGGTATATATTTACTTGTGATGATGTTTCGGTTATGAAGTAAATGATAGATGTGTATTGAGCTACAATATGTAATGCATTAGCTAGTAAAATGTATGCCATTCATGTGTGGTATTAAACATGTAATTGGCCTCAACATCAACATGCATAATCAGCCACATCAATGAGTACCTAGGTTGAGGTGTTGTTCGACCATGAGTAAGCATGTTGAAGGCTTTATCTTGACTTAGAAAATTCGGCTAAGGAGAGTACTAACTAATGTGTTGAGTTTGATTCATGAATTCCGTACATATGTGACTTTAATGTCTAATGAATATATGTGGGCTAAGTACCTTGAATTCCTCTTGTCGATGCTCAAATGATTAAATCAATTTATTTGTTAAATTAAGCTCAAGAGCAAAGGGGAACTAAATCCGATAAAGGGAAGGAAAAAGTGGTCGAATAGCCATCGGAATCGTTCGACAACATCCGAGGTAAGTTTTCGAGTAATGGAACTTAGATTATGATCTAATTAGATTATGAAATCAACAAATCCAAATCATGCCCTTGTATGTGGCTATTGAGCCGAAATTGTAAATATGATAAGTGTCTTGTGTTTGAGCTTTGGTAATGAGAATGAAATACGAATGTGTTATGATTTGTTGATATATGTGCTTGGTTATTCAAATGGTATCCGGGCTAAGTCCCGAAGGCTTTTGTGCTAAGTTACTAAATCCGGGTTAATTCCCGAAGGCATTTGTGCGAGTTACTAAATCCGGGTTAATTCCCGAAGGCATTTGTGCGAGTTACCAAATCCGGGTTAAGTCCCGAAGGCATTTGCGCGAATTATTATAACCGGGCTATGTCCCGAAGAAAATCGAGCGAGTAGCTATATTCGGTTAAATTCTGAAGGTACGTGATTCGGGAATGAGCAATCTTGCTGTAAAAATTTCAGTTAATATGCTTGCAAAATTCCAGCAGTGAGGTAAGTTCGTATGTGCATTGGAATAGTTGATTCCTTTCGAATAATATTCGCTCAGCCGAGTAGTGAGCTTCCGGTATTTGGCTAAGATGATTCCCTCATGTATGAATTCAGGGGTTGGAATGTGAAGTAGGAATGATTTGAGAATATGTATATACGGAATTATCCGTTTAGTTATATGAATGCTATACCTCTGTTGTGCTTAAATTCTTTGCTCAAAACTTACTAAGCATAAATTGCTTACTCCGTTTCTTTGTTTCTCTGTTTTATAGATTTTGCTCGTTAGCTATCGGACTCGGGATTTTTGAAAGTCAAAGTCTCCCACACTATCAAAGCCCCCTTTTGGTACAATTTTGGTTGAGCTTTGAAATGGCATTTATACGACTACCCTTTGTTGTTTTTCAAGTACGTTTTGTGATGTATGTGTGTACAGCCATGCGAAAATGGCTCGTAAAAGTGGAGTATGGCATTAGACCATTTGTGTTTATGTATATATGTATGGTTTCATGATGTGACTGTGGACTGGAATGGAAGTGTTGGGCAAATGATCAGCCATTGGAATGGCTAAATATGATTATATGTGGACCTATGTATGACAAAACTCTAGTTGGTCCATGGAAACCACGAAATAGGTAAAGTTTACCTTGAAAACAGATGCTGACAGCAGCAGTGGTGTGGATGTGAAAAATCACTAAAAATATCAGGAATGGAATTAAATAGTGAATAAATTATGTAAATCAACCTTGATGAATCTACTTTCATATGAAAGAAACAAAACAGTCATATGAGTTGTATGTTAAGAGATATTTAGGTTTTCGTGAAACAGGGCCAGAACGGTTTCTGGATTCCCTGTTCCAACTTTGGAATTTCATTTTAAATTAACCAGAGATAATTAGGAGTCATGCCATATATGTATAGATTCCTCCTTGAGTCTAGTTTCTATAGAAACAAACGGCATCAGTATTGAAGCCCTGTACAGGGAGATATCCAATTCGTAATGCATGAAGGTCAGTGTAGTCAGACCCTGGAATAGGGGAGAATTTAACTAATAAACTATACTAATTGGCTCGACAAAAAATTCTAGAAAAAAATCTGTAGATGGACATATGAGTCTAGTTTCAGGGAAAAATTACGAAACCGATTTTCGAGTTTTGAAACTCAAGATATGATTTTTAAGGCGACAGTGATGCAGTAACCAGCTTGTCTGGAAATTTTTAAATGGACTGTGAAATTAATTAAGTTAAGTCTGTGTGCACCTTGTGTTCGACTCTGATAACGGACTCGGGTACGGGTGTTACAGGTTATGTAAGAAATTAGTTAGGTTGGTTTATAAGGATTTGATGATGTATATTACAAACGTTGTATTAAAGATTTATCAATTAGCCAAATGTTTATTTATAGTTATTTGTATTAAATATGAGATATTTTTGGCTTGAAATATGGTAAATGAAATGGTACATTTTTGAGTTGGCCAATATTCTAGTAAAAATGATTTATGTTTGATGATTAAGCAATGTATAAGTTGGCATTTAGGTTTTTAATGTTCATTTGATATACTTATGCGCATATCATGAACTAAAAGAATGAGTAAGTTTGGTCTTTAAGTGGTATGATATGATTATTTGTTTTTATATGAAACAAACATTTTGGCATTTACTTAAAGCACGGTTAAAATGATATATGTGTGTGCGTGTAAGACCACGTCTAGGATGTTGGCATCGCTATGTGATTACGTGTAAGACCACGTCTGGGACATTGGCATCGATATTTGATTACGTGTAAGACCATGTTTGGGACGTTGGCATCGATATGTGATTACGTGTAAGATCGCGTTTGGGACATTTGAATCGATAAGTGATTATGTGTAAGACCACGTCTGGGACGCTGGCATCGATATGTGATTACGTGTAAGACTACATCGGGACGTTGGCATCGATATGTGATTACATGTATGACCCTATCTAGGGAAGTGGCATCGATATGTGATTACATGTAAGACCACGTCTGAGACGTTGGCATTGTACGATATGTGTGATTATCCGAGTATCCTATTTAATTCTGAATGATTCAACGGGAAATGTTAAGTAAAGACCGAATGCGAAATCGAATTAAAAAAGGTTTTGGTATGTGTTAGTTAATGTATTGAAATTAAGGTAAGTTTTGGTATTTGAAGTGATGATATGAATCATGTTATTAAGTTGGTCATATGTGTAACACCCCACACCCGTGCCCCATGCCGGGTCGGAATCTGAGGCATTACCTAACTTAAACTTATGCATATAGACATTTTCATAACACCAAAACATGGTCAAATTAAAACTTTTTAAATTTTATAAACTTCTTAATAAGATCCTACTAAGCCCAAAACATCCTTTGGAACCCATTCGGAAACAATCAGAGTCTTTTAAAGAACTCTGAAAATAACTCTGAACATTGGGGCACACCCCCATGTGGGAGGGGCAACACGCCCGTGTGACATTTCAACATGGTCATGCTATTGGCCCGTATGGCTCACACGACCTAAGCAATACAAAAACACGCCCGTGTCCTATATTCGTGTGGAACTAATGCTAAATGCACACCTATAGGGGTTTTCACATGGCCTAGAACACGTCCGTGTCTCTAGCCCGTGTCCTTCACACGGCCATGGCATGCCCGTGTCCTAGCCCGTGCGCAAAAACTTGGACATTCTATTTATGACGTCAGTAATCCTTAAGGGCCACACGGCCAAAGCAAACATCTGTGTGCTAGGCCATGCCCTTCACATGGCTGAGACACACGACCATGTCTTTGCACGTATGTTTACTACCAAGCATACTGACTTACAATTCTTACGTGCAGGGGACACACGACCATAACACACGCTCATGTGGTGAACTGTGTGTCGCACACAGCCTAGACACACGCCTGTGTACCTACCCGCGTGGACAAAATAAGACTATTTACCAAGCCTTTTTGTCACCCTTACTTATGTAACCTGTACAAAGATCACTCTATACTAATATAAGGGCACACCACATACCACAATAGACAACATTTCATTTATACAATTTACTCATCCATGAAAATATCATCTTCTATTTATAAATCAAAATGAGTATTGACCATCATCCATGGCCTTATACAAAATAAGTATCATGTTCATCATATGAGCCAACACATTATGGCTAACTAACAAAACACTAAACAAAGACTCGAGTCCCTATACATGCCAAAAAAAAAATGAAACTAGCTATACCAAGGTCTTGAGTGATAGTGTGATTGAAGCTTTTGATGTCACTAGATCCCCAATGCTAGCTTGGCAGCACTATATGGAAAGAAAAGAAATGAGGGTAAGTGTAGGAGCTTAGTAAGTACATATATGCAAATAAAGTGTAATTATAAGAAAATCATATTCATTCAACGATAGCTTTCATACTTAAAAGATATAAATCACTTAACGTCTCTATCTTACTCGTCTTTTCATTCATGTATACCTAATACACCTAGTTCTTTACTCAGGTCCTAACCATGAGTTCGGTATACATACCTCATCAAAGTATTCACCAACTAAATCTTCGGGTTACCCGTTGAACTTTCAAAATACATATGGATACACGAGGGATTTACGTCTAAATGCCATATAAGAAATCAGGGCTACCTCGTGCTATGAAACGCTCACATTTGAGCTAGTTACAGGCCTTTTCATCAAGTCAGGACCCGAACCTCATAGCTATATGTAACGTATGCTCATTGAGCCACTCACGGGTTTGTACACAAAGTTAGTACTCGGACCCACGTTACCTATAGCATTTACCTCATGAACTCAAACTCAACTCATGAGTTCAGACCCCATAATTTTCATAACATGCCCCTTTGTATCCTATGCTATGTCAAAGGTTCAATGGGGCTTCATATCTAATCGAATAGCATCGCATTTGATCACATTGTAATTTACTCGCATAACATGTCATTTAAACATTCATGGCAACAATTAGAATTTAGATACATAACAACAATAAGCTAATTAAACATGTACATTATTAAAATATACCAAAGTAAGCTTCAATAACACATTATTTACATATGTACTTACCTAGATACAAAATGATGAAGACGAGCTTAATCATCGTAAACTTTGTTCTTACCCCGATCAAGACCTGAATCACGTTTATCTTGATCTAAATTAATAAAATTCATTTATTTCATCAGCATATCAATTTAGACGCTTGAAAGTTCATAATTAGGCAAAATGACTACTTTGCCCCTAGACTTTCACAAAATAACCATTTTACCCCTATGCTCAAAAATTGATTTTTATCTAATTTCTTCATATTATAAGCCTAGCTGATTACTTTTTATACTAGAAACAATCCAAAATTTCCATTATTTCTCACATTTATCAACAAATTTCCAACTTATGCAAAATAGTCCCTATTTGGGTTTTCATGAATAGCCTTTCATAAAAGTTGTTTATTACACATCTAATACTCATATTCTTCCATAAAATTTCAGAAAACTACACATATGCTTTCATGGCAAAACCCTAATCTCTCAACCATTTTGCAAAATAATCCCTTTCATAGAAAGCTTATGTTATAAGGAGTCCAAAATTAAAAAAATCATCAAGAATAACCTTATAAATGACTTACTTTTAAGCGATGTTAATGGCTGATATTTTGAGCTCTCAAGCCCCCCTTTTGACGATGAAAATTGATTGAAGAAGAAGAAACAAAAAGATGAAGCCTTTTTTTGTTTTATTTTATTTAAAACTAGTCAAAATTGGTGACCAAAACACCATTGAATTTTGAATTTCCCATCAATTTGTCCCCCATATGGCCTACCATCCTATTCTATAAGGGTCTAATTGCTCTTTAAGGCCCCCAATTTAGGTTCTTTAGCTAATTGACACTCTTATCTAACAAAATAGGACTTTTGCACTTTAAGCGATTTAGTCCTTTATCACAATTAGGTAAGCAATCGCTAAAATTAATTCACCAAAATTTTCATGTACTTATCTAATCATGCTACAATACATAAAATGATATTTAAAATAATTTCCTAGACCTCGGTTTAGTGGTTCAAAAATCACTATTCTGACTAGCCCCAAAATCGAGCTGTTACAATATGTATATTGAATGCAAATCTATATTTGGAAAAATGATATAAGTATGTGATATTAAAGTGTGAAACATGTGTATACATATATGAATGTGTATATATATTCGTCTATACGATGATATTTTTACCTTGGAAGTAAATGATAAATTTGATAATGGATATATATGTATTTTGGCAGAGTTAAAGTTGATACATGAATGTATATATTGTATATGAATTTGTAAGTTTGAGATTAAATGTGATTATGATAGCATGAATTGGTTTGGTTAAATTGAGTTGATTATGTTATTGAGTTGTTTAATTGCTTATGATTTACTAAGCTGTGATAGCTTACTGTGTGTTTATGATTGCTTCTGTTTTATAGATTTTGGAGACTAGTTACGGACTCAGGAATCGTCATCGAAGTCTCACAAACTATAGTCTGTATATCGGTATTTTTAAAAGCTAAAATTTGAACCTATGGCATGTATCGGCTATACTACTTTTCGGATATGTTTGAAGTGTTGTATATAATATTCCATGAGAAAATGGCTAATTTGATAAATAAGTATTTGCTATCTTGACCATGGTTCTTGTGTGTGTGCTAAGTTTGGTTTGTATGCTATGTTCAAATGATGATTTTATTTGGCTTCGTTGAATCGACTATGGTGTATATATATATATATATATAAATATGAATTACGCTTGATATGTTACCTATTGTTTTAATGATTCGGCTATGTATTATATTTGAATTTAGGTAATAGATTTATATTTGATTGATGGTTCAGCCATGCTTTGTATTTATAAGTGAAATATGTTTTATTTAGATTTACTACATATTATGGTAACTAGGTAATTCGATTATGGCTTGTGATAAATGTGAGTTTAATATGATTGCGTTAAGTGAAGAAATTGTTATGAATCATGTTAGTAAGTTAATCATGATTCAACATTTTATATATATATAAGTATATGATGTATTGGTTTGATATTTATATATATTAGATGAGATATATTTGTAATATGTTTGACTTGATGTGCAAATTATGGTTGATATATATGTATATTGATTTATTTCTATGAAAGGTTATATGCATATAAAGTGATAGATTAAAAATGATGAAAATTTAAACATTGATCAAAGCATATGTATTAAGTATGATTACATTCGACTAACGCACTGAAAATGACCAAATGAATAGTGATTTGTGTATTGGTAAAACAAGAATATTATATGAGTTTTATCTTATGCATATATGTCTGACTTGGTTAAGAAATATGAATATAAATATGGGTGAATGGTGCTTGATATGGTTTGATAAGGATTCTTGATGTGTTTGAAATAAGGTAATTTTGGATGTTAGTTGAATTGGGTTATATCATGTGATAGATAAGTAATATGTATAGTGTATGTAAGTGGAGTGTTTGTTAAGTGTATAATGAAATGGCTAAAAATGATGTTTTAAGCTTAGTTGTTTTTGGTTTGAAATGAAATATAGGTGAAACGTTTTGGAAATCGAAAATGTTGCATGCATTTGGTTATTTGACTAAAACATTTGTCTTATTGATGATGTGTATGATGATGTGATTGAATAAAATGAAAGTAGACACTATATAAAGTTTATGAATTTTAGTATATATAATTTTTGCTTATGCATTTGCAATTGATCATATAAATAACAATTCAAGTTATAAGGAATCACGATTATTTTTATGCAAATTAGGTAAGTTGATTTTGAGTTAAGTTATTAATCAAATGGTTTCTACTAATATGTTCCATGTGCATAATGTTATGAATTTTGAAATTATGCTTGAGATATTCGTGAGATTTATTAATGCAGTATTTGTTGTATGTTTAATAGTTACAAATTAACAATTGTTACTATACGTTTCAAAGTATGGTTACATATTATATTCGTATGACTGTTTTTGAATATGACAGGGTTCGAGTATGAAATGATATGTTTGTTAATTGTTAATGTTTTGTAAAATTTTACTATGTGTTTTATAAATTATTATGTATGCATTTGTAATTACCTAAGAGTTTATGTAATTGTTCGAAAGTTGTGTTTGGTCCGGTAATGCCTCGTAATCCCATTTCAGTGACAGATACGGGTTAGGGGTGATACATTTGATTGGTACCAGAGCTATGGTTTAGTCGATTCTAGGACTAATATAGCGCGTGCGAGTCTAGCTATATATACTATATTTTATATCGTGATAGTGTGATGATTCCTGACATCTGAAAATGTGTTTTCGTATAGTAAATGGATCCCGATTGAGCCGTAACGGATAAAGTAAAAAGTAATATGCCCGCTCCTTCTCAGTGGGCAGTGCTGACTGATTCTAGGCTGATTTCAAGTAGTATACAGGGAGAGGCTAAGCAAGCCTTTTTCTAGCAAATGAATGATTGGTTCATGGAGTTTATTTGAATGAATCCAGCTGCTCAACAACCTCCAACCCCTCAAGTTCCTATAACTTCCAAAGTTATAAGAAAAGAAAAGAAAAGAAAAGCTGATTTTGAAGCCAAAGATTCCCGTAAGATATTATCGGGTAAGACATTTCAGTTAGCATCAAAAAAATTCAGGGATGATTTTAGCCGATCAAAGCATACTATGGGTTTTTCTAGATGTGATCGAGATAGACCACATGTGAGTTCACGAGCCATTTCAATTGCTAGTGTTGGTAATGTCCGGTCGAATCAACCTGAGTGCAGGCATTGTGGTAAACAACATACTGGTAACTGCAGATTGATTGGTCGGTCCTATTTTAAATGTGGATCAATGGATCATTTCATTCATGAGTGTCTTGTGTTAGCTGAGCAAAATATTATACAGAGTGCGAGACCAGGTAACATGCCAGGTCGAGGTAGACCACTCAGAAATATAGGTAATGTGAGTAGTAGACAGAGAGGAACTAAAGACACAACAGTTCGATCTGAGGCTCGTGCACCTGCCAGAGCTTATGCTATTCGCACTCTCGAAGAGGTTTTAACCTCAGATGTTATTACTAGTATATTCACTCTTTCTAATACTAGTGTAATTGCATTGATTGATCCTGGTTTTACTCATTCTTATGTATATGAGACCTTAGTATCCAGTAAGACTTTGCCTGTAGAGTCTACTGAGTTTGTGATTAGAATATCGAATCCCTTGAGCCAGGGTGTTTTGTTTGAAAAAATCTGTAAGAATTGTTCGTTGATGATTCAAGATTCATGTTTTCCGGCTAATTGATGTTGTTATCACTCGACGAGTTTGATATAATTCCGAGTATGGATTAGTTGACTTTGCACGATGCTGTTGTAAACTGTAAACGAAAGACTATTGATTTGAGATGCCAAAATGATAAGATTAATCAGATTGAGTTTAATGATTTGAATGGTTTACCGGCAGTGATATCTTCGATGTTACCTCAGAAATATGTGAGAAAGAGTTGTGAAGCTTATTTTGCTTATGTGTTTGATTCTAAAGTGATTGAAAAGAGAATTGAATCAGTATTAGTTGTGTGTAAGTATCCAGATGTGTCACTTGAAGAATTAATAGGTTTGCCACCGATCCAAGAGGTAGAGTTTGGTATTGAGTTAGTTCTTGGGATGACTCCGATATCAATAGTTCCATATAGAATGACACCGACCGAATTAAAAGAATTGAAAGTTCTGTTGACCAAAGCTCCAGTGCTAGTTCAGCCAGAATTGGGTAAAGAATTTGTTATCTATAGGAATGCATCTTTGAATGGTTTGGGCTATGTTTTGATACAAGAAGCCAAAGTCATAGCTTATGCCTTGAGACAGTTAAAATCGATGAAAAGAACTATTCGACACATGATCTAGAATTGGTAGCTATCGTGTTTGCATTGAATATATGGCGTCACTATATGTTCGGAGAGATATGTCATGTTTATTCAGATCACAAAAACTTGAAATATTTGATTATACAGAAAGATCAAAATCTGAGACAGCGACGATGGTTAGAGTTGCTAAAAGATTACGAGCTTGTGATTGATTACCATCTGGGAAAGGCTAATTTTGTTGTGAATGCTTTATGTCGAAAATCTCTGTTTGCTCTGCATGCAATGAACTTGCATATGGCTGGTTTGATGATGGTTCGATAATAGCTGAGTTAAAAGTAAGACCTTTATTTATTCAATAGATTTTAGAGGCTCAGAAAGTCGATAATAATTTGTTAGCAAAGTGGGCTCAACGTGATTTGAATGCTGATTCAGAATTCCAATTTGATGTCGAGAGTTGTCTGAGATTCAAAAATCAAATATATGTTTTGAGAAATTCAGATTTGATTCAGATGATTTTGAATAAAACTCATAGCAATTGATTATCTGTTCATCCTGCTAGTATGAAAATGTATAATGATATGAAACAACATTATTGGTGGTTTGGGATAAAAAGAGATATTTCTGACTTAGTTTTGAAATGGTTGATCTGTCCGCAAGATAAACTTGAACATTAGGTGCCATCCGGTTTATTATAATCTATTATGATTCTCGAGTGGAAATGGGATAGTGTGACATTGGATTTTGTATTAGGTTTACCTTTGTCATCGAGCAAGAAAGATATTGTAAGAGAACGTTATTCAAACCTATTCTCCGGTAAAATTTTCGGGGATGAAAATCCCTAAGGGGGAGAGTTGTAACAACCTGATTTAGACCTTATTCAGAATAGTGGTTTTAGGACCACGAATCCAAGTCAGAAAAATATTTAAAATTTTTTTCTGTGTTTATTATGTGTGCATTTATGTGTGTGAAAATCTCGTTTGAAAATTTTACTGTTTGGATGCTCAATTTAATAAAAGGACTTAATCGTTTAAGTGATAAAAGTTTCTAACTAGTTATTAAAGTACCAAATTGCTTTGTTCTTTTATTATGGGGTCTTTATGATGTAATTAGACCATATGAATTAGTGATGGACGGTTTTAGTCATAATATATAATGGTTTCATATTTTATAACAAAGGTTAATTTTGTAATATATTAAATAATGTTAATATAATAAAACATAAAACAAGTAAAAGCCATACATTCATCTTTTGAAATGGTCGAATGTTGTAAGAAAGAAAAGAAAAAAAGAGTTTAAGGGTTCGATTATATGCATGCTTAATTAAGGTATGTAATTTAGCTCGATTTTTGATAATTTTTACGTTTTTGATATCGTTGCTATGTTATCTATCAAGCCCATGTTTCAATTTTTGAATTTGATGGTGATTTTGTACTTTTCCATTGTTGAAAACTTGTGATTTTTGTTGTTTGATGCTGAAAAATAAAAGATATGTGATAGATTAACATGTTTTGTATTTAAATTTTTGATGAATTTGAGTAATTAGGGCCAATTTGCAAAAATAATAAATTGAGGGACTAAAATGTGAAATAAATGAAATGTGTGGACTTATATAAGGAAGATGAATATTTGGCCTAAGCATGGTATATTGAAATTTTGCATATTTTGTGTTTTGTGCAATAGGGACTAATTTGTGAAAAGATTGAAATGTTAGGGGCAAAATGGTAATTTTCCAAATTATGTGTTTTTGGATTAAATTGAATTAATTTGTGTTTCAATAATTTTAATTTGAATATGTTTAGATCAAGAAACAAAGAAATTGAAATTGGATCGGGGGAAAACCAAAGTTATTGAATAGTTGTTCAGTTTCGATCGTCATTGTTCGAGGTAGGTTTATAAGCAGATAGATGTTGTTAAATTTCAATATATGTGATCTATAAATAATTGTAATGATATTAGTAAGTTATGAATTGGCATTGAGTAATGAAAAATGTGATTGTGGTATGGTTTGAGTTAAATGATCTTATAATTCGGTTTTATAATGGTATATTCGGTTATGTAATAAATTAGTTAGTTTGGTTTATAAGAATTTGGTGATGTATATTACAAATTTTGTATTAAAGATTTATCATTTAGCCAAATGTTTATTTATAGTTATTTGTATTAAATATGAGATATTTTTGGCTTGAAATATGGTAAATGAAATGGTACAGTTTTGAGTTGGCCAATATTCTAGTAAAAATGATTTATGTTTGATGATTAAGCAATGTATAAGTCAGCCTTTAGAGAATTGGTTTTTAATGTTGATTTGATATACTGATGCGTATATCATGAAGTAAAAGAATGAGTAAGTTTGGTCTTTAAGTGGTATGATATGATTATTTGTTTTTATATGAAACAAGCATTTTGGCATTTACTTAAAGCATGGTTAAAATGATATATGTGTGTGTGTGTAAGACCACGTCTGGGACGTTGGCATCGATATGTCATTACATGTAGGACCCTGTCTGGGATAGTGGCATCGATATGTGATTACATGTAAGACCACGTCTGGGATGTTTGCATTGTACGATATGTGTGATTATTCGAGTATCCTATTTAATTCTGAATAATTCAATGGGCAATGTTAAGTAAAGACCGAATGCGAAGTTGAATTAAAAAGGTTCAGGTATGTGTTAGCTAATGTATTGAAATTAAGGTAAGTTTTGGTATTTGAAGTGATGATATGATTCATGTTATTAAGTTGGTTGTATGTATATTGAATGCAAATCTATATTCAGAAAAATGATATAAGTATGAGATATTAAAGTGTGAAACATATGTATACGTATATAAAGGTTTATATATATTCATCTATACGATGATATTTTGACCTTGGAAGTAAATGATAAATTTGATAATGGATATATATGTATTTTGACCAAGTTAAAGTTGATACATGAATGTATATATTGTATATGAATTTGTAAGTTTGAGATTAAATGTGATTATGATAGCATGAACTGGTTTTGTTAAATTGAGTTGATTATGTCGTTGAGTTGTTTAATTACTTATGATTTACTAAGCTGTGATAGCTTACTGTGTGTGTATGTTTGATTTTGTTTTATAAATTTTGGAGACTGGTTACGGACTCGGGGATCGTCAGCAAACTCTAACACACTATCGTCTGTTTATCAGTATTTTTAAAAGCTAGATTTTGAACCTATGGCATGTATAGTCTATACTACTTTTCAGATATGTTTGAAGTGTTGTATATAATATGCCATGCGAAAATGACTAATTTGATATGTAAGTATTTGCTATCTTTGTCATGGTTCTTGTGTGTGCTAAGTTTGGTTTGTATGCTATGTTCAAATGATGATTTTATTTGGTTTGGTTGAATTGGCGATGGTATATATATAAGTATGAATTGCGATTGATATGTTAACTATTGTTTTAATGCTTCGGCTATGTATTGTATTTGAATTTAGGTAATAGATTTAAATTTGATTGATGGTTCAACCATGCTTTGTATTTATAAGTGAAATATGTTTTATTTAGATTTGCTAAGTATTATGGTAACTAGGTAATTCGATTATGGCTTGTGATAAATATGAGTTTAATATGCTTGCGTTAAGTGAAGAAATTGTTATGGATCATGTTAGTAGGTTAATCATGATTCAGCATTTATATATATAAGTATATGATGTATTGGTTTGATATTTATATATATTAGATGAGATATATTTGTAATATGTTTGACTTGATGTGCAAATTATGGTTGATATATATGTATATTGATTTATTTCTATGAAAGGTTATATGTGTATAAAGTGATAGATTAAAAATGATGAAAATTTAAACATTGATCAAAGCATATGTATTAAGTATGATTACATTTGGCTAACACACTGAAAAATGACCAAATGAATAGTGATTTGTGTATTGGTAAAACAAGAAGATTATATGAGTTTTTTTTGATGTATATATGTCCGACTTGGTTAAGAAATATGAATATAAATATGGGTGAATGGTGCTTGATATGGTTTGATAAGGATTCTTGATGTGTTTGAAATAAGGTAATTTTGGATGTTAGTTTAATTGGGTTATATCATGTGATAGATAAGTTGTAACACCCCATACCCAGCCTAGACGTTATGGCCGAATCTGGCAATGCCACATTGAACTGTTTTTCGAAATCTAAGACTTGTCATTTTAAAATCCTTTCTTTAACTAGCCTCTTCGTATAGGTTGAAAAGCCGATTTAAAGTCTTATTTCTCTTTTATGATATGGTTGGACTTTTTAAAGGTTGCTTTTAATAAGATGTTATTAATTTTGAAAATAGTTTGTTATTCGCGGAAGCTTTGAAAACAAGTTACGTATCTGTGGTGGTTTTCAAAATGTTTGACTTTTTGAAAACTCTCGTGTTTTTTTCCCCTACTACTAGCGGTTGTAAATCACAAATAAATATGAGTAAAATAACAAAATAAAAAATAACCCAAGAGGCCTTATTACATAATGCAAAACCCAAAATAAACCTTAATGATAATATTAAAAATTAAGTAAGTCGAGTGGTCCCACTGAGTCCTTTGTCGCCTCGATTAGTATAAGTTTGGGGATTTGCTACACAGTTAACAGATGGGTAAGTTTGCGAAAACTTAGTGTGTGAAATCCCATAATATCAATCGATCAAAGTAAATGCAATTTGGGCCTAAGACCTTTCAAATTTAGTTAGGGCCTTAGCCCTTAGCGATATGAGAGTAATCTGGGCTGAGCCCATCTCGAAACTTGATGTCGATGGGGTAGAAGCCCATTACGATGTCGAGACAAGATGCAATAAGAAAATCCTACCCAATCCAGCCTCTACACACCATCTCCGTACCAGCCTTACACACCATGTGGGGATAAAATCAACCCACCCATCCCTACACACCAAGTAGCACCGGTTGCGGCACTAAAATAGTATTTGCCTTGAGTGCCAAGAATAGGCTTATAGCCGTTCAGAACACTTCCTCCAAAATCATATATCCCACCCCATGCAATGCAACATAATATAAATGTATATACAGTAAAAATGACATGCTCAAATAATCATACATCACATAGGGGTATATCAGTCATTTACAAAAAAAAGAGTTCCGGTACACTTACCGGCCCAACAGTAGGTCCACAGTCGTCTTGGGTGACCCGTGCAACCTTAAAAGTAATCGGTGATAACGGTCCCACAACCCATATTGCGGGCCCATTGGCCCACATAATCCAGAAATGGCCCTAGCCGTGTGGTTCACACAGCCTGGCCCAACATTTGCCACACTTTTGTGTGATTTTCTCGTGAGGGCCCACAGGCCCATTGGGCCTACATGGCCCAGGTCGGCCCAAAATTTCCTAATATCATTCTGGCCCATGAAAATGCTCATGGCCATCTCATCGACCACACGGTCATGTTTTGTTACACGGCCTACCACACAGGCGGCCACACGCCCGTGTGGTGTCGACAGCCCACTTTTCGGCTTTTCAGCTTTTCGGCTTTGGCCGTTTAACATCTAATGGTAGTGTTACACACTTGCTCACATAAATGTGTGAGTAGCCCACGAGCACCAATCCTACATTCAATCAAGGTATTCTATTATAATAGGGTAAATCACCTCCCTCTATACGATCCCAACTTATCATAGTACCTGTCTTTGATTGAACAAAAGTGGCTTAGTCCTGTTACACTGCTGACTAAAATTGACCACATGCTCCTTATCGAATATTTGCGTTACCAACAACATCCATTAGTTACAATTACTAAAACTCGAGAGTCGGATCAAACGATACTAGATAAAAAGACATAAAACCCCATCATAGGGAAAGTAACATTTGGCCAACATCAAAAGATGCAAGCCAACCAACCCCAGTATCACAATAACTACAAACTGGGTTACCTTTGATCGAGTGATGAAGGAAAGGTTTTGACTGCTTCAGTATTGCTTGCAACTCCTACACTCCTCGAGAATCTAGAAACCAATGAACACCACACAAGAAAAGGGGAATGAGATTCGGCAAGAACAAAAGAAGTAATTGGATTTAACAGTGCAAAAGGGGGAAGCCTTGATAAACGTTGAGAGAGATCAAGAAGGAGTCGAGTGCTTACCGATTTGCTAGAGACTACTTACAAAAACTGAACTAAAACAGAGAGATACAAAATTCGGCCAAAGTATCCAAATAAGAAGAGAGGGAAGAAAAAATGTATTCAATCAAAGAGGTGATCAATTGAGTCAAGGAGAAAAAGGAGAGATTCAATCAAGACTAAGGCTAAAACCGAAAGGGTCAGAGAGAGAAAAGAAATGAGGTTATTCAGCTACAAAAGGTATCAAGGGAAAATAGTTGTCAAAGAGTAAAAGGAGAAGAACAACAACCGAGATAGTCCCAAAATGAAAGTACTTGAAAGCACTAGCTAGAAACAATCGATACCGAAAGACTTCCTAGCACAAATCGGCTTAAAAAAAAAGAGTGAGCAAAACCACAATTTGGTGAAATCTCGAAATAAAATTACCACTTATCAATACATTGTAGAATTTTACCCCAAAAGAACTCCCCAATTTCGTTCAGCCTTCCACACACTAAACACCTCCTCCAACATCCTTACACAACCGAAACACTAAGTGCCAGAGTTCAAACCCGGCAAGACTCTCCTTAATTCAAACTTGCTTGATTTTCTCCTTAATTTCCTTCCATCCATCTCTTCAAATTCGGCTAACAACAACCCCATTCAAATATATTCAAACTCTTAGTGTTTCGGTCAAACACAACTTCCTCCCAATGCCACCAGCAAAAATAATCTCCATTTGCACAAGTAGGGATTCGAACCTTAGACCACTAGCAAACTCCACATGCCACTATTCACTAGACCAACAAGCCCATTCTGTCATGTTTTTACCAAAATAAACTTATAACCCTACTAGCCAAAGAAAGGGGTTTTATCCTTAAAAAGAAAAATTTTGTGGAAGCCAAGGCTTCAACCCATGACTTCCTATACACTTCTAGAGCACACAACCACTAAGCCAAACATGCGTTTGTGTCACTTTCTTACAGAACTAAATGTTTATGTGCAGTCTCCTAACTACACCCACACTCAATACCAAATACTTCTAGGTCCAAACTTCGGGGCGTTACTTAAGTAATATGTATAGTATATGTAAGTTGAGTGTTTGATAAGTGTATAATGAAATGGCTAAAAATGACGTTTTAAGCTTAGTTGTTTTCGGTTCGAAATGAAATATAGGTGAAACATTTTGGAAATGGCAAATGTTACATGCATTTGGTTATTTGACTACAACATATGTCTTATTGATGATGGGTATAATGATGTGATTGAATAAAATGAAAGTGGATACTGTATAAAGTTTATGAATTTTAGTATATATAATTTCTGCTTTTGCATTTGCAATTGATCATATAAATAGTAATTCAAGTTATAAGGAATCACGATTATTTTTATGCAAATGAGGTAAGTTGATTTTTGAGTTAAGTTATTAATCAAATGGTTTCTACTAATATGTATCATGCACATAATGTTATAAAATTTGAAATTATGCTTGAGATAATTGTGAGATTTATTAATACAATATTTGTTGTATGTTTAATAGTTATGAATTAACAATTGTTACTAGACATTTCAAAGTACGGTTACATATTATATTCGTATGACTGTTTTGAATATGATAGGGTTCGTGTGACAGTCCTAAATTGACCCTAGTCGGGAAGTGGTTTCGGGACCACAAAACCTAGTCAAAAATTTTGTAAAATATTAATTTCAGTGTTTTTATTATGTGAATTACCTATTGTGAAAGTTGGGTGGTCTAATTTAGTTAATTGGATGCTAAATTATTTAGTTGGGATTTGATTGTATAAAGGAAAATTTTAGAAGTCTTTTTCTTAAAGTGGCCAATTGTTAACATGGCTAAAATGTGGGGCTTGCATGTCAATTAGACCCTTTTTATTTTAGTGGCCGGCAATGATGAAGGGAAATTTGTATCTTTGTGCTTTTTATATTAGTAAAATAATGATAATTGGTTTTATAATATGAAATGAATAAAACATAAAAAACTAGTCTCATCTTCCACTTTCTTTATTTTTTTTCTTCACCGTTTGGAAAGAAAAGGGGGAATGGAGTTTTAGCTTTCTTCCATATTTGTTCTGCTGGAAAACCGATTGGAAGAAGGCTTGGTGTCGCATGCATGCAGGAAAAACTATGATTTTAGCTAGTTAGGTAGCTGAGATTTCAAGTAACTCGGTAATCCATCGAAGAAGAAGAAGAGGGCTGCAACAAAAAGAAAAATGGAGACAGTTTGCATGTTGAAGGAAACTAAGGACTTAGCTTGTTTAAGAGTTGTATCCTAAGCTGGTAAGTTTTCTAAGCTCTCCTCTATCTTTAACTTTGTTGTAAAGAAAAATGATGATGGATTGTGGTTGGAAGGCATGAATGTGGGTTGTAGAAAAGAAAAGCTCTTTGATTAGTTGTAAAATTTCTCTTTAATGTTAGTAGAATTTGGTTATTTTTCTTATGGATGCCTTTATCTTTGAGAATATTATGTTTGACTATGTTTAGCTAACAAGGAGGTAAAAGGTCCAGGCAGCTAAGGGAATGCCAGAATTGTGTAGATAGATTTGATAGTGGGGGAAATTTCTTGTGAGTTTCTTTAAACTCATTTTGTTATTTTCATGCTAAAAAAAATTATTAAATTAGCATTGGTGTTTTGGTCTTGATTTAATGGCTAAAAATGTTTACTGTCTAGCATTAGCTAGATTCGTTTATTGTAAGTTTAAATGCTACTCGAAAATAGTGTAAAATTACTCTTGTCCAATTTTGTGCCTTCGTTATGTCTGTCCAAAATTTGAACAAATTAATGGTTCTATTTTCATGCCGATTTGGGGTTGTATGGGCAGTCCCATTTGTTGCATTATGCTGTCGATTTAGGGACCAATTAATTGAGTTATTACAGATTAAAAGAATGGATTTTTGTTGTGATGAGCTAATAAATTTTAATACTATTAAGTGTGTTCTTGCGGGATATAATTTTTGCTGCCTTGTGCTGTCCAAAATAGGACATATTGAATGTGCTTGTGAGTGAGTTTTTCAAAGGAAACTTTGTAAATTCTTATGTTTAAATTCCAATGTTTGCATGCAGGTAAGTTATGGTTATAAGGGGTTGATAAATTGAGTTTAATAGCTAAAATATTATGTTATTCTTACTAAGTTTCAGTTGTTAGTAGTGACGTAACAATTTGACAAGTAAATGCATAAATGACTCTGAAACTGCGACTTGAAAACAAATTATTCCAGCATGAAAATGCTGATTTGAATGTCTTTGTAATATGTGGAGGAATTGGTCTCTTTGCATGTTTGAAATAAAAGAAAACAATAGTTGTTAAATATTAGTTTTGTTGCTAATCGAATGGGTTTAATTCATTGTTCAAGGGCTATAAATTGGTGTTAATTAAGCTATTCGGATGGTCTAATAAAATAGTCTGAATGTTAAATAATGCTTGCTATCCAGATTGAAATTATGCTAGAAGGTTGAACAATTGTTGTTCAAATGGAATTTTGGAGTGTTTAATGGACTCCATGTTGCTGGAATTTACATGAATAGAAATTTCTAAGCTTAAATTGTAAGAATTTGAGTTGTGTGGTTTAAATTGTCAAAGATGCATTTGGCAATTGATTATAATTTGTTAAATGGTGTAAAGTATTGATAGTTCTAAATGGTACATAGTTAAATGAAGAGGAAGAAAAGTCTTTAGGGAAGAAAATTTGGCTAAGGTGGATAGCTAAAGTAAGCTTAAGAGCATAGAGGGGCAACATCGGATAGAGGAAAAGCTAAAGTCACGGAATAGCCAAACCGAGATTTGTTCAGAAGGATATAAGGTAAGTTTTGAGTGATCGCCTTTAGTATAAGATTTACGATGCCTTGATATGTATATGCTAGATGAACATTATCTTTTAGTCCTATTTGATCTAAGATGTGTGGTAAATAATTTAATTATACGACATTTAGTTGAATGGTTAATTCGGGTTAAATTGGATTGATGAAAGGTAGATGTGATTTGTTTGTATGATCTTCGAAACGAAATGAAAATGATGGTGTATATTTTGCCCTTATATACGAATGGAGCAATTAAATTACCAATGTGATAGGCTATGAGAAATGTGTTACCATGTGAATATATATATGCGAGAATTATATCAGGACTTCATGTCCATGAGCTATATCGAGAATTATATCCGGACTTTAGGTCCATGAACTACGTCTTTGGACATATATCTAAATTTAAAGTCTTGAAGGCTTTATGCTAGTGATGGATTCGGGTTCTAAGCTAGAGACTTAATGTCGATAATTCGAGTAAGGTTATGAATTGAATATACTATACAGTATGAAAAACAGGTACGCATTTCGTATATTTAAGCGAACCTACTTTTGGATTGAAGTTTCATATATAAGGAATGGAATGTGCATATGTATGTATAGAGATACGTATGGATGAATATCACATCTATGAATATGAAAATAACTACTTCGGACGATGTGTTTATTTATATGAAGGTATACGATTAAATTATTTCTATAATTCATGTTTATGATCGAGGTTCAAGTTGTGATCTCTTTGTATGTTAGTGTATATATATATATATATATATATACACGTAATTTCGGGCAAAAAGGTTTACAGCTGATTCGAACTTAATATTTTGAATGTTGACTTATATGTCAAATTTTAGCAGTTTAAAATTACTTAAGACTTACTAAGCATCATTTTGCTTACTCTGTTACCTTGTTTCCTTGTGTTATAGATTTTGCTCGTCAGCTATTGGACTCGGAAGTGTCAAAGTGAAAGTCATCCACACTATCTAAGCCACTTTTTGGTACTCTTTAGTCGAACTTGATAATGGCATGTATAGGGCTGACCCTTGTTGTTAATTAAGTATCTTTTAGTAATGTATATTCGTATAGCCATGCGAAAATGGCTTGTATATTTTGAGTATAACATTATGGTCATTTTGTATATATGGTCTTATGACAAGGTTATTAAGTGGTGTGGAAACGCTTGGTAATGATTAGCCATTGGAATGGCCGGTCATGGTCCTATTGGTACTACGTACTTCATGGCTAATCATGATTATACTTGAAAATAATGTATGTCAATTTACTAATTGATTCATGGAAAATTATGAAATAGGTAAAATTTACCTTAAATATATGCTGACAGCAGCAGTGATGTGAATTTGAAAAATCACTAAAAATAGTAGGAATGGAATTAAATAGTGAATAAATTATATAATCGAAGCTTGATGAGTCTATTTTGATATGAAAGAAACGAAACGAACATATGAGCCGTTTTTTATGAGATGTTTGAGTTTTCGTGAAATAGGGCCAGAGCGTTTACTAGATCCCCTGTTCTGATTTTGGAAATTCACCATAAATTAACCAGAGATAATTAGAAGTCATGCTTTATATGTACAGATTTCTTTTTGAGTCTAGTTTCATTAGAAATAAACGGCATACATATTGAGGCTCTTTATAGGGCGATATCTAAGTCGTAATGCATGAAGGTCAGAGTAGTCGAACCCTGAAATAGGGGAGAATTTAACTAATAAACTGTACTAATTGGCCTGACCAAAAATTCTAGAAACAAATTTGTAGATGGATATATGAGTCTAGTTTCAGGAAAAATTTACGGAATCGGTTTTCAAGTTTTGGAACTCGAGATATGATTTTTAAAGTGACTGTGATGCAGTTAGCCAGCTTGTCTGGAAATTTTAAAATGAACTGTGTAAGTAAATGAATTAAGCCCGATAACACCTCGTGTTCGACTCCGGCAACGGTCTCGGGTACGGGGCGTTACAACGTGTCAATGTCGAAGTCATCCACACTATCTAAGCCACTTTTTGGTACTCTTCAGTCGAACTTGATAATGGCATGTATAGGGCTGACCCTTGTTGTTATTAAGTATCTTTTGGTAATGTATATTCGTATAGCCATGCGAAAATGGCTTGTATATTTTGAGTATAACATTATGGTCATTTTGTATATATGGTCTTATGACATGGTTATTAAGTGGTGTGGAAACGCTTGGTAATGATTAGCCATTGGAATGGCCGGTCATGGTCCTATTGGTACTACGTACGTCATGGCTAATCGTGATTATACTTGAAAATAATGTATTTCAATTTACTAATTGATTCATGGAAAATTATGAAATAGGTAAAATTTACCTTAAATATATGCTGACAGCAGCAGTGATGTGAATTTGAAAAATCACTAAAATAGTAGGAATGGAATTAAATAGTGAATAAATTATGTAATCGAAGCTTGATGAGTCTATTTTCATATGAAAGAAACGAAATGAACATATGAGCCGTATTTTATGAGATGTTTGAGTTTTCGTGAAACAGGGCCAGAGCATTTTCTGGATCCCCTGTTCTGATTTTGGAAATTCACCATAAATTAACCAGAGATAATTAGAAGTCATGCTTTATATGTACAGATTCCTTTTTGAGTCTAGTTCCATTAGAAACAAATGGCATAAGTATTGAGGCTCTGTACAGGGAGATATCTAAGTCGTAATGCATGAAGGGCAGAGTAGTCAAACCCTGAAACAGGGGAGACTTTAACTAATAAACTGTACTAATTGGCCTGACCAAAAATTCTAGAAACAAATTTGTAGATGGATATATGAGTCTAGTTTCAGGAAAAATTTACGGAATCGGTTTTCGAGTTTTGGAACTCGAGATATGATTTTTAAAGTGACTGTGATGCAGTTAGCCAGCTTGTCTGGAAATTTTAAAATGAACTGTGTAAGTAAATGAATTAAGCCCGATAACACCTCGTGTTCGACTCCGGCAACGGTATCGGGTACGGGGCGTTACAATTTTATTGGTATCAGAGCTACGGTTTAGTCGATTTTAGGACTAACGTAGCACGCGTGAGTCTATTTATACATGCCATAAAGTGACAAAATGATAGTGTGATGATTTTCGACTATTAAAATGTGTTTGTTGTATTGTAATGAATCTTGATCCCGATAGAGCTGTAGCAAGCTTCTGACTATGAGAATTTGCGATATAACTTCACTTAGATATGCCTAAATTATTAAGTTGATCAGGTACGTATTATGTACTCGTATTTGAATTTTGATTTGGATTGAATTATAAGGGTATAAGTGATGCAATTTTGAAAGAGTGTTATGACTATAAAAGTGATTTTTGTATGTGGCTATGGAACTGGAAGTTGAATGGTCGATAAGCATGTTGTGTTTGTATTCAAGTAATGTAAATGATATACTAATGTGTATTGTTATATATGTATATGTACATGAGAATTGAGAGTTATATATCCGGGCTAAGTCCCGAAGAGCATTCGTGCTAGTGTTATATCCGGGCTAAGTCCCGAAGAGCATTCGTGCTGGTGATGTATCTGGGCTAAACCTCGAAGGCATTCGTGCTGGAATTATGTGGCACTGTGTGTGCAAGCTCTTCAACCGAGCACTATGTGTGCCAGATCAGTAGTTGAGGCACTGTGTGTGCGAGTTCTTCAATCGAGCATACATAGATTGGTAATTGAGGCACTATGTGTGCGAGTTCTTTAACCGAGCACTATGTGTGCGAAATCAGTCAGTGGGCACTGTGTATGCGAAGTGTGTTTCATGTATGACCTCATGTGAGACGATGGCATTGATTTGTAATAGTAAGTAAGACTTAAAGAGAAAATTCGTTAAACGGACTAAACACTGGTGAACTAATTAGAGTTGGAGATTATACAACATTGTGCTAAATTGGTAATGAAATAAGTTCGAGACATTAAATTGACAAGGTATGTGATATATATATACATTATAAATATGAGATTCTCGGTATATGCAGTTATATGTGCTATTGTGAATAAACACTATTTTGTTAATCATGTTCAAGAAATTATTTCGATTAAGTTTCGACATTTGAAAGTTGGGAAGAATTTCTGATGAATGGTGATAATTTTGGATATATGAGTTATGTGCTAGAATAAATCTCATGCCAGTATATTATATTAGGCTTTATGCTTATTCGACTGTATACGGGTAGCGCTAACTATGAAAGAATGTGCTAAATGAAATAAATGTTCAGGTACGTGGAAGTTGATTTTTCCTTTGGAAATAAGTTAAGTTAAATATTGATGCAAGATGTTAACATAATCTTGTATCACTTATATATGATCTTGAATTGAGAATTTAAAACCTTCACTCTTGTATCGATTGGTTACTTGAAATAGCCAAGATAAATGATAGTATTAAATTCTTATTGATGGTGTTTTATTGATGAATGGGTGTGTGAAAGATTATCTAAGTTATATGTATATATATAAAAAAAAATTAAGATGTTAAATGAGTGTTGTCATGAACCAAATGAATATATATATATATATATATATTTGAGTTATTCAGGCCTTGTGCCTAGTAGGTTTGGGACCGGTGAATTGTATACTAGGCTAATAGCCAAATTAGTTGATGGCTGTCAAGTTTATTCGGACTTTGGGTTAAGAAGGCTTAGAACCTGTGTGTGGGGTTCGAGCCTATACCTAGTAGATTCAGACCGGTGGGTTAAATTGTGTTATACCTATGTGCGTTATTACCAAAATGAAAAGTAAGTGAGTAAATGTCAATTCTGTGGATCTCTGTGATTTATTATGATCAAACTAAGAAAGTTTTGTTAGTTAAAGCAATTGGCGTAAGTTCGGAGTTGAGGAAACTAGGTGGGATCTAGAGAACTCAACGAGAGAAAGTTACCCTATCCTATTTGCGGTAAGATTTTGGGGACGAAAATCCCTAAAGGAGGAGAGTTGTGACATCCTAAATTGACCCTAGTCGGGAAGTGGTTTCGGGACCACAAAACCTAGTAAAAAATTTTGTAAAATATTAATTTCAGTGTTTTTGTTATGTGAATTACCTATTGTGAAAGTTGGGTGGTCTAATTTAGTTAATTGGATGTTAAATTATTTAGTTGGGATTTGATTGTATAGAAAATTTTAGAAGTCTTTTTCTTAAAGTGGCCAATTGTTAACATGGCTAAAATGTGGGGCTTGCATGTCAATTAGACCCCTTTTATTTTAGTGGACGACAATGATGAAGGGAAATTTGTATCTTTGTGCTTTTTATATTAGTAAAATAATGATAATTGGTTTTATAATATGAAATGAATAAAACATAAAAAACTAGTCTCATCTTCCACTTTCTTTATTTTTTTTCTTCACCGTTTGGAAAGAAAGGGGGAATGGAGTTTTAGTTTTCTTCCATATTTGTTCTGCTGGAAAATCGATTGGAAGAAGGCTTGGTGTCTCATGCATGCAGGAAAACTATGATTTTAGCTAGTTAGGTAGCTGAGATTTCAAGTAACTCGGTAATCCATCGAAGAAGAAGAAGAGGGCTGCAACAAAAAGAAAAATGGAGACAGTTTGCATGTTGAAGGAAACTAAGGACTTAGCTTGTTTAAGAGTTGTATCCTAAGCTGGTAAGTTTTCTAAGCTCTCCTCTATCTTTAACTTTGTTGTAAAGAAAAATGATGATGGATTGTGGTTGGAAGGCATGAATGTGGGTTGTAGAAAAGAAAAGCTCTTTGATTAGTTGTAAAATTTCTCTTTAATGTTAGTAGAATTTGGTTATTTTTCTTATGGATGCCTTTATCTTTGAGAATATTATGTTTGACTATGTTTAGCTAACAAGGAGGTAAAAGGTCCAGGCAGCTAAGGGAATGCCAGAATTGTGTAGATAGATTTGATAGTGGGGGGAATTTCTTGTGAGTTTCTTTAAACTCGTTTTGTTATTTTCATGCTAAAAAAAATTATTAAATTAGCATTGGTGTTTTGGTCTTGATTTAATGGCTAAAAATGTTTACTGTCTAGCATTAGCTAGATTCGTTTATTGTAAGTTTAAATGCTACTCGAAAATAGTGTAAAAATTACTACTGTCCAATTTTGTGCCTTCGTTATGCTGTCCAAAATTTGAACAAATTAATGGTTCTATTTTCATGCCGATTTGGGGTTGTATGGACAGTCCCATTTGTTGCATTATGCTGTCCAGTTTAGGGACCAATTAATTGAGTTATTACAGGATTAAAAAGAATGGATTTTTGTTGTAAGTGCTAATAAATTTTAATACTATTAAGTGTGTTCTTGCGGGATATAATTTTTGCTGCCTTGTGCTGTCCAAAATAGGACATATTGAATGTGCTTGTGAGTGAGTTTTTCAAAGGAAACTTTGTAAATTCTTATGTTTAAATTCCAATGTTTGCATGCAGGTAAGTTATGGTTATAGGGGTTGATAAATTGAGTTTAATAGCTAAAATATTATGTTATTCTTACTAAGTTTCAGTTGTTAGTAGTGACGTAACAATTTGACAATTAAATGCATAAATGACTGCTGGAAACTGCAGCTTGAAAACAAATTGTTCCAGCATGTAAATGCTGATTTGAATATGCTGTAATATGTGGAGGAATTGGTCTGCTGCATGTTTGAAATAAAAGAAAACAATAGTTGTTAAATATTAGTTTTTGTTGCTAATCGAATGGGTTTAATTCATTGTTCAAGGGGCTATAAATTGGTGTTAATTAAGCTATTCGGATGGTCTAATAAAACAGTCTGAATGTTAAATAATGCTTGCTATCCAGATTGAAATTATGCTAGAAGGTTGAACAATTGTTGTTCAAATGGAATTTTGGAGTGTTTAATGGACTCCATGTTGCTGGAATTTACATGAATAGAAATTTCTAAGCTTAAATTGTAAGAATTTGAGTTGTGTGGTTTAAATTGTCAAAGATGCATTTGGCAATTGATTATAATTTGTTAAACGGTGTAAAGTATTGATAGTTCTAAATGGTACATAGTTAAATGAAGAGGAAGAAAAGTCTTTAGGGAAGAAAATTTGGCTAAGGTGGATAGCTAAAGTAAGCTTAAGAGCATAGAGGGGCAACATCGGATAGAGGAAAAGCTAAAGTCACGGAATAGCCAAACCGAGATTTGTCCAGAAGGATATAAGGTAAGTTTTGAGTGATCGCCTTTAGTATAAGATTTACGATGCCTTGATATGTATATGCTAGATGAACATTATCTTTTAGTCCTATTTGATCTAAGATGTGTGGTAAATAATTTAATTATACGACATTTAGTTGAATGGTTAATTCGGGTTAAATTGGATTGATGAAAGGTAGATGTGATTTGTTTGTATGATCTTCGAAACGAAATGAAAATGATGGTGTATATTTTGCCCTTATATACGAATGGAGCAATTAAATTACCAATGTGATAGGCTATGAGAAATGTGTTACCATGTGAATATATATATGCGAGAATTATATCCGGACTTCATGTCCGCAGGCTATATGCGAGAATTATATCCGGACTTTAGGTCCGCAGGCTACGTGCTGGACATATATCTAAATTTAAAGTCTTGAAGGCTTTATGCTAGTGACTGGATTCGGGTTCTAAGCTAGCAGACTTAATGTCGATAATTCGAGTAAGGTTATGAATTGAATATACTATACAGTATGAAAAACAGGTACGCATTTCGTATATTTAAGCGAACCTACTTTTGGATTGAAGTTTCATATATAAGGAATGGAATGTGCATATGTATGTATAGAGATACGTATGGATGAATATCACATCTATGAATATGAAAATAACTACTTCGGACGATGTGTTTATTTATATGAAGGTATACGATTAAATTATTTCTATAATTCATGTTTATGATCGAGGTTCAGGTTGTGATCTCTTTGTATGTTAGTGTATATATATATATATACGTAATTTCGGGCAAAAAGGTATACAGCTGATTCGAACTTAATATTTTGAATGTTGACTTATATGTCAAATTTTACCGGTTTAAAATTACTTAAGACTTACTAAGCATCATTTTGCTTACTCTGTTACCTTGTTTCCTTGTGTTATAGATTTTGCTCGTCAGCTATCGGACTCGGAAGTGTCAAAGTCGAAGTCATCCACACTATCTAAGCCACTTTTTGGTACTCTTTAGTCGAACTTGATAATGGCATGTATAGGGCTGACCCTTGTTGTTAATTAAGTATCTTTTAGTAATGTATATTCGTATAGCCATGCGAAAATGGCTTGTATATTTTGAGTATAACATTATGGTCATTTTGTATATATGGTCTTATGACATGGTTATTAAGTGGTGTGGAAACGCTTGGTAATGATTAGCCATTGGAATGGCGGTCATGGTCCTATTAATACTACGACGTCATGGCTAATCGTGATTATACTTGAAAATAATGTATGTCAATTTACTAATTGATTCATGGAAAATTATGAAATAGGTAAAATTTACCTTAAATATATGCTGACAGCAGCAGTGATGTGAATTTGAAAAATCACTAAAAATAGTAGGAATGGAATTAAATAGTGAATAAATTATGTAATCGAATCTTGATGAGTCTATTTTCATATGAAAGAAACGAAATGAACATATGAGCCGTATTTTATGAGATGTTTGAGTTTTCGTGAAATAGGGCCAGAGCGTTTTCTGGATCCCCTATTCTGATTTTGGAAATTCACCATAAATTAACTAGAGATAATTAGAAGTCATGCTTTATATGTACAGATTCCTTTTTGAGTCTAGTTTCATTATAAATAAACGTCATAAGTATTGAGGCTCTGTACAGGGAGATATCTAAGTCGTAATGCATGAAGGGCAGAGTAGTCGAACTCTGAAACAGGGGAGAATTTAACTAATAAACGGTACTAATTGGCCTGACCAAAAATTCTAGAAACAAATTTGTAGATGGATATATGAGTCTAGTTTCCGGAAAAATTTACGGAATTGGTTTTCGAGTTTTTGAACTCGAGATATGATTTTTATAGTGACTGTGATGCAGTTAGCCAGCTTGTCTGGAAATTTTAAAATGAACTGTGTAAGTAAATGAATTAAGCCCGATAACACCTCGTGTTCGACTCCGGCAACGGTCTCAGGTACGGGGCTTTACAGTTCGAGTATGAAATGAGATGTTTGTTAAATGTTAATGTTTTGTAAAATTTTACTATATGTTTTATAAATTATTATGTATGCTTTCGTAATGGCCTAAGAGTTTATGTAATCGTTCGAAAGTTGTGTTTGGTCCAGGAATGCCTCGTAACCCTATTTTGGCGATACAGGTTAGGGGTGTTACAAGTATACATTGTACACTCAAATGATTTGTTGGATGGGCAGCATTACCTAATAGGATGTATAAGTTTGAAAATTTTGTATGAACAAGTTTAATTAAAAATAATAAAAGAGCGTAACACCCTAGATCAGGACCTGAAAAATCAGATCAAGTTTAGGGTATCAGAGCTTAGTTTTAGTCGATTCGTAGACGATGAAAGATGAAGAAGCCCTATATGCATAACGTGCTTAGCTTAGCAGAGTCTCTTTGGTATGCTTAGATAGTTTTGTTTATGCGTAAAGTAAAGAATGTAAAGAAATGAAAAAAAGATCATAGAAAGGTAAAGATCACTCTATTGATAAATGTTGAAATACAAAAAGGGAGTAATGTAAAGAAAAGTACAAAGCTAGATGAGAGAACATTTTAGTTTCCTCCTTCAACAGGTTGATTAACAGGCTCAATCTAAGCTCCCTCTAGTTGAGAATGACCTTCAGGACCCTGTTCCTCGCCTGTTAAAACCTCTTCCTCTTTGTCAATTCTGGGTGTAGGAGGGATAGTAAGGAGAACATATTTCTTCCACTTTTTCTAGAGGACCTCCCACTCCCCGCCTTTAGGATTGTAAACATAGAAGTTGAGTGAGTCTATAGAAACATTCTTTAAACACTTGAAGTTTACATTGCTTAGGTTGAAGGGACCAGTAACCACTTGGACATTCAGGATTAGGTTTGTCATCCATTTGGGTAAGTCCTCAATAAGATTGCTCTGTGTGTCTTCTTGGAACTTCTTGAAGACATCATCGTGAAAATGACATTGACTTTCTAAAGCTTCCTGGTGACTCTCATCTCATGCCTTGAGCATCCCCTAAGAGGCAAGCTTCTCATTCATCAAGGAAGTGACTTTCTCCTTGAGTCGTTTAATTTCAGCTTCAACCTCTTTGTGTTTCCCTCTCAAGGTTCAAAGTTATGTGTCCAGTTTTTAGACAAAGATATTTGTCTCTTAATGTTTCTAGCATAGTTCAGCTAATGAGTGTTGGCCAACTTTCACCGCTTTTTTTAAGTCGGATAGTTTATTCATGTACCATCGGCTGGCACTTATGAAAGCCCCACGCAAAGACTTTGGTCAGTAGATGAAATCTCTAAGACCTGTTCCATGACTGTGAAAAGATCCTCATTTGAAATAGAGGCAAGACAAGAAGAGAAAGCCTCCTTTAGTTGAGGGATGGGAAAATGCTACTTGACCCAACAGGGGCAGTGTTAGGAATTTGAAGAGAAGGTACTGTTGGAAGGATCACAAGAGTCGCTTCTATAGGACTCTAAGACCGAGAAGGATCTGAAGAAAGCATGAAAGAGCCAGTGCAATGAGTAGATTCCTCTGAGGTTTATGGGTCCTTTGGAAGAGTAAAGGCTGATGGAGTAAGGATAGTTGCAATTAAAGGCACCTTATCGGACTTATGCCTTACTAAAGGGGGACACCCACTTCTAGCTCTGACAGCAAAGCTAGTCGATATGCCACTAGCCCTATTCTTTCAATAACCTCATACGCCCAATAAACGCAGACTCAAATTGCGTTTGAGACCAAATCTAAGAATTTTCTTCCACGGAGACACTTTCAAAAACACTTTATCACCAACCTAAAATTCAATATCCTTCCGTTTCAAATCCGCATACGATTTCTGTCGGTCTGAAAGCAATCACAAATTACTTTCACTTTCTTGTCAGTTTCTCTGACCAAATGAACCCCTGAATTTTTTTTTCATTAAGCTCAGTTTAGTATAGTGGAGTTCGGCACTTGCGACCATACAATGCTTCATACAGTGCCATCTGTATACTCCATTGATAATTATTGTTGTAACACACCTTATTTGTATTCAACGTTGGACCAGGATATGAGGCATTACCAGACTCACATCACAAGCAAACATACAATTTTGAGTCATAAATTTCTGACCAAATTAAAACAATTTCATTCAAACACAAAGTCCCTAATACGAGCCTACGAGGCCCAAAACATGCTTTGGAAGTGGTTTTGGACTAAACCGACAACTCGAGAAATTTTTACAAAACTTAGTAAATTTTTGCTATAAACAGGGGTCACACGCACTTGTGGGTAGGCCATGTGGTCACACACGCTCGTGTCCCTAACTCGTGTAACTCTCTACTTTGCAAAGCATGAGCAAATTGAGGTCACACGGCCAAGTCACATGCCTGTGTGCTAGGTCGTGTGGTTAATTAAATTTTTCATAAAATAGGTGCAGACTTTACACAGTCAAGACACACGCCCATGCTTAAGGCCGTGTCCCTTACACGGCTGAGACACATGCCCGTGTCTCTACCTATGTGCTCAATTCTGAGCATTCAGTTTCTCAAAATTAATGTGCATGGGACACATGACCCAAACACACGCCCATGGGGCAGACCATGTGTCACACACGCCTATGTGTCTACCTGTATGGACAAAATAAAGACTATTTACCAAGCCATTTGTCACCTTTGTTTACACCTACACAAGCACAAGTTCAAGGCACAAGTTCAAAGCATAATTCATAGCACACTTGGACAACTAATACATCCACAAAACTAGGGAAATTCATGTCATTTCATTATCCGCACTCAACATGTTTTCAACATCATATTCTACCAAACCAAATCACACTAAACTCATTAAGCCACATTCAACCATTTATCAAGCATTTATAAACCACATAACATAAGAGATAGTTGCACATGCATGCAGATATATATATATATAATCAAGGCTATAACATATCATTTCATCATCCACACTTAAATATTTACAACATCTTATTTTGCCAAGCCAAATCATACCAAACTTGCATTCTACAAGTTCCAATATGGCTACCAATAACATGCATAATTTTGCTTAGTTTTTCTAGCATACCAATGAGCCAATCTTAACCATTTAGCAACAAAACCATTAAGCCACATTCAACCATTTACCAAGCATTTATAAACCACATCACGCTAGAGATGATTGCACATGCAAGCATATATATATAAGCTTACAACCAATTCAACCAAAATGAGCCAAGTTACATGGCCAAATGCCACATAATACCTTTGACAATTACAAGCCAATACATTTGGCCAAATCATAATAACACATATAACAAAATGACCAAGTCCCTATATATGCCATATTCCCAAAATGTTTAAAATCATCGGTACCCAAAATAACAGTTTGATAGTGTGATGCAAACTCTGATGATCTCCAATCCGAGTTAGCTTGGTGACGTTATAAAACATGGAAAAAAAAAACAGAGTAAGCTATATAGCTTTGTAAGCTCGTATGAAAGAAATAAGCAAACTTACCATACATTAACATGCAAGTAATATAACATAAGGCAATATAATTTTCCATAATCTCATGATCAAAATCACCTCCATAACAAAGTTACCTTAAAATTGTCATTTCACGAATTAATAATCATAAGCTTTAAGTATATTCCAGTACCATCTCAAAATAATTTCATACATATTCTCATCCTTATCATAACCAATGAACCACTCGAAATAATAATGTTGGATAATAGGGAAATCTTGCACACAAGGTGCCACATATGTAGTCATTGCTACCTCTATCTCATATCACATATATGCTCACTTTCGAGCCATTAACGAGCCTACTCACACAAGCTGTCAATCAAGACTCGGTGCTACTCATACAAGCTGTCAAGTAACCGCAACATAAGTGGGTATACTCTGCCACTAGTAGGACATACAGGACCATCATCTAGATTACATAACATAAAACCCTATTGACATGTCACTTATATCCTAATCTATTCCTAAGGTTCAATTGAGATTTCTCGCTTGTGAAAACGTCGTCAAATGTGTCTGTAAGGTTGATTACACAATTCATGCATAAATTAAAGCATTTAAAACACATTTAAAGTAACGCTTATTTAACATACGAACTTACCTCGGTTACAAAAATGGCAAAAAGGATCTATTCATCAGTTACTTTATTTTTGATGTGATGTGAATCGTGATAAGTTTTATAATTTATGAATGTCCGTTCTTGAAAACTAACTATTATTACGACAAAGACAAGTACACCTTATCGAACAGTGGTATAGCTTATGGCAAGACCGGGATGTCGAACCCAAAGGAACTAAAAGTACTAGTATTAAATTTCTTTTTATTATCTAGCTTAAATATAAAGGGGTTTGTTTTATCTAAACTAATTACTAAATTAAGAATGCACAGAAAGTAAATTAGGGAAATAAATTTTGGGAAAACTAAATGATTTGGACAATACCTAAGGGAAAAATCCACCTAGACTTCACTTGTTATTGACTCTGAATCAGATGATTTATTCACTTGACTTGATCCGTATAAATCCCTAAGTTATGTTATTATCTCTATCGAGACTAACAACATCTAACCCTAGGTTGATTAATTGAAATCCCTTTCTCATTAAAACCACTAGTGTTGTATTAACTCGATCTACGAATTCCCTTATTAGGTTTCACCCTAATCCGACAAAATTATGTCACCCTATCTCTAGGCATGCAATCAACTCTGCTTAATTATGTTAGATCTACTTTCAGACAGGGAATTTTTCTCCTCTGAATAAGCACATCAATACTTGAATCAATATCCTGGAATATTAAAGCAAGAATTAAGAACTCATAATTAAGAACAAGTCAAATATTTATCATACAATTCAGATAATAATAACAAGATCCGTCTTAGGTTTCATTCCCCTTAGGTATTTAGGGGGTTTAGTTCATATTTATGAAAGAAAACATCTCAAAAGAATAATGATAACAAAACATAAAGAAAACCCAAGAACTCTTGAAGAGAATTGAAGGGAGATCTTTAGTATTGAAGGTGAATCAGGCTTCTGAGATGTATCAATTGGCTTTCATCGAGTAATTCCTTGCCTCCTACTCCCTGTGTCTCTTTCAGGTACCTTCTGGGGTGTTTATATAGGATTTAGAATGCTTTAAAACCCTCAAGGGTGGCCTTTTCCGAATAGGACTAGATTTGGGCTCGACAGGGACACGCCCGTGTTCGATTGCTTCAAACCGTGTTCGAGTCTATTGCATGGACACGGGCGTGTGAACTACCCGTGTGAGGAAGTCTAGGCCGTGTTGATTTCCCACGTTGACCCAATTTCTCTGTTTTTGGCCCGTTTCTCGCTCGTTTTACTCTCCTATGCTCACATAAGTATAAAACATGAATAGGAGCATCGAATTCACCAAATCAAAGGATAATTCATCCAAAAATATTCTAAGCATGGGATAAAAATATGTATAAATTACGATTTATCACATATCCCCACACTTAAGCGTTTGCTTGTCCTCAAGCAAAATCCTCAACTCACAATGAAAATAAATTCTTCTCAACTTATAATTCTCATCAGTAGTATCTCAAAATAATCCATAAGTAATCATACATTGAAAATTCAACTCGAAGAACATCAAAGTTTCAAACATTCCAAGTTGAGCATTTTATCACGAAAACATAGGTGTCTCCCCTCATCTAAGTAATCACCTTTGATTCAAAACATCACAGAGTTTCACATCCTCACTAAAGATTCACTCAAAACACTCAAGGTGTTTAAGGACAAGAAATTTAGCACTCAACAGTCAATATGAAAAGTTATTACCATAGGCTTGCGTGAAAATCAAATCTCCACCACTAGATATTGAGATGATACATCAATCAAAAGGTTTTTAGAGGGTTGTGACGTGGCTTTCGTTAGGGGGTGTGGTTACAAGCTAAAAAAGAAGGTTAGAATCAATATTGAATTGAAAAAATTACCTAACTAGAAAAATACTACAACTTGATAAATTACATTTCTAATTAGAAAATCCTAAAATTGAGCTTTTCTTCATGTGATATGGAATTAACTAGTTAAGCTCAAAAACAAAAAGTTATTACTAATATGTATGTATGTATTTTTTTTTATTAAGAACAAGTCAAATAACATAGAACTTTGCTAATTATTACAATGAAAAATAAAACATAGCTCAACAATTAATTCAAATCAAATCTCGACAAAAAATAGTGATCAAGTTTAGGGATTTCAACAATAATGGGTTATGGGTTAATATTGAGGGTAAATCAATTAATGGCTTGTTAGGCTCAAGAGGGTTCACTAAGGGTTAATTATGGAGGTAGGCTTTTATAGAGGGAGTGGGTTAAACCTAGGTGCCTTTATCATCTCAACATATCAAATCAAAGGTGTGGTATTGACATTCATAATCAAGCAAGTTCTAGAGTAACAAATCAATATTGACGCACTCATAGCAATAATAAAAGTGAGCATGAAAGAAATAATAGATGCTCTAAAGGCTTAAGATCTCACAAAAATTATGGCTTTTTGATGTTAAACCTGTGAATTTCAACTCAAGATAATACCTAAACTTGGGGAAACAACCTAAAATTTTTCAATTCTCAAGAATCAACTTTTTATGCTTGATTCCTTAATTCCTTTAAAGTTTAAACAGTCAATGCATAAATGCCTATGTTTTAATTCAAGACATCAATAAAAATCATAAATTAATCAAATTTCATTCTAATAATGATATGAGAAGATTGTTTGAGGACAATACAAAATTGAGGAATTTTTCTGATAATGAAATAAATAACCCCCCACACTAAAGATGTACATTGCCCTCAATATACAAAGATATATAATAGTGATATAAATATAATATCAGAAGAGAGAGGGAGAGAAGTGAAACTTCCTGAATGTTGAATGGAATCCTTGAATTGGAGGTATGGAGAATAATCGGCCAAGGCAATGATAAGATTGGAGGAGGATACTCCGGTGGTGGTAGAGGTTGGGTTCCACAACCATAGTTTCCAGTAAATAGGTTATCGTGGTGGTCGGGTAGGACATGGCAGTCGTAGAGAACCTTTTCCTATGGAGTTTCAAGTTCCTAAGTGATAGTGAGCTTTGGAGCTCTTTGTAATTGTGATAAAATCAAGAACTCTTTAGGAAATATAAAGAAGCATAATTACTTGTAATGAAATAGTCGAAACTATAAATTGTTCAATAAAAAATTATAAAACCTAAAAATGAAATAGTATTAAAGGAAAATAAAATAAAAAGTACTTTAAAAAGATAAATAAAGATAAAAGTGAAAATAAAAATAATAAATAAAAAGTCTTTAAACATCGTCATCGCCGGATGGTTCGCGAGGTGGTGGTGGCGATGAGATGTGAAGGTGCTGACAAATCTGATGTAGAATAGCATCAATGTGATCAAAGCGCTGAAAACATTGCTACTCAAATCGAGTAAGGCACTCAGAGATGTCAGAATATGAAGCCTCCGCATGAACTAGACGATGGATGGGTGGTGGCTGAGATGGTAGGTCCTCATGATGTGGAGGGACATCATCAGTAATGTCCTCTGGGTCGTCTTCCTCGGAGGACTGGACGAGGTGGTACTGAGGAGGATCAAATCCACATTGTTGCTCGATCATTCTCATATGAAGCATAGTCGAGATGCCCTATGGGGACATCTGACTGATGAGAGTGAGGGAGGCTGCTTGCGCCGCCGTGTTGAGGAGACCGAAGTACCGCGCCAGGTGAGTCACATAAGGGCTGATGGATATAACTCCCTTCCTATGCCGTTCCGTCTGATGACGAATGATGAGGGAGATGAAATAGGCAAGGTCAAAGACGTGTCTGTTCGCCAGAATCTATAAAAAGTAGGCATCATGAGTGTTGACAACGCAGGTGCTCTCTCACCTCCCTGTCAGAGTGTGGGCCAAGATGGCATGTAAGTACCTCAGGGATAGGGCGACGGCGGATGCCTTGGAGCGGCTAAGGTCATAGGTGGCCGAAACAGGAACGAGGGCCCTCCAATAGTTGAAGGGAGACAAGTGGATGTGGCGATGGAGGGTGTCAAAATCATCGTCGTCCATGAACTCCTCTGTATAGAGCCCCAGAGCGACACTGAACTCAGGTACGCTCAACTGGCAGACTAAATCGCCGAGACGGAACTAGACCGTTCTGGGATCATCTAACTCTATCATAACTGCTTGAAGGTGAAAGGTCAAGGAAAGTTCGAGTGTGAGCTCGGGGTACAACGGCTCGATGATTTTGAAAAAGAGTCCCCATGGGTCAGTCATCAGAAGGGCTCGGACCACGTCAGCTAGTTGGATTTGTTCAAGTGTGGCCCAGTCAATACAACAGCCCACACCTAGGGGAAATGATGTACCGAAAAGTAACTAAATCTTAATGGAAAGATATATCAAGTCAATATTAACAATATGAACATGACAATAGTGCTAAATGGAGTACCTAGTGAATGAATGCATGTGGGATTGATAATATGAAATATGGTGTGGGTAAGCATGAATTCCATGGAAACAACAAAAAAAATGAATGAATGTAGCATGATGTATCATAATGCAGCATAAGGTATCGACTAAAATGACAAATTTCTAACAAAGAGCACAAATATTACTAGCATTAGAACCATGAATATTACTCAAAATAGTCAAATAAAACAATAAAAATCATAAAATTAGTAAAAAAAATGAAGAGAAAAGAGTAAACAAACACAATAGCTTGGTAAAGGGAGGAGTTTGGGTCGTCAATGGTGGTGCTGTGGTCGGCGCACGGGCGTGGCAGGGAGTGTGTGTGAAAGGATTCCGACGGCTAGGGTTGATATTTGGGGAAGGGAATGATGAATAGTGGGGGGTTTATATAGATGTTAGGGCACACGGTCGTGGGACACGCCCATGTGTCGTGATTTTCAAATTTGGGCGCATCTAAAATTTGGCCCATGCCCGTGTTCTTTGGGCATGTTGATGCATACGACCATGTCGTACGGTCGTGTTTTGCTTCGTTCGCTTCTCCCACGCCTGTGTATGGATGTCCAAGCCCATGTTATTTTGTGAATCTCGACCACGGGTAGTGAGCATGGGCGTGTCGCACGCCCGTGTTGTTTTCTCAGTTTCAACCATGGCCTCTAGACACAGGCGTGTCGCACTCCCGTGTTGTTTTGATAGATTCACCCACGGCCATGTCGCATGGCCGTGGTAACTTATCGACTTCCATGGTATGGGCACGGCCTAAGGCACGCCCGTGGGTCTAGCCGTGTGGTTCTGGAAAACCTGTGTTCAGTCTTAGTTAGTGGATTAAAATGTTTAAAACTAAAATTTAAAGAAGTTAACACCGTTAGTGCTCGGGTTGCCTCCGAGAAGCGCTTATTTATAGTCTAAGCTCAACTTACCTCTCTGTTGCTTGGTTATGGTGGTGCGAGGAGTACTATTTACCTTGAACGTACCAAATTTCGGATGAATTACCTTGACTGTGTCGTATGGGAAAATGCTAAGTACCGTAAGAGGGATTTCTCCATTAGGTTCAGAGGTGGCAATCCGAGGGTCTACTGTATCTAATAGTACTTTGTCTCCAACCTTAAGTTGAGTTGGTGAAATATTAAGCTCGTCATGGCGTGGTTTCGAATTATCCTGTGATCTCAGTTTCTGTGTCCACGACTCATCTAGTTCCTCGACTTGTAGCCTTCGTTCTTCATAGATGGGTCTGTTGTTGTTACTCAAACATGGCTCAGGTGTGTTCTTTGAACGTGTTTCCTGCAAAGAAGGTTTCACCACATGATCAGTATTAGTAGTACGATTTATACAATCACCCTCGATATTTGATGTGTTACTTGAATTACCAGCTTGAAGAGTGATTATTTCCTCACCCACACGAAGTGTGAGTTCACCTGTACCCATATCAATTATAGTTCTAGTAGTTGCTAAAAAGGGCCTTCCTAAAATTAAAGGCACGTCACTATCCTTTTCTATGTCTAGAACAACAAAATCAACTGGGAATATGAATTTGTCAATTTTAATGAATACATCTTCGATAATACCCCTAGGAAATCTGATTATTTTGTCTGCTAACTGAATGCTCATCATAGTTTGTTTGGGTTTCCCAAGACTTAGTTGTTTAAACATTTTATAATGCATGACATTGATACTAGCCCCTATATCAGCCTAAGCATTATTAACATCTAAGCTACCAATTAAACAAGGGATCATAAAACTCCCTGGATCTTTCAATTTTTTGGTCAACTTATTCTGCAAAATGGCTGAGCAAATTGCATTCATCTTCATATACGATGCCTCATCCAACTTCCACTTATTTGCTAAAAGCTCTTTTAAAAATTTAACTGCGTTTGGCATCTGCGAAAAAGCTTCGATAAACGGTAAGTTAATATGCAATTTCTTTAATAGTTTAAGGAATTTATTGAATTCTTCATTTGTGTGGTTTTTCCTTATCACATTGGGGCATGGCACCCGTGGTTTGTACTCTTTACTTACCGGTTGTTACTCACTGTGGACTACCTCACCTTTACTTTTACTTACCACAATTTCTTACCTCGGTTCTGGTTTAGGTTCAACTAAACCTTTCTCATCTTGAATGTTAATTGCATTGAGCTGTTCCCTTAGGTTAGATTCAGTGTTACTCGGCAGGCTACCTTGTGGTCGTTCAGAAATCAATTTGGTGAGTTGGCCTATCTGGGTTTCGATCCCTTGGATCGATGCTTGTTGATTCTTAAGTGCTGTTTCGATATTCTTAAAGCAAGTTTCCGACACCAAGATAAACTTTGTTAGCATCTCCTCAAGGTTCGGCTTCTTTTCCTATTACTAAGGTGGTTGTTAAAAACTCGAAGGATGTTGTGGCCTTTGATTCCCTTGACCACCCCACGAGAAGTTGGGATGGTTCCTCCAACCTGCATTATATGTGTTACTATATGGGTTATTTTGAGATCTAGAATTATTATTACCCATATATTGAACTTGTTCCTTCTTGGTGCTAGGGTTGAAGGGTTGATATTCTGCTTATGCTCCTCCTTCATTTGAATCACACCTCACCACTGGATGTATCTGAGTAGAACCACACAAATCGTCAGTCTTTTTATTTAAGAGTTCTACCTGGTTAGATAGCATAGTAACCGCATCGAGGTTGAAAACACCAGCTGCTTCCGTCGGATTTGTTCTCATGACTTGCTACTGATAGTTATTCATTGACATCTCATCAATAAATTCGTAAGCCACTTCAGGTGTTTTGTTATTGATAGTCCCAGTAGCAGCTACGTCGATAAGTTGCCTTGTTGAGGGGTTCACACCGTTGTAAAACATCTGAACCTGTAGCCAAAGTGGTAACCCATGGTGAGGGCACCTTCTCAAAAGATCCTTGTATCTCTCCCATGCATCATAGAGTGTTTGTAGATCCATCTGCACAAAAGAAGAGATGTCATTCCTCAACTTCGCCATTTTAGCCGGCGTAAAATATTTAAGTAAAAACTTTTCGGTCATTTGTTCCCAAGTAGTGATTGACCCTCGTGGTAACAAGTTCAACCACTGTTTAGCTTTGTTCCTTAATGAAAAGGAAACAATTGAAGGTGAATGGCATCACCAGAAACGCCATTGATTTTAAAAGTGTCGCATAACTCTAGAAAATTTGCCAAGTGATTGTTTGGATCCTCATCCTGCAAACCATCAAACTGAACAAACTGTTGTATCATTTGAATTCAGTTGAAAATTATTTGCAGCAATAGCAGGTCTAACTATGCTTGACTCAGCTCCTGTTAAATTAGATTTAGCATAATCATACATAGTGGGTGGAGTAGGATTCTGATTTACTGGATCAGCGGCAATCGCAGAGGTAGCAGATTTTCCTGATTTTCAGCCATCTCCTCGGTTGTGGTGTAAATGTCGTCCTCTTGCTCTTCCTCTGTGTATCTTAGGCTTCGCCTTATTTCTCTTCAGTTTTTGCGAGCTGTGTGATTGATCTCATTATCAAAAAGTAATGGTCCCGACGGTTTTTTCTAGTTATGCACTATAAAAACCTGCCAGAAGTGAATAAACAAAAAATTAGAAAAAAATAAAAATTAGAAGCCAATAGCAATTAGGCCGTGTTCTGCTTCATTCGCTTCTCCCACGCCCGTGTATGAATGTCCATGCCCGTGGTATTTTATCAGTCTTGAGAACAGTTGATGGGCACAGGCGTGTCTCACGCTCGTGCTAAATTCTCAGTTTCAACCACGGTTTATAGACACGGGCATGTCGCACGCCCACATTGGTTTGACAGACTCGCCCATGGCCACGTTGCACGGCTGTGGCAACTTATCACATCCCGTGTGAAGGAAAAATTTTACCCTGTTTTCACACGGCCATATCGCAAGGCCATGTCTCCACTCGTGGTGTGAACAAGGCCTAAGGCACGCCCGTGTGCCCGGCCATGTGGATTAAAAAACCTATGTTTCAACAACTCAGTTAGTGATTAAATGTCAAAAACAAAAATTTTAAAGAAGTTAACATCGTTAGTGCTCGAGTTGCCTCCCGAGAAGCGCTTATTTATAGTTCAAGCTTGACTTACCTTTCTTTTGCATGGTTATAGTGGTGCGAGGAGTTCACACTCCTCATCCCTGCTATCAATTTTATCAAAATAAGGTTTAAGATGAGTACTGTTTACCTTAAAAGTGCAGAATTTGGGATGAATTACCTCGACTATACCATATGGGAAAACACTGAGTACCGTAAGAGGGATTGCCCCGTTAGGTTCAGAAGTGGCAATACGAGGGTCTGTTGCATCATTAGTACTTTGTCTCCGACCTTAAGTTGATTTGGTGAGATATTGAGCTCGTCATGGCATGGTTTTGGTTTTTCGTGTGTCCTTGGTATATGTGTCTGCCATTCATCTAGTTCCTCAATTTGTAGCCTTTGTTGTTCATAAATAGGTCCTTTATCGTTACTTGAACATGGCTTAGGTGTGTTCTCTGAACCTGTTTCCTGCAAAGTTGGTTGCACCACATGGTTAGTTTTAGTAGTTTGATTTATACAACCACCTTCAATTTTCGATGTGTTATTCGAATTACGAGCTTGAAGGGTGATTATTTCGTCTTCCACATGAAGTGTGAGTTTACCTGTACCAACATCAATTATAGTTTTGGTAGTTGCTAAAAAGGGCCTTCCTAAAATTAAAGGTATGTTACTATCCTTCTCTATGTCTAGAACAACAAAATCAACTGGGAATATAAATTTTTCAATTTTAACGAGTACGTCTTCAATAATACCCCTAGGAAATATGATATTTTTATCAGCCAATTGAATGCTCATCCTAGTTTGTTTGGGTTTCCCAAGACCTAGTTGTTTAAACATTTTATAAGCCATGACATTGATACTAGCCCCTAAATCAGCCAAAGCATTATTAACATCTAAGCTACCAATTAAACAAGGAATCATAAAACTCCCTGGATCCTTCAATTTGTTGGCCAGCTTATTCTGTAGTATGGCTGAGCAAACTGCATTTAACTCCACATGCGACGCCTATTCTAACTTCCGCTTATTTGCTAAAAGCTCCTTTAAAAATTTGACTGCGTTCGGCATATGCGAAAGAGCTTCAATAAACGGTAAGTTAATATGTAATTTCTTTAAAAGTTTAAGGAATTTACCAAATTGTTCGTCTGAGCGGTCTTTCCTTGTCGCATTTGGGTATGGTACAAGTGGTTTGTACTCTTTACTTACCTATTTTTGGTCATTGTGGTCCACCTCTCCTTTACCTTTACTTACCACAGTTTCTTGCCTCGGTTCAGGTTCAGGTGCAACTAACACTTCCTCATCTTGAATGGTAATTACATTGAGCTATTCCCTTGGGTTAGATTCAGTTTTACTTGGCAGGCTACCTTGTGGTCGTTCAGATATTAATTTGGCGAGCTGTCTTATCTAAGTTCTAAGCCCTTGGATCGACACTTGTTGATTCTTAAGTACTGTCTCGGTATGCTGAAAATGAGTTTTTGATACCGAGATGAATTTTGTTAGCATCTCCTCAAGGTTTGGATTTTTCTTTTGTTGGTAGGGTAGTTGTTGGAAGCCTAGAGGTGGTGCTGGTCTCTTATTTCGTTGGCCTCCCCATGAAAAATTTGGGTGGTTCCTCCAACCTGCATTGTAAGTGTTACTATAAGAATTATTTTGAGATTGACTATTATTACCCATGTAATTTAACTACTCGTTCTCTATTTTATGGCCATAAGGTGGGTATTCTGAATTGCTTGATCCACCTCCACTTGCTTCGCAATGTATTACCGGGTGAACCTATGAAGAACCAAGAAAACCATTAATTTTTCTATTCAAAAGTTCTACCTGATTAGAGAGCATGGTGACCGAATCGACGTTAAAAATGCCGACTGTTTTCGTTGGCTTTGTCCTCATGACTTGCCACTGATAATTATTCAGTGACATCTCTTCTATAAATTCATAAGCATCCTCAAGTGTCTTATTATTGATAGTTCCACCAGCAGCTGCGTAAATCATCTGTCTAGTCGAAAGATTCAGGCCATTGTGAAACGTTTGAACCTGTAGCCAGAGTGGTAACCCATGGTGAGGGCACCTTCGAAAAAGGTCCTTGTATCTCTCCCATGCATCATAGAGTGTTTCTAAATCCATCTGCACAAAAGAGGAGATATCATTACGTAATTTGGCTGTTTTAGACGGTGGAAAATATTTTAATAAAAATTTTTCGGTCATTTGTTCCCAAGTAGTGATTTTCCCTCGTGATAACGAGTTCAATCACTGTTTAGCTTTGTTCCTCAATGAAAAAGGGAATAACCGAAGGCAAATGGCATCATAAAAAATGCCATTGATTTTAAAAGTGTTGCAAAATTCTAAGAAATTCGCCTAATGAGCGTTTGGGTCCTCGTCCTGCAAACTATCAAACTGAACAAATTGTTGGATCATTTGAATGGTGTTAGGTTTCAGTTCAAAATTTTTCGCAGCAACAGTAGGCCTAACTATGCTCAATTCAGTTCCTGTTAAAGAAGGTTTAGCATAATCATACATAGTATGCAGAGCAGGATTCTGATTTACTGGATCAGCGGCAATGGCAGGAGGTAGCGGATTTTCCTGGTTTTCAGCCATCTCCTCAGTTGTGGTTGAAATATCATTCTCTTGCTCTTCCTCTATGTATCGTAAGCTTCGCCTTATTTGTCTTCGATTTCTGTGAACTGTGTGATCGATCTTACTATCAAACAGTAATGGTCCCGATGGGTTTCTTCTAGTCATACACTATAAAAACCTGCTAGGAGCGAACAAAAGAAAAATTAGAAAAGAAAATAAAAATTTAATTTGCAAATAAAGTAAAATGGCTAAAGTAATAAAAATCGAGTGTTCCTAATATCTTAGTTGCCTGGTAAAGGTGCCAAAAACTTGATACGTGATATTTGTGACAGGTTTTAAAAATTTATAATTAATCGTAGACAAAATCCACCTAGACTTTACTTGTTATTTGACTCTGAATCAGACGATTTATTAATTTGACTTGATCCGTAGAAATCCCTAAGTTATATTATTATCTCTCTCGAGACTAATAACGTCTAACCCTAGGTTGATTAATTGAAATCTCTTTCTAATAAACCTCCTAGTGTTGCATTAACTCGATCTATGGATCCCCTTATTAGGTTTCACCCTAATCCGGCAAAATCTTATCACCCTATCTCTAGGAGTGCAATCAACTCCGCTTAATTATGACAAATTTACTCATACACAGGGACTTTTTATAAGCGCATTAACTTGAATCAATACCCTGAAATATTAAGACAAGAATTAAGAACACATAATTAAGAACAAGTCAAATATTTATCACACAATTTAGATAATAATAACAAGATCCGTCTTAGGTTTCATTCCCCTTAGGTATTTAGGGGGTTTAGTTCATAATTATAAAAGAAAACATCTCAAAAGAATAATGAATACAAAACATAAAGAAAACCCAAAATCTCTGAATGGAAATTGAAGGAAGATCTTCAGTCTTGATGATGAATCCGGCTTCTGAGATGGATCAATCAGCTTCCCTTGAGTAATTCCTTGCCCCCTACTCTGTGTCTACTTTCTACGTGCCTCCGTAGGTGTTTAAATAGGCTTTACAATACCTAAGAGCCCTCAAAAGTGCCCTTTTCCGAATAGGACTATACTTGGGCTCGATAGGGACACTCCCGTGTGCGATTGCTCCAGCCCGTGGTCAAGGTTGTTAAATAGGCACGGACGTGTAGTCTACCCATGTAAGTCGTGCTTCAATCCTGCCAAATGGACTCGGCCGTATGGCTTACCCGTGTGAGGAAGTCCAGGTCGTGTTGATTTCACATGTGGGTCCATTTTCTCTATTTTCGGCCCGTTTCTCGCTCTTTTTACTCTCTTATGCTCACCTAAATATAAAACATGAAATTAAAGAATTAGGAGCATCGAATTCACCAAATATAAGGAGAAACCATCCAAAAATGTGCTAAGCATGGGATAAAAATATGTATAAATTACGGTTTATCATAATGCTTTCAATTTCTCAAAACTTTGCTAATATTTTTCGGACCATTCAAATTTAACATCTTTTTTGCAACAACTTGGTCATAGGAGTAGTAATCATCGAAAATCCTTTGACTAAATGTCGATAATAACTGGGTAAGCCCAAAAAGCTTCTAACTTCAGATAATTCCTTGGCAGTTTCCAGTCAACAATTGTTGAAATCTTACTTGGATAACCCAAATACCATCACCTGAAACAATATGTCTCAAAAATCTGACTTCTCGAAGCAAAAACTCACTTTTACTGAATTTAGCGAACAATTTCTTATCCCTTAATGTCTGCAATATAGTTTTCAAGTGCTCAGCATGCTCAGACTCGTTTTGAGAATAAATCAAGATGTTGTCGATGAACACAACCACAAACTTATCTAAATATGGTCGGAAAATTCTAGTTACCAAGTCCATAAAAATGGTAGATGCATTAGTTAGTCCTAAAGGCATAACAAGAAATTCATAATGCCCATACTTTGTCCTAAAAGCAGTTTTCGGCACATCGAACTCTTTAACTCTCAACAGGTAGTAGCCAGATCTCAAATCAATTTTTGAGAATGTTGTTGCTCCTTTGAATTGATAAAATAAGTCATCAATCCTCAACAAAGGATACTTGTTCTTTATAGTCACCTTTTTTGAGCTGTCGGTAATTGATACAAATTCTCATAGATCCGTCTTTCTTCTTTACAAATAACACTAGAGCACCCCAGGGAGAAAAACTTGGTCTTGCAAAACCCTTATTTGTCAACTCTTGGAACTGAGCTTTCAATTCTTTCGATTCTGTCAGAGCCATCCTATACGGAGCGATCGATATTGGTCAAGTCCCACGAACTAAATCAATAGAAAACTCAACCTCTCTAATTGGAGGTAACCCCGACAACTCCTCTGGAAACACATCTGGATATTTACAGACTACCGACACTGATTCAATTTTCAATTCAGACATTTTTGTATTCAACTCATAAGCAAGATAAGCTTCACTACCTTTCCATATGTACTTCTGAGCAGACATAGATGAAATCAGAATAGGCAATTCACTTGATTCATCGGTTTCAACCCAAAGAATTTTACTATTTTCACATTTCAATTCAATAGTTTTCTGCCTACAATTTATATGGCATCATGCAGTGTTAACCAGTCCAAACCAAAATAACATCGAATTCATCAAATGACAACAACATTAAGTAAGCCAGAAACTAGTGACCTCGAATCATCAAAGGATAATTATTACAAATTTTATCAACTAGCACATATTTGCCTAAGGGGTTTGACACTTTAATTACAAACTCAGTAAACTCAATAGGAAAATTCTTACTAGATAAAAAATTCCCACAAACATAAGAATGAGTCGATCCAGGATCAATCAATGCAATAACATTAGTATCATAAAGAGAAAATGTACCAGTAATCACATCGGAAGATGACGCATCTTCACAAGCACGAATGGCATAAGCTCTAGTAAGTGTTCTGGCCTCAGATCTCATGGTTGTATCTTTCATCACACTTTTATTGCTAGTTCCATTTTTTGGTATTTCTCAGTGGCCTACCCTTATGAGTACTATTACTCAGCCTTGCACTCTAAAATTGTTCTTTCTTGGCCATCTCAGGGTAATCTCAGATAAAATGCTCTTGGGAACCACACTTGAAACAAGCTCGGTCACACATCCTACACTCGCTGGGATGTCTTTTTCTACAATGCTAACATTTGAGTCTGTTAGACCTAGCATTACCCACACTTGCCATTGAAATAGCTTGAGATTTAAAACTTGAATATTGTTTCCTACTGTCTCTGTGTGAACACCCAACTGATGCATTCGAACGAGAATTCATTTCTCTAAATTTCTTTAACTGGGACTTACTCATTAGTCTTTTTCTTGCATCTCTAGCATCACTATCGACTTTTCTTTTCTCTTACTTAGCTCTTCGGCTTTGCAAGCTCGTTTAACCAATACAACAAATTCTTTTAGTTCCAAGGTTCCAACTAACAGTCTAATGTCCTCATTCAACCCATCTTCGAACATTTTGCACATAATAGCCTCAGAGGAGACACACTCTCGGGCATACTTACTAAGCCTGACAAATTCTCGCTCATACACTGTCACTGACATTCGGCCCTGTTTCAGGTCAAGAAATTCTTTATGTTTCTGATCAATGAACTGCTGAGTAATATATTTCTTCCATAATTTCTCTTCAAAGAATTCCGATGTAACCCTCTCTCTCGATACCATAGATACTAATGTCTTCCTCCAGTGATATGCTGTGTCCCTTAATAATGATATAGCACATTTCAAGCATTCTTCGAGTGTACATCATAACTCATCAAATACCTTGATAGTATTCTCAAGCCAGAACTCAGCTCTCTCGGGGTCATTATTTACATTAGCCCTAATTCCTCAGCTCCTTGCTTTCGAATCTTATCAACCAGAGGCTTAATCAATCTTCCCAAATTGACACCTTGAGGAGCTACGGGAATCGATCAGGAATAAAGAGGGGGTGGAGGATGTTGAGCGTTCGGATTTATTCGAACAAATTTCGAATGCCACTTGTTCATCATGTGGAGGAAGGCTTCTTTAGCCCCTCCTCCTTGATTGACCGTGGGAGGTCTATTTTCAAATGACGCTGCCCCTTGAGTGGTAGCCAACGCATTACTTTCTACATACAGCTCAGTCAGGATCTATTTGCTATATGAAAACACAGTTTAAAATTGTCAGGAGTCATCACACTATCACAGTTCATATATGGCATGTATAGCTAGACTCTAGCACACGTTACATTAGTCCGAGAATAGACTAAATCATAGCTCTGATACCACTAAATGTAACACCCCTTACCCGTATTCAACGCCAGAATAGGGTACAAGGCATTATCGGACTTATCACACGAACAAACATACCATTTCGGGTTATGCATTTGCGTCCAAATTAAAACTTTTTGCGTTTAATAATAAAGTCCATAAAACGAGCCTATGAGGCCCCAAACATGCTTTGGAAGTGGTCCGAGACTAAACTGAGAACATTTAGAAACTTTTACAATAGGGGTCACATGTCTGTGTGGATATTGGACAAGCCCGTGTGGGCAGGCCGTGTGGTCACACACGCCCGTGTCCCTAACCCGTGTAACTCTCTATTTGTCACCCAAGAACAAATTGAAATCACACGGCCAAGGAGGCTGTGTCGTCCACACAGCTGAGACACACGCTCGTGTCTCTATCCGTGTGATCAATTTTGAGGATTCTGTTTCTCAAAATTAAGGTGTAGGGGACACACGACCTAAACACATGCCTGTTGGGCAAGCTGTGTGTCACACACAGCCTAGACACATGCCTGTGTGCCTACCCGTGTAGACAAAAATAAGGCTATTTACCAAGCCATTTTGCCACCCTTTGTTGCACACACTTACACAACACAACATAACACCAATCTAAACATTTACATACAACCAAATCAACCACAACCAAGACATCAACACATCATTCACACGCTACCATCTATCATACACAAACCTCACATAATTATCAACTCAAATCATGTAAACTCCCACATCTAAGAACGACATCATCATATAAATTGTTTCTACCAATAGTAGCCAATTTCAAATGGACTTATACAAAATGAGCTTTTAACCAATATAAGCCAACACATTTGGCCAAATCAATTATAACACGTAAGAAAATGACCAAGTCCTCTATACATGCCATAACCCAAAATGTTGAAATCATTGGTACCAAAATAATTGTTGATAGTGTGAGTGGATCTCTGACAATCTCTGATCCTTGAGCTAGATTTGCGACACTATAAGACAAGGGAAAGGAAGTGGGGTAAGCTATAAAGCTTAGTAACTTCCTATACAAATAATAAGCATCATAACCAATAAGCATCATAACCACACATTTAACATACAATTAACATAATGTATGTTAACATAAATGCTATTAAAATCTCATAATCATATATTTGCTCAATCACAACCTTATCAGGAGTTCATCACATACCGAGTTCATTACTTATGAGTTTTTCGTACATACATATACCAACTCGCAACATAAGCATATCCTTACACAACTTGACATTACCGTTGATCACTCAGAATAACAGATACTCAAAAATCTTGTACATAAGTGGCATTTATGTAGTCAAAGCTACCTCATATCTCATAATACATATGTGCTCATTTTCGAGGTATTCACGGGCTTGCTCACACAAGCTGTCAGTTAGGACGTAGCTACACAGTGCTTCTCACACAAGCTGTCAGGTATCTGCAACTCATGCCAGACAACCTAGCCACTGGTAGGACGTACGAGACTAGTACCCAGATCACATAAACAAATGGGTTCATAATGACATGTCACTCGTATCCTATTCTATTCCTAATGTTCAACAAGGATTTCTCACTTGTCAAAACTTTGTCGAATACATCCGAAGAGTCAATCACAATTCATACAACATTAAACCATTTAAAACATAAACATAACAATGCATTATTTACATACGAACTTACCTCGGTACAAAAATAGTAGAATTGAACCTAATCGTCAAACACTTTATTTTTTCTTGATCTAGGTCCGAACTTCACTTTTCTTAATCTATAATAACAAATTTTAACTCATTTAATACTCACATTATTCCATTTAGCCCAACAATCATATTATACCAAAATTAAAATTTTTCCCCTAAGGTTTCACTTTTTTACAATTTAGTCCATATGCTCGTAAAATGAAATATATTCAATTTCTTCAAGTCGCAAGCCTAGCCGAACCATTTTCACACTCATACCAGCCTATATTTTTCATTTAATCACACTTTTAGTACTCATTTTTGTAACTTTTATAAATAGGTCCATTTTGACTTTTTCATCAAAAATCTCCTAGTAAATGTTGTTTATCTAACACCAAACATGCATTTTAAACTTCATCTTTGTTTCAAATTACTCATTGAATAAGCTAGATTATGTTGCAAGGATCTCAAAAACATGAAAATCATTAAAAATAGGACTAGAACAGACATACAATCGAGCTTGGAAGATGAACAAACCCTAGCTATGTCTTCTCCTGATAATTTCGGCCATGGGGTAGAAGATGCACACCAACTGACCAAAATGTCCTTTTCTTAAAACACTAAAATTTCTCTTACTCCTTATCCATTTTTGTCCACCAACATAAGTAATGATCTAATTACTATCTAAGAACCTCTAATTAAAATTTCATAGCAATTAGACATCTCTAGCTTATAGAACTAAAGTTTTGCACTTTTTGCAATTGGTCCTTTTTGCTAAATTGAGTGCTCAAACGTCAAAATTTTCAAATGAAAGTTTCACAGAATCATTCCATAAAACTTCAGACCATAAAAATATAAGAAAAACAATTTTTTTGTGTCAGATTTGTGGTCCCAAAACCACTGTCCCAACTAGACCCAAAATCTGACTATCACAATATTGCTTCCCACGATCCCTATTGGGATATCTAGCTGAAACATTCGAACGATTGTACAAATCCCTCAATTTATTTGACGAAGATTGAGATGACTTATTCGATGGTCTTTTTTCTCGAATCTCTAGCCTCAAACTCAGCTTTTCTCTTTTCTTTGCTCAACTCTTGGGCTTTGCAAGTTCGGTCGACTAGCACAACAAATTCTTTCAACTCTAAAATCCCAACTAGCAGTCTGATATCTTCATTCAAACCATCTTTGAATCTCTTGCACATGATAGGCTCGGTGGAAACACATTTCCGAGCATACTTACTGAGCCTAACAAACTCTCACTCATATTCAGTCACAGATATACAGCCCTATTTCAGCTTTAAAAACTCTTTGCATTTCTGATCAATGAAGTATTGACTAATATATTTCTTTCTGAATTCATCTTGAAAGAATTCCAAGGTAATCCTTTCTCTCGGTATCACTAATATTAAAGTATTCCACCACTGATATGCTGAGTCCCTTAGAACTAATATAACACATTTCAAACACTCATCCTGTGGGCAAGAAAGCTATCAAATACCCTGATAGAGTTCTCAAGCCAAAACTCTGCTCTCTCTGGATCATCGTTAACAATGGCTCTAAATTCTTCATCCCCTTATTTCCGAATCTTATCAACTGGAGACTTGTTCAGTCTTAATAATTCCATAACTTGGGGAGCTACGAGATCCGGTTGCGGTTAGGTTGGGGTAAGGGATGTTAGGCACCTGGATTTGTTCAAACAAACTTGACAAACCACTGTTCATTCTTTGGAAGAAGGCTTCACTAGCCTCTCTTCCCTGACTAACCGTTACTGGTCTACTTTCAGATGGCGTTGTCCCTTGGGTGGGAGCCGGCACATTACTTTCAACATCATCAACAACCTCTTGGTTGGGATCCATTTACTAGATGAAAATACAATTTAATTTGTCAAGAGTCGTCACATTATCATAAATTATATATGGCATGCATAGCTAGTCTGTCACACATGCTACGTTAGTCTGAGAATCGACTAAACCATAGCTCTAATACCACTAAATGTAACACCAGTTACCCATATTCAACACCGGAATAGGATACAAGGCATTACCGGACTTACATCGTAAGCAAACATACAAATCGAGTCATAAATTTGCATCTAAATTAAAACCATTTGTATTCAATCATAAAGTCCCTAATACGTGTCTACGAGGCCCAAAACATACTTTGGAAGTGGTTCGAGACTAAACTGATAACTGAGGAAATTTTTACAAAACTTAGAAACTTTTTGCTATGAGCAGGGGTCACACGCCCGTGTGGTTTGGGAGACACCTGTGTGGGTAGGCCATGTGGTCACACACACCCATGTCTCTAACCCGTGTAACTCTCTATTTTACAAAGCATGAATAAATTGAAGTCACACGGCCAAGCCACACACTCGTGTTCTAGGCCGTGTAATTAATTTTCACAAAATAGGTGCAGACTACACATAGTCGGGACACACGCCCGTCCTTGAGGCCATTTCCCTCACAGGCTGAGGCACACACCCGTGTCTCTATCTGTGTGCTCAATTTCGATCATTCTATTTTCTCAAAATTTAGGTGCAGGGGACACACGACTAAAACACATGCCCATGGGGCAGACCGTCTGCCACACACGGTCTTGACACATGCCCATGTGGACAAAATAAAGGTTATTTACCAAGCCATTTGTCACCCTCATTTGCACATAAAAACCTACAATCTTATCGGCACAAACCATGGCATATTTAGGCAACAAAAATATCTATAATCATGGTTATAACATATCATTTCATCATCCACACTTAACATATTTACAACATCTTATTTTGCCAAAGCAAATCATGCCAAACTTGCATTCTACAAATTCCAATATGGCTACTGATAAACCGTAATATATACATATTTTTACCCCATGCTTGGCATATTCATGGATGATTTTTCCTTGGTTTTATTGAATTCAATGCTCCTAATCCTTTAAATTCATGTTTTACACATATGTGAGCATAGAAAGGTGAAAAGAGCAAGAAACGGGACAAAATTGGACAAAATGGGCCTAATTCAGCATGGCACATGGCCTAGCCACTTCTACACGAGTGATCCACACGCAGGTGTGTGACACATGAGTAGACCACATGCCTGTGTGTCATGGTCGTGTCGACGTTAAATCAAGTCAGAATTACACATGGCCTAAGCACCTTCACACGAGCATGGCACACGGCCGTGTCTTTATCGACTCTAAGTCTAATTCTAGTTGGAAAAGGCTAATTTTGGGCTAATTTGGGCATTCCAAAGTCTATATAAACACCCTAGAAGAGGATTAAAGAGACATAGAGAATAGGAGGTAGAAAATACTTGAGAACAGCCATCGGGATCAACTCAAAAGGAGGATCTACATCAAGACAAAATATTTCCAGCAAATTTCCTAGAAGTTCTTTGGGTTTCTTTATGTTTTGTTGTTTTCAAATTTTTGAGATGTTTTACATTATTATGAACTAAACTTCCTAAATACCTAAGGGAGATGAAACCTAAGACGAATCTTATTACTTTTTGAATTATATGATAAATACTTGTTCTTATTCTTAATTGTGAGATTTAACCCTTGCTTTAATATTTCAGGATATTGATTCAGGTTTTGGATGTGCTTATTTAGTGGAGAAAAAGTCCCTATTTAAGAGTAGATCTTTAATAATTAAGCGGAGTTGCATGCAATCCTAGAGATAAGATGACATAAATCTGCTAGATTAGAGTCAAATCTAATAAGGGAATCCATAGATCGAGTTAATACGATAATAGGGGTTTTAATTAGAAAGAGATTTCAATTAATCAACCTAGAGTCAATTGTTTTTAGTCTCAAGAGAGATATTAACATAAATCAGGGATTCCTACAAGTTAAGTGAAGTAAATAAATCGTCTAATTCAGAGGTAATAAGTGAAGTCTAGGTGAATTCTTCCTTGGGTATTGTCTTCTCCATCGGTTTTCCAAAAGTATTTTCCAACTTTAATCTCTGTCGTAATATTAGTTAATTAGATAATTAGTTTTAGATTAAAAATTCTCTTAATTGTTAAGCTAGATAATAAAAATATAGTAATTACTAGTACTTTTAGTCCTCGTGGATATGATATTTCAGGTCTCACCATAAATATACTATTTTCGATAGGTGCACTTGTCTTAGTCAAAATTTTAGTTAGTTTTAGCGACCATCAAGTTTTTAGCACCGTTACCGAGGACTAAGATATTAGCAACACTTAATTTTTATTACTTTAGCCATTTTTATTTTTATTGCAATTTAATTTTGTTTTTTTTATTTACTAAATTTTCTTTTCTCTACTTCTGACAGGTTTTTATAGTTTATGACTAGAATAAACCTGTCAGGACCTTTACTTTTTGATAGCGAAATCGAAAGCACAGCTCTCAGAAACTGAAGAAAAATAAGGCGAAGCCTACAATACATAGAGGAAGAGCGAGAGGCCGATATCCATACCACAACAGAGGAGATGGCTGATAATCAGAATAATCTGCTACCTCCTGTGGTTGCTGCAAATAATTTTGAATTGAAACCTAACACGATTCAAATGATACAACAGTTTGTTCAGTTTGATGGTTTGCAGGGCGAGGATCCAAACACTCATTCAGTAAATTTTCTGGAATTCTGCGACAGTTTTAAGATCAATGGTGTTTTTGACGATGCCATTCGCCTTCAGTTATTTCCTTTTTCATTGAGAAATAAGGCTAAACAGTGGTTGAACTCGTTACCACAAGGGTCAATCACCACTTGGGAAAAAATGACCAAAAAATTTTTACTCAAATATTTTCCGCCGGCTAAAACGACTAAATTAAGGAATGATATCTCTTGTTTTGTGTAGATGGATCTAGAAACTCTTTATGATGCATAGGAGAGGTACAAGGACTTATTAAGAAGGTGCCCTCACCATTGGTTACCTCTTTGGTTACAGGTTCAGACTTTTTACAACGGTGTGAACCCCTCAACAAAGCAACTGATCGACACAGCCACCGGTGGAAACATAAACAACAAAACACCTGAAGAGGCTTATGAATTTATTGAAGAGATGTCACTAAATAACTATCAGTGGCAAGTCATGAGAACAAAGTCGACAAAAGCAGCCAGTGTTTTCAACCTCGATGCTGTAGCTATGCTCTCTAACCAGGTAGAACTTTTAAATAAAAAGATTGATGGTTTGTATGATTCTACTCAGGTACATCCGGTGATGAGGTGTGATTCAAATGGAGGAGGAGTGCATAATACAGATTATCTGTCCTTCAACCCTAGCACCGCTGAAAAACAAGTCCACTATATGGGTGATTATTCTAGACCTCAGAATAACCCGTATAGTAACATTTATAATGCAGGTTGGAGGAACCATCCCAATTTCTCGTGGGGTGGTCAGGGAAATCAAAGGCCACAACATCCTCCAGGTTTTCAACAACCATCTACCCAACAAGAGAAGAAACCGAACCTTGAGGAGATGCTTACAAAATTCATCTCAGTGTCGGAAACTCATTTTCAGAATACTGAAACAGCGTTTAAGAATCAACAAACGTCGATTCAAGGGCTCAAAACTCAAATAGGACAGCTTGCTAAGTTGATCTCTGAACGACCACAAGGTGGCCTACCAAGTAACACTTAAACTAACCTAAGGGAGCAACTTCATGCCATCACTGTGCACAATGATGAAGGGTTAGTTGAATTTGAACCGAAATCGAGGCAAGACAATGTGGAAGATAAAGGTAAGGTTGATGTAAGCAATGGTACACAGCAGCCGATAAGTAAGGAGTATAAGCCTCGTGTACCATACCCTAAGGTGACAAGGAAAGACCACATGGACGAACAATTCAATAAATTCCTTAAATTATTAAAAAAATTACATATTAACTTACCGTTTATTGAAGCCCTTTCGCAGATGCCAAACGTAGTTAAATTTTTAAAGGAGCTCTTGGCTAATAAACGAAAGTTAAATGATACGTTACATGTGGAATTAAACGCAGTTTGCTCAACCATTCTACAAAATAAGCTATTCAACAAACTGAAAGATCCAGAGAGTTTTACTATCCCTTGTTTAATTGGTAGTTTAAATATTAAGAATACGTTGGCTGATTTAGAGGCAAGTATTAATGTCATGCCCTATAAAATGTTTAAACAACTAGGTCTTGGGAAACCCAAACAAACTAGGATGAGCATTCAATAGGTAGATAAAACAATTAGATTTCTTAGGGGTATTATTGAAGACATGCTTGTTAAAATTGATAAATTTATATTCCCAGTTGACTTTGTTGTTCTAGACATGGATGAGGATGGTGATGCACCTTTAATTTTAGGAAGGCCCTTTTTAGCAACTGCTAGAACTATCATAGATGTTGGCACAAGTGAATTGATACTTCGTGTAGGAGATGACATGATTAAACTTCAAGCTCATGATTCTGCTAATGCATCTAATAATTGAGACAATTGTTTAAGTTTTGTTAACTCGAGTAATGTTAAGGCGCAAATTTCTTTGCAGGAAACCCCTAGGAAGAATGTGTTGAAGCCACATTCTAGTCCATGTGACAAAAATAGAACGAGTCATGAGGAACGAAGACTACAAATTGAGGAACTAGATGAATGGCAGACACATGTCAAGGGGAAACCAAAAGTACACGATGAATCAAAGCAACGCCATGATGAGTGTAGAGATGAAACAAAGTAATTTAAGGTCAGGGATAAAGTATTGTTAGATGAAAAGGACCCCCGAATTGCTATTTCACGGTACTGAATGTTTTCCCATACGGTACAGTCGAGGTAAATCATTCTCAATTTGAAACTTTCAAGGTAAATAATACTCGACTTAGACCTTATTTTGAAAAAATTGATAGTAGGGGTGAGGAGTTTCAACTCCTCAACCCACCGTGACAACACAAAATTGAGGTAAGTTGAGATTAGACTCTAAATAAGCGCTTCTCGAGAGGTAACCCGATTCCATGTTTTTATACAGGTACAGTGACCCACACAGCCTGGTCACACAGGTGTGTCCTTTTTCGTGTGGAAATAGGGCTAAAAATCCCCAAATATCGAGCCACACAAGCGTGCGACACAGCATTGTGGACCACACGGCCTGGACACACGGGCGTGTCCTAGGCCGTGTGAAAACTGGAGCTAAATTTTCAAATTTTAAATAAGTCAGGGAGCCACACAAGCAAGGTACATGGTCGTGTGTTTGGACACACGAGCGTGTGGGATATCATACGAGCGTGGGAGAAGCGAACAACATTGCACACGGCCATGCGATACGGCCATGTGACGATTGGGCATTAAATTTTTACGACGAACACAGGCTAAACTCGAGCCACACGGGCGTGTGGCCCAACACGGGGCCTTAACACGACTATGCCCTTTTTAAACCCTCAACCCTAACACTTTCTTATTCTTCTTAAAATTTTCCCCCTCAAACCCTAGCCGCTGTAGCCTCCCTCCCCCACCGTCCGACCACCCTTAGCTCTCCCTTCTTCTTTTCTTTTCTTTTCTTCCTTCCCCCAACTCTCCCTTCCATTTTCTTTTCCTATTCAAATCCTCATCACACCCACAACCCCACCCCATAGTGCGCCACACGGCCTAACTCCCCACGCCCGTGTCCTCTCCCGTTCACCACCGTTGGCCTGAACCCCACCAGCTCCGACCGCGCAACAAACACAACCCCCACCCACCGCCGTCCGCACCTTCGGTCACTATTGTCGGTTTTCCCCTTTCAACCCTAACATTTATTATTTTTATTTCTTGTGCTTAGTATCTATTCCACTTCTTTATTATTTTATTTTCATTGTTTATTATCACTAGCATGTCATTCACTTTTCAATTTCTACTTGGAATTTTATTGAATTTGTTCTTTTTATTCTTGCTTCTTATTTGTTTTTTCTTTAATATGACTATTCCTTGCCAATTTGTACTTTTATTCTTAAGTACTATTATCAACATTTGTTTCATATAGCATGCTTTGTCTTTTAGTTCTGATTCATGTCAGCTGGGTATTTATTTTTTATTTATTTTATTTATCTACTTTCTACTTAGAATCACTTTTTGAGGCTTGCATATTTTGATTTCGAATATCTATTTTAGGAGTAAATTGTTATTTAGGATTATTTGTTTTTATTTGGCGATACATTCTTCATTGATGAACTCTTTTTCTTTCTAGGTACACCATGACAAAGACACAAGGCAAGAAGACTGCCATCCTTGCTTCGAAAAAGCGGAAAGGGTCTGGCGCAACCTTTTCAAGCGCCTCGACTGAAGCTCGTCCCTCTGCTTCAATTTTTGTCAGGTCCACAAAACGACTTGTTTTAGCTTTTGCACATGTGACCGCTAGGTGTGGGTCGATGTATTGATTGGGCCGCCTTAGAGCAGGTCCAACTTGCTCACCTAGTTCGTTTCCATCTCGATACTGCCCCGTGGGATCGATTCTTTTCAATTATCGAGCCCACCTATTCGGAGCTTAAATTAGAGTTTTACACTACATTCCATCTATAGCATGTGATAAATACCCATGACGAGGTCAGTACTATTATTTTTAGACTTGGTGGACTCATAAGGCACATGATTGTACCAGATTTTAAAGCTGCCTTGGGCCTCTACACGGAGTTCATGGCGTTCGAAAATTTTTTACATCTGCACCGTCTCATACACCACTCGCCCTCTTTCTATTGGACCGACCTTACAGCGAGTACCATTCCCTATAATGTAAGTCACTCAAAGGTGACTTCCCTTCCTCCAGCACTACACTATATCCATGCTATCTTGGCTCATACCTTGACTAGGAGGAGAGAGAGCACCGACGTCATTAGCACTACCAATGCTTACTTCCTATGGAGCATGGCGACTGGTCATGTATTTGATTTGGCATATTTTATCGCCCTCGCTTTTCACCATCAGACAGACCGCCATAGGAGAGGCCCCATCTGCCTTGGCCCTTACATGACTCGCCTTGGTTGATACCTCAGCCTATTTGACACTCCATAGATAGCATCCACACTCACACTAGTAGCCCAGATGTCTTCTTAAGGAATTTCGAGTATGATCCACATGAGGATGATAGAGCGACACCTCTTTGACAGACATTACTGATGATGTTCCTCCCCCTCTCGAGGACCCATACCCACACCTACCACCACCACTGAGTCACCGACCTCCTGTTGCCACTTTGACAGACATATCCGAGTGACTCACTCACTTTGAGCAGCAGTGTTTTGAGTGGTTCGACAGCATCGATGCCACTCTTCGACAGATTTGCCACCACCTCCACATCTCTCCTTCAGCACCATCGACCTACGACGCATCTGATGACGAGGACCTTTGAGTCCATTTATTTATTATCATTTTTATTTTTATTTTCATTTTCATTTTAATTTTTCTTTTATTTACTTTTGAAGACTTATGTTTTATATTTTGAACTATATTTATCTTTATGGTTTTATCGAGTAACCCCTTAATTCTCTTCCGTTGTGTTTCTTTTCTTACTAGTAACTTAGAATCATGCCTTTCATAAGCATTATCTACGATTCTAGCTTTCGCTCTTCCAAGGAGTTAATGCAAAATTTTAGGGCAGTTTCGCTTCTCTCCCTCTCTTATGATATTATGCTTATATTGCTATTATATATCTTTGTACATTGAGGACAATGTACATCTTAAGTGTGGGGAGGTTATTTATGTAATTATTAGAAAATCCCTGAATTTTTATCTTATTCTCAAATAATTTTCTCATATCATTAGTAGAGTAAATTTTGATTGATTTATGATTTTTATTGATATGTTTTGAATTAAATCATAGGTAACTGTGCATTGATTGTTTAAATTTTAAGACATTAGAGAATCAAGCATGATAAGTTGACTTTTGAGAATTAAAATTGTTAGATTGTTTCCCTAAATCGAGGTATTATCTTGAAGTTTTGAATTTACAGGATTGACATCAAATACCCATAATTTTCGTGAGATTTTGGGCCTTTTAGAGCATATATCTTTCTTTCTCACTGATTTTTTTTATGAGTATGTCAACATTGAATTGCTATTCTAGAACTTGTATTGATTATACATGTCGAGACTACACCTCTGATTTGATATAGTAAAATTATAAAGGCACATAGGTTTTAACCTATTTACCCCATAAAAGCCTACCCACATAATTGACCCTTAGTGAACCCCTTTGAGCCTTAAACATTGTTTCTTGATTTTAACCCGTAATGACAACCCACTATTAAACCTTATTTGATTCATTAAGGATTTCTTCCTTTTTATCAAGATTTGATTCGATTAGTTACCTAACTATGTTCGTCCATTCCAGTTGCTAAATTATTTCTTATTATGTACCACCCATTATTGTACTTGTTCTTATTCTTTAAAAAAAACATATATTTATACTCATTCAAATTACATATTGTTCTAAAGAGCTTGGATAAGTAACGCCATTATATTGAGAAAAAAGCTCACTTCATCAGTTTTGGTTAGTGTTAATTCTGGCACTTGTTTGTAATTCAGTAATTAGCTTTGTTTTTCTAAGTTTGATAATCTATTAAATTAATCTCGATTCTAACCCTTTTTTGCAGCGTTTATCCACACCTTTAATTGAAGCCCTATTACAACCCTGTTAAAGACCTTTTGATTAGTGTATCATTTCATTATAGTTGTGGAGATTTCATTTTCATGCAAGCCTATGGTAATAGATTTTCATGTTAGACTATTGAGTGCTTAATTATTGAACCTTAAACACTTTAAGTGATTTGAGTGAATCATTAGTGAGGATGTCAACCTTGTCAATTTGGAATTAAAGGTGATTACTTAGATAAAGGGGGAAACCTATGATTTTATGATTGAAATGCTCAATTTGGATTGTTTGAAACTTTAATGTTCTTATAGTTAAGCTCTTAACGTATGATTACTTGTGCATTATTTCGAACATTATTGATGAGAATTATAAGTTGAGAAGGATTTGTTTTAATTGTGAGTTGAGGATTTTGCTTAAGGACAAGCAAATGCTTAAGTGCGGGGATATTTGATAAATCATAATATATACATATTTTTACCCCATGCTTGGCATATTTATGGATGATTTTTCCTTTGTTTTATTGAATTCGATGCTCCTAATCCTTTAAATTCATGTTTTACCCTTAGGTGAGCATAGGAAGGCGAAAAGAGCAAAAAACGGGCCAAAATCAGACAAAATGGGCCTAATTCAGCATGGCACACAGCCTAGGCACTTCTACACGGGTGATCCACACGCCCGTCTGTCTTGGCCCTGTCGACATTAAATCAAGTCAGAATTCCACACGGCCTGAGCACCTTCACACGGGCGTGGCACACGGTCGTGTCCTTATCGAGCCTTTCTAATTCTAGTCGGAAAAGGCTAATTTGGGCATTCCAAAGTCTATATAAACACCCTAGAAGAGGATTAAAGGGACATGGAGAATAGAAGGCAAAAAATACTCTAGATCAGCCATCGGGATCAACTTAGAAGGAGGGTCTACATCAAGACAAAAGTTTTCCATCAAATTTCCTAGAAGTTCTTTGGGTTTTTTTATGTTTTGTTATTTTCCAATTTTTGAGATGTTTTACATTATTATGAACTAAACTTCCTAAATACCTAACGAAGATGAAACCTAAGACGAATCTTATTACTCTTTGAATTATATGATAAATACTTGTTCTTATTCTTAATTGTGAGATTTAACCCTTGCTTTAATATTCCAGGATATTAATTCAAGTTTTTGATGTGCTTATTCAGTGGAGCAAAAGTCCCTGTTTAAGAGTAGATCGTTCATACTTTAGCGGAATTGCATAAAGTCCTAGAGATAAGACGACATAAATCTGTCAGATTAGAGTCAAATCTAATAAGGGAATCCATAGATCGAGTTAATGCAACAATAGGGGTTTTAATTAGAAAGAGATTTCGATTAATCAACCCAGAGTCAGTTGTTTTTAGTCTCAAGAGAGATATTAACATAAATCAGGGATTCCTATAGGTTAAGTCAAGTAAATAAATCATCTAATTCAGAGGTAATAAGTGAAGTCTAGGTGAATTCTTCCTTGGGTATTGTCTTCTCCATTGGTTTTCCAAAAGTATTTTCCAACTTTAATCTCTGTCGCAATCTTAGTTAATTAGATAATTAGTTTTAGTTTAAAAATTCTCTTAATTGTTAGGCTAGATAATAAAAAGATAGTAATTACTAGTACTTTTAGTCCTCGTGGATACGATAATTCTAGTCTCACCATAACTATACTATTGTTCAATAAGTGCACTTGCCTTAGTCGAATTTTTAGTTAGTTTTAGCAACCATCAACTACCAATAACATGCATAATTTTACTTAGATTTCCTAGCATACCAATGAGCCAATCTTAACCATTTAAGAACTAAACCATTAAGCCACATTCAACCATTTACCAAGCATTTATAAACCACATCACACAAGAGATGATTGTGCATTCATGCATATATATATATAAGCTTACAACCAATTCAACCAAAATAAGCCAAGTTACATAGGCAAATACCAAATCAACCCTTTGACAATTACAAGCCAATACATTTGGCCAAATTCATGATGACACGTATAATAAAATGACCAAGTTCCTATACATGCCATATTCTTAAAGTGTTGAAAATCATCAGTACCCAAAATAAAATTTTGATAGTGTGATGTGAACTCCGATAATCTCCAACCCGAGCCAGCTTGGTGACACTGTAAAATATGGAAAATAAAACAGAGTAAGCTATATAGCTTAGTAAGCTCGTATGAAAGATATAAGCTAACCTTACCATAAATTAACATGCAAGTAATTTAACATAAGATAATACAATTTACATTTTCATTTATTCACATTTTTACACACATTTTACAACTTTTACAAATAGGTCCCCTTTTTGACATTTTCATCAAAAATCACTTTGTAAATGTTGTTTATCTAACATCAAACATACATTTTCCACCACTAAACACCAAAATACACACATATTCATCATGGGTCAAATTGTAGACTTTAATCCTTCTCCAAATTGGTCCTTGGAAATGGTAGATTAGGTTAAGACAACTTTAAAAACATAGAAATCATGAAAAACGGGGCAAGAACGGACTTACAATCGAGCTTGAAAGTGGCCAAAACCCTAGCTATGGACTCCCTTGAAAATTCAGCTATGACGATGAAAATGAATAAAAATTTTGACTTTATTTTAGCTTATTAAATCATTTAATTACTAGTTTACCAAAATACCCTTAAAGCAAAACTTTGGAATTTCACTTAACCATTTGTGCACTAAGAAGTATAATGGTCTAATTACCATTTAATGATCTCTAATTTAAGAATTCATAATAGTTAAACACCTTTAGCTAAGGGAACTCAAGTTTGGCACCTATTGCAATTTACTCATTCTAGTAAAATTGAGCGCTCAATCGATAAAATTTCTTAACGAAATTTCCACACAATTATTCTATCACGCTGTAGACCTTAAAATAGAAATAAAATAAATATTTCCACTTCAAATTTGTGGTCCCGAAACCACTATTCTAATTTGACCTTAAAATGGGCTGTTACATCCATCCCCTTGTCCTCAAAGAATTATATGACAGAATATTCACAGACTTCTTATTAAGAAAATTAAAAAAAAATAATATGGGGCCAAAGAGTTTAAAGTTAAAATGAGTTGTGATTCAGTCAGAGCCGAGTACTGGTTAGCAAACACAGAGAGTTTAAAATGAAATGTTATGTTTTTTCAAAAATTCTCTATGATATGTTGTGTCTTTGTTAAAAAAAAATAAGAAGAAGAAGATAGGCTATTCACTGGTAATCAACTTTAACTACTATGGTATCGAAAGGACAAATTAATTAAGATTTCTTTTAAATTGACTTCTAAAAGAATTATGTCAGCAAACAATATTTAGACAAGAAGAAAAAGTAATTTCTTGAATTGGAGCTGAGAAATAGATCAGCTGTGAAGCACGAATGAAAGCTTGTTCAGCTCAATATATATGTTCATATGATGATACCAATGGGAAAGAAATTGTGTATTCGTTTTGAAGATAAATTTAATAATGAGCTTAAAATGTTTGTGCGTGTGATAAAATTTCATAAGTTAGCAATTTTATTTGATTGGAATCAGAAAAATGGAAGAAATTTGTCACCATGAGAAATAGAGCGAGACAAGAGTTTGAGACTTCAACTATAGAAATGCATTCAAAATATTTTCTATTTCCCCGCCAAAGAAAAATGAAAGAGTCGAGTAGCCAGTTTCAGTGTCATCAAGGTTTTACGTCAAAGACAAAAAGCAAGTTATTATCTTAGAGTGAGGCATGACACCCATGGTATAACGAATGAAACCTTAGAGGCACCACTAGAGTGAAATTAAAGTATAGGAAGAATGAGATAGAAAATGGTGTAACACCCCAAACCCGTGACCGTCACTGGATTTGACCACGAGGTGTTACCGGGCTTACTTCCCTTATTTCTCTCTTGGAAATTATGAATTTCTTCGAGCAAAGCTAGCTAAGCTGCGTCCATTGTTACCTTTAAAATCATATCTCGAGTTCCCGAACTCGAAAACCAGTTCCGTAAATTTTCCTGAAACTAGACTCATAATTCCATCTACACATTTTTCTAGAATTTTTGGTCGGGCCAATTGGTACAGTTTATTAGTTAAATTCACCCTGTTTGTGGTTCGACTACACCGACCTTTCATGCATTACGACCTGGATATCATCTCGCTGAGCTCCAATGCTCATACCGTTTGTTTCTAATGAAACTAGACTCAAAGGGAATCTATATATAAGGCATGACTTCTAATTATTTCTGGATAATTTATGGTAAATTTTCAAAGTCGGAGCGGGGATCCGAAACCGTTCGCCCTGTTTCACGAAAACCTGAATATCTCTTAAAATCTGACTCATATGACCGTTTCGTTTCTTCCATATGAAAGTAGATTCATAAAGGTTCAATTTCATAATTTATTCACAATTTAATTCTACTTCTACTATTTTTAGTGATTTTTCAATCTCACCTCACTCTTCTTTGGCAGATCTCATTACTAAAGCAAACAATGACTATTTCATAATTCTTCCATGGCCAACTATAATTCATCATACATAATACAAGCTATGGCCACCTTATCAAAATTAAGGTTTCTAAGACTTGTGACTATAGGTTTTAGAATCACACTCAACCGACCACATAGGCCATTTTCGCATGGCTTAAAGTTTACAACCCAAAATTCAACAAAACAAAATAGCCTATACATGCCAAATGTTCTCCTAGATCGACTAAGGAGACAATACCAAAAGATTGTTCACGGTGTGATGACTTGACGACGGTTCCGAGTACACAAGAGACGAGTCCAAGAGACCTAAAATGGGTGACAAGAAAACACCGAGTGAGTTTATAACTCAAGAAGCCATAAGCATTCCACAACCATCCATTAACAAAATTATTACAACATGAAATAATGAACGAGGCTAAGTACTCCATCCATATCGAACTATATCATAGTTCCTTGGACCTTCGGTTCAATCTCATACCAAGTCATACATCCACATTTCATATTCTATACAATAAGATATCCGAGGCATTTTACACACCAACTCATTTTCACCACAATCATACAATTGCAATCATCACATAGATTTAAAGCTTACCAAGCTCAACCCCGAGCATGAACATATTACCTATTCGTCATGAGCTCAAGGTACTTACCCGATCCGCTGTCCATACTCAACTCGATGGAGACACACCTCCATATAATTGTTCGATCGGAGATATTTATATATATATATAGAGCACACACGGTGCTTAATACTCGATTTCGCACACTTAGTGCCATGCGATTTAAGCCCGCACACATAGTGCCATACCCTTCGAGCACGCACACTTAGTGCCATATATTTCCAGCATGCACACTTAGTGCCATATATTTCAAAGACGCACACTTAGTGCCATATATTTCCAACACGCACACTTAGTGCCAATCTAAATCACCGTACACACGTATTGTTCAAGACACTTAGTGCCGAAAGCAAACTTTCTACACATTTCACTATTTCTTTTACATTCAACAATTGTCATCACTCCATACACATACAATTTCATTTATATATATATAGCATCCCATTAAACACAATTGCATAGATTTTACAATCATTTAAGCAATATCAAACATATGTGCTTAATGACTTACCTTGTGTTGGGCAAATAATTCTAAGTCGGCTACTCGTTGACCTTCGATTTCCCCTTGTTGGACGCCTCTCCTTTAGGATCTTGAGCTTAAACAAACAAATTAACTCATTCAATCGCTTTGGTACATATGTTGGTATCCACATTCTAATGATCATATAACATACGGAACGACATGTTAAAATTTTTATCTTGCTACCTTATGTTCTTGGCTATTCGGCCAATAGCCTTATGCAATTTTACTATTCTATCAATAATCCAATCACACATACACATATACATATTCGTATATTAAATAGCCACCCTCACTAACCACCCATTTTAGTTGATTTTATACAATCAAAGGCAATATCATGATTGGGTATACCTAAATAGCCGAATGTGCTAAAATTGATCTAACATCACCTATACCCTTGATTGAATGGCCGAATACTTATACTATCAATTATAGTATCGATTTTATTCTTTCAAACACATAGTCCCCATTCGGCCCTAACCATTTACTTAACGTATGTGTACAAATTCCATCTCAAAATTAGGAGTTGCAACTACAACTAGGTTACCACAATGCTCATCAATGACCGAATGCCTAAGCACAACTCTACTAAAATTTATCCAACATCATTAACTTTGCCCTTCACTATTTTTTTTTCTAAACATCATATACAAAGTAACTTACATGTATATATAAAACCAACCTTGCTAGCACAATATCCCTTAACCAAATATCATAAACCCAAGCCACATATATAGTTCATCAAGGCCTTTCATTGGCCACATTCGCACCCTCCCTTATGAACAAACCAATTTCAACTTTCATGAAAATATATGTACCAAGAGCTTCAACTACTTGGCCAAATACCAAACCTCCAAACAACCAAATTTAATCCATGGAATGAATAGAACTTGAACTAATCACCTCATTTACATCTAAATTTCCAAGGGTTTCAAAGTGCTTACCTCTTCCTAAGCATCAACCAAGCCAAATCATGCACAAAAGAATTCCCTTCTTCTTCCTCCTCCAAGCCACGGCAATAGAGAATAGAATGAGCATTTTCCTTTTTTTTTTTTTTTCTCTCTAGTTACGGCACAATGGGGGGGCATCCATGCTCATTTTTTTGTTCATTTCTTTAATGCTAGCTATTATTTTATGGCTTCCTACATACACCACTAGCATAACATGTTGGAAACATGTTCCCTTGCCCATAATTTTGTCATGGCCGGCCACTAACCTTGTCAAATGGGTTATTTGACATGCAACTCCATTTATTTTACTTCATTCCTTTATTAACCTCTTAAAATTAGCCACATATAATTAAATCCTTTCACATGAGTCCTTTTTCTTTCAATTCACCTTCAAATTAACTAAATCAAAGAATTAAAAAAATTCACACATGCATTTTCACATATTTAGACAGTAACTATCATACTCAAATAATTTAGTGACTCGGTTTAGCGGTCCCGAAACCGCTTTCCGACTAGGGTCACTTTAGGGATGTCACAAATGGAGTACTCAAACAAGATGCAAGTAAAAAAGGGTTTACTCACTAAGTTCTCGTGAGCTTACCTCTGTGTCTTTTATGTCTCAGGTCTGCTGATTTAATGTGACGCAATGGCTACGCTAAGGTGTGGTAAGTTGGGATGTTATGCATACATTACGAGTGAATCAGTGTGTTCGAAAATGACAAGAATACTACAATCAAACTAGACAAACCATTCATAACCCTAACAATATAGATAAAATATGTTGGCCAGGTAAGGGATGCCAATGATAGTGTTTAAGGGCAATATAAGTGACACATATATATATTTGTACTAGTAAGTTCTTGATGGGTAAAAAATTTTGTTAAATGATTGTAAGTATACATTGTACACTCAGATGATTTGTTGGATGGGCAGCATTACCTAATAAGATGTATAAGTTTGAAAATTTTGTATGAACAAGTTTAATTAAAAATAATAAAAGAGCATAACACCCTCGATCAGGATCCGAAAAATAGGATCGAGTTTAGGATGTTTCAAGTTTTGGTATCAGAGTCTAGGATTAGACGATTCACAAATGATGAAAGATGAATAAGCCCTGTATGCATAAGGTGCTGAGCCTAGCGGAGTCTCTCAGGTATGCTTAGATAGTTTTGTTTATACGTAAAGTAAAGAATGTAAAGAAATGAAAAGCATATCATAGAAAGGTGAAGATCACTCTATTGATAAAGCTTGAAATACAAAGGGGGAGTAATGAAAAGAAAAGTGCAAAGCTAGATGAGAGAACATTTTAGCTTCCTCCTTCAACAGGCTGATTAACGGGCTCAATTGAAGCTCCTCTGGTTGAGAATGACCTTCAGGACCCTGTTCTTCGCCTGTTAGAACCTCCTCCTCTTTCTCAATTCTAGGTGTAGAAGGGATAGAAAGGACAACATATTTCTTCCACTTTTTCTAGAGGACCTCCCACTCCCCGTTGTTAGGATTGTAAACATAGAAGCAGAGTGAGTCTATAGAAACATTCTTTAAACACCTGAAGTTTACATTGCTTAGGTTGAAGGGACCTGCGACCACTTGGGCATGGAGGATTAGGTTTGTCGTCCACTCAGGTAAGGCCTCAATAAGATTTCTCTGTGTCTCTTGTTGGTACTTCTTAAAGACATCCTCGTGAAAAAAACTCTCTCTCTTTCTAGAGCTTCTTGGTGACTCTCATCTCAAGCCTTGATCTTCCCCTAAAAGGCATGGTTCTCATTCATCAAGGAAGTGACTTTCTCCTTGAGTCACTCAATTTCAGCTTAAACCTCTTTATGTTTCTCTCTCAAGTTTGAAAGTTATGCGTCCATTTTCTAGACAAAGATATTGGCCTCTTGATGTTTCTGGCCTTGTTCAGCTAATGAGTGTTCGCCAGCTTTCACAGCCATTTCTAAGTCAAATAGTTTATTCCTGTACCACCGGCTGGCATTTTTGAAAGCCCCATGCAAAGACTTTGCTCAATAAATGAAATCTCTAAGACCTATTCCATGATCGTGAAAAGATCCTCATTTGAAATAGAGGCGAGGCAAGAAGAGAAAGCCTTCTTTAGTTGAGGGATGGGAAAATGCTACTTGACCCAATAGGGGCAGTGTTAGGAATTTGAAGAGAATGCACTGTTGGTTGGATCACAAGAGTCACTTCTCCAAGACTTTAAGATTGAGAAGGATCTGGAGAAAGCATAAAAGAACCAAGGTAGTGAGTAGATTCCCCTGGGGTTTATGGGTCCTTTGGAAGAGTAAGGGCTGATGGAGTAGGGATAGTTGCAATTAAAGGCACTCTATCGGACTTATGCTTTACTAAAGGGGGACACCCACTTGTTTCATACTTTTGTATGCTCTCGTTCGTTCTAATTCTCTTCTTTGATTTCCATGCTACTAATTTCTTAGGTGGAGTAGCAATAGTCTTTCCTGAACCATGAGTTTCCTTAAGGATTGATGAGACGTCTATCTCTTGTGAATTAGAAGAAGAGGAAGGTCATACACCATCAATGATAAAGTTAGCTTAATGAGAAGAAGAAGTAGAATCAGAAACAACAATAGTAATGATATTCTAGTTTCATGGAGAGAAGCCACAAATGTGGTAAAAGTAGAAGTGTGGCTCTCTTTTGCGCCATAGTAGTATTTTTGCTAAATCATCATCTGAGGTAAACGACCAAGCTTTATAGAAAAAAAAGCACACTTTGACCATCTAATGCCATGTTGGGCCCACTCCCTCAAAATCCATTTGGGCTAAGCTCGTAATTATTGAAATATGTTTCTGATTGAAACTAGTCCCACCAAGTCTAACACACGTCCCTTTTTCAACCACTTAGACTGAACTTCAGAAAGCACAAAATCCAGTGGTTGCCACTGATTACATGTACTCTTCTTAGGTGGAGTAGCAATAGTCTTTCTTGAACCATGAGTTTCCTTAAGGATTGATGAGACGTTTATCTCTTGAGAATTGGAAGAAGATGAAGGTCATACACCATCAATGAGAAAGTTAGCTTAATGAGAAGAAGAAGCAGAATCAGAAACAACAATAGTAATGATATTCTAGTTTCATGGAAAGAAACCATAAATGTGGTAAAAGTAGAAGTGTGGCTCTCTTTTGCGCCATAGTAGTATTTTTGTTAAATCATCATCTAAGGTACACAACCAAGCTTTATAGGAAAAAAAGCAAACTTTGACCATCTAATGCCATGTTGGGCCCACTCCCTCAAAATCCATTTGGGCTAAGCTCGTAATTATTGAAATATGTTTCTGACTGAAACTAGTCCCACCAAGTCTAACACACGTCCCTTTTTCAACCGCTTAGTCTGAACTTCAGAAAACACAAAATCCAGTGGTTGCCACTGATTACATGTACTCTTCTTAGGGAAAGACCACCTAGTTGGAAAACCAAAACCCAACTCAAAATTACTATTGACCCGATGAATTTACCCTTCCGTAGATGAAGGGTTGAAATACTATTCCAGATGATGGGCTTGCATCCCAAATGCACATTGAAATGGGAATTGCTGGCAGAAACACCCTGTGTAGCCACTTTTAGTTGATAAAACTTTTGGAAAACCCCAAGCATTGGCGGTTCGTTGTGCATGCAATGGTTAATGTAGTAAGACACCAGGGTCCACCAATATATAGCCAATAATTGCCCCAATGCAGTGTCGTATTCATTCAAGACGACACAGAAGAAAGGATTCAGAGGTAAATGGAAACCGACTTCTAGTGTAACACCCCTTACCCGTGTTTGACATCGGAACAGGGTACGAGGCATTACTGGACTTAATCACTAATCATCGTATAAAAATTGATTCATAATTTCACTCTAATTTAAAACTTCTTCAAACACATTCAAGCTATCCCTTAAAAAGAGCTTACAAGCCCCATATCATGCTTTAATTCAACCACACACATAGGCAGGCATGCACTTTCATAAATTGCATCATTTAATTAATAACATAATCAAGACTATCTACATTAAATGACTTTATACAATAGAGACCTTCAAATATCATAGGTCAGTATTTTAAGCCAATTCCTAGCAACTTAATAACAATTAAATGAGTCTCCATACATGCCAAAGACTTAAAATACTTTAAAACCTTTATATATCAATCAATAGTTTGATAGTGTGATTTAACCTCTGGTGACTTCCAACTTGCGCTAACATTTGCGACACTATAGGAAAAAGGAAAGGAAGGGAGTAAGCATTATAGCTTAGTAAGTAAGTATGTAAATATTAATAAACAATACATTATCATACTTTAAACAAAGTCACAATATGTTCCCGGAATATTACCATCACAAACACACATACTTTCACTATTACAATCATAAACAGGTTCAAAATAAGCTATCTAGCAGAGTACCAGCAACTAAATTATTTATTTCTAGAGCTACAGAACTCCAAATTACAAATCGTTAATTTTCCTTGAAACTAGATTCACATATATTCTTACCATAAAATTTTCAGAATTTTTGGTCTAGCCAATTAGTACAGTTTATTCATTGAAGTTACCCCTATTTCACTGCTCAATTGTTCTGACCACTCTTCACTACAAATCAATTTTCTCCTCATATAGTGTAACACCCCAAACCCGTGACCGTCACTGGATTTGACCACGAGGTGTTACCGGGCTTACTTCCCTTATTTCTCTCTTGGAAATTATGAATTTCTGTTCCAGGCAGGCTAGCTAACTGCGTCACTATTACCTTAAAAATCATATCTCGAGTTCCCGAACTCGAAAACCAGTTCCGTAAATTTTCCCTGAAACTAGACTCATAATTCCATCTACACGTTTTTTTCTAGAATTTTTGGTGGGGCCAATTGGTACAGTTTATTAGTTAAAGTCACCCCTGTTTTCAGGGTTCGACTACACTGACCTTTGCGCATTACGACCTGGATATCATCTCGTACAGAGCTCCAATGCTCATACCGTTTGTTTCTAATGAAACTAGACTCAAAGGGGAATCTATGAATATAATGCATGACTTCTAATTATTTCTGGATAATTTATGGTAAATTTTCAAAGTCGGAGCAGGGGATCCAGAAACCGTTCTGGCCCTGTTTCACGAAAACCTGAATATCTCTTAAAATCTGACTCATATGACCGTTTCGTTTCTTCCATATGAAAGTAGATTCATCAAGGTTCAATTTCATAATTTATTCACTATTTAATTCTACTTCTACTATTTTTAGTGATTTTTCAATCTCACCTCACTGCTGCTGGCAGCATCTGTTACTAAAGCAAACAATGACTATTTCATAATTCTTCCATGGCCAACTATAATTCATCATACATAATACAAGCTATGGCCACCTTATCAAAATTAAGGTTTCTAAGACTTGTGACTATAGGTTTTAGAATCACACTCAACCGACCACATAGGCCATTTTCGCATGGCTTAAAGTTTACAACCCAAAATTCAACAAAACAAAATAGCCTATACATGCCAAATGTTCTCCTAGATCGACTAAGGAGACAATACCAAAAGATTGTTCGCCGTGTGATGACTTGACGACGGTTCCGAGTACACAAGAGACAAGTCCAAGAGACCTAAAATGGGTGACAAGAAAACACCGAGTGAGTTTATAACTCAAGAAGCCATAAGCATTCCACAACCATCCATTAACAAAATTATTACAACATGAAATAATGAACGAGGCTAAGTACTCCATCCATATCGAACTATATCATAGTTCCTTGGACCTTCGGTTCAATCTCATACCAAGTCATACATCCACATTTCATATTCTATACAATAAGATATTTGAGGCATTTTACACACCAACTCATTTTCACCACAATCATACAATTGCAATCATCACATAGATTTAAAGCTTACCAAGCTCAACCCCGAGCATGAACATATTACCTATTCGTCATGAGCTCAAGGTACTTACCCGATCCGCTGTCCATACTCAACTCGATGGAGACACACCCTCCATATAATTGTTCGATCGGAGATATTTATATATATAGAGTACGCACACACAGTGCTTAATACTCGACTTCGCACACTTAGTGCCATGCGATTTAAGCCCGCACACATAGTGCCATACCCTTCGAGCTCGCACACTTAGTGCCATATATTTCCAGCATGCACACTTAGTGCCATATATTTCAAAGACGCACACTTAGTGCCATATATTTCCAGCATGCACACTTAGTGCCATATATTTCCAGACGCACACTTAGTGCCATATATTTCCAAAGACGCACACTTAGTGCCAATCTCGTCACCGTACACACGTATTGCCCGACACTTAGTGCCGAAAGCAAACTTTCTACACATTTCACTATTTCTTTTACATTCAACAATTGTCATCACTCCATACACATACAATTTCATTTATATATATATAGCATCCCATTAAACACAATTGCATAGATTTTACAATCATTTAAGCATTATCAAACATATGTGCTTAATGACTTACCTTGTGTTGGGCAAATAATTCTAAGTCGGCTACTCATTGACCTTCGATTTCCCCTTGTTGGACGCCTCTCCTTCAGGATCTTGAGCTTAAACAAACAAATTAACTCATTCAATCGCTTTGGTACATATGTTGGTATCCACATTCTAATGATCATATAACATACGAACGACATGGTAAAATTTTTATCTTGCTACCTTATGTTCTTGGCTATTCGCCAATAGCCTTATGCAATTTACTATTCTATCAATAATCCAATCACACATACAGATACATATTCAGTATATTAAATAGCCACCCTCACTAACCACCCATTTTAGTTGATTTTATACAATCAAAGGCAATATCATGATTGGGTATACCTAAATAGCCAAATGTGCTAAAATTGATCTAACATCACCTATACCCTTGATTGAATGGCGAATACTTATACTATCAATTATAGTATCGATTTTATTCTTTCAAACACATAGTCCCCATTCGCCCTAAACATTTACTTAACGTATGTGTACAAATTCCATCTCAAAATTAGGAGTTGCAACTACAACTAGGTTACCACAATGCTCATCAATGACCGAATGCCTAAGCACAACTCTACTAAAATTTATCCAACATCATTAACTTTGCCCTTCACTATTTTTTTTTCTAAACATCATATACAAAGTAACTTACATGTATATATAAAACCAACCTTGCTAGCACAATATCCCTTAACCGAATATCATAAACCCAAGCCACATATATAGTTCATCAAGGCCTTTCATTGGCCACATTCGCACCCTCCCTTATGAACAAACCAATTTCAACTTTCATGAAAATATATGTACCAAGAGCTTCAACTACTTGGCCAAATACCAAACCTCCAAACAACCAAATTTAATCCATGGAATGAATAGAACTTGAACTAATCACCTCATTTACATCTAAATTTCCAAGGGTTTCAAAGTGCTTACCTCTTCCTAAGCATCAACCAAGCCAAATCATGCACAAAAGAATTCCTTCTTCTTCCTCCTTCAAGCCACGGCAATGGAGAATAGAATGAGCATTTTCCTTCTTTTTTTTGTTTTTTCTCTCTAGTTACGGCACAATGGGGGCATCCATGCTCATTTTTTGTTCATTTCTTTAATGCTAGCTATTATTTTATGGCTTCCTACATACACCACTAGCATAACATGTTGGAAACATGTTCCTTGCCCATAATTTTGTCATGGCGGCCACTAACCTTGTCAAATGGGTTATTTGACATGCAACTCCATTTATTTTACTTCATTCCTTTATTAACCTCTTAAAATTAGCCACATATAATTAAATCCTTTCACATGAGTCCTTTTCTTTCAATTCACCTTCAAATTAACTAAATCAAAGAATTAAAAAATTCACACATGCATTTTCACATATTTAGACAAGAACTATCATACTCAAATAATTTAGTGACTTCGGTTTAGCGGTCCCAAAACCGCTTCCGACTAGGGTCACTTTAGGGATGTCACAACTCTCCCCACTTAAGAAATTTTCGTCCCGAAAATCTTACCGTAAATAGGTTTGGGTATCGCTCTTTCATAGAGTTCTCGGGTTCCCAAGTGGCTTCTTCAATTCGTGTTTATGCCACAACACCTTCACTAGTGGGATTTTCTTATTTCGCAACTCTTTTACTTCATGCATCGAATGCGAACTGGCTCCTCTTCATAGCTCAAATTAGGTGAATCTCAATCTCGGATGGAGCGATTACGTGCGACGGTCGGATCTATATCGTCAAGCATCGAGACATGGAAAACGTTAGAATCTTTTCGAGCTCGAAGGTGATTAATTGGTATGTGACCGGTCCGACTCGTTCGGATACTTCATACTGCCCGATGAACCTTAGACCCAATTTGCCCTTACGACCAAATCTAAACACCTTCTTCCAGGGTGAGACTTTGAGAAATACCTTGTCTCCCACGATATTCAATGTCTTTTCTTCTCAAATCCGCATACGACTTTTGGCGATCCAAGTAGCTTTCAAACTTTCACGGATTACTCGAACTTTCGCTCGGTATCCTTAATCAAATCAACCTCAAGATTTTACTTTCACTAAGTTCGGTCCAAAATAATGGGTACGGCATTTACGACAGTATAAAGCCTCGTAAGGCACCATCTTAATGCTTGATTGAAAACTATTGTTGTAGGCGAATTCAATCAAGGGTAAATACCGTTCCCATGACCCACTAAACTCAAGGATACAACATCTCAACATATCCTCGAGTATTTGAATTATCCGTTCGGATTGACCATCGGTTTGGGGATGAAAAGCGTGCTAAAATGCGCTTTGGTACCCAAAGCCTCTTGCAATTTCTTCCAAAATCGAGATGTAAATCTTGGGTCTCTATCCGACACGATAGAAATAGGTACCCCATGCAATTGAACAATTTGGGAGACGATAATTACGCCAATTTGTCAGCGAAAAATCCGTATGACAGGATAAAATGAGCAGACTTGGTCGGTCTATCAACAATGACCCGCATCGAGTCTTTCTTATTTCGAGTCAACGGTAACCCGCATACACAAAGTCCACTATTACTCGATCCCATTTCCATTCGGGTATCATGATTGGTCAAGTAATCCCGATGGCACTTGATGTTGCGCTTTCACTTGTTGACATATTAAACATTTTGAAACAAATTAAAATGTCTCGTTTCATACCGAGCCACCAAAATTGGCGTTTGGATCATTGTACATTTTAGTACTACCGGGTGGATGACATTCGACTCTGTGAGCCTCGTTCAAAATCATTGAAACAAGTCCCGAATTCCTTGGAATACATAATCGACCCTTAAACGTCAAGCAATCATGGTCGTCAATCTGAAATTCCGATTCCTCATTCGAAACACATTCGGCTCGCTTAGCGACCAATTCGGCGTCGACCTTCTGAGATTCAAGTACTTGATGAATCAATAACGGTTTGGCCTCTAATTCGACTACTAGCACATCATTGGGTGAAACGGATAGGTGAGCATCCATCACTCTCAAAGCAAATAGTGCTTTACGACTTAAAGCATCGGCCACCACGTTGGCCTTTCTCGGGTGATAGTCAATGATGAGTTCATAGTCTTTCAACAACTCAAGCCAACGTCTTTGTCGCAGGTTTAAATCTCTCTGAGTCATCAAATATTTTAGACTCTTGTGGTCCGAATAAATATGACACCTTTCTCCAAACAAGTAATGCCGCCATATCTTCAAGGCGAACACTATGGCTGCTAGTTCAAGGTCATGGGTCGGATAGTTTCTCTCATGCGGCTTTAGTTGTCTCGACGCGTAAGCCACAACTCGACCTTCTTGCATCAACACACAACCTAACCCAAGCAAGGATGCGTCACTATAAATGACAAACTCTTTGCCGGACTCCAGCTGTACTAGCACTGGGGCCTCGGTTAAATAGGTTTTTTTGTCGATCGAAACTTTCTTGACAGCGTTCCGACCACTCGAACTTAACATCTTTTTGGAGTAGTTTCGTCATCGGTGCAGCTATCATCGAAAAACCTTTCACAAATCGTCGATAGTATCCGCAAGCCCCAAAAGCTCCTAACTTCGGTAACATTTCTGAGGTTTCCAATCGACTATGGCGAAATTTTGTTTGGGTCCACCGACGACACCGATGATGACACCACGTGCCCCAAAAAGCTAACCTCTCTCAACCAAAATTCACATTTACTGAACTTTGCGTATAACTGCTTATCTCGTAAGATTTGCAACACTAGCCTCAACTACTCCTTTCCGTCTCTTTACTTTCAAGCACACACGCAAGGTATGTTTCACACCCTTTTCACATATCTCCAAGCGGTCATAGAAGATATTATCGCGGCACTCCTTTTAAATCATGAGACTCGACTCGGACTACCTCGTTATTTGCACTCCTCAAATCAATGGTTTTCCTTTTGCAGTCCACCCTTTGCATCATGTACGGTCACCAATCCATACCAAGAATAACATTGAATTCATCAAATGGTAGAAGCATCGGATCGGTAAAAACAGATTCTCGAATTATTAGGGGCATCTCTTGCACACTTTATCAACGAGTACGTATTGACCCAAAGGGTTTGACACTGAATTACGAACTCGAGAGACTCAACGGTAGAGTCTTCTTGGATGCTAAGGTTTCACATACATATGAATGAGTAGAACCGGTCAATCAATGCAATCACACTAGTATCAAAGAGAGTAAAAGTACCAATGATAACGTCGGGGAGAATGCCTCCTCTCGTATGCAGATGGCATATGCTCTAGCAGAGCACGGTCTCGGATCGAACAACCGTGTCGAGGCTCCTCTCTAATTACCACCCCTACCTCCGAAATTCTCGGGGCCTACCTCTCAGCCGTCGTTCCACTAGGTCTTGTACCTTGCATCTTATTCTTCTCATCTAGCTCAGTGCAATCTCTAATGAAGTGGTCCTTTGAACCACATTCATAATGAGCCCTATTAACAGACTTACCCCAACATTCACCTAGGTGTCGTCTTCCACATTGGGGGCATTCAGGTTTCTCTTGACGATTATTGCCCACACTAGCTACCGAAGTAGCTCGGGAGTCCGTCAATGGTCGGGCTCTGATGGAAATTCCCGCAGTCGCCCTCGACTTATTAGTGTCCTCCCTGAACTTCTTTACAGCCGAGAACAGAGCTTTACTCGCCGATCTTTTACGATAATCTCTTGCTTCAAATTCAGCCTTCTTCTTCTCCTTTCCAAGTTCTTCCGCCTTGCAGGCTCGTTCGACCAGTGTTACGAACTCCCTTATCTCCAAAATACCCACTAGTAGCTTTAAATCTTCATTCAATCCTTCTTCAAATCTTTTGCACATAGCAACCTCATCAGCCACACACTCCCGAGCATACCGACTAAGTCTTACGAACTCATGTTCGTATTCAGATACTGTCATACGGCCTTGCTTGAGCTCCAAGAATTCCTTACGCTTTTGATCGATGAACCGTTGACTAATATATTTCTTCTGAAATTCCGTTTGGAAGAAATCCCAAGTAACTTGTTCCTTTGGGACTATGGAAATTAAGGTCCTCCACCAATAGTAGGTGAGTCTCTTAACAAGGATATAGCACACTTAAGACATTCATCGGTGTGCATGACAGTTCATCAAACACTCTAATGGTGTTATCAAGCGAGCTCGGCCTTTTCGGCATCATCAAGAACTATGGCCTTGAACTCCTCATTTCGCTTCCTAATCAGGTCTGGTGGTTTGCTTAGCCTCACGGGATCGAAGAATCGGAGGCATTGCGGGCTCTTGGGCGGAGTATTTAAATTCGGGAATGGTTGGACAGCCGGATTGGTTCGGGCATATTGCGCGACCCACTCATTCATCATGGTGAAGAAGGCTTGTTTCGCCCTCCATTTTGATTATTCGTGGATGATCGAGGCTCAACAGGCGGTGTCCCTTGCGGAGCAGCCGCTACACCTTCAACGTCATCCATGAAGGGTCTCTCTACCGGGTTCCATTTGCTAATCAAAACAAAAATTTCAACCGTCAAGTCATCACATTTTTTAGCACTAACAATTTGGCATGTATAGCTAAACTTACACGCTATGGTAGTCCTAGAACCGACTAAACCTGGCTCGATACCAATAAAATGTAACACCCCAAACCCGTGACCGTCCTTTGGATTTGACCACGAGGTGTTACCGGCTTACTTCCTTATTTCTCTCTTGGAAATTATGAATTTCTGTTCCAGGCAGGCTAGCTAACTGCGTCACTATTACCTTAAAAATCATATCTCGAGTTCCCGAACTCGAAAACCAGTTCCGTAAATTTTCCCTGAAACTAGATTCATAATTCCATCTACAAATTTTTTTCTAGAATTTTTGGTGGGGCCAATTGGTACAGTTTATTAGTTAAAGTCACCCCTGTTTCAGGGTTCGACTACACTGACCTTTGCGCATTACGACCTGGATATCATCTCGTACAGAGCTCCAATGCTCATACCGTTTGTTTCTAATGAAACTAGACTCAAAGGGGAATCTATGAATATAATGCATGACTTCTAATTATTTCTGGATAATTTATGGTAAATTTTCAAAGTCGGAGCAGGGGATCCAGAAACCGTTCTGGCCCTGTTTCACGAAAACCTGAATATCTCTTAAAATCTGACTCATATGACCGTTTCGTTTCTTCCATATGAAAGTAGATTCATCAAGGTTCAATTTCATAATTTATTCACTATTTAATTCTACTTCTACTATTTTTAGTGATTTTTCAATCTCACCTCACTGCTGCTGGCAGCATCTGTTACTAAAGCAAACAATGACTATTTCATAATTCTTCCATGGCCAACTATAATTCATCATACATAATACAAGCTATGGCCACCTTATCAAAATTAAGGTTTCTAAGACTTGTGACTATAGGTTTTAGAATCACACTCAACCGACCACATAGGCCATTTTCGCATGGCTTAAAGTTTACAACCCAAAATTCAACAAAACAAAATAGCCTATACATGCCAAATGTTCTCCTAGATCGACTAAGGAGACAATACCAAAAGATTGTTCGCGGTGTGATGACTTGACGACGGTTCGAGTACACAAGAGACAAGTCCAAGAGACCTAAAATGGGTGACAAGAAAACACCGAGTGAGTTTATAACTCAGTAAGCCATAAGCATTCCACAACCATCCATTAACAAAATTATTACAACATGAAATAATGAACGAGGCTAAGTACTCCATCCATATCGAACTATATCATAGTTCCTTGGACCTTCGGTTCAATCTCATACCAAGTCATACATCCACATTTCATATTCTATACAATAAGATATTTGAGGCATTTTACACACCAACTCATTTTCACCACAATCATACAATTGCAATCATCACATAGATTTAAAGCTTACCAAGCTCAACCCCGAGCATGAACATATTACCTATTCGTCATGAGCTCAAGGTACTTACCCGATCCGCTGTCCATACTCAACTCGATGGAGACACACCTCCATATAATTGTTCGATCGGAGATATTTATATATATATATATAGAGTACGCACACACATTGCTTAATACTCGATTTCGCACACTTAGTGCCATGCGATTTAAGCCCGCACACATAGTGCCATACCCTTGAGCTCGCACACTTAGTGCCATATATTTCCAGCATGCACACTTAGTGCCATATATTTCCAGCACGCACACTTAGTGCCATATATTTCCAGCATGCACACTTAGTGCCATATATTTCCAGACGCACACTTAGTGCCATATATTTCCAAAGACGCACACTTAGTGCCAATCTAAATCACCGTACACACGTGTTGCAAGACACTTAGTGCCGAAAGCAAACTTTCTACACATTTCACTATTTCTTTTACATTCAACAATTGTCATCACTCCATACACATACAATTTCATTTATATATATATAGCATCCCATTAAACACAATTGCATAGATTTTACAATCATTTAAGCATTATCAAACATATGTGCTTAATGACTTACCTTGTGTTGGGCAAATAATTCTCAGTCGGTTACTCATTGACCTTCGATTTCCCCTTGTTGGACGCCTCTCCTTTAGGATATTGAGCTTAAACAAACAAATTAACTCATTCAATCGCTTTGGTACATATGTTGGTATCCACATTCTAATGATCATATAACATACGGAACGACATGGTAAAATTTTTATCTTGCTACCTTATGTTCTTGGCTATTCGGCCAATAGCCTTATGCAATTTACTATTCTATCAATAATCCAATCACACATACACAGATACATATTCGTATATTAAATAGCCACCCTCACTAACCACCCATTTTAGTTGATTTTATACAATAAAAGGCAATATCATGATTGGGTATACCTAAATAGCCGAATGTGCTAAAATTGATCTAACATCACCTATACCCTTGATTGAATGGCCGAATACTTATACTATCAATTATAGTATCGATTTTATTCTTTCAAACACATAGTCCCCATTCGCCCTAAACATTTACTTAACATTATGTGTACAAATTCCATCTCAAAATTAGGAGTTGCAACTACAACTAGGTTACCACAATGCTCATCAATGACCGAATGCCTAAGCACAACTCTACTAAAAATTTATCCAACATCATTAACTTTGCCCTTCACTATTTTTTTTTCTAAACATCATATACAAAGTAACTTACATGTATATATAAAACCAACCTTGCTAGCACAATATCCCTTAACCGAATATCATAAACCCAAGCCACATATATAGTTCATCAAGGCCTTTCATTGGCCACATTCGCACCCTCCCTTATGAACAAACCAATTTCAACTTTCATGAAAAATATATGTACCAAGAGCTTCAACTACTTGGCCAAATACCAAACCTCCAAACAACCAAATTTAATCCATGGAATGAATAGAACTTGAACTAATCACCTCATTTACATCTAAATTTCCAAGGGTTTCAAAGTGCTTACCTCTTCCTAAGCATCAACCAAGCCAAATCATGCACAAAAGAATTCCTTCTTCTTCCTCCTTCAAGCCACGGCAATGGAGAATAGAATGAGCATTTTCCTTCTTTTTTTTTTTGTTTTTTCTCTCTAGTTACGGCACAATGGGGGCATCCATGCTCATTTTTTGTTCATTTCTTTAATGCTAGCTATCATTTTATGGCTTCCTACATACACCACTAGCATAACATGTTGGAAACATGTTCCTTGCCCATAATTTTGTCATGGCGGCCACTAACCTTGTCAAATGGGTTATTTGACATGCAACTCCATTTATTTTACTTCATTCCTTTATTAACCTCTTAAAATTAGCCACATATAATTAAATCCTTTCACATGAGTCCTTTTTCTTTCAATTCACCTTCAAATTAACTAAATCAAAGAATTAAAAAAATTCACACATGCATTTTCACATATTTAGACAGTAACTATCATACTCAAATAATTTAGTGACTCGGTTTAGCGGTCCCAAAACCGCTTTCCGACTAGGGTCACTTTAGGGATGTCACATATAGAATCCAAAGGATGTTGTAGTTTATTTCATTTGAAACTAGACTCATTAAGGATTTCAAAAATATAAATTATATCCCATAATTATTTTTGTACAATTTTTAATGATTTTTCCAAGTCAGAATAGGGGATCACGTAGTTATTCTAACCAGTCTCTCAAAAACTTAAAATCTCATAATATAGAATTCCTTTGCTTGCTCTGTTTCTGTTATATGAAAATAGACTCATTAAGCTCTAATTTGATATTTCATTCAGTCTCTGATTCAATTTCTACTATTTTTGGCAAATTTTTAGATTCACATCACTACAACTATCTAGAACAGTTTTATTGTCAATTTTGATATTTCACACTTCAATTGTATTCATCACTTTCCCATAACAATCTTTCCAATTTCCCATCACATATCGAGCATATTGCTCATAAGTTACACATGTATATACTTACACTTATCATCACAAAGTAATACACAATTTCATTTAATCAATTTCCCAGTTGAACGCTTGAATAATATGAGATCTGTGATGGTATCGCATTACGCCCACCTTTAAAATCGATGCTCTCTTGTACAAATAGTGGCCTTCACTTAGCACCACTCATGTGACCTAGCTCGATTGTACACATAATTTTGGCTCTCTTGTACACATAGTGAACACTTAGTACCACCCATGTGACCTAGCCAGTTATCTCGTAGCTCTCTTGTCTACATGGTGTCCTTCACCTGGAACCACGCATGCGACCTAGCTACATATATCCCGTAGCTCTCTTGTCTACATGGTGTACACATAGTATCACCCATGTGACCTAGCTACATCATAATGTCTCGTAGCTCTCTTGTACACATGATGTGCACTCAGCACCATACATGTGACCTAGCTACATACCATCTGTATCATCCAATCTTTCCTAAGGTTCAACCGGGATTTCTCTCTCTTTCTAATACTTGATTCCATACTTCCAATAGTTAAATTATAATTCAAAAATCAGCTACAATACATAAAATATGCTGAAATACAAAAACATAATAAAGATAATGTATTATTTACATACAAACTTACATACTTTCTCATTTCCATGTTGAATTAATATTGAACATTTAAATCATCATAATTATACTTACTTTCAACACCTCGGAAATCATAGTTAATATATCAATTTTACATTGAAACATGCATAAATTAATGCTTATTATACATATGAACTTACCTTGATACTAAAACAGCCATTTTACCAACTTTCCCGATTTTCAATTTTTCTCCCATTCTAGATTCAAATCTCATTTTCCGGGATTTAAAACATCATATTTTACTTATTTAATTAATTTAATATTCAAAAAAGTCCTTAACTCAAACTTTGGCAAAATTACAATTTTGCCCCTAAACTTTTGCATATTTACACTTTTGCCCCTAGGCTCGGGAATTAAACTTTATCCCTTATGCTTATGTTTTATGACATGCTGATGATTTTTCCCTTCTATGGCAACATCAAATTCTCACTCTAACACATAGTTATGAACAATAACAACTTTTACCGGTTAAGCCGTTTTACTCATTTTTGCTTAAAACCGCTTAGTAAAAGTTGTTTAACATAATTTTAGCCTTCATATTCTACCATAAAACATCAAAATAAACACATTTCACCTATGGGTATTTTTCCAAATATGAAACCTAGCTTAAATTATTGCTAGAATAAGCTTAATCAAGTTACCGGGATTCCAAAATCGTAAAGAACTTGAAAAACGGGGCTAGAACGGACTTACTATTGAGCTTGGAAAGCTTGAAAACCCTAGCCATCGCTTCCCCCATGCTAATTTCGGCCTCCATGAAAAAGATGAGTCAATTTTGGCTTTATTTTCCCTTTTTATTTCTTTTAATTACCAAATGACTAAAATGCCCTTAAGGCCTTCTTTAAAATTTTGTCCTCTTCATGCCCATTTTTGTCCAAACGAAATATAATGGTATAATTACCATTTAAGCACCTCCTCTTTAAACCCTCATTTCAATCAAGTGCTTATGAATTAGAACACATATTTTGCAACTTTTGCAATTTAGTCCTAAAAGTCCAATTAAGCACTTTATCAGTAAAATTACTTAACGATATTTTTACACAATATTTTAATCAATAAATAAACCTTAAAAATTAATTGAAATAAATTTTTTGACTTCGAATTCGTGGTTCTAAAACCATCGTTCCGTTTAGGCCCTAAATCGGGCTGTTACAGCAACTTTTGCAAATAAGCCATAATAGGCAAATTAAACATGCAATCTATAAAATTTCTTATCAATACTCTATCACATGCATCTAATCACTTGGTAAATCATAAAAATTAATCAAAATAAACTTTTCTATCTCATATTTGTGGTTTCGCAACCACTATTCCATTTAGGCCCTGTTTCGAGATGTTACATCTAGGATAATCAAAAGCAAAATGAACCCTCTAGCATTACTAATCAAGAAACTTTGTTCCGATCCTTGGAAGTTATAAGAGAAGTTAAGGATTCAGATACCACAAGCTCCCAAATATTTTGACATCTCATCTTGAGTGGTGGTATAAATAATCAATTGGGTTTCTACCCCAGAAAGGTTAATCGAGGGATTTTGAGGTTCAGGTAGGCTAGAAAATCAGAACAACGGTACGACTGGTTTGGTCATGTTCTCTCCCTTGGGTATTGACTCAAACCATTTTTAATGAATGCATGAAGAATAAAGGAAGGCGGAAAGAAATGACAAGAAGAACAATAATTGCCTTTAAATTAAATGAGATGAGGGACTCGAGAATAAGCTAAGCAGACAAAAAAGAGTTTAGGGATTTGGATGTTTGTAGAAAGGTAAAAAGAAAAAAAATTGAATCTTTGGGATAAATAGAGAAAATCCCACATAGAAAGTCAAGGAAATGATGGTTGTTTGAATTCTCTAGTAGTATAATGACACCTATCATAAGAAAAGTTCTGGAAAATTAAAACTTTCCGTATGTCCACTTCATTTGATGTTCCCCAGATACGTTAACTTGATTGTAAATGAGTACGTATAAGTTTCAAGTAGGTTATGCCATGTGGGGGAAGAGTTATTCTTTGATAAGATAATCATGAAGATCATAGGAAAAATTTCAAGGATGAAATTTACTAAGTGGGGAGAGTTAACACCCAGATTTAACGAGTCTTGAGTCTGGACGAGTGCCTCAAAAAAAATCTGAGGGGCACGATCCAATCTACTAAGATGATATTTCTAGTGCACTAGTAGGGCGCATAGGCAACGATAAGATGTAAGGAAAGGAATGATCACTGAAAAGTGTATGACTCTAAAAAAGGAAAGATTGACAAAGATTTTGATGATTTTTAGTTTATAAGAAGATGTTGTCAAGTTAAAGTACGCCCAGTTTGTCCAGTCAAGGTATAAGTTATGTACTAAAAAGGTAGTTAGGGTGGAGCGATGGATTAATTCAAAGTTATGAAAATATTTTAGATTCTATAATATGCTTCCCTACAACTGTAAGCCACAAATAAGAGCAACATTAAAAGCTAAGGACACATGTCAACCTAGCGACCAATATTGATTTATCACACCTTCTAATGGTCTTGTACTGACCGCTTCCAGATGTACCAATGTTTAGAGTAGAAATCCTGCACAAAATATGTGAAAAGCGATATTTGCAAGTATATGAGTCAGGTTGTAATATAGTAACAACAGAGGATCATACCCAAGGGAGGCATGAACTAAATTAATTCTAATTTAAACATAAATATATCTAATTAGAACTTTAATTGAATTATAGTATGAAGAACTAAAAGAATGAGTTTGATAAACTATACTAAAAATAATAAGAAAGCAAATAAAAGAAAGTAATTGAATAAAACACGAGAAATCAAATAATCAAATATGTATCAAATCTAGGCATGGGTGATTAGCTCGCTTCAAAAATAAAAGGGTATAAAATGTAGAATAAATTGGAATATGAAATGTAAAGCTAATAATTTGAAAATTTTACATTTTAGATCAAGACCCTATTGACTTACATTAAAAAGGGAAAATTGCAGTATTGTCCCCAAACTTCTGCAACTATTACAATCCAATCAAGGTAAGTTCGTTTGGTTTGTAATTTAATATCTATATGAATTTTATTATGAAATGATATGAAATATTGGATATTAATTGTTCTATTGATGATGTAAAGTTGTTTGGGAAAATGTTATTGAATTTCGATACTTGGGCCGGATGAACGCGAGATACAGTACAACTGAATGACGGCATGTTACGCAAGGATTGGACTAGAGATTGATGTTGTGTACTTTATATAATTTTACCAAGTATACTGAGGTTCAACATTTGTTACGAACCCTCGTGTTATACTATCCTGTTCTGGCATGTTATAGGGGCTGATGTATAACCTATAGGCTAAGCATTAGTGCCGAGACATGTTATCGATTGGATTAGCTCTCATGAGTGTTTGACATGTTTCGGTTGGATTACTTTTTTACTCATATCTATAACTTGTTCATTAAGTCATAAACTATTGTATTATAACTTGTTCAATTACTTTGAATGGCATGACATGGGCTTGACATCTTGTATTGACTCCGTTGTGGACATTTATGTTTTTTGACAATTATTATTGAGCTTTGGATTGAATGATGTAATTCATCGGTTTGAAATTGTGGATGAAAAGAAACATTTGTTGTTGAATTATATTTGATTAATTTTTTATATTTACTTTGGTAAGATTTATTGTTTCTGTCCGTCGAACTTACTAAGCTTCAAAAAGCTTACTTGTGTTAATTTTTGTTTCTTAAAGAATATTTTTGAGGGTTGGACGATCGGATCAGCACTCACATCACACTATCCATCCAATTTCGGTAGTTTTTGAATGTTTATTTTGAATTATATGGTATGTAATAATCTAGTTATGCCATTACTTTTGTTTTGGTATGTAAATCTATAGAGTGTGCCTAAGTGCAAGTTGATAACATGAGCATTACTACAATGATTGGTTTTCATTTGGTAAATGTTTAGTTGATAACTTATTGTGATATATGAATGATGGAAGATGTCCTTAGTACAAACTTTTATCATATGTATGATTAATAGGTTATATTGAATTGTTGTGAATTGAGGTGCCTAAGATAGGCATATTGGTTAGAAGTTTAAGTTGGGTGAATTGACATGTTTTTGGTTGATGATTTATATTGTTGTATCAGTGTGCATACTTGTTGTACCATTGAGGGTACATTGGTTAGGCACTTAAGATGGTTGAATTAGCATGATTTTAGCATATTTAATGGTATTTTGTATAGGTCTAATGACTATGTCCAAGAAATCTTGAAATGGTAAACTTGATGTGTAACAGCCCATTTTTCAGTGAAATCGGAACAATGGTTTTGGGACCACAAATCCGATCCAAAAATAAGGTTTATTTTTATTTATTTTATGGTCCTTATTATAATAGGCATGTCGTGTGAAAATGTTGATACAAAAGTTTTATCGATTAAGTGTTTAATTACGAGAAGGACTAAATTGCATAAAATGTGAAAGTTGAATCCTAGTAGCTATAAGGATTAACTAGATATGGAATTCAAATCTAGATGTCCTCATATGGTAATTAGACCATTAAATAAGTATGTAGATTTTCTTTAATAACTCATCCATGGAAATATAGAAAAAAGGCAATGACTAAATTGAAAATTGCTAAATACTTAATTAATTAAAAGATGAAAAGAAAATATCATCTTATTTTTGTCATCTTCAACCTAAAATTCTATGGAAACCCTAGGAGAGAGAGGGGAAACTTTCAAGTCTTAATTGGGTAAGTTTTCTTGTCCTGTTTTTAGTAATTTTGATATTTTTAAAACCGAGATAACTTAATCTCTCTATTTAAGGGATTAATTTGAAGATTTATCAAAGTTTGGAAAACGGGTCAAAGATGTATACTCTAAAATTTAGAATTTTATGGTAGAAAATGAAAGGTTGTTGATAGATAAACAACTTTTACAAAGTGATTTTTGATGGAAACATGATTTAGGGACTAAAATGTAAACTTGTGAAATTGAAGAAAAATTTTGAAATTTTATGAATACATATGCTGGAAAATTTGTAATGGGATTTTGGATAGGCTTGGAATAGGGAGTAAATTGCACAAGCTTCATTTTCCGAGCCTAGGGATGAAATCAAAATTTATGGAAAAGTTAGGGGAAAAATGGTAATTTTGCCTAGAACGTAGATTAAGTCCATTTAAATATGAAATGTGTGAAATTGGTGGTTAAATTCATTTATATAGACCTAAACAACACTAATTCGAGGTTAGATCGAGAAAAGAAAAGGTTTCAAATTAGTAGATTTCGAACATGAACAAGTGTTGAGGTAAGTTCGTGTAACTTAATCGGGCATGTAAATATGTATAATTGAATTTCTGATTATATGAAATGTTATTATCATTTGATGTGAATTATTTGATTGCTATAAATAAAAATTGAATACATGCTTGAAATGATGAACAAGGGTTAAGTCCCAATTGAATATTGAATTCCGATGAATATATGCGCTTTCTCGAAACTAATGAGGTCCTACATTTGTTGCAAACGGGATTTAGCTCAAATGAGTAATTCCATTGACCTTGTTAAAGAAAGGATTTAGCCTAGATGGGTAATCCTATTATAATACCTCTCGAGTATACGTTATGACTAGGGTTTAGCCTGGACTGGTAATCCTAATTGAACTCTTTAAGCATACGTTAGATAAATGATTTAGCTTGGACTGGTAATCCTATTATATGATATGTGGCTCAAGAGTGTGTTCCTTGATTAAGTATCCTAATGGGTACCATCAAAAAATAAATTGATGGATTATTGAATCGTACACATCGAGTGTACTACTTGAGCATCCATCGGAATTTCAATGATTCAACGGACATAAAACTTTTGACATGGTATGAGAATTATGAGATGAAATGATAAAGACTTGAAAAGAAATATTGCATGATGAACTCATCTATGTTTACTTCATTATTATGAGGATTTTTGGTGACTAACATGTTTGATTGAAAGCATGTGTTTAGGAAATATTGCTAATGGATGGAAAACATGATTTTGTATGCTTAGATTTAAATAGCGGGATTGGTAAGTTTAGTTTTCATTATACGAACTTACTAAGCATGTAATGCTTACTCCATTTTATTTTCCCTGTTTTATAGTGCTCAGAAGCTCGCAAAGGTTGGAAGATTATTGGATCATCGTCACATTATCAACTAGTCATTTTGGGTATAATTAGTGAAATCATTTTGGTATAATAGCATGTATAGGACAACTTGACCATTAGTAGCTTGATAACGATGTTTTGTAACCTAGCCATCAGAATGGCTAGTAATGGCTTATTTTGGTATGATTAAGTAGGTTATTTTGATATATATATATACACATGTGTTAAGTTGAGTATATGTTATCATAGGATATTATTGCCTAAGTTAATCCAAGGTGTGTTTATAACCACCTATGTGTGCAATGATATGCCTTGTTGAATGAAGAAGTTTGTTTAATTTGAATGCTTGGAATGGTTGGTATTGGTTGGGTGTTTCACGTGTAGGTCTTGGGTGAAATTTTGGGTGAGAAATGAAGCTAGGAATAACTTCATTTTGTCCACACAGGCTGACACACTGGTGTGTGTCTAGACCGTGTGTGACACACGCCCTGGTAACATGGGCATGTGGTTAGGCCATGTGTTCCCTGCACCTTAATTTTGAGAAACAGAATGCTCAGAATTGGGCACAGAGTCAGAGACACAGGCGTGTGTCTTAGCCGTGTATGCTACATGGCCTAGAACACGGGCGTGTGTCTTGGCCGTGTGAAAACTGCACCTAAATTTTGAAAATTAAATTCGCCACATGGCCTAGCACACGGGCGTTTGACTTTAATTTCTTCATGCCTTAAAAGTCATAGAGTTACACGGGTTAGGGATCTGGGCGTGTCCCTAGACCACAAGAACGTGTCCCTAGACTACACGAGCGTGTGAGTCCTGCAACTTTGGAAAAATTTTGAAATGTCACCAAAAATTCTTCAAGGTCCCGATTAAGTCCTGAATCATTTCTAATGCTCGTAATAGGCCTCGAGGGTCTAATTAAGGGACGTTTGAATGATCTCGGTAAATGAATAGTAACTTACACGATTTATCTGTAAATGTTTCTGAAAGGTTTGGTAATGCTCCGAAACCTTGTTCTATCAACGGATACGGGTTAGGGGTGTTACATGATGTTGAAGGTTCATTTAGGTGCAGACGGCCTAGGACACGGGCTTCCACACAGTCATGTGTATTAAGTTAGTGAGTTACATGGCTTGAGACACGGCGTACAACACAGCCGTGTGTATCAAGTCAGTGAGTTACAGATGGAGAGACACGGTTTGGGACATAACGTGTGTCCCAACTTCGAAAGTGACAAGGTCTAGGGTGTTCCACAAGGTCGTTTCCTCTATTTTGAAAATTTTTATACTTTCCTAAAATTTCCTGACTTGTTTCAAATTAGTCCCTAAGAGTTTTAATATTATTTCTTTACTCCCTTAAGCTCAATTTAAGTATCGTAAATGTAAGTTATTATTGTAATTCAATTACTTTGTGGTATTTGAGACATTATATTGTAATGATCATGATTTTTACCTGTTATTTCTGTTAACTTACTGTAACACTCCTGTACTCTCTATTCCATTGACGGATACGGGTTAGGGGTGTTACAATAAAAGACGCAAATTGCGCATTTTATTAAACTTACCTAAACTTACGAAAGTGTAATTAAAACTTAACTAAAATGTTTATGTTCAAGCTCCTAAAGTCCGAAAACTAGTTTAATCTGCTACATCAAATTACGGCAGATCAGAACTTAACGAGTTCACCAAAAGCATCTGGGTTAGGTGGATACTTAACAGAAGAGTCTGGCAAACCACAGAACTTTCTAAAATTAAAAGATTTCCAATTGGCGCAATACACATAATTCTATACTTATTCAAGACAAACATTTTACTTACTCATATCTGTCCTTATTTTAAAAATTATATGCCAAACAATAACCATTTACAACGACTTCGTCGGGTGGGCTATTATAGTTCTTCCCCATTTAGAAAATTCTGTCCTCAAAATTCATACCTGTGAATAGCTGAGGATACTACTCTTTCATTAAACTTTATCTTTTCCAAGTATCGTCTTCTATATTATGATTTCTCCATAATACTTTCACCAAAGGAATCCTCTTATTTCTAAGCTCTTTCAGCTCTCTTGCCATGATATGAATGAGCTCTTCCTCATAAGACAGATTCAGTTCTACCTCTAACTCTTCAATTTGCACAACATGGTCTACATTTGATCTATATATTCTTAACATAGACACATGAAACACATTGTGAATCTTTGACAACTTTGGAAGTGAAGCCAATATATAAGCCACTGGTCCAGCTTGCTCTAAGACTTTATATGACCTTAAAAATTGTGGACTCGACTTTCTTTTCTAACCAAATCTTATAATTTTCTTCCAATGAGAGACTTTTCAAAACACTTTTACCACCAACTTCAATAGAAATATCATTCCTTTTTAGATCAACATAAGCTTTCTGACGATCCTCTACAGGTTTTAGATGACTACGAATGATAGAGGCTTTTTCTTCTATTTCACGCACTAACTTGGGTCCTACTAATTTTCTTTGACTAAGCTTCATCTAACAAGTGGGTGTTCTACAACTTCAACCATACAAAGCTTCAAATGGACACATTTTTAGACTAAAATGATAACTATTGTTATAAACAAATTCAACCAGAGGAATATAATTTTTCCAATTCAAACCAAAGTCAATTACACAACTTCTTAACATATCCTCCAGAACTTGAATGACTCTTTCAGACTAACCATCTGTCTGAGGTTGGAATGTAGTACTAAATTGCAACTTTGTTCTCAATTGTCCCTGTAATTGTTTCCAAAATCTTAAAGTAAACCTTGGGTCTTTATATGAAACTATTGAAGATAGGATTCCATACAGGTGCACTATCTCAAAAACATAGAGCTCAGCTAACCTTTCTTGAGAATAAGTAGTGTGCACTAGCAGAAAATGAGCTGACTTCACCCAAACTGAATTCTTCTTTGAAGGATTGAGAGGTAGTCTTGAGATAAAATCCATGGTAACTCTATCCCATTTCTATTCTGGATTTCCAAAGGATACAACTTACCCAAGGAAACTTGATGTTCCACTTTAACTCTTTGGCAAGTAAAATAGGTTGAAACATATTATGTGGTTTCCTTTTTCATTTTAGGCTACTGGTATAAGGTTTTAAAATATCTATATATCTTGATACTCCCCGGATGGAGTGAAAAGGGTCCCTGATGAGCTTCCCTTAGTAGTTCTTTTCTTAAGGCATTCCAAACTAGTACATAAATTTTCCTATAAATCTCAGTTCACCATTTTATCTAGATTGAAATTTTGTTGCATAACCAGACATCATACATTGTTTATACATATCACACTGTGCATCCTTTATATGCTTTTCCAAAATTTGAGAGAGAAAATTTTACTTAACAGTTAGCTATTCCAATAATGATCCATCATCAACCATATTCACTTTTGCTTGCAGTAATGTTAATGCTACCACTGTTTTTCTACTTAAAGCATCAGCCACAATATTTACCTTTCCAAGGTGAAACACTATAACCAAATCATAATCTTTCAGCAGTTCCATCCAACTTCTTTGGCGTAGATTCAAATCTTTTTATGTCAACAAATACTTCAAACTCTTCGGATCAGAGAATACACGAAACTTTTATCCATATAGATAATGTTTCCATATCTTCAACAGTAGTACTACTGCTTTCAGTTCCAAATCATGGGTTGGATAGTTCTTTTCATGAGGTTTGAGTTGGCGTGATGCATAAGCTAGAACCTTACACTTCTGCATAAAAACACATCCAAGCTCATTTAAAGATGCGTCAGTATAAACAAATATACTTTATACCAGACTCTGGTTGTGCTAAAACTGTTGCTTCAGTCAATACTACTTTCAACTTTGCAAAACTTTGCTGACACTCATTAGTCCATTCAAACCTTTCTTTGTTTTTTAACAGTCTAGTAAGAGGAGTTGCCAACATTGTAAAGCCTTTCACAAACCTTTTATACTGGCCTACTAGCCTCAAAAAACTGCGAACTTCATTGACATTTTTGGTCAGATTCCATTCAAGTATTGCTTTCACCTTATCAAAATCTACTTTAATACCTTCAACAAAGACCACATGGCCCAAAAAAATGTACTTCTCTTAGCCAGAATTCACACTTACTAAACTTGACATATAACTAATTTTCACGTAATGTTCTCAACACAATTCTAAAATGTTCCTTATGATCAGCTTCAGTTTTAGTGTAGACCAAAATATCATCAATAAAAACCACTACAAATTGATCTAAATATGGCTAAAACACTCTATTCATCAAGTCCATTAATACTGCAGGTGCATTAGTTTAACCAAAAGGAATTACTAAAAATTCATAATGTCCATACCTTAACTGAGAGGAAGTTTTAGGTACATCATTATCTCTGATCTTCACTTGATAATATCCAGGTCTCAAATCAATTTTAGAGAAAACTGTAACCTATAAAACTGATCAAACAAATCTTCGACTCTAGGTAGAAGATACTTATTTTTTATAGTTACCTTATTCAACATAGGCCAATGTTCCATCTTTCGTCTTCATAAATAGAATTGGCGCACCCCATAGTGACACACTTGGTCTTATAAATCCCCTATCCAACAGATCTTTCAATTGTGCTTTCAATTCTTTAATTTCTAAAAGTGTCATTCTGTAGGGAGTATAGTGGATAGGTGTTGTACTAATTTCCAATTCAATTACAAACTCTACTAGTCTCTCAGGTGGCATCCCTGGAAACTCTCGTAGAAACACATCTAGAAATTCTCTTGACTTATATGAATCCATAATGTACGTAAAATAAGCATGTGCACCCTTAATTATCAATTTTCTGGAAAATACAATAGAAATTATTATGTTCACCACACTTGTCTGTACGACAGGCATTGATACTTCCTTACCCACATAAGTCAACAGATGTACACCTCTAGCACTATTTGTCATGTGATTACGTGCAAGTATACACAGTCGTACAAGTAATAAGTAGTGAGTAAAAGTATATCATCTCTATAGGGGCTTTTGAGTGAATTATTTGCAAAGTTAATTTTAATCAATTTAAGTTATGAAAGTAATCAGAATTCAAACACCCACAAAATAAAACAACATACCTTTTAGAAAATAATCACAATAGGAGATCAACACAAGAGATAATATAACACAACCAGAATAGGTTAAAAATAAAATATTTCATTTTCACAAGAATTCATTAGTAGTCATAAAAAGAATATCACGAATGGTACGTGGTAATATGAAAATTCACTAAACCCATTTAATTAAGGCATAAGGTCCTCCCGAAGTCATATTTTTTTCCTAAGTTAATTAGCATATCCTTATGTCCAAAAACTAACTTAAAAATCACCCTCCAAGGCCTTTATACAGTTTATGCATACAACAATTATTTTCCGAAATCATCATGATATGCATCATTTAGGTCTTACGTGTATTAACTATGACCTTTTCCCTGATTAAATAGTTAATTTAATTACCTATAAAATTGGCCATACATTCATAAGTATAAACATGAGTTAAACCTAAATGAATGAAATAATCATATTAAGATTCATATCCATTTACACATAAAGATAAGTTGCAATCTTATCTCCCAACATAGAAAACAATAATTTAACAATAAGAGAAAGGTAAGAAAGAGTAGCCGAGGGGGGCTATCTACGACCATTTCACAATGCGAAGAGTAAGTAGCTGAATGTAGGGGGCTATCTGCGACTGCTCCTTGTGGCTTCCCATGGTGGATTTTCTCCTCATCTTTAAGTTAAAATCACGTAAACGTCTTCAAGTCAACCTCTTAACTGCTATCATTTCGGCAAGTGATTGGCTTATTTTATGGAATCAAAGTGTTTAGGAAGCCATGAGTAGGGCAAGAACACTAAAGAAAGAATATGTGAAAACAAGTGGTGTCATTGATGAATAAAGTGAATACTCTATTTATACTTGAAGATCCTCAACTTCCTATGCCAAAAATAGTAAAAACATCCTCTATAATCTCCTTGATTATGTCGTCCCTTGTATGGTGGAGTGGTTGCTTCCTTGCTATATTTAGCAAGGAAGTTACCTTAATTCCCTAGTCCCCTATTATGTCGTCCCTTGATGTGAGGAAGAATGACTCTTCCTTTCTATTTTTATCAACGAAGTTAGATTTTTCTTTCTATGCATGGTTGATCATTGGGTGGTCAAATAATGATGGTTTTAATTGATATTTTCAGCGATAAGAGCAACAATTAAAGCTTGTTTCAAGAAGAAAAATTTGCTGACTTTTATTCAGTAATCTTGGGGTCAAAAATTTTTTAGATTTGGTTGGTTGAGGATTGCTAAGTTTAAAAGGGGATAATTACCAATTTTTTTTCTGGTAAAAATAGGTAGGTGGATTGGTTTTGGGTCTCCAATATAGGCAATGCTAGGTCTCCTTGGAATTCATTTTGGGTCATCACCATTTGAAGTCCATGTGACTGCACTATTAATGTTTCAACCTGTACCTATCTAATGCTCAAATGTGACCAAAATTCTACCATCCTTTCCCTTAAACCCTAAGATTGGAGACCCTAGGAAGTAATCTAGGATAAATGAGGTCAAGGCATAAGTTTACCAAGTAAATCGTGGATTTATCCAGTCAGGAAAGTGAGGTTGAAAGATAAGCATGTACTTGTTAAATAGTTAAGTAGTAGACGCTGAGAGGTAATACTAGTTAATACTTGTCAATTTTTGTGAAGCTTTCTTTTCCCGTGGGTTTTTATCCTCTTCGGATGAGTTTCCCCACATAAATATTTGTGTCCAATTTTCTCGTTCTTTGTTCTTGTTCATTGCATAATTCGGGTTTAACCCAAAAAATAATATAAAATTTTTCACTTTTATATTTAAATTTTTTTCAAATTGGTATCTAAAGTTAGATTATGTTAACCAATCCAGTTAAACGATGTTAATGGTATTGAAAAAAATAAATCATTCAATGCTCTGTTAATGGTGGTAAAAGTCAATAGAAATTTTTAAAATTGTTTAATTTTTTTTTTTTGAAAAATTTTAATAGGTGACACATGTTTGCTAATTTTTCATAATTTCATTAGGCTAAACCAATTAACGAAATGTAACTCTAGGTACTAATCTGAGCAAAAGAAAAAGAAAAAAAAACTTATGTATCAAAATATTAGAAGTGGTATAAACGATGGGCCAAATCACACTTTAAACTTAAAATAATAATAAATATAAGAATTTATCATTAATAAAAATTTGCATTTGACTTGCAATATGATTTTGTATCGATTCAATAAGCTTTTATTTTAGTTAGATGGATTTTGGAAATATCGACAACACTAGTGGGCCATTTATTCCAACGAAGATTGGTAGAGCTACTAAAAAGGTAAGGCATGTAACACCCCAAACCCGGCCTAGACGTTATGTCCGAATCTGTGATGTCACATTGGAGTGGTTTTCAAAAACACTAGTTGATGAAAAATCTATTCTTTATAAAAACTTCTCTAGGTTCTTAACAAATGGTTAGGAGGCCTAGTTTATTGAGAAAACTTAAGTTGTTTAAGTAAAACAGTAATTATACCTGTTTATTATTAAACTTTAAAACCATGTTTGTTACGGAAGCTTTTAAAACGTGTTTTGTAAACATGATGTTTTCAGAAAAACATTTGTTTGTATTTCTTGAAAACTCGAGTCCTATTACTAACAGGTAAGATAAAATAAACAAATCCCCAAATTGAAATAAACTTTAAAAGGCTTTATTACAAAATGAAAACCCAAGAATTTAAATCTTAATCATAATCTATAATAAAATACTACATCGAATGGTCACCTCTGAGTCATCCGTCGCCTCGATCCATCTAAGCCTAGGGATTTCCTGCACAGATAATAGATGGGTGAGTTTACGAAAACTCACTGTGTGAAATCCCAAAATAGCAGACAATTAGAGTAAAATTTGGGCCTAAGCCCCTTTCACTTTCAGTTAGGGGCCTTAGCCCCTTTTTTAATAACAGTTGCAATCTGGCCCTGAGCACATTTCGGTACAGTATGCAAACAAGGATCCTACCCAATCCATCAGCTACATACCATCTCCGTACCAGCCCTACACACTATGTAGGGATAAAATCGACCCACCCAACCCTACACACCAAGTCGTAGCAATTTTGGTACTAAATAGTATTTGCAGCAGAGCTGCCAGTAATAGGCTTATAGCCTTTCAGTACACTTTCTCCAAAATCATATAAATATCCCACCCCATGTAATGCAACATAATACCATACGTGTATGCAGAAACGTCATGCTAAAAAACAATCCTACATAACACAGGGGCATAATGGTTATTTTATCAGTATAGGGTCTATGTATACTTACCAACCCAACAGTAGGTCCACATTCGTCTCAGGCGACCCATGCAACCTTAGTAGTCAATTAGTGATAATGGGCTTGTAGCCCATATTGCAGGCCCATGTGGGCCCACATGCTCGTCTGGCCCACAAAGTCCAAGAATGGCCTTAGCCATGTAGTTTACACGGCCTAGCTCAATATTTACCACACTGGGTGCGATTTTAGCATGTTGGGCCCACCAGTCCATTTGGCACACAAGGCCCAGTTTAGCCTAGAATGGCCCAATTTTGTTTTGGCCCATGAAGGCGATTATGGCCATCTCGTCGACCACATGACCATGTTTCGTTACACGGCTTGCCACACGGGCGGATGGTGACGACATCCCCCTTTTTCGGCTTTTCGGCTTTTGCTATCACACATTTATTGGTAATGTTCACACACTTGTTGCGCAACGTGCACTCGGCCTAAGAGTTCCCCCTCCCCAAACCTTGATTATGAGAGTGTGGTTAGCCTTGTTGAACCGATGACTAAGGCTGCTTTACTCTCCTAATTGAAAAGCTGCATGGATAGCGAAACCTATTATCAATGATCACACAAGCACAAGATTTGTAACATTATGATGGCTTAATGGAACACAAAACCCATGATAGGGGAAAGTAGGATAATCGGCCAACACTCATCCAACCAAACCATGCACCAGTTGACCACAATAATAACACCTAGAGTTACCTTGATCGAGTAATGATGGCGAAGTTTCGACTTCCTCAAGATCCACTAATAACTCCTTCCCTTTCCGAGGAGAACTAGAAATCGAAAAGATCTTTACACCTGAGATAATGAAGATAAGGATCGGCACAAAAGGTAAGAGTATTTGGCTTTATGTAATACCATGTCACTTATCGATTTGTCAGATCACCAAAACCAAACTACTCAAGAAGGGTTGGAGTAATCGGTCTGTCTATCAAAAAGGTAGATATCGCAACAAGAATAGCTTGAGGGGAGAGGAAGAAAGAGGAGCAAGGAATATACGGTCACTATAGAAGATAAACTCAGATGGCCACGAGAACAACAAAAGGGGAGATGATAAATTCGGCCAAGGAGAAATGATTGAGAAAAGGGAAGACGAAAAGAGGGTAGGGAGCAATTGCCCCAAAACTGAAACAGAAACAGTAGAGAATAGGCTTAGCCAACAAAGTAGCAAGGGGAAAAGGACGAATTGAAACACACCCGAACCAAAAATGTACTAGGGAACAACGATAAGAGACTTCAGAAACAAAGAGTGATAGGACTCCGAATTTTGCCAAACCGCAAAAGAAGTGACCAATTACCACTCATAACCGAAATCCTGAATGGTCAAAGTCCTAGTCAGCCACAACTCCTCCCACTTCCAATTCCACAAAATCCTCCTCAAATCTCTCCTTAACCCCCTCCTACAATCCCTCTATGACCTATTTAAATTCTCCTCCATACATCAGTGTTTCGGTCAAAGACAACTACCTCCTAAAGAAAACAGTAAAAATAATCTCCCTATACACAAACAGGGATTCGAACCTCAGACCACTATCATATACAACCGCCACTTACCACTAGATCAGTAGGCTTTTTGTGTCATACTTTAAGCACATTTACTTTAAGAAGCCTACTGTCTCTAGCCAAGGTTTATTCAAGTAGAAGAAAAATTTTGTTCAAGCCAAGGCTTGAACAAATGACTTCCCAGACACTTCCAAAGCACTACACCACTCAGGCAGACATACATCCATATCGCACACACAAAAACAATTTTAACAGGGGTTTTTGATAATTGGGGTGTTACAAGGCGAATAGATGATGATTCCCTTAAAGACTATACTATGGTGATGGATCCATAGGGTGGTACTCGAGTTTCTTTCAAGGATAAACTTTGGTTTTTTTTTCAGTTAACAATCATGGGATTAAATTGATAGAAAAGGAGCACTTTAAACTGTTGCAAGGAAACATCATTACTAAATATATTGAAGGTGTTTCATCCATTCAGTTCTTAGGTCGAGTGCACTCCGTAATGCAATAGAGTATCTTCAAAATAGTCACCATCAAGCTTCTTAGAAATAAGATAGATTTTTAAAAAGCCCTCAATTTGCACTATGTTTCATTATTGATGTACGTATTATGGGTGGAACAATAAAACTTTGTTAACAACCATTTAAAAAATAGTTTTGTTCTAACTACTGTTAGAATAGAATTTGGGCAGAATTAGAGAGCCTGTACAATTAGTTCAAAATTCAAGTGAGTCAAAAAGATAAATAAAGAGAGAATTTACATACAATATTTGTTAACATGGTTTGGATTCCCCAATCCTACATCTACGGAGCCTCGCTTAAAGAATGATTTTATTAACCAATTACCTGGATCTCCTATTGGCTCAATCCCAATCTACCTTTACACAAAGAAGTAGTTCCAACCCTAGTATTGACCCTAATTGTACAAATCACTCAGCATCACTTCGTCAAATGTGAGTAGGTCATCATCTTATTGTTTGGCAAACTCAGTGTTTAAGATTGAAAGAATTCAAGCCTACGGGAGACCCTTTCACTAAAATAAAGCTCCCTATGTTGCTGACCATTTCCAAGTCTAATATTAGGAGATGATTCTAGAACCATTGTTATAAGGTTTTATGTATTTCTCGACAGTTCCTCGAGTACTTCTTTACTTTGAGGTTTAAAATCCTTCATATAACTCTCCTTAAGGAATATAATTGTTTTCTCTTTCAGATTATAAAAAAAACCACCTAGTTTTTCTTTAGGATATCCCCCAAACATGTACAACTTTGTCTGTGAATCCAATTTCCTCACATCTTTATTCAATACATGGGTTGGGCTCCTTAAATCCTAAAATGTATTAGGCTTGACTTCCTATCGTTCCACAATTCATATGGAGTTTTAAGTGCGGACTTAGTTGGAACATCGTTCAAAATATAGCAAGTCATTTGTAAAGCATATCCCCAAAAGAAAACTAGCATCTATGAATAACTTAACATTGACTCAACCATGTCTAAAAAGTTCGATTCTTTCTTTTTGCCATGCCATTCTGTTATGAAGTTTCTAGCATAATTAATTGGAATAATATTTCATTCTTCTTTTTGCCATGCCATTCTGTTATGAAGTTTCTAGTGTAATTAATTGGAATAATATTTCATTCTCTACGAGGTAACCTAAGAACTCATAAGATAAATATTCCTCACCTCAATCAAATAAAAGTATATTTATGGGTAGATCTAGTTGTTTCTCCATTTTCGCATGAAACTCTTTCAATTTATCAAAAGTTTCATTTGCAGTGTATTAGGTACACATACTCATATATAGAGTAATAATCTATAAAGGTTATGTAATAATCGTCAACACTTCGTGCACTAATATTCATATGGCCACATACATCAGTATGCTCAAGTTCTAAGGGTTTTATGACCCTTGCTCTGTAACACCCCTTACCCGTTACTGTCGCCGGAACAGGATACAAGGTATTACCAGAACATAACATATACGAAGATAGAAATATGTCATCCCATTTGATAATGCATCGTATAACATATATCTTGAACAATATTAGCCAACTTTTATGGCTTGTACAAAGTAATCGGTCGAAATCTTGTAACTAATATTTTAAACCTAGACAAATATGACACATAACAAAATAATTTTTGCCTACTATACATGCCATAATTCAAAACATTTAGTTCAAATACCCCAAAGTATGATAGTGCGGGTAGATCTTCACGATCCTTGACTCCTGAGCAAGCTGGAGAACACTATAAGACAAAAGAGAGAAAACGAAGTAAGCTTATAGCCTAGTAAGTAGTATGTAAATACTAATTTAAGAATCTAACATGTTTACACAACAATTCAAGTATGTCTACTTTAACTTCACTACTTATTCCACTTCGATTAAGCTGTCTCTGCTGTGTCATATTCACTAAATAAATCATAACTCGAGTTACAAAACTCGAAATTCATATCCGTAAAATTTCCTGAATCTAGACTCATAAAGCTTCTTGCTAAATTTTTTTATAATTTTTGGTTCAGCAGATTAGTACAGTTTATTAGTTAAAGTTTCCCTGTTACACAGCTCGACTGGCCTGACCTCTGTCCACTACGAATTGAATTTCTCTCAGTACATAACTCAAACAACCCTGAAGTCTGTTGTATTTAAAACAAGTCTCAATAAGGAATTTAGGCATGTAAACTATATTTCTTAGTTTGCTTTGTACAATTTTTAATGATTTTTCAAAGTGGAAACAGGGGATCACGTATTCATCCTGAGCAAGTCAGTTACAATTGTAAATATCTCAAAATATAGAATTCCTTTGCTTGCCCTGCTTCTTTTATATGAAAGTAGACTCATTAAGCTTTAATTTCACATCTCATTCAACCTCTAATTATATTCCTCCTATTTTTGGTGATTTTTCAAAATCACGTCACTGCTGCCATCTAAAACAGTTTTAATACTAATTTCACTCTTTCACACATTCTTTATGCTAACCTCATTTTATCGTATATATGTATATGCCACAATTCATTTTCACCACATTTCATTCACTATAAGTGTAGGTCCAAACCACAATGTCACCACAAAACCATCCCGTTGAACAATTCGGATCAATCCTCGATATTTAACGGTTTCAAAGACTGACCCCACCATCATACTTCATTTAGTTCGGCTCTCTTGTACACATGGGGAACACTTAGTACCACTCATGCGACCTAGCCGATTTGTCTCAGTAGCTCTCTTGTCTACATGGTGTCCTTCACTTGGAATCACGCATGCGACCTAGCTACATTTATCTTTCACGTAGCTCTCTTGTCTACATGGTGTCCTTCACTTGGAATCACGCATGCGACCTAGCTACATTTATCTTTCACGTAGCTCTCTTGTCTACATGGGATACATCTCGTATCACGCATGTGACCTAGCTACTACAGGGTGTCTCGTAGCTTTCTTGTACACATGATGTGCACTCAGCATCATACATGTGACCTAGCTACGCTCCTCTATTTCATTCGATCTCTCCGAATGTTCAACCGGATCTCTCCTCTGTATTTATTTCCATTCTTCCCATAGTCAATTTATATTTTAACATCAGCTAGTATATCTATATAATAGGCTGAAATATAAGAATGTACATGAAATTATTGTAATATTTACATACAACTTACCTTGGTGCAAAATATGGAAATTTTGCAATTTAGTCCAAAACTTTTTCTTTCCCCGCTCGAGGTCGGTTCAGCGCCTTTCTTGATCTATAATAACACATTTAGCTCATTTAATACTCATACTATTTATTTCAATCCAAAAATCACATTGTAGAAAAATTACATTTTGCCCCTAACTTTTACAAAATTACAATTTTGCCCCTAGGCTCGGGAATTTAATTTCAGCCCTTATTCTTATGTTTTATGATATGCTGAACATTTTCTCTTCTACAACAACATCAAATTCCCACTCTATCATATAGTTATGAACATTAGGTATTTTACTGGATTATCTTGCTTTTACTCGTTTTCACTTAAAACCGAGTAGCACAAATTATTTAACACAATTTAAAACCTCATATTCTATCATAAAACATCAAAATACACAAATTTCACCTATGGGTATTTTTCCAAATATGAACCCTAGGTTAAATTATTACTAGCATAAGCTTAATCGAGCTTAGGATTCCAAAACGTAAAGAACATTAAAAGCGGGCTTAGAATCACTTACTATGGAGCTTGAAAGTTGAAGAATCCCTAGCTATGGAGAGAGTGAAGTTTCGGCAGCAACTAAATAGGGAAGATGACTATTTTGTGTTATTTTTCCCATTTTATTTCATTTAATATCAAAATGACTAAAATACCCTTACTACTAAACTTTCCAAAAATTCCTTCCATGTCCTAAATTTGTCCATGAACTTAAAATTGGTAGAATTTCTATTTAAGACCTCCTAATAAATATTTCAAAACAATTTCATACTAAAAATTTCTAGTATGCAAATTTTGCAACTTATTCGATTTAGTCCCTACTTTCAATTTAAACACTTTAGGCATAGAATTTCATCACAAAATTTTCACACAATCATGCAATCATATCATAGCCCCAAAATATTTATAAAACAATTATTTCTATCTCGGATTTGTGGTCACAAAACCACTATTCCGATTAGGCCCTAATTCGGGTTGTCACAATTCTCCCCCCCTTTAGAGATTTTCGTCCCCGAAAATCTTACCGGTAAAGAGGTTTGGGTACTGTTTCCTCATAGCTTCCTCAGGTTCCCACGTAGCCTCTTCTATCCCATGTCTGTGCCACAATACTTTCACTAAGGCTATACTTTTGTTTCTTAACTGTTTAACTTCTCGAGCCAAAATCTTTATTGGTTCCTCCTCATAGGTCATATCCGATCGAATCTCAATTTCTGTTGGGGAAATCACATGTGAAGGATCAGAACGATAACGTCGCAACATTGATACATGAAACACGTTATGAATCTTTTCTAACTCTGCGGTAAGGCCAACCGATATGCCATGGTCCAATTCTCTCAAGTAATCTAAATGCGGCCCAATAAAACGCGGACTCAACTTGCCTTTTCGACTAAATCTCGAATCTTTTCCATGGTGACACCTTCAAGAACACTTTATCACCCACTTGAAATTCAATCTCTTTTCTTTTTAAATCGCATATGACTTTTGTCGATCTGAAGCGACTTTCAAGCAATCCCGAATTACTTTTATTTTCTCTTGGTTTCTTTAACTAGATCAACTCCGTGAATCATTTCTCACTAAGCTCGGTCCAATATAAAGGAGTCCGACACTTACGACCATATAAGGCTTCATGCGGTGCCATTTGTATACTTGATTGATAAGCTGTTATTGTAGGCAAACTCAATCAAAGATAGATATTTCTCCCAACTACCTCCAAATTCTAAAACACAAGATCTAAGCATATCTTGAGTACGGATTACTCTTTCCGTTTGACCATCTGTTTGTGGATGAAATGCGGTACTAAAGTTCAATTTTGTACCCAAAGCTTCTTGTAACTTTTTCCAAAATCTCGAGGTAAATCTTGGATCTCTATCGATATTATAGACATAGGTACTCCGTGCAACTTCACAATTTCAGCAATATATAATTGGCTAATTTATCAAGTGAGTAATCGATGCGTCTTGGTATAAAGTGGGCTGACTTTGTTAATCTATCAACCACTACCCAAACAGCATCCTTCTTTTTAGGAGTTAAAGGCAAACCGGTTACAAAATCCATGGTAATCTTGTCCCATTTCCACTCGAGCACCATTACGGTTGAAGTAATCCTGAAGGTACTTGATGTTCAGCTTTTACTTGTTGACAGATCAAACACTTAGTTACAAATTCAGAAATGTCCCTTTTCATACCTGGCCACCAATACAGCTTCTTTAAATCATTATACATTTTTGTGCTACCAGGGTGAACTGATAAATGACCATTGTGCGCCTCATGTAATATTTTTCGAATCAATTTATCATTTTTGGCACACATATTCGTCTCGAAACATCAAACAGTCATCTGGTCCAACTCGAAAATCTGAGTCATAACCTGATTCGCATTGAGTTCTCTTGATCCGCAACTCACTATCATTCTTTTGAGCATCACAAATCAACTGGAGAAATAACGGTTTAGCTCTCATCTCTGCTAAAATTGACCCGTCATCGACAATGCTAACCCGTGTTCATGGCTCTCAAAGTGAAAAGAAATTTTCGCTCAAGGCGTCAAGAACTTACATTTGCTTTTCCGGATGATAATCAATCACTAGATCATAATCCTTTAATAATTCAAGCCATCTTCATTGCCGCAAATTTAGGTCCTTTTGATTCATCAAGTACTTCAAACTTTTGTGATCGGTAAAAATTCGGCATTTTCACCAGTATAAATAATGTCGCCAAATCTTCAAGGCAAAAACAACAATGCCGATTCCAAATCATGTGTAGGATAGTTCTTCTCATGCGGTTTTAAGCGCCTCGAAGCATAAGCTACTACTTTGCCCTCTTGCATCAACACACATCCAAGGCACATCAATGATGCATCACTATAAATTACGAACTCCTTTCACGACTCGGGCTGTACTAAAATTGGTGCTTGATCAATCGTGCTTTCAACTTTTCAAAACTCTGTTGACATTTATCAGTCCATTCAAACTTAACATTCTTCTGCAACAATTTAGTCATAGGAGAGGCAATTATCGAAAATCCTTCAACAAAACGCCTATAATACCCGGCCAAGCCTAAAAGCTTCTAACCTCAGATACATTCTTGGCGGTTTCCAATCAACGATCGCGAAATCTTGCTTGGATCCACCGAATACCATCACCGAGACTATATGCCCCAAAATCCGACTTCACGAAGCCGAACTCACTTTTACTAAACTTGGCAAGCAGTTTCTTTTCTCTCAAGATCTCGCAATATAGTTCTCAAGTGTTCGGCATGTTCAAACTCATCTCGAGAATAAATTAAAATGTCATCTATAAACACTACTACAAACTTATCCAAATATGGCCGGAAAATCCGATTCATTAAGTCCATAAATATGGCTGGAGCATTTGTTAAGCCAAAAGGCATCACCAGAAACTCATAATGTCCATACCTTGTCCTAAAGGCGGTTTTCGACATCGACTCCTTAACTCTCGGTGATAGTAACCGGACCTCAAATCAATCTTTGAAAACACTTGTGGCCCCTTTAACCGATCGAATAAATCATCAATCCTCGGCAATGGGTACTTGTTCTTTATAGTCACCTTATTAAGTCGGCGGTAATCAATGCAAAGTCTCATTGAACCATCCTTCTTCTTCTGAATAATACAGAGCACCCTGGGAGAGAAACTCGGTCTCACAAATCCCTTGTCCGTTAACTCCGCAATCGAGCCTTCAATTCTTTTAATTCATCGGAGCCATTCTATATGGAGCAATCGAGATCGGTGCGATGCCTTAAGCAACAAATCAATGGCAAAATCTATCTCTCTGTTTGGAGGTAACCTGGCAATTCCTCCGGAAATACATCCGAAACTCACAGACTATAGGTCTCGATTCAAATTTCAGTTGAGACATCTCAACATTCATTACATAAGCCGGATAAGCTTCACACCCTTTTCTCATGTATTTACATGCGGACATGTGCGAAATCACCATAGGCAATTTATTTGATTCGTCTGTTTCAACCCACAGAATTTCTCCATTTTCACATTTTAACTCTAGTGTCTTTTGTTTACAATCTACCTTAGCATCATACAATGTTAACCAGTCCATTCCCAAGATAACGTCAAACTCACCAAATGGTAACAGCATCAAGTTGGCCGGAAAACAGTGACCTTGAATCATTAATGGGCAATTCTTGCAAACCTTGTCAACTAGCACATATTGGCCTAAGGGGTTCGACACTTTAATCGTAAACTCAGTAAATTCAACAGGCAACTTTTTATTGGATACTAAATTCATGCAAATATAGGAATGGGTGGACCCGGATCCATCAATGCAATAACAATAGTATCATAAAGAGAAAATGTACCAAGAATGACATCGGAGATGATGCATCTTCTCGAGCACGTATAGCATAAGCTCTAGCAGTGCTCTAGCTTCTGATCTTGCCGTTAAATCTTTCATCACAGTTCTACTACTAGTCCCACCTCCAGTATTTCTCGGTGGTCTACCTCTACTAGCGGTGGTATTCTGTCTAACACTCTGAAATCTTTCTTCTTTAACCTTCTCCGGACAGTCTCTAATAAAATGCTCATGAGAACCACTTTGAAACAAGCTCGCTCGGTCCCCAACACTCACCATAATGTTGCTCGCCACATTCTCGACACTCGGGCTTTCTAGGTCGCACATTACCCACACTTGCCACCAAGTAGCTTGAGCTTTAGACCCGAATATGCTCTACCACGATCTCTGTAAATCCCCAATTGAAACTGTCATTCGAGGGTTTGTCTCTTTGGACCTCTTTGGTTGAGATTGAAATGGCTTACTTATCTGTCTTTTTCGACATCTCGAGCCTCAATAGCGACTTTTCTTCTTTCTTTGTTCAATTCTTGACTTTAAGAGCTCGATCAACCAATACTACAAATTCTTTCAACTCCAAAATCCTACAAACACTTTAATGTCCTCATTCAGCCCATCTTCAAATCTTCTACACATAATGGCCTCGGTGGACACACATTCCTGGGCATACTTGCTGAGTCTTACAAATTCGCGTTCATACTCTGCGACAGACATTTTTCCTTGCTTCAATTCAAGGAACTCCTTCCGTTTTGATCAATAAATCACTGACTTATGTATTTCTTTCTAAATTCTTCTGGAAGAAATCCCAAGTAACTTTTCTTTTGGCACCACTGCAACCAAAGTCTTCCACCGGTGGTAGGCGAATCTCTCAAAAGTGATCAAAGACACTTTAAGCATTCCTCGGTGTACATGAGAGCTCATCAAATACACGGTAGAATTTTCAAGCCGAATTCCGCTTTCTCGGGATCATCATCAACCTTTGCTCTAAACTCTTGGCCCCTTGTTTTGAATCTTGTCAACCGGAGGCTTGTTCATTCTTACCAAATTTATACCTTGAGCACTCTGAGAATCGTCGAAGTATAGGAGGGGTGGAGGAGGTTGAGCATTTGGATTTGCTCGAATAAATTCAAGATACCAATTGTTCATCATTTGGAGAAAGGCGTCCGAGCCTCATCTCCTTGTCCCAATGTCTCGTGTCTACTTTCCACAGTAGCGGTCCCTTGTGCGGGAGCCGGCGCATTACTAAACATCATCACCGCAGTTCCTTGGGATCCATTACTATATTAAAACAAAACACGTTTAGAATAATCGAGTCACCACACTATCACAATATTTTTATGGCATGTATAGCTAGACTTTTACACACACTTTATTAGTCCGAGAACCGACTAAACCTGGCTCGATACCACTAAATGTAACACCCTTACCAATTCTTGTCGTAGGAACAGATACAAGGTATTACCGAACATAACATATACCAAGATAGAAATATGTCATCCCATTTGATAATGCATCGTATAACATATATCTTGAACAATATTAGCCAACTTTTATGGCTTGTACAAAGTAACTGGTCGAAATCTTGTAACTAATATTTTAAACCTAGACAAATATGACACATAACAAAATAATTTTTGCCTACTATACATGCCATAATTCAAAACATTTAGTTCAAATACCCCAAAGTATGATAGTGCGGGTAGATCTTCACGATCCTTGACTCTGAGCAAGTTGGAGAACACTATAAGACAAAAGAGAGAAAAGAAGTAAGCTTATAGCCTAGTAAGTAGTATGTAAATACTAATTTAAGAATCTAACATGTTTACACAACAATTCAAGTATGTCTACTTTAACTTCACTACTTATTCCACTTGATTAAGCTGTCTCTGCTGTGTCATATTCACTAAATAAATCATAACTCGAGTTACAAAACTCGAAATTCATATCCGTAAAATTTCCCTGAATCTAGACTCATAAAGCTTCTTGCTAAATTTTTTTATAATTTTGGTTCAGCAGATTAGTACAGTTTATTAGTTAAAGTTTCCCTGTTACACAGCTCGACTGGCCTGACCTCTGTCCACTACGAATTGAATTTCTCTCAGTACATAACTCAAACAACCCTGAAGTCTGTTGTATTTAAAACAAGTCTCAATAAGGAATTTAGGCATGTAAACTATATTTCTTAGTTTGCTTTGTACAATTTTTAATGATTTTTCAAAGTGGAAACAGGGGATCACGTATTCATCCTGAGCAAGTCAGTTACAATTGTAAATATCTCAAAATATAGAATTCCTTTGCTTGCCCTGCTTCTTTTATATGAAAGTAGACTCATTAAGCTTTAATTTCACATCTCATTCAACCTCTAATTATATTCCTCCTATTTTTGGTGATTTTTCAAAATCACGTCACTGCTGCCATCTAAAAACAGTTTTAATACTAATTTCACTCTTTCACACATTCTTTATGCTAACCTCATTTTATCGTATATATGTATATGCCACAATTCATTTTCACCACATTTCATTCACTATAAGTGTAGGTCCAAACCACAATGTCACCACAAAACCATCCCGTTGAACAATTCGGATCAATCCTCGATATTTAACGGTTTCAAAGACACTGACCCCACCATCATACTTCATTTAGTTCGGCTCTCTTGTACACATGGGGAACACTTAGTACCACTCATGCGACCTAGCCGATTTGTCTCGTAGCTCTCTTGTCTACATGGTGTCCTTCACTTGGAATCACGCATGCACCTAGCTACATTTATCTTTCACGTAGCTCTCTTGTCTACATGGTGTCCTTCACTTGGAATCACGCATGCGACCTAGCTACATTTATCTTTCACGTAGCTCTCTTGTCTACATGGGATACATCTCGTATCACGCATGTGACCTAGCTACTACAGGGTGTCTCGTAGCTTTCTTGTACACATGATGTGCACTCAGCATCATACATGTGACCTAGCTACTCCCTCTATTTCATTCGATCTCTCCGAATGTTCAACCGGGATCTCTCTCTCTGTATTTATTTCCATTCTTCCCATAGTCAATTTATATTTTAACATCAGCTAGTATATCTATATAATAGGCTGAAATATAAGAATGTACATGAAATTATTGTAATATTTACATACAACTTACCTTGGTGCAAAATATGGAAATTTTGCAATTTAGTCCAAAACTTTTTCTTTCCCCCGTTCGAGGTCAGTTCCGCGCCTTTCTTGATCTATAATAACACATTTAGCTCATTTAATACTCATACTATTTATTTCAATCCAAAATCACATTGTAGAAAAATTACATTTTGCCCCTAACTTTTACAAAATTACAATTTTGCCCCTAGGCTCTGGAATTTAATTTCAGCCCTTATTCTTATGTTTTATGATATGCTGAACATTTTCTCTTCTACAACAACATCAAATTCCCACTCTATCATATAGTTATGAACATTAGGTATTTTTACCGATTATGCTTGCTTTTACTCGTTTTCACTTAAAACCGAGTAGCACAAATTATTTAACACAATTTAAAACCTCATATTCTATCATAAAACATCAAAATACACAAATTTCACCTATGGGTATTTTTCCAAATATGAACCCTAGGTTAAATTATTACTAGCATAAGCTTAATCGAGCTTCCGGATTCCAAAAGCGTAAAGAACATTAAAAGCGGGCTTAGAATCACTTACTATGGAGCTTGAAAGTTGAAGAATCCTAGCTATGGAGAGAGTGAAGTTTCGCAGCAACTAAATAGGAAGATGACTATTTTGTGTTATTTTTCCCATTTTATTTCATTTAATATCAAAATGACTAAAATACCCTTACTACTAAACTTTCCAAAATTCCTTCCATGTCCTAAATTTGTCCATGAACTTAAAATTGGTAGAATTTCTATTTAAGACCTCCTAATAAATATTTCAAAACAATTTCATACTAAAATTTCTAGTATGCAAATTTTGCAACTTATTCGATTTAGTCCCTACTTTCAATTTAAACACTTTAGGCATAGAATTTCATCACAAAATTTTCACACAATCATGCAATCATATCATAAACCCCAAAATATTTATAAAACAATTATTTCTATCTCGGATTTGTGGTCACAAAACCACTATTCCGATTAGGCCCTAATTCGGGTTGTCACATGCTCCTTTTACATTAAAACATCACTTAGTCATCTTACTTTCCAAGCAAGATTCATATTGTGGAAGATCAACTTCCTCAAGCGAACTTAATTCTGCCCTACATCCACTTTTCAATAAAAAGAAAATCTTCTCTATTCTGCCCTAGATCCAATTACACCCAATTCGGTTTGAAATTTGTTCAATTTGTGGAGGGTTTGACACCAACAACTAGATTGCACCATGATGTACGAATGCCGAGTAGAGAATCAACACAAAATATCAATAATTAAGGCGACTTAATTGTAAGTGTGGCAGGTCAGTTGTAATATTTGTAAGTGTTACAATGGAACACTTAAAGCATTTCAAGGATCAAACTAGGAGATATTAGGTGATGAGTTAAGTAAGAATGAAAATGCATACAATTACTAAATCTAGCTAGCTCATCACTAAGAATTACAGTACGACAAATCATCATTATAGATTAATTACACTAAACTAAACCTAAGGACTAAATTGCAAAGCCAACAAAACTACACAAATATTAATTCAATGGACTAAAGTGGTTGGTTAATTTCCATGTTACTAATCAATTCTAGGATTAGGTATCTAAATTGCTCAAACTTTTAATTGGTCCAATTTTAGCTTCAGTCACTATTTTACCCAATTACACAATTTAGTCTAATTTATCTCTCAATCTTACTAAACTAAATCTGGATAATCAAATTGATTCATAATAGGCTCTCCTCTCGATCTCACCTATCTAAATGTTCACCTAGAGCCTTCAATTATAGGTTTTAAGGTCTATCAGTCAAGTTTATGCCTGAATAATTTATTAAAGAAGACATAAAATAGTAAAATTGAGAAAGTCTTAATGAATCTTGAGGGATTCTCTGTTAGAGATGATAACATCACTAATAGTGATGAAATCACAACTAAAGTTCAGATTTTTACACTTTTGAAAGTTCACAAAGCTGAAATCTATTAAATGCTTTTAAAGAGAAATCAAAATAACAAGATGAGTTTTTAGCCAAATAGGTCAACTAACATGGCCATAAACAACTTTATATACATACCATTTATAAGCCAACACAAATGGCCAAATTCATAACAATACATATACCAAAATGACTCAAAGTTCCTATACATGCCATATACTTAAAATACCAAAGTTCATAGGTACTAAATGATAAGTGGATAGTGTGAAGCGATCTCTAACTATTCCTGAATTAGAGCTAGCTTGATAACACTATAAAACATGGGAAAATAAACAAAGTAAGCTATAAAGCTTAGTAAGCTCGTATAAAATAAACATCAACTTAATCTTAAGATTATAATTCAACAATTTGAATATATAAATCAAAATTTAGCATATATTAGCTAACAAAACTTTCATATACACAATTATGATATTAATCACATCATTCACAAGTTCCTTCGAACCAAAGCTTATACATGTCATGTATATACCTGTACCATCTCATATCATTCTCATTTTCATTCTCAATCACATCTTTTGTTTACCCGGTGAACCATTCGGAATAGAAGTCGGATACTCAAGAGTCTCGCACACCTATACCATGGCCCAAAGCCAAATCAAGTTAGCTTATATCTGAAATATTGATATCATGGCTCGAAGCCAAATCAGTTGATATTCAATGCCCGAAGCCAAATTGGTATAACTTCACTCGAAGTGCTAATATCATGGCCTGAAGCCAACGTAATGTATCCCCTAATGACATGTCACTACTATCCTAAACTATTCCTAAGGTTCAACCAGGATTTCAAATGTCGAAATATCGTCGAATCACTATCGAACATATCCATATTTTTGTATTCACAATTTATGCAATATCAAAGCATGTGAATTATATTTGTATTAAAACTTATAATGTACGAACTTACCTCCGATGCAAAAACAACGAGTCGAGTCGATTAGTCGAGAACTTTGTTTTTCCCTCGATCTAGATTTGAGTTTTGGTTTTCTTGATCTATATGTAATCAAAATTAACTTATTTAATCATCTCTCTATTTAGTTTAGCCCAAAATTCACTTTAAGGCATTTTTACTCAATTGCCCCTAATATTTCACATCTCTTAAAATTTAGTCCTTATTTCATAAAATCACAAATTCATGAAATTCAATACTAACCCTTGCTAGAAAAATTACCATTACACCCCTAGCAACCCATATTTTTCATTTATTTCACATTTTAACCATGAATTTTACATTTTCATAAATTAATCCCTAATTTGCATTTTTACTAAAAAACACTTAACAAAACTTGTATAATTCACAACAAACATTCATAATGTATCAAGAAACTTCAAAAATCATACATATTCATCAATGAAAACATCCTAAACCTTTAACATTTTTGCAAATTAGTCCTTGGGCTAGCTAGGCCTTGTTGCGACAATCTCAAAAACATAAAAATCATTAAAAACAGAGTCAAAATCACTTACCAATTGAGCTACTAGGTGAACGAACCCTAATACAACATCCATGGCTTCTTCTTTCTTGTATTTTCAATGATGCAAAGAGAAAATGAAAGCTTTTTCTTTTGTTTAACTTATTTTATCCTAATTATTAACTAATTTACTATATTATCCTTTTTAATTTATAAACAAAAATTACTTCAACAATGCCCAGAATTGTCCACTCATGTTTCAAAAGATCTAATTATAACATAAGGACCCCCAATTTAAGATTCTATAGTTATTTAATACCTTTAACTATTAGAACATCACTTTTGCACTTTACGTAATTTAGTCCTTTTTATCAAATTGACCAATCAAACAATAAAATTTCTTAACAAAATTTTCACACAAACATATTATTATGTTTTAGACATTAAAATAATAATAAAATAAATATTTTGGCTTCGGATTTGTGGTCCAGAAACCATTGTTTCAATTTGACTCAAAACAAGCTGTTACAATTCTCCCCCTGAAGAATTTTCGTCCCAAAAACCTTACCAGCAAAGAGATTAGGGTATTGTTTTCTCATAGCTTCCTCGGGCTCCCAAGTAGCTCTTCGACACCATGTTGCAACAAAACTTTCACCAAAGCTATGCATTTATTTCTCAACTCTTTAACCTCTTGAGATAAAATTTTGATTGGTTCTTCGTTGTATGTCATATCGGGTTGAATTTCAATCTCTGCTGAAGAAATTACATGTGAAGGATCTAGTCTATATCGACACAACATCAACATATGAAATACATTGTGGATCTTTTCTAACTCTATAGGTATTGCTAGTCGATATGCCACTGGACCTATTCTTTTAATGATTACATATGACCCGATAAACTACGGAATCAGCTTATCTGTGCGACCAAATCTAAGGATTTTCTTCCACTAAGATACTTTCAGAAATACTTTGTCACCAATCTGAAATTCAATGTATTTACATTTTAAATCCGCATATGATTTCTATCGATCTGAAGCTGCTTTTAAACTCTCACGAATTACTTTCCCTTTTTCTTTTGTCTCTAGGATCAAATCAACCCCATGAATCTTTTTCTCACTAAGCTCAGTCTAATACAATGGAGTTCAGCACTTTTGACCATACAAAGCTTCATATGGTGCCATCTTTATACTCAATTGAAAGGTGTTGTTATACGCAAATTCAACCAACGGAAAAAATCTCTCCTAGTTATCCTCAAACTCTAAAACATAACATCGAAGCATATCTTTGAGAATCTATATTACTTTCTCAGATTGACCGTTGGCTTACGGACGAAATGTAGTACAAAAATTCAACCTCATACCCAAAGCTTCTTGTAATTTCTTCCAAAATTGTGATGTAAATCTTGAATCTCTATCTGAAATAATCGAAACTGGCATCCCATGCAATCTAACAAACTCTAAAATGTACAATTCAACCAATTTATCAAGCGAATCATCAGTACATACTAGAATGAAATGTGCCGATTTCATCAGTCAATCAACGACAACCCAAATAGCATCTTTGTTCTTCGAATACAGGGGTAATCTCGATACGAAATCCATCATAACTCTATTCCATTTCCACTCTGGTATCATCACAGGTTGTAGTAATCCCGAAGGCACTTGATGTTCAACTTTGACTTGCTGACACATTAAACATCTCGAAACATATTCTGAAATGTCTTGTTTCATGCTCGACCACCAATACAATTGTTTCAAATCATTATACATTTTGGTACTCCTTAGGTGAACATATAGACAACCACTATGTGCTTCATCCAAAATTTTCTGAATAAGCTCAGAATTCTTTGCCATGCAAATTCTATTTTAGAACATTAAACAACCATCAGCTCCGATCTGATAATCTGAATCACTATTTAATTCACAATGCATTATTTTAGCTTGCAACTTAATATCACACTTTTCAGCTTTACAAATCTGCTGCAGAAAAATCGATTTAGCTTTCAACTCTGTTAGATTTGAACCATCATCGGACAAATTCAGTCTTGTATTCATTGTTCTCAAAGTAAACAAAGATTTTCTACTCAAAGCATCTACGACTACATTTTCTTTTCCCGGATGGTCGTCAATCACTAACTCATAATCTTTTAGCAACTCAATTCATCTTTGTTGTCACAAATTCAAATATTTTTGAGTCATTAAAAAGTTCAAACTCTTGTGATCTGTAAAGATGTGGCGTTTCTCGCCGTATAAATGATGTCTCCAAATTTTCAATATGAAAACAATAGCACTCAACTATAAATCATGCATCAGATAGTTCTTTTCATGCGCCTTCAATTGTCTCGAGGCATAAGCTATCACTTTTCCTCTTGCATCAACACGCAACTTAAACCATTCAATAATGCATCGCTGTAAACTACGAATTCTTTACCCAACTCAGGTTGAACCAAAACTGGTGCCTCAGTTAACAATGCTTTCAACTACTCGAAACTCTATTGACATTTCTCAGACCATTCAAATTTCACATCTTTTTGTAGCAATCTGGTCATAGGAGTAGCAATAATCGAGAATCCTTTTACAAAACATCGACAGTAGCCAGCTAGTCCCAGAAAACTTCTGACTTCGGATACATTTCTCGGTGGTTTCCAATCAACAACAGCTTAAATCTTGCTTGGATCAACTCTTATACCTTCCACTGAAATAATGAGTCCCAAAAATCTAACCTCTCGTAGCCAAAACTCACATTTGCTGAATTTAGTGAACAGTCGCTTATCTCTTAAGGTTTGTAGCACAATTCTCAAATACTCAGCATGTTCAAACTCATCTCGGGAATAGATCAAAATATCATTAATGAGCACAACAACAAATCCGTCTAAATACGATCTAAAGATCCGATTCATCAAATCTGTAAAAACGGTAGGAGCATTAGTTAGTCCAAAAGGCATAACAAGGAATTCATAATGTCCATACCTAGTTTTGAAGGAAGATTTTGGCACATCCGAATCATTAATCCGCAACTGATAATAACCAGACCGCAAATCAATCTTTGAAAACACTGTTGCACCTTTGAACTGATCATAAAAATCATCTATTCTTGGCAACGGATACTTGTTCTTTATCTTAACTTTATTGAGTTGTCGATAGTCAATACACATTCTTATTGACCTGTCTTTCTTCTTTACAAACAATACTGGCGCATTCTAGGGTGAAAAACTAGGTCGTGCAAAACCTCTATCTGTTAACCCTTACAACTGATATTTCAACTCTTTCAATTCTACCAGAGCCATTTTGTACAAAGCTATAGATATCAGCGATGTTCCCGATACCAGTTCAATAAAAAACTCAACCCATCTAAACGGTGGCAACCCAGGCAATTCTTCTGGAAATACATTCGAATATTCACAAACTACAGACATCGATTCAATTTTCATTTCAGACACTTTTGTATCTAAAACATAAGCACGATAAGCTTCACAACATTTTCTCACATATCTTTGAGCCGACATCGACGAAATCACTATAGGCAATCTCTTTGACTCATCTGATTCAATTCGAATAATTTCACTGTTCTGACATTTCAATTCAATAATTTTTCGTCTACAATTTACAATAGCATCATGAAAAGTCAACCAATCCATACCCAGAATTACGTCAAACTCATCAAAAGGTAGTAACATCAAGTCAGCCGGAAAATAATAACCCCGAGTCATCAAAGGGCCATCCTTGCAAACTTTATCAACTAGAACATACTTGCCTAAGGGGTTCGATACTTAATTACAAATTCTGTAGACTCAACAGGCAATTTCTTACTAGACATTAAATTCTTACAAACATATGAATATGTCGATCCAGGATCAATTAAACCAATCACATTAGAATCATAAAGAGAAAATGTACCAGTGATAACATCAGGTGACGATGCTTATTCGCGAGCATAAATAGCGTAAGCTCTGGCTGGTACTCTAGCCTCGAATCTCATAGCTGAATCTCTAGTCACAAATTTTCCACTAGACACATTCCCCATATTTTGCGGTGGTCTCCCTCTCGCAGTCATATTGTTCGGTCTTGCATTCTGAAATTTATCTTTCTCAGATAACTCTGGCAATCTTGAATAAAATGATCTGGCGAGCCGCATTTGAAACAAGCTTTACTACTCTTATTCTAGAACTCTCCAAAATTCCATCTCCAATACTGTTGACACTCGGGATTATTATTTCTCACACTACTAACGCTTGAGACGAAAGTTGCCTGAACTTTAGGACTCACATGTTGATTTCCACAATCTCTATTCTAGTATCCCATTGATGCATTTGATCGACTATACGAATCTCAAGATTTCTTTGATGAAGAGTGATAAGGTTTATTCATTGGTCTTTTTCTCGAATCTCTAGCCTCTGAATCAGCTTTCTTCTTTTCTCGGCTAAAGTCTTCGACTTTACAAGTCTAATCAACTAATACATCAAATTCTTTCAAATCTAAAATCCTGACAAGAAGTTTAATGCCTTCATTCAAACCATTAACAAACTGCTTGCACATGATCTCTTCGGTAGAAACATACTTTCGAGCATATTTGCTCAACCACACAAATTCTCTCTCGTATTCGGTTACAGTCATACAACTCTGTTTCAGTTTTAAAAACTCTTTGTACTTTTGATCCAGAAATCGTTGGCTTATATATTTCTTCCTGAATTCTGTCTAAAAGAATTCCCAGGTAACCCGTTCTCTAGGTACCAGAGATACTAATGTATTCCACCACTGATATGCGGTATCTCTCACTAATAAAATGGCACAATTTAAACTCTCAGCTGGAATACACGACAGTTTCGTCACATACCCAAATAGTGTTTTCAAGCCAAAATTCAGCTCTCTCGGGTTTGTCATCAACGGTAGCTCTGAACTCCTTGGCATTGTACTTACAAATTTTATCAACCAGAGGCTTATTTAGTTATTGAAATTCCACAACTTGAGGGGCTACAGGGATCGGTTGAGGATTAGGTAGGGGTGGAGGTTGTTGAGCAGCCGGATTTGTCCGGACATACTGTGTGAACCATTCGTTCATCATTTGGAAAAAAGCCTCTTTAGCCTCTCCCCCGCGACTACTCAAAATAGGTCTAGAATCAGTCGATGCTGTCCCTTGACTGGGAGCTGGCGCATTACTTTCAACCTCATCAGCTACAACTCGATTGGGATCCATTTACTATATGAAAACACATTTTAAAATGTCAGGATTCATCACACTATCGTAGTTTATATATGCCATGTATAGCTAGACTCTCACACACACTATATTAGTCCTAGAATCGACTAAACTGTAGCTCTGATACTGATAAATGTAACACCCCTCTCCCGTATTTAACGTCAAAATAGGGTCACGAAGCATTACCGGACTTATAAAAATATTTAAACATTCAATTCATAAAATTTCACATTTCATGAAAATATTATTCAAACTCAATCACAATGTCTCCATAACGAGCTTATGAACCTCTAAACATACTTGGGAGTGGTTCAAGACTAAACCAATAACTTAGGAAACTTTTTGAAAACTTAAGAAATATTTCTCAAAATAGGGGACACACGCTTATATGGCTCGACCGTCTGTCTCACATGGCCAACAGACATGCTCAGGTCACAGATCACGTGGACATTCGAAATGGAAGCACATGGTCGTGTCTCAGCCCATGTCCAATTGTAATAGCCTGATTTTGGGCCTAGTCAAAACAATGGTTTCGGGACCACTAATCCAAGGTCGAAGAAATTATTTTTAAAATTACTTTATGTGTGATGGTATGTTTATAAAGGTGCATGAAAATTTTGGTGATTTAATTCTAGCGTTTGTAAGCTTAATTGCGAAAAAGGACTAAATTGCATAAAGTGCAAAAGTCATATTTTGATAGCTAAGGGTGTCAAATAGCTAGAGAACCTAAATTGGGGGGTCTTTAAAGGGCAATTAGACCCTTTAAAGAGGCATGGCAGGCCATAGGAGACAAAGATGGTCAAAAAGTCAAAAGATGACTAGGGTTGGCAATTAATGACATTAGCAAATTGAATATTAAAATAAAATCAAAGGGGTCATCTTTCTTCTCCATTTTTCCACCGAAAATAGTAGCCTTTAGAGGGGTTTTTGAAGCTTGAAATTTTAGCCACTTAGTCTCTTTACAAGTAAGTGATCTTGATGGTTTTTCTTGATGATTTTTGTACTTTTAGAACCCTTGTAGCATGAGTTTTCAAATAAGGAGACTATTTTGCAAAATGGTTGAAAGTCTAGGGTTTTTCCATGAGAGTTTCCATGTTTTTTTCAAAAATTTTATGGAAGAATATGAGTTATGGTTGTGTAATAAACAACTTTTGTGAAGTAGTTTTCATGGAAACCCTAACTAGGGACCATTTTGTATAAGTTGAAAGTTAGATGATAAGTGTGAGAAATAATGGAAATTTTGGGTTTCTATAAGAATAAAAAGGGTTCGGATAGGCTTAAGATATGAAGAAATTTGATAAAAATCGATTTTCGAACCTAGGGGTAAAATGGTCATTGGGTAAAAGTCTAATGGCAAAATGGTCATTTTGCCTAAATTTTCAATTGTTGAGTACCTATATTAATAAAATGATTAAATTTTTGAATTTTCATCATTATAGATCAAGAATTACAAAATTTGGGCCTAGACCGAGGAAAAGCAAAACAAGTGGACTAAGCCGAACTAGTCGTCTGCATTTTGTAATTCGAGGTAAGTTATATGTAGATAATATAACTACATTGTTATTATATGTGTGTGAATTGATGTAGCATAAATTGCTTGACTGGGGAACTGATTATGTATGATGAATATTGAGATAGTATAACTCCCATTTGAACCTTAGGAAATAAATCGGATATTCATGCCATGACATTCGGGTTATTTGTGTGCTAGTGTAAGACATGTCTGGGACATGCATCGGCCACATTATGAGAGCCAGTGTAAGACCATGTCTAGGATATGGCATCAGTATTGAAATGAGAGCTAGTGTAAGACATGTCTGGGACATGCATCAGCTACGAGATGTGTCAGTGTAAGACCATGTCTAGGACATGGCATCGGCACGTATAGAGGTGTCAGTGTAAGACCATGTCTGGGATATGGCATCGGCACGGATATGTGAGAGCTAGTGTAAGACCATGTCTGGGACATGGTGTCAGCCTCAATTTTGATAGTCAGTGTAAGACCATGTTTGGGACATAGCATCGACTTGATGGATGAGCCAGTGTAAGACCATGTCTAGGACATGGCATCGGCATTATACCCTATGTTTAAGGCTTAGTGAATATCCGATAGCTTTCCAAATGGTTCAACGGTGAGAGTTATAGTTTAAGTTAAATGAGAAAAGTATAACCATGTTGTGAGTGGTACAGGTACCTATTTGAAATGTATGAGACGTGAGCTCAATATATGTTATGTGATTTCTATTGGTTAGTGATGAGTAAGTTGTTCTTATGCTTACTTTTGTACCATAAGCATGATGATGAATGGTAAAGTTGTTGTTATATTTATTTGCATGCTACTTACTAACCTTTATGCTTACTCCCTCTTTCCCATTTCTTATAGTGCCGCCCAACTAGCTCGAGCATCAACAGACATTGGAGGCATTGATCACACTATCAGCTGAAGCACTCGATATAATTAGATTTATCATTTTCAATATCGCATGCATAGGAACTTAGACTTTTGAGTTTTCTGTCATTGTTAATTGGCCAAATGTGACGGCTTACTTTAGCATTTGATTCATTTTGTATAAAGCCATGAAAAATGGCTAATATTGAAAGTTATTATATGAATGTAATATAGTCTTTCATGAATGTGAAATTGTTGGAATGTTTGAGTACATGAAATGTATATAAGCCTTAGCTATGGTTGTTTGGTCGAGATATCATACTAAGTTAGATTTTGATATGTTGGTACGCATTAGATTGTGTTTTAGGGTGGAAAAAGTTTTGGTAGATAGCCTCATATTGTCCACACGGGTAGACACACGGGCATGTGTCTAAGCCGTACGTGACACACGGCCAGCCCCATTGGCGTGTTATCCGGCCGTGTGTCCTCTATATGTAAAAATTGTAAGTCATTATGCATGGTAGTAAATACACGGGCAGAGACACGGCTGTGTGTCGCAGCCGTGTGAAAGGCACGGCCTAGCACATAAGCGTGTGCCTAGCTCATATGACCCTTAAGGATTGCTGACGCCAGAAATAGAATGTCAAGGTTTTCGAATACAGGCTGAGACACGAGCGTGTTGAGGCCGTGTGAGGGACACGGGCCATAGACAGGGGTGTGTGCCAGGCCGTGTGAAACCCCTGGAGGTTCGAATTGAAAAATAAATCTACACGGGTATAGGACACGGGCGTCTTCCCTATTTCAAAAGTCATTTTCTTAGTGTTGGTTAAAGGACCCGAGTTGGTCCCGAGTAGTTTCCAAGAGGTGTTTTGGGCCTTGTAGGCCCACGAGAAGAAGTTTTAGACAAAGATTGAAAAATTTTTAAGTTTTAACGGGCTCATACGTATATATGTGATTTGTAAATGGTATTTCCTTGTACCTAGTGTCGGCATCGAACCCGGGTTATAGGTGTTACCCTGACCCCGTGTAACTCTCTGACTTGGGTCACATGGGCAACACACATGCCCGACTGGCTAGCCCGTGTGCCCTAAAAGTGGCTATACACGCCCGTGTGCCAGGCCGTGTGCTAGGCTATGCCAAACCTGTAGGGTATACTGACATATGCCACATGGCCAAATAACACGCCCGTGTGTGAGGCCGTGTGGAGTATATGACTTGCTTTCTAATTCAAAACCAAAGGACACACGGCCTTGTACATAACTGTGTGTCACATATGGCTGAGAAACAAGCCCATGTCTCTGCCCGTGTGCACAAAAATAGGCTATTTACCAAGCCAATTTGCCACCCAAATTTGTATACACCTACACATCACCAACTAAGCCAAATAGGTCAACTTACATGGCCATAAGAAACATTATATACATAACATTTATAAGCCAACACAAATGGCCAAATTCATAACAATGTATATACCAAAATGACTCAAAGTTCCTATACATGTCATATACTTAAAATACTAAAGTTCATAGGTACCAAGTGATAGGTAGATAGTGTGAAGGGATCTTCGACGATTCTCGAATCCGAGCTTAGTAAGCTATAAAGATCAGTAAGCTCATATAAAATAAACATCAACCTAATCTCAAAATTATAATTCATTTGAATATATATATATATCAACATTTAGCATATATTAACTAACAAACCTTTCATATACACAATTATGATATTAATCACATTCTTCACAAGTTCCTTTGAACCAAAGCTTATACATGTCACGTACGTACCTATACCATCTCATATCATTCTCATTCTCATTCTCAACCTCATCTTTTTTTTACCCGTTGAATTATTCGGAATAGATGTCAGATACTCAAGAGTCTCGCACACCTATACCATGGCCCAAAGCCAAATCAAGGTAGCTTATATCCGAAATACTGATATCATGGCCCAAAGCCAAATCAGTCGATATTCATGGACCGAAGTCAAATCGGTATAACTCGCACCCGAAGTGCTAATATCATGGCCTGAAGCCAACGCAATGTACCCCTAATAACATGTCACTACTATCCTAAACTATTCCTAAGGTTCAACCGGGATTTCAAATGTCGAAACGTCATCGAATCACTATCGAACATATCTATATTTTCATATTCTCAATTTATGCAATATAAAAGCATATGAATTATATTTGTACTAAAACTTATAATAAACGAACTTACCTCGAACGCAAAAACGGCGAGTCAAGTCGATTAGTCGAGACCTTTGTTTTTCCCTCAATCTAGATCCAAGTTTCGCTTTTCCTGATCTATATGTAATCAAAATTAACTTATCTAATCATCTCTCTATTCAATTTAGTCCAAAATTCACTTTAAGCCATTTTTACACAATTGCCCTTAATATTTAACATCTTTTACAATTTAGTCCTTATTTCATCAAATCACAAATTTATGAAATTCAATACTAACCAATGCTAGCCGAATTACAATTATGCCCCTAGAAACCCATATTTTTCATTTATTTCACATTTTAACCATGAATTTTACACTTTTCATAAATTAATCCCTAATTTGCATTTTTTACTAAAAATCACTTAACAAAACTTGTATAATTCACAACAAACATTCATAATCAACCAAGAAACTTCAAAACTCATACATTTCATCAATGGAAACATCCTAAACCTTTAAAAATTTTGCAAATTAGTCCCTAAGCTACTAGACCTAGTTGCAACTATCTCAAAAACATAAAAATCATTAAAAACGAAGTCAAAATCACTTACCAATTAAGCTACTAGGTGACTGAACCCTAAAACAACATCCATGGCTTCTTTTTTTCTTGTATTTTTAGTGATGACAAGAGAAAATGAAAGTTTTTTCTTTTGTTTAACTTATTTTATCCTAATTATTAACTGATTTATTATATTAACCTTTTTAATTTATAAACAAAAATTACTTAAACAATGCCCATTATTGTCCACTCATGTTTCAAATGGTCTAATTATAACATAAGGACCTCCAATTTAAGATTCCATAGCTATTTAATACATATAACTGTTAGAACATCACTTTTGCACTAGACTTTGCTATCATCGAAGAAACCAGGAGAAGTCTTTGCTAATGAAGGTCTTAGCTATTAAAGCTTAAAAGAGCTCATGTGCTAGTTGACTACTGGTAAAATCTTAAATCTTCCTTTAAGCTTTACTAGCTAGATAGAAGCTAGCGTAAGAGAAGTTTGGTAGGATTTTTTTGAATACTGGGTATAATGGAAACTTCTATTTAGAAACTATTTGTATGTCAACAAATTCTTTCTATATCGTAGAGTTTTTGTCATTTTTTATGTTTAAAGAAGTTTTTTTATTGTTTTAGCTAAAGAAACGAGAAAAAGTCTCAATATTAAATGGAAGGAATCGATAGAGTAAATAAAGCTCTAAGTAAAGCATTCTAGTGAGTTCCTTTGTACCTTGTGTTTGGTATCTATGTTAATTCATTTACTCCTAATCATTGTACAGCCAGGTAGGTGTCTGTATCATTTATCTATGGTGTTCAGGTCTAAGGAAACATATTCAAAGAGTCAGTGCATACAAGGTTATATATAATTAAATAGACCTAGAAAACCTAGTATATACATATGAGTACTTATTCCTTGGTGTACAAGCTCTGTATCCAGACTGATGTAAAGAGGTTGCAGAGGGATGTTGTGTGTAATAATAAAATAAGACACATGATAAAATTTTTTGCCTCCGTTACAACACTTTGATGCAAACTGTGGTTAATGATAACTCGGCCTTGTGGGGGAACACCTAGGTGTTCCAATAATGAGGGAAGTTAGGAGGATATGGAGGTGCTATTTGTTAAATAAATCTGGTGAGAAGATATTATAACACCCCTAACCCGTATCCGTCGCCGAAACAGGGTTACGGAGCATTACTGGAGTTTACAAAACAATTACAGATAAATCATGTCATTTACTGTTTATATCCAAAACTAATAATATTGTCCCTTGAATGGACAATCGAGGCCAGTTTTAAGCATTAGAAACAAGTCGAGATAAATTGGGATTTCAAAACATTTTCGCAAAATTTCAAAATTTTTCTTATATGCAAAGGTCACACGTCTGTGTGAGTAGGCCGTGTGGCTCACATGGCCAACTGACATGCCCATGTCTCAGGCCATGTGGGTATTCAATGTAAGGCACATAGCTGTGTCCTAGCCTGTGTCCTTACCCGTGTAACTCTCTGACTTGTGCCATACGACCTGTCACACGCCCGTATGCTAGGCCGTGTAGTCAATTTATTTTTCACAAATTAGGTGCAGGTTTCACGCGGCTAAGATACACGCTCGTGTTCTGGGCCGTGTATCACACACGGTCATCCATGTCTCTACCCGTGTTCTTAATTATGAGTATTTTGTTTCTCAATTTAAGATGCCGGGGACACACAGCCAAACCACACGCCCATGTGCCAGGCTGGTATCACACACGGTCAAGACACATGCCCGTGTGGAAAAATTCTGGCCATTTCCTAGCCTTATTCCTCACCCAAACTTACCAACAACCTACACCAATACTTGCAATCATATACCAACCAATTCAAACATTATAACCAAGCCAACTCTATCATCTAGCATAGTATATCATTACATGTATTCATGTTTATAAGCTTACATTTTATAAATATTCATGTTTAATATAACTAAATTAAACATACTAAACACATATGTATTTACCATGATTTAACCTTATAAATATACCATAACCAACTATCACTAGCCATTCCAATGCCTAGATTATAAAAAACCATTTACAAGTCATCAATTAGGCAAGTTAATCTATACATGCCATTATACCAAAATAAGTTTACTATTTATACCAAAACGAGTGGTGGATAGTGTGATGATGCTCTAGTCGATCTCCAACCTTTGCGAGCTTTCGAGCACTATAAACCGAGAAAAGAAAACCTAGCAAGTAGTTAATGCTTAGTAAGTTCATATAGCAGGAATTAAACTTACCAATAACATTCATTAAAATAAGTATTCAATAACATGCTTCCTAACAAATTGGCAATTTGCCTAATCACATACACTCAATTAGGCAAGTTAATCTATACATGCCATTATACCAAAATAAGTTTACTATTTATACCAAAACGAGCTGGTGGATAGTGTGATGATGCTCCGACTGATCTCCAACCTTTGCGAGCTTTCGAGCACTATAAACCAGAGAAAAAGAAAACCTAGCAAGTAGTTAATGCTTAGTAAGTTCATATAGCAGGAATTAAACTTACCAATAACATTCATTAAAATAAGTATTCAATAACATGCTTCCTAACAAATTGGCAATTTGCCTAATCACATACACTCAATTAAGCAAGTTAGCAAGTTAGTCACATAATTCACATGTAAATCAAATAAGCATGGATGAGCTCATCATGCTACAAACTTTTTGGTATTCCAAAAGTGATCAAAATATAATTCTTTTAAATCTTGAAATTTTCTCATGTCAGGAGTTTTATCCGTTGAATCATTGAAATTACGATGGATACTCAGGTAATATACATGAGGTATACAAATCAGTAATCTGTCAATTCATGTACAGGGGTACCTGGTAGGGAACATAATCAGGGAGCACATTCTTGAGCCACATATATCAGGATGCTCAGACGAGCCATGTAACAGGACGCTTATCCAGGCTAAATAGGAAACTCATAAGAGTTCTACATCAGAGAGCTCATAGAGCTTAAGAGGTAACTCCGAAGAGTTATTATCAAGGAGCACCGGATAGCCGTTTAACAGGGAGTTCAAGCGAGCCATGTTAGAAAGCTCATAAGAGCCTATATCAAGAAGCTCAAGTAGAGCTGTATTTGTGTCCGCATTATATGCTGGATCACAACCGATCAAATCATGTAACAAGACGCTCACAAAGAGCTGTAGTAGTGTGCAACACCTGCAGAATCACTATCGATTAGGATGCTTGCAGGACTATATAACAGGATGCTCAAGAAGGCTTTTAACAGGATGCTCGTCTGAGCTGTAATGTCCGCAACAAGGTCAAGACTATAATCAGTACAGAAAATATTGTATCCATCGCATTTCATTATTCAAACGGAACTTATTATTTATCGAGAAATTTCGGGCATATGATTATTTTCATACATTAACCATTTATACAATTCTCATAAGTATAACATTCAATTCAAGTATAAAAATAAACACAAATTAGTTACACGAACTTACCTCGATACTTGTTCGTATATAGAAATCTACTAATCTGACACTTTTTCTTTTCCTCGATCTAACTTTATATTTGAGTTCTCTGGATATAAATAAATTAATTTAACATCAGTTTAATCTATTTCATACTCAATTGAATTCAATTCACTTCCTAGGCAAAATTACTATTTTGCCCCTATACTTTTTATGAATGACGATTTTGTCTCTAAGCTCAAAAAATAAAATTCATGCATTTTAATCCTTATTTCAAGCTGTAAGACCCCAAAACCGGCCTAGACGTAATGACCGAATCTGGCGTGTCACATTAAAATGCTTTTTTGAAAAACTTTGTCTTATTAATAAATCTCACTTGAAAGAGAACAACCCCTTTGTTTAATTCTAAAGTCAACTTAATTATTTGTTAACCATTTTAAACAAGCCTTACTTTTAAAAACACGTTTGTTGCGGAAGCATTTCAACAATGTTGCAAAAATGTGATGTTATGAAAATAGATATCATTTTAGAAAACCGCGCTCTACTTTTATCAGAAATAAATCATAATAGTTAAAAACCCCCAAGTTAAAAGCTAGAAGATTAGAGAAAAGGCCTTATTACATCAAAAACCCAATGAGAAAGTAATTTAAGTAATGTAAAAGAAAATACAAAAATTTAAAGTCGTTCGTAGTGTGCCACCTTCGAGTCCTCCCATATGCCGAACCGCCTACTAAGGATTACCTGAAAATAATTAAAAGAAGGGGTGAGTTTACGAAAACTCAGTGTGCACAACCCTCATCTATTATAAAGCATGTGTCACATCAATTTGGGCCTAAGCCCACTACATTAATGGTGGCACTTGGGCATTAACCCAAAGAAACCTCAGTTGGGCCTGAGTCCATGTCACAATCAGAATCAGATTATGCAATGCACAAATACCCAACCAACCTTGCACTCTGTATCCCGTCCAACCCTACACTCCTGTAGGGATTTAATCGACCCACCCATCCCTACACTCCTGTTGTAGCACCGGTTGCAGCACTAACCAATTTCGCAGTAGAGCTGCCAATCACATAATGGCTTTAAGCCATCGGTGGATCTACAGTCGTCAAGTGACAATGCGACCGTAACAAATCATATACTTCATCCAAATCAATGATGCCGTCCCTATGTAGCATAATATCACATAAATGCAAACATATCATAAATGGCATACATTAACAGTCATATAACATGTAAGGGCATTTTAGTCATTTTGCCCTTCGAGGGCATAACGGTCATTTCGTAAATCGAGATCTAAGTTCACTTACTGACCCATTAGTAGGTTCACAGTCGTCTCGCGTGACCCGTGTAACCTTTAACAAACAAACAGAACGATTGGGCCTAAAGCCCATTTAAGCAGCCCATAGGCCCACACGACCCATTGGCCAACCAAACCTGAATTTAGTTACGACTATGTGACCCACGTAGCCCAGTCCAACATTTATCACTTACTGCGGATTTATCTGTATGGGGCCCACAAGTCTATTGGGCCCACACGGCCCATTTCGGCCCAATGTGGCCTATAATGGCCTCAGTCCACGAAAATGCTCGTGATGGCCTTTACAGTCTATCACCCATGATTTGTGGGCTCGGTTTACCCCACGAGCGATCGCACTCTCGAGAGACCTCAAATGCCAAAGTTTAGGTTTTTTGGCTTTTGTCGTTTTATAGTAAAACGAGGGTGTGTTATCACACCTACTACGAAATGTGCGCCTAGCCCAAGAATTTCCCAAACCTACATTCCATCGCGATAACCCATTAGTCGATAAGAACTAGGGTTAATCTCCCTTCTCAAATTCCTAGTTAAAGATTACATTCGATACCTATCTTAAACGCATGAGTGAATAACCCTGCTTAGAACCGTTGGCGAAAGTTGGGTTTACTCTCCTAACCGAATAGTTGCACTGACCATAAAACTGATTAATAAAGATACATGACATGAGACTAAGATATGGCTTATTGAAACTCAATCCAAGGATAAGAGGAAATAGACAATCGGCCAACCCTTCCCCAAACCAGTCATGCACCTGTTGAACACTACAACAGTGAGTAGGATTACCTTGATTGAGTAAAGTGGAAGAGGTTAGACTGCCTAATTCTCACAAGTGTCACCTTCACTCTTCAAGAGACTATAAAACCCAAAAGAACCCCACGCCTAAAAGAAAGGTGGGTAAGAATCGGCAAGATGAGAATAAATATTTGGCTCTTAAGTAGTGACAGAGTACTTACCGTCTTGTTAATAAAACAACACCAACCGTAACCAAAAAGGGATAGTAATCGGTCTCAATAGCCAGATGAACTGGAATGAACTTTGATGAACTCACGAATCGAAAGGGGAGATGGCATAATCTGTCAAGTGAAAAGAAGAAAGGGAAATAAGATAAGAGAAGAGGAGAGCAATTGGTAATAGAGTAAGAAGTTGTGAAAAGAACTAAGAGGTAGTAAGCTAAGTCTTTCGATCAAAAAGGAAAACCAAAAGAGAGAAGGAGAGGAGAAAGCAATCGGTCAACCAAAAGAATTTTAGAGAAAAAAATCAATTCAGGAATAGACCAAAATGAGCAAAAACCCAAAGGAAGCAGTATTTCGACTCCAATGAATGAAAGAAAAGAACGAAAATGCCAAAGTCAGTAACCGAAAGTGAGTAGAAAGGAATTACTAGCCTTTACCTGAATTTCTGAGGGCCTAAAGTTCAATTTCGGAACAACTCTTCCACTACATTCAAATCCCACTTTTTCCTCCCTTAAATCTCTCCCTAAAAATCCTCTATTATCTCCTCCTTGATTTACTCCACCCTCCTTTCTTAGACTAATTCAAATTCTACTTTGCAGAGTTTCAGTCGGCTTCTACTTCTCACATGGCAAGAGAGAAAAATAATTACTCTTCTTGCCTTGCCACAACTTGAACCTTAGACCTCAAGAGAACTCCACACACCACCGACCACTGCGCCACAAGTTCTTTTTGTGACACATTTTACCCACAAATATTTTTAAGGCCTACCAGATAAAGCCAAGGTTCACTTAAGGGGAAAAACTAAAATTTTTGCGAAAGACCAGACTTGAACCCAGGCTTCTCCAACACTCCCAAACACACCCAAATCACTTAGCCATCACAGCAAACATGTAATTTGTGTCACTTTCTTGCTTAACTAAAATATTTATGAGCAATCTCCTGACCGCTCCCATCCACAAGGCCCAATACTTCTAGGCCTAAAATTCGAGGCATTACACAAGCCTAACTGAATTTTACATGTTACAATATCAGCCCATGAATTTCACAAAAATAAGAATTTTTTTATGGGTTTTACCACTTTTCAATTTAGTCCCTAAATCACAATTTCATCATAATTCTCTTTGTAAAAGTTGTTTATCTATTAACAACCTTTCATTTTCTACCATAAATTTCAAATTTTTAGTATATTCATACATGGAAAAATTCCAATACTTTAATAACTTTATAAATTGATCCCTTATAACATCCCGAAATAGGGCCTAAACGGAACAGTGGTTGCAAAACCACAAATCCGAGGTAGAAAATTTTATTTTATTATTATTTTGAGGTTCATGATATGATTGCATGATTGTGTGAAAATTTCGTGATGAAATTCTATGCATAAAGTGCTTAAGTTGAGATTAGGGACTAAATCTAATAATTTGCAAAACTTGTATTTTAGAAGTTTTTAGTATGAAACTGCTTTGGAATATTAATTAGGAGGGTTTAAATAAATATTTGACCAATTTCTAAGTTCATGGACAAAATAGGACATGGATGGAATTTTTGAAAGTTTAATAAGGAAGGGCATTTTGGTCATTTGGATATTAAATGAAATAAAAAGGGAAAAATAACACAAAATTCATCATCTTCTTCATTAGCACGAAATTTCAAGGGTTCTCCATAGCTGGGGTTTGTTTCAAGCTTTCAAGCTTCATAGTAAGTGATTCCAATCCCTGTTTTTAATGTTCTTTACGTTTTTGGAGTCCCGGTAGCTCGATAAAGCTTATGCTAGCAATAATTTAAGTTAGGGTTCATATTTAGAAAAATACCCATAGGTGAAAAGTGTTTATTTTGATGTTTTATGATAGAATATGAGGTTTTAAATTATGTTAGACAACTTGTGCTACTCGGTTGTAAGTGAAAACGAGTAAAATGGCTTAATCGGTAAAAATACCTAATAGTCATAAGTACATGTTAGAGTGTGAATTTGATGTTGTCATAGAAGGGAAAAATTATCAGCATGTCATAAAACATAAGAAAATAGGATGAATTTTAAATTACAAGCCTTGGGGAAAAAGTGCAAATATGTGAAAGTTTAGGGGCAAAAATGTAATTTTTCCAAAGTTTGGGTCAAGGACTGTTTTGATAAATGTGAATATTAAATAAGTTAAATTTGCTATTATAGATCAAGAAGAGCGAAATTCGGAATAGATCGGGAAAAGAAAAGTAAAGGACTAAATTGTAAAGTTTAGTCACATTTTGTATCGAGGTAAGTTTCTGAGAAATAAATGCAATATTCTTTTATTTTACATTATTATTGTGAATTTCCAGCATTTATATACTTATTTTTGAGAATATTTAAAGTCGAATTAAAGGCTAAGTGATGAGAAAAAGCATTAGGAAGCCCTGTTTGAACCTTAGGAATGTTAGGATATTGGGGTTGACAGACAGACGGAGATGAAATGAGCCATGTAAGTCCATATCGATATATGGCTTTGGAGACAGGAATGAACCATGTAAGCCCATATTAGATATATATGGCATTGGAGACAGAATAATTCATGTAAGTCCATGTCAAGACATGGCATTGGCGAGATATTGATAGATGAGAACGACCCTAGTATCCTTAGTATTCCGAGTGGTTCAACGGGTCATTTTAAACGTTAAATTATAGTGAATTATCAGCAAAGGGAAGGTAGATTATATTTATGAATAGTGAAAGGTCGTAAGAAAGAAGGTAAGTGAGTAAAGAAGAAGGTAGAAAATGAGAAGTAAAGAAAGTTTATGAGGCTAGGTGACATTATGTATAATTATTCATTATGTTGAATGTTGTAATTTATTTGCTTGTAAGCTTACTAAGCCTAGTGCTTACTCTCTTTATTTTCTTTTTCTTATAGTTTTATCAAGCCACTCGGGATCGAAGGAAACGTCGGAGACCCGATCACACTATCGAAGAAATCACATTGGTATAGTTAGGCGTTTCGTTTTGTGTATGGCATGTATAGGAACTTGGTTTCTTTTGATATGATATGATCAATGAATGATGTGTAAATACTTGCTAGTGATTAGCTAATAGAGTGGCTGATGATATACATGCTTAATAGTATGTATGATTAAGTAGTAACTATCACATGAAAACTATGAAAATGTGAAAGTAACTTAAAAGCAGATTCAAGTATCGAAATAACGGATTTTGAAAAATCACAAGAAATTGTAGAGACATGGGTTGATGGTGAATAATATATGAAATTAAATCTCGTTGTGTCTATTTTCATATGGAATAAGCAAAATAGGTAAAGGTTTTGTATTTTATAGGGCATCTGAGTTTTGGTGAAATAGGGCCAGAGCAAATTCTGGATCCCCTGTTCCAACTTTAGAAATTCACCATAAATTTTAAAAAAAATAATTATATGGTGTACTTTATATGGTTATAATCCTTATTGAATCTAGTTTTAATAGAAACAAACGTTATAGTCATATGAATTTTGTACAGGGAGAAAAGTGGTTCGTAGTAAGTAGAGGTCAGTGCAGTCGAATTCTAAAATAGGGGTAAATTTAACTAATAAACTGTACTAATTCGCTAAGTCAAAAATTCTAGAAAACAATTAGTAGATAGATATATGACTCTAGTTTCAAGAAAAATTTACGGATCTTAATTTCGAGTTTTTAAACTCGAGAAATGAATTTTTAAGCAACCATGACGCAGAAAAATAGTTTATTCCGAAAATTAAAATAAGTGGTTTAGAGTTGTTTAAAAGGTAAGATAAGTTTAGTAACACCTCAAGCTTGACTTCGGTGACGGTTTCGGGCGTGGGGGTGTTACATCCCTAAAATAGATAGATTAAGCTATTCTGAACTCAAAAATAAAAAATTACTAAAAATGAGTCAAAGATGCTTACCCAATTAAGCTAAGAAAGCTTGCTTTCTCTTTCCTAGGGTTTCCATCAATTTTTTTTTGGGATGAAAATGATAATAATATGATGATATTTCTTTTTTAATTATTTATCATCCTTCAATTATTTACATTTCCAATTTAATCCTTTTCTTTTTCTAATTTTCTATGGATGAATCATCAAAAATATCTACTAACTTTTCTTTAGTGGTCTAATTACCATATAAGGACCTCAAGTTTTGAATCCCATTGCTATTTGGTACTTATAGCTACTAAAACTCAACTTTTGGAATTTATGTAATTTGGTCCTTTCCATAATGAAGCACATAATCGGTAAAATTTTCTTATCAGAATTTTCATATAGCATTCCTATCATAATACGGGTTGTGCAATAATATTAAAATAAATTTTCTTTCTGACTCGAATTTGTGGTCCTGAAACCATTGTTCCGATTTCACTACAAACGGGTTGTTACAACTCTCCCCTATAAGAATTTTTTTCCTCGAAAATCTTACCAGTAAAGAGATTTGGATATTTGTTTCTCATAGTATCCTTCGGTTCCCAGGTAGCTTCTTCTATTTCATGTCGTTGCCAAAAAATCTTTACCAAAGTTACCTTTTTATTTCTCAACTCTTTTGTTTCACGTGCCAAGATTTTGATCGGTTCCTCGCTGTAAGTCATACTTAAGCTAAATCTCAACTTATGTCATAGAAATAACATGTGAAGGATCCGACCGATACCGTCGTAACATAGACACATGAAAAACATTATGAATTCTATCAAGCTCTGCTAGTAATGCCAATCGATATGCAATAGGTCCCATTTTTTCAGTAATCTCAAATGGCCCGATGAATCGTGGACTCAATTTTCCTTTTTGACCAAACTGAATAACTTTCTTCCAAGGTGATACTTTCAAAAATACCTTATCATCGACCTGAAATTCTATCTCTTTTCGTTTAAGATCGGCATAAGACTTTTGACGATTAGAGGTTGCTTTCAAACTATCTTGAATTACTTTTACCTTTTCCTCAATTTCGCGGACTAATTCAACTCCATGTATCTTTTTCTCACTGAGCTCTATCCAATACAATAGAGTTCTACATTTATGACCATACAGAGCCTCATACGGTACCATTTTAATACTGGACTGATAACTATTCTTATATGTAAATTCAACCAAAGGTAGATATTTTTCCTAGTTAACTTCAAATTCCAAAACACAACACCGGAGCATATCCTCTAAAATCTGTGTTACACATTCAGATTGACCATTAGCCTGAGGATGAAATGCAATACTGAAATGTAACTACGCCTCTTACAATTTATTCTAGAATCAAGATGTAAACCGGGGATCTCTATCGGATATAATGGAGACTGGTACTCCATGCAGTCTAACAATCTTAGAAACATATAATTTAACCAATCTATCCAAGGAAAATCCACATGTACCGGAATAAAGTGTACAGACTTTGTTAAATGGTCAACGATTACCCAGATGGCATCTTTCTTCTTCGGAGACAAGGGTAACCCTGATACAAAGTCCATAGTAATTCTTTTTCATTTCTATTCTGGTATCGTAACTGGCTGTAATAATCCCAAAGGCACCTGATGTTCAACTTTTACTTGCTAACATATCAAACATTTAGATACAAGTTCAAAAATATCTCGTTTCATTCCGGGCCACTAGTACATCTTTTTCAAATCATTATACATTTTATTACTACCCGGATGAATAGACATCATACCATTATGAGCTTCATGTAAAATCTTTTATACCGGTTCTGAATTCTTCGGTATACATATTTTTCCCCTGAATAACAAACAACCATCGGACCCAATCTAAAATTCTGAATCAGAATTCAACTCACACTGTACCCGTTTAGCTTGTAGTTCATCATCACTCTTCTGAGCTTCACAGATCTGTTGCATGAATATTAGTCTAGCTTTTAACTCAGCTATAATCAAACCATTATCAGACAAAGATAATCGAGTGTTCATTGCTCGTAAAGCAAAATGAGATTTCCTACTTAGAGCATCAGCAACCACATTGGCTTTTCCCAAATGATAGTCAATAACCAAATCATCTTTTATTAACTCAAGCCATCTGCGATGTCTCATATTCAAGTATTTTTGTGACATTATATGCTTCAAACTCTTATGATCAGTGAATATGTGACATTTTTCACCAAACAAGTAATGCTGCCAAATTTTCAATGCAAATACAATAGCCACTAACTCCAAAACATGTATCGGGTAATTACTTTTATGTGGTTTTAGTTGTCTAGAAGCATAGGCTATTACTTTGGCTTCTTGCATCAAAATGTAGCCTAAACTATTCAAAGATGCATAACTATAAATCACAAATTCTTTACCCGATTCAGGCTGGACTAGTTCTAGTGCTTCAGTCAACAAGGCTTTTAATCTGTTAAAACTCTGCTGGCATTTATTAGTCTACTCAAATTTCACATCTTTCTGCAATAATCAATTCATCAGAGAAGCTATCATCAAGAATCCTTGTACAAATCTCTGATAATAATAGGCCAATCCAAGAAAACTTCTGACTTTAGACACATTTTTCGGTGGCTTCCAATTAACAATAGCTGAAACTTTATTCGGATCCACCCGAATACCTTCTGCAAATACTATATGTCCAAGGAAACCAACTTCCCATAGTCAAAATTCACATTTACTAAACTTGGCATACAATTGGTTTTCACGTAGTGTTTGCAGCACAATTCTCAAATGATCAGCATGTTCATTTTCATCTCGTGAATATACCAAAATGTTATCCATAAACACCACCAAAAATCTGTATAAATATGGTCTGAAAATTCTGTTTATCAAATCCATGAATACTCCAGGTGCATTTGTCAAGCCAAAAGGTGTTGCAAGAAACTCATAGTGCCCATAACTGGTTTTGAAAGCTATCTTTGGAACATCTGATTCTTTTACCCGTAACTAATAATAACCAAGATGAAGATCAATTTTTGAAAATACAGTGGCACTTTTCAATTGATCAAACAAGTCATCAATACGAGGCAGTGGATACTTATTCTTTATTGCAACTTTGTTAAGTTGCCTATAATCAATACACAACCTCAATGATCCATCTTTCTTCTTTACAAACAGAACTGGTGCACCCCAAGGTGAAAAACTGGGTCGAGCAAAGCCTCTATAAATAAGTTCTTGCAACTATGCTTTCAACTCTTTCAATTCAATAGGAGCCATTCTGTAGGGTGCTATGGATATCGGTGTTGTTCCCAGAATAATATCTATAGAGAACTCCAATTCTCTAACCGATGGTAAACCAGGTAATTCCTCCGGAAATACATCAAGAAATTCACAAACAACCGGTACTGACTGAATCTTCAACTTAGATACTTTAGTATCCAACACATATGCAAGATAAGCATCGTACCCTTTTCTGATATATTTCTGTGCTGATATTGCTGAGATCACATTAGATATCCCTTCCAATTTATCAAATTCAACATGGAGTAACTCACTATTCTGACACTTTAACATAACGTATTTCTGTTTACAATTCACTACTGCATCATGCTGAGTTAGCCAGTCCATTCCCAAAAGCACATCAAATTCATCAAAGGGAAATAACATCAAATTAGCCAAGAAACAATAACCTTTTACCATCAATAGATAGTTTCTACAAATTTTATCCACCATAACATGCTGGCCCAAGGGGTTTGAAACTTAACCATAAATTTAGTAATGTGACAACCCTAATTTGGCCCTAGTCGAAAAGTGGTTTCGGGATCACAAAACCGAGTCACAAAAATAATTAGATGTTATATTCTATGTTTATTTCATGTGAAAGTGCATGTGTGAAAATTTCATGCTTTGATTTTGCCATTTGTGAGTGAAATTATGAAATAGGACTCATGTGAAAATTTTTGAAAATGCTATAGGCTAATTTGTAGTGGCCAAATAACTTATAGTATGAAATAGGTGGATTTGCATGTCAAATTTCCCACCTTAAAACATAGTGGCCGGCCATGATGGGCATGATAAGCATTTGTGCAATTTTTTTATTGAAATTATGGCATAAGTATGGCACAAATAATATATGTTATTTTGTGTCATAAAATGTTAGTAATAAAATAACAAAAGGAAGTAAAAGACAAGGTTTTTTGTTCATCCTTATTCTTCATAGCCGAAAATAGGAGAGCAAGAAGGGAAAAAGCTCTTGAAAAATTTGGTCACTAGGGGAAGAAAAATCCAAGGTAAGTTCATGGTAGTTTACTTCTATCTTGATTTTCATGAGTTCTTCTTGATCCTACCTTAACTCATGAAGCATATTTTTTATTTTTGGTTGTGTTGTGAGCATTCGGTCATGAATGGAAATGAAGGAAATGGTTGTTGTTTCATGTTCTTTTGATGAATAATGGAAGATAGGTGAAGTTGAGCCAAACAAATGAGCATGCATGTGCCTTAGATGCTAAGGGGGAAAATCGGCTAACATGTTGTGTGTATTATGGCCGAATGTGAACTTGGATAACATTGAGTAATGTTTGTGCTTTAAAATGATGAAATGGAGATTATTCTTAAGTGAAATCATAGGTATGTGATGATTGATTTCTGATATGCATGTTTGAATAACATGCATGCAAGTTATGTGTGAAAGAGTGAATTGGTAATAAATCTGCTTGGGACAGCAGCAGTAACATGATTTTGGAAAATCACCATAAATTGTGGGAGATGAGTTAGAAGCCGAATAAATTATTTAATTAAATATTAATGAGTCTAGTTTCTTATAAAAGAAGCCATGTAAGCAAAAGAATTTCCAATAATGAGATATTTGAAATGATGTGGGACAGGGTCAGAATGACTTCTAGATCCTCTGTTCTGTTTTTATAAAATCATTATAAATTGTAAAAAAATGATCATAAGATGAAATTTATATGATTAACTCCTTAATGAGTCTAGTTTCAAATTAAATAAACAATAACATATTTTGAATTCTGTATAATGAGAAAATTGATTCGTAGTAAGGAGTGGTCAGATTAGTCAAGCAGTGAAACAGGGGAAACTTTAAGAAAAATATGGTATTGATTGGCCAAACCAAAAATTCTAAAAATTTTATGAATAAATTATATATGAGTCTATTTTCAGGGAAAATTAACGGCACTTGATTTGGAGTTTTTTAGCTCGAGTTATAAATGATTTAGTGACTGTTGCTCAGGAAGACAGCTTGCAGTGAAATTATGATTATGTGGTAAACATTGACAAAAATTTGTTAATGAGTTGCTTATTGATTTCTTATAAGCTTACCATGATCAGTAGGTGTGAAATTTGAATATATATATATTATATTTTGAAAGTGATGCTGGAATAGTCGAATAATGACTAGTTTAAAATCTTTGAATTTAAGCTCAAGAGCATAGAGGGGCAAATTCGGATAAGGGAAAAGAGAAAGTAATAGCCGTTGTAATCGTTCGGCAGTGTTCAAGGTAAGTTCTAGCCGTTGTAATCATTCGACAACGTTCAAGGTAAGTTCTTAAGTGTTTAAGCTTGATTCCTTCTTATATGCCTGAGAGCTAAATTAATATGGCAGAGAGAATGTAAATTTTATTTAGTTAATGTGCCGAATATGTAATGATTTAAGGCTATAAGCCGATTATGGCTATTATGCTTAAGTTGAATTGGATTTGGAAATTTGATGCACTAAATGAGTGTTACAATGAATAAACTATGTCGTATATGTGCTGGTAGAGATATCACGATTTGTGATTATTAAATATCTAAAGGAAACCATGATGTGTATAAAATTATTTTTATTAGTCCTTTGTGGTAGCCGAATGTGGCTTGGTACTAAAGTGATTAAATGTGAACTTCAATGAGGTAACTGTTAGTGATCGATGATATAAGTTATGCATTATAATATATATTCGGGTTTCAAATCTAGCAAGCGTAATGCCGGTGAAATGACATTGGACTTAAAGGTCTAGCAGGCTTATGGCCGGCGATGAAATCAGGTTATTACCTAGTAGGCAAATTGCCGGTAAACTATTAAAAGTGTGGTGCTATAAGACTATGGGCTAATACGATATGCGGATTCGTTCCGTAAAGTAAACTATTCAGGTACGAACAACCTAATTAAGTACATGTGAATTAAATGAATTTGATGATTGATTTGAATCAAACATATAAGAAATGGTTTCATGTTTATGTTCAACTATGAGACCTTATGTTAAATCGACAATCGATTTCATTCAATACATTAAGTTGGTCAGGTATGCGATATGTACTTATGCATGTTAAATCGATTGGAATTGAATCATGAATGTGAATTGAGAAGCATAGGTGAAAATTCCTATGTCATATATATGAGTAAGGATAAAATCATCGTAAATTATCGATAAGGATGGGCTATGTGCGAAACCATCTTATAATTGCTAATTTGAATGGTTGTGTGAAAATCAGTGAGCAAGATGTATTGTATTGAGATGATGCTTCAGTGAAAATATACATATGTTCTTTGTGTTGAATGAATATTAAATTAAAGTTATGAGCCGTATGTGACTAGCATATCTAGTCGAATTTGATACTATTCAATGATGTACTAAGATATGTGTTCCAATGTGGAAATTAAACCCTATGTGGTTGAAAGGATGAAAATCTTTGTTCATAGATATGTGTTTCAGTTATACATGATTGAAGTATAAGTTATGAAAGTAGGAAAGAACAGGTGAATTGTCTATCGAAATGTGATATTCGGGCTTCGGGCCTAGCAGGCTATAATGCCGGTGAAATGATATCGGGCTTTGAGCTTAGTAGGCTATGATGCCGGTGAAATATTATTCGAGCCTTTGAGCCTAGCAGGCTATAATACCGGTGAAATGAAATGTTATGTGAATTCGGTGTTCCTTGTAAGATAGGGATTTAGCCAAATGTTTAAGATGAAATGATAGTGTATTATAACATGCTTATATGGCCTAATGGTAAGTATAACATGTTGGTAAATATGCAATGTGCTTTTATAATCGATTGATAAGTTTGAAATTAATGTGAGTAAAATGTTATGCATAAGCTATCAAATGCTAAGTGTGAAAATGAGATGAAAGAAAAGTGTTGAAATGTGTTAATATATGATTAAATATGCATGATATTTGTATCCGGCTTAAAAACCGCATGCTATATGCTGGAATTATATCCGGGTTAAATCTCGCAGGCTTCGTGCTGGTAATATATCCGGGTTAAATCCTGCAGGCTTCGTGCTGGTAATATATCCGGGTTAATTCCCGCAGTCTTCGTACTGGTATTATATCCGGGTTAAATTCCGCAGGCCTAGTGCTGGTATTATATTCGGGCCTTTGAGCCTAGCAGGCTATTATACTGGTGAGACACTATTCGGGCCTTTGGGCCTAGCAGGCTATAATGCCGGTGAGATACAATTCGGGCTTTCGAGCCTAGCAGGCTATAATGCAGATGAAATGATAATCGAGCCTCGATCCTAGCAGGCAAAATGCCGGTGATTTGAGAAAAATCTAAGACTAATGTACCTCGTGTTAGATTGACAAATGAATACATTCAATACGTTAAGTGGGCCAGGTACACATTATGTACTCATATGTGAGTTTGATTTGAAGTGAATCATTAGTGTGTAATGTGATACATACATGAATAAATGTTATAACTATATCTATGATACATCGGGTCAGGGTGTGAAAGTATGTGAAAGTATTTGAGTTAATAATGTTATATGAATTTAGATTAAGTATGATAAGAATGCTGAACGTGCATTATGTGTTTGTGTGTATTCGGCCAGATGGTAATATACCTAGAATATGGCCTCTTGAGAAATTGAATAATCGGAGTATAATTGCGTTTATTTGTTTGCATTGCTTAAAACTTACTAAGCTTATGAAAGCTTACTCCGTTGTTACATTCCTCTGTTTTGTAGATTGTTGGCTCCAGTTATTTGCTCAGGTTGGAGTTCGCCGGAGATATTATCACACTGTCAAGCTCACGCTATTGGTGTAAGTAAATCCTAGTATTTCGAGTCTATGGCATGTATAGGGTTTTAATGTTGAGTATGTGATACTATAAGTTAGCCAAAGGTGGTGGCTTGTATTGATAAAGTGTTTTGGCCATGTGAATTGGCCTATGTTGGCTAGTGATGTTTTGGGCCTCGTAAGCCCATACATGGGACAGATTGCATGTGAAAAGAAAAGATTTAAATTGATTGAAATTTTTTGGCACGGTTTTTGTGTGATTGACTTAGTTTAAGTCGGGTAACACCTCGAACCCTGTTCCGGCGAGGGATACGGGCGAGGGGTGTTACAAGTAAATTCAATAGGTAAATTTTTAACAGACACTAACTTCGTGCATATGTATGAATATGTTGAACTGGGATCAATCAAAGCAGTAATATCAGTATCAAGTAGAGAAAATGTACCAGTAATAACATCTGGTGCAGAGGCATCCTCTCTTTCACATATAGCATATGTCCTTGCCAATGCTCTTGCTTCAAATTTAATTATTGATTCTTTTGTAGTACCTCAACTACCACTGACATTACCGGGGTGACGAGGTGGTTTGCCTCTCTAGGCAGGATTACTCGGCTTCGAAGTCTGATCAATATCTTTTGCAATTCTTTCTAAACAATCTTTAAGAAAATGATCAAGAGAACCGCATCTATAGCAAGCCCCATTTCTCAAACGGCATTCCCCAAAATAAAATTTATTACAGTGTTTACACCTCAATTTGGGGTTACCAACAGTTCTAACACTTGTTATAGATGAAGACGGAGATATCGGATTAGAGCGTTGAGAGCCTTGTTCTTGTCTAGAATACCCCATAAATGTGGTAGAACGATCATGGTATTTTTTGATTTCTTTAAAGTAGATTGTGACTTGCCCATAAATCATTTACCAGATACTCGAGCTTCTCTCTTTGCTTGCTTCTTTTCTTTACTTAATTCATCGGCTTTGTGTTCTCGATAAGCCAATACTACAAATTCCCCTAATTCAAGAACTCCTATCAACAACTTGATATCTTCATTTAAGCCCTCTTCAAAATGTTTACACATATCAACCTCGATCGGAACCCATTGTCTGGTATACTTACTTAACCGAACAAATTCTCGCTCGTATTCAAATACAATCATATTTCCTTGTTTGAGCTTTAAAAATTCTTTCTTTTTCTGATCTAGAAATCTCTAACTAATATACTTCTTTCTAATTTCGGTCTGAAAGAATTCCCATTTAACATTTTCCCTCGGTACAACAAAACCACTGATAAGCTGAATTTTTAAGTAAAGATACTACGCATTTCAAGTATTCGGCTAGTGTACATGATAATTCATCTAAAATCCTGACGGTATTTTCAAACCAAAACTCAGCTCTTTCTGGATCATCATCAGCAGTAGCCATAAATTCTTGTACCCCATATTATCGGATTTTATCTATAGGAGGCTTAGCAATTCTAACAGGTTCAGCACCTTGTGGCATCTCTGGAACCGATTGAGGAGTCGGTGGGGGAGGTTGTTGTACAACAGGATTTGTTCTTAAATATTCAGTTAACCACTCGTTCATCATTTGAAAGAAGGCTTCTTTTGCCTCCTCACTACGGCCCCTAAATACGGGCCTTCTACTACTACTAGATGCAACTCGTTGAATGGAAGCTTGAGCAGTGCTCTCAGCTTCCTCGGATTCAGCTCTAGCTTTGTTGGATGACATTACTATATCAAAAACGCATTTAAAAATGGTCAGAAGATATCACACTATCATAAATTATTTAATGGAATGTATAGCTAAACTCGTACTTGCTACATTAGTCCAAGAATCGACTAAATCGTAGCTCTGATACCAATAAATGAAACACCCCTAACCCGTATCCGTCGCCAAAACAGGGTTACAGAGCATGACTAGAGTTTATAAAACAATTACAAATACTTCATGTCATTTACTATTTATATCCAAAACTAATCATATTGTCCCTTGAATGGACCCTCGAGACTTAATTTAAGCATTAGAAACAAGTCGGGACTAAATCGGGATCTCAGAAAATTTTTCACAAAATTTCAAAATTTTTCTTATATACCAGGGTCACACGCTCGTGTGAGTAGCCCCTATGGCTCACACGGCCAAGTGACATGTCTCAGGACGTGTGGGCATTCGCTGTGAAGCACACGGACGTGTCCTTACCCGTATAACTCTCTGACTTGTGCTACACGCCCTGCCACACGCCCATGTACTAGGCCGTGTAGTCAATTTAATTTTTCAAAGATTAGGTACATGTTTCACATAGCCAAGATACACGCCCGTCTTCTAGGCTGTGTATCGCACATGGCTGACACACGTCTGTGTCTCTGCCCATGTACTTAATTCTGAGCATTTTGATTTTCAATTTTAAGATACAAGAGGCACACAGCCAAACCGCACGCCCATGTGTCAGGCCGTGTGTCACACACAGTCAAGACACATGCCCGTGTGTCCACCCGTGTAGACAAAATAAGGTCATTTCCTAGCCTTATTTCTCACCCAAATTTACCAACAACCTACACCAATACTTGCAATCATATACGAACCAATTCAAACATTATAACCAAGCCAACTCTATCATCTAGCATTGTATATCATTACATGTATTCATGTTTATAAGCTTACATTTTAGAAATATTCATGTTTAATATAACTAAATTAAACATACTAAACACATATATATTTATCATGATTTAACCTTATAAATATACCATAAACAACTATCACTAGCCATTCCAATGGCTAGATTATAAACAACCATTTACAAGTCATCAATTGGGCAAGTTAATCTATACATGCCATTATACCAAAATAAGTTTACTATTTATACCAAAACGAGCTGGTGGATAGTGTGATGATGCTCCGACTGATCTCCAACCTTTGCGAGCTTTCGAGCACTATAAACCAGAGAAAAAGAAAACCTAGCAAGTAGTTAATGTTTAGTAAGTTCATATAGCAGGAATTAAACTTACCAATAACATTGATTAAAATAAGTATTCAATAACATGCTTCCCAACAAATTGGCAATTTGCCTAATCACATACACTCAATTAAACAAGTTAGTCACATAATTCACATGTACATCAAATAAGCATGGATGAGCTCATCATGCTACAAACTTTCTGGTATTCCAAAAGTGATCAAAACATAATTCTTTTAAATCTTGAAATTTTCTCATGTCAGGAGTTTTATCCGTTGAATCATTAAAATTACGATGGATACTCAGGTAGTATACATGAGGTATACAAATTAGTGATCCGTCAATTCATGTACAGGGGTACCTGGTAGGGCACATAATCAGGGAGCACATTCTCGAGCCACATATATCAGGATGCTTAGATGAGCCATGTAACAGGATGCTTATCCAGGCTAAACAGGAAACTCATAAGAGTTCTACATTAGAGAGCTCATAGAGCTTAACAGGTAACTCCAAAGAGTTATTATCAGGGAGCACTAGATAGCCGTTTAACAGGGAGTTCAAGCGAGCCATGTCAAAAAGCTCATAAGAGCCTATATCAAGACGCTCAAGTAGAGCTGCATTTGTGTCCGCATTATATGTTGGATCACAACCTATCAAATCATGTAACAAAATGCTCACAAAGAGCTGCGGTAGTGTGCAACACATGCAGAATCACTACTGATTAGGATGCTCGTAGGAACTATATAACAGGATGCTCGAGAAGGCTTTTAATAGGATGCTCATCTAAGCTATAATGTTCGCAACAAATACAAGACTATAATCAGTACGAGAAATACTGTATCCATCGCATCTCATTATTCAAATGAAACTTATTATTTAACGATAAATTTCGGGCATGTGATTATTTTCATACATTAATAATTTATACAATTCTCATAAGTACAACATTCAATTCAAGTATAAAAATAAACACAAATTAGTTACATGAACTTACCTCGATACTTGTTCGTATATAGAAATCTACTAATCCGGCACTTTTCTTTTCCTCATCTAACTTCGTATTTGAGTTTTCCAGATCTAATAAATGAATTTAACATGAATTTAATCTATTTCATACTCAATTGAATTCAATTCACTTCCTAGAAAACTTACTATTTTGCCCCTATACTTTTCATAAATGACGATTTCGTCCCTAAACTCAAAAAATGAAATTCACGCAATTTAATCCTTATTTCAAGCCTAACTGAATTTTTCATGTTACAATAACAGCCCATGAATTTCAAAAAAATCAGAAATTGTTTCATGGGTTTTACCACTTTTCAATTTAGTCCCTAAATCACAATTTCTTCAAAATTCTCTTTGTAAAGGTTGTTTATCTATTAACATCCTTTCATTTTATACTATAAATTTTAAATTTTCAGCATATTCATCCATGGAAAAATTTCAATACTTTGATAATTTTACAAGTTGATCCCTAAAATAGATAGATTAAGCTATTCCAAATTCAAAAATATAAAAATTACTAAAAACGGGACAAGGATGCTTACCCAATTAAGCCAAGAAAGCTTTCCTTCTCTTTCCTAGGGTTTCCATAAAAAAAATTTAGGGGATGAAAATGATAATAATATGATGAAATTTATTTTTTAATTATTTGTCATCCTTTAATTATTTACATTTCCAATTTAATCCTTTTCTTTTTCTAATTTTCCATGGATGAATCATTAAAAATATCTACTAGCTTTTCTTTAATGATCTAATTACCATATAAGGACCTCAAGTTTTGAATGTCATAGCGATTTGATACTTATAGCTACTAGAACTCAACTTTTGCATTTTATGCAATTTGGTCATTTCCATAATTAAGCACATAATCGGTAAAATTTTCTTATAAAAATTTTCATATAACATTACTATCATAATATGGACCATGCAATAATATTAAAATAAATTTTCTTACTAACTCAGATTTGTGGTCCCGAAACCACTGTTTCGATTTCACTAAAAATGAGTTGTTACAAATATGAAGATACAATAAAAAAATTGGTTCTTGGAACCAGGATCAGAAGCTAGCACAATGAAGTGAGTATCTGAGAAAAAGGTGCATGTGGTAGTCAATGTTGTATGAAAGACTAAACAATAAGTCTGCCAGTTATAAAATGGTAGTCCACATAAGTGGGGTATCGTGGAGAAGTTATGCCCATGACCATCATGGTGAGCATGATGATTGAAGGGATACAACCAAATTTGCAGCCATTTGTGAGCCTTCTTATTTTCGTGGGTAACATGTAATTGCCGAGGGTATTAGACCATTTGTTAGATACCGTCATTTTAAAAAATTTAATTTGTACTTGAAACGTTATTTTGAATACTTTGAATGTTGATTAATAGCCTCAATGGCTATATATATTATTTTTTATTTATAAACATTGTTTAAAAATCCACCAAAGGTTTTTCCTTTATTTTTAAATATGGAATGGTACCATTTTAAATATCCTTCCAAGTAAATGTAGTCTTAAATTAATAAGAATACCGTGTTGGGAAAAAGAAAAAGAGGTACCCACCAAAATGGATAATTGTTTTAAAAGGGGAGAGTTTTGTGTCTCCAACGAGTCAACTTGTGAGGCTCTATACCCGGATCTGACAATCGAGTCGGGCGTGGGGTGTTACAATTTTGTTGGTATCAAAGCCTTGGTTTAGCTGATTCTCAGAAATCATTGTCAGTTAGAAACCTCGCAATACTTATTACATAAATCTAGCTAAAACCTTCACAGTGTTGCTAACTAAATATGTGTTATAGCAAAGAAAGAAGAATGTCGATAAATGTTAAGGGTGTTGATAGGAGGAAATACAAAGTAATTCCCCTTCACTAGTAGGCAACCCTGCATCTGTGTTATGGGGCAATTGTTCAACCAGTACATGGGAGCTGGCCCAATCTCATCTCATAGACGCTGTGATGAGTCGATGAGACAAAAGGAGACGGTGAGGACAATGGAGGTTATACCACCAGCAAACCCTGTACCTTTAGTTTAGACTGCAGCAGCGTCTAGAGGGGACCCAGTAAAGATTATCCATAAAAAGGGTGCCAAACAGTTTCAAGGCAATAAAGAGGATGACTCAGTTGCAATAGAGAACTAGCTTTCTTGAGTTTGTTAGGTAGTTAAGGAGCTGCAGTGTTCCCCAATTAAGAGTTTGAGATGCACCATCTCCCTGCTCGAAGATGACACCTATCAATGGTGGACATAGTACCTAGTATAGTCCCAAGAGATCAGGTGAATTGAGACTTTTTCCTAATGAATTTTAGGGAAAAGTTGATCAACAGAATTTTTTTTTAGCAAATGAAGACAAACTTTTTGGAACTCAAGAAAAGAAACATGACAATGTTTGAGTATGAAAAAGAGTTTATCAGGTGAAGCAAGTATGCCAAGGACTTGGTACAAGACAAGGAAGGATTGTGCATTAGGTTTGAAGGAGGTTTGAATGAAGAATTAAGGGTACTACTTTCTACTCTTGAGATTAGAGATTTTGCTACATTGTCTGTGAAGGCCCAAAGAATGGAGACAGTCATTCAAGAAAGAAATAATGTTAGGAAGTGGGAAAGGAACAAGTGTGTAGCTTCTAACGCAGTCTCTAATGATTGGTTCAAAAGACCCAGAGATGTCAAAGGGTATTCTGATGCTCGTGCAAAGTAATCACAAGTTGTGGGCTTCCAACAAGAACGTAGTGTACGCCAAGCAACATCTATGGCCAACATAGGAGAATCTTAGAGAATGAAAATTCTTGTTTGTAATAGTTGCGGGAAGAACCATACCGACGTATGCTGAAGGGCCACTAAAGGATGTTATAATTGTAGAGCCCATAACCATTACAAGAAGGATTGTCCCATAAAGATAGGAGATGTCAAAGCCCACGATGTTATTACCGTAACTTCTCTTTATTTGACACCTGCATATATACATTGATAGACTTTAGGTCTTCCCATTCTTATACTTGTGATAAGTTTGTGACTAGGTGAATTCTTAGAGTTGTCCCCATAGGGGTTAGCATGGTAGTCACAAATCCTCTAGGTCAAAGTATTGTAGTAAATAAGGTGGTAAAGGACTATTCGCTAAGTTTTGGTAGACATGTGTCTTTGGCATATTTGATGCTTTTGAGTTTTCATGAGTTCAATGCTATATTGGGATTAGACTGGTTGATTAGACATAACGCGGTAGTGAGTGGAAGTCTAGTGGGTTATGGTTAGTATTTGCCAATGGTGATAAGGTGTTTGTCTCGAGAGCGGAGTAGGACATCAAAAACAATTTGGTTTCAGCAGTTTCAGCACATAAATTGTTGGTTAAGGGTGGAGATGTCTATTTGGCATACATCCTGGATTCTAAGATAGTAATGGAAGACTTCGAATAGATACCAATTGTGAATGAATTTTCAGATGGCTTTCTAGAAGAATTACCCGGGATTCCACCAAACAGCGATGTGGAGTTCTCTATTGATGTGACGCCGGGGATTGCTCCTATCTCAAATGCACCTTATAGAATGGCTCTAGTAGAGTTGAAAGAGTTGAAAACTCAAGTGTAAGAATTGTTGGATAAGAGGTACGCCAAGTTTTTTTTCTTTTCACAAAGTGTTAATTACGTCAAATATCCCTAAACTATGATCATCATTTTATACTGGTTTTCAAACTTTAAAACATTCTAATTACATCACTAAACTATCGATGTTATATCAATTAGGTCTTTCAATTATTAACACCATTGAATGACACATCAAATATTATGTAGCCTAATTTAAAATAAAAAATTGAAGGAAAGTAAAACATTACTTCGTAACTTGTAAAGGTAAAAATTAAAAATAAAGCAAAACTGGAAAAGATGAGAGTAAGCAAAAAGTTTTTTGTAAAAGTTTCAAAAACTTCAAAACCAAGATGTTTATAACATCTATTTTTACAATATTCTTTTTTCTCTAAAATTTTCATTTGAAATTGTCACACAAGATACGACATCTCATTTAATGGTTAAATTAATTATTTTCATAACAAAAATACCTTATTAATATAATCTCAACAATTTGGCGATATAATTAAAATACTTTAAAGTTTGAAGATAAATTGGTGATACATTGGGATTTAAACTAGGCAATTGTTTCCACATTGGGGCCTAAACCTTTTTGTCCAAGCTAGTCTATAAATTTAGCAATTATTCTTACATTGGGGCTTAAACATTTTTTGTCCAACTTTTTTTTACTGAAATATCATAGATTAACTTGGACAAAAAAAAAAGTTCAAACCCAATATAGGAACAATTGCTAAATTTAGGAACTAACTTGAATAAAAAAATCCAAACTCCACTGTAATAACAATTATCAAATTCATGAACTGACTTTAAAAAAAAATCAAATCCTAAAATAAAATAAAATACTAAAATCAAATTCAAACCCCAAATAATACTAACGCTTTCTTTTGAAACTTCCCGTCCAAATTTCTGTAAATACAAATTTCCCACACATTTGAAAATTATAGCAATGTGAATTCAATAGTTGTACATGTTTTACCAATTGATGATGTTTCAGCTTATTCTTAGTGACTATTGACAATTCAAAGTTTTCAAAAAGGAGTAATGCAGTGGTTTAATTTCAATAATTGTTTTCATATTTTGCTTAATTTTTTTTTCTAAGTCTGTTTCTAAATTTGGTAATTGTTAGTCAATGAACTTAGTGATTGTTCCCACATTGTAGCTTAAATTTTTTTATCCAATTTTTTTTTAAAGGAAATGTTACAAACTAACTTGAATAAAAAAATGTTTATGCCCTAATATGAGAACAATTGTCAAGTTCAAAAATTAATTTAAACAAAAAATGTTCAATCTTCAATGTGTACCCAAACTCAAGCTCCAAATTGTGCATTAACCCTTATCAAAATTATGCTAAAACCTTTCTTTATACTATATATATACATATAGGTGAGAGATCTACTTACATAGCGTAAAAATTAACCAAAGTAGTTTTACACACTTTCATAATTATTTATATGATTAATATATTAATGCTTATATTTTATGGTCAATTCATATAGATCACACATATCATCAATTTTAATGTAAATTTAAAACTTATAACTATTTTTTATGCAAAAAATTTGACAGTTGAATATAGATTAATATATAGAGTATTTTAGATAGATAAAATAGATGTATTAGATCAGTTCAAAAATTTACATGTATGACAAATACAATTATATTGATAAATTCAACGATTGAATCATTAAAATATTAATCATATATAGTTGTGAAAATATATAAAAATACTTTAATTTTTACACTGCATAAATAGATCACTCCCATATATATATATATATATATATATATATATAATTTCTAGCAAAAGCTTAAAAAATGGATTAATGTAATTAAACATATTAAAGATAACAACTGCACTGTTAAAGCCAGCGAGATGGCGGGGTCATAGAACATATCTCTTTCACTAAGATCATAATAAAAATTTTAATTTGCACTTTAATGTTAATAATTTCTATAATTGCATACGTGTCACTTATCACTTAATTAAACTTTTTTTTTTTTGAAGTATTGTCCTTAGGCGACTAATTCTTATGAACAACAATATAATTAATACACCATTTGCTTCCATAAAAAAGATACACCACTTGCAATTTTATAATACTTTTAAAAGCCAATGTTTTATATAGTTAATCACGACATATGGATTGACACTGAAAAAATTGGTGATGTCCTAATGGCATTCTTAATTTTTTTATAGTATAATAATATCAATAGAAAATGATGAAAATATTTATCATCTATTAAATTAAATATATATTATAAATAAGATTTTAACTAAATAGGAGGTGAAGCTAGAAATTTGTTAAAGATATTTATATATCAAGAATGAAATTAAGAATGTTGCAGAATTAGGATATATAAGTATAGATTTTTTTTTTAAAAAAACACGCAATACACGCACAAACGGTTAAGTCAGATTATTTGCTTAATTTGATGGTTGGGTTTGAACGATTTTTAAATTAAATAAATTTTGATTTATTTTTTAATATAAAAGAATTATTTAATTTTAATTAAAAATGTCAAATTGGCAAGGTTGGGCTAGGCAAGAATTTTTTTGTTGTCTAGGTTTAGTTTAGCTTGATTTATGGATAAGTTTAATAGAAAAATATTATGAAAAATATAATGTGATATTTAGATTAGCAATAATACAGAAAATATTATAATACTATTGAATTTTCAAGAGTGTACGGGGAAACGGATTGTTTGGAACTTGTTAGTTTGCTGCAGAGGAGGTCGAATAGTGTCATGGATGATGCTTTGGTTCTCCACATTCGTCTTCTTTGTTCAAGAGAATGGTTGATCCCAATTCGATATGTTAGTCGGATGGCAAATCGACCGGCCGATGCAATGACAAAACTGCGCATACCAGGTTCTTGGACTGCACGTTTGTTCGATAGGTCCGCTACTGGTGTTGTGCTGTTAGTTGCTCAAGATATATAAGAGCGTCCTGATATCGGTCCTCCCTCGGATTCTATGTACATGGCCTCGGTTAAGTCTATCTGTTAGTTGGTCTTTCTTACCCAAAAAAAAAAAAAAATTTCTTATTTCCCTAAAGAAATAAATTATTAAAGTTTCAATGTGTAAAAATTGTAATATAATTAAAATATGCATAAATGTTTTGATATTATAAAATAAAACATATTTACATACATTTAGAAGAAATAAACTATACTATATTGAAATTGTAATTAATTTTTAAAATTTTTCATTACAAGATTTGAACAGAAAATATTATCAAAATAAGTAATGTAAATGTATCCATTTGATTAATTAAAAATATAAAGGAAATTAAACTAAAGGAAATAAATGATGTATCCATTAAATTACAAACTTTACTAGGATTAAATTGAAAAAAATTGGAAGTATCAAATATAATTTTACATTATTTCAACTTTCGGATTACCAAAAGAAAACTTTACATAATAAAAACGAAGAATAACCTGATTTAGTTATTAACAAGGACCACACTGTCAAAAAGCACATTATTTGGATAACATTATTCACTGTGGTTGGATTTATTTTATAAATGCAACTTGTTGGCCTATTGAAAGCTCCATTTCGCCATTTAGATATTTATGTTGATTTTATCACCATATGTATAAATTCTTTCTCTTAATTGGATCATCGCTTACATATTGACCTAAACGTGGTAAGATAGAAGTATGAGGAGAATTGGTCCCCTCCACGTAGTTTGGAAAAAGTGAGCCTATGCTTATAAAGTTTGGCCTTCTTAACCATATATCAATGTAATTTTTAATTAGGGTAATGTTGGTTTTCATATCGCTTTGGTAATTAATTATGCATGTCATTCAACTCACTCCATCATGCATGACGACACCTGATTTGTATTGAAGCTAACACTAATTAAATTTCTATTAATTTATGGCAAAAAAAAGTGCATATCGTTATATATTTTACAATTAAAATGATAATAACTTATCGTTCCAGGCATTTTGCAATGTTTTAAATAATCGCACGTTGATTGAATTAGTTTTGATGTTTGGTTTTGGGTCAATTCCATTCGTTTAATTGATTAATTATTCTACATTTAATAAGCATTATTATGGTAGAAAAAAAAAGTGCGTTTAACTCAACAACTTGGGCAGTAATTGAAAGCTAAGGCTAAATAGGTTCAATATTAGTTAATAAATGAATTACTAAAATTGTATGTAACATAATGAATTATTTTTCCTTGATTTTAGTCAAAACAATGCAGCAAATGTACAAATATATATTAATCATTAAAAAAATTAACTGGTAAGTACAAGCACCAATTAAGCAGACTCTTATTAAATAATGTTCTTTTTAGAATGAAGCCTTTAGTTATAAAAGATAAATAATTAAATTAAATCAAAACCTTTTCATTTCAATATTAAAAAAAAACCTTTGCTTTTCATTATATGTCAAAAGTGATATGTAGTAGCGACTTTAATAATGTGGGTTACATTTATAAATTTAATTATAACTTATTTTTAAGTATTATATTTGTTTTATAATTCATATTCGGATTTATAGCTTTTCATTAAAATAATAGTGTGAATCTGCATCTTTTACTAAAAGTACAATAAGACTTACCAATGCATCTAACACTTGTTATTAAGTTAGATTCTTATTTGATTTGTTTATTAATTTTTTTAATTTTAAATTAAAAATTATTTGCTTCTATATATTTGTGCATTTATAATTAAAGAGGAAACTTAATCAGTGTTATAGTGACAGATATGAAATGTGAACTTCACAAAAGGCTTAGTCCAAATGGCCCAATTACCTTTTTGGTCCATTGATCTCAATCCTCAATTACTCTCTCAGTTCAGCCTTCAAGGGGACCTTCCTCCTATTTTAACTTTTCTTAAAGCATCAATTCTGAGTTCGCTAATGCAATCGCTAATTTCTTTGCCGATAGTTGTATTTGTTATGGTAAAATATATTGCAAGTTCCTACCTTCTCTATATATTTACAATTAAATCTTTTATTTATATTTTAAATTTTTAAATTTTTTTTGTAATTTAAATTTTTGGTTCAATTGTTAGTTTGATTAAAATTCCAATATTAAATTCAATTTCATTACGCTAATTTTCTATTACAAGGTCACACTATCGAATTTATTGAAAGAATTTTAACAATGTTAATAATTACACTTAAAGTTTGAATATGTAAAGCATAAGAATTAAATTCTAAATGTAGAAAGGAACATGAACCTTAGAACATATTTTAAGTTTTCCTTTTCTTTTCTTCTTTTGGCATCTCCCGTCGATAGTTACTGCCTTTTCTTTTAGGGATAAATATTAAATGTTTACATTAGTTAATGTGAAATTCGATATAAAATATTAATTTTTTGTAATTATACATACAAAACTTTGATTGCAATTAATAATTATAGATGAAGGTTACATTTTGATTCAATTACACACATTTAAATAAATACATTCATTTATTTTCAAATTAGATAAACATAATTGTTTGTATATACAATAAATGTATTCATGGAATGGAGCACATTTCATGGCCAATCATTTACTTCTTCGAAGAGCACCTGCAGCGAAGGGATTAGTCACTGCTATCGATGGTGGATGCACTAGTTTCAACAACAACAAAAAAGAGGTAAACATATGTGTTTGTATATGAAATATCTAATGTAAAATGGTGATACATCGATAATGATGTTAGTGATTTGTGAAAAATGAATCAAATCAAAATTCCATTTATAGAATTACACAAAATCAAAGTTCTTTATCACATTACAAATTAGACCAAATGTTTATACAAATTAGATTAAATCAAAATGGCCATTACACCATTAACAACAGTTAACAACATGGTGGCTAAAATGTAACAAAATGATAATGTTAGTGATCATATCATAACTTTTCAAATTTCGATAATGTTAGCTTCGATGTCTCCAGCTTTTGATATAACAACATTTAAGATAAATTTTATACATGCTATATTTCCTAAGTCATTTGGTGAAAATATAGTTGAAAATTTTATCAAACATTTTCAAAGCATTTCAAAGACTTGCAAAGTACCCAAAAACATGTTTCAAATTTTTTTTAACTTATTTATATGTTTTTGAGTCAATACCAAAGTGTTTTAAGGTGCTTAAAATATTTTTAGCCATATTGGTGGTTTAGTATCGATACTTGGGGCTCTAAGTATGTCACACCCCGAATTTCTTATTCATAAAATTATAAAATTATAACAAGATTGAATAATTGGCTTCATGTTTAAGAGTTAATGAAATTATCCTTAAGATTCAAGTATAATTCCCCTTGCCCACAAATTCTTATTTTCCTTTAAGCATGTGTCGCTCACCCTAGCAAATTGTCAGATTTTAGTCTAACTCAAACACTGGAAAATATAATTAACTTGATATTCAAAAACAAAATTATATGCTTATCTAAGGCTATCAATTTTTTTTTTTAAATTAAAATATTTTTTTGTTGAGTTTCTTTTCTTTTTTCCTCTCCTATTTTCCCTTTGTCGTTCCTTACTTGTGACAGCCCTAAATTGACCCTAGTCGAAAAGTGGTTTCGGGACCACGAAACCGAGTCTTATAAATAATTAAAGGTTATATTCTGTGTTTATGATGTGCGTAAATGCTTGTGTGATAGTTCCATACTTTAATTTGGTCAGTGTATGTGAAATTTATTAGTAGGGACGTATGTGAGACAATTTAGAAATATGCTAGGCAAGTGTTCAAGTGGCCTATTAATATACGTGGGAAAGTGCTTGTCCTTGCATGTCAAATTAGCCAAATTAAAGCATAGTGGCGGCCATGCTATGGGTGGAAACATGTCACAAACATGTTATGTTAGTGATGTATGTTAGGAAAAATAAAATAAGGAGCATGGTAATTAAATAATGAAAGGGAGGAGTGATGAAAAAAATGGTCTCATCCATGCCCCCTTTGCCGTGAATGGAAGAAAGAAAACAAAGAAAAAAATGTGTTCATCCTTGAACATCTTTGGCGAATAGAAGAAAGAAAGGAAGGGAATGAGCTTGGAGAAAATCGGCTATGAAGGCTCACTAGATTAAGGTATGTTTAATGTTGCTTTGAAAGTTCATACATCCTTGGATGATTAGTCTAAATTCTAACTATCTCATGGATGGATTTGGGATTATTAGAGAGTTAGTATTCGACTAAGAGGCTTCAAAAGTTTTAGTTGAAGCCTTGAGACTATTAGCATGTTAGCTATATGGATGTGTTATGAGGCTTGAGGTATCTTGAGCATCCCGCCATGGTAGGAAGTAGAAGGAAAATATGGTTGTTGTTAAATGAAGTAGAGTCTAACAAATGAGCACATATATGCATTAGTTGCTAGATGGAGAAGAATCGGCTAGCAAGTTGTGTGCTAAGGCCGAATATAATTTTGTATATTAATGAGTAATGCATGTGTTGAATTGATGGAAAGGGAGAGGATGCTTTACTAGTGTATATATGAGTATTGGCCAAGTTTTGAACTTGAAACAAAATGGTGTTTAGTCCATACAAGTGACCATACTTGTAGAATGTATTAAGTGTTGCAATCGGCCTCAACATAGACATGTATGTTCGGCCACATGAATGAGTACATAAGTTGATATGCATGTTCGACTAAAGGTAAGCATATTGATGGCTTTATCTTGACTTAGAAAATTCGGCTAAGGGGGATATTAGCTAATATGTTGAATTCGATTCGTGATTTCGTACATATGTGACTCTAATGTCTAATGTATATATGGGCTAAGTACCTTGAGGTCCTCTTTTGATGTTCAAATGAATTGTGTTAAATTGCTTAATGTGATTAAAAATGCGCATGACCATTGTGTATTTGAGCTAAAGGGTGGCCATATGACCTATTAAACTCCTTGTCATATTCGGCCATAAGCTAGCATAATGAGACTTTAATAACTTAAATTGTTTGAATTAGCTCAAGAGCTTAGAGGACCACAGTTGGATAAGGGAAAGGAAAAAGTTATCGAATAGCCGCCGAAATCGTTCGACCACATCCGAGGTAAGTTTTCGAGTAATGGAACTTAGATTATGATTTGATTAGATCATGTTTTAAGCAAATCAAAATCATGCTCTTTGTATGTGGCTATTGAGCCGAAATTGCAAGTGTGATAAGTGTCTTGTGTTTGAGCTTTGGTAATGAAAATGAAATACGGATGTGTCATGATTTATTGATAAATGTGCATGGTTATTCGAATGATGTCCGGGCTAAGTCCCGAAGGCTTTGTGCTAAGTGATAATATCCGGACTAAGATCCGAAGGCATTTGTGCGAGTTACTAATTCCGGGCTAAGCCCGAAGGCATTGGTGCGAGTCACTAAATCCGGGTTAAGTCCCGAAGGCATTTGTGCGAGTTACTATAACCGGCTATGTCCCGAAGGCATTTGAACGAGTAGCTATATCCGTTAAATTCGAAGGTACGTGATTCGGGAATGAGCGATCTTGCTGTAAAAATTTCAGTTAATACGCTTGTAAAATCCCAACAATGAGGTATGTTTCAGTATGTGCATTGGAATAGGTGATTCCTTGAATAATATTCTCAATCGAGTAATGAGCTTCGGTATTTGGCTAAGATGATCCCTTATGTATGAATATAGGGGTTGGAATGTGAAGTAGGAACGATTTGAGAATATGTATATATGGAATTATCTGTTTAGTTATATGAATGCTATACTTCAGATGTGCTTAAATTCTTTGCTCAAAACTTACTAAGCATTTAATGCTTACTCCGTTTATTTAATTCTCTATTTTATAGATTTTGGTTCTTCAGCTATCGGACTCGGGATTTTGAAGTCGAAGTCGCCACACTATCAAAGCTCCTTTTGGTATACTTTTGGTTGAACTTTGAAATGGCATGTATAGGACTACCCTTTTGTTGTTGGTCGTGTACCCTTCAGTTTTGTGTAAATTTGGATAGCCATGCGAAAATGGCTTAAATATACTTTGATCATAGCATTATAATCGTTTTGTATGTTGTCCGTCGAGAGGTATGGAAATGTTGGTAACGGTTAGCCATGGGAATGGTTATTCATGATCACTTTTGGTATATGTATGACAAACTCTAGTTAATCCATAGAGGATCATGAAATATGTAAAGTTTACCTTAAAAATAGATGCTGGCAGCAGCAGTGATGTGGATGTGAAAAATCACTAAAAATAGTAGGAATGGAATTAAATAGTGAATAAATTATGTAATCTAACCTTGATGAATCTATTTTCATAGGAAAGTAACGAGACGTTCATATGAACAGTATATTATGAGATGTTAAAGTTTTCGTGAGACAGGGCCAGAATGGTTTCTGGATCCCCTGATCTGAATTTGGAAATTCATTATAAATTAACCAGAGACATTTAGAAGTCATGCCATATATGTATAGATTCCTTTTTGAGTCTAGTTTCTATAGAAACAAACGGCATCAGTATTGAATCCCTGTAAAGGGAGATATCCAAGTTGTAATGCATGAAGGTCAGTGTAGTCATACCCTGTAACAGGGGAGACTTTAACTAATAATATGTACTAATTGGCTCGACCAAAAATTCTAGAAAACAATTTGTATATGATCATATGAGTCTATTTTCAGGAAAAATTTACGAAACTGGTTTTCGAGTTTTGAAACTCAAGATATGATTTTTAAGGCGACAGTGATGCAGTAACCAGCTTGTCTGGAAAATTTTCAAATGGACTGTGAAAATAAGTGGATTAAGCCCGTTAACCCCTCGCGTCCGACTCCGGCAACAGTCTCGTGTACGGGGTGTTACAATTTATTGGTATCAGAGCTATGGTTTAGTCAATTCTAGGACTACCGTAATACGTTTGGGTCTAGCTATACATGCCATTATGTGATTATTTGATAGTGTGGTGATTTCTGACAATTGAAAATGTGTTTATTATAGTAATGGATCCCGATCCCGACCGAGCGGTAGCTGATGATCTTGAGAGTGTAGCACCTGCTCCCGCACAAAGGACAGCGCCGGCGGACTCTCAACCTAATGCTAGTAATCCAAATGATGAAGCTAGACAAGCTTTCTATAGCGTGATGAATGATTGGTTCAACCAATACATTCGAACTAATACGGCTGTTCCACAACCTCCATTCCCGACAAATACCACCCCCGCACCTACAATACCTCCGAATCGACCAAATAAGGTCAAATAAGCCCCAGTTGATGTAATCCGAAAACACGGGCTCTGAATTTAAAGCTACGGATAGCGATGATGCCGAGCAAGCGGAATTTTGGTTGGACAACACTATCCGGGTACTCGATGAGCTATCTTGCACACCCGATGAGTGCCTAAAGTGTGTCATCTCCTTGCTACGTGATTCTGCCTACTATTGGTGGAATACGTTGACTTTGTTGTGCCTAGAGAGCAAGTAACTTGGGAGTTTTTCCAAACCGAGTTTGGAAAAAGTATATCATCGAGATTTATGGATCAAAAACGAAGGAATTTCTTGAACTTAAACAAGGTTCCATGTCGGTTACCGACTATGAACGAAAGTTTGTAAGGCTTAGCCGGTACACACGAGAATGCATTTCCTCAGAAGCCGTAATGTGTAAATGTTTCGAGGATGGATTGAATGATGATATAAAGCTGTATGTTGGCATATTGGAAATCTGAGAATTTGTGGTACTTGTCGAGCGAGCTTGCAAAGCCGAGGAGCTCAGTATGGAGAAAAGAAAAGCTGATATGGGATCAAGGGAGTTTCGTAAGAGGCCTTCGGGGAGGCCCTTTCAACAGTCATCGAAGAAATTTAGAGATGATTTGGGCCGATCTAGAGACACATTGGGTTTTTCTAAACGAGACCGTGATCGACCCCTATGAGTGCACGAGTCACTTGATCGCCGATGTTGGAAATGATCGTCGAGACGAAGCGGAGTGTCGGTATTGCGTAAATGGCACTCGGGAGTCAGAGATTCCATGACCGCTCTGTTACAAGTCGGGTCACCGACCACTTTATCAAAGATTGCCCGAGATTGTCTGAACAGAATGCAAATCAGAGTGGGAAACCGGGTGCTACCACTGCTCGAGGTAGACCATCTAGAAATACGGGCAATGCTAGTGGTGGTCAGAGAGGATCTAGGAATGCTACGACCAGATCTGAGGCTCGTGCTCCTGCTAGGGCTTATGCTATACGCGCACGCGAGGATGCTTCCTCGTCAGATGTTATTACCGGTACTTTTACTCTCTTTGATACTAATGTGATTGCTTTGATTGACCCCGGTTCTACTCATTCTTATATATGTGAAACCTTAGCATCCAGTAAGACTTTACCTATTGAGTCTACTGAGTTCGTAATTCGGGTGTCAAATCCCTTGGGTCGTTACGTGCTTGTCAACAAAGTGTGTAAGAAATGTCCCCTAGTAATTCGAGGTTCCTGTTTTCCGGCGGACTTGATGCTTTTGCCGTTTGATGAATTTGATGTTATTCTTGGTTTGGATTGGTTGACCATGCATGATGCGGTTGTGAATTGCAAAAGCAAGACTATTGATTTAAGGTGTGCAAATAACGAGATGATCCGAGTTGAATCTACGGACTTAAAGGGGTTGCCAGCTGTAATATCATCAATGTCGGCTCAGAAATATGTAAGAAAGGGGTGCGAAGCATACCTTGTGTATGTACTTGATGACAAAGAGTTAGAAAAGAGACCCGAATCTGTGCCGGTGGTTTGTGAATACCCGGATGTTTTTCCCGAGGAATTACCGGGTTTACCACCTGTTCGGGAGGTAGAGTTTGGTATTGAGCTTGTGCCTGGGACTACACCGATTTCGATAGCTCCGTATCGTATGGAACCAACCGAGTTAAAAGAGTTGCAAGCTCAGTTGCAAGAGTTGACGGATAGGGGTTTTGCTCGACCAAGTTTCTCACCTTGGGGTGCACCAGTATTGTTTGTGAAAAAGAAGGACGGAACCATGAGGTTGTGCATCGACTATCATCAGCTGAATAAAGTGACAATAAAGAATAAATATCCGTTACCGTGTATTGATGATTTGTTTGATCAACTAAAGGGAGCCTCAGTGTTTTCAAAGATAGATTTGAGATCGGGTTATTACCAGTTGCGAATTCGAGATTCGGATATACCCAAAATTGCTTTCAGAACGAGATACGGTCACTACGAATTCTTAGTGATGCCGTTTGGGCTCTCTAATGCCCCTGTGGTATTTATGGATTTGATGAATCGGATCTTTAGACCGTATTTGGATCGGTTTGTAGTTGTGTTTATCGATGATATTTTGGTCTATTCGAGAAATGAAACCGATCATGCTGAACACCTAGGATTAGTGTTGCAAATTTTACGGGATAAGCGGTTATATGCTAAGTTCAGAAGTGTGAGTTCGGTTAAGAGAGGTTAGCTTCTTGGGCCATGTGGTATCCGTGACGGTATTCGAGTTGACCGAACAAGATTTCGACCATACTTAACGGAAGCTTCCAGAAATATTCTCGAGGTTCGGAGCTTTTGGGACTTCTTGGTTACTACCGACGGTTTGTAAAAGGTTTCTCGATGATAGTCACACCCATGACGATGCTACTTCAAAAAGATGTTAAGTTCGAATGGACGGAAAAATGTCAGAAAAGTTTTGATCAACTGAAAACTTATTTGACTGAAGCTCCAATTCTAGTGCAGCCCGAATCAGGCAAAGAGTTTGTCATTTATAGTGATGCCTCCCTACTTGGGTTGGGTTGCGTATTGATGCAAGAAGGTCGAGTTGTGGCCTATGCGTCGAGACAACTGAAGCCACATGAGAAAAATTATCCGACCCATGATCTCGAACTAGCTGCCATCGTATTCGCTTTGAAAATATGGCGACACTACTTATTTGGGGAGAAGTGCCATGTATATTCGGATCACAAAAGTCTCAAATATTTGATGACTCAAAGAGACTTGAATCTGTGACAAAGGCGTTGGCTTGAGTTGTTGAAAGATTATGAACTTGTCATTGACTATCACCCGGAAAGGCTAATGTGGTTGCGGATGCCTTAAGTCGTAAATCACCGTTTGCTTTTACGAGCGATGAATGTACACTTGTGCGTTTCTATCCGACAATGTGTTAGTGGCTTAATTAAAGGCCAAACCATTGTTGATTCATCAAATTCGTGAAGCTCGAAAGTCGATGATGAATTGGTTGCAAAACGGGTGAATGTGTTCGAATATGGAATCGAATTTCAAATTGATGATGACGATTGTTTGAGGTTCGAAGTCATTTGTGTGTTCCAAGAAATTCGAACTCATTTCGATGATTCGAACGAAGCTCATTGTAGCCGAATGTCAATTCACCCGGGGAGTACGAAAATGTACAACGATCTGAGACGTCAGTTTTGGTGGCATGGTATGAAACGAGACATTTCCAATTTTGTTTCGAAGTGTTTAATATGTCAGCAAGTAAAGGCGGAACATCAAGTGCCTACGGGTTTACTCCAGCCAATCATGATACCTGAATGGAAATGGGATCTAGTCACGATGGATTTCATATCTGGGTTGCCAGTATCGGCAAGTAAGAAAGATGCGATTTGGGTTGTTGTGGATAGACTGACTAAGTCGGCTCACTTTATCCCCGCACGCACGGATTTTTCATTGGATAAACTAGCTGAATTGTATGTTTCTCAGATTGTGAGATTACACGAGGTACCTATTTCTATCGTGTCGGATAGAGATCCGAGATTCACCTCGCGATTTTGGAAGAAATTGCAAGAAGCTTTGGGTACCAAGCTGCATTTTAGCACTGCTTTTCATCCACAAACCGATGGTCAATCCGAGCCGATAATTCAGATACTTGAGGATATGTTGAGATGTTGCATACTCGAGTTTAGTGGTTCATGGGAACGGTATTTACCTTTGATTGAATTCGCTTACAACAATAGTTTTCAATCAAGTATTAAGATGGCACCTTACAAGGCTTTGTACGAGCGTAAATGCCGTACGCCATTGTTTTGGACCGAGCTCGGTGAAAGAAAAATTTTCGGAGTGGATTTGATTAAAGATGCTGAACAGAAAGTAAAAATAATTCGTGAAAGTCTGAAGGCAGTATTAGATCATCAGAAGTCATACGCGGATTTAAAACGAAGAGATATTGAGTATCAGGTGGGAGACAAAGTGTTTCTTAAGGTATCGCCTTGGAAAAAGATACTCAGATTTGGCCGTAAGGGCAAATTGAGTCCGAGATTCGTTGGGCCGTATGAGATCTCCGAACGAGTTGGCCCAGTTGCTTATAGGTTTCTTTTACCCCCTGAACTCGAAAGGATCCACAACGGTTTTCATGTTTCGATGCTTTAACGTTACAGATCTGATCCTTCGCACGTAATAAACCCCTCCGAGGTCAAAATTCAAGCCGATATGAGTTATGAAGAAGAACCGATTCGTATCCTAGCTCGTGAAGTGAAAGAGTTGCGAAACAAAAGGGTTCCGTTAGTGAAAGTGTTATGGCTCAAACACGGGATCGAAGAAGCTACTTGGGAAACTGAGAATGCCATGAAAGAACGATACCCAAACCTATTTACCGGTAAGATTTTCGGGGACGAAAATTTCTTAAGTGGGGGAGAGTTGTGACAGCCCTAAATTGACCCTAGTCGGAAAGTGGTTTTGAGACCACGAAACCGAGTCTTATAAATAATTAAAGGTTATATTCTGTGTTTATGATGTGCGTAAATGCTTGTGAGATAGTTCCACACTTTAATTTGGTCAGTGTATGTGAAATTTATTAGTAGGGACTTATGTGAGACAATTTAGAAATATGCTAGGCAAGTGTTCAAGTGGCCTATTAATATATGTGGGAAAGTGCTTGTCCTTGCATGTCAAATTAGCCAAATTAAAGCATAGTGGCCGGCCATGCTATGGGTGGAAACATGTCACAAACATGTTATGTTAGTGATGTATGTTAGGAAAAATAAAATAAGGAGCATGGTAATTAAATAATGAAAGGGAGGAGTGATGAAAAAATGGTCTCATCCATGCCCCCTTTGCCGTGAATGGAAGAAAGAAAACAAAGAAAAAAAAATGTGTTCATCCTTGAACATCTTTGGCCGAATAGAAGAAAGAAAGGAAGGGAATGAGCTTGGAGAAAAATTGGCTATGAAGGCTCACTAGATTAAGGTATGTTTAATGTTGCTTTGAAAGTTCATACATCTCTTGGATGATTAGTCTAAATTCTAACTATCTCATGGATGGATTTGGGATTATTAGAGAGTTAGTATTCGACTAAGAAGCTTCAAAAGTTTTAGTTGAAGCCTTGAGACTATTAGCATGTTAGCTATATGGATGTGTTATGAGGCTTGAGGTATCTTGAGCATCCGCCATGGTAGGAAGTAGAAGGAAAATATGGTTGTTGTTAGATGAAGTAGAGTCTAACAAATGAGCACATATGTGCATTAGTTGCTAGATGGAGAAGAATCGGCTAGCAAGTTGTGTGCTAAGGCGAATATAATTTTGTATATTAATGAGTAATGCATGTGTTGAATTGATGGAAAGGGAGAGGATGCTTTACTAGTGTATATATGTGTATTGGCCAAGTTTTGAACTTGAAACAAAATGGTGTTTAGTCCATACAAGTGACCATACTTGTAGAATGTATTAAGTGTTGCAATCGGCCTCAACATAGACATGTATGTTCGGCCACATGAATGAGTACATAAGTTTATGTGTATGTTCGGCCAAAGGTAAGCATATTGATGGCTTTATCATGACTTAGAAAATTCGGCTAAGGGGGATATTAGCTAATATGTTGAATTCGATTCGTGATTTCGTACATATGTGACTCTAATGTCTAATGTATATATGGGCTAAGTACCTTGAGGTCCTCTTTTGATGTTCAAATGAATTGTGTCAAATTGCTTAATGTGATTAAGAATGCGCATGACCATTGTGTATTTGAGCTAAAGGGTGGCCATATGACCTATTAAACTCCTTGTCATATTCGGTCATAAGCTAGCATAATGAGACTTTAATAACTTAAATTGTTTGAATTAGCTCAAGAGCTTAGACGACCACAGTTGGATAAGGGAAAGGAAAAAGTTATCGAATAGCCGCCGAAATCGTTCGACCACATCCGAGGTAAGTTTTCGAGTAATGGAACTTAGATTATGTTTTGATTAGATCATGTTTTAAGCAAATCAAAATCATGCTCTTTGTATGTGGCTATTGAGCCGAAATTGCAAGTGTGACAAGTGTCTTGTGTTTGAGCTTTGGTAATGAAAATGAAATACGGATGTGTCATGATTTATTGATAAATGTGCATGGTTATTGAATGATGTCCGGGCTAAGTCCCGAAGGCTTTGTGCTAAGTGACAATATCCGGACTAAGATCCAAGGCATTTGTGCGAGTTACTAATTAGGGCTAAGCCCAAGGCATTGGTGCGAGTCACTAAATCCGAAGTTAAGTCCGAAGGCATTTGTGCGAGTTACTATAACCGGGCTATGTCCCAAGGCATTTGAACGAGTAGCTATATCCGGTTAAATTCAAGGTATGTGATTCGGGAATGAGCGATCTTGCTGTAAAAATTTCAGTTAATACGCTTGTAAAATCCCAACAATGAGGTATGTTTCAGATGTGCATTGGAATAGTTGATTCCTTGAATAATATTCGCTCGATCGAGTAATGAGCTTAGGTATTTGGCTAAGATGATCCCTTATGTATGAATATAGGGGTTGGAATGTGAAGTAGGAAAGATTTGAGAATATGTATATATGGAATTATCCGTTTAGTTATATGAATGTTATACTTGGATGTGCTTAAATTCTTTGCTCAAAACTTACTAAGCATTTAATGCTTACTCTGCTTATTTAATTCTCTGCTTTATAGATTTTGGTTCTTCACTATCGGACTGGATTTTGAAGTCGAAGTCGCCCACACTATCAAAGCTCCTTTTGGTATACTTTTGGTTGAACTTTGAAATGGCATGTATAGGACTACCCTTTTGTTGTTGGTCATGTACCCTTGGTTTTGTGTAAATTTGGATAGCCATGCGAAAATGGCTTAAATATACTTTGATCATAGCATTATAATCATTTTGTATGTTGTCCGTCGAGAGGTATGGAAATGTTGGTAACGGTTAGCCATGGGAATGGTTATTCATGATCACTTTTGGTATATGTATGACAAACTCTAGTTGATCCATGGAGGATCATGAAATATGTAAAGTTTACCTTAAAAATAGATGCTGGCAGCAGCAGTGATGTGGATGTGAAAAATCACTAAAAATAGTAGAAATGGAATTAAATAGTGAATAAATTATGTAATCTAACCTTGATGAATCTATTTTCATAGGAAAGTAACGAGACGTTCATATGAACAGTATATTATGAGATGTTAAAGTTTTCGTGAGACAGGGCTAGAACGGTTTCTTCATCCCCTAATCTGACTTTGGAAATTCATTATAAATTAACCAGAGACATTTATAAGTCATTCCATATATTTATAGATTCCTTTTTGAGTCTAGTTTCTATAGAAACAAACGGAATCAGTATTGAAGTCCTGTACAGGGAAATATCCAAGTTGTAATGAATGAAAGTCAGTGTAGTCGCACCCTGTAACAGGGGAGACTTTAACTAATAAACTGTACTAATTGGCTGGACCAAAAATTCGAGAAAAAAATTTGTAGATGATCATATGAGTCTAGTTTCAGGAAAAATTTACGAAACTGGTTTTCGAGTTTTGAAACTCAAGATATGATTTTTAAGACGACAGTGACGCAGTAACCAGCTTGTCTGGAAAATTTTCAAATGGACTGTGAAAATAAGTGGATTAAGCCCGTTAACCCCTCGTGTCCGACTCCGGAAGTGGTCTCGGGTACAGGGTGTTACATTACTCCTCTTCCATCTCTTTTCTCTGTTTTCTTTTCTTTTCTTTTTTTCTTTCTCCTCCTCAATTGTGTCGCCGCTACTACTATCCTCCATAGTTGTCACCTCTAAATCTAGTTTTTTTTTCTTATTTTTGTGTTTCTCTCCTTTTCCCTTCTCTAGCTATTGATGGTTTCCATTTACACCATTGATTTCTCTCCTCTTGATTCAATTTTCGCTGCTACCAATATTAGTAACAATGCTGCCCCATTGTTGTTTTTCTTCCTTCCTCCCATTGTCGCACATAGAGCCTTGATTGTTGTCATAATTTGTTTCGTTGGCCCTCTAAGCCTCCTTCCTATCATTCTTTTTCATTGTTTCACTGCTACTTTTTACATTTTCGTTGGTCAAAACCTCCTTGCTTTTTGCTTAGGGTTTTCTGACTCTTTGATCACCATACATTATAGATCTAGTGATTAAGTGAAGGGTAAGTATTGATTAATATTAGATCTAATGTCGATATTTTGATTTCTCTATTTTTGTTAGGGATCGTGTAGTGTTGGCTCTATAGTCAATTATTTATTACTAATTCGTGTGTATTATTTCGATTGAAGGACCATATCCAAACGCTTCAGGTCAACAGTACCGTAAAAGGGTGTATCATATCCCTTATCTTACCGCAATAGCGTAAGTATCGCTCTTGGAAATCAAAATCAGTTAGCCATTGTAAATCGCTATTGTGGTCAAACCCTATAGGGTTATTTTAGGCTAATCCTAACTCGTGTTTATTTTTGGTATGTACAAATCTAAATGAGTTCTAGTTGGATCTAAGCCTTAGGAGCTGCGATTTTAAGTTAGTGCTTCAGAATTACGCTTAAGAGGTGTAGGTCTCCCCTATGTTTAATTAACTTGGATATTATATAAAATATATTTAAATTTTGAAATTTGCTTGCTGATTTTGGTTTGGCTGAATGGCCTAAATGCAAATAAGTGAGGTGTCAAGCAAGGTACGTAATTAATTAGAAAATATGTTTAAATGCTCTGTTTGGGTGATGTAATTGTGAATTGAATGCGCGTATAGCATGCTAGATTTTGAAACACTGATTGAAATGCATGTTTTATGCCATGATTGATAATAATTGTATGAAACTATGTGAGCTTGCCATTATTTCCGTTAAATGAAAGGTATGTAAAATATACATTGTAATAGCCCGTTTTTCGTGAAATCGAAATAGTAGTTTCGAGATCACAAATACGAGGTCAAAACATTTATTTTAATAGTATTTTGTGATCTGCAACATGATAGTATTATCGTATAAAAATTTCGTTAAGAAATTTTATCATTTATGTGTTTAATTTGTAAAAAAAAAGGACTGAATTGCGTAAAGTGCAAAAGTTGTATTCTATTAGCTAAAGGTATTAAATAGCTATAGAAATTTAAAGTGGAGGTCCTTATATGGTAATTTGGTAAAAAGGCAATTAAAGATAAAATAATCAAAAAAATTAAAGCTATCATCTTTCATTCTTTTTTCCAATCGATTTTTACAGAAAAGAATAGCCATGGAAGCTTGAAAATTTTTCCTAAGCAAATCCCTTGCATGTAAGTGATATATTGTCCCATTTTTTTTTTTGATTTTGATGTTTTTGATATCGTTGTAGCTTAACCTAGCTAATTAGGGAACTAGTTTGCAAAATGGATGAAAGTCTAGGGTTTTACCATGAGAAAATTTGAGTTGTTTGTGAAGTTTAATGGAAGAAAATGAATCTTTGTTGAGAATTAAACAACTTTTGTTAAGTGATTTTTAATGAAATTACCAATTAGAGGTTAAATTGAGAAATGTGTAAATTGTGTGGTAAATGTGTAAAATTGTGAAATGTATGGGCTTGTAACAACCGATTTTTAGTCAAATCGAAATAGTAGTTTCGGGACCACAAATCCAAGGTCAAACTATATATTTTATTATTATTTTAATATCTACAGTATGAATATATGATAGTGTGAAAGTTTCATTTAGAAATTTTATCGTTTGATTAGTCAATTTGATAAAAAGGACTAAATCGTGTAAAGTGCAAAAGTGATGTTCTAATAGCTAAAGGTATTAAATAGCTATAGAACCTTAAATTCAAGGTCCTTATGTTATAACTAAACCACTAATAGCATGATTGGACAATTATGAACAAGCATTATGTGATTTTAATGTTTTAATATTAAGGTTAATTTTGTAATTTAGTAATTAAGTTAAAATAAGTAAAATAAAACAAAAAATTTCATCCATTATCATCTTTGTTAACCTAAATTGAAGAATAAAAAAAATACACTACGGTTCTTCATTCGACCAAGTTTAATCCAAGCAATTAGGTATGTGTTTTGTCCCGTTTTTAATGATTTCTACGTTTTTTAGATTGTTGCAACTTATTGTAGCTAGCCCAGGGACTAAGTTGCAAAATTGTTAAAGATTTTAGATGTTGCTATTGATGAATACATGAGTATTTTGATGTTTAATGATAGATTAGATATACAAGTTTTGTCAAGTGATTTTTAGTGAAAATAAAAATTAGGGACTAAATTGTGAAATGTGTAAATTTAGTAGTTAAAATATGAAATAAATTAAAATTATGGGCTTCTAGGGGTATAATAGTAATTTAGCTAGCATGGGTTGTGGTTAAATTGCGTTAATTTGTTTTTTTGTGAAATAAGGACTAAATTGTAAAAGATGTTAAATAATAGGGGAAATTGTGTAAAAATTTCTTAAAGTGAATTTTAGACTAAATTGAATAGAGAGATGATTGAATAAGTTAATTTTGATTATATTTAGATCAAGAAAGGTGAAAATAGACCTAGATCGAGGAAAGAACAAAGTTACGGAATAGTTCACTCGTTTCGTCGTTTTTAACATACAAGGTAAGTTTGTATGTAATAAGCATTGTTATAATTATGCTTTAAATGCTTGATGATACATAAATTGTGTATACAAGACTACAATCGTGTTTGACAACAATTCGGCTATTTATGGGCACTCAGTGTGTGAAATCGAGATAGCTTCGGATATATACTTGCACTTAGTGTGCGAGATCGAGATAGCTTTGACTATATATATATATATAAATATATTTGAACTTAGTGTGCGATATTGAGACAGCTTCGACTATTTATTTGGCACTAAGTGTACAAGTTTCCCAAGTATCCAATAATGTTCCGAATGGTTCAACGGGTACGTCATAGATTTGGATAAGTATGAATTTGATACAGAATGGTATAGGTATGCACGTGAACCGTACAAGCATTGAAACCAGGAGATATTGAAAGAGATAACTAATCTTGTAAATGAAATTATGATAGGATGATGATTCCTTATGTGAATTGTATATTATGTTTTATTTGTTTAAATTTGCACATTTAGTAAGTTGATTTTAAATGCTATACGAACTTACCAAGCTATAAAGCTTACTTAGTGTATTTCTTTGTGTTTTATAGTGATTTAAAAGCTAGCTCAAATTTCGGGATCGTCGGAGACATCGTCACACTATCTACATATCAGTTTGGTACTTTTGAGTTTATGTTTTGAGCATATGGTATGTATAGGGACTTTGGTCATATTGGTTATGTTTTGGTTATGATTTTGGCTATTTGAATTGGCTTGTAAATGTCTAAGATTTGGTTTGTATATTTGGGCATGCGAGTTGGCTTATTTTGGTTGATTTCGGTTATGCTTATATTATACAAATGACCTATGTTGTGTGGTTGAGGTTGGATTCATGATGCTTATAGATAATAGGTAATTTGAATGTGAATTGGTTGATAATTGGAAAGTTATATGCTTGTGAATTAGTGAATGATGATGCATTTTTGGAAAGGTTTAATTAGTTGATTTGAATATGTGAAGTTGGTATGATTTGAATGAGTAAAACATGAGAAAATAAGCATGTTAATTATTGGTATTGAAATGGTATGTTTTACCTTTAATTGTGGTTTAATTGGATGCCCATTTATACTATGAATGAGTGCCATTTGAATTGTGTAGGTGTGCACAAATTTGGGTGGCAAATTGGCTTGTTAAATAGCCTATTTTTGTCCACACGGGCAGAGACACGGGAGTGTGTCTCTGCCATGTGTGACACGCGGTTATGCTACACGGTCGTGTGTCTCCTGAAGTTGAAATTGAAATCAAGTCAGTATGTTCCACATGGCCTCACACACGGGCGTGTGACTTGGCCGTACGGCATAAGTCAGTATACCCTACAAGTTTGGCATGGCCTAGCACACAGCCTGACACACGAGCGTGTATGGCCATTTTTAGGGCACACGGGCGTGTGTTGGCCGTGTAACCCAAGTTAGAGAGTTACACAAGGTCGAACACGGGCTGGGACACGACCACATGCTCCCATTTCGAATATCCGCACGACTTGTGACACGGGCGTGTCTGGTGGCCGTGTGAGACACACGGGTGGGCCCACTGGTGTGTGTCCCCTGTTTTATGCAAAAATTTTCTAACTGTGAAAAACATTCCTGAGTTATCGATTTAGTCTCGAACCACTCCTAATTATATTTAGGGCCTCATAGGCTCATATTAGGGACACAATGATTGGTTATGAATGAAATGTTTATGATTTGATTAATTGTGTATGAAATGTAAGTTTGAATTGTGATATAAGTTCGGTAATGCTCCGTAACCCTATTCCAGCGTTGAATACGGGTGAGGGGTGTTACTGGGCTACCATAAGTATATATTAAATTTGGATAGGCTTGGTTATGAGGGAAATTACATGAATTTCATTTTACAAGCCTAGGGACTAAATTGTAAATAAATCAAAAGTATAAGAGTAAAATAGTAATTTTGTCAAAACATAATTTTTTGGATTGAATTGAATAGAATAAGGCTTAAGTTAGTTAAATTTGATTATCTAGATCAAGAAAAGTAACGTACGGATTTAGATCGGGGAAAAGACAAAGTTATGGATTAAATGATTGTTTTCCTCCACTCGAGTTTGAGGTAAGTTTGTGTAATTAAATTGTGTATTTATATGCTTTAAATTGAAATATATGTATGTGGATTGTGTAATTACTATGTACAATTATCGAGCGCATAACCAACAACGCACGAAGAATACCAAGCCCAGTTTGAACCTTAGGAATTCGTAGGATACAAATGACATGTCATTCGGGTTACCGACTCCAGCTCTTATGAGCTTACCGATACTCAGCTCGTATGAGCTTATCGATACTTAACTTGTATGAGCTTAGCGTTATTCAGCTCGGAAGAGCTTACCATTTACAGCTTATATCAGCATACATGTACAAGAATTGACAGATTATAGTTCAGTACACCTCGTGTGTACTACCCACGTATCTAATGATGTTCTAAGTGGTTCAACGGGAAGAATTCAGTTACGAGTTTATATGAGTTTGATACGAACTAGTATAGGTATTTATGTGAATTACATGGAAATTGTTTATATATATAAGATATATTGATACATGGTATAAATGTTACATGTATATGGAATTTAAATAGTTGTTGAACTCATACATAATTCTCGGTTTTTATATGAATTACATGACTAACTTGGTTAGTGATCATGTGTTAGGCTTTGGCCAAATTGAATTGTGTTATGCTTTGAGTTATTTACCTGAATTGTGGTTAAATGGTAAGCTAAATTCTGTGTTATATGAACTTACTAAGCTTAATTGCTTACTCTGTTTATTTTTCCGTGTTTTATAGCATTCTGGAAGCTCGTTCAAATTGAAAGTTGTCGAAAATCTTATCACACTATCAAACGCTATTTTGGTACTTTTGACTTTATATTTTGGTTAAATGCCATGTATAGGTCATTTTTGCTAATGGTAGCCTATATGTTTTGTTGTGTTTTAGCCATTTGAATCGGCTTGTATTGTGGACATACTTTTTGTTATGTAATTCTGTAAATAGCCTTATTGTATGTGGTGTAATGGTTCCCATGGGAATGTCTTGTTTATGAATTGGTATTTTGGGTACCAAATAGTTAAGATTGATGAGTGACATACATGCTAAGTATTAGGCACAAAGATGCATATATGTGTATAATCATTTAGGTAGATTTTGAAGACATATTTGGCATGTTATAAATGGCCTATTGAGTTGTTTATAAGTATTATTGTTGTATATGATGTTATAACATGTGGTAAGATTGATATTGGTTGGCTTTGAATGCCTATTTATGTCATGGTTATGTGAAAATTGTTGTGTTTAGGTTGGTACCAATTTAGGGTCAGAAATATGGCTTAGAAAATGACGTTTTTTGTCTACAAAGGCAGAGACAAAGGCGTGCTCTCGACCCTGTGTGACACACGGCCAGGTGACACGGTCCTGTGTCCCTTGTAATTTCTAAAGGAAGCAATTCAATAGTTTCACATGGCCTAGCACAAGGGCATGTGGCTTGGTCATGTAGCACAAGTCGGTATACCCTCCAGTTTTCACATGGCTTAGCACACGGGCTATGAGACCATTTCAAAGGGTACACGGCCTGGCACATGGGCATGTGGTCTGGCAATTTGACTTGAGCCAGTAAGTTACACGGGTACAGACACGGGCTGTGACAGCCCAAAATTGACCCTAGTCGGGAAGTGATTTCGGGACCGCTAAACCGAGTCACCGAAATGTTTGAATGTAATATTTATTGTCTAGAATATGTAATTATGAATGTGTGAAAATTTCAAGCTTCGATTTAGTCGATTGCATGTGAATTCAGTTAGTAGGACTTGTGTGACACTTTTGAAATGTGATAGGCTAATCTATAAGGATTTAATAGTGCATGTAATCAAAGGGAGGACTTGCATGTCAAATTTCCCCTAATTAGTAGTGGCGGCCATGCTATGAGTGGAAACATGTCACAAACATGTTATGTTAGTGAGGTATGTTAGGAAAAATAAAATAAGGAGTATGGGTAATAAAGAAATGGAAAAAAAAAAGAAAGAAAGAATGTGTGAGTGTTTCCCCCATTGCCGTGAGTTGAAGAGAAGAGAAAAAGAATTTGTTCATCCTTTTCATTTCTTTTGGCGAAAATTCTAAGGAAGAAGGAAGGAGTTCTTGCTTCATGTTTGGTTTGGAAGAGGATTAGGAAGAGGTTTGGCCATACTTGTATCTAGATTAAGGTATGTTTGAGGTTATGCCATGAGATTCATGCATGTTTTTAGTTGCTAGCTTGAGTTCTAATTAGCCCATGGTTCAAATCTTTGCTATGTCATGGGGATGATATTCGGCCAAGGTGGATTTTGTGTTAATGCAATTGCATGCTAAATATGAAGCTTGTTAATGATACATGTGATGGTGGATTGATGACTCTTGGATTTTCTTTTTAGCATTTTGAGTGAGACATTAAGTTCTTTGTTTAACCATGACCAAAATTGAAATGGTATGGTGTTGTGATGTATTCGCCATGGTATATCCATAAGTATGATTTATGCTTATTGCATGGTAGGTAAGATTTGTGTTTTGGATTTATGTTCATGTTTAGTTATAATCAACTTTGAGATTCGGCTCTTGCACATATATATATATATATATATATATGTTTGCACATGACGTATTGGTATGACATATACAATATCTCAAGGTATATACTTACATATGATGGTGTTTGGTTATGGAGTACATGATGGATGCGTATTGAGTTATAATATGTAATGCATTAGTTAGTAAAAGGTATGCCATTTGTGTGTGGTATTGAGTATATAATTGGCCTCAACATAGACATGCATAATCGGCCACATGAATGAGTACATAGGTTGATGTGTTGTTCGCCATAGGTAAGCATATTGAAGGCTTTATCTTGACTTAGAAAATTCGCTAAGGAGAGTATTAACTAATGTGTTGAGTTTGATTCATGATTCCGTACATATGTGACTTTAATGTATAATGAATATATGTGGGCTAAGTACCTTGAGTTCCTCTTTTCGATGCTCAAATGATTAAATCAATTTATTTGTTAAATTAAGCTCAAGAGCAAAGGGGAACTAAATCCGATAAAGGGAAGGAAAAAGTGGTCGAATAGCCATCGAAATCGTTCGACAACATCCAAGGTAAGTTTTCGAGTAATGGAACTTAAATTATGATTCAGTTAGATCATGTCTTAAGTAAAAATCATGCTCTTGTATGTGGCTATTGAGCCGAAATTGTAAATGTGATAAGTGTCTTGTGTTTGAGCTTTGGTAATGAAAATGAAATATGAATGTGTCATGATTTATTGATATATGTGCATGGTTACTCGAATGATATCCGGGCTAAGTCCCGAAGGCTTTTGTGCTAAGCGACTACATCCGGACTAAGATCCGAAGGCATTTGTGCTAGCGACTATATCCGGGCTAAGTCCCGAAGGCATTTATGCTAGTGACCATATCCGGGCTAAGACCCGAAGGCCTTGTGCAAGTGGTTATATCCGCTAACCTCAAGATGCTTGATTTGGGAATGAGCGATCTTGCTGTAAAATTTAAATTAATACTCGTAAAATCCCAGCGATGAGGTAGGTTTCGTGTGTGCTTTGAATTAGTTGATCCCTCACAAATCTGTATTTGCTCAGCTGATAAATGAGCTACCGGCCTTTGGCTAAGTTGATCTTTTGTGTATGAACATAAGGGTTGGTAATGTGAAGTAAGTATGATATTGAGAATTTGTGCATATGAAATTATCCGTTTAGCTATATGAATGCTATACTTTTGTTGTCTTGGAATCCTTGCTCAAAACTTACTAAGCATAAATTGCTTACTCCGTTTCTTTGTTTCTCTGTTTTATAGATTTTGGCTCGTCACCATCGGACTCGGGGTTTTGAAAGTCGAAGTCTCCCACACTATCAAAGCCCCTTTTGGTACAATTTTGGTTGAACTTTGAAATGGCATGTATAGGACTACCCTTTTTGTTGTTGGTCATGTACCCATGGATTTTGTGTAAATTTGGATAGCCATGCGAAAATGGCTTATATCGTTTTAGCATAGTACTATAATCGTTTTGTATGTTGATCACTAAGAGGTATGGAAATGTTTGGAAACGATTAGCCATTGGAATGGTTAATCATGATTATACTTTGTGCTATGTATGCAAAAAGGGCTAATTGAATCATGGAAACTATGAAATAGGTAAAGTCTATCTTAAAGGCAGATGCTGATAGCAGCAGTGATGTGGATGTGAAAAATCACTAAAAATAGTAGGAATGGAATTAAATAGTGAATAAATTATGTAAATGAACCTTGATGAATCTACTTTCATATGGAAGAAACGAAACGGTCATATGAGTTGTATGTTAAGAGATATTTAGGTTTTCGTGAAACAGGGCCAGAACGGTTTCTGGATTCCCTGTTCCGAATTTGGAAATTCATTATAAATTAACCAGAGATAATTAGGAGTCATGCCATATATTTATAGATTCCTCTTTGAGTCTAGTTTCTATAGAAACAAACAGCATCAGTATTGAAGCCCTGTACAGGGAGATATCCAAGTCGTAATGCGCGAAGGTCAGTGTAGTCGATCCCTGTAACATGGGAGACTTTAACTAATAAACTGTACTAATTGGCCCAACCAAAAATTCTAGAAAAAAATTTTTAGATGCATATATGAGTCTAGTTTCAGGTAAAAATCACGAAACTGATTTTCGAGTTGTGGAACTCAAGATATGATTTTTAAGGTGACAGTGACACAGTTAGCCAGCTGTCTGGAAATTTTTAAATGGACTGTGAAAATAAATATATTATGTTTGTTAGCACCTCGTGTTCGACTCCGGCCACGGTCTCGGGTACGGGGTGTTACACGGGCTAGGACACGGCCGTGTGTCCCTATTTTGAATGCCCACATGGCCTGAGACACGGGTGTGTCTCATGGCCGTGTGAGACACACAGCCTGGCCACACCGGCGTCTGTCCCCTACACTTTGAAAAATTTTAATATTTTTCCTAAAAATTCCTTGAGTACTCGATTTAGTCTTGAACCATTTTTAATGTTTATTTTAGGCATTGCGGGCTCATATTAGGGACTATATGATTGAATATGAATCGTTTTTTATTTGAATGAGAAATGAACATGAAATGTTTGATTGTTTGATCTATAAGTCCGGTAATACTCCATAACCTTGTTTTAGTATCGGATTCAAGTTAAAGGTGTTACATACATTGACACTGAATATTGATATGCATGTTAATGAAAACTCTATAGTATCAAACTGAGCTTTAGAAATGACTTCCTTCAAATCTACTTCTAATAAAATCAAACATTCATCGCCTTCCTCATCATTCGTCAGATCAAATAATAACATGTGTTCCAACTTTGGGCAGACTAGCAATTCCGTCTTGGAAACAATAAAGAATTTTTTAATATCATCAATGGATTTAATAGTATTGAAGACATTAAAAGTTACTATGCCATCGTGAACCACCATGCTAAGTTTCACCTTTTTGCACATCGATCAGCATTCTATCGGTTGCTACGAATGGTCTCCCCAGAATGATAGGAACTTTTTTATTTGCCTCAAAATCCAACACAATAAAGTCAGTAGAAAAGATAAATTTATCAACATGTACCAATATGTTCTCAATTTTTCCTTTAAGATGTGCCAATTACTTATCTACCAATTGGATTGTAACTGTCGTTGGTCTGACCTCACCAATCCTCAATTGCCTAAACACAAATATTGGCATCAAGTTGATACTTGATCCTAAATCACATAAAGCCCTTTCATAATAAAAATCTCCTATGTTTCATGGTATGGTAAAGCTCCCTAGATCCTTCATTTTTAAGGGCAGCTTGTCTTGCAGGAATGCACTACACTCATTCATCAATGTTATAGTCTCAAACTCTCCAAGTCTTCTCTTTTTGGACAGGATGTCCTTCATAAATTTTACGTAGTTCATCATCTACTCAAGAGCTTCTAAAAATGAAATATTGATGCGAAGCTGCTTGAGTATGTCTAAAAACCTCTTGAATTGGACCTCCTGCTTTTGTTTTTGAAGTCTTTGAAGGTAGGGTGGTGGGGGTTTCTTAAACTGTGTTAGACAGCTCTTCCAAGGTAATGTCTACATCTGACATAGATGTTAAATTATCAAAATTGACAAGTTTAGGGTTTACCTCATTAGATTTTTTAGAATTTATCTTCTAGAAAATAGGAGTTTCAATATTTAGTTGAACCTTTTCTTTTTCTTAAGTATCAGTGGACTCATCTTTGACCTCGACAGTATTGGGCTCTAATGTTCTTACAATTTGTAGAGTGACTGCTTTGCAATGCTCCTTGCCTGGCATTCTTGGGTTCTCCATGCCAATGGGCAAAGCACCTTGTGGTCTATTTTGAAGTTCAGTGGCTAGTTGACCCATTTAATTTTCTAAATTTCTCAAAATGGTGTCATTCTTCCCCATGTACACCTTTAACAAGTTTTCCAAACTATTGGAAGGTTCAATTTATGGTGGTTTTTGAACTTGTTATGTAAATGTTGGCGGTTGGTTTGCTCTGGATTACATATATGTGTTACTGAGTCCAACTCCTTCGTTACTCTACGAGTAGTTCGAGTGGTTTCACTATAAATGGTTATAAAAGTTGGAATGTGATCCCTACCCATCGATGTTCTGGTTCTAACTTCCCATGTAATAAATGGATTCTAGGTTTAATAGGCAATTTTCAAAAAAGTGCCCGTCTCCACAATTTTCAAAAATTGACTTGGTGGCTGGACTGCAATATTATTAAACCCATTAGTAGTAAACTCTTAACCGTTGAAGATATTGAAGATACCTAAGCTGCAAGTGAAGTGAGGGCGTCCACTTTATGTACTCCTGCTACTCGTGAATCTAAAGCTATTTGGTTGGTCTACCACTAGTAATTGTTACTGGCAATTCTCTCAATAACCTCATAAGCCTCATTATATGCCTTAGAAAGAATAGCACCATTTGCAAAATCGTCTACTACCATCATCGTATGTGCGTTGAGACCATTGTAAAATGTCTCCAGTTGGATGCAATGTGATATTCCATGATGAAGGCATTTCATAATAATTCTTTGAATCTCTCCCATGCCTCATACAAGGATTCATCGTCCATTTTCTAGAAGGTAGTGATCTCATTTCACAACTTATCATTATTTCTAGGTGGAAAGTAATTCATTAGAAGGTATTCTTCCAATTGTTGCCATGTAGAAATTGAACTAAGTGGCAATGAATTTAACCAAGCTCTTGCTCTGTCCCTTAGTGAGTATGGGAACAACTTCAGCCTTAATGCATGTTTGGTAACTCCGACTAGCTTCAAGGAGTCACTTACCTCCATAAATAATCAAAGGTGAAGGCGAAGATCCTCAGTAGGTATCTCACTGAATTGGTTCACTCTCTAAAGTATCTAGAACATAGCAGGCTTCAACTTGAACTGTGGTACCTCGACCTCAGGTCTAACAATACCTAATTAAGTTCATTAAAAAGTGGCACGACATACTGCCTTAAGGCTTGATCCTTGTCATCAGCAACGAGGATCGAATTTCGAGCATTTCAAGCTCTATTTCCTTGATCTTGATTTTGATTCTCAATATTCATTTCTTCAGTCTGTCTTTAGGTTGATTGTCTTCGCCTTTGTCCAAATGTTCTTTCGATTTCAGGATCTATTGGGTGTAAAAACGATCAATACTCATAAACACCTAAAATAAAACACAAAAAAAAAAACTAAATTAATATTCAATATAAAATTTAAACCAACTTCCAAATGTATTAATTTCACAAATAATGACTTTAAAAATAGCCCCCAGCAATGACACCAAAAACTTGAAACGACGAAAATATGCAAGTGCACACAATTTTTGGAAAGTAATAAAGCGATAGGTATAGAGTATCTTCTCCGCAAAGACTATTAAGCAATTCTTTGTGAAAAATTAAAACTTAAACATATTGATGGTGGAAAACTAATATAGTTTAAAATGTGGTGCAAACAAATAAGAGGAGATTAACTAATTTAATTAACTACAAATCACCTAAGCATGTAAATTAAAATAAACACAGAAAAATATGCAAGTTTTGAAAAGTTATCACAATTAGCAAGCTTTTGTTAGAATAATTTTCTTTCCTAGCTCATATTTATTTCAACACTGTTAAAAGATGTTATGGAGATTCTGTGGCAAATCGATCATTTACTAACCTTCATTAAATGGGGTAAAGATGTTAGATATATTTAATTACTAATTCTATCTAGCATATATCTATGTTTAATAAACTTATAATCTCATAAATAAAACATTTTGCAAGGTTATGTAAGGTGATAATAGTTTTGGTATTATTACAAATTTAATCCCTAAATGATTAAACTTACACCATACAAGTATTTTTTCAATTAATTAAAAACTTGTTTAGATTAATTAATTAATTCAATCACTTATTTTCATCCGTAAGTGCATAAGAAACATAGTCGTGATTTTACTTGCATGAGTAAATCGATTGAAAGCACAAACACCTTTAACAGAAAATAAACTTAACCATGGAAATCATATTATTCAAACATCAACAGAATTAAGCAATCATGATATTATTGAGAACAAAACACTTAATTGCAATCATGTTTATGAATTGAACAAAAATTAAATATCAAAACGGAAGAAGAAACTCTAGCCAATTCTAGAAGATCCCAGAGGCATAAACTACTTGCTCCTTCTTTTGTTCGTCTTTCTTGTCATCACCATTAAGCCAATATACTCTCAATATAGCAAATAAGGTCACTCTGAAGGCGGTGCAAATTTCTTTTTCAAGAAGGAAGAATTAAAGAATGGAAATGAAAGACAATATAGAGCAAATGGAGAGGAAAGAATGAAGAATGGATGGCTGAATTGTATGATTTTGAAAGGCAATGAGGGGTACTATTTATACTAGATAGGGACGGCTATAAATAGCATTTAGGAGCAATCTGTCGTAATTTGTTGTAGCAGATTAAACTAGTTTTAAGTAGTTTTTTTCCAGTTTAGTTTTAATTCAATAAAAAAGTGTAATTTTAGTTCTTTTATGACCTTAAGGGCCGAATGAGGCCTAAAGGAGGGCTAACGTACTTAGTGAGTGTGCAAGACACCATTCAAAGGCATAAGAGCTCAAGGTTGGTCATCATGTTGCAACATGGGAGTCCAATGTCACAACATAGGGAGCAAAATACAAGAATTCTAAAACTAAATTTGGTGTCATGGCACTGCCAATGGATGTCGCATCACACCCTTGAAGCTGAAGCAAACTACCTTCAAGGTCGTAACACATGCACTGGATGTAACAGCCTAATTTTTAGTGGTGTCAGAAAACAGTGGTTTGAGACCACCAAATCTGACGAGTAAGCTCGTAAATTTTATTATTTAATATTTACGAGTCAAATGTGATTTATGAAAGATTTTTGCATTAGTAAATTATATTTTATAAGGATTTATTAGGTCAAGTAGTTTAGAAAATGAGGTATCAAGACCTCGCTTCTATAAACCGAGTCGTAAATATTTTTATAAATATTTACAGAGTGTCATTAATATAGTATTAAAGTTTCGTTAAAAAATTTTAACGTTTTGATAGTTAATTAATTAAAAAGGACTTAGAAAATTTTAACGTTTTGATAGTTAATTAATTAAAAAGGACTAAACTGAAATAGTGATTAAATGGCTTGATAAATAAATAAGGGAGGACTTAAGGAGCAATTAAGCCCAAAATATAGGCATGAGGCGGTATAAGCAGGGAAGGAAATGAAATTATGTGATTTAAGGGTAAAATGGTCATTTGGTGAAATTAATAAAAAAAATAAAACAAATGGCTAAAATGATTTCTAGACATTTCATCTCAAAATTTCAGCCTAAAAACACCATTGAAGAGCTCTTAAGAAGTTGGTTTACTATTTTTCTTCATGGGAGTTCAATTCTTACCTTTTTTCTTGAATTGTTTTATGTTTTTTAGACTTTTACAATTAGGTCCAACTAACTATTTCATTAGTTTTTAATTTTATTAGAAATTTTGAAAGTTACCATTGATAAATACTGGATTTTTTTATGAAATAACATGGATTTAGAGCTTTAATTTTTATTGTATGATGATTATACATAGTAATTTTGATAGATATCGATTTTAGGACCAAATTGTGAAAAGGTAAAATATTAGATTTTGGTATTAAATTTCTGTTTATCAAGCGCTGTATGATAGCTTAAAATATTTAGATAAATTATCAATTGAGAAAAATTACTTCATTTGATAGACTAACTAGTTAAGGGATCAAATTGTAAAGTTGTAAAAGTTGTTGTAATTGCGTAATTTTGAAAATTTGAGGGGTACTAATTGTGAAGTGAATTGAAACAGAAATATATGCTAATGAATGAATAATTTTATATTTTAGATCAAGAGCACGTAGATACTCGTGAAAAAAGAAAATTAGTAGAATAGTCCCTGAACTTCTATAAATCTTACAATTTAACCCAGGTAAGTTCGTACGGATAAATTTTAATATTCATATTCAATTGATGAATGGTATTATGTATTTTTTCAATTGTTGAAAATGAAATATTGTTGGAGTTATGCTTTTGACTCGAATATTCGGGTTAAATGGAACGCGGGATTTGAGTACAATCGTTGTGTGGCATAAGACAACAATGGAGGAATTGATGGCAAATTACCCAAGTAAACTGAGGTTCAGCATTTGTTGTGAACTTTTGTGTTTACTTTTGGTTTAGCTCTCACGAGCTTTTTTTAACTCATATGAACTGTAACGCCCCGAAGTTTGGCCTAGAAGTATTAGGTCTTAAGTGAGGGTGCAGTTAAGAGACTGTACATAAATATTTACTTGTGCAAGAAAGTGACACAAACGCATGTTTGGCTTAGTGGTTCTGTGCTCTGGAAGTGTATGGGAAGTCATAGGTTCAAGCCTTGGCTTCCACAAAATTTTGTTTTTTAAGGACAAAACCCCTATCTTTGGCCAGTAGGGTTATAAGTTTAATTTGGTAAAACCATGACAGAATAGGCCTGCTGGTCTAGTGGATAGTGGCGTGTGGAGTGTGCTAGTGGTTTGAGGTTCAAATCTCTACTTGTGTAAATGGAGATTATTTCTGCTGGTGGCCTTGGGAGGAAGTGGTTTTTGACCGAAACACCAAGAGTTTGAACATATTTGAATGGGGTTGTTGTTAGCCAAATTTGAATAGATGGATGGGAGGAAATTAAGGAGAAAATCAAGCAAGTTCAAATTTGGAGAAGAGTCTTGCTGAGTTTGAACTCTAGCACTTAGTGTTTCAATTGTGTAGGGATGTTGGGGGAGCTGTTTAGTGTGTGGAAGGTTGAACGAAATTGGGGAGTTCCTTTGGGGTAAAATTTAGCTATGTATTGGTAATTGGTCATTTCATTTCGAGATTTCGCCAAATTGTGGTTTTGTTCACTCTTTGTTTTTTAAAGCCGATTTGTACTAAGAAGTCTTTCGGTATCGGTTGTTTCTGACTAGTGTTTTCGGGTACTTTTCTTTTGGGACTATCTCAGTTGTTGTTGTTCTTCTTCTACTCTTTGACAATTGTTTTCCCTTGATACCTTTTGTAGCCAAGTAACCTCCTTTCTTTTTTCTCTCTGACCCTTTCGATTTTTAGCCTTAGCCTTGATTGAATCTCTCCTTCTTTTCCCTGACTCAATTGATCACCTCTTTGATCGAATACATTTTTTTCTTCCCTCTCTCAAATATTTTTGTTCTTCTTGCTTGGGCCGAATCTCCTTGATTGACTATTGCCAAAAGTCATTTCAGTTATTGGTAAGGGTAAGTACAATCGCTTCATTATTACTTTTCTAGTCGAATCTCTGTTAGCTCTCCTCCCAAGTTTCAGCTTTCCTCTACTCTTTCTCTTTAGGGCCGAATGTATGCTTTTCATCTAAACATCTTATGATCTGTCTAATCTTGCTAGGACTATGGATTCTATTGTGGAAGTTCAGGCCGATTATTCTTATCATTAAAAGCAGTCTATTCACTTTTAGGCTAAGCGCTTTAAATGAGATGTGTTTTTATTGGACTTTAAATACTTATGAATTGATCGAATGTTTCTTATGAAGGTCAAAGTTTTGGAGTGGTATGTGGGTGTTAAGTCAGTAAGGATCTACGATTGTTGGTTTGGTAAATGACAGTGAATCGAACTAATCCTTTTCAATATTGTGGCATGATTAATGATGGTTTTAGGCTAATGAGGGATTGTTGTTAATCATAGGTGCGTTGATATCGGAAGTGTTTCGGTTACAACCCCATAACAGGTGTGTGTAACACTGCCATTGGATGCGAAACTGCAAAGGCTGAAAAGCCGAAAAAGAAGGTTGACGACACCACACGGACGTGTGGGTACCCGTGTGGCAGGCCGTGTGACGAAACATGGCCGTGTGGTCAATGAGATGGCCATGAGCGTCTTCATGGGCCGAAACGATACTGGGCCATGTAAACCCAATGGGCTTGTGGGCCCCACACAAAATCAATCACATAAAAGTGTGGTTACTATTGGGCTAGGCTGTGTAAACCACACGACTAAGGCCAATTTGGGCTATGTGGGCCATACGAACGTGTGGGCCCACATAGGCCCGCAATATGGGTTGTGGGCCTATTATCATCGATTGACTGTTAAGGTTGCACGGGTCGCCCAAGACGACTGTGGACCTACTGTTAGGCCGGTAAGTGTACCTGGACCTTTATTTTTGGTAAGATGATTGTTTTACCCCTATGTGATGTATGACTGTTTAAGCATGCCATTTTTACTATATGTACATTTATATCATGTTGCATTGCATGGGGTGGGATATATGATTTTGGAGGAAGTGTACTGAAAGGCTATAAGCCTACTACTGGCAACCCTGCTACAAATACTATTTTAGTGTCGTAACCGATACGACTTGGTGTGTAGGGTTGGGTGGGTCGATTTTACCCCCACATGGTGTGTAGGGCTGGTACAGAGATGGTGTGTAATGGATGGATTGGGTAGGATTTTGTGTCTGCTTACTGTACTGAGATGGGCTAAGGCCCAGACTACCACTGATACTGAAATGGGCTGGACCTGCATCATTATGCTACTAAAAGAGGGCTAAGGCCCTAATCAAAGCGAGGGCTTAGGCCCAAATTGTGTTTACTCTGAGTGTATGCTTTTATGGGATTTCACACACTGAGTTTTTGTAAACTCACCCATCTGTTAACAGTGCAGCAAATACCCAGGCTTAGATGGATCGAGGCAGCAGAGGACTCAGAGGTGGCCACTCGACGAAGTTCTTTTAATATTATAATTAAGATTTTATTTTGGGTTTCATTATGTAATAAGGCCTCTATAATTTTTATTTTTTTAGGGTTTATTTATTTTTTATTTATATCTGCTAGTAGTAGGATGCGGGTTTACAAAAGATATGCATGATTTACCAAAATACCACGAATATGCAAAATCGTTTCAAAAGCTTCCACGATAAGTGAGATTTTTGAATTAATAAGTTTTAAAGTGAATACTTTTTTATAGTGACGCATATTTTAAAATCATTTTCTAGTTCACCCAAAGAGGCTAAATAAACATTGGTCTTTTCAAACGATTTCAAACTTTACGAAAAACACTTCAATGTGACATCACCTGATTCGGCCATAATGTCCTAGCCGGGTTTAGGGTGTTACATTTAGTGGTATCAGAGTCAAGTTGCAAAACTCAGCTGTGGATTTTGGGCTTTTACAAAAATGTTGAAATTTTAACAGAATTGTTTCAAATGGTTTAAAGTGATTGATATAATTTGGAAATATTTTATTGAATGAGTGGTACACCGATTCTCTGCATAAGTCTTCTGATTATTTCTACTGAAATGTTATTACTGAGACCTCTTAGGGTAGTAAAAAACTATACCAAAACTATCTAGTTAGAGTAAACTACGAACCGTAACGAGACTGCGAACTACGAAAACAAACTCTAAGATAATATTGTTCATAAGATATCTGTAATAAATACTGGAATAATAAATTGACTGGCATAAAACTGTTAATGCATACTAAGTGCAATTGATAATGAGCACCAGAGGTACTCATGGAAGAGGCCGTGGCAAAGGCCACGGGAGTGCTCGGGCTGAGTCTTCATCAGCTGGACACCAGCCTAATGAGGAAGCTAGAGAGACACCAACTTCACCTATAACTGGGACAAGGTCTCAAAATCGAGTGGTTGGGGACGATGCACTGTATAGAGCAATGTTGAGGATTCTGGAAAGGGTCGCTGGGCCTAGTACTGGCACTGTGGGCCGTGGGTCGGTTTCAAAATGACTCAGGTCTAATGGGGTTGAGATATTCAGGGGTATTGCTAGAGTGGATGAATATTGGATCGAAGCCACAGAGAGGATCATGGATGACCTCCATTGCACCCCCGAACAGAAACTAAAGGGTGCAGTAACACTGCTGGGAGACGAGGCTTACCAGTGGTGGCTTGCTACCAAAGAGGGCACTCAAGCTGATCGTTTAACTTGGTAGTTTTTAAAGGCTACTTTCCAGGCTAAATATGCGAGTGCCAGCTATGTAAATGCCCGTAGGAGGGAATTTCTGAATTTAACTCAGGGAGATAAGACAGTGGCTGAATACGAAGCTGAATTTTTATGACTTAGCCGCTATGCGCGGGGGATGGGGGCAACTGAATATGAGCACTATGTTCATTTCGAAGACAACCTCAAATATAGTCTACAGGTTTTAATAGCCCTACAGAGGGAGCAAGATTTTGCTGCGTTGGTGGAAAAGGCGAAGATTGCCGAGGATGTGAAGCGCGCTGAGCGCCAGAACCGCGAAAAGGAAAGGGGTAGGAACAAGAGGAATTTAGAACCCTCAAGTTCATTATTGAGGCCTAAGAAAAAGCCTAGAGTTGATAGCCCGATTAGAGTTGAGGCCCCTATTGCTGCTACTGGACCGTAGCCCTGTGCTGATTGTGGGAGGCGTCATTAAGGTGAGTGCTGGCAAAGGATTAGGGCATGTTTTAGGTGCAGATCTTTGGAGCACCGTATTAGAGATTGTCCATGGAGGCCCGATCAGATGCAAGCTACTAGTACGGATACTGTTCAGCAGCCACCGAGAGGCCGTGGTCAGGCCAGGGGTGGAAATAGTTTGGGCCGTAGTCATGGAGCGGAGGGCAGAGGTGCTGGTTATACTGAGGCAAGGCAGCTAGCACCGGTTTATGCTACACGTCACAAAAAGGATGGAGACACCCCAAATGTTGATGTGGGTACGTTCTTTATGCATAATGTACCTTACTCTGCACTGATTAATGTTGGGTCTATGCATTCCTATATGACATGTACTGTACTTGAAACCTCAGGTTAAATGTGGTAGTGTTTTGGAATTAGAGTGGGCAACGGGAGCGTAGTAGTGTAGTCTGAGTTATTCGACTGATTTGATAGTTGGAAATTTCGAGGACAAAATTTCTTTAAGGAAGGGTGAATTGTAACGCCTCGAAGTTTGGGCCTAGAAGTTTAAGGTCTTGAGTGTGGGTGCAGTTAGGAGACTGCACATAAATATTTACTTGTGCAAGAAAGTGACACAAACGCATGTTTGGCTTAGTGGTTGTGTGCTTTGGAAGTGTATGGGAAGTCATGGGTTCAAGCCTTGGCTTCCACAAAATTTGTTTTTTAAAGATACAACCCCTATCTTTGGCCAGTAGGGTTATAAGTTTATTTTGGTAAAAACATGACAGTATGGGCCTGCTCTAGTGGATAATGGCGTGTGGAGTGTGCTTGTAACACCCTTAACCCATATCTGTCACCGGAATGAGATTACGAGGCATTACCTATCATAAAACAATTCAGAACAAACTTTCATTACAAGTTAGTCATAAAAATCAAATGCTTAAAATATAACCAACTATACTTCATTTCATAAGTACATTACCAAACATTTCACACGTATATATGTCTAAATATATTCATATATACATATCAATATAACCGAACCAATAAATTACTCACGAACCAATCAAACATGATCATATTATTTTGACCTAACTGAACATATATGCATCATAAATATATAGCTCATCTTACTTTTTTTTTGGCAATGTAAAATGCACTATTCATTTGGTCATTTATTTCAATGTATTACTTAAATATAAACTTACCTAATAATCATACTATATTCAAGATTACATCTACTTCATTTAACCTATCATTTCATATATATATATATACATCTTATCACGAAAATAAAATTAATTAACATATAAATTAACCATAATTTACCCTTAAATTTAAATCATTACGAACATAGGTTCTCAATTACATATATGTATATTTCATATCAACCTATCTCAATAAATAATTCATAATACATCAAATTATTGAATGACATAACCAAATTTACATTATAAGTAATATTACTACTTTTTTGACTTATGAACAACCATATTAAATTATTATAATGCAAGTCATATCTTTCCAATATATCAAAATAAAACCACAACCAAAATATTTATGTCTCTAAACAATCATCATTCAACCCACTTCCAAAACACATGACCAATCATCTATATATATATACATACAATGGCGAACTACAAATAAAAAATATTCCTTAACTCATTTTGACATTTATTCAAATATATTTTAACTAAATTTTAAACCATTACTAACACATAAGAAACATGATCAAATCACTTTAACTAAAGGTAGTATAACAAACATAATTTATACTATTATATACATATCATAACCGAATCACTTATACCACGTCCAAAATCATCAATTAACCTCAATGCACAAAACACATATCACATATATTATTCATCCACTAAACTTATTATTTCCCGAATATAGTCATGCATTTAGTTCACTTAACGAATAATCACATAACCATTACAACATGTTACTAATATAATTATGAAATCAATTCAATTCATCCTAATTTATATATTAACATATCAATACTCGACTAAATCATATAACCAAAACACCATTCAAACATGTCATAGATTATACTTACCATAATATATTTATCTCTTGTCAAAATAATAAATCAACAACTAATCTAATAACCAGGCCAAACCATATTGCCAATTTCCACACATTCAAAATTACTAACCAGACATATCCATAGCTTAATCAAACTTAAACTAAACTTAACATGAATAACAAGCCATTTTCACATGGCTTTTATATATACAAACCAAAATCCAATGTTTCCAAATATTATCTATACATGACATAAATCCGAAATGTAGCTTAAAAAAAATACCGAAAATAGTCGATAGTGTGATAGACCTTGCTGATGATCCTCGATCTCGTAACCAACTTCTAAAATCTATAAACAACGAACAAACACATACAATAAGCTATCATAGCTTAGTAAGTCATAAGCAAATAATAACTTAAAATTTATAACAACTCAACTTAACCAAAAAAAATTTATGTTAACATAATCACATTTATTTCAAGATCACAATTTCATATGTATCATATATTTCCATATACAATTTTACCTTAGCCGAACATATACATATATCTATTATGAAGGTAATATTCAATTTCAAAACCTTAGTACCATTAGATACCCGAATATACATAACCCACATACATATATATCCATGAACCATTTCATAAATATCCACATAATATAATCAAAAAGGCCAAATACATTTTCAATATATTTATACAAAATTTCCATTTATATTATACATGATTTATAACACATATCGAGTAACTTACTTACCTTATTTCAAATAAGTATTCACATACCTAATTACTTTAGCTCGTTTTATCCATTCAATCAAAGCTATCATTGCTCGTTGAACCATTCAGAATTGGATAGGACACTCGGATAATCACATATATCGTACAATGCCAACATCCCAGACGTGGTCTTACATGTAATCACATATAAATGTCAATGTCCCAGATAGGGTCTTACTCGCACACATATATCGGAGTCACGTATCGATGCCAACGTATAAAACGTGGTCTTACTCGCACACATATATCAGAGTCACATATCAATGCCAACATATAAAACATGATCTTACTTGCACACATATATCGGAGTCACATATCGATTCCAACATATAAAACGTGGTCTCGCACACATATAGCGGAATACATATCAATGCCTCATATACATCCTTGTATCAACTTCAAATTGGTCAAAATATACATATATTCATTAACAAAATTATCATTCACTACCAAGGCCATAATAACATTATATAATTGAATATACATACATATATATATATATATATATATATATATGATTCACATTTTAACATCATATACACAAACATATATTATATAGCCGAATATAAACTTGCAACTTATATACAAATAATCAACATTTTAACGTATATAGCTCATGTCACCATTTTCAATACTAAAACTCATTCATTACTTTATCATCAAACGTAAATTACTTTCATTACTCAATGTCTAGTCATAAACTACTTCATATTATTACAACTATTTATTGATCAAGTATATATTAAAAATTTAACCACATGTATTTGCTTATAAACTTACCTCGGACGATATAGAACGGAATGGGACAACTAGTCGACAACTTTCGTTTTCCCCCGATCCTAATCCGATTTCTTTGGTTCTTGATCTAAACATATTCAAATTAAGCTCATTCAAACATATTTTCATTCAATTTAGTCCAAAAACACATAAATGAGAAAATTACCATTTTACCCCTAACATTTACACTTTTTACAATTTAATCCCTATTACACAAAACACAAAATATAAAAAATTTCACTATACCCATGTTAGGCCAAATTTTACTCATATCCATACAAGTCCATATATTTCACATTTTAGTCCCTCAGATTATTATTTTTGCAATTTAGTCCTAATTACTCATAATCATCAAAAACTCCAATACAAAACATGTTAATCTAAAACATATCTTTCATACTTCATCATCAAACAACAAAAATCATAATCTTTCAATAATGGCATAACTCAAAACATTCACCAAAATCAGAAATTCAAGCATGGGTCATGTAGATAACTCAGCAACGATCTCAAAAACGTAAAAATTATCAAAAAACGGGACTGATTACATACCTTAATCAAGATCAACCATGGCCGAAACCTAAACTTATTTTTCTTTTCTTTATGTTTTCATATTCGGTCATAAGAAACAATAATAAACGTGGCTTTTAAGTTATGTTATAATATAATATATAATAACATATTATTTAATTTACATATATAACCTTAATTAAAACATTATATTATTACTTATATTATGTCCATTTTCGTTCAAATATAAAACCAATGGCATAATTGCATCATAAACACTTCCTTTATAAAGACACATTCATTTTGGCCCTTTTATGATTAACCACCAAATTTTCATTTTACGCGATTAAGTCCTTTCATTTAACCGGGCACCCAAACGACAAAATTAAATTACGAAAATTTCACACACAAAATCACACATAATAAACACAGAAAATATTTTTTTTAAATATTTTTTGGACTCGAATTTGTGGTCCCGAAACCACCGTTTCGACTAGGGTTAAATCTGGCTGTTACAGTGCTAGTAGTTTGAGGTTCGAATCCCTGCTTGTCCAAATGGAGATTATTTTTGCTGGTGGCCATGGGAGAAAGTTGTGTTTGACCAAAACACCAAGAGTTTGAACATGTTTGATTGGGGTTGTTGTTAGCCGAATTTGAAGAGATGGATGGGAGGAAATTAAGGAGAAAATCAAGCAAGTTCGAATTTCGAGAAGAGTCTTGCCGAGTTTGAACTCTAGCGTTTAGTGTTTTGATTGTGTAGGGATGTTGGGGGAGGTGTTTAGTGTGTGGAAGGCTGAACGAAATTGGGGAGTTCTTTTGGGGTAAAATTCGGCTATCTATTGGTAATTGGTCATTTCATTTCGAGATTTCGCCAAATTGTGGTTTTGTTCGCTCTTTGTTTTCTGAAGCTGATTTGTGCTAGGAAGTCTTTCAGTATTAGTTGTTTCTGGCTAGTGTGTAACGCCCCAATTTTTGGGCTTAGAAGTATTAGGCCTTGAGTCTGGGTTCGGGTAGAAGACGGCCCAAATAATTTGGATGTTTTAATTATTATTATTATTATTATTATTATTATTATTATTATTATTATTATTATTATTATTATTATTATTATTATTTAGTATGTTTAGTCTAGTAATTAAATAAATTACGATGGATTTATTGTGTGGGAAAAGGCTTGGGTTTGATTTAAGACTCTAGAAAAGTTTTAATTTTATGCTACCTTAGGGAATCTGGGCAGTTGGCCTTATTAATAATTTGGACTGCGTTTTAGCATAAAGGAGCACTTGGCCCAGTGGCTAAGCACGCTAGGAAGGCATGGAAGGTGCCTGGGTTCAAGGCACGGTGTGCGCAAATGGTTGTTTTTTTTTACAACCAAGAATTTTTGCAAGGAGGCCTTATAAATGTTTCGAGAGGAAAGGTGACACAAAAGAGGCACGTGGTCAAGTGGCGAGGAGGTGTTAAGAGTGTGCATGTGGTTAGGGGTTCGAGTCTAGTAAGTAGCATATTTTGTTTTAAATGAATCGGGACTGCAGCAGATAAGTCTTAAGATTAATTGTGAGCAGATTATGTCATAAGAAGAGCTTCAGTGCAGTGGGAGTAGCGTGCTAGGCCTGTCGAGAGGTTATGGGTTCGATTCGGGGAAGGTGAATTATGTTTTATTTTAAGCGGGCGAATCAAGCGGTAAGGTTTATAAATAATTATGAGAAGATCGTGACATGAAAGGAACTTCGGTGCAGTGGCAAGAAGCGTAGGTGTGGGGTTAGAAGGTCGCGAGTTCGAGATGTATAGCAGGCGAAATTTCATTTTTATTTCGCAAGTAACTAAGGCTTTAGTAGGTAAAGGTTAACATTAATTGTGACCCTATATTAGTAAACAAAGAAGCGTGGTGTAGTGGCCAGCAGCTCAGGTGAAGAGGCATGGGTGCACGGGCGGATGAGGTCTAGAGTTCGAGCCAACAGGAAAGGTTGGGTTTTTGCTGCACGCATGGGGAAGGAGTTGGGGTCTGACAAGGACTTTTGGCAGCATGCTGAAGCGGTGCAAGCAAGTGGATAAGGCTGCTGATCGGTTGGGAGTTTGAATGAAATTCAAACTTCGAATTTGGCCAAAAATCAAGGAGCAAATTAGGGAATTGGAATTTAAAAAGAATTACTATGCCAAAATACATTCATTTAGCCATAACTAGTAAGTGTCGTATATCATTGGCCCTTAGGATTCATTTTTTCTTTTTGGGTTAGTTGGGGTATTTTAATTTGGCTAATTCTTCTTCCCTTTCAATCGGTTCTTGTTTTGTTAAGTTGCAAATTTATATTTTTCTTTTTTTTTTCATTTCCTCTTCTTCTATTTTTCTTCTTCTTGTTTTTCTTTTCTCCTCTATAGCCGAATCTTTTTACTATTCTACTCATCTCCACTTTCTTATCATTTATTCCTAAGCCTTATACACAAAGGCCAAAATCCCGAAAGACTATATTTCTTCTGTGTCGATTTCTCCTAGCCAAAACCCTCTGATTCTCCTTCATCTTTTCGACCAATTCTCTAATCCTCTGAACCCCAAGTTTCTGTCTACAAGACCACAGCAAAACTACCATATCCCATCTTTCTTTACACAGTACAAAAAGCCGAAAACACATAGCCATAGGGGCATAGCCGAATTCATAAGATCACTAAAGGCTCAATTTTTGTTAACATTTGCAGGGTTAGATCTACATCAGAATCGAGTAGGAATTAACTAGAATCATTAAGTGAAGGAACCGGTGGTAAGTTTTTGAACCTATTCTTTATTTCAGGTTTTAGAAAAGCCGAAACCCCTAAAGGTTTAGGGACACTATCGATTTGGGCTCTGTGGCTCTAAGGGTTGTGACAACTATTTTATTGTGACAATAGTGTGATCTAGAGACTGCTGGTCGAAGGCTTGGACAAGTGGAACTACTGGATCTAAACCTAGTCGCTAATTTCGGCAAAGGTAGGATTGCTAGTGCCTAAGGTGTTAATGGCCGAATTTTTGGTAAGGGATTCTGTATATAAGTTGCTATTGGTAATCGCAAGCAGTATGATTGCAGAGTGCGTAATTTCGTGCACTTCGGTATATTTGGGCTTAATGGGCCGAAAATGGGGTAGTGGGCTAACGGGCCCAATTCGGTAAAAACACTCGGTAAGTGTTTCTGTTAATACGTTAATTGTTATAATATGTATGTATACTCTAAAATAGTAAATTTTACTAAAATACCCCTAAGTATAAAAATTACCATTTTACCCCTAGGTGCAAAATGATCGTTATACCCCTAGGGTTAATTTTGACTGAAATGCATGATATTTTGATTCTGTTTGTTGTATGCCATGACATGTATATATCATTGCATGGGATGCAGGTTATGTTATGGAGGAAGAACCCGTTCTGGTGGCTGTGCCACATATTCTGATATAAGCAGCTTTGTTGCGGATTATAGTTAATGCCGCAACCGGTTCTAACACTATAAGTGTAGGGATGGCATGGGTGATTTATTCCCCACAGGAAGTGTAGGGATGGACGGAGGCAAGTGCAGGGTTGGATGTGGTTATCCGCATTAATCATATGAGACTATTTTGTTATGGGCCAGCTGTATTGAAATGGGCCCAACTGTGTTAATATGGGCAAGGCCCAGTATATCTCGACTTGTAATAGGGCTACGGCCCAGATTGATGCTGATATGGGCTAGGCCCAGTATACTCTGATATTGTAAGGGGCTATGACCCAGATTAATATTGATATGGGCTAAGGCCCAGTTAACACTGATTTCTGAATAAGGCTTAGGCCTAGTAAAGCTTGAACTGATTTGGGCTCTGGTTGGGATACTTTACACTCTGAGTTTTCCAAACTCACCCCCTTTCTCTTCCATCCTTGCAGGTGAGCCCTAGTTGGTGGACTTAGAGCTGGGCGGGATTCAGAGTGGCCACGAAGATTAAGTTTTTGTTTTCTTTAAAATAAGTTTCGCATTTATTATTTTGATTATTTTTATTCTGGTTTAAGTTGTAATAAGGCCACTCTTTTTATTATTTTTAATATTTTGGGTTATTAAATTGGTTAGCTCTAGGGCACGTTTTATAAAAGTTACTTATTTTCAAAATATCATGATTACCGAGCAAAGCTTCTGCAACGTAAATGTTTTCAAAGGAAATAAATATTTTAAATGGACTTAAACTTAATTTGTTGTTCGTGTACAAGTAATATGCTTTAAGTGTGGCAATGGATGTGTGCATGTCTAGGATTGGATCCATGAAGAGCTTGGTACTTAAGCAGTCCAATAGACTCACCTCTTCTTTTTTGGCTTCCTACTTGGTGTACAGCTTCCATTCACTTTAATCTATAACGAAAATATTCTTCTCAAAGATTTTTAATTAAAACATGAGTTTTACAATAACGCTCCAATGAGTTTTACATCAAGAAGGGTTTTCAATGAAAACATGGTTTTCGAAAAACACTTCAATGTGACACACCGAATTCAGCCGTAACGTCTGAGCCGGGTTTGGGGTGTTACATAGTGCATTCAGGTACTTTTATTTTGGGAATATCTCAGTTTCTGTTCTTCTCCTTCTACTCTATGACAACTATTTTCCCTTGATACCTTTTGTAGCCAAATGACATTCCTTTCTTTTTTCTCTCTGACCCTTTAAGTTTTTAGCCTTAGTCTTGATTGAATCTCTCATTCTTCTCCTTGACTTAATTGATCACCTCTTTGATCGAATACATTTTTTTCTTCACTCTCTCAAATCTTTCTGTTCTTCTTGCTTGGGCTGAATCTCCTTGATTGACTATTGCCGAAAGTCATTTGAGTTATTGGTAAGGGTAAGTACAATCTCTTCATTATTACTTTTCTAGCCGAATCTCTATTAGCTCTACTGCCAAAATTCGGCTTTCCTTTTCTCTTTCTTTTTGGGGCCGAATGTATGCTTTTCATCTAAACATCTTATAATCTGTCTAATCTTGCTAGGACTATGGATTCTATTGTGGAAGTTCAGGCCAATTATTGTTCTCATTACAAGCCGTCTAATCACTTTTGGGGTAAGCGCTTTAAATGGGATGTGTTTTTATTAGACTTTAAATACTTATGAATTGATCGAATATTTCTTATGACAGTCAAAGTTTTGGAGTGGTACGTGGGTGTTAAGTCAGCAAGGATCTGTGATTGTTGGTTTGGTAAGTGACAATGGTTCGAATGAATCCTTTTTTATATTGTGGTATGGATTAATGATGGTTTTAGGCTAATAAGGGATTGTTGTTAATCATAGGTGCGTTGATCTCGGAAGTGTTTCGGTTACAACCCCATAACAGGTGTCAGTAACACTGCCATTGGATGTGAAACTACAAAGGCTAAAAAGTTGGAAAAGTGGGTTGGCGACACCACACGAGCGTGTGCATGCCCGTGTGGTAGGCCGTGAGACAAAACATGGTCGTTTGGTCAATCAGATGGCCATGAGCATCTTCATGGGCCGAAACGAGACTGGGTCATTTTGGATCGAACTGGGCCATGTAGGCCCAATGGGCCTGTGGGCCCCACACGAAAACAATCACATAAAAGTATGGTTGCTATTGGGCTAGGTTGTGTAAACCACACGGCTAAAGTCAATTTGGGTTATGTGGGCCATACGAGCGTGTGGGCCTACATAGACCCGCAATATGGGCCGTGGGCCCATTATCATCAATTGACTGTTAAGGTTGCACGAGTCGCCCAAGACGACTGTGGACCTACTGTTGGGCCGGTAAGTGTACCTGGACTCTTATTTTTGGTAAGATGACTGTTTTACCCCTATGTGATGTATGATTGTTTAAGCATGTAAATTTTACTGTATGTATATTTGTATCATGTTGCATTGCATGGGGTGGGATATATGGTTTTGGAGGAAGTGTACTGAAAGGCTATAAGCCTACTACTGGCAGCTCTGCTACAAATACTATTTTAGTGTCGTAACCGATACGACTTGGTGTGTAGGATTAGGTGGGTCGATTTTATCCCCACATGGTATGTAGGGATGGTACAGAGATGGTGTGTAAGGGATGGATTGGGTAGGATTCTGTGTTTGCATACTATACTGAAATGGGCTAAGGCCCAGACTGCCACTGATACTAAAATGGGCTTAGACCCAAATTGTTACTGCTACTGAAAGAGGGGCTAAGGCCCCTAACTGAAACTGAGGGCTTAGGCCCAAATTGTGTATACTCTGATTGTATGCTTTTATGGGATTTCACACACTGAGTTTTCGTAAACTCACCCATCTATTAACTATGAAAACAATCCCCAGGCTTAAACGGAGCGAGGCGACGGAGGACTTAGAGGTGGCCACTCGACGAAGTTTCTTTTAATATTATAATTAAGATTTTATTTTGTGTTTCATTATGTAATAAGGCCTCTATAATTTTTATTGTTTTAGGGTTTATTTATTTTTTATTTATATCTGCTAGTAGTAGGATGCGGGTTTACAAAAGATATGCATGATTTAGCAAAATACCACGAATACGTAAAACCGTTTCAAAAGCTTTCGTGTTAAACGAGATTTTTGAATTAATAAGTTTTAAAGTGAATTCTTTTTTATTCTGATGCATATTTTAAAATCATTTTCTAGTTCATCAAAGAGGCTAAATAAACATTGGGCTTTTCAAATGATTTCACGCTTTACGAAAAACACTTCAATGTGACATCGCCAGATTCGGCCATAATGTCTAGGCTGGGTTTGTGGTGTTACATGAGTTTTCATTCAGCTCTTTTGAGCTTCTGTTTAACCCTGATGGGTTTCTATTTAGCTTTTATGTGCTTCCGTTCAGCTCTTATGGGTTTTTGTTTAGCACTTATGCCCTTCTGTTTAGCCTTCGGGCTTTTGAAAACGATGTACTCTTATCCGTAAGTCATTCTCTGATTTGGTAAGATTTGGTTAATGATTTATGTAATTGAAATTGAAAGATTTATCATTTATTATTGATATTGATTTGAAAGAAGTGTGATTATCAATTAAGGTTGTGATTGACAAGGAGATTGTATGAATAATTTGCTTATTTGATTTATTATATTAGGTTCGGTAAGATTTACGTTTAACCCATCGAACTTACTAAGCTTCATTAAGCTTACTCGTGTTATTTTATGTCCTTGAAGATTAACGTGAGGTCGGGAGATCGGATCAACACATCAAGCCACACTACCCAGCTCATTCCAGTGGTCTTTGAAATGTACACTATGGTTTATATGGCATGTATAGGGTTGGTATGGATTTGACTAAAGCTTGGTTTATATAAATGTTAGGAGTGAAGTTTTGTCTAAATAATCAGCTTAAATATATATATGTTGGTTTGGAAATGAAGTAAATTGAATGTGGATGTGAATGATATATGCTTGTATGTATGTATGTAAGTAATTAGTAATAAATTTTAATAAATTAATAAGATGGATTAAATTGGTAAGTTTAAGTATTTGAGTATATGTGATGTTATGTTATGCTTAAAACATGTTTTTGGCTTATTTTGATTGCTTGTTTGGGATGTATTGTTGTATCAAAATGTTGTGTATAGGTTGAAATAAAAAATGGGTGAGAAATATGACCTTAAAATGGCATATTTTAGTCCACATGGGTAGAGACACAGGTGTGTGTCTCAGCCATGTATGACACATGGCCTAGCACATGGGCGTGTGGTCTGGCTGTGTGTCCCCTGTATCTTTAAAATTGAGCATGTGACTAGCACACGTGCCTAGTATTTTCACACGGCCTAGCACACGAGTATATGACTTAGTCGTGTGACCCCTGCACCTTAATTTCACAAATTAATATGCTCTCACAGCTAGCACATAGGCGTGTGGCTTGGCCGTATGGCCCAAGTCAGAGAGTTACATAGGTATGGACACAGGCTGAGACACGTCCATGTGCCCTATATCGAATACCCACATAGCCTAAGACATGGGCATGTCTCTTGACCGTGTGAGACACACGGTCTGGCCACACGGACGTGCGTCCCCTGTACCTTGGAAGAATTTTGAAATTTTGCAAAAATTTTCTGAGTTCCCGGTTTAGTTCCAATTTATTTCTAATGCATAATTTGGGCCTCGAGGGCTCATACAGGGGACAATATGAGTGATTTATGATTAGTTTCTGATATGCATGTTTAAGGATATGAAATGTTCATATTTGATTTGAAAAGTTTGGTAATGCTTTGTAACCTTGTTCCGGTGATGGATAACGGTTAAAGGTGTTACATTGGATGTCGCGACACCGGCCCTGCACGAAAAAGAATTTTGAGCCAAGGGCGTTTTGATCCATACAATGTATTTTTACATAAAAACATCAATCGACCTAGGGCTAAGGATGACAGCCAAATCTAACTCTATAAATAGAATTTTTAGACAATTGCTTAGGTCGAATTCCATAGATTAGAATTTTCTTTGTAATTTAGTTTCAATTTTTATTTCTTTTTAGACTTATGTTTTCTTTTCGGCTATTTTCATTCATGTTCATCGGTGAACTTGATTTGTGGATTCGACCAAACTCTTTGTGGATTCTACGTTTCATCTATTAAGTACAATTAAGATTTCTCTTTAACTCTTATTATTGATTTGTTTTTAATGTTTCCTTATTTTATCAAGTTTAATGTGTTTATGAAATCCATGAGGAACTAATCCTCTTATAAGGGATTAGAGAGTGGAGGTGTGATTGGTTAATTACTATGTAAGGTTTTTTTAGCAGATCAGGGGTTCGAGATAAGAAGAACTTAAACCCTGGGCCTGACAACCCTAGGAAGTCATTTAGGTGAGAATTAACCCAAAATTGGTATTGTTTATTCGTGAACCCCTTACCCCAATCTAATCTGGACTGTAAGGTCGAGAGATAAGTAGTTTTTATCGACTCATTAGTTTACTAGAAGGTCGAGAGTAATGAATAGTTGATTGAATAGAAACCCGAAATAAGAATTAGTTATGATCACTGAAACAAGCTAATCACTCACGCTTAGATTTGATCGAGTTTAAATATTAGGTTTTCTTTTGTCATTATTTTCCGCATGTTATTTCTTTTCTTTGATGTATAGATAATTCTTTTCTTGGGTACGATCCTGTAACAGCAAAATTTCGATGAAATCGGAACTGTGGTCTCAAGAATAAAAATCTGAGCCAAAAAATAAAATTTATTTTTACTTTAGTATATGGTCCATATTATGATAGATATGTCATGTGAAAATTTTGATAAGAAAATTTTACCGATTATGTGTCTAATTACGGGAAAGACAAAATCACATAAAATTCAAAAGTTGGATTCTAGTAGCTAGAAGGATCAAATAGATGTGGAATTCAAAACATAAGGTCCTTATATGGTAATTAGACCATTAAAGAAAGTGTGTAGATATTTTGGTATGACTCATCCATGAAAAAATAGAAAAAGGCTAAGGACTAAATTGGAAAGATGAAAAGTTATTAAATGACAATTTCATTAAATGAAAAAGAAAACAATTTCATATCATCTTCCCCAAATATTTCTATGGAAACCCTAGGAGAGAGGAAGAAGACTTATCAAGCTTATTTGGGTAAGTAATCAAGCCCCATTTTTAGTAATTTTTATATTTTTGAAACTGGGATAATCTAATCTATCTTTTTAGAGGATCAATTTGAGAAGTTATCAAAGTATGGAAAATAGTCATGTATGTATATGCTGAAAATTAGAAATTTATAGTAGAAAATGAAAGGTTGTGGATAGATAAACAACTTTTACAAAGTGATTTTTGATGAAAAGATGATTTAGAGACTAAAATGTAAAGTTGTGAAATTTGATGAAAAATTATGAATTTTTATGAATGTATGTGCTGTAAATTTTGATTTTGGTTAGGCTTGGAATAGGGAGTAAATTGCACAAGTTTCATTTTCCGAGCCTAGGGATGAAATGGGAATTTATGAAAAAGTTAGGGGCAAAAATGTGACAGCCCTAAAGTGACCCTAGTCGGAAAGCGGTTTCGGGACCGCTAAACCGAGTCACCAAATTATTTGAATGTGATATTTATTGTCTAAAATATGTGATTATGAATGTGTGAAAGTTTTAGGCTTCGATTTAGTAAATTGCATGTGAATTTAGTCAAAAGGACTTATGGGTGACATTTTTGAAATGTGATAGGCTAATCTATAAGGACCTAATAGTGCATGTAATCAAAAGGGGGGACTTGCATGTCAATTTTCCCCCCCTAATATGTAGTGGCCGGCCATGAGCATGGGTGGACAAGGTGTTATGGCTAAAAAGAAACATGTCATAGACATGTTGGCTTAATGCATTATGTAAGGAAAAATAAAATAATGAGCATGGTAATTAAATAATGAAAGGGAGGAGTGATGAAAAAAAATGGTCTCATCCATGCCCCCATTGCCGTGAGTTGAAGGAGAAAAACAAAAAACAAGTGTTCATCCTTTGGTTCATCCTTGGCGAATAGAGGAAAGAAAGGAAGGGAGGAGCTTGAGAAAATCGGCTATGGTGATTTGCTAGACTAAGGTATGTTTGATGTTGTCCATGAGATGCATGCATGTTTTAGTTGTTAGCTTGAGTTCTACCTAGCCCATGGTCTAAATCTTGCTATGTGATGAAGATGATACTCGGCCTTGGGTGTTGTTTTCTTGGTTGGTGTTTGATGTTATGGTGGTTCACTAGATTAAGGGATGTGTTATGTTGCTTGAGGTGTTAGATAAATTTGAACTCATCACCAAGCTCTTTAAGCAACCCAAGTTAAAAGTTTTGATATTGAGGTATCTTGAGCATTCGGCCATGGTAGGAAATAGAAGAGAAATAAGGTTGTTGTTAGATGAAGTAGAGTCTAACAAATGAGCTCGTATGTGCATTAGTTGCTAGATGGAGAAGAATCGGCAAGCAAGTTGTGTGCTAAGGCGAATATAATTTTGTATATTATGGGTAATGCATGTGTTGAATTAATGGAAAGGAGAGGATGCTTTAATAGTGTATATATGTGTATTAGCCAAGTTTTGAACTTGAAACAAATGGTGTTTAGTCAATACAAGTGACCATACTTGTAGAATGTATTAAGTGTTGCAATCGGCCTTAGCATAGATGTGTATGTTCGGCCACATGAATGAGTACATGAGTTGATGTGAATGTTCGGCCATAGGTAGCCTATTGATGGCTTTAGCTTGACTTAGAAAATTCGACTAAGGGGAAATATTAGCTAGTATGTTGAATTCGATTCGTGATTTCATACATATGTGACTCTAATGTCTAATGTATATATGGGCTAAGTACCTTGAGCTTCTCTTTTGATGTTCGAATGAATTGTATTAAATTGCTTGATGTGATTAAAAATGCGTATGATCATTGTGTATTTGAGCTAAAAGGTGGCCATATGACCTATCAAACTCCTTGTCATATTCGGCCATAAGCTAGCAAAATGAGACTTTAATAAGTTAAATTTGTTTGAATTAGCTCAAGAGCTTAGAGGACCACAGTTGGATAAGGGAAAGGAAAAAGTGATCGAATAGCCGTTGAAGCCGTTCGACAACATCCGAGGTAAGTTTTCGAGTAATGGAACTTAGATTATGATTTGATTAGATCACGTTTAAGCAAATCAAAATCATGCTCTTTGTGTGTGGCTATTGAGCCGAAATTGCAAGTGTGATAAGTGCCTCGTGTTAGAGTTTTGCTAACGAAAATGAAATAATAATGTGTCATGATTTATTGATAAATGTGCATGGTTATTCGAATGATGTCTGGGCTAAGTCCCGAAGGCTTTGTTCTAAGTGACTAAATCCGGACTAAGATCTAAAGGCATTTGTGCGAGTTACTAATTCCAGGCTAAGCCCGAAGGCGTTGTGCGAGTTATTAAATCCAGGTTAAGTCCCGAAGGCATTTGTGCGAGTTACTATAACCAGGCTATGTCCCGAAGGCATTTGAACGAGTAGCTATATCCGGTTAAACTCCGAAGGTACGTGATTCGGGGATGAATGATCTTGCTGTAAAAATTTCAGTTAATACGCTTGTGAAATCCCAACAATGAGGTATGTTTCGTATGTGCTTTGAATTAGTCGAGCCCTTACAAATAAGTATTCGCTCAGTTGATAAATGAGCTACCGGCCTTTGCCTAAGTCGATCTTTGTGTATGAATATAAGGGTTGGTAACGTGAAGTAAGTATGATATTGAGAATTTGTGCATATGAAATTATCTGTTTAGCTACATGAATGCTATACTTTGGTTGTGTCTAAATTCATGACTCGAACTTACTAAGCATTAAATGCTTACTCCGTTTCTTTGATTCTCTGTTTTATAGATTTTGGTTCTTCAGCTATCGGACTCGGGATTTTTGAAGTCGAAGTCGCCCACACTATCAAAGCTCCTTTTGGTATATTTTTGGTTGAACTTTGAAATGGCATGTATAGGACTACCCTTTTGTTGTAGGTCATGTACCTTTCGGTTTTGTGTAAATTTGGATAGCCATGCGAAAATGGCTTAAGTATACTTTGGGCATGGTATTATAATCATTGTATGTTGTTCATTAAGAGGTATGGAAATGTTTGGAAACGATTAGCCATTGGGATGGTTAATCATGATCATATTTTGTGCTATTCATGTTAAAGGGCTAGTTGAATCATGGAAACTATGAAATAGGTAAAGCCTACCTTAAAGACAGATGCTGACAGCTGCAGTGACGTGGATGTGAAAAATCACTAAAAATAGTAGGAATGGAATTAAATAGTGAATAAATTATGTAAACGAACCTTGACGAGTATATTTTCATAGGAAAATAACGAAACGATCATATGAACAGTATGTTAAGAGATATTTAAGTTTTCGTGAAACAGGGCCAGAACAGTTTCTGGAGTCCCTGTTCCGACTTTGGAAATTCATTATAAATTTACCAGAGATAATTAGAAGTCATGCCATATATGTACAGATTCCTTTTCGAGTCTAGTTTCCGTAGAAACAAACGGCATCAGTATTGAAGCTCTCTACAGGGAGATATCCAAATCGTAATGCAGGAAGGTCAGTGTAGTCGCACCCTGTAATAGGGGAGACTTTAACTAATAAACTGTACTAATTGGCCTGACCAAAAATTCTAGAAAAAAATCTGTAGATGGACATATGAGTCTAGTTTTAGGGAAAAATTACGAAACTGATTTTCTAGTTTTGGAACTCAAGATATGATTTTTAAAGTGACAGTGACGCAGTTAGACAACTGCCTGGAAATTTTTAAAATGGACTGTGAAAATGAATGGTTTAAGCCGTTAACCCCTCGTGTCCGACTCCGGCGGGGTGTTACAAAAAATATAATTTTTCCTAGGAAAAAATTTGCGTCCACTTGAATATAAAATATGATAAATTGATGTCAAATTTACTCATATAGATCTGGATATACCAAATTCGGAGCTACAACGAGGAAAAAAGGAAAAAGTCGGATTAGTAGATTTTTTGTACACGAACAATTGTCGAGGTAAGTTTGTGTAACTAAATTATATATGTTTTTCTGATTGAATTAAGTGTCGTGTTTGTGAATTGTATAAATATCATATATGTATATGACGTTGGAAATATATCTGACAAAGCCCGATAAACGAAAATGCCCGATAAAGGATAAACAAGAAAAATGTTACTTTTATGCTTGGAACAAATGTGGAATGTGATCATCTAAATTATATGAATGTTATAGATTTATGAATAATTACATGCTGGGAAATGCTTGAAAATGTTAAATCTCGTTGAATAAATGAATATCGATGGATAGTGATCTCTCGAAATGATAGAGGTCCTGCATTTGTTGCTGATGGGATTTAGCTCAAACGAGTAATCCTATTGACCTCATTTATGAAAGGATTTAGCTTGGACGGGTAATCCTGATATAAATCCTCTCGAGCATATATTATGAATTGGATTTACCCCGGACGGGTAATCCAGATCAAGCTCTTTAGAACATATGTCATAAAAAGGATTTAGCCTGGACTGGTAATCCTGACGTATACATGTGTGGCTCGAAAGTGTACTCTCCAATATAGTATCCTATAGGTACCATTGAATATGAATTGACGGATCCTAATTCGTACACCTCGATTGTACTACCTATGTAACCATCGATATTTCAAATAAATTCAACAGGTAAAAATCTTAATAAGAAAATATACGAATAAGAAATGAATTATTAAACGTATCCGGCTGAAATACAAGTAAATGATGATACATGACATATGATATATGAAAACATGAGATGATGATATTTGTACATGGACTTTATTTGATAAATATATGTTCATTCTTGATTATAGACTTGTACAGTGTACTAATCATGACCTTGCTGTTCTGAGTAACATAAGTAAAGTTCTGGTATGAAATGATCTGAACTCGAAATGAACTAGTATGAAATTATACTTGAAATAATGACATGAATTATGCATGTTGAATAAATACATGTTGTGGAAAGCATATGTGCTTGGAAACTTGATTGTTTTTGAGCCCATATATCTTTTGATGTTAATATGGAATACATGACTAACAAGGGCAATGAGAATGTGTGTAGGGCTTGAGATCAAATGGATTAATTGTGCCTTACATAGTTACCTCAAAATAGAATGAATGGTAAGTTAAATGCCATGTTATACGAACTTATTAACCATTTTATGCTTACTTAGTTTTATTTCCCTATTTTAGAGTAAATCAGAAGCTTGTTGGACTGGAAGCTCGGCGGAGATCACTCACACTATCCATCGACCCATGTCGGTACAATATGGTAAATCAGTTATGGTTGTAATGGCATGTATAGGATATATTTGCCATATTGGCATGTAAATGTAAATGATGCTTGTAATCTAGCCATTGGAATGGCTAGTAATGATTTGTTTAAATATACTTGTAATGTCAAACTATGGTAGCTACATATATGTTAAGTTGTTGATCAAATTGTAACAGTCCGGTTTTGACCCCAGTCGGAATAGTGATTTTGGGACCACAAATTTAAGTCCAAAAAAAATATTTTAATATTGTTTTTTGTGTCTATGATATGTGAATTTACATCTGTGAAAATTTTTGTGATTTAAGTTGTCTGTTTTTGTGCTTAATTATGAAAAAGGATTAAATCGCGTAAAGTGTAAAAGTTGAGTGCTAAATGCTAAAGAACCTTTTTGGCTTGGCTTTTAAAATAAAGGTCCTTGCATGTCAATTGGACCATTGTACTAATGCATGGACAAATATAGACATGAGTTGGTAGAAATTAATGTTATGTCATTAAGGGTAAAATGGTAAAAGGTGATTATAATGTTATAATAATAAAATGAAAACATGAAATTAGCCATATTATCATGCATATAGCTGAAAATCAAAGAAAAAGAAAAAGGAGAAAGCATTTTATGTTTTGGCACTTTGATTGTTTGATTAAGGTACGATTTTAACTCAATTTTTGATAATTTATACGTTTCTGTGATCTTTGCTTCGCGTTCTTCAAAACCCATGTCTGAATTTCTGTTTCTGTTAAAGATTTCATGAAATATCATTGTTGATATCATGAGTTTTGTGATGTTTTTGAATGAATTATGAAGGCTTGGTAGATGGTTCATAAGTTTTGTCTTTGAGTTTTTGATGAAATTGAGCTATTTGGGTTAAATTTTGAAAATGAGGTTTAGAAGGACTAAATTGTGAATTGAACATGTTGTATGGGCTTATATAGAAGCTATGAAAATTCGGCTAGCCCTTGTTGTAAAGAAATTTTGCATATTGGTGATTTTGTGAAAAATGGACTAAATTGTCAAAGTGTGAAAATGTAAGGACTAAATTTAAAGTGCCCTAAATATGTATATATGGATTAAATTGAATGAAATGAATGATTGAATAGTTGAATTTGTATTGTATTAGATCAAGAAAAAAGAAAATCGGACTTAGATCGGGGGAAGTCCAAAATAGTTGAATAGACGACTCGTTTTATCCGAAATCCGTCTGAGGTAAGTCAAATTACAATTACGTGTTAATTGAAATAAATTCTGCACATATAAACTGTAATCTGTATTAGATGACCTTGAGTGCCTGATGAATATCTTTGGAGTAAAGTATGATAATATGTTAATATCTGAAAAGCTCTGTATGTTTCTAAGAAAAGTTGACATCTGTCTGAAACATCGTGTAAGACCGTGTCTGGGGCACAAGCCTCGATTGAGATTTACGTATAATACCATGTCTGGGACATCGGCATCGTATCTGATTTCGTGTAAGACCCTGTCTGGGATAGAGGCATTGCAATTGAATTACATGTAAGATCACGTCCGGGACGTCGACATTGTACTTGTTTATGAGCATCTATATCGCTTTTGACTCGTCTGATGATAGCGTACTATAATTCCCCGTACTCGAGACCGTCGCCGGAGTCGAACACGAGGTGTTAACAGACTTAATTCATTACTTAAACAGCTCAAACAATTTATTTTTAAAATTTCCAGTCAAGCTAGCAATCTGCGTCACAGTCGCTTAAAAAATCATATCTTGAGTTCTGAAACTTGAAATCAAATTCTGTAAATTTTCCCTAAAACTATACTCATATATCTATTTACTAATTTTTTTCTAGAATTTTTGGACAAGCAAATTAGTACAGTTTATTAGTTAAAGTCTCCCCTGTTTTAGGGTTTGACTGCTCTGACCTCTGTATATTACGAATCAGATATCTCTCTGTACAGAATTTCAATACTATGAAGTTTGTTTCTCTTAAAACTAGACTCAATAAGGAATTTTTACATATAAAGCATGACTTCTAATTATTTGTTTTCAATTTATGATGAATTTTTAAAGTCAAAATAGGGGATCCAGAAATCACTCTGGCCCTGTTTCACAAAAATTTAAATATCTCAGAAAATATAATTCATATACCTGTTTTTTTCAATCCATATGAAAATAGACTCATTAAGCTTCAATTTCATAACATACTCATCATTTAATCCATTTCTACTATATTTAGTGATTTTTCAAATTTACATCACTACTACTGTCAGATTCTGTTTTATGGCAAATTTCACTTTACTAAGGATTTTCATGGACTAAATAGCATTTTAAACATACATAACATCAAATATGACTTAGATTGGCCATTCCAATGGCTAATCATTTACAAACCCTTTTCTTGCCAAACCATAGCCATATCATAAGATCATTTACACAAAGTGAGTGTTTTGCCATACATGCCACATTCAAAATACACAAGCCATTTTACCAATTTAAGCCTTCGGATAGTGTGAACGAGTCTTCGACCTATCCCAATTCTCAAGCTGGCTTGTCAAAACTACAATGAAAGAAAAGGAGGGAGTAAGCACAAATGCTTAGTAAGTTCACATGCAAATAGCAAGTAACATAATCACACAATCTCACATAAAACATCATTTGCATAAACAACACCAAGACATTCATGTTTCATTTACATTTAATATCTTTCTACGATTTCATCATACCAAGTTTTCAACCCGAGGGTTTAAGCACATACATCAAATTTTCTCATTTACCACACTTACCAACATGTCACCTTCGTTTTAGGCCTTCTTCTTATTCACTTAAGATTCACCCGTTGAACACATTGGAATATAATTGAATCGCGGATCTCATGAACATAAGAGCCATACCATGACTAGACAAACTCAATAGCCTTCGGAACTTATGTAGCCAAGCTACCATGTAACCCGCCCATAAGTGAACTCGGACTCAACTCAACGAGCTTCGGTGTTCGCATCCATAAGTGAACTCGGACTCAACTAAATAAGCTCGGATGCCTAGTTACATCTCATGAACTCGGACTCAACTCAACGAGTTCGGAACTCAACCATCCTAGTGACATGTCACTTGTATTCTAATCTATTCCCAAGGTTCAAATGGGCGTTTTCCTCGATCACACATCTTTTCCGTCTTCCACGGAATATCGAAATCGATACTTCGGTGATAGTTCATACTCATCAAGTAATTCACATAATTACATATTATTCAACAATAACCACAAAGCATAATATTTCATGATAATAATCAGCATCATATCATATAAACAACATTAAATTGCTTAAAATGACAATTATGTTACTACATTTACACAAGAACTTACCTCGGTACAAAATTATTAGCAATCGAGCCTATTCTTTGTAAACTTTGTTTTTCCCTCGATCGCGACTTGAATCTCGTTTCTCTTGATATATAATGCCAAATTAATCTTATTTAATACACACATTCATCAAAACAGCATTTAATACGAACTTTGGCAAAATTATATTTTTGCCCCTAAACTTTTGCATAATTATACTTTTTCCCCTAGGTCAGGAATTAAACTTCATCCCTTATTCTTATGTTTTATGACATGCTGATCATTTTTCCCTTCTATGGCAACATCAAATTCACACTCTAACATGTACTTATGACTATTAGGTATTTTTACCGATTAAGCCCTTTTACTCATTTTCGCTTAAAACCGAGTAGCACAAGTTGTCTAACATAATTTAAAACCTCATATTCTATCATAAAACACCAAAATACACAAATTTCACCTATGGGTATTTTTCCAAATATGAACCCTAGGTTGAATGATTGTTAGCATAAGCTTAATCGAGCTACCGGGATTCCAAAAACGTAAAGAACATTAAAAACTGGGCTTGGAATCACTTACTATGGAGCTTGGAAGCTTGGAACAAACCCTAACTATGGATAACCCTTGAAATTTCGGCCTAATGAAGAAGATGGACAAAAATTGGCTTTTAATTTTGTTTTTAATTCATTTTAATAACTAAATAACCAAAATGCCCTTACTACTAAACTTTCCAAAAATTCCATCCATGTCCAATTTTTGTCCATAGACTTATAAATTGGTCAAATTGCTATTTAAGACCTCCTCATTAATATTCCAAAATAATTTCATACTAAAAACTCCTAGAATGCAAGTTTTGCAAATTATTCGATTTAGTCCCTAATTTCAATTTAAGCACTTTAGGCATAGGATTTCATCACGAAATTTTCACACAATCATGCAATCATATCATAAATCTCAAAATAGTTATAAAATAATTATTTCTATCTCAGAATTGTGGTCATGAAACCACTATACCAATTAAGCCCTAATTCGGGATATTACACGTACAAAATTTGAGATTGAGTATATGGAATGTATAACCTATGCAGGTACATTTGTATCGTACTAAATTTCTAAATATGAAAAAACTCTGTCTCTGTGAAATATGTATGGAAATGAAGCATGACATATATGCAAACAAATGGTTATGAATCTATATGGGTGAATTGTATTTATATGTTTTAATAGTTAGACAAATTGTATTTGGCTTACTAAGCTCTTTGTAGCTTACACTATGTGATTGTTGCCTGTTTTACAGTTATCGTAGCTACTGAAGGCTCAGGGATAGTTGAGGATCGCTACCACACTATCGAACTCATTTTGGTACTCCTGAAAGTGTTCATCGATGATATCTTGGTGTATTCTAAGTCTGAAGAAGAGCACGATGAGCATCTGAGTGTGGTGCTACAGATTCTTCGTGAGAAACAGCTATATACAAAGTTCAGCAAGTGTGAGTTCTTATTTCGAGAAGTAACATTTTTGGGACATGTAGTTTCTACAGAGGAGATACGAGTCGATCCTCTTAAGATTGAGGCGGTGTTGGATTGGAAATAGTCGAAGAATGTGTCTGAGATCTGTAGCTTTCTAGGGTTGACGGGTTACTATCGGCGTTTTGTAGAAGGGTTCTTCTTGATCACAGCTCCGTTGACTATGCTTCTGCATAAAGGAGTTTCTTTTGTATGGACTTATGCGCAGCAAGAGAGTCTTGAGAAGCTCAAGACTGTTCTGACTCAAGCTCCTGTTCTAATACAGTCGGAGTCTGGAAAGGAGTTCACCGTTTCTAGTGATGCGTCACACGTCGGTTTGGGTTATGTGTTGATACAGGATAGTAAGGTGGTTGCATATGCGTCTCGTCAGCTTAAGACTCATGAGGCGAATTATCGATGCATGACTTAGAGTTGGCTGCAGTAGTTTTCGCACTGAAAATCTAGAGGCATTATCTGTACAATGAAAAGTGTATTATTTACATTGTTCATAAAAGCCCCAAGTATCTTCTCAGTCAGAAGGAGTTAAATCTGAGGCAGCATAGATAGGTTGAGCTACTTAAGGATTATGATTGTACCATTGAGTACCATCAGGGCAAAGCCAACATGGTTGCCGATGTGTTGAGCCGTAGGGCTATGACTGATCTAAAAGCGATGTTTAATTGACTTAGGTTATTTAATGATGGAAGTCTATTGGCGGAACTTTAGGTTAAACAGGCATAGATTGAGCGGATTCGAGATAAACAATTGGGGGATAAGTATCTTAAGTTGCATTTTCGTCAGGTTGAGAATAGTGGTACTGCTGATTTTAGGGTAAACAGTGATGGGGTACTTTGTTTCCGTAGTCATATTTGTGTACTGAATGATGAGGATTTAAGGCAGCCGATTCTGAGAGAGGCGCATGGTAGTCCCTATGCTATACATCCTAGCAGGAATAAGATGTACTGAGACCTTCGGGAATTGTACTGGTGGCCAGGGTTGAAGCGTGAGGTTACTGACTTTGTTGCTCGCTATTTGACTTGCTAGCAGGTTAAGGCTTAGTATCAGTTACCTTTGGGTTTGCTGCAACCGGTTAAGATACAGTTATAGAAATGGTAGCGAGTAACAATAGACTTCGTTAGTGGGTTACCTTTAACACCCACAAAGAAGGATTCGATTTGGGTCATCCTGGATCGATTGACCAAGTCGACGCACTTTATACCGGTTCATACTGATTATTCTCTGCAGAAGCTGGTGAAGCTTTATATTTCTGAGATAGTGAGACTGCATGGGGCACTAATTTCTATTATCTCTGATAGGGATACTCGCTTCACGTCTCGATTTTAGGGGAAGTTGTATGAGGCTTTGGGTTCAAGATTGGACTTCAGTATTGCGTTCCATCCTTAGACCGATTGTCAATCTGAAAGGGTAATTCAGACACGGGAGGATATGTTGAGGAGCTATGTGATTGTTTTTCGAGGCAGTTGAGAGGACTATCTGCCATTAGTCAAGTTTGCCTATAATAACAGCTTCCAGTCAAGCATTCAAATGGCACCTTACGAGGCATTGTATGGTCATTAGTGTCGCACTCTTTTATGTTGGACTGAGTTGGGCGAGCGACGTGTTCTGGGTTCTAAGTTGGTTTCCGAGACTGAAGACAAGGTTCGACTAATTAGGGATCGACTCAAGGCGACTTCTGACAGGCAGAAGTCTTATGCTGATCTGAAGAAACATGAGATCGAGTATTCTGTGAGGGACTTCGTGTTTCTAAAGGTCTCGCCATGGAAGAAGGTTTTGAGATTTGGTCGCAAGGGCAAGTTAAGCCCTAGGGTTATTGGGCTGTACTAAATTCTGAAACGAGTGGGACCGGTCGCTAATCCGTTGGAGCTACCTCCAGAGTTGGACCGTATTCACAATGTGCTCTTCCTCTCGATGTTGATAGGTTATCGCTCTGATCCTACGCATATTGTTCTTGTTGAGGAGATTGAGGTTAGGCCAGACTTGACATTCGAGGAAGAACTGGTTCAGATTCTGGATCGCAACATTAAGGTTCTAAGGAAGAAATCCATTCCTTTAGTGAAGGTGCTATGGCGGACTCATAGCACTGACGAAGCTACATTGGAGCCTAAGGATGCGATGCATCAGCAGTATCCTCATCTGTTCTGATCAGGTAAATTTCGATGATGAAATTTTCTTTTAGGGATAGAGTACGTTTATGGAACACCTCAAACTCGACCTAGATGTTGTGGCCGAATCTAGCTATGTTACATGGAATGAATTTCGAAATTGAACTTGTCAAGTTAAAAACTGTTCCAGTCTAGTAGCTTTTATTTAATTTGCAAAAACGTGCTCTCGGTGATTTCTCTCAAAACTTGTCTTTTAAGCGGAAGCTTTTAGTGACCAACTATTTTAGGAAAAACCTTTTTTATTTACAGAAACCTTAGTTTTTAGAGAAAACCCATGTTTTGTTGAGTTGCACTTTAAAGACCCATAAGAACAGTATAAAGTCCCAAATTTAAAACCAAACAGTCCAAGTCCAAAATTTACATCAAACCCCCCGAATAAGTAATAAAATCTGGAAATTTACGGAAAACAATCTAAAATTTATGTCTGGCCACCGTTGAGTCCTCTGCCATACCGATCCATCAAGTCTAGGGATCACTTGACCAGATAAAATAGAAAGGGTGAGTTTTCGCAAACTCAGTGTGTACTCCTCACAGAAAGCATACATATATAACACATCATAATACAGTCAAATATAGGCTAGGCTTGAGCCCATCACAACTTCGGTTCGAGCCTTTACCCAATCGGATACAGTTTCACAATTATATTAGGGCCTTGGCCAATATCAGATACAGAATGTAGATACAGTAAATCAGAGTCCTAGCCACCAGCCTCTACACACCATCTCCATCCAACCCTACACACCATGTGAGGATTAAATCAACCCACCCATCCCTACACACCGTGCTATACCGAAATACGACACATAATCAGAAGGTTGTAGTAGGTTGCCACATAACAAGCTTAAAAGCCTTTCAGAAACTTTCTCCGAATATCATCAACCCACTCCGATGTAATGCAACATACCATAAATGACATGCAAATATGCTAATAACAGAACATACATTCAGATCAGTACAAATATCATGCTCAGTCAGGCACCGTACAATCAGATCACATAATTAAGGGTCTAAGTAAAGCTTACCGACCCTACAGTAGGTCCACAGTCAACTACGGTGACCCGTGCAACTGTACAGAATATTTCAGAAAAATGGGCTCACACGCCCATGTGGCCTGCCCGTGTAGCCCACACGGCCCAAATTGGCCTTGGCCGTGTGGATCACGGCCTGGCCCAGAATCCCACATGCCCGTGTAGACTACCCGTGTGGGACCACATGCCCGTGTGGCCCACACGACCCAATTCAGTCTAGTCCTTTTGTTACACACAGACTGTCTGGCCATCACAAAACCATATCATATGTGTATGGCCTGGCTCGTCGATCACACGCCCGTGTTCTGTCACATAGCCAACCACATCGGCGACCACACACCCGTGTGGCGTCGGTAGTAAGCTTTTTTAGTTTTTTGTTGAATCCCGTTTTATACATTTCAGGTACACACCTGGTATTGAATCAATGCTAAAGCAATCAAGAGCACTCCAAAACCTAAAAATCCATAACCCAAACCCAATTTCAGTGATATCAACGAGACTTTAACGAAACTTATAACAAGGTATTCAAGGTTTTTCCAACAAAACCTTACGCTCGAGAAAGAACAAGAATTTCACACACTTAAAACGTCTACGAATGATCTTCAGCCCTACGATTAATCCCTAAACACCAAAAAAAACCTTTCTTAACACTTGACTATAGCAAAGTTAAGGTTTAACAAAACCTAAGCTTACCGAATGTAAGTAGTCCACAATGCAGAAAGGAATCGAAAAGTAAAGAAACAATGGAAGGAAAGGATGAGGGGAGAACAAGGTTTCGGCAATAAGTGTAGGAGAAACAAAATATCAGAAAAAAATTTGAGAAAAGAGGAAGATAGAGCAGAAATTAGGAAGAGAATAAAAAAAATCTGAAAATATCTTATACAACCCCCAAATACCTAATTTTAGTCTACTAATCCCACAAAACACTCCCAAAACTGTTCACTACCTCTACCATTAGCAAAATTTTGACTCCACTCAAACACTTCTAGTCAACCGTGGTAAAAATAAATTCTCTTGCTTACACCCGACTGAACAAGGTTAAGGCTTATATCAAAAAAATACCAAAATTTGCCAAATGAAAGGCTTGAACTTGGGACCTCTCACACACACCCAGAACACTTAACCACTGAAGCAGATACACACTTGTGTCAATTAATAGCAAAAGTAGAAACATAAAATTTGGGGCATTAAACCGTGTGTGACACACAAACTTGTAATATTGACATGTGGTTAGGCCGTGTGTCCCCTGCACTTTAATTTCGAGAAAATAGAATGCTCAGAATTGAACATATGAGCGTATGTCTCAGCATGTGTGCTACACGGCCTAGAACACGGGCGTGTGTCTTGGTCGTGTGAAACCTGCAGCTAATTTTGAAATTAATTAATTAACCACACAGCCTAGCACACGAGCGTGTGGCACGGTCGTATGCACAAGTCAGAGAGTTACACTGGGTCAAACACGGCCTCTAACACGGGCGTGTCCTAGGGTCACACGGGCATGTCCCTTGGACCACATGGGTGTGTGAGCCCTACACCCTGGAAAAATTTTGAAATGTCGTGAAAAATTCTTAGAGGTTTAGATTAAGTCCTGACTCAATTCTAATGCTCGTATTGGACCTCTAGGGTCTATTTATGGGATGTTATGTATGATTTCGTAATATGAATAGTAATTGATAAACCGTAATTTATACATATTTTTATCCCGTGTTTAACACATTTTATGGATGATTTCCTATTAGAATTGGTGAATTCGATGCTCCTAATGCTTTAATTTCATGTTTTATACTTAGGAGAGCATAGGAGAGCAAAAGGAACGAGAAACGAGCCAAAACCAGAGAAAATGGGCCAAAGTACGAAATCAACACGGCCTACACCTCCTCACACAGGCAGACCACACGACTGTGTCAATTTGGCAGGCTCAAGTACGGCCTGAAGTAATCGCACACGGGCATTTTACATGGGCGTGTCCCTACCGAGCCCAAGTTGAGTCCAATTCGAAAAAGGCTAATTTTGAGGGCTCTTAAGCATTCCAAAGCTTATAAATACACCCTAGAGGAGAAAGAAAAGGGGGGCACCGAATAGGGAGTAAGGAATTACTCCAAGGAAGCCGATTGACCCATCTCAGAAGCCGGATTCACCATCAAGACTAAAGATCTCTCCTCAATTTCCCCTTCAGGAGTTTTGGGTTTTCTTTATGCTTTGTATTCTTTATTATTCTAAGATGTTTTCTTATTTAGTTATGAACTAAAACCCCTAAATACCTAAGGGGAATGAAACCTAAGACAAATCTTGTTATTATTTTCTAAATTGTATGATAAATATTTAACTTGTTCTTAATTCTTGTTTTGATATCCCAGGATACTGATTCAAGATAAGTTATTATTCAGAGGAGGAATAGACCCTGTCTAAGAGTACATTTTTCATAATTAAGCAGAGTTGATTGCAGGGTGACAAGATTTTGCCAGATTAGGGTGAAACTAATAAGGGGATCCATAGATCGAGTTAATGCAACCCTAGGGTGTTAATTAGAGAAAGGTCTCAATTATTCAATCTAGAGATTAGACGTTATTAGTTTTGAATAGGGATAATAACATAACTTAGGGATCTTTACAGAACAAGTTAAATGAATAAATCGTCCGATTCGGAGCCAGAATAACAAGTACAGTCTAGGTAGCTTTTTCCTTAGGTATTGTCTTAATTCAATCGATTTTCCCAAAAGCAATTCCCAATTCCATTCTCTGTGAATTCTTAGTTTAGATAATTAGTTAGTTAAAACAAAAACCTCTTTATTCTTAGGCTAGATAATAAAAAGACAGTCATTACTAGTACTTTTAGTTCCCTTAGGTTCGACAATCCGGTCTTGCTAAAACTATACTATTGTTCGATAGGTACACTTGCCTACATCGCGATAATAGTTAGTTTCAAGAATGATTAATTATAAATATTTAAAACCAATCACGAAATCACGTGATCAGTAACTTACATGAATTATTTATAAATATTTCTGAAAGTTTTGGTAATACTCTGAAACCTATTTCGACAACTGATACGGGTTAGGGGTGTTACATTTAGTGGTATCAGAGCTACGATTTAGTCAATTTTCAGACTGAACGTAGCATATGTGGAGTCTAGAAATACATTCCATTATATAACCCGTGATAGTATGATATCTCCCGACTCTGATGAAAATTATCTTACAAATAGACAAAGATACTTTCCAACTGAGCTAATTTCGATACTGCTAAAAGTGATACTCGTAATGCTCGAGTAAAAATGTTGCGTATGATAAAAAGGGACCTATAAAGGTATAAAATAAATGTTTTATAATGGACATGTTAATGATAAATGTTAAGTGATTTGTGTGTATTTATGAAAGTTGAATTTTGAGGCTTATGATCTCCACCCCTTTACCATTATAGTGTTATAAAATGAAATTCACATGATTTATATAGATTAAGCTCATGAATGTGGAACTAAAGAGCTCAAAGGTTGAATGAATAATGATATAGTCAGAATTGAGAATGGGATAGTAAGTAAAGACAGTATTAAAATAGATGTTATATTTTTTCTGAAGATTATTCTGAATATGTGATGTTATTGTTAAGGAAGAAATTATTCATGAGTAATCGACTCATCCAAATATGATATTTACAAAATGGATTAGCTGAAAATTCTTCCAAATTGACTCTTTTAGTGAACTGAATAATGTAAGATTATAGATGACTTTATTAGTCAGTGGAATAGTGATGAAATTGCAAAGATATTTGAATACAACTGTTATAATTGAGTATATTATAGCAATCTCTTCTAGGTATTCTATATGTTCTGTTAGTCTCAAAGGCATATGAAATTGTGCATGTATAGATGCAATGTTTATCGTATTGAAAGGCCAGTAAATCATGATAGATGGAATTACTGAAAGTCTGGTTGACTCATGAGCGATATTGCTCTATTTTTCTTAGGTTTTCTAATTTATCATGATTGATATAATATTTGATGATAAGGTTCATATGATATCATTTTCTACTTCTACTGATTGAAGCCCTGAATTGCAAATATGCAAGTTATATTGTCTTTATCACAGTTGTTTCTACAGAGTATGCATGATATTACTCTACTGAATTTTCTTTGAGACATCATTAATCTCTTTATTATGTAAACATGAGTTATCTGTGAAAGCTATTCTTTCATCGAAGGTAATTACATTTATTATCGTTATAAATATTAACTTGATCATGAGGTATGGTGATAGAGATCACAGATTATAGAAACTTTATTACTGCATTGGTTATTATTGGGGCCACTTTCGGCTCTCCCCCTTTTAAGTTGAGGTGCACTATTGATGTTGAAGTGTTGCTTTATCTATATAGCTAAAATGCCAGTCATATTATTGCACAATGGTTTAAAATCTATCTGATGGTTATGGTTTTGGAAAAACTCAAAACTTCAATGTTAATAATTGAAATAGCTAAATTGATGACCCAGTCATTACAGAAAAGAGGTAAGATTTGAATGGAATGATAAAAATCAGTAAAGTTTTGACCAGTTGGAAGCTCTGTTGACCAAAATATTAATTTTGGTTCAGCCTGAATCGGGTAAGAAGTTTGTTATCATAGATATGTATTATTGAATGGGATTAGATTATGTTTTACAAGGTAATAGCCTGTACTTTCAGACAGTTAAAGACCACATGAAAGAATTACTCGATACATGACCTAGAATTGATAGCCATTGATTCTGTATTGAAATCTAAAAACATTAGTTTTTTGGTGAAAAATTTCATATATTCACCGATTATAAAAGGAGTTGAAGTATCTAATGTTGCTAAAAGATTTGAATCTGAAATAGCGTATATGGTTTAAAATGTTGAAATATTATGATTTGATAATTGAATATTATTCGAAAAGAGTGAATGTAGTTACAGATATTTCGAGTAGAAAATTTATGTTTGCTTTGCAAGCCATGATACCGATTGCTATTGTATTATGAAGGATTAATTTTAGCTGAGTATAGAGCTAAACCTATGATTCTATAACAGAACAGTGAAACTCAGAAAAGTGATAATGAGTTGTAAGTTAAATGGGTATAGAATGAAATAATTATTGAATCAGGATAGCAGATTTGAATTTGATAATTGTCTGTCATTCTGAGATAGAGCCTGTGTACTGAAGCATTTATAACTTTTATAGAAAATTTTACATGAATGATCATAGTGGTACTATGTTTGTTTATCTGGGAAATGATAAAATGTATAATGATTTGAAAAAGATATATTAGTAGCTCGAAATAAAATGCGGTATTTCTGAATCTGTGTTTAAATGCTAGATGTATCAACAAGATAGAGATGACACTTTTGAGATGGTTATAGTCAGTGGAAATACCAAAATGGAAATGAGACAAAGTTACTATGAACTTTATATCTGGATCATCCCTGTTTATGAAAAAGAAAGATATTATTTGAGTAATTTAATTGTTTGACGAAGCCTGTACATGTTATTTTGGCATGAATGGGTTTCTCACTTGATAGATTGTCCTAATTATCTATTTTTGATATTGTCAGATTATATGTGGTGCTAGTTTTTATTATTTCTGATAGAGATCTACAGTTTAAATTTCAATTCTGAAACAAGTTACAAGAAACTCTGGGTATACAGTTACATTTTAGTACCATATTTCATTTTCAGATGGACGGTCAATCCAAAAATATGATTCAGAATTTAGAAGGTGTGCTTCGATGTTGTGTACTTGAATTTGAAGATAACTAGGAAAAGTATTTACCTCTAGTTGAATTTTCTTATTGTAATAGTTGATAGTCAAGAACAAATTTTTTACTATACGAGGCTTTATATGGTCACAAATATAAAACTCTGGTGTTTTGGATGGAGTTCAGTGAGAAAAGATACATGTAGTATATTTAAATTCCTTGAACCCGAAGCAGAATGAAAGTGATCTGTGACAGTTTTAAAAAAAAAAGTAATATTTGATTGTCAAAAATCCGATGTGAATAAAAAAGGAAAATAAATAGAGTTTCAAATTGGTGACAAATATTTTTGAAAGTTTCGCCATGGAAGAAAGCTCTCCAGTTTGGCAGTAAAGGCATATTAATTCTGTGGTTTAATGGGTCATATGAGATCATTGAAAAGAATTAGACCCATTGCGTATTGATTGGTATTATCATCAGAGTTCTACAAAATTTACTTGGTTTTATGTGTATATGTGTTATGACAGTATCAGTCAGACCCGTCATATGTTATTTCTCTAATAGAGATTGAAATTCAGCTTGGCATGACTTACAATGAATGATTTGTTGAAATTCTAGCATGTGAAGTGAAAGAAACGAAAAATATAAAGGTAGCTTTAGTAAAATTTCTTTAACAATGATACGATATAGAGAAAGTTATCTGGGAACCGGATGGAAACATGAGAAAATAATGTCTGAATCTCTTTACTGGTAGAATTTTCGAGGATGAAAATTCCTTAAGGGGGAGAGTTATAACAACCCAATTTCAGTGAAATTGAAATAGTGGTCTCGAGAACACAAATTCTAGCAGAAAAATAAAATTTATTTTTATTTTATTATATGTATGATAGACATGTCATGTGAAAATTTTGATAAGAAAATTTTACTAATTATGTGTTTAATTACTGGAAGAACCAAATCGCATAAAATGCGAAAGTTGGATTCTAGTAGCTAGAAGGATCAAATAGCTATGAAATTCAAAACTTAAGGTCCTTATATGGTAATTAGACTATTAAAGAAAGTATGTAGATATTTTGGTATGACTCATCCATGAAAAATAAAAATAAAAAAAGGCTATGGACTAAATTGGAGAGATGAAAACTTATTAAATAACAATTTCAATAAATGAAAAAGAAAACAATTTCATATCATCTTCCCCAAATATTTCTATGGAAACCCTAGGAGAGAGGAAGAAGACTTTCAAGCTTATTTGGGTAAGTAATCAAGCCCCGTTTTTAGTAATTTTTATATTTTTGAAACCGGGATAGTCTAATCTATCTATTTGAGGGATCAATTTCAGAAGTTATCAAAGTATGAAAAATGGGTCATGGATGTATATGCTGAAAAATATGAAAAATGGGTCATGGATGTAAATGCTGAAAATTAGAAATTTATGGTAGAAAATGAAAAGTTGTGGATAGATAAACAACTTTTACAAAGTGATTTTTGATGAAAACATGATTTAGGGACTAAAAAAGTTGTGAAATTTGATGAAAATTCTGAATTTTTATGAATGCATGTGCTATAAATTTTGTAATCGGATTTTGGTTAGGCTTGGAATAAGGAGTAAATTGCACAAGTTTCATTTTCCAAGCCTAGGGATGAAATGGGAATTTATGAAAAAGTTATGGGCAACAGGGTAATTCTGCCTAGGAAAAACTTTTCATCCACTTGAATATAAAATATGATAAATTGATGTCAAATTTACTCGTATAGATTAGGATAGACCAAATTCGGAGCTACAATAATGAAAAGAGGAAAAAGTCGGATTAGTAGATTTTTCCTACACGAACAATTGTCAAGGTAAGTTCGTGTCACTAAATTTTATATGTTTTTCTGCTTGAAGTAAGTGTCATGTTTGTGAATTGTATAAATATCATATATGTATATGACGTTGAAAATATATCTGACAAAGCTCGATTAACGAAAATGCCTTATAAAGGATAAACGAGAAAAATGTTACTTTTATGCTTGGAACGAATGTAGAATGTGATCATTTAAATTATATGAATATTATAGATGTATGAAATAATTACATCCTGGGAAATGCTTGAAAATGTTAAATCTCATTGAATAAATGAATATTGATGGATATGTGATCTCTCGAAATGAATGAGGTCCTGCATTTGTTGCTGACGGGATTTAGCTCGGACGAGTAATCCTATTGACCTCATTTATGAAAGGATTTAACCCAGACGGGTGATCCTAATATAAATCCTCTCGAGCATATATTATGAATTGGATTTAGCCCGAACGGGTAATCCAGATCAAGCTCTTTAGAGCATATGTCATAAAAAGGATTTGCCAGGACTAGTAATCCTGTTGTATACATGTGTGGCTCGAGAGTGTACTCTCCGATATAGTACCCTATGGGTACCATTGGACATGAATTGATGGATTCTAATTCATACATGTCGAGTGTACTACCTGTGTAACCATCGATATTTCAGATAAATTCAATGGGTAAAAATCTTAATAGGAAAATATACAAATAAGAAATGAGTTATTACACGTATCCGGCTGAAATACAAGTAAATGATGATACATGACATATGATATATGCAAACATGAGATGATGATATTTGTACATGGACTTTATCTGATAAATATATGTCCATTCTTGATTATAAACTTGTACACCTTAAGTGTACTAATCGTGACCTTGATGTTCTAAGTAACATTAGTAAAGTTCTGGTATGAAATGATCTGAACTCGAAATGAACTATTATGAAATTATACTTGAAATAATGAGATGAATTATGCATGTTGAATGAATACATGTTGTGGAAAGCATATGTGCTTGGAAACTTGATTGTTGTTTAGCCTATATATGTTTTGATATTAATATGGAATACATAACTAACAAGGGCAATGCGAATGTGTGTAGGACTTGAAATCAAATGGATTAATTGTGCCTTACATAGTTACCTCGAAATAGAATGAATGGTAAGTTAAGTACCACGTTATACGAACTTACTAAGCATTTTATGCTTGCTTAGTTTTATTTCAATATTTTAGAGTAAATCAGAAGTTCGTTGATTGGAAGCTTGGCGGAGATCACTCACACTATCCATCGGCCCATGTCGGTACAATATGGTAAATCAATTATGGTTGTAGTGGCATGTATAGAATATATTGGCCATATTGGCATGTAAATGTAAATGATGCTTGTAATCTAGCCATTGGAATAGCTAGTAATGGTTTGTTTAAATATACTTGTAATGTTAAACTATGGTAGCTACATATATGTTAAGTAGTTGATCAAATCATGTTTAATACATGGATTGAACTAAGGCAAGATTATGAACATGTATGCATGAAATGATATGCCATGATGAATGATGGAATTTGCTTGATTTGAATGTTTGCAATGGTTGATATTTGGATGTCTGATTCAAGTGCAGGTCATGGGGTGATTTTAGGTGAGAAATGCAGCTAGGAATGGCTTTATTTTGTCCACACAGGCAGACACATGGGAGTGTGTCTAGACCTTGTGTGATACACGGCCTTGTAACATGGGCATGTGATTAGGCCGTGTGTCCCCTGCACCTTAATTTTGAGAAAATAGAATGCTCAGAATTGAGCACACGGGCAGAGACGCGAGCGTGTGTCTCATCCATGTGTGTAACACCCCTTACCCGAGTCTGAGGCCGGGATATGGTACCAGGCATTACCGGACTTAAACGTACACAACTATGTAAAACTGGGCCATAAAATTTCGTTCAAATTAAAAACATTCATTCATATTCATAATGTCCCTTATATGGGCTTACGAGGCCCAAAACATATATCGGGGTGGTTTGGGACTAAACCGAGAACTTACGAACTTTTTACAACACTTAGAAAATTTTCATATTTTGGAGAGTCACACGCTCGTGTGGGCAGGCCGTGTGATCATACACGCCTGTGTAGCTCAAGTCACGCCCGTTTCCTCTACCCATGTAACTCTCTATTTATAATGTTAGCAATGATATAGGGTCACACGGTCAAGTCACACGCCTATGTGCTAGATCGTATCCTCCACACGGACGAGACACACGGCTATGTCTCTGCCCGTGTGGCCTAGAAAATGGCTACCAAGCCACTTGGCACCCTCGTTAGCACTTACTTAAACATAACTTCAATGGCACTTTTCGAGGCAATTTCATATCGATTTATTCATGCATAAGGCGCCATATTTTACCTAGTTTAAACTTATCAACTTCATGCCAAAATTATCGTTAACACATTCTTACACTTCATACTTATGCTAACGTCTATCTATAGACCAATTTAGTCACTTTTAAACCATCAAGTAATCTAGGGCATATTCACAATTCATCCATACCAAACACACATGACCACACCCTATGAAACCTTTTAGCACATGCATGCATATATGGATGGGTTTACAACCCAATAACCAATATGAGCCAGATCACATTGCCATATACAAAACGAATCATATTCCCATTATGAGCCAATACATCTGGCTAAATCAAATGACACATATCGAATTGACTAAGCCCCTATATATTCCATAGACTTAAAGTGCTTGAAATCATTTATACCCTTCAATAGTTGGATAGTGTGATAGAATCTCTGACGATCTCCAACTCGAGCTAGCATCTGTGACACTATGAGAGAAAGGAAAGGAAAGGAAAGGGGTAAGCTATATAGCTTAGTAAGTCCATATGAAAATAATAAGCAATTTATTAACATGTTTTTAACAATTCTCACAACATGTTCACAAGTTAATACAATCATAATTGCACAAAATTCTACTATTTACTCTTGTTCATCTCAAGCTGTCTCCTCAAGTCAGAGTCACTAAATTATTTGTATCTTGAGCTACTGAACTCCAAATTAAGATCCACTAATTTTCCCTGAACCTAGACTCACATATCTTCTTACCATAAAATTTTCAGAATTTTTTGTCTAGCAAATAAGTACAATTTATTCTTTAAAGTCTCCCATGTTTTGCTATTTGACAGTTTCAACCCTTTTTCACTAAACATTAATTATCTCATAGTACAGAATTCAGATAATGTTCCCGTCTATTTATCTTGAAAATAGACTCATTAAGGATTTAGTCTACAAATTCTAACCCGTAATTATTTTCATACAATTTTTAATGATTTTCCAAAGTTCAAACAAGGGAACCCGAAATCACTCTAGCCCTGTCTCACAGAAATCCAAATATATCATAACATGAAATTCTTTTGCTCACATCGTTTCTTGTATGTGAAACTAGACTTGATAAGCTTTAATTTAATATTTTATTCAACCTCTAAATCGATTTCTAAAATTTTTGGTGGATTTTCAAATTCGGACTACTGCTACTGTCCAAAACTGTTTTAGTGTAGAATAACGATAACTAAGTTTATAACACCTTTACAAATGATTTCAACCTTCATGGTAAAAATACATATTTATACATCATAAGCATAGACCCATAATCACAAGGTCATCACAAAATCATTCTAATGGGCATGACTTACTTATTTGCATCCTTACCAAAGGTGCATCATAAATTGAGATCATTTCTCATGAGTTTTGCACACATACCCGTACCACTTACAACATCATCATAACTTTTCTCAATCATGACACAATCTTTTTATCACTCGTTGAACCAGTTGCAATACTAAAGGATACCCAATAAGCCTCATACAAAAGGGTAAAATTTTGATGCCATTTTTCGGACATGGTCTTACACTGGCTCTCATACATCAGTGCCGGTGCCATGTACCAGACATGGTCTTACACTGACACATATAACAATGTCATTGCCATGTTCCAAACATGGTCTTACGCTGGCTCGCATATTGAGGCTGATACCATGTCCTAGACATGGTCTTACACTGGCTGTGACACCCTATACCAGTAACCCACGCCGGGGAGGAGTACAAGGCATTACCTAACTTGATCTCATGCATACAACCAATCTCAAGTCATCGAGGCTTGATTCAAACTTAAAACTTTTTCAATATTTACCTTAAACTTCTTATTATGGGCCTACGAGCCTCAAATTAACCGTTGAAAACTATTTGAGACTATGTCGAGTCCTTAAACCAACTATAAAAATTTTGTCCTTAAAACAGGGCACACGCCCGTATGGAAGGGAAACACGCCCGTGTGACCAACTCGACATTGTCGTGCTGATGGCCCGTGTGGCTCACACGGCCTAAGCACCCTGGGACACGCCCATGTCCCGCACCTGTGTAGAATTAATTTCTAATTCACACCTATAGGGGTTTTCACACAGCCAGACACACGCCCGTGTCATTGGCCCGTGTCCCTCACACGGCCTCGACACGCCCGTGTCCTAGCCTGTGTTCAAAAATATGGACATTCTATTTCAGACGTCAACATGCTTATAATGTCACACGGCTAAGGCACACGCCCGTGTGCTGGGTCGGGTCCTTCACACGGCTGAGACACACGACTGTGTCTCTGCTCGTGTGTTTATTACCATGCATACTGACTTGAAATTTTTACGTGCAAGGGACACACGGTTGAACAACACGCCCATAGGGCTGACCGTCTGTCACAATGGCCTAGACACACGCCCGTGTGTCTACCCGTGTGGATAAAATGAGGCTATTTACCAAGCCTCTTTGCCACCCTTACAAACACCTATTAATATAAGATCAACCAAGTTCAATACCAACATAATATGCATAACCAAACAACCATAACCATTAGGAATTTGCATCATCACATTGAATAATAATTAGCATTAGCCAACATTCATGCCCTATACAAAATGAGTATCATAATCATATATGAGCCAACACATTTTGCCTACCTAACAAAACGCTAAACAAAAGACTCGAGTCCCTATACATGCCAGTAAACAAAACAATTAAATTAACTATACCAAGGTCTTGAGTGATAGTGTGATCGAAGCTTTTGACGTTACTGGATCCCCGATGCTAGCTTAGCGGCACTATAAGGAAAGAAAAGAAAGGAAGTTAAGCATGTAAGCTTAGTAAGTACATATATGCAAATAAAGTGTAATTAAAAGAAAACATATTTATCAAACGATAAACTGACATGCATAAAAAATTTGAGTCACTTAGACTTCTCGATCTTATTCTTCCTTTCATTCATATATGCTTAAAGACATCTCATCATAGACTCAGGCTTTATCCATGAGTTCAGTCTACGTACCTCACCAAATTTTTACCAACTAAATCTTTGCATTACCCGTTGAATGCTCAAAATACATAGGTATACGTAGGGAATTTTCATATAGATGCCACATAGATAGTTAGGGCTACCTCATACTATGATGTGCTCACATTTGAGCTACTCATAGGCCTTTTTATCAAGTAAGGACCCGGACCCCATGGCTATTATGTAACGTTCGCTCATTGAGCCACTCACGGACCTGTGCACAAAGCCAGTACTTGGACCCACGTTACCTATAAAATTCATCTCATGAACTCAGACTCAACTCATGAGTTCCAACCACATAATTTTCATAACATGCCCCTTCATATCCTATGCTATATCTAGGGTTCAATGGGATTTCATGTTTAATTTAATAGCATCGCATTTGCTCGCAACGTATTATACTCGAAGAACGTTTCATTTACACATTCATGGCAACAATTGAAACTTTAGATACATAACCAAAATAAGCTAATTGGACATGTATATCATCAAGATATTTTTAAGTAAGTTTTGTTAACACATTATTTACATATGTACTTACCTCGATACAAAATGATGAAGACGAGCTTAATCCTCGTAAACTTTATTCTTACACCGATCAAGACCCGAATCACATTTCTCTTGATCCAAATTAATAAAATTCATTTATTTCATCAGCACATCGATTTATACACTCAAATTTCATAATTGGGCAAAATGACTATTTTGCCCTTAGACTTTCACAAAATGACCATTTTACCTCTATGCTCGAAAATCGATTTTTATCGGACTTCTTCATATAATAAGCCTATCCGAACCCTTTATACTCTTATAGAAATCTAAAATTTCCACTATTTCACACATTTATCATCTATTTTACAACTTATACAAAATAGTCTCTAATAGGGTTTTCATGAGAAATCCCTTTACAAAAGTTGTTTATTACCCATCTAAGACTCATATTATTCTATAAAATTTAAGTTATCAATACACATGCTTTCATGGTAAAACCCTAGACTCTTGTCTATCTTGCAAAATAGTCCCCTCATTTGAAAGCTCATGCTTCAAGGGGTCCAAAAATGTAAAAATCATTAAGACAACTCATGAGAATCACTTACTTGCAATGGCTTAGAGTTGCTAAAATTTTGAAGCTCAAAAACCCCTCTAATGGCTGAAAATTTTGATCGTAGGAGAAGAGAATGAAAGGATGAAGTCATCTTGTCTTATTTTATTCAATTAAGTCACCAAACCACCTAAACTTTTGACTTTTTGACTAAATTGTTCCTTATGGCCTGCCAATCTCTTAGGAAAGGGTCTAATTTCGCTTTTAAAACCCCCAAATTAAGGTTCATAGAAATTTAACACCTTTAGCTAACAATTTAAGACTTTTGTACTTTATGCGATGTAGTCCTTTTTCACAATTAAGAAAGCAATCGCTAAAATTAATTCACCAAAATTTTCATGTACTTATCTAATCATGCTACAATACATAAAATAAAATAATATAAAAATAATAATTTCCTCGACCTCGGGTTAGTGGCTCCAAAACCACTATTCTGACTAGCCCCAAAGTCGGGCTGTTACACTGGCTTTCATAATATGGCCGATGCCATGTCCCAAACATAGTCTTACACTAGCACACATATTAACGCTGATGCCATGTCCCAGACATAGTCTTACACTAGCACACATATCAACCAAATGTCTTGGCATGGATATCCAATCAATTTCTAAGGTTCAACCGGAAGTTTTACCACAACAAATCTCGTCATACATATTCCATGTAATATCACTTTTTAACACCAAGTTACCATTCATTACAAATGTCATCAAACATCATAGACATGTGTTTTAGGTTATTGCATATACATAGCTTACAATATAATTTCGTGAAGTATAACGCCATCACGTGCATAGTACCACAAACATATAATTCAACGCATCCGCATTTTCATATCAATTCAGATTGCAATCACAAATCACAATAACATTATTGTCTTACCAACTTTATCACACAACTCGTTTGTTGATTCCACGTCGAGTATGTCCGTAACAAATCATACAAATTATATAATAATAATTAGGCATTTCAATTCAAATAACACATTGCATTATTATCACACGAACTTACCTCGAATGCAAAAACGGCTAATTAATCCATTTTTGTCCTTAACCATGTACTTTCTCGATTTAAACCCAAATCTCAATTTTCTTGATCTAACATTTCAAATATAGCTTATTTTTTACTCACAATATTCAAATTGACCCAAAACTCATACATTGGAAAATTTACAATTTTGCCCTTAACTTTCACTTATTTGCAAATTAGTCCCGACGCTCGAAAAATAAAATTCATTCAATTTTATCCCAACCCAAACCTAGCTGAATATTTATCTTACTTACAGTGACCCACATATTTCATTATTTCACACCTTTACCATCTATTTTACTACTTTTATAAAATGGTCCATTTTAGATGTTTTCATGAAAATCACTAAACAAAAGTTGTTTATTTAACAACCAAGATTCATTTTCTTCCACAAAAATACAGAAAAAAACATGAATATTCTCATGGAAAATCCCTAGACTTTCAACCATTTTGCAAAATAGTCCCTTCATTAGCTAAATTAAGCTACAAGGGTTCCAAAAATACAAAAATCATCAAAAATGACCATCAAAATCACTTACTTGCGAGGGTTAGCAGTTGCTGAAATTTTCAAGCTTCCATGGCCATTTCCTTCGGTAAAAATCAATGGAGAAAAAAGAGAAATAAAAAAAGATGATAGCTTTTTGCATTTTTTATCTTATTATACCTCTTTAACTTAATTACCCATTTGCCCTTTTAATTTCTAACTAATTTCAATAATACCAAACAAATATCTTCCACTAACTTATTAATGGGCTAATTTCCACATAAGGGCTTCCACTAAAACTTCTATAGCTATTTAATACCTTTAGCTATTAGAATACAACATTCGCACTTTACGCGATTTAGTCCTTAAAGCCAAATTAAACACTTCTTACATATAATTTCTTCATGAAAATAGTACACAATCATATAACCATATCATAGACCTTATAATAATTATAAAATAATTATTTCTAATTAGGATTTGTGGTCTTGAAACCACTGTTCTGACTAAGCCCTAATTCGGTATGTTACAACTCTCCCCCTTTAGGGATTTTCGTCCCCGAAAATCTTACCAGAAAAGTGCTTTGGTTTTCGTAAAAAATTCTCTTCTCATAATCGTTGTAACAGAACTCTCACTCGATTGTACCTTCAATACTTATCTCTTTATTTTCTCATACTCAAATCATGAGCGATTCTTTCACTATACAACACATCGACTGAATCTCACTTCTATTGAAGAGTTCATACACATGAAAGTTTACATCCATGTCATTGTAACACGTATACACACGTACTTAAATCTTTTCAAATTCAAATAGTGAAACTAGCCAGTTCATCTCGACCTTATACTCTATATAATTTAATATGGCCCGATAGCTTACGGACTCAACTCTCAGTTGCTCTTAAATTTCATAGTTTCTTTTAGCTTCCTCAAGAAATTACAATATAAAACTCAAATTTCAATTCGATTAATGAAGACTTAGCACTCCAAGAATTCCAACAATCATAGAGACATGAAATCCCATTAATTTGATAAGTAAAAAATTTTTCGTACATATCGGCACGGCCTCCAGCACTGGCATGTCCTAGAGTCAGGCGTGTCCCTTCTACCACACGGGCATGTGAGCCCTGCACCTTGGAAAAATTTTGAAATATCACGAAAAATTCTTAATGTAACACCCCAAACCCGGCCTAGACGTTACGACCGAATCTAACGTGCCACATCGATTACCCAAAAACCCGACAAGCTTATGATCTTAAACCGGTTGTTGTAAAAGCCTTTATAGTTTTAAAGCCCGTGTATGCCTGGTGTTTCATGCTGTTTAAAACGTGTTTGGTTTTTAATACTTTTTTTTTTTTTTAGTATTCAAGTTGCAGGTTTGCTTACAGAAAACATTATTATTTTGAAAACCCGATGTTCCTACTCTAGCAGTTGATAAATAACAAATCGTAGCCCAATTAAAAGTTAAAACCCCAAATGGCCTTATTACAAAAACAAAACCCAAATATAAAATCATTAAATGATAAATTCATTCTTGATCATGTGGCCACCCCGAGTCCCTTGCAGCTCTAAACCGTCTAAGGCTGAGGATTACCTATACAATTAAGAGAAATGGTGAGTTTACGAAAACTCAGTATGTAATCCCTTATCAGACTATAGGAAACATTGCATGCAGTAACAGTGTGGGCCTGAGCCCTATTCAGTATCAGTACAGTCTGGGCCTTAGCCCTTAAACAGTAACAGTGTGGGCCTAAGCCCAATGCAGTCTCAGTATAGTGCAAAATGCAACCCATCCCAAAACCATCCAGCACACCATGTGGGGATATCAATCAACCCACCCAACCAGCACACCAATATCGCAGCAAAGCTACCAGTAATAATAACGCAGTGTAGTTGCCAGTAGCAGCAAGTGTGGCAAGCCACCAGTAATAGTAAATGTGACATAGTCACCAGTACAGTACTTCTTCCATATCATAAACCCAACCCCATGCAGACATCGTGTCATAAATATTACGTGTATGTAGTATGTCATACTCAAAACCAGACATATAAATGTCATACACACCTCAACTAACCTACCACTAGCGTTATAATGATCATTTCGTCATTTAGGGGTAAAATAGTAATTTTTACACCTCAGGGGTATTTTGGTCATTTAATTGATTTTAGGGTCTCGGTACTGATAACGACCCTTCGGAAGGTCTCCAGTCGTCTCGAGCAACTCAGATAACCCTTATGGCCAAAACAGTGTAAATGGGCCCAAGGCCCATTACTCGGCCCAAGTGGGCCCACACGCCCATGTGGCCCATTTAGCTTAAGTTTAGTCGTGTCAACGCGGTTTCCATGTCCCATTCCATATTTTTTCACTTACCACATATCCTATCCGTGTGGGGCCCACAGGTCCATTGGGCCCGCACAGCCCATCTCGGCCCAACAAGGCCCATAACAGCCCTAGTCCATGAAACGCATGCAACGGTCTTATAGCCTACCTCCCATAATATATGGGCTCGATTTACCCCATGAGAAATTGCACACTCGCAAGGCCTCAAAAGCTGAAACTCTAGCTTTTCGACTTTTGCCGATCTACAACAGCCTCGGTGTGGTTACACACCCAAGTTCATCATTGAACACAAAGTAAGGTTGGGTGTACGACTACACACCTGTTTGGAGAAGAGATCACTACACACCACGTGCTTCACCTTGATAGAACAAGTAGGGTTCAAACCACCCTTAACCAACAACCTTCACCTATTAGCGACAATCTGCACAGAAACCCCATCCATCTAGCAACCTTAAAAGTAATAAACTTAGACTAAGTTACCGAAACGTAAACCAAGAGAGGAGGATAATAGCTTTCAGCCAACCCCAATACCACCTACAATCAAAGCATGCGATGACGCGAACGTTCTCTTGACAGCAATCGATACAAAGAAGAAATTAAAGTAGGCGACCACTATAGAAAGAAGAAAGAGAATCAGCACCACTGTGAAACTACATTTGATAACCATATTAGCAAGACTCCACCATTGATAAAAACCCGAAAACCAAGAGGAACTCACTTACCTCGATCAAAGTAGGGAAAAATTCAACAAAGGAAAGAAGATATTCGGCTAGCACCAAGATAAACCCGAATAAGATGAGAAAGAAAGAGCAAGCGGTACTCAGTCAAGGCTCCAAGGGAAGAAACACAACAGAGTAATGGAGAAGGGGTTAGAAAGAAAAGAGAGAAGGAAAGTAGTTTCGGCACAGGCTAGAGAGTGAACCGAAAGAGTGTATTCGGCATAGAGTGAAAAACAAAAGGGAGAAATAGCAATAAAGAATTTCGGATTAACCTGAAAGATACCAAAAAAAATCTGCACAAGAGGGAAATGGTATCAAGAGAACAAAAATGCAAAACCCGAAATAGTCTAAGAACAATTCGGCACCTATACTCTTCCTAATTGCCGAAAGTACACTCCCCAAAACCCTTTAGCCGAATTTGCACTCACAAGCACCCCTATTCGGCTCCAACTCCTACTAATTCAAATCCCTTGAAATCCTCCAAGATTTTCTCCCCTTATCCCTCCATAACAACCTCCAAGACCCATTCAAACCCTCACCCAATCGTGTTTCAATCCACTACTAACTCTTGCCGTCCCAAGCAGCAAAATTCACATCTTTTACCTTCTATGGGATTCGAACCCCAGTCTGCTCATCTGCCAAATCACGCCACATGCCACCAAGCCACAAGGCTTTTTGTGGTAACCAGCAACCACAATTATTCATAAAGCCTAGGTGCTAATGTTCAGGTTATTTTTAACAGAAAACAAAATTTTTGTAAAAGCCAGAGCTTGAACCCAGGCCTTCTCAGACACCCCCAAACACGCTTAAAACATTTAGCCACCACACCAAACATGCGATTTATGTCAAACTCGGCAAAATTACAAACCCTAAATTTTTAGGGCGTTACATTTAGAGGTTCCAATTAAGTCCCGACTCAATTCTAATACTCGTATTGGACCTCTAGGGTCTATTTATGGGACGTTATAAATGATTTCATGATTTGAATAGTAACTTGCATGATTTATTTGTAAATGTTTTTAAAAGTTTTGTTAATACTTCGAAACCCTGTTCTGATGATGGATACGGGTTAGGGGTATTACAGATCCTCAAAGTACTCACCTACTTCGTTTTAACTATATTACAACTTAACTCGTATACTTGCGAACATCGCTTCATTATTATATCTTTAGTTACAATATTTACACTCTTGACGTTAGTACATCCAGAGGCGATCAAGGAGCCTTAAATTTCTCCCTCAAATGGTCAACTTTGATTGAAGGAAGAAGGGGTTTAATGGTTTGCTAAATTTAGCTTAGTGCTTGAAAAGGGAAAGCTTGAAAAGTGGAAAAGTCTAGGGGTTGGAACAGTTATGTGGAGAAGTCTAGGGGTTATTTTATAAATATTTTTAGTCAAATTTGGATGCTGATTTGGGTTAGGGGAACAAATGGTTTGGGTTGCTCTTGGGCTTGTGATCCTTTCCTCTTCAATTAGACACTTCGAGACTCTTCTTTTGCATCAGGCTAAACAATTTCATCAACCAAATTTTAATTGGATCAAATGAATTTTTGGAGCGTTCAAGAATGCTAATTTGGAACATCCATGACTATATATTAATCATGTAACGCCCTTTACCCATACCCGAGACCGGGACAAGGTACAGGGCATTACTGTGCAAGAACATGACATTTCTGGGAAATTTTCGGGCTATAAAATTTCGTTCCAAATTAAACCAATCAATTATATTCATAATGTCCCTATTATAGATCTACAAGGTCCAATATATACATTGAGAATGGTCCGGGACTAAACCAAGAACTTAAGAAAGTTTTTGGAAAATTTCCTAGGTTATGCCTCACACGCCTGTGTGGAGGCAATGCACACGCCCGTGTGCTTTGGGACACACCCGTGTCCTTTACCTGTGTGAATTAATTGAATTTATTTCTCATTTCGAACCTATAGGGGTTCTCACATGGCCGAGCACACGCCCGTGCTTAGACATGCCCGTGCCCAAAAACTCGAGTATTCTGTTTATGACGTCATCATGCGTTTAGGGAAACAAGGCCAAGATACACACCCGTGTGATAGGCCGTGTCCTCCACATGGTTGAGACACATGATCATGTCTCTACACTGTTTTTACTACCATGCATTCTGACCTAAAAATTTTAGGTGCAGTGGACACACGGCCATACCACACGCCCACGGGGCTGACCGTGTGTCACACACGGCCTAGAGAAATGCCCGTGTGTCTATCCGTGTGGGCCCTTTTGGAGGATACAAATCTAAGCCAATGGTCACCCTCTATAACCACTCATATTCGTGAACCTCAATGATGTTTAACATGGCCTAAATATGTCCGAGTACTACCATAAATGGTTTATTGCATGCTAACCTCATATCATCGGTTATGTACATGCTAATTTATCCTCTTTGTATTTAGGATTTCTATCTCATTCAACAACACATTTAGACTTGGCTCATTGTTATAATTCATTGCCAATTATGACCTAACCATCCTAAGTGATTTGGCCACATTTCATATGTCTATTTATAATATACCACATTTAATCATCACAAGAACATTTAACCACAAACAAGCACAACTAGTAGGTCATAGCCTATATCAAAATGAGCCATGCCTTCTGGCCATATACAAAAAGAATAAGTTTAATATTTAAGCCTTTACATAGGCCAACCAATGACACATATCACAAAATAACCAAAACCTATACATGCCATTGAAACAAAATAAAGTATCTATATTGTAACACAAGACAAGTTGATGGTGTTGGCAATGCTCTAATCGTCTTCCAATTTTCACGAGTCCACGAACACTATAAAACAGGGAAAAGAGAGGGGTAAGCATTAACATGCTTAGTAAGTCCAAATAACAGGAAAGTAAACTTACCGGTTATTTAGCATGCAACCATATAAGACATTCTGGCCAAACATTCATAATAAAATTTCCTATCACATGTACTCAACCATCAAGTTAGTCTCATGCCAGTACAATGTAGCATCCATCATAGACGAGCTCATCAATTCAAACATGTCTATTCCCATTTAACATTTTAATCTCGTCGAATTTCTTAGAGTCTCGACGGATATCTCATTTACCATCAAATCATGCAAGTGGTCTTTTAAATATGCATTCCCGTGAACCTCACTTTTATGGCGAGATTACCAGTCCAGGCTAAATCCCCCACAACGTAACTCATAGAGTAATGTCAGGATCACCAGTCCAAGCTAAATCCCCTACAATGACATATACTCCTACGAGTTTAGGTTTGAATTATCAGTCTAGGCTAAATTCAGATCCTATTCGGATTACCCGTCCGGGCTAAATCTGTCAAAGCACACATATTCTTTGGGATGCTAGATCACTATAGGATCACCCGTTCGGGCTAGATCCTTTATACCATTATTTCATTTTCGAGTAATCCATCAGACATCCCTTTTTATTCAACCGGGACATTTCATCATAACATTAATAATTAATGAGTTTTCATGCAATAAATATTACTATTATAATTCATACATGTACATACATCTTTAATGTATTTAAAGATAGTTTACATTCGAGTTACACGAACTTACCTGGTAATTGCTTACGTTTCGTATTTAAGTTATTCTGAAACATTTCGTTTTCCGCGATCGATCTCCGAAATCGATTTCTCGGGGTCTATATCAGTAAAAATAAACTATTAATACCTCATGCTATTTATTTCAGGCCTAAAATTCACCCCCAGGAAAAATGACCATTTTGCCCCTAACATTTCAAAATTTTACAACTTAGTCCCTAGGCTCGTAAAATGAAATACATGCAATTCCTTGGTTACCCAAGCCTAGCCGAATGTATTATAAACTCATACTAGCCCACATTTTCCTCTATTTCACATTTCTACCATATATTTTTGTACCTTATGCAAAAAGGTCCTTTTAAGGGTTTTTCATGAAAATCACTTAGGAAAAGATGTTTAACACACATCTAACTTTCATATTCCCCCATAAATAATCAAAGAAAAAACATGTCACACATGGTTCATTTTTCATACATGAACCGTAGCTTAAAATATGGGTAGAAATGGAAAGAACATGTTTCAAGGATCTCAAAAATACTAAGAACATTAAAAACGGGGCTAGGAGTCACTTACTATTGTGCTTGGAAAGTGAAGAAACCCTAGCTATGGTGTCCCTTGAAATTTGGCTGATATTTGCCTTTATTTCCCCTTTTTATTGATTTTATTACCAAATGACCAAAATGCCCTTTCTTACTAAACTTCCAAAATTTTCCATGCATGCCCATTTTTGTCCAAAAACTTAGAAATTGGGAAAGTTACTCTTTAAGACCTTCTTATTAATAATCTAAAGTAAACTCATGCAAATTGCTTCTAAAATCCAAGTTTTTCAATTTATTCAATTTGGTCCCTAATTTCCAATTGGACACCTTACACTAAGAATTTCTTCATGAAACTTTAACACATACTTACTTTCATATTCTAGGCCTCAAAATAATCATAAAATAAATATTTTGACATCATATTTGTGGTCCCAAAACCACTGTTCCGACTAGACCAATTTTGCGATGTTACAAATTAGTTATCTCTTGTATGGCAAATTCTTTGAAAATTGCTCCAGCAATTTGATCTTCCCAAAGTGACTCCAAGATTGATTTTTCTTTCGTTGCATAAAATTGCTTAAAATTGGAAAAATTTTGTAATTTAACATAAAAATAGTTGAAAATAGAAATTTGAATCTAATTCGTCCAACTTAGATATTTTGTAATAAAATTTAAAAAAAATTATGCTCAAAAGAACTCAGAATTTGTAAGAATTGTCAGTCAGAAAGTGCTGAAAAAGTCTATATATTTTTGAGTTTCTATAAACTATATTACAAGACTTTTTAAAATGTTTTTAAAACACAATCCAATTTTATTCATGATTACGAAAGCAATCGTGAACCCAAAATATGATTTATAGAACTTACTCTAAAACAATAAGTTCAGTTGCGACATTACTCATTGTTCGATTTGAACCTTACTATTTTGTGCCCAAATCACTAAAAACGCTAAATTTCATGTTCAAATACCATTAATCTCATCAAAACACAACCAAGCAATAAAGCACCTACATGATTATATGATATCAAGTTCAAACATTATTTTGGTTTCCTTGGCTCACAAACTATCAATCTTTACTAAGTATTCTCAATTCAACCAAGGAATAATATGGGAACTTACAATATTAGGTACTTAAACACATTAAAACTTATATATATATTTATATATACAATTAGTCTAATATCATCATCAAGGATTTGAAAATTTAAACATGATATAATTCAAACCATTTACCAATTACGAATATATGCATACATTACAAATGTCCAATAATCTCAATTAAGTAGTCAATGGGTTATACAAGGTTAATTACAGAGTTAGGAACAGAATTTAACTCAAATTAACAAAATTCAACTGTGACAACCCGAATTAGGGCCTAATCGGAATAGTGGTTTCGTGACCACAAATTCGAGATAGAAATAATTGTTTTATAATTATTTTGGGGTTTATGATATGATTGCATGATTGTGTGAAAATTTCGTGATGAAATTCTATGCCTAAAGTGCTTAAATTGAAAGTAGGGACTAAATCGAATAAGTTGCAAAATTTGCATCCCGGAAGTTTTTAGTATGAAATTGTTTTGGAATATTAATTAGGAGGTCTTAAATAGCAATTTGACCAATTTTAAGTTCATGGACAAAATTAGGACATGGAAGGAATTTTTGAAAGTTTAGTAAGGAGGGCATTTTGGTCATTTGGATATTAAATGAAATAAAATGGGAAAAATAACACAAAATTGATCATCATCCTCCTTAGTTGCTGCCGAATTCTCCCTCTCTCCATAGCTAGGGTTTCTTCAATTTTCAAGCTCCATAATCAAGAAAGACGCGAATTGATCTCGAGCGGGGAAGGAAAAAGTTTTGGACTAAATTGCAAAATTTCCACATTTTGCACCAAGGTAAGTTTGTATGTAAATATTACAATAATTTCATGTACATTCTTATATTTCAGCCTATTATATAAATATACTAGCTGATGTTAAAATATAAATCGACTATTGGAAGAATGGAAATAAATATAGAGAGAGATCCGGTTGAACATTCGGAGAGATCGAATGAAATAGAGGAGCGTAGCTAGGTCACATGTATGATGCTGAGTGCACATCATGTGTACAAGAAAGCTACGAGACACCTCAGAGTAGCTAGGTCACATGTGTGATACGAGATGTATCCCATGTAGACAAGAGAGCTACGTGAAAGATAAATGTAGCTAGGTCGCATGCGTGATTCCAAGTGAAGGACACCATGTAGACAAGAGAGCTACGAGACAAATCGGCTAGGTCGCATGAGTGGTACTAAGTGTTCACCATGTGTACAAGAGAGCCGAACTAAATGAAGTATGATGGTGGGGATGTGTGCTGAAACCATTAAATATCGAGGATTGATCCGAATTATTCAACGGGATGGTTTTGTGGTGATATTGTGGTTTGGACCTACACTTTTGGTGAATGAAATGTGGTGAAAATGATTTGTGGTATATACATATATAAGATAAAATGAGGTTAGCATAAAGAATGTGTGAAAGAGTGAAATTAGCATTAAAACTATTTTTAGATGGTAGCAGTGACGTGATTTTGAAAAATCACCAAGAATATGAGGAATATAATTAGAAGTTGAATGAGATGTGAAATTAAAGTTTAATGAGTCTACTTTCATGTAAAAGAAACAGAGCAAGCAAAGGAATTCTATATTTTGAGATATTTACAATTGTATGTGACTTGCTCAGGATGAATACGTGATCCCCTGTTCCAAATTTGAAAAATCATTAAAAATTGTACAAAGCAAATTAAGAAATATAGTTTACATGCCTAAATTCCTTATTGAGACTAGTTTTAAATGAAACAGACTTCAGGGTTGTTTGAATTGTGTACTGAGAGAAATTCAATTCGTAGTGAACAGAGGTCAGATCAGTCGAGCTGTGTAACAGGGAAACTTTAACTAATAAACTGTACTAATCGGCTGAACCAAAATTATAGAAAAAATTAGCAAAAATCTTTATGAGTCTAGATTCAGGGAAATTTTACGGATTTGAATTTCGAGTTTTGTAACTCGAGTTATGATTTATTTAGTGAATATGACGCAATAGAGACAGCTTAATCAAAGTGGAATGAATAGTGAAGTTAAAGTAGATATACTTGAATTGTTGTGTAAACATGTTAGATTCTTTAATTAGTATTTACATACTTACTTACTAAGCTATAAGCTTACTTTGTTTCTCTCTTTTGTCTTATAGTGTCCTCCGGCTTGCTCAGGAGTTAAGGATCGTGAAGATCTACCCGCACTATCATACTTTAGGGTATTTGAACTAAACGTTTTGAATTATGGCATGTATAGTAGGCTTAATTATTTTGTTACGTGTCATATTGTCTAGGTTTAAAATATTAGTTACAGTACTCGACCAGCTACTTTGTACAAGCCATTAAAGTTGGCTAATATTGTTCAAGACATATGTTATACGATGCACTATCAAATTGGATGACATATTTATATCTCGGTTATGTTTAATGGTATGTGTTATGTTCTGGTAATACCTTGTATCCTGTTCCGGCGACGGTAACGGGTAAGGGGTGTTACATCAACAGTGTGGGTCAAGACATTGAAGACCATGTCTCGAGACATGCTTCCTCTATTCAGACCCTTACATTCAATATTTGGATTTCTCAAGACATTGGAATTTATACCTCTAAACATTAAGCTTTATGCCTCAGACTAGTTTCAAAACTTAGCTCTTCTATTTTCGTCCCTTGGTTTCAATGTTTACTTTTCTTGACACAAAGGAACACATTTCTCGAGACTTGGTAGTTGATGTCTCGAGACCATTACCTAAAAATGCATGGAATGATCAATTTATTCTTGATATTCTGAGACAATGGCCTCATTGTCTCAATACCAAATGGTTAAAATGTCAAAAATGCAATTTTTTACTACAAGCAATAAGTATGCCAAATTATACTTATATGAAACGTTATACCAATCTATCTTAAAACATTAACTTGACATTCAAACACTTATCATTAAAACATAAGATCATCCCAGCTAATACCTCATATAATGGCATACTTAATCAACCATGCACAAAAACCAAAACTCATATTTACATAGCAAAATGTTATCACCAAAAGTCACAAAGTGATTAAAACATACTCCAAGTTATACCAATATAGCATCACATCAAGACTTAATATTTCACTTTAATTACTTAGTTGTATATGTGTAAAACCATCTTAAAATTCAATTTTCAATCATCAATTTGGCATCCAAAACACATTATCAAATCCTAATGATAACTAAACCAATGCAACACACATAAATATACATGATTCATTATTTGGCAATATCAAGACTTATGCTTACTTGATCAAATATCATTATTAAAGGTTATAAAGTGGCCAAATAGGTCCAAACTTAAATATCTACAATTCATATTAATCAAAAGACCTTATAGGACCCCTAGTTACTGAGCTACATGTCAATATTATTGGATCTGGTGCCATAATTGTAGTATTTTCATTTGTACACTTGTAATTTTTCGAACAAATTGATTAATATAATTATTCAAAAATTACATTAATACACTTTGTATATTGTCCTCATGTGGTTTTTGCATGTAAAGAAAACTAGAAGCAAATATTAGCTCACTAGTTGTCTAATGTTTAACTAATAGTAAACGGTATTACGTGGTCGAATCGTAATACGGAAAGATAACTTATATTAGTAAACAAACCTAAATATGTCTTTAGTCTAATCGAAAATGAACAAACTGATTGAAAGACTAATATGCCATCTATCAAGTCCAATTGGGGAGATGCTTTGTATTGGGCATCGAAACAGATGACTCCCAAAAGATAGAGGCATAGATGTGACTGACTAGATTGAAAGTACATTGAACTAGACCCAAGCAAAATAGATCTTGAATCCGTTTATGGGTTTATTCACTTGTGACATTCATAATATGGCATACCTAAATCCTAAGTGGGTGATGGACTATATATGTTTGACTCATATACTATGATGTAAGTAAAGTCTAAGTTCAAATAGATAAGGAATCAAAAGCTAATGCGTTGGGTATACGACTTTTATAGTATGTAGCATCATTCACAATAGTGGAATTCATAGCCCAAGGCATGGGTAAATGATATTCTCTCATTGGCATTAGATGATAAATGAAAAATAAACGTGGTCACGAGTCGATCACCTTTGTGATGAATGACTTAATTACTGTTTGATAGTAATTGACTTTTCATAAAGGAAGATGCGATGGTTATCATGAGATAAAATAGGATTATATTGGGAGAGCGGATTTATCCCAAAAAGATTAAGGATATCCTATGAGGATAGCACACTTATGATAAGGTCATTGGATTAGCATTGATCGAGTAGCTTTCGTACTGGTATGTCATTAGCGAGAGCTGAGTCACGATGCTATAGTGGAATGACTTCATGATTAAATGAGTTTATAATTAATAGGCGAAAAGCTGGAACTTAATTATAAATCATCTGAGCGTTAAACTCATATGTCCAATCGGTGTCTCCACTAGCTCATTGAAATCAAAAATTAATTACATGTTGAACCAAATGAATAGAAACAGATAGAAATGATAATGTTACAAAATAAGAAAAATTCGGAAATGAATGTGATTTTCTCACTAAGTATGGAAATGATATGAGAATTAATTTATAGTTTTTGCATTATTAATTAATTAATTAATTGAAGTATGAAAATTGAATTAAATTAATTGGTCATTATGAAATCTGTTGAATGTAGAAATTAAATATATTTTCTCATAGATTCTTTTATAGAAAAGTTGTCATAATTTTAATGGAATTAAAATTGAATGAAGAAATTTATTTAATTAGAAAATTAATTTAAATAAATTAATTTATGATGTTTATTTTAGAAAATAGAAAAGCATGTGTTGGGTTTGATTGAATTATAAAGTGTTGGGTTAAATGTCCATGAAGCACTTATAATTGAACTCAATATAAGGGAGGCCAGTATCCCTATCCTAATACATATGAGGGGAAGCACACCCCATTAAACCCTCTCTCTCCTAGTTCAACTAAGTGATTATTTTTTTATTAAATAGGCATTAAATGCATTCTACTAATTCGACTATGGTTTCACTTCCTCTCTCTATAAATAGATGGATCCGGTAGGGCTAAAAACACAATAAGTTACACAACTTTTGAGATATTGTTATTCTGCCCGAAAATAATCAGAATTTTTTTCTAAGTATAAATTCTATCTTCCAGGAATAACAATTCTGTCAGTTTCTATGAGAGAAAAAAATTTACTTTCCTACTAAAAGTAAGAAAATTATTTCTAGTTCTGTGTTTGATTCGTAATTATTTGAGCCCACACTCAAAGGAGTTCGTCATATGAGAATAGTGAAGAAGGTCATTTAGTTTAAAGTCAAGAACGACAAAGGTATATTTCAGGAAATGTTTATTACTATTAATATCACAAATCGGCTCGATTTTCAAAATTTTATTTTTTCGATGTGCAAAAAACCGTTTTTGAACGGAAATTTTTCCAACAATTACGACTCACAAAAAATTTAGGTTCAAAAACATAACAAAATCTTATAGAGATTTACCTAGGTACAAAGCACTTCTCACCCATAACAATTGTAACACCCCTAACACATCTCTGTCGTCGGATTAGGATTACGGAGTGTTACTATACAAAATAGAACTTTAAACCTCAATATAGAACAAATATTTCAATTTATGAATAATTTTCAATATCTCATTACAATCATAGCAAATATCCACATTTAAGCCTTAAATCGAGACTTCGGGGCCTTAAAAACATTATAAAAACATTTGGGGATCATTTTGAAAGAAATTAGAAAATTATGGAAAAATATGAAAAAAATAGGAAATAAGGGTCACACGGCACACAACCGTGTGACATAGCCCAGACCGTATGTGCATTCGAAATAGGGAGACACGACCATGTCCCAACCTGTTTTTGTATTTGAAATAGGGTCACATGACTGTGTCGTAGGTCGTGTGCCAGACTATGTGTATATTCATAGTTGGGTCACAAAGCCGCACTGCAGACCGTGTGCTAAACCATGTGACAAAGTGTTTTGAGACACACGATCGTGTTGTAGGTCATGCCTCAGATCGTGTGAAACCTACACCTAAAATATAAATGACACACGACCGTGTGAGGTGTCCATGTGTGGCACACAGTCATATGACTGCCCGTGTTCCAGGCCGTGTGCTCCAAATTTAGCCCCTTAAATAAGCCAAACTAAACCATATATTCACATAATCATTTACAAGAGAAACCAAAACATATCAAAAGGCTAAATTGATAACAAAACCTGTACATGTCATTTATAATCATAATTCAAAATAACCAAAACTACCAAAGTGATTGTTGGATAGTGTGATAAGACTGTGACAAAGTTCCAACCAATCGACCTTCTGATGATATACAAAATAGAAGTAAACAATTACTTAAGCAACTAATGCTTAGTAACCTCGTATAAAAGAAACTTGAACTTACCATTCCTCAACATTTAATTACTTAAACATGGTCATTAAATCATATGAGTACTTGAGTTTCCTATTCACAACCTTCCTCATCATTAGTAGAAAATTTAAGTATATAACATCAAAGAAATATGGCATATCTCATGAATTGAATTGCATCCATTCATCTTGCTTCCATAATTGATTAGTACTTATCCATCCACTTGAAATTTCCAAATTTACCATTTCATAATATCATTAACTACAACACCTTATGCCCGACCCGGTCGTCGAGCCTGAATATCAGGATGTTGGACCACCGTCTCATGTCATTTTCAACAATTAAAACCTCATTCTAGAAGAAACGTCATCCATTTTAGTATTTGCTCAAGTTTTAAGTGAAACATGCTCCTAATTACCATTAAGTCTTGCTAAACATACTTTAAGCATCATATAATAACATTTGTACATACATAAGGGCCACTTAGCAAAATTTTCATTCAAGTACGTAGGTATCGATACTAGCACATAGGTATCGATACTGAATGGAAAATCAATGCCAAAACAGCATTATGTTTTTCACCCAAAAATAAAACACCCAAAATTATCTGTACCTTATGAAAATCGATAATTTTACCCCGAGTATCGATACTCATGATATGGTATCGATACCAATTTACGATTCTGACTTCCTGTACATTTCAAAATCACAAAGGTATAGTTTTTAATATCTCTGCTCCAGACCACAAAAATGCAGCACATATAAGCCTACTGACCATTCCAACACAAAATCTATTCAACATGCATCCATTACTATATCGAATAAACATCAAATCGTCCATAATAAGGTTTTCAACATCAAAATTAGGTCCAAGTAGTAATCAGCATAATATGAAACAAATCACATAATCCTAAGAGTGAATAGTCTATGGAAGCATCCAAAAACATCATGAAAAATACCAATGAAAGTCTACCACATTGCCATATTCCCAAAACATAAACAATAACAATAACATCTACGGAAAAAAGGAAATGAACTTGCTTGGATAACCTTTCAGAAACTACACCGCTCACACTAACACACGACTTATCTATAATAGTTTAAGAAGTGAGTGGGTATGTTTAACAAGATCAGTGAATGCCTAGAACAACTACCATGCAAATAGTTCATCAAGCATTAGTGAAACATTTAAGTAGAATAATTATAGCAGCCTCAACTTAGTTGACATATTTTACTTTTCATGCATAATCAATAGCTTATTTATAGAGACAATACATACATACCCATGCGTACATCACAATAAACAAAAACATATTTATAGATAATTTGGCACTTGAGCTATGAAACATAAAAGTGGGCACTACCACCACTCATCGAATACACGGATCTCTAACACACCAGATAGACTCATAGAGTCAAATATGTCCCAAAAATAAAGCTAACACTTTCCAACACACCAAACATGACCCATTGAATAGAGCTTAGCTCACATTCCCTTATCTCTCCAAACATGTCCTAAGGCTTTAACACCCAAATCATATAACATATAAGATAATATGAATATAATTACACCCCTTCCCCCAATTTAGTCCAATTTAGATTGAAAAAAGAAAAAAAAATTGTAAAGACAAATAGTCTTATTCACAATATACATATTTTGTTTTGAATGTGGTAAAAGCAATTCCTAGAGAAAGAATAGAAACAAGCAAAAGACCTTTCATCCTTTTTTTCATTATACCTAACCTAATTGCTAGGAAGAAATCCTATGGCATGCCAACTATATCCAACGGTCTCAAGAATCACAAGGCCAAAATATATGTTGTTAAACACAGATATTACTTACTGGATTTCATCTCACTATCACTGCATATAAGCGTCATTAGTACATTAAAATCACTGTCACTTAGCATGTATGATGTGCCTACATATACACTTCCACAACGATAATCATGAAGACATAACACATATAATGGCATATCATCTCAATTCACATTTTCACTATAACACAACCACATAATACATAAGTTATTCATGAGCACGAGAAAGCTTACACTCAGAATTTAGAATAAGGGTTTAGGCTACAACTAAATTCCCAAATACTGCATTGAATCATGTCCACAAGCAATTATTCTGAACACTCACCGATTATGCTTTCGCTGAAAAGCCAAAAGCTCAAACTAGTTTTTCCTTACCTTTATCTCTACTCGTAAAAGGTCTTATGTGACAACCCGAATTAGGGCCTAATCAGAATAGTGGTTTCGTGACCATAAATCCGAGATAGAAATAATTGTTTTATAATTATTTTGGGGTTTATGATATGATTGCATGATTGTGTGAAAATTTCGTGATGAAATTCTATGCCTAAAGTGCTTAAATTGAAAGTAGGGACTAAATCGAATAAGTTGCAAAATTTGCATCCCGGAAGTTTTTAGTATGAAATTGTTTTGGAATATTAATTAGGAGGTCTTAAATAGCAATTTGACCAATTTTAAGTTCATGGACAAAATTAGGACATGGAAGGAATTTTTGAAAGTTTAGTAAGGAGGGCATTTTGGTCATTTGGATATTAAATGAAATAAAATGGGAAAAATAACACAAAATTGATCATCATCCTCCTTAGTTGCTGCCAAATTCTCCTCTCTCCATAGCTAGGGTTTCTTCAATTTTCAAGCTCCATAGTAAGTGATTTAAAGCCCGCTTTTAATGTTCTTTACGTTTTGGAATCCGGAAGCTCGATTAAGCTTATGCTAGTAATAATTTAACCTAGGGTTCATATTTGGAAAAATACCCATAGGTGAAATTTGTGTATTTTGATGTTTTATGATAGAATATGAGGTTTTAAATTATGTTAAATAACTTGTGCTACTCGGTTTTAAGTGAAAACGAGTAAAAGCAGCATAATCGGTAAAAATACCTATTGTTCATAACTATATGATAGAGTGAGAATTTGATGTTGTTGTAGAAGAGAAAATGTTCAGCATATCATAAAATATAAGAATAAGGGCTGAAATTAAATTCCGAGCCTAGGGGCAAAATTGTAATTTTGTAAAAGTTAGGGGCAAAATGTAATTTTTCCATGATGTGATTTTTGGATTGAAATAAATAGTATGAGTATTAAATGAGCTAAATGTGTTATTATAGATCAAGAAAGACGCGAATTGATCTCGAGCGGGGAAGGAAAAAGTTTTGGACTAAATTGCAAAATTTCCACATTTTGCACCAAGGTAAGTTTGTATGTAAATATTACAATAATTTCATGTACATTCTTATATTTCAGCCTATTATATAAATATACTAGCTGATGTTAAAATATAAATCGACTATTGGAAGAATGGAAATAAATATAGAGAGAGATCCGGTTGAACATTGGAGAGATCGAATGAAATAGAGGGGCGTAGCTAGGTCACATGTATGATGCTGAGTGCACATCATGTGTACAAGAAAGCTACGAGACACCCTGTAGTAGCTAGGTCACATGTGTGATACGAGATGTATCCCATGTAGACAAGAGAGCTACGTGAAAGATAAATGTAGCTAGGTCGCATGCGTGATTCCAAGTGAAGGACACCATGTAGACAAGAGAGCTACGTGAAAGATAAATGTAGCTAGGTCGCATGCGTGATTCCAAGTGAAGGACACCATGTAGACAAGAGAGCTACGAGACAAATCGGTTAGGTCGCATGAGTGGTACTAAGTGTTCACCATGTGTACAAGAGAGCGTAACTAAACGAAGTATGATGGTGAAATGTGTCTTTGAAACCATTAAATATCGAGGATTAATCCGAATTGTTCAACGGGATGGTTTTGTGGTGATATTGTGGTTTGGACCTACACTTATGGTGAATGAAATGTGGTGAAAATGATTTGTGGTATATACATATATAAGATAAAATGAGGTTAGCATAAAGAATGTGTGAAAGAGTGAAATTAGCATTAAAACTGTTTTTAGATGGTAGCAGTGACGTGATTTTGAAAAATCACCAAAAATAGGAGGAATATAATTAGAGGTTGAATGAGATGTGAAATTAAAGTTTAATGAGTCTACTTTCATATAAAAGAAACAGAGCAAGAAAAGGAATTCTATATTTTGAGATATTTACAATTGTATGTGACTTGCTCAGGATGAATACGTGATCCCCTGTTCCAACTTTGAAAAATAATTAAAAATTGTACAAAGCAAATTAAGAAATATAGTTTACATGCCTAAATTCCTTATTGAGACTAGTTTTAAATGAAACAGACTTCAGGGTTTTTTGAATTGTGTACTGAGAGAAATTCAATTCGTAGTGAACAGAGGTCAGATCAGTCGAGCTGTGTAACAGGGAAACTTTAACTAATAAACTGTACTAATCGGCTGAACCAAAATTATAGAAAAAATTAGCAAAAATCTTTATGAGTCTAGATTCAGGGAAATTTTACGGATTTGAATTTCGAGTTTTGTAACTCGAGTTATGATTTATTTAGTCAATATGATGCAGCAGAGACAGCTTAATCAAAGTGGAATGAATAGTAAAGTTAAAGTAGATATACTTGAATTGTTGTGTAAACATGTTAGATTCTTTAATTAGTATTTACATACTTACTTACTAAGCTATAAGCTTACTTTGTTTCTCTCTTTTGTCTTATAGTGTCCTTCGGCTTGCTCAGGAGTTAAGGATCGTGAAGATCTACCCGCACTATCATACTTTAGGGTATTTGAACTAAACGTTTTGAATTATGGCATGTATAGTAGGCTTAATTATTTTGTTACGTGTCATATTTGTCTAGGTTTAAAATATTAGTTACAGTACTTGACCAGCTACTTTGTACAAGCCATTAAAGTTGGCTAATATTGTTCAAGACATATATTATACGATGCACTATCAAATTGGATGACATATTTATATCTCGGTTATGTTTAATGGTATGTGTTATGTTCTGGTAATACCTTGTATCCTGTTCCGGCGACAGTAACGGGTAAGGGGTGTTACATCTTATATATTCCAACACTTCAACAAAGTAAATCACACAAAAACACAATCAACATTCAGTCAAAGACTCACATCAAACAATCCAAACTCGTAAGCCTAAGCTAGGTTCTCTTTTGACCGAAACCTTTGACATAGAAAACTTGAAATTCGAATATCTCGGTCTATACTTAATCTTTTTGCCTGAAATTAATTCCATTCATCTAATTATTTACCTACGACTAATTGTCAACCTTTAAACTTCACAAAACTATTCAATTCATGGTATCAAAATTTTTCGACGTACAATAGGCATTTTTAATGAAAACTCATTAAAACCTTAGAAATTCTTAACAAAACTTTAAAGTAAGTTTAGAAACATTCTAATATGTTAAAACAAGTTGAAAAAAACTTTGAAACCATGTTTTTACTCAAGATCTCGAAATCCACCATTAAAGACCCAATTTTCGGCTTTTATTTAAAACATGCGATTTAATGGCTAAAAATTTCGTTTAAAAGATTTAAAACTAAATAGGAATTGAATCATTACCTTATTTGATGAAAAATCGAGCATTTGATCGAAAACCCGAAAAACTCATAAGCTTGACAATGGAGGAATCTATGGTATTTTTGGGTGTTTTTCTTAGATTTTATAGAGGTTTAATGATTTGGAAAATGTAGGAACCTAAGGAATTTAGGTTTGGCAAAAAATTTTGAATGAAAGAGTTGGGAAAACAAAGGGACAAGTTATGGAGAAGAACTAACGTGAAAATAAAACTATAAATGAGGGTTTTTAGGTTGAATTTTAAAATTTAGTCTAATTGCCTCTTAAAAACTCTAATTTTTGAATCTTTTATAAACCAATCCTATTTTCAAAATTAAAGGTATTTAAAACTCATTTTAATTTTCTAATAGACGAAAACATTTTCGGTTACGATGCTTACGAAATTTCGAGCACATAAGAGCTCAAATTCTCATTTTACCCTTAAAACTTCTAGGCTCAATTTTGGGGTGTTACATTAACAATCATCAATTTGTATCTGCCTTTCTATTAGTCTTTACTTACCCGTTGAACTTAATAGAATTACATGGGATACTTGTAATAATATTTTCAATACAAGTTACTTGATATAGTTCACCGGCATGAAGCCTTCTAGGCTCAAGACCTGATTCAATTCACCGGCTCGAAGCTTGCTAAGCTCATGGCCTAATTTAATGCACTGGCATGAAGCCTGCTAGGCTCAAGACTTGACACAATACACCAGCACGAAGCTTGCTAGGTCCAAGACCTGATACAATATCTCCAGTATAACTCAATTTTAATAATAATTTCCATCCACCAACATTATATAATCACAAACACTTTAACTAATAAAGTAAAACAAATGCCAAAGAATTTAATATAACAATATATATAATACAAACTTACTTCGATAAAATGGTCGTAAAAACAAATCCAACATCTAACCCATCACCTTAGCTTTGCCTCGATCTAGTCTCAGTTGGCTCGTTTCTTAATCTAAATAATAATTCAACTCAATTATTACAATTCCAGCATCCTAATAAGAATACAATTATACCCTTCCTTCATTAATTTACAATTTTACCCTCGATATTTTTCCTTTTATACAATTTAGTTCCAAAACCCATAACTCACAATTTAACCACAATTAACAAAATCCCATACAAACAGATTTTCATAGGGTTCCCTAACAGCCTATATTTAACACAATTTCACATTTAAACCAATGAATTTTACTCTTTTAATAAATTAGTCCTTAACCCTAAATTCATCAAAAATCACTTAACAAAACAAGATATTTAATAATCAAGTTTAATAATCTATTAATTAAACCCAAAATACATTCAAACACATTCATGGCAAGTCCTTCAGTCTTTAACAGTTTTACAAATTAACCCCCGAGCCAACTAAATTAAGCTAATACGAGCTCAAAAACGTAAAAATCATTAAAATGAGCATCAAACACATACCATGCATCAAAAACAAAGCTTGGTCGAAACTTTTGCTTCTCAACTATGGTAGAGTCAGTTTTGTATAGCAAATTGGGGAAGATGAACAAATTTTTACTTTTTGTTTTGTTTTACATATCATTTAATTATTAAATTATAAAATTAACTTTTAAAAACTATTATAAATACACTAAAACCTATCCATAAACATCCACTAACTTAGAATGTGGTGTAATTACCATCCAATTCCATTAATTTACCTTTTCAAAGCTATTTCACCCCATTAATTAATGGAAATCAACTTTTTCACTTTTTTCATTTTAGTCTTTTTTACTTAATTAACTATTTAAGCTTTAAAATTTCTTAACAAAAATTTAATACAATTCTCATATAACCCTATAAACATTAAATAAATGATAAAATAATGAATCACTTGTTGAAATAGTGGTCCCAAAACCACTATTTCTGACACCACTAAAAATGGGCTATTACAACAATAATGTCAAACTAGTCCTTAAAGGATAATAGACCTAAAAAGTGGGTTTTGATAAAATTAGTAACAAAATTATAAGTTTTTTTAATTGAGTGGTTAGAAGAGAAATTTGCTAACAATTGAGGGGTTAACAATGTAATTTACCAAAAAAATTCTTTGTAACCTAGGTCTTTTTCTTTCTTTCTTTTTTTAAGTCCGGGAACGAATGACATATATATAGTTAGAGTACTAGCTACCATAAGGTTTGACTCGTTTGAGATATTCTGTTAGTATGGCATTATCAATAAACAAATTTAAAAGTTTATTTTTCCCAAAATCCAAAATAAAAAGTTCCTACTATGAAAGTCTTCAGAACTAAATATTCATATAATTGTTTTAATAAAAATTAAATTTATTATTAGTAAATTAACTGTTAAACTATACCTCAATTCTCATATTGATTGTTAAAAGTTTTTTTTTTTACCAGAAGTTTTACTTAAACTATAAAGTTTTTCTCAATTTTTTCAAAAGGCACATTTTACTGTACATTATACACTCTTTGAATAAAATGGAAGAAAATTGATAATTTATATACTATTTCTAAAAAAATTTTAAAATCAATCTGAAATTTTAGTTATAGTCGAAGGTTGAATTTATTTCAAATTTAAAATACTAAAAAAAGGTATCCTGATCCAGCTTAGACTCAAACTCCTGACTTGTTGGACCACCGCAGTGTTTTGAACCAGCCTGTTTTTCTCCTTTTGGGTCTGATCTTGAACTAGCAAATTTATACCTTTCACTGCCATTCCTAACAAATTGTCTATGAATTGTTTTCATATCGTACGTTGATTTATGAGTGAAATTAAACTAAAGGTCACAAATTTTCCAACAATATATCAAGGTGAAGTAAATGACGTTACACTATAGGTGTTATGAGAGAGAAGGGGTCTAGCTTCCAATTACAAAGGAAGTTAATGCCTTACGTAGACAAGTGAAAGAGAGTCAGGCCGGGTTCCTGAAATTGAAAACAACACAACTGGTCAGGCTCCTGTAACATGGACATACATTTTGATTTACTTGGGTTTGGCTTTATGTCTGATCTGATCACCAGACTAGATATTTGTCTTTGCATGGAACGGGTCAAACACAGTTTAAAAACAACTGTCAGTATTGTTTGACACCAACAATACGAGGTTGAAACCGAACCGTGTTTGCCAAAATTTAACCCTAAACCTAAAAAACAAAACTCAAACCAAACCGAAGGGACGTGGGCAAGCATCAGATGGTCCACTTGTCGAAACCCCCTCTTAAAGGTTCATCAGCAAAGCTGGTTGGCTCAGAGTTTGGCAGAGATATGGGGCTCCAAGACACAATGAAATTCTGGGGAAGTCTCAATGCCATGGACCATCAATGGTTCACATGGAGATAGTAGGACGAGTGTTTGTCTTTCTTTTCATTTTTGGGTTCAATGCCTACTGCCTATGTCTAGCCTCTGGTGAGGGATGATGTCAATTGTAGAAAAGTCTATGATTGAATTTCAAGTTTGAACTTGATTTTTTTTTATATTATATTACATAGGGAAAGGATTGTATGAAACAGTGACGCCACGTCATCTGTATCCTTTTTCAATAGTTTTATGCCACATCAGTACTCTTATCCTGAATTTCAAGATTTTATCCTAAAAAAATCAAATCCAAATTAAAATACTAAAATTCAAGATAAGAATACTGATGTGGCATAAAACTATTGGAATGAGATACAGATTACGTGGCATCACTGTTTCATACAATCCTTTCTCATATTACAGATTGTAAAATAATTTGTTTTGCTTCTTCAATGGAGAAAAACAGTATAATTTAGTTGTGCAGTTTAAAATTTTAGGGATAATATTGTTAGGAGGGTTAGCCATGAACCTAAAACATAGATAGAAAAATGAACAAAAAACAAAAACAAAAAATTAGGTCAATTTTTTATATAATCTATCATTAAATTTTAACATTTAAAAATTTTCATTTTTTAAATTTTTTTGGTTTTGAATGAAATTTATATAAATTTTTATATACACTAGAAATTTTATTACATGTGTATGTATGTGAAAACCACGAATTTAAAATACTGAGATATGTGTTTAAAGAAACATACAATAAATAATGAAATGTATAGTTTGAAACTAATTAATTATATAACATATGAAATTAATAGTATAAATACATAAGATTAATAATACTATATGTACTAATATTATTTATTATGGTGTTGTCATCAATTGTGAGTTAGTATCAAGTTAACTTATGACACCAACTCAATTAATAACATTATTAACATTAGCAATCATATCACATACATATGCATGTGGAAACCACAGACTTAGAATGCAAATATGTGTTTAAAAATAACATGTAATAAATAATGAAATGTATGGTTTAAAACTGATTAATGTGCCATATTAAAATAAAAATAGATTAAATTGTGAATACAACAAAATTTAAACACATAAATATATCAGATAAACAATCTTACATGCACTGCAATTATTTATCATGGTTTTGTCAACAATTATGGGTTCGTGTCGAATTGACTTGTGACACTAACTCAATTAATGACATTATTAATATATATACACAAAACTAATGGAGATAATAACTTATGCATAATAAAATAAAAATATATAAAATACATCAAAATGAATTTTTTGTTGAGTGGTAAATTTAAGGTTTTATTAATCAAAATGGTGCGAGTTCAAATTCCATCATATACATGTTTTGATTGATTTTTGTTAAAATGAAAAGTCTAAAATACCTTCAAATAGTATAACTTATTTTAATTACGGAAGGACATTTTCGTAATTTCTTAATTAAGTTGGTGAGTTGGTCGAGGGTGACACCAACTCAGTAAAACACTTATTAAATAGTCAGTATAGACATATACAACTAATGGAGATAATAACTTATGCATATTAAAATAAAAATACATAAAATGTATATAAATGAAACTTTGGTTAAGTGGTGAATTTAAAGTTTTACTAATTAAAATGACTTGGGTTCAAATATCATTACATGCATATTTTAATTGGTTTTCTTAAAATGAAAATACTAAAATATCTTAAGTAGTAAAACATTTAAGGTAGGTTTAGATGGACGATACATTTAACTTACTTTTTACACTAATTACATGTAAATGTATCACTCATCTAAACTCATCCTTAATAAATAATTTGAAAGAACGCTTTTAATTTGTTAATTTTCATTTAAAAATCAATCACATTTAAACTGAATAAGCTAAATTCATCCATTAAACTAATAAAACAATCTCAAGTTCAAATTTATTTTGTTTTATCCCCAAAAGACAGTAACAGAATTTAACTACAGCCACACATTTAATACTTAGAATTAGGGTAGTCGTTTATGTTAACGATATTGTATTTTCAGGGAAGAAAAAAAAGTATATTTTAGAGCCTTGTATATGAAAATGCTAGTTCGGAGCCCAATAAAAAACTCGACATAAACATAATAGAAAAAATAATTAAAATAGGATATGATATGAACATTTTAATATAGAACATGGGCAAAATTAAACACTGTCTTTAGTTTTGTATATTATGTTTAGAAGTATTTATAATTTTTAAATAAAAGATAAAAATATATTCACGTTTTTTATATTGATAACAATATTAATGTTAATTAAATTAAACTCAACCAGTATATATTATAAAATCTTAAACAGCTTTAAAAATTATTTAACATAAATTATTAAGATATCAAATTTTAAATAATCTCAAATATTATTAATAATTAAATAAGTCACTAGTGTAGTCATAAATGGCATACGTTTCAAGCATGTAAATTGTAACTATATTTGAAATTTTTTTATAAGATCTTTTAAGTATCTGATAGTAATTTTAGATCTTGACTCTAGAGTTGAGTAGAATTGGATTCCAAACCCAACAAAACTCCCTTATCCACAGGACTTAAAACCGAAACTTCAAAGAAAAGATTTTGGCTTTTTAATTTTACGAACCATTTTATTTTTTTATTTTTTCATTTTTAAATTTGTATTATTTTTATTAAATCATTCTAAAATAGATTAAAAAGTTTTGCCAACGCGTTATATACGTGGATGATAACTCAGCATTAAATTAAATTTTAAAAATATATTTTTAAAATAATTTTAATGATTTTAAATTTTAAAAGTAATTTTATATTTTTAAAATTTTTAAAATTTTAAAAATTAATTAATTGCTTATATGACAATCATATGTATGCCACATCAATAAAGTTAAAAAATAATAATAAAGTTTTCCATTTGAGGGTGATTTAACAAAAAATACAAGTTTAAAAACAAAAAGGCAATTAAATGAAAAACTAGAATAACATTTTTATAAATTTAGAGAATCAAATATATCATTATACTAAAAAATATCAAATTTGTTAGCCTTAAATATAAGATGTATCTAAAACTTTGTAATTGAAATTAGCATATCATAAAAAGGTATTTTTAGTAAATTATAGTGTTATAAAATATACGATTGGTGAAGGGAGAATAATTATGGGAAAGAATAATAAGGGTGGAAAGAGGTTTATGGGGTCAGCATGGAAATAGGAAGGAGGGTCAAAGGCAAGGCCTCTTTGTTTTCTGCCAGCCACAACCGAAGCCAACGCCACATGATTTATTTGCATATTAATAATACATTTCAACATTCGCTTAGATAAACGAGCCAATCTCTAGCTGTTAACCAGAAGGAAGAAGAAAAGAAATCCTTTCCTTTCCAACAAATAAAGACGGTAGAAGATGAAGAATCAAGAAACCTTCTCTTTATCCATTGGTCTCTTTCTTCCCTCCTCCTTAATAAACTATTATATAAACAGATGCTTCAGTTTTTCTTTTTTTTCATGTACATGTTAAAGAAGAATTTAATTAGACCCAAAATCCGATTTGTGAATTTTCTGAATCTACAATATTTAGACTTAATAGCTTTATCATGGTAATTAAGATCCATCAAGAAAGCAACAGGTAAGAGGTTCGAAAGGGACGGAAGTAAATGGAGATAATGGATAGCCCCAGATGATAGCCTGAAAGATAAAAAGAGAATGACAGCAAGGTTCAGGCTGGCGTTGGGGGTTGGTCAGCTAAATGAAAGAGAGGGCTCGGTGCTCAACAAACCATTGGCCATTGGATGGTGCGGCCAGTTTTAACAGCTGTGAATCCACACTGCCTTCCTTGGTTGCAGTAAACTAAGATTACTTTGAATTCATTCACTACTTCATGACAATGCGTCCATGTAGTTGGAAGTAGCAAGTCCCAAAACAAATGTAATAGTCGTAAGAAAAATCACAGAGATAATATTTTGCTTCAGCGTTTTAACCTTTTCACTACTGTTCATGCTTACAACAGCTACAATCCTTTTTTTCTTGTTTTTTCTTTTTCCTTGGCATTAGGCTACAGTGATTGCTGAGGGAATTCTTCGTGCTGGTCAACCGTATCATCGGAATCCCAGTATTTTAAATGATTGGTACTGTTGACATTATTTTCTTCTTGAGCAGAATTTGCAGTATTATCATCAGCAAGCGGATTTTCGTTACAACTCTCTTCACCGCAATGGTCGTAGTGATTATAATCATCTTCGTCTTCTTCACTGTCTTTGGCTGAGGGACCACTGTTGGGGGATCGCTGCTTTTGACCAACTATAGGAAGTGGCTCAGTCAGTTGTTTTCCGTCTCGAGGTGGCGAAAATACAACTGGTAGATAGTGTTCCATTTCGCATGGGAATTTTGAGTTTCTAAAATGTTCTTTCAACGCCTCCAATCCCTATACCAACAATCAATCTTATAGTTTTAATTTGATCCAACAAATGAAAATATTAGAAGAAAACGAAGAAAAAAAAAACCTGAACTCTCGCATAAGTTACTTCACAGATTTTTCTGGAGTTGAAAACTTCCCAATGTTGATGATGAAATGCCTTGTAAAGCCTCCATGTTGCTTGCGGAGATGTCATGTTCACAAATCCATATCCTACATTACACTTGTTGCTGTTTTGTTTAAACCAAAAAAATGTTAATGAATTATGCAATGCTCTTACAAATTGAGATAATAATAAAAAAAAGGAAGAAAAGGAAAGAAAATTACTTAAAATCGATGGGGAGGTAGACGAAATCATAGGAAGATAAAGGCTGATCGTCGTCCTCAGCTATTTGCTCGTTACAGTGAATGCAGTGATTGTCCAACATGTTCAACAACAATTTTTGACTGCAACATGCAAAATTAAAAGATGAAAACTTCCCCGAATTTCCAACAAGAAACCGAAAATGCAATCATTTTATTAGCTACTTTTAAGCGGTAGTTGGTGAAAAAGACCAACCTATACTTGTTGGGTATGTTCTTGATCATGACAGTGGTCCTGGAATCTTTAGAATCAGATCCCACCATAGCATCTTCGCTTATAAGGAAACGAGGATCAAATTTCTTCGACTGTCTACCTTTCCACGGCCTGCCCCGACATAGCTGCTGGTTGTGCTTAGCTACCGTTGATGAGTTGCTTTGGTTCTTCTTTACAGTCTTTTTTGGACCTCCACCACTCCCGACCTTATCTTTAACCACTGCCGTTTCAACGGCGGAACACTTGCTGTCATTATTCATATTAGGGTTTCCTTTACTAGAATTCAAAGGTTTCACAGTAGGCGATTGGTTTCGAGGAAGAAAAGAACGAGGTATATCGTTGGAAGAAAATCTAGCAGAGAATTTACGAGGCAGCGGCGGGGGAGGTGGGGGAGAAGATGAGTACTTGGGATTTCTCGTATGGGGATTATATTTATCAGTGAAAGCTGTAATAGTGTTAATTTTGTTAACGTTGTTATCACTATTGAAGAACTTCCTGCTATATCCTCCGGGTCGACTAAATTCAATTACAACTTGCTTCCCATTAATTTCTTTTCCATTCATTTCTCTCAAAGCCTTAGCCGCATCCCTTACGTCATAAAACTCCACAAACTTTTGGTGTTTCTTCAATGGTGTTTCTCTCAGTTCCTTCACTGGGCCTAAACAACAAACCAGGTTGCAAAATTTTGTAACAAAGCATGAAAATATCTTTGACTGCTAATCAAAGTATCAACCCCCCCCCCCAAAAGAGTAAAACAAAATAGATTGAACAACAAAAACCCAAACAAAGCAAGCGAACATAAAAGACAAGAAATGAACCGAAACTTACCATAAGCTTGGAAGATTTCTTTGAGTTGCGAAATTGAAACGCCGGTGTCCAAATTGAATACCACAACAGTTCCTTGATTATTCCCCTCAGGGACAGCATTGCTTGCCGGAATAGTGAAGTGGGCCCAGACAGGCCTCCCGGCTATGAGTCCACGCGCAGAAGGGAGTGGAACACAAGCGTTGGACACACCTGGTTCGCACCCGGTAGCAGCCGCAGTGTACTGGTCTCGAACCCTGGCTTGCTCTTGCATGTGCTGCTCGCGTATTTCTTTCAACGCTTTCTCCGCATGTCTCAGATCGTAGAAATGGACGGTCACGATCCCTTCTCGGACTCTTTCCATCTGGACCCCGCGTACTTCCCCGAACACTTCCAATTCTTTCCACACCTTTGACTCGCTCACATCGCATGGAACCAACGTTAACACCAAAGCCCTCGTCGCCGCCGCAGTCGGAGGTGGAAGTGGCAGCTGCGGTGCAACCACCATGGACGCTGTAGTGACGCAAGGCGCTGGTGCAGGTATAGCTACAGGTGCATGTAGAGGCAGGGCAGCATGGAACTGCGGTACGCCGCCGCTGCAAAACGGTACCGTTGGAGACGCAGCGTACGGGTAGTAAAGTTGGGGGGGTCTGTAGAGAGGAAATTGGGGTTGGCAAACTACGTTTTGGGCGGGCCAAAATTCTTGTGCCGTCGGGTCAAGGTTTCCAGGGAACCGGACCGTCCCGGTTTCCCCCATGGCTGTTTCAGGGCGGAGAACCAGTAGTCCACCACTCAAAGGGGAAAAAAAAGCTTTTCTTCAACTAGATAAAAAGGAGCCGAGAAAGTATATTTATGAGAAAGCTGTTCTCTTTTATCTGAGTTCAGCTTGGGAAATTAAAAGCCCAAGAAAACATTTTCTTTGTTTGTATTGTTGTCGTTTTCCATGTCCAAGAAAAACTCATTAAAGTTGGTAGTCGAAGTGTAAGTAAAAACGAAAAGGAGAGAATGGATTGGGAGGGTTTTGGTTTTTTTTCCCTTTCCTTTTCGCTATATACTTGGTTTCCAGGAAACAAGAAAAGGTTGCCAAAAGTGTCCTCGTCTCCCGAATTGCCACCTCATGGGAAAGATGATGAGTTTTTTTAGAGTGAATAAAACCCCTTACTTTCTGGGTTTTTGTTTTTGGATTTTGATCATGATCCTCGTAGTAATTCGGGGGTTGATTAAGAATTTGGAGCGTACACGTGGCCACACAAATGAAATGTGTGGTGCGGGTTGAGTAATAATAAGCATTGCTGCATGTGAGTATTACTTTTTTTTCTTTTCATCTTTAGTATTTTTGACTAATCAGAGACAGTCAGACTCGGACAGACTAATCGCTTCTCCACCTCTGCTTTTATTTTTAGCACAGTGCAGTGCACCCTCATTTATTCTTTCACATCCGCATCTATGTGTTATTCTCCCGATAATTAATAAATTAAATTGAGATATTCAGTTATTAAGATTTTTTATCATCCAATCATCAAAATTTATAAAATAATTATTTAATTATTTAAATATTTTCATCATCAATCAATAAATGATTACTAAAAGTTAACTTGGAGTTTTAAAATTAACATAATAACAATTTAAAATTTTAAAATTTAAAATTTTAACATTTATATATTGTGTCAAAATTAAACTTTTAACATTTGCACATTGTACTTCCATAAAACACCACCTTCTTAATGTAGATGCCTATTCTTCCTCCTTTGGTATATAATTGTACAAGTACATGAATTATTTTAATGTGATACAATTAATCCAAAGTAATTAACCATAATCATATATTAGTCATTAAAGATGCATAATTTGGTTAATGTACCTAGTAAAATTCAATATATGTACTTTAAAGATACATGATTTTAGTCAATGTACCTATTAATGTCTAATGTGCATAGTACATTACTTTCGTCAACATGGTTGTTGAAGGGATTTTTAACCTATTAATAAGAAGCTGTGAGTCCTCTTAGCATGTTTAGTATTAGGCTTAAGAGTGTTTATGCTCAATTTTAATTCTAAATTTTGTCTATTGCCTCCATCAAAATTTTGTGTCGAGTTCATGAAAGGGAAGTACCTTTACCTACCATGCAAATTCATATTTTGTATTTGGTAAGATTTGAAACCCTGTCCTATAGCATATATGGGTTGAATTGGTAGGATGGGTGCCACAGTCTCCTCAAAGATCAAAAATTCCCTCAATAATCTTTTATGTAGCCATAAAGGCCACAAATTCCAACATTCTCTCACTTTGCCAAATGGTCACATGAGTCTTTTTAGATGTATGCACTTTAATTACAATAATGATCAAACTATACTTAATTAAATAAGTAACTACTAAAAATCATGGTGGTTTTATATCATTAAAAATATAATTCCTTCTATGCATCACAATAATAGTATTTATCTAGACAAGTCAAAATGAGAAAGAAGATGAACTATATACATTTATATTCATGTTCCATAAGGTCCTAACTCTAATGTCAAAACACCACAATATTTTTGTCACATATAATGAGCACAAGTAGACAAGAACAAGCTTTCATGTGTCCAATTAAAACTACTAGTTGGACTAGTAGTGGACACATGCACATTATGCATTTTAGGCCAAATGCTTAGTTAATGAGTGTATAACCATTTTCTCTCTTTCTTTTTTGAATAAGGGTTTATAACCATTAGGTGAGTGTTATATGGACACTTTCTATTTCACACACACCCTTTCTCTAACAATAACTTATTTTAAAGTGTTTTGGCTTATTAGTAGACCTGTTATGGGTAGAGCCACCTGGCCCGACCCGAAGGCCCGCCCAAAATGTGGGAAGGTTTGGGTAAAAATATAATCTCGAAAAATAGACTTGGACAAAAAAATAAAGCTCATTTAAAAAATGAGTCGGGCCTCGGGTAAGACATTTTTGGCCCAGGCCTGGCCCGCCCGAATTCACTAAAGGACAAAAAAAATCTATTTTTTAATATTATTTTCTTATTGTTTTCTCCATATTTTGCTACCATTTTACTATTATGTTGTTACTATTTTTTTGTTATTTTTTGGATATTGTAAAAACTTATTTTATTGTTAATTTTGTTATTATTTTAGAGGCATTTGCTTTAAGTTGCATCTATTTTAGTGTTATTTAAGCATACATATTTTTTAAAATTTATTTTCAATTTGTTGGAAAATATTTTTTTGATGTTTTTAGTATTTTGATGTATTATTTATATTTTAAAATTATATAAAAAATAATATCAAAATTAATATAGGCGAGCCGGGTTGAGCCTAAGTTTTAACATTTTTATCCGGGTTGAGCTTGGGTAAAATTTTAGGCCTATTTTTTGAGCCGGGTCCGGACCTAACAAATGGGCCTAAATTTTTTGATAAGCCCTGCTCGAACCCGACTCGGCCCGGCCCATGCACACCTCTACTTACTAGAGCACTTGTTGCCTTTAAAGAAGCAAACAACAATTGAGTTATCACAAAATAATTTCATAAATCTTAATATATAACCAATAATTCTAAATCCTAAATAAAAATTCTCAATTGGATTGCTCATGTAATAAATATTGCCTTAATAGTAAAAGTAGCTGTGAGAGTTTGTTTTATACTCTTCCATGATACAACTCCAACTACCAATGAAATTAGAATCAATATATCCACCAACGCCTTAATGAATCATTTCATCTATAAATGAGCATGTAACATTTACTCCATGAAGATATTGTAATGTTTTCTTTATTACCTTATAATGTTTTAAAAACATTTTAAAACAATTTAGAATCAACTCAAAAACATTTGGTAAAAAGTCTATCATTTTGATAACATGTTTTGAGTATTTGTAACACTTAAAATATTTACCAAGATATTTCTTTTATTTTCCAACATAAAAAACTTAAGGAATAATATGAAAAAAAATTATCTTAAATGTTATTATATCAAAAGCTTTATAAATCAATGCTAAAAATATTTTTTTATATAATAAAAATTTAAGAGAAATTTGCATTTTGAAATACCTACAAATCATTTAGACATTTTAAAACATGGATTCCCTTAATAAAAGCAATTCAAGGCATAGGCAATCAAAGAAATCAATATTTAATAAATATTATACAAATGAAATGAATACAAAATATCAAAATTTGCATATTAAAAATATATATTGAAGCATATGTGAATTTTCTCTTTTCTTCTCCCACTTAAACTAATATAAAAAACAATCAAAGTTGAAATGATCCAATTTTTAGTGGTACCGAAAAATGTAGTTTCAGAATCTCATTTCCATAATCCGAGTCTGTAAATATAAAATAGGAAATATAAAAATATATTAAGGAATGGTCGAATAATTTAGCCGATAAACTACTTAATTAAAGCTCAGGGACTAAATTGTAAAAGTTGAATAATGTATCATCTTCTTCTCCATCTTTTAACCATTCACCATACTTGAAAACCAAAGAAAACTTCAAAGCTATCATTAGATTCGACCAAGCAAAATTCAAGGTAAACAAACCCTTTTTCATGCAATTTTTATAGATTTTGGATTATGGGAGCTTGATTTAGCTAGCCTATGTACCAATTTGATCAATTTTTAAAATGTTAGCAAGTTTCCATGTTGGTTAATTGATTAATTAATCTTGAAATTGATAGATATTGAGTTTAGATTGTGAAAAGGACTAAATTGTAAAGTTAGTTAAGCTTTTTTGTTAACTTTGTAACATTAGGGACCAATTTGAATAAATGTAAAATTTGTCATGAAATTATGCTAGAAATAAAAAGTATACGGTCCCTCATGAGAGTATTTGAAATCAAAATTTAATCCGAAGCTAAGAATCAAAGTTATGCATATCACAAGTTCAGGGACTAAATTGAATAAAATGTAAAATATTTGGGAAATAAAAAAATAAATTTATTTAGAATCATGCATCTCATGAAATTGTGTGATAATGTATGGTATTGATTTGGTATATAAAATATTTGTATAAATCAAGAATTGGACCAAAGTGGAGCTAATAGGGGAAAGGCAAAAATTATGGATTAGTCCCTGAAGAATCCATCTGTTTTGTGTTTTGAAAATGTAAGTTCATATGAAACTTACTACCCTTCTTTGTTTTATATGTATGGTTGTTTCTATTTCATTGTAACTATGTTTGAATATGACTTTAAATGTTGATTAAGTTGGTATACATGGCTAGAAAATAAAATGGAATTGGATTGAATTGAATTGAAATGAAATAAGATTGATGATTGTTATGAAATGGTATAGGGTATGAATATGAAAATGTGAATTAATACAGGAAATGAAAATGCAAATGTGATTGATTATAGGCTATGATATGTAAATGTGGATAATTACAGGGTGTGAACATGTGAATAAGAATGATTATAAGGTATGATAATGCAAATATGAATAATTGATGCCTATGTGAACTTAGTAAAAGGTTAGGATACAACTGACATGCCAATAGGTCATATGCACGCTTGTATGGGATATCTGATGATACGGAGATTATGATAGGTTATATCGAGATCCAGCAGTTGTTGCAGATCATCGAGCATTATTTGTCTCTTCAGAGACTTTGATTTAGTGGAAGGATGTAATTGAAAATGTTTATGCATTTGATGCCTACGGGATTCGCACTTTAGTGCCTTGATGTGCTGTAGTTTAAGCTCCTATGAGCTATTTGGTGTGGTGTGGTTCACCCATGTATTCTAGTTCATTTTTCTAGGGTTCCATTAGGTGAAATATTGAAAATGGATCCTAAATTAGAAAAAGGAAAATGAAGTAATTTGATATGTTATTATGATATGGGATTCAAATAGAAATGGCTTGATATTATAAATTGATGATATATTAGGAACTGGTAATGATCTTAATGAAAGTAGATGAATTGGTGATGAACCTATATGAAATGGTGCAAACTGGACACGTTTAAGTTACTTCTATCATATTTAATGCATATAAATACTTATGATTCTTGTGTACACTTTGTTGTGACTTAGAGTGCCATGTGCTAGCTAAATGTATACTTAACTTTTGGTTGTAACATGCTCACCTATGAACAAGGTAAGTGTTGTAATGCCCATTTGAACTTTTTAAGCATTTAAATGCTTACTTTAGTTGTTTCTTCTACTTGTGATCTCTAACTTGCGGAGCTACCTAAGTTGGCTCAGTGGTGAATCACACACTATCACTGAGATAGTAGAATTATATTCATTTTGGTTCCTAAAGTTGTGGCATGTATACAAGGTCATTGTGTCATGTAATGATCATTTTAATGTGAATGTTAATATTGTATTTTTATCGAAGGTTGTGTTTGCATGTTAAGCTTGATATATGGCCAAATTGATGCATGGTTTTGGTCATGTTTGGTGCTATTTGGTTTGATGATTTCAAGCTTTCATAAGTTATACATGTTAAGGTTTGCATAGTGAAGTAATTTGGCAAGTTAAGTTGGTAAAAGGCTTGAACATGTTTATGTTTTGAACATTAGTTTTATGCCATTTAAGTAGTTGTTATCAAAGGTGTTACAAGCTTGATTTGGCATGATATAATATTGATGAAATAAGTATATGCATGAGTGTAATGAACCGTGTTTGGTTGGAAGCATTGAATATGTACCAATGTGATTTTGCCAAAACAAGGGCGACGTTACGACCACAAGTCCCCAACATCGCGACATAGATCGATAGTGAGTGACATCACTGTGTCAAAATTTCTGAAGTTGTGATGTAACTTACTGACTAATGATGTCACGACATGAAAACCTTGATTTCACAACGTCAACTCATAGATTTTTGAAACTTTTCAATTAAGTCCTTAACCAACCTCGGGTTAGTAAAAAAGCCTTTTTATGCTTTTATAAGACCAGAAAATGATTTTATATCATATTGAAATGTGTCTTATACAAGTAAGCATGTTGAAAAGATTATAATGTATTGAAATTTGTTGTAGTTGTTCCGGCAATGAATGTAGCATCCTGTAGCTCAAACCTGAGGATCGGGTCAGTCAAGTGGTGTTACAAAAGCATTAGAAAGAGAATAAAGAGCAAAGTGATAACACATTGATATGCAAAGTTATAGTCTATTTAAAGCATGCGCAATCCAATGTACATACACATAAGTAAGAAGATGAATTTCAACAAAATGAATTTACCAATAAAACAATCTTGGAATGAAATCTAATTACAACATTGTGCAATAAGCAATATATCTCATGACACATACATTGCATGACTTAGATTTGCATATAAACACATTAGAAATAAAGGTATACTGCAAATCTATTAAAAAGATTTTTATCACTCCTTTACTTGTCATAAAAATCAATCCCAAAAAAATAATAGAAATGAAATGCACGTGGGAAATTGATACCAAGTCAAAAGAATTTAAGCAAATCAGGAGCAAGTCAACAAGAATACATGCAAGTCAATAAGTATTTAATAAATAATTATCATAAGCAAATTTAAATTAATACCAATTGAAATAAATTTTAAAAAGCTTTAAAAAGTGTAGTATCAAAGTTTAAAATTATTCCAATTTGAAAGAATGTTCAAAAAAATCAAGAACGATATCACTTAATTGAAGAATTTTTTTTTCATGAAAACCTTATTAATGTCAAAATTTTGCATGAAAACATGACTTAACCAAACCAATATGTTGAACTAAGGCTCTGTTTATTTCATTTAAAATGGCTTCTCGAAAATAATTTCTGGAAAATGACTTACTTTTCGGAAAAACTAATATTTTTGGTGTTTGAATGAATCTATGTAAAATATTTTCTATTGTTTGGCGATTTCTTGAAAATATTTCATAATTTTTCTTTTCAATGAAACAAGCATACATTTAAGATTTATGATAAGTAATGAATTGATTACAAAGTGATATTAAGGTGAAATTATAGTAAATAATGAATTTTCACGATGTTAATGATTAAATTATAGTAAAATTTATAATTGAAGTAAGAGAAGTTATATGCATGAAAGTTTGTTATGTGAAATAAGATATTATAATGAAGTATTTGATTAAAGTCCTTATATGGTGAAAAACAAATTACACGACAATAAGGACTAAATTGAAAATTTGTACAAAAGTTTAAGTATGAAACAATTTAATATGTGAATAAAGAAATTGTGATAAAAGTTTAATAAATGTGTTATGAGATAATGAAATATGCATAAAGTATTGTAAAAGTGAAATTGTGGAAAAATATGAAAATTCTATTATGACAAGGACTAAATTGTTAACCTTGAGAAAATATGTGAGTGAAATAATAGAAGTAAAATACATAAAAATTTGATATCTGAAAAAAATATTAAGATAAATTATGTGATTAAAGTATAACAAGAAAGAAAATTGATTTAATATGATTAATTAGTGAATATTGAACTTTTACGATAAAAAGGGACTAAATTCTAAAATTATGAAAGTTTATTAGAAAATATTTTATAGATGAAGAATGTAGTAAAGAATGTAACATCTCAGTGCTTTGAACCAATGTTTGGGTCGAGTATGGGGGTTTTACAATTAATAGAGCCTTATTAGTTTGGAAAATGTCTTACTGAAAAAATTGGTAAGACATTTTACAAGAATAATGGGTTAATTTTATATTGACTGGAAAACCTTTTACGTTGACCATCCTATTTTACATTAAAAATATTTCCATAAAAATTTTTATGTTGAAACAAACTGAACCTAAAATAAGATAAGTAAGTTCATCATAAGCAAATTTTATGTGCATGAAGCTATCCTAAAAATAGTTTGAAACAAAATTATAGAAAAATAGTTTGAAAATACCTACAGACCTCTTGAAGCTATCCTAAAAATTTTGCAAACTAATCCTATCAATGTGTATAAACATGTAAAGATTATAAACAACTAAAAAGAGAATAATATAAACATATTTGAAAGAAATATATCACAGATTAGGAATACAAAATCCAATAACAATTTAACTATAAAATAAATATATTACGCATTTAGTTTTTGGCATGAAAAGTAATAATTAAACATGTTTGTAAAATTAATTTCCAACCATCCCCTACACGAAAGAAAGTTGTTTTGTAAAACTGAATTGGAAAAACACTCAATCTGGACACTCAATTAAGAGAGGTAACTTAGTGAAGTATTATGAAATTTACTTAGCTAATAAGTGAATGGGATGTTTTGAACTATTTAGCTTTTAGTTTAAACAAAGATAATAATATTCACGTAGCTTTGAGTTAACTTTTGTTGTTCTCATGGTATAATTTATTTTGGCATTGAACAACTCACATTTTCATAAATTCTTTACAGAAATCTGCCTTTTAAAAATTTTCAAAGAAACAATCATATTTCTCATTTATATAGGCGATCTTTATTCCATTTATACCCTAATTAAAAATTTAAATATGAAAAACATTATGAGCACAACTCATCATTATTTCTCAGTAACTAGCTTTTTTGTTTTTCATCATAAGAATAGGCCAAAAATAAAAATTTCTAAATGCTATTAAAGTTTGCTATAAAACTTAATTTTCTCTTTCAAATCTAGATATTGGTATCCCTAATAAACTAGGTAGGATTATCATTGTAACATTTTTGAAAAAGCTTTAAGTACATTCCCTTCAATGAATTATACACAATACTCTCTCTTGTTAAATATTTAGTTAATAAATTCACAATATTTTCCTTTAACTTCACATGGTTAATGGAAAAAAAATTGATAAGTCCGTTCGATAGCAAAAGTTTAATGGTATTATATCTATGACACATATTCTCTAAAAAGTTTCCTAAGCAATTCAACTTCTTCTAAAGCTTTATTAGGAACAATGAACCTAAATTTTATCATGGATCTTGCAATTAAGTAAGGATTTTCATGACACTACTACTTCACCAAGCATATATTATCACTCTAGTGGTGTATTTCCTTACTTTTATTTTATATAAATGTACACTAAGTTTATTGAAGTTTTAACAATGCTATTGTAATATTTAAAAGATTTATTTAAACAATACAAAATTACAAATTCTTCTTTAAATATTTGATGGGTTTATATATTAAATAAATTAGTCGTTTTATAACTATTAGAGTTTTGTAACCGTTAAAATTTTACCATTGCAAAAATACACCTTACATGATGCACTTTCTTACTACATAAGCAGTAAACACTTTTTGCTGGACAGGTTTTTTATTTTCTCACTATAAAATTGCTCTATTTCTTTAAATATCTTAAAAAATACTTCAAATACTAATTTTTTTAAAATTTTTTTGATAAAATTTAGCCAAAAATTACACTTCCACCGTTTGAAAATGAAAAACCGGAAAAAAGTCACGTAATAAGATTGTAAAATCGAAATGACGGCATAGATCAGAAAAGAATATCATTCTTTGAAGTGAATGCTTGTAATCTTTTTTTCAACATCCGACATTTCAATCAAATCTGAATCTCTGCAATAATGAAAAATTGGCAGTCATATTATTATTATTATTATTTTTCTTTTCTAAACTAGCAAGTTGTATTCACGAGCGGGTAGCTTGATCTTTGCCACCACACGTGCGCCATTTAATTAAAATAAGTGAAAACGAAAATTCTAAAAAGGGTGTCTATTTAAATACATATTCCAACAAAGTCCACATTTAGATTTCCAATGCTTACCTTAATCCTTGTATTTTTAATTTTCAATTTTGTCTTTTGTTACTTTGCACGCTATTGTCTCCCCCTTCACTTGTCCCAATACAATATCTTTGTTCTCTTTAACCCTTTTCATATTCAAATATGTCACTAATTTTTATTTAATATTAAATTTAAAATTGAATTAGTTCAGATTCTTAAATAAAGAGTAAACGTTTTTAATATTGAGATGGTATTTTAAAAATAATATTAAGAAAAAGTTTAATATTAGGTATAATATTTACTTGCATCCATGTTACTGTTAATAATCTCCTATAGTAAATAGTAAAATGAGCAGAAATGTAGTGATGAGAATTGTAATATTGTGGAACTTGGGTAGTTTAAGTATAAATAATTAAGAAAGTAGATTTGCAAGGAGCACGTATGTTCCCCATTGTTGCCACACGAGTTCATGGGCCACTAGGGTGTAGTGTGTAAAAGGGGAGTAAGGGGACCCCTTTTTTAAGGGCAAAAAAAGGCAGCAAAAGGGATGTTTCTTTGTTTATTAATTTCTTGCGCCTACTCTTTTCTTTATGAACATCACAGTATAATATATAATAATATATTAATATAAAGGCTTGCAGAGGCACATCAGATATTCTATTTGGTGGAGACATGAACCAGGGGCTCCACTAATGAAGCAAATATGTAAGGTTCAAAATGATGGCGATCCACTACAATGATCTCTTTTTCTTTTTCCATTGAGGTATACAAATTGCTAAATCAAACCTAAATTCTTGACTTTCACTTGAGTTCATGTGAGTCCACAGTTAAAATACCTCGAAAGAAAATAAAAGTTGGACATTTTTAGGAGTTATTATTAGTTTTTATGCTGTTTTGATTATTTAATAAAAAATTTTGACTTAACAACAAAAAAAATTAAAAAAAAACTTGACCTAGCAATATCACTTTACAATAAAATTAAGTGAAATATGACATTATTTGAAAAAAATGAATTCATAAATATTTTAAATATTTAAAAATAAATTATTAATAAATCAAAAATATATATAAAAATCCTTTCAAAAAAATATTGTTTACAATTTGATATATATATATAAATATAATAAGGTGATACGTACACATAAATTATCATGTCCATTTAAAATCACCATGCTTGTGTTGTGCTTTGCTAAGTAATGGCATCGGCAATGGCGACCTTGCCTTTGCTCCCCAATTAAAAACCTTGGAGTTCGTGTGCGCATTAAAGAGCCCGGAATGGTTATCTTGTCACCTTTGGAAATAAATTTGATTTGAAAGTTGAAGTACATTAGAAGCAGAATTTAATCATAATTATATTACAACAAAAATATAATATGATTGTACAAAAATAAGATATAAATAAATAATATATTAAAATTTATTAAATATAAAAAATATCAAAAGTATAACTATATAATGACACAAATATAGCACAATGTGCAAAGTAGAACTACATGGGGTAAATTATTTTCATTTAAAATGAATGCTATGATCAAGACTTGTTGGTTGAATAGTAAAACAGGCTTCTCATCTCCCCATGTTTGCAGTGTGGGCCAAGGAGATGGAGATTGCGAAATTAAAAGTGTAGTATATAAATAGTTATTTCCATCTTATTATATTCTTGGAACACAATGAATGAGGTGAATGTATATAATTATGAAGGAAAAGTAAAAACTCGTATTTCAATTTAATGGAATCTGATTGCCATAACTGATCTGCTAACAATCATCCACAAAACGTACTCTCTTATTCCCGTCATTCTTTTAACCGCTCAAAATTTCATATCTATGGATGCCATTGCCAATGCCATCATTATAACAAAAAGAAGAAGAAATATTCCTATAAATTACAACATGCCAATTAATTAATTAAAGAAAATTTAAAATTTTAAGTGAATTTTGAGTCAATTTATCACGTGTCTGTTAATTGTAAGTTAAATGATGTTTTATAAAAATAAATTCAAAATTTTGATTAATTATAAAAATAACTTATTTTTTTATTATGTACGTAAATGATCCGAAATAAATAGTGAAATTTTATAGAGCCAAAGAGATTGGCGCCACTAACATGTCACATCAGCCAATCGAATTAAAAAAATTAATTTTTCTAGTGGACCCATAGAGAATGATGTTATCTGTATAAATACTAGAAAATACTAATATTTCTCAATAATTGGGGTTAAAGTTAATTTAGTAATCGCCTCCTTTAGGTACAATCCTCAGAGTACGTACCTACTTCGTTGTAACTATATTACAACCTAACCTATATACTTGCGAACACCGCCTCAATTTATATCTTTAGTTGCATTATTCACACTCTGGATGTTAGTACGTCTGGAGGCTGTTAAATTGTTATGTTTTCATATTAGTGAAATATGTTAGGTTGGGATGATGAATTTGAGAAATGGTAGTATGGATATGATAAACTGCATACTATTATTGTTCATTAATTCATACATTTGAATGATTTTGGTTATGTTATAATAATCGGATTATAGAAACACCACTGAGTTATACTCAGCGTGCAATTTTGTTTTCTGTGCGCAGGTTAGGTTGTTATTGTGTTCGAGTGTCAACATTAGCATCCAATAGTGATCCCAAACTCAAAATGTTGGTGATGTGTTAGTTTGGTCATGGCATGTACCTAATGGAGTAATATGATTATACAATGTTTTATTTTCGATTTTGTTGGCATCATGAAAATCATGAATATATATGTATGTATATATGTGTGTATGATGACAATGGCCTTTACTAATGGAATCTTGTTGCATGGTTTAGGCATATATGCTTAAAAGCTTAAATAGTGAATAGGTAGTATGTAACAGCCCGATTTAGGGCCTAGTCGAAATAATGGTCTCGAGATCACAAATTCAGAGTTGAATAAATTATTTTATTATTACTATTTTGGAGTCATTGCATGTTTATATAAGCGTATAGAAAATTGGGTGAGTTAATTTTGACGTTTGCGAGTCCAATTGCGAGAAAGGACTAAATCGCATAAAATGCAAAAGTCCTAAATTGATAGCTAAAAGTGTCAAATAGCTAGAGAATAAAAATTAGAGGTCTTTAAAGGGTAGTTAGACCCTATTGTGATAGCTTGGCCCGCCATGGGAGGTAAAAATGTTGAAAAGTCAAACATTAGGTAAGTTGATGACATAACGTATGATATAATAATGCCCTAAGCCTAGCTATCATCTTTTTTTTTCATTCTTTCATTCTTTACCACCGATTTTCCAACCATTTTTAGGGGTTTGAGCTCCAAAAATTTCAGCAACTCATTCCTCTTGCAAGTAAGTGATTTTTATGGCTTTTCTTGAATATTTTTGTACTTTTGAGACCCTTGAAGCATAAGCTTTCAAATGAGGGTATTATTTTGCAAAATGAATAAGAGTTTAAGGTTTTGCCATGAAAGGATTTGTAATGTTTGCTGAGTTTTCGTGGAAGAAAATGAGTCTTGGGTGTCTTATAACCAACTTTTGTGAAAGGTGTTAGCATGAAAATACCTAAAAGAATCATTTTGCACAAGTTGTAAAATAGATGTTAAATATGTGAAATAGTGAGAATTTGGAGTTGCTATAAGAGTAAAAAGGGTTTGGCTAGGCTTAAGATGTGAAGAAATTTGATAAAAATTGATTTTCGGACTTAGGAGTAAAATGGTCATTTTGCAAAAGTCTAGGGGCAAATTGGTTATCTTGCCTAATTATGAATTGTAGAGTGCCTAGATTGATAAAGTGACTAAATAAGTGTATATTTCTATTATAGATCAAGAAATACCGAATCCGAACCTAGACTGGGAGAAAGCCAAGCAAATTGACTAAATCGACTAGTCGCAATATTTTGTAATCTGAGGTAAGTTGTACGTAAATAATACAACTACATTGCTTATGTATGTTTTGAATTGTATTTGAATTATTATAGCATGAATTGCTTGATTTTTGAAATGAGATAATATGATGAGAATAGAGATAATATAATTCCCGAATGAACCTCAGGAAATAAATCGGATATTCATACCTTGACATTTGGGTCACTTGTGTGAGCTAGTGTAAGACATGTCTGGGACATGCATCGGCCACATTATGAGAGCTAGTGTAAGACCATGTCTGGGACATGGCGTTGGCATTGAGACGAGTACTAGTGTAAGACATGTCTGGGATATGCATCGGCCTTGAGACGTAAGCTAGTGTAAGACATGTCTGGGACATGCATCGACTACGAGATGTGTCAGTGTAAGACTATGTCTGGGACATGTCATCGGCACAAATATACTAGAACTTGTGTAAGACCATGTCTGGGACATGGTGTCGATGTCTAACCCTATATTTGAGGCTAAATGAGTATCCGATAATGTTCCATATGGTTCAACGGTGAAAGTATGATTTAAAGTTAACTAAGAAAGTATAACCGTATGTGAGTGGAACAGGTACCTATATGGTATGTATGAAATGTGAGCTCATTATATGCTATATGAGGTGTAATGAATATTGATGAGTAAGTTTTGCTTATGCCACTTGTGTATTATGATATTTGTTGATGAATGGTAAAGATATGTTGTATATTTATTTATGTGCAACTTACTAAGCTTTATTCTTACTCCCTCACCTTTTTTATTTTTTTATAGTGCCGCTTATCTAGCTCAAGGATCAATGGAAGTCGGAGATATCAATCACATTATCAATCAAAGCTTTCGATGTAGTTTTGATTTATATTTTTGAATATGACATGTATAGGGCTTAGACTTTGCTATTTTTGTGTCATTGAAAACTGGCCAAATGTGTTGGCTTAGGTTGGGAACCCTTCATTTTGTATTAAGCCTTGAATGATGGTTAATATTCATTTTGATTTATATGCAAAGATGTTATTTTCATATATGAGTAAACTGCACAAATGGAATGTTGTTTATTGTGGCTAATTTGGTTGTTTGGGATAGTCTTATCTTGATTGTGGTTGCTAATATGCAGGTTATGTAAGTAAGAGTGACAAATAGGCTTGGTAAATAGGCTTATATTATCCACACGGGTAGACACACGGGCGTGTGTCTAGATCGTGTGTGACATACGGTTTGCCCCATGGGCGTGTGGTCCGGCCATGTGTCCCCTGCACGTAAAAATTTCAAGTCAGTATGCATGATAGTAACACACCGACAGAGGCACGGCCGTGTGTCTCAGCCGTGTGAGGGATATGGCCTAGCACACGGGCATGTTCCTTGGCCGTGTGTCATGTTGGGGATGCTGATGTCAGAAACAAAATTTTCATGTTTTTGCATATGGGCTAGGACACAGGCGTGTCATGGCCGTGTGGTGGACACGGGCCAGGCACACGGGCGTGTGCCAGACCATATGAAAACCCCTGTATGTGTGCATTTAAAATAAATTCCACAAGAGTTGAGGACACAGACGTGTCCCTATTTTGCTTAGGCCATGTGAGTCGCACGAGCCATCAACACGACCATGTTGAAATGGCCACACGGGCGTGTTGCCCTTCTACACGGGCGTGTGCCATGTTTTAAAGATAAATTTTCTATAGATGGTGTAAGGGCCCGAGTTGATCCCGAATAGTTTCCAATGGTCGATTAGGGGCTTGTAGCCCCATAGCAAGAAGTTTAAGGTTGAAATTGAAAAAGTTTTAAATTGGACCGAGTCTGGGTGACTTGTGAACGTTTGGGTGCATGAGATCGAGTTAGGTAATGCCTCATATTCCGCTCCGGCGTGGGTTACGGGTATGGGGAGTTACATTTAGTGGTATCAGAGCTATGGTTTAGTCAGTTTTAGGACTAACCTAGCGAGAGTACAGATCTAGCTATACATGCCATAACTGTATATTGATAGTGTAATGACTTCTGACTATTATAAATTGTATTTCTACATATTAAATAGATCCTAATAGAGCCACAGTAGGTGACGTGAAGAGTAACGCGCCAGCTCCCGTCGAGGGGACCGCGCCAGTTGAGAGCGAGCTCGTGACTATGGGCCAAAGTGGAAGGGCTAGAGAAGCCTATCTCCGAATGATGGATGCTTGGTACACGGAGTTCGTTCGTGCGAATCCGAACACTTCACCTCCCTCACCTACTCCAATTCCTCAGTATTCCTCTGTAGCTCCGCAAGGCGTAGACTTGATTAGGAGTGAGAAGCCTCCGGTAGACAGGATTAGAAAGCAAGGGGTCGAGGAGTTTTAGGCTAACTTAGATGACAACCCGGAGAAATTAGAGTTTTGGTTAGAGAATACCGTCAGGGTGTTTGATGAACTGTCGTGCACTCTTGAAGAGTGCGTGAAGTGTGCAGTGTCACTCCTACGGGATTCAACTTATCAATGGTTGAATACTCTCATGTCCGTTGTACCGAAAGAGAGAATCACTTAGAAATTCTTCCAGGAAGAATTTCAGAAAAAGTATATTAATCAGAGATTTATAGACCAAAAGAGGAAGGAATTTTTAGAGTTAAAGCAAGGCAGTAGAACAATGATGGAGTATGAATGAGAGTTTGTGAAACTCAGCAAATACGCGCGGGAGTTCGTTTCCTTAGAAGCTGCCATGTGTAAGAGGTTCGAGGATGGTCTTAATGAAGATATCCAAATATTTGTTGTCATCCTAGAAATAAGAGAATTTGTAGTGTTCATTGAGAGAGCATGCAAGGCAGAAAAGCTAGTGAAAGAGAGGAGGAAAGTGGCTATTGAGTCGCGAGATTCAAAGAAGAGACAGATGGAGAAGTCATATCAGTCCTCATGTAAGAGATTGAAGGAATTTGCTACTCGATCGAATGCTTCAATGGGGTTTTCGAATAGAAGCAAGAACCGGCAGAACACAACTTCTAGAGCCTAGACCACTTCTGTCGCGAGCATCGGTATTGCTCGGCCAAATAGGCCAAAATGTTCACAATGTGGTAGGCGTCACTTCGGCGAATGTCGGGGGAATGAAAGGGGCTATTTTAAGTGTGGATCATTATAACATTTCATCCGAGACTGTCCTGGAATGAAAAAGAGAGAGAAAGTAAGAAGTGAAGGCAAGTAGTGCTCCATTCAGATGCAGACCACAAAAAAACTATGGAAATGGGGCTACTAGCAGAGGTGCATCAAGAGATGCAACAGTGAGATTCAAGGGCAGAGCACCTATAAGGACTTACGCTATTCGTGCCCATAAAGAGGCAGAATCTCCCGATGTGATCACGGGTACCTTTTCTATTCATGATATATCTGTCGTTGCTTTAATTGATCTAAGTTCTACCCACTCTTATATTTGTATGAAATTGGTACCTCGTATGAACATGATAGTAGCGTCTACTAAATTTGTGATAAAAGTGTCTAACCCCTTGGGTAGATATGTGCTAGTAGACCAAATGTGTAGAAATTTTCCTTTGATAATTAGGGGTCATTATTTTTCGGCCAACCTGATGTTGTTGCCGTTTAATGAATTTGATGTAATCCTTGGGATGGATTGGTTGGCTTTTCATAGTGTTGTAGTAAACTGTAGGAGAAAAGTTATTGAGTTGAAATGTGAAGATGGAAATGTTCTTCGGGTTGGGCTAGATGAATCGAATAATTTGCTTGTTATAGTAATAGCCTTTGACTGTTGAGAAATATTTGAGAAAAGGATATGAGTCTTACCTATCTTTTGTATTGAATACTCGAGTGGCTGAGTTGAAGATTGAATCGGTACCAGTGGTTTGTGAGTTTATAGATGTATTTTCGGAAGAATTACCTGGATTACCTCCAGTGAGGAAAGTTGAGTTTGGAATTGAGTTGGTCCCCGGTACGGTACCTATCTCGATTGCTCCGTATAGGATGGCTCCTACGGAGTTAAAGAGTTAAAATTTCAACTACAAGAGCTAACTGACAATGGCTTTGTGAGACTGAGCTTTTTTCTGTGGGGTGCTTCGATACTCTTTGTGAAAAAGAAAGATGGTCCGATGAGGTTATGTATCGACTATAGACAGCTCAATAAGGTAACAGTGAAGAATAAGTATCCTTTGCCAAGGATCGATGACCTATTTGATCAATGAAAGGGAGCCACTGTATTTTCCAAGATTGACCTGAGGTCAGGATACTACCAGTTATGGGTGAAAGAGCAAGATGTACCGAAGACTGCGTTTCGGATAAGATACGGGCATTATGAGTTCCTTGTCATGCCTTTTGGTTTGATTAATGCTCCGGTGAGATTTATGGGTTTGCTGAACCACATTTTTCGATCGTACTTGAATAAGTTCGTGGTGGTCTTTATCGACGACATACTGATTTACTAGCATGATGAGAATGAACACGCAAAGCATTTGAGAATTGTGTTACAGATATTGAGAGACAAGAAATTGTACGCCAAGTTCAGTAAGAATGAATTCTGGCTTAAGGAGGTCAGATTTCTTGGACACATTGTGTCGGGTGATGGGATTAGAGTTAACCCAAGCAAAATCTCGGCTATTGTTGAATGGAAACCACCAAAGAGTGTGATAGAGGTCAGAAGCTTTTTGGGCTTGGCCGGATACTATAGGCGGTTTGTAAATGGATTCTTTATGATAGCTACCCCGATGACAAGACTGTTGCAAAAAGATGTCAAGTTTGAATGGACAGAAAAATGCCAACAGAGTTTAGAACAATTAAAGGCTTTGTTGATCGATGCCCCAGTATTAGTGTAACTGGAGTCGGGTAAACAATTTGTGATATATAGTGACGACTCCTTGAATGGTTTAGGGTGCGTACTTATGCAAGAAATTAAGTTTATAGCTTACGCTTCGAGACAACTAAAGCCACATGGGAAAAATTACCCAACACACGAGTTAGAGTTGGCTGCCATTGTGTTCGCACTGAAAATTTGGAGACACCACTTGTATGGAGAAAAATACCGAGTATTCACCGATCACAAGAGTCTTAAGTATTTGATGACTCAAAAGGAGTTGAATCTGTGGCGACAAAGGTGGCTAGAGCTGATAAAGGATTACGAGTTGGTGATTGACTATCACCCAGGCAAGGTGAACGTGGTTGCCAATGCCATGAGCAGAAAATTGTTATTTGCATTGAGAGAAATGGATGCCCAACTGGCTTTATTAGATGATGGTTCGGTCCTAGTAGAGTTGAGAGCTAGACCGACATTTCTACAAGAGATCCGTAAGGCTCAGAAAGATGATAAGGAGTTGCAAGCTAAGAAGACTCAATGTGAGATGGAAAATGAATCTGAGTTTCATATTGGAGTTTAGAGTGTTCATGTTGTTTTCTGAAATTTTATGGAAGAAAATTAATCATGGTTGTGAAATAAATAACTTTTGTGAAGGGACTTCTCATGAAAACCCTAATAGCACCATTTGGTAAAGTTAGTAAAATAGATAATAATGTTGTGAAATATTTGGAATTTGGGGTTATCATAAGAGTAATAAATGGTCGATTAGGCTTGGCTAACAAGGAAATTCGATAAAAATTAAATTTTGAGATTAAGGGTAAAATGGTCATTTTGTGAAAGTCTAAGGGCAAAATGATCATTTTGCCCAATTATGAATCGTTGAGTACCTAGATTAACAAAATGATTAAATGTGTGAATTTTCATCATTATATATCAAGAATTACAAAATTTGGGCTTCGACCGGGGAAAAGTAAAGCTAGTGGACGAAGCCAAAATAGTCGCCATATTTTGAATACCGAGGAAGTTGTATGTTAATAATACAACTATATCTTTATGATGTGTAATTGAGATGATATGGCCTAAATTGTCTTGATTTTGAATATGAGAATACATGTTGAGATATTTACGTAGTAAAGACTTTCGTTGAACATTTGGAATAAGCTTGGATATTTGTACTGTGATAATGGGTGATATATGTGCTAGTGTAAGACATATCTGGGACATGCATCAGCCACAGCATGAGAGCCAGTGTAAGACATGTTTGGGACATGTATCGACCTCGAAGTATTTAAGCCAGTGTAAGACATGTCTAGGACATGCATTGGCATTGAGACGAGGGCTAGTGTAAGACATGTTTGGGACATGCATCGGCCTCGCGATATACAATCTAGTGTAAAACCTGTCTAGGACATGGCTTCATCTTGAGATGATAGATGGGATCCAGTGTAAGGCCTGTCTGGGACATGACATTGGTCTCGCTATATGAAAGCATGTGTAAGACTATGTCTGGGACATGGCGTCGGTATCTTAACCCATGTTAGGGCTATTGAGTATCCGGTAGTATTCCAAATGGTTCAATAAAAGGTTTATGATTTATATCAAAATGAGAAAAGTTATGATCATGTGATGATTGGTATAGATACCTAATTAAAATGTATGAGATATGGGCTCAATGTATGCAATATGAGTTGTATTGGATGGTGATAAGTAAGTTGTACTTACATTTATTTATGGTACTCATGAATAAACTATGAAAGGTTATGAACATAGTGCTTTATGATAAGTAGTTATTATTTATTATCATGCAACTTACTAAGCTTTATGCTTACCCCGTTTCTTTCCATTTTCTTATAGTGTCGCCTAATTAGCTCGTGGACCAATGGATGTTAGATACATCAATCACACTATCAATCAAAGCACTTGGTATAATTAGATCTTTTATTTTGATTATAGCATGTACAGGAATCTGACTTTTGAGTTTTGTGTCATTGTTAATTGGCTAATATGTTGGCTTACTTTAGCATTTGATTCATTTTGTATAAGGTCATGGAAAATGGCTAATATTGAAAGTCATAATGTATGGTAGTAAACACACGAACAGAGACAAGGTCGTGTGTTTCAGCCGTGTGGAGGACACGGCCTCTAGCCACGGGTGTGTGCATTGGCCGTGTGCCTTAAATTGGGTGCTGATGTCATAAACAGAATGTCAAGTTTTTTAGACACGGGCTAAGACACGGGCGTGTCATGGCCGTGTGAAGGACACGGGCCATAGACACAGGTATGTGTCAAGCAGTGTGAAAACCCCTGTAGTTTCAAATTTAGAATTTAATTCACACGAGAATGGGACACAGGCGTGTCCCTAGATGCTTAGGTCATGTGTGTCACACGGGTCATTAGCATGGCCATGTTATAATGACCACACAGGCGTGTTGCCCTTCCACACGGGCGTGTGCCCTGTTTCAAGATTTATTTTTATTTAACCGGTTTAAGGACCCGAGTTGGTTCCAAGTGGTTTCTAATGGATGTTTGGGTTCTCGTAAGCCCATGTTAAAGAAGTTTAGATATAATTAAAAAATGTTTTAAATTTTGAGGAAGTCTTGGTGACTTGGAACATTGGTAAACATGTGTTTAAGTGTGGTAATACCTCGTATTTCGTCTCGACGTAGGGCTCGAGTGTGGGTGTTAAATTTAGTGGTATTAGAGCTATGGTTTAGTCGATTCTAGGACTAACCTAGCATGAGTACGAGTCTAGCTATACATGCCATAACTGTATATTGATAGTGTGACGACTTCTGACAAGATAAATTGTGTTTTTATTTATATAATAAATGGACCTTGACGTAACTACGATGGATGACATGGAGAGTAATGTGCCAGCTCCCATTGAAGGGACCACGCCAGTAGATAGTTAGCCCATGACGATGAGTCAGGGCGGAGGAGCTAAGGAAGCTTACCTCCACATGATGGATGCGTGGTATTCGGAGTTCATTCGTCTGAATCTGAATACTCCACCTCCCCTGCCTCCCCAAATTCCTCAAACTGTTCACATAGCTCCTCAAGGAGCAGAGGTAGCTACGAGAGAGAAACCTCCAATAGACAGAATTTGTAAACATGGGGCCGAAGAATTTCAGGCAAATATTGATGATGACCTCAATAGGGTCGAGTTTTAGTTGGAAAATACCATCAGGGTATTCGATGAATTATCGTGCACGCCGGGGGCGTGTATAAAGTGCGTAGTGTCACTTTTATGAGATTTGGCTTATTAATGGTGGAATACTCTCGTGTCAGTCGTACCGAGAGAGCGGATAACGTGGGAATTCTTTCAGGAAGAGTTCTAAATGAAGTATATTAGCCAGAGGTTTATGACCAGAAAAGGAAAGAGTTTTTAGAGTTGAAGTAAGGCTGTAGGATGGTAACTGAATACGAGCGTGAGTTTGTGAGACTCAGCAAGTATGCGTGAGAGTGCATATCTACAGAAGCCATTATGTGCAAGAGGTTTAAAAATAGTTTAAATGAATACATCTGTTTATTAGTTGGCATCTTGGAGATAAGGGAATTTGTGGTGCTCATGGAGAGGGCATGTAAGGCCGAGGATTGGCCAAAGAGAAAAGAAAAGCTGACATCGAGTCCTGAGACTTAAGGAAAAGATAGATGGGGAAATCACAGTAGACCTCATCTAAGAAATCGAGAGAGTTTCCTACCCAATCCAATGTGTCAGTGGGGTTCTCGAACAAGAGCAAGAACAGGCAGCACACGGCATCTAAAGCTCAAACCACTTCTATTGCTAGTGTTGGTAGTGCTCAGGCAAAGGGGCCAGAATGTTCACAATGTGGTAGGTGTCATTTCAGCGAGTGCTGAGGGAATGAAAGGGGCTGCTTCAAATGTGAATCACTAGACCACTTCATCTGAAACTATCTCGAATTAGAAGATAAAGAGAAAAAGCAAGATATGAGGGCAAATAGTGCTCTTTCAAGGGGAAGACCACATAAGAAGCCTAGAGGTGGGGCTAGCAGTAGAGGTACACCAAGAGATGCTGCAGTGAGGTTCGAGGGCAGAGCGCCTGCAAGGGCCTATACAATACGTACCCGTAAAGAGGCAGAGTCTCCCAATGTGATCACGAGTACCTTTTCTTTCCATGATATACCTGTTGCTTTAATTTATCCGGGGGTCTACCCACTCTTATATTTGTATAGAATTGATACCTCGTATGAACATGTTGGTAGAGTCTACCAAATTTGTGATAAAAGTGTCAAACCCTCTAGGCAAACAAGTGTTAGTTGACCAAGTATGTAGAAATTGTCCTTTGACAATTAGAGGTCACTGTTTTCCAGCTAACTTGATGTTATTGTTGTTTAATAAATTTGATGTAATCTTTGGGATGGATTGGTTGACTTCTCATAGTTTTGTAGTGGACTGTGGAAGAAAAGTTATTGAGTTGAAGTGTGAAAGCGGGGATGTTTTTCGGGTTGAATCAAATAGAACGAAGAACTTGCCTGTGGTGATATCATCCATGTTGGCAGTAAGATATTTGAGAAAAAGGGTATGAAGCTTATCTCGCTTTTGTACTGAATACTCAAGTGTCTGAGTCGAAAATTGAATCGATACCAGTGATTTGTGAGTTTGCAGATATGTTTCCGGAGGAATTACCCGGATTACCTCACATGAGAGAAGTTGAATTTAGAATTGAGTTAGTTCCCAGTACGGCACCCATCTCAATTTCTCTGTATAGAATGGCTCCTACGGAGTTGAAGGAGTTGAAGGTTCAACTACAAGAATTGACTGATAAGGGTTTTGTGAGACCGAGTTTTTCTCCATAGGGTGCTCTGGTACTTTTTGTCAAGAAGAAAGACAGATCGATGAGGTTATGTATAGACTATAGACAGCTCAACAAGGTGACTGTGAAGAGCAAGTACCCCTTGCCAAGGATTGATGATTTGTTCGATCAGTTGAAGGGAGCTACCGTGTTTTCTAAAGTCGACTTAAGTTTGGCTACTACCAACTAAGGGTTAAGGAGCAAGATGTACCGAAAACAGCATTTAGGACAAGGTATGGGCACTATGGGTTTCTTATTATGCCCTTCGGTTTAACAAATGCCCCTGTAGTGTTTATGGATTTGATGAACTACATTTTTCGGCTGTATTTGGATAAGTTCGTAGTAGTCTTTATTGACGACATACTGATTTACTCACGTGATGAGAGTGAGCACGCAGAGCATCTAAGAATGGTTTTACAAAGCTTGAAAGATAAGCAGTTATATGCCAAGTTCAGTAAGAGTGAATTTTGGCTTAAAGAGGTTAGATTCCCAGTACACATCGTGTGGGATCAGAGTTGACCCAAGTAAGATCTTGGCTATTGTTGAGTGGAAATCGTCGAAGAATGTGTCAGAGATTCGAAGCTTTTTGGGTTTGGCTGGATACTATAGGAGATTTGTGAATAGGTTCTCAATAATAGCTACTCCAATGACAAGGTTTTTGCAAAAGGATGTCAAGTTTGAATGGACAGAGAAATGCCAACAGAGTTTCAAGAAACTAAAGGCTTTGTTGACTGAAGCCCTAGTTTTAGTACAACCAGAATCGGGGAAAGAATTTGTGGTATATAGCGACGCCTCCTTAAATGGATTAGGGTGCGTGCTCATGTAGGAAGGAAAAGTGATAGCATATGACTTGAGACAGCTAAAGTCACACAAGAAGAATTACCCGGCGCATGATTTGGAGTTGGCCGCCATCGTGTTAGTGTTGAAAATTTGGAGACACCATTTGTATGGCGAGAGATGCCGATTGTTCACCGACCATGAGAGTCTAAAGTAATTGATGACTCAGAAGAAGCTGAATTTACAGCAATGAAGGTGGTTGGAGTTGATAAAATATTACGAGTTGGTGATTGACTACCATCTGGAAAAGGTAAATGTAGTCGCCGACGCTCTGAGTAGAAAGTCATTGTTCACCTTGAGGGCTATGAATACTCAATTAACTATGATTGATGATGGTTCAATTCTAGCCAAGTTGAGAGCTAGACCTACGTTCCTTCAAGAGATTTGTGAGGCTCAGAAAGTGATAAGGACTTGCAAACTAAGGTGGCTCAGTGTGAGGTGGGTGATGAACCAAATATTCGGATTAATACCGAAGGCTGCTTGATGTTCCAAGGTAGGGTTTGTGTACCCAAAGATAATGAGCTTAAGCAGAAGAATTTACGAGAGGCACATAATGGTTGCTTGTCTATCCATTCGGGTAGTGTGAAAATGTATAATGACTTGAAGAAGTTGTACTGGTGGTTGGGGATAAAAAGAAACATTTCTAGGTTTGTTTCTAAGTGTCTAGTTTGTTAAAAAGTGAAGGCCGAACACCAAGTACATTTGGGATTACTGCAACCTGTGATGGTTCTCGAGTGGAAATGGGACCGGGTAACCATGGATTTTATATCAGGATTGCCTTTAAAGCCAAGGAAAAAGGATTTCGTTTGGTCATTGTTGATAGGCTTACAAAGTCAGCACATTTTATACCGGTACGTACCGACTACTCCATTGAGAAATTGGCTAATTTGTATGTTTCAGAGGTCGTAAGACTTCACGGAGTGCCCTTGTCGATTATCTCGAATAGGGATCCGAGGTTTACCTTGAGGTTTTGGAAGAAGTTGCAAGAAACTTTAGGGAAAACGTTAAATTTTAGCACAGCTTTCCACCCGCAAACTGACGGTCAGTCGGAGAGAGTAATCCAAGTCCTTGAAGACATGTTACGATGTTGTGTTCTCAAGTTTCAAGGCAGTTGGAAAAAGTATTTACTGCTGGTTGAATTCGCCTACAACAATAGTTATAGTCAAGTCTGAAAATGGTGCCTTATGAGGCTTTGTATGGGCGTAGGTATCGAACACCCTTGTATTGGACCGAGCTGAGAGAGAATCGAATTCACGGGGTCGATTTGGTCAGAGAGACCGAAGAGAAGGTTAAGGTGATTCGTGACTGCTTAAGAGCCACTTCGGATAGACATAAATCTTATGCTGATTTAAAACGAAAGGAAATCGAGTTTCTAGTTGGTGATAAGGTGTTTTTGAAAGTATCCCTGTGGAAAAAGGTTCTTAGATTAGGTATAAAAGGCAAGCTGAGCCCGCGGTTTATTGGACCTTATGAGGTGATCGAGAGAATTGGACAGGTCGCATACCGATTAGCCTTGCTTTATGAGATAGAGAAAATTCATGATGTGTGCCATGTATCGATTTTGCACTGCTACCAATCTGACCCCTCACACGTGATTTCACCGGAAGAAATTGAAATAAGCCCAGATATGACCTATAGTGAAGAACCGATTAAAATTTTGGATTGAGAGGTCAAGAAATTGAGGAATAAAAGTGTAGCACTCTTGAAAGTTTTGTGGCTTAGACACGGAGTCGAGGAAGCCACGTGGGAACCCAAAGAGACTATGAGAGATCAATACCAGAACTTATTCACCGGTAAGATTTTCGGGGACGAAAATCCCTAAGGGGGAGAATTGTAACAGCTCGATTTTAGGTATAGGCAGAACAGTGGTTATGAAACCACTATTTTAAAGCCATAGAAATTATTTTAATATTATTTTATGTGTGATGACATGATTATAAAGGTGCATGAAAAATTTGGTGAATTAATTTTAGCATTTGAGAGCTTAATCGCGAAAAAGGACTAAATCGTATAAAGTGAAAAAGTCCTATTTTGATAGCTAAGGATGTCAAATAGCTAGAAAACCAAAATTAGGGGTCTTAAAAGGGAAAATAGACCCTAAAAAGAGTGCTTGGCTGGCCATGGGGAGAAGAATGGTCAAAAAGTCAAATTAGGTGGGTTTTGGTAGCTTATTTGACTAAAATAGAAATAAAATAAAAGAAAAATGATATCATCCCTTTTCACCATTTCTTCTCCACCAAAAATTCAGCCTCTGTTGGGGTTTGAAAGCTTGAAATTTTCAGCAACTTGTAACCTTCTCAAGTAAGTGATTTTTAACGGTCTTTCTTGATGATTTTTGTATTTTTAGAACCCTTATTGCATAAGCTTTCAAATGAGAGGACTATTTTGTAAGATGGTTGAAAGTCGAGGGTTTTACCATGAGAGTGTTCATGTTGTTTTCTAAAATTTTATGGAAGAAAATAAATCATGGTTGTGAAATAAGCAACTTTGTGAAGGGACTTCTCATGAAAACCCTAATAGGACCATTTTGTAAAGTTTGTAAAATAGATAATAATGTTGTGAAATATTAGGAATTTGGGGTTGTCATAAGAGTAATTTGGGGTTGGCCAATTATGAATTTTTGAATACCTAGATTAACAAAATGATTAAATGTGTGAATTTTCATCATTATAGATCAACAATTACAAAATTTGGGCCTAAACCGGGGAAAAGTAAAGCTAGTGGACTAAGCCGAAATAGTCACCATATTTTGAATACCGAGGTAAGTTGTATGTTAATAATATAACTATATCTTTATGATGTGTAATTGAGTTGATATGGCCTAAATTGTCTTGATTTTGAATATGGGAATACATGTTGAGAAATTTATATAGTAAAGACTTTCGTTGAACATTTAAAATAAGCTTGGATATTGTACCGTGATAATCGGTGATTGTCTGCTAGTGTAAGACATGTCTGGGACATGCATTAGCCACAGCATGAGAGCCAGTGTAAGACATGTCTAGGACATGCATCGACCTCGAGATATTTAAGCCAGTGTAAGACATGTTTGGGACATGCATCGACATTGATATGAGAGCTAGTGTAAGACATGTCTAGGACATGCATCGACCTCGCGATATACAAGCTAGTGTAAGACCTGTCTGGGGCATGGCGTCAGCTTCTAGTGTGTCAGTGTAAGACCTGTCTGGGACATGGCATCGACACCGATAAATGAGAGCTAGTATAAGACCTGTCTGGGACATGGCATCGGTCTCGCTATGTGAAAGCCAGTGTAAGACCATGTTTGGGACATGGCGTCGGCATCTTAACCCATGTTAAGGCTATTGAGTATCTGGTAGTATTCCAAATGGTTCAACAAAAGGTTTATGATTTATATCGAACTGAGAAAAGTTATGATCATGTGATGAGTGGTATAGGTACCTAATTAAAATGTATGAGATATGGGTTCAATGTATGCAATATGAGTTGTACTGGATGGTGATGAGTACATTTATTTATGGTACTCATGAATAAATTATGAAAGGTTATGAGCATAGTACTTTATGATAAGTAGTTGTTGTTTATTATCATGCAACTTACTAAGCTTTATGCTTACCCCATTTCTTTCTATTTTCTTATAGTGTCGCCTAATTAGCTCGTGGATCAATGGACGTCGGAGGCTTCGATCACAGTATCAATCAAAGCACTTGGTATAGTTAGACCTTTTATTTTGATTATAGCATGTATAAGACTCTGACGTTTGAGTTCTGTATCATTGTTAATTGGCCAATATGTTGGCTTAGTTTAACATTTGATTCATTTTGTATAAGACAATGGAAAATGGCTACTATTGAAAGTTATTATGTGAATGCAAGCTAGCTTTTCATGAATGTGAAATTGTTGGCATGGTTGAATATATGTAATGTATATGGGTCTTAACTATGGTTGTTTGGTCGAGAAATCATATTAAGTTAATCTTTGATAGGTTGGTTGATGTTAGATTTTGTTTTAGGGTGTTAAAGGCTTGGTAGATAGCCTTATATTGTCCACACGGGTAGACACATGGACGTGTGTTTAGGCCGTGTGTGACACATGGTCAGTCTCATAGGCATGTCATTCGGCTGTGTGTCCCTTGGACGTAAAATTTGTAAGTCAAAATGCATGGTAGTAAACATACGCGCAGAGACACGGCTGTGTGTCTCAGCCGTATGGAGGACACGACCTCTGGCCACTGGCGTGTACCTTGGCTGTGTGCCCCAAATTGGGAGCTGACTTTAGAAATAGAATGTCAAGGTTTTTAGACATGGGCTAAGGCACGAGCGTGTCATGGCCGTGTGAGGGACAGGGGCCATAGACACAGGCATGTGTCAGGCTGTGTGAAAACCCCTGTAGGTTTGAATTTAGAATTTAATTCGCACGGGCATGGGTCACGGGCGTGTCCCTAGATGCTTAGGTTGTGTTGTAATGACCACACCGGCGTGTTGCCCTTCCACATGGGCATGTGCCTTGTTTTAAGAGGTATTTTTATTTAACCGATTTAAGGACCCGAGTTGGTTCCAAGTGGTTTCCAATGGATGTTTGGGTTCTCGTAAGCCCATGTTAAAGAAGTTTTGACATAATTCGTAAAAGTTTTAAATTTTTAGCAAGTTTTGGTGACTTGGAACGTTGGTATGCCTGTGTTTAAGTGTGGTAACACCTCGTATTCCGTCCCTTCGTAGGGCTCAGGTACGGGGTGTTACATCTTGAAATGAATAAGAACAACTAAAATAAATCTAAAACCTAAGAACAAAAGAGAATACTAAACTAAATCTTATATAGAAAATATAGGCTAAAGGAATGGTGTCCATATAGGCTAAAGGAATGGTGTCCATAACAAGTGACAAATGAACCTATTTATAGCCTTCAGGTGGTCGTTGTCTTTAACCCTAGGTTAGCTGACGCTCCCGTGATTTAAATTTAATTGCGCAGACCAAAACAACCTTGTTTTGTGTTTAATTTCCTTCACAGAGTAGATTTCGCGACATATCAAGACCTGTGTCGTGACATAGCAATCAATATACTCCTCTTTAGTTATCTTCAGGGGTATGTCGCAACACCTTCAGTCTGTGTCATGACATCGAAGGCAGTCTTGAACTTTCTCCATTCTACTATCTATGTTGTGACATCGAACATCTTGTGTTGCGTCATAGCGACAAGTATCGGTCTAGTATGCCTTCTAAAAGTATCTTGCACACTCACAAGGTGTGTTAGCTCTCCCTTAGGCCTCTTTCGACCCCTAAGGTCAATAATAGACTCAATTTGCATATTTTTTTGAATATAAATAAAATACAAAAACTTAACTAAAACATTAAAAAATGTTTGTATTCAAGCTCCTTAAATATGATAACTAGTTTAATCTGCTACACTGAATTACGATAGATCAGTTATACTTTACCATGTCTAGCCAACTATGCCTAATTATTGTAGCATGTTGTATTTGATATTAAGATAAGGTAAGTTTTGTTTAATGCCTATAAACTTACTAAGCATTCTATATGCTTGCCTAGTTGTTTTTTATTTTCCTTGTAGATCGTCACCTTGCAAAACTCGTTAAGCGAGATCATCTCGAAGGTCACACTATCCCTAATTGGACAGTTATTTGGTCATTTTGTGTCAAGGATTGTGGCATGTATATAAGTTGTCTTGATTTTATCCTTGATGTATGTAAGTATTTATGAATTGAATACGATACTAAAATTGGTTTATGTGATTTAAATGTTGGTCTTGGTATATGGATTAAAAATGCTTGATTTGGCAATTATGATGCCTAGCTGAATGAGTATACTTTGATTTATATGCTTGAAATATGTATGACATATGAAATTGCATGTGTTAAAATGGATTGATTTAGGTAATGTTGGTATGAAATGACTTGGTGAATATGTGGTAATTAGCATTAAATTGTTCAAGTTTAAATGATGTTTATGTAACAAATGTTTTGTTGGAGACTTGAATATAGTTATTGGAACTATTTGGCATGGTTTTATGTATGTTTTGAACCAATTGAAACAAATATTTGGTGCATATATTGTATGGTTTGGTTAGAAAGTATGAAATAGGCATCAAATGGTTCATTTTTACCAAAAACAGGGGCCACATCATGGCCTCGGATTTTGGACATCACAATGTTGCCATTACAGTGAGTCACGTCGTGATAAGCTAGGGCTTGTCATTGCGACATGACATACTGTGTTGGCCATGTCTTGATGAGAACTAGATGAAGTCATAATGTCTTAATGTTTATTTTAATGTGAATTTAGAAACCTAAAATAGGAAGTAGTTATGACCACTAAAGAGAGCTAGTTACCTATGTTTAGATTTGGTTGAGTTTACATATTAGTTCTCCGTTTTTTATTCTTTTGTGCATGTTTATTTCTTTTATTATAAAAACAAATATTTTTTCACTTTATGTTTTTTCATACTATAATTTATTTATGGTACTAATTAGATCTATTTATGTTTAGGTTAATTTTAATTTAGTACTCACCTCCATTGGGTATGATCCTCTGAGTACTTACCTACTTCGTTGTAAAAACTATATTACAACCTGACCCGTATACTTGCGGACACTGCCTCAATTCCATAGTTTTAGTAGTGGTATTAACACTTTGAATGTTAGTACAGCCGAAGGCGGTCAGCCAGCTACCCTTCTAAACCACTTATTTCTATTTGGGACGGATACTATCACAGTTTCAACATACACTTTAACATCAACTATCATACTCTTAACGTACCAATTCTTTCTTACCTGTCTAACTGAAGATCCCTCTAGACATTTCATAAAACATAAGTACTTCTCAAAAGAATATACCTTCAGATCCCAATTCATACAGATCATCTCTTAACATACAAACTTACTCCAAAATAGTTGTTCATAGATATTAATCACTAGCGAATACATACACATTTGGCGAATACTTTCACAAATCTGAATACCATCAAACTACTAATCAAATCATACATTGGTTCGATACCATACAAACTCTCATTAAAAATGTATTACATAGATTATTTATGTGAATTCCACATGACTTTATTTTGGAACCCTAAATACTCAGGGTAACGATAACTCAAATTCTATATAATTTCAGAAGAAGACATTATACAACTCAGATATAACAGATTCCAAATAAATTAGATTCAACCATTACTTAACTCAGATGAACTTGAATTGACAATTTCTTATGTCTTTCATAACCATGAATACACCTATTTTTAAAACTAATAGATTACCATGGTGTACACCCTTTTTAATATACATCTACACACTTCTTTTCAGAACTTCCTTTATCTAATTCTACCAAATTAACCTTAGATATTTCAAAACTTTGTCGTAGTAGTATGTAACACAGAACAATTAGAATTTACCTAGAACTTACCTGAAGGGCGAATAACATACCTTACCAAACAAACTTAGCAGAGTATGCCACAAGGGCCAAACAAGATACGCCATAAAGGCATCATACAATTTTACGTGTTTACTGTCTCAGCAGACTCTCACAGAAGGTGGCATGGGTGTCTTATTCATGGACTTATACATAATTTCATGTATCGTGATTTCCCAATTTGATTTACACATTATCGAAGGCTACACCATGAACATATATACAAACATATCTTGGCATGGGTCTCAACTATATGGGCTTATACACATTTATGTGTCATGATCTGTCCATCTAGTCCTTAACTTGTTGGAGGCTCCACCATGAATGTTCTCATATCATACAATGCCATGGGTCTTAACCTCTTGGTCTTACACTTAATTTTATATTGTGACCTGCCAATCTAGTTAGAAATATTACTGTCACATCAGAGGCTTCACAAAGTAACATTTGCTTACCCAGATTTATTCACATTCCAGATTGAAATTATACTTTTTGTTTATCAAGTTTTACTTGTATTCTTACCCTTCAACATTCTTTTTCAACAAGACTTTATACATATCATTATAACCCGTATCTTCTCTTTACTATACTCATACACTTACCAATTTTTATAGATACTATTATCTTTTATATATATATACTTCTATTTGAACTATTCATGTAAAAGAGTCAAGATAGAGGCTCACCTAATACTCACCTATTGCAATTCTAAGCTCCAGATTCAAACATCCTTTTCGAATCAACAAGAACAACTATTTACAGACATAGGACCACCATTAAAACTTATTTACATACAAATTAATATCATCTTAATTATTGATAACTCCCATGCAAAACCTTATAGTTACAACTTATTATTCAGATACCACATATAGACTTACTCATTTAGAACTTGACATGCAGAGCTGTAATACTAATTTGCCACGAATTACACTATTATTTACACATTTTTTACACATAACTTTAGCATATTTAATAGTTAAATCAAAGCATGCTAGTAAATATTTAGGTTTTCATGCTTAAAGTAGTAGTTTATGCATTTTTGGTAGTTTTTATTACATTTTATATATCTAAATAAGGTTACATTGTCTTGTAGGACAAATCAGAAGCTAAAGATGCATATTCGGGCTGAAATTGATGCCTATGTCTTAATACCAAGACACCAAAGTCGCAACATCGAACACAGAAGCAAAAACAAAGTCTTGGAGTGAAACTACCATTAGTGTCGCGACATTGCCCCTGCTTTGTCGTGACATTGGATTTTATGTTGCAACACCGCTTCTACAAAGCCTAAAAACCCTTGCACGTGACATCTGCATTTTTTAATGCAATTAGGAGTATTTTTCCTAGTCAAACTCTAAGTACTTCAAGGATAATTTAGGCACTTTAATATTCCAAGTTTAGCCTATATAAAGGCTATTGTAATCAATTTAAACACACAATTTTGGGGAGAGAAAAATTATTCTTAGGTTTTTACCTTGTTCTTGGTTTCTACTTAGTTTATTTTATGTTCTTGTAACCGAAAGATCCTATTCTGAAGTGAGAATTTTGTGAGAAGAGATTGTTCTAGAGCCACGTTTTCATCAATAAATCCATGAGCATTTCTTTCCTTTATTCTATTCTTTAAATTTCTTTCCTTAACATTACTAATTGACTGTTTGTATAAAGATTGGAGTCAATTTATACTTTACCTATATTTCTGCATTCTTCAATTGTGCTAATCTTATTAATTGCTTGATTGATAGAGTTCATTTGGATTGGTTAGATCTGTTTGAGTGTTATTGTAACACCACTAACCCATATTCGTCGCCAAATTTAGGGTTGCAGAGTATTACCCAATAATAGTAACCTAAAGTCATTCATTTCAAAACATTTCAAAAAACTTAGCATAAATCTATTAATATACAAGCATATTGTCCCTTATTTGAGCTTTTGAGGCCTTAAAATCACTTTAGAAACAAATCGGGACTAAATCAGAAATATTTGAAACATTGAGGAAAAAGTTAGAAAAATTCAAATTGCAGATATCACACAACCAAATGGTCAGGCCGTGTAACAATCGAAATAGGGACACACGACCGTGTCCCAACCCATGTCCATGCCCATGTAACTCTCTAACTTGGGTCACAAGGTCAAGTTACAAGCCCATGTGCTAGGTCGTGTAACTCTAGAAATTTCCTCACACGCTTGTATGCTAGGCTGTGTGCTAGGCCGTGTAACTACTTGACTTGAATGCCTTTAAAACTTACAGAGGATGCACGACCGTGTCGCATGGTTATGTGTCACACACGGTTGAGACACATGCCCATGTCTTAAGCCATGTAGACAAGAAATTGGCCAAAATCAAGCCATTTCCTTCATCCATTTCAAGCATGTATCTACAAGCCATTTACAACCTTAACCAAGGCAATCAAAACATACCAAAACATGCATTAAAATGAAAATTTAAAAGACCAAAATCTGTTCAACCAATATGCCATATAGGCACCTCAATCACAATCAAACTACCTTACTTAAACATATGCATTACCATACTTAAAACATACACAGCTAATTCAATATAATCTTAAAGCATATCATAATTGAGACCACAAGCAACACAACATGGCATACCTTACTAATATCCTAAAAATAACCAACCAATGCTCCATTCATTGACACCACAATTATAACCAACCTAAACAACTAAAACATGTAAAATTTGATCCATTTCTAGCATAGTACTTCATTCATTCTCAAGCCAAAACAAATCACAAGTGATCAATTCCATAAATTTCTAATTGTACTAAGAAGATACCTATTTACAATCTTAATAAAGTACCTAACATCTTAGTTTAGTATTTTTGTCCTAATGTACCATAACAACCTATATAACCACATATACATGCCACAACCCTAAGGAGAACAAGAACTACAAACATCAATGGATAGTGTTAGCTGAAGATTCAATCCGTCCAAAAATCATCAATAATGATCTACAAAATAATACACAAAAACACATAAGCTTATAGAGCTTAGTAAGAGCATAACATATCTTTTAACTTAACAAAATTTAATACAACTCATATTTTACTCAATTTGAAGTTACCGGAGTGTAAAAAGGGGTACGTATGTGCTATTCAGGGGTACCAAAGTACAAATAGGGGCACGTATGTGCAATTCAGAGGGTATCGAATTACAAATAGGGGCATGCATGTGCAATTTAGGGGTACCGAAGTACAAACAGGGGCACGCATATGCAGTTCAGGGTATAATTAATTATAAGTATTTAATTACATAACTATAATGTAAAACATACAAGTAGAAATTCAATTACGTATTGAAATACTATGAACTTACTTTGACAACTAGAGCGTTGAAATGCAATCGAGTTAATCTATGATTTTCGTATTTCCTCGATTTAATTCTGATTGAGATTTATCTTGATTTAAATAAATAACTATATTCAATTAAGTATTTCAATCAATCTTAACATTCAATTCAATCTATAATTCACATTATACATAATTACAGTTTTGCCCCTAATATTTTAACTTTTTTACAATTTAGTCCTTAAATCGTAAATTGAAATTTATGCAATTTCATCCAAATACCATGCTAGCTGATTTACCTAGGACTCATATGAACCTATACAAATCATCAATTCACAATTTTAACATGATATGTTTCTACTTTTACAAATAAGTCCCTAAATGATAATTTCATCAAAAATCACTTTACAAAAGTTGTTTTTTAATAACAAGGATTTTTTATTAAACATTAAATATCTAGCAAACATGTTCATGGAAAAACCCTAATCCTTTAACAGTTTTGCAAATTAGTCTCTGGGCTAGCTAGATTAAGCTACGACGATCTCGAAAACATAAAAATCATTAAAAACGAGACAAAACATCACTTACATGCAATAGAATAGCTTGGCCGAACCTAGCAAGCTTCCATGGAAGGTTTCTTTCTTTGTTTTTTCGGTTAAGGAAGATAGAAAAAAGATGATAGGTTTGTTTTTTTTTCTTAATTTGCATTAATTTATTTATTGATTTACTAAATTAACCTTTGTTATAACATAAAAATCCTCTTATTTAATGTCCATCTTTGTCCACTATTTACAATAATGGTTTATTTACCATATAAATCTTTTAACAATTCAATTTCATGGCTAATATATACCTTTAACTAATAGAACCTACTTTTGCACCTTTTACGATTTAGTTCTTTTCACTTAATTAAGCATGAAACGTAAAAATTTCTTAACAAAATTTTTATACAACACTACTAACATACCATAAACATTAAAATAATAATAAAATAAAAATTTACTCATCAGATTTATGGTCTCAACCACTATTCTGATTTCATCGAAAAATGGGTTGTTACGATTAATAAACCCTAAGGCTGATGACCTTAAACCCTAAACCTTAAACCTAAGCATTACTTAGCAGATCAGTGGTTAGGGAAGAAAGAGCTCAAACCCTACGCTTGACGATCCTAGGAAGTTATATAGGTGTGAATTACGATACTAGGAAGTTATATAGGTGCGAATTAACTTGAATTCAGTATTGTTTATCCGTGAAAACCTTACCCTACCCCGGTCTGAACTACGTCATCGAGAAGTGAGTAGTTCTTACTATCTAGTTAGTGTAACGCCCTAAAAATTATATTTTTGTTTCTGTTAAATTGTGACACACAAGCATGTATCTACTTCGGTGGTTAAGTGTATCTACGACACGACCGTGTGATGGCAAAATGAGGTCATGTATGACATACAGGCTCAGCCAATTAGGTTGTGTGGGCCACACTGGCATGTAGAATTGTGGGACAGGCCATGTGATCCACATGGCCAAGGCCAATTTGGGCCGTGTGGGCCACACGGGCATATAAGCCCATTTTTTTAAAATATTTTGTAAGGTTGCACTGGTCGCCCAAGTTGAGTGTGGACCTACTGTAGGGTCGGTAAACTTTACTTAGACCCCTCATTATGTGATCTGATTGTATGGTGTCTAACTGAGCCTGATAACTGTACTGAACTGAATGTATGTTCTATTATTAGCATATTTGCATGTCATTTATGGTATGTTGCATTGCATCGAGGTGGGGGTATGATGTTTGGAGGAAGTATCTGAAAGGTTCTTAAGCCTATTATCTAGCAGCTCAGCTGCAAATTTCTGATTATGTGCCGCATTTCGGTACAGCATGGTGTGTAGGGCTGGACGGAGATGGTGTGTAGAGGCTGGTAGGTAAGATTCTGTTTTACTGTTTCTACATTATGTATCTGATATGGGCCAAGGCCCTAATATAATTCTGAGCCCAAATTGATTCTGTAATGGGCTCGGGCCCAGACTGTAAATAACTATATTCTGATGTGTTTCTGTATGCATTTTTTTGTAGGGATTACATACTGAGTTTGTGAAAACTGACCCTTTCTGTTTAATCTGTATAAGAAATCTCCAGACCTGAGGGATTAGCGCAGTGGAGGACTCGACTGTGGCCACACATTAATTTTAGGCTGTTTTTGTAAATTTTTAGATTTTATTACTTATTTGGGGTTTTGATGTAACTTAGGGACATTGGAATGTCTGGATTAAAATTTTTGGTTTCTCAAGTTGTTTTACGTTTATTACTATAAGGCATAATAAAACACGGTTTTCCATATGAACAAATGAGTTTTTCTAAAATAAGTGTTTTCAAGCTTCCGCTAAAAAGATATGGATTTAGACATTTCGAAGAACAATTATTTTCACTTAAAATTAAAATAAAGGCTAATTAACTGGAATGGTTTTAACTCGACAAACTAATTTTCAAATTCTATTCCATGTGACATCATTAGATTCGACCATAAAGTCTAAGTCAGGTTTGGGGTGTTACATTTAGTGGTATCAGAGCCAGGTTGTAAAACTCAGCTGTGGATTTGAATTTAAAAAACTTGGTTTTTAAAAAAATGATTTTAAAAAGGTTTGAAATATTTTTGATTGAATATGTGGTACACTGAGTCTGTGGTGTCGATCCTGTAAGTGTTTTGAAAATTTTGATAAGGTTTTTGAAAATATGATTAAGATATTGTAAAACTACTACAGGTAGTACCTTGTACTGAAAACACTATAGATAGTGTATATTGAAAATAGTAGTGAAACTGAAAACTGTAGTAAGACTGCGATTCGTGATAACGAGCTCTAAACTTCTGATACTGTTTTGCATAAAATATCTATTAATAAATATCGAAACTATAACTGATTCATAAAACTGTTAATACAGATAAGCTACGAATTCTACGATGAGCGCATGAGACATCAATGGACGGGGTACTAGAGGCCAAGGTAAAGGCCATAGAGGGGCTCGAGCTACGTCCTCATCTTTTGACAACTTATCTAATCTGAATACGAGCGAGACGCTAGTTTCACCTACTGCTGAGACTAGGTCTCATGATCGCTTGGTCGGGGACGACGCATTGTCCCAGGCTATGCTAAGGATATTGGAGAGGGTTGCTGGGCCCAATGCTGGATCTGGGGGCCGGGGGTAGGTTATGGAACAACTCCGATCTAATGGGGCTGAGCTATTCAGGGGTGTTACTAGAGTAGCCCCTAACATGGCGGAGTACTAGATGGAGGCAACAGAAAGAATCGTGGATGATCTAGACTTTACCCTTGAACAGAAATTGAAAGGGTCTGTTTCCTTGCTTCACGATGAAGCATACCAATGGTGGCTGACCGTTAAGGAGGGCACTCAACCCGAACGACTGACATGAGATTTCTATATGTCTTCTTTCCAAGGTAAATATATGGGGGCAAGCTACATCGATTCTAGGAGAAGTGAATTTTTGAATCTCACGCAAGGAGATCGTTCAGTGGCTGAGTATGAGGTCGAGTTTCAGAGATTGAGCCGCTATGTGCGAGTCATGGTGGCGACCGAATATGAACATTGTGTCTGCTTTGAGGATAGACTCAGGAGCAATTTGAGGGTTCTGATAGCTCCGAGAGGGAGCGTGACTTTCTAGCACCGGTGGAGAAGGCGAAGATCACCGAGGAGGTGGAGTGTACTGAGCGTCAAAATCGGGATAAAGAGAGAGGTAAGAATAAGAGGATTTCAAAGTCCTCAAGTTCTATGATGAAGCCTAAGAAAAAGACCAAACCTGATGGGTCGGTTAAAGTTAGGCCTCCTGTTGCAGCTACTCGGATCTTGCCTTGTCTGCATTGTGGTAGACGCCATCTGGGTGAATGTTGGAGGACGACTGGGGCATGTTTAAGATGTGGGTCTACTGAGCACCGCGTTCGAGATTATCCGCTGAATGCTGATCAGATGTAAGCTCCGGGTTCTGGTACTGCACAACCGCCAAGGGTAGTTCAGCAGCCACCTAAGGGCTGTGGTCAAGCTAGGGGTGGTAACAACATGGGCCGTGAACAGAGAGCACCGAGCAGAGGTGTTGGGCAGATTGAGGTGAGAGAGCTTGCTTTTGCTTATGCTGCTCGTCGCCAAGAGGACAGAGATACTCCAAACGTCATTACGGGTACGTTTTTAATTTATGATGTACTTTATCTAGCATTGATAAACATAGGCTCTATACACTCCTATGTAGCTAGCAATGTGTCTGAAACTTTAGGGATTCCGGTTGAGAAAACTACTAGTGAGGTGACTATTGTGAGTTCTTTGGGGTAATCTCTCTGAGTCAGAAAATTGTTTAAATATGTTTCTTTAGAGGTCCAAGGGATAGTGTTTTTGGACGATCTGATGGAGCTTCCGTTTAGGGAGTTCGATTTAATTCTGGGAATAGACTGGTTGGTCAAGCACCGAGTAAGTCTGGACTGTGCTACTAAGAGGGTCGTTTTGAGAATTGAGGAGGACGATGAGGTAGTTGTGATTGGGGAATGTCGGGATTTTCTGACTAACATGATTTTTACATTGGTTGTAGAAAAGTTGGTCTGGAAGGGATTTGAGGCATATTTGGCCTATGTAAGTGTTGCTGGTTCTAGGGATTCGTCCGTAAAGGATATTAGAACTGCCAGGAATTTTTTGGATGTCTTTCTTGAGGAACTACCGGGTTTGCCTCTGAGCCGAGAAGTGGAATTTAGGATTGAACTTTTACTGGGTACAATTCTAGTGTCTATCGCCCCCTACCGAATGGCACCGAAAGAGCTTACAGAGCTTAAGGCTCAGATTCAGGAGCTATTAGATCGTAGGTTCATCTGGCTAAGTGTGTCTCTGTTGGGAGCACCGATACTATTTGTAAAGAAGAAGGATGGATCCATGCGGATGTGTATTGATTATCAGCAGTTGAACAAGCTGACGATCAAGAATAAGTATCCACTTCCAAGAATTGATGGTTTGCTCGACCAGTTTAGAGGGGCTTCTGTGTTTTCCAAGATTGATCTCCGTTCGGGTTATCATCAATTAAGGGTTAAAGAAGCTGATGTGTATAAGACGACATTTAAGACTCATTATGGACATTACGAGTTCCTAGTTATGCCTTTTGGTTTGACTAATGCACCAGCGTCATTTATGGATTTGATGAACCGAGTGTTCCAGCCCTACCTGGATCGATTTGTGGTTGTGTTTATTGATGATATCTTAGTCTATTCTAAGACTAAAGACGAGCACGATGAGTATCTTAGAGTGGTATTACAGACTCTTCGTGAGAAACAATTGTATGCGAAGTTCAACAAGTGTGAGTTTTGACTTCGAGAAGTAACCTTTTTGGGACATGTAGTTTCTGATGAGGGGATACGAGTCGATCCTCGTAAGATTGAGGTGGTTTTGGATTGGAAACGGTCGAAGATCGTATCCGAGGTTCGCAGCTTTCTAGGGTTGGCAGGTTACTATCGACGCTTTGTAGAAGGGTTCTCCTTGATCGCAGCTCCGTTGACTAAGCTTCTGTGTAAGGGAGTTCCTTTTATATGGACTGATGCATAGTAAAAGAGCTTCGAGAAGCTCAAGACTGTTCTGACTTAGGCTTCTATTTTGATATAGCCTGAGTCTAGTAAAGACTTTGTGATATACAATGATGCATCATATGTCAGTTTGGGTTGTGTGTTGGTGCAGGATGGTAAGGTGGTGGCATATGTATCTCGTCAGCTCAAAAATCATGAAGCAAACTATCCGTCACATTATTTGGAATTGGCCACCGTAGTTTTCACTTTGAAAATCTAGAGGCACTATCTGTATGGTGAGAAGTGCATTATCTACACTTATCATAAGAGCCTCAAGTATCTTCTCTTGCAGAAAGAGTTGAATCTTAGATAGCGTAGATGGGTTGAGCTGCTCAAGGATTATGATTGTACCATTGAGTACCACCCTGGCAAGGCTAATGTGGTGGCTGATGCGTTGAGCCATAGGGCTAGGACCGATCTGAGAGCAATGTTCGCTCAACTTAGCCTATTCGATGATAGGAGTTTGTTGGCTGAACTTCAGGTGAAACCGACATGGATCGAGCAGATCAGAGGTAAATAGATGGGGGATAAGTCTCTTGAGTTGTATTTTCATCAGGTTGAGAATGCTGACACTTCTGATTTTAGGGTAAACAGTGATGGGGTACTTTATTTTCGTGGTCAGATTTGTGTACCGAGTAATGAGGATTTAAGACAACCAATTCGGAGGGAGGCGCATAGTAGTCTCTATGCTGTGCATCCAGGTGGGAATAAGATGTACTGAGATCTTCGAGAGTTATATTGATGGCCAGGGTTAAAGTGTGAGGTTATTGACTTCGTTGCTCGTTGTTTTACTTGTCAAGTGGTTAAGGCTGAGCATCAGTTACCTTCAGGGTTGCTGCAGCCGGTTAAGATTCTGTTATAGAAATGGGAGCGAGTAACGATGGATTTCGTTAGTGGGTTGCCTCTGACACCCTCTAAGAAGGATTCTGTCTGGGTCATCGTAGATCAATTGCCCATGTCTGGTCACTTCATTCAGGTTAGGACAGATTTTTCTCTTTAGAAATTGGCTAAGCTCTACGTATTGGAAATAGTGAGATTACATGGGGTACCCATCTCGATAATTTCAAATAGAGATCCTCGTTTTACGTCTCGATTGTGGAAAAACCTACATGAAGCTCTGGGTTCAAGATTGGATTTTAGTACTACTTTCCATCCTCAGACAGATGGCCAATCTGAGAGGGTGATTCAGATACTGGAAGATATGTTGAGGAGCTATGTGATTGATTTTCGAGGCAGTTGGGAGGAGTACTTGTCATTGGTAGAGTTTGCCTATAATAACAGTTTTCAGTCTAGCATCTAGATGGCACCTTATGAGGCACTGTATGGTCGTAAGTGTCACACTCCTTTATGTTGGACGGAGTTGGGCGAGCGACATGTTCTGGGTCCTGAGTTGGCTTCTGAAACTGAAGATAAGGTTCGACTATTTAGGGATCGACTGAAGGCAGCTTCTGATAGGCAGAAGTCTTATGCTGATCTGAAGAGACGTGAGATTGAGTATTCTGTGGGGGACTTTGTGTTTCTGAAGGTTTCGCCATAGAAGAAGGTTCTAAGGTTCGAGCGCAAGGTCAAGTTAAGCCCTATGTTTATTGGGCCTTACCGAATTCTGAGACGTGTGGGACCTGTCGCTTATCAGTTGGAGCTAGCTCTGGAATTGGATCGTATTCATGATGTATTCGACGTCTCTTTGTTGAGATGCTACTACTCTGATCCTACTCATATTGTTCTGTAGAGGAAATTGAGGTTAGGCCAGACATGACCTTTGAGGAAGAGCCGGTACAGATTCTGGATCGTGATGTAAAGATTCTGAGGAAGAAGTCTATTCCACTGCTAAAGGTTCTGTGGAAAAATCATAGCACTGAGGAGGCGACGTGAGAACCTAAGGATGCGATGCGTCAGCAGTATCCTTATCTGTTTTGGTCAGGTAAATTTCGAGGCTGAAATTTTCTTTTAAGGGGTAGAGTTGTAACGCCCCAAAAATTATTTTTTTGTTTCTGTTAAATTTTGACACACAGGTATGTATCTGCTTCAATGGTTAAGTGTTCAAGGAAGATGTGAGAGGTCCCAAGTTTAAGCTTTGCCTTGGGAAATTTTTGGTATTTTTCTGAATAAAGCCTTGACCTTGCACAGTAGCCTTTTATTTAATTGTTTGTAAGTTTATATCAGAATGGGCCTACTGGTCTGGTGGTTAAGGGGAATGTTAGGTTGCTGTGGATCAAGAGTTCGAATCTCTGCGTTGGCAATATTTTTGTTCGGCTCTGAGCGAGAGAGTTTCAGTTGTGATAGAGTTCTGGGTAGTGGGGAGTTAGGTTCAATAAATTAAGGGGAGTTGAGATAGGGGGTTACCGAAATCTCTTATTGGATTTTTTTTTTGGCAAAAAATTCTGTTCTCTCTTCTGTCTCTCTGCCGAAATTTTCACTTCTCTCTCCCTATCTTCTTTTTTTTTTGTTTTCTTTACCAAGGGAAAAACCTCCTTTTTGGTGCAACACTTAATTGTGCTTGATCAGTAAGTGGTATTTTTGCATAGTTCTATCGTTATTTCGATTAACCAATTAACAGAAGGTTCATTTTTACTCACGTTTAGGTGCTTCTTGAAGGTTTTAAATGGGTTTTGAAGTGTGTGGTGACTGCTGGTTATCGTATTCGTCTTGGTAAGATTTTGAATCGTCGATTGGCTTAGTTCTCAGGTTTTATGTTTAGGGTTTTGATAAGAATGGTTTCCATAATCAAAATTGATCGGGTTTTTGAGTGTTGGTTTATCGTTTGTTAGGTTCTGGAGGACTCGTGGTTGTAGTAGCTTCGAAACGAGACCAGATGTGTACCCAAAAATGCAAAAAACAGGATTTTGCGAAAGCCAAAAAAGTAAACTGTCGACGACACATAGATGTGTGGATACCCGTATAGTAGGCCGTGTGTGGGGACACGGCTGTGTGATCGATGAGTTAGGCCGTGCGTGCACGGCACGGCTGTGTGATGGCCAAATGAGCCCGTGTATGACACACATGCTCGACCAATTGGGTTGTATCGGCCACACAACAGTGTTGGCGCACATGGGTAGTCCACATAGGCGTATGGAATTTTGGGCCAGGCCATGATATCCATACAGCCAAGGCCAATTTGAGTAGTGTGGCCCACATGGGTAGGCCACACTGGCGTGCAAGCCCATTTTTCTGAAATATTCTGTATGGTTGCACGGGTCGCCCAAGTTGACTGTGGACTTACTGTAGGGTCGGTAAGGTTTATTTAGACCCCTAATTATGTGATCTGATTGTATGGTTTCTGACTGAGCCGGATAACTATACTGAAGTGAATGTATGTTCTATTATTAGCATATTTGCATGTCATTTATGGTATGTTGCATTACATCGGGGTAGGTTGATGTTGTTTGGAGGAAGTATCTAAAAGGCTCTTAAGCCTGTTATTTGGCAGCTCAGCTGTAAATTTCTGATTATGTGCCGCATTTCAGTACAGCACGGTGTCTAGGTATGGGTGGGTTGATTTAATATCCACATGGTGTGTAAAGGCTGGTGGGTAGGATTCTGATTTACTGTATCTGCATTTTGTATCTGATATGGGCCAAGGCCCTAATATAATTCTGAGATTGTATCTGAATGGGCTAAGGCCCATATTGATTCTGTAATGGGCTTCGTCCCGGACTATAAATGACTGTATTCTGATCTGTTTTTGTATGCATGTTTTCTGTGGGGATTACACACTGAGTTTGTAAAAACTCACTTTTTCTGTTTAATCTGTACAGAAAATCCCTAAACCTGAGGGATTAACACAGCGGAGGACTTGACGTGGCCACACGTAAATTTTAAACTATTTTTGCAAATTTTTAGATTTTATTACTTATTTGGGGGTTTTGATGTAACTTATGGACATTGGACTATCTGGCTTAAAATTTTTGGTTTCTCAAATTGTTTTACGTTTTATTTCTACATGGCATGATAAAACACGGTTTTCCCTATGAACAAATGGGTTTTTCTAAAATAAGTGTTTTCAAGCTTCCGGTAAAAGGTATGGATTTAGACATTTTGAAGAACATGCATTTTTATTTCAACTTAAAATAAAGACTGATTAACTAGAACGGTTTTAACTCGACAAAGTTGTTTTCGAATTCCATTCCATGTGACATCACTAGATTCGGCCATAATGTCTAGGCCAGGTTTAGGCTGTTATAGTTAGGTTAGGAGAAGGCTGAGAAGCCCTACTATGTTAATTAGTAACCAACTATTTAGAACCCTACATCAATAATTAATTAAGTAAAACAATTGGATTTAGACTGAAACAACTTGCGTAGTCAAAACAATGAATAGGAGAAGTCGATACATGAACTTAGGAGTAGATTTAGGTTTAGTGTAATTTATTTGGTTATTATTATTGCCATCCTGCTTTTAGATTAACACTACTAATTTGTGACTTAAGTAGACTAGTAGTTATTTTTAGTAATTGACTTCATAATAGTTTTCCCCAAACTGCAATCCATTGGGTATGATCCTCGGAATACTTACCATGTATTTCATTGTAAATAAACTAAATTTACAACCTGACCTATATACTTGCAGATACTGCTTCAATTCCATAAATTTTGTAGCAGTATTTACACTTTGGACGATAGTACGTCTAGAGGCAGTCAAATACTTACCCAGTGGAACTTAACAAGTGTCACGCATTTCAGAATTTACCTTCTTACTGGTTTACAGTTTTTGAAAAAAATATAAATGAGTACCTTGCATTTACAAATATCATAGTACTCTATCCATTTGGTTCCTAACTAGGTTACTTTACAACCTAACTAGCACAGTACTTTAGACAAACGAGGCGTACTATACCTTTGGAGATAACTCATACCATACTTACCCCTTTTCAATTAACACAATCTTTTCCTTTGAATAGTAAAATATCCTGAAATAAAATCTTCACTTACTTATAGGGCTGTTACTATACGTCCATACATATATGCCAAAATAAGCAATTGGGCAGATTATACTTCACTAAACAGATTATTTTACTACTATACACCTTAATCTTAGACGCTCTAGACCTGGGGTGTAACACTTTAGGGCCGCTTATAACCTTAGGAATAAGAATCCGAAGCTTACACAACTCATGAAGAAGTTACAATCCTATGAGTTGATCTTGAACGACGGTCAACTGGCCTGAAAAACATAAGCAAACTTAGCCATTGCTTCTTCCTATAAAGGTAAGGGAAAGCATGCTAAGAGAAATAAGGCTAAATCCATTGGGCCACCTAAAGTGGAAAGGAAGAGAACCAAGAAGCCTAAAGACTTATCTAAATCTAAGTGTTTATTTTGCAAAAAAAAGGGCAATTTAAGGCCAATTGCAATGAGTGGATGGATTACCTAACCACTAAGGGCAAATGTATGAAACTCTTTATGATAGAAACTTTCTTAGTGGAAGATTTAATAGACCACTAGGTCATTGAATTTTGGAATCACTAACCATGTGTGTGTTTCTCTATAGGGGTTCGAGGAAATGAAAGATCTTTAAGATAAGAGTCTATTGTTCCGGATCGAAGATGGGACAAGTGTGGCAACTAAAGCATTGGGAGATGTACATATTTTTTTTGTTAATTTTAAAATGATTGTTTTGAAAGATGTTTTCTATTTATCAAATTTCAGAAGAAACTTAATTTCTGTTGCATGTTTATTTAAATATGGCTTTATCATGACTTTTAATAATAGTGTTGCAATATTTAGAAGTCGTACTCTTATCTGTAATGGATAGATGTCTAATAATCTTTATTTTATCAAACCAAAGATGTACACATTGTTTGAAATTGAATTAGCGAATAAAAAATTTAAAACTTCTTACTCTAATGAGGCGTACCTTTGTCATTTGAGAGTTGGTCATGTTAACCAATAAAGAATAACTAGACTTGTGAAAGACAGTAGCTTAAGTTCTTTTAAGAAACTTGATCTTCCATAATGTGAAAATTGCTTGGAAGGTAAAATAACTAAGCAATATTTTAATGCAAAAGGGATGCGGGCCATGAAACCTTTAAAACTTGTACACTTTGACGTATGTGGTCCCATGAACATCATTGCAAGAGGTGGTTACAATTATTACTTAAATTTTATAAATGATTATTCCAAATATGGTTATATGTACCTAGTCCACCGCAAAAGTGAAACATTTGATAAATTAAAAGAGTTTCGTGTGGAAGTGGAGAAACAATTAGGTTTACCCTTAAAGAACTTGGTTTTGATCTAGATGAGGAATATTTATTAGATGAGTTCTTAGGTTATTTCATAGAGAATGAGATATTATCCCAATTAAATACATCGAGAACTCTACAATAGAATGGGGTGATACAGAGAAAGAATTGAACTTTGTTAGACATGGTTCGATCAATGTTAAGTTATTCGAAGCTGCTAGTCTCTTTTTGGGATAAGTCTGACAATGAATGATGTACCAATAAGGCTGCATCTAAAACTCCAAATGAATTGTGCCATGATAGGAAGGCAAGTCTAGACCATTTAAGGATTTGGAGATGCCCAACCCACATATCAAATAAAAATACGAGAAGTTGGATTCATGGACAATGTTGTACGTGTTTGTCGGATATCTTAAAGGAATAAAAGGGTTGTTTCTTTTATAACTTGAAAGAGCAAATAATTATAGTGTTGGCTTATGCCACATTCCTTGAGAAAAACTACATGAACAATTTTAAACCTTAAAGTAAAGAAGTACTTAAGGAATTTTTGAGAAATACACAAAGTCATATAGTAACAGTTCCAAAACCAACTCCTAATGATAGACCTACAAACAATTATCAACACATGAGCTTCGTTGCAGTGGGAGGGTCTCTTGCAGGCTTGAGTTCTTCTAATTTGGTAGAAGTGTTTTAAACATTGATTCTATCGAACAAGAAGATGATGGCCTACTCACATTTGACGAAGCATTGCAAAGTGTTGATTCGAAGCTCTAGGGAAATAACTATGACAACTGAGATGGATTCTATGCAATCCAACTCAATTATGGGATCTTGAAGACCTACCGAAAGGGATAAAACCCATAAGGTGTACAAGGCCAGACTTGTAGCAAAAGGTTATACTTAAAAAGAAGATATTATTACATAGAAACCTTCTCTCTGGTTGTCATGTTCAAGTCAATGCACATATTGTTATCCATTGTAGCGACTCTCAATTACGAGATCTGTAACACTCCTTACCCGTGTCCAATGCCGGGATAAGATATGAGGCATTACCAGACTTAAATGCAAACGATCATGCAATCCGAGCCATAAAATTTCATTCCAAATTAAAATCAATCGAATATATTCATAGTGTCCCTATTATGGGTCTACGAGGACCATAGCATGCATTTAAAATGGTCTCGGACTAAACCGAGAACTTTGGAAAGTTTTGGGAAAACTTAGAAATTTTTCTCATAAAATACGGTCACCCGCCCTTATGGACACAAAAGCACGCCCGTGTCCTCAGGCCGTGTAACTCTCTGTTTATAACGTTAGCACACAATCTGAACCGCACGGACAGGCAATACGCCTGTGTCACCACGTCGCGTCCCTCACACGGATGAGACACACGGTCGTGTCTCAGCTCGTGTGGCCAACACTTAGGCTATTTTCCAAGCCTTCATGTTACCCACAATCCCTTACATCTATATACACGTCATAATCACAATTCATAGCAACATTTTAATGATTAAAACACTTTTTATTAAGACACAACATGAAATTTTTGAGGCATCATACAAGTTTTACATATCCTCACATTATACCGATTCTAAGCATACCAAATCTCATTTATTTGACCAAGTCAAATACTTTACCACTTATTCTCTTATACCATGATTATCAACTTATCCATGCAACATTCACGTTCAAGGAATTATTATCTTGCTTGCCCTATTATACATTAACCATGGTCATGACCACTTCGAATGATCATGAAGCATTCACCACACATGCATGTCACAACACCAATCATGCATGGCCAACCATTATGCTCCCATCATTTCATCACAAATATTATAACATAGCATGGATAGATAGATTTACAAACCATACTCAATATGAGCCATACCCTATGGCCATATACAAATAGATCAAAATAAGCCAATACATTTGGCCAAATCATAGAACACATATCATAAAAACTAATTCCTATACATGCCAGTCACTTGAAACTTATCAACCTATGTATCAATATCCCAAGGTGATAGCTTGGTAGTGTGATGTTGCCTCCGATGTTTTCCAACCTGGAGCTGACCTGACAACATTAAAAGAAATGGAAATAAGGGAGTAAGCTTTATGCTTAGTAAGCTCGCATGAGAATAATAAGCAAGGAATTAATATGCTATTTCAATTTCTCTCTATTTATTAAAATCCAGTCAAGCTATTTTCTTGAGTCACAGTTACTAAATCATTTATATCTAGAGCTATAGAACTCCAAATTAAGGTCCGTTAATTTTCCCAAAAACTAGACTCACATATATTTTTATAAAATTTACATAATTTTTGGTTTATCCAAAAGTACAGTTTATTCTTTAAAGTTACCCTTGTTTTGTTGTTTGACAGTTCCGACCTCTCTTCACTAAAACTTAATTAGCTCTTAGTATGGGATTCGAATGATGTTCTAGTCTATTTCTATTGAAAATATACTCATTAAAGACTTATTCAGATGAATTCTAACCTATAATTATTTTTTTACAATTTATAGTGATTTTCCCAAGTCAGAACAAAGGATTTCGAACTCATTTTAACTCTGTCTCACAAGAATTTGAATATCTCATAATATTAAATTATTTTTCTTATATTGTTTCTTCTATGTGAAACTAGACTTAATAAGCTTTAATTTCATATTTAATTCAGTATTTAATTCGAATTCCACAATTTTTGGTGGATTTTCAAAGTCGGACTATTGCTGTTGTCCAAATAGTTTTAGAGCAACAAAATGATGTTCATCATAAGATTGCCATAAAAATATTATTCAGATATGTATCATTCATCTATTTGTATTCTTACCACAAGTCCATTTCATTTCACATGTCAAACACATGTTCATGGGTTTCGAGGTACCTGTGCTATCTCTTAGCACAACCATTCATCCAAACATGACAATCATATGCATCATACTAGTATTATCTAAGCATAGGTGAGTTTATCATTTCAAGTATTTCCATTTCTATTTCTCATGTTAAACCGTTGAATTTCTTGGGGATCTCAATGGATAGCCCATTTACCGTCAATTCATACAAGTGATCATCTCAATACGCACTCCCGCGAACCTTACATCTTATGGCGAGATTACCAGTCCAGGCTAAATCCCCTATAGAATAAATTCATAGAACAATGTCGGGATTACCAGTCCAGGATAAATCCCTTTGAACGATAATTGTTCTCATAAGCTCGGATCTGAATTGGCAGTCCAAGCTAAATTTAGTCTTCAATCGGATTACCCATCCAGGCTAAATCCGTAATGCACACATATTCTTCGGGAGACTCGATTATTCAAGGAACACCCATCCGGACTAGATCTTTTCTATACTGAGATCTATGGATTACCCGTCCGGGCTAAATCTTTTACTGTAACACGTGCAGGATCTCATATCATGTAAGAAATGATATATCCACCAAATATCCCTTTTTATTCAACCGGGACACTTTATCAACTTTTCATTAGTACAACCTTTCCCATGTATTATTTCACAATTTCTATCAACATTATAATTCATGCATGAATAGACATTTTAATGTTTATTTGAGCATTAATTCATACAATAAAAATAACATATCACCTAGTTTTCATACAAACTTATTCATTTCATTTCAAATGTCAATTTCCATCAAATTTCCATTAACATCAAATTCAATACAATAATAGCAAGATATCTTTCATATATAACAATAATAACATGAATAATATGCTCATTAAATCACGCGAACTTACCTCGAATACAGAAACGGCAAAATTACCATTTTAGTCAAAAACTTGTATTTTCCCGATTTAAGCCCGAATATCGATTTCCTTTATCTATCATTTCAAATTTATCCTATTTAGGACACAAATTATTCAAATTGACCCAAAAATCATATTTTTAAAAATTTACAATTTTGCCCTAAACTTTCACATATTTGCAATTTAGTCCCTAGGCTCGTAAAATGGAATGTGTTCAATTTCTTGATTACCCAAGCCTAGAAGAACCATATTCAAGCTTATGGAAGCCATATTTCTCATTAAAACAGATTTTTAGTTACCTATTTTACACCTTTTTTAATTTAGTCCTTTTTAGGCTTTTTCATGATAAATCACATAGTAAAAGGTGTTAAATACACTCCAATCTTTCATATTCTACCATTAAACATCAAAATAATAGCATGTAATGCATGGGTAAATTTTTAAACATAAACCCTAGCTCAAAATAATGGTAGAAATGAGTAGAGCATGTTACCGGGATTTTAAAAATGCATAGAACGTTAAAAACGGGGCTTGAGATCACTTACTATTGAGCTTGAAAGCTTGGAAACCCTAGACATGGCTCCCCTCTTGATTCAAACATCCATGGGAGGAAGATGGACACATTTGGATTTTAATTTTTGTCTTTTAATTCATTTTACCCTTAAATGACCAAAATGCCATTTTTACCATTCTTTCAAATTTTACCCTTCCAAGCTCATTTTTGTCCAAATTTTTAGAACCTGGTCAAATTACTCTTTAAAGACCTCTAATTAATAATCTAATTCAATTTCATGCAAATTGCTTCTAGAACACAAGTTTTACAAATTATTCGATTTAGTCCTTAAAGTCTAATTAAGCACTTTTCACATAAAATTTCCTCATGAAATTTTCACACAAGCATAGAGACATATCATAAACCTTATAATAATCATAAAATAATTATTACTATTTTAGATTTGTGGTCTCAAAACCACCGTTCCGATTAGGCCTTAATTCGGGATATTACAAGATCTTGCAAATGGATGTCAAGACAATATTCTTAAATGACTATATTGAAGAAAGTTTTTATATGATGCAATCCACTAGGTATATAGCTAAATAAAATGAGCATAAAGTTTGTAAACTGCTTAAATCTATATATGAACTTAAGTAAGCATCCCTCTTATGGAATCAAATGTTTGATCAAGCAATCAAAACTTTTGGATTTGAGTAAAATGTAAATGAACCTTGTGTTTATAAATGTATTAGGGATGGAAAGGTGATCTTTCTCGTTTCTACTAATTGGAAATGACGTAGGAACATTATTATCGGTTAAATCATGGTTAACTCAATAGTTTAGTATGAAAGACTTGGGAGAAGTTAATTTTGCTTAAAGTATTTGAATCTTAAGGGATCAAAAGAAAAAAAATGATAGCATTATCACAAGCTTCATACATAGACAAGAGAACTCAACCTTCTGTATTAAGATTTCATCTTTCTTTGGAAGACTGTCCTAAAACAGTGGAAGCAAGAGAAAACATGAGAAAAGTTCCTTATGTTTCTACAGTAGGAAGTCTGATATATACTATTTTATTCACATGCTCAAATATTTTCCAAATATTTGTTTCACAGTAGGATAGGTTAGTTGATATTAAGTGAATTGACCCGCTACGCGCTTGTGCGTAGAAAAACAAGCAATTTTATAAGAACTTTAAAAGAGCGGGTTTTTAACTGCAAGTAGACATTCTCATTTGTAATATTTGTAGTGTTACAATGGAATATTAGAGTATTCCAAGGATCGAACCCAAAAGATTTCCAAGTGGGTAAATGCATTTATCAAGTTAATTACAAGTTAAATAATTACTAATCTAATGAAGCCATAAATTATTACTGCAAGTTCAAGTAAAATGATTTATAAACTCAAATTAAACTATTAACTAAACTAAGCTAAAATATCTTCCTAATGTTTTAGATAATGGAAATGATTAAACGATGGTGGATTGATTAGTTGAGTGATAATTAAACTAATGAACCTACATTGATTACATTGGTCGCGACTCCTAGCTAGAAATATCCTCTCGGTCTCATCCTAGACTAAAAGATACCACCTAATATTACCTCTCGGTCTTATGTAGGCATATACGTTACTTCCTGGGCTTATTACTTGATAGGATTATATCAAAACTGTCTAAGGATGAACTCTCCTTGTAGTCTCGTTTATCTAGGTCTTTCGCTAGAGGCATCAATTCTAGCGTATTAAGCATTTTGATATAATAGAGAAACCAATCAATCAAGAAAAGACATCAACTTAACCTAACAAACAACCAAACAATCAACAATGCAACAAATTCATCACATACTCAAACTCAAATTCCAAACAAGCATTTTATCAAACATATTGTAAGCATAAAATGAAAGTAAAGGATTTAAGAATCTGCTCATTCAATTGATGAAGATCCATTGAAGCCCTAGAGTTTGTTCTCCCTTGTTTTCAAAATCTTTAACAATAAGGAAGAAAGAAAACTATCATACTGAGAAAACCTAACCTAAACTATGAAAACCTATGGTTCTTACAATACTTTTTCTTCATCTTCAGGCTACCGTCGACTCCCTATAGCACTTAACTAAATTGTTAGGTTCCCTATGGCATGATTGGCCAATTTGGGTCTAAAAAATGGCATAAAACTAATAAAAACCATTTATTAACAAAAAAACTAAAAAAAATATAAAAGACACTTAAATTTCTTGAGAATAAGCTCCTCAAATGTATTAGAGAGCCTAATTTGACTATCAAATTTTGGTAGATCACGAATCCTGGTCGAAGACACTGGCAAGCAGTTAAGCATATACTTAAGTATTTACGAAGAATAATGGACTATATGCTTGTGTATTCCTTAAGAGACGTTACTCCTATTGGATATACTAATTCTGACTTCAAAACATGTTAAAATTCAAGGAAATCGACATCGGGCTGTGTCTTTGTCCTTATTAGTCGACTTATAGTGTGAATAAGTGTCAAGTAGGGTTACACTACTAACTTTACTAGAGAGATCGAATATGAAGCATGGAAAAAACTATGATACTAGAACAGTGTGGATATGTCTAAATACCAAAGAAACCATATAGGAAAAAAAACACATTGATAAAAAGTATCTTAAGGGAGATAATAGTGATTAACGAAATGATGGATGTAGTCAAAGATTGAATTTGAGGATGAACCTTATGGATTTCTTTACAAGAACTCTATTAGCTAGGAGTTTTGAGAGACATATAAAGGGTATAGAAATGTAAAACATTACTCATCTACTTCATTAGGGAAAGTGGGAGACTATTGGATTTGGTGCCCTATGTGTAGTATTTTCCTCTATATACACTTGTGTTTTTTGAACAAACTAATTTAATAAAATTATCCATAAATTACATTAATACCCTTGTATATTATCCTCAATGGTTTTTACACAAAGCAAAATAGAAGCAAATATTGGCTCAATGGTTATCTAATATTTAACTAATACTAAGCGGTATTACATGCTTGGATCGTAATACAGAGAGACAACTTGTATTAGTACATGCAATTACATATGACCTTGGTCTAATGGGAAATGAGCAAACCGATTGAAAGACTGACATTTCATCTATCAAGTCCAATTAGGGAGGTATTCTATCTTGAGCATCAAAGCAAATCACTACTAAAAGATAGAGACATAGATGTGACTAAATAGATTAATAGTACATCAAACAGGACTCAAATAGAATAGATCATAAATCTATTTATGGATTTATTCACTTGTGACGTTCATAATGTGGTATACCTTAATCCTGAGTGGATGATGGACTCTGTATGAATGACTCGTATACTTTGATATAAGTAAAAGCTTGAGTTCAAATAGATAAGGAATCAAAAGCTGATGTGTATGTAGCATCATTCACAATAGTGGAAATCATAGCCCAAGAAATGGATAAATGATATCCTCTCATTAGCGTTACATGATATATGATAAATAAATGTGGCCACAGGTCATTTTTCTTTGTAATAAACGACTTGATTTCTGTTTGATAGTAAATGACTTTCTACGAAGGAAGATGTAATGGTTACTGTGAGATAAAATAAGATCAAATTGGAAGAATGGATTTATCCCAAAGAGAATAAGAATATCGCATGAGGGTAACACACTTATGACAAGGTCACTAGACGCGCACTAATTAAGTAACTTTAGTAATGGTATGTAATTAGGGAGAGCTCAGTCACGATACTATAATGGAATGACTTCGTGGTTAAATGAATTTATAATTAATAAGAACAAGCTAGAACTTAATTTTAAATCATTTGAGCCTTAATTTAATATGTTCAATCGGTCCTTCCGCTAGCTCGTTGAAACCAGAAATGAATTGTGTATAAAATCAAATGAACAGAAATGGATCAAATTGATAAAGTTAGATAAATGAGTCGCATTTGGAAATGAATGTGTTTTCTCACAAAGTGTAAAAATGAATTGAGAATTAATTTAAGTTTTTTGAATTTTTATTTAATCAAATAATTGATGTTCGAAATTGGAATTAAATTAATTGGTTATTGTGAATCCGTTGAAATGGAAATTAAATATATTTTCTCATATATTCTTTTACAATAAAGTTGTCATGACTTTAATATAATTAGAATTTGTCATGACTTTAATATAATTAGAATTGTGTTGAGAAAATTATTTAATTAAAAATTTAATTTATCTAATTAAATTAAATTAAATTAAATTAATAAATAATATTTATTTTATAGAATAGAAAAACATCTATTGGGTCAGATTCAATTATAAAGTGTTGGCTTAAAAGTCCAAGAAGCACATATAATTAGACTCAATACAACAGAGGCTCAAAACCCTCTCATAATACATATAATGGGCAATAACCCTAGTATATTTAACTAGGGTGTGCCGCTTCCTTCTCTTAGTGAAACTAGGAAACTAGTTTTTCTATCAAATAAGTATTCTTTGTATTCTACTAATTCAACCAGATTATCCTATCTTCCGTATAAATAGATGGCACTGGTAGAACTAAAAATATACAGCAGTTTTCAGTATTGTTATTCTGCCCAAAAATAGTAAGAATTTATTTTCTAAATATAAATTATATTTTCTAGGAATAACCATTCTCCGGTTTCTATTGAGATAGAATTACTTTCCTATTGAAAGTGATAAATTGTTTTTGGTTCTGTGTTTGATTTGTGATTATTCGAGCCCACACTCAAAGAGATTCGTGGCACGAAAATAGCAGAGAAGGTCATTCGGTTGAAAGTCGGGAATGTTAAGAATATCACATACTTATTACTATAAATATCACATATTTGCTCGATTTTTAAAATTTTAATTTCAAATTGTGATAGAAAATCATTTTTAAACCAAATTTTTTTCAACACCAATTTGGGGAAAAAAGTAGCTTAGGTACCACTTGTGACCAAAACAAGTTTAGGTACCAAGATGGGAATAAAGGATATAGTTTAGATACCTTTTTGTGACTTAAGCCTTTTACTAACTATATGTGTTAGATATCGTGTAATGGGCTTTGTGTACCTTATAGTGTACCTTGTGAACTTTCCTGTGTAACCATAGAGAGCTGAACATGTGTCTCCCAATGGAACCAATCATATTGTGAACCTAGGCTAGTTTGCGAACCCTAACTCGATGAACTTTGGAAAGGGATAGCTCCACTAAGACTATGTGATGGCCATGTGGAGATCTAGGGTAATTGATGCTAGTCCCCTTAATATGTCTCATCCTAGGATGTCAGGCCATTGTCACTAACCAAGGTATCAAATCAAACATCCACATTAACGATCTTAGGACACATAGCTAAGGTTGTCATTCCACTATAAAAGGGTCATGCAAATAACTCACGTAGGACTTCTTCTTATTCTTTTTCTCCTCTTGAATCTTTAGACTCTCTCTTAGAAAATTAAAAATCTCTTCCCAACTTTCATGCTCATCTCCCTTATCCTACCTTCGTCTTCTTCCCTTATTTACCTCATTGTTAAACAATTGGTGTTGAGAGTGTAGCTGACATGGCGCGTCCAGGTAGCAGTGATCCTCCTAGTACTGACTTTGATCCTGCCAATGATCAAGTTACATACCTCATTGGTCATAACACCATAAAAAAAATAGAGCAGGCTAGGAAATCAAACTAGGATCCATTGCAAGTTAGTTCATAATATCCCCCTAAAAAACCGAACTAACCCACAAAATAAAAAATTCAAAACCAACAAAACTCTTACCAAGAAAATCCATACCATCAGCTTTACCAATGTCCCTCAATGGTATTATAACACCTCAAACCAGCACCATGCTAGAGCATCACAACGAATCAAGGGTATCGGCACCATCAATTTGGGAATTAGCAGTATCTAAACATGCAAGAGAGAATAAGAGTTATAGAGGAGCAAATGTCCTCTCAGCAAAAGCGATACAAAGAGCAATAGAAGTTTATCCAGGAGTAGATGGATAGGAAAAAACAAAAGGATGAAATAAATGAAATAAACGAAAAGCTCATTAAGGTGCTCAGAGAAAATACGATGAGCCAGGATTAAAATATCAGGTGTAGAAGGGAAAAATCCATCCATTCTAGGCACGATCAGCAACATGCAGGCCAAGGTAAAGAAAATTTAGTAGATGGGGATGTCGATATGGATGATAAAGATATAGCTATGATGGGGACTATGATGATAGTTATAGTCTTTCTAGTCAAAATATTTTTGAGCAAAATGTAACACTTCAAAATTTGTTATAGTATGAAAATAATAGAAAGTTGAGATTTTGTCCTCGATATAGTAAAATAAAGAAACTAAGAAAAAAAATTAGGTGACAAAAAGAAGGAAGTTAAGTGATGATAAAGAAATTTTAATAAAGAGGAATATTGTGATATATTAATTTAGAGTGATGATTAGATCATAAATGTGATAGAAGTTCTATAGCCCAAGTATAAATACAGGAAAAGTTAAAGGGTCAATAGTGTAAATATTTTAAGGGTGGAAGGATCTTGTAAATATTTTAAGGGTGGAAGGATCTAGAAAATAGGAAAATAGGAAAATGGATGAATTAGGACCAAGTTGAATTAATGGGAAAGAAGGAGGGACTAGAGGTGAAAATATACCAAAATGAAATAGGACACATGGGTGGTATTATAGAAATGTGGAAGGGTAAAATGGTGAATTATTGAAAAGATATTTATGAGTAATGGTGTAATTGTAATTAAATGGAAAGAAAAAGGTAAAATGGTAAATAGTCTAAATAAATATTTTTGGATAGATAATTTGATGGAAAAGTGTAGAAGGATGGAGAAAATAAAGATAAAAGGGCTATAAAAAGCCATCAGTCGTTTCATGTTCACCTTAGCTACCATTCTTCATCATTTTCCAACTTTTTTTTTCTTTTCAAATAAGTCTCTTTCAGTAAATACAAGTCAAATAAGCTAGTTTCTTCTAAATTTGTTTAAGATTAGTGCGTGAAAACAATAGAGAAAAGTAGTAGCCACATTAATTTTATAAGAAAAACATTTATGGAAGCTTTGAAGGAGAGAAAATTAAGCTAAGGTTTCATTTCAAAAGGTTAAGAGAGAAATTGAGAAAAGAAATCAAGTAGTTGGAGAAGAGAAAAATAAGTGAATTTGATAGAAAAGAGGTAAGTACCCATGAACTTCCTTATTATTTAAGGATTAAAATGTGAATTTGGTAGAATATGTAGAAAGTAAAATAAAGTATGGAAAATTTAACATATGAAGTGAGAAATTATTATAAAAGAATAATGGAGGTACTATGAAATGATGAAAATATTTAAAATATTAAATATGTGGAATTATGATAACAAGGATTAAGTTGTAAAATTTGAGAATTTATGTGATAAAAAATAAAAGAAGTCAAATGCATAGAAATATGCTATGTGAAATGAGATATTTAAATAGATTATGTGCTTAAAATGTTACAAGGAAGAAAATTTGATTAGATATGATTAATTAATGAATATTGAATTTTTATGACAAAATGGACGAGATTGGAAAAGACACAAAATTTTACAAGAAAAGAATGTAATGGGAAAAGCAAGAATATATGAATGTTGAAATTCAAATTAAGTTATGGAAAATTAAAGAGTGAGCAGTAAACTTGTGAAATTTATGTTAGAGATAGTAAAAGTGAAAGAGTACAATAATTTGTTATGTGAAAATAGATATTGTGATAAAAGTACTATGTATTAGAGAAAATGAAAGAAAAATGAGAAAGAAAGTAAAAGAGAATAAAAGAATTAAATTGAAAGTTTATAAAAGTTATATGTGCTATCATTTGATAATTGAAAAGATGAAAACACTGCAAGATAGATGGTAAAATATGAATCGAGAATTTATCGATTAAAATATCATGTTATTATAAATATTTTAAATTGTGAAAATGGAAATTTAATTGAATTTGACAAAAATATTATTAAATCATGATATTCGTGAAATAAAGTATTCATGTTTAAATGATATAAATTCAGTATTGTGAAATGCCCATGTATACTAGTATTGAACTTCATGGATATAGTTGGCATGCCATAGGAACTTGAGTGCTCAGATGTTTATTGTGATCTACGTGAATTTAGCACTTCGGTGCTTCGTGTTATAGCTATAGCACCCCTAACCCGTATCCATCGCTGGAACAAGGTTACAGAGCATTACCGGAGTTTACAGAACAATTATAGATAATTCATGTCATTTATTATTCATATCCGAAACTAAACATATCATCCCTTGAATGGACCCTCGAGGAAAAATTTAAACATTTGAATCAAGTTGGGACTAAATCGGGAGCTCGAAAAATTTTTCGCAAAATTTTGAAAATTTTCTTATATACAGGGGTCACACGCCCGTGTGAGTAGGCCGTGTGGCTCACATGGCCAAGTGACATGCCCATGTCTCAGGCCGTGTGGGTATTCGATGTGAGGCACACGATCGTGTCGTAGCCTGTGTCCTTACCCATGTAACTCTCTGACTTTTGCCACACGCTAGTGTGCTAGGCCGTGTGGTTAATTTAATTTTTACAAATTAGGTGCAGGTTTCACACAGGCAAGACACATGCCCGTGGTCTAGGCTGTATAGCACATACGACTGAGACACACACCCGTGTCTCTGCCCGTGTGCACAATTCTAAGCATTCTGTTTCTAAATTTTAAGAAGCAAGGGACACATGGCCAAACCACATGCCCATATGCCAGACACACGCCCGTGTGTCTACCCATATGGACAAAATAAAGTGATTTCCTAGCTTTATTTCTCACCCAAAATTTAACCTTCAACCTACAACAACATTTGCATATATTTGCCAACCATTTTAAGTAATATAAATCAAGCAAACGTCATTAACATGTATGAAATAGTATCACATATTCGTATGATCAAACTTACCTACTTGTAATGATTTATATTTTACCCTAATACAATTTAACCAAACCACATACATATAAGCTAAACATGATATATAACCCTATAATAACATACCAAAACAATCAACTTTTAACCATTCCAATGGCTAAGTTACAAAACTATTTACATGCCAACATAGGCCAAGTTAACCGATACATGTCATTATATCAAAATAAGATTACTTTTTAGACCAAAACAAGCTGGAGGATAGTGTGATGATTCTCTGATAGTTCTCCAACCTTAACGAGCTTCCGGACACTATAAGACAGAGAAAATAAAACCTAGTAAGAATTTAATGCTTAGTAAGTTCGTATAACAGTAATTAAACTTACCATTAATATTCATTACAATAGGCATACAATAACATGCTTTCCAACAAATTGACAATTTGCCTAATCACATACACTCAAATAAACAAGTTAGTCATATAATTCACTTGTACAACAAATAAACACGGATGAGCTCATCATGCTACACTCTTTCAGGTATTTCAAAAGTATTTGAGATATAACTCTTTTAATCTTATAATTTCTTATGTCAAAAGTTTTGTCTGTTGAATTATTGAAATATCGATGGATACTCAGTTAGTACACATAAGGTGTACAAAACTGTAAACGTCAATTCATAATCAGGGGTACCTTTTAGGGCACTTAATCAGGGAGCATACTCTCGAGCCACATATTAAGATGCTTAGTTGAGCCATGTAACAAGACGTTTATCCGGGCTAAACATGAAACTCATAAAAGTTTTATTCAAGGAGCTCACAGAGCTTAGCAGATAACTCTGAAAAGTTAATATCAAGGAGCATCGGATAAGGTAACAGGGAGTTCAAGCAAGTCATTTTAGGAAGCCCATAAGAGCTTATATCAGGATGATCACGTAGAGCTGCATTTGTGTCCGCATTATATGTTGGATCACAACTGATCTAATCATGTAATAGGACGCTCACACAGAGCTGCGATAGTGCGTAACACATGCATGATTACTACTAATCAGGGCACTCGTAGGAACTATATAATAGGATGCTCGAGAGGGCTTATAACAGAATGCTCATAAGAGCTATGGTGTGTCCGCAACATATGCAGGAACACAACCAATCAGGAAAAATCCTATATCCATCGAATTTCATTATTCAAGCGGGATTTAATATTTATCGGACTTTGTCAGATATGTAACCAATTTCACATATTTGGCATTTATACAATACACATACATAACATTCAATTTAAACATATAAATATACACAATTTAGTTACACGAACTTACCTTGACACTTGTTTGTGTATGAAAATCTACTACCCCGAAACTTTTTCTTTTCCTCGATCTAGCTTCGAATTTGAGTTGTCTGGATCTATACAAATGAATTTAATTATCAATTCATCACATTTCATATTCAATTGGATTTAATTTACGCTCAAGGAAAAATTACCATTTTGCCCCTAAACTTTTCATAAATTTCAATTTCGTTCCTAGGCTCGAAAAATGGAATTCATGCAATTTTATCCTTATTTCAAGCCTAACAAAAATTTTCATATAACATTTACAGCACTTGTATTTCACAAAATTCAAGATTTTTTTATAGGTTTTACCACTTTTTAATTTAATCCCTAAATCATGATTTCATCAAAATTCTTTTTGTAAAAGTTATTTATCTATCAACAACCTTTCATTTTCTACCATAAATTTCAAATTTTCAACAAATTCATCCATGGAAAAACTTTGTTACTTTGAAAACTTTTAAAATTAATCCCAAAAAAAGATAGATTAAACTATCCCGATCTAAAAAATATAAAAATTACTAAAAACGAGACAAGAAAACATACTTAATTAAGCTTGATTAGTTTCCTTTCTCTCTCCTAGGGTTTCCATGCAAATTTTGGGGATGAAGATGATATAAAATGATATTATTTTATTTAATTATTTATCATCCATTAAATTTTTTCACTTTCCAATTTAGTCCTTACCTTTTTCTAATTTTCCATGGATGATTCATCAAAAATATCTACTAACTTTTCTTTAATGGTCTAATTACCATATAAGGACCTCAAGTTTTGAGCTATTTGATACTTATAGATACTAGAACTCAACTTTTGCATTTTATGCAATTTGGTCTTTTTCATAATTAAACACATAGTTGGTAAAATTTTCTTATCAGAATTTTTATATAACATTTCTATCATAATACGGACCATGCAATAATATTAAAATAATTTTTTTTTTTGGCTTGGATTTGTGGTCCCGAAACCATTATTTCAATTTCACTAAAATTTGGCTATTACAATAGCACTTCAGTGCTTCATGATATTGCACTTTTGTGCTTTGTGTTACAGCACTTCTGTGTTTTGTGTTATCTGATATGTTCCGAGTATCCATTTGGTTCAATGTGTTTAGCATGGGCTAATGGAGAAGTCATGGTAAGTATAAGAAGAGAAAAATGTGAAAAATTATATATGAAAGGACTTTGAGATATTGTGAATGTGTTTAATGGAATTATAAGAAAGATTTGGACTAATATGTCAAAAGTGTAAAAATAATATGTGAAAGAAATGACAAGGGTTGGTGACGAATTATGGAAATTTATGTTAATTGGTGAAACATGATACATGTATGAACAAGAGTAGTAAATTTTATTTGTTAAAATGTAGTCATAAGGACCAAACTGTAAAATAATTAAAAATTGATAAATAAGTATAATAATAAGAAACTAAGATGAAATATGGTAAATAAGCAAATATATGAAATATTAGGAATTAAAGAATTTAATAGATTTTGAGATAATAGGTACTTACTAAGCTATCATAAGCTTAACGCGTTACTTTCTAACGCATAGGTACAAGTTAGACATAGAGCATTGGATTCAGAAAAATCAACCTCAACTTATCTCATTACATCCGCCAACCTTGAAAAAGAGTAAGATTTAAATTCTTTGGTTTAGATATGGCATGTACATAGGTTTGTTAAGGAATTATTAAAGTTAAATGTTAGAAGGACTAAAATGTAAGATTTTATAAATTTTGTTGATTCCTTGAATTATTCAAGATTAAAGTATGCTTAGCTAAGCTAGATAAAGATTGATATTACAAGATGATATTTATGTTTGTGTGGTAAATTGAAATGGTATTATTCAAATACTAAACAAAGGCTTAAAAGGGTAAAACATGAAGGACTTAAAGTGGTAAATTGACCTAAACCTGAAAAGAACTCCAGAATACCAATTTGGTATCGATACCAAGCCAAAAGTATCAATATTTAAGGGGAATTATCGATACCTTGAGCTAGGTATCGATACATGAGCCCTGTTTTGAGTAAAATAAGCCCCTAGAACAAGATTTTACTGAAAAATTTTACCTGAATTGATCTTATATGGTTGGATTATGATAGTAAACCACTAATATGTGTTAAATATGATCAAATAAGAGAGAATTAAATGATTTAGCCAAGACCACTCTGGTACTCAAATCTAGCATTTCTATATCCAATTAGATAGTCGAGTCGGGTATAAGGATGTTACATAAAAAGTAGAGATGTTAAAGAAATATTTACATGATTTTCAAAAAAATGAAATCCTCTAGATTAGTGAAGAAGTATAAAAATGAGTTATTAGCTAAAAAAAATATTGCCGCATCATGTTCCCCTCACATTTAAATTTCCCAAAATGATGTATGATGGTCGAGGAGACCCTCAAGACCATTTAACACATTATGTGAATGACATGAATATATTTGAGGCTTCAAAGAAAGTTAACTGCAAGGCATTTTCAATGACATCGAAAGACTCAGCTCAGGCGTGGTATTTGCAATTGGCACAACCTTTCATCAAGAGTTTCAAGAAATTGGCAAACCTGTTTATGAACAGGTTCTTGAAAAATAAGACATTGAAGCAATCTCTTGTGTACCCTATGTCCATCAAGCAGCATTAGGATGAACCTCAGCCTACCAAAGAACATGAAAGAGATTTAGAAGCTTAATGGGAAAATTGTTTCTTTAAACAAGTTTGTTTCAAGGTTGGCTGATAAATGTTTGCCAGCCTCAGGGATCCATTCCAATGGACAGATGGATATCAAAACTCCTTTAAGCAATTAAAAGTTAATAGTTATAATGATAAAAAGAAATATGTTGATAAATTCAATCAAAACCTATAAAACAAAAACATCTAAATATCAACTTACTTTTGGGTTTACAACAGGAAAAACACTTTTGATTACAAAAGCAAGTATTTGATAAAGCTTTTATCATAAAAAGTGTGCTTTTGTTAGGCAAACGGGCATCATTATAATTTATTTAAGGTGCGTTTAGAAAGTTACTTCGTAATTGGACTTTGATGTAATTGTTTGTAATTATATAAGTATAGTGTGTTTGGATAACCATCATAATTGGTGGGTTCTATTGAATTTGGTGTAATTGAAGCACCCTCAATTACATTTTCCAACTCTTATGGGAGCTAAGAATTAGAGTAATTACATAAATAATTACATTCAAATTCAATTACACCGTGGCTTCCCAAGCACATGAAATTTTTAAACACCCAAATCCAATTATGTTTTATACAAATTATAAAATTTATACTAAAAACATAAATATGTATGAATCTGGACAAACATGCATAAGCAAATTATAAATATTTAAATATTATTTTTAAAAATTATATTATACAAGTCATAAAAATTATATTATAACTATAATTACATGATTTTATAAATTTATTACAAAAATTTAAATAAACAAAAAATAAATTATATTAAAATTTTCAAAGTATAATACTTTATTTTAATTTATTCATTTTGGATAAAAATAATGCAAACTATCCAAATTAATGTTACAAAAAAATTTAGTGCCTTAATATATGTTCGGCTGATTCTGACAAAATGTATACATGTTTGTTCAATTCTCAATTCTATTGATGAATATACAGACTCATAAATATATGACCTAAAAGTAAATACGTATATTTTATAAAATTATAATTATATTATAAATTTTTATAAAAATTTCTAAAAGTTATTCAACATTTTATAAAACTCCTTTTATAAATGTTAAATACTATATATTATTTTATGATATATCATAATAAAAGCTGTATTTTTATTAGTAATCGTATTATTAACTATTTTATTAGATTAACATATTATATAATGATTTGATTTTAATATTTGTTATTATTTAAAAAAGTTTAATTGTATTAATAATTTTTATAGCAATTAATATTTTTAAATTATATAAATTAATATTTTTAATTTAAATTATTAAACTTGGATTCTTTATAATTATAAAAGTTTTTTTATCCAATTACACAACTGTCCAAACGCACCCTTAAGTTCTACAGATTGTCCAATTTCAGGAGGATGCATTCACCTAAACTGGAAGGATAAACCTACAGTTTCTTATAAGAAGAAAGTGTTCATATTAGTAAAAAAACAAAGCTGCACATGTGTTGGGTTGAGTAATCGGATAAGGTGTTTGGGTTGTCATCTCACTTCATGTCAAAAAATTTGATTACGTTTAAAAAAATAAATAAATAAAAAATAAAAAATATATAAAATGAAAGTATATATTGAGTATGATTGTTTCGCATATTTGATTAAGCCTAAATCTAGTGAAATAGTTGAATTTGACATACCATACGAGATTTTATAAAATGCTTATTGATTGAATTTAACAATTGTTTATTTTTTATTCACCTAATTGTTTGAAGTATGCTTGACTAGGAAAGGGGGTTTTGATTTTGAAAGGGATTGATAAATTATTTTTAGCGGATATCATGCTTGAGGACAAACATTGACTATGTAGGGAGAATTTGATAGCAAGATAAATTCGTATTATTAATGTATTTATTTTTGATTAATTATCAAATAAAATACTATTAAATTTGGATTTTTCTTATCAGGAATGAAATTAGTGTGCTGAGTTTAAACTCTTACAAAAAGGGGCTAAATTGAAATAAAAAATAAAGAGGAGAGCTTGATTGAAAGATTGAAGATTTAAAGATGACTGGATAAAATTTGAAGGGTTGAAGATTTTTTATAAAGTGACTGAATAAAGATCGAAATATTTTTAATATTATTAAATTTCTGTAATTAGTTTAAATTCTAATCTAAATTTGATTTTTAAATTTTAAATTATTTAGTGATAATATTTAGTGATAATATTTAAGATTATTTAGTGATAATATTTAAGAAAAATCTAGTTAAATTTTATTTAGTGTGTATAAACCAATTTTAACATTAGTGATAATATTTATCCAACTATTTTATTCTTAAATTTATTTATTTTTACATTTTTAATTCTGTTTTATTTTATTTTTATATTTTCTTTTTTATTATCTTAACCAATTTAAACCTCTCATCTTTTTTTCAACATTTTTACATATAAATTGTGAGCACGATTGTAACTGCGACATCAATTTTAATCACTAAAAAGACGATATTAGATAACCGATCCCTATATATTCAATTCTATTGCTCTATAGGGCTAATTACTGTTATTTTGTCGTAAAAATTTATATTTGATGTGAGAACTTTATTTTTGTCGGAGTTTAATAATTTAATTAAAATAATTAAAATATGCTTAGAAGTATTCAGTATTACAAAAAAAAATGCATATACAGTTTAAAAATAAGTTAAATGTATAACTTACATTAAATATTATAATGGTTTTTCTTTTTTCCTTTTTTTTCTTTTCATTATAGGCATTGTATGTATTAACTTAGCAGACAATATAAAAAGCGTAATCAAATTTTGAAAATGAATCTACATACGGAGATGAATTTAAGCAATAGGAAGTAATATAAAGTATTTTCAAAACATATTTAAAAAAAAAAAAGTTTAGGGGGTAGTAGCGTTGAAGTTCTCACCACATGTATGGACTACTATGCTGCAGTTTTATGCAGGAAGATCTTTTAGGAAATCCAAAAGGTTTTGCAGGCCATGGACCTGTAAATTGTAAGTCCTATCATTGCTCATTTGCACCGACAAGAAATTCTTCACATATACATATATTAGAGAATTAAGATAAAAGGGCAAAATATGCAATTCTGTTGATGTTTTCATGGATTACTACTGCCCAGAGGAAGGGCATCTAATAGAGCTGAATTTGACAAAGCAATTGCACCCCAAGTAAAGCTCATTAGGCTTACATCTATCTAGATTCATGAGGTTGTCATAATCATCATCTTCGTAGACAAGAAATGAGACGGGACAAAGATATAAATAATAACCAAAATATAAGCCGAGCAAGCAGAAACAAAATATAGCTTACTCTTCGATCAAACATGAAGGTGAATTATGACTACTACCGCTACACTGGCCGAATATATCAGGGATTTCATCCCATTTCCTTTTCTCTCTTGCTTCCCAGTATCCTCCGATGTATCGATAACAACCATCTTCATCCTTGTTAAACCATCTTGGCTGCCACCCTCTTTCTTGTAATTTCCTTGCCTAAATCCATGTCAAATCAAATAAATCAAGTGGAGTTAGTTTGGATCCTCAATCTCATCACCATGGTCCCTTGAGGATGAAACTGAAGTTTAGATTAATTGGTTCATGCATGGCATTCAGTTGATTTAGGATTCAATCCCAACATCTACAATCCCTTCTTTTTTCTTAGGTTGCAGGCAACAATGGACAAAATAGTCATCCAAGGACCATTCCAACTCTTTTGTTTACAGGAAAAACACAGGTTCTGTCAAAATAAGTACTAAACAATCATTTCTGTGCTATTTCTCAAGTACCCATGCAAGGCTCAGATCCTATGGCCATTACCCGTTGAACTCAACAAAGAAAACACTGTAAAAGTAAATACCTGTCTTTGTAACTGTTCCAACCGCAGCTTCTCCGCATTTGCCATTTCATATTCTCCGTTCTCCAAGTGTCTCTGGTCTGGCCTCAGTCTTGAGTCCGTTGGAGGCAATTTTTCCAATAAATCAGGAGTTAATTCATTTAAGGATATTGCAAAAGATGTAAGATTGTATCTTGTCTTAGTATCAGATTTGTCTCTTTCCCACAGCAGCACAGCTTCCGTCATTGGGTCATACCCTTTTGGCTTCATAGTTGGATCTCCCAGCACATAATACATAGCTTCATCCCATTTCCCCACCAACATGGCAACCTTATTCCCTGTCCTATTATCTTGCACAAATCCATGAACCTGTAATTATTGAAGAGAAAGCATCAATTTTTTTCTTTCTTCAAATTATGGTCAACCAGAACTGTTAATAATCATTCAATGCGTACAAGGTTTCAAACAACAGTGCACAACTTTGGCATAAAATAGAACCCCAAAATTGTTTTCACTATCACTTTATGAAAATTTTGCATGTTTCTGGCCAACTGAAACCTCTCATTCCCAAAATTTTATAATATTTTAAAGATAGAAGGAAGTAAAATAACAATGAATCAACATATCAATTGGCGTTTAGAACTGCTTCCAAGAGGTAAAAAGTGGACCTTCAGAAAACAAATCATGAGCTTGTCCACCATTACAGAAACTATGTAACTTTATGGAATATACTCGATGAAGCTTGGTTTACCATTCCATTAAGGAGAATAAAATATGACCTGATGGGGATTTCGGTCTATGATAGACTGCTCCTTGAACTTGAGCTTGCAAGAGTAATTGCCACTGCCTTTTATGCGCATGGTACCATAGTGATCACAATAGATTTTACCAAGGATAATGTTGTATATGGACGTGGTAACTTTGCTCCACTGAAAAGTCTCTCCATCCTCAAACTGCAAAGTTAGAATACCAACAGGATCGAGTTGAATAGATCGTCCCCAAAATTTTCCTCTGAGATTGGAATCTGCCCAGAATTTCCATCCTCTACCCTCACAGTGACAGGCAACAATCATTGGGTGGTGACTCACCTGGAAGCAAGCAGCTTATCAAACCAATTGTTAGATTGAATGTCATATAACTACCTCATACAAACTGGCCTATTTCAACCATGAGCAACAGAGGCATTTTGTTTATCTTTCCCTCAAAGTTTCAGATTAATTTAGCCAAGAACAACTTAATCCAACATAGATACCTTTTCAGAGAAGAAACGAAGTCCTTTATCTGGATAGTCAGCCTCATAGGTCTCTCCAAGAAGTGGATTGAAAGGTTTGCACTGCCGACCTTCTGTCGATGCATAACCAGATACAGCAAATGCCGCAACATTTAGAATTCTCATCAAGTCATTTTCCTGCAGAATGTCAACAATCACTGGCACTCAATTATAACAAAAATAAACTCATTAAAAGCTCCTATGAATTCCTTACACCTGGAACCTAAGAAAGTAACTTAAACACCACAGCAACAATTAGACATTTAGCAGCCAAAAAAAGAAAAAGAATACGGACCCACCCTGGACAAGTTAGAAACAATCACAGAGCTGAAATACTAGCATTTTCCTTATTAATTTAATGTCTAATAAACCTGCAACAGAATTAGAATTCTGCATCTACAATTTTAGAGTATGAAAGAAAGGAACAACTTGGAAAGAACTGCATCACAAATATGGACAATTTCTGGAAATTTCTTAGACACTATATGGCATTGAGTGGCCATATATTTGTAAAATGCTAGGGAAGGGACATCATATAATGCCCCTACCACAAAAAATCTTTCTGCAAGGCATCAATATCTATCTAATCAAGCAACAGACCATATGTGGTAGAAAATGTCAGAAAACAATGGTAGTGAAAGACGTTCATAAAGACATTCAAGAGATAAGGTGGAAGCCGCAGGTTACTTTTACTTTTTTCTAATGATATTTCTTTTCCCAAATTCTTGAGATTTTAAAGCTAACAATTCTTTGGAGTAGGAAATTTTATCTTTCTTCATGATATTTCTTCTCCGAACTGCTTTTTACTTTAATGCTAGCAGCATTTATTTTTCCTGGGAGAAAACAATAACACACAATGTAGAAGAAAACCACAGGCATGTCTCAAAAAGTGCATATTATTCCTATCTGATCATACATGAAAACAACAAGATAGCTAGTTCAGTAAGTAAATTGATTAGCTTGGGTCCATTTACATTTTTAGTCTTGTAAAATAATAATTTTATAGTAATTCAAGATTCCAGCAGTAGAACAGATCTCATTGACCATACTGCATTTATTTCCTTGTATTTTCCCAATGTTTGGTCAATCTAGTCTTACCCCATGAAAAGGGTTTAAAGAAAGGGTGGGAATGATGTTTATTGCAGAAGAGTGGTAGAAGCAGATATCTATGCATAAATAGCACATCAAATAAAACAACCCCCTATATACAGTGGAAGGATGTTCCCCATAAAAAGCAATAAAATCTTGAAAGAGGATGGGAAACTATTTTAAAGCAGCAATCTAGGATGAGAAAATCAGGCAATGAAATTATGTACAGGTTCCCCAACAAATCAACCCGCAGAAATGAGTTATGAAGCCAGCAGTGGTGCATATACAGATTTCTCGTTGCGTAAGAGATAACTATCAGGAAAAAGCATCTTCAATTATTACTTTCATTCTTTCATTTCCTCCATTGTTTTCATGCTATTTATTTATTCTGTTAGATGAGAAAGAAATAGTTTAAGAGCCATTGATACTCAATAACTAGTAAAGGTCACTAAGCAACTGTTAATGATAAAGGAGACAACTTCAAACTAAAAGCTTAAAGTGTATTGGCACCTTCTAATATGCTAGTCTACATAAAGTCAGTATATAATCTACCTGGATTAAAGAAACTAGCAGATCATGCTTTAAAACTTCTTTGCCACAAAAGAAAGCAGAGCTGAGGACCTGACCTGCTTTCCCCATTCCAAGGCTCGATCAACCAAGTATGAATACTCCAAATCCTCAAAGCATTTCTGCAGTGAAGAGAGTGGTTCATTAAAGTACACAGGAAGACAGACACCAGATAAATCCTTTCCGATATTATCCTTGATAATAGACCACAAGCCAACTGGCTTCTCTTTCTCCTTTGGTTCTGGCAGGTTATCCCTTCTTTTGACATAAGGATATTGAATGATCCTGATTTCCTTTTCAGGCCCCCACACACAATCAGAAAATGAAGCATCTTTATCAAACACACAGCCACTTCCACTTTCTCTACACCGATAGGAAGCACTTCTTAAAGCTTCTGAAGACAAAAAGTCATTTGTATCAAAATATATTCCATCATCTTCATCTGTTTCAACATCTGCACCATCTTGACTTTCATTATCCGCATCAGAATCAGTTGCACTACCTTCTGACATGACAGAGTAGAAATCTGAAACAGGCAAGAGAGTTGTTCAACTTCTATATCTACAGAACACTGGGTAAGGAAAAGAATCTAATCATGTAACTTCTCTTCATGTAAAAGTCACTTTTCTAGAGTAATTTAGCTAAATCTTCCTGCAGTCAATCAAGCAATCATTCAACCAACATGTGATCTAGGGCTTCCAATCAAATTTCCCACTTAACATTATGAAATAATAATTTGCCTACAAATAATTCTGCAATGCTTAATAAATGTTACACAGACTAACATGTGTAAGAGGGGGAATTACAAAAAGAAATTTACTATAATTAAAAGCAAATCTAACCACTAAATCGTCCACAATATGACTTGCGTTCCTTTGTTTCATCAACTACAGTAGTTTCCAGCTCTATTTTCTCAGTCTGCAAACAAGTCAGAAGATGGAAATTACATATCAAAAGAAAATTTTTACAGAGTTGACTTTATTCATATTCAAGAAAAGACTCATGTAGATAATATAACTTCATAAGACAAGTAAACAAATATGAAAATATAAGGCAATAGGTGAAAAGGGAAAATGGCTCTGCATATCTTAGTAAAATACAACATTTAAAAATAAGGGAAATTTTCGTTATTCTGATAGCCTCCTAAAAATTTAGTCATGCAAGCGTCTAAACCAAATTAAAGTGATTCTTAAATGCTGCTTCAATTATCTTAAGACTAAATTACAAACACCACAATCTATGAGATTGGCAGAACAGACTAATAAAGTGTCCAAAACAAATTCAACTGATTCTTAAGTTGCTGTGTCATATATCTTACATCAAGATCAAATTACCAACACCACAATCTATGATATAGGCAGAACATTAGATAATTCATATCAACTCAAGCTACAAGGGCATATTGGAAGAGAGTTTAAAGAATACAGGTAAATGCTATCTTCTTTCTTCCATATATTTGATTACTGAATCATGCAATTCTACAATGGCAAATCAAATGTACCTCTAATTGCCGCAAGGTGTCCAGTAACTTAATATGTTTGCGTTGAAGGGCCTTGAGCTGATTTTGCATCTCAGAAAGTTCTAAAAGCATTATTGATTCACAGTCTTTAATGACTGCCTCACCAATGCCTTCCTGTAATAAGCGTGACCTTAGCTTATCAGTTGAGATGACAACATCCTCAGAAGGTTGAAAATCATTACTTGACAGCACTCTAGGGAAAAGATCTTTAGCAGCCAGCAAGGCCTCAATCCATGCAGTTCTGTCCTCTCTTGACACACATCGCAAATGAAGAGTCTTTGTTCCTGTGAATATGGTCAGCCTTTTATCATCTGACTTGCTTGCACGAATCGAAGAAACCTGAGCATTAGTTTCCAAACTTTTCAGCCATCTTCCCCCAAAAACAGAATAAAATATGTTAGAACCTAATTTTCTAAGACCCAGTCAAAGTGGTGGAGGATGGCAAGAGAACTACTCATTGTTGAAACAATGATATGAATTAGGGCATTGTCTTTCTTTCTCTTGAAACATGCTTTCTCTTTTCTTTTTTTGGTCAAAGTGTGTTTTAGCTTTCTGATGGGCATCGTCTTCTTTTTTTAATTAAAAAAAAAGTGTAGAACTTGTGTATGTGTCATGCTTCAATAAAGTAGGCTGATTTCGCAGTCTGATTCTCATTAGAAATGATGTCTACTTTCTCATTGATCTTTCTCCAAAGAGTTCATCAGAATGATGCAACTGCAAGAGAATGTCTGGAATTACATTTAGGTGGCTTATTGCCACAATAACGGGAAAAGGAAGCATGTAAAAAGCTAGTCTACTATATAGACTTTCTGCAAATGTTAGTGATCTTAATATTAGAAACCATAGAAACAGACTTTTGCAGAAACAAGTACTTGCATACTTCAAAGAATCCAAGCTTAGAATTTCCTTCTCTTTTTTTAACAATGAACCCAAAAGGATCTTCTCTTTACTCCCACTAATCCTCCAAGAGGTGTCTGAAACTATATTTCGATGGTTATGGCCGCAATAATGGACAAAAGAAGTATGTAAAGGGCTATAATCTACTATATGGACACCCCTCAGGGACTTAGAAATCTCCATATTAGAAACCATACAAGCAGACATTCGCAAAAACAATTATTCCTTACTTCAAAGCATCCAAGCACAGAATTTTCTTTTTTGAGAATTAACCCAAAAGAACCTTCTCTTCTCTATTACTAATCCTCCGATCTTTCGCGGTCTCTAGCTTCGGTCCGATGGGACCTTCCTAGTGGCTCTATTGAAGGAAAGTGGCATAGGAAGAAATAATGCCTAAAGAATTTCCAACATAATTTTCTAGTACTAAATTTCAAGGCATGCATCAATGACTACATATGAAGAATTAAAAATTACGAAAAGGGAAAGTTTATTGTACGTATATTCTTTTTCCTTCAAATAAAATACCGAAAGAACCGGCCCTTTTGCCACGGCAATAAGTATAACATAAAAAGCGGAAATGAAATCAGAACTGAGTGATAAAAGGAAGGGAGAAAGCAAAATAACCTTCAAATGGATTTCACCAAACGGCTTGCAGTGAGTTGTCACCGAGTTAACCCGATTGCTACTCCAGTTAGCTTTCCTCATGTACCGGACCGAGTCCTCGCCGATCACTCGTACACTCTTCTCCCTCGATGGACTCATCAAAATCTTATCAGGTCCGTGAATCTTATAATACGAGAGAACTCCGTCTTCCAAAACGAACCACCGCGACCTCCATCCCTTGCCATAATTCACCCATTTGTACAGGATCCCGGCGACGCCGTGGGCGGCGTTAACCTCTCCCATAATAGGTTCGTCGAATATTGCCATGGAGGTGTGATTCATTACCGACGGCGAGGATCTGTCAGTGTCGGCGTTGACTGAGGAGACTTGAGAGGAGAAACTCGGTTTCGAATAGTTAACTGTTCTGACGGAAGGTTCGATGCTTAGCTGACATTGCGGACCCGATTTGGTAACCACCGGGTTAGCTCGGTCACGATCGATGGAAACCGGAGCAATGCAGCACAGAGGATTCATCTCTTTCCAAACTTAAAACCAATAACAACAACAAACAAACAAATCTTACATTTAAGACGACGACGTTGGATCGGATTCAAATAAATGCCCGGGACAAAGAGAAGCAGCGGAAGAGCAGTAGGAGAAGCTCCGATAGGGGAAGAACCGGGCCGGATCCGAGGGAATGTGAGACCCGATCGGAGCTCGAAACGGAACGTTTTCGAAATGACATAGAAACGTAGAAATATAGAAGGTGAAAGGGGGGGGGGAAGTTACGAGAAGTTATAAAGAAGCGTTGCAGTGCGCACACAGATCCATTTAAGGCAGTGGTCAGTGATTTCAGTATAGGAGTCAGGGAGGTCTCGATGCGCAGGTTAAGCTAAACGCCATTAAAATTAAATCCAATATATAAATGCAGGGATTTTCTTTTCCTAAAAATAATTAAAAATTTAAAATGTTGAGTTTTTTTTTTTTTTGGGGGTTGTTTCAACGATATGGTGTTTCCGGGGACGATATTGTGGCCGGGGAGACAGCTAACGTGCGCGCTTTTGTGTGTGATTGAAGAACTGGGGGGAGTGTTTGTCCGTTGGGTAAATCTGGCCCCTTCCCCCGTTCATCTCATAATGACGTTTTTGTCCCTATCTTCCACATTTATTATTAAAATTATTGCTATGTTTTTCGAAGGGTGTTGTGGTGATTTCTTACCTGATTGTGAAAGCGATTAATGAATGAAAAGATGGGGGATTTTGACGCCCGTAATAGAGCAGCAGTGAGGCCGGCAATCCACTCGCTTTTTTCATTTTTACCAATTTGAATAATTAATAATAAAAAAAATTGCGCTTAATTTCATTAAACCCACTTTAATCTAACCAAATCATTACAAATAATAATCATTAGTAATTTTTAATGATTTGGTCTGCCTACCTCATTAAAGAAACTATATGGTAGCTATGGTAAAACCGGGGTTAAGTAATAAAAGTGGAAATATCAACAGCATCATTGAAGTTGATTTTAATGAATAATGCGGGTCAGACATATTCAATTTCAACGTCATTGCTGATGCTGCTAATGCTTACTGAAACCTGCCATTGTTTTTTGAAGCTTTGCCTGCCACTCCCGCTCTGGATCGCTTTCAACAGCAACACATAAAAAAAGGCAGACCATGCACACACATAAAAGGAAAAGGTTTTACTCTCCTGGGTAAAATCAAATTACTATTTAAATCCAAAGGTTTATTCAATTTTCAGATGAACATTTAATATTATAAGTAAATTATATGTTATCACCTAGTGTTAAATATGTCTTTAATAGTAAGTTTGAATTGATTGGGATCAGGTCTGTTTGTAACTCAATTTTAAATTTTGTGTTTCATCCTCTTTTCTTTATAATCTAATTGTTTTTCTTTTAAATATTTGCTTGTATAAAATTTAAAATTACTCGCTTTTCTTTTTGTATGAAAACTTTCCAACAATTATATTAGATTTTATTAAATATGGAATGGAGTTAAAAGCTTTCGAATGTTTTCTTATAAGACTTCCAAATATCTATTTAAGGATTAAGCCGGTCAACATCTATGTAGTTTGAATTGACTTCCCAATTTTGTTTGGAATTTGCATAAAATTTCATATATTTAAAGTTTTTACCTTGACAACTTGTATTTATATTTTTTCTTTCTCAACTTTAACTAGTATTTAAACTTAAAATTATAAATTAAGTTACTACTTTTTATTCATACTTACTGTATTTGAAACAATCAATTAAATTACTACATGTGTGTTAAAAAGTCATTTCCAAAAATTTTAGGTTAAAAAAAATTATATTCATATTCAAAAAATCTCAAATCTCAAACTCTGATTCTCAATTTTTCTAACATCAATCAACCATTGTTTCGTATTTGATGAGTTCCCTTAAAAATGCTTTCAAAATTGTCCCTTAAAAATCTCAAATCTCTATGATTGGTTGAATGATATATTATTCAGATAAAAAGTTTTAGGAAATGTATAGAAGATTAAGATTAACGGTGTAAAAAAGAATTAGATACAAAATTTGATTTATTTAAATAGATTTCGAAGAATTGTATGATGTGAAAGAAAAAGGAAAATTAATTAATTGAAAAGTATAAAAATAGAAAATATAGATGAAATTAAGATAGATTGAAAATTTTTTGAAACATGGCATTAAATGATAGGCAAAATTACAAAAATTAATAACGTTTAAAAAGTAGAGGTGTGTATGGGCCGGGCCCGGCTTGAAGACTCGGCCGAAATGTGAGAGAGTTTGGATAAAAATATAGGCCCGAAAAATGGGCTTGGACAAAAAAATAAGGCCCGTTTAAAAAACGGGCAGGGCCTCGGGTAAGGTAATTTTTTACCTGGGCTTGACCCGGCCTGAATTCACTAAATGAAAAAAAAATTATTTTTTAATATTATTTTTTATTATTTTCTCCATATTTGCTACTATTTTACTATTATATTGTTATTGTTTGGATATTATATAAAATTTATTTTATTGTTAATTTTTTATTATTTTAAAGACATTTTCTAATTTTATTATTATTTTAGAGGCATTTGCTTGTTAAATTGTATATATTTTAGTGTTATTTAAGTATACATATTTTTAAAATTTATTTTCAATTTGTTGAGAAACATTTATTTTGATGTTTTTAGTATTTTGATGGTTTATATATATTTTAAAATTAATATGGGCGGGTCGGGTCGGACTCGGGCTTTAACATTTTTATTAGGGTCGGGCTTTGGTAAAATTTTAGGCCCATTTTTCGGGCCGGGCAGGGCCTAGCAAATGGGCCTAAATTTTTAGTTGGGCCCGGCCCGACCTAGTCCATGTACACCTCTATTAAAAAGGTACTTAAAATTATCAATTTGACGTAAGATTTTCGAGTTTAAATATTTAAAGAAAAAATAAAAAAAATAGATAGAAAGTAAGTACAAATATTAACCTTTTGCATAAATTTGAGTTTAAATGCAGCTTGGTAGCTTTAACACAATAAATTTATAAGAGCTGGGCTCATGAAACTCCGCCATTAAAGTGCAATTATTCGTAGATAACTAAATTAATGCATTTGCAGATTATCAATGCTCAAAGCCGCTTCGATGCTTTTTTTTTTCTTTTTCAAGTTAATAAATGTAAGTAAAATTAGAAGCAATATATATGTTAATTAAAGGGAGAGATCTACAAAATTAAACAACTAAAGCAGTTTTTATTTATTTTTATTTTTTATACTATTAATATTTTAACGATTTAATTGTTAACTTTTATATTAGTGTAAATGTATTTTTCTTTCTAAATTAATTATAGTTGGATTTAAGTATTATAGAGCACAATCAAACTAATATTAAAAATATATTTAGAGTCAAGTCAAAATAATCTGAAAATTACTCATACATTATGAAATTTAAGCCAAAATAAATCTAAAAACACCTCCACATAATTTATGCAGTGGAAGTTGAACCTAGGCCATCATATCCCAAGGCCTTAGCATTTATCAACAATGCAAATGCCTTATTAGTCAATACTATACTTCTATTTATAACACATCTCCCAACTCTTAAAATAGAGAAAAAAACACATTTAAACATGCTTGAATCCACGTCTTCTTGGTTGTTGCAATAGTAATGGTTACAATTGAGCCCAAGTGAGATCGATGATGTCGTCTATGTGCGTCATAAGGCCATCAGAATCACACATTACCACACTAAGGCTCGCCCTTCCTCGCACTATGTTAAGGGCTAAATCAACATTAAGCTTCATATTTCTCCCCTTCAATGAGCTCCAACATGATAGTTGTAGCCTAAGCAGTAACATCAGCCTATGGATCAAGTTATTATACAGAAGTCACAGTGCAGTCCACTTGCATTATTAAGCACAATGTGAGGCGATGTACTCTTCCCATGCAAGATATCATTGTTGTGCATGGTTCATAGATGTCATACCAAAACTAGCAAACTCGTGAAAGTCTCATTATCTACCCTTCTCATCCTAAGCTCAACCCATTTGACACAACTCACTATATCAACTTGAAGCAAAACATCATTAATACCAGTTAGCATAAGGGCCTCATGAGATACCTAATACTTGTTGGATCACTGGTATGCCTCGTGGTGTAATGAAAAATAAATTTTGGTGATCACAAGCCGCAGATCCATGTGCAAGGAACAAATCAGGTTGAAAAAGAGTCGAAAATGTACTTGTAAAATCTAGAAACAACATTGGTACGAAAGTGATTCCTTTATCTATGTTGAAATCCCAGCCGCAAAGTAAAATCCTGGCCTTTACGTAATCTACTCGGAAGTTTACAATCAAAAAAATCTCAAAGAACTTTTATAAAGAGAATGAACTATGTTTTTGGTCAAATTTTTAATCCAGGTAACCTTAAAATTGGGATTAATCATTCCATTTATTCAAAACTGTTTTGAATGGAAATTTAAATCTTAGAGTAATATTATGGTCTATTGCCAAGAACATGATATACTCCTTTACATAAGGAAATATCAGTTTTATTTCAAAATCAAAACTAATCTTTATTTATCGAATTCTATTAAATATTATATTTAATAAATTTGATAAAATAGATTTATCACATTAAAATATGTTAAATTTAATTGAATCATCTACATATGTGTAACAAATATATACAATATCATGCTTAATTTTAACATTGTCAAATTAAATTAATTATAAGAACTTTTCTATAATCAATTTAACTTTTGTGACATATTAAACAAAATCTAATTTGCATTCTGATCATCCCAACTAAAGGGTATGACCCCATAGGATATTGTATCGTCGGTAGAAACATTAAAGCAATTCTAATGTTACAAATAAAAAGTGGCATTTAGCAATGCATCTCTACTATCCAAGTTGCAAGAAGTCTTTGTTCGACACAGTCTTTTGTGATAACATTATTATGTATTATATCCTATTGTCTTTTATATCTAGCTTGAACACAAATCATGGAATTGTCACACTTCTATAGTCTAATTTCTTGTTTCTTGATTCCCGAGTAGACTAAGATAAACAAATAGTGTGATATCTCATATCAACTAATTTAAGCATAGTCATGCATTTCTAGTTTTACTCGATCAAGAGGCTTGAGATATTTCTCTCATTATGTAAGAGGGACAAATCCTAATTTGATCACTCACATCCCATTAGACAGATTGTGACACACCCAACATTAGTCTCTAAAGTATAACCTTTTACAAACAACTTTTGACTGTGTTAAAGCATACAACTCATGATGTTGGAATAATGATGATCTCAAGTCTAAGGATCATACATATAATTATCATTATGAGAAATGTTGTGACTATTACATAATAATCCAAGAAACATTCTCATGGCGGGTCAGTCCAATATGTTGTTCTGCAAGATGTAATTATGCATTGACTTTGACATCCCTATGTCAATAACAACACTTTGTCATCAATAAGCTACATATCAGTCTCAATGCATTATTGTTGTCCAAGCCCGCAATAATACTTGACTATGGACATTTAAGAATAATCATATCATTCTTAAGGCTTTATTATTAAGCAATTTATTTAATACACAAAAATAGAAACTGAAATAATAATGGCAATGCCATCTATTAATAAATTAGGTGAACCAGCATATGATTATTACAATCATCTCATCATTGGTATTTGGGCATGCTCCAACAATACTCTCGTAAGGCATGCAGGATGATTTCCACCGGTATAATCAATACAAGAATCTTTTCTAGGATGAGGGTTAGAGTCATAAAAAACATGTATAGACTCTTTTACAACTAAGTTATTTTGTTAAAGACTCGATAAGCTTTAGAATTTAAAAACTAGCCAAGAAAAATTCCTTCATCACTTTTTGCATTAAATTTGCCAAGATTATCTTTTCCATTATTTAAACGAAACATTTACATATTAAAGGATAAAAATAGCTAATGTTATGCTTTTTTTTTTTTTTTGAAAAGTTCATATGAAGTTTTCTTTAAAATAGACCTAATCATTACTCGATTTACAATATAGCATGCAATGTTTATGGCTTCTGCCCCAAAATTCTTTGGCAAATTATTTTCACAAAACATGGTTCTAGCAATTCCTTCTAAAGTTCTGTTTTCCCTCTCAACAACTCCAATTTGTTGAGGGGTTCTAGGTGCAGAAAAAATATGGCTAATACCATTTGAGTTGAAAAAAATTATCAAAACTATTATTTTGGAATTTAGTTCCATGGTAACTTCTAACTCTAGTGATGGAGTAACCTTTTTCATTTTGATTAATTTTTGAAAATGTGATGAATTTCTTTAAAGCTTCATCTTTAGTACTTAAGAAAAAAACCTAAGTAAATCTAAAATAGTCATCAACAAGCATAAATGCATATTGTTTTCCGCCCAAACTAGTAATTCTAATAGGTCTAAAAAGATCTATGTGAATTAGTTATAAGACTCTACTAGGAGATACAAGATGCTCTTTTGTGTTTACCTTTAGTACATACATCACAAACTTTATCTAGGTCAAAATTAATTTTTGGTAGTCCTCTTACTAAGTCATTTTTAACTAGTTTATACAGTATGCTCATGCTAGTATGTCTTAATTTTCTATTCCATAACCAATAAGTGTTTTCATTCTTTGCTACGAGACAAACATTTGAACTATGTAAGTCATCTAGATGTACCATGTATATGTTTCCTATCCTATGACCTACAAGCATAATCTTGTTAGATAAAATGTCAATAACTTTGCAACCAATTGAATTAAAAATAACATTGAGACCTTTATTTCACAATTGAATAACACTTAAGATATTATGTTTAAGATCGTTGACATATAAGACATTTTCAATAAAGATTTAAGAGTTTTTACCAATAGAGCCAATTCCTTCAATGAGTCCTTTGAGTTGTCACCAAATGTAACTTCTCCACTTTTTGGCTTTAAATTTATAACGTGGATCTTGTCACCGGTCATATTTCTTGAGCATCCATTATCAAGGTACTATGAATTTCTACTTGAATTATCCACCTTGAAGCGATGCTCCTTTCCTTACAAACATGGAATTAAATTTTGGTTTTTGATACCAAAATTCTTTTGGCTCCATAAAAATTAATTCCTAAAATTCTTATCTCTTTAGGTATCCATTTTGAAATAGCATCCTTATCTTGAGTAGAACTAAGTCATTTAGGAACCCATATTGTGACACCTCAAACCTGATCAGGACGGACCGGTCCGAATTCGAAGTATTACATTAGCCACCTAAGTGAATTTCTGGCTAACGACCACCCAAGTTACACCTCGACCTTATAACTCCTCAATCTTATCTAATTATTAGTTATTTATTAATGCAGAAGCAAATTATTAGCAAATTTTAAAACTTTTCCTAGGTAATTTAACCTAAGGGCATTTTCGTCATTTTACTACCTATGGTAAAACTAATCCAGTTTTAGATCTAAGTGTTTATTGACCTTTTTTTAGTCAAATTATGCAAGCCTAAAAATTTCAGTTTAATTTGAGTTTGTTTACTATGTCTAATTCAAGTTTTATGGTTAGGGATTAAATTGTAACTTAAACAAATTGGAATACCAATTTAAAGAGAAAAATTCATACCCCTCTCCCAAAACCTACACAGCCGTGTCCTCTAGACTGTATGTTATTAAATGACTGTGTTTGTGTCATGAAAAACTTTTAGACCGATCATAAATGCTCATGTGGAAATCCCACACACCTGTGTGTGATAGCTTTAGCCTCCACACGCTCATGTGCAACCCATCACATGCCCGTGTGGAAACCACTGCACCTATTTTTGCGAAAAACTCGTTTTAAAACCTGATTTTGCATATTTTAATGGTCAATTAAATCCGATTTAACTATGATTAATTAACATACATATACATACACCTTCAATTTGACATCAATCAAACCTCAATTATATAAAATTAGGCATTCAATTTCATGCATAACAAATACCGAATAAATCAAACAAGTGGCATACCTTAGTCGCTAGTAAACACTCCATGGAAGCTTCATTTAAACAATCGTTAGTACAAATTTCATACCTCACACACGTGTTATCAATCACCGTACCTCACACACGTGTTATCAATCACCATACCTCACACACGTGTTATCAATCACCATGTTATCAAGCAACAATACACCATAAATCATTCAATAATTAAACTCAAACATGCCTCAAAATTATTATAAAACCATCCAAAATAAAATGTCCAATGTCCAAATTCCAATTACAACAAAAATTAAACTAATTCCTGGGAGTTCTACAATGCCTAATTACAGTCCCTAAAACGTGTAATAACATCTCTACCAAGCCTAAATCTCTTTGAACTCTCTTGCTCAACTCCTCAGCTCCTTAAGCCTGATGATTATCTGCACAAATTGTGAGGGTGTGAGCTTTCAAAAGCTCAGTGAATGTTAATAAAAATGACTAGTAAATCAAAATCCAAATCATGCGTAAATCACATCTAATCAATCACCAGTTATCAGGCATAATAATGAAACATGTCGATTTAATTTCCATATGCTTTATCAATATCAAGAATCAATTATTCATGGTTTACAAACATCAAATGATATAACAATAATCACACATAAATATATTGGCATACACTTCTCATGGCTTAATCAGACGATCATACCTTGGATAAATGGATCTCCTAACTCCCACAAATATCAAATACAATCCACCGAGTTGAGTGGGCTAAAGCACATGCTCCCTTATAGCTCCTCAAATAACCTAATGAGTGGAGACTCATACTCAACACTCCTTCATCTACTCCATAAAATTGGTCCATCTAGAGCCTTATGCTCACAATGTCACAAGTAAATATGAGTACTCATAAATAGTAACACCCATAACCTGTCTTCGTCGTTGGATTAAGGTTATGGAGTATTATCGTATAATCAGAAACATTTAGACATAATATCATTCAATAATTTAATCACATCATAAATTGTTCATATACAAGCATACTATCCCTAAATCGAGCCTTCGAGGCCTTAAAAATAACTTAGAAGCAATTCGGGTCCAATTTAAAACAAATCAAAAAGTTTAGGAAAAAGATGCAAAATTTGCAAAAACAGGGGTCACACGGTGTGTGCCTCACACAACTGAGACACACGCTACAACTTCGAACTAGGGACACACGACCGTGTCCCAACCCATGTCCTCACTGTGTAACTCTTTGAGTAGGGTTACACAGCCGTGTAACACGCCCGTGTGTCAGGCCGTGTAACTCACTGACTTGCACCCTAAAGAAATCATTAGATGACACATGGTCGTGTCGCCAGGCCTGTGTCTCACACGACTGAGTCACACGCCCTTGTCTCAGGCCGTGTGGACCCAAAATGTACCTAAAATCAAACCATTAGAAGACCATTTCATTCCTATTCACTTAAACCGTATAAGCACAAATATAAGGGGTTCAAACACCTATCAAACATATGTAAACATGTCATTTCATTCATCTTAAATTATCTAACCAATGTACCATTCATAGGCACCACAATTTCATCAAACATCATTTACTAAATCAAGTTAACCTTACCTCATTTCTTGCATAAAGACCTAGTTCAAATAAGTGCCAAAACACACCACAAATGACCATTGACAAGCCATTTCAAACATACCAAAATAACCTTATTTACAAGCCTTAACAAATGACCAAAATGCAATAGCTTAACAAAGATTACAAATCTATCAACCAAACATACCAAATCACCATTACACAACATCCTATACATGCCATTATAAACATTGACCAAAAATGCTAAAAAACTACTGAATTAACTACTGGATAGTGTGATAGGTCTTCGACAAGCTTTCATCCAAATCGAGCTTTCCAGTGGTCTACAGGAAAAGAAAATAACTAAAGTAAGCAATAATGCTTAGTAAGTTCGTTTAAAGGCAACTTAACTACTGAACATATTAGAATAAATAATTAAGCATAAATTTCATCATATCTTATGCTAACTTTTGTTTTCTATTCACAACACCTCTCAAGGATAATCGATGTAGTCTTGCATTTACATACATGTATTTTGCCTTATAAGCATTTCATTTAAACATTTCTTCTTACCATAACACTTACACACTTAACATATAATCATTTTGTAATTCATCTTTCGTTTCAAACTTTAATATAAACATATCATCCCGAAATCACTTACTTTCACTAAACAATGTGAAAACTAAATAAATAGATTAATCATACCTGTTAATTATTTACGAAGCCCTTATAGGATTACTACTAAAAATGGTTCATCGTATGCTTCCTGTACTATAATAATTCAATCCAAACTCATCCATATATGTGTATAAATGTCTATCTTTAACTGTATAACCATCAATATAATTATACTTACATATAATCAAGTAATTCATTGAACATTTAACATTTACTAATATATTGACTATGCATTAGGCGTTAAGCACATAAATTTTTTTATAAATTCCACTAACATTTAGCCCGATGAACTAGTAACTTGACTCGGATACTTGAGTAACTACACCATACTAGAGGCATCATAGATGCATAACAGGAGCACCATAGTCCGAACAAGGACACCGAAGTGTATACAGAGGCATCGAAGTGAAAATCTCATACAGGCGTGCATACTGACCCTATTGGCATGGCAATCGTATCCTAATGATTACTACGTTCAACCGAGCATTTTCTATAACCCATTACTTTTTTACAAATTTATCAATCACGGGCACTTCATCGTTTTCATACGTATAATAGGATATCAATATATATTCATACTGTCAATGTGCCATCAGAAGGATTGTCACCTTCCATTAATCACTTTCATATGAATTTAATTTCATTATTTAAAATACTATAATAACATATAAAATTTCACCTGTATTTGTATTATTTACGAACAACATTAACTTATTTTCAAGAAACTTACAATTTACACATCAAACTTATGAACTTACCACAATCCAAGTAACATTTCAATATACAATCAATAATTCATAATCACTAATTACATTAGCAATAGTTCACATATCCTTTAATTTGATTAATTCCTCTAATTAATCCATAATAATAATTTATCACGATTTTATTAGTTAATTTAAGGAAAACATAAATAACTATTTACATTCATCCAAAATGGAAAATAATAATTCTATCCATATCTGAACTTATTAGGGCTAAACGCAAAAACACCAAAAGTTCAGGAATTATTCCATTACTTCCTCTTTTCCTCAATTATCAACTTGCTATTGATCTATAATACGATTAATTCCAATTATTAACCTTTAATTCATAAACTATTCAATTCAATACATATATTCACTTATTTACACTTTTGTACATTTGGCCCATATATTTACATTTTATACAATCTAATCATATTACTAAACAAGCCAATTCCCACAACTAATTCATAAACCCAAAACTGTTGAATATTTAACCTTACAGTTCAAAAATTCTAAAATTTCTCATGAGATCCATTTCATTTACAATTTTAATCAAATAAATCCCCAAATTAAAAAAATGTATAAACATTTACTTAATAAAATTATTCAAAATCCACATCAAACACCTAACAATTACTCTTTCAAGTAAAAAGCTTTCAAAAACATTAATGGTAAATTTTCTAACACTTGATAGTTTCTCAAATTAATCCTTAATTTAATTAGATTTCAAGAAAACAATCACAAAAATATAAAATTCATGAAAAATTAATTAAGAAACCACTTACATGCATTAACTTTTGTTTTACTGCAAATAAAGCTCCTCTAATAGAGTTTCTAGGTTTTCATTTTGGGTGTAAACTCAAATGAAGAAGATGAAATAACTTTCTATTCTTTTATTAATATAATAAATTTTATTTAATTAAAATAAAAATAATAAAACATCAAAATTTAAATCCTTTTTAATAGCAACATAAATCCTTGCATCTGAACTAATTAGATCATTGAACTAAAAAATTAATAGTAAGCAATTTTATAGTTTGGTCCTTTTCAATTAATTAACTATTTAAATGTTAAAATTTTTAACAAAACTTTAATACAACCTTAATAATACTCCATAAATATTTAATAAAATATTTACATTTCGGTTTATAAAAACAAGGCCCCGGTATCTCATTTTCTAAAACCACTTGACTTTAAGGACATATCACTTGAACCTAATTATTCTTTCATTTAACATAAATCATTAAATTAAATTTTATCATTACATTATATTCGACTCGTAAATATTAAGTGATAATATTTATGGACTTACTCGTCGGATTTGTGGCCCCGAAACCACTGTTTCTGACACCACTGATTAACAGGTTGTTACAAAAATCCTATGGCATGCCAACTTTATCTAACGGATCCCCCATGCATGTTTCCAATATATTCAGTCAAACATGGCATATAAATCAGTCATCATTGTGCTCAATTTAATGTGACAAAATGCTTATGTGTAACATGTAACATAGCCATTTAACATCCAATTAAATCAAGCATTTCATTTTCCATTTTCCAATGTTCAATCGCAAATTGTAACACCAATATATCATGATCAAAAACTCCAATAACCATGCTCTAATCATCAATATAATTAGCATAATTAAATTGCACAAAGTCACATAAATGCTTACTTACCATTATTCAATAAAAATTCAACTATTGTACATATAATATCAATCTTGCAAAAATCAGTTATTCAACCATAATTAATCAATTGAAATAATCAATTAAGCTACTAATTAAACATAAACGAGGGTCAATTTACCAAATTGCCCTTAGAAACAAGTGATCAACCAAACAAATCCAAGCTTCAATTTCGGTTAGCTCGGTCCTCTTCAAGATTCAGAGCTTCAAAAGAAATAAAGCAAACATTACCATCTTTCCAATGCTTTAATAAACATGAATTTTAATTAACTATACTAATCGAAATTCTTTCACAAAGATACCTTACCGGATTTGTAACATCAAGTTGAAAACTCAATTCTTCACAAAATCGATCTCTCCATCCTTAAACACTTTCAATCATCAATACTAGACCAAATACACTTATACAAGCATCAATTTCATCTTTAAATCAATTTCACAAAATTTCGAAAAATCGGTTCATGAAGATGATGAAATTCAGATTTCTTTAAATTACCTCACAAATCATGTTTAATCCTGATAAATAAGATAAAAAACCTTTTAATAGATCCATTTTGAGTTGGAACATCCATTGATTTGTGGATTTCCTCTTAAAATTCAAGATCCACCATTAAAGAATCGTGTGTTCTTAGAAAAAGATAACATTGATAAATAACCTTTAATTGACTCTCGAATCATGTAAAAATGTTTCTATTCATCATAAAAACAAGTTTAGGATTGAATATTACATTTGATTCGTTCTAAATTCGTTGACTGAAAATCTTGATTCAAGAAACTTGAGAAATTCCAGAATATTTTGGGCTACTTTTGAGAATAATTTCGGGTGAATTGAGAGAGTATTTTCAGAAGAAAATTGGTTTGATCTATTCTATAATGATAGATCTTTAAAATTATGCAAAGAAAACGAATTAAAGCTCTCTAATATGATGTAAAATGTGTGAAAAGTGGGCTAGATACATTAGTTTTAAAACTGAAACCACCCACCAAAAATTTAAAAATTGGGAAATTTGTGTAATGGCGACTCCCACATTTCCTTTACCATTTAATCCTTTCCCTCCGAAATTTTGAATTTTGAGGTTTATTTTCCATATAAATACTCTAAATTTTCTCTTGTTTTACAATTAAATCATATTTAATTAATATTTAAATTTTACTCAAATTACCCTCAATAAAAAATATTTTAAAATTCTTTTCAACCCAAATTGATTATTTTCACTAATTATTATTTAAAATATTTGAAATTAATTTTTCAAAATATTTATTTTTTAATTTTTCGAGTTATTGTTTAATTGATTTTAGATGAACTTAACCTCCTAAATTAAATTAAAAAATACTAGAAACCCTATAAATTCCTAGTTTCACACTCGGAACCTAAAATATAGATACCCGAAACTACTAGGTCTGGTTTAGGGATATTACATGTGCTAACTCGATACTAGCCATTGTGTTGCAACACAAAGAGTTTGATGTTGCAACATAGGGAGCAGAATAGAAGAATTTCAAGACTGCCTTCGGTATTGCGACACACCCCTGAAGATACCCTGAAAATGAGCATACTGCCCTCGATGTCACGACATAGGCACTAGGGTGTTGCGACATCAGTCCTGTACTGGAAGAACTTATGAGCCAAGGGCATTTGGTCTGCACAATCAAATTTTTAACATGAGAACGTCAGTTGACCTAGGGTTGAGGACGACGACAACCCTAAATCTATAAATAGGCTTATTTAACACTTGTTAGGGATAACTTTTTGATATTTGGAATTTTTCTTTGTAATTTAGTTTTCATTTTTATATTTATATTAGGGTTTAGATTTCTTTTCAGTTCTTTTCATTCCTATTCTTCGGAGAACTTAATTTGTAGACGCAATCAAATGTTTGAGGATTTCCATGCTTCATCAATCAAATATAGTAAGGATTCTCTAAACTTTATTCTTGATTTATTTTTCATGCATATATTTATCGTCAAGTTTACCATGATTATGGATTCCATAGAAACTAATCCTCTTATGGGGGATTATCGAGTGGAGGTGTGATTAACTAATCGTTATGTAGGGTTTTCTTAGCGGATCAACTATTTGGGAAAGGAAGAACTTAAACCCTAGGCTTGACGAACCTAGGAAGTCATTTAGGTGGGAAGTAACTCAAAATTGTTATGGCCTATCCATGAACACCTTATGTAACACCCCTTACCCGAGACCGTCGCCAGAGTCGAGCACGAGGCGTTACCAGAGTTATCTTACTTGTTCGGGGTATAATTTTTTTTTTACTTTTAAAAATTAATTCGCTCGCATTCATCCAATAAATCCCTAAAAGGGCCTTCGAGGCCCTAAAACGTACAATTGGAACGGTTCAGGACCAAACCAGGAACTTTAAAAATTTTCCAATTACTTACACAAATCAAAACAATTTATTTCATTATTCATAATAAAACTATCCATCTGTGTAACAGTCACTAAATTAATTATAACTCGAGTTAGGAAACTCAAAATTTAAATCCGTAATTTTTTCCTGAAACTAGACTCATATATCTTCTTACCATAATTTTTCCAGGATTTTTCGTTCGACCAATTAGTACAGTTTATTCATTAAAGGTTCCTCTGTTTCGCAGTTTAGTGGACCTGGCATCTCTTCACTAAAAATTGATTATCTCATTATACAAAATTCAGATAACATTTTTGTTTGTTTATAATGAAAATAGACTCTAGACATATAAACTATGACTTATAATTCTTTTTGTACAATTTCTAGTGATTTTCCAAAGTTGGAACAGGGGATCACGAAGTCACTCTAAACCAGTCTTACGAAAATTTAAATATCTCAGAATATAGACTTCCTTTGCTTGCTTTGTTTCTTTCCTATGAAAATAGACTCAATAAGCTTTAATTCTATATCTCATTAACCATTTAATTCCATTTCTACAATTTTTAGTGATTTTTCAAAACCACATCATTGCTGCTGTTTCCTAACTATTCCATGGCCAACTCTTACTCCATAATTTCTTTGCATCAAACCTCATTTAGGCATACATAATACCAAAACATGTTCTTATTTAGCTATATCATAAGCTAATCATTACCAAGTATTCACATGCCATTTTTTAATCATATCATGAGGACATACACACAAAAAAGCCAAGTCCCTAGACATGCCATAACTTAAAGTATTTCTGGTCACAAAATACTGAGATGGCTTGTTGATAGTGTGATGCGATCTCCGACGTCCTTACAGTTTTCCTAGTTGGCTTTGCAATACTATAAAAAAGAGATAAAAGAAAGGGAGTAAGCATAAAGCTTAGTAAGTTTGCATGTAAATAAATAACAACATTCTAAATGAATTATCAAGATAACCTGAACCTTTCGAACATGGATTTATCTTACCTTCCCATTTGGTACACTTTAAATTTTCGTAGAACCACTTGGAATACTAAGGATACACGGGTACCTTTCCTTTTTAAACTTACCATTTCCATGTCTTGACATGGTCTTACGTGGTATCCTTGCCTTATGAACTCACCATTGCCATGCCTTGGCATGGTTTTACGTAGGATCTTTGCCTTATCGTAGTTTATCAATGCTATGTCTTGACATGGTCTTACATGATTTCCTTGCCTTGTAAAACTTACCAATGCCATGCCTTGGCATGGTCTTACTTGGTATCCTTAAACCCTAATGTCATGACATTTGTATCCTACACATTCCTAAGGTTCAACTGGGACTTTTAAGTATCATTTCTCCGTCAATTCTTGCTTGAATCATCAAGGAATAAATTTACAAAATAAATATATAGATGCTGAAAAATAACATCATTAATTATAAATAATAAAACATTGCATTTATTTACCGCAAACTTACCTCGATACAAAATACGATTAAATATTTTGATTTAGTCCTCAACCTTTTTCTTTTCTCGGTCTAACCCCAAATTTTATTCTTCTTGATCTATAATAGAAAATTTAACTTATTTAATATTCACATTTATCAAAACAGTCCTTAACTCTAACTTTGGCAAAATTATGATTTCCCTTAAACTTTTGCATATTTACACTTTTTCCCCAAGGCTCGGAAATGAAACTTTATCTCTAATTCTTATGTTTTATGACATGCTGATCATTTATTTACCTATGAAAACATCAAATTCCCACTCTAACATGTACTTATGACCATTAGGTATTTTTACCGATTATGTCGTTTTACTCGTTTTCGCTTAAAATCGCTTAGCTAAAGTCGTTTAACATAATTTCAAGCTTCATATTCTACCATAAAACATCAAAATAAACACATTTCACCTATGGTTATTTTTCCAAATATGAACCCTAGTTTAAATTATTGCTAGAATAAGTTACTATGAATCACTTACTATGAAGCTTGGAAGCTTGATAAGACCCTAGATATGAAGAACCGTTGAAATTTCGGCCTAGTGAAGAAGATGGGAACATTTTTCCATCTTTTTCCTTTTTTTAATCTTTTAATTACCAAATGACTAAAATACCCTTCATTAAAAATTTAGTTATTTTTATCTATGTATGTCCATTTTTGTCCATGAAAACCTAATGGTCTAATTACCATTTAAGGACCTCTACTTCAATTATACTATTCAATTTAATCCTTTAGCATATCAATTTTGCAATTAAGCCCTAGTAGGTAAATTAAGCATGCTACTATAAAATTTTCCATCGATACTTTAACACATGCATCTAATCACTCAGTAAATTATAAAAATTAATTGGAATAAACTTTTCTATCTCGAATTTGTGGTTTCGTAATCACTATTCCGTTTAGGCCCTATTTTGGGATGTTACACCTTAGCCTTGAACCGGTTTGGACTATGAGCTTAAGAGATAAGTAGTTCTTGCTGACTCGTTAGATTAGTTAAAGATCGAGAGATCTTGCAAGGGTAATGACTAGTTGATTGAATAGAAACATGAAATAGTAATTAGTTATAATCACCAAAGTGAGTTAATCACCCATGTCTAGATTTAATTAAGTTTATAAATTAAGTTTTCCGAAGTTTAATTCATTTATGCATATTTTATTTTGTCATTTATAAAAACACAAAAATTCTTCTTTATGTTTCATTGCACTATAATTTATTTAAACTACTAATTAATTTTATTTTTGTTTAGGTTAGCAATCATTTAATACTAGCGTCCCTTAGATATGATCCTTAGAGTACTTACCTACTTCATTGTAAAAACTATATTACAACCTAGCCCGTATACTTGCGGACACCACCTCAATTTTTTATCTTTTGTATTAGTATTCATCCTCAGGACATTAGTATGTCCGGAGGTGATCAATGCTCCCTATCTCTTTGGGAATTGTAAAACTTATTGGGCCTTTTATCTTTTTAGGAACCTGTCTAGACATAATAATACTACAGGAAGTGCTCATATTAACTTGCTCACCTGCCTTAATTTTCCTACACTTAGACATGATTTCTTTTAAAAATTTGGCGTACTTAAAAACTTTTTCAATTAATTCAATAAAAGGCAAGTTGACATTCAATGTCTTAAACAAGTTTAGAAAGCTTACAAATTCATTATCATCTCGTTTTTGTCTCTCCTCCAATCTTGAAGGGAATGGTACCTTCGCAATTGTAGGTTCCTTAATTGTCTCTTTCTCTGGCTCAGTTGTCGGTTTAGGTACTTCCTCTTATTCTGGTTCATCAACAGTTTCTGGGGGTCCTTCATTAAGATCACTAGTATTCCCCTTAAGTTCCTCCTGAGTGAGGTTCTCTGGGTTACTCATCACTTTACCTGATCAGAGCGCGATAGCTTTTACATGCTCTTTCTCTTCTTTCCATTGATTATCTTTAGTGTTGCTAAGGATACCTGTGCCAATTTGTCTCTTGATATCTCCCATCATGCTCATCAATTGGCTTATCTAATCTTTAAGCTTAGCCAATGTTTTTGCTGAATTTGTGCACTCAGACTACACATACTTTGCATCCGTCTTCATTGACTGCATTTCCTTCACTATTTATTCCAAACATTGACTACATATAGTATGTTCATTTGGGTTAGCCCTCTCCTAAGGTTTCTACAAATAAGGAGGTTGATAGTTAGCATTTTTAACTTGGTTTGAACTATTACCTTCTCATTGATTTCCTCCTCATCTTAGGTTTGGGTGATCTCCATCCCGGATTGTATGTATTTGAATAATGGTTTCCACCCCTATTCTTGATGTAATTCACATTCTTAGTGGGATTGTTAATATAGTGGAAGAGCTGTTTGTCTCCTCCATATATAGATGGTGCACTATTTACAGTCTATATGCGATTAAGTCTGTCCACTAATTATTGATATCTGTCATCCTCCTAGACAGCCTTCACCGTAGATAGTCTTTGGCCATATGTATAGTGTTCATTTGGCCACTGCCAGGAGTTCATCGCAATGTGCTCTACCAGTTCATATGCATCCTCATATGTTTTGTTCATTAAAGCTCCTCCTACTGCTCCATCTAACCCTGACAGTGCATGTGCGTCTAACCCATTATAAAACATTTGCAATCATAGCTACACAGGTAATCCATGATGTGGGCATTTTTTAATCAGCATTTTAAAGCGCTCTCTAGCTTCATGGAAACTTTCTCCTTCTAGTTGTTTGAATGTAACAATCTCCCTCATTAGTTGGACTGTCTTGCTGATTGAGAAAATCTTTTGTAAGAATTTTCCTGTGAGTTCGTCCCATTTCGTAATGGATCCTGGTGCCTGTGAATCTAACTAAAAGAAAGCATTATCTATTAAGGAGATGGGGCATTATCTATGAAGGAGAGGGGGAGCAGTTGAAGATGAATAGCTTTATCGGTGACCCTATTGTATTTAAATGTGTCACAAAGTTGAAGGAACCATTTTAAATGCTAATTTGGATCCTCCGTCATTGTGCCTCTAAACTGTAGATTGTTTTGGATAATTTGGATCATTGCGGGTTTGATCTTGAAATTATTGGTCAAAATAGCTGGCCTTATTATACTCCCTTAAACCATGTCCAGATTTGGTAGCACATATTCTTTTAGAGTTCTTTTGTTACTCGCCATATTTACGGGTAGCTGTGGTGGTAGTGGATCTTCTAAGTTATTATTGTTAACCTCATCGAATAGCAGATTGTCTCGTGGTGGTAAATTACTTGCAGCAGGTGGTTAGTTCTGCATTTGTTGTTGCTATCGACAATTCCTACGAATTATTCTTTCTAGATTTGTGATTGGCTCTATAGGTGTTCCCTTACTACGAGTCATACACTAAACCAAAAGAGAATATTGAAGTTAGTAAAAATAAAAAAATAAAATCGTAGCTATAATTTAGAAATTTCCTAATTGTGCTATTAAAATACTAAAATTAAAATCAATTTAGTGACATTAACTCTCCGACAATAACACTAGAAACTTGATCGCTTCCGGACGTACCAATGACCAAAGTAGAAATCCTGAACAAAATATGTTAAAAAGGCGGTGTCTGTAAGTATAAGGGTCAGGTTGTAATATAGTTACAAAAGAGTAGGTGAGTACTTCGAGGGTCGTACCCAATGGAGGTGAGCACTAAGTTAATCCTAATCTAATGACAAATAGAACTAATTAGTACTTTAAATAAATTATATTACGACTAAACATAAAAATAGAGTCTTTAATAACTAAACAAACAAAATAATATAAATAGAAAAACTTAGAAGATTTGCTATGGAAACTTAATCAAATCTAAGCATGGGTGATTAGCTCACTTTGGTAATTCTAATTAATTGTATCTTCGGGTTCCTTGTTCAATCAACTTGTCATTGCCCTAGCAGGATATCTTGATCTTCCACTAAACTAATGAATTGATAAGAACTACTTATCTATTGACCTCAAAGTCCAGACTGGTTTGGGGCTAAGGTGTGTACAGATAGACCATACCAATTTTGGATTAATTCCCACCTTAATGACTTCTTAGGTTGTCAAGCCTAGCTTTTATATTCTTCCTCTCCCAAACAGTTAATTTGTTAAGAGAACACTACAAAACAGTTAATTCATTATACCTCTACTCACTAATCTCCCATAAAAGGATTAGTTCGTCATAGATCTGATAAATATGATATATAAAATAGATATGACTAATGAATTAAGAGAATAATGTTTAGGAAAAGCCTGAATTGTATTAAAGATAATGTTGAATCTAAATAGAGTTTGATTGAGTTCCATAGATAAGATCTCCCAATGAAAGCAAATAAAAAAAACTAGAAATAAACCTAAAGCCTAAGAAAAGAGAAAACTAAAGACTAAAACAATGAAGAAAATTATACAATATGAAAAGCTATCCATAACATGTGTTAAGTGAGCCTATTTATAGAATTAATGTGGTCATTGTTCATAACCCTAGGTCAGTTTCCATTCTCATGCTTATTGTTTGACTGTGCGGACCAAAATACCCCTAGCTTGTTATTATTTCCCGTATAAAGTTGATGTTGCAACACACCATGTCCTGACATTGAAGGCGGTATGCTCATCTTCAGGGGTGTTTTGCAACATCCTTAGGCTGTGTCGCGATACCGAAGGCAGTCTTGAAATTCTTCTATTTTGTTCCTTATGTTGCGACATCCATTCTCCGTGTTACAACACAAAGACTAGTATTGAGTTAGCACACCTTCTAATGGTATCCTGCATATTCATAAAGCATATTAGCTCACCCTTAGGCCTCATTCGGCCCCTAAGGTCAATAAAAGACTCTAATTATACAATTTATTGAATTTAAACAAAATAAAGAAAACTTAACTAATATCTCACTAAAATGCTTATATTGAAGCTCCTCAAATGTTAAAACTAGTTTAATCTACTACACTGAATAACGGTAGCTCAGGTATATGCCATAATAACCATAATCTACCAAGCAACATTTTAAGACTTGTTCGTTATTATATATTAAATGGCTTAATGAGTGAAACACTTTTGTTGTGATATTGCATGATGTTTTTAGTCTTTTTGTAACACCATTGTTTGTCGTCTACCCGTCTAATTAGGGGAGTTACATTTTTATTAGTATCAGAGCTTTGGTTTAGCCGATGCTTGGAAGGTCAAATGTAGCAATAAGCCCAGATATGCATGGTACATGTTATTAGATTAATCCATTATTGTACCGCTAAACTGAGTTTGTATTGTTTAGTTAATTTGATGTCTATCAATTAGTGTGATACAATTGGCGAGGATATTGAGAGCAATGCTCCTCCTCAATTTGGTGGCCCTTGTCCCTCGACAAGCCGGGTAGTCGCTGGAGTTGAAGTACGTGAGGCCCTACTTGAAATGATGGGGCGGTGGTTCCACCATTTTGTGAGTGTTGCTCCAACACCTCGTCCTCAGCCACAGCACAAATTCTTGACCTTTGGCTCCCTCTCTCCTATTCCAGCTATGACTCTACCTCGAAGTGATCCTGTAATAGAAATTCATAAGCAAGGGGCCAAGAAACTTAAAGGCAGAAAAGATGATGATCTTGTAGTTGCTAAAAATTGGCTATCGTGAGTGTGCCGATTAATAGAGGAACTGTAGTGTAATACACCAGAAAACCTTTGTTGCATAATCTCTTTGCTGGAAAATGAGGCTTACCAATGGTGGCATACAATGAAGAGCATCACTCCTAGCAAGCAAGCGAACTGCGAGTTCTTTTTGAGAAGTTTCACGAGAAGTATATTAGTAGGTTCTTTATTAAGTAAAAGAGATAATTTCTAAATCTTCACCAGGGAAAGATGATTGTATTTAAGTACTAGCATGAATTTTTCGATTGAGCAAATAGCTTAAAAATTGGTGCCGTCTGAGGAATACCTCTATGTCAGGTTCGAGTGGGGACTAAATGAGGAGATCAAAATGTTGTTCATTATACATAAAATTTGAGATTTCATTACCTTTTTGGATAAATCCCAAAGGATGGATTTGATGATTTAAGAGAAGAGAAAGGTCGAAGACTATGAGAGAAATAAATGTGGAGCAATTAGCTTGCCTTATGTTGTGTGGTTCAAGAGGACCAAAGATACACAAGTTTTCTATGTTACACCCTTAAGAAATTTCTAGATTGTTGGTTTCCAATGAAACTGTAGTTGTTGACAAGCCACCTCCATGGCTTGCAATAATTACATGAAGAATCATGTAGGGACAGGTTGGAAAGCTTTAGGTACTTGTTTTGGAAGTGGATGACATGACCATTTGGTTTGAGGTTGTGCAACAAAAGACGGAGAAAATACTGAACATTCAATACAAGTGGTTTGTGAAGCTTCGTAGGAATTGAGATCAGGGGTAGTTATAAGATCAGGTTCTACTCAGTGAGTACCTAGAAAGAAAATTTCTAAGTCGGGATCAATTCCCTCGACTAGTTCTTATGTGATGAGAGCTAAAGAGAGTGTTGAAGCTCTGGATGTCATGATGAGTAGCTTTTCTTTGTTTGACAATGGTATTCAGACATTAATAGATCCAGGATCAACCCATTTGTACAATTGTATTAAGTTTGTAGATAAAAAGAGTTTCAAAGTCGTTCCTACTAAAATAAGCGTATTGGTTACCAACCTTTTTGGTCAAAGTATAGTGGTTAATAGAGGAATATAGGACTGCTAGCTAGAATTTGGCGGACACATCTTTTTGGAAAATTTATTGTTATTAAGTTTTCATGAGTTTGATGCAATTTTGGGCTTGGACTGGCTGGCTAGGCATATCGCGATTGTTAACTGTCGTTCTAGAAGTGTTCGACTGTTAGCCAAAAATGGTAATGAAGTGGTTATTTCTTGAGTAGATGTGATATCAAAAACAAAATGATTTCAACGGTTATGACCCAGAGATTGATTTTGAAAGGTAAGAATGCCTGCTTTGTAACACTCTATACCTAATCTAATCACCTGGCCGGAGCTATAAGGTATTACAATTGTTAAACATTACTGATATACAAAGATTTGACATAAATAATCAAGAAATCATATAAACAACATTAACACAAGTGTGAAGTGATTTAAAATAAAAATTGGGCATTAATTAAGCATACGAGACCTTTAAACCAACTCTGAATCAAATCAGGATTAAATTGAGACTTTTACAAATATATAGGTAAAAGTGTAAATAAGGGTCACACGGCTGTGTGGCTAGGCCGTGTGACAAGATTGAGACAGTGTGGTCCCATAACATTACCATGTTGCCTAACTGTGTAGTACATTTAAGCTTTGTAATCCTGGTTCACATGACTGTGTCACAAGACCGTGTAACAAATTGTGGCCGTATGAACTAACCTGTAGCAAAATGAAACAAGCCACATAGTCATTTCATACAACCATGTGTGGCACACGGCATGCAATTATCATCTATTATACCTACCTAAAATACACCAAAACTTGCCAAAATATATTGAATAACATCCACCCTAAGTCCCTAACCAATATGCTCTCATTAGCACCACAATTCAAAAATTAAAACATAAACCATTAGCATTCCATAACAATCATACCATGAAATCGATACCAAATCAATCACATTACATCTTTGCTCCCATTGCTAGCATATTACCAACAAAAGTTCACCAAGTTACCAAAAACATATAAATATACCAATTCAACCATCCAAAATGCATTTAGATACCAAAACATGCTATTGCCATTGACCGGCATCATGCATGTGCACATAAAACAATGAATTTATAAAATAATTTTTTAACTTAGTTTTACTGCAAGTGTACAGGTCAATTGTAATATTTATAGTGTTACAATAAAAGACTCGAGTATTCCAAGGACCGAACCTAAAGGAGATGGAATTGAGTGATAAATAGAACACACGATATACTCTAAGCATCTATTGATACAATTTTATAGTATGACAATTCATAACAAGATAAAATTGCAAGAAAATTAAATATGCTAATTTTAGGACTAAATTGTAAAGAGTATAAAACTAAGAAACTATTCAATAAATAACTAATGGTGGTTGTTTGATTTCGATATGGTTCACTGATCGCGTGATTTCGTGATAGGTTTTAAATATTTATAATTACTCGTTCTTGAACTAATTATTATCGCGATGTAGGCAAGTGTACCTATCGAACAGTAGTATAGTTTTAGCAAGACCGGATTGTCAAACCCAAAGAAACTAAAAGTACTAGTAATGATTGTCTTTTTATTATCTAACCTAAGAATAAAGAGGTTTTTGTTTTAACTAACTACTTATCTAAACTAAGAACGCACAGAGAATGGAATTGGGGAATTGCTTTTGGAAAAATCGATTGAATGAAGACAATACCTAAGGAAAAATCCACCTAGACTGTACTTGTTATTCTGGCTCCGAATCGGATGATTTATTCATTTAACTTGTTCCGTAAAGATCCCTAAGTTATGTTATTATCCCTATTCAAGACTAATAACGTCTAATCCCTAGATTGAATAACCGAGACTTTTCTCTAATTAACACTCTAGGGTTGTATTAACTCAATCTATGGATCCCCTTATTAGGTTTCACCCTAATCAGGAAAAATCTTGTCACCCTATGTCTAGGTGCGCAATCAACTCCGTTTAATTATGAAAAATGTACTCTTAAATAGGGTCTATTCCTCCTCTGAATAAGAGCTTATCTTGAATCAGTATCCTGGGATATCAGAACAAGAATTAAGAACACATAATTAAGAATAAGTCAAATATTTATCATACAATTCAGAAAATAATAATAAGATTCATCTTAGGTTTCATTCCCCTTAGGTATTTAGGGGATTTAGTTCATAACTAAATAAGAAAACATCTCAGAATAATACAGAATACAAAACATAAAGAAAACCCGAAACTCCTGAAGGGGAATTAAGGAGAGATCTTCAGTCTTGATGATGAATCCGGCTTCTGAGATGAATCAATTGGCTTTCTTGGAGTAATTCCTTACCCCCTACTCTATCCTCTCTTTTCTTCCTTCTCTAGGATGTATTTATAGGCTTTGGAATGCCTAAAAGCCCTCAAAATTAGCCTTTTCCGAATTGGACTCAACTTGGGCTTTGCAGGGACACGCTCGTGTGACACGCCTGTGTGTGATTACTTCAGGCCGTCCTTGAGCCTGCCAAATTGACAAGGCCATGTGGTTTGCCTGTGTGAGGAGGTCCAGGCCGTGTTGATTTCGTACTTTGGCCCATTTTCTCCGTTTTTGGCCCGTTTCTCATTCCTTTCACTCTCCTATGCTTTCCTAAGTGTAAAACATGAAATTAAAGCATTAGGAGCATCGAATTCACCAATTCTAATGGAAAATCATCGATAAAATGCATTAAACATGGGGTAAAAATATGTTTAAATTATGGTTTATCATTCACCGATCCTCGAACAAGGGAATTAAATCACTTAAATTACTAAGCGGCTCAATTTTATCTTTCAATCTCAATTTTACCGACTTAGACGAATTAACTTTGGTTTATCTTCTAACATCATCGATTAATCCAGGACTAAAGAACGGGTGCATGACAAGATTACCTTCCGGCCTCACTTGCTTAAATATTCCCTTAGGGGTATCACTTCCTAAGTTTTTATATCTACTCGAGTTAGCCCAATTTCTTACTATTTAGTCCTTTGTGCAAAAAGTCAGTTTACCCACATCTCTATCAACCAACCCCTTTTGAAGTTTAGTTACTCATGCTAAACGTAAAGGAAATGAACATGGAAATAAAAAAAAAAAACAAAGTAGCCATTAAAGTAAAACTTAAGAAAAATATAAAAGTTTAGATTTTTATGCTAGAAAACTTAAAGAACATGAAACTAAAAGAATTTAACAAGAAAATATAAAGCAAAAACATGAAAGGAAGAAAATTTAATGGATTTAAAGTAAAAGAAACTGAAATACATTAAACTAAAGCAAGAAATATCTTAAAACCAAGGTACAAGGATTGAAAGTGCAAATAAACCTAAGCTACAGTGATAACAAACTTAAATAACACTAAGAACATCAAGAACAAGAAGTAAATATAGAAAAATAAACTCTAAACTAATGAATAAGAAGAAAAAATGAAAACCTTAGAAAAAGTGTAGAAAAACTAAGAGAAAACCTAGGGACAACTAAACCTAAACCTAAGCTAATTTGTGTGTCTCCTTCTCAGCCAATTTTGGTTGTTTTAAGTTGTCTTCTGATGATTTTTCATTGCCAAAAATGCCTCTACATAGGCCTTGGGTGAATTGTGGACTTGGTGGACAAAGATTACCCTTTTGTCCAAGTTTGTTCCCTTAACGAAGGTGATGTTGTAATACCCAGAAGTGGATATCGCGATACCTCGAGTAGTTTTGAGCCTTGGGGTCTTCTTTGAAGGGTGGATATCGCGATACCCAAAGAGGATATCATGATACCACTGAAGGATGTCTCCAATCTTCCATACTATTAGAGGTAGCGTGATTCCAAGGTGTGGTTATCACAATACCCTTTTCCTCAATGCCATTCTCACTCATTTTTTACCTCCAACATGTCCCTACGCGATTCAATAACACGTTAGGGCTCCCAATGGCACCATTGGCCAAATTGGGTCACAAAATTGGCAAAAATAAGACATTTTCACTTATTAACTAAAAATGTAAAAATAACAAAAAACTATGCTACAGACGTTACTTTGCTCAAGAAAAAGCTCCTTACGTATGCTAGAAGAGTGTAATTTGCCACATCAATTTGTGTCAGATCAACTCCCCTACATTTAACTTTTTTCTTGTCCTCAAGGAAACACATAAAACATGCAAAAAAAAAGACGACCCTTCGATTAAATTTTGCAATTAAGTTACAAAACGGTAAAACATCAAACCCGTACAAAAATTACCTCACATGCAACTTAATAATGATAGCTAGCTAACTTATTTATTCCTATTGTAAACATAATTAGTTCACTAAATTAAAATCTCAATAGATCCAAAGGAAATGTAAATGAACATATGTACAAGTGATATCCGTCAAATATATTATACGGATCGCTTATGGAGATTTAAAAATAATTGGTCATGTTCATTCAAACAAATGCAAGTTATTTACAAATTATTGTGTTGGTAACTTATTCGGGTCCCAAAAGTCTTCTAGGCTTGTAGCGTACTGAGGTTTATGATAGTTTGGATTCAAACAACAGATACTCAAAACGGGTTCAAGCACTAGAAATGGTTAAGCACACGACATCTTTTCCTACTTGTCTCAAATTTATTTACAAGCCCACTTCTTTATTTCTCCTTCTCTCGGTACCTTATTTCTTCGAAATGATAGAAGGTGATCTTTCATGAATTACACTATTATTTATCCTTTTTACACATAAATTTACCTTGTTTTGTAGTTAAATCAAAGCATCTTAGTATATATTTGGGTTTTATACTCAAAGTAGTAATTTATGCTTTCTAGTAGTTTTTATTACATTTTATATATCTAAATAAGGTTACATGAGCTTGTAGGTAAATTTGAGAGCTAAAGGTACTTATTCAGGCCAAAACCGATGCCTATATCGTGACACCAAGACAATGATGTCTCAACGTCAAAGACAGAAGCTAAAAACAAGTTCTAGAGCAAAACTACCCTCGATTTTGTGACATGGCCCTCCTGTGTCATGACATACCCTTGTGGTTGGTTGCAACACCACAAGCCTGTGTTACAATCGAGCCCCTATGCAACCCAAAAATTCTAGCATGTTTTAATTACATTTTGGAGGGAAATTAGGTGTATTTATCCTAATCGAGCTCTAAGGACTTCAAAGATAATTTAAGCCCTTTAATATCCAATTTGAGCCTATATAAAGGTCATTGTAATCAGTTTAAACAAAATTTTTAGGGAGACAAAAAATATACTAAGGGTTTTTATTTCGTTTTTAGTTTTCACTTAGGTTATTTTATGTTCTTGTAATCGAAAGATCCTATTCTGAAATAAGACTCTCGCAAGTGGAGATTGTTCTAGAGTTTAACATCCCGTTTTAGGGTCAAATCAGAACAGTGGTTTCGGGACCATGAATCTGAGGTAGAAATATTTATTTTATTATTTATTTAAGGTCTACAGTATGATTGAATAATTGTGTGAAAACTTCGTTAAGAAATTCTATCGATAGAGTGTCCAATTTGACTAATAGGTCTAAATTGCAATAGGTGCTAAATATGTGTTCTAGAATCTAGAGCTTTCTAATTGCTATGAAATTTTAAATTGGAGGTCCTTAAATGGTAATTGGACCATTATACTTTAATTTGGAGAAAAATGGACATGGTTAGATAAAATTTCTAAGTTTTAAGTGAAGGGCATTTTGGTCATTTGGTAAATAAAGACAAAAATAACTAATAAAAAGATGTCATCTTCCCTAATTTAGTACCCCATAGCTGTAAATCACTAAGGGAGACGTAGCTAGGGTTTGGCCAACTTTCAAGCTCGATTGTAAGTTTGTCTTTGTCCCGTTTTTAATGATTTTTACGTTTTAATGAATGTTGTAACTTGATTTAGCTATTCTAAGGACTAGTCTGAAAGAAAATAAAAGTTTAAAATTTTACCCATGTTGAATATTTGTGTATTTTGATGTTTAATGGTAGAAAATGTATGTTTGGTGTTAGATAAACAACATTTACCAAGTGGTTTTTGATGAAAATGTCAAATAGGGATTTGTAAAAGTTGTAATGTGTGTAAAAATGTGAATAAATGAAAAATATGGGCTGATATGAGTACTAATAATATTCGGCTAGGCTTAGATAATGAAGAAATCAAATGAAAATTATTTTACGAGCCTAGGGACTAAAATGTAAAAATTTGAAAAGTTAGGGGCAAAAATATATTTTTTGCCATAAGGTGTTTCTGGGATTGAATTGAATAATGTGATGATTGAATGAGTTAAATATGGTATTATAAATCAAGAAAGACGAGGTTCTGACTTAGACCAGGGAAAGAATAGAGTTGTGGAGTAAATCGAACTATTAGCCATTTTGTATCGAGGTAAGTTGGCATGTTAAAAATAAGCTTTAGAATAATTGTATTTAAATGCTTTAATATTGCATGAATTGTATGTTTGATTATGTGAATGAGTATAACTCTACGAATGAGTTCGACGGCATATCGACAAGCAAGAAATTCCGTTTGAACCTTAGGAATAGGGTAGGATACAAGTGACATGTCACTAGGGTCCTTATGTGTTATGTGATTATGTGATTTGGATGCTGGTCTTGTATATTCCATCTGTGGCTGAGTATACCGGCATATGTTGCGGTTACTTGATAGCTTGTGTGAGCAGCACCGCGTAATTATGTGATATGAGACTTGGGTAGCTTTGGCTATATATGTTGCTCTTAGTGTGCAAATTTCCCGAGTATCCGACATTATTATTCTGAGTGGTTCACGGGTATGTCAAAGATAAGAATATGTGTAAGTTCATTTCGAGATGGTTTAGGTATGTGTGTAAAGCTCATGTTTATTAAATGCTTGGAATGATGAAAATGAGGTAAGTTTTGTGATGAAATGAATTATGATACTATGGAAAATTTACATTTAATTATGTTTTATTATTTGAATGTTATATGCATGGTAAGGTTGCTTATTTCTTGCATACGAGCTTATTAAGCTATATAGCTTACTCCGTTTATTCTCTATGTTTTATAGTGTCGCCAAGCTAGCTCGAAATCGGAGATTATAGGAGATTCGAATCACACTATCAAACATTCATTTTGGGTATTGATGATCTTAGTATTTTGAAAGTATGGCATGTATAGGGACTTAGTCATTTTGTTATATGTCGCATTATGATTTTAGCTAATGTATTGGATTGTAATTGGCAAAGGCTTGTTTTAATATTTGGCCATGTAAATTGGCTTATTTTGGCTAACATGGTTGTAAGCCTAAGTATATTCATATATGTGCCAATGTCCTTAGTGATATGGTCATGGTATGCTTGGTGAATGATGGATTGTGATTCATAGCATGAATGTGAAATGTTTGGAAATGTGATATATTGATCAGATGATAAAATTGTGCACAACTAGGTGTCTTGAAAGTAGTAGATTGAGGCTTAATGAATGTGAAATTTGCATGATTGATTTAGGGTATAATAAATTTTATGAGTATGATGGATGTTGCTATTGTATTGGCATGTGTTGGTCATAATTATGGATGTTTTGGTTGCCTAAGTATGCCATTAATTGTGCTATTGAGTTGGTGTAAGTGTAGGTGTAAATAAGGGTGGCAAATGGCTTGGTAAATAGCCTTTATTTTGTCCACACGGGTAGAAACACGGGTATGCGTCTAGGCTGTGTGTGACACACGGTCTATCCCACAGGCATGTGTTCTGACTGTGTGTCTGCTGTACCTAAATTTTGAGAAATAGAATGCTTAGAATTGAGCACATGGGTAGAGATACGGGCGTCTGTCTCAGTCGCGTGGATGACAGGGCCCTAGGCACGGGTGTGTGTCCTGGCTGTGTGAAGTCTGCACCTATTTTATGAAAATTAATTTTCCACATGGCGTAGCACACGAGCGTATGACTTGGTCATGTGACCTCAATTTGTTCATGGATTACAAGTCAAAGAGTTACACGGGGTCGGGACACGGGAGTGTGCAGCCACACGGCTTGCCCACACAGGCGTGTCCCAAACTACACGGGCGTGTGACCTTTGTTTGGGGCAAAAATTTTCTAAGTTTTGTAAAAATTTCTAATGTTCTCGGTTTAGTCTCGGACCACTTCCAATGCATGTTTTGGGCCTCATAGGCTCGTATTAGGGACTTTATAATTAATTACAAATGGTTTTCATTTGAACACAAATTTATGACTTGGAATTATGTGAATGATTGTATTGTAAGTCCGGTAATGCCTCATACCTTGTTTCGGCATCGAATATGGGTAAAGGGGTGCTATATTTAATGGTATCAGTGTTATGGTTTAGTCGATTCTTGAACTAACAGAGCGAGTGTAAGAGTCTAGCTATACATGCCATATATAAATTTTGATAATGTTAGGACTCTTGACAATTTAAACTGTGTTTTCATATAGTAAATGGATCCCGATCGAGAAGTGGCTAATGATGTTGAGAGTAATGTGCCGGCTCCCACTCAAAGGACCACGCCGTCTGAAAGTAGACCAGTGACGATTAGTCAAGGAGGAGAGGCTAGAGAAGCCTTCTTCCAAAGGATGAATGAGTGGTTTGCTGAGTTCGTTCGGATAATTTCGGCTGCCTAACTACCCCTACCTAACCCTCAATCGATTCTCGTAGCTCCCTAAGGTGTGGATTTGGTAAGACTGAACAAGCCTCTAGTCGATAAGATTCGAAAGCAAGGGGTTGAAGAATTTAGAGCAAATGTCGATCATGATCTAAAGAAAGTAGAATTCTGGCTTGAGAACTCTATCCGAGTATTTGATAAACTTTCTTGCACCCCGGATTAGTGTTTGAAGTACGCTATATCACTTCTGAGGGATACGATATATCAGTGGTGGAACACTCTTATATCTGTGGTATCGAGGAAAAGAGTTACTTGAGATTTCTTCCAAGAGGAATTCAGAAAGAAGAACACCAATCAGCGATTTATTGATCAGAAACGCAAAGAGTTCCTAGAGTTAAAACAGGGCCGTATGTCTATGACTGAATACAAGCGAGAGTTTGTTAGGTTCAGTAAGTATGCTCAAGAATGTGTTTCTACTGAGGCTATCATGTGCAAGAGATTCGAAGATGGGCTGAATGAGGATATCAGACTGTTAGTTGGGATTTTAGAGTTGAAGGAATTTGTCGTGCTGGTCGATCAAGCTTGCAAAGACGAAGAGATGAGCAAAGAAAAGAGAAAGGCTGAGTTTGAGGCTAGAGACTGAAGAAAAAGACTGTTGAATAAGTTATTTCCATCTCTGTCAAAGAAATCGAGGGATTTGTATACTTGATTGAATGCTTCAGCTGGGTATCCCAACAGAGATCGTGGAAAGCAATATTCGGTTTCTAAGGCCTAGGCTACATCAATAGCGAACATTGGTAACGCTAGGTCTAATAAGCCTGAATGCCAATATTGCGGTAGACGACATCCTAGTGAATGTAGGATGAATAACTGGGCTCACTTCAAATGTGGCTCCCAAGATCACTTTATCCGAGACTGCCCTAAAATGGTTGAGAGAGATAATTTCTAGAATGTAAGATCGAGTAACACTGCTGCTAGAGGGAGGCTAGTGAGAAATACGGGAAATGAGACCAGTAGCAAAAGTGTGTCCAAATATTCAATTGTGAGGTTGGAAGCTAAAGTATCTGCGAGAGCTTATGCCATTCATGCTCGCGAGGAAGCGTCCTCCCCTGATGTGATCACTGGTAAATTTTCTTTCTATGATACTAATGTTGTTTCATTAATTGATCCTGGACCGACTCATTCGTATATTTTGCATGAATTTGGTATCTAGTAAGAATTTTCCTGTTGAGTCTACTGAGTTTGTGATTAAGGTGTCGAACCCCTTAGGCAAATATGTTTTAGTTGATAAAGTTTGCAAGAGTTGTCCTTTAATGATTTGGGGTCATTGTTTTCCGATTAACTTAATGCTTTTGCCATTGATGAGTTTGATGTAATACTTGGAATGGATTGGTTGGCTCTGCATGATGTCATAGTGAATTGAAGACAAAATTTTATTGAATTGAAATGTCAAAACAATGAAAATCTTCAGGTTGAATCGGATGAATGGGGTGAATTGCCTATTGTGATAACGTCAATGTCGGCTCAAAGGTATGTAAGAAAGGGTTGTGAAGCATTTCTCACATATGTACTAAATACTAAGGTATCTGAATTGAAGATCGAATCTATGCCGATAGTTTGGGGATATTTGGATGTGTTCCTAGAAGAGTTGCCGTGGTTACCACCGATCAGAGAGGTGGAGTTTGCTATTGATTTAGTACCGGGGACCGCACCAAATATCGATAGTTCCGTATAGAATGACTTTGACTGAGTTGAAGGAATTGAAGTCTTAGTTGCAAGAGTTTTGCGAGATCGAGTTTTTTGCCCTAGGGTACACCAATATTATTCGTCAAGAAAAAGAAGGATCCATGACACTTTGTATCGATTATCGTCAACTCAAGAAGGTTACGATAAAGAACAAGTATCCATTACCGATGATTGATGATTTGTTTGACTAGTTGAAAGGGGAAATAGTATTTTCGAAGATAGATTTGAGATCTAGATACTATCAGCTGAGAGTTAAAGACTCGGATGTGCCAAAAACCTCGTTCAAAACGAGGTATGGGCATTATGAATTTCTTGTTCTGCCTTTTGGATTAACTAATGCTCCTGCTGTTTTTATGGATTTGATGAATCGGATCTTCCGATCGTATTTAGACAAGTTTGTAGTTGTGTTTATTGATGACATTTTGATTTATTCCCGAGATGATTCTAAGCATGCCAAACATTTAAGAATTGGATTGCAGACTTTGAGAGATAAGAAATTGTTTGCTAAGTTCAGATTTTTAGCTTCAAGAAGTCAGATTTTGGGACATATTGTCTCCGCAGAAGGTATAAGGGTTGATCCGAGTAAGATTTCGACAATTGTTGGTTTGAAACCGCCAATGAATGTATCCGAGGTTAAAAGCTTTTTGGGCTTGGCTGGGTATTATCAACATTTTGTTAAGGGATTCTCGATGATTGCTACACCTATGAAAAAATTGTTACAGAAAAATGTTAAGTTCGAGTGGTCAGAGAAATGCCAAAAGAGTTTTGAACAGTTGAAAGCATTGTTAACTGAGGCACCTGTATTAGCGCAACCTGAGTCAGGAAAAGAGTTTGTGATTTTCAGCGACGTGTCATTGAACGTCTTAGATGTGTGTTGATGCAAGAGGCAAAGTGATAGCTTATGCCTCAAGGCAGTTGAAACCGCACGAAAAGAATTATCCGATGCACGACTTGGAATTGGTTGCCATTGTGTTTGCTTTAAAGATTTGGAGACACCATTTATTTGGTGAGAAGTGCCACATCTTTACCAACCACAAGAGATTAAAATACTTGATGACTGAAAAGGATTTGAATTTGTGACAACGGAGATGGCTTGAGTTGTTGAAAGACTATGAGTTAGTAATCGATTATCATCCAGGAAAGGTGAATATGGTCACCGATGCTTTGAGTAGGAAATATTTGTTTGCTTTGAGAGCAATGAATACGCGACTGACTTTATCTAATGATGGTTCGATCATAGCTGAGTTGAAAGCTAGGTCGATATTTCTTCAACAAATTTGCGAAGCTCAGAAAAGTGACAAAGAACTTCAAGCTAAAAGAGTTCAGAGCAAATCGACTAGTGATTTAGATTTTCAAATTGGGGCTGATGATTGTTTGATGTTCCAAGGTAGGATTTGTGTACCGAGAGATACCGAGCTTATTCAGAAAATTTTTCATGAGGCACACAGTGGTTGTCTGTCTGTTCACCCAGGAAGCACAAAGATGTACAATGATTTGAAGCAATTGTATTGGTAGTCAGGTATGAAGAGAGATATTTCTGAGTTCGTATCGAGATGTTTGATTTGTCAACAAGTAAAAGGCTGAACACCATGTACCTTCGGGATTACTTCATCCTGTAATGATTTTTGAGTGGAAATGGGACAGAATTACAATAGATTTCGTAACTGGATTACCTCTGACTCTGAAGAAGAAAGATGATGTTTGGGAAGTTGTTGATAGATTGACGAAATCGGCTCATTTTATTCTGGTACGTACCAACTATTCACTTGAGAAGCTAGCTGAATTGTATATCACTGTAATTGTTAGATTGCACGGAGTGCCTATTTCTATTATTTCAGATAGAGATCCGAGGTTTACGTCTCGATTTTGGAAGAAGTTGCAAGAAACTTTGGGCACAAAGTTGAATTTTAGTACCGCATTTCATCCACAGACTGATGGTCAATGGGAAAGAATGATTCAGGTTCTCAAAGATACGCTTCGTTTTTGTGTATTAGAGTTCGAAGGTAGTTGGGAAAAATATCTACCTTTAGTCAAATTTGCTTACAACAACAGTTTTAAGTCGCGTATAAAGATGGCACTTTATGAGGCATTGTATGGCCGTAAGTGTCGAACTCGTTGCACTAGACCGAGCTCAGTGCGAGACAGATTCATGGGGTTGATTTGGTTAGAAAAATTGAAGAAAAAGTAAAAATAATTCATGATTGTTTGAAAGTAGCTATGGATAGACAAAAATCATATGCAGATCTAAAATGAAAGGAAATTGAATTTAAATTCAGTGGTAAGGTATTTCTAAAAGTGTCTCCGTGGAAGAAAATCCTTAGATTCGGTCGCAAGGGTAAGCTTTATTAGTCCGTATGAGATTATTGAAAGGATAGGGCCAGTGGCTTATAGACTAGCCTTGCCATCAGAGTGGAAAGGATCAACACTGTGTTTCATGTGTCTATTTTGCGCTGTTATCGATCAGATCCTTCACACATAATTTCACAAACTGAGTTGAGATTCGATCCGATATGACTTATGGTGAAGAACCGATCAATATTTTAGCTCGAGAAGTTAAACAGTTGAGAAATAAAAATATAGTGTAATGCCCCAATTTTTGGGTTTTCTGTGTTTCTGTGTTTTTTTTTTTAAATTTGTGTGTGTTCTGGTTGGTTAAAATATATATTTTAGTAGGTTAGTGGGCTTTTGGAAGGCCCAAACTTAAGTTAAATTCGTGGTAGTCTTCGAAATTTTAATTTTATGAACATGTGATGCAATTGGCGTTTGGGCTTTTAAGAGTAAAAGGGTAAAAGATGACACAAAAAGGAGTGTGGTGTAGTGGCAAGGTGGCGCCACTTAGGGGACAAGTAAGTGACGCCATAAAGGAAGCAAGGGGTCCAAGGTTCAAGTCTTGGCTCTTGTAATATATTTTGGTTTTTCTTTTCAATAAATTTGGAAGCAAGTAGGTGCGCTTTAAAGTTTAATGTGTTGGATTTATGACACAAATGAGTTGATGGCCTAGTGGTGGTGGCGTGAGTTGGCATGTGAGAGGACTTTGGTTGAATCCTTGGCACGCAAAGGTTGATTATTTTGCTATGTTGGGACGACAAGAGTTGGTGTTGGTTTTAAACTCGGTGATGGAGGATCCCACATCGAAGCTAACATAAGAGTAGATGGAGAGCGGCTTTAAATAGAGCAAACCATGAGGAGAGTAGGCATACACTTCCTGGCTGATCCCTTTCGCTTTGTGACGTGCTCGTTTGGGTTGGGCGTCAACTAAGAGTGTTTGGAGCGCGGATTAACTGCAGTCTCCTAACAGGTGTGTATTTCTCATTACTCTAGCAAGAGGGGCGGCTATTTCGGCCACGATAATGAAATGGGCCATGTGGACCCAATGGGTCCGTAGGCCCAAGTGGATAAGTTGTAAAATTACTAAAATACCCTTGTAGGGTAGGACTACTGATTTACCCCTAGAGGGTAAAATGACTATTTTGCCCCTCGTGCGTAAATGAATAACTTGTGTGATGATTGGGTTAGTTGACGTGGATTTATGTTAGTTATCGTTAATTCGTAAGTCTAATGTGTTAGTGATCGATTGTAGGATTATCGCGTGGGAGATATCGTCATCAATCATCATCAACCAGGTGTGTAAACGACACCCTCCCTTAGACTGAAGCGGTAAAAGCCGAAATACCAAAACGTTGGTATGAACTTCATGACGTCTGGCGCTTCGTGAACGATTGTTAATGAATATGGTGCATTTGGATGATTAGAGTGCAGAGTGTGTATTTTTCGTACAACGGTATTTTTGGGCTTAATGGGCGGCGGGCCAATGGGCCAATGGGCCCACTTTGGTAAAAAGACGAGGTAAGTACTTCGATTACTTGGTAAGCGTTAGAATGAGCATGAAACCTTAGCAATAGGTAATAATTATTGAAATACCCTTATGCATGCAAAATTATTATTTTACCCCTAGGGTTATTTTTTTCCGAAAAGCATGATGTTACATTTACGTATCGTATGCCATGACATATTATTTACATTGCATGGGAGATGGGTTTATATTGATAGAGGAAGCATTACAGCGACCTCATTTGCAATCTGGTGGCCTCGCCACATATATCTGCTCGTGACTTCATCACAATATCATTTTGCCTCATTTGCAATTTGGTGGCTTCCATACATATATATATATATATATATATATATATATATATATATATATCATTATCATGTGTCGGTGACTTCGTCACAATATCTATGACCTCATTTGCAATTTACGTAATGTGTGTGGCAATTTGGGTGGGTCGAGTAGTCTCCCACATGGTGTAAGGCTGATGCGGGGTGTTATGGATGGATCTGGATTGGGATTTCGCATTCATGATATATTTGTTCAGATCGCTATGGGCCTCTGGGTTTCATTCGATTTACATCTTGGGCCAAGGCCGAGATAAGTCTGACTCGAGGTTTGATCATTTTGGGCTATGGTTGGGTTAAGTTACACATTGAGTTTACGGACTCACCCTTTATTTTCATCTCTGTAGGAAATCCCCAACCATAGTGGGCTTGGAGCCGTGAGGATTGGAGTGGCCACATCATCGCAAAATTGGTTTTCTAAGTTAGTTTATTTTTATTATTTTTATATTCGATTTAATTTTGGGTTTTAAGTTGTAATAAGGCCGCTATTTAAATTTCTTTTTTTCGCAATGGTTTTATTTTCTGATTATATTTATACTATGACGGGGCGCTAGTGTTAGGTCATGCGGGTTTTCAAAATTAATGAATGTTTTCAAGACTCAACAAGCACAACAAATGGATAGCCTAAAGATTGATAAACTGACTTTTCATTCAACCGCTGTTTTTACGAAGACCACCCCAATTACTTAAACCAGTGAATGCATACTAAGTCGTAAGTCCATGTGACACGTCGGATCTGGCCAAAACATTTGGGCCAGGTTTGGGGTGTTACATTTAGTGGTATCAAAGCCAAGTTGCAACAACTCGGCTGTGGAACGGGTCTAAAAATGAGAGTTTGTAAAGAAACACTGAATAAAGGTTTTCGAAAATTGTTTTTTTTGGAACTTGATTATAAATTTTTTTCGAGAATGTTTCCAATATTTTCTCTTTTCAAATAGATGATTTTAAAGATTAAAATTGGTTTTCTAAAATTAGGTTTTTTTAGAAGGTGGCATACTGAATCTCCGGCCCAAGTCTGTAAGTTTTCTGAGCCTTTCTGATTTTTTCTGAAATATCTGTTATATGCTTGTACAAAACCTTATCATGGTACTTTAGTTAGGGTAACACTGGAACTATTGAAACTTTGATAAGTAGACTGAGACTGTAGCTAGGCTACCGCAAAAGGAAATAAACTCAAACTCTGAATTACTGTTATTCATAAGACATCTGTAATAAACACTGAAATATTAAACTGATTCATAAAATTCTTAATCAGATAATACGAAATGAGTACACGAGCAGCTCGTGGAAGAGCCCGTGGACGTGGCCGAGGTAATGCTCAAGGTGAATCTTCGTCTTCAGGACATGTGCCAGCAGCAAATGCACCGGTACCACCGGCAACGGAGGTAGAGTCTCATGATCGAGGTGCCGAGGACGATGCTCTGTCCCAGGCAATGCTCCGAGTTTTGGAAAGGGTTTCTGGGGCAAGTACGGGAAATGGTATTCGAGGGTCTATTTCTGAGAGGCTCCGGGTCAATGGAGTAGAGATATTTAGGGGCGTATCTGGTGTAGCTCCAAATGTGGCTGAGTATTGGTTAGAAGCCACGGAGCAAATTATGGATGATCTGGACTGCTCTGTGGAGCAGAAGCTGAAGGGAGCCATATCGTTACTCAGGGATGAGGCTTATCAGTGGTGGCTCACGGTGAGAGATGGAACTCCTGCTGACAGTGTGACTTGGGAGCTGTTTAAGACAGCCTTCAAAGGAAAGTATGTTGGGGCTAGTTACGTGGATGCTCGCCGGAAAGAATTTCTGAACCTGGTCCAAGAGAGTAAGTCAGTGGCTGAGTATGAGTCTGAGTTTCTGAGACTGAGCTGGTATGCTTCTGGGATTGTCGCTATAGAGTATGAGCGTAGCGTACGCTTCGAGGATAGTCTAAGAGATGAACTTAGGATATTGATTGCTCCGCAGAGGGAGCGTAACTTCGCTGCTTTAGTGGAGAAAGCTAAGATAGCTGAGGAAGTGAAGCATACAGAAAGACAGAATCGTGAGAAAGATCGGAACCATTTTAGGAGAGATTCAAGACTTTCAGGTGGTATGAACAGGAATGTTAAGAGAGCAAGGGTAATGAAGCCAGTTCGAGCAGTACCGATGTATGCTGTTAGACTGCAGAGTTGTAGGAATTATGGGAAGATGCATATGGGCGAGTGTCGAAAATGTTCTGGTGCTTGTTTTCGATACGGATCTATGGAGCATAGGGTTAAGGATTATCCTCAGGAACTAGATCAGGTTCAAGTTTTAGAGCAGAGGGTCGCTCAACCAGTGAGGGGTGGACCACAGTTTTTGAGAGGATGTGGGCAAGGCAGAGGTGGTAATAGAAATGGTCGAGGAAGAGGAGCGCCAGGCAGGGATGCTGGATTTGCTGAGGCTCGTCAGCCGGTGTTGGTGTATGCAGCTCGTTATCGAGAGGAGGGTGATGCACCTGACTTCATAACTGGTACGTTTCTGATTTCCAGTATGCCATACACTGCGTTGATAGATGTTGGATCTACCCATTCATATGTTGCATGTGCTATATCTGGGTCACTGGGTGTGCGCTCTGAGGAGACCGTGAGTAGGGTATCTATACTAAGTCATTTGGGTCACTCGGTTAGGGTAGATAAAATGTATAGAGATGTGCCTATAGAAACTCAAGGAAAAGTTTTCTCTGGAGATCTGATAGAGCTACCTTTCGGAGAATTCGATCTGATTTTGGGAATGGATTGGCTTGTTAAGCATAGGGCTACTCTGGATTGTGCTGCTAAGTGAATAATGTTAAAGACCACAAAGGATGAGGAGGTTTTGGTGATAGGCGAGCGTAGGGATTATCTGTCTAATATGGTGTCGGCATTGAGAGCCGAGAAGTGGATTCGAAAGGGATGTGAGGCTTATTTGGCATTTGTAAGCCAATCGAAAATTGAGGATCTGACAGTGGATAAAGTTAGAACCGTCAAGGATTTTCAAGATGTTTTTCCAGAGGAGCTTCCGGGTTTGCCCCCGAACCGAGAGGTTGAGTTTGGAATCAACTTGTTACCTGGAACGGCACCAGTGTCCATTGCACCTTATAGGATGGCATTGAAGGAGTTGGTAGAGCTGAAAGCCCAAATTCAAGCATTATTGGATAGAGGCTTCATTAGACCAAGTGTGTCTCCGTGGGGAGCACCAGTGTTGTTCGAAAAAAAGAAAGATGGGTCAATGCGGATGTGCATCGATTATCGGCAGTTGAACAAACTGAAGATTAAGAACAAGTACCCACTGTCAAGAATCGATGATTTATTCGACTAACTTAGAGGAGCTTCAGTATTTTCCAAGATTGACCTTCGATCTGGGTATCATCAGTTGAGGGTTAAGGAGGTGGATATTCACAAGACAGCATTCAGAACTCGGTATGGTCACTATGAGTTCTTGGTTATGCCATTTGGGTTGTGAACGCACTGTGGCATTTTGGATCGATGAATCAGTGTTTCAAACCATACTTGGATCGATTTGTGGTTGTCTTTATCGACGATATTCGGTTTATTCTAAAGCGTGGAGAAGCATGATGAGCATCTTCGTATTGTCTTGCAAATCTTGAGGAGAAGGAGCTTTATGCGAAATTCGATGAAGTGTGAGTTCGGTTGAGAGAGGTAACTTTCTTGGGGAATGTTATCTCTGCTGAAGGGATCAAGGTGGACCCTCGAAAGATTGAAGCGATTCTGGAATGGAAGCCACCGAGGTCAGTATCGAAAATTCGAAGTTTTCTGGGTTTAGCTGGGTACTATAGAAGGTTTGTGGAAGGATTTTCTGTGATGGCAGGGCCTTTGACAAAGCTTATAAGGAAGGGAGTACCATTTTTTTGGACTGAGAAACAACAGGAATCTTCTGAGAAGCTGAAGAAAGTTTTGACCGAGGCACCTGTACTGATTCAGCCGGAGTCTGGAAAAGATTTTACCGTATGCAGTGATGATCACATGTAGGGTTGGGCTGTGTGCTGATGCAAGAGGGTAAAGTGGTTGCTTATGCATCGCGACAGCTTAAAGCACATGAAGTTAACTATCCTACTCATGATCTGGAGTTGGCAGCGGTAATCTTTGCGCTTAAGATTTGGAGACATTACTTGTACGGAGAAAGGTGTATTATATACATAGATCATAAGAGTCTTAAGTACTTGCTGACTCAGAAGGAGTTGAACCTTAGGCAGCGGAGATGGATAGAGTTGCTTAAGGATTATGATTACGCGATTGAGTATCACCCAGGCAAAGCTAATGTGGTGGCTGATGCCCTAAGTTATAGAACTGTATCTGATTTGAGAGCCATGTTTGCTCGTTTGAGTCTGTATGACGACGGTAGTCTGTTAGTAGAACTGCAAGTTAGGCCGACCTGGGTGGATGAGATTAAGGAAAAACAATCGAGGGATGAGTCCTTGGTTTCTCGATTCTGGCAGGTTAAGAATGGGGATACTTCTGAGTTCAGACTGAACAGTGAGGGTGTTCTGTGTTACCGAGGTAGAGTTTGTATTCCGAAGGACTCTGACTTGAGGCAAGCAATTCTGAAAGAAGCTCGTGGAGGTCTGTGTGCTATGCATCTTGGAGGGAGTAAAATGTATCGCGACTTAAAGGAGTTGTATTGGTGGCTGGATTGAAGCGAGAGGTAGCGGAAGTTGTGGGAAAATGTCGACTTGTCGACAAGTGAAAAGTGAACATCAATTACCTTCCAGACCTTTGCAGCCAGTGAAAGTACCACTTTGGAAGTGGGAGAGGGTAACTATGGATTTTTTGAGTGGGTTACGCTTGACACCGTTGAAGAAAGACTCGATTTGGGTAACTGTGGATAGGTTGACCAAATCTGCTCATTTCATACCTGTCCGCACTGATTATTCACTTCAGAAGTTAGCCAAATTGTATGTGGCGGAAATAGTGCAACTTCACGGAGTGCTAGCATCGATTATTTCTGATCGAGATCCTAGATTCACATATCGGTTTTGGCAAAAGTTGCATGAGGCGTTGGGTACGCGGTTGAAATTTAGTCTGACCTTTCGACCTCGGTGATGGTCGATCGGAAAGGGTTATTCAGATTCTGGAAGACATGTTGAGGGGATGGTTATCGACTTTCGAGACAGTTGGGAGGATTACTTACCGTTGGCAGAGTTTGCATGCAACAACAGTTATCAGGCAAGTATTCGAATGGCTCCTTATGAGGCACTATATGGGCGAAGATGTCGTAAACCTAGTTGTTGGACTGAGTTGGGTGAACGACAGGTTCTTGGACTTGAGTTGGTGGCAGATACTGAGGATAAGGTCAAGTTGATTAGAGACCGGTTGAAGGAAGCATCTGATAGACAGAAGTCATATGTAGATTTGAAGCGCAAGGAAATTGAGTACTTTGTGGGTGATATGGTCTTCTTGAAAGTTTCACCTTGGAAGAAAATATTAAGGTTTGGGAGGAAAGGCAAGTTAAGTCCGCGGTTCATTGGGCCTTATCGGATTCTTAAGCGAGTAGGTCCAGTGGCTTATCAGTTGGAGCTACCTCCAGAGTTGGATAGGATTCATGATGTCTTTCACGTCTCCATGTTAAGGCGGTATTATTCTGACCCTACTCACATTGTGCCGGTTGCAGAGATCGAGGTCCAAACAGACTTGACTTTTGAGGAAGAGCCTGTGCAGATTTTGGATCAAGATGTTAAGATTTTGAGGAGGAAATCAGTTCCGCTAGTAAAGGTGCTGTGGCGTAATCATGGCAGAGAGGAAATGTAACACCCCAAACCTGGCCTGGAAGTTTGGCTCGAATCGAGCGTGTCACATTGAAGTGTTTTTCGAAAACCATGTTTCCATTAAAAACCCTTCTCAATAATTAAAAACTTATACCCTTTTTAAACCTTGTTAGAAAACCTCAGCTGAATAACATTCTTAACAACTTTGTAAAAATTTTGGTAGTTGCGGAAGTTTAATTTAAAAACAATTGCGGATACGTGATGTTTTGAACAACAGTAGTTGCTTTGGAAAACCGTGTTCTAATACTAGCAATTATAAGAACAATAAATAAAATTCCAAATTTGAAATCCAGAAAATTACAATGGCTTTACTACAACCCACATAAAAACATTTAAAAGTAATAATCAAAGCGTAACATAAATAATGTGTGTGGCTTCCTCAAGAGCCCCTCGCAGCTCCGATCCATCTAAAATTGGAAATTACGAAAGGTTAATAAGCGGGTGAGTTTACAAAAACTCATGTGAAATCCCTACTATATAAAAGGAACAATCGGTCATATAAAAGAATTAAAAGTTGGCCCCACCCTACTTACGATTTCAATATCAATTAGGCCTTGGCCCATTATAATGACAAGACAGATGGGCCTTAGCCCATTACAGAATAAGAAACATTATCAGAACTAGAATCAAAATGAGAATCAGAATCAGAATCAAAATTAGGTGACAGAATCAAAATCAGAATCAGAATCAGAATTAGGTAATAGAATCAGAATCAGTATTAGGTAATGTAATCGAATAAGAACCGTAATCGAATTAGGTAATGTAATCGAGAATCGATGTCGAGTAATGTAATCGAATCGAATCGAATGTGAATGCAAACCCAACCCAATCCATCCGTATACACCCCCGTACCAACCTTACACCATGTGGGGAGACAACTCGACCCACCCATCAACTACACACCACAGAATTTGCAGCGAGGCTGCCAGATATTATGATGAAGTCACCAGATACAGATATTGTGGCGAGGCCACCAGATTGCAGCGAGGCTGCCAGAACGCTTCCTCTATCAATATAACTCATATCCCATGCAACAGATATACATGTCATGGCATACAACATATAGAATCAGAATATCATGTCCATATTTGAATCAAACAATCACAGTCAAGTCATTCATATCACCAACATATATTCACAATCAAATCCGTCAACCACACAGTCCAAGTCAGTCACTTGCCCACAAGGACAAAACAGTCATTTAACACCCTAGGGGTAAAGTGGTAATTTTACCCCACAAGGGTATCTCGGTAATTCTACCTTACAGGAGTATTTCAGTAATTCTACCCTACAGGGGTATTTCGGTATTTCTACCCTACAAGGGTATTTCGATAATTCTACCCTACAAGGGTATTTTAGTAATTCTACCCTACAAGGGTATTTCGATATTTCTACCCTACAGGGGTATTTCAGTATTTCTACCCTACAGGTGTATTTCGGTATTTCTACCTTACAAGGGTATTTCGGCATTTCTACCCTACAAGGGTATTTCGGTATTTCTACCCTACAAGGGTATTTCGGCATTTTTACCCTACAAGGGTATTTCGATAATTTTGTAAATCGAGGGTAAAACGGTAATTCTGTAAATCAAGGGTACTTTGGTAATTTTACAAGCCGAGGGCATTTCAATAATTTTACAGGTCGAGGGTATTTCAGTAATTTCACAAATTAGGGGTATTTTGGTAATTTTACAAACTAGTGGTATTTTGATAATTTTACAAACCAGGGGTATTTTGGTAATTTTACAAACTAGGGGTATTTTGGTAATTTTATAAACCAAGGTAATTTTAGTAATTTTACAAACCAGGGGTATTTTGGTAATTTTGTAAACCAAGGGTATTTTGGTAATTTTACAAACCAGGGGTATTTTGGTGGTTTTATAAACCAAGGGTATTTTTGTGATTTTACAAACTAGGGGTTTTTTTGTAGTTTTGTAAAATAAGGGTATTTTGGTAATTTTACAAACCAGGGGTATTTTGGTGATTTTATAAACCAAGGGTATTTTAGTAATTTTACAAACTAGGGGTATTTTGGTAATTTTGTAAACCAAGGGTATTTTGGTAATTTTACAAACCAGGGGTATTTTGGTAATTTGGTAAACTAAAGTATTCTAAACAGGGATAATAATACGAATGGGCCTAAAGCCCTTTCTCATTAAATGGGCCCTGCGCTCGTGTGGCCCTTTTAGCCCAAATCTAGCCACAGATATGAGATTCACCTAGCTTAGTCCAATATTTACTACACAATCAAACAACTTATACAGTTGGGCCCGTAGGCCCATTGGGCCCACATGGCCCCTTTCTGCCCATCGCAGCCCGAAGTAGCCATCCTACAGTTAGAGTAGTGAGAAATACACACCTGATAGGAGACTGGAGTTAATCAAGGCTCCGAGCACTCTTAACCGACGCCTAACCCAAACGAGCATGCCATAAAGCGAAAGGGATCAGCTAAGAAAGGTACCTTTACTCTCCTCATGGTTCTCTCTATTTAAAGCCAGCTTCGCATCCACTCTTATGTTAGCTTCCCGTTGTGGGATCCCTCCATCATCAGAGTTTAAATTCAACACCAACTCTTGCCGCCCCCTGTTAGCAAAATAAATGCTCTTTGATTGCCATGAGTTTCGAACCCTGGACCTCCTTGCCACCTCTATGACGTAACCTTCCTGCCTCTTATGTGGCGCTACTTTGCCACACGACCACAAGGCTTTTTGTGGCACAATTTCCCCAACAATATTCTTAAGGCCTATCTACTACACCCAGGGTTTGATTCACCTTAAACCAAAATTTTTGCTAGAGTCCAGATTTGAACCCAGGACTTCTCCAACACTTCTCAGCACACTTAACCACTAAAACAAGCCTTCATTAACGAAATTTACACGCACAACAAAATATTATAAGCTGCCTTCAACCGCTCCTATGTTCAAGGCCCAAAACTTCTAGGCCCAAATTCAGGGTGTTACAGGAAGCTACTTGGTAGCCAGAAGTGGCGATGCGTCAACAATATCCTCATCTGTTTGATTCAGGTAAAATTTCGAGGACGAAATTTCTTTAAGGAGGGTAGAGTTGTAACGCCGCAATTTTTGGGTTTTCTGTGTTTCTGTGTTTTTTTTTAAATTTTTGTGTGTTCTGGTTGGTTAAAATATATATTTTAGTAGGTTAGTGGGCCTTTGGAAGGCCCAAACTTAAGTTAAATTTGTGGTAGTCTTCGGAATTTTAATTTTATGAACAGGTAATACAATTGGCGTTTGGGCTTTTAAGAGTAAAGGGGTAAAATATGACACAAAAAGGAGTGTGGTGTAGTGGCAAGGTGACGCCACTTAGGGGACAAGGAAATGACACCATAGAGGAAGCAAGGGGTCCAAAGTTCAAGTCTTGGCTCTTGCAATATATTTTGGTTTTTCTTTTCAATAAATCTGGAAGCAAGTAGGTGCGCTTTAAAGTTTAATGTGTTGGATTTATGACACAAATGAGTTGATGGCCTAGTGGTGGTGGCATGAGTTGGCATGTGAGAGGACTTTGGTTCGAATCCCTTGGCATGCAAAGTTTGATTATTTTGCTATGTTGGGACGGCAAGAGTTGGTGTTGGTTTTAAACTCTGGTGATGGAGGGATCCCACATCGGGAAGCTAACATAAGAGTAGATGGAGAGCTGGATTTAAATAGAGCAAACCATGAGGAGAGTAGGCATACCCTTCTTGGCTGATCCCTTTCGTTTTGTGACGTGCTCGTTTGGGTTGGGCGTCAGCTAAGAGTGTTTGGAGCGCGGATTAACTGCAGTCTCCTAGCAGGTGTGTATTTCTCATTACTCTAGCGATGGGGCGGCTATTTCGGACGCGATGGGCTGAAATGGGCCATGTGGTCCCAATGGGTCCGTAGGCCCAAGTGGATAAGTTGTAGAATTACTAAAATACCCCGTGAGGGTAGGACTACCGATTTACCCCGGAGGGTAAAATGACTATTTTGCCCTCGTGCATAAATGACTAACTTGTGTGATGATTAGGTTAGTTGGCGTGGATTTATGTTAGTTATCGTTAATTCGTAAGTCTAATGTGTTAGTGATCGATTGTAGGATTATCGCGTGGGAGATATCGTCATCAATCGTCATCAACCGTGTGTAAACGACACCTCCCTTAGACCGAATCGGTAAAAGCGAAATACCAAAACGTTGGTATTTTGTGAACTCACTGACGTCTGGCGCTTCGTGAGACGCTTGTTAATGAATATGGTGCATTTGGATGATTAGAGTGCGAGTGTGCATTTTCGTACAACGATATTTTGGGCTTAATGGGTCGAAGCGGGCCAATGGGCCAACGGGCCCACTTTGGTAAAAAGACGAGGTAAGTACTTCTGATTACTTGGTAAACGTTAGAATGAGCATGAAACCTTAGCAATAGGTAATAATTACTGAAATACCCTTACGCATGCAAAATTACGATTTTACCCCTAGGGTTATGTTTTTTCTGAAAAGCATGATGTTCTGTTTCTGTATACGTATGCCATGACATATTATTTCTGTTGCATGGGACATGGGATTATATTGATGGAGGAAACGTTCTGGCAGCCTCGTTGCAATCTAGTGGCCTCGCCATATATATTTGCTCTGGTGACTTCGTCACAAAATCTGGCAGCCTCACTGCAATCTGGTGGCTTCGCCACATATATATCTGTTCTGGTGGCCTAGCCACAATATCTGTATCTGGTGACTTCATCACAATATCTGGCAGCCTCGCTGCAATTTCTGTGGTATGTAGCGGTTGGGTGGGTCGAGTAGTCTCCCCACATGGTGTAAGGCTGGTACGAGGGTGTTATGGATGGCTTTCGGTTGGGATTTCGCATTCATGATATATTTGTTACAGATCTGCTATGGGCCTATGGGTTTCATTCGATTTACGTACTAGGCCAAGGCCCGGATAAGTCGACTCGAGGTTTGATCATTTTGGGCTATGGTTGGGTTATGTTACACATCGAGTTTACCAAACTCACCCTTTATTTTCCTCTCTGCAAGAAATCCCCAACCATAGTGGGCTTGGAGTTGTGAGGATTGGAGTGGCCACATCATCTCGCAAAGTTGGTTTTCCAAGTTAGTTTATTTTTATTATTTTTATATTCGATTTAATTTTGGGTTTTAAGTTGTAATAAGGCCGCTATTTAAATTTCTTTTTTCCGCTATGGTTTTATTTTCTGATTATATTTATACTATGACGGAACTGCTAGTGTTACGCTACGCGGGTTTTCAAAATTAATGAACGTTTTCAAGACTTAACAAGCACAACAAATGGATAGCCTAAAGATTGATAAACCGACTTTTCATTCAACTGCTGTTTTTACAAAGACCACCCTAATCACTTCAACCAGCGAATGCATACTAAGTCGTAAGTCCATGTGACACGTCAAATCTGGCCATAACGTCTGGGCCGGGTTTGGGGTGTTACATATAGCCCTAGTGAAATTTTTATGGCAAAGACATTGGGTCGAAGAGGTTACGTGGAAACCCAAGGAAGCTATGAAAAAATAATACACAAACCTCTTTTCCAGTAAGATTTTCGAGGACGAAAATCCCTAAAGGGGGAAAGTTGTAACATCCCGTTTTAGGGTCAATTCAGAATAGTAGTTTTAGGATGATGAATCTGTGGTAGAAATATTTATTTTATTATTTCCTTAAGGTCTACAATATGATTGAATGATTGTGTGAAAACTTCATTAAGAAATTTTATCGATAGATTGTCCAATTTGACTAATAGGACTAAATTGCAATAGGTGAAAAATATGTGTTCTTGGATCTAGAGGTGTCTAATTGCTATAAAATTTTAAATTGGAGGTCCTTAAATGGTAATTAGACCATTATAATTTTAGTTGGACAAAAATCGACATGGTTAGATAAAATTTCAAAGTTTTAAGTGAAGGGCATTTTGGTCATTTGGTAAATAAAGACAAAAATAACTACTAGAAAGATGTCATCTTCCCCAATTTAGTCCCCCATGAGTTCGGTATGGATTTGTATAGGTATGTACATATAAAGCATGAAATCCAAATAGAAGTAGTTATGAACTTGTTCATAAACCGTTGAGTGAGTATGAGGAAAGTTTGTTGGTCACCATGATTTAGATATTAATTAGTACGAATTGATGATTAGTATATTATGACCTGTTGAGTATATTTAATACGAACTTACTATGCTACGAAGCTTACTGTGTGTTATTTGTTTATGTTTTATAGAGAATCAAAGCTAACTTGGACTCGGGGATCGTCGGGAACCGTCATCACACTATCGATCATTTTGTTGGTACTTTTGAAGCTTTGTATATATGGTATATGGCATGTACAGGCTAGTGTCATCTTAGTATGTTTTGAGTTATGATATTAGCCATGAGATTTGGCTTGTAAATGTTGGTGTATGGCCATTTAAGTTGGCTTGAATTATATGTTTGATAAGTGATACATGTGATGTATATAATGCCTTATATATTGGCTTGTTTTGGTATGTTTACTATAGTTGTTGATATAGCAAAATGGTTGTTCACTTGGTTAATTATTAGATAATGTATTAATGCTTGGAAGATTGGCATATTGTGGTTTGAATTTGAGATGATGATATGGTGCAATTTGTGTCATGATATAGATGATAATATGATGAGGAAATGGATTTAGAACTTATGTAAGTTGATAAGTCGTAATTTATACATATTTTATCCCATGTTTAAGCACATTTTTGGATGAATTATCATTAGATTTGTGAAATTTGATGCTCATAATCCTTTAATTTCATGTTTTATACTTAGGTGAACATAGGAGAGTAAAAGGAGCGAGAAACGGGCCAAAAACGGAGAAAACAGGTCAACATGGGAAATCAACATGGCCTGGACTTCCTCACATAGGTAGACCACATGCCCGTGCCTATTTACCAGACTCTAACACAGCCTAAGCCACCCCACACGGGCGTGTCCCAATCGAGCCCAAGTTTAGTTCTACTCAAAAAAGGTCACTTTTAAAGGTTTGGAAACATTCTAAAGCGTATATAAACACCCTAGAAGGGCACCTAGAGGACACACGGAGTAGAAGGCAAGGAATTACTTAAAGGAAGCCGATTCTCCTTCAAGACTGAAGATCTCCCTTCAATTTCCTTGTTATCATTATTCTTCTGAGATGTTTTCTTTTACACATATGAACTAAATTCCCTAAATACCTAAGGTGGATGAAACCTAAGACGGATCTTGTTATTATTTTCTGAATTATATGATAAATACTTGATTTGTTCTTAATTATGTGTTCTTAGTTCTTGCTTTAATATTCTAGGGTATTGATTCAAGTATTAATGTGCTTATTTAGAAGAGAAAAAGTCCCTGTCTAAGAGTAGATCTAGCATAATTAAGCGGAATTGATTGCACCCCTAGACATATAGTGACATAAATCTGCCGGATTAGGGTCAAACCTAATAAGGGAATCCATAGATCGAGTTAATGCAACACTAGGGGTTTTAATTAGAAAGAGATTTCAATTAATCAACCTAGGGTTAGACGTTGTTAGTCTCGAGAGAGATAATAATATAAATTAGGGATTTCTACGGATCGAGTCAAGTGAATAAATTGTCTAATTCAGAGTCAAATAACAAGTGAAGTCTAGGTGGATTCTTCCGTAGGTATTGTCTAAATCAATCAGTTTCCCCAAAAATATTTCCCCAATTTACTTCTTGTGCATTCTTAATTTAGTTAATTAGTTTAGATAAAGCAAATCCCCTTATTTTTAGGCTAGATAATAAAAAGAAGGTTAATACTAGTACTTTTAGTTCCTCTGGGTTCGACATTCCGGTCTTGCTATAAGCTATACTACTGTTCGATAGGTGCGCTTGCCTTTATCGTGATAATAGTTAGTTTTCAAGTACGATCAATCATAAATATAAAACTTATCACGCATATCAAGTTTTTGGCGCCATTGCTGGGGAACTGAGATATTAGGAATGCTTAATTTTTATTACTTTAGCCATTTATTTTATTGCAATTTAATTTTTATTTTAATTTTTTTTATATCACTAAATTTTCTTTTATTTACTTCTGGCAGGTTTTTATAGTTTATGACTAGAAGAAACCCGTTAGGACCTTTACTTTTTGATAGTGTGATCGAAAGCACAGCTCGCAGAAACTAAAGAGAGATAAGAAAAAGTCAACAATACATAGATGAAGGGCAAGAAGACGATATTCAAACCACAACCGAGGAGATGGTTGATAATCATAATAATCTGCTACCTCCTGTGGCTATTACAAACCCAGTAAATCAGTATCCTACTCCTCGTACTATGTATGATTATGCTAAACCTAGTTTAACAGGAGGTGAATCGAGTATAGTTAGACCTACTATTGCTGCAAATAATTTTGAACTAAAACCTAACACGATTCAAATGATACAACAGTTTGTTCAGTTTGATGGTTTGCAGGACGAGGATCCAAACACCCATTTGGAAAATTTTCTGGAATTCTGCGGTGCCTTTAAGATCAATGGCTTCTCTGAGATGCCATTCGCCTTCGGTTATTTCCCTTTTCATTGAGGAATAAGGCTAAACAGTGGTTGAACTCATTACCACAAGGATCGATTACCACTTGGGAACAAATGACCGTAAAATTTCTGCTTAAATACTTTCCACCGGCTAAAATGGCTAAATTAAGGAATGATATCTCTTCTTTTGTGCAGATGGATCTAGAAACTCTTTATGATACATGGGAGAGATGCAAGGATCCATTGAGAAGGTGCCCTCACCATGGGTTACAACTTTGGATACAGGTTCAAACTTTTCACAATGCTCTGAATCCTTTGACTATACACATGATTGACGCAGCTGCTGGTGGGACTATCAATAATAAGACACTTGAAGAGGCTTATGAATTTATAGAAGAGATGTCACTGAATAATTATCAGTGGCAAGTCATGAGGACAAAGCCGACAAAAGTGGCTGGCATTTTTAATGTCGATTCTGCCACTATGCTTTCTAATCAGGTAGAACTTTTGAATACAAAAATTAATGGTTTACTTGGTTCTTCACAGGCTTATCTAGTAATGCAGTACGATGCAAATGGAGGTGGAACAAGCAATTCAGAATACCCACCCTATGGGCACAACATGGAAAACGAGCAATTGAATTATATGGGTAATAATCCTCGACCTCAAAATAATCCTTATAGTAACACTTATAATGCAGGTTGGAGGAACCATCTCAACTTCTCATAGGGTGGCCAAGGAAATCAAAGGCCACAACATCCCCCAGTTTTTCAACAACTACTGTACCAGCAGGAAAAGAAGCTAAACCTTGAAGAGATGCTAATGAAATTCATCTCGGTGTCAGAAACTCGTTTTTAGAATACCGAAACAACACTTAAGAATCAACAAGCGTCGATCCAATGGCTCGAAACTCAGATAGGCCAGCTTACTAAACTAATTTCAGAAAAACCATTAGGAAGTCTACCTAGTAATACCAAACCCAATCCAAAAGAGCAGGTGAAAGCAGTTACACTGAGGAGTGGGAAAATGTTAGCTGAATCTGAAAAGAAGCCACCACAAAAAGCTGATAGAAACGAAGGAGAGGAAGTAAAACCTGAAAATAATGACAATCCAATTCCAAAGGAATATAAACCACCAATCTCATATCCAGCAAAGTTAAAGAAAGACAGCATGGATGCACAATTCGGTAAATTTCTTGAACTTTTAAACAACTGCATATTAACTTACCTTTTGTTGAAGCTATATCGTAGATACCTATATATGCAAAATTTTTAAAGGAGCTTCAAACAAAAAAAAGGAAATTTGAAGACCTATCTACAGTGGAACTTAATGAGGAGTGCTCGGCCATACTCCAAAATAAACTGCCAACCAAACTGAAAGATCCAGAAGCTTTATTATTCCCTGCTTAATTGGTAGTTTGAATGTTGATAAGACACTAGCTGTTTTAGGCGCTAGCATTAATATGATGCCATATAAAATGTTTAAACAGCTTGGTCTTGGGGAACCTAAACCCACTAGGATGAGTATTCAATTAGCTGATAGATCTGTTAAATATCCTAGGGGTATTATAGAGGACGTACTTGTAAAAGTAGATAAATTTATATTCTCTGTTGATTTCGTTGTGCTTGACATGGATGAAGATGTTGAAGTGGTACTTAGAGTAGGTGACGAAGAGATTATTTTTAAAATTTATGATGCCATGCGATTTTCTAGGGAGCAGGATGGCTCAAGTTATTTTATTGACTCTATTGATCATGCTACTTAAGATTCTTTTCAAGAAATCGTACATAAGGACACGTTGGAACTATGTCTTGCCCAAGGAGAGGAGGTAGATGATGATGATTCTAAGATAGGTAAGATAAAAACTGAACTAAATTTCAATGAACCCTCCCCAAGACAAGCAGAATATGAGGGTATTAAAGTACATAATGAACTTAAGCAAAAACCCTCTATTGAATAACCTCCCAAACTGGAACTTAAACAATTGCCAAATCACATAGAATACGCATTCCTTGGAAATAATTCTACATTACCAGTGATTATTGCTTCTAACTTGCAACCCAATGAGAAAGAGGAATTGCTCCAAGTATTAAGAGAGCATAAAAGAGCCATAGCTTGGAAAATTTCTGACATTAAAGGGATCAGCCCTTTTTTTTACACCCACAAAATTTTAATGGAAGATGATTATAAGCCATGTATGCAAGCTCAAAGACGACTGAACCCCAACATGAAAGAAGTTGTTAAAGTTGAGGTAATTAAACTCCTAGATGCTGGAATAATTTATCCTATTTTTGACAGTTCTTGGGTAAGTCTAGTGCAAATTGTTCCAAAGAAAGGAGGCATGACTGTTGTAGCCAATGAGAAGAATGAATTAATCCCAACAAGGAAATTCACAAGTTGGAGAGTTTGCATTGACTATAGGAAGCTGAATGACGCCACAAGAAAAAATCACTTTCCCCTTCTATTCATTGACCAAATGTTGGAAAGATTATTCAAGCACATGTACTACTACTTTTTAGACGGACTCTTTGGTTATTTTCAAATCCCAATAGCTCCTGAAGATCAAGAAAAGATGACATTCACATGTCTATACGGTACGTTTTCTTATCGTAGAATGCCTTTTGGATTATGTAATGCTCCTGCTACTTTTCAGTGCTGCATGATGGCCATTTTTGACGAACTCGTAGAAGACATCATGGAGGTATTTATGGATGATTTCTCGGTATTCGGTAACTCTTTCCATCTTTGCCTTAAAAATTTGAAACAAATTTTAGTAAGATGTGAAGAAATGAACCTTGTACTTAACGGGGAAAAATGTCACTTTATGGTTTAAAAAGGTATTTTGTTAGGACATAAAATTTCTAGCAAAAAGGATTGAGGTTGATAAATCTAAAATTGAAACCATTAAAAAACTACCTCCCGCTAGTTTGGTTAAGGCTATTAGAAGCTTTTTAGGACATGCTGGGTTTTATAGAAGATTTATTAAAGACTTTTCTAAAATAACTAAGCCTTTGACTAAATTACTAGAAAAATATGTGCCTTTTAATTTCGATCAGGACTATTTAGAGGCATTTAATACTTTAAAGGATAAATTGATTAATGCTCCAATTATAATCGCACCTGATTGCAATTACCTTTCGAACTAATGTGCGATGCGAGTGATTTTGCAGTAGGTACAGTTTTGGGATAGCGAAGAGACAAGCATTTTCAACCTATCTATTATGCTAGAAAAACTTTGACAGCCGCACAAGAAAACTACACCACCATGGAGAAAGAACTGCTAGCTGTGGTTTTTGCATTCGAAAAATTTAGACCATATCTAATATTGTCTAGAGTTGTCGTTTATACTGACCATTCTACTTTTCGCTACCTTTTAACTAAGACTGATGCAAAACCTCGACTTATTTGATGGATTCTATTATTGCAGGAATTTGACTTTGAGATTCAGGATAAGAAATGAGTTGAAAATCTCGCGGCTGATCATCTTTCCAGGCTTGAAAATCCAAGTACCAAAGAGCTAAATGAAGTTGAAATAAATGATTCATTTCATGAAGAACAATTTTTTGCTATATATGATTCTGAGGTACCTTGGTTTGCAGACATTGCGAATTTTTTAGCCGCTGACATTATCCCAAAAGGGTTGACACATCAGCAAAAGAAGCGATTCTTTACTGATGTGAAAAAATACTTTTGGGAAGACCCTTTCCTTTTCCGTATATGTGTAGATCAAGTCATTAGGAGATGCGTTACAGGGTCAGAAGCATTGAATATCTTGGAACATTTCCACTCAGGACCAACTGGAGGACATTACAGTGGAAATAGGACTGCACATAAATTATTCGAATCAGGTTTTTATTGGCCTACACTTTTCAAGGACGCCAACAGGAATATTGCTACTTACGATAAATTCCAACGAACAGGTAATATCTCTAAACGTGACAAAATCCCCAAACATATATGCTCTCATGTGAAATATTTGATATATGGGGTATTGATTTCAAAGGTCCATTCCCCAGCTCATTTGGGAATAAATACATATTTGTAGCCGTTGATTATACGTCTAAATGGGTGGAAGCCTAAGCTTTACCTATAATGATGCTAGAATGGTAGTACGATTCCTTAATAAACTCTTCTCTCGATTTGGAACACCTAGAGCAATTATCAGTGATAAGGGTACTTATTTTTGTAATGCCCAATTTGATAAGACCCTTAAGAAATACAGAGTTCACCACAGAACAGCTACCCCCTATCATCCTCAAACTAGTGGACAAGTCGAAGTAGCAAACCGAGAGCTCAAACGTATCCTAGAAAAGACAGTAGAATCAAATAGGAAGGATTGGGCGATGAAAGTAGATGATGCTTTATGGGCTTATAGAACTGATTTTAAAACCCCCATAAGAACATCCCCTTATAGACTTGTTTATGGAAAAAGTTGTCATCTACCGTTTGAGTTAGAAAACAAGGCATTCTGGGCTATAAAATTTCTAAAATTTGATCCTAACTTGCAGGTGAAAATAGGTTGATGCAGTGGAACGAGTTAGATGAGTGGCGAACCAATGCATATGAAAATTCACGCCTATATAAGGAGGCAACAAAGCGCCGCCACGACGCTCGTTTGAGGCAAAGGAAGTAATTTGAAGTTGGATATCTTGTCTTTTTATATAACTCGAGGCTCAAATTGTTTCTTGGAAAGCTTAAATCAGGATGGTCAGGTCCTTTCATAGTCCAAACTGTGTTTCGATATGGCACAGTAAAGGTAGTCATCCATCACAAAGCACTTTCAAGGTAAATGGGCATCGTCTCAAACTTTATAACGGTGAGAATTTTAATGATGATAAAGAGGAGCTACGGCTCCACGAAGTTACTTGAATATACCCACAAGGTAGAGTCGAGCGTAGACTCTAAATAAGCTTTTCTCGGGAGGCAACCCGAGCATTAACGATGTTGATTTCTGTAAATTTTAGTTTTTAACATCTAAATCATTAACTGAGTCCTTGAACACAGGTTTTCCAAATCCACACAGCCAGGCACACAGACGTGCCTTAGGCCGTGCTCAGACCACGGGTGGTGACACAGCCGTGCGATATGGCCATGTGAAAATAGAGAAATTTTTTTCCCAAAACACAGGATTTGATACGTTGCCATGTCCGTGCAACATGGCCATGGTTAGTCCTACCAAATTAACACGGGCGTGCGACATGCCCGTGCCCACCACCCGTGGTCAAAACTGTCGAAATAAGACAGGCGTGCGCATACATATACAGGCGTGGGAGAAGTGAACGAAGTAGGACACGACGTGCAACATGCCCGTGTCTATAAGCCGTGGTAGAAACTGAGAAATTAACACGGGCGTACGACATGCCCATGCCCACCACCCGTGGTCGAAACTGTCAAAATGACATGGTCATGTGCACCAACGCACCCAAATTTGAAAATCACGAAATGCACGGGCATGCCCCACGGTCGTGTGCCCCAATATCTTCATAAACCCCTACTATTCGTCTTTTATTTTTATTTTTATTTATCTTTTTAACTGACTTTTTATCTTATTTCTCTTTAATACTATTTTTTTTCATCTTTAGGTTTTACAATTTATATTTAGCAATTTATGTTCTCGGCCATTTCATTAAGAGTTATTGCAGTTATTACTTAGGAATTTGCAACACCACTGGAAAAACACTTGTGGACTAACAACCTCTACCACCACTGGAGTATCCTCTTCCAAATCTCACCCTTGCCTTAGCCGATTACTTTCCATGACTCTAATTCAAGGATTCCATTTAACATTCAGGAAGTTTCACTTCTCTCCTTATCTTATGATCTTATATCTATATTTTTCAGTAAATCTACCTTTGTACATTGAGGACAATGTACATCTTAAGTGTGAGGGGGGTTATTTATATCATTATCAGAAAAATCCCTGAATTTTGTCTTATTCTCATGTGATTCACTCATATCACTATTAGAATGAAATTTTGATTAATTTATGATTTTTATTGATATGTCTTGAATTAAAACATAGGCATTTATGCATTGATTGTTTAAACTTTAAGAAATTAGAGAATCAAGCATGATAAGTTGATTTTTGAGAATTAAATTTTTTTTAGGTTATTTCCCTAAGTTTAGGTATTATCTTGAAGTTGAAATTCATAGGGTTAACATAAAAAAGCCACAATTTTTGTGAGATCTTGAGCCTTTAAAGCATATATTATTTCTTTCATGCTCACTTTTATTGTTGCTATGAGTGCGTCAATATTGATTTGTTATTCTAGAACTTGCTTCGATTATGCATGTCAAGACCACACCATTGATTTGATATGTTGAGATGATAAAGACATGTAGGTTTAACCCACTCACTCCATAAAAGTCTACCTTCATAATTAACCCTTAGTAAACCCTCTTGAGCCTAACAAGCCATTCATTGATTTACCCTCAATATTAACCCATAACCTATTATTGTTGAAATCCTCTCAATTAATTTGATCCCTATTTTTGTCGAGATTTGATTTGAATAAATTGCATAGCTATGTTTTATTTTTGATAGTTAGCAAAATTTTATGTTACTTGATTTTTTCTTAAAAAAAAAATGAAGTGCTGCATTTGAGATTTGTCGTCTAACATATGACGAAATTATGTAATGCCTGGATTAAAATGATGTTATCCATGAAGAAAAGCTCAATTCTAGAATCATCTAATTAGGAATGTAATTTGTTAGTTTTAGCATTTTTCTAGTTAGGTAATTTTTCAATTCAATCTCGATTCTAACCTTCTCTTTCAACTTGTGACCACACCCCTAACCAAAGCCACGTTACAACCCTTTAAAGACATTTTGATTGATGCATCATCTCAATATATAGTGGTGGAGATTTGATTTTCACGTAAGCCTATGGTAATAGCTTTTCATATTGACTGATGAGTGCTAAATTTGTTGTTCTTAAACACATTGAGTGATTTGAGTGAATCTTTAGTGAGGATATTGAATTTTGTGATATTTTGAATCAAAGGTGATTACTTAGATGTGGGGAGACACCTATGTTTTCGTGAGAAAATGCTTAACTTGGAATGTTTGAAACTTTGATGTTCTTCTAGTTGAATTATCAATGTATGATTACTTATGGATTATTTTGAGATATTATTGATAGGAATTATAAGTTGAGAAAAATGATTTCTTAATTGTGAATTGAGGATTTTGCTTGAGGACAAGCAAACGCTTAAGTGTGGGGGAATTTAATAAGTCGTAATTTATACATATTTTATCCCATGCTTAAGCACATTTTTGGATGAATTATCATTAGATTTGTGGAATTTGATGCTCCTAATCCTTTAATTTCATGTTTTATACTTAGGTGAGCATAGGAGAGTAAAAAGAGCGAGAAACGGACCAAAAACAGAGAAAATGGGTCAACATGGGAAATCAACACGGCCTGGACTTCCTCACACGGGTAGACTACACGCCCACGCCTATTTAGTAGACTCTAACACTGCCTAAGCCACCCCACATGGGTGTGTCACACGGACGTGTCCCTGTTGAGCCCAAGTCTAGTTCTACTCGAAAAATGCCACTTTTGAGGGTTTGGAGACATTCTAAAGCCCATATAAACACCCTAGAAGGGCACCTAGACGATACACAGAGTAGGAGGCAAGGAATTACCCGAAGGAAGCCGATTGATCCATCTCAAAAGCCGGATTCTCCTTCAAGACTGAAGATCTCCCTTCAATTTCCTTGATAGGTTTTTGGGTTTTCTTTATGTCTTGTTATCATTATTTTTCTGAGATGTTTTCTTTTACACATATGAACTAAATTCCCTAAATACCGAAGGGGGATGAAACCTAAAACGGATCTTGTTATTATTTTCTGAATTATATGATAAATACTTGATTGGTTCTTAATTATATGTTCTTAATTCTTGCTTTAATATTCCAGGATATTGATTCAAGTAGTGATGTGCTTATTCAGAAGCAAAAGTCCCTATCTAAGAGTAGATCTAGCATAATTAAGCGGAGTTGATTGCACCCTAGACATAGGGCGACATAAATCTACTGGATTAGGGTCAAACCTAATAAAGGGAATCCATAGATCGAGTTAATGCAACACTAGGGGTTTTAATTAGAAAGAGATTTCAATTAATCAACCTAGGATTAGATGTTGTTAGTCTCGAGAGAGATAATAATATAAATTAGGGATTTCTACGGATCGAGTCAAGTGAATAAATTGTCTAATTCAGAGTCAAATAACAAGTAAAGTCTAGGTGGATTCTTCCTTGGGTATTGTCTAAATCAATTAGTTTTCCCAAAAGTATTTCCCCAATTTACTTCATGTGCATTCTTAGTTTAGTTAATTAGTTTAGATAAAGCAAATCCCCTTATTTTTATGCTAGATAATAAAAAGAAGGTTAATACTAGTACTTTTAGTTCCTGTGGGTTTGACATTCTGGTCTTGCTATAAGCTATACTACTGTTCGATAGGTGCGCTTTCCTTTATCGTGATAATAGTTAGTTTTCAAGTACGATCAATCATAAATATAAAATTTATCATGCACATCATAAGTCTTGATGATTTTAGCATATGGTTTTGGTATGTTTTTGAATATGGAATTGAGTAGTTGAAATGGTTGTGGATAGATAGCATGATATGTGTATGAATCGGCATGTTTTGGTTGTTTATATATGTGTTGAAATGGTGCCAATTTGGTTGCTATGTATACAGGATAAAAGGGTGGCAAATTGGTTTTACAAATGGTCATGTTACATGGCCGTGTGTCCCCTAGGGTACCATTTTGAGTTAAGTCAGTATACCTTACAGGTTTGGCACGGCCTAGACACACGAACGTGTCTACTGGCCATATGTGGCACATAAGCTGGCACATGGGCGTGTGGTCGGCTGTGTGACCCAAGTTAGAAACCCCTCGAGTTTTCCCACGTCCATGGCACATGGGCGTGTCCTCGGTCCTGTGGTGCAAGTCAGTATGTATGTCCGATTTTCACACGGCTTGTGACACGAACGTGGTTGGTGGCCATGTGAGGCACACATCCTGTTCACACGGGCGTGTGACCCTTAAATGCAAGAAAATTTTCTATGTTTTCCAAAGTTTGGTAATATTATCGGTTTAGTCCCGAACCTCTTTTAAGCATGTTTTAAGGTCTCCTAGGGCATTATAAGGGACAATGTGAATGTGTTGAATGAATTTTGATTATGAATGCATATATGTATGATTTATGTTGTAATGGATCAGTATGCCTTGTAACCCTATTTCGGCTATGGATATGGGTTAGGGGTGTTATAAGACTTGGGTAGCTTTGGCTACATATGTGGCACTTAGTGTGCAAATTTCTCGAGTATCTGACATTATTATTTCAAGTGGTTCATGGGTATGTCAAAGCTAAGAATATGTGTAAGTTCATTTCGAGATGGTTCAGGTATATGTGTAAAGCTCATGTTTATTAAATGCTTGAAATGATGAAAATGAGGTAAGTTTTGTGATGAAATGGATTATGATACTATGGTACATTTACATTTAATTATGTTTTATTATTTTAATGTTATATGCATGGTAAGGTTGCTTATTTCTTGCATACGAGCTTACTAAGCTATATAGCTTATTCCGTTTGTTCTCCATGTTTTATAGTGTCGCCAAACTAGCTCAGAATTGGATATCGTCTAAGATTTGAATCACTCTATCATACTTTCATTTTGGGTATTGATGATCTTAGTATTTTGAAAGTATAGGGGACTTGGCCATTTTGTTATATGTGTCATTATGATTTTAGCCAATGTATTGGCTTGTAATTGGCAAAGGCTTGTTTTGATATTTGGCCATGTAAATTGGCTTATTTTGGCTAACATGGTTGTAAGCTTAAGTATTCTCATATATGTGCCAATGTCTTTAGTGATATGGTCATGGTATGCTTGGTGAATGATGGATTGTGATTTATAGCATGAATGTGAAATGTTTGGAAATGTGATATATTGATCAGATGATAAAATTGTGCACAACTAGGTGTCTTGAAAGTAGTAGATTGAGGCTAAATGAATGTGAAATTTGCATGATTGATTTAGAGCATAATAAATGTCGTGAGTATGATGGATGTTGATATTGTATTGGCATGTGTTGGTCATAATTGTGGATGTTTTGGTTGCCTAAGTATGCTATTAATTGTGCTATTGAGTTGGTGTAAGTGTAGGTGTAAATAAGGGTGGAAAATGGCTTGGTAAATAGCCTTTATTTTGTCCACACGGGTAGACACACGAGCATGTGTCTAGGCCGTGTATGACACACGGTTTATCCCACGGGCTTGTGTTTTGGACGTGTGTCCCCTGTACTTAAATTTTGAGAAACAGAATGCTCAGAATTGAGCACATGGGCAGAAACACGGGCGTGTGTCTCAGCCGTGTGGATGACAAGGCCCCAGGCACGGGTGTGTGTCCTGTTGTGTGAAGTTTGCACCTATTTTATGAAAATTAATTTTCCACATAGCCTAGCACACGAGTGTGTGACTTGGTCGTTTGACCTCAATTTGTTCATGGGTTGCAAGTCAGAGAGTTACACGGGGCTGGGACACGGGCGTGTGTAGCCACACGGCCTGCGCATATGAGCACGCCCCAAACTATGCAAGCGTGTGACCCCTGTTTATGGCAAAAGTTTTCTAAGTTTTGTAAAAATTTCTAAAGTTTTCGGTTTAGTCCCAGACCACTTCCAATGCATGTTTTTTTGCCTCGTAGGCTCGTATTAGAGACTTTATGATTAATTGCAAATAGTTTTAATTTGAACACAAATTTATGACTCAGAAATGTGTGAGTGATTGTATTGTAAGTCCGGTAACACCTCGTACCCTGTTCTAGCGTCGAATATGGGTAAGGGGTTGTTACACAAAGCCACGTTTTTATCCATAAATCTATAAGCATATTTTTCCTTAATTATATTCTTTATTTCTTTCTTTTTTTTTTTAACATTGCTTAATTGAATGTATGTGTAAGATTAGAATCAATTTACGCTTCAAATGTATCTCGTATGTTTCAACTGTTTTAAACTTATTAACTGATTGAAGGATCGAGTTTCTTAGCAGAGTTAAATTTATTTAGTTTAGTATTATTATCATTTTACTTCTTGATTAACACTACTAATTCGTTGCTCGAGTAGATTAGAAATTATTTTTGATAATTGGCTTAATAGCAATTTTCCCTAAACTACAATCCTTTGGGTATGATCCTCAGAGTATGTACAAGATGTTTCGTTGTAAACAAACTATATTACAAGTTGACCTGTATACTTGTGAACACCACTTCAAATCCATATATTTTACTGCGGTATTCACACTCCGGACGTTAGTACGTCTGGAGGTGATCAGAAGGTATTATGTGAAATTAGTATGTGCAAAATTTATAATTGTGAATCGAAAGATTTTCATTTTTGAACTTAATTTTGATTTAGCTTTCTCTTTCTTTATTTGCATTCTTTTTTTCCCTTTTTTTTTATTTACATACTAATTCTCATAATCCCTTCATTATCTTTTTTCGCACACAAAGCCACCATAACATATCTACCTATCCCTCAATGTTTATTGCTCAACGTCCATTACATAGTGCAATTGAACAACGAGACAGAAAAAGGATCGATTACTAAACTCGTTTAGGCTCAAGGCTTTGAACTTAAGGCTTACAAGAAAAGAAAACTCGAGGCTCAAAGATATAGGAACTAGGGTACATAATAACGGGTAAGCTTTTAGGCTCTAGGCTATATCAAACAATGCCTAAGGTCTTTCCTGAATTAATCACCTAGCACCAATTCTTTTAGGCATACGTATACTTAAACGAATAATTAGTAATTCAAATTATTTATGTACAAGGATTCGTATATTTTATCTATCCTATGGTACACTTTATACATTTTCATTTTCATTATAGCCTCTAGTCTGTTATATACATTAACTAATTGAACTAATTAATCTAAAATTAAGAATAATAAATTATCTAGTATCATTCAAGGTTTGCAAGTTTGACAATTCTATGTGCTTATTCGATATATACAACTAGTGACTTATTCCCTAATCACAGCCTAAGCACCATGAAATTACACAAAATAAAAACGAAAAAAAATATTTTTGGTGTTTTTAATTAATTTAAACAAAAACGGAAAATATTTTTGAAGTTTCTTGAAATTTTTTGAAAAAGGAAAAAAAAGATTAAAATAATCACAGAAATAAACATAAAATCAAGAAAAATAACAGACATAAAACATATGTGCCCTCCCCACACTTAAAGTACACATTGTCCCATATAAGAGGTTACCAGACTTCCCTAGAATGGAGAACCAGACTAGCTCGAGGGTCCACTTTCTCGTTGAAGCTCAAAATGTTGTGTAGTCTGTCTGGGTGATTTGCTGCACATAAGATAAACACAAAAACAAAAACAACCACACAATAAAAAAATAAAAAAAATAAGAAACAAGTTCAAAAGTGTTTAATAGTTTATATGCTCCATAAAGATAAATAAAATGCTAAGACATGTAACTAAGCATTGGAGGTGTCGTCCTCCGAATCGATTTCTTTGAATTTTAGTATATTTCTTCCTTTGGGAGTAGTTTTCTTAGAGCATGTTCTGTGGATGGGCATGCTCTGCTTTTCGGGTTCGACATCCTTGATCATCGGATGCGTATGTGTAACTATGTCCTCTGTGGCCTCTGCATGTGATGTTGCATCATCACCCTTTGACTCCTCGTCATCTGTTGCCTCACCTTCGCCATTCCCTTTTGTATTGGTTTCTTCCTCCTCCTCATCCTTTCCCTCGGATGAGTCACTCAACCTGGCGAGCCATTGTATGGCCTATGATCCATGACTCACCATAAATGTGTTCACGAATGGCTTCATGGCCTTAAGCATTCGGGTACTGTAAATTACATCACGGCTTAACCGACATTGCCATTGTGTAGGCTCACCCTTAGTATTTTTCTAGGCATTTAATTTTTTCTTTGCTCGAGGCACATCCACTGTGTCCTTCTGTCGTTTATTCCACTCCTAAATTTGTTCTTGATGAAGGGGCTGGAATTGATGAAGCATTGAATCACCAATTATACTATGTACAGGTTGGTGCAATTGCTCCATTGGGTCTATAATCACCTTAGTCTTACGACATAAATCTGTAACCAAGGGAGGAAAATACATTCCAACTTTACCTCCTGCAATGCACCTTTTCATTTCTTGATCGATCCAATATCCTAGGCAAATACGTTTGTGTCGCAAGATGGAGAAATGAAGCACAACTAAAAAAATGTTTACAATGTTGGTGTTGAGCAGAGGGCTAACACGTGTGCAAATGAATTGCATCCGCATCTTAGCTATGGGGAACATAATTACTTGTTTAGAAAGAGGAAATTTAGTGCCCTCATCACGTTTCCATATGCCTAAGTCCACAATCAAAGATTTTAAAATGGCATCCATATTGATGTTTGTAAAATGATCGAGATCCATGGTTTGAATCTCGCCTCTTTGATAAAAAGGGATGACGTAATGTTCATTAATGCATTTAGGGCCAATATCTATCCACTTACGCTTTACATATACTTGATTATCTTTTGAAATTTCAAGTTAGCATAGAATTCTAAAAATACAGGTATTATTGCAAGCATAGTCGGTAGAACGGCGAATTGATTCCACGAATGGTGGCGAACCAAGTCCCACATTTTGTGGCAATCTGGGACGGTAAGTCAAAACCACATTCCTAGATGAACGATCAGATTTGGATTGATTGAAAATATTTTTCTGCCTTTTCAGACACAAATTTATCCTTATTATGTATCAATGACTAGACAGGTTTGGATTGGGCACGGGATCATTTGGGGGCTACTGGTGGCATTTTGAAAACTAACCAATTAACCTACAATCAAGCAAAAACTGTAACTGATAAGTAAAATGAAACGAAAATAACTAAAAATTAAAAAATACTAAGAGAAAAGAAAATTGAACTGAAATAATTTGTTGTTGTCAAAGGGGATTGAGGCGACGTTTCTCTACCAATCTAAAGCAAGGAAAAACTTAAACCTGCAAGATAAAAAGAAAACAAAAGAGCTAGTGAAAGAAAAATTTAAAGGATTAGAAGAGAGATTTGAGAGAGTTTGGAAGAAAAGATGAAGAGAGTGGGAGTGTTTTCAGGATTTAGGTTGTAGAATTTTGAAATAATGAAGGCATATTGGGATGTTTTGAGGGTAGGGAAGCTTAAAAAGTCTCCAAAAGCCTGCAAGTCGCTATACTTGACTCAGGTATCGCCTGACCCGACTTGGATATCATGATACCTAGTGTAAGATGTCATGATATTCTTATTTTTTAACCCTTCATATTCCGTTCTGTCAGAGGTATCGTGATACCATTGTGTAAAACCAAAATTTTGAGTTTTGAAATTTCATTGGTATCATGACATCAAGGGTTCGATATCGCGATACCGAAAAGATTTTTGGCCCCCATTTTGAAACTATCCTACAAATCACGATATCCCCCTTTGGGTATTGCGATATCACTGAACATGCCCCAAAACTCTTACCAAATCATTCTTTTTCCTCTCAATCATCAAAACTATACCTCAACAAGTTTAACATGCAAATAACTAAGAATTAAAATCCTATGCTACATGCAAAAATTTAATACTCAAAATATTTAATTGTTTACAACTTTTAAGGTCTTTTTGCCACATGCGGCAAATTAAATATGAAACTTGTGGCAATTGATCACACCATCGAAATGATGTTTCATCGATGTCCTCAACACTTGGATACACCTCCTGTTCAACGTGCAATTAAGGCCTCCCGAGAATCATAATATCCTTCTTATCCTTGTTCACTTTCAGATTCTCTTGCGTGGCGCGTGAAAACCTAAAAAACTACACCATTCCATAAAAGTTGCAAACTTGTTAGCATGATAAGGTCTCATCTCAACTACTTGATACTCATTCCCTTGTGTTAGAAACACCTCATAAGACTTAGGCTTGGGCTCAACACATTTGAAAATTTTGGTCTCTCGCTCGATGTCCATAGTCAACTCACCTATTCCTACGTTTATTGTAGCTCTAGATGTGGCCAAGAAAGGTCTCTCTAAAACTATAGAAATTTTGAGATCCTTCTCGAAGTCTAGCATAAAAAAAGTCAATAAGGAAAATGAATTGCATATCCCTCGCTAACACATCCTTTAGGAATCCTTTGGGGTGTATCAAAGATTAGTTGGCTAATTGCAAAGTGACTATCATTTCCTGAAGCTCTCCCAAACCTAACCTCCTATAAATGGACAATGGAATGAGGTTAATGCTTGCCCTTAGGTCATATAGGGCTTTTCTGAAACTCGCTTTGCCTATCTCTATTGGGATGGTAAAGCTACTGGGATCTTTAAGCTTAAGAGGGACTTTTCTAGACACTACCACGCTATATTCCTCTTTAAGAGCGATTTGCTCCCCTTTCCCTATTTTCTTCATATGAGACATAAAATCCGTAAGGAACTTGGTGTATTTGGGCATTTTCTCAATGAGCTCTAAAAAGGGGGTTCACATTCAAGGCCTTAAACATATTGAGGAATTGTAAGAACTTCTCACTCTCTTTCTTTTTCTTCTCCTCTAAACACGAAAGAAATGGTATAGGCTTCGGGGAAGGTAGTGGTGGTGGAACGGTTCTATCCTCTGGTTCAACTTGTGTGGGCTCACTATCAAGTCCTTCCTTCTCTACCACCCCATCTCCAACTCTAGGAGTGTAGGTGCTCTCATCCTTCACATTATCTTCCTTCTCTCCACAATTTGGTTACATAGGTTCCTATAACACCCTTTACCTGGTCTAGTTGTTGAACCCGAGTAATAGAATATTACAGACAATTATAAACCTTTTACATAGAAATTATAACTCAATATCTCAATTAATTAACATATATTTCATAAACAATCAAATTATAATATGTTTCAATCAATTTTGGATTAATAATGAGCTTGCTAAAGATTAAAACTAAGCAAGCAACTACTAGGGATTAAATTGAAACTAATTAAAAAAGGTAGGAAAAATTGCAAATAGGGGTCACACAGCTATGTCCCCTGATCATGTGCGAGAGTTAATCCCGTGTGAGATGGGTCACACCACAGTGTCACTAGAACGTGAACTAACTATGGTCATGTACACCAAAATCACCTAAATTTTTATAGACCACACGACTATGGGAACCTGTAGTTACATTTCAAAACAAGTTTTTTTTAGCATAATTCACTTAAGCAGCAAACCCTCCTTTTTAAACCACATTCAACCATTTCAAAAACATTCAAAATAAGCCAATACAATCATTTATAATCACAACCTTAGTTTCTAACCAATATGCCAAAAATTGGCACCTAAATTTACAATTCAAACAAACCAAATGAATATACCCAATCATACCAACATGCCTTCAAGGCACTTCAAAAAATTCCATCTTTCAGAGCACAACCATTAGAACATCTAAATACCTATTCATTAAGCATTAAATGGCACATTCACTATCACTTACTCAAGCACAAAATAACCTTTAAATCAATCACATGTATCAAGCATAAAACTTACCAAAACATCACCTAAACATAACTGAAGCATATCATACATCATTCTACATCCAAGCATCAATCAAAAACATATTGCATAGCATGATAGTTTCTCAACCATAAGGATATTAGGCATATAACTCTAGTAACCTAACAAGTTATCAATAACTTGACTATTACCATTACATATGTATATATGTATACATAACCTACAAAATACCAACAAGATACAAAAACAACCATTATACATATAAAACATCATAGGTAAATGTCAAGACCAAAATGAATGAGTCACCAACTTTTGAGTTTGGATTGTCATCGGATGTTGAGTCGAAGATTGAATCATAAAGTACTTAACCTACTCACAAAAAACAAAATCATAGGTTGAGTATACTTAGTGGTATTTCTATAATAAAACATTAAAACATAATAAAAATTCTATAATGCATTTTAATGTGTCAATCTATAAGACCTAATACATCACCTAATTATTAAACCTATTTACATATCTGAAATTGAGATATCATAGTTGTAACATATACATTGTCCTCTATCTCAATCGAATTGATTAAATCGTACAATGTCAAATCCACAATTCCAAGCTTATAAACTAATATCCACTATCCACCCTTATTTCAATTTCATTTATACTCAGTTTCCCAATTCTACAGCATAATTTCATCAACCAATCATCCATTTCACGTATGTGACAGCATATTTCATCACCAACTAAATTCAATTGCACAATTATATCAATATATCATAATTTCAAATCTATTCAATTTAGTCATTATCACAAACAACTAATTCAAATAAATTCAATTTAGCTCGTTCTATCATTTCTAGCTTACCTTATTTATTACCATCAAACGCAATTCGTAATACAGCAAATGAAAAGGTTCAAGTTATAGAAATGCAAATCGTAAACTCCGAGCTATTTGTTGATGACTTTATCTTTTCCTTTCCATTTTGAGGAATCCATATCGATATTAGCTATAGATTAACATAAATATACAAAATCATAAAAACACAATCATATGTTATTACCATGCAATGCAGTTCTTAATGCAACAAATGAAAATGTTAAGGTTATAGAAATACAAACCATAAACTCAGAGCTATTTGTCGATAATTATATCTCTTTCTTTCCATTTGGAGGAATCCAGGTCGATGTTAGCTACGGATTAACATAAATATACCAAATCATAAATACACAATCATTTTCACATTCAATTGCAAATATATGTAACTTTTGCATTTTATTCAATTTAGTCCTTAAAATCAAGACTAATATAACTTTCAAATTAAGCCTTCAATTTTTATACTTATTTCACTCTAGGCCTAATTTTGCTTCCTATTTTTCATTTCTACCAAAAATTTTGAAATTTGTTCAATTTAATCCCATAAAACCATCAATTGGCTTTGTAACACCCCAAACCCGTATCCGTCATCGGAATAGAGTTACGGAGTATTATCGAAACTTTCAGAACAATTTCAGATAATTCATAATAGTTACTATTCATTTCTCGAGATTTATTCATAACATCCCTTAAATGGACCCTCGAGGCCCAATATGAGCATTTGAATCGAATCGGGGCTTAATCAAAAACTCTGAGAATTTTTCACGATATATCAAAATTTTTCCAAGGTGTAGGGCTCACACGTCCGTGTGGTCCAAGGGACATGCCCATGTGATACTAAGACACGCCCGTGCTCTAGACCGTCTTCGAAATCACATAGCTCTCTGACTTGTGCCACATGCCCGTGTGCTAAGCCGTGTGGTTAATTAAATTCTTCGAAATTAGGTGCAAGTTTCACACAACCAAGACACAAGCTCGTGTTCTAGGCCATGTAGTACACACGGCTGAGATACACACAAGTAAATTTGCCCGTGTGCTCAATTCTGAGTATTCTGTTTTCTCAAATTTAAGATGCAGAGGACACGCGACCTAACTACACGCCCATGTACCAGGCTGTGTGTCACACACGGTTAAGACAAACGCCCGTGTGTTTACTCATGTGGACAAAATAAACCCATTTTCTAGCTTTATTTCTCACCCATGACTTCGTCAATAACCTACACCAAAACTTATATACCAACCAATTCAAGCATCATAACCAAGTTAATTCTATTCATCTAACATGATATATTATTACATGCATTCATGCTTTTAATTTTATCTTCTATAAGCATACTTGTTTAACCATTCTCAATCAATCAATAATAAACACTTATGTTATCACCATAAAATAATCTTAATATATGTAGATACCAAAACATAATCATCAATACCAACATAACCTATACATGCCATTATAACCATAACTGATTTACCATATGTATCGATATAGGCCGATGGATAGTGTGAGTGATCCCCCTTAAGCTTCCAATCCAACGAGTTTCCAATTTACTATAAAACAGGGAAATAAAACTAAGTAAGCATATAATGCTTAGTAAGTTCATATAACATGGTACTTAACTTACCAGTCATTCTATTTCAAGATAAACATGTAAGGCACATTCAATTAATTTGATCTCAAGCCCTATGCATATCCTTATTGCCCTTTTTAGTCATATAATCCATAATAACATCAAGAAACATATATGGGCTCAACAAAAATCAGATTTCCAGATATATATATATTTTCCATATCACATATTCATATAACATGTATAAATCATATCTATATATTACAAGTATATTTTCATAATAATTTATCTCGAGTTTAGATTATTTAATGTTAGAAATTTACTCATATCATTTGAAATATCAATGTTAGACGAGTAGTACACTCAAGGTGTACAAATCTATAATCAAGGATGAACATATTCATAAAATAAATTCCATGTACAATATCATCATCTAATGCTTCCATATATCAATTGTCATGTACCATTATTTTCATGTATTTCAGGCAGATAAGTATAATAACTCAATTCTTATTCATATCTTCTCATGTCAGGATTTTTACCTATTGAATTTACTCGAAATATCGATGGATACACAAGTAGTGCACTCGTGGTGTACAAATCAGGATCCATCAATTCATATTCAGGTGTACCCTTTAGGGCGCAAAATCAGAAAGCACACTCTCAAGCCACATATCATATAACAGGATTACCAGTCCAGGCTAAATCCTTTTAGTAACATATGCTCTAAAGAGCTTAATCTGGATTACCCGTCTGGGCTAAATTCAATTTATAACATATGCTCGAGAGGGCTTATATCAGGATTACCCGTCCAGGCTAAATCCTTTCTATAATGAGGTCAATAGGATTACTCGTCTGAGCTAAATCCCGTCAGCAACAAATGTCGAACCTCATTCTATAAGGGAAATCACATTTATTCATCGATATTCAATATTCAAACGAGACTTAATATTTTCCGAACATAATTGCACATGTGATTATTTCATTTATTCATCAGAAATATATACAATAATTCCTTTAATCACATACCACTTTCAAATCAAGTACAAAAATATCATTTTATCGTTTATCGTTTATCGGGCATTATCACTTATTTCAGGCATTATCATTTATTGGGCTTTGTCGAATATGTCTTCAATGTCATATATATATAATATTTATACAATTCACTACTAAAAATTTAATTTAAACATATATAAATATACACAGTTTAGTTACACGAACTTACCTTGACAAATGTTCGTGTACGTAAAATCTACTAATCCAACATTTTCCTTTTTTCCTCGTTCTAGCTCCGAATTTGGTCTATCAGGATTTATAAAATTTACTAATCCAACAATTTAAACTCAATTCAGTCCAATTTACATATTAGGCAAAATTACCATTTTGCCCCTAAACTTTTAATTAATGATGATTTCATCCCTAGGCTCGGAAAATGAAATTCATGTAATTTAATCCTTATTCCAAGCCTAACCAAAATTTAACCATAAAATTTATAGCACATATATTCTATATTCAGAATTTTTCTTCAATTTTCACAACTTTACAATTTAGTCCTTAAATCATGTTTTCATCAAAATTCACTTTGTAAAAATTGTTTATCTATCAACAACCTTTCATTTCTACCATTAATTTCAAAATTTTAGCATATTCATCCATGATATAATTTCTATACTTTGATAAATTTTCAAATTAATCCCCCAAATAGATAGATTAAACTATCTCGGTTTCAAAAATATAAAAATTACTAAAAACGGGGCTTGAATACTTACCTAATTTGGCCAAGAAAGCTTGTTTCTCTTTCCTAGGGTTTCCACGGAATATTTGGGGAAGAAGATGATATAAAATGATTTTTATTTCTATTTAATTATTTATCATCTTTTAATTTTATCACTTTCCAATTTAGTCCTTATCCTTTTTTAATTTTTCCATGGATGAATCATAAAAAATATCTACTAACTTTTCTTTAATGGTCTAATTACTATACAAGGACGCCAAGTTTTGAATTCCATAGCTGTTTGATCCTTCTAGCTATAGAATCCAACTTTTGCATTTAATGCAATTTGGTCCTCTTATCAAATTAAACATGTAATCGATAAAATTTCATTACGAAATTTTTACACAATATTATCATCATACTATAGATCATAAAATAATATTCAAATAATTTTTCTTTCCAGACTCGGATCTGTGGTCCCGAAACCACTGTTTCGATTTTATGAAAAATGGGATGTTACAGGCTGTACAATTTAATCTATTTTCAATACTAAACTTAAAATCTATCAAATTAACACCTAAAGCTATAACTATTCAACCATGGAAACTGTAACACCCCAAACTCGGCCCAGACGTTATGACCGGATCCGACATGCCACATCGAAGCGTTCAAAACATTTTATATTGTTGATCTAGAAAAACTTACTTAGTGTTTTAAAAGATAATTTCATTATAGGTTAAAGTGAATGGAAGCTGTGCACCAGGTAGGAAACCGAAAAGAGGTGGTGAGTCCATCGGATTTGCTTAAGTACCAAGCTCCTTCGGATCCAATCCTAGACATGCATACCGCCATTGCCACACCTTAACGTCATGTATATTTCTAGGAAATCGATTTGATTAAGTCATTTTAGGAAAAGTGATTAATTTTGGAAAATACTTTCATTGCGGAAGCTTTGCTTGTTGTCGTGTTATTTTGAAATCAATTGTTGTTTTTGAAAACGCGCCTAAAGCTATCCAATTTCAACAGTTAAAATAAGTAATACCAATCTTAGTAATACATATTAAAACCATCAAAAATAATTAAGCGGCCTTATTACATTTAAAACCCAAAACTTCAAACGTAAATAAAAGGATGTCCAGTTCACCGAAGAAAATCAAACTTTCGAGCGGTGGCCACTCGAATTCCCTCACGACTCCAAGCCCACTATGGTTGTGGATTACTGCGTGGATGAAAATAAAAGGGGTGAGTTTGGGAAACTCGATGTGTAAATTAACCCAACCATAGCCTATATCAGCTCAAACCACAGAAATAGAATAAGTTGGCCTTAGCCCAGAACAGAATTCAGAATAAAGCTCATAGGCCCATAACAAAACAGAACAGATATTACATGTTTATGCAAAAACCCAACCCCGATTCATCCATAACACCCCCGTACCAGCCTTACAGCATGTGGGGAGACTACTCGACCCACCCAACCGCTACACACCACAGAAATCGCAGCGAGGCTGCCAGATATTATGACGAAGTCACCAGATACAGATATTGTGGTAGAGCCACCAGATCAGATAATTGTGGCATAGCCACCAGGTCGCTTCCTCCATAGTATAACCCAAGTCCCCATGCAACAGATATATAATCATGGCATACATCATACAGAATCAGATCGTCATGGTTTTCAGTCAAAAGTAACCCTAGGGGTATAATGGTAATTTTGCATACATAGGGGTATTCATGTAATTTAACTATTCTTAAGGTTTTCATACATAACATAGCCATTTACGTGCGATCGAAACACTTACGCGTTTTCTTACCAATTTGGGCCGTTGGCCCATTATCCCGCTTTTGGCCCATTAAGCCCAAAAATATCGAAATGCATGTAATCGCGCACTCTGCAGTCTTATCACTTTAATTTACCATATACATCAAACTATTAATCTCATGAGCATTCACACACTCGCAAGATCTCAAAATTCTGGCTTTTCGGCATTTCGGCTTGTGCCGATCTAGTCTATAAGAGGGTGTTAGTTACGCACCTGCTTGCGACGATATGCTGACGAGATCCACACACGAACCGCCTATAATTGGATTACTAACATGTTAATCTAACTATTCAAATACGAACTACGTATTAACCCCTTACAATATTTGGCCAACCACACCTACAGATCAGAGTAAGCTTATAAGAAATCAATAAGCAACTCATTAACAAATTTTTGTTAGTGTTCACCACATAATCATAATTTCACTGCAAGCTGTCTTCCTGAGCAACAGTCACTAAATCATTTATAACTGGAGCGACGAAACTCCAAATCAAGTGCCGTTAATTTTTCCTGAAAATAGACTCATATATCTTCTATCCATAAAATTTTCAGAATTTTTGGTTTAGCCAATCAATACCAGATTTTTCTCAAAGTTTCCCATGTTTCACTGTTTGACTAATCTGACCACTCTTCATTACGAATCAAATTTCTCATTGTACAGAATTCAAAATATGTTCTTGTTTATTTCATTAGAAACTAGACTCAATATTATTTAATTACATAATTTATTCAGCTTCTAATTCATCTCCCACAATTTATGGTGATTTTCCAAAGTCACGTTACTGCTACTGTCCCAAGCAGATTTATTACCAAATCACTCTTTCACACATACCTTGCATGCATGTTATTTAAACATGTATATCACCATTCAATCATCACGTATCTATGATTTTACTTAAGTATAATCTCCATTTCATTATTTTAAAGCACAACATGTTAGCCGATTTTTCCCTTTAGCATCTAAGGCACATGCATGCTCATTTGTTTGGCTCAATTCACTTATCTTCCATTTTTCATCAAAAGAACATGAAACAACAACCATTTCCTTCATTTTAATTCATGACTAAATGCTCACAACACCACTAAAAACCAAAATATGCATCAAGAGTTAAGGTAGAATCAAGAAGAACTTATGAACCTCAAAATAGATGCAAGGTACCAAGAACTTACCTTCAATTTTCCTCCTCTTAGTGACCGAATACTCAAGAGCTTTCTCCTCTTCTTTCTCTTCTCTAACTTTCGGCTATGATGAACAAAGATGGACAAAACTTTGTTCTTTTCATCCTTTTGTTATTTTATTACCCAACATTTTATGACACAAAATAACCTATATTATTTGTGCCATACCTATGCCATAATGTCAATAAAAAAATGCCCATAATGCTTATCATGCCCATCATGGAACATTTACCTAACCCATTATCATTTTTTTATCAATTTGTACCATAAATTATGGATATCAAGTGCACATATTGTCTTCAACAACATGATGGCCGGCCACTTCTTGTAAAATGGGAGGTTTGACATACAAATCCTCCTATTTTGCACTACTATTTATTTGGCCACTACAAATTAGCCTATAGCATTTTCAAACATTTTCACATAGGTCCTATTTCATAATTTCACTCACAAATGACAAAATCAAAGCATGAAATTTTGCCAACATTCACAGAATTCCCGAAAATTAATTTCGGCCTCGAAATTTACCTGATCCAAATAGTTGAGGGTATTGTTGACGCATAGTCTCTTCTGATTCCCAAGTAGCTTCTTCCCTTCCATGATTACGCCAAAGCACTTTCATTAACGGGACAGATTTCCTTCTGAGAACCTTAACATCTCGAGCCAATATTTGTACAGGCTCGTCCTCAAAGGTCAAATCAGTCTGAACTTCAATTTCTGCAACTGGCAGGACATGAGCAGGGTCAGAACGATAACGCCTTAACATGGAGACGTGAAAACATCGTGAATCTGTCTAACTCGGAGGCAATTCAAGCGATAAGCCACTGGGCCTACTCGCTTCAAAACCCGATAAGGCCCAATGAACCGCGGACTCAACTTGCCCTTCTTACCGAACCTTAATATCTTCTTCCAAGGAGAAACCTTTAAGAAGACCATATCACCTACTGAGTACTCAATCTCCTTACATTTCAAATCTGCATACGACTTTTGCCTATCAGATGCTTCTTTTAACCGGTCTCTAATTATTCTGACCTTATCCTCAGTATCAGCTACCAACTCTGGTCCAAGAATTTGTCGCTCTCCTAGTTCAGTCCAATAACTAGGTGTACGACACCTTCGTCCATCTGATTGCTTCATACGGTGCCATTCGAATACTACCGGTAAGCTGTTATTGTAGGCAAATTCTGCCAACGGCAAGTAATCCTCCCAACTACCTCGAAAGTCAATCACGCATCCCCTCAAAATGTCCTCCAGAATCTGAATAACCCTCTCTGACTGACCATCAGTTTGGGGATGGAAAGTCGTACTAAAGTTCAATCGCGTCCCCAACGCCTCATGCAACTTTTGCCAAAACTGAGATGTGAATCTGGGATCCCGATCAGAGACAATCGAAACTGGGACTCAATGAAGTCGTACAATCTCCACCACATACAGCTTGGCTAACTTTTGAAGCGAAAAGTCAGTACGTACAGGTATGAAATGGGCTGATTTGGTCAACTATCCACAATCACCCACACCGAGTCTTTCTTTAATGGTGTCAAAGGCAACCCACTCACAAAGTCTATGGTTACCCTCTCCTACTTCCAAAGTGGTATCTTCACCGGCTGTAACAGTCCAGAAGGTAATTGATGCTCAGCTTTCACTTGTTGGCATGTCAGACATTTTCCTACAAACTTCGTTACTTCTCGCTTAAGTCCAGGCCACCCGTACAATTCTCGCAAGTCGTGATACAACTTATTCCCTCCAGGATGTATGGTACATAGTCCCCCATGAGCTTCCTTCAATATTGTCTGCCTTAAATCAGAGTCCCTCAGAACACAAATTCTTCCTCGGAAACACAGAACTCCATCACCATTTAAACCGAACTCAGAAGTTTCCCCTTCCTTAACTTGTTGAAAACGAGCAACCAAAGACTCATCTTCCAACTGCCTTTCCTTAATCTGGTCCACCCAGGTTGGCCTTACTTGAAATTCAGTCAACAAACTGCCATCATCATACAGACTCAAACGAGCAAACATTGCTCTCAGATCAGATACGGTTCTATGACTTAAAGCATCGGCTACCACATTAGCCTTGCCTGGGTGATACTCGATCGAACAGTCATAATCCTTAAGCAACTCAATTCATCTCCTTTGCCTACAGTTTAGCTCCTTCTGAGTCAACAAATACTTAAGACTCTCGTGGTCTGTGTATATAATACACCTCTCCTCGTACAAGTAATATCTCCAAATATTAAGTGCAAATATCACTGCCGCCAACTCCAAATCATGAGTAGGATAGTTCCCTTCGTGAGGTTTAAGCTGTCGTGATGCATATGCAACCACCTTACCCTCCTGCATTAACAAGCAGCCCAAACCCACGTGTGATGCGTCACTGTACAAAGTAAAATCCTTCCCAGACTCCGGCTAAATTAACACAGGTGCTTCAATCAGAACTTTCTTCAACTTCTCAAAAGCTCTCTGCTGCTTCTCAGTCCATACCAACGGTTCTCCTTTCCTTATGAGTTTTGTCAGGGGTGCTGCCATAACAGAAAAACCTTCCACAAACCTTCTGTAGTATCGTGCCAACCCTAGGAAACTTCAAATTTTCGACATCGTCCTAGGTGGCTTCCACTCCAAAATTGCTTCAATCTTTCGAGGGTCCACCTTAATCCCTTCGGCAGAGACTACATGTCCTAAGAAGGTTACCTCCCTCAACCAAAATTCACATTTGTTGAACTTCGGAAAGAGTTCCTTCTCTCTTAACACTTGCAGCACTATACGGAGATGCTCATCATGTTTCGCTTCAGTTTCAGAATATACCAGGATATCATCAATAAAGACGACTACGAATCGATCCACGAATGGTTGGAACACCCGATTCATCAAATCCATAAATGCTGCAGGAGCATTCATCAGTCCAAATGGCATAACCAAAAACTCGTAATGACCATACCGAGTCCTGAATGCCGTCTTATGGATATCCGCCTCCTTGACCCTTAACTGATGATATCCAGATCGGAGGTCGATCTTAAAAAATACAGAAGCCCCTCTAAGCTGGTCAAACAGATTGTCAATCCTTGGTAGTGGATACTTATTCTTAATTGTCAGTTTGTTCAACTGGCGATAATCAATGCACATCCGCATTGTACCATCCTTCTTCTTCACGAATAGTACCGGTGCTCCCCATGGAGACACGCTTGGCCTAATGAAGCCCCTATCCAACAACTCTTGAATTTGTGCCTTTAGCTCCACCAACTCCTTCGGTGCCATTCTATACGGTGCGATAGACACTGGTGCCGTTCCAGGCAATAAGTCGATTCCAAACTCCACTTCTCAGTTCGGAGGCAATCCTGGAAGCTCCTCTGGAAAAACATCTTGGAACTCCTTTACAGTCCTAACATTATCCACTGACAATCCCTCCCCTTCCGACTGACTTACAAATGCCAAATAGGTCTCATAACCTTTCCGAATCCACTTTTCGACTCTTAATGCTGATACCATATTGGACAAATAATCCCTTCGCTCGCCTATCATCATAACCTCCTCACCCTCCGTGGTCCTTAACACCATTCGTTTTGCAGCACAATCCAAAGTTGCCCTATGCTTAACAAGCCAGTCCATTCCCAGAATGAGGTCAAACTCTCCGAAAGGAAACTCCATCAAATCTCCAGGGAAAACCTTGTCTTGAGTTTCTAAGGGTACATCCCTATATAGTTTGTCTACCCTAACCGAATGACCTAAAGGACTTAACACAGATACTCCACTCACCATCTTCTCAGAGTGCACACCTAACAACCCAGATATGGCACATGCAACATAGGAATGAGTAGATCCAATATCCACCAAAGCAGTATATGGCATGCCAGAAACCAAGAACGTACCAGTTATGACGTCAAGTGCGTCGCCCTCCTCTAGACGACATTTGCATGATACACCAAAGTCGGTTGTCGAGCTTGACATTTGGACACCCTGCCAGTGCCCCCGACCTCGACCGTTTCCATTTCCACCCCTACCTTGTCCACGTCCTCTCGGTGGTTGGGGTCTACCCCTTACGAGTTAAGCAATCCTCTGTTTAGCAACTTGAACCTAATCAGCTTTCTGAGGGCAGTCCCGTACTCTATGCTCCATAGATCCACATCGGAAACAAGCACCAGAGCGTTTCCTACACTCGCCCAAATGTACCTTACCACAGTCTCCACAGATTGCTGGTCTGACCACATTCATTGGCACTGCTCGAATTGGTTCCTCCACTCTCGCTCTCTTAATAATCCTATTTGCACCACCCGAGGGTCCTGAATCCCTCCGGAAACGGTTCCGATCCTTCTCCTGATTTTGCTTTTCAGCACGCTTTACCTCTTCAGCTATCTTAGCCTTCTCCACCAAAACCGTAAAGTCCCGCTCCCTCTGCGGAGCAATCAACAACCTAAGATCATCTCTAAGACCATCCTCGAAGCACACACTTCGTTCATATTCCGTAGCAACTATGCCCACGGCATACCGGCTCAGCCTTAGAAACTCGGCCTCGTACTCAGCAACTGTTTTACCTCCTTGCACCAGATTCAAGAATTCCTTCCTGTGGGCGTCCACATAACTCAGTCCAACATACTTCCCTTTAAAGGTCGTCTTAAACAGTTCCCAAGTTACCCTATCAGCTGGGGTTCTTTCTCTCACAGTGAGCCACCACTGGTAAGCCTCGTCCCGTAGCAACGATACGGCTCTCTTCAGCTTCTGCTCCACAGAGCAATCCAAGTCATCCATAATTCGTTCTGTGGCCTCCAACCAATATTCTGCCACATTCGATGCGATACCAGACACACCCCTAAAGATCTCCGCTCCGTTGGCCCGGTGTCGTTCAGAAATCGATCCTCGAATTTCGTTGCCCGAACTTATCTCGGCAACCCTTTCCAGAACACGAAGCATTGCCTGTGACAGAGCGTCATCCCCGGCACCACGATCATGAGACTCCACTTCCGTTGCTGATGGTACCGGTGCATCTGCCGCTGACATTTGTCCCGAAGACGAAGATACCGCTCGAGCCCTTCCTAGGCCACGTCCACAGCCTCTTCCACGAGTAGCTCTTTTACTCATATCGTATTATCTGTTTACGAATTTTATGCATTAACTTATTATTCCAATGATTATTATAGATGTTTTATGAATCAGACAGTAATTCAAAGTTTGTTTTCGCAGAATCGAAGTCTAGCTACAGTTTCAATCTCTTATCAGATTTTCCTATGGTTTCAGTATCATCTTATCTAGAGTGTCCTAGTAGGATTTCAGTACAGACAGATAATTCAGGAAAATATTCAGAAAAATTCAGAACACTTACAGACTTGAGCCGGAGATTCGGAATGCCACCTTCTAAAGATCTAAATTTTAAAAATCGAGTTTTTCGCATTCTTTATAAAATTTTCACTTTTGAAAATCTTTGTTTTTGTAAACCCATTCCATAGCCGTGTTGTTGTAACCTAGGCTCTGATACCACTAAATGTAACACCCCAAACCCGGGCTAAACGTTATGACTGGATCCGACATGCCACATCGAAGCGTTCAAAACATTTTATATTATTGATCCAGAAAAACTTACTTAGTGTTTTAAAAGATAATTTCATTATAGGTTAAAGTGAATGGAAGCTATGCACTAGGTAGGAAACCGAAAAAGAGGTGGTGAGTCCATCGGATTTGCTATACCAAGCTCCTTGGATCCAATCTTAGACATGCATACCGCCATTGCCACACCTTAACGTCATGGATATTTCTAGGAAACCGATTTGATTAAGTCATTTTTAGGAAAAGTGATTAATTTTGGAAAATACTTTCATTGCGGAAGCTTTGCTTGTCGTCGTGTTATTTTGAAATCAATTGTTGTTTTTGAAAACGCGCCTTAAAGCAATCCAATTTCAACAGTTAAAATAAGTGATACCTATCTTAGTAATACATATTAAAACCATCAAAAATAATTAAGCGGCCTTATTACATTTAAAAACCCAAAACTTCAAACGTAAATAAAAGGATGTCCAGTTCACCAGAAGAAAATCAAACTTTTAGAACGGGTGGCCACTCCGAATTCCCTCACAGCTCCAAGCCCACTATGGTTGGGGATTACCTGCGTGGATGAAAATAAAAGGGGTGAGTTTAGGGAAACTCAGTGTGTAAATTAACCCAACCATAGCCTATATCAGCTCAAACCACAGAAATAGAATAAGTTGGCCTTAGCCCAGAACAGAATTCAGAATAAAGCCCATAGGCCCATAACAAAATAGAACAGATATTACATGTTTATGCAGAAACCCAACCCAGATTCATCAATAACACCCCCGTACCAGCCTTACAAAGATGTGGGAGACTACTCGACCCACCCAACTGCTACATAACCACGTAAATCGCGGCGAGGTCGCCGGATATTGTGACGAAGTCACCAGATCTGAATATTGTGGCGAGCCACGTATCAGATATATGTGGCAGAGCCACCAGATCAGATAATTATGGCATAGCCACCAGGTCGCTTCCTCGATAGTATAACCCAAGTCCCCATGCAACAGATATATAATCATGGCATACATCATACAGAATCAGATCGTCATGGTTTTCAGTCAAAAGTAACCCTAGGGGTATAATGGTAATTTTGCATACATAGGGTTATTCAAGTAATTTAACTATTCTTAAGGTTTTCATACATAACATAGCCATTTACGTATGATCAGAAACACTTACCGCGTTTCTTACCAATTTGGGCCCGTTGGCCCATTATCCCGTTTTTGGCCTATTAAGCCCAAAAATATCGAAATGCACAGAATCGCGCACTCTGCAGTCTTATCACTTTAATTTACCATATACATCAAACTATTAATCTCATGAGCATTCACACACTCGAAAGATCTCAAAATTCTGGCTTTTCGGCATTTCGCTTTTCGACTTGTGCCGATCTAGTCTATAAGAGGTGTTAGTTACACACTGCTTGCGACGATATCGATTTGAGATCCACACACGAACCGCTTACAATTGGATTACTAACATGTTAATCTAACTATTCAAATACGAACTACGATTAACCCCTTACAATATTCGCCAACCACACCTACAGATCGAGTAAGCTTATAAGAAATCAATAAGCAACTCATTAACAATTTTTGTCAGTGTTTACCACATAATCATAATTTCACTGCAAGCTGACTTCCTGAGCAACAGTCACTAAATCATTTATAATTGGAGCCACGAAACTCCAAATCAAGTGCCGTTAATTTTCCCTGAAAATGGACTCATATATCTTCTATCCATAAAATTTTCAGAATTTTTGGTTTAGTCAATCAATACCAGATTCTTCTCAAAGTTTCCCATGTTTCACTGTTTGACTAATCTGACCACTCTTCATTACGAATCAAATTTCTCATTGTAAAGAATTCAAAATATGTTTTTGTTTATTTCATTAGAAACTAGACTCAATAAGCTTTAATTAAATAATTTATTAAGCTTCTAATTCATCTCCCACAATTTATGGTGATTTTTCAAAGTCACATTACAGCTGCAGTCCCAAGCAGATTTATTACCAAATCACTCTTTCACACATACCTTGCATGCATGTTATTTAAACATGTATATCACCAATCAATCATCACATATCTATGATTTTACTTAAGTATAATCTCCATTTCATCATTTTAAAGCACAACATGTTAGCCGATTTTTCCCTTTAGCATCTAAGGCACATGCATGCTCATTTGTTTGGCTCAATTCACTTATCTTCCATTTTTCATCAAAAGAACATGAAACAACAACCATTTCCTTCATTTTAATTCATGACTAAATGCTCACAACACCACTAAAAACCAAAATATGCTTCAAGAGTTAAGGTAGAATCAAGAAGAACTCATGAACCTCAAAATAGAAGCAAGGTACCAAGAACTTACCTTCAATTTTCCTCCTCCTAGTGACTGAATACTCAAGAGCTTTCTCCTCTTCTTTCTCTTCTCTAACTTTCGGCTATGATGAACAAAGATGGACCAAACTTTGTTCTTTTCATCCTTTTGTTATTTTATTACCCAACATTTTATGACACAAAATAACCTATATTATTTGTGCCATACCTATGCCATAATGTCAATAAAAAAATGCCCATAATACTTATCATGCCCATCATGGAACATTTACCTAACCCATTATCAATTTTTTATCAATTTATACCATAAATTATGGATTTCAAGTGCACATATTGTCTTCAACAACATGATGGCCGGCCACTTCTTGTAAAATGGGAGGTTTGACATACAAATCCTCCTATTTTGCACTACTATTTATTTAGCCACTACAAATTAGCCTATAGCATTTTCAAACATTTTCACATAGGTCCTATTTCATAATTTCACTCACAAATGACAAAATCAAAGCATGAAATTTTGCCAACATTCACAGAATTCCCGAAAATTGGGGCGTTACAGAAACATTCTAACTCTTTAACAGTACTGAAAAATACTATATGGGTCAGTTAACTTAAGCTCTCAGGATTTCGAAAACATAAAAATTATAAGAAAATTGACTAAATTGACTAACCAATTAAAGCTTGAAAAATCAAGAACCCTAAGTCATGAGTTCTTCTTCTTCACCTTTAATGTTTTGGCTAACTTTATGTTTTATTATTATTATTTTATTTACAATTTTATTTTATAACTTAATTAACTAATATAATACCAAATACATAAATATAATATTCCATTACTGTCCACCACTATTAAACCAATGGTTTAATTGTCTTATGAGTCCCTTAGCTATGCTCTACATTATGGTTTACTAATAATTAAACTTTGATATTTTTACGATTTAGTCCTTGTACCCTAATTAAGCATAATTTCGACAAAATTACTTGCCCAAAATTCAATTCAATTCTACTATAACTCCGTAAATATTTTATAAAAGTATTTATAGACTCAGTTTATGGAAACGATATCCTAATATCTCATTTTCCAAAATCACTATCTTTAAGGTTGAACCACTTGTACTTTTACTAATTGGCCAATTAGCAAATTTATCTGATCAAAATTTAATATAAAATTATAATTAACTCATAAATATTATTAAATAATATTTTCAAACTTGATTTATGGAAATGGGGTCCTGGAATCATAATTTCCAACTCTACTGACTTTTGTATCATTACACTTGTACCTTAATTTACTATCAATTAAGCAAAATTACTAGACTAACTTTAATATATTTCTTTATTAGTCTTATAAAAATTAAATATTAATATCTACGAACACGTTTTACGAAAAAGACATTTTGAAATCGTAATTTTCGACACTACAGGAAACCTAGTCATTACAGTTTCTTAACCATAGCCTCAGATCTAAGGATGATCGCCTTGGCATGTTCCTTTTCTTCCCTCTTTGGATTAGGTTTGGTATTACTAGGCATGCTAAAGGCTAAGTTGTTTTGCAATAATTGTAACACTTGATCTAATTGACCACGGATTTGGTGCACATTAGCTTGCACTACATGCAACCTTCCTCTACCTTGCTTATCCTAATTGAAAATAGAGGGTCATTAATATAGGTTGGTTTTCTCTCTTGATCTTAGGGTGCCTTAAAAGGTAATGGAGGTTGGTACGACACCTTGGGTTATGGAGGATTAAGGTTTTGGTTCCCTAGATTTGAAGGTTCCCTTTGGTTCCCTCCCCACCTAAGATTAGAATGGTCACGTCATCCCCGGTTATAGGTGTTGAAGTAAGGGCTATATCATCTACTCCCTACATAGTTAACCTCCATATGATTGCTATCATAATCGTTTCCTACATCAAAATGGATTAGATTTGGCTACTTTTGGACTTGCACCTTGGCGGAACTCATCTCCAATTTATTAAGCCTGTCGAGGACTTGTTGGTGCTTATCCTCGCTACCAATATCATTCACTTTTGACTGCTTGGTATAATATGACTGCTCAGCCAGCCACATGTAAAAGTTCATCGCCATGTCCTTGATAAGTTGACAGGCCTCAGCGCAGGTCTTTGAGATGAATGCTTCCACGGACGCTCCATCAAGACTAGAGTATAATTTTCTATCAAGTCCATTGTAAAAGACTTCAAGATGCATCCAATCTTGTAAACTGTTGCGTGTGAATATAAAGTGAGAGTGTGCAAGTATACACCTTGAATCAAGTAATATGATGATAAGCAAGATCGTCTCTATAGGGATTGAACAGGATTAACTTGGTTAAGTTGATATTATGAAGTATGTGAAATATGCTAAGGCAAAACAATTACAGAAATGCAACGGTAATCAAAGTAATAATGATGTGCGCAATATGTCAACAAACAAATATTTAAAAATATGCTATGGAAAAGATACCAAGAAAAAAGTGAGAAGGTCTATGCTATTGAATGGAAAAGCTGGGATTACTAGTAGTCTACCCTTACAAACCAATAATGCCTCGACAAATTCTTAATCAACTTATTGCTCCAAATGGATTTATAATGTATGGTTCTTTCGAGAGAAAGACCTAAGGATACCTTACCTAAGGAAATATATGTCTATAGACTTTAGATGTGATTCCTAGTACTAATTACTCTTCACTCTGTACGAACATTGCTCTATGTTTAGAGATTGCTATGGGCATTCTGTCGAACACCTACTTGTATGAATCAATTATGGTCCAACTAACCTAACCTTTTTAGAATTAGATTATGTCTATAAACATACTATCCATTCATCTATTTCTAGAGACCGCATGCATGCAATTCGAAAGAACAATTTGAATGAACAGTAAAATAGATCAGATCCAAGCTTCAACATTAATGGAAAATTAAAGTATCATCTAGTAATCCAAACCCGATGAGATTTAACTCATGGGTTGTTTAATCACATCAGAATTCAAAATATCATTTAATATCTTCAACAATTAATTTTGAAAAGAAGCAATTTAAGAAAATAAAGGAAAAACTTCATGAAGCTTTCACAGATCTAGCTTCAACTCTGGTGACACAATATCTTGCAAAGACTAGGTTGACTGCCTTTTTCTTTTCCCTCGTGTCCTGCTTTGATGTTCAGCCTCTACTGCTACCCTCATTTTCTCATAATCTTTCCTCCGAAAAAGACTCTCCAAAAGCCCATGCTTTTTCAACTCCTCTTTTAAGGTAGATTTTCTAGTAAAAATACATTCAACTCCTCTTTTAAGGTAGATTTTCTGGAAAAAATACAACTGGGTCTGGTACATGTTGAGTGTTGACTTGGCGCGTATTAGTGTTGACAAATTGACTAACCTTTTACTACGATAAAACTTCACTCATTTACGTACTTTTTCTTATTCTACACCTGCCACTCAAACAACAAATAAATCCCTTCCACCCACTAGTAAAAGGAACATATAATAACATTTAGGCCCAGTCCAAGCTCCATAATGCAATGTTCTAAAAATATACTAATATAATATCCTAAAATGCAAATAAAATTCACCTAAGTACAAGCAATTAACCAAGTTTAAAGGCTTGAAATATAACTCATTTTAAGAGTTATCACACCCCTAAACATAAGTTATTGCTTGCCCTCAAGCAAAATATGCATGAATGCAAGAATTGCCATAGCAACATAATTACCTTTGTACTGCCAAGCCGTATAGAGCATATTTTTGTACTTCAGTTCTCAGTAATTTTCTGCATCTAAAAGTATTTTTAGGCTTCATAAGCTTATTTAGAAAGGCAGTGTAGAAAATTTTGATCTAAAAATAAAATTTCTAAGTCTTCATGCAATTTTGACTATAGAAAGTGTCTCCTAAATTACTTAGTTCAACTTTTAACCAAATTTAGTTTTCCTTTTAAACATGGCATCTTGTATACTTTAATAAGCATATATCTATTTATTATAAAATTTTCAACTAGGGGATTCATCTCATCACATGGTTTATTTGACTTGACAATCACAATAGAGCATACACTAAATTTCCAACTACATAATCATGTCATGATTTGAATGGGATTCAGTCATGAAGCCAATTCTTTTAACTTAGAAAATGGATGGAGCAAACAACTACCTTATTAGCTACTTAGCTAATACTACAGTGGAGTGCCCCTAAACTATTTCTTATTATTATTATTATTATTATTTTTACACATTCTTATTTAAACCTACTTTTCTAATTAACAACACAATGGAGCAAACAAAATGTTGTTGACTTATTCGCCAATTTCAAGCATTGGAGTGTTGGAGTGTTTCATGGCATTTCTTTTATTTATTTTTAATTGTACTTAAGCTTTGCCATTTTATTTGTTATTGAGTATTTCCATTTTACTGAATTTAGCTTCAAGAATCTTTAAGTTTATTATTTAATAAACTTACTACAGACTAATTACAATAGGAGTTAGGGTATTCTATTTTTAAAGGTCAATTTTCAAGCAACTATCCTAAGCTAAAATCACCTAATCCACTATCATAATTTTCTAGATTTATTGAAGAATTAATCTCCTCATCGAACATCACAGTTAAACATATACTCATCACAGTCTAAACAGTCCTTGGCAATTATGTGTCATGGTAGAATGAATGAAAAAATGAACAAAAATACTAAAATAAACATACTTCACTAAATATCTAATGCAACTTGTATGCACAACACACCCCCAAACCTAAGGGATGCATTGTCCTTAATGCATGAACAAACAAGAATCAGAAAGGCAAAACATATATATATATATATATATATATATATATATATATATATAGAAAATTATGAATGCATGATGTAATAAAATAAAAGGACAAAAAAATAGTAGAAAAAAATTGATTAAATGATTAGAGTTAAGTTTTCATTGTTACTTTAATTTGTATAGGTGGATTTGCGTGCAGCATGCTTGTAGCACAACTTCTGTTTCAATGCATTGAGTAGCACTTTCTCCTCCTCATCACCAGATTTGGTGAGATTACCAATGAGATGATTGATCTCCCAATCTTGTGCAGACATAGGTTCAATTGATGGAGGTGGGACAGTAGCAGTGCTATCAATTAGTGGTGCAAGAGTTGGAGTTGCTTCTACTCCTTCCTCATTATTAGTCTTAATACTAACTGATTCAGTCTTTTCTCCTTCCGTAGGTGTAGCAGCCCGAACTTAGCCAAATCAGAATAGTGGTTTCGAAACCACAAATTTGACGTTGGAAAATTATTTTTAATATTATTTTGGTGTTTATAGCATGTGATTATATATGTTTGAAAGTTTCATGAAATAATTTTAGCATTTGAATGCTTAATTTGATAAAAGGACTAAATCGTGTAAAATGCAAAAAATGCATTCTAATTGTTTAAGTGCTTATCTGCTATGAATAATTAAATGTGAAGTCCTTATGTTGTGAATAGACCATGGATAGTGGATATTGACAAGAATAGCCATCCACTATGTGTTTTTAAATGATATTAAATAAGGTCATTTTGGTAATTAGCTAAATAAATCATAATTTAATAAAACCAAAGCTAAAATTATGTTCATCTTTTCCATTCTCAACCGAAAATAAAGTAGAAAAGAGAGCTTTAAAGCATTCTAGAGTTTGGCATCTTTAATCCTTGATTAAGGTATGATTTTCTATGCGTTTTTGATAATTTCTACATTTTTGTGATCGTTGCTTTAAGTTCTAGTTAGCCCGTGGCATAATTTTTGAGTTTTTTGGTGATTTTGTACAATGCCATTGATGAATCCATGAGTTTTGTGATAGTTGATGATGAAAAATGATAGATAAATGATAGATTTTCATGTTTTATCAAGTGATTTTTGAAGAAAATATGAGTTAGGGATTTAATTGTGAAAATTGTAAATTGAGGGGTTAAATGTCTGAATAAATGATAAATATGAGTTGATATGTACATTAGGAAAAATCGGCTAGCATGTATTTGGATTAAATTGTGTGAATTTTTTATGTTTTTGAATTAGGGATAAAATTGTAAAAATATGGAACTTTAGGGGCTGAAGTGTAAAAATGTCAAAATATGTGTTTGTGGACTGAATTGAATGATTTGATGAATAAATGAGTAAATTTTGAATATATATAGATCAAGAAGGAAAGAAATCAGATTTATATCGGGGAAAATCAAAGGTTATCGAATAGTCGATCCAATCTGTTTATTTGGAATACAAGGTAAGTTCATATGCAATAAATACCTTTAAATTGATTTATAAATGTTTATTTGTCATTGAATTGCTATGAATGTTGAACGAGCAAATGCGACCAAGAATTGACGAAGTTATGATATCCGAAAGTCCCATACGAACCTTAGGAATAGTATAGGATACGGATGTCATGACATTATGATTAACGAGACGTGATTATGTGTAAGACCATGTCTAGGACATCGGCATCATATTGCAATTACGTGTAAAACCATGTCTAGGACATTGACATCGTTATATGATTTCGTGTAAGACCATGTTTGGGACATTGGCATCGATATGTGATAACATGTAGGACCATATCTAGGATATGACATTGTATGAGCTATATGTGATTTTCGAGTATCCTTAATGATTCTGATAGGTTCAACGGGTAAAGTCAAGTTGAGAAAGAATATGTGAATGAGTTAAGTGATTTAGGTACGTACGAGGTTCATACGAGTATTGAAAAGGGAAGTATTTGATGAATTCACATGTGACATTGAATATATATACATTGGGAAAGGTTTGTGAATTTATATGTGCTTATTCATAGTTTGCCTATTTGATGGAAATGGTGTTGATTCATGTGGTAATTTTATTTGTATATGGCTTACTAAGCTTTTAAAGCTTACTTTGTGTGTTCTTTCCCTGTATATGGTATATGGCATGCATAGGCTAGTAAGTTGATGATAAGTTTTGAGTTATGATATTAGCCACGTGTATTGGCTTGTGAAATGATGTAATGTTCGTGTGCATTTAGCCATTTAAGTTTGGCTTAGATTATGAGTTTGATAAGTGATATATGTGGTAATAGTTGTCTTGTGTTTTGGCATATTTGATATGGTTCTTGTGATTGATGCGGTCGTTGATAGCACCAAAAATATCCTATCCCTATAAAATAATAAAAATAATAGTATAAGGTAAGTAAGGCCAAATCCTCAGGGACCGAATTTGCACAATTGCTTCTTCCTCAAAATCCTGGACAGAATCATGCCCAAGAAAACCTGCGTACCTGGAAAAAAATAAAAAAACAGAATTAAAAGTTTTGATCGAAATTCTGAAACTTAAAATTAAAATAATAGAAATAAATAGAGTTGAGCAAAAAAAGTTCTTACGGAGAGATTCCAGCCTCCGATTGGCTCGATTGCCTTCGGTTCAATCCTCAGCTTTAGGGTGATTCTTCTCAAACAGAATAAGCCAATTATAGTGGAAGAAGACGCCTACAACCACCAACTCCAAGATTTTAGACTTACGATTTAGCAGAACTTGACTCTAGCCAACAATCACTTTTTTGGGATCATCTTATGCTAGATCATCACTTCTCAATGGCGAATACCACGTCACTTTGTCTCTTGCGCTCGCCAACCTCTAATGCAGTAAGCTAACGAACCAACTGTGCAACCTTCCCAAAATGTACAAAGCGCTCGTTCCTTTCACATGTTGAAAAGATCACTTTTTAAAGGATATGGACAGAAGCGTCACCTCCATAATGCGGAGAAACGATGAATACTCGTTTGAGAAAGCTAAGTACGGATTTTAAGCCTCATAAACCCTTTTGGGGATTTTCGACAACCATTGGCTAGATAAGTTTACTGGCTCATGATTTTTGGGGAGAAGGAAATAAGTGTAATGGAAATATAATTTTTTTTTGAAAAATATGGAAAGAACAAAAGGGTAAATTTTATAGGGGAGAGAGTGTTTATAGAAAAGATGATTGCAATTTGTGTCACTCCATCCCCTATTTATAGTACTAGGAAACCTAGTCTAGTCCTACTTAAATTCTAAAAGATAAATACAAATAAATAAAGATAATTAAAGATAAATAAAGATAAAAGCTAAAATAAAATCTAAATAATTAACCCTTAATAATTATCCTAATATAATTAAAAATTAAATAGAGTCTTGTGCTATAAAATCTCTTCTTTTGCATTTTTGCTCCCAAAATCTTCCATTCTTTTCATTCTTGGCACCACTTCTTTCCTACTTCGCATGTTGGCCCAATTTAACTTCAAATTCATGCTTTTAGCCCCCAAATTCCATTTTTCCTTCAATTTAGTCCCTATAAGATAAAAAACCATAAATAGCTCAAATTAGTAGGATCATACTCAAAATAAACATAAAATTAATACATAAAAATATGTCATCCTAGAGTGTTATCAGTGATGGTTATGAGTTGCTCAACTAGCTAGATATTAATTGGTGTATTTTTACTTGGAAGATGGTATATTGTGGATTGATTTTAAGATGATGAAATGGTATGTTTTGTGGCATGAATTAGTTGATAATATGATGAGAATATGCATAAGTAAGTTACGTGATAAATGTTGGTTATGACATATTGATGTGGTATGTTTTTGGTTATGATTTTAATGGTTGAATGAATGGTTTATAAATGGCATGAAATGTGCATGAAATAGCATTCTTTGGTTGCCTTTGAATGTATTGAAAGGGTATGAAATGATGTGGTATAGGTATGTTTGAGAAGGATGAGAAATGTGGCTTAAACCAAGCCTAATTCGCTTGTGCCTCGACCATGTGCCTGCTGTAACTTAGTTAAACAAGTCAGTGAGTTACACGGCTTAGACACACGGACGTGTCTATTGGTCGTGTGTGACACACGGGTTACCACATGGGCATGCGGCCGATCATGTGACCCAAGTCAATATACCTCCAAATTTCACATGGTCATGGCACACGGGAGTGTATCCGGCCATGTGATGCAAGTTAGTATGTAACACCCCTAACCAGTGTCCATCGCCGGAATGGGGTTACGAGGCATTACTAAACGAAAGCACAGTTCCAAACATTATCATGTTAATTCAAGTCATAATCATATAGATTTAACAACCGTATTACATATGTGAATCATAAGTTCATTGCAATTCAAGATTTAAATCACATCAATGCTTATGACTTAATCCAGTATCTAATCATAATTTATTGTCACTCACCACATAGATTAAATATTACATAATCCAATATATATATATATCCAAAACAATTCATTACATGTACAAAACATATAGCATATCAATAATTTTATTATGGAATATTAAACCTATATTTTTATTCTTAAATAAGTCATGCATATACATAAGTTATTTATCAATTGAACTAAATTTCATTACTAACCTTTCCTTTCATTTATGCGGCTTAAATGTGTTAATCTATGTGTAAATCATACATTAGCATTTTAACACAATTTAATAACAAACATTCGGATATAAATAACCCATTTCAGGTTCTATGTCTACTTGGCTAACTCAACTTATTTATACATATTTAATAATTTATAAATATCTAACTAATTTATATTGCCATGCACATATACATATTAACCAATTTATAAGCACATATATGTACATGTATAGACATATAAACTCACATCAAACAAACCATGTTCAATTACTTAAGTATACTTATCCATTGTCATTACACTAATCGTTTTATAGCAAATATTTTATCTATTAACATATAATTCATTTAAAACCTCAAACAATCCAATATATATATTTTCCTTAAGTGCAGAATCACGTATAACTTATAAATATATTATTCATGCTGTACATCATGTGACCGAATGATATTACCTTAATCTCATTCACACACAATCATGTATCAAGCACAACTATTAGTATCATATCTTATTTCTAGTTGTCCAAAACTTATCCAAACTAACTAACATGCTTATATAAAAAAATATATATCATGACCGTTATCAAACCATTTCTAACACTTGCATCACTAAACACATATACCATGCATAACATAATATATGACATTATAACCGGAACAGATTAGACCATAACCAAAACATAACCATACCAAACTTAGGAATTAAGCCATTTTCGCATGGCTTCAGATTTACACAACCAAAATCCATTATTTCAAAGTATGTCCCGGCCTATACATGTCATAATTTGAGTTTAACTATTTTAATACCGAAGCAGTAGATAGTGTGAAAGACTTTGCTGGCGATTCCCGAGCTTGTAACTTGCATCAGAAATCTATAAAACAGAGTAACATAACACAAAGAGTAAGCTATCACAGCTTAGTAAGTCATAAGCAAATAAACAATTTAATAATATGTTAAACTTGTTTAAGCGAACCGAATTAAATTATCATTATCAATGCTTAACCTTATACCTACAAATGAGATAAAATAATACATTTCCATGCACCATTTTCACCCTGGCCGAATGCTCACCTAAACTAATTAATCAATTGTCATCCAACTTTCAAGCCAAAATATCACTATATATTCACACATACATTTATACATATAAACAAGCTCAAGAATCATAAAATAATATTTTGCACACATATTTCTTATTTGGCCGAATAGACACAGTCACAGATATGTATATACACATAGTTAGAAAGCACTTTAATAAAACTTAAGTTACTTATCTTCAAGATCGAATTCACATACCATATTCGCACATATTCATTATTAATTTCATACACAACATGTAACATACATAATATAGCTTACTTACCTTATTTCAATAGATAACAGACTATTCCATACTTGGCCTTTCAGCTTATATTTCGTATTTATTCACAATTAATCGTTGCCCGATGAACCATTTGGAATTGGGTAGGACACTCAGATAATTACACATATCGTACAATGCCAACATCCCAAACGTGGTCTTACATGAAGTCACATAACGATGCCACTGTCCCAGACAGGGTCTTACTCGTACGCATATGTTAGAATCACATATCGATGCCATGGTCTTACTCGCACACATATATAAGAATCCTATGTCATGACATATGTATCCTAGCTATTCCTAAAGTTCATACGAGGCCTTCGGACGTCGTAACTCGGTCGAAACGAATGCTCGAACATGGTTACCAAGCTTATACACATTCAACACTAGCATATATAAATTCATACTTTGCATACCAGCATATATATTTAGCATTTAACTATAATTAAACACGTCTATTTGCTTATAAACTCACCTCGGAAGATGTAAAACGGAACAGGGTAGCTAGTCGACGACTTTCATTTTTTCCCGATCCAAATCTGATTTCTTTAGTTCTTGATCTAAAAATATTCAAATTAAGCTCAGTCAAACATATTTTCATTCAATTTAATCCAAAAACACATAAATGGGAAAATTACCATTTTACCCCTAACATTTATAATTTTTACAATTTAGTCCCTATTGCACAAAACACAAAATATGCAAAATTTCCCTATACCCATGTTGGGAAGAATTTTACCCATGCTTATAAAAGTCCATATATTTCATTTATTTCACATTATAGTCCCTCAAATTATTATTTTTGCTATTTAGTCCTAATTAAGCAAAATCATCTAAAACTCCAATACAAAACATGTTAATCTAAAACATATCTTTCATATTTCATCATCAAACAACAAAAATCACAAGCTCTCAAAAATGGCACAACTCAAAATATTCATCAAAATCAAAAATTAAAGCATGGGTTTTGTAATACTCAAAGCAACGATCTCAAAAACGTAGATATTATCAAAAACCGAGCTAAACATATACCTTGATTGAGCTTAGAAATGGCCGAACCCTGGCTTTGTTATTTCTTTCTCTCTTTTTTTTTTTGTTATGTTTTGGCAATGAAGAAGATAATGAACAAATGATATTTTAACTATATTATAATATGTTATATTATAACATGTTTCTTTTTAACCTTTATTATAAAATTATACTTTCACATATTTTAATATCTTTACCGTCCACTCACATTAATTATGGCTCAATTACAAATTTAAATCTTCAATCTAGAAAGCCATTAACAAATTATTCCCTTTTAGAAATAACCACTAAATTTTCGTTTTACACGATTAAGTCCTTTTATTTAATCGGGTACCTAAACGAAAAAATTAAATCACGAAAATTTCACAGTTATAAATTCACACAAAATAAACATAGGAAATAATTTTTAAATATTTTTCTAACTTAGATTCGTGGTCCCGAAACCACCGTTCCAATTAGGGTCTAAATCGGGCTGTTACACAGATGTATGCCCTGTTTCCACACAGGCATGTCTGGTGGCCGTGTGAGGTGCACAGGCTATTCAAACGGGCGTGTGATTCCTATATGCATGAAAATTTTATGAGTTTCCCATAGTTTTCAAATGTTATCGGTTTAGTCCTGAATCTCTTTTAAGCATGTTTTTAAGGTCTCGTAGAGCCTTATAAGGGACAATATGATTAATGTTTATGTGATAATAGATTCATGTATGAGTAATGTATGTTGTATGCTATAACTGATCAGTAATGCCTCGTAGTCAAATTTTAGCGACAGATACGGGTTAAAGGCGTTACAGTAGGTTCCTCTGCTCCTTATCTTTTAATAGTAGGATGTGTGGGGATAGAGTCTATGGCACCGGCCTCTACTTCTCCTTCCCCTTCCTCTTCATCTGCATGTAGTTTCTTCTAACACCCCAAACCCGGCCCAAACATTATGGCCAAATCTGGTGTGTCACATTGAAGTGTTTTTCGAAAACCATATTTTCATTGAAAACCCTTCTTGATGTTTAGAAACTTTTTTTGTTTAAACTTGTAAACCTTTGTAGTGGTAGAAACATGTTATTTTAAAAACAGTTAAGTATCAAAAAATTAAACCTTCTTTTTTATGGCTTAAAGTGAATGGATACTACGCACCAGGTAGGATTCAAGGAAAGAGGAGGTGAGTCAATTAGACTGCTTAAGTGCCTAGCTCTTCCATGATCCAATCCTAGACATGCACACATCCATTGCCATACTTTAAGCTTATTACTTGTCCACGAACAACAAATTAAGTTTAAGTCTATTTAAAATATTTATTTCCTTTGAAAACATTTACGTTGCCGAAGCTTTACTCGGATATCGTGATATTTTGAAAATAAGTAACTTTTATAAAACGCGCCCTACGGCTATCCAATTTTAAGGAATCAATTTAAGTGATGTGAATCTCAAGTTGAAAACGATTTAAGTAATTTAAAAACTCAAAATAAAAATAATAGAGCGGCCTTATTACAACTTTAACCAAAATAGAAATAATCAAAAATAAATGCGAAATTTAAAAGGAAGCTAATTGAAACTTATTTTAAAACCAGAAATTTAATCTTCGTGGCCACTCTGAATCCCGCCCAGCTCCAAGTCCACCAACTAGGACTCACCTGCAAGGATGGAAGAGAAAGGGAGTGAGTTTGGAAAACTCAGTGTGTATAGAAAACCCATTCAAAGCCCAAGTCAGCTCAAGCTCATTAGGCTTAAGCCCTATTCAGATATCAATGGCATCGGGTCAAGCCCTTTTCGATCTGATGGCGGGCCTCGGCCCTTTTCAGATAACAAGATGGCCCATAGGCCCATTTCGAACGTAACGTACATATTCGTGTATACAAGCCCAACCCACCTATAACCAACCGCTACACTCCACCCGTACAACCCTACACTCCATGTGGGGAATAGCTCAACCCACCCAATTTTACACTCCATAGTTGCAGCATTGCTGCTCAAATATCAGTAAGTTGAGGCAAAGCCTCCAGTACGTGGACAAGCCACTTTCAGTACTTCCTCCATCAATAGTCCAGTCCCATGCACTAGATAATAATAACATGGCATGCAGTAAATAGTAACAGTCAAACATGCATTCAGGTCAACCTTAACCCTAGGGGTATATTAGTAATTTTGCTCCTAGGGGTAAATCTGTAAACTTTCCACCTATAAAGGTATTTCAGTAATTTTATCAGTTTTAAGGGTTCTCATGAATATTACGGTCCTTACTAGCTCATTTGTCATCGCAGTAATTTATTTACCTCAATTTCACTATTTTAGCCATTGGGCCCTAAGACCCCTAATGGCCCTATAGTGTCCACTAGCAATTTAAGCCCATTTAATTCAAGTTTTATGACCAGTTTACCGGTTTAAGCAATTTTGATTCCACAGTCTAACAAAACATACTTATTGCCTATATTTTATTATCTTCTTTTTTTCTCGTATGGGCCCGTAAGCTCATTGGGCCCAGTTTTAGCCTATCGAGGCCCAATTACCAAAGTGCACAAAATTTCACACACGAATAACTTACCACTTTGCGATTTCAGATCTAATGATTCCTAAACGTCTTGTGAGCACTCGCACACTCACAAGCCTACGGAATACCGGATTTTCGGCATTTCAGCTTTTGCCGATTTGAACTATGAGAGGGTGTTCGATACACACCTGTTTCGCGACAACTGCTATTAAGATCCCTTACAATGTCCTACAATTGATTACCACAACAACCACTCCCAATATTCACCTACCCATATTCGAACCATGCCCCTTAAGCCTTTAGAATCTTACCTTTTTGCCGAAAACCAATGACTAGATCTAAGTCTTGTTGTTCCAAAGATCCAAGCCTTCGATCCAACCTTTAGAAGACACTAATCACCAAAAGAAATCGTCAATTAAAGACCCTTAAAGCCCTATGCCCAAATCGACAGCCTCCCTAGATTTTAGGGACTTCGGCTTTTCTAAATTGTAAAATAAGACTAGATCTGAGGTGATGAGCACTCACCACTTATCCCTCTTTGATTTCTATGTAGATCTGATGCAGATCTATCCTCTAAATGATAGTAGAACTCGGATTCAGGAGATCTGAAGTTTCGGCTATGAGTCCCTAAATCTATGGTATTTCGACTTTTTAAGTGATGAAAAAGATGACGATTTGAGGCTATAACTTTGAAGTAATGTTGCCGACAGATACTAAGGGTTTAGAGAAGATGAAAGTTGATCAAAAAGAATAAAAATAACTGAAGGATTTTGGCTTGGAGAAATCGGCACAAGAAGTGAGTTTTTGTGATTTCAACTTTTATGGCAATCGGCTATGGAGGTTTTGTGGAGGATGGGATCGATAGAGGAGGTGAGTAAGGTGATCAGAAGGTTTCGGCTAGAAGAAAAAGCAAAAAGGAAGAAAGAAAATGGAGGAAAAAGAGAGGAAGAAGAACTCGGAACCAAGGAGAAGGAATTTGCGTTTTCGGCTTTTGTGAGAACTCAGAAAGGATGAATGATAGTGAAAGCTTTCAGGTGGCTAATCTTAATTCTCCAAGACAAAAAAAGAAAAGAACCTAACCCTAATATCAACTAAAACAATCGGCCCAACCTCCCTAAGGCCCTTGCTGAAATTCACTTAAGTGATCACATGCCCGGCACATGCCTAAAATTAAAAAGTAACAATATGCCTACCTTGCAACTTGAACCTTGGACCTTTAATTCCTTCACAGACGCCATTTTTTTAGGAACTTAGTGGCGCCACCTTGCCACTTTACCAAGGCCTTATTTGTGTCCTATTTTACCACCTCAAATTTAAAAGCCCATATCACCAGAACCCTCTCTCCCAAAATTAAAATTCAGGAATTGCCTCAATTAAATTTACTCTTGGGCCTTTTTTTCCCACACCATAAACCCTTCATAATTTATTGAACTACTAAACTAAACATACGAAATAATAATAACATCCAAATTATTCGGGTCGTTTTCCACCCGAACCCAGACTCAAGGCCCAATACTTCCAGGCCCAAAATCGGGGCGTTACAAGTTAGGATACGCAGGCATAGTCTTGGTGAAGTTATTTTGAAGGGTTAGGACATACAAGCATAGGCTTGGTGAAGTTATTTTGAAGGGACCTCTTTATGGAAACATCTTTCCTTTCCACATAGGCCTAGAATATGGCTATTTATTCTTGTGCCCGTGCCAATTCTATAGCAATTCACAGTTATTGAGTCTCAAATAGATTGAGCCGCTTATGCAACTTCTCGAAATAGCTGAGCACTTGTTGCTTAAAGATGTTGTTAGTAGTATAGGGTGGTGCTGCGGCACAGATTAGGTTAGAAGAGGTAGTGGTAGAACTAGGAGGCTGGTGCCATGACAAATCCTCCCCTGAAATCTTTTCAACAATTTGCTTTATAATTACCCCTTTGTTTTGGGTGACATTTTCATTGGCCTCGACAGAGACATTCACATGCTGGCACAGTATAGTGATGAGAGAGGGAAAATTAAGGCTCCATGCATTCTTCTAAGCGTACCGGTAGACTTATTTAAATATGACTTTCCCGCATTTATCTTCCTCCCTTTTGTGATGGAATGGAGTAGCAACATTTGCTCATTAAAAATCGTAAAGTTATGAGTTGAAGGAATTAGACGTGTCTTAAAGAAGTAGTACTAAACCCTACAATTGGGTTTCAAAGAGGCCCTCTCCATCTTGTAACAATCCTGTTTTGACACTGTCCATTTAGTACCTGCTATACACAAGTCTTGAAGAACCTAAGTTAGACAATTAGTAGTGGTTGTAGCAGTAAATTGGTTACGCTCATCTTGAATAATAGAAAGGTCATACTGTGTATTGATGGTATCTTCATCAAACAACACCGAGGCTCTCCGCACATAAATAAAAGCTTTGTTAGGATATGTAAGACGAGCATAGAACTCATGAACTACCTTTGTCAAAACATCCTCCGGATGTAAGCAGAAAATGTGCCATCGATGTTTTTCTACCACAGAAGAAATAGACTCATCATAGCCCATAAAAGGTTCATCTTGAAAATGGAAGCCTTTTTCCAAGAAAAAAATATGCTTGGAGATATTGTGCGTGTACCGGTCTTTTGTTACTTGGTTGAAAAAAATGTGTCGTAGCGTAATAGATGGTTGTGGAGTAAAACGTCTAGCCATTAGGAGAAGGTAGAGTAAATGGTAAACGAAAAAGGTGAAAATTTGTAGGAGTAGAAGAAACACAAGTAATTTTGGAGAGAAAAAAAACTTAGGTTAACTGTAAAAGAAATTGAAACAATTAGGGTAAAAGAAAAATAAAACAACAGTAAAATAATGTTATGATGCGGGCGAATGGATGAGCGGTAATGATGGTATGACTATGGTGTTATTGAAAATTGGAAGGAAAGTAAAAATATGATTGGAGGGTAAATAGTAGGGAAAATTCCAAAGGGTTAATAGGTAATGTATGAAGCCCGACCCCTCTTCTTCCAACAAGAAAACAAACATACCTGCAAAACAAAAGGAATAGAATTTATTAAACTAAGAAAATGAAAGAACTAATAAAAATTTAAATTCGAGAGAAATAAAGCAAAAAGAACTATGGAGATGCATAAGTTAAACATCTTGGAGATCAATGGACTATTTATTTCGAGTCATAGGTGTAACAACCCATTTTTTAGTGGAATCGAAAATGGTGGTTTCAGGACCACAAATTTGACGAGTGATTTTGTTTAATTAGTATTTAAATTATACGAGTCAACAATAATTTTTATATTGAATTTTGATTTGAAGAATTTTAACTAACTTAATTAAATGTTAGTATAAGTGGTTCAATCCAAAAGTCTAGTGATTATTGAAAATGAGGTATTAGGACCTCGTTTCCATAATTTAAGCTCGTAAATATTTTTATTAAATATTTACAATCTTATTAAAGGTGAATTGAAGTTTGGTCCATTAATTTTTACAATTAATTGCTTAATTAAGGTAAAAGGATTAAATTGTAAAAGAGGTAAAAGTTAATTACTATAGATTTAAAATACTAAAGGGACCAAAATGGTGATTAAACAATGGTCAAAAAGTCAAAGCAGTGGTGACATGATTAAATCCACTAACTTCTGGGCTATTTGCTCATTTAGTCCTAATTAGTTTAGGGTTAAATTGAAATAAAGCTTAATGAATAAATAATTTGAAACAATTAAAGGACTAATTATACAATTAAACCTTCTTTAGATGGTAATTATACAATATACTTATATACTGGACATTTATGGATATGTTTTATAAATTATATACGTTATGATTAAAAGGTTATAATAGTAATTTTGTAAACAAATGAATTATAATTAAAATAAAAGCTAAATTACAATGTAATTTCTTTGATTCTTCTCCCGAAAATGCCAAAACACCATTGTTGAAGGAAGCTTCATCCAAGCTTGTCCTTCAATTTGGTAAGCCAATTTTAACTGATTTCTTGTAATTTTTATGTTTTTGAGATCGTTGCAACTAGGTTCAGTTAAACCGTATCTCCGTTTTTAAAATGTTTAAAGATTATGGGTTATACATTGATGAATTTTGGATATTCTTGAAGTTTTATGGTAGATTATGGAGCTTGAATGCTAAATAGGGCAATTTTGTAAAGTACTTTTTTGGTAATTTTAATGTTTAAGGACTAAATTGTTAAAGTGATAAAATTACAGGGACTTTTGTGAAATAATAGAAATTATGGATTGTATGGAGGGCCTAAACAATTCGGCTGAATTTAAATTTGATTAAAATGTCAAAAAGGATTTAATTGCATAAAATAGTTAATTATGTTGCTGGAAATTGATAATTGAATGAAATTATTATTTTGATCAAAACGAGTTAATAATTAAGGAAAAGAGAAAATTATTGAATAGTCCCTAAACTTCCTCTATTGCTGCAGTTAGTCTGGTAAGTTCGTTCGGTTTAATTTTAGTACAAATTTTAAATGTAATATATGAACCTATTTTCATAATGTTAGATTATATTGATGTATGTAATTGAAAATGGAAATAATGAATTAATATTACGTCAATCACTGATTGAGATACTTCAAGTCGTTACTGCAAATCAATCCTATAAGTTTGTACAATTATTTATACTTCTAATGATTTTTATATTCTATGTTAATATAATTTTATTTAATGTTATAATGTATGATAGTATGCTCAATCAAGCTATACCTACTGATTCTATTCAAAGTATGCTCAATCAAGCCATACCCACTGATTCTACTAAAAGTATGCTCAAACGAGCCATACCTACTAATTCTACTAAAAGTATGCTCAATCGAGGCATACCTACCGATTCTACTAAAAGTATGCTCAATCGAGCTATAACCACTGATTCTACTGAAAGTTGCTCAAACAAGCATTATCCACTGATTATACTTAATAAAATCTCATTGTACTGATGATTCAAAAACAAATACTGAAATACTGTACTGATTATCACTTCTCTGATGAAAGTTGTGATTTATGGGAATTTCATTGCTTAGTTACAAGTTGATTATTAGGTTTAGTTGGAAAAGTATATCGATTAATTAGATTAACTTACTAAGCTTTATTCAAGTTGTGATTTATGGCATGCAATATGACCCTTTTTGTATAGGTGATATTAGTTCCCAGTTTTGAGCAAGCTATACTTGAGCTTGTGATGTGTGTTTGAACAACAAATAGAAATATGCATGTTTTACCTAAGTGAGCTCATTGGTCAAGAATGAAATATTTTGACATTAAGTTGAACTATGGCATGAAATTAAATAGATGATTATGATGTGTAAATTGTGTCTTGTATGTGCAACTGTGAATGTGAAATGTCATGAAATGTATTGTGGTGTCAATGATGGCATATTGGTTAGGTAAATAGGTTGATTTCTTTGACATGTTTGAGTATTTTTAAAGGTGGTTGTTGGCTTATAAAGTTGTGTATTTGCATGTGTTTAGGTATCTAAGCAAATGGGTGAAAAATGAGCATGATTTGGGTCAATTATGGGTACGCCCAAGCTAGGACATGAGTTGTTACATGAGGTCAACCCACACGGGCGTGTGCCCTGTGTAACGCCCCAATTTTCGGGAATTCTGTGAATGTTGGCATAGGTTTAATTATGTTTGTGGGCCTCTAGAAAGCCCAAACTTAAGATAGAACCCGGCAATTTTAGTTAATTTTTGTTCCATAACAAAAAGGGGGTGAAATTATGAAATAGGACCTATGTGAAAATGTTTGAAAATGCTATAGGCTAAATTGAAGTGGCCAAATAAATAGGAGTGCAAAATAGGAGGATTTGCATGACAAACCTCCCATTTTACATGAAGTGGCCAGCCATCATGTTGTTGTAGACAAAATGTACACTTGATATCCATAATTTATGGTACAAATTGATACAAATTGATAATAGGTTAGGTAAATGTTTCATGATAATAGGTTAGGTAAATGTTCCATGATAATAGGTTAGGTAAATGTTCCATGATAATGGGTTAGGTAAATGTTTCATGATAATGGGTTAGGTAAATGTTTCATGATAATGGGTTAGGTAAATGTTTCATGATAAGAATATCATGTCTTTTGTATTAAAGAATTAAATGGATGAAATATGAAGTTTTATTAAAAGAAAAAGGGGTGAAAAGAACAAAGTTTTGTCCATCTTTGTTCATCATAGCTGAAAGTTAGAGAAGAGAAAGGAGAGGAGAAAGCTCTTGATTATTCGGTCATTAGGAGGAGGAAAATTGAAGGTAAGTTCTTGGTACCTTGCTTCTATTTTGAGGTTCATGAGTTCTTCTTGATTCTACCTTAACTCTTGAAGTATATTTTGATTTTTAGTTGTGTTGTGAGCATTTGGTCATGAATTAAAATGAAGGAAATGGTTGTTGTTTCATGTTCTTTTGATGAAAAATGGAAGATATGTGAAGTTGAGCCAAACAAATGAGCATGCATGTGCCTTAGATGCTAAAGGGAAAAATCGGCTAACATGTTGTGCTTTGAAATGATGAAATGGAGATTATGCTTAAGTAAAATCATAGATATCCTTTTAATTACGTTTGAGGTTTTGGGCTTTTAAATGTAATAAGGCCGCTTATTTATTTTTGATGGTTTTTAATATGTATTACTAAGATAGGTAATACTTATTTTAACTATTGAAATTGGATAGCTTTAGGGCGCGTTTCAAAAACAACAGTTGATTTCAAAATAACACGACAACAAGCAAAGCTTCCGCAATGAAAGTATTTTCCAAAATTAATCACTTTTCCTAAAAATGACTTAATCAAATCGGTTTCCTAGAAATATCCATGACATTAAGGTGTGGCAATGGCGGTATGCATGTCTAGGATTGGATCCGAAGGGAGCTTGGTACTTAAGCAGTCCGATGGACTCACCACCTCTTTTCCGGTTTCCTACCGGTGCATGACTTCCTTTCACTTTAACCCTTAATGAATTAATCTTTTGAACATCAAGTACGATTTTCGGACTTAGAATGGAAATTTTTTTAACGCTTTTGATGTGGCATGCCGATCCGCCATAACTTCAGGCGGGTTTGGGGTGCTACATTTAGTGGTATCGAGCCCGATTACAATAACTCTACTGTGGAATGGGTTTACAAAACAAAGATTTTTGAAAGCGAAAATTTTATAAAGAATGCGAAAAACTTGATTTTCAAAATTTAGATCTTTAGAAGGTGGCATTCCGAATCTCCGGCTCAAGTCTGTAAGTATTCTAAATTTTTCTGAATATTTTTTTGAATTATTTGTCTGTACTGAAACCCTACTAGGACACTCTAGATAGGATAATACTGAAACCATAGGAAAATTTGATAAGAGACTGAAACTGTAGCTAGACTTCGATTCTGCGAAAACAAACTTTGAATTACTGTCTGATTCATAAAATATCTGTAATAAACACTGGAATATTGAATTGATGCACAAAAATTCGTAATTAAGATAAATCGATATGAGTACGAGAGCTACTCGGGGAAGAGGCCGTGGTCGAGGCCGAGGTAGTACTCAAGCTGGATCTTCGTCTTCTGAACACATACCCACTTGAGTAGCACGACCACCACCGGCGGATGAGAATGGGCCGTATGATCGGGCTATCGAGGATGATGCCCTGTCACAGGCAATGCTTCGTGTTCTGGAAAGGGTTGCCGGAGTAAGTTCGGGCAACGAAATTCAGGGTTCTATTTCTGAATGACTTCGGGACTAACGGAACGGAGAACTTTAAGGGCGTGTTTGGTATAGCCTCGAATGTGGCGGAATATTGGTTGGAGGCCACAGAACGGATTATGGACGACTTGGATTGCTTTGAGGAGATTGTGAGTGGGGTATCTGTACTAAGTCCCTTGGGTCACTCGATTAGGGTAGACAAACTGTATAGGAATGTACCCTTAGAAACTCAAGGTAAGATTTTCCCTAGAGATCTGATGGAGTTACCATTCGGAGAGTTTGACCTCATTCTGGGAATGGATTGGCTTGTTAAGCATAAGGCGGCTCTGGATTGTGCTGCTAAACGAATGGTGTTAAGAACTACAAAGGATGATGAGGTTATGGTGATAGGTGAGAGAAGGGATTATTTGTCCAATGTAGTGTCGGCATTAAGAGCCGAAAAGTGGATTCGGAAAGGTTGTGAGGCCTAATTGGTATTTGTAAGTTAGTCGGAAGAGGAGGGACTGACAGTAGATAAGATTAGGACCGTAAAGGAGTTCCAAGATGTTTTTCTGGAGGAGCTTCCAGGATTGCCTCCGAATCGAGAAGTTGAGTTTGGAATAGACTTGTTGCCTGGAATGGCGCCTATGTCCATCGCACCGTATAGGATGGCACCGAAGGAGTTAGTGGAGTTAAAGGCTCAAATTCAAAAGTTGTTGGATAGGGGCTTCATTAGGCTAAGCGTGTCTCCATGGGGAGCACCGATGCTATTCGTGAAAAAGAATGATGGAAATGCGGATGTGCATTGATTATCGCCAGTTGAACAAACTGACAATTAAGAATAAGTATCCACTGCCAAGGATTGACGATCTGTTCGACCAGCTTAGAGGAGCTTCTGTATTTTCCAAGATCGACCTTCGATCCGGATATCATCGATTAAGGGTCAAGGAGGCGATATCCAAAAGACGACATTCGTGACTCGGTATGGTCATTACGAGTTTCGGTTATGCCATTTGGACTAACGAACGCTCTGCAGCGCTTATGGATCTGATGAATCATGTGTTTCAACCATTTTAGATCAATTGTAGTCGTCTTTATTGACGATATCCTGGTATATTCTAAAACTAAACGAAACATGATGAGCATCTCCGCATAGTTTGTAAGTATTAAGGAGAAGGAACTCTTTGTGAAGTTCAAGTGTGAATTTTGTTGAGGAGGTAACTTTCTTAAGACATGTGGTCTCTGCCTGAGGGATTAAAGTGGACCCTCGTAAAATTGAAGCGATTTTGGAATGGAAGCCGCCTAGGTCAAGGTCGAAATACGGAGTTTCCTAGGATGGCAGGATACTACTGTAAGGTTTGTAGAAGGTTTTTCGTGATGGCGACCTCTAACAAAACACATAAGGAAAGGAGTACCGTTTGTATGGACTAAGAAACAGCAGGAAGCTTTTGAGAAGTTGAAGAAAGTTCGATCAAGCACTTATGTTAATTCAAAGGAGTTTGAGAATGATTTTATCAGTGTATAAAGTGACGCATCACACGTGGGTTTGGGCTGCGTGTTAATACAAAAGGGTAAGGTGGTTGCATTTGCATCACGATAGCTTAAGCCTCATGAGGGAAACTATTTGACTCATGATTTAGAGTTGGCAAGCAGTGATATTTGCACTTAAGATTTGGAGACATTACTTGTAACGGAGAAAAATGTATTATATACACCGACTATAAGAGTCTTAAGTATTTGTTGACTCGTATGAGTGAACCTTAGGCAAAGGAGATGGATTGAGTTGCTTAAGGATTATGACTGCTCGATCGAGAATCACCCAAGCAAGGCTAATGTGGTAGCCGATGCTCTAAGTTGTAGAGTCAGATTCGATCCGAGAGCAATGTTTGCTCGTCGAGTCTCAGATGATGATGGAAGTTTGTTGGTGAGTTGCAAGTGAGGCCAACTGGGTGGATCAGATTAAGGAAAAACAGTTGAACGATGAGTCTTTGGTCTCGTTTTCAACAAGTTAAGGAAGGGAAACTTCGAGTTTGGGAGCGAAGAGACGATGCAACAAACAATACCCTCATCTGTTTGATTAGGTAAATTTCGAGGACGAAATTTCTTTAAGGAGGGTAGAGTTGTAACGCCCAATTTTCGGGAATTTCGTGAATGTTGGCATAGGTTTAATTATGTTAGTAGGCCTCTAGAAAGCCCAAACTTAAGATAGAACCCGGCAATTTTAGTTAATTTTTGTTCCATAACAAAAAGGGGGTGAAATTATGAAATAGGACCTATATGAAAATGTTTGAAAATGCTATAGGCTAAATAGAAGTGGCCAAATAAATAGGAGTGCAAAATAGGAGGATTTGCATGACAAACCTCCCATTTTACATGAAGTGGCCAGCCATCATGTTGTTGTAGACAAAATGTACACTTGATATCCATAATTTATGGTACAAATTGATACAAATTGATAATAGGTTAGGTAAATGTTTCATGATAATAGGTTAGGTAAATGTTCCATGATAATAGGTTAGGTAAATGTTCCATGATAATGGGTTAGGTAAATGTTTCATGATAATGGGTTAGGTAAATGTTTCATGATAAGAATATCATGTCTTTTGTATTAAAGAATTAAATGGATGAAATATGAAGTTTTATTAAAAGAAAAAGGGGTGAAAAGAACAAAGTTTTGTCCATCTTTGTTCATCATAGCTGAAAGTTAGAGAAGAGAAAGGAGAGGAGAAAGCTCTTGAGTATTCGGTCATTAGGAGGAGGAAAATTGAAGGTAAGTTCTTAGTACCTTGCTTCTATTTTGAGGTTCATGAGTTCTTGATTCTACCTTAACTCTTGAAGTATATTTTGATTTTTAGTTGTGTTGTGAGCATTTGGTCATGAATTAAAATGAAGGAAATGGTTGTTGTTTCATGTTCTTTTGATGAAAAATGGAAGATATGTGAAGTTAAGCCAAACAAATGAGCATGCATGTGCCTTAGATGTTAAAGGGAAAAATCGGCTAACATGTTGTGCTTTGAAATGATGAAATGGAGATTATGCTTAAGTAAAATCATAGATATGTGATGATTGATTGGTGATATACATGTTTAAATAACAAGCATGCAAGTTAGGTGTGAAAGAGTGATTTGGTAATAAATCTGCTTGAGACAGCAGCAGTAACGTGACTTTGGAAAATCACCATAAATTGTGGGAGATGAATTAGAAGCTGCATAAATTATTTAATTAAAGCTTATTAAGTCTAGTTTCTAATGAAATAAACAAGAACATATTTTGAATTCTGTACAATGAGAAATCTGATTCGTAATGAAGAGTGGTCAGATTAGTCAAACAGTGAAACATGGGAAACTTTGAGAAAAATCTGGTATTGATTGGCTAAACCAAAAATTCTGAAAATTTTATGGATAGAAGATATATGAGTCTATTTTCAAGGAAAATTAACGGAACTTGATTTGGAGTTTCGTAGCTCCATTTATAAATGATTTAGTGACTGTTGCTCAGGAAGACAGCTTGCAGTGAAATTATGATTATGTGGTAAACATTGACAAAAATTTGTTAATGAGTTGCTTATTGTTTTCTTATAAGCTTACAATGATCTGTAGGTGTGGTTGGCCAAATATTGTAAGGGGTTAATATGTAGTTTGTATTTGAATAGTTAGATTAATGTGTTAGTAATCCAATTGTAGACGGTTCGTGTGTAGATCTCGTCAGCATATCGTCGCAAACAGGTGTGTAACTAACACTCTTTCTTAGTCTGGATCGGCAAAAGTCGAAAAGCCGAAATGCCGAAAATCGGTATTTTTAGATTTATGAGTGTGCGAATGCTCGTGAGGTAAATCGATTAATGTTTTTGGTAAGCTGCAAAATTTGGACCGCAAAGTGCATGATTTACGTGTTCTCGATATTTTTGGGCTTAATGGGCCAAAATTGGAATGATGGGCCAACGAGCCCAATTCGGTAAGAACCCTCAAGACGTGATTCGTTAGTACGTGAAAGGTAGGAATATGCATGAAAACCCTAAAATAGATAAATTACTGAAATACCTTTAAAAGTGGGAAATTTACGTTTTACCCTAGGAGATAAATTACCAAATACCCCTAGGGTTAAATTGACTTAAATGCATGTTTGATCGTTGTTATTTCTGCATGCCATGTTGTTATTATCTAATGCATGGGATTGGGATATTGACGGAGGAAGTACTGAAAGTGGCTTGTCCACGTCTTGGAGGCTTTGCCTCAATTTATCGTTAATCGAGCGTGCAAGGTCAGAATGTGGAGTGTTGGGTGGGTGGGTTGAGCTATCCCCACATGGAGTGTATGGGTGGTACGGTGGAGTGTAGTGGTTGGTGGGTTGAGTAGTCTCCCAAATGGGCTTGCATATGTTATTGATGTTGCATGTATTTTGAAATGGGCCTATGGGCCATATCATTATCTGAATAAGGGCTAAGGCCCGGTTTATTGTAATCTGAAAGGGCTTTGGCCCAGTACCATCATTACTGAATGGGCTTAGGCCCAATAGGCTTGAGTGACTTGGGCTTTGAATGGGTTTTCCTTACACATGAGTTTCCCCAAACTCACCCTTTTATTTTCATCCACGCAGAAATCCCCAACCATAGTGGGCTTGGAGTCGTGAGGGAATTTGAGTGGCCACCCGCTCTAAAGTTTGACTTTCTTCCGTGAACTGGACATCCTTTTAATTACGTTTGAGGTTTTGGGCTTTTAAATGTAATAAGGTGCTTATTTATTTTGATGGTTTTAATATGTATTACTAAGATAGGTAATACTTATTTTAACTATTGAAATTGGATAGCTTTAGGCGCTTTCAAAAACAACAGTTGATTTCAAAATAACACGACAACAAGCAAAGCTTCCACAATGAAAGTATTTTCCAAAATTAATCACTTTTCCTAAAAATGACTTAATCAAATCGGTTTCTAGAAATATCCATGACGTTAAGGTGTGGCAATGGCGGTATGCATGTCTAGGATTGGATCCGAAGGAGCTTGGTACTTAAGCAAATCGATGGACTCACCACCTCTTTTCGGTTTCCTACCGGTGCACTTCCTTTCACTTTAACCCTTAATGAATTAATCTTTTGAACATCAAGTACGATTTTCTGGACTTAGAATAGAAATTTTTTTTTAACATTTTTGATGTGGCATGCCGGATCCGGCCATAACTTCTGGCCCGGGTTTGGGGTGCTACACCTTGAGCGTGTATAGATGTAGTTTTCACACGGGCTAACACACAGCCATGCAACCCAACATCGATTATGGGCTAGCACATGACTGGCGACATGGTCATGTGGCATCATTTCGAAAGATACAAGCCCTGACACACGGGTAGTGACAGAGCCGTGCCTAGCACCACATAGTCTGGATCGTGTCACATGGCTTGACCACACAGCCGTATGACCCCTGTTTTGAATTTTTTTATTTTCCATAAATGTTTCAAATTTTTCTTATTTGGTCCCTAAATGTTGTAACTTACTTTTAGGACTTCGAAAGCTCGACTTAAGGCTCGTAATTAGATATTTTATTTCATTATGAATATTATATGTGTTTATGGAATTTAATTGATAATGGAATGTTATTTGTTATAAAAGGTTCTGACTCATTCGATAATACTTTGTAACCCTATTCTGGCAACAGATACGAGTTATGAGTGTTACACCAGAAGCACCCTAGTAATGCTTCAAGTGTTGTACATTGACCTTGAATGTAGTCTCAGTCCTTATATCTTTGACTTCCATAGCTCTATGAGGGTATACGTGGGCTACTTCAAAAGGTCCTGACCAGTGAGATTTTAATTTTCCAGGGAACAATCTGAGCCTAGAGTTGAACAACGAAACCTGTTGTCTTGGTTCAAATTTCCATGGCATAATCCTGTTGTCATGCCAGTGCTTGATCTTTTCCGTGTACTGTCTAGCATTCTCATATGTTTCGACTTGGAATTCTTCCATTTCATTCATATGTAATAACTTTTTATGGCCAGCAATGATCCACTCCATTTTTAGCTTCTTAGTGGCCAAAAATGTTTTATGCTCTAGCTCAACAGGTAAATGACATGGCTTCCCATAGTATCATTGTAGCTTAGGGTTATTTTCACTTTTAGTCCCTATACCTTGGTTGTAAGACATTTTTAGATTTAGTTTAATGCATTTCAATTTCTTTTACTTTGCACTTGTTAAATTTTGTTCCTTTTATATTTATTACTTTACATTTTCTCGACGAATGTTTTTCTTTAAATGCCCTTTAAGTTTTCTTGCATAAAAAATCCCATCTTTTAACTTTTTCTTAGGTTTTGCTTTAATGACTTCTTTGCTTTTCATTTTCATGTTTGTTAGCTTTATTTTTAGAATGAGTGGCTAAACCTTTCAAGGGGTTAGTTGATGGAGATGTGGTGAGCTGTTTTTTGGAAAATGGACTAAATCGTAATAAATTGGACTAATTTGAACGAACCTAAAAACTTAGGATTAATGGCCCTAAGGGGATATTTAGGACAGTGAGACCGAGACAATATCTTTTTGGACACCAACTATTAGTTTTGGGATAATTGGTAAGATCGAGAGATAATCTAGATTAATTTGTCTAACTTGGTAAAATTGAGACCGAGAGGTAATATGGAGCCATTATGGGAGTTTAAGCTATATGGATCCTAAATTGAAAGATTAGGGAACCACATCAAGATCAACCAACCACTGTTTGTTATTTAATTGTTAATTTCGTTACTTTTCACGTTTTCAGTCCTTGTTAGCTAGGTACTAAATTCAATAAATTTCTGTTGACTTTATGATTTTTCATACTATAAATTTTTTCGATTAGTTGTTTAAACACTTTATTTTACATGCACGTTATTTAGAAATGTTCAATCCATGATTTTCTTGGGTTTAATCCTTGGAATACTCCAGTGTTCTATTGTAACACTAGAAATATTACAACTGACCTATCAAACTTGCAGTAAAGCCATGATTTTTATATTTTATTCTAATTCACGACTGTCGATTTTTATCTCTCTATCCATTCACGAGGATGGAGAGAGAGAGGTGGTCAAGTTTTTGGCATCGTTGTCGAGGAATCTGTGTTTGATTGAGTTTTTTTTTTTATGTGTACATAGGGAGATAATAAAAAAAGTCAAAGTTATAGATATAACTTTGTTTTTTTTATTTTGTTTTTAATTTTTAGTTAATATGTTTCACTCTCTTGTGCTTGTAAGAGGCATTATATGACTCAGATCAGTAATAGTGTCTTATCAATTGAGTTGGAACAAGAATGTATCATTACACACGTAAGAAGGGCGTAACATCCTAGAGATGCCCAAGCTCCACAAATAGACTAGTCCATCTAAGATCCACGTGTAGAGATTCAACCACCACTATACCCACCCATGAAGCAACATACCTGGAGCAACTATGCGATTCCCAATCTTGATGTTGTTCAAGGGAGCATTAATCTTCCTGCAATTAATGCTAACAACTTCAAAATTAAATAGTTGATGATCCAAATGATACAAACGAACCTTCATTTCTGAGGGTCAATGAATGAGGATCTAAACCAACATTTTAAGAGATTTCTAACCATTTGTGATACATTTAAATATAATTGGGCATCTGATGAAACTATCCATCTTCGATTATTCCCATTCTCTCTTACTAGTGATGCGTTTATATGGTTAGATTCACAATCGGTAGATTTCATCATCACTTAGGATGAGCTAGCGAGCAAGTTTTTAGCAAAATATTTTCCTCTAAGCAAAAATAATGAAACTTCATATAGATATTACGAATTTTCAGCAATTAGAAAGGGAGTCACTGTACGAGGCTTGGGAGCACTTTAAATTCATGCTACGTAATTTCCCATATAATGTATTACAAGATTGGCTGAAACTTCAAGTTTTTTATAAAGGGCTTGATGGGAACTTGCGCTCTAATTTTGACAGAGCGTTCACGGGGGCGTTCATGTCAAAGACATATGTCAAGGCTTGCCACCTCATCAAGGACATGGCAATGAATTCTTATGAATGGTTGGATGAGTGGTTCGTATATAGAGTCAAACAATCGACCGTGAATGCGTTGGTAGTAAGGATAAGTACCAACAAGTCCTCGAAAGGCTCAATCAATTAGAGATGAGTTTGGCCAAGGCGCAAGTCAAAATTCAGCCCCTTCTAACCCATTCTAATGCTGGACGTGATGGTAAAGGCGCTAAGCAGGGAAATTCTAATGAGAGTAGCCAAATGGAGGCTAACTATGTGGGGAATAGAGGATACATTTCATACTCCAACACCTATAACCCGGGGTGACATGATCATCCTAACCTTAGGTGGGGACAAAATTAAGAAATTCCCTCAAATCAAAGAGCCCAAAACCTTAATCCTCCCAGACCCAATACACTTTATCTGTAACACCCCAAAATAGGGCCTAGGAGTTTTAGGGGTATTATAGGAATTTTAGCTCTAGAATGCTCGAAATTTTGTAGCATGGTAAATCGAGCAATATTCAACTATTACATCTTAGCTATTAAATCAATTTTTGAAAAAGTTCTCTTGAAATATTTAATTTTAGGAAAAGGATTGAATTAAAATAGAGTCAAAATTGTGAGTTTTTAAGATGAAATTAGCCAAGATTTTTAAATCCAACCTATTTCTTCCCCTCACTAATATGGCTTCATGATAAGTTTTTACCCAACACAAGCTTTGTCGTCCCTTGCTATTGGCTTGTCCTGTACACTGGTTTTTGCTTCCCAAACCATAGCACTTTGATTTCCTAACATTCCCAAGCCAATTACCTTCATAAATCCCTAAGAAAAACATTCAAAATATCCATAGATTTCATCATATTCTCCAAACGTGGGTTTTTTAGATTTGTGTCAAAACTCATCTAATCTTCCATCGAAGGTAATATTTCGAATTCTTATGAGATTTTTATCATATCTAGTCCTTAAAATTGAAGTATTAGCCATTGAATCGCAAGTTTTTAATAAAAGCCAAAAATGAAGTCATTAATGGCGGATTCTGAGATTTTAGGTAAAAATCTAATTTTAAAGTGTTATTCTATTAGTTTGAATGTGTTTAAGAGGTTTTTAAACTTATATTGAAGTTTCATTAATGATTTCTCATGTTTTAATAAATTTTGTGAAAATTGCCTAAAAGATGTCGAAAACTGTCGATACCATGAACTGGGCATTTTAATGTAATTTAAAGGTTGGGAACTAGGCATAGATGATTAATGAGATGAATAGAATTCATTTTAGGTGAAAAGGTTAAGTGTATACCGAGTTATGAGCATTTTAATTTTGTTATGTTAATGGTTTTGAGCTAATTGGGAACTTAACTTAGGCTGGTGTTTTGGTTGGTTTGAGTGAATCCTTGGTTGATATTTTACTGTGTTTATTGTCTGATTGTTGTGTGTGAAGCCTTGGATTCATTAGGGCCTTGATTCATTTCAAGAAAAAGCCAAATTGAGCTTTCGGCTTTTCGGCTAAAGCATTAGTGGTGAGTATTTGGAACTACTACTCATAGACACGAGTCATTTGTATTTGAGAATTTAGTTGTAGCCTAAACCCCTAATTTAAATTTCAAGTACAAGTTTTCTTGTATCTATATTGTGTGTGGTTTATGTGCTTGTATGATTATGAACTTGTGCATAGTGATGAGAAACTCAAATATGTTGTATGTGGATATAATGATGTTGTGAGAAGTGAAAATGTATACATGATTTGTATATGTTATATGAAAGTGATAGTGTTTTGAAAAAGATGTTAACATGTAGTGATAGTGCTTGGGTAATTGGTAAGTCATATGTGTGCTAAATTGGATATGTTGGCCTTATGATTCTTAAAACCGTTGGATATAGTAGGCATGCCATAGGATTGTGAGTACTGACCTATATGTTCAGTGATTTTGGGTGTTAAGGCCTTGGGACATGTTTAAAAGGATAAGGGAATATGATCTAAGCTCTATTAAACGGGACATGTGAGGGAAAATAAGGAGAGTGTCAATTATACAATTCACTTCTAGGACATATTTGACTCTATGAGTCTATGTTCAGTTTGTAGGAGATCCGTGTATCCGATGAGTGATGATAAATCCCACTATAAGTTTTATAACTCAAGTGTCAAATTATCTTGTATTATATACATATATGTATGTTGTGTGATGAATGCCTTAATAAATATATGGTTGCTATGCAAACTATTCTTATAAATGTTATGCAAATGAACTGTTAGACGATGCATGTTAAAGTGTTACGTGTTACTAAACATAATACTCTAGTATCGTATATGTGTATGTGGTTATTGTGGATGCATGATAGAATGTTTGTGTTATGGTTATTTCACTCATTCACTAAGCTTGTTAAATCTCACTCACTCTTTTCAACAATTGCATATTAGTAACGGTTTTGTATGGATGGTGTGGTTGTCTTAGGAAGTGATCCAAGGAAGACTTGTTTATCATCGTAGGTGTTCTTTCAGTTATTTTCATATTGGTAAATAAGGTTATGTTGTAGACTTGTTTAGTGCCATGATATGTTTGGATTGTTTACTAGCTTTGTTTTATTTTAGTTTTGGACGTTTGTAAGTTTATATGTTTACTTATGTTTATGAACTTTAGTAATGGCTTGATGTATCTGGCTTGGTCACCTTATGACTATTTAAACTGTTAAATTTATCCGTTAGATGATTATTTATCTAAGTAAGTGATGCATGAAGCTTAGAATCTATTTTGCAATGAGTTAATTGCATTCGTGTGCTGCATTTTTATGTCCTGGGGTAGAGGTATCGATATTCAGGATTTAAAATCAATACCTATGTGTTTTAAAACGTGCAGGGAGTTAGAATAGAGAATTGGTATCGATACCTTTGCTCGAGTATCGATACTTGGGGTCAAAGTATCAATATTTCATGACAAATACCGATACTTTTTGAGACTTTGGAATTTAGTTGAGAAACAGAACGCAAGTTTGGTATCATTTTTCTAGGTTGTATCGATACCACACAAAGAAAATATCGATACCCTAGTGTGAGTATTGATACCTATGGACACATTTTGAGAATTTTGCTAAGTAGACCTCATGCACATTAACGGTCGTTTTTAATATTTGTGTATCACAATTATCGACTCTTTGGTATCGCAATATCGACCCTTTGGTATTGAGAATATGAAGAGTCCAAAATAGGGGCTATCGCGATTTCCACCCCTGGTTATTGTGATATTTGTGTCAGGTTGGGTGATACCCGATTCAAGTATTGCGACCCACGCGTTTTAGGAGGCTTTTTAAGCCTCCCAACCCCAAAAAATGTTTCATAAGCCTTTATTTCCCCAAATCTTCTAAACCAAATCCCAACTACTCATCTCCATTGTTTCTTCCAAAACTCTCTCCAATTTCTCTTCAACCTCTTTAACTTTTTCTTTTGTTTTGCTTGTTCTTTTGATTTCTTTAGTTATCTTGCAAGTTTAAGTTCCTCCTTTTGTTGGATCGATGGAGAAATGTCACCTCAATCCTATTTGACAATAACAAATTGTTTCGGTTCAATTTTCTTTTCTCTTATTTTTTTTGAAATTTTTGTGATTTTTGTTATTAGTTTTCGTTTTCATTCTTAATTGTAGTTGTTGCTTGATTGTTGATTAGTTTCAATTATTATCATCTCATTTCTTGTTAAAAAAAAAGAATTTTTTTCAAAATGCCACCGAGAGCCCCCAAATGATCTCCTACCCAAACCAAACATATCCCATCATCAGGATATAATGAGGACAAATTAGTGTCCAAAAAGGTGAAAAAATATTTTCAATCGATCCAAAGTTGATCGTTCATCTATGAATGTAGCTTGGACTTAGCCATCCAGAATTGCCACAAAAATTTGGGATTTGGTTCGTTACCATCGGTGGAATCAATTCTTAATTCTACTAACTATGCCTACCGTAATACTTGTAGTTTTAGAATTCTATGCTAATTTGGAGTTTGCAAAAGATGATTGGGTAGACATGAGGCGTTAATGGATAGACATTGTCATTGAACGTACATGTGAACATTACAGCATCGGGTTTTATCAAAAAGATGATATTCAAACTATGGATCTCAATCATTTTAGAAATATTGATATGGACGTCGTTTTAAAATTTTTAACCAGTGACCTAAGCGAATGGAAATGTGGCAGGGGCAATAAATTTTTGCTTTCTTTTAAACAAGAAATTATGTTCCCCATAGCTAAAATGTGGATGCAATTCATTTGCACACGTGTTAGCCCTCTACTCAACACTAACACTATTAATGTTTTCCGAGTTGTGCTTATTTTCTCCATTTTGCAGTGTAAACGTATTTGCTTAGGACATTGGATCAATAGCGAAATGAAAAAGTGTGTAGCAGAAGGTAAAGTTGGAATCATTTTCCTCACCTAATTACAAATTTATGTCATAAGACAAAAGTGATTATAGACCCAATGGAGCAATCACACTAACCTGTCCGCAGCATAACTGGTGACACAATGTTTCATCACTTTTAGGCCCTTCACCAAGAACAAATTATTGACTGGAACCAATGAAGGAAGCATAAGATGGAGATTCCACCTTTTCGTTCGAAGAAAGCATCCACTAAAACGAAATTCGTGGGCCTCAAAAAGCAGCTTGAGAAGTAGTTTAGGAAGGTCTGATACACTAATTGAAATTGGATACAATGCAATTTTTTTCGGCCACATTCATGGAGAGCCAGGGGAAAGATCCTATTCAATGGTTGATGAGGTCCAATGATGAAGCTACAAAAAATGAGGAAGCCAATGAGGAGGGGAGTGAGGACGAAGAAGTTAACAACGATGAGGCAATGGAAGATGATGATGCGGCATCAAACTGTGACGACTTCGAGGATTTGTTTGCGTCCGAGCAACCATCCACGGGAGGCCCCATCATCCATAACCCAAGCGATCGACCCACACTATCTTATAAGAATTTGGTCATCAAGGGCAAAGGAAAAGGAGTAGCAGGACTGAGTGAGTGTCCATGAGAAGATTTGCTCGAGTTACATGTTTAGGATTTCATTCTCTTTTTATTTATGTGACATGCAAACTCCTAAACTATACTGGTTTTGGGATTTATTTTCTATTTTTCTATTTCTTATTTTTTTTGGTTGATTTTGTTTTGTTTTTGTGCATTTGCTCTATGTGCAGCGAATCACCCTAATAGACTACACAAGATTCACAAGCTTTAACGACGAGGTGGGCCCTTGAGCTAGTTAGATGCTCCATTCTAAGGATGTCTGATAACCTCTTATCTTTTTCGGGAACACATTAGGGACAATGAGAAGTCTAAGTGTGGGGGGGATGCACATAGTTTTATGTGTTTTATTTTTTTTTCTTGATTCATGTTATTTTTATGTGTTTATTTTCAAATTTTTACGCCTTTTTCAAAAAAAATCAAAAATACCAAAAAAAAATTTGTTTTTATTTTATATAATTGCATGGTGCTTGGACTACAATTAGGTAATAAGTCATTAGTTGTAAATATTGAATAAGTACACGTAATTACCAAACTTATAAATTTCGAATAATACTGGACAACTTAATATTCTTAATTGTAGACTAATTAGTTGATTTAGTTAATGTGTATAATAAGGTAAACGAAAATGTATAATTTGTACCATAGGATAAATAAAATATACGGATCCTTGTAGATAAATAATTTGAATTGTTAATTGTTAATTGTTCGTTTAGATAGATGTATGCTTGAAAGAATTGGTGTTGTCTGATTAATTCGAAAAAGACCTTCGGCATTGTTTGAAATAGCCTCGAACCTAAAAGCTTTTTTTTTTCTATGTACCCCTAGTTCCCATATCTTTGAGCCTCGAGTACCCTTTCCTTGTAACCTTAATATCAAAGCTTCAAGCCTAAATGAGTCTAGCACTCAATCCTTTTCGGTCTTATTCTTTAAATTGCACTATGTAATGGAAGTTGGGCCATGGAAATTGATGGATAAGTAGAAATATTATGGTGGCTTTGTGTGTGAAAAATAAAATGAATAAATTATGTGAGTTAGTACATATTAAAAAAAAAGTGAACGAAAGAGTGCAAAATAAAGAAAAATAAACCTAAATCAAAATTAAGCTCGAAAAAGAAAATCTTTTGGTTCACATTTACCAATTTTGTACATACTAATATCACATAATGCCTTCTAACATTTTGGAGAATTAAGGTAGGCGAGGGAAGGAGAAATAAGGACGTGAGCTCATAAATAAATTAGGGGCACGTAGGGAACAATATCTTATGCTTAACCGTTTCTAGTGCTTGAACTCGTTTTGAGTGCCCACTGTTTGAATCCTGGACCGTACTAAGCCTCAGAACACTACAAGCTTAGAAAACCTTTGGGGCCAGAATAAGTCACAAACACTATAATTCATAAATAGCTTGCATTTTTTGAATGAATATGACCAATTCTTTTTAAATATTTATAAGCGATCCACATAATTTATTTTGATAGATAGCACTAGTACATATATTCATTTCCATTGTCTCTATATTTATTGACGTTTTAACTTAGTCAACTAATTATGTTTGCATTAGGAATAACCAAGTTGGCTAGATATCACTCTTAAGTTGCATGTGAGGTAGTTCTCGTATGAGTTTGATGTTTTACCGCTATGTGACTTAATTGTCTGATATAGTCCAAGAGTCGTCTTTTTTTTTGCAAGTTTAGTGTGTTTGCATGAGGACAAGCAAAGAGTTAAGTGTAAGGGAGTTTGAACAACCGTAATTTGATATGAAAAATTAGGCTTCCCTAGTACATTTAAGGAGTTTATTCTCAAGAAAAGTAGCATTTCTAATAGTTTTTCATAATTTTTAGATTTTAATTTACTATGTGTAAATACCTTCTTTTTCCTCATTTTGAGACCCAATTTGGCCAATAGTGCCATTAGGGCCCCTAACATATGATTGAGTCATGTAGGGGCATGTTGGAGGCTGAACTTAGGTAAGAACGGCACCAAAGGAGAGGGTATTACGATATCCAAATATTGAAATCACAATACGTCCAACAGTCCTGAGATTGGAGACCACCCTTCAATGGTATCGCTATACCTCCAACGAACCCAAGATTGGAGACCACCCTTCAATGGTATCGCGATATCCACCTGCCAAGAAGCACCCCAAGTTTGAAACTGTCCGAGGTATCACGATATCCTCTTCCTTGGTATCGCGATACCAATATCATGAGGGATAAATGGATAAAAAAGTAGTATTTGTCCACCCGAAGTACTAATCATTGAAGGCCTGATCAAGGGTATTCTAGGCACAAGAATTGGGTCAGAATAGCTACTATATCAACCAAAATTTGGCTGATAAAGAAAAAATGTCACATTAGCTTAGTTTAGGTTTAATTTTCTTTAGATTTTCTCTTAGCTTTTCTTTCTCCTTTTCTAGGGTTTCTTATTTTTATTTCCTTAGTTATAGATTTTACATTTCCCAACAAATTTTCTTCTTATTTTAGTTGTTCTTAGTGTTAGTTAAGTTAGTTACCATTGTAACTTAGGGTTATTTGCACTTTTAGTCCATGTACCTTGGTTGTAAGATATTTTCAGATTTAGTTTAATACATTTCAGTTTCTTTTACTTTTCACTTGTTAAAATTTGTTTCTTTTATGTTTATTACTTTAGATTTTCTTGCTGAATGCTTTTCTTTACATGCCCTTTAAGTTTTCTTGAATAAAATCTCATCTTTTAACTTTTTTTTAAGCTTTGCTTTAATGGTTTCTTTGTTTTTTCAGTTTCATGTTTGTTAGCTTTATTTCCAACATGAGTAGTTAAACCTTTAAAGGGTTTGGTTTATGGAGATGTGGTGAGCTGATTTTTGGATGAGGAACTAAATTGCAATAAATTAGACTAATTTGAATGAACCTACAAACTTAGGATTGATGACCCTAAGTGAATATTTAAGTAAGTGAGACCGAGAGGAGATCTTGTTGGGCACCAATTTATTAGTCCCAGGTTAATCGATGAGATTGAGAGATAATCAAAATTAATTTGTTTAGCTTGGTAAAATTGAGACCAAAAGGTAAAATAGGGCCATTTTGGGAGTTTAAGCGATTTGGATCCCTAATTCGAAGATTAATGAACCACATTAAGATCAACCAACCACTGTTTGTTACCTAATTATTAATTTTGTAACTTTACATGTTTTACAATTTAGTCTTTGTTAGCTAGGTAGTAAATTAGATTAATTCCTCTTGACTTTATGATTTGTTGTAATATAACCTTTTGCAATTAGTTGGTTAGACTCTTTATTTTACACGCACATTATTTAAAAATTGTTCAATCTACGATTCTCTTGGGTTTGATCCATGGAATACTCTAGTGTTTGTAACACCCCAAACCCGAGACCATCGCCGGTGTCGGACCCGAGGGTTAACAAACCAAGTTCACATGTTTTTGCCCACCAATTTGACATTTCCAGTCAGGCTGGAAAACTGCGTCACTGTCGCCTTAAAAATCATATCTCGAGTTTCAAAACTCGGAAACTGGTTTCGTAAATTTTCCTGAATTTAGACTCATATATACATCCATGGATTTATTTCTAGGATTTTGGTCGGGCCAATTGGTACAGTTTATTAGTTAAAGTTACCCAAGTTACAGGGATCGACTGCTCTGACCTTCGCGCGGTATAACTTGAATATCTCTCTGCACAGGGCTTTAATGCTGGTGTCGTTTGTTTCTAATGAAACTAGACTCAAAATGGAATCTGTACATATAAGGTATATCTCCTAATTCTTTTGGATAATTTATAGTGAATTTTTAAAGTTGCGACAGGGAACCCAGAAACCATTCTGGCCCTGTCTCACAATAGCTTTAATATCTCTTAACCTGTAACTCCTATGACCGTTTCGTTTCTTCCATATGAAAATAGACTCATCAAGGTTCATTTACATAGCTTATTCACTATTTGATTCCATTCCTATGAATTATGGTGATTTTTCACATTCACGCCACTGCAGCTGGCAGCATCTGTTTTAAGGTAGGACTTACCTATTTGGTAGTCTCCATGATTCAACTAATCTTGCCATACATAGGTTCATATATGATCATTTTAACCATGCCAATGGCTGATCATATGACCAACATTCCCATTTCCAAACCATAGCCACATCATGACCCCAAATATATATACATACAACCCACAATAAGTCTAAGTTCATGCTCCCTTTTGAGCCATTTTCGCATGGCCATACAAACTTACATTACAACGTATTTAACAAACAAGAGGTAGTCCTATACATGCCATCTCAAGTTCAACCAAAATTTATACCAAAATGGAGGCTTGATAGTGTGGATGACTTCGACTTCAACGATCCCAAATCCGATTGCCTCGAGCGAAATCTAGAAAACTAAGAGCCAAAGCAACGGGTAAGCATTTTATGCTTAGTAAGTCTCAAGGAATATAATGAACTATAATTTACAGCAATACATTCACATAGCCAAATGCATCATTTCATTAATACACATTCTTACTTCATACTTCATCATTGTATAAGTTCGCAAAGCATCAATCAATTCAATAACTGAAATTCATTAGTCGATTGAGCGAATGTTGCTCAAACACGCCGACTTTCCAATGCACATATAACGTACCTTATCCTTTGGGCTGTCCGAGTGTACTAATTAAATTCATTTCAGCAACCAACACTCACCTCCAGCCCAAGATTCTTCGAATATAACCGGATATAATCACGTGCACAAATGCCTTCGGTCTTAGCCCGGATAGAATAACTCGACGAATGCCTTCGGCCTTAGCCCGGATATAACCACTAGCACAATTGCCTTCGGTCTTAACCGGATATAATTTCCAGCATAATTGTCTTCGGCTTAGCCCGGATATCATTCAATTTCTCATGCACACATACATCAATAATCATTGGACATACATATTTCATTTTCGTTACTAAGGCTCAAACACAATTAATATCATTAGCATATTCGCCGGGACTTAGCCCGGTGGAATTCAAATACTCATACACACATAATCAATAATCATACACATCCATATTTCATCTCACATAATTCAAGTAAGGTCACTTCTTGAGGACTTACCTCGGATGTTGTCGAACGGCTTTTTCGGCTATTCGATCACCTTTTCCTTCCCTTGTCCAATTGTGGCCCTCTTAGCTCTTGAGCTAATTCAAACAAATTCAATTTATTAAAACCTCATTGTGCTTGCTTATGGCGAATATGACAAGGATTTTAAATGGTCATATGGCCACTCTTTAGCTTGAATACACAATGGTCATGCACATTTTATACTACATCAAGCAATTCAATACAATTTATTTGAGCATCAAGGAAATGCTAAGGCCTTCAATAGGCTACCCAAGGCCGAATATTCATGTACATGTTGAGGTCAATTTTGCACTTAATACCTCACAAAAACAGCATGCAATCTACTAATTTATGCTTTGCACATTGTGGCCCAAAACTTATAATATAGCATCAAGCACTTATATGTGTGCTAGGCGAATTGTGCTTGCAATTTCACAAGCATTCTTCCACATTTTCTTCTTTAAATCAATATATTCATCACTTAGTTCATAACCAAACATAATGTGCAATCATATATATGCATATATGAGCATGGCGAATTTTCAAGGTGTCCATAGCCATCCAAAACACAAACTTTTAACTAACATGCAAGAAGCATGAATCATGCTCAAGAATGCATCATGGCCAAGTATGACAATCATGCTCCTTTTCAACTTTAATCATGATAAAACAAAGAGAAAACTCAAAATCTTACTCATGAGTAGAAAATCCATCATTGCATGCATCATCATCAAGCTTCACACTTAGCATGCAATGGCTTTATCACTATAACAACTTTGGCCAAATACCATTTCCATGGCATACCAAAGATTTGAGCCATGGCTAACATGCACATCAAGTTAGCAACCAAAACATGCATGAAACTCCCAACACAACCTCATACATACCTTAATCTTGATGCAAACTTAGCCAAATCTCCTTCTAGATCTCTTCCAAACCAAGCATGAAGCAAAAATCCTCCTTCTTCCTTAGTTTTGGCTCAAAGAAAGGATGAACAAAATTTTTTCTTTCCTTCTCTACAACTCACGGCAATGGGGTATGCCACTCTCACACACATTTTTTTTTCATTCTTTTCTTACCCATGCTTATTTGTTTACTATTTCTCCCTAATGCCCAACAAAACATGTTTCATGACATGTTTGACCCATATTTCTTTGTCATGGCGGCCATTACTTGTAGAAAGGGGAATTTGACATGCAAGTCCATTATTTTGCATGCATGCTTTAATTAGTCATCACCTATTTCCCTATCGTACTTTCAAAGTTCACTACTAAGTCCTTTCTTATAATTTAGCACCTAATTAATAAAAATCGAGACACGAAATATTTACGCATACCAATTCCACATACAATAAGTACGGAATATAACACTTAATTATTCTTGTGACTCGGTTTCGTGGTCCCGAAACCACTCTCCGACTAGGGTCACATTCGGGGTGTCACAGTGTTCCATTGTAACACTAGAAAGATTACAACCGACTTGTCACATTTGTAGTAAAGCCACGATTTTTATATTTTATTCTAATTCCCGAGTGTTGATTTCTATCTCTCTCCTCATTACACCAAAGAGTCTCGATGGTTATGCTTAATTAGTGAAAGACTTAAATTTTCCTTTCTAAGTTTTCTTTATTCTCTGAAGATTAAAAGTGTTCTTCACTGCTTGAAGGAAGAACCTGCATTAATAGTCTGTTTAGAAACTGCCTTTAGAGCCAATCAATGGTAATTTCTTAAACCCTCCTTTAATTCGAGTATTAAGAAATGTAAGAATGGTAGAATTCATAAAAATATATATAAGTTTTCACTAGAAGTTTTGAAACGAAGGAAACCTTCCTCTGGTTAAATTGTTGCATGTTGTTGATTATTATTTTTATGTAATAGTCTCGGTTGTTTCTATATTTAATAGAAATGTTTGATTGCATTTAGCTAACAAAGTGAGAGAATGCCCTAGTAAGAAGGGAAAGAACTAGTTGAGTAAATAAAGTTTTCCAAGGAGTTTCTAGTGAGTTCCTTCCACTTATTCTTTTGATTGATAATGAACTAGCTTAAGATTAATGTTGTCCTTCCAGGTAAAATTAGTATTATATTAGAAATTACATGTGCATTCTCGTGTTAACAAACTGTAAATATGAAACCTAAATAAATATGTATGAATAATTGAAGTGGACACTCCTTCGTTTGTGCACAAGCTCAGCATCCGAAAAGGTGGAAAATGAGGTAATAGAAGCCAGTTGAAATTTAAGGTGATAGGAGGAGAAAAATAGAGAAAATGATATGTTATATATTTTTCCTCCGGTAGGGCATGTGAATGCAAACGGAGATTGGTGAATGGCCCTGGCCTTGTAAGGGAACACATATGTGTTTAAATTAACCGGAGGATTTGCAGAGGTTCAATTGGTATAAATGAACATTGGCTCTACAGAGCAATATCGTGGAAAAGGAACTTTAGCTCTTTAGAGCATTGAAAGGATCTGAAGCTAGCATAAGGAAGGATGTATAAATATTTGTAAATATATCACGTGGGAATTGTACTTGAATGTATTAATACTTGATAGTAAATTATACTTACTGGCAAATGTACTTAAATGTGAATAGTACCCGCCCATGCACTAAACTTAGTCAAATATATGTTCACTTGTGAATTGTATGTAGACGTAGTTAGTATCCACCAAAGAGCTATACTTATTTGTGACGTGCATACGCATGAGAGTGGTTTATTCCTACTAAGGATAGTTATTGTTTATGTACGGAACCCACTAACTTTTTTTGAACTTTCCTAGCTTCATTTATCCCTATTTCAGGTCTTTTAGGGTGGTTGCAGATTTTTTGAAGGGATTCAGCCATATATTTTACTCAATTATGAGCCATTCATTTGCTTAATTTGTAAAATATGTATATGGAGGTGGCTTGTAATTTCAGCCTCTTTGAAGAGATTATACCTTTATACAGTATTTTGTATAAGCTAACTTTTATTGGCACTTTGCCAAAAATTCAAATATGTTATGTATGTTTTGACATACTCTTATATTTTGCCTTGGGTATATGTCATAACAACCATAATCCGCCAAGCGGCATTTCTAAAACTTGTTCACTATTATATATTAAATAGCTTAATGAGCAAAAAACTTTTGTTGTGATATTGCGTGATGTTTTTAGTCCTTTGTTAACACCACCGTTCACCGATCTACTTGCCGGATTATGGGTGTTACACCTTTATGGAGTATTGATACCTATTCTAAAGCTTTGAAAACTTTACATTTTGGTCCCTTTTCAAGCTCAAGTTAATAAATGAGCTTTTGTAAGCTTGAATGAGTCTAGCAAAAGATCGTATAACTTAATTATGAGACATTTTGAATATGAATGCATATATTATTGTGTAAATTGATTATTAAATGTTTATATTTGCTCCGGCAACAACAGTAGCATCCTGTAACTTGGACTTGGCGATTAGGTCGAGTGAGGGGTATTACAATTTGATTGGTCTATCAATTTATTTAAATGGTCAACGTGATCAATGACGTAAACCATTAAGGAGGGCGTAATTGATTTTTTTTCTTAACAACAAAAACTTAATTGATTATGAATTTAATACATAGACTTAATTGATTTTTTTCATATTTTCTTTAAGGTTTTTTTGACATATAAACCAACATACCAATAAAAACTTTCGCTTTTATTTCCTCTTTATAGGCAATGGTGACTGGATTCAAGCGAAGTTTGCTTTTTCTCTCCCAAAATTGGATTTTCAATTTGTTGGCCTTATCTTCTGTTAATTGTGTTGTTTATCTTGTAGTTATTTTACTTTTGTATGGAATTTGATCCTTGTAAACTTTTAAAAGTTGAATTTGACCAAAAAAAAATTTTAAGTAATTTTTTATAAATATAAATTTATATCCAACAAAATAAAAAATAAAAATAATTATATTAAATCAAACGAGATAAAAACAATGCGACCCAACATAACCAAAGTTCAAACCATAAATTTCAGTAAAAAGAAAAAGTAAAAGAAAACAAACAGTAAGATTTTATTTTAGAAAAAGATGTAATGGGTCCCACTTTTGACGAAGAAGCTGAACCATGATGGGAAACGTCTTCTGTTTTTGTTTTAGAAATAAAAAATAATAAAGCAAGTAGGAACCAATCACCGACTGAATTGCGACCCACATGAGCCAAGGTGGCCAAACACGTGTCACGTGCCTTAATTGAGTTAACATGCTGCTTATTGCTGAGCACAGTGCAACGCATCCCATTCCTCCCCCACCAATAAAATAAATGAGATGTTCATCATCAACTTTGGATTCTTCCTGTTTTCTATGATTAAATCATTTATTAATCTAATATACCAAACACATTGCTACAATTTTGGACCGTAAAGTTTGTATGATAACATCATCCGACTGAGGTGTAATCAATTTGTTTTTTTTCAATTTAATTTAAAAAATTATTTTTTAATTCCTTTTATTAAAATTTTTATTTACTCCAACGTAATTTCATATAAAATTTTTGTGTTTGAATAAAACTCAAATTCTAATTTAAAAACGTTTGATCAGGTAAAAATAAATTAAACCCATAATTCGTATATTGAAATACTTGAATTTGGTTTATTCAATAATTTAAAGCTTTCATTTAAGCCCAATTTAATAATAATCAAATTAAATTGTAAATTTCTTATAAAATCCAATAAGTTACGAGCATATATCAACTTGCATCTTCTACATATATATAAAACCAGTTAGCATCTCCGATAAAAAATGTTAAAATAAGACTTATAGGTAAAAAATTTTAATTAGGATTTTATACCAGTTTTAAAATTAATTAGGAATATGGGTCGATTTAACTAGAAAGCACATCCAACTAAACACACTTTCCAGTTCTCTCTCATAGGGTTAGAGTTTTAATTTTATTAGGGTTCGGGTTTTTTAGGGCTTAGGGTATTTTAAAAGTGATCAGGGTTTTTTTAGTTCTCTCTCCGAAGGCCTAAACCGAGGTGGATACAAGAAGGCTCTCAGGAGGAAAGCAAATATTTCGGCACAGTAGAGGTCAAAATCAAGTCAGCGCAACAACGGTTGTAGTTATTAATGGGTTGTGTAATAACGACAATTGTTGTCGCTCCGAAAGGAGTATCACCTGTACTGCACCATAATAACCGCCCCCCGCCTGAGAGTCCTTTTGCATCCACGACAATGCCGGCCTTCGAACAAGAATGAAGGTTAAAGGTACCAGTTTCCTGAAAATGGAGAAAAAATTACAGCGATTATAGCTAGAAACCCTAGAGTTTTTCTGTATGAATATGCCCTCAAACTTCTGTATGGTATTTATAGGGCATTATTTTCAAGTATTCGAAAAGATTGAGCTCATGGCCGCGTAACATCCGTCAACTGGCTCCCCCTTATACCTCGATCCATTGTTGCATAACAAGCTTCGATTGACACCTCCATATCGACTTCTAGCCTTGACCGTACAAAGCAAAATCACCCCATAACCGACTTTCCTAGGATAGGCTTTGGAGGAAATAATCCTATCTTGGCATGATATCTGAAATGTGTGCGGCTTAGAGCGGTATCACATCATTGAAAACTCAAGAATACCTCGACCGTAAACTAAATATTTTTAGTGACGAAAATTTTTAAGATCGGGAAATGGTATGTAAGCCATTTTATAGCGGCATGAAAGGATTGGAGAGAAATTATATAAGTAAGGGATGATGAAGCTTGGTATGTGAGTCATTTTATAGCTGCATAAAAGGGTCTGTTTGCAAAGGAAAACCTTCAAAGTGCGTTGAAACATATTCTAAACATGTTGAAGCATTTAAATCATCCGAATTATTCGAAGCATCAAGCTTTTCAGCCTCGAGAATAGTTAATATGTTAGAGAAAGCTTGTCAAACATTGATAACATTGCTTTCAACCAAATTTCATATTCATTAGTGTCCTTTTTTATAACCAAATTTTATTTTCATATACGCATGCCATACGACTAGTGTTTGTTGTATTCAGTATGAACTATAAAGGTTGATATTCTATATTGCGATTGGTTTTAAGGACATACAATTTATTTAGTTGTCGATAACAAAATCCAAAAAATTTGTCGATAACAAGGTAAATCCAAAAAAATTCATATTCAAAACAATATATCGATAACAAAATCTTACATTTTTTATAAATTGATGAAACAAAAATAGTAATAATGACAAATGGTTTGTTTGAAAGAACAACCTCTATTTTTTTTATTTATGACATATCTATATTTACATTAAAAAACTTAAAGGAAAAGTACAATCAATGGTGTCGTCTAGGAGAATGTGTGCCACAATGCTGTGGATGATGGTTACATGAAAGATTTCTGCATACAATCGGCCGTACCACCGGAGGTGCATCTGGATGTGTGGGATTGTAGAGTCTTCCTCATCGTCATCACCACCTGAGTACATAGCTAGTATGGCTCCCTGCGCAATTGTATCTTTGGGATCGGCACCATCATCATCTTCCTCCGTGGTCTATTGTTGTGTCGTCTTCGCCTGCCATCATGTATTTTTCACTCCCTCGTCCATCGATTGCAACAATGAGCCACCCCCATAAAATAGTGATGTGCATGGAGTTTGTGTCACTATAGGCGTGAAACCATAAGGTGCCCCAAATCTCGGGTACATTAAAAAGGTATCAAGCATCGACATCGCCATCGATTGTTGCATGGGTGCTTGCATTGGTGGCAGTGGATACGTTAGCCTCTGTCCCGACACGAGGTTTGACATCAACATCTGCGCAAGGGTGTAGTATGTAGGGGACATCGATGGAGTGAAATATGTACATACAAGAACAGAAGAACTGACCACGTGCAGCGGTAGTCCGTAATGTGGTGGTGATTGTGAATAAAACATAAGGTTACTTAATTGAATAGGAATACCTAAACCGAAGTGACCCGGATATTGTGCAGCCATAGGCGGCGCATATTTTACCAAAGCGAATGACGAACTAGTATGTTGTGGCGATCGACGTGACCTCTTCACTTGAATTTGCCAACTCCTCTCCTCCCATAATAGTAGATACGACTTATTGATGGCTCTAAACCAAGTCAAGTAATCATCGACTGTCGTCATGTCCGTTGAGAAAAATTGTTCACGGACAAGTATGGATTGCATCCTACGATCTCACGCCTCGATGCGCTTCTCATGCCACTTCGACTAGTCGATGTTGTCTTTCCCTTGTATGTCTACCTTGTGCAAATCCTTCAGGTTTTACAGTGGCGGTAGAATTCGTTGTCTCCACCTGAACTACTACAACATCCTGTCTGTTTCGTGCATTTCCACTGTCGCGTATACTATCAACGGCACCTTCATGTCTCATATCTGCCGGTTGTACAACACTTCCAACGGGATGCAGGATATGACATTGGTGTCGGCATACGACATCCATTCAAATTGAAAAAAAAAATTATAAACATCGTTATTTATGATTCTTTTTACCAAACATTACGTAATTAATATAGGTTTGAAAGAATAGGTAACTAACCTCGACTTCCGAGCATTGATCTAACAACAGCCTAATATTTTTAGATCCTTGAGCAGTCCCACGTAGCTTGATCCATGGTTCCTCATGTACAAGCGATAATTAGTCAAAACGTATAATAATAAAAATTATTGTACAAACTATGTATTCGTTAAAAAATGATGTTTACCTTCTCACCAACAGGAACATATATGGGTTGGTCACCTTGGAACATAGAAACAATAGTCACTACCAGGTTTATAACTACAACAGGAGCAGACAACCACTAATCAACGCCGCACCCAATAGTGTGGCTCAACACATCTCCAGATATAACGTAGACAATACGACAGATCCCCAACTTAGTTTCCCGCACTCATTGAAGTCCATTAAATGTAGTACCCACCTTACGTGCACCAAATTTCGAGATTTGTTGGGAATTAAAATGCCCTCGATTAAACCTTATGATGTATGCTTAGGTGTATTGTTGTATCACCTCCTTCGTTCAGTCTTCAAGGTCTTCAAGAAGCTCATTGAAATTATCATTCAACTAGTTCATTGATATCCAACCACTTTCGAACTTGTCCAGACCTTCCCCAACAGTGATTGGCAGAGGGTCACTTTGCCCGGAACAACTGTAGATCCAGTTATGCCTGGCTCTTCGCTGTCAGACCGAGTTTTAGCGTTATGTCTTCGAGTGTGATTGTACACTCGCAGCATGGAAAGTGGAAAGTATGTGTTTCAAGCCTCCATCTTTCCACCAACGCACTGATTAGTTGCAAATCGAGTTTGCAGCCTGAGGACATGTGAGACGCATGTAAGAATCCAACTGCTTGCAAGTATCCACAAATTTTAGGGATTGCAAGTTTTCCCATATTATGGATGAAACCCTCTAGAACAAGATCATCCGCCTATTTACACAATAAAAAAATTATAATTATAATAAAAAATTAAATTTAACATTATTAAAATTAATGAAATTTAAATTTCAATCTTACCATTGCTAATTAGGCTTCGGAAATATGCTTGTCGTCGAAGTGGATTAGGGAGACGGTCATTTGTGAGAAATTGATTTAAACAAATAAAAACAAGATAATTAAAAAATAATATTTTTAAATAAAAATATCAAAAATATTAAAAATGAGAGACCTGAGAGGGTATGAGAGAATTGAGAGTGTTGAAAGAAAGATGTGAATGAAAATAAAATAAAATTTGAAAGGTAATTATAGGGTAAAAAAATTACCATTGGATGTATTTAAATTTTTTTTCTTTTACCTTTAGCGACAACGTTCAAAAAACCATTAAAATCTGACCGTTAACTGAAAAGCTGGACGTATTTTCCAACTAAATCAATCTAAATCCTTAGTTAATTTTAAAACCAATGTAAAACATTAATTAAAAAAATCTACCTATAAACCTTAATTAAAAAAATCTACCTATAAACCTTGTTTTGTCAATAAAATTATACATTTCATTTTAAAAGTTTAAATTTATAACTTATTAAAACAAAAGTAGTAATGGGTATAAGGATGGTTAGTCTACTGAAGTTTTGATTGATTTGATAAGTTAAGGGCTTAAGATTTTGAATGCTCCAAATTCATATTATTTTATGTAAATTGGTTTTATCATTTTTATTCAAATTTATTTTATTTTTAATTCCGTCACGTATAGATATTATTTAAAATTATTTTAATTTAAATAATGCCTGAGTTTTACTTTACAATAATTAATTTTAGTTGGAAAAAAAAAAGAAAAAAAAACAAGAGGAGAAAGGAAACACGTACAATGATGAATGGATCCTTATTTTCAAGGTTGTGAAGTGTGAACTTCCCTTCATTTATGAAGTGCTGACCGGGTGTGTTCCAGGTCATCATCATTTGGCTTTTGATTCTTTATTTTATGTTTTATCTCTCTTGTTTTTAGAGAAAAAATATTGTCTTCAAATATCATCTTTTAAAGTTAAGATGGTTATTAATAAAAGTTAAGACAAGTTTTTTTTTTTCTTTTAAAGTAATTGTCTTTAAAGGGCAGAATATCATAAATCATGATAAAATATCATCTAACATAAGTTGATGGACTATGTGTGATTTTCGGATAATCCGAACAAAAAAAAAATGTTCACATTTCCCAGAGGCTCAATGGGCTAGAGTTGTTAGAAAAATTATATTTTATGGAAACTTTGAGGCATATTTTTAATAGAGAAAGGTAGAGAGTTAAATTATAAAATTATGGTTTTATAGTTTATTCTATGAGACATTTATAATGGTATATCATATACTCAAAATGGTTGAGTGATGAATGAGAAATTGGTACTCAAAGTAAGCTACTTGAAAATATTTGTTAAGGAAAAGTAAAGGTTTATATCCCACAATTGATTAAATACTAAGTATGGGATGGGTATATATATGGGAACCCTCTTAAAAAGTGATTAAATGACTAAGTTTTGAATCTTGCCTTGTTTGTAAGGGGTATAGGTCTAAATTCTACGGGATTAGGGTGCACCTCCACAACGTGGATAATGCGGAATTTTAGACCCAAGGGTGAGCCTATGGATATTTTAGCCCAACATAAAATTTATTTAATCAAACTGATTTATTGACTCCTTAATGGTAAATATTGTGGAAATTTCCAACATTCTCAATGCCCCTATAAAAGGCTATGAATTTTGTAGAATTTTACACACTCTTATAATCTCTTACACTGATTTTCTATTGCTCTCAAAAGTCTTCTTTTCCTCTCCGTATTTTTCAAACGTTCCAGTGATAGAAAAATGCATCGTTTGTTTGTTGATCACTGTAGATGTGTTGCTGCTTTGATCATTGTGTTGTTGTATTCTAGGAGACATTCTATCAACGTCTCTCCAAGTACCGTATGAACGGCAGAATCTGTCTTAAGGAGACTGTGTTAAACAGACCTCAATATTTAGTAAATCTCTAATCTTATCTTCAATTTCAACTATTGTTATGATTTTTATTGATTTACCTTTTTGACAACTTAAATATAAATTATTCTATTTATATTTTACATTATATATAAATATGTGTTTATTTATATTTAAATATTTTGTTCGCTAACGTGTATTATTCAACAGGAATATGAGCAACACCATTAACCGAATGATGAGTAAAACAAAAAGACAAGTCCAACCTACTTATTTTAAGCTTGTTAGCAATTACTCAACAATCCAACTCAACAATAATGTCGTGAAAGTCCAAATCCCTAATTATCTTGAGGAGGTTGACAATAGTAAGTGCCTCGATTCAACAATAATATCTTGAAAGTCTAAATCATAACTATCTTGAAGAGGTTGACAATAGTAAGTGCCTCAATTGAAAGAGCATCAAATGCACCTTTAAGGTGGTGAACACACACCCTGCACCCCATTCCTTTTGAGTCACGAACCACAACTCCAAAGGTCGTCGCTTACTCCTTAGCTAGCCATGATGCATCAACATTGATATTGAAATGCTCACCACTCATTGCTAGAGTATGCTTAAAGATTAATCATGCGATGATTGTAATAACATATTTGTTTACCTAGTTTATTAATGAAGACATTATCATTATTATTTTAGGTCATTATTTTTTCGCTAAATAAATTATATAATGATAAAGTCCTAAGAATGATATGATAATTCTTAAATATTCTTAGTCAAGTATTATTATGGGCTTGGACAAAATAATGCATTGAGACTAATATGTGTTTGATTGATGCCAAGTGTTGTTATGGATATATAATATTAAGTCAACACATAAGTATATGTTAGATAACAATATATTCAATTGACTCACCATGAGAAAGCTTCTTAGATCATTTTGTTGAAAATTAATTTTATAAAACTTGTCTAATAGAAGTTTCATTTATAAAAGTCAAAAATTTAAATGGGAATAAAAATTGTACGTGAATGAATGAATTTTGTACTACATCTGTGAATATTAAACAAACACTTATTAGTTAAGTGTTTATAAACTTATAATAACATTAACGTTTTGTTAAACGTAAGAGTTTTAATCAATATTTATTTATTTTTTATGTTTAATGATGATTTATAAATCGAGTGAGTTACAAAGGATTAAATGAAACAATTGTTTCATGCATTTGAAGTTTTATTTTAAAAAATCAAAATGAACTTAAATTCTTCATTTATTTCATTCATTAGTTGTTCATTAAATATTTTTTATTATTTCTTTCATTCTTACACTATAAATAGAATGTATTCTTCACGTAGAGAATCATCCATAAAGAAGATAAGAAGTATAAGATTAGCTTAGGACTTTATAGTTGTGGACAGTAAATTAAGTTAAAATTCTATAAGTTTGTTGACCTTAAGTGTAACATCTCGAAATAGGGCCTAAATGGAATAGTGGTTGCGAAACCACAAATTTGATATAGAAAAGTTTATTTCGATTAATTTTTATGATTTACCGAGTGATTAGATGCATGTGTTAGAGTATTGATAAGAAATTTTATAGATTGCATGTTTAATTTGTCTATTAGGGCTTATTTGCAGAAGTTGCTGTAACAGCCCGATTTAGGGCCTAAATGGAACGATGGTTTTAGAACCATGAATTTGAAGTCAAAAAATTTATTCCGATTAAGTTTTAAGGTTTATTTATTGATTAAAATATTGTGTAAAAATATCGTTAAGTAATTTTACTGATAAAGTGCTTAATTGGACTTTTAGGACTAAATTGCAAAAGTTGCAAAATATGTGTTCTAATTCATAAGTACTTGATTGAAATGGAGGTTTAAAGAGGAGGTCCTTCAATGAAATTAGACCATTATATTTCGTTTGGACAAAAATGGGCATGAATAGGACAAAATTTTAAAGAAAGGCCTTAAGGGCATTTTAGTCATTTGGTAATTAAAAGAAATAAAAAGGGAAAATAAAGCCAAAATTAACTCATCTTTTTTATGGAGGCCGAAATTAGCATGGCGGAAGCCATGGCTAGGGTTTTCAAGCTTTCCAAGCACAATATTAAATCCGTTCTAGCCCCGTTTTTCAAGTTCTTTACGATTTTGGAATCCCGGTAACTTGATTAAGCTTATTCTAGCAATAATTTAAGCTAGGGTTCATATTTGAAAAAATACCCATAGGTGAAATGTGTTTATTTTGATGTTTTATGATAGAATATGAAGGCTGAAATTATGTTAAACAACTTTTGCTAAGCGGTTTTAAGCAAAAATGAGTAAAACGGCTTAATCGGTAAAAGTTGTTATTGTTCATAACTATGTGTTAGAGTGAGAATTTGATGTTTCCATAGAAGGGAAAAATGATCAGCATGTCATAAAACATAAGAATAAGGGATGAAGTTTAATTCCCGAGCCTAAGGGCAAAAGTGTAAATATGCAAAAGTTTAGGGGAAAAATTGTAATTTTGACAAAGTTTAAGTTAAGGACTGTTTTGAATAGTAAATTAATTAAATAAGTAGAATATGATGTTTTAGATTCCGGAAAATGAGATTTGAATCTAGAATGGGAGAAAAATTAAAAATCGGGAAAGTTGGTAAAATGGCCGTTTTACTATCAAGGTAAGTTCATATGTATAATAAGCATTAATTTATGCATGTTTCAATGTAAAATTGATATATTTACTATGATTTCCGACATGTTGAAGGTAAGTATAATTATGATAATTTAACTGTTCAATATTAATTCGACATGGAAATGAGAAAGTATGTAAGTTTGTATGTAAATAATACATTATCTTTATTATGTTTTTGTATTTCAGCATATTTTATGTATTGTAGCTGATTTTTGAATCATAATTGACTATTGGAGGTATGGAATCAAGTATTAGAAAGAGAGAGAAATCCCGGTTGAACCTTCGGAAAGATTGGATGATACAGATGGTATGTAGCTAGGTCACATGTATGGTGCTGAGTGCACATCATGTGTACAAGAGAGCTACGAGACATTATGATGTAGCTAGGTCGCATGGGTGATAATATGTGTACACCATGTAGACAAGAGAGCTACGAGATAAACTGGCTAGGTCACATGGGTGGTACTAAGTGTTCCCCATGTGTACAAGAGAGCCAAAACTATGTGTACAATCGAGCTAGGTCACATGAGTGGTGCTAAGTGAAGGCCACTATGTACAAGAGAGCTCTGATTTTAAAGGTGGGCTGTGTGCAATACCATTGCGTATCTGTTATTATTCCGAAGCGTTCAATTGGGAAATTGATTAAATGAAATTGTGTATGACTTTGTGATGATAAGTGTAAGTATATACGTGTGTAACTTATTAGCAATATGCTCGATATGTGATTAGAAATTGGAAAGAATGTTATGGGAAAGTGATGAATACAATTGAAGTGTGAAAGATCAAAATTGACAATAAAACTGTTCTAGATAGTTGCAGTGATGTGAATCTAAAAATTTACCAAAAATAGTAGAAATTCAATCAGAGACTGAATGAGATATCAAATTAGAGCTTAATGAATCTATTTTCATATAACAAAAATAGAGCAAGCAAAGGAATTCTATATTATGAGATATTTAAGTTTTTGAGAGACTGGTTCAGAATGACTATGTGATCCCCTATTCTGACTTGGAAAAATCATTAAAAATTGTACAAAAATAATTAGGGGATATAATTTATATGCTTGAAATCCTTAATGAGTCTTGTTTCAATTGAAATAAACGATAACATCCTTTGAATTCTTTACGAGGAGAAAATTGATTCGTAGTGAAGAGTGGTCAGAATAGTTGAGCAGTGAAACAGGGGTAACTTAAATGAATAAACTGTACTAATTGGCTAGGCCAAAAATTTTTAAAATTTTATGGTAATAATATATGTGAATATAGTTTCAAGGAAAATTAACGGTTTTTAATTTGGAGTTATGTAGCTCCAGAAATAAATAATTTAGTTTCTGGTACTCTGCTAGACAGCTTATTTTGAACCTGTTTATGATTGTAATAGTGAAAGTATGTGTGTTTGTGATGGTAATATTCCGAGAACATATTGTGACTTTGTTTAAAGTATGATAATGTAATTGTTTATTAATATTTACATACTTACTTACTAAGCTATAATGCTTACTCCCTTCCTTTCCTTTTTCCTATAGTGTCGCAGATGTTAGCTCGAGTTGGAAGTCGCCGGAGGTTAAATCACACTATCAAACTATTGATCGATATATAAAGGTTTTAAAGTATTTTAAGTCTTTGGCATGTATGGAGACTCGTTTAATTGTTATTAAGTTGCTAGGAATTGGCTTAAAATACTGACCTATGTTATTTGAAGGTCTCTATTGTATAAAGTCATTTAATGTAGATAGCCTTGATTATGTTATTAATTAAATGATGCAATTTATGAATGTGCATGCTTACTTATGTGTGTGGTTGAATTAAAGCATGATATGGGCCTTGTAAGCTCTTTTTAAGGGACAGCTTCAATGTGTTTGAAAAAGTTTTAAATTAGAGTGAAATTATGAATCGGTTTTTATACGATGATTAGTGATTAAGCCCGGTAATGCCTCGTACCCTGTGCCGGCGTCAAACACGGGTAAGGGGTGTTATATTAAGGAGGTATTCAACTTTTTGAGGTAGTGTTGTTGAAGTCCTAGGAGGCAATTGCATTAAAACTGTGTGCACCAAGTGATGGGCAATTTCGCCTTAAGGATAAAAGGTTTAATTCTTGGCAACAACTTTAAGCTTTTGATTCATCAAATTAATTCACGATCAGTAAGTGTGTAAATTCCAAGTAAGTTTATTATTATAATTATAATTATTTAATTTTTACAAGTTTATGAATAAACAAAATATACAAAATTTATATTTATTATTACATTTTTCGTAACACATTATGTAATAGTCACGACATTTTTCATAGTGATAATTGTAAGTATGATCCTTAGACTTGAGATCAACATAGTTCTAACACTGTGAGTTGTATGTTTTAACACAGTCAATCATCTTCCATGAATGGTTGTACAATAAAGATTGATGTTGGGTATGCCACAATCCATGTAGTGGGACATAAATGATCAAAATTAGATTTGTCACTCCTACATAATAGGAGTGATATCCCGGACCTGTTGATCAAGTGAGACTAGAAATGCATGACTATGCTCAAAACAATTGATATAGGAAATTAGACTCATTTGTTTGCTTTAATCTACTTGAGATTCAAGAAACAAAAGATTGAGTTATACAAGTGTGACTACTCCATGACTAGTGTTCAATCTGGATATTAAACACAAAGGGATATACTAAAGTTTATTGTCTTGCATAGACTTATACTCTTATTGCATGACATTAATCCACTTTTGAAAATTAGAACTTTTTATGGCCTGACGAAAGTTGATTGGATCATCTTTCATAATTTTATTGTTATCCTCATGTTCTTAGAGAAATACAACATAATCATATGAAATAACATTTCTCCTCTCTCGTAGACCTCTTTAATGGCACTTATTCTTAAGGTTGTTGAGTTTGCTCTTCTAGAACAATTACCTCATCTTGAATAAGGAGTTGTTCAACATTGTCTTGTTGAGGTTCTGGATTTTTTTCTTCATCAATGATAGGTATGAGAACCTAAACATCGTCAAAATTGATAGCAAGAAGAATCTAATTCCTTCTTAAAAGCAATGTCTCTAACCTTATTTCTCCCTCCAAACTCAGCATCCTTAAAAAATGTTGCAGTTCCATCTAAAAAATATTCCTAATTATGAGATTATAAAACTTATAGCCCCCAGATCGCTTAAAATATTCCTAAAATAGTTGTTTACTGTTTTGGAGTCCAATTTCTTATCATGTGGCCTATAAGTTTTTGCCTTAGATAGACATCCCCAAATGTAAAAGTGCTTTAGACTAGACTTTTGACCTGTCCAAAGCTCATAAGGTGTTTTTGCAGTTGCTTTAATGGGTACTCTATTCAGAATGTAAGTTGCTATCATCAAGAAGTCAAAAGTAATGTCATCTCAACCTTATCGTTTTTGGCAAAATGTTTCTTAATTTTGTCAAGGAAACCTTTGGCTTGAGTAATCTCTTCAAATCATGTGCCCCTAAAGGCTTCTGGAATGTTGTGTTTTGTGATCATTAGACTCATTCAATTTGGACAATCCCACCTTTTAAAATCCCTTTTAGCATCAAGGGTGCTTATCGCAGTGAAAAGTGTATGTAACGCCCCAAAAATTTTAATTTTTGATTTGTTAAATTCTGCCATAATTAAATATCTAATTTAGTGGATAAAGGCTTTGACTGTGTACTTGAGGTCATGGGTTTAAGTCTCTCTTTTGGGAAAATTATGTTATTTTTACTCCTGGCCTTATCCCTGTTTGTTTGGCTTATATATTATTTTCATTCAACTTATGACAGAATGAGCCTATTGGTTCAATGGTAAGGTGTTAGCTTACTTATTGGTCTTGTGTTCAAATCCCTATGTGAGCGAATTGGCAATATTTTTACTATTTACATTTGAATCGACCATGTGGTGGTTGTGATCTAATCGAATTCTATCTGTGGTGTTGTGTTAAAAATATATTTGATTTTTATTTTTATATTATTTTTCCCAAAAATCTCCTTTCTCTCTCACGTATCTCACATTCTCCTTATGCCCATTTCCTGTCGTTTTTTTGCTTCTTCTTTCTTTTGTTTTTTTTTCATTCTTTTCTTCCTTCTCTCTGCTTTATTGGTTTCAATTCTATTCTTTTTTTCTACTCACTAAAACAGGTTGCTCGAAACTTCCATTGTTATCGATTCTTTTCTCGCGGTTTCAATCTTGTGCGTATTCGTGATTTGGGTAAGGATATAAGTTTTGTTCGGTTGTTATGTTATCCGGGTTTGCTTTATTATTTTGTTTGCAAAGAAGGTGTTTAGAAAATTGATTTGTGTGTGTTGTGTTTCATTAAGAGAAAAACAAGAGATGGTGGTTGTTCCTCCAACGACATAAGCATCGAGTAGTGCTAATTGTTCAACGGTAAGTGTACGAGTGCATTTTTGGGGATCGAATGAGTACGGTTGTGGTCAATTCTTGATTAAGTTTTGAAAATCATTACTAAAATTGGTTGCGTTAATTGTTGATTTAGGTTTTGGATTACTTGTTTTTGGAATCGACGTCATAAAATATTCAGGTGTGTAACGAAAACTCAGGAAAAATAGTGAACGGAGAAAGCCAAAATTGGGATTGTCGACGCCACATGATCATGTGTCAGGCTGTATGTGACACACGACCGTGTGAACCACACGGTCTAGGCAAATTGGGCCATGTGGGCCACACAAACGTGTGTGAAACCGTGTGCCAGGCGGTGTGGGCCACATGGGCTAGCCAAGTAGGTCATGTGAACCATACGAGCGTGTGGGCCCAAAATCTGAAATTTTTCCCTAGGGTTGTATTCATCATACGAGTCGAATGTAAGCCTTCCTTAGGGTCCATATGATACAAATTAGGTTACAAATCATGACATCTAATGTTCTATTATGTTAAATACAATTAAAGCATTCATGAATAATATGTTATATGATCAGTATGATCTAAAATATGATAAGTATGATTTGTAATATGACATGTATAATCTGCAATATGATAAGTATGGCCTGTTATTCGATAAGCATAACCTGTATTTGTTATAAAGCATGTACAACATATACATTTCTGACACCTGTTAGTTCTGCATGTGTATTTGGGTTAGGATTTGTGATTATGGAGAAAGTGTGGGCAGTTTAATTTATCTGTCGTATTTGGTGGCTTAACCACATGTATATTTGTATTTGGCAGCAAATTGCCTATTGATCTGGCAACTAGGCTGCAAATATTCTGAAAAGTGTCATACCGACACCAAGTAATGTGTGTGTAAGGATGGTTGGAGACGGTGTGTAGCGAATGGGGGTAGGATTGTAATTTTGCATCTGATATGTTCTGTTTCTGCTCTGTTATAAAATATGTTTGAATGATTTGTGAAAGCATGTTTGAATTCATATTTGTTGATTTTATTATGAGTTGCACACTGAGCTTGTAAGCTCATTCTCAATTTGTTTGATTCTTAGGTAATCCTCAGATTTAGGCGGGTCAGTGCAACGGGAGCTCAGTTACTTATTTCTGTTGTGTAACTTTAAAATATTCATATTTAATCTGGTTGTTTTTGGTCTGTTTTAAAAGTTTAGATTTTATTTTTTTATTTTACATTCTTAATTGTTTTAACGTATTTCTTATGACAATCATTTTATTTGAAAAACCATGGTTTTCCAACAACAAATTTATTTTTTTCAAAATCGAATTAGATCAAGAATTTCACTACAAACTTAAATGTTTTGAAAGTGTAAGTAATTAACAATTTCATCAAATTAGAAAGGAAGATATTTTCTCTAACAAGCTGAATTTTTAATTAGCAAGAGCCAGTGTTGTTTTTCAAATCAAATGGATTTTGGATTTTCAAATAAATTACAGTAACTTCTCAATATCTGGTCATAACGTCTAGGCCAAGTTTGGAGTGCAGGTTGTTTTTCTCTTAGTGCAAGGTCTATGTCCATGCAGTCAAGCACTATAAGTAAATGTCTTTTTCATTCCCTGAAATTGGTCCCATTAAGTATGGGTATAGAATTGATATTAGCAGATATGGCAGCAAAAAATGAACTAGCTTAAAATAGAGCGAAAATAAATAAAACAAGCTCACATCAATATTCATAAGGAAACAATAAATTCAAAATAATGGCTAATTCTGTCTCAAGGTACCAAACACAACATTAATATCAAGTCTTTGAATAGTAATATTAATAGTAAGCGATACTCTTGTTGTAGCAATCAAACATTGACAATAAATTATGTGAAATAATAAATCAATCTTTGGACTAACATATTGCTCACATAGAGTACCTTATAATTGTCACACATTTATCACCATAGTTGTCGTTGAAATTCTGTCAAATATTAACTTACATGTAGGTTAATTAATAAACGCATGAATCATAAATACATGTAATCATCTTGATATTTTTAAATAAACTAATCTACGCAAAAGAGGTCACTTTGGTGGTATTTTATTCAAACTAATCTATTTAAAATATTAGACATCCTTAATTAAAACTCAAAACCAAAATTTGAATTTATTTGTTTCAAAATATTTCTCTTAATTTCATCTTTCAATCAAATTAAAAGATAATAGTATATATATATATGTATATATATTTATCCCAAAATAGCATACATCAAAGTTAAATATAATACAAATATACAATTTGTATTGAACTATATATACTAAAAATAAATAACCAGCCTTAGTTGAATCATTTTGTTGTTTCTTTTGTGATGTTGTATCCACAACTTTCTTATTTTTCTTTATATATCACATTGAAATTAGATTTGTTAAGGACGTACTAATTTTAGCCTTTTCATTTTTGACAAATCTCTTTTTAATGTCAACCATGAATTCTTTAGTCATGGTAATCTTATTGGACATAATACCCTTGAATGTTTCAATGTATACAGTGATGTTGACAAGTATAATAATAGTTAAATAAATCAAAACAACCTCACATATGACTTCAAATTTTAAAAAATAATAATAATTTGAATAAAGTAAAATCTCATCTCACAATACCAAGCACTCTATTAATATTTCATCTTTGGACAAAAATATTAACTTGTAAGTGATATCTTATTATAATAACCAAAGATTGACAATAAAAAACATGTGGAACAATAAATCGGCGATTTATTGCTCACATGTAAAACTTAATAATCGTTACATATTTATTACCATGTTGCACTTGTAATTTTGTTAAATATTAACTTCCTTTGGGCCAATCAATATTATCTTAGCTTAAGTTACATGTACGCAACCTGTTATATTTTAAAACAAAATAATTTCGATAACAGAGATCATTTAGGCAACTTATTATTTCAATTAAGTTATTTATATATATATCAATATTCAAAATTAAAAATTAAAAATTTCCATAACAGTTAAAGGTCAAAACTACTTTTTTTATTGCTCTATAGTTTCCGAAATAACCCAGAATAAGGTTGTATTAATGCCACCATCAAAATTGAAAACCTTAATTTTGGACTGCTTTAATTAAATAATAGTACTAATGATGAACTAGTCATAAAAAGAAAACAATTCCTTTTATCGACTAGACAATTTCATCATTACAATGCCATAACTGATGCTTAAAAAACATAATTCGATTAGATTTACACTAAAACATCCAACATGTATAAATAATAAATTATGGATGAACAGATGAATCTCCATAAACCAAACTACATACTCAAAATATATAAGATTTAGGTGTTCAAAAATACCAAACTATGCACTTCCAAAACTAATTAGCAATGCACGTCTTTCAAGAATTCCATATTCTTATGAATAAAAAATACCAAGCATTACTAATGAATAATTTTGACAATTCAACGACATTTTTTTAACAAATAAAACTTAATCCCGTTGATTGAGAAATATCATTTAACCGAGCATTCAATTACAATTCGGCATGATATATACTACTGTATTTCTACGAAAAGAAAAACAGTCAATCCCACAAATGATGATATATTTATCTATATAGTAAATTAAAAACCAATGCAACTTTTATGGATTGCATCAAAGCAATTCATACCAAAACCAATTTATCCAAACTTTGCCAAATATATATTGAATTCAATTAGCTTCAATTCTAATATATATCGAAAAGCACTAAAATAAAAAATTAAATTAAAATTTTAAAATTTCAACATAAACCCTTAAAATATTAAATTCATATATTAGTTAAATTCATATAATCTCAAAAATGAATTAATCTAAAATAATAGAAAATTAATTCATTCTAAATTATTCGACATGATAAGGCTCGGATATCATTTGTTGTAACCGTGAAATAATATATGGTATAAAACTTAATAAACCATGATTTGCTATGTCAGATTATCAAGAAGAAGACTATATGCGGAAGCGTATCTGAATCCATTGTTGGAGATTGTCCAAAAGATTTTGATCTTCCAAAAAAATAATTGTCGAGACCATTTTTTAAATCGAGTTTTCAAAAATGGGAATCGACTTTAAGAAAAACGAAGACGAGAGTCGCCACCAATCTTTTTAGGTGTGATTGGATCACCTTATAAAATGTTTTGTTTTAAAACATTAATTTTGGTCTAGGAAAAAAAGAACGGGTTCGGGAGTCGGTTACGTACGAGGAAGGATTAGCACCCTCGTAACGCCCAAAAATTGGTACCTAATTAATTATCAAATGTCTTTAAGGTCGGAAATTAAAAATTTTAAGATGCAATCCTCTTTTAATATTTTTGATTTTTGAAAATTAGGGTTCACTCATATCAAAGAAATCAAAATATTACATCCAATAAGTTAGGACAGAATATTTTTAAGATATTTGACACTAAGTTAGCCTTTTTGGAAATCCCTATCTTGAAACGACAAAACGCCACATCTAGTAAGTTAGGACACAACGCTTTGAAATTCCAAGACAGTTGCTCGTATTTTGAAAATTTTAAAAACTTAGAAGGGTACTTGACTATTTGAACTCAACGAGAAAAATTGCAACCTAATAAGTTAGGGCACTACTTTTCTTGAAGTTTCCAAACACCAAGCATTGCCTTTTTATTTTTGAAAACTTTGAAGTCTTGTTTTTAAAACCGATGCATGAAGGAGCATATTAACATAACATACGAGATAACATGTTATAATAATAGGTAAATAAAAGCACAACAACATAAATATTATATACTAACCAACATATATAAGAAATAAAACATGACAAATTTTAAATAAGAAAAATATATATAAAAGCATAACATATATTTAGAAAGAACAGTAAAACCCATAAACATGTAATTCAACATATATTTAAACATATAAATGATGCATGATATTCAATTTTGACACATATATAAAGAAAATATGCATTTGAAAGTAAATTATAAAAGTTTAAGATATTGCATAACATATAAAACATGACATAGCAATTAATTCTAAAGTAAAAGCAAATATTGTATAATAATAAAAACATAAGTTTTAAAAATATATGTATAATATAAACAATTAATAAGCAGAATGACCATATATAAAAAAATGTGATATTTAATAATATAATATATAATAAAAATATATTTATAAGAATAATAATTATATGAAAATATAAAACATATTGGTATATAAAATATCAAATGTGTAAAAGAATTTATATTTATAATAAAATAATTATATAATATATATATAAGTATAAGTTTAGAATAATATGAAATAAGTAATTAATGATGAAATATACGTATTATACAAATTATAATATTATAATATCTTCAAAATGTATAATAATAGAATATGAGTAAAGTAATTATTAACATATAAATAAAGATACGTATATAATACAAGTTAAAGCCTTTAATGATAATAATATATAGATAAAAATATATAATGGTATAAAAAACATGATATAAAATAATTATAATTTATAATATGAAAGTGTATATATGTAAAAATAATATATAATATATATAAAAATTAATAAATATATAATACAAGTAAAAATATAATAATTATATATAAATAATAATGTAAAATAATATAAAGATATAAAGATATATAAACATTATGTGATAAAAATATACTATAATAAATAATAAGTAATGATATATGTTAAAATATATATTAATATGATAATTGAAAGATATGAAGTAATATAATATAATAAAATATAAGTAAATAATTATAAGATACATAATACGATATTCCTATTAAAATATAATAGTATATGTATAAAGTTTAAAATAAATAGGTTATAAATAGATTAAAAGGGATAAAAGGGACTAAATTGAACATAAATAAAAGTCGGTGGCTAATTTAATAAGAAAATAACGAGATCGAGACCTAATTGAAACGGCCATTAAAACCCTAGGGACTCATCGGAAATTTTCCTTGTCACTAAACGGCATCGTTTTAATCCGGACTTAAAACAGATTACTACAAGGACTAAATTAAAACTGAAACAAAATATCAGGGCTAAATCATTAATAAAACAAAACAAAATTGTAAACATAAAAAGGTGGAGGGACTAATTGGGTAATTAACCCAATCTTCAAAAACACGCGAATCCTCCCCGGGTAATTGGGTCAACGCGCGGATCCTGGGGCCTTAAAACGTCGTCGTTTTAAGCTTATCAGACTAAGCTAAAACGGGACCGTTTTGAAAGGGCTATATAAGCCAAATTTTAAGCTTAAAAATAATTTTTGCACCGGTCTAAAAAAAAACCTAAAACGCTCTGCAGACAGGAAGAGAGGTCCCTGCTCGCCTCCGATTCTGATCAGAAGCTTGCTTGCACGCTACCACGCGCCACAGACACAGTAGTATGAAGGTTCAAAAACCTTCGTCCTTCCACAGGTAACCTCTCTTCTTTTAAACGTTACTGTTTTTTTTAAAACAAGAACGATTCATATATTCATAAAAGAGAAAAGAAAATAAAGTATGGAAAGTAATCACCTTCTGAAATATTATTGCAAATGTTTGGTGTACAATGCTTTTGTGGTGTGTTTTTCTCTATCTCTATGTGTATTAGCGTCCTCCTTTTTACAGATTTGAGAAAAGGCTTTATAGCCTTGATTTACTGCCTATTTTGGAAAGAAATCGAAAGATTTCTTTCCAAACTCTATTCTAATTTATTTACTGCAATCTTACTTTGATTTCTTTCCTTTTCTTGCAGGTGATCGCGATGATCTCGGTGATTCAAGGGCTGCTGGCGTTGATGGGGCCTAAAGTCCGGTGGTGGGGATTCGTGGTGACAGTGAGGCACTGATTATGGAGGCAGAGCCTTGAATGGTGGCCTCGATTCGGGAGCTAGACAGACGCTCCCTGAACCTTCTAGAATCAGTGGCGGCTCGAAGAGAGGGAGAGCTAGGGTTTCTAACCCTATCTGAAAGTCATTTGGGCCCCTACTATTTGGGCCCTCGGGTTTGGGTCTGCTGTAGGTTAAGTTTGGGTTTGTAAGTTATTTGGGTTAGGGTAATGGGTCTAAGGTATTTGGGCTCATGAGGTCTTGAGGCCTGTGTATTGTAAATGGACTGTTTAAACATTTATTTATTTTTGTATTTCCGTTTTGGTTTTAAGGCCCGGTCAAATTTGGGCTATTACAGCTGCCTCTCTTTGCTCATTGCTGTATGACAGGAATCGAGCAAAGACTCATAGAAAGACCAAATTTGACTGGTCTTATCAAATCATGGTCTTCAATCTGCTTCTTGTAAACTTGTGACTGTCATGTTGATATCTTTGATCTGCTCTCCGCCGAACACAGAGATGCCAAATCTGCTTCTTTGATTTATTCTTTGACAATACAGAAATGCCAAATCATCTTAGATTTGCTTTAGCGTAAGCACGTGAAAGCTAAATCAGCTATGATTTCTATTTGCTCCTTGTAAGCACAATGATGCCAAATCATCTTGGATCTGCTTCAGTCTAATCATCTGAAGGTTAGATCTGCTATGTGTCTGCTCTCCGTCAAATATGGAGACGCCAAACTTCGATTTGTTCTCTAACAATACAAAGATGCCAAATCATCTTAGATTTTCTTCATCGTAAGCACGTGAAAGCCAAATCAGCTATGTCTTCGATTTGTTCCTTGTAAGCACAAGGATGCCAAATCATCTTGGATCTACTTCAGTATAAACATCTGAAAGCCAGATCTGCTATGTGTCTGCTCTCCGTCAAATATGGAGACGCCAAACTTCGATTTTTTCTCTGACAATACAGAGATGCCAAATCATCTTAGATTTGCTTCAGCGTAAGCACGTGAAAGCCAAATCAGTTATGTCTTTGATTTGTTTCTTATAAGCACCAGGATGCCAAATCATCTTGGATCTACTTCAGCATAAACATCTGAAGGTGAGATCTGCTATGTGTCTGCCCTCCGTCGAATATGGAGACTCCAAACTTTGATTTGTTCTCTGACAATATAGAGATGCCAAATTATCTTAGATTTGCTTCAACGTAAACACATGAAAGCCAAATCAGCTATGTCTTCGATTTGCTCCTTGTAAGTACAAGGATGCCAAACCATCTTGGATCTGCTTCAATACAAGCATCTGAAGGCCAGATCTGTTATGCCGTGGCCTATTACCCCACTGCTTAGGGGATTAAGGCTCGTCGTCTTTGATAACCTGTAGAATGGTTATGCCTGATAATTAGGATGCTATGATCAAAGTGAGTTGAATGTTCCTAATGTTATGATGCAAAATTTTGTGAACATGACCCCTATCCTAGATGTCACCAATCATTCCTCCATTTGTCTTTTCTTTTCTCAAAGTATTATTCTTGCTCAGCCTGTAGGCCTATACCCTTCCTCCAATGCTACAATCCACTGAGGATGTCTGTAAGATAATCTTTCCTTGGAATTGAATCGTTGGCTTTTGTACATTTTCCTTTTGGATTGGAAGAAAGAAATTCCTCGAGTTCCTTCATCCTTTACTTACGTGAATTTCTCGAACAATTGTCCTGTTTTAGTTTCTTGTATTATCTAGAAATTCCAGAGTAATGCGCAAAACTTTGTTTGTGAACATATTTAGTTCATCTATCATTATTTCAATGCAACATACTTAAAGAACAATGGAAGAAGAATAAACTTTTAAGAATAATTGGATTTGAATGAATTATCGAAAAGATACAAAGGAAATCAATCTGAAAGCCTATCTTTAAGAAGAAATAAAATATAAAGATAGTGGACAGGCTAAAAATTAGATGCCTTAGATATCGCCGCTTGAGCGCTTATACATCAACTCCACGAAGTCTTTCTTGAGTTCAACATGTGTTTAAAAGATCCAAAGTACTTTGTTGATGCCCCAAAATGCAACGTGCTTCGCTCTTTGTTGAATTAGATATAGCAAGATTACCTATGCCCTTCAAAACTTGAGCTGCCCTTTCGGGTTTTCAACTCAAAACCTCTTTGGTCACAAGGTGCCCTTTGCGGGTTTTTCACCTTGGCCTCTCCATTTTTTTTTTTTGAAATCTCAAGGCGCCCTTTGCGGGTTTTTACCTTGGATTCTCTTTCTTTAGACAAAGTATTTTTTGACCGAGTCTGAGTTCACTGGATTGGGTAAACTTTTCCCATCCATTTCCGTTAAGATCAATGCACCACCAGAGAAAACTTTCTTCAAGACGTACGGCCGCTCCCAATTTGGCATCCATTTCCCTCTGAAATCTTTCTGAATAGGAAAAATATTTTTTAGCACAAGGTCCCCCTTATGAAACTCTCTTGGTCAAACTTTCTTATCATAAGCTCGTATCATTCGCTTCTGATACATTTGACCATGTCAAATGGCTCTTAGCCTCTTTTTCTCAATCAAGTTCAACTGGTAATATCGGGATTGAACCCATTCAGCTTCATCTAACCTTATCTCCATCAAAATTTGAAGAGAACGTATTTCTACTTCAATAGGTAACACTGCTTCCATAAACCAATGAGAATGGGGTTGCCCAAGTAGAGGTTCTGACAGATGTTCGATAGGCCAGGAGTGCAAACGGTAACTTCTCATGCCAATCTCTATAGGTCTCAGTCATCTTCCCCACTATTTTCTTAATGTTCTTGTTGGCGGCCTCCACTGCCCCATTCATTTTTGGACGATAAGGAGAAGAATTGTGATGCTTGATCTTGAACTGGTCGTAAACCTCTGCTATTGTTTTGTTGTTCAAGTTCAATGCATTGTCAGATATGATCCTTTCAGGCATTCCATACTGACAAATGATCTCTTTCTTTAAGAACCGACTCACAGTTGACTTAGTAACATTCGCATAAGAAGCGGTCTCTACCCATTTTGTAAAGTAGTCAATTACCATGAAGATAGACCGATGTCCATTCGAAGCTTTCAGTGATATTGGTCCAATGACATCCATGTCCCACATGGAGAAGGGCCATGGAGAGGTCATAATATGCAAAGGTGAATGTGGTACATGAATTTTGTCCCCATAAATCTGACACTTATGGCATTTCTTGGTATAGTTGATACAGTCCCCTTCCATAGTGGCCCAATAATAGTTAAACCTCATGATTTGCCTTGCTATCGTGAACCCATTTGCATGCATCCCACATACACCTTCATGAACTTCTTCTAAAATCAGCTTAGCTTCTACAGCATCAACACATCTCAAAAGCACTTGGTCTTTCCTTCTCTTGTACAGGATATCCCCATCCAAGATATAGTCGCAAGCCAACCTTCTCAAAGTTCGTTTGTCATTTTCATTGGCCTATTCAGGGTATTTACGATCTCTTACATATCGTAATATATCCTGATACCAAGGGTTATCATTCTTTTCTTCCTTCTCAATGTTGTAACAATGAGTTGGAGCCTCGTAGACGCTCATTTGAATTGGTCTCATCTCTTCCTCTTTATTTGCCTTAATCATTAAGGCCAAGGTTGCTAAAGCATCAGCCATCTGATTTTCGTCTCGTGGGAGATAATTGAAGGTGATGTCATCAAACTCTTCAAGTAACCCCAAAACTACCTTTCGATAATTGATCAATTTAGGATCCCTTGTTTCCTATTCACCTCTAAGCTAATAAATTACCAATGCAGAATCTCCATATACTTCTAGGGTTTTTATACCTTGCTCTATAGCTGCTTGAAGTCCCATGATGCATGCTTCATACTCAGCCATATTGTTTGTGCAATCAAAGTCCAACTTGCACTTGAAAGGGTAATGATCGCCATTCGGGGATACCAAGACTGCCCCAATTCTATTTCTAATTGCATTAGAAGCCCCATCAAAATTTAGCTTCCAAGAAGAATCTTCGGTCGTTACTATATACATTAACTCCTCATTTGAAAAATCAAAGTTCAATGGCTCATAATTCTCTAGAGCCCTACTGGCCAAGAAGTCTTCTACTGCACTTTTTTTAATAGCTTTCTGACTTATATAGACTATATCAAACTCTAAAAGCAAAATTTTCCATTTCGCCATTCTCCCATTTAGAGCTGTTGACTCCATCATGTATTTCAATGGATCAAGCTTTGAGATGAGCCAAGTAGTGTGGTATAGCATGTACTGTCTTAATCTCCGAGTTGTCCAAATCAGCGTGCAGCATAACTTTTCAATTGGTGGATATTTCATTTCACAGTTAGTGAATTTCTTACTGAGATAATAAATTACCCTCTCTTTTTTCCCTGACTCGTCATGATGACCAAGCACACATCCCATAGAATTACTAAACACTGACAAGTAAAGTATTAACGGTTTATCTGGGCTAGGTGGAGATAATACCGGAGCATTCAACAAATACTGCTTGACCTTTTCAAAAGCATTCTGGTATTCCTCATCCCAAGTACCTTGATTGTGCTTTCTAAGGAGGCGAAAGATAGGATCACATTTCTCAGTTAGTTATGAAATGAACCGAGTGATGTAATTTAACCTTCCTAGGAATCCTCGAACTTCTTTTTGAGTTTCTAGAGGAGGCAATTCTTGTATTGCCCTGACTTTGTCTGAATCAACTTCTATTCCCTTTTCACTGACTACGAAACCCAGTAGCTTTCCCGATCGGGCTCCAAAGGTACACTTTGCTGGATTGAGCTTCAACTGGAATTTTCTCAATCTCAAGAACAATCTTCTCAAGACTTCAATGTGCTCTCTTTCTGTACGTGACTTGCCAATCATATCATCAACATAACCTCAATATCCTTATGCATCATGTCGTGGAATAAGTTTACCATGGCTCGTTGGTATGTTGCCCCTGCATTTTTTAACCCAAAAGGCATTACCTTGTAACAAAAGGTACCCCACAATGTTATGAAGGTGGTTTTATCCATGTCTTTTGGATGCATCTTTATCTAATTATATCCTGAGAAACCATCCATGAAAGAGAAAAACGAATATCCGGCTGTGTTGTCTACCAAAGTGTCGATGTACGGCAAAGGAAAGTTATCTTTTGGGCTAGCTTTATTCAAATCTCTGTAATCAACACACATTCGTACCTTCCCATCCTTCTTAGGAACAGGCACAATGTTAGCTACCCATTCGGAGTACTTTACCTCTTGCAACAATCCTGTATCAAACTGCTTCTTGACTTCATCATTTATTTTCAGAACAATATCTGGCCGCATTCTCTGCAACTTCTGTTGAACTAGCTTACAATCTTTTCTTATTGGGAGACGATGCACTACAATATTAGTATTTAGATCTGGCATATCCTGATAGGACCATACGAAGATATCCTTGAACTCACGAAGCAAATCAATCAGTCTTTGCCTTGTGTCCTCGGTAATCAGGGTTCCAATTTTCAACTCCTTCCCTTCTTCTAGGGCTACATTTTCTGTTGCCTCTTTCTCATGCGGCATAATTCATTTTTCCTCCTGTTTTACTATTCTTAACAGATCAGGAGACATATCACAATCTTGAACATCTTCAAAATCATGAGATTCCTCTAAACACATGTTTTGCTCGCAAGAGAAATCAGGAGCTGCAGTATCAGTGCTCATATCATTGATATCCAGGGACCTGTGGGGGTATGAAAGAATATACAAAGAATGAATGAATCTAAGAATGATTGTTTATGTGCTATGAATAAAAGAATAAGAATTGCCAAAATTTAACGAATATTGGTTGATAAAAATGAAACTATATTCGTTCAAATTGATAACATAGTTATGTTTTATTAAAATAATAATAGATGAACATAAGCCTATTTTCACAAACGTAATCTTACTACTCCTAGGCTCTAGAGTAACAGACATGTTTCAAAAATTACTCTGAAAAATTCCTCAAGACTACCGGAAGGTCTTCCGCAGTCTAATTGTTCAGAGAGCTCCCCGGTTCGTAAGGGCGAATGCCCTCGAGGCTTCCTTGCTCCAATCTCTCATCATGTACAGCATTAGTTTGATGACTTTCTTCCACCAGTAACCCTCCTGACTTAAAGGATTTGGATATAAGTGGGAATGTCATCGGTTCCCACTCCACTTCTCCTCCGTTCAAACGCGCCTTTCTTCTCGCTTGGCGCTTCTCAATCTCTTGCCTCTTGTGCTTATGGTTTGGCTTGAAGCCCAAACCAAAGTGATCTTTCTTCTCAATCAGTTTTGGGATTTGATCCCCTCCTTGCAACTGTCTTCCTAGTCCTTTTCCTAGCAATGCCTCTTTCCCCATCATCATTTGCAGGGCCATCCTTGTGGCTCTAGACATTTTGGGTACAGGTACCTCACTTCTTTCCAAAATGAAGGTTAAATTAATGATTTCTAAAGAGCGGAAAGAACACTCAATAGCCTCTTCATTCGCCTCGATGTAAGGGGCCTTGCTAGTGACTGCTGCTATAATGTCTTCCTCCGTATTGATGGTTATTAACCATCCATCTGTCACTAACTTTAATTTTTGGTGCAATGAGGAGGGCACCGCTCCTGCCGAGTGTATCCATGGTCTCCCCAATAAATAATTATAGGAGGGCTTGATATCCATCACCAAGAAATCAACTTCATATGTATTTGGCCCAATTTCTAATGGGATGTCAATTCGTCCCATCACTTTCCTTTCAGTTCCATCGAAGGCCCTTACCACATTGTGACATGTTTTCATATGCGAACTATCAATGGGTAATCTGTTCAATATGGATAATAAAAGGACGTTCAAAGCAGACCCATCATCAATAAGTACACTTGGAAGCGTGTATCCCTTGCATCTAGTGGTGATGTGCAAGGCCTTGGTTGACCCTATGCCCCCAGGTGGAATTTCATCATCATTGAAGTAGATGAAATTGTCAGCACTATGTTATTTACCAACCGGTCCAACTTGTTAACAGATATGTCGTGGGTGACATATGTTTTGTTAAGTACCTTCAACAATGCATCCCGATGCACCTCAGAACTCAGAAGTAGGGCTATCTTGATATCGCTGTTTGGTCGCTTACGCAATCGCCGACCACACTATACTCGCTATGCTTCAGGAACTTTAGGAACTCCTTAGCCTCTTCCTCCCTTACCGGCTCATTGATGGGTACTTCGGTCTCTTTCTCCTTCTCAACCTTGACACCTTTTATTTTTGTAGGCTCCACTCTGACGCCCCCAGTATCATAATGTTTCCCACTCCGCGTATGGGAACCTTCATTTTGCACGCCCCTAGACGCGCTGGCTATATTCTCCCCCTCAGGTACTGTTACACTGCAGTCATAGCTCCATGGCACCCTCTTGTCATCCTTGTAAGGAAAAGAAGTGGGCTTATGGATGACAACCTTGGGCCCGATTTGTGCCCCCTCTTTATTATTCCCCGGTAAAGAAATAATAATTCTTGGCCGACTAGTTCCTTGTCATTTATTTTCCAGCACACATATTTGTCTTTTGCAAGAACTACCCTAAAAAATCTGTAGCTCTTTGTTAAACATAAGGCCTTGGACCATGACCTTGAACTCCTCACAAATTTGGATCATATGACCCCCATCTCCATGGAATTCACAATAATTCTCTATTCCTCTTCTATCTTTTCCAGAGGTCAACATGCCTCTCTTCACCATCTCCTCCTATATTACCTTCATGAGTGTTTTCATCTTAGCAATATCTTCCTTGATTTTTCCTTCCATTGTTTCATCGATGGCATTCACTCTTTGATTTCCATGATCTGGTAACGGATTTTTGGTATTAGGGGTACTGTCGAATTTCACAACCCCCATCTTGATAAGCCTCTCCACGACCTTCTTAAATCCGGTGCAATTTTCAATCGAATGCCCCGGTATTCCCGCGTAATATTCGCATTTAGCATTTGCATCATACCATTTCGGGTACGGTGGCTGTAGCGGTTTCAAGTAAAATGGAGCAATGGCATGTGCATCGTATAAGCTTTGTTAAAGCTCACGATACGTCACAGGGATAGGCGTGAATTGCATCCTCTCCGAATTCTGTCTTGTACCCAATTCCGGTCTTCGAGTACTTTGTTGCTCGACCGCAGCTGCTTTGGGTTGACCAACTGTGATTGCCCTCGAGTTGAGGCTATTCATATTATTCACCTTGTTGTCTTTTCTCCTTGAGGCCGATCTTTTAGCCGCTTCCCCCTCAATTTTATCGCCCCTTACAGCATTTTCAATCATTTCTCCTGCCATAACTATATCCGCGAAACTTTTCGTGGTGCTTCCAATCATGTGAGTGATGAACGGCGCCTTCAAAGTGTTGATAAATAATATGGTGGTCTCCTTTTCTAACAGTGGTGGTTGTACTTGCATTGCCACCTCCCTCCATCGTTGTGCATATTGCCTAAAACTTTCATTAGGCTTTTTCTCCATGTTTTGAAGTGTGATCCTGTCTGGCGTCATATTAGTCACATGGTTGTACTGTTGCATGAAGGCCTGTGCAAGATCTCTCCATGAACCGATTCTTGCACGGCTCAACTGATTGTACCATCTAGCCGCTGCTCCTACTAAGCTGTCTTGAAAACAATGGATCAATAGTTGATTTTTGTTCACATACCCAGTCATTCTCCTACAAAACATTGTTATGTGTGCCTCTGGGCAAGTAGTCCCGTTGTACTTTTGAAACTCCGGTATCTTGAATTTGTGAGGAAGTACCAAGTCTGGAACCAAACTTAAGTCTTTGGCATCAATCCCATGATGATTGCCAGCGCCTTCTAAAACCCTAAACTTATCCTCCAACCACCTGCAACGATCCTTCAACTGTTTTGAGGATTCGGTTGCCATTCTTTCCTTCTCTATCAGATCCAAATCAGGAGTGATAGGGTTGATCGAGCTATCGCCTAAATTATTTCCTGACCTAGATGGGAAATTCACGGGGATTCCAGCATCAACCGGCCCATGTTAAGGTCTCACAGTGACAGATGGCCTTCTAGGAGGTGCTTCGGTTTGCAGTGGCACATGAGGCAGAGTAAAACCTGGAGGAGGACCCTCATTCTCCTCTTCAGTGATTGTCATGGGAGTTTTTCCTTTATCAGTGGCCCTTAACAGCTGAGCCATTTCAGCCATCATATTCCTCTGAGCCTCTAGCATTTGCTCTCTCATGTCATTCTGTATTTTGGCCAACTGTTCTTGCAATTGGTCTTGCATATCCTTTTGCAATTATTTGAACTTTTAATCCATACTCTTAGTTTTAGTGCGAGTGCTGTAAGGATGTGTGATTTCCAGATTTTCTTTTCTACCTCTCTAGAAGTAAACTTTAACTAATTAGTGTCTTTCTATATCTTTGCATGCATATGGTGTGGTGTAATGCAAATGCATGAATGCAAAAAGGCATCGATTCTGATTCAATTTCATTTAGAAAAAATTATTTAGAAAAAGAATATCTTTACATATAAGAGGATTACAAATACACTTTCGCCCTAGTGCCTAAAGTTTTAACTCTATCTAATAAAAGGGCTAACTCTCGTCCTATATCCGACGATGATTCATACATCAGACTTAATACATCAGCTCATATTGCCAAGTCTTGCACATATTCAGCAATCTCTTGAATCTGGGCTAAGGCTTCACCAATGACGTGAACCCTTTCTCTGACCTGTCCTCTAGACTGATGAAGCTCTCCTTTTAGATAATCTTCTCGCGCCTCGAGCTGCTCAATCCGAAGTTCACCATCATGCAATGCCACTTCCAAATCTTCAACCTTACTTTTTAGCTCTTTTAACTCGACCATAGGATCATGGTTTTGATGCCAACGAAAGGATCTTCCAAGCTCAGTTACCTTAATCTTCAACCCTTTATTCTCTTCCTCTAATGCCAAATTCTGCGACCGCATCTCTTGGAACTTCCTCTCCCAATACTCGGCTCTAGCTTTTTCCTCTTGGATCTCTTTCTGCAACTGATCTGAAGACCCTCCTACTCTCGCTCTCCTCAATGATACTTGTGCCTTTTTGTAATGCTCCTTTAGATCATCTCGATCTTCCTCAATCTTCCTCTTTTCTTTTCTCTCTTTCTCGACCTCCATCCTTTGAGCGTCGATGTCTAAGCTTAAGTACATCTTTTCTTCTTCAAGCTTTGCTATCCTCTTTTTGAGCTCCAAGTTCTTTCTCTCGAACTCTTGCTTCATAATTTCTAACTCCGAGGGTATCACCTGTAAATATTCCTCTATCGGTCGAGCTCCTTCCACGCTTGGCTTAGGGATGTTATCATTAATCCTTCTGCCTCTCCATTCAACATACTCCAAAGTCGTAGCAGGGCTAATAGCTACTCCTTTCAATCGATAAGTCTTATTCCAAGCACTAGAGATCTCACTGGCTTTCCTCTTGTAGTCAGCTCCTCTATACACGAACTCACTTTGAGCCAACCCATGAGTTGCTGGTACGAACTGCCTCAATCCAAGCTGCCTCAACATAAGCAAAGGGGCATAACCAATGGCACCCCAAATTCCCAACAGAGGAACCCAATCAAAACTGCCGCATCGATAAAGAATCTTACCAGGAATCATCCACGGAGCCCTCCACTCAACATCTTTTAACTGAAGGTTCTGAAGTAGCGCTATCTAATTCTCTTCCTGCACATCCACTTTCCTAGATGAGGCTACTATATCTTTCAACGGTGAGTAATCCTCGAAGAAGACCCGACCAACCATTTTGTCTATCAATCGGAAGTTACTATAGAACCGAGCTAAAAGTAACTAAGCACAACCAACAAACCTGCCTGCACTGGCCCTCCTACATGCATTCAAGGACTTAAATGTCTCTGCCAAGATTGCAGGAACAGAAGTGACCTGTTTACTAAGTCGATGGAAGAGATCTGTGGTTGCCTCGTCTACATATCCCAAGGCCCTGAGGAAAACCATCAATCCGTATAAGCTTAAGGCAAAAATGTCTACCCTCTTCGCCTCGTCTGGATACGTCTGGATCAGTTCTTTTAAAGCCCCCTATGGAATGCATTTATTCTCACCCTTTTCCTTGATTCTAGCCATGATCCACTGCTCACTCATCCCCGTAATGGTCATCATCTTTTTACCAAAGGTTGGGACACAAGCAACTCGAGAATAAATCCTATCACACTGAAATCTAGGACACCAAAGTAAGGCGGTTTACTGTTCCACAGTAGGCACTAAATCCACCTCCCCAAAGGTAAAACAACTGTATGGAGGGTTCCAAAACTGAGCGAGAGCTCGAAACAAGTGCTCATCAATCTGAATATCAAGTAAGTGAGGTAAATCTCCGTAATTACCGTAGAATGACTGTTTAGTCTCATTGCCCCACTGATCCCAAATCTCCTTAAGCTCATGCAGATTATTCTGTGTGACACTGATGCGAGTGTAGTCTGACAGCTCCGACATATACCCCACAACTATACTATCCCCCTTTTCTTGTTGAGTTTGCTCAGACCATCTATGGATGTTAGCGTTTCCCTCCACTCTATCAAGAAGTCCATTCTCCATAATAAAACTTCCTAACATAGAAACTGACCGTGAATCGATACCTTTGTAAATGCAAAATGACATGCAAACAAAAGAAAAGATATAGTCAGTATCACATGATATCAATAAATCTTAACGATAGTCTATAAGGGTAATATCTAAAGTTTAACTCTAACTAAGTTGGGCTCTTACAGTTTTTCTATATGAGGTTGTTTCTAAAGTTTAAGGTACCCGAACCAGCAGATTCCTCGATTCTCACCCATTATAGGCTCATTTGAATCGAGTTCAGTTCAGGTGAATACATTTCCCTATGGCTACACGGAGATGAAAATCTCACGAAACCACAGGTACAGATGTATCCCGAAAGTGATCCACTATCCTGTACGGAGGCGAAAACCTCACGAAGGCGTAGTTTCTCACTCCCACTTAAGGGTGTGACCACAACGGTCATGCAAATACAATATGTATCAGAATATAACAACACATGCAATAATACAAACGCATGTAATGCAAAGAAGATTAAATTTTAAAATTTTTAATTTCTGATATTAAGACAAGAGATAATCAATTACACTGCTTGACTCTCTTATTAGTCCCCAGCGGAGTCACCAAGCTGTCAAGACCATTTTTTAAATCGAGTTTTCGAAAATAGGAATCGACTTTAAGAAAAACGAAGACGGGAGTCGCCACCAATCTTTTTAGGTGTGATTGGATCACCTTATAAAATGTTTTGTTTTAAAACATTAATTTTGGTCTACAAAAAAAAAGAACGGGTTCGGGAGTCGGTTACGTACGGGGAAGGATTAGCACCCTCGTAACGCCCAAAAATTGGTACCTAATTAATTATCAAATGTCTTTAAGGTTGGAAATTAAAAATTTTAAGATGCAATCCTCTTTTAATATTTTTGATTTTTGAAAATTAGGGTTCACTCATCAAAGAAATCAAAATATTACGTCCAATAAGTTAGGACAGAATATTTTTAAGATATTTGACACTAAGTTAGCCTTTTTGGAAACCCTATCTCGAAACGACAAAACGCCACATCCAGTAAGTTAGGACACAACGCTTTGAAATTCCAAGACAGTTGCTCGTATTTTGAAAATTTTAAAAACTTAGAAGGGTACTTGACTATTCAAACTCAACGAGAAAAATTGCAACCCAATAAGTTAGGGCACTACTTTTCTCGAAGTTTTCAAACACCAAGCATTGCCTTTTTATTTTTGAAAACTTTGAAGTCTCGTTTTTAAAACCGATACGTATATAATACAAGTTAAAGCCTTTAATGATAATAATATATAGATAAAAAATATATAATGGTATAAAAAAACATGATATAAAATAATTATAATTTATAATATGAAAGTGTATATATGTAAAAATAATATATAATATATATAAATAATTAATAAATATATAATACAAGTAAAAATATAATAATTATATATAAATAATAATGTAAAATAATAATAATAATTTGTGAAAAATAATATAATAAATAATAATATGAAATAATATATTGTTAAAATGTAAAATAATATAAAGATATAAAGATATATAAACATTATGTGATAAAAATATACTATAATAAATAATAAGTAATGATATATGTTAAAATATATATTAATATGATAATTGAAAGATATGAAGTAATATAATATAATAAAATATAAGTAAATAATTATAATATACATAATACGTATATTCCTATTAAAATATAATAGTATATGTATAAAGTTTAAAATAAATAGGTTATAAATAGATTAAAAGGGATAAAAGGGACTAAATTGAACATAAATAAAAGTTAGTGGCTAATTTAATAAGAAAATAATTGAGATCAGACCTAATTGAAACGGCCATTAAAACCCTAGGGACTCATCGGGAAATTTTCCCTTGTCCCTAAACGGCATCGTTTTAATCCGGGACTTAAAACAGTCACTACAAGGACTAAATTAAAACTAAAACAAAATATCAGGGCTAAATCATAAATAAAACAAAACAAAATTGTAAACATAAAAAGGTGGAGGGACTAATTGGGTAATTAACCTAATCTTCAAAAACACGCGGATCCTCCTTGGGTAATCGGGTCAACGCGCGGATCCTGGGACCTTAAAACGTCGTCGTTTTAAGCTTATCAGACTAAGCTAAAACGGGACCGTTTTGAAAGGGCTATATAAGCCAAATTTTAAGCTTAAAAATCATTTTTGCACCGGTCTAAAAAAAAACCTAAAACACTCTGCAGAGGGGAAGAGAGAGGTCCCCTGCTCTGGCCTCCAGTTACAGTGCAGTGCTTGCACACGAGCCTCACGCGCCGCCGTACACGGTAGTCTGAAGGTTTAAAAACCTTCGTCCTTCCACAGGTAACCTCTCTTCTTTTAAACGTTACTATTTTTTTTTAAAACAAGAACGATTCATATATTCGTAAAAGAGAAGAAAATAAAGTATGGAAAATATTCACCTTCTGAAATATTATTGCAAATGTTTGGTGTACAATGCTTTTGTGGTGTGTTTTTCTCTATCTCTATGTGTATTAGCATCCCCCTTTTTACAGATTTGAGAAAAGGCTTTATAGCCTTGATTTACTGCCTATTTTGGAAAGAAATCTTTCGATTTCTTTCCAAACTCTGTTCTAATTTATTTACTGCAATCTTGCTTTGATTTCTTTCCTTTTCTTGCAGGTGACCGCGAGGATCTCGGTGATTCAAGGGCTGCTGGCGTTGATGGGGCCTGAAGTCCTGTGATGGGGATTTGTGGTGACAGTGAGGCACTGATTACGGAGGCAGAGCCTTGAATGGTGGCCTCGATTTGAGAGCTGGACAGACGCTCCCTGAACCTTCTAGAATTAGTGACGGCTCGAGGAGAAGGAGAGCTAGGGTTTCTAACCCTATCTGAAAGTCATTTAAGCCCCTACTATTTGGGCCCTCGGGTTTGGTTCTGCTATAGGTTAAGTTTGGGTTTGTAAGTTATTTGGGTTAGGGCAATGGGTCTAAGGTATTTGGGCTCATGAGGTCTTGAGGCCTGTGTATTGTAAATGGACTGTTTAAACATTTATTTATTTTTGTATTTCCGTTTTGGTTTTAAGGCTCGGTCAAATTTTGGCTATTACAATAATTTTTCTCATAATATATCTCTCTGATGGGGATGGAAAAGAAATACAAGATAACCCTATTTGTAACACCCCAAACCCGGCCCAGACGTTATGACCGGATCCGACATGCCACATCGAAGCGTTCAAAACATTTTATATTGTTGATCCAGAAAAACTTACTTAGTGTTTTAAAAGATAATTTCATTATAGGTTAAAGTGAATGGAAGTCATGCACCGTAGGAAACCGGAAAAGAGGTGGTGAGTCCATCTGATTTGCTTAAGTACCAAGCTCCTTCGGATCCAATCCTAGACATGCATACCGCCATTGCCACACCTTAACATAATGGATATTTCTAGGAAACCGATTTGATTAAGTCATTTTTAGGAAAAGTGATTAATTTTGGAAAATACTTTCATTGCGAAAGCTTTGCTTGTTGTCGTGTTATTTTGAAATCAATTGTTATTTTTGAAAACGCGCCCTAAAGCTATCCAATTTCAACAGTTAAAATAAGTAATACCTATCTTAGTAATACATATTAAAACCATCAAAAATAATTAAGCGGCCTTATTACATTTAAAAACCCAAAACTTCAACGTAAATAAAAGGATGTCCAGTTCACCAGAAGAAAATCAAACTTTCAGAATGGGTGGCCACTCCGAATTCCCTCACAGCTCCAAGCCCACTATGGTTAGGGATTACCTGCATGGATGAAAATAAAAGGGGTGAGTTTGGGGAAACTCAGTGTGTAAATTAACCCAATCATAGCCTATATCAGCTCAAACCACAGAAATAGAATAAGTTGGCCTTAGCCCAGAACAGAATTCAGAATAAAGCCCATAGGCCCATAACAGATCAGAACAGATATTACATGAATGCAGAAATCCCAACCCAGATTCATCCATAACACCCCTGTACCAGCCTTACACCATGTGGGGAGACTACTCGACCCACCCAACCGCTACACACCACAGAAATCGCAGCGAGGCTGCCAGATATTGTGACGAAGTCACCAGATACAGATATTGTGGCAGAGCCACCAGAACAGATATATGTGGCAGAGCCACCAGATTAGATAATCGTGGCATAACCACCAGAACAGATATATGTGGCAGAGCCACCAGATCAAATAATTGTGGCATAGCCACCAGGACGCTTCCTCCATAATATAACCCATGTCCCCATGCAACAGATATATAATCATGGCATACATCATACAGAATCAGATCGTCATGCTTTTTAGTCAAAAGTAACCCTAGGGGTATAATGGTAATTTTGCACCTAGGGGTATAACAGTAATTTTCCATACATAGGGGTATTCAAGTAATTTAACTATTCTTAAGGTTTTCATGCATATCATAGCCATTTACATACGATCAGAAACACTTACCGCATTTTCTTACCGACTTGGGCCCATTGGCCCATTATCCCTTTTTGGCCCATTAAGCCCAAAAATATCAAAATGCACGGAATCGTGCACTCTGCAGTCTTATCACTTTAGTTTACCATATACGTCAAACTATTAATCTCACGAGCATTCGTACACTCGCAAGTTCTTAAAATACCGGCTTTTCGGCTTTTGCCGATCTAGTCTATAAGAGGGTCTCAGTTACACACCTATTTGCGACGATATGCTGACGAGATCCACACACGAACCGCCTACAATTGGATTACTAACACGTTAATCTAACTATTCAAATACGAACTACGTATTAACCCCTTACAATATTCGGCCAACCACACCTACAGATCAGAGTAAGCTTATAAGAAATCAATAAGCAACTCATTAACAAATTTTTGTCAGTGTTTACCACATAATCATAATTTCACTGCAAGCTGTCTTCCTGCGCAACAGTCACTAAATCATTTATAAATGGAGCTACGAAACTCCAAATCAAGTTCCGTTAAATTTCCCTAAAAATAGACTCATATATCTTCTATTCATAAAATTTTCAGAATTTTTGGTATGACCAATCAATACCAGATTTTTCTTAAAGTTTCCCATGTTTCACTATTTGACTAATCTGACCACTCTTCATTACGAATCAAATTTCTCATTGTACAAAATTCAAAATATGTTCTCGTTTATTCCATTTGAAACTAAACTCATTAACCTTTAATTGCATAATTTATGAAGCTTCTAAATCATCTCCCACAATTTATGGTGATTTTCCAAAGTCACGTTACTGCTGCTGTCCCAAGCAGATTTATTACCAAATCACTCTTTCACACCTAACTTGCATGCTTGTTTTTTAAACATGTATATCACCAATCAATCATCACATAACTATGATTTTACTTAAGTATAATCTCCATTTCATCATTTTAAAGCACAACATGTTAGCCGATTTTTCCCCTTAGCATCTAAGGCACATGCATGCTCATTTGTTTGGCTCAACTTCTCCTATCTTCCATTTTTCATCAAAAGAACATGAAACAACAACCATTTCCTTCATTTTAATTCATGATTAAATGTTCACAACACAACTAAAAACCAAAATATGCTTCAAGAGTTAAGGTAGAATCAAGAAGAACTCATGAACATCAAGATAGAAGCAAACTACCATGAACTTACCTTCAATTTTCTTCCCCAAGTGACCGAACATTCAAGAGCTTTCTCCTCTCCTTTCTCTTCTCTAACTTTCGGCTATGATGAACAAAGATGGACAAAACTTTGTTCTTTTCACCCCTTTTTCTTTTAATAAAATTTCATATTTCATCCATTTAATTCTTTAATACAAAAGACATGAAATGCCCATCATGGAACATTTACCTAAACCATTATCATGGAACATTTACCTAACCCATTATCATGGAATATTTACCTAATCCATTATCATGGAACATTTACCTAACCCATTATCAATTTGTACCATGAATTATGGATGTCAAGTGCTCATATTGTCTACAACAGCATGATGCTGGCCACTTCATGTAAAATGGGAAGTTTGACATGCAAATCCTCCTATTTTGCACTACTATTTATTTGGCCACTACAAATTAGCCTATAGCATTTTCAAACATTTTCACATAGGTCCTATTTCATAATTTCACTCACAAATGACAAAATCAGAGCATGAAATTTTGCCAACATTCACAGAATTCCCGAAAATTGGGGCGTTACGCTATTTCTTGAGGGCCACTACCTCTTTAAATAATTGATTATTAAATCAATTTTTGGTATTTATAATTTGGCCCCTCATCAAATTATAAATACAACTTATGGTATCTACACATTATTTTCATGACATTTTAATACCTATGAAACTTATAATATAATTGATCACTTAATTTTATATCACACTTTATAATAGCATTATACATTGTATATATGTGCCCATAATTGAAAATTTTAATCCAATATTATAAAATAAAAATAAATTTCTCTCGTATAAAGATATATTTATTATGTCACATTTCTCATTGAACTTTAACATCTATTGGACAATTAATTTTTCTTTATCTAAACCCACTTTATTACTTTTCACATTTTCAATATAAATGGTATAATTTCTCATTTTGAACATCCTCTTTCTTGATTTTTTTCTTCGCCTTAATCCTCTTCCTATATAAATCCAAGTCAATTTCTCTCTACATTACAACATGTCATGAAATTTACCAAATTATTCAACAATTTTGAATAATTCTAAAAGATATTTTTAAAAACAAAATAGCTATAAACATTAACATTTTTAAATTACACATTTTGAAAAAAAATTAATTTTAAAATTTTCTCATCCAAAACAACATAATAGTGCAACATTTTCGTTGAAAATAATTAAAATAAAATAAATATGTCATTTAATCTTAAATTATTATTATAAAATATTTGATTAATAACTAAAATATATATTAACAAAACTTTAAATTCAATGATAAAAATAGTTTTAAATAAAATATATTGCTGTATATTAACTATGAATATTGATTAAATTCATTGTTACTCTACATCACACGATGTTGCTACACTATAATTTACTAATAATTTTAATTCAATATTATATATTATATTCATTTAATTGTTAAATTAATTTTAGTATGTCTATACTATATATTATAAATTATATTATTCTGTACATGATTTTAGTATGTATATTTAGTATTAAAATAGATATAATTCTTAATTTCATCCTCCTTAAGTTAGTCTTTTTACTTTAATATTACAAAACTTGATTCTCATACTTTATTAAAACTTATATGTTAGTCTAATTGGTAACTCTATTGAACCTACTATTAAGTTGTTGATTTAGGAGTTAATAGTTCAGCAATATATAGACAATGAATTAACAAAATTAATATTTCAACAATTTATATGCAATAAACTAGCAAAATTAGTAGTTAAAGTTTATGTATTTACCAACAATATCTGACTAACTTTTCAGTTATCCTAAAATATGATGAATGTAACACCCAAAATTGGGCCTAAGAGTTTTTTAGAGGTATTTTAGGGATTTTAGTTTTAGAGTGTTCAGAATTTTGCGGCATGGTATACCGGTAATGTTTTTTTACTATGGTTTTTAGAAAATTAAATCAATTTTTGCCAAAGAGTTTTAAAGACCTTCAATTTTGAAAATTGGACTGATTTGTAAAAGAGTCAAAATTGTTAGTTTTTATGAGGCAATTAGACCAGATTTTGAAATTCAACCAATAAAACCCCATTTATAGTTTTATTTTCACCTTAGTCTTCTTCTCCTCTCATACTTGTGTCGTTCATAGTTCTCCCAACTCTTCCAATCGATTTTAAATTCGAAATACTAATTCCTTTTTATTTCTATCATCTCTTAAGTTATAAATATCCATTAAATACAAAAAAAAAAAACACTCAAAATCACCATTGATTTCTCCATTGTCAAGCTTGTGAGTGTTTTGAGTTTTCGGTCAAATGCTCGATTTTTCATCAACTAAGTTAACGATTCATCTTCCCATTAGTTTTAAATGTTATTTAATCTTTAAAACCAAGTTTTTTTTCCACTAAATCGCATGTTTTAAATAAAAGTCGAAAATTAAGTCATTAATGGTTGATTTTAGGATTTTGCATAATAACATGGTTTCAAAGTGTTTTTCAACTTGTTTTAACATGATTAGGTTTCTAAACTTATTTTGACGTTTCGTTAAAGAATTATTGAGTTTTAATGAATTCTCGGAAAACAGCTATAAAACATGTCGAAAAAGTCAATACTATGAATTAAGTATTTTATTGTAGTTTAAAGGTTGGGAATTAGTCATAGGTGAATTATAATATGAATGGAATTGGTTTTAGGCGAAAAGATTGAGCATAGGCCGAGATATTTGAGTTTTAAGTTGGCTATGTTAAAGGTTTCGGTTACATGAGAACTTTGTTTAGGCTTATGTTTTTTATTACTTGTGGTAAGCCCTTGACTGATTTTTGAATGTATTGTTGTGTGAATTTATTGTGTTGAAGTTTCGGACTCGCTAGGACCATCTACGAGCTAGGAAAGTATAGATTGAGCTTTTGACTTCTCGACAAAAACGTGTTGGTGAGTGTTTGGAATAATTGCTTGTGGACATGATTCAATGTGTTACTTGAGAATTTAGCAATAGCCTAAACCCCAACTTTAAATTCTGAGTGTAAGCTTTCTTACACCTATGTTATCTTGTGAACTATATACTTATGTGCTTGTGAATATGTGAATTGAGATGATATGCTATAACATGTGATATGTGGTTATGATAACTGTTGTGAAAGTACAAATGTGTACATGTTATGTATATGTTAAATGTTAGTGACAGTGTTTTGCTAAAGATGCAAATATGTAGTGATAGTGTACAGATAATCGGTAAGTGATATGTGTTTGATTTCAGATATTTTGGCCTTGTGATCTTGAAACCGTTGGATATAGTTGGCATGTCATAGAATTGTAAGTACTCACCTATATATATAGTGATTTTGGGCATTGAAGCCTTGCGACATGTTGGAGGGATAAGAGAATGTGAGCTAAGCTCCATTCAACAGGACATGTGAGGGGAAATAAAGAAAGTTTTAGCTTTATGCTTCACTTTTGGGACATGTTTGACTCTATGAGTCTATGTGGTATGTTGGAGATCCGTGTATCCGATGAGTAATGATATACCTCACTTTTATGTTTCATAGCTCAAGTGTCAAATTATCTTAAATTATGAATATGTGTGTATAGTGATATGTGTTTATTTGACATGTGACTATTATGCAATTTATCTATGAACATGTTTTTGAGTATTGCGACATATGCTTGAATGTTATGTGATTATATAAGTATTGTGATATGTGCTTGACCGTTATGTAATTATATGAGTATTTTGATATATGCTTAGATGTTATGTGATTATATGTGTAATGTGATATATGCTTAAAAGTGGATATGTTTACCATGTAAAAGAACTAGAAAATAATGCTCGAGTAAGTATAATATGACACTGGGGTTGAAACTATTAAGGTTATGCTATATAGTTGTTTCATTGATGCTTGATGAATTGTTTGCACGGTAGTTGTCTAGGCATTCACTTAGCTTGTTAAGCTCACCCACTCCCTTCTTAAACCATTGTAGATTAGCAGTCTGCCGGTGTGAGCGGCGTGGTTTCCAATGGGTGATCCAAGCAAGTTCATTTCCATTTTACCGTAGGTGTTATTGTTATTTGTTTACATTTTGGGAATAAGGCAATGTGGTAGACTTTTAATGATATTTGTCATGATGTTTTGGAAGTTCCATAGCTTAATTGCTCTTAGGATTTTGAGAATTGAATCGTATTATGTCGATTATCATTTGAACTTATTTTTTTTTATGTTTGAGACTACTATTACGCCCGTTTTGATGTTTATTTGATGATAATTTGATAGCATGATGAATAGGTACAAGTTAGAATGACTTATATACTTATATATGTAAAATTTTTCTGGCCTGAAGAAGAGGTATCGATATTCATGCTGTAAAAACGATACCTTTGTGATTTTGAAATGTGCAAGAAGTCAGAATTGTAAATTGGTACTGATACCCTATCACGAGTATCGATACTCAGAGTAGAAATATCAATAATTTGGTAGAGGTATCGATAATTTTTAAGGTTTAGGTTTTTAAGAAAGAAACAGTAAGCAGTTTTGGTATCGATTTTCCAAGCGGTATCGATACCTATGTAGTCAGTTTTGAGATTTTTGCTAAATGGATCTTATACATGTTTAATTATTATTATAAGTTTATTTAAAGTATGTTTAGCATGTTTTAATGATGGTTGATATATGTTCGACTAAAAATTTATAAGAACACTAATTAAGATGATGATTTCTTAATACTGTGACAATTTATTATGAGTATGACATGAGACGGTGGTGTGGATCTTTATATTCGAGCTTGGCGATCAGGCCAAGTATAAGGTGTTACAATGATTAACCCCAAGTTGTGGCTTATTGACCAGATGTTTACCTCCCCCAGTAATAACCTAGGTTTGAATAATAGTTATACCAAAAAAATATGATGATCAATTTTTGAATTTTTGTAAAATAAAGGAATGAAATTCATAATTAAACAAAAAAATTAAAACTTAGGTAACTTAAATTTTAGTTTATGAATAAAGCAAATATTTAAGATAATTAAATTTTTATTCACAAATTAATAATCTTACACGACATTAACAAGTAAAATAAAAACAAATTATGCAACGAATCAAATAAACCTAATTAACAAATTATGAACAAGAACATATATGCAGAAATTATGATAACTAATGGTTCTCTTTATGTTTGAAATTTAGAATCAATAGTATTGTTCTTTTCATCTTTCTAACTAGTGATTATACATGCATACATACATTGTTGGATAATATGTAATTTTATAAAAATCAAAGCCACAATCAAACTGGCTAAATCACCGACTTTTAGTTTAACTAAATTATTGCAATTCAATTATAAAAAAATGAAATTTTTATAAACTTCTTGAATATTCAAAAATAAAATTAAAAAATAAGGGAAAATAACATATAAATAATAAAAATATAAACATTCATTTTATAAATTATAGCAACAAAATTAAATATTCAATCTAAACCCATTTCAATCAAATTTTAATCATGTCCATAGATTTTGAATATATTATTTTAAATTTAATATTTTTTTTTGTTATTTTTGGTGAATTTCTTTTATTAAAGTTTAAACATGAATAACTTAGTGTATCTTTTAATGATTGCATTATAGTATTATATATTTAATTTTATATAAATTACATTTATAGAAAATATATATTATAAAGTGTAAAAGCAGTCGGGCTCGGCCTTTAACATTGAAACCTAAGCTTGACTTGTCTTAAACGGACCTAGTTCTGTTTTCAAGCTCATTTTTTAGGTCTTATACTTTTATCTAAGCTCTCCCATATTTTAAGTGTACTTTTGAGTTTGGACAAGTAATCTAACATTTAAACAAGTTTATCTCCAAATTTTTTTGTAAAAAGCACATAATTAGCAACTAAAATTTGGCAAACATGTCAAAATATAATATATTATATGTGAATTTATATTTTAGAAATAATAAATATATAAGTTTTACTTTTTGAGAAACAATAATATTTAAAAAAGGTGATAGATTTTTTTTTAATAACTAGAAGTTTTTTTTAACAAAAAGGACCCGAAGGCCACCACCTCAAATTAATAAACATTAGAAAGTACAAGCCCATGGATATTGCTTGGTTACTCCATGTTAAAAGAGAAGATACAACATTTACCAATAGCAAGCTTATAAAGGCCATCGGCCACCCTATTACTCGAACGAGTGACCCACTCAGTCTTAAATTCGATAAAGAAATCTAACAAACCAAAAAAATCCTTCACCCAAAAACCAAATAGAGAAATATCCTCACAACGAAACTTAAACCGATTAACCTAATCATCTAATAACTAGAAGTTACATGAATAATAATGGGTAGTTTAGTTTTTTACAAAACAAACAAATAATTTTAATTGAAATGGATATTTTAGTTTTGACAAAAACAAATGAATAATTTTAATTGAAAAAATATTTTTTCTCTTATAATTGTTTTTTACATCATGTTTTATTCAATTTTTATCACTAATGTCAATTAAAAAATGAAGTTTAATAAATTACATTTTTATTGAAAAGTCTTTTATGTTAAATAAATGTAAACTGTATAGATAGTTACCTAATTATAATTTTTTTTATTTTAGACACTCAAAATAAAAAGTTTACAATTTAAGCACTCATGTTATATAATTCGATCATTTTGGTCACTCCCATTAAAATCACAAATGGCAAGCTGACATGGCAGTTAAAAATGGTATAATAACAAATTAGCCCTCAACTTTTACATATTATTCGATTTAGTCATAATTTTAAAAAATTAACCCTCAAAATTTACAAATAGTTTCAATTTGATCCTAATTTTAAAAATTTCAAAGAAATAGATAAAAACAGATAAATATTTTCAAAAATAATAATAAATTTAATTTTATATTAATATTTATATTCATATTAAATAAATATAATTATATTATTAAATAAAATAAAAGAATGGCATGCTATTCTTTTTCATTCCTAAACATGTGTGTATGTATACATATTACTCGACTTTGGATCATATCTACTCTTTTTGACACAATGCCTAGAATTATCTATAATCCCTCTCCAACCCATAAATAAGAGGATAATGCACTTCAGCGCACTCGAACCCACATCTTCTTACATTGGTAACAATGTCCATGCCAATGAAGCTAAGACTCAACCGACAACAATATTTGTTATTTGTATATATTTTTAAATTTTATTATTTTTTAAAAATATTTATGTATTTTATATATTTCTTTGAATTTTTAGAATTAGGAGCAAATTGAGACCATTTGTAAATTTTGAGGGTTAATTTTTTTAAATTATGACTAAATTGATGTAATATGTAAAAGTTGAGGGCTAAATTTGTTATTAGTAATTTTTTTAACTGTCACGTCAGCTTGTTGTTTGAGATTTTAACGGGAGTGACCAAAATGACCGAACTATGTAACGTGAGTGCTTAAATTACAAACTTTTTTTTATTTTTGGTGCCTAAAATAAAAATTTTTAATAATTGAGTGACTTTATGAAATTTACCCTTTAATTAATTATAAAAAAACATGTTCAGGACAAATCATTTTATATTAATTACATTATGGGGAAGTGTATTTATATTAATTATATTATAGAAAAATATGTTTACATTCATTACATAATGAGAGAAAAATTGGTGTGAAAACTATAAATTAGGTTAAAGGTGTATAGACATCTTTAAAATTAATTAAGTTTTTCTATGAAAAATACATTCAATTAAGTCCTAACTTTTAGATTGCATCAACCAAGCTCTTTGACTAACATTTTTTGTCTTTGACTATTATAGTGCTGATATGGCCATTAATGACACCGATGTGATCCTCTACATCAGTGACAAATGTTGATGTGAATCATATCAACAAAATAAAAGGTTCAAATTTTTAAAAAATAATAAATTATTTAAAAATTTTACAAGAATAAATATCAGCAAATAGTTATCCATGTTAAATAATTATGTGGATCTTAAATTTTATTAATAAAAATATCCATGTAATTTTATAAGCTTTGGATAAATTTTAAACAAAAATGTTTTGGGCACATAACATTTCCCTTAATAAAATTATTAAAAATTCAAATAACTATATTATAAATATAAAATTGACCATATATATCTATCTTTAAACGTAGTGGAGCTAGTGATTTATGCTAATCTATTAAAGACACAAGAAAATTTTAAACTTATCGGTCAACAATTATGTTTTGTTGTGCATGACTTTCTATTTTATTTTATTTAGATCTGTTTAGATAATAAAATTTTCTTGTAATTATAAAGGATTGTAATTTTTAGGCGTATTTGAGACATAATGTAATTATATTATAATTTCTTATGTCATGTTTAATAGTACAATTGTAATTACAGAGTTACATAATTTATATTTTTTAAAATATTAATTACTATAAAAATTATTAGTATGATAAAAATAATTTCTAAACAAGTAATAAAAATTAAAATCAAATAATCATATGTAATATATCTATAAAAAGTAGTTGATAATACGATTACTAATAAAAGAAAAATAAAAATAAACATCATATGCAATTTTATCTAATTGTTCTAGTGTATCCTCTTTAATATTTAATATATGCTAATTATCATCATTTGTTGGTCTTTGATCAAGATCATTATCATTTGGATTTTAATCTGCATCATTAAAATTATCAAGATCTCTTTCTTTATGTATTCTTTGAAGTATGAATCATTTCAATTCCACTTACGATTCAACCTTGTTTTTTTTATGCTATACTAAAGTGATGCTGTTAATATGAGAAATATTTTTTAAAATAACAGATGTCTTTTTTAACCATATTTAGAAGTCTTGAATGTCTAAAATTAAAGAGTTCATGAGCTATCTATGGTGCTTGTATCTAACACCATACTCTCAAATAGTATCATGCCCCATGATATGGTGCAAGAAAACTTTTTCTATTTACATGAATAACAAAATAGAGAATAGATTCATGGGCCCCTACTTTATAATATAATGAAAGACATGCTTGATAGAAAGATTAGATCACGTAAAGTTAACGAATGAGATGGGTTCATTAACAATTCACAGATGAAAAAATGACAAAAAAGAAAGCATTCACTCCCCTTCTATATCTTACATCTATAGTAGTTTTGCCCTGGTGGATCTCTCTCTCATTTAATAAAAGTTTGAAATCTTGGATTACTAGTTTGTGGAATACTAGGCCATTCGAAACTTTTTTTTAATGATATTCAAGAAAAGAGTATTCTAGAATAATTACACTCAATTAAGACCCATCAATTACAATAGTTATTTAAGCATGCCACCTTTGTGTAATTATAAACAATTACAACCAAATCAAAGTATTAGATGATTTGCTAAATACTACATAATAAAAAATTAAACGTAGGTAGAAAATATATATATATATATATATATATTTAAGAAAATAGAAAACAAAACAAAAATACAAGTAAAATGGTAAAAGTAAGAAGGATTGAATTTCGGGTATGAAATTGAGGCTCTAATGTTTTAGCATGGGGACTAACAATTATACATGAGTTTATTTATCTAGTTTTATATATATATATATAATAAAGAAGGCCACCAAGTGCCTTTAATTTAAAAAGTTTTTACAAAAGAATTATCGAACTTATCTTCTAACAAAAGTTTCCTAACATGAAAAGTAAGAAAATCAATAATTGTAAGCTCAGAATCCCCTCTCCGACAAGTTTTAGCTATCCAATTAGCAACCACATTCCTTTCTTTTTGAATGAACTGGAACTTCACCATTTGAAAGCACCTCTTAACTGCAGTAATCTTTCGTACCAATGTCATTGTTGTACATCAGTAGCCACCAACTTGAGCCTTAGAAAGAATTCGGGTTTTCAACCCGTGACCCGGATAGATCCCACTTGAAGACTAAGTGTAAGGCGAATCACGAGAGGACAGTGAGGCGGGTTCGTAGATATAGCTCGCAAGGAGAGCTCACGGACACGACTCGTAAAAGGGGGTCAGCGAGCACAGGTCGTAGATCAAGCTCGCAGGAACCCAGGGAAGGCCACGGTCTCAGTTCACACGCACTTAAGGAGATGTAGAAAAGAACGCGTGCTCCGCAGGCCACCTAAACATGTGTCCAACTGGTACGGAGCCCGCTCAGGATATCAATCCCAGAAACAGAATGGACCGCGTGCTTCGTAAACATGTGTCCAGTAGGCCTATAGTTCACAGAGAATTTCAGTACTAGGGACAGAGAATGTTAGTACCTGAGGCAATAGAATCAAGACAAAGTAGTAGGACCCTGCTATAAGCTGTAATAGTACCTGTAACCACATGTATAAATACCCCAACGTTCCTATCAATAAGACACAGAAAGATATTACTCAACAATTGGTGTAGTAAGCGTGGACAGACTTCCAACCATCAGATTTTTTTGAGTTTGATTAAGTTTCTTCATTTCTAGAAACAAATGGCTCACCCTAGTAAAAATACCCCTATCAACTCATCATCAAGACAGGCTAAAGCGTTAGGTTTTGGTGCCCAACACAACGAAACATATTTGTTCACCGGATGGTCGTTAGCAAACCGAAAAACTTTAACAATGCAGTTTATTGGAGAGCTTCCATTCCTTTGGATTTGAACCCACACCCTTTTAGACCAGAACCTAAATCTGGCGCCTTAAACCATTTGACCAAACACCTAAGAGATATAGCACATCAAAGCTATCTTTTTCCTAAAATCCTCCAAGACCCGAAGTTGTTCCTTGATCGTACTAGCCACTTGATCTTGGCACTCCTGGATAATTTTATTTGTTTTGGCTGTGTGCTCTACTGTAAGCATGTTGAACTCAGCTTGCAAAGCTTCTTTGCTTTCCCTTTCAGCAACCTCCTCACGCTCTAACCACTCTGATTTAGTATTTAGGATTGCCAAAAACTCTATAAGATCTTCATTTTGCTTGATGATAATCTTATTTTCCTCCATCATCTTACGGTGCTGCTCGTGAACTCTCGCCAACTCCACCTTAGTATCCATAATTTCTTCTGACGGGCTTCCTCATACCTCAATCCAATCATCTTGTCCTTAGAAAGGAAGAATTACAGAGAGGAGAACAGGCTTGATGTTGAGGATAGTTGTGCGTTGCTTGGTCTAGCAGCCTCCGGCATTGAAGTTTGCCATCCGAGAGCTGCGACATCAGGGTTATAAAGGTACCCCGGTGCACTCAAGTCCCCATGCCCGTCGGACAAAATATTTTTAATTTTAATTAAATATTAAATTTTATTATTATTCAAATTAATATTCGAATTATATAATAATAATTTTTTAATATTCTAAAAAATAAATAAAAAATAAAAATTTATAAATTTAATATTAATATATAAATTGCATAAAATTAAAATAAAATAAAGTAGGAAATTACTAAAAAAATGAATACATAAACTAAATACAATAATAGATAAAACGAGATGCAACGGTGTTTCTCTAACGACGGGCATAAAAGGAGAAACACAAGCAATTGACGAGGGGTATCCTCATCAACAGTGATCAACGAACTAGTAGGGGGAGCAAATGGTAAGCTCACTAGTAGAAAATTGGAAGGACTCGAGGCTCTAGCAACAATAGTAACAACCCCAACAGAATCTACTCTTATTTTACTGTGATGCTCTAGTTGTACGCTCCTCCTCACTCACAAAACCAATACGCACAGCCCTCACGTGGTTTTACTCTTCTTGCGTGCCCCACTGATCAATTAATCAATATCCATAGCCTTGTTGAGCTCACGAGATATGCTATCAGTCCCACTTGAAGTGTCCTTGGAGCCCTGATCGATTCCTGTATCAACAATAACCTGTGATCAGTGGGAGCAATTAACAAATTAATATCTGACCCAACAGCACCCATTGTGCAAACTCAACAAGAGCAAACGGATGAAGCTTCATCTGGAAGAAGTGATAGCATAAGTTAAATGGCTTTGATATATAACTAGTAGTATCTGACCCAACTGACTGAAAGAGTCATGAGGCCAAGTAACAACCTCAAACAATGCACTGACTGACTGAGCAACCTCCTGATTGTTACCAAGCCTCCATCCATTATGGCTAAAACCCTCCAAACAATATCTAAAGACATTTCTCGTTGTGATGAAAGTCTCCAAAATCAACATGCAACCAACGCAAAGCCTTCGAAACTGGGCAACAGCTTCATCTGTGGTAAGGCTTCATTGAAATGCCCACATGTCCTCACTAGGTGAGAACTATTTTATGGGAAACTCGAAGTCCTTACCAATCTTATTGCAAACTCGAACGTACTTTCCCTGAGTCAAGTGAAGGTTGGAATAGTGGTTTCGAATGATTGTTTGCACATTCTTGTGAGGAGAGTAGTAGAACCCCGAAAAATTCTCCAAATCATGTCCTTTCAACTGGTACAAATGGTGGGAAACAGCGAGCATAGGCACCTCATAGCGCTAACTACAATTAAGGAAGTACGCCATAGCGAGCCACTAGGAAAAGCTCGAGAGTTGGCCAGGAGAAATATTGTAGTCATCCAGAAGGCTGTAGAAGAAAAGGGTGCAATGGTAAATAAAACCTAATCTCAAGTGCATGCATCGAGAATAGGAAGCTATCTTCGGTGGTCTCACACAGTCGATGTGACCCTTCCGAAAAAGAGAACTCATAGACAAAGTTACGGAGTTTTATTCCCTGCACCCCCAGAACTCGTTCCAGCTCCTCCAGTTTAGTGGTGCCAATATAGGATTTCTCCATCACTAGAATCGGAGACGGTAGTGTAACAGCTCAATTTTGGGCCTAGTCAAAATAGTGGTTTCGGGACCACAAATCTGAAGAGAAAAAAATTATTTTTATTATATTTTTATGGTATACAATCTCATGGAATGATTTTGTGAAAATTTAGTTAAAAAATTTTGACGTTTGGGCACTCAATTTAGTCAAAAGGACTAAATTGTAAAAAATACAAAACTTGAGTTCTAGAAGCTAAAGGTGTCTAATTGCTATGAAATTTTAAATTGGAGGTCCTTAAATGGTAATTAGACCATTGGTTAATTTTTTGGACAAAAATGGACATGAAATAGGTGAAATAGAATATTTTTAAGTTAGCGGCATTTTGGTTATTTAGTAATTAAAATGAATTAAAAACAAAATAATAACCAAAATTTCTTGTCCATCTTCTTCTTTGGCTGAATTTTACATGAATAAACCATGGCTAGGGTCTCCAAGCTTCCAAGCTCGATTGTAAGTCCGTTCTTGCCCCATTTTTAATGATTTTTATGTTTTTGAAATCCTCATAACAAGATCTACCTATTTCTACCATTTATTTGAGTTATGATAAAGGTATAGGGTTTGAACCATGTTATAAATTTGTGAATTTTGATGTTTAATGGTAGATTATGCATGTTTATGTTTGGAGAAACAACTTTTGCTAAGTGATTTTCGGTGAAAATGCTTAAAAGGACTAAATTGTAAAAGTTATAAAATATGTAGTAAACGTGTGTTTTAGTGGAAAGCATGGGCAGTTATAGTTATAAAAAGGATTCAGCTAGGCTTAAAGAACAAAGAAATTGAATAAAAATCATTTTACAAGCCTAAGGGAAAAAGTGTAAATATGTCAAAGTTTAGGGGCAAAAACATAATTTTTCCATAATATGATTTTTGGGTCACAATGAATAATGTGACTAATAAATAAGCTAAATGTGATATTTTAGATAAAGGAAAATGAGGTTTGGACCTAGAACGGAGGAAAAACGAGTATTTGACGGTTAGGTTTTTTTCACCATTTTTGGTATAGAGGTAAGTTCGTATGTTTAATAAGCATTTAATTGTACATGTATAAATTTTAATTGATATAATTGCGATAAATGCTTTATTATTAAAATGAAATGAGAATGCTATGAAGTACAGTAATACGGAAATGACCATGAGATTTTATGATACACTATGCAATGATATGATCTAAAATATGTCTATGATACTTGATGACATTGTGATGAGCTGTAATTTCATGTTTAAATGTGGTTATTTTTATTGTTATCATTATGAATAATTATGAGATTAATCATTATCATGAGTTATATGATTGGTCCTCTGGACAAGTTCATCGAAGACGTGTAATTAAGGAAATCCTGTTTGAACCTTAGGAATAGTTTAGGATACAAGTGACATGTCACTAGGAACTATGTGATCAGAGCTCATGAGTTGTGGTCTGAGTTCATGATATATGTGACACATGTTATGGCGTTCCGGGTGCTGGTCTTGTATGTTCTATCGGTGGCTGGATAGTCCGGCATGTGTTGCAAATACCTGACAGCTTGTGTGAGCAGCCCGTGTAGCTACATCCTGGCCGACAGCTTGTGTGAGCAGACCCGTGAGTAGCTCGAAAGCGATCAACATGTGATATGTGATATGAGGTAGCGTTGGCTATATATGGGGCACTTAGGTGCTATATTTCGATGTATCCGATGGAATTCCAAGTGTTCAACGGGTGTTTCAAATAAAAGTTCAATAGGTAAATTATCGAGAAACTTGATGGAAAACCCAAGGGGTAAGTCAATGAGAAGAATAAGTATATGGTTATGTTATGAGATAGTACAGGTATGTACTTAAAACTCATGAGCATTAAGCTTGGTATGTGGTAAGAATGCAAATGAATGAGTGATGCCTATGAGAATGATTTCTATGATGATCATGTGTAAGGTTTTTAGGCAAAATTGAATTGAGACACAATGTGTTTATTCTTTTAATGTTGTGATTCAATGAATAATGAAATGAGAGAAAGACCGGCATAAAAGCCTAATAAAAATGGATATAAAAGTATGGATAGTTAAGAGTTTTGGACCATTTAAGGATGTTAAGCTATATGAATTGGGAAATATGAATATACATAATTAATATGCACTTTTATTATGAATGCTGAACTGATTTGTCAAATGTTGAAGTGTTTTATTATGAGAGTTTAAGTTTGCTTGACTAATGTCAAGACAGGATAAATTTATGTTTATAGATTAAAAGATAGGTTTTGCAATTGATTAATGTGTAACCACGAGAACATATCGATGAAATTGGTAAATGCATGTAAATGATTCGCTTATTATTTTCGTACGGACTTATTAAGCTATAAAGCTTACCCCCTTTTTTTCCCACCTTTTATAGTTTTATTCAACTAGCTCGGGTTGGAGATCGTCAGAGATTCTATCACACTATCAAGCTATCATTTGGGGTATAAGTTAATGTAAGTATGTTAAGTCTATGGCATGTATAGGGACTTAGTCATTTTGTATATGTGTTATTATGATATGGCCAAATGTATTGGCTTGTAATGAATAAGGATTTGATTTGGTATGTAGCCATATAAATTTGCTTATATTGGCTAATGGGTTGCATGCATATTAATTACTCATATGCCTATGCCATTGTCATTGTGTGATGTGGTTTATAATGGTATGTTAATGAAAGTTAGTATAAGGGAATCATGAAAGAGTAAAATTAGCATTAAAATAGTTTTGGACAGCAGCAGTAGAACAATTTTGAAAAATCACCAAAAATTGTGGAAATCAAATTAGAGGTTGAATAAAATATTAAATTAAATATTATTGAGTCTAGTTTTACATAGAAGAAATGGTGTAAGCAAAATATTTTCATTTTATGAGATATTTGAATTTTTGTGAGACAAGGTCAGAATGATTTCAAGTTCCCCTGTTCTGACTTTGGAAAATCATTAAAAATTGTATAAAAATACTTGTGAGCTTAAATTATATTTTTAATTTCTTAATGAGTCTAATTTCAAGATAAGCAAACGGGAACTGTAACACCCTGATTTTGGGCCTAGTCAGAACAGTGGTTTTGGGACCACAAATCCGACGATGAAAAATTTATTTTTTATTATATTTTTATGGTCTACAATTTCAGGAAAATTTCGTTCGAAAATTTTGACGTTCGGGCACTTGATTTAGTCAAAAGGACTAAATCGTAAAAAGTGCAAAAGTTGAGTTCTACATAGTAGAGGTGTCCAATTGTTATGAAATTTTAAATTGAGGGTCCTTAAATGGTAATTAGACCAGTGGTTAATTTCTGGACAAAAATAGACATGAAATGGGTGTAATAAAATATTTTTAAGTTAGGGGTATTTTGGTAAACTAATAATTAAAAGAATTAAAAAAGGGAAATAAGCCAAATTAGCTATCATCTTCTTCATTCAACCGTTTCTACCAGTAGCAGCCATGGTTAAGGTTTGTTCAAACTCCCAAGCTCCATTGTAAGTGCTCCCTAGCCCCATTTTTAAAGTTCTTTACATTTTTGAAATCCCGATAACTTGGTTAAGCTTATTCTAGCAATAATTTAACCTAGGGTTTATATTTGGAAAAATACCCATAGCTGAAATGTGTTTATTTTGATGTTTTATGGTAGAATATAAAGCTTTAAATTGTGTTAAACAACTTTTACTAAGCGATTTTACGTGAAAACGAGTAAAACAACATAATCAGTAAAAATACATAATGTTCATAAGTACATGTTAGAGTGCGAATTTGATGTTGCTATAGAAAGGAAAAATGATCAACATGTCATAAAACATAAAGAAATAGGATGAAGTTTAATTTACGAGCCTAGGGCCAAAAACATAATTTTTACAAAGTTTAGGGGCAAAAATTGTAATTTTTCTAAAATATGATTTTGGGTTAATTTGAATAATGTGAGTCCTAATTAGGCTATATTTGAAATGATAGATCAAGGAAAAATCAAAATTAGGGCTAAAATAAAAAAAATCAGGTTGTGGACAAAATGGTAAAAATGGCAATTTTCGCATACGAGGTAAGTTCATATGATTTTTAATAATGCAATGTGTAATTTAATGTTATTGCCTTGATATTAAATGAGATGTAAGTTCATGTGTAAATGTAGTAACATAATTTTTATTTTAAGTAATTTAATGTTATTTATATGATATGATGATTATTATCATGAAATATTATGCTTTGTGGATTATTATTTAGTAATATGCAAATTATGTGAGCTACTTGATAAATATGAAATGCTATCAAGTATCGGTTCCGACATTCCGTGGAAGACGAGAAAGATGTGTGATCGAGGAAAATCTCGTTTGAACCTTAGGAATAGATTAGAATACAAGTGACATGTCACTAGGATATTTGAGTTTCGAACTCGTTGAGTTGAGTCTGAGTTCGTGAGATGTAACTAGGCATTCGAACTCGTTGAGTTGAGTCCGAGTTCACTTATGGATGCGAACACCCAAGCTCGTTGAGTTGAGTCTGAGTTCATTTATGGGTGGGTTACATGGTAGCTTGGCTACACATATAATCCGCAGGCTATTGAGTTTGTCTAGCTGTGGGCATGGCACTTATGTGCATGCATTTCGTGTATCCGATTATATTCCGACTGTTCAACGGGTAATTTGGCGAAGTATTCATTGATGATCCCAATGAGATAAGCCATTGGTGAGTATGTCTTTGAGTTATGTTACAAGTTGTATAGGTATGTACACTAAACTTATGTGTGATGCCTTGACATGTGATGATCTATGATGTATATAGTATTTGGTGAATAATAGTAATGAATGAGTAAATTTAGCCTTGGCAGTTTTGGATTACTGCAGTGGTGCAACTTTGGAAATTCAGCATAAATTCTAGAAATTGAATTATGGGCTGAATAAAATATGAGGTTAAAGCCCATGAGTCTAGTTTCACATAGAAGAAACGGTATATGCAATCGAAATTTATATTATGAGATATTTAAATTGTTGTGAGATAGAGTCTGAATGAATTCGTCATCCCCTATTTCTATTTGAGAAAATCATTAAAAATTGTATAAATATAATTATGGGTTGTAATTTATATTATTAAAATCATTAATGAGTCTATGCTCTAGAAAAATAGATGAGAGCATTATCTGAATTATGTACTATGAGAAAAATAATTTCTAGTGAAGAGAGGTCAGAACTATTGGATAGAAAAATAGGGGAAACTTTAATGAATAAACTATACTAGTTGGCTAAACCAAAAATTCTAGAAATTTTATGGGAGAAATGTATATGAGTCTAGTTTCAAAAAAAATTAATAAAACTTAATTTGGAGTCTCGTAGCTCTAGATATAAATGAATTAGTAACTATAACTCGGTAAAATAGCTTAACCTGAACAAGAGTAAATTGTACAATTATGATGTTTTACCTTAAAAAAAACAAAACATGTGGGTAATTGCTTATTAACTTCATATGGACTTACTAAGCGTAAAGCTTACCCCTCCTCTCTACTTCTTCAGTTTTGGTAGGTCGGCTTGGGGTTGGAGATCGTCGGAGGCAAAATCACACTATCAAGCTATCATTTTGGGGAGAATTAATTCAAATATTAGAAATATCAAGTGAGTGACATGTATAGGAAGTTGGTTTGTGATATGTATTATTATTATGACTTTGACCATACGTATCGGTCTGCATTGAGTTATCATATATGATCATGAGATGTGGTCCTTATCCATTATGGTTTGTAAGTTTAATTAATCATGCCATGTCCTATGTTTTGATGTGATGATATAGTTAGCTTTGTTTGTTATGCATGATTGGTAATACTTCAGGTAAGTTAAATGTAGGCCAGTGGATCATGAATTAAATCGAAATGAGTAATGTTGCCTTGAATATGGATGTTTAATAGACAAATTGGTAACTACATTATGATGGTATAAAATGAGAATAAGATTTAGCATGTGTAGTTCTAGTTAATGTAAGAATGTATATTATATACAAGATGGTAAGCAAATATGTTTAAAGTGAATGACATGTTATTGCATGATTATGGATGTGTAAGTGCTCATTTATGCCACATTATATATCTTTAAATATGAGTCTATGCATGTGTTCGAAAATTTTTGAATTAAATGAAATTTTATGGCCTGGTTTTTGTCTATGTGTATGGTTAAGTCTGGTAATGCCTCGTACCTTGTTCTAGCCTTGGATAAGGGTAAGGGGTGTTACAGGAACATCATCTGAACCCCGTACTAAAAGATAATCAATTTTTAGTGAAGAAAAGTCGAAACTGTCAAACAGTAGAATAGGGATGAATTTGAAGAATCAACTGTACTTATTGGCTAAACCATAAATTCTAAAAATTTTATGATAGGAAGATATTTGAGTCTAGTTTTGGAAAAATCAAGTGGATCTTAATTTAGATTTTTGTAGCTCAAGACATAAATAATTTAGTGACCATGACTTAAGTGGATAATTTTGTTATGAACAGTAAATAATTGTTTTGATCTGTTTAAGCCTTGATTATGGTTATGTTGGTAGCTTAATTGTGTCATCTTAAGTTCCATTGAAAGTGTGTATGTGAGTGTGTAAATGAAGGTGGCAAATGGCTTGGTAAATAGCCATTTCCTTGCCCACACAGGCAGAGACACAGACATGTGTCTCAGCCGTATGAAGGACACGGCCCTAAGACACAGGCGTGTGACTTGGTCGTGTGACCCCAAATTGTGCATGACATCATAAACAGAGAGTTACACGGGCTGAGGACACGGGCGTATCCTAAGCCACACGGGCGTGTGTGTGACCACACGGCCTACCCACATGGGTGTGTGACTCTCCAAAGTAGGAAAATTTTCTAAGTGTAGTAAAAGTTCCAAAAGTTTTCGGTTTTAAGGGACGATATGCATGTGATTGGATGAATTTGATTTGGACCAAATTTTATGGCCCAATTTGTATGAATGTTTATGTTTAAGTCCGGTAACGCCTCGAACCCTGTCCCAGCGTCAGATACGAGTAAGGGGTGTTACAGGTAGTTCCCGTGATAGACGGACTGGGGTGATGCGGTTACCAGTTTGTCTCATCCATACCATACTATTGATAAAAGAAAACAAAAACATAAACCCAATAACAAGTGTTTTTGGGAATTACCTTTGTCTTAGATTTTTGAAAATGCTAACTATGAAAATTTAGAGCACTGAAGATCCTCTTTTTAAAGAAGGATTTTCTTTCTTGCTTCTTGACGGTTCACATGACCAAGGAAGATTGACAACCCAGAGGCGAGTAGATAGAAAAGCTTCAACTCTTAACGGTCAAATACACATACTCGATACTTGCACGTGCACATGGCAAAACAACCATTGTGTATCACAGCACACAAGATGCCCAGCAAGCTGCATTTAAGTTTGACACGATGGACTTAAGGTGCGCCACTTTATAACACCCCTTAGGCCTACTAGGGGGACTAGATTGTTGTTTATCAGTAGCCATCGACTCGAGCCCTAGAAAGGATTCGGGTTTCTGACTTGTGACCCAGATAGATCTTACTCGAAGACTAAGTGTAAGGCAAATCATAAGAAGTGTAATACCCCATACCCGAGACCTATGTCGGGACAGGATACGAGGCGTTACCACACTTATTCACATGCATACAATCATATCGATGTCATTAAGACTTGATCAAATTTAAAACTTTTTCGAACTTTGTTTAAACTCCTTAATATGGGCCTACGAGGCCCCAAACATCCATTGGAAACCATTCGGGACCAACTTGGGTCCTTTAACTAACTTTAGAAAAATAACTCTTGAAACAGGGCACACGCCTGTGTGAAAGGGCAACACGCCCGTGTGATCATTATAACACGATCGTGCTGATGGCCCGTATAACACACATGACCTAAGCATCTAGGGGCACGCTCGTGTTACATGTCCGTGTGAATTAAATTCTAAATTCAAACCTACAGGGGTTTTCACATAGCCTGACACACTCCCGTGTCTATGGCTCGTGTCCCTCACACGACCATGAGATGCCCGTGTCCTAGCCCGTGTCTAAAAACCTTTGACATTCTGTTTCTGATATCAACGTCCAATTTAGGGCACACGCCCGTGGCCAGAGGCCGTGTCCTCCACACAGCTGAGACACACGGCCGTGTCTCTGCCCGTGTGTTTACTACCATGCATACTGACTTGCAAATTTTACGTGCAGGGGACACACAACCAAGCAACACACCCATTAGACACACACCCATGTATCTACCCGTGTTTACAAAATAAGGCTATTTACCAAGCCTTTTTGCCACCCTTACTTGCACTAACCTACATAACATCTAACATAACAATAGAAGGTCTAATCAGCCACACAAGGCATTATCTCATTCATGCAATTTACTCATGCATGAAAATATTATCATTTGCATATATCAATAACAAACATTAGCCATTATCCAAGGCTTTAGACAAAATGAAGGGATTCATCCCAAGCCAACACATTTGGCCAAATTAACATTGACATAAAACTCAAAAGTCTAAGCCCTATACATGCCATATTCAAAATAATAAAGCGAACTATATCAAGTGCTTTGATTGATAGTGTAATTGATGCCTCAGATGTCCGATGATCCTCAAGCTAATTAGGCGGCATTATAAGAAAATGGAAAGGAGAGGGAGTAAGATTAAAGCTTAGTAAGTTGCATGCAAATAAATATAACAACAACTTTACCATTCATCATCATGCTCATAATACAAAAGTAGGCATAAGCACAACTTACTCATCACTATCCAATACAATTCACATAGCATATATTGAGCTCACATCTCATGCATTTCAAATAGATACATGTACCACTCATAACATGGTTATAATTTAGAATTCTATCGGATATTCACTAAGCCTCAAACATAAGGTATAATGCTGATGCCATGTCCCAGACATGGTCTTACATTGACACCTCTCGTAGCCGACGCATGTCTCAAACATGTCTTACACTGGCTTACATCTCGAGGCCGATGCATGTCCCAGACATATCTTACACTAGCTCTAGTCTCAATGCTGATGCCATGTCCCAGACATGGTCTTACACTGGCTTTCATAATGTGGCTGATGCATGTCCCAGACATGTCTTACACTGGCACACAAATAACCCGAATATCATGGAATGAATATCCGATATATTTCTTAAGGTTCAAACGAGAGTTCCACTATCTCAATATTCAACATACATAATCATTTCCACAAACAAGCAATTTATGCTATATCAATTCAAACACATATAATAACAATGTAGTTGTATTATTTACATACAGCTTACCTCGGATTACAGAATGTAGACGACTAGTTCAGCTTAGTCCACTTGTTTTGCTTTTCCCCGGTCTAGACTCGGATTTCGTAATTCTTGATCTAAAATGATAGAAATTCATTCATTTCATCAGCATATTAATCTAGACACTTGAAAATTCATAATTGGGAAAAATAACCATTTTGCCCCTGGACTTTCACAAAATAACCATTTTACCTCTGGGTCCGAAAATCGATTTTTATTAAATTGTCTCACTAACCAAGCCTAGCCGAATAATTTTTATACTAGAAGCAGCCCACAATTCTCATTATTTCACACATTTATCACCTATTTTACAACTTATGTAAAATGGTCATTAGTTAGGGTTTCCATGAAAACTACTTCACAAAAGTTGTTTATTTCACAATATTTTCTTCCATAAAATTTCTAAAAACAACATGAACACTCTCATGGTAAAACCTAGACTTTCAACCATTTTGTAAAATAGTCCCCTTATTTGAAAGCTCATGCTACAAGGGTTCTAAAAGTACAAAAATCATCAAGAAAAACCATCAAGATCACTTACTTGTAGAGAGACTAAGTGGCTAAAATTTCAAGCTTCAAAAACCCCTCTAATGGTTACTATTTTCGGTGGAAAAATGGAGAAGAAAGATGACCCTTTTGATTTTATTTTAATATTCAATTTGCTAATGTCATCAATTACCAACCCTAGTCATCTTTTGACTTTTTGACTCCTCATGTCTCTATGGCCGGCTAGCTTGTCTTTTAAGGGTTTAATTTCCCTTTAAAAACCCTTAATTTAAGTGCTCTAGGTATTTGACACCCTCAGCTATCAAAATAGGACTTTTGCACTTTATGCGATTTAGTCTTTTTTCACAATTAAGCATAAAATCACTAAAATTAATTCACCAAAATTTTCATACTTTCATATAATCATGCCATAACACATAAAATAATATTAAAAATAATTTCTGTCCTCGGATTAGTGATCCCAAAACCACTGTTCTGACAGGCCCAAAATTGGGTTGTTACAATTCTGCCCCCTTAGAGATTTTCGTCCCCAAAAATCTTACCGGTGAATAGATTCGGGTATTGGTCTCTCATGGTCTCCTCGGGTTCCCATGTGGCTTCTTCAACTCCATGTCTATGCCATAATACTTTAACAAGTGCAATACTCTTATTCCTCAATTATTTTATTTCCCGAGATAAAATCTTAACCAGCTCTTTGCCATAAGTCATGTCTGAGCTAATCTCAACCACTGTCGGGGAGATCACATGCAAGGGGTTCGAACGGTAGAAACGTAACATAGACACATAGAATACATTGTGTATCTTTTCTAACTCTGATGGCAATGCTAATCGGTATGTTACCTGTTCAATTCTCTCAGTCACCTTATAAATAAACCGTGGACTTAATTTGCCTTTCCTTCCGAATCGGAGAAGCTTCTTCCATGGGGATACTTTCAAAAACACTTTATCCCCGACTTGAAACATGATCTCTTTCTGTTTCAAATCCGTGTAGGATTTCTGTCTATTCGAAGTGGCCTTCAAATAGTCGCGAATCACCTTAACTTTCTCTTCGGTCTCTTTAACTAAGTCAACCCCGTGTATCTGATTCTCTCTCAGCTCGGTCCAATACAAGGGTGTTCGACACTTATGCCCATACAAAGCCTCATAAGGCGCCATTTTCAGACTTGACTGATAATTGTTGATATAAGCCAATTCAACTAGCGGTAAATACTTTTCCCAACTGTCTTGGAACCGGAGAACACAACACCGCAACATGTCTTCTAAGGTCTGAATCACCTTTTCTGATTGACCGTAAGTTTGGGGGTGAAAAGCCATGCTAAAATTCAGTTTCGTCCCCAATGCTTCTTGCAACTTCCTCCAAAACCGTGAGGTAAACGTCGGATCTCTATCCGAAATAATCGACAAGGGCATTCCATGAAGTCTCACGATCTCAAAAACATATAGATCAACCAATTTCTCAAAGGAATAATCAGTACGCACTGGTATAAAATGTGCCAACGTAGTAAGCCTATCAACAACTACCCAAACTGAATCCTTTTTCCTTAGTGTCAAAGGTAATCTTGACACAAAATCCATGGTTACTTAGTCTCACTTCCACTCAAGAACCATCACCGGCTGAAGTAAACTTGAGGGGACTTGGTGTTCGGCCTTCACTTGTTGACAAACTAGACATTTAGAAACAAACTCAGAAATGTCTTTTTTTATCCCCGACCTCGAGTACATTTTTTTCAAGTCGTTATACTTTTTTACACTACTCGGATGGATAGACAAGCAACTACTGTGTGCCTCTCGTAAAATCCTCTAAATAAGTTCATTATCCTTGGGTACACAAACTCTATCTTGGTACGTCAAGCATCCGTCAGTACTAATCTGAATGTAACAGCCCGATTTAGGGCCAAAATGGAACAGTGGTTTCGAAACCACGAATCCGAGGTTAAAAAAAATATTATTTTGATTAAGTTTTAGTGTTTATATTATGATTGCATAATCTGTGGGTTGAAACAGATGAATCAAATAAATTGCCTATGGTGATATCGTGTATGTCTACTCAGAAATACATGAGGAAAGGGTGTGAAGCTTATCTTGCGTATGTAATGAATACTGAGATGTCTGAATTGAAGCTTGAATCAGTGCCGATAGTCTGTGAATTTCTAGATGTATTCCCAGAGGAATTGCCAGGTTGCCTCTAGACAGAGAGATAGAGTTTGCTATTGATTTATTACCGGGGACTGTACCAATCTCGATTACTCTATATAGAATGGCTCCGACTGAATTAAAAGAATTAAAGGCTCGGTTGCAAGAGTTAACAGACAAGGGATTCGTGAGACCGAGTTTCTCTCCCTGGGGTGCTCCTGTATTGTTTGTAAAGAAGAAGAATGGCTCAATGAGACTTTGCATTGATTACCGTCAGCTCAATAAGGTGACTATAAAGAACAAGCACCCATTACCGAGGATTGATGATTTATTCGATCAGTTAAAGGGGGCAACAGTGTTTTCAAAGATCGATTTGAGGTCCGGTTACTACCAGTTGAGAGTTAAGGAGTCGGATGTGCCGAAAACTGCGTTTAGGACAAAGTATGGACATTATGAGTTTCTTGTGATGCATTTTGGCTTAACAAATGCTCCAGCTATATTTATGAACTTGATGAATCGAATCTTTCGGCCATATTTGGATAAGTTTGTAGTAATGTTCATAGATGACATTCTAATTTATTCTCGGGACGAGTCTGAGCATGCCGAACACTTGAGAACCATATTGCAGATCTTGAGAGAAAAAAAACTATTTGCTAAGTTTAGTAAAAGTGAGTTCTGGCTTCGTGAAGTCGGATTCTTAGGGTATATAGTCTCAGGTGATGGTATTCAGGTGGATCCGAGCAAAATTTCCGCGATCGTTGACTGGAAACCGCCAAAGAATGTATCCGAGGTTAAAAGCTTTTTAGGCTTAGCCGGGTATTATAGACGTTTTGTCGAGGGATTTTCAATGATTGCCTCTCCTATGACTAAATTGCTGCAAAAGAATGTTAAGTTTGAATGGACTGATAAATGTCAACAGATTTTTGAAAAGCTGAAAGCACGATTGACTGAAGCACCAATTTTAGTACAACCCGAGCCAGGGAAGGAGTTCGTAATTTATAGTGATGCATCATTGACAGGCCTTGGATGTGTACTGATGCAAGAGGGTAATGTGGTAGCTTATGCCTCCAGACAGTTAAAGCCGCATGAGAAGAATTATCCTACACATGATTTGGAATTGGCCGCTATTGTCTTTGCCTTGAAGATCTGGCGACATTATTTGTATGGTGAAAAATGCCGAATTTTTACTGATCACAAAAGTTTGAAGTATTTGATGAATCAAAAGGATTTGAATCTGCGACAACGGAGATGGCTTGAATTATTGAAGGATTATGAGCTAGTGATTGATTGTCATCCGGGAAAAGCAAATGTAGTTGCTGACGCCTTGAGTAGAAAATCTCTTTTTACTTTGAGAGCCATGAATACGGGGTTAGCATTGTCTGATGATGGGTCAATCTTAGCAGAGATGAGGGCTAAACTGTTATTTCTCCAGTTGATTTGTGATGCTCAAAAGAACGATAGTGAGTTGTGAACCAAGAGAACTCAGTGTGAATCAGGTTACGACTCAGATTTTCGAGTTGGACCAGATGACTGTTTGATGTTTCGAGACAGGATATGTGTACCAAAAAATGATGAATTGATTCAAAAAATATTACATGAAGCACATAGTGGCTGTTTGTCAGTTCACCCTGGTAGCACAAAAATGTATAATGATTTAAAGAAGTTATATTGGTGGCCAGGCATGAAAAGGGACATTTCTGAATTTGTAACTAAGTGTTTGATTTATCAACAAGTAAAAGCTGAGCATCAAGTGCCTTCAGGATTACTCCAACCGGTAATGGTGCCTGAGTGGAAATGGGATAGGATTACCATGGATTTTGTAACCGGTTTGCCACTGACTCCTAGAAAGAAGGATGTTGTCTGGGTAGTAGTTGATAGGTTAACAAAGTCGGCTCACTTTATATCGGTACGTACCGATTACTCACTTGATAAATTAGCTGAATTATATATTGCTGAAATTGTGAGGTTGCACGGGGTACCTATGTCTATAATATCAGATAGAGATCCGAGGTTTACCTCGAGATTCTGGAAAAAGTTACAAGAAGCTTTAGGCACAAAATTGAACTTTAGTACCGCGTTTCATTCACAAACGATGGTCAGTTGGAAAGAGTAATCCAAGTACTCGAAGATATGCTTAGATGCTGTGTTTTAGAATTTGAAGGCAGTTGGGAGAAATATCTACCTTTGGTTGAATTTGCCTACAATAGCTTTTCAATGAGTATCTGAGATGGCACCATACGAAGCCTTGTATGGTCACAAGTGTCAGACTCCTTTATATTGGACCGACCTTAGTGAGAAACAGATTCACGGAGTTGATCTAGTTAAAGAAACCGAAGAGAAAGTAAAAGTAATTCGGGATTGCTTGAAAGCTGCTTCAGATCGACAAAAGTCATATGCAGATTTAAAAAGAAAAGAGATTGAATTTCAGGTGGGTTATAAAGTGTTCTTGAAGGTGTCACTATGGAAAAAGATTCTGAGATTTGGCCGAAAAGGCAAGTTGAGTCCCCGTTTTATTGGGCCGTACGAGATTATTGAGAGGATTGGACCAGTGGCATATCGGTTGGCATTACTGGCAGAATTAGAAAGAATTCATAACGTGTTTCATGTATCAATGTTGCGACGTTATCGTTCTGATCCTTCACATGTGATTTCTCCAACAGAAATTGAGATTCGTTCGGACTTGACCTATGAGGAGGAACCGATTAAGATTTTGGCTCGAGAAGCAAAACAGTTGAGAAAAAAAAAGTATAGCTTTAGTGAAAGTGTTATGGCAAAGACATGGAGTAGAATAAGCTATGTGGGAACCGGAGGAAGCCATGAGAAAATAGTACCCAAACCTTTTTACCGGTAAGATTTTCAGGGACGAAAATCCCTAAAGGGGGGAGTTGTAATAGTCCAATTTAGGGCCAAAACAGAACAGTGGTTTTGAAAGCACGAATCCGAGGTTAAAAAAAATATTATTTTGATTAAGTTTTAGTGTTTATATTATGATTGCATAATCGTGTGAAAATTTCGTTGCGAAATTTTATCGATTGGGTGTTTAATTTGACGTTTAGGACTAAATTGAAATAGGTGAAAAATGTGTGTTCTAGTTCATAAAGTACTTGATTGAAATGGGGGTTTTAATTAGAGGTCCTTAAGTGGCAATTAGACCATTATACTTTATATGGACAAAAGTTTGGACATGGAAGGAATTTTTAGAAAGTTTAGTAGTAAGGGCATTTTGGTCATTTGCATAATAAATGAAATAAAATGGGAAAAATAACACAAAAATTTGTTCATCCTCATTTAACTTGGCCGAAACTTGCATGTTCTCCATAGCTAGGGTTTGTTTCAAGCTTTCAAGCTCAATAATCAAGAAAGGCGTGGAATCGACCTCGAACGGGGGAAGGAAAAAGTTTTGGACTAAATTGCAAAATTTCTATATTTTGCACCGAGGTAAGTTTGTATGTAAATAATACATTAACTTCATTTACATTTTTTTGTATTTCAGCCTATTTTATATATTTTAGTTGATTTTGAATCATAAATCGACTATTAGAAGAATGAAAATAAGTAATAGTGAGAGAAATCCCGGTTGAACTTTCGGAAATATTGAATAATATAGATGAAATGTAGCTAGGTCACATGTATGGTGCTGAGTGCACATCATGTGTACAAGAGAGCTACGAGATACTATGTAGTAGCTAGGTCACATGTGTGATACGGGATGTATCCCATGTAGACAAGAGAGCTACGGGAGAGGATAAATGTAGCTAGGTCGCATGTGTGATTCCAAGTGAAGGACACCATGTAGACAAGAGAGCTACGAGATAAATTGGCTAGGTCACATGGGTGGTATTAAGTGTTCACCATGTGTACAAGAGAGCCGAATTATATGAAATATGATGGTGGAGCTGTGTGCTGAAACCACTAAGTATCGAGGATTGATCCGAATTGTTCAACGGGATGATTTTATAGTGACATTGTAATCATGAGCCTACACTTTTTATGTATGAAATGTGGTGAAAGTGAATTATGATATATAGGCTAAATGAGGTAAATACAAAGAAAGTGTGAAAGAGTGAATTAGCAATAATACTGTTTTGGACAGTTGCAGTGACGTGAATTTGAAAAATCACCAAAAATAGTATGAATTTAATTAGAGGCTGAATGAGATATGAATTTAAAGCTTAATGAGTCTATTTTCATGTAAAAGAAACATATCAAGTAAAGGAACTCTATAATTTTAGATATTTATATTTGTGTGTGATTTGCTCAGAATGACTATGTGATCCCCTATTCTAAATTTGAAAAATCATTAAAAATTGTACAAAACTAATTAAGAAATATAGTTTATATGTATAGATTCCTTATTAAGTATAGTTTTAAATGAAATAGATTTCATGGCTATTTGAATTGTTTACTAGGAGAAATTCAATTCGTAGTGAATAGAGGTCAGATCAGTCGAGCTGCATAACAGGGGAAACTTTAACTAATAAACTGTACTAAATTGACTGGACCAAAAATTCTAGAAAAAAAATTAGTAAAAATTAATATGAGTCTAGTTTCAGGAAAATTTTACGGATTTGAATTTCGAGTTTTGTAACTCGAGTTATGATTTATTTAGTGAGTATGATGCAGTATGGACAGCTTGATCAAAGTGGAGTAAATGGTGAAATTAAAATTAGATACACTTGAGTTATTGTGTAAACATATTAGATTCTTATTCATTATTTACATACTTGCTTACTAAGCTATAAGCTTACCCTCTTTTCTCTCTTTTGTCTTATAGTGTCGTCCAGCATGCACAGGAGTCAAGGATCGTTGAAGATTTGCCTGCACTATCAATATTTTTGGGTATTTGAACTAAACATTTTGAATTATGGCATGTATAGTAGTTGTCTAGGTTTTAAAATATTAAGTATAGTATTTGACCGATTATTTTGTACGAAGCCTTTGAAATTGGCTATTATTATTAAAGGCATATGTTATAATGATTCATGATCTAATTGTATATATTTTTGTCTTGGTTTTATTTAATGGTATGTACTATGATTCGGTAATACCTCGTACCCTGTTCCGGCGATGGATACGGGTAAAGGGTGTTACACTGAAAATCTGATTCAACACCCGGCTCATATTGAGTTCTCTTGGCTTGCAATTCACTGTCGTTATTTTGAGCTTTACAAATTTCTTAGAGAAACATCGGTCCAGCCTTTAATTCTGCTAGAACCGAACTATCCTCTGATAAGGCCAATTGGGCATTCATTTCTCTTAAAGCAAATAAGGATTTTCTACTCAATGCATTGGTGACCACGTTCACCTTTCCCGGATGGTAGTCGATAATCAACTCATAATCCTTTATCAACTCTAACCACCACCGTTGTCGTAAATTCAGCTCCCTTTGAGTTATCAAATACTTTAAACTCTTATGGTCAGTAAATACTCGGCATCTCTCGTCATATAAATGGTGCCTCCAAATATTCAATGCAAACACAATGGCAGCCAACTCTAAATCATGCGTCAGATAGTTTCTCTCGTGTGGCTTTAGTTGTCTTGAGGCATAGGCTATTACCTTGCCTTCTTGTATAAGCACGCACCCCAATCCTTTCAAGGAGGCGTCACTATACACCACGAATTCTTTTTCTGATTCCAGTTGTACTAAAACTGGAGCTTCGGTCAGCGAAGCCTTTAATTTCTCAAAACTCTATTGGCATTTCTTTGACTATTCGAACTTGACATCCTTTTGTAACAACCTTGTCATCGGAGTGACTATCATAGAGAATCCATTCATAAATCTTTTGTAGTATCCAACCAAACCCAGAATGCTTCGAACCTCTGTCACATTACTCGGCGGTTTCCACTCAACGATAGCCGAGATCTTACTCGAGTGAACTCTGATCCTGTCACCCGACACAATGTGTCCCAAGAATCTGACCTCTCGTAGCCAAAATTCACTCTTAGTGACCTTTGCGTATAACTGCTTATCTCTCAAGGTTTGTAGAACCGTTCTCAAATGCTCCGCGTGTTCACTCTCATCACGTGAGTAAATCAGTATGTCATCGATAAAGACAACTATGAACTTATCTAAGTACGGTTGAAAAATACGATTCATTAAGTCCATAAAAATTTCTAGGGCATTTGTTAAGCCAAAGGGCATGACGAGGAACTCAAAGTAGCCATACCTCGTCCAAAAAGCAGTGTTCGGTACATCTTGCTCCTTAACCCTTAACTGGTAGTTGCCTAACGTTTTGTCTATCTTAGAAAATACGGTGGCTCCCTTCAACTGATCGAACAGATCATCAATTCTTGGCAAGGGAAACTTGTTCTTCACAGTCACCTTATTGAGCTGTCTGTAATCTATACATAACCTCATTGACCTGTCTTTCTTCTTCACAAAAAGTACCGAAGCACCCCACGGGGAAAAAATTGATTTCGGAAAACCCTTGTCAGTTAACTCTTGTAGTTGAAATTTCAACTTTTTCAACTCCGTAGGAGCCATCCTATACAGAGCAATCGAGATGGGTGTCGTACCGGGACTAGCTCGATTCCAAACTTAACTTCCCTAACTGGAGGCAATTCGAGTAATTCCTCCTGAAACACGTCCGTAAACTCACATACCATTGGTACCAATTCAATCTTCAACTCAGACATTTGAGTATTCAGTGCAAAATCGAGATAAGTTTCACACCCTTTTTTTCAAATATCTCTCCTCAGTTATAGACGATATCACTACAGGTGAGTCATCTGATTCATCTGGTTCAACCCGAAAAACATTTTCGTCTTCACATTTTAACTCAATAGATTTCCTTCCACGGTCCACTACAACACTATGAGAAGTTAACCAATCCATTCCAAGGATTACATCGAATTCATCATACGGTAACAACATGAGGTTAGCTGGAAAACTATGACCCTTAATTGTTAAGGGACAATTTCTACATACTTAGTCAACTAACACATGCTTACCTAACGAGTTAGACACTTTTACTACAAAGTCAGTAGGTTCAACTAAAATATTCATACTGGGTACCAATTTCATGCAAACATAAGAATGGGTAGACCCCAGATCAATTAAAGCAACAACAGAAATATCATGAAGAGAAAAAGTACCCGTAATCACATTTGGTGAAGATGCCTCTTCGTGAGCGCGAATGGCATAAGTCCTTGCAGGCGCTCGGCCCTTAGACTTTACAACTGTATCTCTAGGAGTACCTCTACTGCTAGCCCCACTACCCGAGTTCTTTTGTGGTCTACCCCTCGAATGAGCACTATTTGCCCTCATATCTTGCTTTTTTCTCTTTGTCACCTAATTTCGGGAAGTTCCGGATAAAGTGGTCTAGTGATCCACATTTGAAGCAACCCCTCTCATTCCCTCGGCACTTGCCGAAATGACGCCACTACATTATGAACACTCTGGCTTATTTGGCCGAGCACTACCAACACTTGCGATAGAAGTGGTTTGAGTTTTAGACGTTGTATGCTGCTTGTTCTTGCTCTTACTCGAGAACCCCACTGATGCGTTTGATCGGGTAGGAAACTCTCTTGATCTCTTAGATGAGGTTTTCTATGATTTCCCTATCTATTTTTTCCTTGAGTCTTGGGACTCGATGTCAGCTTTTCTCTTCTCTTTGGCCAATTCCTCGGCCTTACATGCTCTCTCCACGAGCACCACAAATTTCTTTAATTTAAGATGCCAACTAATAGACGGATATCTTCGTTTAGACCATCTTCAAACCTCTTGCACATGATAGCTTCTGTAGATACGCACTCCCGTGTATATTTACTGAGTCTCACAAACTCACGCTCGTACTCCGTTACCATCTTACGGTCTTGCTTCAGCTCTAAAAATTCTTTCCTTTTCTGGTCTGTAAACCTCTGTCTAATGTACTTCTTTCGAAACTCTTCCAGGAAGAATTCCCAAGTTATTCTCTCTCTTGGTGCAACGAAAACGAGAGTATTCCACCATTGGTAGGCCAAGTCTCGTAGGAGTGACACTGCACACTTCACACACACCTCAAGCGTGCACGATAACTCATCAAATACCCTAATGGTATTTTCTTGCCAAAACTCTATTCTCTAGGGGTCATCATCAAAATTCGCCCGGAATACCTCGGCCCATTGTTTATGGATTCTGTCCACTGGAAGCTTCTCTCTCCTAGCCATCTATGCTCCTTGAGGAGCTATATGAATGGGTTGAAGAATTGGGGTAGGTGGAGTATTCAGATTTGTACGAATGAACTCCGAATACCACGCGTCCATCATGTGAAAGTAAGCTTCTCTAACTCCTCTGCCCTGACTCATTGTCACGGGCCCACTATCTACTAGCGCAGTCCCTTCAGCGGGAACTGGTACATTACTCTCCACATCATCTATCGTAGCTACGTCAGGATCCATTTACTATATAAATAAAAACACAATTCATCTCGTTAGGAGTCGTCACACTATCAATATTCAATTATGGCATGTATAGCTAGACTCGTACTCACGCTAGATTACTCCTAGAACTGACTAAACCATAGCTTTAATACCACTAAATGTAACACCCCACACCCGAGCCCTACGCCGGGATGGGATACGAGGGGTTACCACACTTAATCACATGCATACAATTATATCGATGTAATTAAGACTCGATCAAATTTAAAACTTTTTCGAACTTTGTTTAAACTCCTTAATATGGGCCAACGAAGCTCCAAACATCCATTAGAAACCATTCGGGACCAACCCGGGTGCTTTAACTAACTTTAGAAAAATAACTCTTGAAACAGGGCACACAATCGTGTTATAATGACCACATGGGCGTGTTGCCCTTTCACACGGGCGTCTGCCCTATTTCAAGAGTTATTTTTCTAAAGTTAGTTAATGGACCCGGGTTAGTCCCGAATGGTTTTGTAACACCCCGTACCCGAGTCCGTTACCGGAATCGAACACAAGGTGCACACAGACTTAACTTAATTGTTTTCACAGTCCATAAAAAAAAATTTTCCAGACTAGCTGGTTACTGCATCACTGTCGCCTTAAAAATCATATCTTGATTTTTAAAGCTCAAAAATCAGTTTCGTAATTTTTCCCTGAAACTAGACTCATAAGTCCATCAACATATTTTTTTTCTAGAATTTTTGGTTGGGCCAATTAGTACAGTTTATTAGTTAAAGTATCCCCTAATCCAGGGTTCGACTACTCTGACCTTCACGCATTACGAATTGGATATCTCCCTGTAAAGGGCTTCAATACTGATGCCGTTTGTTTCTATAGAAACTAGACTCAGAGACGAATCTATACATATATGGCATGACTCCTAATTATCTCTGGTTAATTTACAATGAATTTCCAAAGTCGGAACAGGGGATCCAGAAACCGTTCTGGCCCTGTTTCACGAGAACTTAAATATCTCTTAACATATAACTCATATGACCGTTTCGTTTCTTCCATATGAAAGTAGATTCATCAAGGTTCATTTTCATAATTTATTCATTATTTAATACCATTCCTACTATTTTTAGTGATTTTTCACATCCACATCACTGCTGCTGTCAGCATCTGCCTTTAAGGTAGGCTTTACCTATTTCATGATTTCCATGATTCAATTGGCCCTTTTTGCATACATAGCACAAAGTGTGATCATGATTAACCATCCCAATGGATAATCGTTTCAAAACCATTCCATACCTCATAATGATCAACATACAAACGATTATAGTACTATGCTAAAAACGTATATAAGCCATTTTCGCATGGCTATCCAAGTTTACACAAAACCGAAAGGTACATGACCTACAACAAAAGGGTAGTCCTATACATGCCATTTCAAAGTTCAACCAAAATTGTACCAAAATGGGGGCTTTGATAGTGTGGATGATTTCGACTTCGATGATCCCGAATCCGATAGCTAACGAGCAAAATCTATAAAACAAAGAGCCAAAGCAACGGGGTAAGCATTTTAATGCTTAGTAAGTCTCAAGTAATGAAATCAGCTTTGACTAAAGTATTACATTTACATAACTAAATGAATCGCTTTATTAATACACATTCTCATAATCATACTTACTTCACATTACCGACCCTTATGTTCATACACAAAAGAACAACTTAGCTAAAGGCGGTAGCTCGTTTATCAACCGAGCGAATACTTACTTGTAAGGACTCAACTAATTCAAGCACATACGAACATACCTCATTGCTGGAATTTTCACAAGTGTATAAACTGAAATTTTACAGCAAGATTGATCATTTCGAGTCACGTACCTTCGGATTTAACCGGATATAACCACAAGCACAATTGCCTTCGGGTCTTAACCCGGATTTAGTAACTTGCACAATTGCCTTCGGGTCTTAACCCAGATATAACAACTCGCACGAATGCCTTCGGGTCTTAGCCCGGGTATCATTCCAATGCTCATGTACACATATATCAATAATCACGACACATCCATATTTCATTTTCGTTACTAAGGCTCAAACACAAAATATTTATCAAACCTTTACAATTTCGGCTCAATAGCCACACACAAGGAGCATGATTTCAATATAATTCAAGTAGGGTCATTACTCAAGACTTACTTGGATGTTGTCGAACGATTTCGACGGCTATTCGATCACTTTTTCCTTTCCTTATCCAACTGTGGTCCTCTAAGCTCTTGAGCTAATTCACACAAATTTAACTTATTAAAATCTCATTATGATAGCTTATGGCCGAATATGACAAGGAGTTTAAATGGTCATATGGCCATCCTTTAGCTCAAATACACAACAGTCATGCACATTTTTAATCACAACAAGCAATTCAATACAATTCATTCAAACATCAAAGTGAAGCTCAAGGTACTTAGCCCTTATATACATTAGACATTAGAGTCACATGTGCACGAAATCACGAATCGAATTCAACACATTAGTTATTACTCTCCTTAGCCGAATTTTCCAAGCCAAGAATAGGCATCAATATGCTTGCTTCTAACCGAATGCATGCACACCAACTCCCCTCATGTGGCCGAATATGCATGTCCATGTTGAGGCCAATTATACACTTAATACCACACACAAAAAAAAAAAAACAGCATACATTTTACTAACTAACGCATTACATATTGTAGCTCAATACACATCTCTCATTTACTTCATAACCGAAACATCATCACAAGCAAATATACACCTTGAAATAGTATATATGTCATACCAATACATCATGTGCAAACATATATTCATGTAGGTGCAAGGGCGAATCTCAAGTTGCTTATATCCAAATATAAACACATATCCAAAGCTCAAATCTTACCTACCATGCAACATGCATGAAACATACTTATGGATATACCATGGCGAATACACCACAACACCATACCGCTTCAATTTGGTCATGGTTAACAAAGAACTTAGCATCTCATTCAAAAATTCTAAAAGAAAATCTAAGAGTCCTCAATCCCCATCGCATGTATCATTATCAAGCTTGATATTTAGCATGCAATGGCATTAACACCACATCCACTTTGGCCGAATATCATTCCCATGACATAGCAAAGATTTGAACCATGGGCTAATAAGAACATCAAGCTAGCAACTAAAAACATGCATGAATCTCATGGCACAACCTCAAACATACCTTAATCTTGATGCAAGTATAGCCAAATCTCTTCCTAATCCCCTTCCAAACCAAACATGAAGCAAAAATTCCTTCCTTCCTCTTTAGTATTTTCGGTCAAGAGAGAATGAAATGGATGAACAATTTTTTTCTTTTCTTTTCTTCAATACACGGCAATGGGGAGGGGAGAAGCCTTCACACACAATTTTTTTAATTTTTTATTACCCATACCCTTAGTTTAATGTTTCTCCCTAATGCACCAACAAAACATGTCTATGACATGTTTTGCCCATCCTCCTTGTCATGGCCGCCACCTCTTATAAAAGAGGGATATTTGACATGCAAGGCCATTGTTTTGCATGCATGCTTTAATTAGTCATCACACATTTCCCATCATACTTTCAAAGTTTTCTACTAGGTCCTTTCTAGTGAAATTCACATTTATAACTCTAAATCAAACATCAAAATGTCACACACAATTAACACATATCATAAGCATCAAAATGAACATTAAATTATTTTTATGCCTCGGTTTTGTGGTCCCAAAACCACATTCCGACTAGGGTCAATTTTGGGCTGTCATAGGTTTCCAATGGATGTTTAGGGCCTCTTAGGCCCATATTAAGGAGTTTAAACAAAATTCGAAAAAGTTTTAAATTTGATCGAGTCTTAATAACATCGATATGATTGTATGCATATGATTAAGTGTGGTAACGCCTCGTATCCCATCCCAACATAGGGCTTGGGTGTGGGGTGTTACAAGAAGACAGCGAGACGGGTCCGCAGATATAGCTTGCAAGGAGAGCTCGCGGACATGGCTAGCAAAAGAGGGTCCACGAGCACTGGTAGCAGATCGAGCTCACAGAAACTCGGGGAAGGCCACGGTCTCAATTTGCACGTACCCAAGAATTATGTAGAAAGGACCGTGTGCCCCACAGGCCACTCAGACACATGTCCAATAGGTACGGAGCCCGTTTAGGATATTAGTCCCAGGGACAGAAAGGACCTCGTACTCTGTGGACATGTGTCCAACAGGCCTGGAGTTCGCAAAGAATGTCAGTACTAAGAACAGAAAATGTTAGTACCAGAGGCAATAGAATCAAGACAAAGTAATGGGGCCTTACTATGAATTGTAATAGTACATGTAACGACATGTATAAATACCTCAACGTTCCTATCATTAAGACATAGAAAAATATTACTTAACAGTCATCAAGTTACATTCCCCAAATTTATTCGTAAGACACTTCATTACTTCTAAACAATAGCCTTTCACAATTACTTTCTTATAATCTCTTAGTTTAGCAACCTAAAGTCCATAAAATATAGCCCATAGTTTAACATTGAGAACTTTTTTTTGAAGCATTCTTTCCAATTTCCCAAAAAGTCTCGTATATATCCTCTAGTTGTCGACCAATTATTGGTCATACTTGTGGACCCATCAGTATTAATCTTGACCCAACCATAATTCGATCTTCATTTGATTAAATCAGATTTTGTCATTTCCTTCATATAGACCACGTTTTGTGATGTTAGGAGGCAAGATTTTATGATTTAGTGGTGTCGAATAATTTATTCATAAATAAATGATGAAATAAGTGTTTTTTTTACTTTTAATCTTGTGGTAAATTACTTTTTAATGAAGTAGCAGTCAATGGTAGGCTGGTTTTTTAATAATCATAAAAACAGTAAGATAATAACAACAACCAAAAAGTGTGAGCCCAATCTTGGTTGAATTTAAAGAAAAGTCACAAATTTCCATAAAAGTAGATGAAGCCAAATCATGCACTGACATTGTTAAAATCCAACTAACGTTGAATCCACGTCATTCTATATTCCCTGACATCAACACTGTTTCTACCCCCCACTACAACGGTCACTCCCAATTATTGGCTAAAATTTTCTATTACTCCCTTTACTTTTTGAAAATTAAAGATTTAGTCCTTTTTTAATTTGCTCAATTTTAGTTCCTTTACTTTTCAAATTGGTCAATTTTAGTACCTGTAGTTTTCAAAATTTGAAGTTTTAGTCATGACCAAAACAGTAGAACTTAAATTTATTTGGTTAAATTCAATTACTAGTCTTGTACTATATATATAGTTATAGATTTTGTTCATATTCTCTAATTGGATCATTTTAAGTCCTTATACTTTTCAAATTTTCAAGTTTCAATCTTAACAAAAATGATAGTCTTTAATCCATTAATTGGATTTCTAGTGAGCAATATGTGGAAATAATAAACTGACATGGAATTACACATACGATAACATAACTTAACTTATTGAATGTAACAATTATAGTTTGATGAGGACTAAAATTTTAAAAATTGAAAAATTTAGAGGCTAAAAATGACCAAATTAAAATAAAGGAATTAAATCCACATGTCTTACAAAGTACAAGGGTCAAGTAGAATTTAACCCCCAATTATTCAACCGGGTTGGTTTAACGTTAAATTCTGCTCGCGTTGTATACGTTGAAGATTTAATTTGGTTAAACTATGCTATAAGTCCTTATACTCTTTACAAATTTAGAATTTAATTTCTATACTTTTACTTTTAGGAATTTAGTCCTACTTTTCAAATTTCTAAATTTAGGTCTAATTGTTAACACTGTTAAAATTATTTTGTTAAATTCAGATTAATAACACATCATTTTCTAATTAAATGGTTATCAAATGAGAATTTTCTTATTTTAAAATGTCATATCAACAAATTTAACAGTGTTAATAATTGGACTTGAAATTTGAAATCTGAAAAGTAAAAGGACTAAATTCCTAGAAATAAAAAGTATAAGGACAAATTTCAAACTTATGAAAAGTATAGTGACTTATAGTATATATTAAACATTTAATTTTTATATTCTAATTTGTAGCATTTCTTTTTCCATATATACGAGTTGAGAAATTTATTTAATAATGTAGTGGTGTTTCTCATTTATTTAGCTAAAATTGATATCCTGAAAGATCGACTTTAAAGTCGACACCTCATGGGATCAACGTAAATGAAAGTTTTTACCAGAAAGTGTCGACTATCCCTTATATCCATTCTTTCTTTGCACTTCAATCCCTCTAGTTGGATCAGTATGACATGCACGAAGAAAGTGAAGAATCATGTGAAATAAAAAAACCTTGATATGCAAAGAATCTTTGCATACTTGCAGGCTTGTAACTATGGCATGCCAAAAATAAAGGTTGCACCCTTTGCCATGCAAAAATCATATCACTCAAAATTGTTTGGAAACAACAAATGGTATACATGTTTTACCACTTTCCCAATTTGGTATTTAAAATATCATTCCGTTATGGTTTTCAATTAGGATAATATATAATTTGGCTCCTGAACGTATCCATTTGTACATAGTTGGTCCTTAATTTTTATTTTTTTATAGATTTAATTGATCCTTAAACTTGCATTTCGTCAACCAGATTAGTCTCTTCACACTAACCCTTTTTAATTCAAAACTTAATTGACATTTTAAAAAAAATATTGACCAATTACATTGTTCAACATGTTTTTAACTTTTCATTTCATAAAGTTTTAGTAAATTTGATTAATAAAAATGATAGTTTTAAAATTCTTTCTCCAATGGTCTCTCTTTTCCTCTTCCTTCAACTTCTTAGCCAACATCATATTTCATTCTCTTTCATATTCTCATTCAAATTTGCATATGGAGAAAAAAAATAGAATTTTTTTCTTTCTTTTCTTCTCTTTGTAATCGAAGAAATGAAAAAAGAGAGGAAAAAAATAAATTTGTTTGGCTCAAGATACACTAAGAGGGGCTGAATTGATATTTAAAAGTTTGAAAAAATTGTTTTAAGGAAAATTTGCACAAGAGATTTAAAGTAGTTCAACCTTAATTTCTCAGCTTCACAACTTTAGATTTCTACAACTAAGAATTTTCCAAATTCACTATTTAGTAACTTTCAAGGGCAATGTATAATATTTACAATATCTTTTCAGTAGGTAAGATAAAATCACTTCTTTTTAATATCTCACTAACTGAGATGAATGAATACCTCTAGAAGGTTGATATACTATAATTAAGCTCTTACAAATACAAATCAACACTTGAAGGAATGAAAAGAAAATAAGCCTATAGTGTTTATAAAGTGAAAGATAAGTATAATAAAATAAAAAGATTAGATTTTTGCTCTCGATCTTTATAAACTTGTTTCTTGTCATCATTTTTGTGTCACTGATACATATTTATACCCTTTAATAAGTTTAGAGTCGTTGGAGGGTGTTTGGAGCAATTTCCTCACAAAAAGGTGTATGTTTGCCTTCATGTTAGCAATTGCCTTTTGTTGAATGCACGAATGTATGTTAAAATGATAGCAGCTTACTTTAACTACTAACATAATGGGCAAATGGTAGGTGTGTTGGGAAAAAAGTTGGTTTGAAAACGATTTTTTGATAGCTGGAAAATAAAAATTTAAAAATTGAGCCGGTTTTTTATATTTTTAGTAATTTTTTTTCAAAAAATATATGTGTTTTTAGTGAAATGAATCTTTGACGTTCTTGACTTTTAATTGAACGACCTTTTCTATTATTCTTGCACCACGAATTGTTTCGAGTGTGGGCTCAAACAATCAAAAATCAAAATTAGAAATAATTTACTTACTTTTAGGAGGAAATTAAATCACTCTCTATAGAAATCGGTAGAATTATTATTCTCGAAAAATAGACTTTATATTTAAAAATAAATTCTCATTATTTTGGATAGAATAACAATATCTCAAAATTTTATATAACTTGTGTATATTTAACTTTGAATTAGTAGAATAGAAATAATACTTATTTATAGGAAACAAGTTTCCTAATTCTACTAAGAAAGCAACACTTTATAATTTAATCCAACTCAATACATATTTTTATCCCTTGAAATAAATATTATTTAGTAAATTAAATTTTAATTAAATAATATTCTCAATTCAATTTTAATTTCATTATGCATTATAACTTTATCTTGGAAAATATTATGAGAAAATATATTTAATTTTAATAGTATACATATTTACAATAATTAATTAATTAATTTTATTTTATTTTCAAATTTCAATTATTTAAATTAATAAACTTTAACTTTTCAGGGTTATTTGACAAACATCAAGAAATAAAAATTAAATAAAAATTAAAGTTGAAACATCAAATAATTCATTCTAAAATTTTGGAAAAAAATAAATATTTGAAGTGGTGGAAGTTTTAGTTTTATCCATTTACAGACTGTCACGACAATGTTACCCACTCAGTCAAAATTGACGAAGCCGTACCTCTCCGAGCATAAAACAAGGAAGGAATAAAAAAGAAACTAAAAGAAAAGAAAGAAAGGTTGGTGCGTTGTCTTTCTTTCTATTGTTTGATTGCTAAGAAAAGTATCAATCAAGAGAAAGAACAAAGAAGAGGGAATTTGGAGTTTTTGATGATAAACTCGATGAGAATTCAGTTTTGAAATGGCTAGTCTTACTTGAGTTTGGGATATCGCCTAACCAACAACTCTTGTTTCAATAAGCTATACCGTTGAAACGTCACTTGCTTTTGGTTGGGGATCCAAGTTTGCTGTTGGTATCGACTCGGTACTGCCATCGGGGGGAGCTTGCTTCTCCTTATTTGCGCTTCTTCAAGCGCGCTTCATGACCATGATCTCTTGCCCCCTACTCTCTTTTGGATCTCGCTCGCAGATCCACGACAACACCCAACCAATTGCCAGCTTCCGTTTTGATTCTCGATGGATCCAACTTTTCGCCCCGCTGTCGTCATTGACAACGGTACTGGGTAGGTTTTTTCCTCTCCTTACTGAAATCGTTATAACTCTATGTTGACTGCTCAGAACCTGTTTGATAAAATTCCCCAGTTAATATTTTATTTCAGACTTAGTTTTTGAATTGTTCCCCCAACCTCTCGAATCGGTCTTTTTGCAGATATACTAAGATGGGATTTGCGGGTAATGTAGAACCGTGTTTTATTCAGCCAACAGTAGTAGCAGTTAACGAGTCGTTCCTAAATCAATCTAGAACTTCTTCCAAGTCAAACTGGTCAGCTCAGTATTCAGCTGGGGTAATGGCGGATCTTGATTTTTTCAGTGGAGATGAAGCACTGACGAAATCAAGATCGAGTAATGCTTATAACCTTACATATCCTATTAGAAATGGTCAAGTTTATAACTGGGATGCTATGGAACGGTATTGGCAGCAATGTATATTCAATTATTTACGGTGTGATCCTGAGGATCATTACTTTTTGTTGACTGAGAGTCCTCTTACTGCTCCTGAGAATCGAGAATATACAGGTGAAATTATGTTTGAGACGTTTAATGTTCCGGGGCTTTATATTGCTGTGAATTCCGTGCTTGCTTTAGCAGCTGGGTACACTACGTCTAAGGTTGGTAGCTAATTTCCTGAAGTATTTGTTCTTTTAGGGAATTCTCTGTTTTGGTTAGTTACTTAGTTGTATGTTAGATGGATCAGTTTGGGTCCTTGATATTTCATGATCATTATTATTTATTTTAATAAACTAAACCTTTTAACTCTATGTGTGAATATTGGTTTTAGGATGGTCACCTATCAATTTGATTTAAAGCCATTTACTGATTGACAATATTAATTATTACTGCCCCCAAAAATGGCTGAACCACCTCTCTCTTGAACTATTGTTTTAAGTTCTCAAGAGAATAGGTGATCTAGGGTGTCATAATATGACGATGTGCTATGAATAGACACTGATGGAGTATTTTGTAACCAATGGCGTTTTCTAGCAACTACAAAAGATTAGTATATACTTATCCAATCTTTATATTCAAATTACATTAAGCTTTAAGGTGGTTGTTAGCTTAAAAGTCTTTGCTAACTTCATCAAATATTTGTATTTTTGTATTTGATTATACATAAATGTACATGTGCTTGCCATATACTGTTTTCATGTGTTAAGATTTGTTTATTCTTTTTATTTTTAATTACTAGAGGGATTTGTGATGAAGCCATATACCTGTTGCTTATCATATTAGCATATGTCATGGGGTGTTTTGGATACATATGGTGGTGTAGTTTAAAGAACATGTCTCTCTTGAACTTAGCTGTATACCTACATTATTTTTCACAGATTTTCTTGCTAATCGTCCTTATGTATTAATTGCTTTCATTTAGATTAACCTACAGTTTTCTATAGTGTGAGATGACAGGAGTGGTGGTGGATGTTGGAGATGGGGCCACACATATTGTACCTGTTGCTGATGGTTATGTTATTGGGAGCAGCATTAAATCAATACCGATAGCTGGAAAAGATGTTACACTCTTCATACAACAGCTCATGCGGGTATTTTCTTTTCTCGACTCTCTACCCATTAATAAAAATGTAATTTCTGCTTCTTGTTGTTATGATGCTTTGATATGGATAGTTGTTTATTCAAAATTTCTAGTACTTCAAGTTATTTATATGTCCTGATGAGAAGTTATCCACTCTCATTAGTGCTATTCATCCTTACCTATGGATGGATTTTACTTAAGCACTTGCCTTTTAGATACCATGCTCTCAAGTACCCAGTCCTGGTTTGTGACTGTATCATCATCATCATTTGTCCTTCTGATTGCTACCTGAATGACCTTTTGCATTTTATTACCATTTGAAGAAATGCTAGACTTTAAATGTTGCCTCTTCTGGTAGTTATCATGTGCATGTTTGAATTGTCGATACGGAGATTGTAAAATAATTTATATATAATATTCTTGAATCATGCCTTTTGACACCATTATTCACAGGAAAGAGGAGAGAAAATTCCACCGGAGGACTCATTTGAAGCAGCTCGAAAAGTGAAGGAAATGTACTGCTATACATGTTCTGATGTGGTCAAGGTCATCTTCTATTTCTTTGGATTGTGATTTTGGAAAATTTTCTGGCACGACCCTTGGCCACATTATTTTTGCCCAGCTTGAGATACTGTAATTCAGTTTACAAGTTCTGACATTGCAATGGTAATTTGATAATCACTACAGGAGTTCAACAAGCATGACAAAGAACCTGGAAAATATATCAAACATTGGAGAGGCATTAGACCGAAGACTGGAGCACCATACTCCTGTGATATTGGTTATGAACGGTTTTTAGGCCCTGAGGTTTGTCCTCTTTTTCTCCTTTTTAACTCATTCCTCAAGTTTAAGATTACTGGAAGTTTTGGCATTTTTTCCATATTTATTTTGTATTTTTGTGGTTGGGGTTGGTCTAGGATAACTACTGCTAGAGTAACATGTCCTTGTGGGCCAAGTGAAGCACCTGGTTAGCTAACTCTTTCAAATGGCTGGACTCTTGGCTGCCTTATGAAGATTCTACTACTATAAATATGTTATATACACATATACATCTGAAACAATAGCAAGCAAGCAATGGTTTTCCCTGTTCATCAGATTTAGTCATAATGTTTTATCATCCTTTTCCTTATTGTCAATAATTAAGCTATACTCTCTAGGCCCTAGGGGTTTGGTCGCCTTGTAGCTGTCATTTCATGTCAACACTTTATTTGTTAAAAAGCAGATTCCTCCTGCTCCTTTTTCTGATCTGCCTATCCTAAAAATCTCTCTTTATATAGAAGCATGTATGTCCTAGCTGTGATATTGCTGACAATGTGTTGGTGTGTAAACCAACTACAACAAATTTTTTTACTTGTTATATGTTGGTTTCCATCAACAGAAACATAATTGTAGCTTATGGAGGTCAGAATACAAGTTCTTTTTTGCTTCTTCACTGCTTGTTAGATTTCTTAATTGAATGCTTTGTCTTTTTTTTTTTTTTTTCCTACTTTGGTGATGCAACTAGTTGATAATACATGCTGTTCAAGAAATAAGAAGTTGATTAACTTGCTGCTTATAAATTGCTTCTTGAGTCTTTTTGCTGATGTTACTGTATTGGTGGGTTTGACAGGTTTTCTTTAGTCCTGAGATCTACAGCAGTGATTTTACTACTCCCTTACCAGTTGTAATAGATAAGTGCATTCAGTCAGCACCAATTGACACCAGAAGAGCTTTGTATAAGGTTAAGTATTTATATGCCCTCTAGAAAAAGGCAAGCAGATTGCAAATTTTGGTTCTTAGGGAAGATAAATCTAAATGAAACAGTAAGAAGTATTATGTCATGCTCTTTACTTCTAGATAGAATAGGCTGTTTTTAGTTTAACTTTTATGGGATGATGTTCTTGAAATGTGATTTACTTTATTTTGAAAAGTGATTATTTTACTTTAAACTCTTGAATCAGTGTCTTGCTTTATTTGTTTGCTGATTGGAATTTGTTTTCTCAGATCCGTTCTGATTCTGATCTTTATATTTAAAGTCCTAGCTGTTTGGTTCCTACTCCTTTACCAAAAAGAGTTCTTAGCCTAGTTCCAATATAATGATAATGGCTTGTGACAGTTGTTGGTTAAATTGTTGATAATTACTAAGCAAACAAAGCTTGCAGTTAAATACATAAGACTGATGACTAAATTGAGAAAAGGGAATTTTTTGCCTTTTTGCCATATTTTTCAGTAAGTACTTTTAGTTGCCACTCTTTTTTCACTATTTAAATACTTTTCAGAATATAGTTTTATCTGGTGGATCCACCATGTTCAAAGACTTCCACAGAAGGTTGCAGCGGGATCTGAAAAAGATTGTTGATGCTCGAGTACTTGCGTCTGATACTCGGCTTGGTGGGGAAGTAAAAGTAAGGATATTTTTGCTTGTATTTTAATCCATTTTTATTTTAAACAGCTAATTGCTAATCCCTTGTGGGCCTTCACCTTCCAGGCACATCCTGTGGAAGTTAATGTAGTTAGTCATCCTATCCAAAGATTTGCGGTATGGTTTGGAGGTTCTGTACTTGCATCAACGCCTGAATTTTTTGCGGTATGATCCCTGCTCCTAAAGTCATTGTAGTCTCTTATTTCTATATAGGCTGCTGAATGGCTTTGAATTTAGCCATTATACTTGGCCGGTATTCTTGTTTGGTTGGCTTGTTAATTGTCCAATATGCTTGCCATTAGTATTGTGTTATTTCATCAAACTTAATTGTTAAAACGCTAAATTTTGGATTTTGGCTGAAAGTCTCCTAACCTTCCCTACATGCAGGCATGTCACACAAAAGCAGAATATGAGGAATATGGAGCCAGCATTTGCCGTACAAATCCTGTTTTTAAGGGTATGTATTGAGGAAAATATCTGTTTGTCAGCTGATTATTGAAAAAAGCATTATCTGATAATGCTCAAGTGCGTAACTTGCTATTTCCACTGTCATCTTGCACATCAAGTTAATTCCCTCATTCCGGCTTTGCTTGGTGCTTGTGTGTATTTGCTGTAAGAGGTGGTATAAAACATGGTAACCAGTCTCAATTGCAGTGGTTAAGAAAGAGAAGTTCATTCTTTAATTTGGAGTTAAAAAGGGTCCTCACAGTCGCCTCGGAATATCAGATATAAATCTGAGGAGCTGAATTCCATTTACAATGTTTAGCTTACTTAGGGATGTGATAGAGATTTTACAAAGTTTAGGTACATTTTCTGTTATAAAGCAAAATTGGAGTAGTAATTTTGATCTAAGAAATTTATTTTCTGACATTCTTGTAATTGATATTAGTCCTTCGTTTGGTATAATAATATTAATCGAGATGTTAGCAAATATGGTTTGTGTACTGTGGGAAGCAGTAAATGTGCAGACTAGGTACAATAATGATGTTTTCATCCTTTTCTGAATATGGGATTTATATCCTTTCCATTTTCCAAGTATATTGTCTTTGTTGCATGCTAAGGAACATTATTATATTGGTGAATGTGTTTGTCATGAAATCAAAAGCTCAAAAACACTATTTAAGGGAGGATGAGTGGTTTTTGAGCTTTACTGAACTCTAAAACGAGGAACACTTGTTAAAAACCAAAGATTTAATTATTTCTACTTTCAATTTGCTGTTTCTAACCCCAATGCTTTTGCTTGAATTGTTAACCAAAGTAGGGCTTATTATTTTATAACTAGTGCTTGTTTCTTAATAAAATTGTCGTATTTTATATAGAATATAAAGGGGATTGAGATTTTATGCTTATGGTAACGAAAATTAAAACACTAAAGAATTCATATTACATGGACTAATCAATTATTATTATTTTACTATATTTTAAATGAAAATGGGAACCTTATTTTGAAATCCAAAAATTCATATAAGTTTCCTATTTATGTATATATATTCATTAGTTTTATTCATAAACAAATACAAGCAGCTGCCTTTGCAATCCTCAATTTTACCAGACTAAGAAATTAATGTAGAAGTACAAATTATGGATAATAAGACCCTTTTTCGAGGTTTACTACTTAGATTGAGACGAAGCTAATTTAGAAGACGAAGTAGGTAGCAATGGCAGCTGCCCCAGTGAGAGCAGCTGCCCCAACGGCGGAGACACCTGTGGTAGTTGCATCACTAGAAGGAGCAGGAGCCATACTTTTAGCTTCCTGCTCACTGCCAAGAGGGGCAGCAACAGCGTCATTAGAAGCACCAGGGGAGGATGCACCTGCTCCATCATCAGTGTTGCCGATGGTATCATCATCGGGTACTGGGACTGAAGATGGTGCTTTAGAAGCCGTATTGGCGGCGGAAACCAACCCGACAAGAGCGATTAAGACCAAAGCAAGAACAAAGCTTTGGCGTGCCATTATTGATATTGGTGGGGTACGTGTGAAGGAAGAGAACAAGAAGCTGTAATTAAAAAGAAATGGGGTGGTGATGTTCTCTAAGGGTTGGTTATATGAATGGAAAATTTATACCCGCACAATTACGGAGGAGGAGTGGGAGAGGTTTATAAAGCCTTCAATTTGGCCAAAAATAGGGCAGTGCTTCAACGCAAAGCACGGCTTCCTAGTTCACGTCCATTTCCGATGATTCTGGAAAACCATGCATATTTTGTTGCATTACAACTTGTTTTTATTAATTAAATCCTTTTCTTTCATTTTTTCTATTTCATTTCATTACCCAATGTCTTATGACTTAAAAACACTGATATCATTATCCTACAAGGGAATTTTATTTAAAAGAAATAAATTATTTTAAAATCATAATAATTTGTGACTATGATAGTCTTACTAACAATACGGAATGTTATCATAAGATATGGAACCCATATTTAGGGGCGAATCTAGGGGTTGGCAAGGCCTCTGGCTCCTTAAAATGGAAAAGGGAGAAAATTTTCTATTTTGGCCTTTTAAAGTTTTTAAAATTTTAAATTAATAAAGATAAAATTACTCTTTGGTTCTCCTAAAATAATAAATTTTTATTTAATTCTTTAAGAATTATATTTTACTATCATAAAAATTATAATTTAATTTTGTCCCTTAAAAATTTTCGACTTCGCCATGCACATCTTATTTGAATTAATCAACTCATTAATTTAATTTATGTGAAGGTTAGATTTAATGTTGCAATATGGGTTTCAACAAAAAAAATCTTTTATTAAATTATCTTTATATTAAATCGTTTAGTATTTCAAAATAGATAATAAATATAAGGTTTAATTGTAAAAACAACCAAATAAATTTGCACAAAATCTTTGATAAGAAAGTCACTGTTTTTGAAAACTTTGAAATGTTTGAATTTCACAAGGGCTTATCACCATTTTAATTAGGGCTTAATAACTAATCGTTTGAGGATCATTCAAATTTAACATATAAGCTGATAAGATAAATGTTATTTAAGTTTGAATTATATATATGAATTAAAGTTGTCGACTAGCTTACTTAGGTACGAGGTTTGAATGCTTTATTTTGTTCGTAGGATAATTTTCTTGGGTAGTTTCTCCTTGATATTGTAAGTTTTTTCGGAGAGGTTTCTTACTCACTTATATATGAGGATATTTGAGTAGAGTGAGTGTAAATAATTGCACATGAATGAGGTTACTTTTACCTTGTGTTAAATAGGTTGATTGTTTCGCTTCTGTATCTTCCAAAAGGAAAAAAGATTTCTGAGAGCTGTTTCCTAGATCCGAAAGAGAGTACTTGGGTTCTCCCAATAACTAAAAAGTGTATCATGCCTGAATCTAATCGGGATTGCGGTGGTGGAGTTACTGGATCGGAAAAAAAAAAAGGGATTCTAGTTGTAAGATATCTAATAAAACCGTCGCTGGAATTGAAATCTCATTCAAAGAGAAAAATATCAAATATCTGAAGTTTCTTTTTGTATATTATATGGATGATTCGATCCGCAAGGACCATGATTGGGAATTGTTTGATTGTCTTTCTCCGAGTAAGAGGCGAAACATAATCAACTTGAACTCAGGATAGCTATTCAAAATTTTAGTGAAAGACTGGATTTGTTATCTCATGTTTGCTTTTCGTGAAAAAATACCAATTGAAGTGGAAGGTTTCTTCAAACAACAAGGAGCGGATCAACTATTCAATCAAATGATATTGAGCATGTTTCCCATCTCTTCTTGAGAGGCAAATGGGCTATTTCTTTGCAAAATTGTGCTCAATTTCATATGTGACAATTCCACCAAAAACTCTTCGTTAGTTGGGGGAAGAATCCACACAAATCAGATTTTTTGAGGAACATATCGAGAGAGAATTGGATTTGGTTAGAAAATGTACAGTTGGTAAACATGGATCTATTTTTTAGCAAGGTACAGAATGTTTCGTCAAATATTCAATATGATTCACAAGATCTGGTTTTGTTCAAGTAACGGATTCTCGCCAATTGAAAGGATCTTCTGATCAATCCAAAGATCGTTTTGATTCCATTAGTAATGAGGATTTGAAATATCACACATTGATCAATCAAAGAGAGATTCAACAACTAAAAGAAAGATCGATTCTTTGGGATCCTTCCTTTCTTCAAACGGAACGAACAGAGATAGAATCGGACCGATTCCTTAAGTGCCTTTTTGGATATTCCTCAATGTCCCAGCTATTCACGGAACGTGAAAAGCGGATGAATAATCATCTGCTTCTGGAAGAAATCGAAGAATTTCTTGGGAATCCTACAAGATCCATTCGTTCTTTTTTCTTTGATAAGTGGTTAGAACTTCATCTAGGTTCGAACCCTACTGAGAGGTCTACTAGAGATCAAAAATTGTTGAAGAAAGAACAAGATGTTCCTTTTGTCCCTTCCAAACGACTGAAAAATAAAGAAATAGTTAATATATTCAAGATAATTACGTATTTACAAAATACCGTCTCAATTCATCCTATTTCATTAGATCCGGGATGTGATATGGTTCCGAAGGATGAACTAGGTAGTTCCAATAAGATTTCATTCTTGAACAAAAATCCTTTTTTTGATTTATTTCATCTATTCTATGACCAGAATAGGAGGGGATACACGTTACACCACGATTTTGAATCAAAAGAGAGATTTCAAGAAATGGCAGATCTGTTCACTCTATCAATAATCGAGCCGGATCTGGTGTATTATAAGGGATTTGTCTTTTCTATTGATTCCTACAGATTGGATCAAAAATAATTCTTGAATGAGGTATTCAACTCTAGGGATGAATCGAAAAAGAAATATTTATCGGCTCTACCTCCTATTTTTTATGAAGAAAATGAATCTTTTTATCGAAGGATAAAAAAATGGGTCCAGATCTCCTGCGGGAATGATTTGGAAGATCCAAAACCAAAAATAATGGGATTTGCTAGCAACAACATAATGGAGGTAGTCAATCAAGATAGATTGATCCAAAATCTGATTCAAATCCAATATAACACCTATAGGTACATAAGAAATGTATTGAATCAATTCATTAAAAAGAATCGATCCGATCGCAACTTCAAATATGGAATTCAAAAGGATCAAATAGGAAATGATACTCTAAATCATAGAACTATAATGAAATATACTATCAACCAAAATTTATCGAATTTGAAAAAGAGTTAGAATAAATGGTTCTATCCTCTTATTTTGATTTCTCTGACCGAGAGATCCATGAATCAAGATCCTAATGCATATAGATACAAATAGTCCAATGGGAGCAAGAATTTTCAGGAGCATTTGGAACATTTTGTTTTTGAGCAGAAGAGCCGTTTTCAAGTAGTGTATGATCGATTACGTAGTAATCAATATTCGATTAATTGGTTTGAGGTTATCGACAAAAAAGATTTGTCTAAGTCACTTTATTTCTTTTTGTCCAAGGTACTTCTCTTTTTGTCCAAGTTTCTTCTCTTTTTGTCTAACTTACTTCCTTTTTTCTTTGTGAGTTTCGAGAATATCCCCATTCATAGGTCTGAGATCTAAATCTATGAATTGAAAGGTCTGAATAATCAACTTTGCAATCAATGGTTAGAATCAATAGGTCTTCAAATCATTCATTTGAAAAAATTGAAACTTTTCTTATTGGATGATCATAATACTTCTCAAAAATCGAAATTCTTGATCAACGGAGGAACAATATCACTATTTTTGGCCAATAAGATACCAAAGTGGATGATTGACTCATTGCATACTAGAAATAATTGCAGAAAATCTTTTGATAACATGGACTCCTATTTTTCAATGATATCCCATGTTCAAGAAAATTGGAAAAAAGATTATTAGTACTGTTAAGGATTAGACCTTTGACATATCAATTATTGTTTTTGGTGAGAATTTTATTAGCAAAATTAAGAGAGAAAATCTTTGTCAAAGATAACCCTTTAAGAAATATAAGTGGTAGGAGGCTTGGACACAAACTAGCATACTTTAAAGTGGTGACATGTATAATGGACCATTGTACAATTAGACAAGTTTCACACCAATGGTGAAATAGAATGTAAAGAATATATACTCATTGGTGTGTTACCACACCATTTAGATAAGAAGCTGTGAAATTGGCGAACCATACTACACCACATCACACCCCCTAATTTTTACCGGAGCAGGAATCTTGAATTGCTAAAAACATTCCTTGTGCTGTATCCATTGTTTTCATAAACTTTAACATAAATATGGGTTAACTCGCCTTAAATTCCTCAAATTTGAAACCCAAAACCATTTCACCTAAAATATTCAAATCTAGAATAATATCATAAGTCGAAAGCCATCAAATCTTAAAATAATTCAAATTCATAGTAATTAAATGAAAAGCTTACAAACTTAATTTTAATATTCTAAATTCAAAATAATTCAAATGAGAATTAACTCAAAATTTATAGTTTAAATCGATGTTACCAAATTCAACTATTCCATAACCAATACAAGGAATCCAATTTATCCATCCATTTTCCTTTTGACTAAAATAACTCGGAATTATGTTGTTGCCACATTATATAAAAACTAAATTATAAATTTATGTATTCTTCAAAAATTTGATATATTTTAAAAATTCGGTGATTCACTTAAATTTGAAAATATTTTAAGCCCAAAGCTACCGAATTTGATTACATATTTTAACCAAATTATAAGTAAACATAACAAAAAGAAAGCTTGTCTCCCTACCCTTCCACCATGTCTTACGCAGCCTGTAGCATTCTTTGCTTGAACAAAACTTAGATTAGATGATCTGTAATTATATAGTTTTTAGTTTGGGTCTTAAATATCTTACAAGGCTACAAACAGCAAAGCAATCTCATGGACAAATAAATTAAAAAAAAGAAGAAGAAGCAATTACTACAAGAAAACAAACCTCTCATATCCTATTTATGGATGGGGTGATAGACAGGTAGTATCATTTATGGTGACTGATATTGTCGGAGACGTGTCGTTTATGGTTGCCCGTGAAATGGTGTCGGTCGAAGCTAAAGGATATACTCCTTCCTTCCTAATTTCCTATATAAATAAATAAAAACCCACAAAAGATAAAAAAAGTCCCAGAACTCGCAACTTTGTCAAGGGAACCAACAAGCAGTCGACATAAATATAAGCAAAAATATACAAGTCTTAATTATTAAAGGAAAATAAAGCCTTTTCCCCTTCCACTACGATACTCCCACCACTGTGTCACTGCACCACCCCATGTGACCAAAACTAATATGAATCAATAATGAGTAATTTCATTGATAGAACTCAACTTTCAATTTATCAAACACTTCTTTCAGCTCTTTTTTCTGGTTTCACAGAAGCAGGCTGATTCAGTATTTGTACACTTATATTATACATCTTCCAAACTTAACAATACAACATTATTTCACCAATATACAGAAACATGAATTCTGCCTTCTTTTTAATTACAATTTGGGATAATTTTCATGTTCCAGCCTTTTTATCTTTATTCCTATTAGCCATTTCACTAGCAATGCGACCCCTTCTTGCAAACGAGTGCACCCGCTCCTGCTGTGAGTGAGCTCACCAGTGATGACGGCCTCGCACCCAAGCTCGACGCCTTGGCATAACTTGAAGAAGCCCCGGTTCCGGATGCGGTGAAGAAGGCTCCATTCAACATCAAATCCCCTTCTGATCTCCAATTCCAATGCTTCCATTGATTTTGCGGCGCATCCTCATGTTTTGTCACCTGAATTTTATTTAGCACATAATAATATGTTAGTTTAAAGCTTACCCCTCTCTCCCCCAGTTTCTATATTGGAACCACTTAATGATATAATTGTATAGACCTCTTTGTTGTCTGCATCATTTGGTGCAAGAAATCTATTGCCTTGGCTGTTGATTGTAGGATCAGCACTGCCACCGATTGCATACATTTCCCAGTGCGTGTAATCATTGTTCACCACGTGAAAGTATCCATGCCTACATCTGCATAAGTGATAAGTTAATATATGTGTATATACATAGAGAGAGAGAGATTCAGGTTAATCATCGACTGTAAGTATATATATATTTTTTACCTAGGCATTCTTTGTACAAGGCCTTCTCCAAAGTGATTAAAGGCAATGGTGACTTGCATGTTCTTATCTTGTTTGTAAGTGTCACTATGTCCCAATAGCATGACCTTGTTATGATGGGTCAAGTAATTGTTAGAAATGGTGATGGCGGTGGATCCATGAATGGCGTCGATCAGCCCATCGTTGCAGTTAGACAAAGAGCAATGGTCCACCCAAACATGACTGCCTCCGAAAATCGATACCCCGTCCCCGTCCGATATCGTCCTCCAGCCGTAATGGGTAGGAGAGTCCCTCACATAAGCATTCCCTCCTCTCTTGCAATCATGAATGTTGATCCCATGGATTATGATGTTGGTCACGTACTGAACAGTAATGCATGGCCCACCGGAAATGTGGACGCTGACGCCTCGGCCGTCGATGGTCTTGAACGAGTTCATAAGCAATTCTTCCTTCAACTTGATGGTCATGTCACGAGCGAAAATGATCCATAAAGGTTCATCTTGGATGACAGCATATCGAAGGGTTCCAGGTTTAGGATTAACAGGGTCATGGTCACTAGGGTCAGTCACCACATATATTTTCCCATCTCTCCCACCAATGGCATGCTTGCCGAACCCAATGGCGCAATCGGCTAGCTTCTGACGGTTCTTCTCCCAATGATGGTCGCACCGCCAGCAATCATCGATGGGATTGCCGGTTCCACATGAGAGAAACCCCAAGCTCCTCCTCGCCATAGTAGCATTTCTTATGCTCCTGCAGTATAGAAAATTAAGCCAAAAAGGAATTAACGAAAATGATTCAGTATTTCATAATCGGCATTGATGAAAGATATTGAAGTACAGGAAATTAATGCATACTCATTGACTTGTTGGACTACTTGCTCGGGGTCCTGAACAGGTGAGGAGAAAACAAATGTGGGAGCCAAGAGAGGGAAAAGCAGTAGAAAGGACAATGGGATTGCCATTATAGCTTTCTTTTTATTGCTTAATAAAGTGTGGGAATGTACAAAGGGAGAGAAATTCTGAGAAACTGAGATCAAAGGAGGGCTTTTTATAATGAGGGATAAAGCAGGGGATAGATAGAACATACAGAATAGCTTTAATTTTTAATTAAATAACTTTATTATTTAATTCAAATGTACTTTTTATTTTCAAATAAAACCTTCATCGGAGAAGCTGAATACTTAATCAAGCTTTTTTACCTCTCAGAGCACAAAAAAATAAAATTAATAATGGAAATGGTATTGCAATCAAATTAATTACTAAAATAATATATTTCGAAGAGTATTTATTGGTGTGACAAGGTGGTGGCATCATCCATTTTTTTTCCAACATTATCAAGTTATCATTAGGCCATAATAAGGTTTAAAAAAATTATATTTTATTGGTAGTGCCAACTTATACAGCGACACTGGTATGATGTAGAACTTGATACAATAAAAATAATTTTAATGAGTGGAGGGTGAAAGTCAGGCTGCACCACTGTTGTAAAAGAAATACTAACCCGTGACTGAGAAGCAAAAAACGGGGATAGAATTAGACATGGGGAAGTAGAAATTAGGCAGCATTGATTTGATCACCTGCAGCGAACGTGACCCGACAATTAAGGGTCTTTTTTTTTTTTTTTCTTCCTCAGCCCTAAATTTTACACCCAATTTCCCCATTTTTCCCTTAACCTTATATATATAACTTGGTACCCTGCTTCACTGTGTGTTAAAGAAATAGGGCTTGGTAGTTTAGGGTTAGGGAGGAGTGAGTGTTTGTGCTGGAAAGAAAGGAAGCACCCTAGCACGCATATTTTCTATTTTTTCTAATTATTAATTTTTTATTTAGTTTTTACTTAATTAATATAAAAATTATTAAATACTGAAATGGTATGGCAAAAATTGTTTGAGACTTTCATGACTTTTTTTTGTAATTATTATTTGTTAGATATTTTGAGCATTAAATTTTTACATTTTAATATTTTTGGGTTGAAAATTTATTATGTAATATTATTTGAATGGATTATATATATATATGTTGAATTTTTTGTATGTATAGTAAGATAATATTTTATTTTATAATAATAATGGTTTTTCAGTAAAACAATTTAATATTTGTGGTATGTATAACAAAAATAATTTTAGTTTTATAATAATATTTTGTGAATAAAACAATTTAGTGTTTTTGGTATGTATAATAAAATAATAATTTTATTTTTATAATATTTTTCTTGATTAAAGCAGTTTAGTATTTTTGGGAGAAGAGTTTGTGTTGAAAGAAACCACCAGTAAGCAGGAATGTGTTTTATATATTTTTGTAATAATAATTTTGAAAATTTGTTTTATAATCTACATCTGCTTTGATTTTGTATTATGTTTTTGTCAAGTGATACCAAAAAATATTATAGCAAACCGTTTATTTCGTAATTAATTTGTAGGGTGATTAATTTTGTATTTTTAATTTTTTATTATTAGGATAAAAAAGTTGTTTTTGGCATACAAGAAAAGCATGTTTAGGAATAAAAAAAAGTTGAAGTTCATTGATAATAGTTTGTGGTGAAAGAGGGTTATTTTAGCTATGCATACATGCATGCTTTTGTATATATTATTATGATATATCATATTTATATATTTATTTATTTATTTGCATTGGTAACATAGGGTTTTTTTATTGTTCTAAAATTAACCGGTCATTTGAGAGAATTTCAAACTTTAATTTTTTAAGTTAAAAAATTTTACATAATTCAAATTTAAGTCATTTTACCCAAAAAGGCCCTTTAAAAAATATAATTACGGAAATGGATCGTTTTTTGAGTTATTTACCGGATTAGGCCATTTTCCACGAAAACACGTCCACGTAAGCGCGATTTAGTGTCCACGTCAGCAAAACGCTTCCCTGGGGGAGCACTTTGTCCACGTCAGCAAAAAAACACGTCCTTGAGAGCGCACTTTGCTGACGTGGACAAAACGCTCCCCAAGGGAAGCGTTTTGCTCGTGTAACGGTAAAAAAATTTGACTATTGGCTTCCAACGGTCTAAAAACAAACTATAAAACCCCCCAAATCATTTTTTCACACAAATCTCTCACAATTTCTATAATTCTCTCAAAATTCCTTTCCCTTTATTTATTTTTCACACAATTCTCTCATAATTCTCAATATTCTTTCAATATTCCCTTCAAAAATCTATCAAATTTCACTGAAATTTTCTCAAAATTCTATCAAATTTCTTTGTTTAAAATTTTTGAATTTAATTTTTTTAAATTAAAAAATCCGATCGTGTTAGCAATGGCTGGAGAATTAATCTGTCTCGATAATAAGCACATCTCCGTTGATCAAATGACAATGGTAAGTGATAATTTTAAATTTTCAATACTATTGATATTTTTTAATTTATGCAAATTTAATTAAATTTGCAATACTATTTGATATTTTATTCATTTATACAATTATAATTACAATTTCAATACTGCTTGATTTTTTTTCATTTATGATGTTTGCATTAATTAAGCAATTTTAATTAATTTTTGTTTTATAAATTTTTATAATAGTCTGTAGATCGGGTGTTGCAATGCTACATCCATAATATGTTTGGTCCTCCATCGCCATTGATCGAGAATTACTTGCAGGAAGTGAGATTTTGGCACGTGGCCACGATAAGCCGGGGGTGCAAGTTGGACCCAAAACTAATCAGTACATTGATAGAGAGGTGGAGACCTGAGACGCACACTTTTCATCTTCCATGCGGAGAGTGTACTATCACTCTGGAAGACGTGCATTTGGAATTGGGATTGCCGGTGGATGGGTACGCAGTCACTAAGTCCACATCATCTACTGATTGGGGACCCGTATGCTACGAGCTTTTGGGTGCTATACTGGATAATATTAACGGAGGTCTGATCGAGATGGGATGGTTACGAGACACATTCCCAGAGCCGAATAATGATTTGACTGAACTCAAAAGAATATGATATGCTCGGGCATACATTCTTGAGATGATTGGAGGTTATCTGATGCTGGACTTGTCACAAGACCTCGTACATTTAAGATGGCTGTTGAAACTCGTAGATTTTAGAGCAGCTGGTGAATTGAGTTGGGGGATCTGCCATGTTGGCAACATTGTACAAGGAAATGTGCGGGGCGACGTGACCGAACAAAGCCAAAATAGGAGGTTGCTTATCACTACTGCAATCATGGGTACAGTTTCGCTTTCCATTTTTACGTCCTCAAGTGGACCACCTATATACATTTCCACTCATAACGAGGTAAGTTTTATATTAGATTTTATAATTATTACGTAGATTTAGAATATAATTTTATGCTAAAAATTTATTTAATTAGGTGGAACCATTCGGCGAGTTATGTTGGAATACTTACCTCTCTCGAAGATATACGGCTTCTATTAGATCAACGATCAGAAGCAGAAGTAAGTATTAAATAAAATAGTCATTTTGTATTTAGTATTTAGTATTATGTATTATGTATTATATATATAAGTAATATTTTTATCATGTTCATACAGTTTCAATGGATACCATACGAGGATTCGGCAATTTGGGCAGTAATTCCGGATGAATTCCTTCAAAATCCAAACGTTTGGCATGTAAAGGTCCCATTGGTGAACTATGCTATCGTGGAGATGCACCAGTCAGATAGAGTATTGCGACAATTTGAATTCTGACAACCGATTCCTGTGGCACCCGAGGTGTTTGATGATGAGCACAAAGTCGACTTACGACAACTACATACGGATTGGCCGAGATTCTGGTCACACTATATCGAAATATGGGAAAATCGATATGATTATATACCTACTCAGGAACTGATCATCGTTCCAGAGTTAGCGTGCGTATCGGAATACATGCATGGTTTAGGATCCATGGCAAGCCATATTTATTGCCAGAAGAGGAGAGGCGACGACAAATTCGTGCCCAAAGAGAACGACAAGGCCCTTTAAATCCAAAAAGAAGGGACGATAACGCATGCCCATCAACAGCGCCCACACAATCATCAGGCCCAACAGTTCAACCGACCACACCCACATCATAGCCTTTTTAGATTATGTCAGGTGCGTATCCTAGCCCTTATATGTATCCTAACCCTTATATGTTTCCTTTTCCTAACCCTATGGCAGGTTGGAATCCATGGCCCAGTTCATCTCCGTTCTCAATTACTCCAAGTCAACCTTCGATCTATAGGCCGCCATCGCATGAAGGATCACACGAGGTACTATCAAGGAACTCTTTTTTCTACCAATCCCCATTACCTTACGGGATTCAAACACCTCCGCCATGGGTGATGCAAACACCGCCGCAATCATTATTCTATCAAGGTGGGTTACCCTCCCAACACCCACAACCAGATCCCTTGTAGGAGGAACCACAACCCTCACCAGAAGCTGATCGACTGAGGAATCAAGCATGGACCCGTCGGCGACCCCCATGTGGCACTAATTCCGACCGCCACGGACATTGATTTTTTTAATATATTTGTACAAACTTTTTATATTGTTTCATTTAATAAAAATAAAAGTTCTTTTGAATAAGAAAATTGTAATACAACATAGTTTCATTTAAGAAAATATAAATAATACAAAATAATTTTTTACGACAGCTATCAACTATTTCGATTTGGACATGATCTATTTGTATGGCCAGGTTCCTACACCATCCGCACAACTTCTGATGATTGGTTGTTTCTTGGATATCCATATTGGTACGTATTCTAGTAGAGCAAGGTCGACCCTTTGGTTTGCGACGCAATTCTCTATCTGGTAATAGCTTAAACGGAGCAAGCGATACAAGCGGCCACTTACGTTCATTTGAGACAGGTGGGAATACGTGTCTCCACACGTTGTACATGGTTTCTAGTTTGTACACTTTATCGACGTAGCTCATGGGATCTAGACGAAGACTCTGACAAGCTGCAATTATATGAGCGCATGGATAACGAAGTACGTCGAACCTTCCACAGTAGCAAGTCCTATTTCTGAAGTGTACACGATATTGCCCGCCAATAATACCTTTGTGCGGTCTATCAAACTCTGTCACATGAAACTATAGGTTGTCTCGATCGTGACAGGTTGTGTGCATGGTGTTCGCCTGCGCTTTCGCCTTGTTAATTTCTTGCAATACTTTTGTGCACCATACACGGCCTCCTTGCATTTGGCCTTTATAACTCGCTGCTCGCTTCAGAAATAGTGTCGCTAAACAAAAATATGTCTATCGAACAATCGATGTTATCGACAAATGACGTGTTCCTTTTAGAACAGAATTTATGCATTCAGCTAGATTTGAGGTCATATGACCATATCGTAGGCCGCCATCGTATGCTTGTGTCCACTGTTCGAAAGGTATGTTACAGAGGTAGTCTGCGCCTTCTTCGTTAACTGAACGCAAAATCACCAACATCTCATGAAAACGATCCTTACTTATCTCATATCCTGCCAATATAAGTTGATAGCGGAAATTACATACCACTTTTCTATTTAAAATAAATTCAATATTACAAACGAAATTACATTAATAGATATTAAATACCCATGTTGGTCACTTTTTGTTTTTCACTTGTAAATCGAAATTGCCCGTAGTAGTTGGACGCAACGTGCCTTAGGCAATACCGATGGTGTGTGCGATACCACAGGCTTCCCTATCACTCAATTGCAGCTAGTATTCCGGTGCCCCGATCTGATATGACGCAGATATTAGGTTGAGGGCAGACATGCCTCCTTAACCTAGAAAGAAAGAACTCTTAGTCATCAGCTGACTCCCCTGGTGTTATTACAAATGCAATTGGAAGGATTCTCCCACTGCCATCCTGTGTCACAGCTAGCAATAGCCGATGGGTATATCTACCATACATAAAGGTACCGTCAATTTGTACCAATGGCTTGCAATATAGAAATGCGTCTCGGCATTGCTTAAAGCTCTAGAAAAGACGCTTAAATACTTGGCATCCATGGAGCAATTAGTCATTGTAGCACGCAGGTTTCGTTTTAAGGTCTGTTACGCAACCTGGGACATATCTCTCCAGCACCTGACACCACTGTCACACTTTATTATATGAACCGTCCCATCCACCATGAATATTTTCCAACGCCTTCTGCTTAGCTATCCAAGCCTTGTAGTAAGAGAGCTTGTACCTCAACTGGCTACGAATATTGGCAATTAAGATCGACATTGAAGTTCTGGGATCGGCCTTCATTGTCGGTAGTATTAAGGTAGCTAACATATCTGAATTTATCTTGGGATGATCTTCCGAAACACCTGTCAACGAAGAATGTTAAAAAATACAACAGTGTGAATAACAGTACTATTAAAAAACTCTAAACAGTTAGTGATACTGTATCGGCAACACATATATGTAGACCTTTGTACTTTTTTATCTCCCATAAGCCTATCTTTTTCCTCAACGAGGCCATGATTTTCAATGAACATGCACCGTCTTGCACTGCACACTTGGCTTCAAACTTATAGGATTTGGATTTAACTACGTTGTAGTTAACCCCATTCATGATGCTATGTTGTTTTAATACACCAAGAAAACTATCTTTATTGGAAAACTCCTTACCAACTTCTAATTCACCTGAATCCAATAAAGAACTTGTACGGTCACGCCTTTTGTGTGGTAGATCTGGAAACTTCAACGCATTATCTTGAAATAGATCGACATTATGCATTTGGGCTGGAGGCGAGTACGTCTTGAATCGTGGATCTTCTTCTTCATCATCTGAACCCCCTTCAACATCTTCAGGTATGGTTGGAACAGGCTCTGGTTTAGAAAAAAATACAACTTCTGCACCATCGGGGCTGGCCTCTTGATGTGGATCCGCATTGGACTCATTATCTGACCTATCATCATGTGCAACGTAGAAGGTCCCCTCGCTAGTGGACATCGTAGGGAGTACATTATCCCTCCTTATGGACGTTTCACAACTTCTCCAATTAGGTGTGGATTGCCAACCACTAGAAGTTTATGTCATTCCCCAGTACGTATTTTCAGCATCAAACATTGACCCACTGAGGTGCATGTCCCATCCACTAATGGAGTGTCGTGCAGGGGTTGGGTATTCCATACTGCTATTAAACACGGGCTCTTCCATGTTTTGCCACCCACTAACAGAGTGTCGGGTAGGAGTCGTGTATTCCTCTCGACCAGCAGTAAATGTTGAAGCTGCAAATGTATCATTTGGCGATGAAAATTGTACATATAACTCAATATAGGGTGATCCACTAGCAAGATGAGTCTGCACCATTGCTTCCAAGCTATGTGCGCCTTTGATGTCGAATGAGTCATATGTCACAGGATCAACTGAAGCACAAAATTGATACTTAATAGACAAAACTTTTATTGGCTTCGTTCTAAAGATTTTGCGCCTAATTCTTTTACGAAGTTCTATAAAATCTATGTTCTGGTTAAAAACCAATCTCGCTGTGTTCTCCGATAAAAAAATAATATTGTTCTCAGTGTTACAGACCTCACCATCATAGTAAATAACAACACTAATACGTTTACTCATCTTAAATTTCTTTTCTTCTTAGCCTCTCTAATTTTTTTTGTTGTAAGTTTTGCAACCTGAGAATAAAATTTGTCTCATTTATAGCATCATTTTTCACGAACTCATCAGTAGCAAAAGAGCGCCCACGTGGGAGCTTTTTCCGAAATTTTGCCGACAAAGGCATCCCGCTTGAAGCGTTTTCGACACTATTTGTTCGAAATGTCTACTCGTAATTATTTTTCTTTAACTCATCAGAGCAAAAGAGCGTCCATGTGGGAGCTTTTTCCAAAATTTTCTTGACAAAGGCGTCCTGCTTGAAGCATTTTTCGACACTATTTGTTCAGAAATGGCTGTTCAGAATTATTCTTATAGAAACCCTAAACCTTAAACCCTAAGTAAAAAATTATATTGCTTATATGTTTTTTCTAAAACCCTAAACACAAATTTATTTTAAAAACTAAACCCTAATTTAATGAATTAACCCTAATACCCTAAACTCTAATTTAGTATTTAATATTTAAAATTAATAGTTAATTTAATGAATTAACCATAAAACCCTAAATCCTAATTCAATTAATTTTTTCTCGAAACAATAAACTTAGCATAGCGCCAGTATGTATATATGCTGCAATCATGTTATCTTTGAGAATTTTTTTTTTCATGTGTGTATATTGGAAATTAATAATTAAAAAAATAAAAAATGAGCTTGTTACAAAGTAAAAGAAACTTAGCCGATGATCAAAAATAAAATGATCTAAGCTATTGATAAGGGAAAAAAAACCTAAACGTTGAAGTAATCGAATTACCAAGTCGTTGTTTACACGTTAAGAGTTATTTAAGGGTTTTTTACTAAAATATTATAAGAAATAAAATATTAAAATGGTATGTTTAAACCATTATGTATCAATTAACCCTAAACCCTAAATCAATCCCTAATTTAATCAATTAACCTTAATACCCTAAACTCTAATTTAATATTTAGTATTTAAAATTAATAGTTAATTTATACCCCAATTCAATTAATTTTTTCCCTAAAACCTTAAAAAACCTTAACTTAAAAAACCCTAACTCTAAATCCTAAAAAACCCTAACCCTAAATCAATTAAATAGTAAACACTAACCCTAAAAAAGGGGCAAAACGCTTCCCTAAAGGAGCGTTTTGCTGACACGTACTCTGAAATCGCGCTTATGTGAACGCGTTTTCGTGGAAAACGGCCTAATCTTGTAAAAAAACCCAATAAACGGCCCATTTCCGTAATTATATTTTTTAAAGGGCCTTTTTGGGTAAAATGGCCTTAAATTTATGTTTGTTGTTAATGAGTGAAAATGTTTTTTTTTAAAAGGAATGGAACGTCATGGTAGCCAACAGTATAAAATTTCTTGCGTTAAATATTAAATAGTTTCTAAATAATAACAAACGGTAAAAAATGTATTTTTATTATTTGTATATTGTTTTTTTTAGTCGATAATTAATTTTTTTTTTTGAAATTGCAAATATCCAAATGGATTCTTTGATTAGAGAAAACGATAACATAACAAATATGAATAATGAGTCAGTAAAAAAATTGTTATTTGTTATTTATTGGTCCCCTTATAAAGTTGCACGTCATTTTTTATTTAATTGGGAGATTTTAACTAATACGGTAATTTAATATGGTCAGGGTGAGTACCATGTATTGAGAGACCGTGTCAATGGTCTAGGCTATGGGCTAGATGAACGAATTATGCCATACTTGAAGGCAGCCGGATCTAGATCAGGGACATTGATTCGCATGTTCAATTTGAGGGCCAACTTGATATCCGCTTTGGTTAAGCGGTGGTGCTAAGAGACCCACACATTTCATTTTTTGTGTGGGGAGTGCACCATCACCCTAGAAAATGTTGTACAGTATCTCGGGCTCCCAATCGACGGTAGTGCTATCACGGGTACAAGTAAAGTGTTTGAACTGGTGGTGCTATGCTATCACTTACTTGGATGCTCATCCAATGATGGTGAAGATATATTTACGAGTTTGGAATTTTCCTGGTTAAAGGGAAATTTCGAACATTTACCTAGTAATGCCACTGAATGGGAGAAGATTTGTGTTGCTTGAGCATATATACTACATCTAATAGGGGGTACTTATGTTGGACGCTAATAAAAAGGTCCACTTGATGTACTTGCCACTGTTGTCTGATTTGGAAACTGCCTGTTCGTACAAATAGGGCTCAACAGTATTAGCAACGTTATATCGTGAGCTTTTTTTGGCATCAGTTAATCACCAAACATGTCTTCCTACTTGTAAATAGGTAATAAAATTTAAATTATACATTAGTAGTTTTACTTTATATGAAGATTCGTTATAACAAGTTTAATTTATTTTAGATGGTATGCAAGTTTAATTTATTTTAGATGGTATGCAAGTCTAATTTATTTTAGATGGTATACTTGTTCGGGTATCAAGAGGTCTTATACCTTTGCGATTTAACAATAGGTGATTGAGGCACACGTCGAGAAGATGGTAATTCTTCCTAATATTCATGTCATGTAATTACTTTATTTATGTTATTTGGCTCGTGTTACTATAACCAAGTTATTAATTGTACAGTTAGTATGGATGCCACATTCTGCCCCAGACATTGCAGTTGTTATTCCCTCATCGGCTTACATCCATTCATACTTGTTGTGCATTAGTGCACCCGTGTTGAATTTCTCAACAATCAAGTGGTACAACGGGGATCGAGTTATGCGACAGTTCGGGTGCAAACAAGATGTTCCGAATGTTCTACAAAATTTTGACAATGTCCACAGAATTAACAAAATAAGGAAAGAATAAAAGAATTGGGCATTAGAGCATCAACGATATCTTGCATTATGGAACGTCCAAATGGAGCAGAGACCTCGGGTGGATTTTGATTTTGATTTGCGGTCCTCGATCGAGTACCAACATTGGTATATCGAGAATGAGAAATCATAGTTATTTGGTGGCCAATTAATGGTAGTTCCTCCACACATGCACCAACGAGGCCACCAAAAACATCGACGAGGTCATCCGCCGAGCTCCAACTTCAATGATCTTATACACAATCTCCCGGTAATTCTTATCATCCAGATTTAGAGGTAGATAATTATCTTCTGAAATCGTCAGCTACGCATATCACTCGGAGATTCCCGATTCCATTTCTGATCACCAGCAACTGAGATTATCAATGATGTTTGATATCTTTAGCCCATTACCATCAGTACTCCACCCTCCTGGGCAAACTTTTTGAAAATATGATTTTTCGAGTTTGTTAAATACACCACTAAGGTTCACTAATGGATGTTGTGAATGGATGTCTGGTTGAAGAGAACAATAATCATCGCGAACACCCCCAACGCTAATGTCGGACACCACAATAGTTTACTTAAGGACGACTCCATCAAACCATCTAGCACTTATAACATTATCTTTATTGCATGTATTTTATAATTGTAATTCAAATTGTAAAGTTTTTATAATATATAGTTTAGACATTTTCTCAGTATTTTAGTATAATATTCACTGAAATGCAATTTTTTTTAATTTTTAATTGAACATGTTAAGCAATACCAAAATTTTGAACATGTTAAGCAATACCAAAATTCAATCATAATCAAATAAATTTTAATAAAACTAAAACTATACATAAATTCTACGTAAAATGAAATAGTATTTAAATTGATAACAATATTTCACATACATTTGAACATGGAGTACATAAATTTATATTCCATTAGATCGTGACGATTGTTCAAGATAGCAGATTAGATGCAGGTAGTTCCCCCAATTATGACCAATTGTTAAGCACTGACCGCAATGTTTAGGGTCAATTTTCTCCCTCAAGTTCATTTCACCATGAATTTTGGTTACGTGCGGGCAACCTTTGGGCTTCCTACATAACCCCATGTCTGGGACTAGCCCAAAAGTCAGTAGAGACACTTCCCATGTTAACACATCACGTAAGACGGGGAACTCATTTCCTCAAATATGCAATGTGCGCTTCAGAGTGTACACCTCATTGATATATTGTTCAACATTGATCGAGGCACGAGCATAAGCTACAATGATATGCGTACAAGGGTATTGAAATGTTTGAAACTTCTCGTAGTTGCACCGCATGTTTTAGAGATCAACTTCGTAGGACCTAGGTGGGATATCAGGTTGACAACCGATGGACTCTATAACTTGAAAATTTATAACTATTGAGAATATAATTCTAGATGTATTGACCTCGCTCTCTAGGCGTTTCCATCCATTACCTTTCTGACCTTCTCGACAAACACGTGCCTCACATCTATCTGGTTTACTTGTTTCAATCTTATTGAGGTTAGCAGCTTGTAGAATGTAGCTGAAAAAACAAATGAAATTGGAAGATGTCATGTTTGCTTTAAGACGGAGTAAACAACCTCTGCTAGGTTGGTGGTCATATGACCATATCGAGATTCATTATCGAAACTTTGAGCCTATTTCTATAGTTCCATAGTGCCCAACCACCCTTGAAAAGTAGTATTCATTTCACTGTGCATATCAGCCTCAAGCCTGGTCAGTTTTTGCCTGAAATAGTGTTGTTTTAGCTTGTACGCTACGTATATATTTCGAAAATATATGTTACCTTTTCAAATTGTGAAAATGTTAAGAATATTTAAAAATATGTTGAAATTGAAATTTACCCATGTTCACTACTTGTTTGCACTAGTTGCATTCTTGCAGTCTCAGTAAAAGTTGGTGGTGATGTGGCGAATGCAGTAAAGAGACTTCCATGGAACATCAGAATGCTTAATCATGATAATTAGTCCCTTCGATTTATCGGGTATGATTCAAATATTGTCTTCTCTAACATACGTCTGCAAGTTTGTTAGAAAGAATTTTCATGATTCCATGTTCTCCAACTCTACAATGGCAAATGCTATTGGTAGTAAGTTTCAGCTCTCGTCTTGTTTAACCACAATAAGGAGGATCTATGTATATTTTCTGTATAACCAGGTGCCATCAACTTGCATAAGTGGCTTGCAGTGGGGAAAGATATGCACGCATAGATTGAATGTCCAGAACATCCGGTGGAAAATTCTTCTTATCTATTATAGTTGGTCATCTGAGCCATAATAATCTCATGTCTGCAACTCAACGATCGTTCCTGGCATGTACTCCTACATAGCGACTATCCAACCATGGAGGTTATTGTATGACACATCCCAATCTTTATAAAACTGCTCCATGGCTATCTATTTAGCTATCTATGTTTTTTGACATGACACTCGGTATTGGAATCATTCTTACAGTTTGACAATTAGTACCAATACATGAATGGTCAACATGTCCTGCGCCATTTGCATGATGTAGTTGTAGATAGTTTTCGCATCAAGTTTGCGATGATCTTGTGTCATACATTTGTGACCTTTGGATAAATGCAGCTCGTACCCTCAAATTACATCATTTTGCTGACATCTAGCACTCCTCAATATATAATGTCGGTTTAGACAAAACGAATTTGTAATTAACTGACACATTCATGTTATACTGCTTAATGGTAAATACACAATCTTTCTTGTTGGCAATTTTTCAGCCCATGTACAGCTCTTGTTTAGGATCTGCGACAAATAGGTGAACATGTAGTATATCGGGGTATTGTTCACCTATAAACGTGTTATCATTTATAGTATAAATATCATACAAAAAATATATTAAATTAAATCAACAGTATCCGAAAGCATACGAGTCAAATTGCAATATGGTAATGTTTACAACGAAACACTAGTAAGTATTCCGATGGTCGTGCCCAAAGGATTGCAAATTGGAGAAACTATTATTAAATTAATTACAGAAAATAATTACTAACCTAATCGAGTCTCGAATTAGTAGTGTGAATCCAAATCAGTATTTTAATTAAACTAATTAAATTAACTAACCTAAATTAACCTAATGGACTCTCTTATTCCTAGTGTTGACAATGCGAGCCTCTATCTTATTATTGATTAAATCCCTAATTATCTAATTAAATAATTAATTATCCTATATTGAGTTATTTATCACCATTAGCTAAGAATTACCACCTAAGTCACCATTTCGATCTCTTCTTAGGTATACGGATACCCTTCCTGTCTCTCTGCTCAGTATAATTCATACACGATAGGATACCCTTCCGATCTAACTTGCCTCGATATTCTATCGTAGGCCACTCCATAATATACTAAGTACTATTGAATAAACAACCAATTTAAGATAAATAATCACTTAACAAATAAATTAGTTTATTAATTGAATCATATGAGATACTGAAATAAGCATAATTATTTATTCAATTATTCATACAAACGCTAATTGATAAGGTTAACAAAAATATAAATAAAAGAATAAGAGATAGGAGAAAGCTCATTAATATAGATTGAAGCGTGGTGCCGGAGCAATCTCCGCTCGTAATTGTCTTCATATCAAAATAGAAAAGTTTCGACTATACGAACATGAAAAGAAAATACAAAGAAAATTGAATAGGATAAATCGTTTGTCTAAAAATGCACACAATCCCAGTGACCCTAAGGTTGCTTGTATAGGAAACGGGCTACTTGGTGACCACTCAACCCTAGATACACTTAAATATCAATTAATAAAAATTATTCTAAAAGTTAGGGTCCAAATATAGAAATATCCCCAAAAGTGCCATCCAAAGAATCACCCATATTTTGGCTTTCCATCTTTGCATTGTTGTGATATGGGAAGTCTCCTCGTCACGACGTCACCACTATAAATGTTCTCCTATATTTATCACATTGTCGTGATGAGAGGAAGCTCCTCATCACAACGTCAAGTGTATTCCGAGCCTTGGCAACTTTGTTGGCCTATCAAGCTCCCTTGTTTCACTGCTCGATAATCATTTCTTGTATTCTTGGACCTAAATTGACATCCTAAACACTTAAATAGTCCATTGGTCACTAATGAGGCCCGAGTCGGCCTTACGGGTCATTGAAATAGTAGAAAATGCATAAAAACATTTATTTTATTAATATTTTATTTCTAATTTTATTAATATTTTATTTCTAACCTACTAATACTGAAAATGCAATAATTAATTATAAAAGTACTAGAAAATAAGCTCGTCAAGTGCAAAAATGACCTAAAATAACTACTAAATTTAACTTCAGATCAAATACTCAGAAAAATCAGATGCATGCACCACATCGGGATCTACGTTTGACATGTGGGCCCCAGGATCATTGCATATGACAATGTCTTGAATTGGGTCCCTGAATAAGGATATGTAAACATTTCCATCATCATTCCTGCCTTACCTTATCTAGATTGGGATCACTATAACCTTCAACCTCGTGATCAGAATGACCATTATTATCACATCCATCTTCACCATCCATATTGGTCTCAATCAACACCAGATGTATTTGTAAATGGGGACTTGAGTTAAAGTTCTCAGACGTAGGTGGAGCATTAAGATTGATGTCAAATCCGTGTACAAACGATTGTTTATCGACAGACACTCTCAGAACCTCCGTACATGGATCTTGAACTCCATATTGTTAACTTAATGGAGTGAAATCTTCAACTGGATCCACAACAACTAACTTAGTAAATAACTAAATCGGTTTAGTGTGGACACTCTCAGTCTGACAATAAAGTGCGATCATTATCTCCACGTCTTCATCTTTTACAAGTTCCATCTTGGTAAATTTGATGGGATTTGAAAAAAGTGGAAATTTGTAAAATATGTTTGACATCCTTCTCCCACAACGTCTAACAATTTTTGCACTAATCCTTTCTTTCATATCATCAACAGATACATTTCTATTAAATCTCATTTCTATTTGTTGGCGAGATTAAAAAATACAACCAACTATTGTTCTTAGAAGTACTCCATCGAAATAAACGCATACGAAGAATTGATTATCCATTTTCAATACTAAATCTGTAAAAATAATTAAAAAAATTTAAATATCTCTATAATAATTTGAAAAAAAATGATTCTACTGTCAAAAAATATAATATAATAAAATAATTATTGTACTAACCTTACGAATATTTTCTTTCTTTTCTTTTCTTCTACAAAAAAAAAATTCCTTTCTTCTTATTAGTTAACTGCTAAACCATTCAAAAAGCACAAAATTTTGATGTTTAAATAGGGGTCTGGTGCTGCCTGATAGCACTCCTTTAAACGATGCCGCCTAACAGTGCCCTTCCACTAGGTGTTGCCTAATAGCTCTCCTCCATCCCCCTTCAACCTATATCAACTCATATTTTAGCAAATATGAGTGCTACATACCGATGCCGCCCTATAGGGTGGCACCACCAATAAAAAATAATTTTTTTAAACCCTATTATGGCCTAATGATAGTGGGAAAAAATAAGTGGTGATGCCACCTTGTTAGGCACCACCCATGGTTACTATTCAAAACATGGTAATTAATTTGATTGGGATACCATTTTAGCTATTAATTTTACATTTCTTTTATTGGAGTAAAAAAGCCATAATCAAAGTACATATTTCACCCCAAATCAACGAGTCCAGAGGTTCATCCTCCACAATTTTAAAATGCTACAATAGTCAACAAGTTCATTGATGTAAAGTAAGGTAGTACATATGCATCAACCTATTGCTTTTATACTAAAATTAGTATGTATGCATAATGGTTTGTTCTGATGTATCATTTAGAATTTATTAATATTTCTTTTTAAAAGATTCATATATATGTTGATTGAGTTTTACCTCAAGTGGCATTGGCCTTGCTGTTAGTGCAGGAGGACATGGGTTTAGTGCGCTGAAGCACATTATCCTCCTAGTTAATGGTTGGGAGGGGCAATGGGTAGTTCTAGGTATTGTAGCAAAAAGAGCAGATATGATAAGAATCTATAATGAGATTAATGTTAAAAACAATCATATATATAAAAATATTTATAAATATTAAATGGATACGATTAAATAAATTGAGTTGAAATGAGGTTGAAGTTTTTAAATTTTATGAATTTTCCTTTCCTTCATTTATTTGTTATATAATCTCATTATTTCTTTAATTGTTTATTAATTTTTTTATTTTGAAGTTTAAAGATGGTAACTTTAAGTTGGTTAACGTTTGAAGTTTAAATTTATTTTTATTATTTATTATAAAGATTAAAAAATGAGTAAATTTATATATATTTTTAACATTATTATGCATCAGCTGGTGCATAATATTTTAGGCAGTGCAACTGGAATTCGATAGAATGAATTGATGCAACTGGTATAGGTCAGAATTTTCACTAAAGTGGAAAAGGAAGTTCGATGTTCCATTTTTCTATTAAAGTTGTCTGCATCAGTCGATACAGCAGGAATAGATACAAAACCTACTACATTGTTGCAAAAACTAAAATCTAAATAATTGAAATCAAACCCGAAATGCGTAAAAAGACCATTCATATTTTAGATGAATAAAACAAGGAATAGGCGACAAGGGCCCACCAGGACCACAAATTAACTTAGTTGTGATGAAAAACAGAGGGAACAACATAGCCCACAACCAGATGTTAGAGTTGCAAGCTAAAACCAAAACTCTAGGGATACGAATGAATGGAGACTAAACCATTAGCAGAGGCAACAATGATACAAGCCAAGAAACCCCATATTTGTGCAATGATTTTTGAAATAAAGCCCTAAGTTTCTTGTCCAACCCAACTTTCCCTAATTGGAAACAACAAAAAAATGAGAACCAACAATTTGCAACCAACAACAAAATAGGAAAAAAGAGAAAAAAACCATGGCCACCAATGACTCCACTCCGTTGGAAAGAGGATTGATCTTGAAAAAAAAAGGTCAATTATCGCATGCAACAACTTAAATCAAGCCAAACAACAACCTAAGTCCAATGCACAAAAAATGTTTTGACTCACACAGTAGGAAGACAATAGCAATGAGGAAAAGTAAAGACCCAACACTCCCAATGACTCACTCAGTTGGAAAGAGGATTGATTTAAAAAAAAAAAGGTCAATTATCGCATGCAAAAACTTAAATCAAGCTAAACAACAACCTAAGTCCAATGCACAAAAAATGTTTTAACTCACACAGTAGGAAGACAATAGCAATGAGGAAAAGTAAAAACCCAACACTCTCAATCCTAAGCATTAGAATTCGTTTAAATTGCATGTTAATTTGCATGTTTAGTTTCAACTAGATGAACCACTAAAAGAGTAAAAACAAAAAAAGATGGACAAACAAATTGGTTATGCAATTCGAAACCCTTCTCTATTTTTATGGAACCTTACCTAAAGAGCAATCTACTATCAATTCATAGTACAAGATGTAATTTACATTGAACTCACTCATCAAGTTGCAACCTCACTCCTATACATCAACTAGATCACTTTCCCATTGAGACTTTCTCTTTGAAAGCTTAGTTACAAATTGAAAATGAAGAACAATTCTTTTACAAAGTAAATTGCAGTAAAAATAAGTCCCTTACAATGAACAAATAAATTCTCTCTACAATCTTGCATAATGAAAAAAAGCCTTATTTAAATAAGTATTATTGGCTTAAAATTGTCCAATCAATGTAAACACATATTCCCCTAAGTTATGATTCAGTAAGGAATCAAATATGTAGAAATCTTTTTGGAGTAGTCTTCTATAGAAACTGAATATCTTTAATTAATGATTACACTTAAAGTCTTCAAAAGAATCATTACTTGATTGAAATTCAACGTGATTGAGTCTATTAAATTACTGTTAAGAATCCTCAAAGAGTTGAAAAATTAAACCAAGATTTTCTATCAAACTAATGCCAGCAAATACAACAAGTTACAAAGTAACTTAGTTGCAAAACAAGTTGCAACTGACAATAAAAAAATGACACAGGCAAAAGAGAGGGAAAATGAGGCTAGTATTAAGGTCACAGATCAAATCCAGTGAAGAATGCACATAGAGCGTCCAATGGAGGTCAACTGATTAAATGAGGCTCATTCGACCCACTTAAATTGGCTCAATTCGTGGAACACATGGAGAAGCTTATCTACTTGAAGCCTTGGTGACTCAGAGAAACATTCCAGTAAAACTATAGGTACCAGGGTAATTATTGTAAATACTAAAGGATAAAGATGTATAGAGTTTAAATTCCTTAATACTCTCATATTGTAGATAGACACTAATCTCAGTCATTAATGTAATTCAATCTGTACCTTTGGATCTAGAAGAGTTCAACTATAAATAGATGGCTTCTCCCTTATTGTATTCCATTCTTGAGTTAAAGAATATATTTGAGAGCATTTACTTAAACTCTTAGTATGCATTGCTTTCTTGCGGCTTTCTAAGTTTTTTTTGTTGTTCATTTGCTTTTGAGTTGGTTTTACTTTATTTTCGATGCCTTAGTGACTTTTCGAGAGAATTCTCACTTTTGGAGAGTTAGACTAACTTAGATAGATTTCAAGAAAAGAAATTACCTAAGGCTACACTGTTTACTAGACTTAAGTTCTAGCCCTATGATTATTTCTATTTGAGCCAGTGTTCAAGGGCATCGGTTGAGATGCCAAAAGGATTAAACGAGCAGATTGAGCCTATAAAGACTTGTGGGAGGACAAGAAAGCTAGTAGCTTGAAAGATATATTGTCAGCTTTGGAAGACAAGGTTACCAAACTTAAGGGCTTTATGGGTGATGTGAATGAAACCCTTGAGGAAGTTGATGGATATATCATAGAGTTGGAATTGAGGTATGATCAACTCAAAGAACAAGTGGCAGATGCCCTCAGTGCTAATGTGGTTACGATGCAATGGGTCCTTAATACAGCTGTGGGTGAGCTGACTGAGAAGATTAATGCTCTTGAGGCTATGGTGATGGATTTGAAAGATCATATTAAGGAGCTCAAAAGGGAGCTCGTTATCTACAAAGCTGCTTTCGGTAATGAGGTATCGGTTGCATCACTCAAGCTTAATGTACATGTCCTAAAGCTAAAAAAGTTCAATTGGTCGATGTTCGTAAAAAATATGGATAACTTCTTGTGGGGGATGAAAGAATACTTTTGTCCCAAAGGCATCATAAATGATGGTACTAAGGTAAATATTTCTGCTATATATTTTACTGATGCCGCTTTGTTATGGTGGCATTGTAGGTCTATAGATGTGAAGCGAGGTTGACCTACCATTGGGATTTAGGGAGGAGTTCCAGAGTAAATTCAAGGGTCAGTTTTACCTAGAGTATTTTGAGGATGAAGCTCAGGCTAGGTTGTGTCGGCTTATGCAATAACATGTAGTTAGAGAGTATGTGAAGGAGTTTAGCGATCTAATACTCTAAATTTTTTATTTAGGTGAAGACGCATTTTTCTCCTTTATGGATGGGTTAAAGCCTTGGGTAAGGTTAGAGTTTTAATATTGATGGGTCAAAGAACTTATCAAAGCCATGACCATAGTGGGGTCCTTAATTGAGCTTGTTTCGAGGAAAGACAAGTTTGAATCTTCCAAGCCCAAGAAGAAGGGCAATAATGGGGAAGATGAAGAAAGATTGGTTAAAAGCAAAAATTGTGGAAATGGAAACTACCTAATGGGAAGTGGAGACCTAAAAACCATATGAGGAATAAAGAGAGTCAAAGGAAGTAAGTGAAATGCTTCTTATGTTGTGCATAGGATGTGAAACTATCCAGAGTGATCCAAGATATCCAAAATCAGTAAAGAAGATGAAGCAGAGCCAGAGTGTGAGACTTTAAAGCTTGGGTCAGTGATACTCAATTCTGCCAAAATGAAGAGGGATCATAAGAAGAAAAGGTTGATGTTTGTGAACATCAATATCGTAGGTCGAATAAAGAGTGTTATTGTTGATATAGGGGACCAGGCTTGTTCATGTCAGAGAAAGTCGTGGATAAAACTGGTTTTTCAATTCACAAATCAACTAAGAAGATTAAGACCGTAGATTCCAAAAAGGTCCCAATTGTGGAAGTAGCACAAAGAGTTGAGCTACAGATTGGTCAATGAAAATGCAAGGAAGACTTCGAGGATCAAGAAGATTCCGATTGAGGCAACTCACAATAGGGGCAAATAAAAGTTATGGCCTCTTGCAAACGAGATGTAAAAAAGAGCGAAATGGTTTGAGTTAGGCGATAACAGAGATGTAAGCCAAGACAAATGTTTCGAAGGGTTAAACTACCCAACATAGAGATTAATTAGAAACCTGTTGAGGCGTTGTGACAGTTCCAAGATGAGTAAAATAAGTGTCATTCCGAGGATGCAACGAGGGTGTCATGAGAATGGGTGGGGCGAATGTCATAAACCACGAACCAAAGCTCATGATGAATACACACAGAGCATCCTATGAAGTTCAACTGATTAATTGAGCCTCATTCCGATTCATGGAACACATGGAGAAACCTATCTACTTGAAGTCTTAGTGTCTTAGTGAAACATTCCAGTAAAACTAGAGTTACCAAGGTAATTATTGTAAACCTTAAGCGATAAACATATATAGAGTTTAAATCCTTTAGGACTCTCATCTTGTTGATAGACACTAATCTCAACCGTTAATGTAATTCAATCTGTACTGTTGGATCTGGGGAAGTTTAACTATAAATAGAGGTCTTTCCCTAATTTGTAATCATCCCATTGTATTTCATTCTTGAGTTAAAGAATATATTTAGGAGCATTTACTCAAACACTCGGTGTTCTTTCTTGTGGTTTTACAAGCTTTTTCGTTGTTCTTTCGCTTTTGAGTTGCTTCTGCTTTATTTTCAGTGCCTTAGAAAATTTTTGGGAGAATTCTTACTTTTTGAGAGTTAGGTTGACTTGGGTGGATTTGAAGCAAAGAAATCGCCTAAGGCTACGTGGTTTTCCAGACATAAGTTCTAGCCCTGTGACACTAGCAATAGGTCAAAACCCCATAAGTAACCTAAAAGTGAAAAGAGAGAGAAAAAAGAGACCTAAAAAAAACGAGGGCCACTACCATTGAAAGGAAGGACAACATGATAAGAAAAGGAGGGGGGAAGGAGAGCAGTGTCGACCATGTGGTCTAATAACCACTTACAGTGCAAAGAAAAATTTCTTAAAGAACTAGTTAAGAATAATCTGGACAATACCCACATAATGGAGATTTCAAACCAAAATAAAATCTAAACAGAAAACTCGCACATAATTACATTGTTTACTACATTATATAAATTTATACTTTATACACCAATAATATATCAAATACAATATACCAATAATAAATGAAATACAAAATCGAAAACTTGAAACCTCTTCACTCAAATAAAATACATATCTTAATTAATCATTGAACTAATTTTCCGGGCGACGCCATACTCCATTAATATTGAAGTACAATTCATTGAAGATTGATAAATTGTAAGGACATTTTTTTTTGGGTGGATAATTGTAAGGACATTAATCACTTAAAATGGCATGACATACCGTTAAGGATGTTTCTTGTCCTTGTTCGTTTTCGTGGGAAGGGAGGAGTTGGTTTAACTTTAAATTACAGATAATTTGGGGTATAAAGCATTTGCATTACACAAATTTCATTAATGTCAATAAATACACCGACACTCTCTCAATGTACAATAATTGTGGATCTTGTTGTTTTCAAACATCAAAGACAAATTCCCCTTCTTTTCTTTCTGCATCACACGTACATTTCCCATCACATTTCTCTCCTTTGTTCCATTACATAATTTTCCCTCTTTATTTGAGTTTCTATTCACCCCATTTGATTTCTCATAATTAAATTTATTTAACTTATCTTCATCCAAAAACTTTTCTATGTACGTACATATGGTTGTACAAATACACTTTTATGCATTGTTATGTGATTCAGTTATTCCATTAATTTGGTTGGTCTGATTTTTTTACAAAAACAAGACAGGATATACTAATTTTATTTGGGCAGGAGTAATATTTAAATAAAATTCCCCAATAATGATGGTTCTAGAATTTGAACTTACTTTATAAAATATTTGTTTCACTCTTATGTCATTTATAAAATCTAAAAACACTCTACAAAATATTTATAAGAAATTTTTTGTTATATAAATATATTTAAATGCACACCGTCGGCTCTGAATTTAATTTCCTATCCGATTTTAAATTGCATGCAGATGAATTTGAGGATAACTGCTGAGCCACATGCTATAGCATGTGCCTTCTTCGCCATATGTTTTGGAATAAAAATAAAGGTTTCACATTATTGGTTTCTAACTTTCTCTGTATACTCTTATTAAAAATTTAATGTATCTTGACATTAGACTTTGGCTATCAAGACTTTAAACTTAGTTTACACCCTAAATAAAGATAAAAGCCAGAAATTTTGTATTCAATTCTTTATTTTTGTAAGGTAATTTTATGTTAAAATATATTATAAGTTTTATGTTTTTAAAATATTTGAAATTTAATCTATATATTTTTATTTTAATAACTTAGTCTTTATTTTTCAGATTTTAAAATTCAGGTTTAATTGTTGACACTAATAAATATTTTGTTAAATTTGTTGGCATGACATTTTAAAATAAAAAAAAATACTCATTTGGGAACTATATAATTAATTTGAATTTGACAAAAATATTTAATAATATTAATAATTAAACTTGATTTTAAAATATAAAAGGTATGAAAACTAAATTCCAAATTTTAAAAGAGTAAAAGGCTTCTCCCATATTTTATTTTTTAAATTAAGGTTTAAACAAGCTTAAATTAAATTATTTAATTTTGAAAGTGCTAAAATAAAATTCTCATTTAACACAGCCTTGCATGCCTCCAAAATTCCCCAAGAGCGTATATTGATGAGGCGAGGGCTTTGGCCCTTGATTAAATGGAATAATATCAGTTTTGTTCCTTCATGATAATCAATCATTTAATTTTAATCTTTAAAAATAAAGTTGTTAGTTTCGACTCTTCTAAAATTTTATTTTTAACTTTTGAACACCATATTCTGACTTTACCCTTAACCGTCACAATGTATTTGATTAAAATATTCTTTTTAAAGTATAGCTCACTTATTTTGAAATTTATTTATGGATGAATGTACTTAAAAATCTTTCTGTTATAGAGATAAGATTAAATTGTTTCTTTTATTATTAAATGAATTAATTTAATCTTTATTCTGTTCAAAAAATTATATAGTTAAAATAGAATATAATTAATATTTATTATTTAAAAATGACTTGAAAATCATTTTTCATTTATAGTTAAACTTCAAACAAAATATTTCATCTATAGAATCATAATTTTTTTTCAAAATGTAATTCTTTTGAATAGTAAATGACATTTTTAAATCGTAAATATTAAATCTATTGAAATTTAATTTTATTATTTTTTAATAGTATAAAACAAATTAATCCATTTAATCTAGCAACCAAACCTTCATAGGAATTTATAATAAAAATCTAACATCAAATAATTATCTTGAAAGAAATAATAACAAGGAAATAGAATCAAAATTGAGACATGAATATTATACCAAAATCTTCCAGCTTATCTTGAAAGAGGAGAAAAGAAATTAACTAATTTAGTTTGAACTTGTAAGAAATGGTAATATTTAAGATATAAGTTTAAGTTGGGCAGCTTATTCTTATGACAAACCAATTATGCTATAGATAAAAATATAAAATTTGTTTTGAGAAAATACTTTAATTTTACGGAACTACAAAATTTTAAAATAGTTGGGAGGGTCAATTTAATTTGTTTAAGGCTAGTTTAGCAATACTTTTAAAAAGTGTTTTGGAAAAGTACTTTTTAGAATCACTTTTAAAAAGTTAGGTTTAAAATTTAAGTGCTTAGCATTACTGTCGAAAAGTGCTTTTGAGAAATAAAATGTCTATTTTAGACATGTTATTATCAAGTAAAAATATGCATTTAAATAATGTTCAAATTAGGTAATATTATTATATTTTAGTAAGAATATAAAAAATTATTATAACTTGTTGTTAATATTTTAATATATAAAATATAAATTTTAAATATTTTTAAGCAATAATATTAAATATTTATAAAATTTAATTAGAATATATAAACTATATTTTAAATATTTAAATATAACCATTAAATATTTATAATTAGATATTAACACATTTGTATTATTTTAATTTTTTTACTTTTAATTAATGATTTTAACACATTTGTAATTAAACACTAAGAAAAAAAAAGGGAAAGTATTAGGTTATTGGAGGGGTGAAAAAGTAATTATGCACCAAACATGGTTTTGGGTGAGGAAAAGCTAAAAATTTTAGCTTATTTCCAAAAGTGTTTTTCAAAAGTGCTTCTAAAAAACAAAAAATTTCAGCCAAAAGCAGTTTGTTTAACACAACTTTTCTTTCAAAAGTGTTTTTTTTAAGCACTACTAAATAAGCTCTTAATATATAAGTATGTTAAGAATTAGGTTATGGAGAAAGTTGTGGTATTCATTGTGGTCATATTTCAAACCATAACATATTCATTAATTTGACAGATTTTGACTTTGTTTGTAAACAATCTTATTTTCTGTAAATCCACAACAAAATATATTCTAACATAAGATCATATGAAGATATTGTTTTGGAGAATAGCTTGGAGTTGTTTGCACTAATATTAAATTTAAAGAAGTGTCTTTAATTTTGAAAACTTATCTATAAGATAAGATAAATGGGTTGCTTAATAAGCCTTATCTAACAAGATAAGGACATTGACTTAAAAAAAGAGATTTTCGCCTAATTTGAATTTAAAAGGTAGTTCTATTGATCCATAAAATAATTTATAAAAAAGAAGTGCTTGATAAAGAAGATGAAGATATTGTATTGAGAAATATGTGTTCCAACTTTTATTGGGGGATTTTTATTATTTACTATCTTTGAGTAATTAGTCAATAGTCTTTTATAAGATACTAAATGTATTAGGGTGACGTCGCAATTATCTAAGGTTAAGGTTGATTAGCCTTGAATCACTGCTTGCACCGTGAGTTTAGTAGTGGATATCTTCTCTGAGCAAGGTTATGTAGAGGTAATTTGACATGTACTAGGGGTTGTTAGATTACCTTAAAAAGGTTAAGATGGTTTGAAACCTTAATTGTTACTAGACTTGTGTTGTAAATGACAATTGATATATATGTACATGCATTTAGTTTATGAAGTGTTATGTGTGAATGGTAAATGAAGATGTATATTTGAATGAAATTTGACTCGAGAAATGAATAGTTGGTACCTTGTAATTGTATTGGTAGTTTTGATGTGAAAATGGTGTCATTTGAGGCATATTAGATATTTGGATGATAATGTATTTAAATGTTATGTTTGGAAAGTGTTTAGACTTGAATTTATGTAGTTTATGTGGTACATTGAACATCAAACAGTTTGTGGTATGCTTAGCTAAGTGAAATTGATGTTAAATGGCCTATTTTTGCCAAAGTAGGTTCCTCGTCCTGACGTTGATCTTCCCTCATCGCAACTTCGGCCAATAGTTTGTGACATCTCGACATCAAGTGGTCCAACGTTGTGACGTGACATATTGTTGGGTGACGTCACGACGTGGAGAAAGCCTCGTCATGATTTTGGCCCTGTAATTTTTAAACTTTGCAATTTGATTCTTTTTTGATCCCGGGTTGACTTAAGAGCTTTTGAAAGCTCGATTGAGACTCAAATTTGATTTTATATCCTATTATGCATGAAAAGTTGTCACGAATTAGTAATGGAATGAATTGATTGCTATGATTTGTTTGTGGTTTGCTTTGGCAACTATGGTAGCATCTATAGCTCGAGTTTGTCGACCGATTGACTGCATCCGGATGTACTAACGTCTAGATTGTGAATACTACAACTAAATAAATGAATTTAGGTAGTGTTCACAAGTATACATGTTGAGTTGTAATACAGTTACAACAAAGTAGGATCGTACTCACAAGAGGCGAGTACTAAATTAATGTTAACTAAATGCAAATAGAATTAATTAGTAATCTAAATAAAGTATATTACGATTGAACATAAAAAAGAGATTTTTAGGTTTTTTATAAATAAAGAAATAAAAAATTCATAAAAGAGTGAACTTTCAAAAACTAATATTTAAGCTCAACTAAATCTAGGCATGGGTGATTAGCTTGCTTCAGTGGTTATAACTAATTCCTATTTCGATTTTCTATCCAATCAACTAGTCGTTACCTTAGCAAGATCTCTCGATCTTCCATTAAACTAACGAGTCAGCAAGAACTACTTATCTCTCAACCTCACAGTTTAGACTAGTTCGGGGCTAAGGTATTTAGGGACAAGCCATACCTAATGGTGTCCTAGGGTTATCAAGTCTAAGATTTAAGTTCTTCCTCTCCCAAACAGCTGATCCGTTTAGAAAACCCTATATAACAATTAAGTAATCACACCTCCACTCACTAACCCCTCAAAAGAGGATTAGTTCCTCATGGAATCCATAAACACAAAAAAATTTGATAAATAAGATATGCATAAAAAATAAATCAAGGATAAGGTTTAAGAGAATCCTGATTGTATTTTATTAATGAAAGCACAAAAATCCACAATAGTTTGATTGCATTTACAAATCAAGTTCTATAAAGAATACGAATGAAAATAACTGAAAATAAATCTATAGCCTAAATAAAAAAAACTGAAACTAAAATTACAAGGAAAATTCTAAACCATGAAAGCTGTCCCCCAACAAGTGTTAAATGAACCTATTTCTAGAGTTAAGGTTGGTCGTCATCCTTATTCTTAGGTTTGTTGACCTTTTTGTGTAAATTTTCATTGTGCGGACCAAAACACCCCTCGCTCATAATTCCCTTCGTACAGGGCCAGTGTCGTAACACCTAGTGCCTGTGTCGCAACATCAAAGGCAGTATTCTCTAATTTAAGTTTGGCTTCAGGGGTGTGTCGCAACACCAAAGGCAATATTGCTCTTCTTGTATTTTGCTCCCTATGTTTGCGACATTAGATTTCCCGTGTTGCAACACGGTGACCAGCGTTGATCTCTTATGCCTTTGAATGGTGTCCTACACACTCACTAAGTACGTTAGCTCACCTTTAAGCCTCATTCGGCCTCTAATTTCATAAAAGGTCTAATTTTACACTTTTTATTGAATGCAAACTAAAATAAGGAAACTAATTGAAACATAATGAAATTACTTGTATTCGAGCTCCTTAAGTATGAAAACTAGTTTAATCTGCTACACCGAATTACGACTGATCAAACTCCCTACACTTAACTAATTGCTTGTCCTAAAGTAAGGAAAAACCAAAAATGAAATAATAGACAACTCTCGAGCAAGTATGATACAAAGATTGGTTTTGGAACATATAATTAGGCACATTTATATCTACACATATTTCGGACATGATATATAAATGACTTAACCACTTTCAATATCAAACACCTTAGTTTAGTATATTACAAAGTATACAGATATTAAGGTTTTCAAATATATGAATCTATCAATAAATCATAAAGGTAATTTGATTATCTTAGTAGAATACAAACAATCATAATTATAATTACTTAATAAAATGTCAATTCATGAGTAGATATACCTAGATCACATTGGGCTTTTCGGCTTGTAACATTCTGAAGCTTGGGACAGGTATGAAGATAAAAAATAGGAAGCATCAAAATAGTTTCAAGCATGAAAGTAATTTGGCACATCATATTGTTCTGTATTCTTCCCCTTAATAACCCTTACCCACTCACCATCTTATTTCTTCTCATCTCACCTTCTTTATTTCTCCATTTAGGAAGTTACTACCTAATAAAGCAACTATGGCTAGCTCATGAGTTTTTGTGCACTACTGAGTGAGCTTTTTCTACTTTTATGACTTTGTCACCTTTGATCTTTTTGAATACATTTCACTCACGATGCTTTAGTTTTTCATGTACTTTTTCTATTCGCTTTGACTTTTTTCTAAAATTTTCTTTTGTTTCGAACATATTGGCTAACCTATAATCACTATATCACATTTCTTTTTCCTATTTCACTCTGATTTTACAAAATATACCATGATGTATCTACTTAACCCTCACACGTATGGCCAGACATCCAAATTTGTGCAATTTAGGACCAAAGAGAAAAGGTAAGTACAAATTAATATTTTTGGTTCGGGTTTTGAATGAAGGTTCATTAAGAAGTGTTTTCTGTCTCAAAAATAGGTACTAAGGATTGATAAGTAGAGTTAGCTTTTTGGCTTTAAGTTTATACCAAACAATGCCTTAGGTCATCTCTAGGTGTCTCAATATTCACAAATTTAATCTATCTAGCAATCACAATTTCAACTATTTATCATACATACTAGCATGCTCATTTTCCTGTATTTTCTATATCATATAGTATATTCAATTACTCAATGTCTATTTATAGTGTAATATATAGAACGTAGTAGTCTAATAATCAAAATTTTAAAATCATTCACTATCATGTCAAATTTATAATAAACACAATCAACCTATATACATGCTCCTAACTAATCACTTGTATTTCTACAAACTCAAGCACACAATTGACAATAAAAATTAAAAGAAAAACATAAAAAAAACAAATTTCCTATGTTACCTCCCACACTTTAGATAATACATTGTCCCTAATGTGCAGCCTTAAATAAATAAATGAAGAAATTATTCGATTAATCCTGACATTGAAATGATCTAATGGTGGGTGTATCCTTCCTTTTTCGATAAAAGATCGTAAATGCCGTGCTCTTTTCATGTGAGGTTCTTAGACATAAAACTTGCAATAGAAAAAAAAATATATAAAGATTTACTGTTAATCCTACTCCTAAAATGATAAATTAAAAAAATTATTTCAAATTAGCTGCAATCCCTAAATAAAAAGTTCAATCTAATCATCATTAAATTCATCAAGATGTTCCTTTCCTTTCCTCGAGACGTATCCTTGAGAAGAGCTACCACTTGATGAATGTGTATGTTGGGTTGGGCTACAGATGATGGGCCCTTTTTGCATGGAATACGATGGTTGAAATGTAGCCTTGTACTAACCATCCCCCTTTTGAACTCTTGCTCGGTAGCCTCGTCCTCTTCCTCTCCTTTCTCTTCACTTCTTGCTCCTTGAATCTACTGTTTAATAATTTGAATGTATCCAAGTTTGGCAGATAGTTTGGTTCTCTAGTGTTGTTTTGTTGCGCAAACTCTTGGATGACTAGTCTTGACTCCTGTATCCATTGGATTATCCAATCTATCTTCGAGGTTTCATTCTTCATTTCTTTCCGAGTATTTTTTGTCAATTTTTTTTTAGTGATGCAGAGACATCCATCTTATGTTTTCTTCTTTGGTTCCAATCTATTATTTAATTTCTATGAAGCTCGACATATTGGGTGTGTATGGAATCTCCAATTACTTTTTTTTGGCTTCATGAATTGCTCATTCTCTTCCATTGGAACTCTAGCTTTTTTGCATATAGCCGTCACAAGTTGGGGAAAGAAAATCCCAACCTTTTGGCCACCAATGCATCACTTCATGATTCGATGTATCCATCTTTTGACACATTTTTTTTGCAAGATATCGTACACCATAATAGCTTAGAAAGTATTAATGTTAGACACATTTAAAGCAGGTGAAATACAAGTGCATAAGAATTGTATCCACAGTTTTGCAATTGGAAACATAATTGCCTGATTGAAATTTGTAAGTAGTTCGATATTCGGTCAATGGTTCCATATGCCCTTCCTTTGAGTAAAATATCTTACAATGTCATCCATTTCTATGTCCTTGAATTTTTCTAAGTCAGTATTATCAAGGAAATCCATTTCATAGTATGGGATGTTCTAAAATTTGCATATTTCTCGAGGAGTAACCCGTACCTCATTACCTCCTACCGTTATGATTTCTCATATTGCACCGGACGGTCTCCTCGTTTCTTGATCCCTAAAAGAGGCATAAAATTCTTGAACTATCGAGATAACAACGCTTTCTTTAGAAGTGGCACAAAATTGTTCTCATCGATGATATTGAATTAATGTCCAATTCTCTTTACAGGAAACCATTGATGGCTCAAATCCTCATTTTTGGATAAATTTTTTTCCTTGCAACTTGAGAAAATACTTCTCGGTATTTGGATTTTGAAATTTCCAAGGATCTAAAACCATTGAAGTTTCTTGAGAATTAGTTTTTCTAGTTTTCCTAGGATGCATATTCAATATTTAAAGCTAAAATGACTAATAATAATTAAGCAATTTTCAACGGAACAGTAAAGACGAATTAAGAACCCTTAACCTCAATTTGTTTGTGTCAGATTCCTCGTAGAATCGTATCAATATTGCTCCATCAATGTGTTGTCAGAATTCCTACACCAAATGAAACACCAAGAGAAGAGAAGGGAATTGCAAAAGTAGGGATTTAAGTAGAATAGGGTTTTAAGGTTTGAGAGAGAATGAAGTTTAGAAAGGGTTTAGAGTGTTGTTAACTATACTTTTAGGGTTAAAAATTAGGTGTTTTTAAAGGTTGTTTACTGGGTTAAAATAAGAATTAATTAGTCTGGTTGCACGATGGGTTAGTTCGACCCTGTAGAAAATTGCAGCAATATCGCAACACCTCTGGCAAGATACCGATGTTACGACATTAGGGTTCAATGTTGTGACACATTTTAAAATTTTTGATTCTGGGATATACTGACTACTGTATCGAGATATTGAGATGAATTTCTCGATTTTTTGAAGTTATGGGAACTATCGTGACATAGAGGTTTTGTGTTGCGACACTGACTCTGTTTTTGCCCTTATACTCAAATTTCAATGTGTTCAGTTTAATAATTAGTTTAAATGAAATTAGATTCTACACTACTCATGATAATACATAATATACATAAATTTTAATTCAGTTATAAAATTGTTAGGTTTTGCCTCCGTATTCATCCGTCAGCTTTATTAGGATACACATGGATGCTCTTCCAGTTCTATTTCTATCCATATCCAACATCCGTTGTGCCACTCCACATGTCTTTGTTTATTCCGCTCATTGAACCTGCTCTTTCGTCCTACATTTATCACTAAGAACACCTTTCACAAATTAAAGTGATTAGTCACATTCACAAATATTTTATAATCTAGTGGCCTTAAATGCTTCTTATAATCCCTATTTGGTGGAGTATTCTTGTGATAGGCTTCACTTTCACCATTGATTTTACTTTTCTCAAAATTATTTATACTTCTTCTAGGATCTATAAAGAAATCTTTTAGAGACAAGGTTTCAAAGTTTACCTTGAAATCTAGAGTCGCATATTCATCCCACATCTTATACTTGCATAGCTCAGTTAATCCTTCTTCTAACATCTCTTATAGTTGATCAATACCTTTGTCATATTGTTCAAATAAGAAGTGGGTACTTTCTAGTTTCCCAAACTCTAGTCTCTTTTCTATTGGTAGGGCCATTTGAGTAGGAACTATTTTTAAATCACTGGAAGCTCTATCAACATGTATCGTCCCTAACTCGTTTAATATTGTGAAATTCCCTAGGCTTTTGAATTTTTGAGGTGCATAATAAAGTATTATCATTTTGCAAGATGTATCTATGTTGAATGGGTCCTACTTTTTGCAATTTTCAAGCTTTTTCTTAACCTAATTTGAAGGTTTCAGCAATTTTTCTATCAATTTCGTAAAATTTAACATCTCACAGAATAATTGATGTTGTTTATCCTTTGACAGTGATGAACCGGTGTTGTCAGGAGAGTAGCTTCAGTATTTTACTTGTTATTATATTCAACTGTTAGCTCTTCTATGGCCATTGTCTAGACTTGAATATCCATTTGCTACATTGTTTCCTCTTCGGATTCATTTGATTCCTATTGATGAATTTTCCAATTGAGGGATGCCTGGCTACTCAAGATTTCACCTTCCTAGAATACTGAAGCTGTCGGGTTCTTTTCTTTACCCTTGGTTTCACCTTAAGTTTGATCATACTCGTGGTAAAATATGTCTATACTTGTATTTCGGTTGTTATTCTACAAATTTGTCAAGACTTCACCTCTTAGCTAAATTAGTTCTAGCATTAACAATCTCTGATTCTCCTAAATTTCCCATTCCTCATAGACCCTTTCTTTATAAATTGCATCATTGTAATTTAATTCATCAACGGTTCACATGTAATCAATGTTGTCCATGATACTGCTGAACGAGTCTTAGTGGCTAATTTTGTAGGACTTTTTCCTCTTTTCAAGGGTATGTGTTGGAATCTTTTGAAGAGGATCAATGTGTTAGTAAAATGAAATAAATAAAGAAATATAAGAAATTAAAGATCATATTTATAATTCAAAAATTTTCTAATTATTTTATTTAAATGAAAAAATTAAAATCAATATGGTAACGTTGCCTGCCTAGCAATAGCGCCAACAACTTGACCTCCTCCGGACTTACTAACGTACAGAGTGTGAATACTACAACTAAATAAATGGGTCAAGTTGTAATATAGTTATTGTAATACCCCTTAACCCTTATCCATTTGAGGAATAGGGTTACAGAGCATTATTGAACATTTCAAAAAAAATACGAACGATTATATAATAATATAATATACACATCATAATTTAATCATAATGTCCCTTTATTGAGCCCTCGAGGCCGAAATCACGTGTTAGAAACAAATCGGGACTTAATCAGAAGTTTAGAAAATTTTTCGTGAAATTTCAAAAATTTTCCGAATTAAAGGGCTCACACGCCCATGTGGCTCAAGGACACACCTGTGTGACCTTAAACACGTCCGTGATTTAGGTCGTGTTTGACTCCGTGTAACTCTCTGTGTAACACCCTTTACCCCTATCTGAAGTCGGGATAGGGTTCGAGGCGTTACCGGACTTAAACATTCACAAACATGCAAAATCAGGCCATAAAATTTTCGTCCAAATTAAAAATTTTCAAACACATGTATATCGTCCCTTATACGGGCCTTCGAGGCTTAAAACATACATTGGGGTGGTTAAGGACTAAATCGAGAACTTTCGATAAACTTTGGACAACTTAGCAATGTTGAACCGTGTGGTCACACACCCCCGTGCCATCAGCCCGTGTAACTCTCTATTTGTGACATCAGCAAAACAATTTGAACCACACAGCCAGGCCATACGCCTGTGAGCCAGGCCATGTCCTCCACACGGCTGAGACACATGGCTGTGTCTCTGCCCGTGTGGCTAACACTTAGGCTATTTTCTAAGCCGTCATGTTTCCCATAAACCCTTACAACTTTATACACATCAAACTCACAACTCATGGCATCATTTTAGTGATTAAAAAACATTTATAAGACACATTCAACATTAGCTTGTTATTATACATATGTTCCACGTACTCATGATAAACTAGTCTAGCCACATTATTACACATTCATTTGACCTTGTCATCTCATTAATCACTTATACTATTAAACTATGGTTACTAACTTATACATCAAACATCCATGTTCAAGGCACTATCATCTTATTACCATATTACATGTTTAATTCATGGTCATGACCACCCCGATTGGTCATAAAACATGCATTCAACACACATGACATATTACCAACCATGCATGACAAACAAACATATTCATATCATCACATCATATGCATTAAAAAGTAACATGGTTAGCTAGACTTACAAACCATAATCAATATGAGCCACCTCTCATGACCGTATACAATAGCTCGATATAGGCCAATACATTTAGCCAAATCATAATAACACATGTCATAGAACTAGATCCCTATACATGCCACTCACTTGATATTTCTAACATATCTATCAATACTCCAAATGTATTGGCTTGATAGTGTGATGCTACCTCCGACGATCTCCAACACCGAGCCAAACTGAAAACACTAAAAGAAATGGAAAGGAGGGAGTAAGCTTTACGCTTAGTAAGCTCGCATAAAAAATAATAAGCAATGTATTAACATGCTATTTTTCAATTCCTCTCTATTTATTCGAAGTCCAGTTAAGCTATTTTCTTGAGTCATGGTCACTAAATTATTTATATATGGAGCTACGAGACTCCAAATTAAGAACCAATAATTTTCCCAAAGACTAGACTCACATATATTCTTACCATAAAATTTTCAGAATTTTTGGTCAAGCCAATAAGTACAGCTTATTCTTTAAATTTACCCCTATATTGCTTTCCAACAGTTTCGACCCCTTTGTACTAAAAATTAATTATCTCTTCGTACAAGATTTGGATAATGTTCCAGTTTGTTTCTTTCGAAAAATAGGCTAATTAAGTATTTTAAGAATATAAATTATAACCCATAATTATTCTTATAAAATTTTTAATGATTATCCCAAATCAGAAAAGGGGATTTCGAAATCATTCTGACTCTATCTCACCAAAATTCAAATATCTCATAATATGAAATTATTTTGCTTGCACCGTTTCCTTTATATAAAAATAGACTAAACAAGATTTTATTTCATAACTTATTCAAATTCTAATTTGATTTCCACCATTTTTGTTGATTTTTCAAAGTCACACAACTGCTGCTATCCAAAACTGTTTTATTACTAAATTTCACTCTTTCATGTTTTCTTTTGTAGTAACTTTCATTGTAACACTTACTCCATATCAATCTTACCAAAGTTTGATCACATATCGATCACGTTGCTCATAAGTTTACACACACGAACCTTCACTTATTTCATCACATAGTCATGTTCATATGTATTTTCACTTTAGTAAATTTCCCGTTGAACTCATCGAAATAATAATAGATACCCAGTGGCCTGTACATATTACCACCCTTGTAACCAAAGCTCTTTGGTACACATAGTAGCATGCGCTTAGTACTACACATGCGATCTAACATTCTGGTACACGTAGTAGCCTGTACGTAGTACTACACACGTGATCGAAGATATCGAGTATGCATAGTAGCCTGCACTTAGTACTACACATGTGACCTAACAATCTGGTACACGTAGTAGCCTGCACTTAGTACTACACACGTGACCTAAAACCGTCTTAAACACATAGTAGCCTGTACATAGTACTACACATGTGTTCTCACAACGGATCATTCGTATCTTTTCTATTCTGAAGGCCCAATCGGGAAATTCTTCACTTTTCAACATTTTTCTAATTCATTCTTATCAATTTCGATTCGTAAATTACATCAAATGATCATTCTATAGGCAGCTACATCTCATATAATAACAAAAGATAATAACATAAAAAAATCGATATATTATTTACATACAAACTTACCTTCCTTTTCACTCTTTCACAAGTTATCCAACTTAATAAAACATCATGTTATATAAAATTCTCAATATATTCAGCTATTATATAGCAAGCCATCAATAATTGAACCATCCAACATTTCATATGCTACTAGTCATTCTTACAATTTTTATATACCATTCTTTCATCACTTTTCAATATATTAAATCATGCCATTCGTGCAATAATAATATAAAATGTTCAATTCAAGCATAACATTACAATATTATTGACACACGAACTTACCTCGAATGCGAGCATGGCTATATATTCCGATTTAGTCCATAATCTTATTCATTTCCAATCTATGTCTGAATCTCATTTTATTTGATCTATAATATCACATTTAGCTTACTAATTAGTCACATTATTCATATGGGTCCAAAAATCATATTTGTACAAATTTTCATTTTGGCCCCTAAACTTTCACATATTTGCACTTTTTCCCTAAGGCTCGTAAAATGATTTTTATCCAATTTCCTTGCATTTTAAGCCTAGCCGAATCATTTTCATAACTATAGCAGCCTCTAATTTCCACTAAATCATACTTTTATGACAAATTTTGTAACTTTTGCAAAAAGGCCCTTTTTGACAATTTCATCGAAAATCACTTAGTAAAAGTCATTTATTACACACCGAGCATTCATTTTCTACCATTAGACATAAAAAAACATGCATGTCATCCATGGGTAAATTTTTAAACACAAACCCTAGCTCAAAATATTGGTAGAAATGAGTAGATATTGTTAAGAGGATTTTAAAAACGTAAAAATCATTAAAAACAAGGCTAGAACAGACTTACAATCGAGCTTGGAAGCTTGAAAAACCCTAGCTATGTCTTATCCATGCAAGTTTTAGCCATGGGGTAGAATATGGACATAAATTGGCTTTTAATTTTATTTTTAATTCATTTTAATTACTAGATTACCAAAATGCCCCTAACTTAAAAATATTCTATTTCACCCATTCCATGTCCATTTTTGTCCAACAAATTATCCAATGTCTAATTACCATTTAAGGGCCTATAATTTAAAATTTCATAACAATTAGACACCTCTAACATGTAGAACTCAACTTTTGCACTTTTTACAATTTAGTCCTTTTGACCAAATTGAGTGCCCAAACGTCAAAATTTTCGAATGAAATTTTCAGGAAATCATCCCTTGAAATTGTAGACCATAAAAATATAATAAAAAAAATTTACTATGTCGAATTTGTGGTCCCGAAACCACTGTTCCGACTAAGCCCTAATTCAGGATGTTACACTCTGACTTAGGCCACACGCCTATGTGCTAGGCCGTGTGCTTCACACAGCTAAGACACATGCCCGTGTCTCTCCCCGTGTGCAATTTCTTGGGCATTATTTTAAAATTTTAAGATGCAGGGGACACACGACCCATCGTCACGCCCATGTGTAAGCCGTGTGTCTCACACGGTCTGGTCACACGCCCGTGCTAGGTGATGTGGATGAGCCTTACACATTAAGTATACCAACCCTGCAAAACTTGAGCACCAAGCAATTCAAAAACCAATCGTTCAACCAATCCAAAATATATTCAAATACACCTAAAACATATAAAAACTATCAATCTATTGACCTATCTAATGTATTTTAATAAGTATTTCACATATATTATCCAAACCAATTCAATTTACTTCATTTAAGCCAAATCAAATTTCATACCAAAATATGCTAATTTATAACCTTAACATAACACATAAACTTATATATATAAGTAACCAATAACATCTACTAACATATTTTACATTCATTTTTTTAAATGACAACTTAAACATTCCTAGGTACATGCTAATACCAAAAAGAAACATACTTCACCACTTTGAGTTTGGGATCGGCTTTGGATGCTGATTCAACGATCTGACTTTGATCTAACCTGTGTACGAAAACAAATCGTACGCTGAGTATAAACTTAGTGGTATTTCTATAATTTGAATACTTATTAAACAAGAATTCTCAATATTTTTATATCTAAACACACATAACAAAAATCATTCAACAAATAATCAATTTTATAACACATCATTCGTAACACTTTCAATTCTCACCTCCTACTATTTCAATCTCATAATTGATATTCAAATAACTTTTCTCAATAGGATACACATATCATTTTAATATATCAATAACCATTTCATGAACCCATTGGTTCATACATTTCAATTTCATAACTCAATTCAATATCCCAATCCAATTCATGCTCAAAATAATCCAATATCATTCATATTGCCAGTTTATTTATTTACCCTATTAACAGGACTCGGACTTTGGCGGGTACACGGATCCAACCAAAACACACCAGTATGGCACCCAGTGCCTCATTGGATAATTCAAAGTAATAGATTGACACCCAGAGTCTCATCGGCCATGCCGAAGTAAATTGGTACCTAGTACCTCATCGAATTTATCCGAAGAAATAGTTTGACCCCCAGTGTCTCATCGACTCGAAGTCGACGTATCCCTGGACACTTCCAATCCTATGGCATGCCAACTATATCTGACTCAGCCTGATACAGTTAATAAGGTTTTCAAATCATTTTTGAATTTCTAATCAATACACATTTCAAATAATCACACATATACTCATAATTTAATTCAATTCAATACCAATACTCACCTCAATTCCACTTACCATATATATAATAAATACGACAATTAATAATTAGCTTTGGATTATAGAAATACAAGCTGTAATTTCCAAGCTAATCCTCGTTGACTTTGTCTTTTCCTTTTCTAGTCGAGGTCTCTGGCTCAACGTTAGCTACGAAAATTGAAACAATTAAAATTTATCAATACACTACAATTTCATATTGAATATTTCAATTTATACTCAATCTTTACTCACATCTACAGTTTAGTCCCTAATCAAAACTAACTTTATTTTATTTAAACTTAATTTCATATTTTCATTCAAATCTCACTTTAAACTAATTTCAACTTTCAAATTTCATCATAAACCCTATTTTAAAATTCTCTCAATTTAGTCCCTATTACTTAAAACTTATGACTTATTTTACAATTAAATCCCTTTTATACTTCTAACTTGAAATTCTATCAATTTAATCCCTAATACTTCAATTTATTCAACATGAACAACATCTAAAAATTCACTAACTTCTAAAATTTCAACATAAATCAAGTAGTATTTTGTTCTAGGATTCTAAAAACATCAAAATTACAAGAAAATGGGATAAATTAACTTACCAATTAAACTTCAAACCTTAAAACCCTAATTTTTCCTTTTTCTTTTCTGTCTCCTTTATCCTTCTCTCTGCTTGCTTTCAATTCATTTCTTTTCCATTCTTTTTTGTTTATTTATTTACTTTATTTGTTTATTTTATTATTAAAATAATAAAATAAAATAAAACAAAATAAAATAAAATAAATAAAAATATTTATACTTAAATACTAAGTAATACTTATTTATTATTTTTTATACATGTGTATATTATTAGTACATATGTATTCATTTATTACCATACACTTGTTGTGGTTTAATTACTAATTTAGTCCCTTCACTTTTCTCTATTCTATAATTCAACTTTTGTCCTATTTGCAATTTAGTCCTTATACCTAATTACTCTTAATTTAGACAAATTCACCTAACCCAAACCTAATTAACCACACAACTAACTTTGTAAATATTTTTAATAAATATTTTAAAATTCATTTAAAACGAAGACCCAAAAATACACTTTCTGATAACCGTAAATTTTCAGGTTGTTACAGTTACAACGAAGTAGGATCGTACTTCGAGAATCGTACCCAAGGGAGGCGGGTACTAAAGTAATGTTAACCTAAACACAAATAGAATTAATTAGTAATCTAAATAAATTATATTATGATTGAACATAAAAAGAGATTTTTTGCTTTTATAAATAAAGAAATAAAATTTGCATTAAAGAGTGAACTTCAAAAAACTAATATCTAAACTCAACCAAATCTAGGCATGGGTGATTAGCTAGCTTTAGTGGTCATAACTAATTCTTGTTTTGGGTTTCTATTTAATCAACTAGTCGTTACATTAGCACGATCTCTTGATCTTCCACTAAACTAATGAGTCGATAATAACTACTTATCTCTCGACCTCACAGTTCAGACTGATTCAGGGCTACGGTGTTCACGAATAGGCCATACCAATTTTTGATTAGTTCCCACCTAAATGACTTCCTAGGGTCATCTAGCCTAGGGTTTAAGTTCATCCTCTCCCAAACAACTAATACATTTAGAAAACCCTACAATTAGTTAATCACACCTCCACTCAATAACCCCCATAAGAGGATTAGTTCCTCATGGAATCCTAATGTAAGTCTCAAGGCCAATTTTAAATACATGGATGTGATGGACTTACACTACCTCAAGGCCCAACCAAGTTGTCAATTTTTGTAACACCCCTAACTCGTATCTGTCACCGGAATAAGGTTATGAGATATTACCGATCAATACACAACATATAGCATTCATTGTAATACATCATTCAATACAACCACATTGTCCCTTATATAGACCTACGAGGCCTTTAACATGCTTTAGAAGTGGTTCGGGACTAAATCGATAACATGCGAAAATTTTGAAAAACTTAAAAACTTTTCTTATAAACAGAGGTCACACCCCGTTGAACAGGCTGTGTGCCTCACATGGCTAGTAGACACACCTGTGTCTTAGGCTGTGTGTAAATAGGGCATACATACTGACTTGCATTACACGGCCGAGGACATGCTCGTGTGCCAAGCCGTGTGAAAACTGGAAAGTATATTGACTTGGGTCACACAGCCAACCACACGCCCGTGTGTCCAGCTCGTGTGCCCTTTAGGGGGTATACTGACTTATGCCACACGGCCAGTCACATGCCCATGTGTGAGACTGTGTGGTGCATACTGACTTCATTTCAACTTCAACACCAGGGGACACACGGTTGTGTAGCATAACTGTGTGTCACACACGGCTGAGACACACGCCCGTGTCTCTGCCGTGTGGACAAAAATAGGCAATTTGCAAAGCCAATTTGCCACCCTTTTTGCACATACTTATACAAGCTCATAAGGTATCATTTTAAGACAGGAATATGCTGCCAAAGGTCATCAACCAATACATAATCATACCATATCCATTTCAACTAAATTCAATTCTTTATTCCATAACATTTACCTATTCAAATACCAAACAATTTAATTTTCTTTCCTAAGCATAATTCATATGTATAATTCATTTAGCAAAACTAATCCAAACATACATAACCACTTCAATTCCATTCATTCATCATAGGTTTATTACCAAACATTAAAAGTAGAACTATTTACACATTCATAAGCATCGATAAGTTCATATTTTATGCCACCTCAAGTTGCCAAAATAGATATCCATCAAACATACCAAAATGACTCAAGTCTATACATGCCATATACCAAATATACATAACTTCAAAAGTACCAAAATATATGATCGATAGTGCAATGAAATCTCTGACGATTCCTGGATTCGAGCTAGCTTCGTAGATCTATAAAACATCAAAAATTAAACAGAGTAAATTATAAAGCTTATTAAGTACGTATGTGAACATGAAATAATCACAACGTTCATATAGCAATTCAAAATAGATAATATCATTAACATTTAAAGCATCAATTCATGAGCTAACATCAAATGTATTCATATCATCATTCATGAGTTCTCAACTTCATCTAACTCGATACTTGAATAGATTTCCGTACATACCTGTATCGATACTTTTCTATTTCTCATCAATAATTTTATCAAACCTTTCCGGTTCATAAGTGCTTACGATACAAATTCATCGATTTTCTAATGCCATAGTCCAACTATGGTCTTACACATACATTGCCAAGGCCCTGCTGTGGTCTTTCATTCACATGCCATAACCCGATTATGGTCTTATTATTTGATTGCCATAGCCCGGCTATGGTCCTATTCGGTAACTTGCTTTATTAAACTCGTACATTTCATGTAATATCTCAAAATTTATCTAATAGAATAAATACTATCTCAGTTTCATTCACTCAATAAATGTATACACATTTAAGTTCAATTATACGAACTTACCTGGTATATGAAATTGACAAACCTGGTTGACTACTCGATAACCTTGTTTTTCCCCCGATCTAAATCTGAATTCTTTCTTTTTTAATCTATATGAATTCAAAATTAACTTATTCAATCACATATTCTTTCAATTTAGTCGAAAAATATACACTTGGGCATTTTTACATATTAGCCCCTAAACTTACACATTTAATCAATTTAGTCCCTATTTCACAAATACACAAAATTCACATAATTTCTTTAAATCCAAGCTTGGCTGAATTACATATAGCTACCTAGTAGCCCAAAAATTTCATTTATTTCACATTTCAACTACTAAATTTGCATATTTCACAATTTAATCCCTATTTGACATTTTTGTCAAAAATCACTTTACAAAACATGTAAAACTATCATCAAGCTTTCATATTTCAACATTAAACATCAAATACCTCATAGATTCAACAATGGTAACTCTCAAAATCTTTAACAGTTTAAAATTCTAAAGTATGGGCTAGCTAGATTGAGCTGCAACGATTACAAAAACATAGAAATCATAAAAAAAAACCAAGCTAAAACCGTACCTTAATCAAGAAATATACTAGTTGAACCCTAAAAGTTCATCAATGGCTTCTTTTCTTCTTCAATATTCGGCCACAAGAAAGAAATATGGAAAAAGAATTCCATTTTGTTTTTATTTTACTAACCTTTATTAATGAATTACTATATTAACCTCAATAATAAACATAGAAAATCATATAATGGATGTCAATTAGTGTCAATTAACACCTAAAATGGTCTAATTACCATTTAAGGCCATCATATTTAAAATCCAAGGCCAATTGACACCTTTAACTAATAGCATGCATCTTTTGCATTTTACGCGATTTACTCATTTTTCTCAAATTGACTAATTAAACAATAAAATTAATTCACGAAATTTTCACACATATTAAATATCATGCTATAAACATAAAAAATAATATTAAAATAATTTTATGACCTCAGATTTGTGGTTCCAAAACCACTATTTTGATTTAGCTAAAACTAGGTTGTTACAATTTTCATGCTGAAAAGATTAGTCAACTTGCGACAAATATTTGTATGGGATTCAGACATTTATGGATTAAGATGTCTCCATAAAATTCAAATATCTATCTCTTAACTTCGAAACACACTTTGAATCACTTGATTTTAAGTTTGGGAACTTAATTTATGATCGTTTTAGTGAAGACTGCATGAGTAGAATTTCTAGACGGGATTATGATGGGAATTACGAGTTTCAAGATTTTAATTCGAGTTTAAATCATATTGGGTTCAGGTTCTAGGCTTAATTTTTATTGTATATGAGCCCAATATTTTATTTATCAGCTCTTATTATTTTATTCCATCTTTTATAATTATGAAGTATTTTAAGTTATTTATGAGTTTTATGTCAACAAGAAAGTTTAGTTTAAAACTACATATTGTTTAGATTAATTAGAGTTCTAGTATACTTAAGAATTTTATTTTGATTTATTTCGCTAGCCCATATAAATGCATTTATGTTTTACATAAAATTAAAGATTCATTATTATTCAACTTCTCTTTTGAGTTAATAAATTCTCTTTGAGTTTTCTTTTTAAGAATTTCTCTTAAGCTTCTTTTAGAAGAGTTTTAACAATCTTTTCAGATTATGGGGATCATTTTCAAATTTTTTCTTGCCAAGTTTTCTTTCTAGGAAGGGAAATTAGAGCTGCTTGAAGGGGGTTTTGGATTCTTTGTGTTTCCAAGGCTTCTTAGGACTTCTACATATCATGTTCTATATTTTCTTCTTTATTGTTCCAAATTTTGATTTATTTATCTTAGTTATTTATTATTTATTTATTTTTATTTCACTTGGATTTGATTGTGTTTCAGGTTGTGACAAAATCCAAGTTTCTTTCCAAGCGTCTAGAGCCTTAATCAAATCCGCGACTTGAACAAACTTTATGATCCTTTTCCGCATTCATCTACACTCATTTGTATCAAATCCATAAACACAATAAACTTGATAAATAAAATATCCATAAAGAATAAATCAAGAATAAGGTTTAAGAGAATCTTGATTGTATTTTATTAATGAAAGCACAGAAATATACAATAGTTTTTGTAACACCCCTTACCCATGTTCGACTCCGGAACAGCGTACGAGGCATTACTGGACTTAAACATACACATTCATGCAAAAACCGGGCCATAAAATCTCTTTTAGTTCAAAACCTTTCAAACACATGCATGTCATCCCTTATTTGGGTCTACGAAGCCTAAAACATTCATCGGAATTGATTCAAGACTAAACCGAGAACTTTGAGAAGTTTTAGGAAAACTTAGAAAGTTTTCCCATGAAATAGGGTCACACGTCCGTGTGGACATAGGGACACTCCCGTGTGCCTTTGGCACGCCCGTGTCCTCAGTCCGTGTAACACTCTGTTCATGATGTCAGTATGCATATTGAACCACACGGTCGAGCCACAAGTTTGTGTCTCCAGGCCATGTCCCTCACACGATTGAGACACACGACCTTGTCTTAGCCCATGTGGAAAACCCTTAGGCTATTTTCCAAGCCTTCATGTTACCCATAATCTCTTACAACCTTATGCACATCAAAATCGCAAATCATGGCATCATTATAGTGATTAAAAACTCTTTATTAAGACATATACTTAACATTAACATGTCCTCTTACAAGTAATGTATCTACTCAAGCAATACCAAGTCTAGATTCCTTATTTCACATTCATAAGACTTGTCATTTTGATGACCTCTTTTACCATTATACTATGGTTACCAACTTATCCATCAAGCACTCAAGTTCAATCATTATCACATTGTGTTTATAACGTGTGATTACTATATGGCTATGACCACCTCAATTGGTCATAGAGCATACATCCAACACACATGTCATATTACTAACCATGCATTGCAAACAAACATAATCACCTTATAAACATTAGACATGACATGAATAGCTAGGCTTACAAGCCAAAATCAATATGAGCCACATCTCATGGCCATATACATAAAACTCAATATAAGCCAACACATTTGGCCAAAGAAAAATAATACATGTCAATCAACTAGATCCCTATACATGCCACTCACTTGAAATTTCTAATATATGCTTCATTATTCCAAAGGTAGCGACTTGATAGAGTGATGCTGTCTCCGACGATCTCCAACCCCGAGCTAACCTGAAAACACTAAAGGAAAGGAAGGGAAGGGAGTAATATTTATAGCTTAGTAAGACCGTATGAAAATAATAAGCAATTTATCAACTTGCTTCTCATGGTAATACAACCCTATTTGCATTTTTACTCATGTTCTAGTCAAGCTATTTTCTCAAGTCACAGTCACTAAATTATTTATATCTGGAGCTACGGAACTCCAAATTAAGTTCCTCTAATTTTATCTGAATCTAGACTCATATATCTTCTTACCATAAAATTTTCAAAATTTTTGGTTTAGCCAATTAGTACAGTTTATTCCATAAAGTTACCCTTTTTCACTGTTTGACAGTTCTGACCCCTCTTCACTAAAAATTAATTATCTCATAATACAGGACTAAGATGATGTTCCTGTATATTTCTCTTGAAAATATACTAATTAATAATTCTAATAATATAAATTATAACTCATAACTATTTTTGTACAATTTTAAATGATTGTCGTAAATTAGAACAAGAGATTTCAAAGTCATTCTGACTCTTTCTCACAACAATTAAAATATTTCATAATATGAAACTCTTTTGATTACACCATTTCTTCTATGTGAAATTAGACTCATTAGGATTTAATTTAAAATTTTATTCAGCCTCTAATTCAATTTCCAAAATTTTTGGTGGATTTTTAAATTCGGACTATTGCTGCTGTCCAAAACTGTTTTAGTGTAAATTAAAGATACTATGTTTATCACACCGTATTAATTCATTTTCACCACATTGGTAAGGTTACATATTCATACATCATAAGTATAGACCTATAATCACAAGTTCATCACAAAATCATTCTCATAAGCATGAATTACCTATTTACATCTTCATTAAATGTGCATCATAAAATGAAATCATTTCTCATGAGCTTGGCATACATACCTGTGTTACTCAACATGCTCATAGTCATTCCTTACTAATCATATAACATGAATTGAATTCACATCTCATCAATTTCATGTAAGTACCTGTACCACTCACAATATGGTCATAACCATTCTCATTTAGCTTAAACCGTAACTGTCATAACATGGTCTTACACTAGCTCATCCATCAAGTTGATGTCATGTCCCAGACATGGTCTTGCATTGACTATCAAAATCGAGGCCGAAGACATGTCCCAGACATGGTCTTACACTAGCTCTCGCATATCCGTGCTGATGCCATGTCCCAGACATGGTTTTACACTGACACATCTCGTAGCCGATGCATGTCTTACACTGGCTTACATCTCAAGGCGATGTATGTCCCAGACATGTCTTACACTAGCTCTCGTTTCAATGCCGATGCCATGTCCTAGACACGGTCTTACACTAGCACACAAATAACCTGTATGTCATGGCATGAATATCCGAATTGTTTTTTAAGGTTCAAACGAGAATTCTACTATCTCAATATTCATCATACATAATCATTTCCACAACAAAACAATTCATGCTATATCAATTTAAACACATATAATAACAATGTAGTTGTATTATTTACATACAACTTACTCGTTTCAATGGAATATCATATTCCATCAAATCTCCAAGCATTCAATCAACACATAAATGTTATTTACATTTGACATCACTTTCTCATATACAATATCATGAACATAAACTTTAACACAATCATGGAAAGATAGATTTTCAAGTATAATGACTGGCATAAATGTCATGCTTATTTAATCATACGGATTTACCTCAAATACAATTTCGGCTAATTATTCTCTTTTTGTCTTTAACCATGCACTCTCTCGATTTAAGCCAAAATCTCGATTTTCTTGATCTAACATGATGAAATTCACTCATTTAATCACTAAATAAATTTGGACAATCAAAATTCACATTTTTGGAAAAATGACCATTTTACTCTTAGGCCCAGAAATTGATTTTTATCGAATTTCCTTATTAGCCAAGCCTAACCGACCAATTATTACTCTTATGACAACCCCAAATTTCCACTATTTCACACAATTACAACCTATTTTATAATTTTTACAAAATGAACCTTTTAGGTGTTTGCCATGAAAATCCATTCACAAAAGTTGTTTATTACACAACCAAACTCATTTTATTTCATAAAAATTCAAAAAATAACATAAATCCTTTCATGGAAATCCCTAGACTGTCAATCATTTCACAAAATAGTCCCCCATTAGATAGTTCATGCTACAAGGGTTCCAAAAGTACAAAAATTATTAAAAATAGACATCTAAATCACTTACTTGTAAGGGATATAAGTTGCTGAAATTTTTGAGCTTTCAAAACCCCATCTTTGCTGGTATTTTCAATGGGGAAGAAGGAAGATGAAAATATGACAACAATTTTTTTCTTTTTGTTTTATTTTATTGCCAAAAAAGTCAGCTAATGCACATCAACTTTGACTTTTCAACCTTTTTTTGTCTCCTTGATCAGCCAATAACTTATTTATGGTCTATTTACTCAATAAAGACCCTAGTTTAATGTTCTATAGCTATTTGACACCTTTAGCTAGCAAAACAAAACTTTTGCCCTTTACGCGATTCAATCATTTTTCGCAATTAAGCATGAAATCGCTAAAATTATTTCACCAAAATTTTCATGCACTCATATGATCATGCTATAATATATAAAATATCATTAAAAATAATTCCTCTGGCCCCAGAATAGTGGTTTCGAAACCACAGTTTTGATTAGACCCAAAATCGGGCTGTTAAATTTTTATTGTACGTACAAATCTAGTTCTCTGAAGAGCACAAACATAAACAACTGGAAATAAATCTAAAACCTAAATAAAAGAAAATTGAAATTGAAATTACAAGGAAAATTCTAAACCATGAAATTTGTCCCCCTACAAGTGTAAAATGAGCCTATTTATAGAGTTAAGTTTGGTCGTCATCTTTAGTCCTAGCTATCAACCAACTACTAATGAGATTAGAATATTGTATATATAGGCACAACCTAAGGCAAAATTAAGGAAATTTATTCCTATAATACCCCTAGCTTAATACAAAAAATATAACTTTAAAATTCTAAAGATGCGACCGCCGACGTCATCTTCTTAGTCACGCTTACGTCATAACTTCGTGATGTCAATCTTGCTTTTAGCCTTTAATGCTTTGAAGTTCAATGTCGTGATGTTAGATGTTGATGTCGCGACACGACCGTAGTTCGCTGCATACTTAAGCCCATATTGATGCCCTACACACTCAAATAACTTATTAGTCCTACCTGAGACTTGAGTTGGCCTTATGGGTCCTCAAAACACTGAAAATTGCGTAATGTTTCTCATTTTACCGAAATTAAACCTAAGCAAATAAAAACCAAAAATGAAATAAAAACATATAAAATCACTGAAAAATAAGCTTGTTAAGTTCCGGAAAGACCTTAATTTGCCACAACTAATGGTGGCAAATCAAGTAGTAAATCTCTCGATTGGACTAACAAAATAAAATGAATTCAAAAGTAAATAGAAATGGAATACTTTACTTAAATAAAAAAAATCTTGAATAAAAATTGGTTTCAAGAGGAAAACAAGAAAGTATTTAAAAAGTCGAAAAGTAAAAAACCTAAAACTAATTCTAAATTACGAGGGTTTTTGAAGGCGTCCAGGATGACTAGTTTACATTGAACCCTTAATGTCTTATTTATAGAGGTATTGACAGCCCAAATTAGGTCTTCAACATGTCCTAGGTGTTCAAATAAGTTTGATTGTGCGGACGAAAATATCCCTGAAGTCCTTGGATAGCACATCGGTCTTGTGTCTAGTGTGGCGCCGCACGACACCTAAACATTGCATTGTCTCATTCTTTTGGTGCTTTATATCTCCATCCTACAGACTCAATTGGGGTGAAGCTTGTGTATCACTCAAACTTTGCCTCCACGTCAATTAGGTCTTTATATCTCCATCCCACACACTCAATTGAACCAATTAGCACAGGCCCGTGTCAGCCTATTGGGTCACAACACCTACATAATGTGTTAAAAATACTTATTTTCATTAAATTTTAATCCTAAAGCCTAATTATTGAAAACGTAAATTAAAATCCTAATTGCTTAGAAAATAAGCTCCTTAAATGCGAAATTAACCCAAATTAACTACAACATTTGACGGTAGGTTAAATACCCCCACACTTAAGTCTTTGTTTGTCCTCAAGAAAACTACCAAAATAAGAAAAAAATGGAGAATAAACTAAAACTAAAAATAAGAAATAAACCTACAAAGAAAAAGAAATGAACTTGATCCAACTTGATACAGGAGATTGGGTCTTATAGCTATAAATTTAAATAACTAAAGGCTATTCACACTTTTAAAAAATTATTTCAATAAATTACAAAATAAAAAAGTCAAAGAAAATTAGATATAAAGCTCCATCAAAATGTATATACAGATATAGTAATTATTTTTGTAGAATATAGTTAGTTCAATTATTTTTCTCCTACTCGGTTTATTTTTATCCATGCCTTGAACTCTAATGCAATAATATTTCCCCAATAATCCTTATGACTTTTATTTATTTATTTGTATCGACAATATTGAGATTTTTCTCGAGCACTTTTTATAAAGGTTAGAGTAGCTGTAATACACCGTTCTAATAACCATGGATTTTACCAAGTATTTTTTATTTAATTCAAACATCCTATATTTCTACAAATATAATTTTTTTATTCATATCTCCCTTTATCACTTGGTATATTTAATCTTTTTTTCCTATTTACAGTCTAATGAACTCAACTAATTAGTCTAAATAAGAACAACCTAACTTATGTAATTTCAAGCTAAATTAAAAATTTACAAAACAACATAGGTATATACTCCTAACCAATCAATTATATTTCTACAAGCCCAAATACAAACATGCAATTAAAAGAATAGCTAAAAACAAAGAAAATAAAATAGCTAAAAAGGAATTTTTTTTCCTAAGTCACCCCACACTTTATTTGGTACATTGTCCTTAACGTGCAATTAAAAATATAAATAAAAGAGGTTACTCGATTGGAATAATACCTGCATCACAATTGGTGGGACTACTCCTCCTTTCGGTTTTGGCTTACAATGGTAATGTCGTAAAAAATTTTGGGTTCCTACAAAAAAAATTAAAACCACACAGATATAGAAAATACTCAATCCTAAATAATTAAAAACTAAAGCAAAAATTAAAAATCATCTCAAATAAAAAATATTGTACAAACATCCAAATATATTAAAAATGTTCAAAATTAGTCAAACTTAGATTCTGACTACCCATCGTTTGGGCCTTGCCCCTATAGCGCATCGTCGACGCTTTCATAACCAGCATTTCTGAAGTCTGGGTCGACTTGTGCTACCTCGTGTTGTGGATAACCATGCCCTCGTTGATGAGCGGTATGCGCAAGGTACCCGCTCATAGTCCGATGGTGCAATAGGGGTCTCCTCCTCCTCATTGTCATCCTAATTATCATCATCGGTACCCTCCTCGCCTTGCGATGGGAACCTCTATAATGTAGATCAGATTGTCTCCCATGTCGTCCATCCAACGGGTCTACCACTCTGACATCGACATATCCGTGAGGCTCGTCATCCTCTACTATGTGCTTTCCCTTTCCTCTTCGTTGGCCCCTGAGTGTTCATCATATGTTTAGCTCGGAGCTCTTCCTCTCAATTTTGTTTGTGCTGGAGCTCGATGAACTGGCCGTACAAGTTATCCCTAATCATGCTTCTAGTGGGTCTCGTGAATGGCTCGGTCAGTGACATGGGGGCATTGGCTTGGCGACATAAGGATGCAACTAGATGGGGGAAGTACGTACTTTTTTTTTGATTTTATATACACTTAATTATCTCTTCGTATATCCAGTGGCCTACGCAAATTTTATCTCTCTGCAAGATAGAGTAAAGCATGACTGCTCGATAGACAGTAACATTAGAGGCATTATGGGTTGGTGCGAGGCAGGTGAAAATAAACTGCATCCATATTGTGGCCATCAGGAACATGATAGCCATATTAAATTTCAATAACACCTCTAAATTGGCTTTGTGAGTCCACTCGCCATAGCCCTCCGTCAAGTAGTCGATAATACCCTCCATATCAAAATCCTCAAACTTGAATAAGTCTAAGGTCTCTCAAAAATCGTGGGTATATTACAGGGTGACGTAGAATCGAAAAATATCTCGAGGTGTAATCAACACCTCCGGACAATCATGTGGGTGATCGTCTCACCCCTCTGCTTTTGGTTTTCCCAGTCTTTTAAGGATACATAAAATTTGTATACAATAGTGTCAATTACCTGTTCGGTCAGGGTTGAACAAGAATTATTCTAATAGTGAGCTAAGAGATCCCAAATCTCATCGCAAGCTGACATCATGGGGTTGAACCTACATTCTTGTATGAAAAATTGTCCATTCATCTAAAGGAAGAACCGTTTAAGTTTCGTATTATAGAAGTGATTAGCCTCAGGGATTTTCGGTGCGTCAGTGGAACATCATTGTTTTCTTGGTGCCATTTTCAAATTAAAGTGAAATAAAAACTAACACAAGTGATAACAATCATAAAAAATAATTTTAGAACATGATACCTTGGGTGGTTGTCAACTAGCATTGATTCTCGATTGATGTAGAATGGAATAAAATGAAAAATGAAAAATGTAATGAAAAGATAAGAAGAATACTTACTTAAGTGAATTGAATGTTAGAAATGCGAAAGATCGAAGCTTGGTGGAAGGGAAGACGTACGGAGGCTCCAAAGGAATGTTTTCTATCTTTTGGGTGTTTTAGATGTGTGTTCTTATGCCTAAAACGGGTGGCTATAAATAGAATTTCGATGGGCTTTATGCCTAAAATGGCTCGATTTTAGTTGAACACACAAGTATGTCACCCCATAGTTTGTGCGTGGAGTAACACAAAGCTCTAATTTTCCTAATTTTGCCTTCGAAGTGCTCGTGTCGCACCACAGATTGTGTATAGAATGACATGAACCCATAACATTAGGAACACTTTCTTCAAAGGGCTTGTTTCAAGCCATAGCCTATGCGTGGCATGAAATTAAATTTTTCCCAGACCTTCGGGTGTGTCAATGTCTTCTGGTTGTTCATTTTTGTTCCCATTTATTTTCCTTTCATCCCATTATGTCGAAAACTTGAATTTTATTGATTTTAACATGTAATTACATCCTAATTATCCTAAATTTGAGCTACAAACAAGAAATTAAAACTAATTTACAAAATTTTACAAGTTTAGTAAGATTCGATGGTTAATGCTACATCATACTACCAGACATGTCTGACCACTCTTTAAACTTTATCATCAACTTCAATCGTCATACACAACCATCCTGACTCTACCAATTACTTTTAATCTCTTTTGAATCTTGTAATTTCTCTTGTTCTCATGCCTTATGAGTACCTACATCTACATCATTCGTTATTTTGTGAGTTGAATTTATCGGATTAAGCATCAGTTTGGTTTTATCCTCGATTCATTCTTGGTGCTCGATTTCTTTCTACTCCTTTGTGAGCTCATCAACTTCCTTCATAACTTTCTCCTCTTCATAGGTGGGTTCGGTTGGTAGCTTCAATTCATTGCCCAATTGTATCATGATTTTCTTTACGTGCTCTTGCCCATCTCTTCGAAGATTATTCTTAGTGTTACTGGGGAGACTTTGACCATTTTGTTTTTAGAACATTGTAGTTAATTGGAACAATTGGTTGCATGGGTTGTCCATTTAGGATTCGATTCGTTCGCATGTTACTTGGACTTGTCAAATGTCTGTTTTCATTGTTTGCATCTCCTCGTCTAGTTGGTCGAATATTTAACCTCAAATAGTATGGTTGTTACCCATGATATGTTGTTGCATTGGTAGAGGTTGGTAAGACAGATTCAATTGAATTTGAGCTTGATTTGCACCTCCTTGATTGCCTCGTCACTTGAGGTTTGGATGATCTCTCTAACTGACATTGTAGGTATTTGAATAAGGATCTCAACCCATATTATTTACATAGCTTGTCTCCTCCGATTGGCTTTTAGAATAGGGCTCCATTTTAGTTGGCTTAACAGACGTCCACAAATGGTTGAGCTTCTCTAAGATTCATTTGAATCTATCATCCTCATTCTCTTCCTTCACAGCTTTCACAGTTTGTGGCTTAGGTTTGTACATAAACCTCTCATTAGGCCATATGTACGAGTTCATAGCCATATCTTCAATGATTTTCTAGGCTTATTCATACGTATGGAACATGAGAGACCCTTCGAATGCTCCATATAAGCTTGATTTTATACTGCTGCCAATAACGTAAAAAAATTGCATTTGGTGTCATGCTGTAACATCTTGAATTAGGGCCTAGTTGTAATAGTGGTTTTAGAACCAAAAATCTGACGTTAAAATAATTATTTTATGATCATTATGAGGTTTAAGATACGAGAATAAGCATGTTTTAAAGTTTCAAGAAGAAATTCTATATGCAAGGTCTCCAATTGGAAATTAGGGATCAATTTGAATAAATTGCAAAACTTGGGTTCTAGAAGAAATTTGTATGAAATTGCTTTGGAATATTAATTAGGGGTCCTTAAAGAGTAATTTACCCAATTTCTATGTTTTTGGACAAAAATGGGCATGCATAGAAAATTTTGGAAGTTTAGTAAGGAAGGGCATTTTGGTCATTTGGTTATAAACTAAATAAAAAGGGAAAAATCAAGCTAAAATCAACTCATTTTCTTCTCCATGCTGCTGAAATTTTAAGGTCTCAATAGCTAGGGTTTTCCAACATTTCAAGCTTGATAGTTGTAACATGCCCCGTTTTTAATGTTCTTCGTATTTTTAAGATCCTTGTAACATGCTCTTTCTATTTCTACCCATATCTCATGCTAGGGTTCATGTTTAGAAAATTACCCATGCATGAGATGTTTGTGTTTTGATGATTTATGATGGAATATGAGAGTTTAAAGGATGGTAAACAACTTTTACTAAATGGTTTTTCATGGAAATGGCTTAAAGGACTAAATTGTAAAAGTTTTGAAAATGGGTAGAAAAATATAGAATGAAGGAAAAACATGGGCTGCTATAAGTGTGAATAATATTCGACTAGGCTTGGGTAGCCAAGGAATTACATGCATTTCATTATACGAACCTTAGGACAAAATTCTAAATATTGTGAAAGGTTAAGGGCAAAATGGTCATTTTCCTAGGGGTGAGTTTTAATCCTAAAATGAAAAATTTGATGTATTAATAGTCTAATTTTATTAATATAGACCCCGAGGAACCAATTCTGGAGGTCGACCATGGAAAACGAAAGGTTTCGGAATAACCGAGACACGAATCCGAAATGACTACTAGGTAAGTTAGTATAACCCGAAGTAAAATCTTAATATACTTAAAAATGCATGTTCTTGAATATATGATAATTAGATATTCATTACATGATAATCCATAAGACGTGCTAGTGTAAATGAAAAGATGATAAATGTCCCGGTTGAAATAAAAAGGGAAATCCAATGGTTAAATTATGGCTTACATGACTTGGGATCCTGCATGTGTTGCAGAGAAGGATTTAGCCCGGATGAGTAATACGCTAATCTCAATATAGAAAGGATCTAGCTCGGATGGGTGTTCCTTGAGTGATCGAGCCTCTCGAAGAATATGTGTGCAATAAGGATTTAGCCCGGATGGGTAATCCGATTGAGGACTGAAATTAGCCTGGACTGGCAATTCAGATCCAAGCTTATGAGAGCAATTGTCATTGAAAGGGATATAGCCTGGACTGGTAATCCCAGCGTAAGATGTAAGGTTTGCCGGAGTGCGTATTTAAGATGATCACTTGTATGACTTGACGATAATTGGGCTATCCATTGAGATTTCTGAGAAATTCAACAGGAATAACATGAGAAATAGAGAACAGAAATATTAAATTGATGAGCTCATCTAAGACTAATGACATGATGTATTGATATGAGACTAACTTGATGATTGAGTTCATGTGATAGGGAAACTATTTCGTACTTGTTGAAAATGTTGCCTAATATGGTTCTATGCTAATTATTCGGTAAGTTTACTTTCCAGTTATCCGGACTTACTATGCATGTAAATGCTTACCCCTTTTTCCTTTCCCTTATTTTTTAGAGCTAGATGACTCGTAAAGGTTGGAAGACGATCAAAGCTTTGTCAACACTATCAACTTGTCTTATTTTGGTATATAAAAACTTTTATTTTGATATAATAGCATGTATAGTATTATTGGTTATTTTGTTATATGTGTCATTGGGGTAGCCAATGGTAGGGCTTGAATGATATACCTATTCATTTTGTATATGGCCATAGGATATGGCTCATTTTGATGAAGGTTGTAAACATACTAAATGTGCATGTCATGCTTGAATGTTTCATGAGATGGTTAATCTGATATACCATGGATGGATATGTGTAATGTGGTCGAATCACTTGGAGATGGTTAGGTCATAATTGGTAATGAGTTATAAAATGAGCCAAGTATAAAATATGATTATCGTAGTGGTAATACTTAAGATAAAAAGGATAACCTAGCATGTGCTAACCAATGAGATGAGGTTAACATGCAAAAGACTATGCCAAGGTAGGGTATGGACATATTTAGGCCATGTTAAATACCATGGAGTTTTATAAATGTGTATGGATGTTGAGGGTGACCCTTGGCTTGGAAAATAGCCACCAAAAAAGTCCACACGGGTAGACATAGGAGCATGTTTCTAGGCCGTATGTGACACATGGTCAGCCCTTTGGGTGTGTCACTCAACCGTCTGTCCCCTACACCTAGAATGTTTAGGTCAATTTGCATGGTAGTAAACACACGAGCAGAGATATGGTCGTGTCTTTCAACTGTGTGGAGGCCTAGTACATGGCTGTGTGCCTTGGCCGTGTACCTCTAGATGGATGATGACGTCATAAACAAAATGTCCAAGTTTTTGGACACAGGTGATGACACGGGTGTGTCTAGGCCGTGTGAGGGACACGGGCCAGGGACATGGGCGTGTACTAGGCCATGTGACAACCCCTGTAGGTTTGAAATAAAAAATAAATTCTAATAATTCTATACGGGTAAGGGACACGGGCGTGCTCCCAAGCACTCGGGTGTGTGCATTGCCTCTACACGGGCGTGTGAGGTTTAACCCTAGGAATTTTTATAAAATTTTCTTAAGTTCTCGGTTCTATTTTGGATCGCTTTTAATGCATTTTTTGGGCCTCATAGGCCCATAATAGGGACAATATGATTTTGTTCAATTGGTTTGAATATGGAAATGAAATTTTATAACTCGTCTTTTCAAAATGTCTGAGTATGTGTCAGGTAACGCCTTGCACTTTGTCTCGATCTCGGGTACGGGTAAGGGGTGTTACATTTAGTGTTATCAGAGTTACGGTTTAGTCGATTCTTGGACTAACGTAGCATGTAATGAGTTTAGCTATACATGCCATTATTCAAATTTTGGTAGTGTGACATCTCCTAACTTTTTAATTGTATTTGAATATAGTAAATGTCTCCCAATCAAGCCCAAGATGAGTCCGATGGAGCCGAGAGCCATGCTCCAGCTTTCATACAACAAGCTACTTCTAGTAGTAGAAGGCCTATGTCTAAAGGCCGGGAGGAGACGAGAGCAACCTTTTTCGATACGATGGATGAGTGGTTCGGGGAATACCTAAGAAACTGCCCTGAAATACCACATCCACCTCCACCTGCTAACTGACCTGATGAAGGCTAAGGTCGAGGATGATGCTGAGCGAGCTGAATTCTGGCTCAAGAATACTGTGCGAGTTTTGGATGAATTGTCATGTACACCTGAGGAATGCTTGAAGTGTGCTGTATCTCCTCTGAAAGATACTGCATACCACTGGTGGAAGATGATATCCTCACTGGTACTAAAGGAAGACATTACATGGGAGTTCTTCCAAGTTGAGTTTAAAAAGAAATACATCAGTTAAAGGTTTTTAGATTAGAAGCAAAAGGAGTTTCTGGAATTCAAATAAGGAAATAAGACTGTGTCAGAGTACGAAAGGGAATTCCTCAGGTTAAGTCAGTTTTCAATAGAGCGGGTCCAATCAGAGACAGAAATGTGTAAGCGCTTTGAGGAAGGCTTGAATGAGGAAATTAAATTACTGATTGGGATCCTTGAGATACGAGAATTTGCCGCATTAGCTGGTTGGGCCAAGAAGGCCAAAAAGCTAAATAATGAAAGAAAGCAAGCTAAGAGAGAAGCTCGAGTTTCGAGTAAGAGGTCTAGCAGTAGAGCACACTCCTTCCCTAAAAAAAATCGAGAAGTCAACAAAAACACTCCACTTCAACGGAAGGATATTCGAGTAGACTAAGAAGCTCCAAATGACATAACCCGAAGCCTCCTTCCCCTATGGTAACTAGTGTGGGAAGCGTAGATGAACAAAAGTAGAAGTGTAAAAGCTGCAACGAATTCCACTTCGAAGAGTGCCGAATGAAGAGCGGTCCGTGTTTTAGATGTTAGTCTCTTGACCATTTTCTCAGAGATTGCCCAGAGCGAGCTAATAAAGAGGTTGAATTAGCCCCACAGCCGAATGCTCCTATTTCTCGAGGTAGACCCCCTCGATATCTTAGTAGTGCAAGTGGCAATTGAACTGCTGCTAAGGATGCTACTGCAAAATTAGAGGCTCGAGCCCCACCAAGAACTTATGCAATACGTGCTCGAGAGGAAGCCTTTGCTCTCGATGTTATCATGGGTATATTTTCTATCTATAATACTCGTGTCATTGCCTTAATTGAGTCAACCCACTTGTACATTTGCATGAAATTGGTGTCTAGCATGAACATGTCTGTAGAACCTACAAAATTTGTGATTAAGGTGTCAAACCCACTAGGCAAGTCAGTCCTAGTTGATAAAGTCTGTAAGAATTGTCCCTTGATGATTCAAGGTCATTGTTTTCTGGCTAACCTTATGTTATTGTCATTCGATGAGTTTGATTTAATACTTGGCATAGATCGGTTAGCTGTACATTATGTGATTGTAAATTGTGGTATCAAGTATATCGAATTGAAATGCTAAGGTGGTGAGCTTCTCTGGATTGATTCAAGTGAGTTGAATACTCCGCCGGTTGTGATTACCTCAATGATGGCTCAAAGGTATATGAGAAAAGGATATGAAGCCTACCTTGCTTTTGTGTTGAATACTAAAGAATCTAAGTTGAAGCTGGAATCTGTACCGATAGTATGCGAGTATTCGAATGTGTTTTTGGAAGAGCTACGCAGATTACCTCCCGTTAGAGAAGTAAAGTTTGGTATTGAGTTGATGCCTGGGATAGCTCCTATTTCTATTGCTCCATATAGGATGGCACCAACCGAACTGAAAGAGTTAAAAGCACAGTTGCAAGAACTGACGGATAAAGGTTTTGCAAGACCGAGCTTTTCGCCTTGGGGTGCTCCAGTATTATTTGTAAAGAAGAAAGATGGTTCAATGAGGCTATGTATAGACTACCGGCAACTTAACAAGGTAACTATCAAGAAAAAGTATGCGTTGCCGAGGATTGAAGATCTGTTTGATCAATTGAGAGGAGCAACTATATTTTCAAAAATAGATTTGAGATCTGGTTAGTACCAGTTACGAGTTAAAGAGTCGGATATGCCTAATACCGCTTTGAGGACGAGGTATGGTCATTTTGAGTTCTTGGTCATGCCTTTTGTTCTAACGAACGCCCCAGCTGCATTTATGGACTTAATGAATCGTGTTTTTTGACCATACTTGGACAAGTTTGTTGTGGTATTCATTGATGATATTTTGATCTATTCCCGTGATGAGTTCGAGCATGCTAAACAATTGATGACTATTTTATAGACTTTTCGAGACAAGGAATTGTATGCTAAGTTCAGTAAAAGTGAGTTCTGGCTTCAAGAGGTCGGATTCTTGGGTCACATTATGTCGGGTGATGGTATCCGAGTAGATCCATACAAAATTTCTGCCATTGTCGAGTGGAAGCTACAAAGAACGTAAACGAGGTTAGAAGCTTCTTGGGCTTAGTCAATTACTATCCACACATTGTGAAAGGATTTTTGATGATTTCAACTCCTTTGACGAGGTTGCTGCAAAAATATGTTAAGTTTGAATGGTCGGAGAAGCATCAACAGAGCTTTGAGAAGTTAAAGACGTTGCTAATGGAAGCTCCAGTTTTAGTGCAGCCCGAACCGGGAAAAGAATTCGTGGTCTACAGTGATGTGTCCTTGAATAGGCTAGGTTGTGTGTTGATGCAAGAAAGAAAAGTGATAGCCTATGCTTCGAGACAACTAAAGCCACATAAGAAAAATTATCCAACACACGACTTGGAGCTAGCTGCCATTGTATTTGTCCTGAAGATTTGGAGACACCATTTGTATGGTGAGACGTGCCGTGTATTCACCGATCACAAGAGTTTGAAATATTTGATGACTTAAAAAGAATTGAATCTGAGACAACGGAGATGGTTAGGGTTGATTAAAGATTATGAATTGATCATTGACTACCACCCGAGAAAGCCGAACGAGGTCGCAGATGCACTGCAAAAAATCCTTGTTTGCCTTGAGAGCCTTGAACATGCAGTTCGCATTGTTAGATGATGGTTTGGTCTTACCAAGGTTAAGAGCCAGACCAACATTTCTACAAAAAATTTGTGCAGCCTAGGTCAATGATAGAGATTTGCAAGCCAAGAGAACTCCACAGAAGTTAGACATTGAATTAGATTTTCGGATTGGTTTCGACGGTTACTTGATGTTCAGAGATAGGATCTGTGCACCGAGAGACAATGAGCTTATTCCAAAAATTCTACAAGAGGCACATGATAGCCGTTTGTCTATTCATCCGGGAAGTACCAAGATGTATAAAAATTTCAAGAAAATGTACTAGTGGAATGGCATGAAAAGAGACATCTCTGTCGAAATGCTTGATATGCCAACAAGTCAAGGCTGAACACCAAGTACCTTCAGGTTTGGTACAGCCAGTGATGGTCCCCCAATGGAAGTGGGACAGGATTACTATGGATTTCGAGACTAGATTACCGTTGACACTGAAAAAGAAAGATGCTGTTTGGGTTGTGATTGATAGACTGACGAAGTCGGCTCACTTCATTCTGGTAGGGACAGATTATTCTCTTGATAGATTAGCTGACTTGTATGTATCTAAAATTGTGAGATTACACGGGGTATCAATATCGAATATCTCAGACAGAGACCCGAGATTTACTTCGAGATTTTGGAAAAAGCTGGAAGAAGCCTTGGGTACAAAGTTGAATTTTAGTACAGCTTTTCACCCGCAGATTAATAGTCAATCTGAGCAAACGATTTAGATTCTTGAGGACATGTTACAGTGTTGTGTCCTTGAATTTCAAGGTAGTTGAGAAAAATACTAATTGTAACGCCCAAAATTTGGGCTAGAAGTATTGGGTCTTATGCATGGGAGCAGGTAGGAGGCGGGAAATAAATAGCTAGTTGTGCAAGAAAGTGACAAAAAATCATGCTTGTCTCAGTGGTTAAGTGTTCTGGGAAGAGTCTGAGAAGTCCTAGGCTCAAGCCTAAGCAAGAGCAAAAAGTTTTGATTTTAAAGGAATAAGCACCGTACTTAGGTAGTAGGCGTTTATTTAAATGTGGGTAAAACATGATATAAAAACCTGCTATCCTGGTGGTAAGTGGCGTGTGGAGTGTCTAGTGGTTTGAGGTTCGAATCCCTGCTTGTGCAAATGAAGATTATTTTTACTATTGGCTATGAGAGGTAGCAGAGTTTGGCTGAAACACTGCAGAGTGGAGTGGAGTTTGAATTGGTCATGGTGGGATTGTGAGAGGGAGTTGAGGAGAGATTTTAGGAGAAAATTGTGGGGAGATGAAGGGAAGAGAGTGGTATGCCGAATGGGGACTCTAGGCACTCTTTTTCTTTTTTATGGTTTTGGTGGGTTTTGTCACTTCATTCGGTTGTTTTTCTTTGGAAAACTGATTGGTGTCTAGGAAGTGGTTGCCCTGCTTTCCTTTTTGGGTGCTTTCGGGTTTGCATTTTAGAGTCTTCTCCATTGTCAATTTCTCTATTATTTCCTTTCAAGGCATTTGGTTTTTGCTCGTAGGTTTGATCAATTCTCCTCCCTCCTCTACTTCTCTAAACATTAGTCATATAACCCTTTCTCTTCTCATCTCCACTCCTTTAACTTTTACCAAGCAATTCTTCTCTATTTGTTTAAACCGAACAGTTCTACCCCCCTCACTTCTACTTTTCGAGGTGCTTCTCTTTCCACGATTTTGTGTTAGTCGAATATTTCCCCCTTTTATGCTTTTATTTTATTTCAGTTAGTAAGGGTTCTTTGAAGAATCGGTAAGTGCTCCTGTTTCCTATTATTTCTTCTCTGCCTATGTGATCTCTCTTCTAACAACTTATGATCTGCTAAATCATTCAAGGAAGTGTGGATTCTATTGTGGAGGTTTAGGACGATTACTCTTCTCTTTGTAAGTGGTCTATCCACTTTTGGGGTAAGTGCTTTAAGTGCGATTTATTTCATATTGGATTTTAAATACTTATCAATCGATTGAACGTTTCTTATGAAGGTCAGAGTTTTAGAGCAGTATGTGTGTGTTATATCAGTGGGTTCTGCGATTGTTTGATTGGTAAGTGTCACTGAATCGATCGAATCCTTTTCGATATTGTGGTTTGGAATAACGATGAATATAGGCTAATGAGGGGATGTGGTTAACCATAGGTTCTCGATCTTAGAAGTTGTTCGACTATGACATCACAACAGGTGTGTAACCACACCACGCCTAATCGTAAATTGGCAAAAGCCAAAATAGGTGGCCGTCGACACTACATGAGCCGTGCTCGCTTGTGTGGTAGTCCGATCGCCCAAATGTGGGCGTAAGATCGTGAAGGCCAGCCATGAGTGATTTCATGGGCTGAGGCCAATTTAGGTCATTTTGGGCCAAAATGGGTTGTGTGGGTTCTACGGGCTTGTGGGCCCCACACGGGTAAACCACACGAAATTGTGGAGAATATTGGGCCAGGCTCTATAGTACACACAGACAATGCCATTTTTAGGTTTTGTGGGCCACACGGGTGTGTGCACCCACATGGGCCAGCATTATAGGCTATCGGCCCATTTTCGTTGTTTGATTATTAAGGTTGTACGGGTCGCCCCAGGCATCTGTGACCTTTCGTTGGGTTAGGAAACGTACTTGAACCTTCATGTGATAAAAGGACGATTTTGCCCTTGTGTGATAAAATGACAATTTTGCCCTTATATGATAAAATGACAATTTTACCTTTATGTGATAAAATGACGATTTTGCCTTTATGTGATAAAATGGCGATTTTGCCTTTATGTGATAAAATGACCGAAATACCTTCATAGGGTAAAATGACTAAAATACCTCCATAAGATAGAATGACCGAAATACCCCTGTAGGGTAAAAGGAAAAATGACAGATTTGTTCTACGATGTGTATAACTGTATTTGAGCATGCCATGTTATATGTATGTTGCCTCCATGTATAATATTATGTTGCATTGCATTGGGTGAGATATATGATTTTGGAATTAATAACGTTTTAAAGTAAATACTTTTTGATAGTGATGCAAGTTTTATAATTATTTTCTAGATCACACAAAGAGGCTAAATAAACATTGGGTTTTCCGAATGTTACTACGTTTTTCGAAAAATACTTCAATGTGATATCGCCAAATTCAACCATAACTTCTTGGCTGGGTTTAGGGTGTTATATTTAGTGGTATCAGAGCCAAGTTACAAAACTCAGCTGTGGATTTGTGTTTCTTCTAAAACTTTAAGATTCTAAAAGAACTATTTTAAAATGATTTGAACTATTTTGAAATATTATACTAAATGTGTGCTACACCGAGTCTCTGCGCCAATCCAGTAAGTTCTCCCTGAAAACTATATTTTGATTTTGACTGAAACGACCATAGGTAGGATTAGTAAGACTACTGTAGGTTGTATTCTATATTGCAAACTCTTTAGTAGTGTGTACTGAAACTATGGTTAATCGGTAGACACTGATAGACACTGCGTGGTGCGAAAATAAAATATTATACTTTTGATACTGTCTCCATAAAACATTTGCTAATAAACACTGGAACTGTAAACTGATGCATAAAGCTGCTAATAAAGATAAAACATGAATCGATTTTGAGCACTGGAGGTACTCGCGGAAAGGGTACAAGTGGCTGTATTGAAGGCCATGGAGGTGCTAGAGTGGGGTCTCATAATCGTGCGGCGGAGTATTGGATTGACGCATGGTTCCAATTTATCTATGGACTGTATTAGAAACACTCAAGTGAAATGTGGTATGGTTTTGGATCTAAAGTGCGCAGCGGGAGCATGGTGGTGTAGTCTATGTTATGCGACTGTTTTGACAATGGGAAGTTTTAGGGACGAAATTTCTTTAAGTAGGGTAGAATTGTAACGCCCCAAATTTGAGCCTAGAAGTATTGGGTCTTGTGCATTGGAGTAGGTAAGAGGCGGCAAATAAATAGTTAGTTGTGCAAGAAAGTGACGCAAAATCATGCTTGTCTCAGTGGTTAAGTGTTTTGGAAAGAGTCTGAGAAGTCTTGGGTTCAAGCCTAAGTAAGAGCAAAAAGTTTTGATTTTAAAGGAATAAGCACTGTATCTAGGCAGTAGGCTTTTATTTAAATATGGGTAAAACATGTCATAAAAAGCTTGCTAGCCTAGTGGTAAGTGGTGTGTAGAGTGTCCTAGTGATTTGAGGTTCGAATCCCTTCCTGTGAAAATGGAGATTATTTTTATTGTTGGCTATGGGAGGTAGTAGAGTTTGGCTGAAACACTGTAGAGTGGAGTGGAGTTTGAATTGGTCATGGAGGGATTGTAGGAGGGATTTAAGGAGAGATATGAGGAGAGATTTTAGGAGAAAATTGTTGGGAGATGAAGGGAAGAGAGTGGTATGCCGAATGGAGACTCTAGGCACTCTTTGTTTTCGGTTTTGGCGGGTTTTGTCACTTCATTCGGTTGCTTTTATTTGGAAAACTGATTGGTGTCTAGGGAGTGGTTGTCGTGCTTTCTTTTTTGGGTGCTTTCAGGTTTGCATTTTGGAGTCTTCTCTATTTTTGATTTCTCTCTTCTTTCCTCTCAAAGCATTTGATTTTTGCTCCTAGGTTTAATCAATTCTCCTCCCTCCTCTACTTCTCTAAACCTTAGTCATCTAACCCTTTCTCTTTTCATCTCCACTCCTTCAACTTTTACCAAGCATTTCCTCTCTATTTGTTTAAACTGAACAGTTCTACCTCTTCACTTCTACTTTTCGGTGCTCTTCTCCTTCCATGATTTTGTGTTAGCCAAATACTTCCCTCTTTTATGCTTCTATTTTATTTCAATTAGTAAGGGTTCTCTGACGAATCGGTAAGTACTTTTGTTTCCTTTTATTTCTTCTCTGCCTATTTGATCTCTCTTCTAACAACTTATGATCTGCCAAATCATTCAAGGAAGTGTGGATTCTATTGTGGAGGCTTAGGACGATTACTCTTCTCTTTGCAAGTGGTCTATCCACTTTTGGGGTAAGTGCTTTAAGTGCGATATATTTCATATTGTTTTTTAAATACTTATCAATCGATCAAACATTTCTTATAATGGTCAGAGTTTTGGAGCAGTATGTGGGTGTTATGTCAGTGAGGTTCTGTGATTGTTGGATTGGTAAGTCTCAGTGAATTGATCGAATCATTTTCGATATTGTGGTTTGGAATAATGATGAATATAGGATAATGAGGGGATGTGGTTGACTATAGGTTCTCGATCTCAAAAATGGTTCGGCTACGATATCACAATAGGTGTGTAACCACACCACCCCTAATCATAAATCGGCAAAAGAATGTATTCACTCTCTACATGTCTATCTTTGTGTTATTTTGGGATTGCACACTGAGTTTTCATAAACTCACCCAACTGTATTAACTGTACAGGTAATCCTCAGGCGGATCAGTGCTGCGAGGGACTCAGAGGTGGACACACAACAGCTTAAGCTTCCGAATTTATCTTTTAATTTGTAAGTAGTTTTATTTGGGTATTTTTTTGTAAAAGGCCTCTTTAAGTTTTATTCATTAATTTGGGCTTTTATTATTTTATTATGATTTATATCTACTAGTGGTAGGATGTGGGTTTTCAAAAGATATGCATGATTTACCAAAATACCACGTATACGCAAAACCATTTTAGAAGCTTCCGCGATAAATGAGATTTTGGAATTAATAACATTTTAAAGTAAATACTTTTTGATAGTGATGCAAGTTTTATAATTATTTTTTAGATCACACAAAGAGGTTAAATAAACATTGGGCTTTTCAAACGTTATCACGTTTTACGAAAAACACTTCAATGTGACATCGCTAGATTCGGCCATAACATCTAGGCTGGGTTTGGGGTGTTACATTTACCATTGGTGGAATTCGCCTACAACAATAGTTTCCAGACGGGTTTGAAAATTCCACCCTATGAGGCCTTGTGTGGAAGGAAGTGTCAAACTCCACTGTATTGGGCAGAACTCAAGAAAAGTCAGATTCATGGAGTTGATTTAATCAAGGAAACTGAATAAAAGGTTAAAGTGATGCGGGATTGCTTGAAAGCGGCATCGGATAGGCAGAATTCATATGCTGATTTGAAAAAAAAAAGAGATCAAGTTTCAGATTGGAGATAAAGTACTTTTAAAAGTGTCTCAATGGAATAAGGTATTGAGATTTGGCCGAAAAGGCAAACTGAGTCCGCGATTTATCGGACCATATAAGATCACTGAAAGGCTTGGACCATTAGCCTACCGTTTAGCATTGACACTCGGATTGGAAAGGATTCATGATGTATTCCATGTATCCATGTTGTGACGATATCGATCAGACCCCTCCCATGTGACTTATGCAGAAGAACCGATCAAGATTTTGGCTAGAAAAGTCAAACAGTTGAAGAATAAGAATATAGCATTGGTGAAAGTATTATGGTATTGACACGGAGTGGAAGAGGCTACATGGGAGCTTGAAAAAACCATGAGAAGTCAATATCCGAACCTGTTTACTGGTAAGACTTTCGAGGACGAAAGTCCTTAAGGGAGGAGAAATGTAACATCCTGAATTAGGGTCTAGTCAGAATAGTAGTTTTGAAACCACTAATATGTCATCAAAATAATTATCTTATGATTATTATGAGGTCTAGGATATAAGACTAAGCATGTGTTAAAGTTTCATGAAGAAATTTTATGTGCAAGGTGTCCAATTGGAAATTAGGGACCAGTTTGAATAAATAGCAAAACTTGGGTTCTCGAAGCAATTTGTATGAAATTGCTTTGAAATATTAATTGGAGGTCCTTAAAGAGAAATTTACCCAATTTCTATGTTTTTGGACAAAAATGGGCATGCATGGAAAATTTTGGAAGTTTAGTAAGGAAAGGCATTTTGGTCATTTGGTTATAAACTAAATAAAAAGGGAAAAATCAAGCTAAAATCAGCTCATTTTCTTCTCTATGCTGTCAAAATTTTAAAGGTCTCCATAGCTAGGGTTTTCCACCATTTCAAGCTTGATAGTAAGTCAATCCTAGCCCCATTTTTAATGTTCTTCGTATTTTTGAAATCCTCGTAATATGCTCTTTCTATTTCTACCCATATCTCATGCTAGGGTTCATGTTTATAAAATTACCCATGCATGAGATGTTTGTGTTTTGATGATTTATGAAGGAATATGAGAGTTTAAAGGATGGTAAACAAATTTTACTAAGGGGTTTTTAATGGAAATGGCTTAAAGGACTAAATTGTAAAAGTTGTGAAAATGGGTAAAAAATATAGAATGAAGGAAAAACATGGGCTGCTATAAGTGTGAATAACATTCGGTTAGGCTTGGGTAGCCAAGGAATTACATACATTTCATTATATGAACCTTAGGACTAAATTGTAAATATTGTGAAAGGTTAGGGACAGAATGGTCATTTTTCCCCAGGGTGAGTTTTAATCCTAAAATGAAAATGTGATGTATTAATAGTTTTTTATTAATATAGACCCCGACGAACCAATTCCGGAGGTCGACCGTGGAAAATGAAAGGTTTCGAAATAACCGAGACACGAATCCAAAACGACTACCAGGTAAGTTCATATAACCCGAAGTAAACTCTTAATATACTTAAAAATGTATGTTCTTGAATATATGATAATTAGATATTCATTGCATGATAATCCATAAGACGTGCTAGTGTAAATGAAAAGAGGATAAATGTCCCAGTTGAAACAAAAAGGGAAATTCGATGGTTAAATTGTGGCTTACATGACTTGGGATCCTGCATGTGTTGCAGAGAAGGATTTAGCCCGGACGGGTAATCCGCTGATCTCAATATAGAAAGGATCTAGCCCAAACGGGTGTTCCTTGAGTGATCGAGCCACCCGAAGAATATGTGTGCAATAAGGATTTAGCCCGGACGGGTAATCTGACTGAGGACTGAAGTTAGCCTGGACTGCAATTCGGATACAAACTTATGAGAGCAATTGTCTTTGAAAGGGATTTAGCCTGGACTAGTAATCTCGACAATACTCTATGAGTTAATATTACGGGGGATTTAGCCTGGATTGGTAATCCCGACATAAGATGTAAGGTTCGCGGGAGTGCGTACTTGAGATGATCACTTGTATGACTAGAAGATAATTGGGCTATCCATCGAGATTTTTGAGAAATTCAACAAGAATAACATGAGAAATAGAGAACGAAAATATTGAATTGATGAGCTCAGCTAAGACTAATGACATGATGTATTGATATGAGACTAACTTGATGATTGAGTTCATTTGATAGGGAAACTATTTCATACTTGTTGGAAATATTGCCTAATATGGTTGTGTACTAATTACCTGGTAAGTTTATTTTCCATTTATCCTAACTTACTAAGCATGTAAATGCTTACCCCTCTTTCCTTTCCCTTGTTTTTTAGAGCTCGAGGACTCGTGAAGGTTGGAAGACGGTCAAAGCTTTTTCAACACTATCAACTTGTCTTATTTTGGTATATAGAAACTTTTATTTTGATACAATGGCATGCATAGGATTCTTGGTTATTTTGTTATATGTGTCATTGGGGTAGCCAATGTAAGGGCTTGAATGATATACCTATTCTTTTTGTATATGGCCATAGGATATGGCTCATTTTGATGAAGGTTGTAAACCTACTAAATGAGCATGTCATGCTTGAATGTTTCATGAGATGGTTAATGTGATATACCATGGATGGATATTTGTAATGTGGTCAAATCACTTAGAGATAGTTAGGTCATAATTGGAAATGAGTTATAAAATGAGCCAAGTATAAAATGTGATTATCGGAGTGGTAATCCTTAATACAAAATAGATATCCTAGCATGTGCTAAACCAATGAGATGAGGTTAACATGCAAAAGACTATGCCAAGGTAGGGTATGGACATATTTAGGCCATGTTAAATACCATTGAATTTTATAAATGTTTATGGATGCTGAGGGTGACCCTTGGCTTGGAAAATAGCCTCTAGAAAGGTCCACAAGGGTAGACACACGGGCATATGTCTAGGTTGTGTGTGACACACGGTTAGCCCCTTAGGCGTGTCGCTTAGCCCTGTGTCCCCTACAGCTAGAATTTTTTGGTCAGTTTGCATGGTAGTAAACACACGGGCAAAGACACGGCCATGTGTCTCAACCGTGTGGAAGATACGGCCTAGTACACGAGCGTGTGCCTTGGCCGTGTGCCTCTAGATGGATGATGATGTCATAAACAGAATGTTCAGGTTTTTAGACACAAGTGATGACACGGGCGTGTCTCGGCCATGTGAGGGACACGGACCAGGGACACGGGCTTGTACTAGGCCGTGTGAAAACCCTGTAGTTTTGAAATGAAAAATAAATTCTAATAATTCTAAACGGGTAGGGGCACAGGTGTGCTCCCAAGCATACGGAAGTGTGAGGCTTAACCCTAGGAATTTTTATAAAAAATTTTTAAGTTCTCGATTCTGTTCTGAATCACTTTTAGTGCACGGTTTGGGCCCCGTAGGCCCATAATAGGGACAATATGATTTTGTTCAATTGGTTTGAATTTGGAAAGAAATTTTATAACTCGTCTTTCCGAAATGTCCAAGTATGTGTCTGGTAACGCCTCCCACTTTGTCCAGGTCTCAAGTACGAGTAAGGGGTGTTTCACATGCTTATATTCAATGATGTAGCCATTTTCTTAACATTCTTTTGAAACACTCCCAAACCTCGTATAATGATTCTCCTTCAAATTGTTTAAATTGGCAATTTCTTGCCTTAACTAAATGGTTTGACTAATTGGGAAAAATTTGGATAGAAATTTTTTCAATATATTGTTCCATGCGGTGATGGAACCTGATTCTAACGAGTCCAACCAATCGGCTGCGTTATCGTATAGTGAAAAAGAAAAAAAAAGAGATGCATAATGTAGCATCCGATTTCTAGTAAACCCGAAATTTAGAATAACTAAGGGACTAAATTGAAAGAGATCACAAGTTGATGTCCAATATTTAAAGAAATAGAATAGTAAAAGACTGAATTGGACATGGTTAAGATCCAATTATGGTTTGGTTAGGACGAAACCCGCGGTTCCATAGTGGAAGACATCATGATTAGCTGTGGATGACTCACATCGAATTGGAAGTAGCATGGGAAAGGCTATAAATAGCTAGGAGATAGCTCCTAGAGATGATTTTCTTTCCAGCCATGTCCAATTTCTCCCATTCTTCATCTTCTCCAATAGCTCGAAGAAGGAATAGTCATGGAAGGATTTGTTTGGAGTAGACCTCACGAGGATGGAACTAGAAAAGTGGAGAAATCAGCAAGTGGGTAAGGTTCTTAACCCTTTTGTGTACATAGGATTAAGTTATGGACATCAGAACCATTTTAAGGGTTCTACATGCTTATGGAAGTTTAAGCTTTTGAGATGTAGCGTAAGTCTAATCAATCAGTTTTGGGTTGTAAGCTACTACCTTGAGTGTGGAAGCTCTAGTGTTCAAGGAAGCTATGTAATGGAAATGATGAAGTTTCAAGTAAGTTCTATATTCCAAACCCACTATTATGGTTTACGTTGTTTAAGTATGCCATATTTGCATAAGCATGAATGATGATGATATGAGCATGCATCTTTTTTTTAGGAAACCTTAAGGGATAAATGAAGTTAGATAGAAAATGGGGAGTGAACCTTTATTTACCGCCTCGGGCGAAGCTCCAGACTGTAACAGCCCGGTTTAGACCCTAGTCGAAATAGTGGTTTCGAGACCACAAATCTGAGTCAAAAAAATATTTTGATATTATTTTTCGTGCTTATTATATGTGAATTAGTATGTGTGAAAATTTTATATAAAAATTTAATCGTTTGTATGCCCAATTTGATAAAAAGGATTTAATCACGTGAATTGTAAAAGTTGCATACTATATGTTAAGTGTGACTATTCGCTATGGCTTTTTAATTGTGAGGTCCTTATGTTGTAATTGGACCATGGTTGGTGGGATTGGTCATAAATGACCTTAAAATTGGCATTTGATAATTAATATGTGTTAAAACTAAATAAACATGAAAATAAGGCCATTATCATCTTGTTTGGACGAATATATCAAATAAAAAGAAAAAAAATTTCAAGCTTAGGGTTCGGCACTTACTTTGCTTGATTGAGGTATGTAATTAGCTCAGTTTTTTATGATTTCTACATTTTTATGATCTTTACATTAAATTCTATCAAGCCCATGCCTAAATTTTTTATTTGGATGATGATTTTGAGTTATGCCATTGTTCATTTTAAGAGTTTTATAATGTTAGTGATGAAATATAGAAGCTGGATGATAGATACATATGTTTTGTATTGGGACTTTTGATGAATTTGAGTAATTTGGGCTAAATTGTGAAAATGAGAAATTGGGGGACTAAAATGTAAATTAAATGAAATATATGGGCTTATATGAGCTAATTGAATATTCAGCCTAACATGTGTATAAAGAAATTATCTGTATTTTGTGGTTTTATAAATTAGGGACTAAAGTGATAAAATGTGAAAATGTGAGGGCTAATTTGTAAAATGCCCTAAATATGTGTATATGGATTGAATTGAATGATTTTTTAAATAAAAGGGTTACTTTTTAATACATATAGATCAAGAAAGGAGGAATTCAGATCTAGATCGAGGGAAATCGAAGGTTATCGAGTAAACGATTCGAATTATCAATTCTAAGTACGAGGTAAGTTCGTACGTGATAAATGATGTTACAAATTAAGTTTAATTGCTTTGATAATGCATAAATTGTATATATTTGATTATGGTTTGAACATCGTGATAAACCGATTATGTTTGATATTAAGTGTGTGATTCAAAATAGCTTCAGCTATAAATAGCACTAAGTGTGCGAGTTAGAACAACTTTGGCTATGCAAGGCACTATGTGTGATACCGAGATAGCGTCAGTTTATTGAGATGGCACTAAGTGTGGGAGATTGATTGGGCTTTGACTAATCATTAATGCACTAAGTGTGCGAATTCTTGAAACATGGAAAGTCTTCCAGATAAATTAATGTATTTGAACGAGAGGTGATAATGAAATGAATATATACGAGAAAGATCAGGTATGTACGATACCTATGTGGTAGATAATATTATGTGTATGAAGCTTGATGAATTTGTATGACTATGTTAAGTGTGATGGAATAGAATTGAAAGATGATTTGTGAACTACTAAGTGATTATTAGATGATTTTCGTATTATATAAACTGCTGATTATATTTGGTATGAACTTACTAAGCTTTAAAGCTGACTGTGTGAAATATTTTCTATTTTACAGTGTTATAAAGCTAGCTCGGATCTGGGAATCGTCAGCTACTCAATCACACTATCAGACATCTATTTTGGTACCATTTTGAGAGTTGTACATATGGTATATGGCATGTATAGGCTAGAAGTATGTGAATATGTTTTGTAAAGTGTATATCATGCCATGTGATATGGCTAAAATATGGTTGAATTTATGGTTTGATTTGGTATTTAATATGTGATGCAAAAGAGGTATATTTGATGTACATATATGACCTAGTGAGGAATGGTCAATTTGGTAAGTTAGTAATGTGGTTTGGTTATGGAAATGGTATGATTTTGATATGAGAATGAATGTGAAACTTAGTGATAAGTACAAGTAAAATTGAATGTGTTTGGTAGGAAAATATGGTATGTTTTAGTTTGAATAATGAGCATAAATTTAGTTGATGAATATGTTATATGAATGATGAATGTTTTGTGGTTGATATTGGTTGGAAATATGATGTATTTGATGTTTTAATGGTAATTGTAGGGAGGACCCTAAAGGGGTAGCATCATGGTCTTGTAAATGGCCTATTTTTGCCCACATGGGCAGGGACACGGGCGTGTGTCTCAGCCGTGTTGCTCAATGGCCATTTCGAAATAAGCCTGGGCAGACCACGCAATCGCACACACGGGTGTGTACTGGGCTGTGTGGCCAAGTTAATTTCGAGCACGGTGTGATTGGCCGTGTGACCCAAGTCAATAGCCTCCCTAGTTTTCACACGGCCTGGCACACGTGTGTGTGTTGTGGCTATGTGGACAAGTCAGTATGTATGCACTGTTTTGCCATGGCTTCGACACACGGGCGTGCCTAATGCCGTGTAAGGCACACGGCCTGTTCACACGGGCGTGTGACCTGTATAACTTTGAAAAATGTTTAAGTTTTAAAAAATTTTGTATGAGCTCAGTTTAGTCCTGACCCCTTTCTAAAGCATGTTTAAGGTCTTGTTAACCTATTTAAAGGACTCTTTAATGATGTGTAACCATGATACTATGATGTTTGTGAAATGAATGCGAAATGTTTCGATGTGTCTGGTAATACCTCTTTACCCTAGTCCGGCAACAGATATGGGTTAGGGGTGTTACATTTGATTGGTATCAGAGTTATGGTTTAGTTGATTCTAAGACTAACATAGCGCGTGAGAGTCCAGCTATACATGCCATATATATAAACTGTGATAGGGTGATGATTCCTGACAATTAAAATGTGTTTTGTATAGCTAATGGATCCCGAACGAGCGATAGCTGATGATGTTGAAAGCAACACGCCCGATCCCATTCAAGGGGCAGCTCCGGCTGAACCTAGGCTGATATCTAGTAGTCAGGGAGGAAAGGCTAAGCAAGCCTTCTTCCAAATGATGATTGAGTGGTTTACGAAATTCGTACGAACGAATCCGACTGCTCAACAACCTCCACCCCCACTTGTTCCTCAATAAGTCCCGATTGTGCCACAAGTAATAGATCCAGTTCGTTTCAGTAAGCCACCTATTGATAAGATTCATAAACACAGAGCTGAAGAGTTTCGGGCTACGGTTGACGATGATGCTGGGAGAGTTGAGTTCTGGCTTGAAAGCACTATCTGAGTATTCAATGAATTGTCCTGGACTTTAGAAGAATGTATTAAATGTGCAGTATCTTTGCTTAGAGATAATGCATATCACTAGTGGAAAATGTTGACATCGGTGATTCCTAGAAAACGGGCTACCTGGGAATTCTTTCAGATCGAGTTTCTGAAAAAGAACATAAGCCAGAGATTCCTCGATCAGAAAAATAAAGAGTTTCTGGAATTGAAACAAGGCCAAATGACCATTACTGAATATGAAAGATAATTCGTATGTTTAAGCAAATATGCCCGGGAATATGTGTCTACTGAAGAGATCATGTGTAAATGAGTTGTCGATGGATTGAACAAAGACATAAAACTGTTAGTTGGGATACTTAAACTGAAAGAGTTCGTAGTATTGGTTGGGAGGGCCTGTAAAGCCGAGGATCTCAGCAAAGAAAAGAGAAAAGCTTATTCAGAGGCTAGAGATTTGAGAAAGAGATCAATGAATAAATCTTATCATCCCTCGTCAAAGAAATCTAGAGATTTTATTGATCGATCGATAGCTTCAGTGAGAAATCAGAATAGAGATCGTGGAAAGCAATATACCAACCCCAAAGCTCAAACTACCTCAGTATCAAGTGTTGGTAAGGCAAAGGATTTAAAGCCTGAGTGTAAACAATGTGGAAGACGACACTTTGGAGATTGTTGGGGAAAAAGTAATAACAGAACTTGTTACAGTTGTGGTTCACGATATCACTTTATAAAAGATTTCTCAGAGTTAACTGAAAAAGATAATGCTCAGAACATGAGGTCGAATAACACTGCAGCTAGAGGTAGACCACAGAAAAACACAAGAAATGTGAGTGGTGGTAGAGGTGTGACGCGAGACACTGCAGCGAGATCTGATGCTAGAGCACCTGCACGAGCCTACGCTATTCAAGCACAAAAAGAAGTGTCATCTCCAGATGTTATTTCCGGTATTTTTTCTCTTTATCATACTGAAGTTATTGGATTGATAGATCCAGGGTCTACTCATTCGTATAAATATGTGAATTTAGTATCCAATAAGACTTTGCCTGTAGATTCTACTGAATTTTTAATTAGAGTATCGAACCCCTTAGGCAAGTGTGTTTTTGTTGATAAAGTGTGCAAGAATTGTCCATTGATGATTCGGGGTAATTGCTTTTCGGCTGATTTTATGTTGTTACCATTTGACGAGTTTGACAGAATCCTAGGTATGGATTGGCTAACATTGCAGGATGCTATTGTAAATTGCAAATGGAAGATGATTGATTTGAGATGTTAGAGTAATGAGATTATCCACATTGAATCAAATAATTTGAATAGATTACCAGCAATGATTTCAATGATGTTAGCTCAGAAATATGTGAGAAAGGGTTGCGAAGCTTATTTAGCTTATGTACTTGATACGAAAGTGACTAAAAAGAAGATTGAATCAGTGGCAGTTGTTTGTAAATATACATATGTGTTTCCTAATGAGTTACTGGGTTTACCTCCAACCCGAGAGGATGAATTTAGTATTGAGTTAGTACCTGGAACAACTCCGATATCGTTAGCTCCATACAGAATGGCACTGACTGAATTAAAAGAGTTGAAAGCTCAGTTGCAAGAATTGACCGATAGAGGATTTGTACGACTGAGTTTCTCAACTTGGAGTGCACCTGTTCTGTTTGTGAAAAAGAAAAACGACATGATGAGAATGTGCATTGATTATCGTCAGTTGAACAAAGTGACTATTAATAACAAATATCCTCTGCCCCGAATTGATGATTTGTTTGATCAGTTGAAAGGAGCTACTGTGTTTTCAAAGATAGATCTGAGATCAGGTTATTATCAGTTGCGAGTAAAGGATTCAGACATTTAGATCTGATATCAGGTTATTATCATTTGTGAGTAAAAGGTTCAAACATTCCGAAAACATCTTTCTGAACGAGGTACGGACACTATGAGTTTTTAGTTATGCTTTTCGGATTAACAAATGCACCTGCTATGTTTATGGATTTGATGAACAAAATTTTCAGACCATATTTAGATCGATTTTTTGTCGTATTCATTAATGACATTTTGATTTATTCGCGTGATGAAATTAAACATGCCGAGCATTTGAGAATAGTGCTACAGACTTTACGAGATCAACAATTGTATACGAAGTTTAGCAAATGCGAATTCTGGTTATGAGAAGTCAGTTTTCTGGGACATGTTGTTTTAGCATCTGGTATCCGAATTGATCCGAGCAATATTTTAGCTATTTTAGATTGGAAGCCTCTGAGAAATATTTCTGAAGTCTGCAATTTTCTAGGACTTGCTGGTTATTATTGCCGGTTCGTAAAAGGAGTTTCTATGACTGCGACACTGTTGACAAAATTGCTTCAAAAAGATGTGAAATTTGAATGGTCTGAAAAATGTTTGAAAAGTTTTGATCAGTTGAAAGCTTTATTAACTGAAGCTCTGGTGCTAGTTCAACCAGAATTGGGTACAGAATTTGTGATTTATAGCAATGCATCTTTAAATGGTTTAGGTTGTGTTTTGATGCAAGAAGGCAAATTCATAGCTTATGCCTCGAGACAGTTAAAGCCGCGTGAAAAGAGCTATCCGACACATGATCTGGAATTGGAAGCTATTGTGTTCGGGTTGAAGATTTGGCGCCACTATCTATTTAGTGAGAAATGTCACGTTTATTCCGATCACAAAAGCTTAAAATATTTGATGACTTAGAAAGATCTAAATCTACGACAGCGAAAATGGTTAGAGTTGTTAAAAGACTACGAGCTTGTAATTGACTACCATCCGGGAAAGGCCAATATTGTTGCTGATTCTCTAGGTCGAAAATCATTGTTTACATTGTGTGTGATGAATACTCAGTTAACTTTTTCTGATGATGGTTCGGTTTTAGCTTAGTTGAAAGCGAGACCATTATTTATTCAGCAGATTTACGAAGCTCACAAGGTTGATAACAAATTGTTAGCAAAACGGGCTTAATGTGATTTGAGTACTGATTTAGAATTCCAAGTTGATGTTGAGGGTTGTTTGAGATTTAGAGGCCGAGTATGTGTTCCAAGAAATCCAGATTTGATTCAGATGATTTTGAATGAAGCTCATAGCAGTCAGTTATCTGTTCATCCGGGTAATACTAAAATGTATAATGATCTGAAATAGCTTTTTGGTGGCATGGTATAAAACGAGATATCACGAAATTTGTTTCAAAATGTTTGATTTGTCAGTAAGTTAAAGCTGAGCATCAGGTTCTGTCTGGGTTACTTCAACTGATTATGACTCTGGAGTGGAAATGAGATAGAATCACGATGGATTTTGTATCGGGTTTACCTCTATCACCGAGTAAGAAAGATGCAATCTGGGTTTTTGTTGATAGATTGACTAAATCGGCTCGATTCATTCCAGTTCGTACAAGTTATTCACTTAATAAGCTTGTTGAGTTATACATTTCTCAGATTGTGAGATTGCACGGAGTACCTATTTCTATTGTTTCGGATAGAGATCAGAGGTTCACATCACGCTTTTGGAAGAAACTGTAAGATGCGTTAGGTACAAAACTACACTTTAGCACCGCTTTTCACCCATAGACTAATGGGCAATCTGAATGGATTATTAAGATACTTGAGGATATGTTGAGATGTTGTATTCTTGAGTTTGAAGGTACGTGGGAATGATATTTGCCACTGATTGAATTTGCATATAATAATATCTTTCAATTGAGTATCAAAATGGCTCCTTACGAAGCCTTATATGGTCATAAATGTCGTACACCGATTTATTAGACAGGGCTTAGAGAGAATAAGATTCACCAGATTGATTTGATAAAAGAAACAGAAGAAAAAGTGAAAGTAATACAAGATGGTCTGAAAGCAGCTGAGGTTCGTCAGAAATCATATGCAGATTTAAAAAGAAAAGATATTGAGTTTGAAATCAGTGACAATGTTTTTTTGAAAGTATCTCCATGGAAGAAAGTATTCTGATTTGGCAGAAAAGGCAAATTGAGTCAGAGGTTTATCAGGTCGTATAAGATTATAGAGCGTATCAGGCTGGTTGCTTATAGATTTTTGTTGCCACTTAAGTTAGAAAAGATTCACAACGCATTTCATGTATCAATGCTACAAAGATACATCAGATCCTTCGCATGTTATTTCCCCGATTGAGGTTGAAATTCAGCCTGATATGTCTTATAAAGAAGAACCGATACAGATTTTAGCTCGTGAGATCAAAGAACTGAGAAATAAAAGAATAGCATTTGTGAAACTATTATGGCATCGACATGGAGTTGAAGAAGCTACATGGGAACCCAAGGATGCTATGAGAAAACAATATCCAAAACTATTCACTGGTAAGACTTTTGGGGACAAAAATCCCTAAGAGGGGAGAGTTGTAACAGCCCGGTTTAGACCCTAGTCAGAATAGTGGTTTTCGGACCAAAAATTCGAGTCAACAAATATTTTAATATTATTTTTTGTGCTTATTATATTTGAATTAGTATGTGTGAAAATTTCGCATGAAAATTTAATCGTTTGTGTGCTCAATTTGATAAAAAAGACTTAATCGCATGAATTGTAAAAGTTGCATACTATATGTTAAGTATGACTATTTGCTATGGCTTTTTAATTGTGAGGTCCTTATGTTGTAATTGGACCATGGTTAGTGGGATTGGTCATAAATGACCTTAAAATGGATGAATTAAAATGTTTTAAACAAAGGGCAATATTGGTATTTGATAATTAATATGTGTTAAAACTAAATAAACATGAAAATAAGGTCATTATCAACTTGTTCGGCCAAATATATCAAAGAAAAAGAAAGAAAAATTTAAGCTTAGGGTTCGGCACTTACTTTGCTTGATTGAGGTATGTAATTAGCTCGATTTTTGATGATTTCTACGTTTTTGTGATCATTGCACTGAATTCTATCAAGCCCATGCCTAAATTTCTGATTTGGATGATGAATTTGAGTTATTCCATTGTTGATTTTGAAGTTTTATAATGTTAGTTGATGAAATATAGAAGCTTGATGATAGATACATATGTTTTGTATTGGGACTTTTGATGCATTTGAGTAATTTAGGGTAAATTGTGAAAATGAGAAATTGGGGGACTAAAATGTAAATTAAATGAAATATATGGGCTTATATGAGCTAAGTGAATATTCAGCCTAACATGTGTATAAAGAAATTATGTGTATTTTGTGGTTTTATGAATTAGGGACTAAAGTGATAAAATGTGAAAATGTGAGGGATAATTTATAAAATACCCTAAATATGTGTATATGGATTGAATTGAATGATTTGTTAAATAAAAGGGTTTAATTTTGAATACATATAGATCAAGAAAGGAGAAATTCAGATTTAGATCGAGGGAAATTAAAGGTTATCGAGTAAACGATTCAAATTATCAGTTCCGAGTATGAGATAAGTTCGTACGTGATAAATGATGTTACAAATTAAGTTTAATTACTTTGATAATGCATAAATTTTATATATTTGATTATGGTTTGAACATGGTACTAAGTGTGCGAGATTGATTTGGCTTTGGCTAATCATTAATGCACTAAGTGTGCAAATTCTTGAAGCATGGAGAGTCTTTCGGACAAATTAATGTATTTGAGCGAGAGGTGAGAATAAAATGAATAAATACGGGAAAGATCAGGTATGTACGATACCTATGTGGTAGATAATATTATGTGTATAAAGCTTGATAAATTTTTATGAATATGTTAAGTGTGATGGAATAGAATTGAAAGATGATTTGTGCACTACTAAGTGATTATTAAATGATTTTTCGTATTATATAAACTGCTGATTATATTTGGTACGAACTTACTAAGCTTTAAGGCTTACTGTGTGAAATGTTCTCTATTTTACAGTGTTATAAAGCTAGCTCAGATCCGAGAATCGTCAGCGACTCAATCACACTATCAGACATCTATTTTGGTACCATTTTGAGAGTTGTACATATGGTTTATGTAATGTATAGGCGAGAAGTATGTGAATATGTTTTGTAAGGTGTATATCATGCCATGTGATATGGCTAAATTATGGTTGAAATTATGGTTTGATTTGGTATTTAATATGTGATGCAAAAGTGGTATATTTGATGTACATATATGACCTAGTGAGGAATGGTCAATTTGGTAAGTTAGTAATGTGGTTTTGTTATGGAAATGGTGTGATTTTGATACGAGAATGAATGTGAAACTTAGTGATAAGAACAAGTAAAATTGAAGTTTGTAGGAAAATATGGTATGTTTTAGTTTGAATAATGAGCATGAATTTAGTTGATGAATATGTGATATGAATGATGAATGTTTTGTGGTTGATATTGGTTGGAAATATGATGTATTTGATTGTTGAATGGTAGTTGTAAGGAGGACCCTAAAGGGGTGGCATCATGGTCTTGTAAATGGCCTATTTTTGCCCACATGGGTAGGGACACTAGCCTGTTTTTTATCTGTGTTGCTCAATGGCCATTTCGAAATGAGCCTGGGTAGACCACACAGTCGCACACACGGGCGTGTGCTGGGTAGTGTGGCCAAGTCAATTTCGAGCACGGGCTAGACACACGGGCGTGTCTTGTGGCCGTGTGGCAAGTCAGTATGTGTGCCCTGTTTTGCCACAAATTAGACACACAGGTGTGTCTAAGGCCATGTAAGGCTCACGGGCGAGTGACCTGTATAACTTTGAAAAATGTTTAAGTTTTGAAAAATTTTGTATGAGCTCAGTTTAGTCCTGACCCCTTTCTAAAGCATGTTTAAGGTCTCGTTGACCTATCTAAGGGACTTTGTGATGATGTGTAACCATGATACTCTGACGTTTGTGAAATGAATGTGAAATGTTTCGATGTGTCCGGTAATGCCTCTTTACCCTAGTCCGGAGACGGATATGGGTTAGGAGTGTTACGCAAACCTTGTGGATGGAACACTATGATGTTTGAGCATTAATGTTAGGTGGTATTAAGGAGGTAATGGGAGGAGAATTTGGGAATGAAATCATAGAATGGGATTTTTCGCGACGACAGTATTGATTAGTCCTTTAGGGCAACACTATGACAATGGTATATAGTGTAAGACCATAGATGAAAGAGGCTATAACAATCTGGTATATGGTATGTAGTGTAAGACCATTGATGAAAGATGTCATGGTGACATGGTACACGGTACTAATAATGGCATACTACCATGAATAAATTATGTCATGGCAGCATGGTAAATAATATAAGGTATACGGTGTAAGACCATAGATGAAAGACGTTATGGCAGCCAGGTATAATGAGTAAGACCATGGATGAAAGACTATGGCACCATCTAATAATATGCCAGGATGGTGAATAGATGTAAGACTATGGATGAAAGACTCCATGACATCCATAGAGATGAAATTCGTCGAGATAGCAAACATAGAACCGATATTAAGTCCATTAGGACAAAAACACGAGATAAGTCCGTCAGGACAATAAACACGGGTAAGTCCATTGGACAAGATAAAAAAGGTAAGAAGGGTATAAGACCATAGCAAGGCTATCACATCTCATAGAGTCCACCAAGACACAAATACAATATGTTCGCCAGAACCTCAAGTGAGAAGTATAGGACCAATGCGCCATGTATGGGAAACCACGTAGGTGGAGGAAGGGTAAAGGAAATCATAAGTATAATGAGCGGATCATGAGAAGTCTACCAAAATGATGAAAGTGGTAGGGTTAGGCATGGGAGCTAAAGAGGCACGGGCGAAGACTCAACAAAAATTAAGGGAAAACTAGGTCATGCAAAAGCTGGTCTAGTTATAGAAATCTAAGAACAAAAATTATCCAAAGATCATAAGTAGGGATTCGAAAAAAAAAAGCCATAATGGAGAGCTTATTGAAGATATACATGTAACACCCCTCGCCCGTATCCCTCACTGGAACAGGGTTCGAGGTGTTACCCGACTTAAACTCAGTCAACCACACAAAAATCGTGCTGAAAAATTTCAATCAATTTAAAACTTTTCTTTTCACATGCAATCTATCCCATATATGAGCTTACGAGGTCCAAAACATTAAAACCCTATACATGCCATAGACTCGAAATACTAGGATTTACTTACACCGATAACGTGAGCTCGACAGTGTGATAATATCTCCGGCAAACTCCAACCCGAGCAGGCAACTGAAGTCAACAATCTATAAAATAGAGAAATGTAACAACGGAGTAAGCTTTCATTAGCTTAGTAAATCTTAAGCAATGCAAACAAATAAATGCAATTATACTTCGATTATTTAATTTCTTAAGAGGCCAAATTCTAGGGATATTGCCATCTGGCCGAATATACACAAGAACATAATGCACGTTCAACATTCTTATCACACTTAATCTGAATTCATATAACATATTTTTATCAAATACCCTCACATACTTTCACACCCTAACCAGGTGTATCATGATCATAGGTATAGTTTTAACATTTATTCACGTGCGTATCACATTACTCCATTATGATTCACTTCAAATCAAACTCACATATGAGTACATACTGCGTACCTGCCCACTTTATGTATTAAATGTATTCATTTGACAATCTAGCACGAGGTACCTTAGTCATAGGCTTTTCTCAAATCACCGACATTTCGCCTACTAGGCTCGAGGCCCGATATCATTTCACCGGCTTTATAGCCTGCTAGGCTCGAAAGCCCGAATAGTATCTTACCGACATTATAGTTTGCTAAGCTCAAAGGCCCGAATAATCAAATCAACAAGTTCCATATAACATATTCATATCAATTAAGTACTAACATCATTCGAACGTATATATAATTATACATCTCAAACACTTTTCTTTCATCTCATTTTCACACTTAACATTTGATAGCTTATGCATAACATTTCACTCACATTCATTTCAAACTTATCATTTGATTATAAAAGCACATTGCATATTGACCAACATGTTATACTTGCCATTAGGCCATATAAGCATGATACAATACACTATCATTTCATCTTTAACATTCGGCTAAACCCTTATCTTTCAAGGAACACCGAATTCACATAACATATCATTTCACCGGCATTACGCCTGCTAGGCACGAAGGCCCGAATCCACATCACCGGCACGAAGCCTGCTAGGCACAAAGGCCCGAATACACATCACCGGCATGAAGCCTGCTAGGCACGAAGGCCCGAATATAATACCAGCACTAGGCCTTCGGGATTTATCCCGGATATAGTACCAGCACGAAGCCTGCGGGATTTAACCCGGATATATTACCAGCATGAAGCCTGCGGGATTTAACCCGGATATAATACCATCACGAAGCCTGTGGGATTTAACCCGGATATACATCGAATATCATGCATATTTAATCATATTTTAACACCTCTCATTCAACATATCACATTAGTTGTCATTTGCTACATTCGGATATAAACCCCTTATGAACACCATCATTTACATTTCGGTTCAAAAGTCATTCGTAAATATCATATATCCATTTCACCATTCAAACTTAACCCATAGTGACCATTCGACTCTAAGTCATATACATAAATTATTTATTGCACAACTTAATTCAGGTAGAACCAAAAGGTCACAATTCATCTAATATGTACATATTGCTCACTGATTCGTACACAACCTTTCAAATTAACAATTATAAGATGGTTCCGCACATAGCTCATCCTTATCGATAATTTACGATGGTTTTAACCTTACTCACATATAGGCATTTTTACCTATGCTTCTTAATTCACATTTGTGATTCAATTCCAATCGATTTAACATGCATAAGTACATATCGCATACCTGACCAACTTAATGTATTTGAACGAATTCGATTGTCGATTTAACACAAGGTCTCATAGTTGAACATAAACATGAAACCATTTCTTATACGTTCGATTCACATCAATCATCAAATTCATTTAATTTACATGTACTTAATTAGGTTGTTCGTACCTGAATAATTTACTATATGGAACGAATCCACATATCGTATTAGCCCATAGTCTTATAGCACCACACTTTTAATACTTTATCGGCAATTTGCTTGCTAGGTAATAACCTGATTTCATCACCGGCCATAAGCCTGCTAGACCTTTAAGTTCGATGTCATTTCACTGGCATTACGTCTGTTAGGTTTGAAACCCGAATATATATTATAATGCATAACTTATATCATCGATCACTAACAGTTACCTCATCGAAGTTCACATTTAATCACTTTAGTACCAAGCCACCTTCGGCTACCACAACGGACTAAATATAATAATTGTATACACATCATGGTTTCCTTTAGATATTCAATAATCACAATCATGATATCTCTACCAGCACATATACGGCATAGTTTATTCATTGTAACACTCATTTAGTGCATCAAATTTCCAAATCCAATTCAACTTAGGCATAATAGCCATAATCGGCTTATAGCCTTAAATCATTACATATTCGGCACATTAACTAAATAAAATTTACATTCCCTTTTACAATATTAATTTAACTCTTAGGCATATAAAAAGGAATCAAGCTTAAACACTTAAGAACTTACCTTGAATGTTGCCGAACGATTACAACGGCTATTCGGTTACTTTCTCTTTTCCCCTTATCCGAATTTGCCCCTCTATGCTCTTGAGCTTAAATTCAACAATTTTAAACTTAGTCATTATTCGACTATTCAATCATCACTTTCAGAATATATAATATATATATATATTCAACTTTCACACATACAGATCATAGTAAGCTTATAAGAAATCAATAAGCAACTCATTAACAAATTTTTGTCAATGTTTACCACATAATCATAATTTCACTGCAAGCTATCTTCCCGAGCAACAGTCACTAAATCATTTATAACTGGAGCTAAGAAACTCAAAATAAATTTCCATTAATTTTCCCTGAAAATAGACTCATATATATCATATCCATAAAATTTTCAGAATTTTTAGTTTGGCCAATCAATACCAGATTTTTCTTAAAGTTTCCCTTGTTTCGCTGTTTGACTAATCTGTCCACTCTTCACTACGAATCAAATTTCTTATTGTACAGAATTCAAAATATGTTCTTGTTTATTTCAGTTGAAACTAGACTCATTAAGGAGTCTAAGCATATAAATTTCATCTTATGACCATTTTTGTACAATTTATAATGATTTTATTAAAACAGAATAGAGGATCTAGAAGTCATTCTGACCCTGTCACAGATCACTTCAAATATCTCATTATCAGAAATTTCTTTGCTTACACGGTTTCTTTTATAAGAAACTAGACTCATTAATCTTTAATTCCATAATTTATTCAGCTCATAACTCATCTCTCACAATTTATGGTGATTTTCCAAAGTCACGTTACTGCTGCTGTCCCAAGCAGATTTATTACTAAATCACTCCTTCACACAAACCTTGCATGCATGTTATTTAAACATGTATATCACCAATCAATGATCACATATCTATGATTTTACTTATGCATAATCTCCATTTCCTCATTTTAAATTCATGATCAAATGCTCACAACACAACCAAAAACCAAAATATGCTTCATGAGTTAAGGTAGAATCAAGAAGAACCCATGAACATCAAAATAGAAGCAAAGTACCATGAACTTACCTTGGATTTTTCTTCCCCAAGTGACCGAATATTCAAGAGATCTCCCCCCTCTTGCTCTCCTATTTTCGGCTATGAAGAACCAAGAATGAATAAAACTTTGTTCTTTCCATCCTTTTTTGTTATTCTTATTCCGCAACATTTTATGACACATAAATGATATATTAATTTGTGCCATAACTAAGCCATAACTTCAATAAAAAATTTTACACAAAAGCTTATCATGCCCACCATCCATTATAGCTATTATAATGATAAAATGCATATTTTATCTAATACCCATCACCTTGGCCGGCCACTACATGTAAAAATGGGGGGTTTGACATGCAAATCCTCCTATTTTGCACTACAAATTATTTGGCCACTACAATTTAGCCTATAGCATTTTCAGAAATTTTCACATAGGTCCTATTTCATAATTTTACTCTCAAATGATAAAATCAAAGCATGAAATTTTCACACATGCACTTTCACATATAATAAACATAGAATATAAAATTTAATTATTTTTGTGACTCGGTTTTGTGATCCCGAACCACTTTCTGACTAGGGCCAATTAGGGCTGTCACAATACACGAGAAGAAAAACTCGTGGGAGGATGAAGAAGTATCCTCCCAGGATAAGGGCTTTAGCCAGGGGACAGGATGTTTGTTAATACTATTCCTCTTTGAGAAAATTCTATTTCGAGAATACAACAACAAAGGATAACTCCAAAGGGAGATAACAAGCAAGTGGGATGACAAGCTCACTTAGTAATATAGGTAATGGCCAGATAGTTCAGCAAGATGGATCAACCTTTACATATGAAATAGGCAAGCACCCAAGTAAGGGGAAAAGTGAGAATGGCTTTACCAAAGTGGCGAGGTCTGTTGTATTTCAACACAATACCGAATGTCAAGGAGTCCTTCAAGACTAAGGTATAGTTAGAGAGAGCCCGCCAAAGACTGGTATGAACAAGTCCGCCAAGGAAGAAATGTCCTAAGAATCCTTGGACGAATAGTTTAAAAGGATACCAAATGGGTTCATTGTGGGAAGCAGATAGCCAAGTCAATTTAAGATCGATGAACACCCCGTGTAAGGGGGAAAGAGAAAGGAAGGAAAGATGAGAAATAAGGAATGGATTTGTTGAGATAGCGAAGCGTCAAGGATATAGTTGAGTAGAGAGTTCAACTAAAGAAAGGTTTCATGGTAAGCCAAGTATCTCAGAGAATCGAGTGGAGTCTGCCACCCTAAAAGGGAAACTACTCATGAGCGAACATGGAGTAAATTTATATTACATTGGTTACCTTCATATGATAGGGTTTATTTATTTATTTATGATGTAGTAAAGGAACTCAGTAAGTTCATTCAAACTTGTGAAGTTGACAGATGTTCGCAGGATTTGCAAGGTTGATCGAGGACTCGAAGGACGCACCAATCTAGATTAAAAGAGATCGGTGATCTTAGGAAGTTTAGAATCATACAATAAGAAAAAGGGTGCCATTGGAGGCTTCACCACAAGATCAATAACAACGAAGTGTAATAGTATACCTAGAATTTGGATTTTTATGACAAACAGTCTTTAGCTAGATTTAAAGAGTTGTAATGTAAGCAAATTGTCTAATTAGGAATAGAAATTAATTGAAGAATTAAGAATTTAGTGGCTTCAAGCCTTAGATGTATGAATTTTTATTTTAAATTTCATTATTTTGGTTTATGTTTAGTCCACTTTATAGCAGTTAAGCTAGAAAAACTAACTATAGGTCCATTTGTGATGCTCCATACCTGGATCTGACGAATAGGTCAGGCGTGAGGTGCTACACATGGCATCATTTGATACATTGTTCTATTTAAAGGTATCACACAATTGAAGGAACTGCTTCAAGTGCTTATTTGACTCTTCCACCATGTTCCCTTTAAGTTGTAGTGTATTTTGGATCATCAGTATAGTGGCTGCTTTTAGCTTGAAATTATTTTCGTTGATTGTCGGTTATTCTATGCTTCCTCGCATCGTGTCTAGTGTAAATAAGGCGTATTCACCCAATGTTTTTTGAGCCATTGATACTTCTTCATGGTTATTTCCTTATGATTCTTGTGGCTCTTCAAATAATGGGTTTTCTTGAGGTAAATTAATTACCGCAGGTGGATTGTTGTCCACTAAATGACGGTTGTGCCTGAGTAGGTGTTCTGGATTTGGATGTGGTTCAATTGGAGTACTAGAGCTTTGGGTCATAAACGACTTGAAAAGAAAATAAAGTAAAAATAAAAATAAATAAACAAAAGCTAAAATCGTATCTATAGGTCCTAACATTCATGCTTATCTTATTGATTTTAAAAATCTTATTTTCAAAATATATTGCCACAACCTCCCCAGCTATAAACGAGTTATCGTTTATAGAATAAATATAACACCAAAAATATAAGAATTAAGAACGGTAGTGTCCGCAAGTCAAGAGTCAAATTGTAATATAGTTGTAAAACGAAATATTGGAAGTATTCTGAGGATCATACTCAAGGAGGATGCAATAAATAATGAAAATACTTTTACAATAACAAGTCTAAGTAGTAATAATTATTTCCTATATTAAGATGAACCATAAAATATATTAAGAAGAATAAAAATAAATAAATAATGAAAATAAATAAATAAATAAAATAAACAAATAAGATCAATCGATAAATCGATTAGGAAGATTAACTTACTTTAGCGTTTGTAACTAACTTTGTATTAGGGTTTTGAGATAGATTAGTAATCAATTAACTAATTATTACCTCTCGGCCTCTAATTAACTAATAGAATGATTGATAATCATTTATCTCCTAACCTCACTTTCTCAACCTAGATAAATTACGATTTACTCGATTTAACTTATCTTCCAACCTTGTCTAGCCTATGATAACTTATTAGGGTTGTTAGGCCTACCAATTTAATAACACATAATATATACGAACTAATCCCTCTTGGGAAACCCCAAATCCTCTGTTAACCACATCATCATCCACTCGTTAATCTCCCTTAAGGGATTTAGCCACTCATGTTATTCATAATCTCAACATCAATTGAATAGACTATGTGAGAAACAATTGTTTAGGAAAAGAAAAAATATTTTAATAATTGTGGATTGAATATCAAATGGGGAACAGAGTAGCAAATCTCTCAATTGGAATAATGAAATAAATGAATGCAAAGGTAAATAGAGAGATTTCCTACTTTTAAACTAGGTCTTCAGCATGTCTTAGGTCTTTAAATAAGTTTGATAGCGCGAACGAAAATATCGCCAAAGTACTTGGGCAGCATGTCAGCCTTGACACCTAAATTCTGCCTTGTTGGTTCTTTTGGTGCTTTGACGTCTCGGGAAGCTAGTGTATCACTAAACCTTTTCTTCAACATCAATTGGGCATTTATATCTCTACCCTACACACTCAATTAAGCCAATTAGCACAACCTAAGGCTAGTGTCGGCCTATTGGGTCACAAAACCTACAAAATGTGTTAAAAACAATTATTTTTATTAACTTTTAATCACAAGGCTTAATTACTGAAACGTGAGCTAAAATACTAAATTGCTTACAAAACAAGCTCTTTAAGTGCGGAATTGACCCGAATTAACTATTGCATTTGACAACAGGTTAGTAAACAATACAACCCTACTTAAGGTCCTGTACACTATGGCTTTGTTGCCTAGGACAAAAGCAAAACTTGATGTTGATTTCTTTTAATCCCCCCACGTATGGAAGTTAGAATCTGTATATCTGATAGGATTTAATCTCTTCTAAATATAAAAGCATATAATCTCTCATTCTCTATAAATACTTGAGTATATGTTTAACTATTTTTCATTGTCATAGACTGGGATTCGTTTGATATCTACTCACTAATCCTATTGCAAAAATAGATATTTGGATATGTGCATAGTAACACAGACATGAGACTTCCTATTGCCAAAGCATAAGAAACATTTCTCATGTGCTTTCTTTCTTCCACTATCTTAGGACAATCCTCTTAAGAAAAATAAAAGCCCGATATAGAAGGTTGTACACCCTTCTTCAAATTGGTTATGTTAAGACGTTCTAATATCTTGTCTATATTAAAGCTTGCTATAAAGTTATAACTTTGTTCTTTCAATCCTTAAGGATTAGAATTCCTAGAACACAGTAGCTTCACCCATATCATTCATGTTAAGCTGTTGAGTTAACCACAACTTAACCAATTAAAATATTCTTACATCACTCCTGATGAGTAGTATTTCATCGACATAAAGAACTATAATGACTACCTTTCCATCTATAATACATTAATAAACAAAAGATTAATCAATTTTTTGCTCAAATCCAAAAATTTTGGTCGCTTAATCAAATCTTTGATTTCATGATCAAGATGCTTACATAAATCTGTATATGGACCTACGTAGTTTGCAAACTTTATGATTATTTCCTTTAGCTATATATCCGATAGGTTGCACTATGTAGATGTCTTCTTTAAGATAGCTGTTTAAAAACGTTGTATTAACATCCATTTCTGAGATCTGGTAACCAGGACCCACTGTAATGGATAACAAAATGTTGATTGACTTAAGCATTGCTCCTAGAGAGAATATTACTCATAATCGATACATTCTTTTTGTGTGTAACCTTTTGCCACAAGTCTGGAATTATAGGTTTTAACTTTTTTCTTTCGCATTTCTCTTCTTTTTGTAGATCCACATACATCCTATGGGTTTTATCCATCCAGTAAGCCTACAAGTTCCTACACTAAGTTGGACTGTACAGAATCCATCTCAGCTTTTATAGCTACTTCCTAGAGCTTGGAATCAGCACTTTGCATTGCTTCATCAAATGTGAGTGAGTCATCATCTTCTTGTTTGGTAAACTCAGTGTTAAAAATCAAGCCTTCTAGACACCCTCCACTATGACAAAGCTCTTTATGTTGCTAAATATTTGCATGTCTACTATTTAAAATAGGATCTAAAATTGCAACTAGAAGGTTTTCTTTATTTCTTGAAAGTTCCTATAATAACAATCTACTTCAAGGTTTAAAGTCGTTCATGTAACTTTTCTCTAGGAAGGTGGCATGTGTCATCACCTTAATAGTTTGATGTTTCGGGTTATCCACCTTTTGTATCTTTCAGATAGCCAAAAAACATGCACAATTTTGTCCGTAAATCCAACTTATTTGCATCTTTATCTAATATGTGGGTTGGGCAGCCTCAAATCCTAAAGTGATTTAAGCTTGGCTTCCTGCCATTCTACAATTTGTATGAAGTTTTCATTGCGGACTTGGTTAGTACATCATTCAGAATGTAGCAAGTCCTTTATAATGTATATCCCCAAAAGAATATTAGCAGTTATGAACTCAACATTAAACGAACCATGCCTAGCAAGTTATTGTTCCTTCTTTTGTCAAGTCATTCTGTTGTAGAGTACCCGACAAGGTTAATTGGGTTAAGATCTCATTCCCTATAAGGTATCATAAGAACTCATCTAAAAAATATTTCTCATATCGATCCGATTGAAGTGGCTTTGTGGGTAAACCTAATTGTTTCTCCCCCCACATGAAACTGTTGGAATTTATCGAAGGTTTCACTCTTGCGGAGCATTAGGTATACATACCCATATTTGAAATAGTCATTTATAAGGGTTACATAATAGGCGTAACCACGTCCACTAACGTTCATGGGACCACATACGTCAATGTGCACAAGTTTTGAAGGTTAAATGGTCTTTGCACCTTTTGCATTAAAAGATTTCTTTGTTATTTTACCTTTCAAGAAATATTCATATTGTGGAAGATGTGCTTCCTTAAGCAAACTTAAGATGTCATCTTTCACAATTCTTGTGATTTTATCTTAGTTAATATGACAAAGTCTTCGATGCCATAGGTACGCCTCATTCGAGTGAGATGTTCTAAGTTTCTTATTCATGAGTTCAATTTCCAACAGTGTCACACCCTAAAATATAGGGGATTAATTGAGAAGATTAACGAAGAAAATGATTAAGCTTGATGGTTAAGTGTTTAGTGTACTCCTTATAGGTCCTAGGTTCTATCTAACCCTCTCAGTTCTTTTCTTTTTAAAATTCAACAAACATAACAAAAATCATATCAAAATAAATATTATTTGGTGTAGAAATTTAACAAGATTGGGCAGCAGCCCAAATGATTAGCACGCCACTCTCCATCATTGCAAACCATGTTTGATCCACCCCTTATCTAAATCCCATTTCCTTTTATTTGGCAGCTAAGGTAAATTACTAAAACCCCCATTAAAATTTGAAGATCCTAGCTATTTAGTCCCTTTTGCCCTAAGTATATTGGAATTTTGTTTTCTCTTCAAATCCAAATAGGATTTCATCTATTTTCTCTATTTTTCGTCTTTTCTTTCTTCTCTTTAACACCAAATTTTACATATTTTGCTGCTGAAATTATTTTTTTCTTTCCATATCAAATCAATCTCAATAAATTGATTCTCTACCAATTATTGAATTCTTCGTTGATAGCCTCTATTATTCTATCAAGTTTGGTAACTACATATCGGTATAAAGTTTAGAGCCTAAATTTTGTAGAAATTTTGTCCAATATTAATCTTTAAAAGCAATTAGTCAATCTTTTCACAGTTCTTGATGAATCTTTCATTAATAACATTGAATCTTGATAAATCTTGGAAAATAAACGTTAACCTGTGTGAAATTGTCATTTGAAGAACTCGTACTAGGCGTATCAGACCAGATTTGAGCGTGAGGAATGTTGATTGAGATCTTGTTGAAAGGTGTGTGTTTTTTACAAGTGAATGCCGGAAAATTCTGCTTCAAAAAGGGCCACACAGGCGTGTGGACCACACAGTCGTGTCTCCCATGTACCTTGATTTTGCAAATTCCACACGGTCGTAATCTGTTACACGACCTAGACATACAGCCGTGTAACCCCACAGCTTAAGGCACTGCACACAACTTAACCAATGGGTGTGTGCCCCTATTTTATAGTTTTACCTAAAAATTTTGTAAGCTATTTAATTTAGTCCTTGCATGATATTTGAATTGTTTTTAGTATTTTATCTCTTTTAATTAAGTCACTGATATGATGAATAATGTGGTATCCATGATTTGATTAGATTATTACTATATGTGCAAGATATGTGACGATTACATGCCTTCTATGATTGAATTATTGATTACTGGTTACTACTACTCGTATCACTGAATTACTGATTACATGAACAACATGCTAATTGTATTGATAAACCGAATACATGGCAAACATGTCTACTACTATTGTTGATCTAAATACATGTTGAATTTGTTTACTTTTTATGTATTGTATAGATACTCACATGCCATACTGCATTGCATAGGATAGGGACGCTTTGAAAGGAGGAAATACTGGCAGTTTATCTACAACTATTAGTGGTATATCCACAAACTTACTGGTAACATTTATCTTCAAACCCATTATGCAATCAAAATATAATGGCAGTAAATTCACCTACAAACACTGGTGGTTTATCCACAACTTTTATTAGTAGTTATTATCTGTAAACCTGTTGTGTATTCATAACTACTAGCAATATATTAACCTGCAACTCTTACTATGGAGTGTAGTGATAGAGTAAGACCTTATTCTTTACTGTTAACCTAAAATTGCATTACATGGCACTCATAAGCATGTTTGAATAAAATTTCAATTACTGTTATTCTATATGACTGTTACCTTATTGAATACTATTATTATATGCTTGTTATTAATGTCCACTAATTTTCTTGTGATGGAACTCACACTATGTAACACCCCTTACCCGTACCCGAGACCGGGACAAAGTACGAGGCGTTACCGGACACAAACTCAGATATTTTGAAAAGACGAGTCATAAAATTTCATTTACAAATTCAAACCAATTAAACAAAATCATATTATCTCCATTATGGACCTAGGAGGTCCAAATCATACATTAAAAATGATCTGGGATAGAACCGAGAACTTAAGAAAATTTTATAAAAATTCCTAGGGTTAAGCCTCACACGCCCATGTGGAGGCAAGGCACACGCGTGTGTGCTTAGGGACACTCCCGTGCCCCTCACCCGTGTTGAATTATTGGATTTATTTTCCATTCCAAACTTACAGGGGTTTTCACACAGCCAAGCACACGCCCATGTCCCTGGCCCGTGTTCCTCACACGGCCTAGACACCCCCATGTCATCGCTCGTGTCCAAAAACTCAGACATTCTGTTTATGACATCATCATTCATTTTGAGGCACATGCTAGTGTGCTCGGTCGTGTCCTCCGCACGGTTGAGACATACAGCCGTGTCTCTATCCGTGTGTTTACTACAATGCAAACTGACCTAAAATTTTAGGTGCAAGGGACACACGGCTAGGCAACACGCCAATAGGGGCTAACCGTGTGTCATACACGACCTAGGCACATGCCCGTGTGTCTACCTGTGTGGACCCTTTTAGGGCTATCTTCCAAGCCTTTGGTCTGCTGCTAACAACCATACACACTTATAGACTTCATTGGTATTTAACATGGCCTAATTATACTCTTAAACAACCTTGGCACAACTCATTTCGTGTTAACCTCATTTCATCGGTTAAGTACATACTAAATTATCCTTTTCGTATTAGGAATTAACATAGCATATTTTACACTTTACACTTAGGCCATATTATAATCTTATACCATTATATACTATATCCACTCTCAAGTTATTAGGTCCCATTTCATCCATCCATCCATGATAAACCTCATTATCATATCTCATGAAACATTTAAACATAAACATGCATCATTAGTAGGTTTACAACCTATATCAATATGAGCCATAACTCATGGCCATATACAAAAGAATAAGTATACCATTAAGCCCTTACATTGGCTAGCCAAATGACACACATAATAAAATAACCAAAAACCCTATACATGCCATTAAACAAAATAAAAGTATCTATATACCAAAGCGGAACAAGTCGATAGTGTTGACAATGCTCCAACCGTCTTCCAATCTTCACGAGTCCACGAGCTCTGTAAAATAGGGAAAGAGAAGGGGGTAAGCACTTATATGCTTAGTAAGTTCGGATAACTAGAAAGTAAACTTACCGATTAATTAGCATACAACCATATTAGGCAAGGATTCCAACAAGTATGAAATAGTTTCCCTATCTCATGCACTCAATCATCAAGTTAGTCTCATATCAATGCATCATATAATTAGTTTTAGATGAGCTCATCAATTCAATATTTCCATTCTTTATTTCTTATGTTAATACCGTTGAATTTCTCAGAAATCTCGATGGATAGCCCAATTACCGTTAAGTCATACATGTGATCATCTCAAGTACGCACTCCCGCGAACTTTACATCTTATGTCGGGATTACCAGTCCAGGCTAAACCCCCCGTAGTAATAACTTATAGAGCAATGTCGGGATTATCAGTCCAGGCAAATCCCTTTTAATGACAATTACTCTCATAAGTTCGGATCTGAATTACAAGTCCAGGCTAAATTCAGTCCTCAATCGGATTACCCGTCCGGGCTAAATCCTTAATGCACCTATATTCTTCAAGAGGCTCGATCACTCAAGGAACACCCATTCGGGCTAGATCCTTTCTATTTTGAGATCATTGGATTACTCGTCCGGGCTAAATCTTTTTCTGCACAACATCTAGGATCTCATGTCATGTAAGCCATAATATATCCATCGGATTTCCTTTTTTATTTCAACTATGAAATTTATCATCTTTTCATTTACACTAGCACATTTCTTGGATTATCATGCAATGAATATCTAAATTTTCATACATTCAAGAACATGCATTATAAGTATATTAAGAGTTTACTTCAGGTTATACGAACTTGGTAGTCATTTCGGATCCGCGTCCCGGTTATTCCGAAACCTTTCGTTTTCCATAGTCAACCTCCTGAATTGGTTCCTTGGGGTCGATACCAATAAAATTATATTATTAATACATCAAATTATTTGTTTTAGGCCTAAAACTCACCCTTGGGCAAAATGACCATTTTACCCCTAACCTTTCACAATATTTACATTTTAGTCCTAAGTCTCGTATAATGAAATGCATGTAATTCCTTGGCTACCCAAGCCTAGCCGAAATTATTCACACTTACAGCAGCCCATGTTTCTCTTTCATTCCATATTTGTCTACCCACTTTCACAACTTTTACAATTTAGTCCTTTAAGCCATTTCCATGAAAAATCACTTAGTAAAAGTTGTTTACCATCCTTTAAACTCTTATATTCTTTCATAAATCATCAAAACACAAACATCTAATGCATGGGTAATTTTTTAAACATGAACCCTAGCATGAGATATGGGTAGAAATAGAAAGAGCATGTTACGAGGATCTCAAAAATACGAAAAACATTAAAAACAGGGCCAGGATTGACTTAGTATCAAGCTTGAAATGTTGGAAAACCCTAGCTATGGAGACCCCTAGAATTTCGGCAGCATGGAGAAGAAAATGAGCTGATTTTAGCTTGATTTTTCCCTTTTTATTTAGTTTATTACCAAATTACCAAAATGCTCTTCCTTACTAAACTTCCAAAAATTTTCATGCATGCCTATTTTTGTCCAAAAACTTAGAAATTGGATAAATTACTCTTTAAGGACCTCTAATTAATATTCCAAAGCAATTTCATACAAATTGGTTCTAGAACCCAAGTTTTGCTATTTATTCAAATTGGTCCCTAATTTCCAATTGGACACCTTACACATAGAATTTCTTCATAAAACTTTAACACATGCTTATTCTCATATCCTAGACCTCATAATGATCATAAAATAATTATTTTAATGTTGAATTTGTGGTCCCAAAATCACTATTCTGACTAGGCCCTAATTCGGGATGTTACACACTGAGCGTCATAGCTCACTTCCCCTTTTATTTTCTTCCTTACAAATAACCCACCAAGTTAGGGCGCAGACATGGCATCTAGAGGGTCTCAACTAAGTTTATATTTATAAAATTATTTTAGGCTCATTATTTGATTTATTATATTATTCAAAGACTGTATTATATTATTTTGAACTATGGCATGGGACATTGGATTTGGGTTTTTTTTATATATTGCATGACATTTAATTTAATTTTAAGACATCAAATTAGGAATAATTAATTAGTTATGCATGAACCCTGGTTTTCACTAAAAATGTAAATAGATATCAATTTTTTGCTGCTATAATATAATTAAAAATTTGAGTAATAAATAATTCAGAAATTAACTAAATTTTCTTCTAAGATAAATAAATGTTTTAAAATGACTGTTTTCAAAACTCGGTTAGCTTACCGGTCATTTCGGTGGCTAATGTAATCTTTTGAATACTATTATTGAAAGTCATGGTAAAACCGTCTTGAAATAAACAAGCAACAGAGATTAAATTTCTTTTAAATTTTGGTACATAGAAAATGTCTTTTAAAATAATCTTCCTAAAGCTATTAAAATAAAAATGAACTTCTCTCACTGATTCTGCTGCTATTGATGGCAAAAAAAATCTGAATTCAACGAGTTCTAATCCCAACCCGATCCATTAGGGCTCGATTTTTTTAAAAAAATTGAGTTTGAAACAAGTCAGGTTTGAAGTAAATTCACCCTACCTCACCCCATTATATTTACTAAAATGCCACTGATATATATTAAGTTTTTTCTTTCAATAAATAAATATATAAATAAGTAAATATATATCGAGTTTTAAGTCTAAACTTGAAAATAAATCATATTTGCTTCAAAATAAAAAAAATAAAACAACTAAAAAAATGTAATTTTATTTCAGTTAAAATAAAAAAAAACAATTAAATTAAATTTGGGTTGGAGTCAGGTTAAATATTAAATTTTCGGTTCGAGGTCAGGGTGGATTCATCAAGGTTTTGGACGGGTTCAGGGTGGGCAAAAATTTTCCCCGCCCTGTTGCCATCCCTTTTTGCTACCACATTGCTTCCATCTCTAGTTTCTAACGAGAGACTCTTATCCTTAAGATCTTTTGTTTCCTTAAAGCCCTACAAAGAAACACAAACATGATTAGTGACTCTAAAATAAATGACTCAATGGTCAACTTTATCTTCTACGAAATAAGTTTCAATGACCAAGGGTTCTATACATTTACCCTTTGAGGTTGGGTAGTCATTGAACTCTTTACTGTTAGCCTTGAAATGCCCTTTCTTACTGCAGAAGAAATGCTTAGAATTAGATAATTCTTTATGCTTCCTAGTTTCCTTCCTATCCACTTTTGGTGGACCTGAAGCTTTAGCCTTTTTCTTCTTAGCTTGCTTTCCTTTCCTATTGAGGAAGAAACAACTGTTAGGTTTGCTTCTACTTTCTAGAAAAGTTAACCACAATCCAATATCAACTCATAGAATTGTAATTCAATCATATGTTGTATAAGTGTCAATTGTTTCCTAGGTTATAAGTGGCCTTAAAACATGCAAAGTCCTTAGACAAACTTCTGAACACAATCTCGATTTGTGCGTTTACATCAATTTTGACCCTATTTTTTGTAGTCTCCACTAAATAACTCATAAAAGTAATCATATAGTCTTTGACCAAAGTGTCAGGTTTCTTTTGGGTACTCATTAAACTAGCGACCACATATTATTGAGCCAAAGTAGTTTGGCCTCCGATCATGTCCACTAGTTTATCCCTCATGTTTTTGGTGATTCCATAGCTCTCCAGTTTCTTTTGGTGTGTATTGGTTACACTCAATAAGATATAGCAATGAGTTATCTCATTAGAATCCTTCAATCAAGATCCAACCTTAGCTTGGGTAGTTGGTGAGCATCTAGTATCAAGTACTAGCTTGTGTTTTTCATAACTCAAAATAATGTGGAGATTGATTTCATTTTCACTATTTATAGTTATTTCTATTCATTTTATTTTCAGTGAGGGTGTTAATCAAGGGAGTTGGTGCCATTTTCAATCTAAAAAATAAAATTTTCTTCAATTAATTATCTTTGTATTAAGCAAATATTTCAAAAAGTTTTGCAACATACGTAATGCATTAAAATGATGTATGTGTCTTACATAAAACCTTGAAAATTTTCTAAGTTCATTGCAATAATAATTCGCACCCCACTTAATTAAGTTACTATCGTTGAATCTTAAAAAACTAGTAAGAATATGGGTTTCCATCCAATTAATATATGAATCTAAACACATTAGATACCATACATATTATTAATCGTTTTACAATTGGGATTATTCTAGCTTAAATAAAGCTTCATAGAAAGCTTCTTAACTAAAATAATCTTAAATGTATAACCATCAACCCAACACCCATCATAAATATATACTCTTTTATTACTTATATTGGGATAATCTCAATTAGTAACATATATGACTAGTTTCCCTAAAAGAAGTCTCTCTAGTATATCTACATAATAGTACTCATCATAAGGTGCGGATAGGGTAAAAATGACTTAAAGTATTATTATGTCATCACACAGAAACCTTTGATGGAGGCTATAGGCCTTGTTTAGGGACATTTTCCCACTCAATATTTTAAAAACTATGTAAGGTTTTAAATTCAATTTCAAGCATGAATGATTAAAAATATGCAAACAAGGACAAGTGACATTCTTTTCTTAAATTATATGACGTACTTGTATCATATATGCCTAAACACGTTTTTAGATTTAACCATATTTAATCTCATATAATAACAACATATCATAAAATTAAAAAAAAAACTAAAACAACTCTAAACAATTAAAAGTTTTTTATGGTTTCATTCTAGGTGAAATCCAAATACCCTTGATATTTCCCAAAAATAAACTCGATGCCCAAAAATAAACACGAACTAAGAATAAAGACCATTCTCGCCGCGGACCAGTCCCACCAGCCACCATTGTCGGCTACCGTCAGCGCCCTTGCACCAATCTAGACCTCTAGTTTGATGCAACAGCATCTCGTGTCCTTAGCATTCCCTGCCTATTATGGCCTCAATCGACTATTAGTCCTTCGCTAACACTTGTTGATTGAATGGGGTGTAAAACCCCAACCCTCCCTTGGTTGTTCTCGTGTGATAGTTGCATATTAGCCTAGGGTGACACACCCTTGGTTAATGTTGTAACACCCCAAACCCGGCCTAGACGTTACAACCGAATCTGATGTGCCACATCAATTGCTCGAAAACCCGATAAGCTTATGATGATAAATCGATTGTCGTAAATGCCATTAAAGTTTTAAAGACCGAGAGTGCTTAGTGTTTCATGCCATTTAAAACGTGTATAATTTTCAAGACGCCTGTTATTAGTAGAATTAAAATTTATATGTTTGATTTTAGAAAACATTGTTATTTTGAAAGCCCGATGTTCCTATTCTAGTAGTTTATAAATATTAAGTCATAGCCCAATAAAAGTTAAAAATCTCCCAATGGCCTTATTACATAACAAAACCCAAAAATAAATTCTATAAGTGAATAAACCATAAACAAGTCTTTTGAGTTCGTGTGGCCGCTTTCGAGTCCCTCGCAGCTCCAAACCATCTAAGCTTAGGGCTTACCTGCACAGTTAGAAATGGGGTGAGTTTACGAAAACCCAGTGTGCAACCCCCTTACCAGAGTAACAGTCAATATACAAAACAGAGACAGTCTGGGCCTTAGCCCTATACAGTAGTCCAACACACATATGCAACCCATCCCAATCCAACCATCACACCTCCCATACCAACCATCACACCATGTGGGGATTAAATCGACCCACCCAGCCAGCATACCAGTATCGCAGCGAGGCTGCTATAGGTAACGCAGCAAAGCTGCTAGTAGTAATAAACGTGGCATAGCCACTAATGTCAGAATACGTGGAAAGGCCACTAGATTAGTAAAACGTGGCAAAGCCACTAGTACAATACTTCTTCCAAATCAAAATCCCAACCCCAATGCAGAATGTCATAAATAATACGTGTATGCAGTGTCATACTCAAAACCAATCATATCAATGTCATACACCTGTCAATTAACCCACCACTAGGGTATAAAGGTCATTTCGTTAGTTAGGGGTAAAATAGTAATTTTATCCCTTAGGTTATTTCAGTCATTTAACCAGTTTGTAGGGTCTCGATACAGATAACAACCCTTTAAAAGGTCTACGATCGTCTCGAATGACTTAGACAACCCATATGGTCAAAACAGTGTAAATGGCCCAAGGCCCAATACTTGGCCCAACAAGGCCCATAATGGCCCTAGTCCATGAAACGCACACAACGGTCTTATAGTCTACCACCCATAATATGTGGGCTTGGTTCACCCCATGAGTGATCGCACGCTCGCAAGGCCTCAAAAGCTGAAGTTCTAGCTTTTCGGCTTTTGCCGATCTACAACAGCCTTGGTGTGGTTACACACCTACATTCTTCATTGGACACAGCGTAAGGTTGGGTGTACGACTACACACCTTGATTTGTGAAAGTGACAGAATCCCCTATCAGTCCAAGGCCTACAATCAACCAAACATTCAGTTAGTCTCCACTACATTCAAACGCAACAACTACTTTTAACCCAAGTCTTCTACTTACCTTGATCGAAGAGAAGGTGACCAACTGTATCTAGATTAGCTAGGGTTGATCTCGCGTATCTTGGCCCTCAACTACACACACGACAGTTTAATAAATAAAACTAATTAAAAAAATAGCCTAAAGCCCCTAAAGATAACACTCTTAAAACAAGGAATAATCGGCCTACCCAAGTGTTGGAAGATAGGGTTCCGATGGCTCAAGAACGTTCTGCGCCCTTCGTTCCTCAGTGATAACTAAACCCCGCGAACCTACATCATAGAAAAAGAAGTCACCACTCGACAAATACAGAGAACTAAGAGAAAGGAATATTCTGCTTAGAGAAAATAATCAAAGAAACAAGGTTAATAGTCACTACACGATATACTTACCACTAGCAGAGAAGCACCGAATTCGCTCAATCAAACTAACCGGGTAACACAGAGATTTAAAAGATGAAAAAAAGAAATAGGGAAGGATTCAATAGAGAGAAGGGATATTCGACTAACACAGAAGCAACCCAAATGAGATGAACCAGATGAACAAATGGTATTCGGCCAAAGTTCTAAGGGTAAAAGCACAATAGAGATGTGATGAAAAAAGGGTTTGAGAGTAAGAAGAAGGAGAAGATGATTTCGGCACAGTATTGAGTGTATACTAGGGTAGTGTTCAGTCAGGGACTTAGAAGAGAAAAAGAAAGAATGCAAAAGGTTTTACTAATTGACACAAAATGAAACAAAGATTTTGACTTTTCCCGAAAGGCACACAAAGAAGTCGGAAAAGGAAACTGGTACCCAAAGTGACCAAAAAGAGCAAGAAGAATAATAGAAAATAAGAGTTCAGCCCCTACTCCTTACCCAAATGCCGAAAATGCACTCCCCAAACCCCTTAGCCGAATTTGCACCCTCACACACTCCCATAGGCTACAAACTCCTTCCCATTTCAAATTCCATGAAAATCTCCAAGATTTTCTCCCCTTATCCCTCTATAACAACCTCCAAGACCCATTGAAACTCTCACCCAACAAAGTTTCAGTCCACTACTAACTCTTGCCATCCCAAGCAACAAAAAATTAACATCTTTTACCTTCTATGGGATTCGAACCCCAGTCTTCTCATCTGCTAAATCACGCCACATGCCACCAAGCCACAAGGCTTTTTGTGGTAACAAGCAACCACAATTATTCATAAAGCTTAGGTGCCAACGTTCGGGTTCTTTTTAAGAGAGAAAAAAATTTATTTGCAAAAGCCAGAGCTTGAACCCAGGCCTTCCCAAACACCCCCAAACACTCTCAAATCATTTAGCCACCACACCAAACATGCGATTTGTGTCAAACCTGGAAAAATTACAAACCCTAAATTTTTAAGGTGTTACAAATATTTTCAAACACACCAATCGACTAGTGTAACAATGCCCCGAACTCCCTCGGTGTTGCATGCCTTCTAGGGCATGCTGCCTCGGCAGCCATTGTGTGTCCACTTGGCTGGTGTGTGATACCTTGGCATCCCCTAAGTGTCACGCATTATATGGCGCTCAAGGCGAATCAACCAACGCCATCGTGTGTCACTCGCCGCCTATAGAGGTTTGCCACTTTTTCCTTCGATTCTCAAGTTTAGTCGGGTTATTAGTCTATCACCCTTTTTTGGGTTCCACTTTTGGAATTACAAAAATTACTAGTCCATTTTTTACTCACATGAAGTTTCTAATTACACAAAAATAAAATTAGAAATCATGCGTGAAGATAATAGTTTGAGATCTAATTACAAACCTACAAATTATAAAACCTAAATTAAATCTAATTCATTTTGTAGGAACCACAAGTTTTGGAAAAAATTGCTTTATAATAAATATAAAAGAACATCCAAACATTCATCCACATACTAATTTCCAAAACATGCATATAATTAAAGAATGACACTTGTTATCAATTTTAATCAAACAAAGGAAGAAAAAAAGACAAATTCAGTATTTAATTTGTATTATAAACACAGCACAATTTGACTATGATATCAATTGTTTAAAAATTTAGTTTAAAAATCATTTTTATTGTATAAAAAATTAAAAAATTTAAAAGTCAAAAAGTTGTGATTTTATAGCAATAAAATCTAATCAAATTAATACTTGTGCTTTGAGTTAGGTGGACTAAGTGTTTCTTGGCTTTCGAGCAAGCAGTCTTCTCCGCTAATCTCGAACTTCGGTCTGCTTAGAGTGTGGGCTTTAATTTCATAAACTGATTGCACAGAATGAAAAATTTTATTAATGTTAAGTTGAATATCAATTTTTCTTAAAGACTAGAAACTAAGAGATGCACTGTTTCAAAATATAATATTTATTTGGTAAAATAAATCATGCAATATTTTGACAAAGTATTGACTCTTTGGACGTGCCTCTTTGATCTATCCAATTGTCTCTATTTATATAGAAAAGTACAAGAGTCTCAATTGAACAAGGGATAAATACATTATATCATTTTAATAAAAAAATAAAATGTATTCCCATTTATGGTTAAATAGGGGGAACAACTACTCCCTATGATCACTAAGGTTGTCTCCTTTTACTATGTAGATAGGCCTTCGAGCCTGTCTCATGAACTAGTATTAATTATATGTGTTATATGGTCTTTAAATCAACTTATATAATTTTATTGACCCAATAACTATTTTTCTATTCCCAAAAATAATATTATATATTAATTAAAATAAATTCAATTAATTTCTTAATAAATTATTTCCTCAATTCTAATTTCGTTAAGATTATGATGACTATACTATACTAAAACCTATGAGTAAATGAATTTAACTAGCTTTTTCAGTAAAACAACAATGACTAATTAATTTAATTTCTACTTCAAATTTTAATTGTTTAATTACAAATAATTAAATAATAATTTGAAGAAATTAATTTAATTTCTAATTTACCTCTTACATGTAGCGAGAAAATACAATCACTACAGATAGTGATATATGTAATTTATTTTTCTAGTTTGTCATTTTCATTTTCATTCGTTCATGTTGATTTTATTGCAAACCATTCAGATTCATACCGAGCTAGCAGAAGGACCGATTTGACATATATAATTAGGGCTCAAATAATTTTTTATTAAGTTTTGACTACTTTTCTATTAATTACAATATTATTTAGTCATGGATCCATTCAACTAGAGTACCATGACTGAGCTCTTCCTATTATATACCATTACCAAAGCTATTTAACAAATGTTCATCTAATCACCTTGTTATACATGTGTTACCCTCATAGGATATCCTTAATCTCTTTGGGTTAAATCTATTCACTCAATACGATCATATTTTATCTCATGGTAATCATTACATCTTCCTTTATGAAAAAGTCAATTGCTAACAAATAGTAATTAAACCATTCGTCGTAAACAAATGACTTGTAGTCATGTTACATTTCCATATATCAGGTAATGTCAAAGAAATGATATCATTTAACCTTTATTGGGCCATGAATTCCACTATTATAAGTGAAGTTATGTCATACAAAAGTCATATACCTAAAATTTAGCTTTTGGCTTTATTACCAATTGCACTCAAGTTTTTAATACATCAAAGTATACTAGTCATGCATACAGATTCCATCACTTACTTAGGATTGAGGTAAGTCACACTATGAACTTCACAAGTGAATAAATCTAAAAACGGATCTAGAAATTAATTTTCTTGGGTCCTACCTGTAACACCCCAAACCCGTATCTGTCATCGAAACAGAGTTTCGAAGCATTACCGGAACTTTCAGAAACATTTACAGATAAATCATGCAAGTTACTATTCAAATTTCGAAATCATTTGTAACGTCCCTTAAATGGACCCACGAGGTCCAATACGAGCATTAGAATTGAGTCGAGACTTAATTAGAACCTCTAAGAAATTTTTTTGCCAAATTTCAAAAATTTTCCAATGTGCAGGGCTCACACGCCAGTGCAGTCCAAAGGACATGCTCATGTAACCCTAGGGCATGCTCATGCTGGAGGTCGTGTTTGACCCCATGCAACTCTCTGACTTGTGCACACAGCCATGCCACATGCCCATGTTCTAAGCCAATTTGGTTAATTAACTCAATTCGAAATTAAGTGCAGGTTTCACATGGCCAAGACACACGCCCGTGTTCTAGGCTGTGTACCACACAAGGCTGAGACACACGCCTGTGTCTCAGCCCGTGTGCTGAATTCTGGGCATCATGTTTCTTGAATTTAAGGTGTAGAGGACACACGGCCTAACTACACACCTATGTACCGAGCTATGTGTCACACGCAGTCTAGACACATGCCCATGTGTCTACCCGTCTGGACAAAATAAAGCCATTCCTAGCTTCATTTCTCACCCAAAATCACACCCATGACTTGCATTTGAATCACACATTCAAATACTAACCATTTCAAGCATTCAAATCAAGTGAATTCCATCATTCATCATGGCATATCAATTCATGCATACATGTCTATAAGCTTGCCTTAGTTAAGTCCTCAAGTCAGAAATAATTTCATCAACTACTTAACATGTATGTAACTACCATAGTTTGACATTAAAAGTATATTAAAACAAACCATTACTAGCCATTTAAATGGCTAGATTACAAGCACCATTTACATTTACATGCTAATACGGTCAATATATCCTATACATGCCATTACAACCATAATTGATTTACCATATTTTACCGACATAGGATGATGGATAGTGTGAGTGATCTCCACCAAGCTTCCAATCCAGCGAGCTTCCGATTTACTATAAAACAGGGAAATAAAAGTAAGTAAGCATAAAATGCTTAGTAAGTTCGTATAATACGGTACTTAACTTACCCATCATTCTATTTTGAGGTAACTATGTAAGGTATTTTCAATCAATTTGCCCTTAAGCCCTACACATATCCTTATTGCCCTTATTAGTCATATATTTCATAATAAAATCTCAAACATATATGGGCTCAACAACAATCAAGTTTTCATGCACATATGCTTTCTGCATCATGTATTCATTTAACATATATAAATCATCTCTTTATATTACAAGTAAAATTTCATAATAGTTCATCTCGAGTTTAGATCATTTCATATCAGAACTCTACTCATATTACTCTGAATAACAAGGTCACAATTAGTACACTCAAGATTTACAAGTCCATAATCAAGAATGAACATATATTCATCAAATAAAGTCCATGTACAAATATCATCGTCTCATGTTTTCATATATCATTTTTCATGTATCATCATTTTCTTGTATTTCATATGGATACGTGTAATAACTCATTTTATCATTCATATCTTCTCATGTCCGGAGTTGTCACCCGTTGAATTTATTTGGAATACCAATGGATACGCAAGTAATACACTCGAGGTGTACGAATCAGAATCCGTCAAATCATGTCCAATGGTACCCATAAGGTACTATATCAGATAGTAGACTCTCGAGCCACACATGAATACAACAGGATTACTAGTCCGCGCTAAATCCTTTTTATGACAAATGCTCTAAGGAGCTTGATCTGGATTACCCGTTCGGGCTAAATCCAATCTATAACATATGCTCGAGAGGACTTATATCAGGATTACCCGTCCAGGCTAAATCATTTCTGTAATGAGGTCAATGGGATTACTCGTTCGAGCTAAATCCCATCAACAACAAAAGCAGGACCTCATTTATTTCGGGAAATCACATATCCATCGATTTTCCATTTTAATCAACTGCGATTTAAACATTTTTCTCAAGCATTATCGGGCATGTGATTATTTCATACATCCACAACATTCATATAATTCAAGTAAACACATTCCACATTCATTTCAAGCATATAAGTAACATTCTCATCATTTATCCTTTATCACCTATGGAGCATTATCATTTAATTTAAACATTTTTATTCATCGGGCTTCATCGGATATGTATCATTTCACATATTTATGTCATTTATACAATTTTAAAAAACACAATCAATGCAAGCATGTAAATAAACACAATTTAGTTACACGAACTTACCTGGACAATGTTCGTGTATGTAAAATCTACTAATCCGACATTTTCCTCTTTCCTCGTTCTAGCTCCAAATTTGGTCTATTCGGATCTATACGAGTAAATTTTACATTAATTTCTCATATTTCATACTCATTTGACTCGATTTACATTCTAGGAAAAATTACCATTTTGCCCTTAACTTTTCCATAAATTCTCATTTTGTCCCTAGGCTTGGAAAATAAAATTTTGCAATTTACTCCCTATTCCAAGCCTAACCCAAATCCCGTTACAAAACTTACAGCACATGTATTCATAAAAATTCAGCATTTTTCTTCAATTTCACAACTTTACATTTTAGTCCCTAAATCATGTTTTCATCAAAAATCACTTTGTAAAAGTTTTTTATCTATCAACAACCTTTCATTTTCTACCATAAATTTCTAACTTTCAACATACACAACCATGAACCATTTTCCATACTTTGATAACTTCTCAAATTGATCCCCCAAATAGATAGATTAAGCTATCTCGGTTTTAAAAATATCAAAATTACTAAAAACGGGCCAAGGAAACTTACCCAATTTGGCCACGAAAGTTTTCTCTCTCTCCTAGGGTTTCCATGTATATTTGGGGAAGAAGATGAGAAAATAAGATGATATTTCTTTTTATCATCTTTTAATTAATAAAATTATTTCACTTTCCAATTTAGTTCTTGCCCTTTTTCTAAATTTCCATGGTTAAGTCACTATAATATCTACATACTTTTCTTTAATGGTCTAATTACCATATAAGGACCTTAACTTTTGAATTCCATAGCTATTTGATCCTTCTAGCTATTAGAATCCAACTTTTGCATTTTATGTGATTTGGTCATTCTCGTAATTAAACAAAAATCAGTAAAATTTTCTTATCAAAATTTTCACATGACATTTCTATCATATTATAGACCATGTAATAAAATAAAAATAAATTTTATTTTCGGCTCGATTTTGTGGTCCCAAAACCACTGTTCCGATTTCACCGAAATTGGGTTGTTACAACTCTCCCCCTTAAGGAATTTTCGTCCTCGAAAATTTTACCAGTAAAGAGATTCAGGCATTATTTCCTCATGTTTCCATCCGATTCCCGAATAGCTTTCTCCTTATCATATCATTTTGAAAGAACTTTTACTACAACTACTTTTATATTTTTCGTTTCTTGCACTTCACATGTCAAAATTTCAACCAGGCATTCATTGTAAGTCATGCCAAGTTGAATTTAAATCTCTATCAAAGAAATAACAGATGACGGGTCTGATCGATGCTGTCATAACACATATACACATAAAAAATTGTGAATTCAATAGAACTCTGATAATAATACCAATCAATACGCTACAGGTCTAATTCTTTGCAATAATCTCATGTAACCTATTAAACCACAGAATTAATTTTCCTTTATTGCCAAATTGGAGAACTTTCTTCCATGGCGAAACTTTCAAAAATATTTTGTCGCCAATCTGAAACTCTATTTCTTTTCTTCTTCTTTTTTTTATATTCACATCGGATTTCTGATGATCAAATACTGCTTTTAAACTGTCTCAAATCACATTCATCCTTCTTTGGTTTTAAACAATCAAACCTACTACATGTATCTTTTCACACTGAACTCTGTCCAAAACACCGTAATTTTATATTTATGTGACCATATAAAGCCTCAAACAGTAAAAAAAAAAAAGAAATTGTACTTGACTGTTAATTGTTATAATAAGCAAATTCAGCCAGAGGCAAATACTTTTCCCAATTACCTTCAATTTCAAGTACACAACATCGAAGCACATCTTCCAAATTTTGAATCATATGTTCAAATTGATCATTCGTCTGAAAATGAAATATGGTACTAAAATGTAACCGTATACCCAGAGTTTCTTGTAACTTGTTTCAGAATTAGGATTTTAAACTGTAAAGCTCTATCAGACATAGCAGAAACTAGCACATCATATAATCTGACAATCTCAAAAAAAGATTTTTCAAGCAATATATCAAGTGTGAAATCCACTCATTCCAGAATGGAATGTGCAGGCTTCGTCAAAAAATCGACAATCACTCAAATAGTATCTTTCTTTTTCATAGATAGAGGTAATCTTGATATAAAATTCATGTTAACCTTGTCCCATTTCCATTTCGGTATTTTCACTGACTATACCCATCTTGAAAGTATCATCTTTATCTGGCCAATACATCTAGCATTTAACTATAGATTCAACAATACCACATTTCATTCCAGGCTACCAGTACATCTTTTTCAAATCATTGTGCATTTTATCATTTCTTAGATAAACAAACATAGCACTACTGTGATCATTCATGTAAAATTTTCTGTAAAAGTTCAAAATTTTTCAGTACACAGGCTCTATCTCGGAATAACAGACAATCATCAAATTCAAATCTGCTATCCTGATTCAATAATTATGTAACACCCCAAACTCGACCTAAATGTTATGGTCGAATCCAGAAGTGTTACATGAAATGGGTTAAAATACCGTTCTCGTTAAATTAAAATGTTTCTAGTTCATTAGCCTTTATCACTATTATTAGTTTCAAAGCTCTCTTTCGTTTAATCATTTAGAGATACAACGTATTTGTAGTGGAAGCTTGTAAAAAACTTCGTATTTAGAAATCTGTTCAAGATTTTAAAAACTCTTGCATTTGGAAAACCATCATAGTTATAAGTAAGTAAAAACCAGAAACCCAAAACCAACGTCAAAATTTAAAAAAGAGTCCAAAAAATACAACCTCAATGCCAAAACTTAATAACCCAAAAACAAAATAAAATAGTAAAATAGGTGGTCACCATCGAGTCCTCTGTTGTACCGATCCGCCTAAGACTGTGGGTTACCTGTACAGGCAAACAGAAAAGGGGTGAGTTTCTAAAAACCTAGTGTGTAACCCCAATAGAATTAAGCAAGTACACATACAGAATATCACAAATCGGACAGATTCATAATCGGGCCTGGCCCCAAGTCAGATGCAGATACAGATTCAAGCTTGAGCACCATTTCAGATGAAGACAGAGTTACAGAGATGCAAATCATATATCAGAATCCTACCCCCATTCTCTACACACTATCTCCGTCCATCCCTACACACTATGTGAGGTTTAAAACACCCACCTAACCCTACACACCACGCTGTACCGATGCGACACATATCAAATATAATGCAACCGTACTGCTAGGTATTAGGCATAATCTGCCTTTTAGAACACTTCCACCTATATATATATCATTCCACCCCAATCGCAGTAATAGAACATGCATACAGAATTAACAGATAAATCCTGCTTAACATACTTTCATAAACAGATAACAAATAAACAAACATAGGCATGCTCAGAACCATATTTCAGTCTAACAGATCACCTAGTTTTAGGGTTAGATAGCATTTACCGTCCCTACAGTATGCCTACGGTCTACTAGGACGACCCGTGCGACCCTACCAAAAATTTCAGAATAATGGGCCCACATCCCCTTTTGGGCCTACATGTCTATGTGGCCCACACACCCCGATTGGTCTTACCCGTGTGGATCACACGACCTGGCCCTGTTACCACATACCCCTGTCGTATGCCCGTGTAGGCCCACATGCCTATAATCTTTCAATTACATCCACCTTTGCTTTGTCGTTTCTTATTGGATAGTACATCCTTCATAAACTTCACGTAATTCGGCATTTGTTTGAAGCCTCCACCAATGGATTATTGATGTGTAATTGCTTCAAAACATCCAAAAACTTCTTAAATTGCACCTTATGTTTCTACTTGTGTTGCTGTAATCTTTGTGGATATGGAGGTGATGGAACTTTCGGTTGAACCGGACAACTCTTTTGAGTCGGTAAATCTGCATCCAAAAAAGATGTTAAAGTATCTGAATTCACTAAGTCAGGATTTACCTTACCAGTCTTTGCAGATTCTGATTCTTTTGGTGTAGGAATTTCAATAGTTGGCTGACTTTCCTCCTTTTCAACAAGCTCGTCTTCGACATCAATCAATCAGGGTTCCAAAATTTTACCATTTCACAATGCCACTGCCTTGATATGTTCTTTACCTAAGTTTCTTGGATTCTCAGTATCACTCGGCAAGATTCCTTGCGATCTGTTACGAAGCTCCGTAGCTAACTAACCCATTTGGTTTTCCAAATTTTTTAGTGTTGCTACTTGGCTCTGGATCAAAGCTTCATTCTTTTCCATGTATGCTTTCAACAACTTCTCCAAACTGTTTGATGCCTCAGCTCGAGGTGGTTTTTAAGCTTGCTGATTAAACCTTTAAGATTGGTTGGGTCTATGCTGTATAGAGTTGTTGATTGGTCCATTTCCTTGGTTGCTCCAAGAAAAGTTAGGAGGATTACGCCATGAAGGATTATAGAAGTTGGACTAGGGTCCTTGTCCACTCCTATTTTGATGTTGGTTTCCCCGCATAGTACACTGACTCGGGATTCAATGGGAAATTCTCAAAAGAATGACCTTTCCCACAGTATACACAGGAAACTACTTCAAATGGACTTGGTGGCTAAGCTGCAAAATTATTAGCACTATTAGCGGTAAACTATTTTAACATAGACGAAATTGATGATACCTGAGCTGATAACAAAGTAAGAGCATCAACTTCATGAACTCTAGCTACATGTATTGCTTGCGATCCTCTTGATGATCTCAAAAGCCTAATTATAAGACTTAGACAAAATTGCACCATTCACAGAAGCATCTACCATCAATCTTGTATGTGCATTGAGACCATTATAGAATGTCTCCAACTGGATACAATGAGGAATCCCATGATGAGGACACTTATGAAGTAACTCCTTGAATCGCTCCCAAGCCTCATACAGAGACTCGCCATCCAATTGTTGCAAAGTTGTGATCTCGTTCCTCAACTTAGCTTTCTTGCTAAGCCAGAAATACTTAACAAAAAATCTCTCTGCTAATTCTTTTCATGTAGATATGGAACTTGGTGGCAATGAATTGAGCCATTCTCATGCTCGATCTCGCAACGAGTATAGAAATAGGTTCAACCTCAATACATATTCAGTCATACCGGCAATCTTGAATGAATCACTCACCTCCATAAACAATCGAATGTGGAGATATGGATCTTCTGTGGGCATACCACTAAATTAGCCTACCGTTTGTAGCATTTGAAACATCACTGGTTTCAATTCGATTTGGGTTGCCTCAATATCTGGCCTTCTAATTCCTGGATTTAACTTAATGAAAAGTGGCACGGGATATTTTCTGATGTATCGATCCCTATCATCAGCAATGAGGATGGAATTTCGTATATGATCGGCTTCATTACCTTGGTCTTGATTCTGATTTCCAAGGTCCATCTCGACTTGTCTTTGAGCTGTTCATTTACGTCTTCTTTGTCTGAAAGTTCGCTCAATTTCAGGGTCTATTGGAAGTAAATAGATAATCTGATCTATGCTCATAAACCCCTAAAAATAAAATCACAAAATTAAAAAGAATAAGTTAGTAATGTTAGAAGTAACCAAATTGCAAATAAATAATTTCACAAAAAATGATTATGGCAACAGTTGACAATCCCCGGCAATGGCGCCAAAAACTTGTAACGCCCGGGCTTGTGCAAGTATACACAGTCGTTATCAAGTAATAAGTAAGTATCAAGTTATCCTCTCCACAAGGATTGTATTTGTACTAAGCCAATTAATTTGTAAAATTATATTAACAATTTGATAAATAAAAAAACAATAATATTGAGACGTGATGAAAAATTAAGTATATGAAACTAAATGTAATGATCCCTAATGCAATTTATCCTAAGTATGCAAACTATATGAATGAAATAGATTTTAGCAGAATTAACACAATAAGCAACAATTATAACATAAATAAGCTAGGACAATTACTTTAATTAAACTCAAATTATTATCAACATGCTTATTAATATTCGGAAAAACATTCCATGGCAACTCAATCTTTCATGAGTTTGGAAACCACATTAGGTCCTTTCGGAATCCTTTACTTAGTAAATACACATTTTACTGATCCTTATTTACTAAGGGTTTCTTACTATTCGTGTGAGGTAACAGGGACGTGTTAGGTTTGAAACAATTTAATCACACAAACCTAAAAACTATGCAGATAACAGAGCCTGGTTAGGGTTGTTATGCAACATGTAATTTAATCGGGTTAGAATCTAAATTGAGCATGGACATTTCAATTATGTGTCCATTAGCCGTCGTCTGGTTAGGATCACTCAGCTAATTCAGGTGCATTTCAATTACGTATGAACGAATTATAGACTTGATTTTAATTGAAAACATGATTGACTGAGGCACAAATATTATAACCACGAATCAAATAAATATTATTCAATCAAAATAATCATCCTAGCTTAAATAAAATTAAGTTATCATTGTTGTAAACAAGAACAGTAAACACATAGCAAACATTCTTGAATTGAGTTAAAGAAAAGAAATATTAAACCCAAATCAAAGTGGTTGTCACCCAAGACTCTGACTGACAAGGGCTCCTTCGTTCCTTTCATTCGCTCCTTTGTTGATGGCTCTCCAAGGTGGTCAACCAAGGGCTCTTTAAGAGGCTAACTTGCTAAAAATATTTATGCAAAGATGATGATAGGTGTGAGGGCTAAGAGAGTTGAGAGAGGAGAGAATGATGAATGAGTGAGGGAAGATTAGAAAAGTGAGAAATGGGGTCTTATTTATAGGTGAGGCAAGGGAGCTAGTTTGCTAAAAATAGGAGTGTCCATCTTTTGAGAATTCCTCCAAGGGTGGCTGGCCATGATTTTTGGAAATGTGGCTCATTTTTGCTTGATTTAAGTGCCATACATCATCAGGATCAAGACTCGGTCAATTGCAAATCTCCGGGTAAATCTCTGATTTCTTCAACTCTTCAAGGGCCTTGTACAATTAAACCACAATTTGATTTATGAACATCCACATGCAGCCGAATTTTGGGTTGACTTGGTCCTCCATTTGGATGGTTTTGTAATTAAAATAAAGCTCTCAGACCTGTCCAAAAATAATAGATAATTTAGAGGACCAAAGAAAATAATTTAACCACTTTAATTAATCAATTTACTTAATTAATTAAATCCCAGTTTATTAATGAAATATATTAAAATAAATTATTAAATATAACTTTATATTTTATTATTTAATTTAATCATGCATAGCCCATTTATAGCTTGAAAATATAATATGCCCAAATTAATAAAAAGAAGCCATTTTCGCATGAAAACTATATAATAAAGAATAAAATCACATTTTAATAATTTCTATGTCCCAATTTCATATTTTCATATATTTCATTAATTTATTAAGCAATTATTTGGTTTTAACAACAAATTTAAGAAAAAATGTGACGAATTTATATAGGAAAAATCCTATATATTTTTCAGTTTGCACACCCTCAAACTTAAATCATTGCTCATCTCGAGTAAAGTTCATGCATAGCACAATGTCTTGCTAATGCAAAAAATGCTAATTTGTGCAAGCAGCATCAATCTTTATCCCATAATCATGCATTAATAACTTCATGCTCATCGATCTTCTTCATTAACAAGTAATTCATATGCAAACATTTTGAAAATTTTATACTAGTTTCAAGATATGCCAACATGAATCATAGTATGTATATATGTCACAGCCATAGATAATATTCTTTATTCAACATAATTTCTCCTCAATCAAGCAAAAAATCATAAGGCTTATTTATGATCTTCATATGTTGAACTTAGAACTCCCTCTCCACTAATGTAGGCGACATAATCATCAAATCAATAGGTTTTTTATAAGGTTGTAATGGGGCTCGGTTAAAGGTAGGGATTTTAAGAGATGAGACATTACGATTTCAAAATCTTAACCTTTAATTTTGTCATGGATTTCTCGAAATTCAACCTTTTTCTTTAATTAATCCTTTGAAATACCCCCAAACTTATTTTGAACTCATGCTCATACATTTGTTCTTTGTTGAAACTGAGCAAATTTTTTTCGCTCTTTTTTTCTTTTTTTTTTAGCATGAGCACATATATCCTTATGAAAATTTCCTCAAACATTGCTTACCAAGACAACTTTAGTTAAGATAGGTGCACAAAATTAGGATAACTTCAAAAGATGGAGATATGGCTTGTAATGTAGGTTCATTGCAATAAACAGGCCTTTTAAGCTCAAAATTATAGTTTCAAGGGTCTAATATAGGTGGGTTTGAAAAGGCTCAAACGATCCAAAGAAATAGTGCCTATATCATTTTAGATTTTTATGTCTCCTAGGATTTCGCCTCAAGAAAGTTACTAAGTCAATTCTAAAGATATAAACCTTCATGTATGTCTAATCTCAAAAGAAACTAAGTTTTCATGGCTATCATTACCTAAGACTAGGATCGTACAATCATTCCATTCTTCATGATAACATACAATCACTCAGATAAAATCATCATTCATGCTCGCATACAAGCTATCTCATTAATAAAGAATTTCTCTAAACATTCATTTATTAAAACGTACTCATGGCAGAAATGATTGAAACATACTTGAAAATTTTAAAAATTTTGAGCAAATATTTGTCGTACCCCCTTTAAAAAGAAACAATATCCTCATTGCAAGAGCAAATTAATGAATGAAAACTAAACACCAGGAAGGGTGAAAAAGAAAGAGAGGTGAGTCATTAAGACTGTTTAAATACCAAGTCTTTCCTTATAATCCAATCCTAGACATGTTCATTCCCATTACCACATCACTTAGTCTTTTTCTTTTTAAAGAAGCATTTATTCATGCTTGCTATGTTTTATTATGCAGAAATTAAATCCTAATTACTCAAGAAACAAATTCCTAAAGACCTAAAATAAATAAATAAAAAGACAAGAATCCCCCCTTTTTTATTCTTCCAACTCATTCCCCTTGTCTTCTTTAGCTCTTTATCCAATTGTATAATCAGTATCTTCCGTCCATGTCTCAAAAATGGCATCTCGGAACTCAGGAACAAAAGTGTTAGAGATATTCTTAAAAGTATTTCGAATTGAATCATCTCTGATTTTTGCATATTTCCAATAAGTTTGTTGTTGATCATGCATGAACCTGTACATATCCATCAACATTGACAACTTTGATTTCCTTGAAGTTCTTGCAACAGTTGGCATGGGAGTTGTATACTCAGGTTCAATATTTAGCTTGACTGGTTCTTCTTCTGACTCAACCCTTGGTTCAGGGTTTTCAGATCCTTCAACTAGTTTAGGACTGTTTGGTTCCTTCTCAGATTCGTCTTCGTCATTGGTTGTAACTGATTTAGTTTCAGTTTCATTTGTTGACTCCTTATTATCTGGCTCAGTCGGTTCTTTGCTCACCTTGATTCAGCTCAAAGACCTTCTCTACTAACCTATCAAGATCATGACTTGTAATGCACCATTGAACATATAGTCCCTTCAAATTCGCTTGTGTTTTAACACGGGCCCTTAAGCAAAGTGAAATGATTAATGATGAGAAATAAGCAGTTCCTGTCTTCTTTTTAGCATAGTCATATGTAACACCCCGAACTCATGGCCGTTACCGGAAATCGAACACGAGGTGTTACCTGCTTACTTCATTTATTTCCCCCTTTTTTTTTTGTTCTAGGCAAGCTGGCTACTGTATCGTGGTCGCTTTAAAAATCATATTTTGAGTTCTGAAACTCGAAATCCAATTTCATAAATTTTCCCCAAAACTAGACTCATATATCTATATGGGGGAAATTTTTTAGAATTTTTTTGTTGGGCCAATTAGTACAGTTTATTTGTTAAAGTCTCCCCTGTTTCAAGGTTTGACTACACTGACCTTTGTACCTTACGATTTAAATATCTCCCTGTAAAGGGCTTCAATGCCTATGCCGTTTGTCTCTAATGAAACTAGACTCGATAATGAATTTGTACATATAAGGCAAGACCTCTAATTATCTCGATAAAATTTACGGTGAATTTTCTAAATCAAAACAGGGGATCCAGAAATCGCTCTGGCCCTGTTTCACAAGAATTTAATTAACTCCTAACATACAGCTCATATGGTCGTTTCGTTTCTTCCATATGAAAATAGACTCATCAAGCTTCGATTTCATAATTTATTCATTATTTAATTCCATTTCTACTATTTTTAGTGATTTTTCAATCTCACATCACTGCTGCTATCAGCATCTGTTACTAAAACAAACTATGCCTATTTCATGATTTTTCCTTGATCTAACAAATAATTCATCATACATGTCACAATTTATGACCATGACTAGCCATGCCAAAGGCTAATCATCACCGAGCATCTCCCCACTACACTATTACCAAATCATGAATTTAACACGAAAATAATCAGCCATGACATATGGCATAATAATCAGTAGGCCTCAACCAATACTCAACCAAAACCGAATTACCAAGACTTGTGTCCAAACATCATAGAACCAATTCCAACCGAACATTTATGCCATTTTCGCGTGGCTAAAAGTTTACATACCAAATTTCAACAAAACATAATAGCCTATACATGCGAAATGTTCTCCTAGACCAACTAAGAAGAAAATACCAAAAGTTGCTAGCGGTGTGATGACTTGATGGCGGTCCCGAATACGAAAAAAGTCGAGTCCAAGAAACCTAAAATAGGTGACAAGCAAACACCGAATAAGTATATAACTCAAGAAGTCATAAGCATTACACTACCATCCATTAATAAAATTTTCACAAGAGGAAACAACGAAATGAAGCTAAGTACTCCATCCATACCGAACTATGCCATAGTTTCTTAGACCTTACGATTCAATCTCATTCCAAGTCCTAAATTGACATTTCATACGCTATTCAATAGAATAATTGAGGCATTTCTATACATCATTTTATTTTCATTACAATCATACAACTAAGCGAACTTTCACCTATTCCACGATGAACCTTATGTACGTGACTTCAATTATAATCATCACATAGGTTCAAAACTTACCACGCTCAACTCCAAATATAAACATAGCACCTATTAGCCATGAACTCAAGGTACTTACCCTTTCCGCTGTCCGAAATCGACTTCGGTAAGGTCGCACCCTTAATATAAATAATTGATAGAAAATATATATATAGTGGGTTCGCACACATAGTGCTTAATAATCAACCACGCACACTTAGTGCCATGTACTTTAAACTCGCACACTTAGTGCCATGCATTTCAAGCCCGCACACTTAGTGCCAATCTCACAACCGTGAACACTTATTGCCCGCACACTTAGTGCCGAAAACCAGCCACTCTATACGCTTCACTTCCTTTTTACATTCGACAATTTCATCTCTACATACATATACATTTGTATACATTTCATCTCATTAAACACAATTGCATAGGTATTACGATCATTTAAATCAATACCAACTATATGCTTAATGACTTACCTTGTGTTGGGTAAAATAATTCCAAATCGGCTACTCGATGACCTTGATTTCCCTTGTTGGACGCCTCTCCTTTAGGATCTTGAGCTTAAACAAATAAATTAACTCATTCAACCGCTTTGCTACATATATTGGTATTCACATTTTAATGATTTTATGACATACGGAACGGCATGGTAAAATTTTTATCTTGCTACCATATGTTCTTAGCTATTAAACTAATAACCTTATGCAATTACCATACTTTCAATAATCCAATCACACATGCATATGTATACTTGGACATTCGGCAATCACCTTTGCTAGTTTTTCCCATTTTTTGTCGGTTATATATACATAGTCCTAAGGTAATATCACGAATGGGCTTACATATATATGTATACATAGCGAATATGCAAAGCTTAAACTCAACATCACATAAGCTCCTAAGTGATGGCGAATATGTATATCTATATATATATATATATATATATATATATCAACTATACTATTACTTTTAATTCATCTAATCACAAAATTTCATCTCATGAACACTTGACCCATTTCTCACAAAATGAAACAACAACTAAAATGAACATCCCATTTTTACCCCATATGGCCAATTGTTTCATTTGTTACCCAACTAACAATTCAACAATTTCAACCTCATTACAACCTCTACCTATCCAATATAACATGAACACAATCCTCCACCCCTAAATTAGATTCAGCAATCACTTAACCCATTTTAACCTCAACTTTCAAGTTAAAAGCAATTAACCACTCACCATATCCTACATTACTATCCATTTTAATGACATTAACACATCTACTAAGAGTTTCAAGCTTCTTGGCCGAATTTCAACCTCAAAATCCTAAGTCTAATCTATAGGATGAGTAGAATTTGAACTAACCATCTCAAACATGCATAGATTTTCAAGAATCATTCAATACATACCTCATTCTAGCCATCTTCCAAGCCAAAATCAAATAACCAAATCTCCCTTCCTTCTCCTCACTCACGGCAATAGCCAAAGAAAAAAAAGATGAACACTCCCTCTTCCCTCCTTATTTTATTCATCTTTTCCTTTTGAATTCCTTTCTTTAATTTATTTTAATTTACTTACCAATATTAAATAATAAACAACATAAACTTGGAGGAATGGAACCATGCTTGGCCGGCCACTTAACATGAATTGGGCACTTTGACATGCAAACCCAAACTTTCCTATTTTAATACTATTTGGTCTTTACTTATTTACCTATCATAATTTTCTAAGTCTCTCAACTAGATCCTTTCAAGCAAAATTCACATTCCTAAGATAAAATTAAAACATCAAATTTTTATACAAGTAGTAACACACATATAAGATATGCAATTAAAATTTTAACTAAATTTTATGACTCGATTTTGTGGTCCCGAAACCACATTCCGACTAGGGTCAAATTAGGGCTGTCACATCATAAATCTCCTTGAGAATAGTTTTCCCAACATTAATGGACTTTTCTGTCAATACTGCATATAACAAGAGCATTCGTTCCATCGAGATGGTAGAACTATGTGAGATAAGCATAAAACTATAGCGAACAAAATAAAACCATACATTTGCTACTGGTTTTAGGTATTCCCTTCGGCAAGAATGGCTTCCATACTTTCTTATAATCCATTGGGATCCCAGATTTGTCACAACATTAAGTACTTGTTGAAGAAAATCCCAATTTATGTTGTTCATCATAGGGTTGCACTCATCTTTTTCAACATCAGGTAAGTTAAACAAATCATTAATGGACTAGAAGTAAGAGGTACCTTTTTCTTCAGAACGATGACCTCAATCGCATCTTGTGTGGTCAAACTTGCATAGAGCTCTCGAACTAGTTCATCGTCGGAAAGTGAACGAGCATCACAAAATCGTTCCCACTTGAAAGCATTTATTGTCTTTTTAATTGGCATAGGGACAACCATCAAATCATTACTCTTCAAGTTAAAACCTTTTTCCGGCATCATAGGTTGATGCTTAAAAATTGAATCAAATATCTCTTTCACTTCTTCATCAATCACAATTGGGTTTTCAGGAGTAATCTTCGACAATATAGTTCTTTTGTGAGACATGGTATTTTCTTGAAAATTCGGCAAAGTTCTGCTTGCAGGAGAAAAAGAGAAATCGGCAAGGTGAGTAGAACTTGCTACGGTAACAACCTTGCCATGACAAGAATGGTGCGACTGCAGTGTGCGACAGCAATGACAGAGTGCGGTGGTGATGACGGCAATGTGCAGCAGACAACAACTTGCAACAGTAGCGGTGGCACTTTATCAATATCTTTGCGGGGCACTAGATGATTTCGGTAGAAGGAGAAGAAAAACTAGGGTTTCTTTCGGGATTTAAGGTTGACGACACAAGAGAAAACTTTAAGGATTTTGGGGTATAAGCCAATAGCTTTGAGGGATATAAAAAATAGTAGAACGAAGAGGGGTTTATATAGGGAAAAATTAGGGCAACATGTAGCAAAAACTTAGCCACATTAAGGTTACTTGGGCAGCAAGCAATGGAAGTGGCGGCAATAGGTGTGGAGTTTTCCCTCTTTTCGCTGTCTTGTGCCTTAAATTCAGACTGCATCTTACTAAAAAAAACTTATTAGTAGTTGGGCCAAATTGAACCCCTTTATTAATATAAAAATTTAAAATTTAAACAAAACAAATGAAACTAAAAAGAATTTTAAATCTTAATTAGAAAATTTCTTCTCAATAAATTACATTAAATAAATTCCTAGGAAAGGTTGGAGGGTCACAGTGGTCCCGTTTAAGTTACAATCTCTTTAGACAAAATTAATTAAATGTACTAAATTAAGAAAATAAATCCTAATTATTTATTTATTTACAAAACAAGTTTATTAAAAATCAAGGGTCTGTTAATTTGAATGAGTATTCAACTCGCTCAACGTCACCATCCCAATAATGTGTTAAGACGTTGACCATTGATTTAAATGTACTTCCGTAATTGTCGTATAATTCAACAGCTCCATAAGGATAAACTCGATAGATGGTATAAGGTCCTTTCCATATGGATTTCAGCTTCCTAAGAAATAACTTCTGCCTTGAATTAAACAACAAAACCTTCTGACCTTCTTTAAACTCGCGAGGTCATATATGACTATCATGCCATCTTTTTTATCTTTCTTTATACATTTTGGCATTTTCATAGGAAAACAACATCAGCTCTTCCAACTCATCCAATTATAACATCCTTCTCTTACTGGCTTGCTTAAGATCAAAATTCAACTTCTTCAAAGCCCAGTGAGCTCTATTCTCCAACTCTAATGGTGTCATTCCTAGCGGTGTCTTAAATATTGTTCGATAGGCCCATAATGCATCATCGATCCTTTGAGACCAACCTTTTCTGCTGGGGCGTACTATCTTTTCAAGGGTACCTTTGATTTCACGGTTCACTTTTTCAACTTGCCCATTGGACTTGGGGTGATAAGCGGTAGCAATCTTGTGCTTCACATCATATTTGTCAAGCAACTACTTAAGCCATTTGTTCACAAAATGAGAACCTTCATCACTAATAATAGCTCTTGGTATCCCAAGTGGTGTAAACACATGCTTATGTAAGAATCGTATGACTACCTTAGCATCATTTGTAGGGTATGCTTCAGCTTTAACCCACTTGGATACATAGTCCACAGCAACTAAGATGTATTTATTTCCATACGAAGAAGGAAACGGGCCTAAAAAGTCAATGCCCCATACGTCGAATAATTCAATATCCAAAATATTTGTTAAGGGCATTTCATTCCACCTTGATATGTTTCTGCTCCTTTGGCATCTATCATAGTCTTCACATAGGCATAAGCATCTTTAAATAGTGTAGGCCAAAAGAAACCTTCTTGCAAAACCTTAGCTACCAAAGTGTCCCCTACTTGGAGATGAATGGAAATGATATAAGATCCTTGCAATCTCACTTTCAGCTACACACTTTCGGATTATATTATCTACACACTGTTTAAATAAGAACGGGTCTTCCCAGAAATAATACCGACTATCATGAAGGAATTTCTTCCTTTGTTGGTATGTCATTTCTTGAGGAATTATTCCACATGCAAGATAATTGGCAAAATCAGCAAACCAAGGTGTTTCATGAATTTGACTTACCTCAAATAAGTGTTTATCTGGGAAATTCTCGTTGATAGGCACATGTGATCGAGTTACCTCATCTTGCTCCAACCTCGAAAAATGATCAGCTACTTGATTTCAACAAATTTTCTATCTTGGATCTCAAGGTCAAATTCTTGGAGTAAAAGTATCCAACAAATTAGCCTCGATTTTGTATCTTTTTTCGTGAGCAAGTATTTAATGGCCACGTGGTCAGTAAATACTGTAACTTTGGTACCTATAAGATATGAGCGGAATTTGTCAAAAGCAAATAATATAGCAAATAGTTCCTTTTCAGTTACCGTATAATTGAGTTGGGCTCCCGTTAAGGTTCTATTTCAATAGTAAATGGGGTGGAACACTTTATTTTTTCTTTGACCCATCACAGCTCCAACAGCATAATCACTTGTATCGCACATCAATTCAAAAGGTGTGCTCCAATCGGGTGAAATGATTATAGGGGCTGAGCTTAACCATTTTTTCAGCTCTTCAAAAGCTTCTAAACATGCTTTGTTAAAATCGAACACTACATCTTTCTCTAACAACAAACACAGTGGTTTAGAAATTTTTGAAAAATCTTTGATAAACCTTCGATAAAACTCAACATGGCCTAAGAAACTTCTGACTCCTTTCACATTCATTGGGGCCGATAATCTTTCAATTACGTCTACCTTTGCTTTGTCGACTTGGTGGCTGAGCTGCAAAATTATTAGCACTATTAGCGGAAAAATACTTTAACATAGAGAAAATAGACGATACCTGAGCTGATAATAAAGTGAGAGCATCAACTTCATGAACTTCAGCTACACGTCTTCCTGAAGCTGTTTGATTTGTTGGTCATTGATCGTTATTGCTTGCGATCCTCTCGATGAACTCATAAGCCTCATTATAAGACTTAGACAAAATTGCACAATTCCCAGAAGCATCTACCATCAATCTTGTATATGCATTGAGACCATTATAGAATGTCTCCAACTAGATACAATGAGGAATCCCATGATGAGGACACTTACGAAGTAACTCCTTGAATCACTCCCAAGCCTCATACAAAGACTCGTCATCCAATTGTTGGAAAGTTGTGATCTCATTCCTCAACTTAGCGTTCTTGCTAGGTACGAAATACTTAACCAACAATCTCTCTGCTAATTCTTATCATGTAGATATGGAACTTGGTGACAATGAATTAAGCCATTCTCGTGCTCGATCTTGCAACGAGTACAGAAACAACTTTAACCTCAATGCGTCTTCAATCACACCGGCTATCTTGAATGAGTCACTCACCTCCATAAACAATCGAAGATGGAGATCTGGATCTTCTGCAGGCATACTACTAAATTGGCCCACCGTTTGTAGCATTTGAAACATCACCGGTTTTAATTCGAATTGGGTTGTCTGAATATCTAGCCTTCTAATTACTGGATTTAACTCATTCAAAAGCTGCACAGCATATTATCTGATGCATCAATCCCTATCATCAGCAATGACGATGGGATTTGGCACATGATCGGCTTCATTACCTAACTCTTGATTCTGATTTCCAAGTTCCATCTCGACTTGTTGAGTTGTTCGTTCACATCTTCTTTGTCTGAAAGTTCACTAAATCTCAAGGTCTACTAAGAGTAAATCGATAATCCGATCTATGCTCATAAACCCCTAAAAACAAACTCACAAAATTAAAAAGAATAAGTAAGTAATGTTAAAAGTAACCAAATTGAAAATAAATAATATCACAAAAAATGACTATGGCAACAGTTGACGATCCCCGGCAACGGTGCCAAAAACTTGTAATGCTCGGGTTTGTGCAAGTATACACAGTCATTATCAAGTAATAAGTAAGTATAGAGTTATAGTCTTCACAAGGATTGCATTTGTGCTAAGCAAATTAAATTGTAAAATTATATTAACAATTTGATAAATAAAAAAACAATAATATTGAGACGTGATGAAAAATTAAGTATCTGAAACTAAATGCAATGATCCCTAATGCAATTTATCCTAAGTATGCAAACTATATGAATGAAATAGATTTTAGCAGAATTAACACAATAAGCAACAATTATAACATAAATAAGCAAGGACAATTACTTTAATTAAACTCAAATTATTATCAACATGCTTATTAATATTCGGAAAAACATTCTATGGCAACTCGATCTTTCATGAGTTTGGAAACCACATTAGGTCCTTTCAGAATCCTTTACTTAGTAAATATGCATTTTACTGGTCCTTATTTAGTAAGGGTTTCTTAGTATTCGTGTGAGGTAATAGGGACGTGTTAGGTTTGAAACAGTTTAATCACACAAATCTAAAAACTATGCAGATAACAGAGCCTGGTTAGGGTCGTTATGCAACCTACAATTTAATCGGGTTAGGATCTAAATTGAGCATGCACATTTCAATTATGTGTCCATTAACCATCTTCTGGCTAGGATCTCTCAGCTAATTTAGGTGCATTTCAATCACGTATGAAAGAAATACAGGCTTGATTTTAATTGGAAACATGATTGACTGAGGCACAAGTATTATAACCATGAATCAAATAAATATTATTCAATCAAAATAATCATCCTAGCTTAAATAAAATTAAGCTATCATTGTTGTAAACAAGAACAGTAAAAACATAGAAAACATTCTTGAATTGAGTTAAAGAAAAGAAAGATTAAACCCAAATCAAAGTGGTTGTCCCCCAATACTCTAACTGACGAGGGCTCCTTCGTTCCTTCGCTTCACTCCTTTACTGATGGCTCTCCAAGGTGGCCGACCAAGGGCACTTTAAGAGGCTAACTTGCTAAAAATTGTTATACAAAGATGATGATAGGCGTGAGGGCTAAGAGAGTTAAGAAAGGAGCGAATGATGAATGGGTGAGGGATGATTAGAAAAGTGAGAAATGGGGTCTTATTTATCGGTGAGGCAAGGGAGCTAGTTTTCTAAAAATAGGAGTGTCAATCTTTTGAGAATTCCTCCAAGGGTGGCCGGCCATGATTTGTGGAAATGTGGCTAATTTTTGCATGATTTAAGTGCCACACATCATCAGGATCAGGACTCAGTCAATTGCAAATCTCCGAGTAAATCTCTAATTTCTTCAGCTCTTCAAGGGCCTTGTGCAATTAAACCAAAATTTGATTTATAAACATCCACATGCAACCGAATTTTTGTTTGACTTGGTCCTCCATTTGGATGGTTCTGTAATAAAAATAAAGCTCTCAGACCTGTCCAAAAATAATAGATAATTTAGAGGACTAAAGAAAATAATTTAACCACTTTAATTAATCAATTTACTTAATTAATTAAAACCCAATTTATTAATGAAATATATTAAAATAAATTATTAAATATAAATTTATATTTTATTATTTAATTTAATCATGCATGGCCCACTTTATAGTCTGAAAATATAATATGCTGAAATTAATATAAAAGAAGCCATTTTCTGCATGAAACTATATAGTAAAGCATAAAATCATATTTTAATAATTTTGTGTCCCAATTTCATATTTTCATATATTTCATTAATTTATTAAGAAATTACATTTTTTAATAAAATTTTAAGTAAAAAGGTGACGAATTATATAGGAAAAATCTATATATTTTTCAGTTTACAACGGCCTACCACACAGCCTACCACACGGTCGTGTGGCGTCGACAGATTTCAATTTTGGCTGCGCCAAATCCCCTTTTTTTTTTGCATTTCAGGTACACACCTAGTATGATTTTGATGCCACACCACACTCGAGCCTTTCAGAACTACTAACGAACTACAACCCTCGAAGCCTTAAATCACCGATGGAATCCCATCCGATCCTTGACCCTTGCCTAAATCAAGAGTAGCAAAACAAACCCTCTCATTAAACACTTAGCCGAAAAATGTTAAGCAACTAACAAAACAAACAAACTTACCGAATTAGGCAGTCAACGTTGCACAAAAATAACGAGACAGATTCAGAAAAGAAGTCGAAAAGAAGTGAGAAAGGGAGAGGTAGAATTTCGACAGAGGGGAGAAGGGAAAGAACGTTAGTTTTCAGTTTTTTTTTTTTGGAAACAGGAAAATTTTGAAAAAAAATACAGAATAAAATCAAATTATCCCAAATCCCCCCTTTTTCTCCCACTAACCAACTAACATACAACATCCTCAGACTTCCTATTTGACTGAATATCTCTCAGTCAAACGAGCAAAAATAAACTCCAACGCTCACACAGGGAATTGAAACAAAACCTCTACACAACACACAGACTCTCTTACCACTCGAACCAGCAGGAACATTCTTATATGGTTTTACAAATAATTTAATATAAGCCCACTGAGCAAGTATAAGGCTTAAGTTAGAAAAATACCAAAATTTGCCAAAGGTTGAACTTGAGACCTCTCATAGACTCCCAGAACACTTAACCACTAAAGCAGATAGATATTTGCGTTAGAATTATCCAGAAACAGAAATAGAAATATTGGGGCATTACAACTCTACCCCTAAAAGAAATTTTAACCGCAAAATTTACCTGATCAGAACAGATGAGGATATTGCTGACGTATCGAGTCTTCAGGTTTCCACGTAGCCTCCTCAGTGCTATGATTCTGCCACAGCACCTTCACTAATGGGATAGACTTCCTCCTCAGAACCTTAACATCACGATCTAGCATCTGAATCGATTCCTCCTCAAAGGTCAAATCCGGTCTAACCTCAATCTTCTCAACAGAAACAACGTGGGATGGATAAGACAGGTATCGCGTCAACATTGAAAACATGGAAGACATTATGGATGCGGTTTAACTTTGGAGGTAACTCCAACTGATAGACAACTGGTCCCACATATTTCAGAATCTGGTACGGCCCAATAAATCTAGGGCTCAGCTTACCCTTACGACCAAACCTCAGAACCTTCTTCCACAGAGAGACCTTAAGAAAAAATAAAATCCTCCACAGAATACTCAATCTCAAGCCTCTTCAGATTTGCATACGATTTCTGTCTGCCAGAAGCCGCTTTCTGACGATCCCGAATCAGTATATCCTTGTCCTCAGTCTCAGAAACCAACTCAGGACCCAAAACTCGACATTCACCCAACTCAATACAACATAGCGAATTGCGACACTTACGACCGTACAATGCCTCGTAAGGTGCCATCTGAATGCTAGCCTAGAAGCTGTTATTATAGGCGAACTCGGCCAACGACAGATAATCCTCCCAACTACCTCATAATTCGATCACACAACTCCTAAGCATATCCGCCAGTATCTGAATCACCCTCTCGGATTGACCATTTTTCTGAGGATGGAACGCAATACTGAAGTCCAATCTCAAACCCACTTCTTCTAGAACATAGATGTAAAATGAGGATCTCTGTCGGAAATAATTGACACTGGAAACCCACGCGGTCTAACTATATCGAAAATATACAACTTCACTAGCTTCTGTAGAGAATAGTCAGTTCAAATAGGAACGAAGTGAACAGACTTGGCCAATCGATCCACGATGACCCAAACAGAATCCTTCTTAGTGGGTGTCAAGGCAACCCACTAACGAAATCCATAGTCACTCGTTCCTAAGGGAATTTTAATTGGCTACAGCAAACCCGAAGGTAACTGATGCTCTGCCTTAACCTACTGACATGTCAAACATCGAGCAACGAAGTCGGTAACCTCATGCTTCAACCCTGGCCACCAGTACAATTTTCGGAGATCGCGATACATCTTATTACTGCCAGGATGCATAGCGTAAGGACTAATATGCGCCTCCCTCAGAATCAACTATCTCAGATCTGAATCATTTGGCACACAAATCTGACCTTGAAAACACATAATACCATCATTATTCAATCTAAAATCTGTAGTAGTAGTACCACTCTCAACTTGACGGAACCACACACCCAAAGTCTCATCCATTAATTGTTTATCTCAAATCTGCTCAATCCAAGTCAGCTTAACCTGTAACTTGGCCAACAGACTCCCATCATCAAACAGACTAAGGCGAGCAAACATAGCCCTCAAATCAATCGTCGCCCTACGACTCAGAACATCGGCCACCACATTGGCTTTACCCAGATAATACTCTATCGTGCAGTCATAATCCTTAAGCTGTTCAAACCAACGATGCTGCCTAAGATTTAACTCTTTCTGAGTAAGGAGACTTGAAACTCGTGTGATCGGTATAGATGATACACCTCTCACCATACAAATAGTGTCTCCAGATTTTCAACGCAAAGATTACTGCGGCCAACTCGAGATCATACGTCAAATAATTTGTCTTACGTGTCTTAAGCTAACGGGATGCATAGGCTACAACTTTCCCCTCTTGCATCAACACACATCCCAAACCAACATGTGATGCATCACTATATACCACAAACTCCTTGCTGAATTCAAACTATATTAGAATAGGAGCCTGAGTCAAAACAGTCTTAAGCTTTTCGAAGCTTGATTGTTGCGCATCTGTCCAAACAAATAAAACCCCCTTACGCAACAGCTTAGTCAATAGAGCAGCGATCAAGGAGAAGCCCTCCATAAAACACCGATAATAACCCGCTAGACCCATAAACTACAGATTTCAAACATATTCTTGGGCAGTTTCCAATCCAACACATCCTCGATCTTTTCAGGATCGACTCGAATCCCTTCAATAGAAATTACATGCCCCAAAAAAGTCACTTCATGTAGCTAGAACTCACACTTGCTAAATTTTGCATAAAGTTGCTTCTCTCAAAGAATCTGAAGCACTACTCTAAAGTGCTCATCATGCTTATCCTCAGTCTTATAGTATACTAGAATGTCATCGATGAAGACCACGATGAACTAATCTAGATATGGCTGAAATACCCGATTCATCATATCCATGAATACAGTCAGTGCATTCGTCAACCCGAAAGGCATAACTAAGAACTCGTAAAGTCCCTAACAAATTCTAAATGCGGTCTTATGCATATCCACCTCTTTCACTCTTAACTGATGATACCCCGAACGGAGATTGATCTTAGAGAACATAGAAGCTCCTAGGAACTGATCAAATAAGTCGTCAATCCTCGAAAGTTGATACTTATTCTTAATGGTCAGCTTGTTCAACTGTCGATAATCTATGTACATCCTCATGGTCCCATCCTTCTTCTTAACAAATAGTACTGGTGTTCTCCACGGAGACACACTAAGACCGATGACGCCACGGTCCAGAAGTTCTTACAGTTGAGCCTTAAACTTAGTGAACTCTTTCGGTGCCATACAGTAGGGAACAATGGACACCGGAGCTGTACCCGAAATGAGCTCAATCCCAAATTCCACTTCTCGGTTAGAAGGTAATCTCGGTAATTTCTCAAGAAAGACGTCCGAAAAATCCTTTACTGTTCTGATGTTCCCAACAGAAGAGTCTCCAGAACCAAAAACACTCACATAGGCCAAGTACGCCTCACACCCTTTTCGAACCAGATTCTCAGCCATCAACACGGAGATCACGTTAAACAAATAATTCTGATGCTCACCGATTACGACCACTTCTCTATCATCATCAGTCCTCAGAACGACCCTCTTAGTCGTGTTATCTAAACTAACTCGGTGCTTAACTAACTAATTTATGCCTAGAACCAGGTCGAACTCCCCAAATGGAAGCTCCATAAAATTTGCCAGAAATATCTCCCCTTGCACCTCTAATGGAACATCCTTATATAGTTTACTAACCTGAACAGGCTGCTCCAACGGACTTATCACGGTAACCTCACTAAAAGTACTCTCAACTGATAACCCCAGATTTTCGGAAACAGAATAGGCCATATAGGAATGAGTAGATCTTATGTTTATCAGAGCAAAGTAAGGTACATCGAATATAAGGAACGTACCGGTGTTTACGTTAGGAGCATTTCTGTCCTCTCGTCGACGTGTAGCATAAACCAAAGTAGGTTGTCTCGTCTCGGTCTAACCAGCACCTCTGCCCTGTGCTCTCTGTCCACGACCCAAACCGTTACCACCCCTAGCTTGTCCATGGCCTCTAGATGGCTACTGAACTACTCTCTGAGGCTATACAGTACCCGAAGTTGGATCTTGCATCTAATCTGTACGTTGTAGACACTATCTAATATGATGCTCAAGAGACCTAAATCTTAAACATGCCCCAATCTTCCTCCAGCACTCGCCCGGATGGCGTTTCCCATAATCTCTACAAGGCAGCATCCAACTAAAGCAGTAGGAGCCTCCACTCTTACTGACCCATCAGATCTGGCATTTTTCTTAAGTCTTTGTACAGAACTCGAAGGCTCTGAATCCCTCTTGTTCTTTACTCTATCCCTGTCTCTATTTTAGCGCTCCGCAGACTTAACATCCTCCATTATCATTGCCTTCTCTATCAAAATAAAAAACTCACGCTCCCTCTGCGAAGCAATCAAAACCCTCAAATTATCCTTTAGGCCATCCTCAAATCTAACACACCTCTCATACTCGGATGCCACCATACATCGAGCATAGTGGCTCAGCCTTAGAAATTTAGCCTCACACTCAGCCACAGATCGGTCATCTTGTGTAAGATTCAAGAACTCAAACCTGCAAGCATCGACATAACTGGCCCCCACATATTTGCTCTGAAACGCAGTCTTAAAGAACTCCCAAGTCAGGCGCTTAGGTTGTGTGCCCTTCTTAACTACCAACCACCACTAGTATGCCTCGTCGCGAAGCAAGGAGTCTGCATCCTTCAGTTTCTGCTTGAAAGTGCAGTCTAAGTCATCCATAATTCTCTCAGTGGCCTCCAACCAATACTCAGCCACATAGGGGCGACTCCTATGACACCCCTAAATAACTCAGCTCCATTGGACCAGAGTCCTTCAGTATAGACCCTCGACCCCAGATCCAGGATTGGGTACAGTGACCCTCTCTAATATTCTCAGCATGGCTTGGGACAGTGTGTCATCCCCAGCCGAACGACTCTAAGACTCAGTCCCAGTAGCAAGTGATGCAGGTGTCTCACTAGTGTCTAGGTACGGCATACAGCCCAGAGATGAAGACTCAGTCTCACATCCACGGATACTTCGTGCGCTCATTGTAATTTCAGAGTTTATCTACATTAAGAATTTTATGCATCAGTTTTAGTTTTTATTAGCAAAAATTTTATGTAATAATATTAGAAGTTCGGTAACGTTTTTGTAAGTTTTAGTCTCTATTCGTTTCACTAAAGTTTCAGATAGTACTAATTATAGTTAACTATATACAGTATTTCAGAATAATCTATCTAAGTTTCAAAATACTTACAGGATCAGCGTCGGAGACTCGATGTACCATACACTTAACCAGAGTGTTTAAGATCATTTACAAACCAATTCTTTAAAATCAAATTTTGAAACCCAAAATCCACAATCGAGTTTTGCATCCTGGCTCTGATACCATTAAATGTAACACCCCGAACCTGGTCTAGACGTTATGATCGAATTCGAAATTGTCACATAAAATGGGTTGAAATACCATTGTCGTTAAGTTAAAACATTTCTAGTTCATTAGCCTTTATCGCTATTATTAGTTTTAAAACTCTTTTTCGTTTAATCACTTAGAGATACAACGTATTTGTAGCGGAAGCTTGTAAAAAAACGTCGTGTTTTGAAATCCGTTCAAGATTTTAAAAACCCTTGCATTTGGAAAACCATCATAGTTATAAGTAAAAACCAGAAACCCAAAACCAACGTCAAAATTTAAAAAAGGGTCCAGAAAATATAACCTCAATGCCAAAACTTAATAACCCAAAACCAAAATAAAATAGTAAAGTAGGTGGTCACCATCGAGTCCTCCGCTGCACCGATCCGCCTAAGACTGTAATTACCTGTACAGACAAACAGAGAATGGGTGAGTTTATGTAAACCTAGTGTGTATCCCCAACAAAATTAAGCAGGTTCACATATAGAATATCACAAATTAGATAGATTCATAATCGAGCCTAGGCCCATGTCAGATACAGATACAGATTCTGGCCTGAACCCCATTTTAGATGCAGACACAGTTATAGAGATGCAAATCATATATTAGAATCCTACCCCATCCTCTACACACTATCTCTGTCTATCCCTACACACTATGTGGGCTTTAAAACACCCATCCAACCCTACATACCATTCTTTACCGATGTGGCACATATCAGATATAACACAGCTGTGTTGCCAGATATTAGGCATAATCTGCCTTTTAGAACACTTCTTCCAATATATATATATCATCCCACCCCAATCACAGTAACAGAACATGCATACAGAATTAACAGATAAATCATGTTTAACATGCTTTCATAAACAGATAATAAATAAACAAACATAGGCATGCTCATAAGCATATTTTAATCTAACAGTTCACTTGGTTTTAGGTTTACATAGCATTTATCAGCCCTATGGTAGGCCCACAGTCGACTAGGATAACTCGTACGAACCTACTAAAAATTTTAGAATAATTAGCCCACATGCCCGTGTGGCCTGCTCGTGTAGGCCCACACACTTTGATTGGTCTTACCCGTGCGGATCACATGGCCTAGCCCAGTTACCACATACCCGTGTGGCGTGCCCGTGTGAGCCCACACTCCAGACATCACACGGTCGTGCCTTGCATATGGCCTGGCCTTCATCGATCACACGATCGTGTCGTCGCACACAGCCTGCCACACGGCCGTCTGGTGTCGACAGATTTCAATTTTAGCTTTCGTTGAATCCAATTTTTCCACATTTCGTGTACACACAAGATATGATTTCGATGCCAAACCACACCTGAGCCTTTCAGAATCACCAACGAACAACAACCCCCGAAGCCTTAAATCGCCGATGGAATCCCAACCGATCCTTGACCTTCGCCTAAATCGAGAGTAGCAAAACAAACCCTCTTGTTAAACACTTAGTCAAAAACGTTAAGCAACTAACAAAACAAACAAACTTACTGAATGAGGCAGTCAACGTTACACAAAAATAATGAGACGGATTCAAAAAAGAAGTGAGAAAAGGAGAGGTAGAATTTCGGCAGAGGGGAGCAAGGAAAGAATGTCAGTTTTCAGTTTTTTTTCGGAAACAAGAAAATTTTGAAAAAAATAGAATAAAATGAAATTATCCCAAATCCCCCCCTTTTTCTCCCACTAACCCCCTAACATACAACATCCTCAGACTTCCTGTTTGACTGAAACTCTCTCAGTCAAACGAGCAAAAATAAACTCCCATGCTCACGCAGGGATTCAAACACAGAACTTCCACACAACACACAGACTCTCTTACCACTCGAACCAGCATGCTCATTCTTATATGGTTTTACAAATAATTTAATATAAGCCCACTGAGCAAGTATAAGGCTTAAGTTAGAAATATACCAAAATTTTCCAAAGGTTGAACTTGGGACCACTCATAGACTCCCAGAACACTTAAGCACTAAAGCAGACAGATATTTGTGTCAGAATTATCCAAAAATAAAAATAGAAATATTGGGGCGTTATAAATTATTTTGTTCTACACCCGTTTAACTTACAACTCTATCACTTTTCTAAGTTTTACTGTTCTATCGTAGAAACATCAGTTTAGCTCTATACTTAGCTAAAATTAAGTTATTATCAAACAATCATAATCGGTATCCATGGCTTGTAAAGTATACAGAGATTTCCTACTCAGAATGTCTATAACCATATTCGTTATTTTCAAGTGATATACAATTGTCAAATCATAACCGTTCAACAATTCAAGTCATATATGCTATCTCAAAGTCAAATCTTTTTGCAACATCAGATACTTCAACTTTTTATAATAGGTGAATATATGACATTTTTCACCAAACAAGTAATGTTATCAGATTTCAACATAAAAACAATAGTTGCCAATTTTAGATCATGTATCGGGTAATTCTTTCCATGTGGCATTTAATTGTCTAAAAGTGCAGGCTATTATTTTGCCTTACTACATAAAAACAAAAGTGCAGGCTAGTCCTGTTCAATAGTGCAGTACTGTAATAAAAAATTCCTTATCCGATTTAGGCTGAACCTGAATTAATATTTTGATCAACAGAGCTCTCAACTGGTCAAAACTTTACTAACATTTGTTAGTCCATTCAAATCTTACATCTTTCTATAATAACTATGTCATCAATATAGATATTTTAATTATTAACATTGAAGCTGTGAGTTTTTCCAAAGCCACAACCATCAGATAGATCTAAAACCATAGTGCATTAATATAACTGACATTTCAACCGTATAGATAAAGCAACACTTCAATATCAATAGTGTACCTCAAATTAGAATAGGAAGAATCGAAAGTGGCCCTTATAATAACCAATACAGTAATTCAGTTTCTATAATCTGTAATCTCTATCACCAAATTTCATGATCGAGTCAATATTTTTAACGGTAATAAATGTAATTACCTCCAACAAATGAATATCTTTCACAGATAAACCATGTTTGAATAATAAAGATATTGATGATATCTCAGAGAAAATTCAAAAGGGTAATATCACGCATACTCTGTAACGCCCTGATTTTTGGGCCTGGAAGTATTGGGCCTTGAGTCTGGGTTCAGGTGGAAAATGGCCCGAATAATTTGGATGTTAATATTATTTTGTATGTTTAGTTTAGTAATTAAATAAATTACGAAGGGTTTATGGTGTGGGAAAAAAAGGCCCAAGAGTAAATTTAATTCGAGGTAATTCCTGAATTTTAATTTTGGGAGAGAGGGTTCTGGCGATATGGGCTTTTAAAGTTGAGGTGGTAAAATAGGACACAAATAAGGCCTTGGTAAAGTGGCAAGGTAGCGCCACTAAGTTCCTAAAAAAAATGGTGTCTGGGAAGGAATTAAAGGTCTAGGGTTCAAGTTGCAAGGTAGGCATATTGTTATTTTTTTAGGCATGTGCCGGGCATGTGATCACTTAAGTGAATTTCGGCAAGGGCCTTAGGGAGGTTGGGCCTATTGTTTTAGTTGATATTAGGGTTAGGTTCTTTTCTTTTTCTGTCTTGGAGAATTAGGGTTAGCCACCTGTAAGCTTTCACTGTCATTCATCATTTCTGAGTTCTCATAAAAGTTGAAAACACAAATTCCTTCTCCTTGGTGCCGATTTCTTCTTCCTCTCTTTTTCCTCCATTTTATTTCTTCTTTTTTATTTTTATTCTAGCCAAAACCTTCCTTCTAATCACCTGACTCACCTCCTTTGTCGATCTCATCCTCCACAAAACCTCCATTGCGGATTGCCATAAAAGTCGAAATCCCGAAAACTCACTTCTTGTGTCGATTTCTCCAACCCAAAATCCTTCAGTTATTTTTGCTCTTTTTGATCAACTTTCATCTTCTCTAAACCCTTAGTATCTATCAGCAACATTACTTTAAAGTTATAGCCTCAAATCTTCATCTTCTTCGTCACTTAAAAAGCCGAAATACCATAGATTTAGGGACTTATAGCCGAAACTTTAGATCTCCTGGATTTGAGTTCTACTATCATTTAGAGGATAGATCTATAGCAGATCTACGTAGAAATCAAAAAGGAATAAGTGGTAAGTGCTCATCACCTTAGATCTAGTCTTATTTTACAATTTAGAAAAGCCGAAGTCCCTAAAATCTAGGGAGGCTGTCGATTTGGGCATAGGGCTTTAAGGGTCTTTAACCGACAATTTCTTTTGGTGATTAGTGTCTTCTAGAGGTTTGATCGAAGGCTTGGATCTTTGGAGCAACTAGACTTGGACCTAGTCATTGGTTTTCGGCAAAAAGGTAAGATTCTGAAGGCTTTAGGGGTATGGTTCGAATATGGGTAGGTGAATATTAGGATTGGTTGTTGTGGGTTGCAATCTAAGAATTGTGGTAATCAATTGTAGGACATCATAAGGGATCTCAGTAGTAGTCATCGCGAAATAGGTGTGTATCGAACACCTTCTTATAGTTCAATTCGGCAAAAGCCGAAATGCCAAAATTCCGGCATTTCGTGGGCTTGTGAGTGTGCGAGTGCTCACAAGATGTTTAGAAATCATTAGATCTGAAATCGCAAGTGGTAAGTTAGTTGTGTGTGAAGTTTCGTGCACTTCGATAATTGGGCCTCGATAGGCTAAAACTGGGCCCAATGGGCTTACGGGCCCATACGGGTAAATAATAAAAATATATAATATGAAAAAATAGGCAATAAGTATGTTCTGTTAGACTGTAGAATCGAAACTGCTTAAACTGGTAAACTGGTCATAAAACTTAAGTTAAATGGGCTTAAATTGCTAATGGACATTGTAGGGCCCATTAGGGATTTTAGGGCCCAATGGCTAAAATTGTGAAATTGAGACAAATAAATTATTGCGATGACAAATGGGCTAGTAAGGACCGTAACATTCATGAGAACCCTTAAAACTGATAAAATTAATGAAATACCTTTATAGGTGGAAAATTTACAGATTTACCCCTAGAAGTAAAATTACTGATATACCCCTAGGGTTAAGGTTAACCTGAATGCATGTTTGATGTTACTATTTCTTGCATGCCATGTTATTATTATCGATACATGGGGTGGGTTATTGATGGAGGAAATCTGAAAGTGGCTTGTCCACGTCTTGGAGGCTTTGCCTCAACTTCTCGATATCTGAGCGACAATGCCGAATGTGTGGAGTGTAAATTTGGGTAGGTTGAGCTATTCCCACATGGAGTGTAGGGGTGGATGCGGGTGGAGTGTAGCGATTGGTTATAGGTTGGGTTGGGCTTGCATACACGAATATGTCATTACGTTCTAGAATGGGCCTATGGGCCATCTTGTTATCTGAAAACAGGCTAAGGCCAGTTCTTGTATTTTGAAAAGGGTTTGACCCGAGACCATTGTTATCTGAATAGGGCTTAGGCCCAATAGGCTTGAGCTGACTTGGGCTTTGGATGGGTTTTCCATACACACTAAGTTTTCCAAACTCACCCCCTTTCTCTTCCATCCTTGCAGGTGAGCCCTAGTTGGTGGACTTGGAGCTGGGCGGGATTCAGAGTGGCCACGAAGATTAAATTTCTAGTTTTTAAATAAGTTTCAATTAGCTTCCTTTTAAATTTCGCATTTATTTTTTATTATGTCTATTTTGGTTAAAGTTGTAATAAGGTCGCTCTGTTATTTTTATTTTGGGTTTTTAAATTACTTAAATCGTTTTTAACTTGAGATTCACATCACTTAAATTGATTCCTTAAAATTGGATAGCCCTAGGGCGCGTTTTATAAATGTTACTTATTTTCAAAATATCACGATAACCGAGCAAAGCTTCCGCAACGTAAATATTTTCAAAGGAAATAAATATTTTAAATAGACTTAAACTTAATTTGTTGTTCGTGGACAAGTAATAAGCTTAAAGTGTGGCATTGGATGTGTGCATGTCTAGGATTGGATCATGGAAGAGCTAGGTACTTAAGCAGTCTAATTGAGTCACCTCCTCTTTTCTTGAATCCTACCTGATGTGCTGCTTCCATTCACTTTAATTTAAAACGAAAATATTCTTTAAACACTAAGAAAGATTTTAGATAAAACATGACTTCTCTAATAACGCTTCAATGTGACACGCCAGATTCGGTCGTAACGTCTAGGCCGGGTTTGGGGTGTTACATACTCAGTAGAGAAAACTGTGATAAAGACAATATAACTTGCACATTCGCAATTTAGGGCTTCAATCAGTAGATATAGAAAATAACATCATATGAATCTTATCCTCAAATCTTATATCAATCATGATGAATTAGAAAACCCAAGTAAGGTAGAGCAATACCGCTCATAAATCAACCTGACTTACAGTAATTCCATCTATCATGATTTACTAGCCTTTCAATACGACAAATATTGCATCTGAACATGAACAATTTCATGTGCCTCTGAGAATAACAGAACTTATAGAGTACCCAGGAGATGTTTCTATAATATACTAAATTATAATAGCTGCCTTCAAATATCTTTGCAATTTCACCACTATTCTACTAACTAATTAAGTCATCAATAATCTTACATTATTCAATTCACTGAAAGAGTCAATTCGGAAGAATTTTTGGCTAATCCATTATGTAAATATCATATCTGGATAAGTCATTTACTCATGAATAACTTTTTCCTTAACAATGACATCACATATTCAGAATAATCTTTAGAAAAATCTTATATCTCTTTTAATACTGTCTTTACTTACTAACCCATTCTGACTACATCATTAATCTTTCAACCTTTGAACTCTTTAGTCCAACATTCATGAGCTTAATCCATGTAAATCTTGTGAATTTCATTGCATAACACTATACTGGTAAGGGGGTGGAGATTGTAAGCCTCAAAATTTAACTTTCATAAATACAAACATATCACTTAACATTTATCATTAACATGTTCATTATAAAACATTTATTTCATACCTTTATAGGGCCCCTTTTATCATACGCAACATTTTTACTCGAACATTGCGAATATCACTTTTAGCATTATCGAAATTAGCTCGGTTGGAAAGCCTATCTTTCTATTTGCAAAATAATTTTCATCAGAGTCGGGAGATATCACACTATCACAGGTTATATAATGGCATGTATTTTCTAGACTCCACATACACTACGTTCAGTTCGAGAATTGACTAAACCGTAGCTCTGATACACTAAATGTAACACCCCTAACATGTATCCATTATCAAAATAGGGTTTCAGAGCATTATCAAAACTTTCAAAAACATTTACAGATAAATTATGCAAGTTACTATTCAAATTCCGAAATCATTTGTAACGTCCCTTAAATGGAACCTCGAGGTCCAATATGAGCATTAGAGTGATTCGGGACTTAATCAGAACTTCTAAGATTTTTTTTTGCAAAACTTTAAAAATTTTCCAAGGTGCAAGGCTCACACGCCCGTGTGGTCCAAAGGACATGCCCGTGTGACCCTAGGACACGCCCGTGCTGGAGGCTATGTTCGACCCCGTGCAATTCTCAGACTTGTGCACACGGCCATGCCACACGCCTGTATGCTAGGCTTCAAAATTATGTGCATGTTTCACATGCCCGTGTTCTAAGCCGTGTAGCACACAAGGCTGAGACACACGCTCGTGTCTCTGCCCGTGTGGTCAATTTTGGGCATTTTGTTTATCAAATTTAAGGTACAAGGGACACACGGCCTAACTATACGCCCATGTACACGGTCGTGTGTCACACACGGTCTAGACACACGCCCGTGTGTCTGCCCGTGTGGATTCCTAGCTTCATTTCTTACCAAAAATCACACCCATGACCTGCACTTGAATCACACATCCAAATACTAACCATTTCAAGCATTCAAATCAAGCAAATGGCATATCAATTCATGCATACATGTCTATAATCTTGCCTTAGTTAAGTCCTCAAGTTAGACATAATTTGATCAACTACTTAACATGTATGTAGCTACCATAGTTTGACATTAAAAGTATACTAAAACAAACCATTAGTAGCCATTCCAATGGCTAGATTACAAGCACCATTTACATTTACATGCCAATACGGTCAATATATCCTATAGATGCCATTACAACCATAATTTATTTACCATATTTTACCAACATGGGCTGATGGATAGTGTGAGTGATCTCCGCCAAGCTTCCAATCCAGCGAGCTTCAAATTTACTATAAAATAGGGAAATAAAACTAAGCATAAAATGCTTAGTAAGTTCGTATAACATGGTACATAACTTACCCATCATTCTATTTTGAAGTAACTATGTAAGCCATTTTCAATCAATTTTCCCTCAAGGCCTACACATATCCTCATTGCCCTTGTTAGTCATATATTCTATAATAACATCTCAAACATATATGAGCTCAACAACAATCAAGTTTTCATGCATATATGCTTTCCGCAACATGTATTCATTTAACATGTATAAATCATCTCTTTATATTACAAGTAAAATCTCATAATAGTTCATCTCAAGTTTAGATCATTTCATATAAGAACTTTACCCATATTACTTAGAATATCGAGGTCACGATTAGTACACTCATGGTATACAAGTTCATAATCAAGAATGAACATATATTCATCAAATAAAGTCCATGTACAAAGATCATCATATCATGTTTTCATATATCATTTGTCATGTATCATCATTTTCTTGTATTTCAGACAGATTCGTGTAATAACTTATTTTATCATTTATATCCTCTCATGTCTAGAATTGTTACCCGTTGAATTTATTCGGAATATCAATGGATACGCGGGTAATACACTCAAGGTGTATGAATCAGGATCCATCAAATAATGTCCAATGGTACCTATAATGTACTATATCAGAGAGTACACTCTCGAGCCACACATGTATACAACAGGATTACCAGTTCAGGATAAATCCTTTTTATGACATATGCTCTAAGGAGCTTGATCTAGATTACCCATCCGTGCTAAATCCAATTTATAACATATGCTCGAGAGGACTTATATCAGGATTACCCGTTTGGGCTAAATCCTTTCTATAATGAGGTCAATGGGATTACTCGTCCGAGCTAAATCCCGTTAACAACAAATGCAAGACCTCATTCATTTCGGGAAATCACATATCCATCAATTTTCCATTATATTCAACTGGGATTTAAACATTTTTCTCAAGCATTATCGGGCATGTGATTATTTCATACATCCACAACATTCATATAATTCAAAAAAACACATTCCACATTCATTTCAAGCATATAAATAACATTCTCATCGTTTATCCTTTATCATCTATCGAGCATTATCATTTAATTTAAACATTTTTATTCATCAGCCTTGATCGGATATGTAATCATTTCACATATTTATGACATTTATACAATTTAAAAAGACACAATCAATGCAAGCATGTAAATAAACACAATTTAGTTACACGAACTTACCTGGACAATGTTCGTGTAAGTAAAATATACTAATCCGACATTTTCCTTTTTCCTCGTTCTAGCTCCGAATTTGGTCTATCCGGATTTATACGAGTAAATTTTACATTAATTTCTCATATTTCATACTCATTTGGACTCAATTTACATCCTAGGCAAAATTACCATTTTGCCCCTAACTTTTCCATAAATTCTCATTTCGTCCCTAGGCTCGGAAAATAAAATTTGTGCAATTTACCCCCTATTCCAAGCCTAATCAAAATACCATTACAGAATTTATAACACATGTATTCATAAAAAGTCGGCATTTTTCTTCAATTTCACAACTTTACATTTTAGTCCCTAAATCATGTTTTCATCAAAAATCACTTTGTAAAAGTTGTTTATCTATCAACAACCTTTCATTTTCTACCATAAATTTCTTATTTTTAGCATATACATCCATGACCCATTTTCCATACTTTGATAACTTCTCAAATTGATCCCCAAATAGATAGATTAAGCTATCCCAATTTTAAAAATATCAAAATTACTAAAAACGGGCCAAGGAAACTTACCCAATTTGGCCACGAATAGGTTTTCCACGTATTTTTGGTGAAGAAGATGAGAAAATAAGATGATATTTCTTTTTATCATCTCTTAATTAATTAAATTATTTCACTTTCCAATTTAGTCTTTGCCCTTTTTCTAGATTTCCATGGATAAGTCACTATAATATCTACATACTTCTCTTTAATGGTCTAATTACCATATAAGGACCTTAATTTTTGAATTCCATAGCTATTTTATCCTTCTAGCTACTAGAATCCAACTTTTGCATTTTATGCGATTTGGTCCTTCTCATAATTAAACAGAAAATCGGTAAAATTTTCTTATCAAAATTTTCACATGACATTTCTATCATATTATAGACCATGTAATAAATTAAAAATAAATTTTATTTTGGCTCGAATTTGTGGTTCCGAAACCACTGTTTCGATTTCACCGAAATTGGGCTGTTACACTACCTAATGTATTGTTAGTCCAAACAGTCACATCTATGTCTTTATCTTCTGAAATTCATCTGCTCTAATACCCAAGATAAGGTATATCATTGATTGGACTAGATAGACAACATAATAATATTTTGATCGACTTGCTCTATTTCGATTAGACTATGGGCCATTTAGATTATCTATTAATATAAGTTGCCTTCTCATATAATGATTCAACCCCATAATGCAACTTAATATTAGTTAAATATTAGATAATTAGTGAGCAATATTTCCTTACATTTTGATTTGCATGCAAAAACTGTTGAGGACATTATACAAAATGATATTAATAAGAATGAAATAATTTTATTAAACCAATCTATTTGCAAAATTGCAAGTACATTTAACAACATCACTACACTAAGGGCACTAGAACCACAACAAGAAGCCCATTTCCACTTCTTCCAACTACTTTTTAGTGGCTATCTATACACAAAGCTTATTTTGCCTTAAATCTCTCTAGACAATGTTTTTATTATCACGTAAGAGGCATCTATACACAAGTGTCACAGGCCAAGGTGCAAAACTTGTGACTATCGCACAAGATGCATCCCATGGAGGTTTATCTATTAGATAGAGATCATTTGACCTATGAGAACTGGCCCGATTCAAAGAGCTATTGGTGAAGCTGGTCCATTTGAAGCCTGTGTAGGCCAATGATACAAATATGGAAAGATAGGGTACCTTGGTAATTATGGGAACTAATATTAGAAAATTGAGGTGAATCATATCTTGTAAGTTTAGATTATATTTGATATTGTAAATCTTGTAAACCCTTTAATTAAAAAGATAGGATAATCTCGTCCATCGATGTAACTTGATCTAGACCGTCAATTTTAAGAGAGCTCAACTATAAATAGAAAGCGTCCCCCTCACTTGCAAATCATCCATTGGGATTCCATTCTTTATTTTTTCTTATATTCTTTGAAAGAAAGTAATACAATTTAGAGCATTTACTCAAACACCTCTTGTGCATAGTTTTTTGCGGCTTTATGTTCTTTTGTGCCTTCTTTTGGCTAGAGTTGCTTCTACTATATAAATTGGTGACTTGGAGGAATTCTTTGTGAACCTCAATTGTTTGGTAGTTTGGCTGACTTAGGCATGTTTGAATCAAAAGGATCGCCTAAGGTAACACGGATTGCGAGACTAAAGTTCTAGTCCAGTGACACAAGAATATCGTTATTTATCTTAGTGCCTAATTCAACATAGATGTAAATAAATTTCTTTAATAATTTACAAATGGAGATGTAGGCATCCTGGTTCCACTAAAGGGTTAAACTTTCCATTTTACCTACGAGTCTAATATAAAAGGGTCACTGAAACCCCAACCTACAACATAAAAGCTTTAACTTTCAACTTTTTTGTTTTGGTCTTCGTAAAAAATGATATCTAGATTATGAATTTGAAAAAATCTCTTTAAGGGCATTAATGTTCTATGTAACTCCAAGATAAAATACTCATGAGAAAAGAAAGAAGAGCAAATATGCCAACCCATCGCAAATCACGAACAAGGTTAGAGCCCATAAAAAGACCAGATCAATGAAGATTAGTCGAAAGAAGAATTTCCAGTAACCAAAAGAGAACTTATAAGTTATTAATTATATTATTCTTTTTGTGTCTATTAAAACTTTAATAGTATAAATACAATACAGTTACAAGTATAATACAAGTATAAATATATACCTAGCAAATTATAATGTAGAATTCAGCTAATAGACCGCTCAATGAACGAAGAACCAGACAAAGCGAGATCATTCCAAAAAGAACCGAACATAACCCACACATGAAATATGCACAATTGCAAATGATGGGACTTAAATTTAAGTACTCACAAACTCAAGGCCTCCTCCTTAATCAACAAAACAAGTTCTCATTGGCATCAATTATACTATATTATAGCACATCTACGATGTAATTGGCAAACTTTATGTATAAAATTTATAATAATAAAAAAAAACTAAATGTGGCTTTGATTGAAATGGTAAAGTTGAAATAATGAAGACCATAATGTCTTGGAGTCAAATCTTATAGTTCCTATCTTATGAATGTATTTTGGGTAAACTACAGCGGTCACCCAACTATAGTCAAATTTCTTTTTTGGTCATCCAACTACAAAAAAAAATTAAAATAGTCACCCAACTAATTAAATTTGTTCTTTTTGGTACTTTTCCTTTAAGTGTAATTAAGTCTGTGACAGATTGATGATGTGACAGTTTTAAAATTAGTATAATAACATATTTAGCCCTTATTGATTACATATTTTATCAATTCGATTATGATTATAAAGAAATTAACCCTCAAGATTTACAAATTATCTCAATTTAATCTTGATTATAATAACATTATAATTTTTTTGTTAAACTTTAAAAATCATACAAAATAAATAAGTAAATCAAAAGCTTGAAGAGATTGCAACCCTACCATTCTAACTTTTAGCTTTTAACTCTCAAAACCATTCCAATCATATACAGTTTTCTTGAGAAAATCTAAAATTTCCCGAGTTCTTTGAAAAATGGTTAATATGTACTTTATCCCCTAAACTTATCCGAAAGTACTTAGTTGGTATCTGAATTATTTTTTTAGACATAATTAGTACATGAACTTATATTTAGTCATCCAAGTTAGTACATCTATACCAACACCGTTAGTTTGTGCTGACATGGCATTAATGGCCAATCCGGTGGTGACATGTGGCAGCCTTAGTATGGCATGTTACAGATATAAATTAAAAAATCTTTAAATATATATAAATTAATAAAAAATTTCCAAATCTAGACATATGAATATGAACACTATTTGTTCAGATTCATTCTAGATGTATTTTAGTAGATTCATGTATTTTAATTTTTAATTTTTATAAAATATCATTTTAGGTTATTATTTTAAATATATAAAAGTTATAATTTATAAATTTATAAATTATAAAATATAAAAATATACAATTAAAAATATATAAAAAGCCTATTGTTATGAATATCTTATTAAGTGGATGTCTATCACGATCAAGATAAAGTTTTAATATATTTTAAATTCTAATAGTTATTAGAATTAGATCTTTACTTCTTTTATACTTCTTATACCTATAAATAGAGACCACGATGAAACATTGTAATATCCTTTTGATCAATAAAGTACATTCTCTATTGCTTTCATATTTTCTTTATTCTTTATTCTCTTCATCTCTCTTTATTTTATAACACATTATTAGCACAATGATTCTCTATTTTTTTTCTAAAATCTTTTGAAGTCGTCCCACAACTCAAATTCTTTTTCACCTTAAACTTTCACCCTTACAACTTCATCTTCGGGATGTTGAAAGACTCAATGCTAGTTTGGCAATGCTTTTGAAAAGTGCTTTTGAGAAGTGCTGTGGAAAAGTGCTTTTGAAAAGTTTGGTTTAAAATTTGAGTATTTAGGATTGCTGCCTAAAATTACTTTTAAGAAATAAAATGTCCATTTTAGACATGTTATTATCAAGTAACAAATATTTATTTAAATAATATTTAAATTAATTAATATTATTATATTTTAGTAAACATATAAAAAATTTATTATAACTTGTTAATATTTTAATATATGAAATATAAATTTTAAATATTTTTAAGCAATAAATATTAATTATTTATAAAATTTAATTAGAATATATAAACTATATTTTAAATATTTAAATATAACCATTAAATATTTGTAATTAGTATTTAAAAAATATTTTTTATTTTTAATTAATGATTTTAATACATTTGTAATTAAGCACCAAGAAAAAAAGGAAAGTACTATGTTATTGGAGGGTGAAAAAGTAATTAAGTACTAAAAGTGTTTTTGGGAGAGGAAAAGCTAAAAATTTTAGGTTCTCCTCTTCAGAATTGCTTTTCAAAAACACTTCTGAAAAGTTAAAAATTTCTTCCAAAAGTGCTTTTGGAGCCAGAAGTGTTTTTTTAAGCATTGCGAACAGACCCTCAATCTCAGAATGGATTATAGTTCTTATTCTCGATCTTTGATTTATTGTACAAGCATGGGTAAAGTATAGATTTGGTAAGAAACTTTTATATTTCGACCATATTTTCTTTTTCAATTAAGGTATGACTACTATTAATTTTTATTTGATATACTTCACATTCTAATGATGTTTGATTTTTGTCTTTTTAGGTTAATTTTTTTATGTAAAAGACATAATTATTGATTAGATATGTTAGCTATTAATATGGTATTTTTTTCTATTTATTTGAAGCTTTTTTAATTAAATTATATTATGTATAATAATTTTATGTTTAATTTTTTTGTTATTTATTTTAAAATTTTATTAAAATTATGGTGGAAAGTGTTATTAACCTACCATTGTTGATTAAAAGGAAATTTGATAGGATCTATTTTGCCTTATCAACTTGCTAATATTGAATGATTGTATGAAATCTTTTAAATTGAACTTATAAATATTTTATTAGAGCAACATAAAATTTTATAACATATATATGGTATTGAAATTTGATACAATGTGTATCGAGATAATTTTCAAGCATCGTACATGAAAATTTTAATTATTTATTAAATGATTTTTACTATTACATTGTAAATGTTATTACGAAAACAAAGTTGTTTTACTACTTGTAATAGTGCTCTTGATAATAGTCAAGGTGATGATGATGATGCTAAAGATCTTCGGTATATTTTACTATGTTTTATTTATTATATCATATTTATTATAATTGGAGACTAATCATGACAACATGAATAGATAGATTTTGAGTTGAAATCTCAAGCATGTTTGCTATGGTGATTATGAAATAAAGAATCTATTGGGATGTTTATAAGTCCATCTAGTTGTTGCATTCCCTGGAGTGAATGTAAACATAAAGAAAAATAAAAGATATACTCATGGACCACTAAAAGTGGGAACATTGTGACAGCCCAAAATTGACCCTAGTCGGAACGTAGTTTCGGGACCACAAAACCGAGGCATAAAAATAATCTAAAATTTATTTTGATGCCTATAATATGTGTGTATTCATGTGTGACATTTTGATGTTTTGATTTAGAGCTATAAATGTGAATTTCACTAGAAAGGACCTAGTAGTAAACTTTGAAAGTATGATGGGAAATGTGTGATGACTAATTAAAGCATGCATGCAAAACAATGGACTTGCATGTCAAATTCCCCTTTTATAGGTGGTGGCCGGCCATGACATGATTTATGGGCAAAGAAAACATGTTGAAACATGTTTTGTTAATGGAGCATGAGAGAAATGATTAATAATTAAAATATGGGAAGAGAAACAAAAAAAATGTGTGTGAGTGTAGCATCCCCCATTGCCGTGTAGGTGATAAAGAAAAACAAAAAATTTGTTCATCTTTTCCCTCCTTCCTTTGGCCGAAATTCTTAAGAGGAAGAAGAGATTTTTGCTTCATTTTCTTTGTTTAGAAGAGATCTAGAAGGAGATTTGGCTAAACTTGCATCAAGATTAAGGTATGTATGAGGTTGTGTCATGAGATTCATGCATGTTTTGGTTGCTAACTTGATGTTCATGTTAGCCATGGTTCAAATACTTGTTATGCCATGGAAATGGTATTTGGCCAAGGTTATTATTGTGTTAAAGCCATTGCATGCTAAATGTGAAGCTTGCTAATGATGCATGCAATGATGGATTGACTACTCTTGAAATTTCTTTGTAGCAATCTTGAGTAAGACATTGAGTTTTTTTTTTGTTTAACCATGACCGAAGTTGAAAGGGGCATGATTGTGATGTATTCGGCCATGATGCATTCATGAGCATGGTTTATGCTTCTTGCATGTTAGTTAAAAATTTGTGTTTTGGATGGTTATGGATACCTTGAAATTCGGCCTTACACCTATATGTGTATATATGTTTGCACATGATGTTTTGGTTATGAAGAAAGTGATAAATATGTTTCTTTAAAGGAGAAATTTGTTGAAGAATGGTTGTGAAATTTGCATGTACATTCGGCCTAGTGCATGTATAGTATGAAAAACCTTGAAATTATTGTTGATTTGGTGCAAGTATGACTAAGTATAATCGGCCATATGAGTGCTTGATGCTATGTTATAATTAATGAGCTCAAGTGTGTGAATATAATTGTGTCTGACCTTATAAGGGCTAAGTACCTTGGATTCCCTTTGATATTCAAACGACTAAATCAATTTACTTGTTAACATAAAGTTCGAGAGCTTAGAGGGCCACAATTGGATAAGGGGAAGGAAAAAGTGATCGAATAGCCGTTGAAGCCGTTCGACAACATCCGAGGTAAGTCCTCAAGAAATGACCCTACTCGAATTATGCTAAATGAAATATGGATGTGTAATGATTATTGATTTATGTGTGTATGAGTATTTGAATGATACCCAGGCTAAGTCCCGAAGGCGATTATGCTAGTGATATGTTTGTGTTTGAGCCTTAGTAACGAAAACGAAACATGGATGTGTAATGACTATTGATGTATGTGTGTGCATGAGCAATTAAATGATATCCGGGCTAAGTCCCGAAGACATTTATGCTAGTAGTTAAATCCGGGTTAAGACCCGAAGGCAATTATGCTAGTGACTAAATCCGGGCTAAGACCCGAAGGCATTCGTGCAAGTTGTTAAATCCGGGCTAATACCCGAAGGCATTTGTGCAAGTCGTTCTATCCGGGCTAAGACCCGAAGGCATTCGTGCATGTGGTTATATCCGGTTGTATTCCGAAGAAGCTTGGGCTGAAGGTGGCGTTGGTTGCTGTAATAAATTTAATTAATGCGCTCGAAAAGCCCAAAGGATAAGGTATGTTTATATGTGCATTGGAAAAGTCGATATGTTTGAGTAACATTCGTTCAATCGACTAACGAATTTTCAGCTATTGAATTGGTTGATATCTTGTGAAAGTATACAATGATGAAGTGTGAAGTAAGTATGATTATGTGAATGTGTATTAATGAAATGATTCATTTGGCTATGTGAATGTAATGCTTTAGTTAAAGCTGATTTTATTGCTTGAGACTTACTAAGCATAAAAATGCTTACCCGTTGCTTTGGCTCTGTTTTATAGATTTTGTTAGTTAGCGATCGGATACGGGATCATTGAAGTCGAAGTCATCCACACTATCAAAGCCTCCATTTTGGTATAATTTTGGTTGAACTTTGAAATGGCATGTATAGGACTACCCTTGTTGGTTCAAATGTGTTGTGATGTACATGTGTGCGGCCATGCGAAAATGGCTCGTAGAAGTAAAGTACGAACTTAGACCATTTGTGATTTGTATATATATATATGGTTTCATGATGTGATTATGGATTGGAAATGGGAGTGTTGGTCACATGATCAGCCATTGGAATGGCTAAAATGATCATAGGTGAACCTATGTATGGCAAGACTAGTTGGTTCATGGAGACTACAAAATAGGTAAGACCTACCTTAAAATAGGTGCTGCCAGCTGCAGTGACGGAATGTGAAAATCACAAAAATTGTAGGGATGGTATTAAATAGTGAAAGAATTATGTAAATGAACCTTGATGAGTCTACTTTCATATGGAAGAAACGAAACGGTCATAGGAGTTACGTGTTAAGAGATATTAAAGTTATCGTGAGACAGGGCCAGAACGGTTTCTGGGTCCCCTGTCATGACTTTGAAAATTTACCATAAATTATCCAGAATGAATTAGAATTCATGCCTAATATGTGAAGATTCCTTTTTGAGTCTAGTTTCATTAGAAACAAACGGCATCAGTATTGAAACCCTGTACAGAGAGATATTCAAGTTGTAACGCGCGAAGGTCAGTGTAGTCGACCCCTGTAACATGGGTGACTTTAACTAATAAACTGTACCAATTGGACCGACCAAAAATTCTAGAAATAAATCCATGGATGGATATATGAGTCTAAATTCAGGGAAAATTTACGGAATCAGTTTCCGAGTTGTGAAACTCGAGATATGCTTTTTAAGACGACAGCAACGCAGTTTTCCAGCTTGCCTGGAATGTCAAATTGGTCGGTGCCATAAGTGGTTTTGGCTTGTTAACCTCGTGTCCGACAACCGCAGCGGTCTCGGGTTCGGGTGTTACAATTTATTGGTATCGAGCTACGGTTTAGTCGATTCTAGGACTACCGTGATATGTTTGGGGTCTAGCTATACATGCCATTAAATGATGAATCGATAGTGTGGTGATTTTACGGTTTGACTTTGTGTTTGTTTATAGCAATGGATCCGATCCCAACCGAGCAATAGCTGATGATGTGGAGAGTGTGGCGCCTGCTCCCGCGCAAGGGACAGCGCCGGCGGACTCTCAACCTATGGCCAGCAATCCGAATGATGAGGCTAGGCAAGCCTTTTATAGTGTGATGAATGATTGGTTTAACCAATACATTCGAACTAACACGGCTGTTCCACAACCTCCATTCCCGACAAATGCAACCCCCGCACCTACAATACCTCCGGTAACTGACCAAATAAGGTCAAGTAAGCCCCCAGTCGACAGGATTCGAAAACATGGGGCCACTGAATTTAAAGCTACGGATGATGACGATGCCGAGCAAGCTGAATTTTGGTTGGACAACACTATCCGGGTGCTCGATGAGCTATCTTGTACACCCGATGAGTGCTTAAAGTGTACCATCTCCTTGCTACACGATTCCGCCTACTATTGGTGGAGTACTCTGACTTCTGTGGTGCCTAGAGAGCAAGTGACTTGGGAGTTCTTTCAAACCGAGTTCCGAAAGAAGTATATCAGTCAGAGATTCATCGACCAAAAGCGAAGGGAATTTCTTGACCTTAAGCAAGGCTCTATGTCAGTTACCGACTACGAACGAAAATTTGTGAGGCTTAGCCGGTACGCTCGAGAATGCATTTCGTCCGAATCTATTATGTGTAAACGCTTCGAGGATGGGCTGAATAATGATATAAGGATGTTCGTTGGCATTCTCGAAATACGAGAGTTCGTAGTACTTGTTGAGCGAGCTTGTAAAGCCGAAGAGCTTAGAAAGGAAAAACAAAAAGTTGATGTGGGAACTGGAGAATTTCGAAAAAGGTCCTCGAGAAAGTCTCTTCAACAGGCATCGAAGAGATTTCAAGATGATGTGAGCCGGTCTAGAGGCGCTTCGGGCTTTTCTAGACGAGATCGCGGTCGACCCCCTGTGACCACACGAGTCACTTCGATGCCAGTGGTGGAAATGATCGCCGAAAGAGAGCGGAATGTCTGCATTTTGGTAAATAGCATTCGGGGAGCTGTAGGTTCCGTGATCGCTCCTGCTATAAGTGTGGATCGGCCGACCACTTTGTCAAGGACCGCCCGAGGTTGTTTGAACAAAATGTAAGTCAAGGTGGAAACCGGTGCTACCCTTTGCTCGAGGTAGGCCATCCGAAATGCGGGCAATGCTAGTGGCGGTCGAGAGAGGTCGAGAGATGCTACAACAAGACCCGAGGCTCGTACTCTGCTAGGACTTATGCCATACGCGCACGCGAGGATCTTTGCCTCACCGGATGTTATTACAGTACTTTCACTCTTTTCGATACTAATGTGATTGCTTTGATTGACCACGGTTCTACTCATTCTTATATATGTGAAACCTTAGCATCCAAGAAGACTTTGCCTATTGAGTCTATTGAGTTTGTAATTGGTGTCAAACCCTTGGGTCATTACGTGCTTGTCAACAAAGTGTGCAAGAAAAGTTCCCTAGTATTCGAGGTTCTTGTTTTCCGGCGGACTTGATGCTTTTGCCGTTCGATGAATTGACGTTATTCTTGGTTTGGATTGGTTGACCATGCACGATGCGGTTGTAAATTGCAAAAGCAAGACCATCGATTTGAGGTGCACGAATAACGAGATAATTCGGGTTGAGTCTACGGACTTAAAGGGTTGCCACTATAATATCGCAATGTTGGCCCGAAATATGTAAGAAAGGGTGCAAGCGTACCTTGCATATGTACTCGATGACAAGGAGTCGAAAAGAAACCCGAATCTGTGCGGTGGTTTGTGAATACCGGATGTTTTCCACGAAGAATTGCGGGTTTACCACTGTTCGGAAATAGAATTTGGCATCGAATTGGTACCGGTACCACTCCAATTCGATAGCTCCGTATCGTATGGCACCAACGGAATTAAAGGAGTTGAAAGCTCGGTTGCAAGAATTGGTGGATAGAGGTTTTGCTCGCCCAAGTTTTTCGCCTTAGGGTGCGCCAAGATATTGTTTGTGAAAAGAAGGATGGAACCATGAGGTGTGCATCGACTATCATCGACTTAATAAAGCGACGATAAAGAACAAATATCCGTTACCACGTATCGATGACTTGTTCGATCAAGCGAAGAACCTCGGTGTTCTCGAAAATAGATTTGAGATCGGGCTATTATCAATTGCGAATTCGAGATTCGGACGTACCCAAGGCGCCTTGAGCGAGATATGGTCACTATGAGTTCCTAGTGATGCCGTTTGGGCTTACTAATGCCCTGCGGTATTTATGGATTTAATGAATCGGATCTTGGACCATATTTGGATCGGTTCGTAGTCGTGTTCATTGATGACATCTTGGTCTATTCAAGAAATGAGACCGAACATCTTTGAACACACGAGGTTAGTCTTTGTAAATTTTACGGGATAAGCAATTATATGCTAAGTTCACAAGTGTGAGTTCGGTTAAGAGAGGTTAGCTTCTTGGGGCATGTGATATCTCGCATCGGTATTCGAGTCGACCAGAACAAAATTTCAGCCATACTTAATTGGAAGCCTCAGAAATATTACCGAGGTTCGAGCTTTTGGGGCTTTAGGTTATTACCGACGATTTGTAAAGGTTTCTCAACGATAGCCACGCTAATAATGAAGCTACTCCAAAAGGATGTTAAGTTGAATGGACGGAAAAATGTCGAAAAGTTTCGATCAATGAAAACTTATTTGACTAAAGCCCCAATTCTAGTGCAACCCGAATCGGCAAAGAGTTTGTCATTTATAGTGGCGCCTCCCTACTTGGGTTAGGTTGTGTATTGATGCAAGAAGGTCGAGTTGTGGCCTATCGTCGAGGCAATTAAAGCCACATGAGAAAAATTATCCGACCCATGATCTCGAATTGGTCGCTATCGTATTCGCCTTAAAGATTTGGCGACATTACTTATTTGGTGAGAAGTGCCATGTGTATTCGGATCACAAAAGTCTCAAATATTTGATGACTCAAAGAGACTTAAATCTGCGACAAAGACGTTGGCTCGAGGTGTTAAAGGATTATGAGTGGTCATTGACTATCACCGGGAAAGGCGAATGTGGTTGCGGATGCCTTGAGTCGTAAATCATTATTCGCTTCGAGCAATGAATGTGCACTTGTCCGTTCGATCCGACAACTGTTAGTAGCTGAATTGAAAGCCAAACCATTATTGATACATCAAATTTGTGAAGCTCGGAAGGTCGACGATGAGTTGGTTGCAAAACGAATTTGAGTGTGTTCAACAGGAATCGGAGTTTCGGATCAATGATGACGATTGTTTTAGGTTCAGAGTCGTCGTGTGTTCCAAAGAATTGAACTTATTTCGATATCTTGAGCGAAGCCCATTGTAGCCGAATGGCGATCCACCAGGAGTACGAAGATGTACAACGATTTGAAAGCGTCGATTTTGGTGGCATGGTATGAAACGAGACATCTCCGACTTTGTTTGAGGTGTTTAATATGTCAACAAGTGAAAGCGGAACATCAAGTGCCTTGAGGATTACTTCACCGATCACGATACCCGAGTGGAAATGGGATCGAGTCACAATGGACTTCGTGATCCGGACCGCCATTGTCGGTGAGTAAGAAGGATGCGATTTGGGTCGTTGTAGATAGATTGACTAAGTCGGCTCGCTTTGTCCTGTGCGCACGGACTTTTCAATGGACAAACTAGCCGAATGACGTTCTCAGTTGTGAGATTACACGGGTGCCTATTTCCATCGTGTCGGATAGAGATCCGAGATTTACCTCGCGATTTTGGAAAAAGTTGCAAGAAGCTTTGGGTACCAAGTTGCATTTCAAGACCGCCTTTCACCCCCAAACCGATGGTCAATCCGGCGGATAATTCGGATACTTGAGGATATGTTGAGATGTTGCATCCTCGAGTACAGTGGTTCATGGGAATGGTATTTGCCTTTGATTGAATTCGCCACAACAACGACTTTCAATCAAGTATTAAGATGGCACCCTACGAGGCTTTATGCGGTCGTAAATGCCGTACACCATTGTTTTGGTGAGCTCGGTGAAAGCAAAATTTTCGGGTGGATTTGATTAGAGATCTTTGAGCAGAAAGTGAAAGTAATCCGTGAAAGTCGAAGATAGCCTCCGATCGTCGAAGTAAATGCAGCGGATCTGAGCGTAAAGACATCGAGCATCGGTGGGAGATAAAGTGTTTCTCAAGGTTTCACCTTGGAAAAAGATACTCAGATTCGGTAGTAAGGGCAAGTTGAGCCCGAGGTTCATTGGGCCATATAAGATATCCGAGCGAGTCGGTCCAGTGGCATATCATCTGATTTTGCCCCTTGAACTCGAAAACATTCACGATGTCTTTCATGTTTCGATGCTTCGACGCTATAGATCTGATCCATCGCACGTGATTAGTCCATCGGAGGTTGAAATTCAAGCCAATATGAGTTATGAGGAAGAACCGATTCGTATCCTATCACGTGAAGTGAAAGAGTTGCGAAACAAGCGGGTTCCGCTAGTGAAAGTGTTATGGCTCAAACACGGGATGTAAGAAGCTACTTGGGAAACCGAGAACTCTATGAAAGAGCGATACCCAACCCTATTTACCGGTAAGATTTTCGGGATGAAAATTTCTTAAGTGGGGAGAGTTGTGTGACCCAAAATTGACCCTAGTCGGAGCGTGGTTTGGGACCACAAAACCGAGGCATAAAAATAATCTAAAATTTATTTTGATGCCTATAATATGTGTGTATTCATGTGTGACATTTTTGATGTTTTGATTTAGAGCTATAAATGTGAATTTCACTAGAAAGGACCTAGTAGTAAACTTTGAAAGTATGATGGGAAATGTGTGATGACTAATTAAAGCATGCATGCAAAACAATGGACTTGCATGTCAAATTCCCCCTTTTATAGGTGGTGGCGGCCATGACATGGTTTATGGGCAAAGAAAACATGTTGAAACATGTTTTGTTAATGGAGCATGAGAGAAATGATTAATAATTAAAATGTGGGAAGAGAAACAAAAAAAAATGTGTGTGAGTGTAGCATCCCCCATTCTTAGTGTAGGTGATAAAGAAAAACAAAAAATTTGTTCATCTTTTCCCTCCTTCCTTTGGCCGAAATTCTTAAGAGGAAGAAGAGATTTTTGCTTCATTTTCTTTGTTTAGAAGAGATCTAGAAGGAGATTTGGCTAAACTTGCATCAAGATTAAGGTATGTATGAGGTTGTGTCATGAGATTCATGCATGTTTTGGTTGCTAACTTGATGTTCATGTTAGCCATGGTTCAAATCCTTGTTATGCCATGGAAATGGTATTTGGCCAAGGTTATTATTGTGTTAAAGCCATTGCATGCTAAATGTGAAGCTTGCTAATGATGCATGCAATGATGGATTGACTACTCTTGAAATTTCTTTGTAGCAATCTTGAGTAAGACATTGATTTTTTTTGTTTTGTTTAACCATGACCGAAGTTGAAAGGGCATGATTGTGATGTATTCGGCCATGATGCATTCATGAGCATCGTTTATGCTTCTTGCATGTTAGTTAAAATTTGTGTTTTGGATGGTTATGGATACCTTGAAATTGACCTTACACCTATATGTGTATATATGTTTGCACATGATGTTTTGGTTATGAAGAAAGTGATAAATATGTTTCTTTAAAGGAGAAATTTGTTGAAGAATGGTTGTGAAATTTGCATGTACATTCAGCCTAGTGCATGTATAGTATGAAAAACCTTGAAATTATTGTTGATTTGGTGCAAGTATGACTAAGTATAATCGGCCATATGAGTGCTTGATGCTATGTTATAATTAATGAGCTCAAGTGTGTGAATATAATTGTGTGCTGACCTTATAAGGGCTAAGTACCTTGGATTCCCCTTTGATATTCAAACGACTAAATCAATTTACTTGTTAACATAAAGTTCGAGAGCTTAGAGGGCCACAATTGGATAAGGGGAAGGAAAAAGTGATCGAATAGCCGTTGAAGCCGTTCGACAACATCCAAGGTAAGTCCCCAAGAAATGACCCTACTCGAATTATGCGAAATGAAATATGGATGTGTAATGATTATTGATTTATGTGTGTATGAGTATTTGAATGATACCCGGGCTAAGTCCCGAAGGCGATTATGCTAGTGATATGTTTGTGTTTGAGCCTTAGTAACGAAAACGAAACATGGATGTGTAATGACTATTGATGTATGTGTGTGCATGAGCAATTAAATGATATCCGGGCTAAGTCCCGAAGACATTTATGCTAGTAGTTAAATCCGGGTTAAGACCCGAAGGCAATTATGCTAGTGACTAAATCCGGGCTAAGACCCGAAGGCATTCGTGCAAGTTGTTAAATCCGGGCTAATACCCGAAGGCATTTGTGCAAGTCGTTCTATCCGGGCTAAGACCCGAAGGCATTCGTGCATGTGGTTATATCCGGTTGTATTCCGAAGAAGCTTGGGCTGAAGGTGAGCGTTGGTTGCTGTAATAAATTTAATTAGTACGCTCGAAAAGCCCAAAGGATAAGGTATGTTTATATGTGCATTGGAAAAGTCGATATGTTTGAGTAACATTCGTTCAATCGACTAACGAATTTTCAGCTATTGTATTGGTTGATATCTTGTGAAAGTATACAATGATGAAGTGTGAAGTAAGTATGATTATGTGAATGTGTATTAATGAAATGATTCATTTGGCTATGTGAATGTAATGCTTTAGTTAAAGCTGATTTTATTGCTTGAGACTTACTAAGCATAAAAATGCTTACCCGTTGCTTTGGCTCTCTGTTTTATAGATTTTGTTAGTTAGCGATCGGATACGGGATCATTGAAGTCGAAGTCATCCACACTATCAAAGCCTCCATTTTGGTATAATTTTGGTTGAACTTTGAAATGGCATGTATAGGACTACCCTTGTTGGTTCAAATGTGTTGTGATGTACATGTGTACAGCCATGCGAAAATGGCTCGTAGAAGTAAAGTACGAACTTAGACCATTTGTGATTTGTATATATATATATGGTTTCATGATGTGATTATGGATTGGAAATGGGAGTGTTGGTCACATGATCAGCCATTGGAATGGCTAAAATGATCATAGGTGAACCTATGTATGGCAAGACTAGTTGGTTCATGGAGACTACAAAATAGGTAAGACCTACCTTAAAACAGGTGCTGCCAGCTGCAGTGACGGGAATGTGAAAAATCACCAAAATTGTAGGGATGGTATTAAATAGTGAAAGAATTATGTAAATGAACCTTGATGAGTCTACTTTCATATGGAAGAAACGAAACGGTCATAGGAGTTACGTGTTAAGAGATATTAAAGTTATCGTGAGACAGGGCCAGAACGGTTTCTGGGTCCCCTGTCGCGATTTTGAAAATTTACCATAAATTATCCAGAATGAATTAGAAGTCATTCCTAATATGTTCAGATTCCTTTTTGAGTCTAGTTTCATTAGAAACAAACGACATCAGTATTGAAACCCTGTACAGAGAGATATTCAAGTTGTAACGCGCGAAGGTCAGTGTAGTCGACCCCTGTAACATGGGTGACTTTAACTAATAAACTGTACCAATTGGCCCGACCAAAAATTCTAGAAATAAATCCATTGATGGATATATGAGTCTAAATTCAGGGAAAATTTACGGAATCAGTTTCCAAGTTGTGAAACTCGAGATATGCTTTTTAAGGAGACAGCAACGCAGTTTTCCAGCTTGCCTGGAATGTCAAATTGGTCGGTGCCATAAGTGGTTTTGGCTTGTTAACCCCTCGTGTCCGACACCGGCAACGGTCTCGGGTTCGGGGTGTTACAAACATAGTAATAAATATGAGAAAAATGAGAGTTCTCAAGATAACTTTTTAAAGGGTAAAGATAACTTATGTTATCAATATGATATGAAAGATTATTGGTCACATATGTGGTGTATGCCCAAATATTGTCTCTGTTAATATTCTTTAAAGAAGGATATGTGAATGTAGTAACGAATTTTATCATTACAGATAGAAAATATTTATCTTATTTGGTACTGAAATAAATAAATATATTTTAATATTTGATAGTAAAAATTAGTTTAAAGCTCTAAAAGAGCTAATATATCAATATCTAAAAAGCACAAAGTTTGTGTTGATTAATAAATTAGTTTTAAAAGATATTCATAATGGATCTCATATTGAGATTGTGAATGAGGAAAATATCATATTTCATATGAATCAAAAGAGGATTGGGTTATTTATATTTTGAATCGAATTTGGGACCTCTCGCACTCTAAGCGAGAATCATACCACTAGACCAAATGCCTTATATTTGAAGATTTTGACATATTCCCTGAAGCAAATATTACATATAATTCTTTGAAAACTATATTTATTTATTGACTTAGTGGCATTATAGACTTCACATTGATTTAGACTTTTCCAATAGTAAATGTCACAATAGTATTTATATGTTGATACAAAATAAAAAGAATGACAATAAAATTATCAATTTTGTTACAATTTAGTACAATTGAAACACATGTTAAAGTAAACCAGAAGTTTACTAATACAAATGTATTTATTACTTGGCGTGACCAATTAGACCATCCTGGATCATATATGATGCAAAAATTAATTGAGAATTCATATGGACATTCATTAAAGAACCAGAAGATTCTTTAATTTAAAGAATTCTTATTTGTTGCTTGTTTTCAATGAAAACTTCTTAGAAACTCACTAGCTAAAGTTGAGATTTAATGTCTTACATTTCTGAAATGAATATAGGCCCATTCATCCACCATGTGGATGGTTTTGATATTATATGATTTTGGTAGATGCATTTACAAAATAATCACATGCGTTATCAACTCGCAACCTGTCGTTTGTGAGATTGTTTGTTTAAATGATTAATTTCAGATTATACAATTAAAACAATTCATCTTGCTAATGTTGTTGAGTTTATTTCCCAAGTTTTCAATGATTATTACATGTCAATTGGGATAAAAATTGAACATCTTGTAGCTCATGGTCACACACAAAATGATTTAGTTGAATTGTTTATCAAATGCCTCTAACTAATAGCTAAATCATTACTTATGAGAATAAAACTTTCCATTTCAGTATGAGATTTGATTTATTTACATGTTGTACGCATCAAGCCAATAAATTATAAATATTTTCCATTACAATTGATTTTTGGTCAAGAGCCAAATATTTCCCATCTTACAATTTTTGGATGTGCGGTATATATTCCAACTACTCCACCACAACACACAAAGATAAGTCATAATAAAAGATTGGGAATGTATATTTATATGAGTCTCCTTATAATATTTTTGAGTTATTAATTCGAGATTTAATCATGACATGAGCTGCCAATTTTCCCAACATTAGGGGGAGAGGATAAAAAGCTAGATTAATAAAGTACTTGAAATGAATTATCAATGTCTAAGATCCTTGTACAAAATAATGTGAACTAAAAGTTCAACAGATGATTCATTTTACAAATCAACTACCAGATTCATTAAATCTCACATACCAGCTGAAAATGCTCCAATACGAATTGATGTCCTAATAGGGAAAATTGTTAATGCAAAAGAAAGTAATCCATGCCTGAAGCGTGGAAGATCGATCGGTTCCAAAGATAAAAATCCTCATAAAAGTAAAGGAGCAAACATTCAATATGGTCATATAGTGGAGGCAGGGGTTCCTAAAGAGACCCATGACATAACTAATTATAAAACTCAAGAAGAGATTCAGGTACCTAAAAGTGAAAATGAAAATGATGAAAATAAAGAGATCTTAATAAGTTATGTTAATACGAGAAAAACATGGAACCGAAAAAAATGTAGTTGTCGAGAACAATTTTGCTTATAATATTGCTATTTAAATAATAAAATAAAATGAGGATCCTGAGCCTAAATCTATTGAGGAATGTAAAAATAGAAAAGATTGGCCAAAATAGAAAGATGCAATTCAAGCAAAATTGTATTCACTTTCTAAACGTGAAGTTTTTGGATCTGTAGTCCAAACACCCAAAGGTGTAAAACCGATAGGATATATATCGGTATTTGTGTGAAAACAAAATGAAATTGATAAAGTCGTAAGATATAAAGCTCGACTTGTAGCAAAAGAATTTTCACAAAGGCCCGGCATTGATTATGAAGAGACATATTCTCCTATGGTGGATGCAATCACGTTTAGGTATCTTATTAGTCTGGCAGTACGTGAAAAACTTGACATGCATCTAATGGATGTTGTTACATCCTATTTATATGGTACACTTGATAATGAAATTTATATGAAAATCTCTGAAGGATTTAAAATCCCAAAAAGATATAGAGTTTCTTGAGAAAATTGTTTGATCAGATTAAAGAAAAGTTTATATGGATTAAAACAATCTGGACGTATGTGGTACAATCGTCTTAGTGAATACTTGTTAAAAAAAAGGTTACAAAAACAATCCAATTTGGCCATGTGTCTTTATAAAAAGTTTTGGATCATATTTTGTGATAATTGTTGTTTATGTTGATGATCTAAATATTATTTGAACTCCTGAAGAGCTTCAAAATATAGTAAATTGTTTAAAGAAAGAATTTGAGATGAAAGATCTTGGAAAAACAAAGTTTTTCTTGGATTACAAATCGAACATTTAAAAGATGAAATTCATGTTCATTAATCAACTTATATGGAAAAGATATTAAAGAAGTTTTACATAGATAAAGCATACCCATTAAGTGCTCCAATTGTTGTACAATCATTAAATGTGAATAAAGATCAATTTCGTCCTTGCGAGGATGGTGAAGAGTTTCTTGGTCCTAAAGTACCATATTTAAGTGCCATAGAGGCATATGTATCTTGCAAACAACACAAGAACTGATATAACTTTCTATGTAAACTTGTTAGAAAGATTTAGTTCTTCTCCAACACGTAGACATTGGAATGGAATTAAACATGTATTTAGATATCTTAGAGGAACTATTAATATGGGGTTATTTTATTCAAATGATTCAAAATCCACATTAGTTTGCTATGCTGATGCTGGATACTTATCGGATCCACATAAAGGTCGATCTCAAACAAGATATTTATTTACTTATTTACATGTGGGGGTATTGTCATATCATGGCATTCAACAAAGCAAACATTAGCTGCTGCTTCTTCAAATCCTGTAGAAATAATTGCAATACATGAGGCAAGCTGAGAGTATGTTTGGCTATGGTTATTGACCCGACATATCCAGAAGATATGTAATTTGCCTTTACAAGAAAAGATGTCAACTATCTTATATGAAGATAATGCAACATGTATAGCTCAATTGAAGGGTGGTTATATCAAAGGTGACAGAACGAAATATATTTCACCAAAATTATTCTTCACTCATGATCTTGAGAAAAGAGGTGATATAAATGTTCAAAAAATTCGTTCTAGTAAGAATTTAGCAGATCTTTTTACTAAGGCATTGCCAACTTCAACATTTGAAAGACTACTACATAAGATTGGAATGTGTCGACTCAAAGATGTAATGTAATGTTGCCATCAGGGGGAGTTTAAAAATAAGTTGTACTCTTTTCCTTTAACCAAGGTTTTGTCCCATTAGTTTTTCCTGGTAAAAGTTTTTAACAAGGTAGCTTGTAATAGAAGATTGTATACTCTTTTTCCTTCATTAGGTTTTTTATCCTATAGGGTTTTTCCTAATAAGGTTTTAACGAGGCACATTATCTACAAATGGACATTCAAGGGGGAGTGCTATGAATATCTTATTAAGTAGATGTCTATCATGATCAAGACAAAGTTTTAATGTACTTTAAATTCTAATAGTTATTAGAATTAGATCTCTAATTATTTTATACTTCTTATGCCTATAAATAGAGACTCTAATGAAGCATTGTAATATCCCTTCTGATCAATAAAGTACATTCTCTATTTGTGACACCCTGGAAATTTCTACAGTAAGATGTTATCCTTAATATAGTAAAATAAGAAAATAAAGTAACAAGAAGAGGAAAATTGAGTTATGTCACTGGGAAGTATATTATGACATATTGATTCAAGAAAGGACTAAATTGTAAAAGTGAAAAAGTTTTGTGGCCTAAGAGTAAATACTCAAAATTTGAGGGATTAAAGTGTAACTATGAAAAATTTGAAGGATTAATAGTGCAAATATTTTAAGGACAGAATGATCTAGAAACCAAGGAAATTTGATGAATTAGGACCAAATTGAATAGGTGAAGAATTATGAGGGACTAAATTGTAATTTTACCAAATTAAGTGATGACTCAAGAATGAAATTTTAAAAGATCACTAAGGGCAAAATGGTCAATTGGAAGAGAGAGAAATCTATAAAGTAATGATGATGTTGGTGATATTTTATAATTATTTAATTAGATAATTATTATTTATTTAATATTTTAATAAGATATTTTATTATTTATTATTTTATTTAGTCTATATATATATATATATATATATATATGTGTGTGTGTGTGTGTGTGTGTGTGTGTGTGGAAAAAAACACACACACACACACCATCCATCATTGTCTATGTATCCCACGTTAGAAAGAAGAGAAGAGAAGAAAGAAACTTTTCATTCTTTACAATTTATTCCTTTCACCAAAAATTCACCATTTTCACCTAGAAATCAAAAGAACTTCCATGGTTACCAAGAGAGAGAAATAATAAGGAGACTATGGGAAGCTAGAATATCAAGTTAGATTCAAGAAATAGAAGCTGGAGGAGAGAGAAAATCAAGTTAAAGATTGGAAACAATAAGACAAGGTAAGAACATCAAGATTTCCATGTATTTTTAAGTTTGATATTATTGAAAAAGCATGGAAATGAAGCTAAAGTACTTTTCTTATATATGGTTCTATGTTTTGATAAATTAGTGAAGAGAAATAAGAGAAAGTGGTGGGAAATATTGTAGATAAAGGAAATAAGGGTGTTATAAACTTGATAATTAACATTTTGCACTAAAACAGTTTTGGGCAATAGTAGTAGCCTAAGTTTCAAAAATCACCAAAAATTGTAGAAATATAATTAGAGAATGAATAAAATATTAAATTAAATCTTATTAAGTCTAGTTTTTATAGAATAAACCGTGTAAGCAATGGAAATGTGAATCATGAGATATAATAAATTTTGTGAGACAAGGTCAGAATGATTTTGGGTTCCCCTGTTCTAATTTTGGAAAATTATAAAAAATTGGAGAAAAATAATTAGGTTCTTAAAGTTATATTTTTAAGATCCTAAGTGAGTCTGTTTTTCAATAGAAACAAACGAGAATATCATCTGAATCCTGTACAATGAGATAATTAATTTTTAGTAAAGAAGGGTCAGAACTGTCAGACAGCAGAATAAGGGTGACTTTAAAGAATAAACTGTACTTATTGGCTACACCAAAAATTTTGAAAAATTTATGGTAAGAATATACGTAAGTCTAGTTTCATGGAAAAGTAGCGGATCTTAATTTCGAGTTCTCTAGCTCAAGATATAAATAATTTAGTGACTATGACGCAAATGGACAACTTTGAATATACATATAAGTAAATAGTGAAATTATTGATAATGTTACTTGTAGCATGGTATATAAATTAAGGAGGTGGGATGGAGAGGAGGAGGAGGAAAATATGTATGAATATTCAGCTAGCATGACTAATTTGCATGTTTTAGGCTCAGGGACTAAATTGAATAAAAGTAAAACTTTATGGGAAATTTTGTAAAAATATTAGAAATGAAAAATTTGCATGAAATGGATTATTTTATTATTTGAAATTGCAAAATTGAATGAAATTATAGTTCAAGATCGGGGAAAAACATGTTTTAAGGATTAAATTGAAAAGTGTTGAAATTATGGAAAATTCTGATATTTTATAGAATTCATGGGTTGTTATCAATTTGTATGAGAATAATGGCTGGAAATAAGATTTAAATTGCAAGAATTTTATTTTTTTGAGCCTAATGATGAAATCGTCATTAATTAAAAGTTTAGGGGTAAAATGGTAATTTTATTTAGAGCATTAATTGAATGTATTAGAACATGAAATAAATGAAAACAACGATCAAATTTATTTATAGAGATCCGGATGACTCGAATACGAGACTTGAACATGGAAAAGAAAAGATATCGGATTAATGAAATTATAAACATGAACAAGCAACGAGGTAAGTTAGTGTAACTTGAATTGTATTTTTAAATGCATGAAATATCGATTTAATGAATTATCTGATTTATGTTTATGAAGAAATGGCAAGAGAATGATATTTATCATGACATGTAAATATGTGATTATCTTTGATACGTTGATATAAGGAAATTAACTATATTGAGACGAGTAATAAATTCAAGTAAAACATGTCGAGAAAAAAAAGTACGTTTAAGGGACAATATGTTTGATTTTAATTGGTTCCAAATATGAACGTTAGATGAAATAAAATATCTGATAAATAAATCGGTAACTCCGGTAATGCTCCGTAACTGTATTCTGGTGACGGATTCTGGTTAAGGGCGTTACATTATTACTTTCATATTTTCTTTGTTCTTTATTCTCTCCATCTCTTTTTTTTTTATAACACCTATAATATTTTGAAAAATATATAAAACTTTGTAATACATTAATTTAAAATTTTAAAAATTATATAAAAATATCTAAGGAAAATTATTTGGTACACTATCAGCAGGATCAAGGGTTTGACAAGTGTCCTACAGGGTATAGTAAAATATTAAAACATAAATATTTAAAAAAAATAGAGACGTATTAATTTTTAAGGTTGTTTGTGGGATAAAAAAAAGTACACGCCAATGTATCAAATACTTACTCAATATATAAAAATATATAAAAGAACTAAAATGCACATCTACAATGAAACTAGGGTCATTCTTGATGTAAAAACATTTTATATGTTTTTATTAATTTATGTATTTTAAAATTATTTAAAATTTTATATTTTTAATTTAAAAATAATAATATAAATAAACTAATATTTTATAAAAATAAAAATATATATAAAGTTATTAAAATATATTTAGAATGAACTTGAACAAATTGGTGTACAAATTAAAAGAATATATACATTTTTATTAATTTATATATTTTAAAGATTTTAAATTTTAAATTTTTATCCACCACGTGGTATTTCGAGAGGTTGCTATATCGCTACCATTGGATTGACAATCAGTACCATGTCAATATAAACTAACATTGTTAATACTTTTGGATGCCAAATAAGTTGAAATAATAATTAAGTACTTTTGGATAAAATTAATAGAAAAACTACATATTAACCTTTTGAATAAAAACCCTAGATAAATATGGTTGTTCCTTAACTAGAAATAAGACCTCTTGAAAACATGAGTCTCAAGCTCAGCAGGGTGGGCTTCAGAGCTGCCCTCTCAACAGCCTCTTTGATCTCGTTTTCGAAAGCGATACTGTCGCCTCATGCACAAAGCCTTACGCCTCATAATAAACTTCTTCAACATCTCTCCGTAGTGCCAATTTTTTTCACTTTTAACTAATTGGGGTTTTTTTTTTTTTGGTTTAATTTGATGAATTATATGTATTGGTGAATGATTTGAAGGTATTATATGGAGGTACATTGTCAGAGAAGATGCTCGGTAAGGGACTTGGCTGCCTTTGGATGAGCTTTTTTCACCAGTGAAGTACAGTTGGGGTACTCAACCTCACTAGTCTGCTGCTTGGTTCACCAGTCCGGTCAGATGAAAAGAAATTCAATCTCACCGCAGCAAATGAAGCGGGATCAAGCAAAGAGCGACAATTAAAGGCAATCGAAAATACCCATACTTCTATTTATATCATTTTACCATTTTATCCTTTAAATTTTGGCCTAAGTTCTTCCCCAATCTTATTTGTTTTCAGATTTGGGAAGAAAACAACCAAATTCATTGACAGATAACTGCGAAAGCTCTTCAACTCCTCCGACAATCGACAAGCCTATGAAGCGCAAAGTCTTTCAATTTCTTCTTGATGCTCTCTGTAAGTAATTTCTTTTCATTCCCATATTCTCTGTTTCTTCTCGAGACCATACATTACCATGCATTTTTGTAGTTATTAGATGATATTCAATTATGTTTTTCTAATTTGTGGCAATATTAGATATTTTCCTGGTTAGTCACGGGATTGATGCTAACCCTTCATTACTATTATGTGTGCGATGAAAGCGATGAAATTTACAAAATTTGTGTAGTAGGCACTCCAACGAAGATTCATTGCCGATTAGTCTCTCGTTATTTGGATCCTTGCGAAGGCCAAGCTGCTGCCGAGGCCCTTCAACATCCTTTCTTTCGGTAGTTTTTTTTGTGTTAATAATGTTTCTATTTGTTCGTTTATGAGGTCAAATGATATTTATGTTGTAGCAAGTGCTTTACCATTAGGCTTCCTTATGATGTGCAGAGTTGCCTTTATGTTCCACCCTCTGTACGTCCTAGAGCACCTGTTTCTAGAACTCTTCCACCTGGTTTGTTCTAATATACAGCCATTTTTGTCCTTTATTCTGGAGGGGTTTTGTTATTTGGTTATTATATGGCTAATCTCTAATTTGCATGCTTGTAGTTGGGGTGAGACAAAAATTGGAGCAGCAATTAGCTAGGAGGTTTTCTGGGGTTCTACTGAATGCAGGGCTCACTGGCAATCTTTCTCTGAAGTCAAATGCATCTATGGGCACAATCACATGTGATAGATTGTAGAATATGTACTAATGTTTAAATAGTTTACTAATGATATTTGTTATGGGGAGCTTGATCTAGTTTTTACCCTTGTCTATTGTGCTGTTTATTTCCTAGATGATCATACATAGTGGATTTCTAATTATCATTAATTATTGCAGGTGTGCAACACAAGCTGGAGATGGTTAATCGGGTAATTTTATCTATCATGGAATGTTTCTTAGTGGTTCTTCTTCTCTAGTAGTATTTTCTGTACAGTGTGTCTAAAACTGATCTTGTTTTGTTTTCCTTCTCTTAAACGTATGAATAAAAGTGATCATAAATCCTTGAAGAACATTGTGAAACAACCAAGGTATCGACTACCTGGAAGAAAAAGTCCAAGTAAATCTTTGCTATATGAAGTTTGATTTAAAAAAAAATCTAGATTCAACCATGCCATGACTATTTGTATCTGAATATTACCAGTCTATGGAGAATATGAAATATGGAACCTACATATATACTTGTGTATATATTAGTGCTTTTTTTATAGGTTCCAGCTCAATAATGTCTTTTGATCTGAGTTTGATCTGAGTTCGAAAAACTCTTTACTGCTTTTTTATAGGTTTCAGCTCAATAATGTCTTTTAATCTGAGTTTGATCTGAGTTTGGAAAACTCTTTAGTGTTTTTTATAGGTTTCAGCTTAATAATTTCTTTTGATCTGAGTTCTATTATAGACATTACTAATTCATGATCCTATCTTGCTTTGATTTAGCATAATTTACTTTATTTCTGATTTCTTTTAAATTATTTGAGCAAATTTTCATTTCATTTTTGTTTTGAAGTAAGCTATTCCTTGTATGAACAAATTTGACTGAACTAGAAAATTTTGGTATATCTCCACTGAGATTATTATTAAGCATGCTAGGTTGTTTGCATTCCTGTTGTTTTCATACCTTTAGGTATATCACTACCTTGTAGGTATATCATTAATACCATGCTCGGAATAATTCAACGGCACTTAGCCCGCTAGATTTAACTCGAATTCATTTCAACAACAACTAGCCTGCTAGGCTCTTAGCTGAATATCACACTTAGTAATTTCATTCACTTTATAGCATTGACTAATATCCAATTTCATTATGCATTCGGTCATTACATGATACAATATATTTAAGTTACCATTCACTTATATTAATTCATAGCACATTCGGCTATCACACTTAGCCATTACTAGATTCATACTCATATCATTTACCCTTGCTTCTCCGAAATACAATTGTCATTTATCATTCTCTATGAACTCTTAACATATAATTCATTGCCATCCACAATTCAATTAAACATGTTAGCCTTTTCGGTTCATAACGTAAATAAATTTGAATATGATTGGTAATCTTAATGCTTAAGTTACTTTTTCATTGCGGTACATCATTTTGAGTCGCCTGAGCTTCCTCTTACTTTTGCTTATCCCACTCTGAGTTTCCAACTCCAAATTTTGAGTATCATAACGCCTTGACGGTGTTGTGTTTTGAAGCGTAAGTAATTGATCACCTACATGGCATTGATATAATTCTTAGCTACTCTGTTATCGCTGAATTATTGTAAGAATGCATCTTTGGTGAATTACGCCTCTAAAGTTAATTAGTAATATTGAATGCATACAGTTGAAGACCATAGGCATGAAAAAACATGAATAACAGGATGTATGCTAACTTTTGGATAACAGGAACACTATTTATAATTGGAGGTATGGCTTGTTCTTTGCTCTATTGAGTGAAATTTTCCTGTCGGTAATATGGCTTTTGTACTTTCTTCTTATTTTATTTTCATATCTACATGACACATGACACATGACACATGAATTGTATCTCATTTTGGAAGATTCTTTATGCTTACACTTGTTTGATGGAGTTATATGTATCTGCACAAGTTATTTGTTATTTAATGCCCTGTTTTATTTATCGATTTATCTTTGTCCAAAGTAGGACATATTGATTTCATTTTTGCTGCCTAGTGCCCTATTGTATTACTGATTTATGATTACATACTGATTTATGCTTACACTTGTGTTATTTAATGCCCTATTGATTTCAAAATAATAATAATAGATGGTAAAGACACAAAAATTTGTGGAGGGAGATAGTACCTTAGCAACAAAAGTTGTTTGGGATGACGAGCTGACATTGATATTTTGTGAACTTTGCGTGAATGAAGTCAATGCTGGTAATAGACCGACAACTCATCTAAACTCAAAAGGATGGGAAAATGTTGTTGCTCTTTTTCAAGCAAAAACACAAAAAAATTATGGAAAACCTCAATTGAAAAATAAGTGGGATACATTAAAAAAGGCATGGAGGTTATGGAGGGAGTTGCTTAAGGACTCTACAGGTATTGGATGGTGTCCATCTAAAAGGACGGTCGATGCTACCGAAGAATGGTGGGCTGAAAAAATACAGGTTAGTGTTAACATTGACATTATTTTAATGCATAAAGTTTATTGAAATTAATCATTTACAAATATAGAAATCTGAGTATAACGTTTAACATTTAACATTTTATGTAGGAAAATCCTGATTTTAAAGGATTTAAGAAGAAAGGAATTGAACCACAATTGAATGATTTAATGTGGCAAATGTTTGGTGGCATTGTAGCCACTGGAGAGAATGCATGGGCACCTTCGTCTGGTGTTCTTCCAAGTGGGGTTCCTATGGGAGATGATACACCTAATGAGGGATTTGGTGATTCTGATGAAAATATCAATGAGAATGAAGATATCCCTCCTAATGAGGTACCATCAAACCCTTCTCATGAAACTCCTAATCAAAGAAAGGAAACACTTGGGGTTGTACACGGTAAAGGAAAAAAATCAAGTTCAAGTAGAAAATCATCAAGAAATTCATTAGCTACTCATATTGAGAAATTGTGTGAGAGTATGGCTAGTCCAAGGAAGTCAGTGAATGAAATTATTTTTCCTCACTCTGAATATTCTATTTCAAATGCAATGGATGCTTTGCGTGATTTGGAAGATGAAATTCCAAAAAAAGATGAACTGTACTATTTTGCCATCAAAATGTTCCAAATACCGGTGAAACGAGAAGTGTTTTTGAGCTTAGATCCAGATGTTAGAGTTTGGTGGCTTCGACGTGAGTATGCTGAACAAAATCCGATTGCATCATTTTTATCCTTGGTAGCAACATCCTCATTCCCCTTCCAACCATACCATCCACCACCTCCACCATAAGCTCCTTAGAATTATTATTGTAATATAACTATGCTAGTTTTTTACATGTAAAACTAATGTATGATCTACTTTTTCATTTGCAAAACTAATGTATGATCTACTTTTTCATTTGCAAAACTAATGTATGATCTACTTTTTTATATGTGAACCTAATGTATTATCTACTTTTTTATATGCAAAACTAATGTATGATCTACTTTTTTATACGTAAACCTAATGTATCATATTTTTTATAATATCCCGAATTAGGGCCTAATCAGAATAGTGGTTTCATGACCACAAATCCGAGATAGAAATAATTATTTTATAATTATTTTGAGGTTTATGATATGAATGCATGACTGTGTGAGAATTTCGTAAAGAAATTCTATACGTAAAGTGCTTAATTTGAAATTAGGGACTAAATGGAATAAGTTGCAAAACTTGCATTCTATAAGTTTTTAGTATGAAATTGATTTGGAATATTAATTACGAGGCTTTAAATAGAGAATTTACCAATTTCTAAAATTTTGGACAAAAATAGGCTTGTACATGAAAGATTATAAAGAAATGCATTAAGGGCATTTTTGTCAAATGGTAAATATAGCCATTAAAAAAGGAAAATAACACAAAAAAATCTGCTCATCTTCTCCATAGAAGCTGCTGAAATTCTCCTAACACCATAGCTAGGGTTTTCAACATTTCTAATCTTGATTGTAAGTGATTTCCATGCCCATTTTTAATGTTCTTTTCGATTTTAAAATCTAGAAAGCATGTTCTATCATTTTTTAGTAATATTTTGAGCTAGAATGCATGTATGAAAATTCACCCATGTGTGAAATAATTGTATTTTGATGAATAATGAAGGAATATAATGTGTTAGTGTGTGTTTAACAACTTGTACCTACTGATTTTATGTGAAAACTCCTAAAAAGGGGACTTAATTATAAAAAGGGTAAAATCAAAGGTAATAATCTGATTTTCATGTAGAATATGGCTTGTTATGGATACTAGGAAATTCGGCTATGTCTATATGTCATGTATGTTTAATGTACTACCTAGTCTTTGAAAATTCATAAAAAAGGTGAACTTTGTTATAAAACAGAATCCTGCAGCAGCAATGACGTAAGTTTGAAAAATCACTAAAAATAGTAGAGATAGTATTAGATGACGAATAAATTATAAAATTCAAGCTTGATGAGCCTATTTTCATATGGAAGAAACGAAATAAGCAAATGAGAGGTATTTTATAATATATTTAAGTTTTTGCAAAACAGGGCCAGAGCAATTTTTGGATCCCCTATTCTAATGTTGAAAATTCATTAAAAATTGTACAAAACTAATTAAGAGTAATACTTTATATGTGCAGATTTCTTATTCAGTCTACTTTTAATAGAAACAAACAGCATAGTCATTTGAATTTTTTACAGAGAGAAAAATGATTTGTAGTGAACAGGGGTCATAGCTGTCGAGTCCTAAATCAGGGGAAACTTTAACTAATAAACTGTACTAATTGGCCAAACCAAAAATTCTATAAAAAAGTTAGTAAATAGATATATAAGTCTAGTTTCCGGGAAAATTTATGGATCTTAATATCGAGTTTTTTAACTCAAGATATGATTTTTTTAGTGACCGTGACGGAGATGAACAGCTTAATATAAATGTTGAAGTCAATGGTTTAAAATTGCCCGAATGATAAAATTAGGTTTATTAACACCTCAAGCTCGACTTCGGTGACGGTCTCGGCCGTGGGGGTGTTACATTTTTTATGTTTGGTATTTTTAGCTATGATTTTATTCAATTTTTTATGTTGTATAGAATGTCACAAGTTATTAATTTATTTTTATTTGATTACTTTTTCAGGTTATGGATGAATTTAACAATATTTATAATAGTTTTTTTATGAATTATGATACCCCTGAATTAAGTGAAGAAGCTCAACGAAGAATAGCCACAATTGTTACAGAAGTTCAGCACAACAATTATCATGAAGAAGAAGAACAAGTGTTAAGCAGTGTATTGCTACACCATGAAACTTATTTCACTAAGCAACCGTGTATGGATTCAAATTATACAGGTCAAATGTGGGTGGAAGAAGTATTAAATGGGCATGATGATCGTTGCATGAATAGTTTTAGGATGCCAAAAAATATATTTCACAGCTTGTTGCATGATTTGCAAACAAATTATGGCTTAAAGCATCGTAAGGTATCTGCGATGGAGAAGTTAGCATTATCATTGTATATTCTTGGAAATAGAGAATCAAATTCAAATGCAGTAGAGCGATTTCAACGATCTGGGGAAACCGTTAGTCGAATTTTTACTGATATGTTACATATACTTTCTCAAATGGGAATAGACACGATTAAACCCATTGAAGTTCAATTCGAGGAAGTACCGAACCATATTCGACATGATACAAGATATTGGCCTCACTTTAAGGTAAAATTTACACAATCTTTATATTTTTAAAATATAAATTATTTCTAACTTTTATCTCATTACTTGTATTTATTTTAAAGGATTGTATTGGGGCCATAGATGGAACACACATAAAAGCATGCATTTTGCCTTCTTGTCAAATACCTTATATCGGACGGGAAGGAGCAGCACATGACAATAGAATTTTTTTGCAAGCACTTAGAAAACAACAGTTAAAGTTTCCACACCCTCCACCAGGTTGAACTTTAATTTTTTTAATTAATCTTTACATAAAAAACAATATTAAAATTTTTAATTTATTTTTAAACTGATATTATGTTTTACTTTTTTGTAGGAAAATATTATCTTGTGGATTCAGGATATCCACAAATTGCAGGTTTTCTAGGTCCATATAAGGGGGAACGATATCATTTACCTGACTTTCATCGAGGTAATCATCGAGCATCTGGAAAAAAAGAAATTTTTAATCATGCCCATTCTTCGTTACACTCTGTGATTGAACGAACATTTGGAGTTTGGAAAAAAAAATGGCCAATATTAAGAGATATTCCAAGCTATTCATTCGACAAGCAAGTTTTAATAGTTATTGCAACAAGGGTTTTGCATAATTACATTCGAAGACATGCTTGGTCAAATGATGAGGATTTTCGACAATTTGAGAATATACCCGACATGCCAATCTCTTCAGGCCATTTTGATAGAGGTGAATCGAGTTCTTCTAACGATGAAAGTGACCTTGAAATTGCAATGTTAAGGAAACCATTGCAAATAGTTTAATGAATCAATATTTGTAAAAATAAATTTGTATCAAAACCTAATTTCTAGTAATAATGAAACTTGTTATGTCTTATGTTAGTATATATATATATATATATATATTTTTTTTTTATTGAAAATCATTCGTTTAGATACTTCAAAATTTGATCCAAGTATAATGTTACTATTTGCGAAAATAATATTTATCATTGTTATAAAAGAATATTTAACTATAAAAATTAAAATTATTATCATTTTATCTAATAAATAATTTAAATGGATTATATAATTCATTAAAATATTTATAATAAAATATTAAAAGATACATTTTAATATTTTATTAAATGAATTTATAAATTCACATATTTTAATAATTTTATATAAGTAAAATAATTTAAAACTTCTATTATATATCAATTCTAATATGATGTCCTTAATAGTCATTTTTTATTTTCACCTCACCGCTACAGCTGCGTTTGAATCGAAACACACTTCACCGTTGTTTTTAATCTCACCGCTACAGTAACTAATCTCACCGCCACCGCTGTTTTTAACCTCACCGGAGGTAAACACACTGCCCATCCAAACTAAGCCTTAAAGCTATTGGAGTTACTAGAAGTGAATATATAATTTCAACAAAATGTGGGAGATATCGTGAAGATTTTGATTTCAATGTTGAGAGAGCAACTAAAAGCATCGATGAAAGTTTGAAGAGATTGCAACTTGAATATGTGGGAACTTTTTTTGTAAAATTTTATAATATTATAATTTTAGAATTTTTTTTATGTATTTTGTATGATTTTTAAAAATTTTAATTGAAAAGTTTTATAATTTTATTAGAATTAAGGATTAAATTAAAATAATTTATAAATGTTGAAGGTTAATTTTTTATAAACTAAATTAATAAAATGTATAAGCATTAAATATCAAATATATTATTATACAAAATTTAAAATCACAACATCATCAATCCATCGTAGACTTAAAAGCACTTAACAAAAGAAATAAAAAAAAGATAAATTTTATTAGTTGAGTGAAAGAAATTTTGCCGTAATGAATAGTGTAATTTACTTATACATTTTCTGAAGTTAATGAAAATATAAAAAGATATAAATACTTTAAAAATAATATTTATGCCCAGCAAATTTAGATTAATGTTTCCATAAAATATATAATAATAAAAGTGACAATTCCCAACAGTGTCAGTTTAGCATTCCAATGTCGGTTAAGAGATAGCTGATTATGATTATTATTATTATTATTATTATTTGTTCAACAGGGATAACTGATTGATGAGGACAACATATGTATAATCAGATCAACAACGTGGTTATAACTTATCTACTACGGTTGGTAGTTTCAATTTTATATCCAAGAAAAAAGATTTCATTAATTTAATAATAAATGATTTAATGCATTTTTTTAAAAATATCATCATAAAAAGTACTTAACCTTTAAAGTTGCAAAATGTTACATCAGAAAAGGGGAAAAAAATTTGGCAAAATGACATGTGCGTTCTGAATATATAATTAATTAACCCTCAAATTCTATATACAGCTAATTTTATTTTATGAAAAAGAAAATACTTTGCTAAATTTATTAGAAACAAATACCATGTTTCATTAAAATGAATGAAATGAAATGTGAACATTTGAAGCAAACACATGGAATATGGGGTGGGGACTTGCAATGTGAAAATAATGCAGAATTTAGATCCTATTATTTATAATAATTTATTGGATTCAGGTATTGTTTTGTTTTTCTCTGAGAAAATAAGTTGATAGATCGAAAACGTAAACATTACACATGGTTGAGATACAAAACCTAACGTGCTGGAGATCCAATCCTCAACATATTCAAATTTAAAACAATAAAAAAAAATCATTTTAATGGTGCCAAGACCAAACTTTTTAATCTTAAATCTATAAGTGGGTATTTAGAGATTGAAGATAGAAATGGGAGGGAAGCACGTTCTCCCATGTGAACCTTGTTCCCCCGCATTCTCCAGCTCTAATACCCAACCCCATTCCCATTTTCACAGGGTTTCTTAAATCCCATCGGTGTATGCGGTGCAACTCTCTTAACTTTGTAGACTGACAAAAAGGGCAATGTTGTCGAATACAATTCACCACTCTTTACCAATACTACTTTAATCCCACTCCACATGTCTTTGGTTAATGCTGATGATCCCACCATCTATTTGCATTTTCATTATAACTATACAATTATGTTTTCATTTATTATTTAATCATCATTTTTTCTCTGATTTAGTAATAAAAGCAAAAGTCTATATATAGTCTTTATACGCAAGATATACATATATGAGTAGGGTAGATTTATGGATGAAATTAATAAATTAGGTCAAAACATCACATGGGATGAACAACATGCCATGTGCCTTCCCAATACTTGAAAATGACACCTTTATTTCCCTGTTTGCTGATAAATTGGCACAGGCTGAATCCATTTCCCATTTCCCATTTCCCCTTTATTATTTCAACTCGCTAAATGTCATTTCATTTTCCCCACACAACAGAATTAAGTATAAAAATTCTGTTTAGCTTTAATGATTGCAGAATCTAAAGTGGATATCGTTAATGATGATGAAAACTAACAGCGCCGTCACTTTATTAAGTGAATGCCAATCACACAATAATATTCCATATAATTGTCACCTTTACACACACACCCCCAAATAAAAATGCAAAAAGATTGGATTTAAATTGTGAGGGTGAAATGTTATTTAGGGCTATTTATGTAAATATATATATTTTAACTACAAATGAGACTTCAAATTTAATTATTATATTTGACATCTAATAATAAATTTAATTTTTATACCTTTTAATTTCTATTTATAAAAATATTTGTGAATTCTTAATCCAATTAAAAAAATATCCCATAAACGCCAACAACTTGGATATAAGATTTAATTTTCCTTAACTTTATTTATTCAAACCCTTAATTTCACTTTTCATTTTTCTTTTTATAATAGGTTAATGTATTTTAATTCAACTTAATTAAATTTTGATATAATGATTTATTTGGTTTTTAATTTTATAAAAAATTATTTTAGTCTTTTATTTAAATTTTTATCTTTTTAACTTTTGAACTTATAATTTTCTTTTATCAAATTACCTAAAATGGATAAAAATTTAACGTTTTATACGGTATACATGTGGACGACATATTAACATCTAATTAATTTTTAAAAATTAAAAATCATTAATTAAATTTTAATGTTGACATATTACATGATAATCCACGTGTATATTATGCCTGAAATTTTCCTTGTATAAAAAAAACAAAATTAAAAGACAAATGAAGGAGCCTATTAGGTTACGGAATTTGCTCCAAAAATATCAAACTTGGGTGATACGAAAAGAAAACTCCAAAAATGATTCTTATTATGCTAAACATCAATATACTAATAGATTGATTGTTTGACTAGAATCCAAAAAAGTACGTAATTACTGCAAGGAACAAATAACACATCTTGTTTGTCAACTTTATTCCCTTCTTCTTCATTTTTTAATATAAAATAGGGTTGCTAAATATTTGATTTTCTAAACTAAGTCCTAACATTCCCTTGAATAATTTAGAGAAGAAGAAGAAGTCAACCAATTCCTAATGATTGGCTCAATTGGTAGTTTATGGAACTAATTGTTTGGTTGCACCAAAGATCCTTATATTTTAGTGTGATGCTTAATTCCTTTTGTCTAACTTGCATCATCATTTTATGGACTTAAACAAATCTCACATGAATAAATTTGGATATGGACAGTCCAGTAGAATTAACGGACGGCCAAGGAGCCCACTACATCAAATCCTTGGTGACAACTGATAAAAGCATTTTGGCTAATCATGCTAGTATTGCGTGGGTTCTTGAATTCAAAAAATACTAAATTTAGAGATTTGAAAAAAATTTGTACTTTGAGATATATAGTAAGGAAGCAATTCAAGAATCTAGAAAGGAGTAATGTGAATCTTTTATGATCCGTTTCATTAAAGAGATTCTCTAAAAGTAACAGATGATTTGGCAAAATTGACACCTTTGGACAATGTTACATTCATACAACGCTGGATGAAATCTTTCAATCTCTACACGATTTTTCTGATGTAAAAAATTAGGGAAGTTAAAAATAATAATTAATTACACTCAAAAGTTAAGTGATTTTTTACATTAAAATATACATATTCAGTTCTAAACTATTCTAATTTAAGCTCATCTAGGTAATAACCAACTAATAATTTGGGGGCTGGGAGTGAAATGGCAAAAAAAATAATAAGCAAATTTAAAGCCCACAAGTGGCCCAGATAACCAAGCTTGGGGAAGGCCTTGCATTTTCTACTGGGAATGCAAAATAACTACATTTATCACTATTTTCTTTTTCTATTAAAATTTTAAATTTAATTTTCAACTTCTTTCATCCCTATTTATTGTTCACCATTTTTTTCTTTTATAAAAATAAAAGCAAAATAATCAATTGCCCCATTCTAATCTGTTTGTTTTGGTAGGAATATAAGAGGGTAGTTTTGAAGGAATTGAATTTGTTACAGTGGGATTTTAATGTTTACTGATTTACTTTCTTCTACAAATAATGAAAAATGATTCTCTTAAAAATTAGTAGAAAAGTTACATATATAATGAAAAGCAAATAAAAAGGAAAACATGGTTATTGGTGTCTATCCCTACAATTCATTGTTGCAAAGTATTTCTTTTTACTTTTATTCTGAATTCTAAATTTTACTCTCTTTTAAATATGTGAAATGTTTTTTTTTTTGAAATTCTATATTTTAATTTTGAAATATTGAATTTTTTTATTTGAAAATCTCAGTCCCTTATGAAAAATATAAATTATTTTTTAACCATCAATATTTATAATTTTTATCAATATAGTCCTTACACTTTAAAGTAAATAAAAATAAAAAATTAAATTTTATCATATTTTAAATAAAATCATAAAAATTTAAAATTATATACTTAAAAATCTAAAATTATGAAAAATAAAAATTATTTAAATAAAAATACAATAAAACAAATTAATATAAAAAATTCAAAATTCAATATTGTCTAAACCAGATTGGATCGAAAATCAACTGGGGTATCAATCCAATGAGAAGTAAAAAATTGGTTGACCTGTAAGCTGGTATGAGCTAGTTAAATAGAGCTAAAAAATCGATTGACACCTATTTTTATAATTTTGAATATTTTTATTTTTATTTTTAATAATTTATTTGTTTTGAACCGATTGGAGCATTCGAACTGAGAACTAATTGGTTTGACTAGTTCAACCATCAATCCAGTTCTAGACACATTGCCAAAATTTCAAAAAAAATAGTTTTTTTAGTCTAATTTAACCAGTTCGTACCAATTCATTGGTCAAATGATTTTTTACCTCCCACCGGATCAATAACCTAGCCTTTTTTCGATCTAACCAATTCGACTAGCTATTCTGATTTAGACAACATTGGATTTTGAAAATTTTATATATTTTAAATGACTTTTTTTAAAAATTAAATAGTTTTTCATAATTTTAGATTTTTAAAATATATTTTTAATTTTTATGTTCTAATTTAAAATATGAGAAAAATAATTTTAAACTTATTTATTTACTTTTAAAGAGTAAAGACCAAATATAAAAAAAATGTAAATATTAAGAGTTAAAAAGATATTTTATTTTTTATAACAACCACTAACGACAAATTTACAAAAAAACTAAAATTTTCAAATTAAAAAATATATAATCATTCAATGTCTCAAACTAAAACTTCAAAAGAACACAAAAACTTACATATTTAAACCTTCTTTTTTTTCTTTTAAGGTTATACATGTGTGGTACTAAGTATCCATATTTCTTTTGTCATAAATATTTTTAAAATATACTTTTAATCAATATCAATTGTACAGGTTCACAATCTTGAATTAATATATAAATTATTTTTAATTTAATATATTCATGAAACAAATAAGATCGAAATGTGAAAATCATAGTGTGGTTATGAATAATAAAACCATTGAAAATGTTATTATTAAATATTTAATTTAAATATTTCCTATAGAATCTATAGTATTTGTATCTATATCAAATATTTTTCTATGTTTTTCTAAATAAGAATTGTATTTTTATATGAAAATTTATCCCATGGTGGTGATGATTTATAAAAATATTTTTTTTCAAATTTTTATATTTTTATTTTTAAATTTTTATATTCATGAAGAAATTTTTAGAAAAATCTTCTAAATATCTAATGTCACATAATTTAATATTTGACCACACATAACTAGATAGATTATATTGATCTTTTTTATTAATATAACCACCAAATTCTATTTTTAGAATATAGGTTAATCCTTTTAATACATCTTTGAGAGTTTGAATATGATTAACTGCCCCTTTTGTTTACTTCCTTTTTCTGATTCTTCTGATCTTTTTAGAAATTGTAAAACATCTCCTTGAAATGTTCTAACAAAATAATTTAAAAGTTTATCTTTTGACCAATTATTGTTGTTTACAACTATATTCATAGATTGTGCCCAATCATCTATGATTTTTTCATAGTCAGCTATTGGAATATTTGTAAGATCTAAATGTATTCCTCTTATAGCAACATTTCTTTTGTTTAGATCATCTATCCTATGTTGAGTTGTTTGAGTAGATGGCTCTCCTAAATTTTCAGATTTTATTTCATTAGTAGTAATATTTTCTATTTGATTACCAAACATTCTAGTTGTATTTTCAACTTGTTCACAATTTCTATTAAAGGATCTTAACTAATCATCTTTTAAGAGATCTGAATCTAATTTTCTTTTTCCATTAGGATCTTGATCTGTTTGATCAATTTCCATTGGTTTAGGTACATCCATATTTTTCATCTTCATTTGTTTAAGAATTTTCTCCATTAGATTTATAACTTGTAATTTTTATATCTTCTAGTTTTATAGAATTATTAGAACTACTATTACTATCTCAGAGAACCATAGTTTAGCATATAATGATAATTAAATAAAATAAACAATTCTCTATGTTTTTCATAAAGTTGTTCTATAAGTTTTAAATTTTCTATTCTTTCATTTTTATTAGATGTCTTAGTAAATTTTTTCTTCCAATTTTTCATAAAGTCATATTTTTGTTGATATGTAAAATTTCTTTGTTTTTCAAATTTTTATGCTTTTAATCTTTTGTAGATGATTCTTTGAGTAAATGTCTTCTTCTTCCGACAAAGCTAATATTATATTGCTATTACCATAATATAAAGGGCATAAGCCTATTTCTTGTTCTATATTTTTATTAATAAGAACTTGTTCTAATTTATTATTAACTTCAGATAAGATATTTTTAGACTCGTTATTCAGATCTAATTCAGTTACTTCTCTTAAATTATTTATTTGTTGTTCTATTTTATTAACTTTATTATATAACTTATGAAAATATATAGAAGTAATATATTTAACAGCCCACCCGACATAGTCTTAGATGATAGTTTGTGTGGGCAGATAGTTGGATAAGATTAAGCTAAGGAAAGGTTGATTGGTGTTCTATCCGCTAGTGTTAATTTTTTTTGTAATGCTTGTTGTGCCATGAGTGGCGAACTGTTTGATTAATCTGGTAAGGCTGTAATGATTTTGATCGAAGGGTTCACCTTTTGGCGAAGTGTTAGGTTTCTAGTTTTATGTTTTGGCGATGTGTGATAGATCCTTCTGTTAGTATGCACCAGTAGTGGATTGTGGGATTATGGACCCGATTGCTTTCTACTTGAACATGTATGTTTACTGTTTAGTTTTAGTCAAGTCCTTGTTAAAATCCAGTTAGGAATTGACGAAAGTTTAATGATTATTTCATTTTGTGATAAACCTAGAATGATTATGTTGGCTACAATAGAGTATAAGTTAGCTTTGCATGTTAGCCACGTGGTAGTTTTAAGAAAAAGAGTTGTAAGCTATAAATATCGGTGGGACTTTTGTTTAAGGGTTTTTCTTTCCTTTTCTCTTGCTCTGTTATACTATAATTGTAACACCCCGAATTTGGGCCTAGAAGTATTGGGCCTTGAGTGTGGGTCCGTAAAGAGGTTTTATATAGGTATTTAATTGTGCAATGAAATGAAACAATTAAATGTTTGCTATTAGTGGTTAATGGCTTTGAGCACTGTTGGAGAAATCTTGGGTTCAAACTTGGGCTTTAGCAAAAATTTTGGTATTAAGTGAAAAAAACCTGGAAGCTTGGATGAGGGTTTTTAAATTATTGTGTTAAATAAATGACACAAGGAAGCTTGTAGTCTAATGGTTGTGGTGTCATTAAGGTTGTATGGGAGCCTGGGTTCAAGCCTTGGCTCTTGCAATTTATTTTGGGTTTTTTAAAGGGAACCTAGACTTTGGCCTTTAGACCTTATAATTAATTGGGGATAAAATATGACACAAAAAGCCTTGTGGCTTAGTGGCAAGTAGCTTGTGGAGCATTTAAGGGAGGCATGTGTTGAATCCCATGGCAAGCAAGGAGCATTTATTTTGCTAACAGGTGGCAAGAGTTGGTATTGAATTTAAACTCTAATGTTGGAGGATCCCACATCGAAGCTAATATAAGAGTGGTTGTGAAGTCGGCTTTAAATAGAGGAACCATGAAGAGAGTAAATGTACCTTTCTTGGTCGATCCCTTTCATTGTATGGCGTGCTCGTTTGGGTTGGCGTCGGCTAAGAGTGCTCGGAGCGTGGATTAACTCCAGTCTCCTATCGGTGTGTATTTCTCAATACTCTAGGCTGTAGGATGGCTACTTGGTCATGATGGTAGAAAGGAGCCATGTGGGCCCAACAGCCTACAGCCCAATTGGATAAGTTGTTTGATTGTGTAGTAAATATTGGACTAGGCTAGGTGAATCGCATATCTGTGGCTAGGCTTGGGCTAAAAGGGCCACACGAGCGTGTGGGCCCATTTGGGCCTAGAATAGGCTTTAGGCCCATTCGTATTGTTATCCATGTTTAGAATACTTTAGTTTAACAATTACTAAAATGCCCTCGACTTGTAAAATTACCAAAGTACTCTCGATTTACAGAATTACCATTTTACCTTCAGTTTACAGAATTACTATTTTACCCTCGATTTACAGAATTACCGTTTTACCCCTAATTTACATAATTACCATTTTACCCCCGATTTACATCATTATCGTTTTACCTCGATTTACAAAATTCTTGTTTTACCCTCGATTTACGTAATTACCATTTTACCTCGATTTATAGAATTACTATTTTACCCTTGATTTACGTAATTCTTGTTTTACCCTCGATTTACAAAATTACTAAAATACCCTTGGTTTGTGAAATTACCGCAATACCCTCAATTTGTAAAACTACCAAAATACCCGTATGGTAAAATGACGAATATGCCCTTATGTTCAGTATGGTGATGTGCTTAGAATTTACATATATTGATATTGGATTAGTTAAGTTTGAGTGACAAGTGGTGGTTATCGTAGGCGATTGATTTTGGAAACATTTCAACTTCAACTGTAATGTGTGTACTAACCTCGTAATAGCTTAGATTAATATTTCTTTGAAAAGTCGAAAGCTTCATATTTTAGTGATTCGGAATTAATATTTAGATCTATTTTCACGCACGTTTAAGTTGGATTCACAACGGATATGGGGTAGGAAGGTATTTGGAACGTTCTTCAACGAGTAGATCTCTTGGTAAGTATTGAACCTTCTTTCCATTTGTATCTTGTGGTTTAAGAAAAGTGAAAACCCTCCGTCGACTAAGGCTAAAAGGGTTTTTGGTGTTATTTGGTTTGTTGGTGCTAGTGAGGATTAAAGGCTACCGATCGAGGAGTGTGTGAAAAGCTTGGATCATCGGAGTGACTAAATCTAGTCATCAACTTCGCAAAGGTATGAACCCAAGGGCCATTGTGGATGGTGGCGAATGTGTAAGTGATGATAATAGGCGTTTTCGATTTGGTTTAATATTAACATGGTCTAATCTATAAGTGGTTGATTATAGGAGAAATCGCATAGGAGATCTCGTCAAGGAATATCGCAAATCAGGTGTGTAAACGAACCCTTTCATAGCTTAAAGCGATAAATGCCGAAAAGCCGAAATGCCGAAATTCTGGCATTTCGAGGACTCGTGAGCGAGCGAACACTCATTAGTTAGTTAGATTCATTGAGAGGATGATCAGGAACATTGGAAACGGTAAGAACATGATTTTTGGCATTCACGGTAAGTTGGGCCTCGAGGGGTTGCAATAGGGCCCAACAGGCTTTCGGGCCCATTTGGGTAAAATTGGTAGAATATGAAAACTAGTTAAATTGCGCATCGAGACTGATAAAACCATTATGGAATATAGGCTAAATGGGCCTAGATGACGAAATTGGCTAAGTAGGGCCCATTAGGGGTTTTTGGCCCAACAACTCGATTTCGCTAAAAACGGGCCAGAATCACTGTTTGCACCCATGAATTGTTTATAAATGTTAATGAACATGGAAACCCTAATTTTTGGTAAAATTACAAGATTACCCTTATAATATGAAAATGACCATTATACCCCTAGGGTTTATATATGAACTTAATGCATGGGATTTTGATAAACATGATATGTATGATATGCACATGACATGTATGATATGCACATGATATGTATGATATGCACATGAGATGTTCATAAATGCATTGGGTTGGGAATTTATATGGATGGAGGAAGTGCAAAAGGGCTTATGCCCCGCTTATTAAAGGGCTTATGCCCTGTTATCAAAAGGGCTTATGCCCTGTTATCAAAAGGGCTTATGCCCCGCTTATTAAAGGGCTTATGCCCCGATTATTAAAGGCTCATGCCCCGTTATTAAAAGGGCTTTTGCCCGATTATTAAAAGAGGCTAGGCCTCCGGTTATATGATAAAGCAATATCTTTGCCGGTGGAGAGTTATGGCGGGGTGGGTCGAGTTAATCCCACATGGTGTGTTGGTTGGTACGGTGGAGAGTAGCGGATGGTGGGTTGAGTAGTCTCCCAAATGGGTTGCATTCTTTCATTTGACATTACATGTGATATAAAATGGGCCTATGGGCCATACCGCTTTCTGATAAAGGCTTGCCCAAGAATATGAAACTTGAAAAGGCTTCGGCCCAGTGTTATGAAATATGAAATATGAAAAGGGCTATGGCCTAGTATATGTTTGAGATTGGATTTGGGCTTAGACCCAACAGTGATTATTGTTTTGGGCTCGAAAGGGCTTGTTGCACATCGAGTTTCCAAACTCACCCCTTTCCTTAACCTTGCAGTGAGCCTTGATGTGGGGACTTGGTAGGAGGGATTCAGAATGGCCACGGTGATTGTCTTTGGACTTTTAAATAAGCGTTGGTTTTCTTTAAATTTCCATTAAATATTATTTATTATTATTTTTTTTAGGGGTTGTAATAAGGCCATTTTAACTTTTCTTTTATTTCTTTTCAGGATTATTTTAACTTTAATAACTTTAAACCTGGTTGATAATTATTCAAATGGGCTAGACTTAGGACGTGTTTTCAAAATGATACTTGTTTCCAAAAGAGTTCAACACCACGATTAATCGATTTATCAAAGTCGTTCACTTAAACAAATTTAAACTCGATATGACAAAGTGTGGCTATGGTTGTGGGCATGTCTAGGATTGGATCCAATTAAAGAGCTTGGTACTTAAGCAGCCTTCATGGCTCACCTCCTCTATCCCGGATACCTACCTGGTGCCCAGCTTCCATACACTTTGTTAACTTAGCAAAATATATGGCTTTTAAAACACTAAAACGAAACACGAATTTTTTAACTCCAATGTGGCACATCAGATTTGGCCATAACGTCTGGGCCGGATTTGGGGTGTTACAATAATATCTGGTTTAGTAAGAGTTCTTCGTTGGAGAGGAATCAGCAAGTGATCGAATAGTAAGAAAGGATTGTGCATGTAGTGAAAAGGATGGTGTAGCAAACTTCATTGAAATCATCAGTGAGTATCCAGTCTGCAATACTCTTCTCTGTGTATCCCTCTATCTTAAGTCTATCATTATGTTTTGATTGTTATAGGTTAGAATTCAGGTGAGATGTCTTCATAAAGTGTGGTAAGTTTCTGCATGTAATCATCTGCATATGCTTGCTTGTAATATGAGACAAATACGACTTCTTTGGGATATAAATTCGGTATCTAGAGATAAAGAGTCACCGGTAATGTATGTTAGTTGCAAACCAGAATGGTAGATGTGATGGGCCACTGGTAAGGCATGTTAGTTGCTAACTAGATTGGTATGTATGTTGGGCCACTAGTAGGACATGTTAGTTGTTAACTAGGTTGAAAGCAACTGGTAGGGTATGTTAGTTACTAAAGAGTTGGCATAAGTGCTAGGTTTGGTAGGACATGACAGTTGCCAACCAGCCTAGTGATATGGGTGCTACCTACAATAGGACATGTTAGTTGTTAATCATGGCAAAGGGCCCTGAACTCACGGGAACACACATGTGTTCAAAATGTTAAAAGATGTGGTATATGTTTTGATATGTGATTTGGGGATCAGAGGTTTAACTCAAGGAAGGGGGATCAGAGGTTTAACTCAAGGAAGAATTTGAATAGAGTAAGTTAGTATGACTCTATATGTGATATATGATATGTACCAAAAAGAGTAAGTTAACAGGACTCTATATGTGTTGTATGTTATGTATAATTGTTGATAGGAAAGAAAAGTTAAATGTTGAGTGGTAAGTTCTAATCCCTATTTGTTGTGTTGGAAACTTAGTGTATTTATTAAGTATTGGTATTTGGTGCATAAAATCTGCCTTAACGAAGGTGTGTACTATTAAGCTTGATGGGATGTTTGAAATGAAAAGGCATGCGTTAGAAAATGTTGTGTTTGATTGGGAAGTCTTAGCTCTGTTAAGGTATAAGTTCTCTTTGGTGTAAGGATGGAAGTGTACACCCAAGGTTAAGGAAGAAGGTATGTGCCTGATGTCAGAGTCCGCCTAAAAATGCTATCCGCCATGGTTAAGCATTCGCCAAAGATATGAGAGTGTCCGCTCGAATACCTCAACGTGTAGAGTTGGTGTATTAGTCTACGTATATGAGATTACAATTGTAATACCATTTTTTCGTTGAGTCTTTTCTTTTCTGAAACTCACTAAGTTCTTATGAACTTATCCCTCTTTTCTTTTTTCCTCTTCCAAGTGGTACTCTGTCGTAGGTTATGGAATGGACTCAGCTAGAAAGAGCGACCTCTATAGTGAACTTTGCCTATGTTTGTTTTGTAACATGCTATGACCTTTTAGGGTGGCGTATAATTCTGTGTTGAATTTGAATCTGTAATAAAGTACCTTTTTTCTAACTATAGTTTTATTTGAATGTTACCACTTGAGGGATTAGATAAAGTCTTATGAATTATGACTTGTAAAGTGATTTCTACTTGTATACACTAAACAGTTTTGTATGAAATCGTAACTACTGGTGTTTTATTCTAAAGGAAAGAATTTAACCGAAAGTTTCAAACCCAATTATATTGTCTTATGGCGTAGACTTGTTTTGATCTATTTGATTACTTAAAAATCTTTCTCAATTAAAGCCAGCCCAATTTGTTATGCACTGCAACTAAATTAAGATAGTATTATGTATAAGTCTGCTTTTGCGTAACGCCTAAGTCGACCTTTGGAGATTTGGGTGTTACAATATCTATTAAACTTTTAAAACCTGTACTAATTGAAGAAATATTATTTTTGTTTTTAGAGTCAATACGCATAGTATGATTGCAACTTTTATCCTTGTATAGACAATTAGTTTCTTTCATGAAATTTATCTTAGGTACCTAAAATCATCTAATATCTGTGAATTACCTTACTTTATAAAGTCAATCATCTCAACCAAGACTTATATAGGCAATAATAGGACAGAATAACAAATGTATGGGTTTTAAGATAAATAACAATGAAATAAACAGAAGTAAAAATAAACTATAGAACTTACAATGAATACTAGGATATTATTTCATCAGAAACTGTTATACTAAGCTCTGATGCCAACTACAAGATAAGGGATGAAGGGAAGATTAATTATAAGAATCTATCAGTAAATGGACTAAAGATTACAAAAGGGATAATGAAGTTTTCTTTTTTTTTTTAAGAGAAATTGTATATACTTCGAACACCTCTATTAGGTTCTTACACCTCCTTTTATAGTAAAGATTCATAGTTCAATTTGATTTTATTTGAATTCCGCACAGTCTCTTGATAATGATGTCATCTTTTGTTTGATTGAAGATAATGATGACATCTTGTCTTAATTGTGGTTGCTTCCACGTTGCTTCCTCTTCTTCTTTTTTTTTATCTTCTCTTGGTTGTGGTTGCTTTCACATTGCTTCCTTTTTGTCTTTTGTGTCAGCTTTCTTGGATATTGTCCAAATTCATTTCTTCAATTTCTTTTAAATTTAATGAATCGATTTGACAATTATGGTGAGTTCCAACTTTCCCATGTATTTTTTATGTCTTCAATTAAGTGGGAAGGAAAATCATCAATCTTCATTTTAGCTATCCTTTTTAGTAGTTGAATAGATTCTTCATTTATATTGTAATAACTCGATAGTCATAGGTGTCGGAAAGTGCATTTCCAAGACTCCGTTACCGTAAATCAGACTTGTAAATATTTATTAAAAATATTTACGAAGTTATTTGTGTAGTTAATTAGGTTTTGGTTAGGTGAACTTGCATGAATTAAGAGTAATTAGGTATAAGGACTAAATTGCATAAAGGGTAAAAGTTGAATTATAGATTAAAAAAAATATTAAAAGGACTAAAGAAGTAATTAAACCTTATTTCAACAAGTGGATGGTATTAGTGATTACATGTGTAAATTTAATATACATATGTATATATTAATAAAATATGTTTACTTAATATTTAAGTATATATATGAGATAGGCTAAATTGATGAATTTTGGCATGTTTATAATTGAATTTGAATAATGTTTTAATAATATAAATTGATTATATAAATGTGGTACCAATGAGGGTACATTGGTTAGGCACCTAGGATGATTATTTTGACATGATTTGAATGAGTTTGGTTGGTTTTTGACATGAGTATTAAATTATACGAAATGTTTAAAATTTATGTTTGTTTGATCGGTAAACTTCGATAATGCTCCGTAACCCAGTTCCAGCGAGAGATACTGGTTGGGGGTGTTACATATATCATCCTGGTAATTTTCAGTATCATATGTCAGTAATCTTCGATCATCAGTTCAAAATGTATAAGTTTTATGTTGAAGTAGATTATGGGCTTTGGCGATTAGATCAATTATTGCTTGAATTTGATAATAAATAGGATTATTATAACACTTATCAACATTTTGTCAAGTGTTTTTCCTTTTCTATAGCTGAAGATAGGTTTCTTCTTGTGATCATTTTTTAGATAGTCCAAATTTGATATGGTTGATAAAATTTTTCACGTTCAACTATACTAATAAGACTACAGATTTCAAGATGAAAATAGTAAAAGAAGTCCTCTTTATTAACCATATATAATAGCATAGATTATAAAAGCTGAAAAGAAAAATTTTGAACAATTATTTCTTTAACAAAACCCTCATTCAATATAACTTATATCAAATGGTTCATGATCAAGTTTAGATTTTATAGTAGAAAATTTTTCATATAAATAATTTGTAAAAACATAAGCTTGTGAAAATATTCAGAAAATGCTTTTGACATTGAGATTGTTGGTTGCAAATGGCTCCATTTATTTTGAAAAATATTTCTATAGGTAGGATAATTATAGCTTTATTATATAAACATAATCTAAATATTTTATTTATAACCAGATTAATTATTCCTTTGTTAATAAAATATTGGGATATATCAAGAAGATTGTTTATCTCCTTAATATATTAAAACAAACTAATTTCGGTTATTTCCAATCACGATATGAAATAGATTTTAACAATAAATCACGAACTTCTTGTTCTTTAGTTGTTTTTTCAACTAAGAATTGTAAAAGCTTAGTAAAAGCTCTTATAAAGTTTGCTCTTTGCTCAGTAATATGAGTTTTCCATATTTCATTAATAAAACTATATAAATCTAAAGGTAAACTTGGATTATAAAAATATTTTATTTCTTGTATTTATCATGGTTTCAGCAAATTTTCTGTCACACAAAATTTTTCTGCCCCTTGAATAATTTCAGCATAACTAGCTTGGTACATTGAATTTGGATCTTGGGACCATGGTAGTTGACTTACCGGCCGTGGTGTAATTGATAATTGAGTTGAAATTTCAGCTGGTTGTCTAACCACCGGATATGAAACACAGTATTTTTTATTAGGATAAATTGATACTTGAGAAGGCATTGACATAAATCCTTGATTAAGATATTTTGGTTTGAAGGTGTTCCTTTTGTTGAATTTTTTATTCATGGTAGTCTATTCACCAACTTTTTCTAAATGTTATTTACCTCTATCCATAAAGCTTGCTAAGATGATCAGTAATAATATTGTCAGTGCCTTTGACATATAAAACATCAAAATTAAAAGTACATAATTCATTATACCATTTAATTCTTCTTGGTATGGTTTTCAAACTTTTATTAGTAAGAAAATGTTTAAGCGCCTAATTATTAATTTTTATAATAAATTTTTCAAGTGCTAAAAAATTTTGTATTCTTTTTTAATAGCAAATAATTCTTTCCCAAATATGACCTAATTTATTTCGTTTGGTTTAAATTTTATTGAACTATAGCCACATATTAATTCTTCATTATTTATTGTTCTTTTTTTAAAATACATCCCAATAATTTTGTGAGGCATTTGTTTCTAAAATTAATTTGTCACCTTATTTAGGTAAATAAACTTTTGGAATCTGAATGATTTTAAATTTTAAATTTTAAATTTTTTTATAATTTTGAATTTTTTAGACCAAGTAAAAGGTTTTTATTTTTTTAATTTATCATATAACATACCTATTTTTTATATATAATTTTGGAAATAAATTCTTTCCATAATTAATAATTCCTAAAAATTGTTGAAGTTGTTTCTTATCTATAATTCTTTTAGAAAATTCTTTTTTTTTACTATAATATGATCTTGTAGTTTAAGACCATCTGCAGATAATTTTAATCCTTAAAATTCTATTTATATTTTTTAATTCTATTTTCTTATGGCTTAATGTGATTCCATGTTTTATGAATTTTTGAAAAATAATATTTAAATATTTTTATGTAATTCTAGAGTATCTAAAATATCAAAATATCATCTATATAAACTACACGAATTTCTTATATTTATTAAAAATAAAATCCATCCATCTTTGGAATATTTGTGGTGCATTACATAATTTAAATTGCTTAACTTTTCATTCGTAATATCCATTGGGTGCACTAAAAGTTATTAAAGGTTTAAATTCTTCTGGTAGTATGATTTGCCAGAATCCTGATTTATAATCAAACTTACTAAAGTATTTTACTTGTTTGGCTTGATTAATTAAATTGACTTGATTAATTAATACATCTTTTCTTGGAATAAAATAACCATAAAAATAATATTTTGATTTAATCTTTTATAATTAATGACCATCTTAGCTTTACCTCTTTTTTTTCTCGCATGATTTCTAACTATAAAGACTGAGCTAGAATGTGGACTATTAGTTTTTTCTATCAATTCTTAATCTAATAACTCCTTAATTTGTATATCAAATTCTTCTATATATTGTTTAGTATAAATCAATGGTCTAACTCTAATTAATTTACCGTGATTTTTCAATTTTATAATACAATATGTGACAAAAATTTACACCATTAAAAAGGAACAAATTAAACAACTAGAAACAAGTCATTGGTTGTTTAATATACTAGATAATAATTTTAATGAAAATCCATTAAAATTATGCAAAATAACTTTAGATATTATAGTATAAAATTGCAAAACCCGGTAAAATTATTAGAGTTCAGCCAATACTTAGAATTCATTGCTTCAATCTGCCGGACTACAACTAAACCATGCATCATTGCTACCCCACTACAAACAACTTGTATTGTTTGGGAAATCCTCTATTCCATGCTAGAAGTAGTCCTTCAAACACACCTGAAGAAATTTTAATTAATGTATTTCAAGGAACGCCCCAAAAAGGAGAATGCTTGTAAGTCCCTCGAGTTCAGTTGTTATTGATGAATTGAGTGAATCACTCATACATTGATAATTAAATTTTAAGAAATAAACTGTTGTACTCAAATAAGGTTTGGTAAAACCTTGAAATTGACGTCAAGGAGCGTAGTAGTGAGAATTCATTTCCCTTGATTATTCTAAAACTCAGAGACCCTTGCAAGGAAGAAAATGGGGGTAAAATTTCAGCAACCCTGACCGCTCCGATGTACCTTAACCATTTGAACGCCAGTGAATTTAAGAATGCAATTTTAACATAAGTAATCAATGAACCTGAACAGAGATGTTTCAGCTATTAACAACTTAAGGCCTATGTGCTAACCATTTTTTCTTAGGAAATCAGACCAACTTAAGGCCCTTTGCTACTCCTAAACTTAAAATCTTCACAATTTCATTTTTTGCTTGTTTCTATTTACAAAATAAACAGGGAAACTTAAAACACCACATGCAATGCGTGATTGTCCAGAATCTAATGAATCACCCATGGTGTATGCAAATGGGAGGAGAAGCCATTGGATTCCTAATTGAGATCGATATCAACCCGCTCGGGGTTTCCTCTTTCTGTCTGATTGTTAGCTAACTCTATGCCTAGCTGACCTTTGTCTCCCGCACCAAATGCATAAAGCTTCCCGGACTCGGTGAGTGCAAATGTATGAGCATTCCAGTATATCGAGTTTGTAAGGCTGATCTGTACCACCCGTTCATTCACTTGCTTCAATGACATTACCAGCTCTGGACTCAACACATTGGCATGCCTGTTTCCCTGCTACATAAGCAATAAACAAAAATGATGACAGTTACTAGACCAAATACTTCACTTTGGCAGCTCAATGAATTCGTATGCCCCTTCCATTTTCATGTTCAAGGACAGCACTGTAATATCAGTTTTCCAGTTAAAACTATCTGTGCTTAACAAAGACAATGCCAGTTCTTTGATGCAAACAGCCTAACTGACAAGTCCACGTGAGATGCTGCTTCCCCCTTTTTTTTTTTAAATCTAAAAATTTCTCAAATGTGACTCTCAAAAGCAAGGCACATCGAAGGAGTGAAATTGCATATCAAAATGGAGTGTTCATTTCAGTGTTCAAAAACCAAACAGATAACGATCAATGCCATGAAATATAGTAAGAAATTATTTTCCATGCGGTAAACCTAACAAATGGAGACATATGCATCACATTACAAGACAGAATATTGAAAATGTACTGTAACTTTGAAACTAATTTAAATGGTTGATATTTCTTTTCCTTTAGAAAATTATTTCAGGAGTTGTCCAATGTGCATTTGGTTATTAAAAAATGGTAAAATGGTATAAAATATTAATCAGGTTTGAGGCTTAAACTTAGCTCAAGCATCCTGTAAAGCCTCTATTTGATAATTTAGGAGACCAAGGAGAATCCTCTGTAAACCAAGTAAGAGAATGATTAAATCACTAACGAAAGTTTAAGGGAAGTTCAAACCTGTCCTTCACCAGCAGTATTATGTCCGAGGCTGGCAGATTCGCCACAACCAAAAGAGTATACATCACCATCATCAGATACCACAAAGGTTGTGTAGTCCCCTGTAGCAACATGAACTGCTTTGACATCTCTTAATGCCTCTACGACCTTTGGAACTGATTCACACTCTTCATTTCCATGACCTAAGCACCCATAACGTCCCCAACCCCATGTGCAAACCCTTCCATCCCGACCAACAACAGCAGCATGCCAAGCACCAGCAGCAACCACCATTGGCTGGAGGTTCAAAAGTTGAAATTGTTCAATTAATCGAGGGTACTTTTCATCTGTTCTTGAGCCATGTCCAAGCTTTCCACCCAAGCCACACCCGACAGAGTACACAGACCTAATTATTCCAAAAGAGGGCACACCAAAAAGTTATTATTCCTGTAAAACATTCAAATAAACAAACAATGACATATGATACATATGGAACTAATGGATAGACGGACTTTGTGATTCTAGAAAAATCCAATACTATCATAATTTCAGAATTCAGGACTGTCATTCATCATATCAAAGGTTTATGACAATAAGTTATCAAAAGCACAGTTTGTATGTCATTTTAAAATTAAATTTAAGGAGCCTCTGAAAAGGTATTTAGATGAACTAACATGCCACTTGGTTGACAAGCTAAGCAAAGAAGGTAGCAATATCCAGCTGCAATTTGCACCACAGGTATGTTCTCAAGTGCCCCCAATAGGGGCTGGGGCTCCACATCATTTGGCTCGGTTTTGTGACCAAGCTTGCTATCTTTGCCCCAAGAGAATGTGTAAACTCTGCCCTCTCTGGATAACACAGCTGTGAAAAAGTTCCCAATTGCAGCTTGAACCACAAATATGTCTTTCAAAGACTCAACAGGCTGGGGAGTTGTAACTAATTTAGTTCCTTGAACCCCATATTCTGCTTCACCAAAGGAATCCTTTCCAAAGGCATAAACTCTCCCAGCATCACTAATCAGCATTGTTCTGCCGGCCCCAGCAGCTGCTTGGATAATTCGAATGCCTTGCAAAGATCTACAAAATAGTGGAGTTCCATTAACCCTTTGCATACACTTTTAAACCATCAGGCATATGCAGAGACAAAAGTATTGGCAACCTTATTTGCTGAGGCCGCCAGTCTTCTTCAGTATTGCCATGGCCCAACTGTCCTGAGCTATTAGAGCCAAAAGAGTAAACTGCACCCGAGGATGTCACAGCAATGCTATGACCAGGCCCTGCAATCGCCTGTGATTTCTCTCTCCTGCAACATGCTTCCCCAGCCAGCAGAAACCTCAGGACCAATTTCCACGACCCCCCACATCTATGCTTCAAACTTTGACGTTCTTCATCAGTCATTGGCTTAAATATAGCTCTTCTTTGGCACATGTCAAGAGCAGCAAGCTCTGATATGGACAATTCATAATCAGGGGCAAAGTTTGCCGGCTGCCTAAAAAAGGAGCATGTTGCCTGGAAGACACATTTACAAAATCAAATCAGCCAGCATTATCAATTCCAACATTTAAAAGAACTTTCATGTTCAAAAGGTTAAGAGAAAAATCCACTCGCCTCTAGTTTTGCGAGATCTTGAGGATCCAAATTACACGTGGTGAGAACATGAAGAACAATGGAAGGATTGGCAGCTAAGGGGAATTCTCCAGGAGTGGAGTCCCCGAAGCAATGGCGTACTTGTCGCAGAAATGCAGAAACAGGGGCAGCAACAATAGCTGTAATTGGCTGATCAGGTATGTTATGGTATTGAACGGTAGGGGTTCCGCTTGTTGTGGCATCCATGGGCACTGCCCAACTTTTGAAGTGCCCAAACTTGGCAAATAAGATTATCTAAATTGCTGGCAATTAGGAAACATGGGTACAATAATCACTAAGAAACCCTCCAATGATCCAAACTGCCTCCTAAATACTAAACCTGTGTTGACTTATTAGTTCAATCTACAAGTGCCAAAAATATCTACCTTAAATAATGGATTGGATCAGCAAACTTCAAGTCTCAAACCTACAAATAGAAAAACCAAAAGAAAAAAAGGGAAAAAGGTTTTCATATGAACTCCTTAAAATGACAAGAGAAAAGGGTAAAAAGCATTTTACACCACAAACCATGTGATCATTTCACAAATCATAAACAAGAGGGCATTTTTAAAAAGAAAAACCCACTTGTGCAAATTTATCCCAAAACCAAATAGTGCAGAGTCGGATCATACAACGAGGGATAAAGCCAACGAAAACAGAGCAGGTTGGATGATCCAAATTGAGGGTGGAAAGCCAAAATGGGGAACCACAGAGACACCAAAAACAGAAAAAGAACAACAGTGGCAGAAAAGCCCTTAGAAAATGATGAAAAGATAGAAGAGTTTTAAACCACAAAATTTAAGGAGGAAGCACCGAAAGAAGAGAATTTTAAAGAGAAGATTACTAGTCCTCCATGAAAAGCATATTCCACACCCAGAAAAGCAAAGAATTCCCCACACAGAGGAGACACTCCTGTTTACGTAAACTCTATTAAAAAAAAAAAAGTCAGATTGATCATTGACCTGATCACAATCAATCAGGCAAGCAAAATTAACATCCACCGTTCAAAACAGGGTTTTTTTTTATAAAAAAAAATCATCTTTTAAGAAACCCAGATCATCAAAACCATCAGATAATTAAAATTGGCCAAGTACACTCGATCACGTAACCTTGATAAGCAGAGGAAAAAAAAGGATAATCCAAAGAACAGAGCAGAATTACATTACATGTTTAATAATATGTCATCAAAGATCAAGGCAGCATAACAAAGACATGAAAATTACATATAAAGACCCATGATTCCTCAAAAACCCATCAGCAACTCTCAATAATTGAAGAGAATCACGACCCAAAAATAAGGGGAGGGGGAAATTCTAATCAAAAGGCTCTGCTCTGTTTTATCTAGCAAGACTTGGAAAAATAGATTCAGGTTGGGATTTTAAAGAAGAAAAAGAAAAAGGGTAGAGAAAATTTATTTTATTTTATGTTGATTTTGTAAGGAAGAGGTGAGAGTTTCTGTTCTTCTCCATATGTATACAAAACGTAAGCTTCCTCTAAACTATGGTAACTGACTTATCACAACCTCTGGTTCAACGAAATCTGAGGGGCTAAATTATTAATAATATTAATATTATTTTCCTCTCGAAAAGAATAAAGCTTGATAATTTGATAAGAGGTGGGTGAATAAAAAAAGATAGGGACCCTTTGTTTTATTTATATTTTTATTTATTTTACTTATAAAACTTGAGCAAACCTAAGCACATGGACCAGTTTTACCGGAAAATCGCTGAATCCCCCTCCCCCTAAGATTTCAGCTTGATCGCCGACGATCCCAATCGCCGATCGCCGATCGCCGACGATCGAAATCGGTGGAGCTTAGGATTCCCATTAACAAAAAGAAGAGCATAAAATGGAAAGACAGAAGCTTAGATAATTTGACCTGCAAATAAAGAGATTCAGCTCAAAATGGAGTGAGCAAACTTGTGTCTTACTCTCTTTCACTTGTGAGAGAGCTTTTAAGGGGGAAGAAAAAGGGCACTGCAAAATTGCTAACCAAATAAGAAGACGAGATACTTTTAACTTATACGACTTTTAATTTCTTTCTTTTTTTTTAAATTATAAAAATAAAATTTAAACTTATTAAGACTTTTAATTCTTTTCAAACTGAATTTAAAACATGGCAAATTCCACTTTTTTACGCCTCATAATTCATTGCAATTTTGCTATTTCATTCTCATCACAATTTATTATTTTATTAAAATAAAACCAACAATTCATTTTATTTCCTATTATAATTAAAATAAAATCAATTTTTTTTTGAATTCATTATTATAATATTAATTTTTATTATTTATAAGATTTACACTTTTAAAAATAAGAATTCTAATTTTACTAAAATGATTGGTTAACAAACTATTCAAGACTTTTATCAAATAATTTTATATAATAAAAGGTTAAATTTTATAATTAAATTATTATGTTTCCATTAATTAAAAAGAAAACTATTGCATTTGTTTTAAATAGTAATTTTTATAATATAATCTATTTATATTAATTATATATTATTTAAAATTATTATATTAACTATTAAGAAAAAAACATAAATTGTGAATGGTTTAATTTATAATATATCAAAAGATGATTTAGATTTTACAAAAGCTTTAATAACCATTTGAATTTTTAGCACTATATTTAATTTATCAGAATAATTGATAGATGCTATCTATCTTAATTAGAATAATTTTACTTTGTAGTAATTACACGAAGTAAAACTATATTGTATAATAAACTAGTTTACATACATGTGTAATGTATAAATTTAGTTGTGTAGATCAGTTGAAAATTTATTTTATAAAAATGGAAAATACCTATAAATACATAAAAATAATTACCAATTTTTAAAAATTGATATTGTGTTACAATTTTTCTAGAAAAATAATTTAAATATGAAAATATTATTTTATAAAATATTAACAAAATTTTTATATGGTAAATTATTAATTTAGGATAATTTATTAATTAAGAATAAAAATTATAGAGTAATAATTAATGAAGTATATTGGTAGAAAAATGACAAAATTTAAGGGTACAAATTAAGTATTTCGGTTTCACCAAAAAAAAAATTTAAGTATTTTGTAACTCAAAGAACTAATCTACAACACAAAATTTTCATATATGTTTATATTCCTTCTTTTATAATATATATTAGTTTATCCTGTGGTACGCATGAGTTAATTTTATGTAGTAATTAAAATATATATTTTTTTTAAATTTGTATATTTTCACAAATAATATAAAATAATATAGCATAAACATTATATAAGATATTATATATTGTTCAATTCACCGATTCGTTGAATTAATAATTTTTAATAAATCTTTGTAATATTATTGTTCATTTCAACAATTTTTCATTAAATTTAAGTTGTTTGTTGTACAATGTCATATACATCTTAACTTGGCACTGTAGTTGTTTGATCACTCTCTCACCGAAATCATTCTTCAAATTCTTAGTGTACGATTTTCTTCTATAATCTTAATCAGAGGTGAATTTAGGGGGCTACTAGGGGTCTCGACCTCCTAAAATAGAAATTTTTTATTTTGGTTTTTAAAATTTTTAAAATTTTAATTTAACTATTTAAAATTACATTTTACTATTATAAAAATTAAAATATAATTTCGCCTTTCTTAAAAAAATTTTGGCTTTGTCCCTAATCTTAATATAAAAAAATAGAGAAAATAAATAATGTTATAACAAATAATGCAAAATAAAATTAAAAAATATAAAAGTAAAAATAAGAAAATTTGAAGTAAGAAAATAAGGTTACAAAAACTGAAATTGATTTATAATTTTTGTTGTGTTTCATCGTCTCTCTGTGAATCTATTTATAGTCCTACATACATGCATAAAATGAAAGGACGAAAGATGAACTTTAAATACTGATTTTACTTTATATAAATTATTTTTAATTCATATGATTTTTTTCTTATAATAATTACCTTAATTTTTGTATTCAATATTAAAGATTTTTCTATTAACTTTTAATTCGACATTAAAAAGCAGATTTATTTTGTTATTGTATTTATTTTGTATATGACAATAATTTACTTAAAATTTAATCTTTGACTATTTTTAAAGACGGAGGTACTAAATTTTAGACAGTGTATTCCCCATCATGAAGAGCTACTTTGGAAGTAAAAGGCTAGGTGCAATTGGTTGCAATTTAAAGATCGGAACACTAAATTTTTCCACTCCCGCATGATTCAAAGAAGGAATCACAATGAAATTTCAATTTTGAATAATGAAAAGGGTGAATGGATTTTCGAGGATGAGCGTCTCCAGTCTGAGGCAGTTAAGTTTTTTCAAAAATTGTATAGTGAGCTTCCAGATTCCACGACTTCACTACCCGCTAGTTCTTTTCCTAAACTTAATTATAATGATGAGGTTTTCTTAAGAAAAGAAGTTTCGAATAAAGAGATAAAAGCTTCCATGTTTGACATGGCTCTATTGAAAGTGCTCGACAGCGATAGGTGTCATGCACTAATGTTTTAGAGTCAATGGGAGTTGATTGGTAGTGCTATTTGCAATTGGGTTAGGAAAATCTTTGATGGGCAGATTGTTGATAGGGAGCTTAATAATACTTTGCTTGTGTTTATCCTTAAGGTTCGCAATCCTGAAGATTATGCTGATCAGTTCTTTACAAATTGATCGTGAAGATTATTGAGAATAAGTAGGCTGGCTTTATTGCTGGAAAAAACATCACAGACAACATCGAATGGCCCAAGAAGTCATCTACTCAATATGAAGCAAGCATATAAAATGGATAACTATTAAGATTCATTTAGAGAAAGCATATGACCGAGTCAGTTGGGAATTCATAAACGCCTCCCTCCAAGCGACAAACATTCCAGTTTTCCTTAGAAATTTCATTATGTCAGCCATCAAAAGCTCAACTATGCAAATCCTCTGGAATGGGCACTAAAGTCCAGTCTAGTCAGAGGCATTCGACAAGGGTGTCTTCTGTCTCCTTATCTATTTGTTCTTTCCATGGAATGGTTGGGTCTGAGTATTAATTCATCTATGAGATCTGGTCTCTAGTCTACCATTTGCTTATCCATGTCAGGACAATCACTTTCTCACTTGTTTTTGCTGATGACCTTGTTATCTTCGGGAAAGCTTGTAACAACCTAATTTTAGTGGTGCTGGAAATAGTGGTTTCAAAACCACAATTTCGACGAGTGAGTTATTATTTTAATATTTATTTAAATTCTATAGGATTATATTAGGGTCTTATTAAAGTTTCGTTAAGAAATTTTGAAGTTTAAATGGTTAATTAAGTAAAAAGAACTAAATTGAGAAAAATGTAAAAGTTGAATTCTATTAGTTAAATGGACCAAATAGCTTTACAAAGGTAAATCAATAGACTTGAGTGGTAAATATATCACATTTAAAAATAGTGGATGTTTATGGAAATGTATTATGGTAGTTTAAATAAAATTTTAAAGCCAAAGTAGTAATTTAGCAAACCAAGGAATAAATAAGTAAATAAAGATGAAAGAAAAATATCATATTTGTTTTCTTCTTCATCTAAAATCGAAAATAGCCGTTGAAGGGGAAGAAAGCTTTGATTTTGAGCTTCTTCATGCATGGTATGTATTTGAGCCCTAATTTTAGTGATTCTTATGTTTTTTTTTTATCTTATTTTAGCTTAGTTAGCTAGCCCAGGGGTTAATTTGCAAAACTGATAAAGGTTGAGGGACTTTTTATAGTTGATTTTAAATGTATTTTGATGTTAATTGATAGAGTATTACCCTTGGTTGTTAAACAAACATGTTTTGTTAAGTGTTTTTTGATGAAATTGTGTGTAGGGAGTAATTAGAGAAAATAGTAAAATTTCATGGTAACATCATAAAATGATGATTTAAGTGGGTTGATATAAGTCTCTAAGAAGTTTGGTTAACATGTATGGAGGGTTAAAAAGTTAAATTTCAAGTTATGAGCTTAAGGACTAAATTTTGAAAAAGTTAAAATAAGAGGGGTAATTTTTAAATTTTATGATAATGTGAATTTTTGATTGAATTGAATATTTGAAGTACTTAATTGAATGAAATTATCTATTTAGATCAAGATAAACAACAACCGGGTTTAAATCGAGGAAAGGCTAAAGCTTTGGATTAGTCTCAAACTCTATTTCTACGTCTATAGTTATTGAGGTTAGTTCGTATAAATTAATCTTATTAATGATAGTTTGACTGATTACCGGTTATATTGTGTTAGTTATAAATTAAATTGAAAATACATGTGTATCGATGCTTTAAGTATTTTACAGATAAGTAATCTCGTTTGAACCTTAAGAATTCTTAGTATACGAATGACATGTCATTAGGGATTTCATGTTTCAAATGTTGGTTATGAATGTCCTACAGATGACTGAGGTTCTGCATTTGTTGCAGATTCTCTACAGCTCGTGTAAGCAACATCGTGTAGCTAACATTCCGACCCATAGCTCATGTGAGAGAACCCATTTCACAGCTCGTGTGAGCACTATTGAAAGGGAAATGTTACGATTATATGGAAAGGCACACTATGTGTGAGCATTCCTGAGTATCCAATGTAATTCTAGATGGTTCAACGGGTAAGCAAGGGTCAATGACAAGGTATGTGTACAATTGGATAATAGTTTATGATCTTATGAAAAGGTTAATGGGATAAATGATATATACATTCAAATCTACTTATGATATGGTTGAACTCATATGTATCATGTATGAACTTAATAGCTTGTGAGTTTAGTGGTGTTTATAGGAGTTTATTTAGCTTATGAACATGGTAATAATGTTATGCATAGTTTATAAATTGATCCTAAGAATCGTAAATTATGTTTGAGTCTATATGAGCTTACTAAGCACTAGTTGCTTAATAGTTACTTTCTTTTATTTCATAGATTATCGAAAACTCGATTGATTGGAAGGTTGTCGGAGATCTATCACACTATCCAGTAGTCATTTTGATAGTGTTTGAGTTATTTTGGCCAATGTTATAAATGACATGTATAGGACCTTTTTATTATGGTAGTTCTTGAATGGGTTAATGATCAAATTGGTATGTATATGCTTTTGGAGTATATATCTTGTTTGATGAACTTTTAATGTCTTGATAAGTTTAAGTCCTCTGGCCACTTTAAAGTACTTGTAATATATGGTCATTTTGGTATGTTTATAATAATATGTGAATGGTTATAATTGATGCCATTTGATAGTTAAAGGAACTAGGTTTTGTGCTTGAAATGTGGTTATATTACTTTGTTATGATTAATGATGTTTTGGTATAAATGTGGTGCTTTCGAATGACATATTGGTTAGGTGAAATAGGTTGATTGAAATGGTATGTTTTTATATGATTGAAAGGTGTTTAGGTCTTTTGAATGTATGCACAACTAGAATGGTTGATTGAAGATGTTTTGGTCTTGAAATGACTTGTTTTTAGGGCTAAATTATGGAGTACATGACCTAGGACACGGGCTATCACACGGTCGTGTCACACACACAAGTCACACACTACTGCAGTGACGCATTTACGGCTGTCACACTCTACACAACCTTGTGTCACTTGTTATTTTTGGTGTAAATTTCACACGGCATGCGAAACGGCCATGTGTCACAACTCAAAGAGTTACACGGTCTGGCACATGGCTTGCGACACGGCCGTATGACCTAACTTAGTGAGTTACACGATTTAAGATATGAGCTGGGACATGACCTTATGTCCCTTTGTTCGATTGTTACACGACCTGACTACACGGCCGTGTGACCCTTATTTTCAAATTTTTTAATTTTTTTTCCAAATTTTCTTATTTGTTTCGATTTAATCTCAGACCGTTTCTAAATTGATTTTATGGCCTCAAAGGCTCGATATAATGCCCAAATGTATATGTTTGATTGGTTTGTAATAAAGTGTATTTAATTAATATTAAATATTGTTGTTCGGATTTGTATAGTAATGCTCCGTAACCTTAATTCGGAGATGGAGACGGAGACGGGTTAGGGGTGTTACAAAGCTGATGTGAACCAGGCTAGTTTAATTAAGGACTTGTTTTTAGAAAAAAACATATTGGAAGATGTAGCGAAAAATAAATTTAAGGAAAAACTAGAGTTTTAAAAATTTTTCCAAAATAAGATCTTAGTTGTAATATAAAAAATGATAAACACTTAATCAAAATTGTACATTTTCGATTCATCTTGGATGAGTGCTTTCGACTGTGTAGTCTTCTCTGCTATCCTCAAGCTCACGTCTGCCGAGTGTAGCTCGCTTCGAATCAATAAAATTTTTCACAAAATTACCAGTGGTGTAATTTTGTAAATTTTCTAAACTTTTGAATCAAGTTGTAAATAAAAAAAATATCTCTAGAAATTCTCTAGAGTAATCTCTTCCGAGAATTTTCTCTCTACAATTTTCTCTTGAATTCAAATGTGTGTAAATAATGACCCAAGGTTCTCTTTATATAGGGGGAGTTTAGAAAGTTCAACTATAATTAAACTTAATCACTTTAACATAATATTTATCTTGATAAATATTAGATTAAATTAATATTAAATCTTAGTAAAATAATAGAAACATTAAATTTAATTTAATATTAAGATAATCAATTTAATATTAAATTAATAAAATATTATTAAGATAAGTATTAAATTTAATTTAATATTAAACTATTAAAATAATATTATTTTTGAAATAATTAATCTGAAATCAAAATTCTCTGGTAGAGTCTTAGTAGGAGTGTAACTCATCCACTACTCAACCACCGACGACCAACCGCTGCCAGCCATTGGGACGTCGTCGTTGTAGCCACCGGCACCGCCGTGTCTAGTGATGTAGATGCGACACCCTTACGACACCCCGAGCCAGTTTGGTTCGGATCCATGATGACCCGATCAGTTTGGTCTAGCCATCGGTTGGACCGTCGGTCCAGTTTCACATATCAGGCTCGATTTGTCCAGTTTTTGGGTCTTGGTCTCAGTTTTGGGTTCTTGGGCCCGATTTATGATCTCAGGTCCAATTTTCAAGTTCAATTGCCCATTGGACTAGTTGTTTGACTTGAAAATTAACTTTCAAAAATGTCATATCAATTTTAATTGATTTGATTAATTTAATTTTACTTTATCAAAATTATTTTTTTCAAAAATTACTTAGATTTTACAAATTAATTTTTCAAGAAAATTCTTTAATCAAATTTTCTAGTTGAATAATTTTTACGACCACCTAATTTAATTTCACATCGAATAAATTGACTCAATTGAATTATTCCCTAAGTCGTAGAATTTTCTTCTGATTTAAATGCAGTCTGATTGAGCTTTTGTTAAGCTAGTGGAGGGACTAATGAGATATATACAATTCGACTCTAGTGATTGCAATTATATCCAAAAGCATTATTTCGATAATTCGCAATTACTTAATCATAGAGTCAGTCCACAAGAAGTACCGTGATTGAAAACTCCTTATTTCATACTCTTTACGAAAGCAATTCATCCAATTGCTTTGTCTAATGACCTCGTCATGTGTGTGTTACCCTCATATGATATCATTGATTCCTTTGAGTTAAATCCATTCACTCAATACAATCATATTTTATCTCATTGTCATCGTTGTGTGTTCTTAATGATTAATATGATAATTGTCAACAAATGACTGTGATAAATTGCTTGTTCGAGAACAAGCAACCCGTAACCACGTTCCATATTTATTAATCCACACAATGCTAATTAGAGGATATCATTAACCCTTTAATTGAGCTATGAATTCCATTGTTGCTAGTAAAGCCATGCCATACACAAGTCATATACCCAACATACCGGTTATGAGCTCGATCATCTTTAGAGCATTAGCCTTCATTTATATCAAAGCATATGAATTGCGTACGCATGGTTAGTGACTAACTCAGGATTTAGGTAAATCACACCATGAACGTCACAAGTGAATTAATTCACAAACGGATTCAGAATTAATTCATCTTGGGTCCAGTCCAATGTATTATTCTACCAATAAATACATCTATGTCTCTACTCATGGGGTCAACTGCTCTGATAGCCAAGACTAGTCATCTCCCCAATTGGAATTGTAGATGATATAATAATTCTTCTCAGTATTTGAATCAAATGCTCATTTTAAGTTTTTTATGGGATTACGGACTCATTTAGATTATCTATTGAAGTAAGTTGTCTTTCTCGCATTGTAAACGTTCTTTTCAATGCCACTTATTTTTAGTTTGAACTTTAGACAATCAAATAGCTAATATTTGCTTATCACTATTTCGCTATGCATGCAAAATACAAAAAATATAATAGTGAAATGTAAAATTAACTTTATTTGTTTATTCATCGTTCAAATAAATAGAAAATAGTTACATGTTTACTATAATATGAACATATTTCCCAACACTTGGGTACATTCTAACTATGCATCGGGTGAACGCTTTTAAGACGAACATTTTCTTTTTTAAAGAGGTGGATGACATTTTTGCAAGGTATATGTGTGACATGCATGGGTTTTGTAAGGTCCATAATTTAGGTCCATAATTAGGAGTACCCCTCTTTCACGAAAGGGTAACCATTAGCTCTTTGAAGTTCATGGTGGAAAAAGTCAAATCAAGGTTACAAGTGTGGGATGCTAGGAAATTATCTCTAGCTGGCAGAGTTGCCTTAGCTCAATTAGTCCTTCTTACAATCCCTAATTATTTCATGCAGTCCCTAAGGATACCGTAAGGAATACGTGACGAAATTGAGAGTATTGTTAAATAGTTTATATGGGGCTTGACTGAAAGGAGCAAAAAAATGGCCCTTGTTAGTTGGAACTCGGTTTGTCAGCCAAAGACTTGTGGAGGGCTTGGGATTTGACAATTGAAAGATCAGACCACATCATTTTTATTAAAGTTAGGTTTCAACATTCTGACGAATTCAAAGTCTTTGTGGGTTCGTGTTCTACGTGCAAAGTATGGGATCAATGATGGTTTACCTTTTAGTATCTCTCATGTTAATTGTTCTTTCCTCTAGAGAGCTCTATCTAAGGTATGACATTTGCTTAGAGAAAACATATTCTAGTCAGTTGGGAATGGTAACATCATTAGCTGTTGGAGGGACAGTTGGATTCCAAAGATTGGCCTTCTGGTTAATCTTATCCTAGCAAGTTCAAACATTGTCACGGAGTGTTGTCTAAAAGAGATAACTATAGATGAAGGAATATGGAATTTGGAACTTTTTCGGGTTTGGTTATCAGAAGATTTAATTAGATGCATTACTAGGGCCTAACAGAATAGCTTGGTTGGAGACCTCATCAAGTTGGTTCTCTATTAAAAGTGTTTGTCGTAAGATTAAGGAGAATTCGTGGAATCCTAGGGAGGAAGCTTGGAAGCCTCTATGGAAGGTTAAGGGTCTTCAAAGGGTTTGGGTTTTTCTCTGGCTGGCTCTCCAACAGCAGTTGCTTACTTAAGTAGAGCAACTAAGGCATGGTGTGGGTAGTGACGCAAGATGTCTTATCTGTGGCCATGGAACAGAGGACGTTCTACATGTTATTATATATATTTAAACAAATTATATTATTTTTTATATATTATTTAAATATATATAATACATCGAAAAATCTGAAAACATTAAAATAAATATTTGCCAAAAATTAAAAATAAAATTTAAAAAATATGTATATTTAAATAACACTAAGATAGATGCAACTTAACAAACCAATACCTCTAGAATAATAACAAAATTAACAAAAAATAAGTGTTATATAATATCCAAACAATAACAACAAAATAGTAGCAATATAATAGTGAAATTGTAGCAAAATAAGAAGAAAACAATAAGAAAATAACATTAAAACAACAAAAAATAGCATATTTTTTTGTCATTTTGTGAAATTGGGTTGGGCCAAGCCTAGGGCAAAAATGTCATACCCGAGACTCGACCTATTTTTTAAACAGTTTTTTTTATCTAAACTCATTTTTCGGGCTTATATTTTTGCCAAAACCCTTCCATTTTTCGAACGGGTCTTCAAGCCAGGTGACCCGACGCATGAACAGATCTAATTGTACTGCTTTCCTTTATTTTCAGCAAAAAAAAATCCTCTATGGTAATTAATCGACTTAGTTAAAAATTGTTTTAGTAATAAATTATAATTCAAAATAGATTATTAGGGATTAATAATGCAAAAAAAAAAAAGTGTATCATGGAGTTATTTAAAATGTTTAATAATTTGGAAATTGTAATTAATTTATATTAATACATCATGTAAGAAAATTATATTTAAAACTTAATTCTAAAAACGCTATCAACTTTAAATACAACTAAAAAAAATATTTTCGAATTTAAAGAAGTAACTTAAAACTCAATATCCTTTTATTCCTTCTTTTATATAATATATATAAATCATATGTTAAAAATGCTTTAACTATAATTTAAAATTTTTATTACAATATTTGAATTTTGTATAAATTAATATATCTTGATTAGTTTTGACAATTTAAATAAAAAGAATTATTTTACATTAATTACAAGGATTAATAATATAATATTTAAAGAGCTGCTTAAAAATTAAACACGTAATTAAAATCACTTAAATTTACTTCGTTGTGTTTAGTTTATATTAATTGCAAATAAGAAAAAGAATATCATTTTAACATTTGCATGTTCATAAAGAGTTTTATATTATTAAATTTAATTAATTATTTATTAAAATATAAAAATATAAGAAAATTATTTTCAATAAGCAAAAGAAAAAGTGTAAATAAGTTGTTTGATTCGATGAATAAAGTTGAAATTGGAGGCTAAATCATTATGAAATTTTGGGATGACTTATTAAATTAAAATATTACCTTCTAAATATGTAATTTTAAATATAGTACTTAGTTAAATAAAAAAATATGCATTTCATTTTATTCTATGAATAACAACTTAAAGATTCACTTATTGGTATCAAAATATTCTTATCACTTTTTAAAATAAATTTAATAAAAAACTGGTTTATTTATTTTCTATTAACTCTCGATTCAATAAATCATCCAATTGGATTCATCATTGGTTTGAGTTGGTGGTCCATTAATTTTTTTATTTATAATTCCAATGTTTTAGAAAATATAAAATAATTATTAAAATTTCAAAAAAATTAATAATGAAATGAATCAGAAACATGATTAAGAAGTCCAATGTTTTGTTCAAAATTCAAAATTAATAAAAATAAAAATGATTTTATTGATCTTTAACCCATTTTATGAATCTCGTTGATCAATTCTTTACAAAATTTGAATTGATTTCCAACTCAAGTGATTAAATTAGCTTGTGTAGTTTTAAAATTGATATGGCAGGTATGCACTAGGAGATCCAAATATTTTCTTTAACATATACGGTGATGCAATTCTTAAAATGGTTATAAAGCATACTGATAGCTATCAATGTAGATTATATATGGACTCCACAAATATATGCATATAAGTATATATAAAATATCAACTGTAAAGTAATTAAGAATGTTTTAGGAAAGGAGAGATTAGGTAAATGAACTTTAAGGAAGGACCTCAAATACTAAAGTAAAAGTGGATATCTGTTATAAATATTTTATTAAATAAATATCTATTATAATCAAGATAAAGTTTTAATGTACTTTGAATTCTAATAGTTATTAGAATTAGATCTCTACTTCTTTTATACTTATTATGCCTATAAATAGAGACTCTGATGAAGCATTGTAATCACCCATTTTGATCAATAATGTACCTTCTCTACTGCTTTCATACTTTCTTTCTTCTTTCTTCTCTACATCTCTATTTATTTTATAACATGTTATCAGATGATTCTCTATTTTTTTTCAAAATCTTTTGAAGTCGTCCCACGGATCAAATTTTTGTTCACCTTAAACTTTCACTGTTACAACTTCATCTTTTGGATGTTGAAAGATTCAATCTCAGAATGGATTATAGTTCTTATTCCCGATCTTTGATTTATTGTACAAGCATGGGTAAAGTATAGATTTGGTAAGAAACTTTTATATTTTTACTATATTTTCTTTTTCAATTAAGGTATGACTACTATTAATTTTTATTTGGCATAAATTTCATATTCGATGGTATTTGATTTTGTCTTTCTAAGTTAATTATTTTTATGTAAAAGAAATAATTGTTCATTAGATATGTTTGCTATTAATATGGTATGTTTCTCTATTTTTTTGGTAAATCATTGTTTTTGAAGTTTTTTTAATTAAGTTATATTATGCATAATATTTAGACTTTTGATTATTAAATTCTTGTTATTAAATATTCTTGAAATTTTAAATATGGTGGAAAGTGTTATTAACCTACCATTTGTTGTTTAAAGGAAATTTGATAGGATCTATTGAGTCTTATTAACTTGCTAATGTTGAATGATTGTATTATATCTTTTAAATTGGATTTATAAATATTTTATTAGAGAAACATAAGAATTTATAATATATATGTGGTATTAAAATTTGGTACAATGAGTACCAGATAATTTTCAAGCATCGATATGAAAATTTTGATTATTTATTAAATGATTTTTACTATTAGATTATAAATGTTATTATGAAAACAAAGTTGTTTTACTACTTGTAATAATGCTCGTGATAATAGTTAAAGTGATGATAATTATGTTAAAAATTTCAGGTATATTTTACTATGTTTAATTTATTATATCATGTTTATTATAATTGGAGACTAATCATGACAACATGAATAGATAAATTTTGATTTGAAATCTCACGCATGTTTGCGATGATGATTATGAAATAAAGAATTTATTGAAATGTTTATAAGTCTGTCCTACTATATTTGCTGCATTCTCCAGAGTGAATGTAAACATAAAGAAAATAAAAGATATACTCATGAACCACTAAAAGTGGGAACATAGTAATAAATAAGAGAGCAATGAGAGTTCCCAAGATAACTTTTCAAAGGGTAAAGATAAGTTATGTTATCAATGTGATATGAAAGATTATTGGTCACATATATGGTGTATGCCCAAATATTTTATCTTTGTTAATATTCTTTAGGGAATGATATGAGAGTGTAGCAATGAATGTTATCATTACAAATAGAAAATATTTATTTTATTTGGTATTGAAACAAATAAATATTATTCCAATATTTGATAGTACAAAATTAGTTGAAAGCTCTAGAAGAACTAATATATAATATCTAAAAAGCACAAAATTGGTGATGGTTAATGCATTATTTTTAAAAGATTTTGTGATGGATCTCATATTAAGATTGTGAATGAGGAAAATATTATATTTCATATGAATAAAAAAAGGGATTGTGTTCTTAATTTATATTTATTTTATAATCTTTATGATCTTCTTTTGTCATCATCCCTATTAAAGGATTGAAAGTAAAATATTTGAATGTAAAAGATCTACTTATAAGTAATAGAATATGATAATTCTATCTAAAACTTATTATGTTTGGATGCACCTAAAGTTGCAAGTTTTTTTGAAAACTGTGAATATAGCTCTACAGTATTCAGAATAAGTTCTCAATTAAAATTACGTAGTAAAATATTATTGTGTTATCAATTTACAACCTGTCGTTTGCAAGATTGCTTGTTTAAATAATTAATTTTAGATCATGCAATTAAGACAATTCATTTTGCTAATACTAATGAGTTTATATCTCAATCTTTTATTGATTGAGTTTGAAATTTTTTTGTAAAAGTTTGCGCATAATGGTTTATAGAATTTATTGATTAAACACCTCTGATTAATGTCTAAACCATTACTTATGAGAACTAAACTTTTTATTTTAACATGAGATTATGTTGATTTACGTGTTGTACGCATCAAGCTAATAAGTTATAAATATTCCCCATTACAATTGGTTTTTGATCAATAGCTAAATATTTATCATCTTTGAATTTTTGTATGTGCATATATGTTCCAATTGCTCTACTACAACGTACAAAGATGAGTGAATCCTCAAAAAAAAGTTGGGAATATATATTAATTACAAGTTTATTTATATTATTAGATGTTTTGAATGTATTCGAGATTCAATTATGACACAATTTGTGATTACAATTTTGATTCGATAGTTTTTTTGACAATTAGGGGGAGAGAAATAATAACTTGTAATAAGTTACGGGGAGAATAATTTGATCCAGAAGTTCAATAAGGATAACTCATTACAAGTTAACTGTTAGATGTATTTACACGCTTAATGAGAATAACCAAGTGTTATATATCATCTAATATTTTAATTTGAATCAAAGTCCCAGTAGAACAATCAGTTGGAATAAATAATAGATTGATTGGTTCCAAATATGAAAATTATTCTAGATGGTCATATAGTGGAGGCGGGTACTCTAGAAGAGACCCAAGATATAACTAATAAGTAAAACTTCAAAAGAGATTTAGGTACCTAAAACTGAATTTTAAAATAATGAAAATAAAAGATCTCGATAAGTTATGTCAATTCGAGAAAATGTGGAACCGAATAATAAAAGTAGTTGACAATGATTTTGCATGCAATATTATTATTAAAATAATGAAATAAAAGGAGGATCCTGAATAAATCTATTTAGAAATATATATATATGGAATAAATTAATCAAAATAGAAAGATGCAACTCAAGTACAATTAAATTCGTGAAGTTTTTGGACTAGCAGTCCAAATATCTAAAAGTATAAAGCCAGTGAGGGTGCAATTGAAGTAGTTTTGCAAAGCGGAATAAAAATATGAAGTTTTTGGCTAAGTCCTGGCATTGTTTATGAAAAGATATAATATTGTTTTGTGGTGGATGCAATAACCTTTAGATGTATTATTAAATTGACAATTCATAAAAGATTTAACTTGTGTCTAATGGTTATTGTTACAACCTTTATGAATCACTATATAGTAAAGTTTATATTAAAATCCTTGAAGGATTTAGGATGTTAGAAGCATATTAAAATTCTCGAGAAATTGTTCATTTATATGAATTGAAATAATTTGAACATATGTGGTAAATTTGACTTAGCGAATAGTAATTGAAGGAGAATTATAAAATGATCCAAAATACCTATTTGTGTTTTTATAAAATAATCATGATTAAAGTTTGTTATTGTAGCACCCCAAACCTTGCCTAGACGTTATGGCCGAATCTGGCGATGTCACATGGAATGGGGTTTGAAATCGAGATTGACAAGTAAAAATCGTTCTAGTTAATTAGTTTTTATTTCATTCAGAAAAACGTAAACTAGCTGATTTGCCTTAAAACATATCTTTTAAGCAAGAGCTTTTGAAACTAATTATTTTATGAAACCGAAAATCTTAGTTTTTAATAAAATTGTTTTTTGTTGAGTTGCAAAAAAATATCCACAAAAACAGTATAAAATCTCAGATTCAAACTAAACGTCTAGACTGGGTTTGGGGTGCTACATTTAGTGGTATCAGAGTCAGGTTGCAAAATTCGGCTGTGGATTTGGGTTTTAAAACTTGGTTTTAAAGAAATGATTTTTAAATGGCTTGAAATATTTTTGACTAAGTATGTGGTACACCGAGTCTCTAGTGCTGATCCTATAAGTTTTTTGAAAACTCTGATAAGTTCTGAAAATATAATTAGCAAATTCTGAAACTACTATAGATAGTACACTGTGCTGAAAACATTGTAGATAGTGTATACTGAAAACATTAGCGAAACTGAAAACTGTAGTAAGACTGCGATTCATGATAACAAACTCTAAACTTCTGGTACTGTTTTGCATAAAATATCTACTAATAAATATCATAACTGTAACTGATTCATAAAATTGTTAACACAGATAAGCTACAAATTCTATGATGAGCGCATGAGGTATCTGCGGATAAGGTACTAGAGGCCAAGGTAGAGGCCGTAGAGGGGCTCGAGCTGAGTCATCGTCGTTAGGCAGCAGGTCGAATCTGGATACGAGCGAGATGCCACTTTTACCTGCTACAGAGACTGGGTCTCATGATCATATGGCCGAGGACAACGTCTTGTCCCAGGCTATGCTGAAGATATCAGAGAGGGTCGATGGGCCCAACACTAGATCTGGGGGCCGAGGGTTGGTTACAGAATGACTCCAGTCTAATGGGGTTAAGCTATTCAGGTGTGTCATTGGAGTCGCCCCTAACATGGCCGAGTACTAGATGGAGGCTACGAAAAGAATCATGGACAATCTAGACTCTACCCCTAAACAAAAATTGAAAGGGGCAGTTTCCTTGCTTCGTGATGAAGCATACCACTGGTGGCTGACTGTTAAGGAGGGCACTCAGCCCGAACGACTGACATGGGATTTCTATAAGTTTAATTTCCAAGGTAAATATTTTGGGGCAAGCTACATCGATGCTATGAGAAGTGAGTTTCTGAATATCACGCAAGGGGATCGTTTAGTGGTTGAGTATGAGGCCGAGTTTTTGAGATTAATCTGCTATGAGTGAGGCATTGTGGCGACTGAATATAAGCGTTGTGTCCGCTTCGAGGATGGACTCAGGGACAGTTTAAGAGTTTTGATAGCTCTGCAGAGGGAGTGTGACTTTTCAGCACTTGTAGAGAAGGCGAAGATAGCCGAGGAGGTGAAGCGCGTTGAGCGCCAAAATCGGGATAATGAGAGAGACAAGAATAAGAGGGATTCAGAGCCCTCAAGTTCTGTGATGAGGCCTAAGAAAAAGGCCAAATCTGATGGGCAAGTTAGAGTTGGGGCCCTTGTTGCACCTACTGGGATCACGCTTTGTGGGCATTGTGCAAGACGCCATCTAGACGAATGTTAGAGGATGACTGGGGCTTGTTTAAGATTTGGGCCTACTGAGCACCGTGTTCGAGAGTCTCCACTGATGGCCGATCAGGTGCAAGCTACGGGTTCTAATACTGCACAACCATCAAGGGTAGTTTAGCAGCCGCTTGGGGGCCGTGGTCAAGTTAAGAGTGGTAATGACATGGGCCATGGACAGAGAGCACCGAGTAGAGGTGCTAGACATACGGAGGTGAGACAGCCTGCTATTGTTTATGCTGTTCATCGCTGATAGGATCAAGATGTTCCAGACGTCATTACGGGTACGTTTTTAATTTATAATGTATATCTTGCACTGATAGACATAGGCTCTACATACTCATACGTAGCTAGTACTATGTTTGAAACTTTGGGGACTCCAGTTAAGAATACTGATAGTGAGATAACTATATTGAGTCCTTTGGGGCAATCTTTCTAGGTTAGTAGACTGTATAGACGTCCCGTTAGAGGTTCAAGGGACAGTATTTCTGGCTAATCTGATGGAGCTCTCGTTTGGGGAGTTCAACTTGATTATGGGAATAGACTGGTTGGTCAAACACTGGGTAAGTCTGGACTGTGCGACTAAGAAGGTCATTTTGAGAACTGAAGGGGACAACGAGGTAGTTGTGATTGGAGAACGTTGGGATTATCTGACTAATGTGATTTCGGCATTAGTGGTAGAAAAGTTGGTTCAGAAGGGATGTGAGGCATTCTTGGCCTACATAAGTGTTTCGAATTCTGAGGACTCTTCAGTTAAGGACATCAGAATTGTGAGGGATTTTTTGAATGTCTTTCTTGAGGAACTATCGGGTTTGCCTTTGAGCCGAGAAGTTGAATCTGTGATTGAGCTTTTACCGGTTAAAGCTCCAGTGTTTATCGCTCCCTACCGAATAGCACCGAAAGAGCTTAAGGAGCTTAAGGCTCAGATTCAAGAGCTGTTAGATCGTGGGTTCATCCATCCGAGTGTGTCTCCACGGGGAGCACCAGTACTATTTGTAAAGAAAAAGGATGGATCCATATGCATGTGTATCAATTATCGACAGTTGAACAAGCTAATGATCAAGAATAAGTACCCACTTCCGAGAATTGATGATCTGTTCGACCAGTTCAGAGGGGTTTCTATGTTTTCCAAGATTGATCTATGTTCGGGTTATCATCAGTTGAGGGTTAAGGAGGCTGATGTGCATAAGACGACATTTAGAACTCGGTATAGACATTACCAGTTCTTAGTTATGCCTTTTGGATTGACTAATGCACCAGCGGCATTTATAGACTTGATGAACCGAGTGTTCCAGCCCTATCTGGATCAGTTTGTGGTGGTGTTCATCAATGATATCCTGGCATATTCTAAGACTGAAGACGAACACAGTGAGTATCTTAGAATGGTACTACAGACTCTTTGTGAGAAATAGCTGTATGCAAAGTTCAGTAAGTGTGAGTTCTGGCTATATGAAGTGACCTTTTTGGGATACTAGTTTCTGCTGAGGGGATCCGAGTCAATCCTTGTAAAATTGAGGCTGTGTTAAAGTGGAAAAAACCGAGGAATGTATCTAAAATCTGCAGCTTTCTGGGGTTAACGGGTTATTATCGACTTTTTGTGGAAGGGTTTTCCTTGATCGTAGTACCGTTGACTAAGCTTCTGCATAAGGGAGTTCCATTTTTCTGTACTGATGCGCAACATGAGAGCTTCGAGAAGCTCAAGACTATTCTGACTCAGGCTCCTATTCTAATATATACTGAGCCCGGTAAGGACTTTGTGGTTTACAGTAATGCTTCACATGTCGGTTTGGGTATGTGTATTGATACAGGATGGTAAGATGGTAGCATATGATCTCATCAGCTCAAAACTCATGAAGCGAACTATCCGATGCATGATTTGGACTTGGCTACCGTTGTTATTGCTTTGAAAATCTGGAGGCACTACCTATATGGTGATAAGTGTATTATATACACCGATCACAAAAGCCTCAAGTATATCCTCACTCAGAATGAGTTAAATCTTAGGCAGCTTAGATGGGTTGAGCTGATTAAGGATTATGATTGTACCATTGAGTACCATCCCGACAAGGCCAATGTGGTGACCGATACGTTGAGCCGTAAGGCTATGACCGATCTGAGAGTAATGTTCGCTCGACTTAGCCTATTCGATGATGGAAGTTTATTGGTGGCACTACTGATTTTGAGATAAATAGTGATGGGGTACTTTGTTTCTGTGGTCGAATTTGTGTATCAAATGATGAGGATTTAAGGCAGTCGATTCTGAGAGAGGCACATGGTAGTTCCTATGCTATGCATTCCGACGGGAACAAGATGTATCGAGATCTTTGAAAATTGTACTGGTAGCCAGGGTTAAAACATGAGGTTACTGACTTTATGCTCATTGTTTGACTTGTCAGTAGGTTAAAGCTGAGCATCAATTACTTTCGGGTTTGTTACAACCTATACCGTTATGGAAATGGAAGCTAGTAACAATGGACTTCGTTAGTGGGTTACTTCTAACACCCACTAAGAAGGATTCTGTCTGGGTCATCGTGGATCGATTGACCAAGTCTGCTCACTTTATCCCGGTAAGAACAAACTTTTCTCTTCAGAAGTTAGCTAAGCTCTACATCTTGGAAATAATAAGACTGCAGGGGGTACTTGTCTCGATCATTTCTAATTAGGATCCTCGTTTCACATCTTAGTTCTAGAAGAAGCTTCATGAGGCTCTAGCTGTTTATCAGTAGGTTAAGGCTAAGCATTAGTTACCTTCGGGTTTGCTACAGTTGATACAGTTATGGAAATGGAAACGAGTAACGATGGACTTCGTTAATGGGTTACCTCTAACACTGATTAAAAAGAATTCTGTCTGGGTCATCGTGGATCGATTGACCAAGTCTGCTCATTTCATCCCGGTAAAGACAGACTTTTCTCTTCAGAAGTTAGCTAAGCTCTACATCTTGGAAATAATAAGACTGTATGGGGTACCTGTCTCGATCATTTCTGATAGGGATCCTCGTTTCATGTCTCAGTTCTGGAAGAAGTTTCATGAGGCTCTAGGTTCAAGATTAGACTTCAGTATTGCTTTCCATCCTTAGACAGATAGTCAGTCGGAGAGGGTGATTCAGATACTAGAAGACATGTTGAGGAGCTGTGTTATTGATTTCCAAGGCAGTTGGTCAGAGTATTTACTGTTAGCAGAGTTTGCCTATAATAACAGCTATCAGTCTAGTATCCAGATGATACCTTATGAGGCCCTGTATGGTTGTAAGTGTCGCATTCATTTATGCTGGACTAAGTTGGGTGAGCGACGTGTGTTGGGTTTGGAATTTGTGTTTGAGAATGAAGATAAGGTTAGACTGATTTAGGATCGTCTAAAAGCGGCTTCTGACAGGCAGAAGTCCAATACAGATCTGAAGAAGAAGGATATCGAGTTTATGGTGGGGGACTTAGTTTTTCTTAATGTCTCACCATGGAAAAGGGTTCTGAGTTTGGTCACAAAGGCAAGCTAAGCCCTTAGTTTATTGGACCTTACCGTATTCTGAAATGTGTAGGACCTGTCACTTATCAGTTGGAGTTACATCTGAAATTGGACTGCATTTATGATGTATTTAACATCTCGATGTTGAGGCGTTACCGCTCTGATTCCACGCATGTTATTTTTGTTGAGGAGATTGAGGTTAGGTCAGACTTGACCTTCGAGGTGGAGCAGGTTCAGATTTTGGAACTTGATGTAAAGGTCCTTCGAAAAAAGTCTATTCTCTTAGTGAAGATTCTGTGGCGTAATCATAGACTGATGAGGCCACGTGGAAGCGTGAGGATGTGATGCGTCAATAATATCCTCATCTGTTCTGATTAGGTAAAAGTTCGAGGACGAAATTTTCTTTTAGGGGGTAGAGTTGTAACGCTCTAAAAATGTATATTTTTGTTTTTGTAAAAATATGACACAAATATTTGTTTGTTTCAGTGATAAAGTGTTCTAGGTGTGTGTATGGGGTCCCAAGTTCAAGCATTGACTTGGACAAATTTTGGTATTTTTATGAATGAAGCCCTCTCTCTGGTCAGTAGGCTGATAGTTAAAAGTTGGTAAAAATTTATCAGAATAGGCCTGCTAGTTTGGTGGCTAAGGTGTGTGTTGGCGGGTAGGAGGTCTGGAGTTCAAGTCCCTGCGCGAGCAAGGGAATTATTTTTGTTGCTTGGCCGTGTGGCATGGTGGAGTCCTAGTCAAATTGAAATTTCGAGTAGTCGAGTTGTTGTGGGAGGTTAGGGAGAGAATTAAGGAGACGAGTTACCAAATTTTTGGGCATTATCTTTTTGTTTAGTTTTTTTTTTCAAATTTTGGATTCTTTTCCACCTTTCTGACGTTTTCTCTCTTCTCCCCCACTCTCAATTTTTGATTTTCCTCTTTTTTCTAAATAATAAATCATTGCTGCCGAATTTTCTTTGAATTCCCCTTCCATTTTCATTGTCTTTCTTCATCTTTTCCCCTTTGTGCAAGTGTGCAATTGTGTTGTACAATAAGTTTCCGTTTTATTAAACTCGAATGTTACTCTGGATAAGGGATTAAGGGGTGTTTTGTTAACTGTTTAGGAGTCGATCGTGAGGTTGGACTTAACTTCATCGATTTGACTCGAAGTGGTGATCGTTTGGTAAGCGTATAAGGTATGCGTTTTCTTGTGTTGTTTGGGCGAGTGGTTTTGGCTTTGAATTCGTTCTTAACTTTGTTGAACTCTTCGTTAATGAGGAATGATTATTTTTACAATAGCGAATTGTTTCGGTTGCTATCTCTCGTGTTGAGTAGTGGTGGAATTGTGCTAAGTTAGAAGGCAAGTGATGAGCAGACAAGCTTAGACCTTTTGGTACATGAATACGGTTTAATCTTAGTTTAAGATCGATTCTAAAGTTAGGATTATCGATTATAGGTTTTTGGTGATCTTGAGATTATGGAAGCAGCGAAAACAATACAGGTGTGTACCCGAAACGTTAAAAATGGGATTCGGTGAAAAGTCAAAATTGTTTGCTGTCGAGAAATAAGAGAAATAAGAGAAAATGATGCAAAAAATTGTAAAGAAAGGAAATAAGGGTGTTATAAACTTGGAAAGCAGCATTCTGCACTAAAATAGTTTTGGACAGTAGCAGTAGTCTAACTTTGAAAAATCATCAAAAATAGTGAAAATTGAGTTAGAGGTTGAATAAATATGAAATTAAATTTTATTGAGTCTAGTTTTTCATGGATGAAACAGTGTAAGCAATGAAATTGTAAGTTATGAGATATAATGAATTTTGTGAGACAAGGTCAGAATGGTTTCGAGTTCCCCTGTTCTAACTTTGGAAAATCATCAAAAAATTTTAAAAAATAATTATGGGCTTAAAGTTATATTTTTAAATCCTTAATGAGTCTATTTTCAATAAAAACAAACAGAAATATTATCCAAATTCTGTACTAAGAGATAAATAATATTTAGTAAGGAAAGGTTGAAGCTGTCAAGCAGCAGAATGAGGATGAATTTGAAGATTTTATTGTACATATTTGATAAACTATAAATTCTGAAAATTTTATGGTAGAAAGCTATTTGAGTCTAGTTTGAAAAACATCAAGTGGATCTTAATTTGGAATTCTGTAGCTCAAGATATAAATAATTTAGTAATAATGACTCAAGTAGACTGCTTTGAAGGAACATATTAGTAAATAGTGAAAACGTATATAAATATTTAGCTAGTATGGTTACATTAAAAATGGGTCACGCGGCCAAGGCCAATTTGGACCGAGTGGGCCACAAGGGCGTGTGGGCCCACATGGGTAGGCCACATGGGCGTGTGAGCCCATTTCTTTAAAAAGTTGTCTAAGGTTGCATGGGTCGCCCAAGTTGACTGTGGACCTACTGAAGGGTCGGTAAGCCCTACTTAGACCCCTATATGAGTGATCTGTCTGTCTAATTTCCGTACTGAACATGAATTATGATATCTGAATATATGTAGTGTAACTACATAATAGCATGACATCTCTTGAATGTTGCATTGCATCGGGGTGGGTTATTGTTATTTGGAGGAAATGTCTGAAAGGCTATTAAGCCTGTTATCTGGCAGCTCTGCTGCAAATTTCTGATTATGTGCCACATTTCTGTACAGCATGGTGTGTAGGGATGAGTGGGTTGATTTAATCCCCACATGTTGTATAGGGATGGACGGAGATGGTGTGTAGAGGCTGGTGGGTAGGATTCTGATTTCCTACTATTGCATATTGTATCTGAGATGGGCCAATGCCCTAAATTATATCTGAGACTGTATCTGAATGGGCCAAGGCCCAAAATGAATCTGTAATAGGCTCGGGCACCAGACTGCAATTGATTATTTCCTGATGTGTTTCTGTATGTATATTTACTATGGGAATTACACACTGAGTTTGCGAAAACTCACCCCTTTTTTTGTTTAATATGTATAGGTAATCCTTAGACTTAGGCGAATCGGTGCAGTGGAGGGTTCGACAGTGACCCCCACTATTGAACTGCTTTATTACAGCTTTTGTTTTTATATTATTCTTGGGTATTTATTATTGTAATGTTGGGACTTTGGACCGTTTGGTTTGAATCTGGGATTTTATACTATTTTTATGGATTTTTTTTTGCAACTCAACAAAACACGATTTTACTAAAAATTAAGATTTTAGGTTTCGTAAAATAATTGGTTTCAAAAGATTCTGCTTAAAAGACATGTTTTAAGGCAAATCAGCTAGTTCGCGTTTTTTCGAATAAAATAAAATCTAATTAACTGGAATTGTTTTACTTGTCAATCTCGATTTCAAAACCCCTTTCCATGTGACATCACCAGATTCGGCCATAACGTCCAGGCCGAGTTTGGGGTGCTACAATTGTGATTATTCTTGAATCTCCTGAAGAAATCAAAATATATTTCCCCAAATTTCCTTCATTCATGACTTTTGAAAGAATGATAATATAATTGCTAGCAAATACATTCAAATAGTCATTTGAAAAACTAGTATTTAAGATTGCATACGTAGAATATGAGAAAATATGTAATATTTTCATTAAGGGGAGTAAATACGAGTTGCACTCTTTTTCCCTTAATCGAGGTTTTGTCCCATTGAGTTTTCTTGGTAATGTTTTTCATGAGGCAGCATATTATGCGTATTATAGATTGTGTACTCCCTTTCTTTCATTAGGTTTTTATCCTATAGAGTTTTTCCTAATAAGGTTTTAATGAGGCATATTATCTACCAATGGAAATTGTCGAAACCATTTTTTAAAGGGATGTTTGAAAAATGGGGATCGACTTTTGAAAAATGAAAATGGGAGTCGCCACCAACCTTTTTAGGTGTGATTGGATCACCTTATAAAACGTTTTGGTCTACGAAAATTAAGAAAACAGGTTCGGGAGTTGGTTACGTACGAGGAAGGATTAGCACCCGCGCAACGCCCAAAATTGGTACCAAATTGAATAGTTTTCTGTCTTAATGTCAAAAATTTGAAAGGATTTAAAAATAGGATCCCTTTTTAAAATCGAATTATTTAAGTTGAAAATCGAGATTCCTTAGCTCGAAAGAATACAAACATCACATCCAAACATGATAGGACACGATATTCTTAAACTTTCGTAACTGAAATCATCTCGTGATTTACAAAATCTATTTAGAAGGGTACTTTAGGCATTTAGACAAACGGGAAATTGCAACCCAGCATGTTAGGGCACTATTTCCCGAATTCCTAAATACAAAAAACATTGCCTCATTTTAGAAAAACTTTTGGATAAAATATGACAATTAAATGAAATATATTTTTTTTAAAATAATTATTTGAGTAAATTTTAAAACATAATTTACTAAGAGTAATACTAATAAAATTATTAAAAAATGAAAGAGAGCTTGATATGATACTAAAATTATTAAAAAATTAAAATATATAAAAAAAAATAGGGAAACATGGATTAAATCAAAATAAAAAGGGTTGAAAAACGAAGATGAATAAAGAATAAGATAAGAACAAACCGTAGAAAATAAGAACGTAAGAGGGAGAGAAATTTGAGTAAAAGCTCTCAAAAAATTTTTATTGTTTCCCAAAACTCTAGTGTCTTTACAATGAAGGGAGAGGCCTCTATTTATAGTTGAACCTCCTCTAATCCAACGGTACAGATCAATTACATCAACAGTTAAGATTAAATGGTATCTACAAATTAAATCTCTAAGATTACAAAATCATATCTTCTAAGATTGCATATCATATCTAAGATTGCATATCATATCTAAGATTGCATATCATTGAAGATTATATTTCCATATGAGTCAAGCTTGTAGATGGACCTTAAATCTTTTCAAGTAATGGGCCATTCCAAGCGGGCCAAATTATACTTGTAATCCTGGACTGAACTTGGACTCCTTTTTTTGGGGGGTTTATTATTTTTGTTTTTGGACTTATTTCTGGGCCCGGGCAAAATTGAGTGTCTACAGCTGCCCCTCTTTGCTCATTGTTGTGTAACAGGAATAGAGCAAAGACTATAAAAGGACCAATTTTGCCCGAGCTCGCCGAGTCTTGAGTTCTTGATCCTTGATCTTCTTTAAATGGCCTCTTGACGGCTTCAATCTGCTTCACTGCAACTCAGGAAGGCGATATCTGCTATCTTTGATCTGCTCTCCATCTAATACAGAGATGCCAAATCTGTTATCTTCGATCTGCTCCCCGTCTAATACAGAGACGCCAAATTTGCTTCTTCAATCTGCTCCTCGTCTAATACAAAGATGCCAAATCTGTTATCTCTGATTTGCTCCCCGTCTAATACAGAGATGCCAAATCTATCATCTTGGATCTACTTCGATGTAAACACATGAAGGTCAGATCTGCTATGTCTTCGATCTACTCCCCGTCTAATACAGAGATGCCAAATCATCCTGGATCTGCTTCAATAAAGGTCCAATCTGTTATGTCTTCGATCTGCTCCCTGTCTAATACAGAGATGCCAAATCATCTTAGATCTGCTTCAATGAAGGTCAGATCTGTTGTGTCTTCGATCTGCTCCCCGTCTAATACAGAGATGCCAAATCATCTTGGATCTACTTCGATGTGAAAACATCCGAAGGTTAGATCTGCTATGTCTTCGATCTGCTCTCCGTCGAATATGGAGATGCCAAATCTGTTTCTTCGATTTGTTCTCTGACAGTACAGAGATGTTAAATCATCTTAGATCTGCTTCAGCGTAAACACGTGAAAGCCAAATCTGCTATGCTTTAGCCTGTTACCCTACTGCTTAGGGGCTTAAGGCGCATCAATCTTCATTGTCCCTTGAAGGACATAACCTATATAATGTGTATGAGTTCATGCCTAATGATTAGGATGCTATGATCGAAGTGAGTCAAATGCTACTAATTAAACCTGTTATAATGCAAAATGTTTATGAATATGACCCCTATTCCAAACGTCACCACTCATTCTTTCGTTGAAGTTTATCCTTATTTCTCTCGAAGTATCATTCCTACTCAGTCTGTGGGTTTGTACCATTCTTCAAATGTTATGACCCACCAAAAATGTCTGTAAGATGATCCTCTCTTAGGATCGAATCGTTTGATTTGTCCAATCATCATTTTGGACTAAAGAAAAAATTTCCTCGAGTTCTTTCAAACCTCACTTACGTAAATTCTTCGAACAATTGTTCTGTTTTAGTTTCTTGTATTATCTAGAAATTTCCAGAGTAATGAGTAGAACTTCGTTTGTGAAAATTATTTAGTTCATCTATCATTATTTTAATGCAACATACTTTAAGAATAATAGAAGATGAATTTAATCTTGAGAATAATTAGATTTGAATAAATTTGTCAAAAATACAAAGGAAATTAATCTGAAAGCCTATCTTTGAGAAGAAAAAGAATCTAAAGATAGAAAACAGGACAAAAGTTAGATACCCTAGATATCGCCGCTTGAGTGTTTATATGCCAGCTCCATGAAGACTTTCTTGAATTCAACATGTGTTTAAAAGATCCAAAGTACTTTGTTGATGCCCCGATATACAACGCGCTTCACTCTTCGTTGAATTAGATATAGCAAGATTACCATGTGCTTTTCAAAATTTGAGCTGCCCTTTCGGGTTTTCAACTCAAAACCCCTTTGGTCACAAGGTTCCCTTTGCGGGTTTTCACCTTGGCCTCTCTATTTTTTTTCTCGAAAACTCAAGCGCCCTTTGCGGGTTTTCACCCTGAATTCTTCTCTCCTTTAGACAAAGTACTTTCTGACTAAGTCTGAATTCACTGGATTGCGCAAACTCTTCCCATCTATTTCCGTTAAAATCAATGCACCCCTAGAGAAGGCCTTCTTCACGACATACGGCCCTTCCCAATTTGGCATCCATTTTCCTCTAAAGTCCTTCTGAACAGGAAGGATCTTTTTCAGCACAAGATCCCCCTCATGGAATTCTCTTGGTCGCACTTTCTTGTCGTAAGCTCGCATCATTCGCTTCTAATACATCTGACCATGACGAATGACTTTTAGCCTCTTTTCCTCAATCAAGTTCAACTGATCATATCGCGATTGTATCCATTCAGCTTCATTAAACTTTATCTCTGACAAGACTCGAAGAGACAGTATTTTCACTTCAATGGGTAACACTGCTTCCATCCCATAAACCAACGAGAAAGGAGTTGCCTCGGTAGAGGTTCTAACAGACGTTCGGTAAGCTAAGAGTGCAAATGGTAACTTCTCATGCCAGTCTCTGTAGGTTTCAGTCATTTTGCCCACTATCTTCTTGATGTTTTTGTTAGCAGCTTCCACTGCCCTATTCATCTTTGAGCGATACAGCGAAGAGTTATGATGCTTAATCCTGAACTGACTGCAAACTTCTGCTATCATTTTGTTGTTCAAGTTCAGTGCATTGTCTGATATGATCCTTTCAGGCATCCCATACCGACAAATAATCTCTTTCTTCAAGAAACGACTTACAGCCGACTAAGTAACATTCGCATAAGAAGTAGCCTCTACCCACTTCGTGAAGTAATCAATGACCACAAAAATAAAACGATGCCCATTTGAAGCTTTTAGTGATATTGGCTCAATAACATCCATGCCCCACATAGAAAAAGGCCATGGAGAAGTCATAACGTGTAGAGGTGAAGGTGGTACATGAATCTTGTCTCCATAAATCTGACATTTATGGCATTTTTTGGCATAGTTGTTACAATCCCCTTCCATAGTAGACCAATAATATCCAAATCTCATGATTTTTCTAGCCATCGTGAAACCATTAGCGTGCATCCCACAAACACCCTCGTGAACTTTTTCCAAGATTAACTTAGCTTCTACGGCGTCAACACATCTCAACAGTACTTGGTCCTTTCTTCTTTTGTACAAGATGTCCCCATCCAAAATGTAGTCGTAGGCTAATCTCCTTAAAGTTCGCTTATCATTTTCAGTTACCTGTTCTGGGTATTTACGATCTCTCACATATCGCAATATATCTTGATACCAAGGGTTATCATCCTTTTCTTCTTCCTCAATGTTACAATGGTGAGCTGGAGCCTCGAAGATACTCATCTGAATGGGTCTCATCTCCTCCTCTTTATTCACTTTAATCATTGAAGCCAAGGTTGCTAGAGCATCTGCCATCTGGTTTTCGTCTCGTGGTATATAATTGAAAGTGATGTCATCGAACTCCTCAAGTAACCCCAAAACTATCTTTCGATAATTGATCAATTTAGGATCCCTTGTCTCCCATTCACCTTTAAGCTGGTAAATTACCAACGCGGAGTCTCCATAAACTTCTAAGGTTCTTATTCTTCGCTCTATAGCCACTTGGAGTCCCATGATGCACGCTTCATACTCGGCCATATTGTTTGTGCAATCAAAATCTAACTTGTACGTGAATGGATAATAACCACCATTTGGGGATACCAAGACTACCTTAATTCCATTTCCCACTGCATTTGATGCCCTATCAAAGCTCAACTTCCAAGGATAATCCTCTGTAGCTGCTACACACATCAACTCCTCATTTGGAAAATCAAAATTCAATGGCTCATAGTCTTCTAGAGCTCTACTAGCCAGAAATTCCACTATCTCACTTCCTTTTATAGCCTTCTGGCTCATATAAACTATGTCAAACTCTGAAAGCAGAATTTGCCACCTCGCCATTCTTCCATTCAAAGCTGTTGACTCCATCATATACTTCAGAGGATCAAGTTTTGAAATAAGCCAAGTAGTATGATACAACATATATTACCTCAACCTTCAAGTCGTCCAGATTACAGCACAACACAATTTCTCAATTGGCGAATATCTCATCTCACACTCTGTGAATTTTTTTGCTGAGGTAGTATATTGCCTTCTCCTTTCTTCTCGACTCGTCATGTTGGCCAAGCACACATACTTTAGAATTGCTAAACACTGATAAGTACAGAATAATGGTCTACCTGGATTAGGTGAAGATAACACAAGAGCATTTAACAAGTATTGCTTAACCTTATTGAAAGCACTCTGGCATTCCTCATCCCAAGTACCTTGGTTGTGTTTTCTAAGGAGGCGAAATATAGGGTCACATTTCTCAGTTAATTGTGAAATAAACCGAGCAATATAATTCAACCTTCCAAGAAAACCCTAAACTTCTTTCTGAGTACGCGGTGAAGGCAAATCTTGTATGGCTCTAACTTTGTCTGAATCAACTTTTATTCCTTTTTCACTGACCACAAAACCTAGTAACTTCCCCGACCTGGCTCCGAAAGTGCATTTTGCCAGATTAAGTTTTAACTAAAACTTCCTTAATCTCAAGAATAGTTTCTTTAAAACCTCAATATGTTCCTCTTCTGTTCGAGATTGGGCAATCATATCATCAACATACACCTCAATTTCCTTGTGCATCATATCGTGAAATAAGGTCACTATAGCCCTTTGGTATGTTGCCCCTGCATTCTTTAGCCCAAAGGGTATTACCTTGTAACAGAAAGTCCCCCACAAGGTTATGAAGGTGGTTTTGTCCATATCTTCAGGATGTATCTTTATCTGATTGTACCCTGAAAAACCATCCATGAAGGAGAACAACGAATATCCCGCTGTGTTGTCTACCAAAGTGTCTATGTGAGGTAGAGGGAAATTATCTTTTGGGCTAGCTTTGTTCAGATCCCTGTAATCAACACACATTCGTACCTTCCCATCCTTATTAGGAACTGGTACAATGTTAGCTGCCCATTTAGAATACTTCACCTCTTGTAAGAATCCTGCATCGAACTGCTTCTTGACTTCGTCCTTTATTTTCAATACGATATCTGGCCTCATTCTTCGCAACTTCTGTTGGACTGGCTTACAATCCTGTCCTATTGGAAGACGATGGACCACAATATCGGTATTTAACCTTGGCATATCTTGATAGGACCATACGAAGATATCCTTGAACTCACGTAGCAACTCAATTAGTCCTTGCCTTGTGTCCTCGACAATATGCATGCCGATTTTCACCTCTTTCCCTTCCTCTAGGGCTACATTCTCTATTGCCTCTTTCTCATGGGGCATGATTTATTTCTCCTCCTGTTTTACCATCCTCAACAGATCCGGAGACACATCACAATCTTGGACATCTTCAAAATCCTGAGATTCCTCTAAACACATGTCTTGCTCACAAGAGAAATCAGGATTTGTAATATCAGTGCTTATGTCATTGATATCTAGGGACCTGTGAAATATAAAGAATATACAAAGAATGAATGAATTTAAGAATGATTATTTATGTGCTACGAATGAAAGAATAAGAATTGCAAAAGTTTAACGAAAATTGGTTGATAAAAATGAAACATTACTCGTTCAAATTGATAAAAGTTATGTTTTATTAAAAAATAATAGATGACCGTAAACCCATTCCACAAATGTAATCCTATTACTCCTAGGCCCTAGAGTAACAAGAATGTTTCGAGAATTATTCTAAAAAATTCCTAAAGACTACAGGAAGTTCCTCCGCAGTCCAATTGTTCAGAGAGCTTCCCGGTTCGTAAGGGCAAATGCCCTCAAGGTTTCCTTAATCAGTCCCTTCTTCATGTATGGCATTGATGGAATGATTTTCATTTCCAAACACCCCCATCTCCAGGTAAGCTATCCCTCCTGATACAAAAGTCTACAATATGTAAGGGAGCGTCTTCTTTTCGCTCAGTCGTGACCCTCTTCTCTCTTTCTCTCTTTCTTTCTCTTTTTAACCTTAATTAGGGTCTTTTTATGGATTTAAATGCATGTGATGTGATGCAATGCAAATGCATAAATGCAAAAGAAAAGGAAATATTGATCTTGAATTCAATTCTATTAGAATAACTTTTCTAGAAAACAAATTTCTTTACATGAAAATAGATTTACATATGCGGTCTTGCCCTTCATAGTCCAAGTAAACGCTGATCTTTTCTTCATGGTCGAATCCTGTAAATTCTCCAAAAGATGCATTTGTTAGCTCCTTGCTGCTTAATCTGAGCCTCGATCTCTTGCTCGCTTATCTCCATGATATTCATCAAAAAATGCCAGCTCTTGGATAATCTTCGTTGGCAATTAAATCAAGTCATGTATTCCTTCGTAGACTTTCAGCTTTCTCTCATCATGCCTTTGTTGGCTTAAATCTCTGGCAATTACATCATGTATTCTTTCGTGGACTACCAGCTTTCTCTCGTCATGTTTACTTGGACTATATTCAGACGACCGCACTATAATCCACTTTATCAAGAAATTCGTTTCCTTATGACAAACTATTCTATTTAGGAATCGAATTTTGAATCAACACATTCTTTTCTTTGATGTAATGTAATGCAAATGCATGAATGCAAAAACGTATCGACTTGATTCAGTTTCATTTTAGAAAACGTTATTTAAGGAACAAAAGTCTTTTCATAAAATGGATTACAAATACGCTTTCGCTCCTAGGCCCAGAGTCTTAACCCTATCTAATAACAAAGCTAACTCTCGACCTCTATCTGAACTGCCCCGTTTTATATTACTTTAGGACGAGTAATGGTGCATAGCCAACAACTCCCCAAATCCTAGGAAGAGGTACCCAATCAAAACTGCCGCAGCGATAAAGGACTTCATTAGGAGTCATCCAATGTGCTTTCCACAAAACCTCCTCCTCTCGAAGATTCTGAAGAATATCCATCCACCTTTCTTCTGTAATATCGTCTCTCCTTGGTGTAGTTGCTGCTTCCTTTAAGGGGGAATAACCCTCAAAGAACACTCAGCAAGGAACCTTCTCAAGCTTCCAAAAGTGACTATGGAACCATACTAACAACAACTGTGCGTATCCAATGAATCTACTTCACTGGCTCACCGACATGTACTTCAAGGATCTAAATGTCTCAGTTAGGATTACTAGCACCGGTGTGTTCTATTTACCAATACGATCAAACAAATCTGCGACTGTCTCATCTATGTGCCCTATCGCCTTCGGGAAAATAACCAAGCCGTAAATACTTAAGGCCAAAACGTTGACCTTCTTCGTCACATCTGGGTGTGTCAATATCAGATCCCTCAAAATGGCCCTCGGAATGCACTTACTATCGCCCTTTTGCTGCACTCGAGCTACAGCCCACTGCTCACTCATCCCTGTGATCATCACTAATTTCCTCACAAAAATTGGGAGACTAGCAGGCCTAACATAAGCTTTGTTACCTTGAATTCTCGGACAACGAAGCAAGGTTGTATACTCCTCCAAAGTAGGCACTACATCTACCTCTCCAAATGTAAAGCAACTATAAGCAGGGTTCCAGAACTATACCATAGCTCGAAACAGATGCTTATCTACCTTAATGTCTAGCAAATAAGAAAGATCTCCATAAGTCTGAAAGAAAAGCTGTCTAGCCTCGTCATCCCATTCGGCCCAAATGTCCTTCATCTCCCAAAAATGTTTTGTGTTAAATTGATACAAGTAAAGTCCCACAACTCTGATGTATATCCCTTAGTGACACTATCTCCTTTCTCTAACTGGGTTTTCTCTGACCACACACAAACGGAAGAGTTGTCCTCCACTTTAAGATATTCGTTCCTTATTACAAAACTTCCTAACTCAGAAATCGAACCTTGAATCGACACCTTTTAATGATGAATGATATGTGATGATGACAAAATAAAAAAAATAAGGCAGTATCATATAAAAAGATGTAATAAACAAGCACTTATAAAGGTAGGTACAAAAGGTCATCACCATACTACCTAGAGCAAGCACTTAAAGTTCACTGTATGTAGTTCAGTTCTAAAGCAATGGTACCTAAACCAGCAGATTCCTCGATCCTCACCCATTATAGGCTCATATGGACCAAGTTCGATTTAGGAGGATACATTTCCCTATGGCCATACGGAGATGAAAATCTCACGAAGACATAGGTACAGTATCCCGGAAGCAATCCACTAGCTCATACGAAGGTGAAAACCTCACGAAAGCGTAGCTTCTCACTCCCACTTAAGGGTGCGACCACAAAGGTCATGCAAATGCAATGTATGCAAATAATATAACAAACATATGTAGCGAATACATGAAAAGGGATCTTTATCTTTAAATCCTTTCAAATTTTTAACATTAAAACAAAAAGTTATCAATTTTTGGCTTAACTCTCTTATTATCCCCAGCGGAGTCGCCAAGCTGTCGAAACCATTTTTTAAAGTGATGTTTGAAAAATGGGGATTAACTTTTGAAAAACGAAAACGAGAGTCGCCACCAACCTTTTTAGGTGTGATTGGATCACCTTATAAAACGTTTTGGTCTACGAAAATTAAGAAAATAGGTTCGGGAGTTGGTTACGTACGAGGAAGGATTAGCACCCTCGCAACGCCCAAAATTGGTACCAAATTGAATAGTTTTCTGTCTTAATGTCAAAAATTTGAAAGGATTTAAAAATAGGATCCTTTTTTTAAAACCGAAATTATTTAAGTTGAAAAATCGAGATTCCTTAGTTCTGAAAGAATACAAACATCACATCCAGCATGATAGGACACGATATTCTTAAACTCTCGTAGCTGAAATCATCTCGTGATTTACAAAATCTATTTAGAAGGATACTTTAGGCATTTAGAGAAACGGGAAATCGCAACCCAGCATGTTAGGGCACTATTTCCCGAATTCCTAAATAAAAAAAACATTGCCTCATTTTAGAAAAACTTTTGGATAAAATATGACAATTAAATGAAATATATATATTTTTTTGAAATAATGATTTGAGTAAAATTTAAAAATAATTTACTAAGAGTAATACTAAAAAATTTATTAAAAATGAAAGAGTTTGATATGATACTAAAATTATTAAAAATTAAAATATATAAAAAATCAGGGAAACATGGATTAAATCAAAATAAAAAGGGTTGAAAAACGAAGATGAACAAAGAATAAAATAAGAACAAACCGTAGAAAATAAGAACGTAAGAGGGAGAGAAATTTGAGTAAAAGCTCTCAAAAAAATTTTATTGTTTCCCAAAACTCCAGTGTCTTTACAATGAAGGAAGAGGCCTCTATTTATAGTTGAACCTCCTCAAATCCAACGGTACAGATCAATTACATCAACGGTTAAGATTAAAAGGTATCTACAAATTAAATCTCTAAGATTACAAAATCATATCTTCTAAGATTGCATATCATATCTACGATTGCAATCATATCTAAGATTGCAATCATATCTAAGATTGCATATCATATCTAAGATTGCATATCATTGAAGATTATATTTCCATATGAGTCAAGCTTTTCGATGGACCTTAAATCTTTTCAAGTAATGGGTCATTCCGATCGGGCCAAATTATATTTGTAATTCTGGACTGAACTTGGACTCCGTTTTTTTTTGGGGTTTATTATTTTTGTTTTTGGACTTATTTCTGGGCCCGGGAAAAATTGAGTGTCTACAGAAATCCGAGGGGGAGTGTTCTGAATATCTTATTAAGTGGATGTCCATTATGATCAAGATAAAGTTTTAATATACTTTAAATTCTAATAGTTATTAGAATTAGATCTCTACTTCTTTTATATTTATTATGCCTATATATGAGACTCTAATGAAGCATTGTAATCACCCTTTTTGATCAATAAAGTACATTCTCTATTACTTTCATATTTTTTTGTTCCTTATTCTCTACATCTTTCTTTATTTTATAACAATATCTTCATTTCTTAGATTTATTTTCATTTCTCTCTGAAATTAATATTTGTTTTGGATGAATTATTGTAAACTTCTTTTAAATTACGAATACTAATATTAAGTTGTATTATGTGGATGAATTATTATGCTAGAAGATAATTTAAATTAGTAGGTAATCTAAATTGATCATGGTCCATAGAATCAGATTGAGCAAATGGTTCAAATAATAGGGACTATTATGTCATCTATAATTCTAATTGGGAGATAACTTGTCTTGACTATTGGAGCATGATTTATTTTTAGGGATAGAGACTTAGATGTGATTGCTTGAACTAATAATATATTGGGCAGGATCCAAGTTGAATTAATCTTGGATCCTCTTATGGATTTATTCACTTGTGATGTACATGGTGTGGCTTCTCTAAATCCTAAGAAAGTGAATGACCATGTATGTGTAACTTATGTCCTTTGATCTGTTGATAACATGTGCTCTTATAGTAGCGAGTCGAAACTTGGTATGGTAGGTGCATGACTTTTGTATGATATGGCTTCACTCACCACAGTGAAATCATAGCTCAATAAAAGAATAAATGGTATCATCTCATTAGGTTATATGGATTAAGAAAATGAAACCTTACCAAAGGTGATTTATCTAAGATAAATAATTTTATTATTCACAAACCATTAAACTCGAAAAAGTTCCACCTCCAAATCAAACCAGTCATTCAGATTATACTAATATCCTATAAATAGCAAAAGCAAACAAAGAGGATTGAACTTACCAAAACCAAACGAAGATCCTAGTGTTATGACAATACTAGAACTAATAAGCTGGGGAGTGGAAGGTTTTGTACAAGACTTCTCCAAACCCCTTTCAAAACCTCTCTAAAGGCATAGAAAACACTATTCAAAGGGTACAAAAAATTAGTTTTATCACAATCTTGAAACTTGTCCAAGTGTAAAGCATCGATTTGTGTAACAAATCACAAGCAAACATGCTGTAAGCTTACTAAAACAAAAATGAGAAATTGACACCACCAAATCAAAATCAAGGACCAGGCAACGCATAAGGCACACGCACACCACGTGTTACTTTTTCACCACATATACATCTAACGCGTGTCCTTGTACAATCAACTCACTAGTGAGGGCAATTGTTATACATGCATAACTCCATTAGCCTCATCCAGAGAAACTTTTTTTCTTTTATGCCCAATGCTAAGTCACTTTAGATTTGCACATTGCTAAGACCATGAACCTCGCTGGCTTATAGTGTACTTAACATGTGAAACTTCACCCATTTACTTCGCCAAGACAAGTATCGAGCCTCCCTTCTACATGGATAACATGTGAAACTCCATGTCCACTCAAGTTTAATTATGCTTGGTCGCCGTACCGATTAATCTAATCACCACTTGGCTAGGAGACTATCTTGCCTCCTAAATGGCATACCTAGACAAGACCCTCATGTACACATGTTAAGGTTTGAGAATAGCTGGTAATTGAACCCAACTATAAATATCCCTCTCCTCACCATTATGGTTAGGAATCCCCTAGAATACCCAAACTCTGCGCAACTATCCTCAGCTACCTCGACTCTCCACATAACCTTTCACCACCGAGTGAACAGTCAATTCTTCCTCTACCATTTTTCTTATTTCAATAACATGGAACCATTCGTACATGTATTTTCGAGAGAGAAATTACAGAAAATACATTTCATTAGCATCCGAAATGAGTACTTAAAATAAAAAATATGTTTTGAAGCTTTCGATGGGATAGCTCTCCATCAATGGCTCCATATTTGTCTTAAAAGAACATACCCATCTACACTAGCTGTCATTTTGTTTAAAGGAAAACAAAAAAGTTTTCATGATGTTTCAACTCCCCTGAAAGACAGAACACTACTTCATCTACTTGAATAGAGTACTTATAAAATTATGTTTATATTACTATTTATAAATTTTACAATTAATTTAAATAAAATAAAGTATTTTTATTATTAAACTGTAGTTCACGTTGTATCAACTTGAATTATCTGAAAAAAAAATCCAAAACTCAATCCATACCTTACAAATCCAGCCTATTGGACCGCATGTTAATCCCATCCTTGGATTGGCTATTTAAATGCAATCCGTAAAACTTTTCTAAGAAAAGCTAGATATTATAATAGGTTGTGGTAGTTTATCTCATTTTTTAATTATGTGATTAGGGATTCCATGTTCACTTATGAGAATAAAGCACATTTCATGATTAATTATTTAACTTAAAGGGATTTGTTATTGTTACTAGTGGTGGATACGTGGTTGCAACCAACAAAAAAAAGCTAGATATTGTTTGAATTTAGTAATGAATTTTTGTTAGAAAATTGTTTGATAATTCACTGCAGGAAATTAAGGTTTTAGCGGCGCTAATGGAAAAACACTGCAATAGGTAAAGTAGTAAATTAGAAAAACGCTACAATAGGTCAAGCAGTAGCAACGTTTATGAGAAAAACTCCGTTTTGCTCCCTGTATTCTCACCCATCATCCAAGTGACTAAACCCAACTCATGCACTCTTTCATCCTCTTCTATTTATTATTTAACTAGTTTCTTTATATTAATTAAAATACAATTTATGTTTAATTTAATATTTAAAATCTTGAAAAAAATTAATGACACGTAAAAATTTTTGAAAGTAAAAACATAGAAAAATATATGTTAAAAATGAAAAATTTAAAATACTATTATTTAAAATAACTTTAAAGTTTTTGGGTATATGACTGATTGTTTTTAATTTATATATTAATTAACTTATTATATAATTATAAAGAGATAATATTAATTTTAATATATTAAAATTATCATTATAATGTAAATTATTTAAGAGATAATAGATAAACTTTATATATATTAAAATTAAAAAATTGTTAACTCATGCATCTCTAGAGAAACAAAATTAATTAGTAAATTGAAAAGTTATTTAAATTTCCTAAAATATTGAGAGAATGTATAATTACAAAAGACAATTTTTTAAACATTTTAGTTTTTTTTCATATTTTGAAATTTTTGTTTTTGTTTTTGTTTTCTTACATAAAAAATATATAAAAACTTCAAATTTTATCTAATTCTTTTAAATGTTAATTAAATTTTCAAAAATTATTTATTTAAAATTGATGTGAAAGATATAATAATTCAATATAAAATTGTAAAGAAGTCAAGCATCGAGGTGTTTATGATAAAAACGCTGCAAAAAGTAAGCAATAATTTGAAAGTAAAAACATAGAAAAATATCGTTAAAAATGAAAAATTTAAATACTATTATTTAAAATAATTTTAAAGTTTTTGGGTATATGATTGATTTTTTAATTTACATATTAATTAATTTCTTATATAATTGTAAAGAGATAATATTAATTTTAATATATTAAAATTATTATTATAGTTTAAATTATTTAAGAGATAATAGATAAACTTTATATATATTAATCCTGTTGAGGGATAGTAATCCTGTTAAGGGAAATGTGGAGAATTACCCACTTCTTACTGACATTATTGAGTTAGATTACTATGGCAAACAGAAGGTTGTCTTATTTCGATGTGATTGGGCTGATGTTAATACTGCTCGCGGAATTAAAAAAGATCAATTTGGTTTTACAATGGTGAACTTCTCTCAATTAATTCACACTTGACAACAATTGATAGACGAGCCGTATGTATTTTCTTCTCAAGTCAAACAAGTTTTTTACTTGAAAGATCCAACTGATGAGGGTTGGTACGTTGTACTCCGTAACACCCCTAGAGACTTGTTTAACATGGGCAATGGAAGTAGAGATGACATCGACGAAAGATCAGAAACTTTGTCTTTTCCAGAACAAAACTTAAATGAAACTATCCTTAGTACTAGTACACAATTTCAATAGGCTGGCCTGAATGTGGATGAAGATATTTACGAATCATGATGTAGTAAGATTTTACGATTTTTTATTATATGTAATATTATAATTTAAATCTTGATCTTGTTAAATATTTCAACTATTTTATATGTACTATTATTGTTGTAATTAGTTACTAATATTTCAACTATTTTATGTGTATTGCAGATAAAATGTCTAGAAAAAGAGTGCAAGATCTAAGTATCGTTCAAAATTCTCCAAATTCGGAAGCAACAAATAGTGAACGACTGCTATTGGATCTTTGAATGTTCCGAATACAATTGACGAACCTGCAAAAATTCAAAGTAATGTTAACTTTAATTTAAATGCGTGTTGAGTTTTATTATTGATTTTTATTTCAAATTCTTATATTATAATATACCATTTTTTTAGTTGAAAGTGGTGGGACGCGTAAAACTCGAGAACGTACGCTATTAAAAGATTTATACGAGTTAAATTTTGTTGAGCGTGTCAAAATAACTAGAAACAGTCATGGTCAGCCTATTGAATCAAAAGCTCGACTTTTAGTAGGATACTTGGGCATTATAGCACAAAATGCCAATATGTTGCCTATCAACTACGAGGCATGGCATCATATGTCTGATAGTAACAAAAATCAAGCTCTCGATAATATTAAGGTAATAACTTAAATGCAATTTATAATACTTTGGTTTAAGTTTCATTTATATTAAGTTTCTAAACTAGTGTTATTTGCAGGAGAGATTTGCTTTAGAGGTCTCGGATAATTATGTGAAGAAGGCATTAGGAAAAAAATGGAGAGACCATAAAAGTGCTTTAAAGAAGGAATATTTTAAGAAAAATAGAAACCTCGAAGAGAAATTGCGAAATGGCTCACCGGGAATGCTGAGGTACCAATGGAAAAATATAGTTAGATTTTGGAATTCAAAAAAAGGAGAGGTATTACATACTTCCAAACTCTTATAATTATTTCGGTTTATAGTATTTACTATATACGTAATAGTAATTTCATAATGTAGGATCGTGAGCGAGTTGGAACTACAAGTAGATAAAAACAAAAATTCACGCACGCAGCTTGGTCGAAAAGTTTTGCTCGTGTAGCTGATGACGAGGTATTTTGAATTTATTAATTGTGTCAAATATTAATTATTTTCTACTAAATAATATTTTTCCTATTATATTGTAAGAACTGTCGTCTAGTCAAAAAGTTGGACACCTTCAGCTTTTTGAAATTATGGTATATTTACTTAATAAAATTTAAATTATTTTAAATATTTATCATGTTTAATTATAATGGTTTAATTCTTCGTTTGTAATGCAAATAATGTTAAGTTATGTTGCATTTGTTTTTATTATATATTTCATTTCTAACTCTTTGATTGATTTATTAGGAAAAACTAATGAATAAAAGGGTGGAGTATGAAGCGATTGCTTCAAATGATAGTTTTGTGAATCTTGACAACATTGATAATCGAATTATTATTGAAGTTTTGAGTCCTGAAAGGTATGGTCGGGTTCGATTTTAAGGATCTTTTGTTAACCTAACCCAATATTTTGGATCCAGCTTGCAGCAATACATGCCTTCGGGGAATCAAGCTCAAGTTGAAGTTCAAAGGTTAAGAGACTGTAATAAGCCCATTTCGCCCGGGCTTACACCAAAACCAAAACCAAAAAAATAAAACAAAAATAATAAAACCAAAATAATTTAAAGGTCCAGAGTCCTTTTACACCCACATTTAATAGCCCAAAACAAAAATAAAACATCAGTCCATTTACATTTATTAGCCCAACATTAAACCCAAAGTCCCAGCCCAAAACAAAGAATCACTCAGCAAACCCTAAGAGCCAGTAGCCTCGTGCCGCAGCCTCCAGCCTCCATGCTTCACAACGGCTTCCATGCGCGCCACGCTCCACGCCCATGAACGGCTTCTCCACACCATGCACACCTGCAACAGACTAACAAACAACAGAGCAATGGACAGCAAATGACAGCAATGAAAAATTTGTATTTTCTTTTTATTTATTTATTTTATTTTTTTGGCTATAAAACCGAATGAAAATAATGTAAAATTGTATCTTTTTTTCCACAGAAATACACACGCATATTGAAAAGAGAGAAGAATTTGAAATCAGTTTTTAAGGTGATTCTACTTTACATTCTTCTTCGATTGTTCATTTCTATTTCCTCAATCTTTTTTCAATGCATGTAAAAAATAAGTAAAAAGGGAGTAAGGTTGAATAGAAAATCAAAAAAACAACCAAAAGAGGAGAATGTAATTTATTATATTCCGATTGTTTTTTTTCGTCGATTTTTTTACTTGCATTTTTGCATCTACTACAAATAAAACGAAGAGGATAAAGGATAAGGGCTCACCTGAATCGTTGGAATATCGTCGGAGTTTCTCCTGCGTTAAAATCGAATCCAACCAAGGTTGAGACGTTCTTTTGATTCTTTATGGTTGAAGGTGTTAGATTCTTAAATGTTTTTCTAAAGGAGGTTAGAAAGGGAAGATTTACTCACCGTCGGCCACTGTTAGAGGTGATGGTACGGCGACTGAGGGTAGGGATTTGGGATCGGTTGAGGGAGAATCAAAGAAAGCGGGTTAGGGTTATTTTAGAAATGGTTGATTGTTTTCTTTGTTTTTGAAGGAAATGTTTGGTTTGATAAAAGGGAAGAAACAACGCCGTATAATAGCATGAGCCGCGACCCGATCCACTACCATGAGGATCCGCGCGTCTTGTTTAAAAGGAATATTTTCGCACGTAGTCCCTACCCTCCTACGCCGATCTTTAATTAGGCCTCAATCATGTTTTATTCATTTTTTACATTTTCCCTGAGATTTTCGCGTTGTTACAATTTAATCCATATTTGATGCTGCGTTTTGAGATTTGGTATATTTTCATTCCAAGTCCCTGCTCATTTGTGCGTGTTTTATTTTGATCCTTGGTTCTGTTTTAATGATTTGTTATTTATAGATTATCCTTTCAATTTTGTTTTTATTTCAATCAAGTTTAGTCTATGTTTTATATTTTTGAGGATTTATTTATTATTATTTTAACCTATTATTTTAACATACTATTTTTGAACTATTTTATTAATTTTATTTTGTTTTTTTATTGTTGAATTGTTTTATTATATAATTTATTATTTTAAAATTTTCTCCATATAATTCTATGCTTAAATTTTTTTATACAATATTTATCTTCATACATTCATATTTATAGATGCATATATATATATTTTACACTGAATTACTTATCCCTTTCGAACATGTTCATATACTTTTCTTTTAATTTTATTTATATATTATTCATTTCTTTTAAATTCAATTTTGATATTATATATTTTATTTAGGGCGTAAAATTAATTTAATCTTACATACATTGTTAATTCCGTGTTAATTTTAGATATAATTGCTTCTAAATTTATCTATGTGTATATATATATATGTTTTTAAAATCTATTATGTATATAGTTCATTCCTTAAGATCATCTTTTTTCTTTTTTCGCTATCCTACCATATTTTATGTAATATTAAAGTTATCTTTTATTGTGTGTATATTGTCAACTTTAAATAAATGTTTTAACACTTTGCATATTATTTGATTCAAATGTCTTCATTCTATAATATTTATTTTAATGATTATATATATATCCTTAGTTTTCTTATATAAATTATTTCAAATTCATCAATTCATTAATTCATATATTATATATATTATGTGTTCATTAGTTCACCATTATTTTAAAATTGTCTTATACCACATTGGCTTCTAATTCCCATTTTGTTTTGTACATTTTATGTTGATTGTTTTATATTATTCCTTAAATATTGTTATCGCATATTATTTATTCGTTTTGTTGTATTGTTATATCAATTATCCTCCATTCATGCTTGGCAATTATCCTTCATTCATGCTTGGAAGTTTAGTTACATTTTTCTTAGATTAGTTGTATTTAATTGTTTGTTTTGTTAGTTGATTAAAAAGGTTATATAATCTTCATTCACCAAGTATTGTATTTTATGTGTGCATATTATCCCATGTTTATTATTTTTCTTTTGGTTTACAAAGGTTGCTTTATAATTTCCAACTCTTTAAAATCAATTATGTTTGTTTCAAAAGAAATCAATGCATTTTGAGCTAATTTACAATTGTTTATTTTAAAATTTTAAAATAAGGCAATGTCCAATATTTGAAAATTTGGGAAATCGTGCCCTACTGTGATGGGTTTCAATTTTTTGTTGGACTAAATAATTGGACATCCCTTTTATAATTTTCAACGTATGAGCTTTTGGAAGTTAAAAATCAATCGTGTTTTCAAATGTATAAAGAATCGTGTCCTATCATGCTAGATGTGATGCTGAATACCTTTGAAACGAGAGAATTTTGACGACCAACTTGAACCACTCAAATGTTTTAAAAGGAATCATATTTCAAATTTTTTCTAAAATCTTAGACATAAGGACAACACTTAATCAATCTGGTACCAATTTTTGGGCGTAATGAGGGTGCTAACCCTTCCTCATACGTAACCGGCTCCCGAACCCATTTTTAAATTTACGTTGACCAAAATTGATTTAAATGGAATAAAATGTTTTATTAGGTGATCCAATCACACCTAAAAAAAAAAGATTGGTGGCGACTCCACACTTTGTTTTAAAAGTCGATCCCCGTTTTTTTTCCAAAATAAAAAAATGGTTTCGACAGAGACCAGATGGCTCAGATGCAAGCGAGCACAGTTGAGGAAATTGCTCAACTTAAAGCGAAGGCAGCATCGAGAGAAGCAGAGGCTCAAACAAAATATGAAGAACTCCAGCTTCAACTTAAAGCAAAGGCAGCAGCGAGAGAAGCAAATGCAAGCAGAAAATATGACGAACTCCAGTTACAACTTCAGAATATGGTAAAGATGTTTCAGCAGTCGCAGAATCCACCATCTTAGACGTTTGTTTTCTTATTGTAAGAATATTTTAACATTATAACTTTTGAATATAATAAATTTTGTTATTTCATTTATTAATTTAGATCATATACATATTTCTTTCGTTGGATTTGAAGTATCATTTAGATTTACAGTTTTTTGTTGGATTTGATGTTACACAAAATTATGTTGACAATTAGGGTTCTATATGAATGAAAATGGGTTGTTAAAAATCTACTAAAGTTTGTGGCTTTTTTCCACAAACGCCGCCAAAGAACATGAATTTTAGTGGCGCTTTTACTAAAAACGCCACTAAAGAACATGATATTTAGCAACGTTCTTGGGAAAACCGCTGCTAAAGGTCATGTTCTATAGCGGCGTTTGTGGGAAAAGCGCCACTAAATATCTTCTTCTATAGCATCGTTTGTGAAAAAACGCAGCTAAAGGTCATGTTCTATAGAGTTTTTTTGTGAGAAACGCCACTAAAGGTCATGTTCTATAGAGGCTTTTTTCCATAAACGCTGTAAAATTTAGCGGCGTTTTTTACGGCGCTTATCAAAACGCCGTAAATAATTTTAGCTGCGCTTATAAGCTCAAAAAAAGCCTCTAAAAACCTGTTTTGCTGTAGCGATTTAATAAAAATTAAGTATTGAATATAATTATATTATTTGATAAAATTAAATATTGATTCTTGAAAAATTATTTGTTTTAGTTTTAATCTTATTAATATAATATTTTATATTATTTTGAAATATTAAATATGATAATTTAAATATTTTAAAAAATATAACTTATTTTAAATATAGTATTTTTAAATAAAATAAAAATTAATATTTTCAACATTAAAAGATAATTACCTACTTATTATTTTTATGTCAAAACCTAATAATTTATTTTTTGACCAATACTTGTATATTTATTTTATTCAAAGCTTGTTTATTAAAAAATTAAAAAATTATCTAGAAAATATTAAATGCATGAAACATACTATTAATAATTATAGTGAAATTTTCACTATAAAGGAAATTATCCTCCAGCCAAAAAGTTATTATAAAATGCAATGTCGTTTATTAATTAAGCTTGTGATAGAACTTATGTATTGAAATGTGATGTAATCAATAAGATTGAAAGAACTTTTTTATTGATTTATTTAAACACTTGATTAGGCATCTTGTGTTGGTATTATCAAATAAACAAAACAAAAAACTGGGTGTGTAAGAATATGGTCAAGTATGTGTCGAAAGACGATTGGTTTAATTTATTTTTTATACACTTGTCATTTGCTCATTGCTGCTATTTTGGCATACTAAAGATGAGAGGTAAATGGGGTCAGCATCATCATCCATTATTTGCAAGAATTTTAACCTATTGCACGAAAATGTAATAAATAACCAAGTTTTTATATAGACTGCAACCAACGTCCACTGTTTATTTTTGCAAATCTTAATTTTAATTTATCTAGATTTTCATTTTTATCAAACACACTAAATTGGGGAGGTTTTGGATTAAGTCTTATAAATTAATGGTAGGTTTGAATGGACGGTGGGGTACAATGCAGTATGTTTAGTGTATATTTTATTTTACGGTATAATATCGTTACAATATCTAATTTTATCGCCATTGTTATTTTTACACTAACTGCAAGTAAAAATCATCTTAAATTTACACAAAATATAAAAAAAATTGAAGGTTTAAGACAATTCAGTATGTGATTCGAAATAATATTTTTAATTTCTTTTTTAGATATAAAAAAAAGGAAGAATGGTAAAAGTAGAAATTCGAAATGTTTTACTCTCTCTTCATAGATAATTGCATACATAAAAATGAAATATCCCGATATTGTTAAACACTAAAGTAGCGAAATTATAGAGAGGGTGCAACATGTGAAATCAGCCGACGGTTCCTTTCCTGGGAACATATCAACCTTTTTTGTCATCTAACAAATAAAAGCATCAGGGTTCCAGAAATTGCGTGCCTACGATTATTACTAGTTAACGTTTTTTATATTTAATAAATATATATGTTATTAGTTTTTGCAAAAATTAAATAATACTTTGGTTGAAATGTTAGCAATGAAGGTATTTGTTTAAATCTTATCACATTTGTTGAAACCATTTTTTGAAAAAGGATCGACTTGATTTTGAAAATAAAAAAATAGGAGTCACCACTAATCTTTTTTATTTAGGTGTGATCGGATCACCTAAAAATTTAGTCATTTTAATAAAATATTTCGATTTATTAAAATAAATTATTTTGGTCTACGAAAATTAGGAAAACGGGTTCGGGAGTCAGTTATGTGTGAGGAAGGATTAGTGCCTTCATCATGCCCAAAATTAGTACCTAATCTATTAATTAATGTCTTAATGCTGAGAGTTGAAAATTTGAAAAGGTTTTTTTTTTAAAAAAATACGATTCCTTTTTATTAACGCTCATAAAAAACAAACTTGAATTAAGTGAAAATGAGCATCAAAGGCTTGCTCGTCCCGAGATAGCAAGATGTCATATCCTGTGAGTTAGGATGCAACGTTTAAGTCTTCGGGAACAAGTTTGCCTTTAATTTTTATCAAAACTTCGTGTGTTTTGAAACCTAAAAGGATATTTGGCTATTTATGTTTAACAAGAAAACCGAAACCCCGTAAGTTAGGGTACGATTTCTCAAATTCCCGAAACGCGAAATATTACCTTATTTTGAAGATTTTCCTTTTGAATAATAACGAGCATGACATTTAATGGTGTGCATTATTTTGTTTAAACTAAAACGAAACGATCTATATTGGATGAATACGTTCGAACTTCATACACGATGCAATTTGAACGAAATAAAACAAAAATATAACATAGAGCATGGAATAATAAAACACGAATTAGATGCGAGGTTAATGAATGTCAACAATATGAAGATGCTAAATAAATAATTTCAATAACATGTAATGACAATATTCACAAGACGTACATCATTTTTAATATCCACATTAATAAACATAGAAATAAAATAATAATATAAAACAACTTAAAACAAATAATAAGATAATTTTAAATAATATATATATATATAAAGGTTTAAAATTAATACTATAAAAGCAATTTAAAGTAAATAATATAAAAAATTTAAAACCATTAATAAGAAAGTCTAAAATAAATAATATGTAAAAAGAAATTTAAAGTAAATAATATACATAAAACAAAAAAACAATTTAATATAAATAATATCTATAAAAATAAAATAAATAATGTAAAAAGTTTAAGATAATCAATATACAAAAATTTGGAAATAAATAATCTATATAAAAGGAAGTTTAAGAATAAGAATTATATATAAATTTATAATAATAAACAATTCAAAAATAATATACAAAAAGAGTTTAAAATAAATAAATAAGGCAATGTAGAATAATTAATATAAAAAATTCAAAATAATATGTATTAAAATAATTTAATATGAATATTATATAAAATTTAAAATGAATAGCATATAGAATAGTTTAAGTTAAATATTACACGTGAAATTTTAAAATAGATAATATGTGAAATGATTTAAAACAAATAATTTTATAAAAATATCTAAGATAAATAATTTAATAAAATTAATAATCAATATATGGGGATATTTAAAATAAATAAAATAAGTGAGTTTAATATAAAATCGGTAAAGCAAATTTAAATACATAGTTCATAATCCGATTAAAGAACTAATATACCAAAATAAATAATGCATATAATAAATAATAAATAAATAAATTATAAAAGGATAAAAACCAAACTGATTAAGGACTAAATTGGAATAAAAATGAAATCAGAGATAAAAAACTATAATAAAATAAAAACACGAGGTCAAAAATAAAAAATGCGAAAGGTTTGAGGACTAAACGGGTAAAAAACTCAGCCTCTGGACACATGTCCATCACCCAGCGCATCCACGCGTTAGGGACCAAATTGAACACCAAGCAAATTTACGTGGTCAAATTAAAAAAATAAAAGGAAAATAGAAAAGGATTAAATTAAAAGAATAAAAAATGGGGAAGGACTGGGGGCATAAATAGCCCATTTAGTGAAAACGCGCGAGTCCCCCTTGGAGCGGGTCGGATCGCGCGCAGGTCACTCTAAACGGTGCCGTTTTGGCGCTAGTGACCCTAGTGCAAAACGGCACCGTTTCACCTTTGTATTTAAGTTAAATTTTTTTATTTTTTATTTTTGCTTCCTTCTCTTAAAAAAATCAGAGAACACCCCCCGTTTCCATTATTTTCTCTACTAAGGTTTCAAAAACCCATCATCGCAGTCGTCGTCGCGACGCCTGTAACGCCCCAATTTTCAGGAATCCTGTGAATGTTGGCATAGGTTTAATTATGTTAGTGGGCCTCTAGAAAGCCCAAGCTTAAGATAGAACCCGGTAATTTTAGTTAATTTTTGTTCCATAAGAAAAAGGGGGTGAAATTATGAAAGAGGACCTATGTGAAAATGTTTGAAAATGCTATAGGCTAAATTGAAGTGACCAAATAAATAGGAGTGCAAAATAGGAGGATTTGCATGACAAACCTCCCATTTTACATGAAGTGGCCAGCCATCATGTTGTTGTAGACAAAATGTGCACTTGATATCCATAATTTATGGTACAAATTGATACAAATTGATAATAGGCTAGGTAAATGTTCAATGATAATAGGTTAGGTAAATGTTCCATGATAATGGGTTAGGTAAATGTTTCATGATAATGGGTTAGGTAAATGTTTCATGATAAGAATTTCATGTCTTTTGTATTAAAGAATTAAATGGATGAAATATGAAGTTTTATTAAAAGAAAAAAGGGTGAAAAGAACAAAGTTTTGTCCATCTTTGTTCATCATAGCTGAAAGTTAGAGAAGAGAAATGAGAGGAGAAAGCTCTTGAGTATTCGGTCATTAAGAGGAGGAAAATTGAAGGTAAGTTCTTGGTACCTTGCTTCTATTTTGAGGTTCATGAGTTCTTCTTGATTCTACCTTAACTCTTGAAGTATATTTTGATTTTTAGTTGTGTTGTGAGCATTTAGTCATGAATTAAAATGAAGGAAATGGTTGTTGTTTCATGTTCTTTTGATGAAAAATGGAAGATAGGTGAAGTTGAGCCAAACAAATGAGCATGCATGTGCCTTAGATGTTAAAGGGAAAAATCAGCTAACATGTTGTGCTTTAAAATGATGAAATGGAGATTATACTTAAGTAAAATCATAGATATGTGATGATTGATTGGTGATATACATGTTTAAATAACATGCATGCAAGTTATGTGTGAAAGAGTGATTTGGTAATAAATCTGCTTGGGACAGCAGCAGTAACGTGACTTTGGAAAATCACCATAAATTGTGGGAGATGAATTAGAAGCTGCATAAATTATGTAATTAAAGCTTAATGAGTCTAGTTTCAAATGGAATAAACGAGAACATATTTTGAATTCTGTACAATGAGAAATTTGATTCATAATGAAGAGTGGTCAGATTAGTCAAACAGTGAAACATGCGAAACTTTGAGAAAAATCTGGTATTGATTGGCCAAACCAAAAATTCTGAAAATTTTATGGATATAAGATATACGAGTCTATTTTCAGGGAAAATTAACGACACTTGATTTGGAGTTTCGTAGCTCCAGTTATAAATGATTTAGTGACTGTTGTTCAGGAAGACAGCTTGCAGTGAAATTATGATTATGTGGTAAACATTGACAAAAATTTGTTAATGAGTTGCTTATTGATTTCTTATAAGCTTACTATGATCTGTAGGTGTGGTTGACCGAATATTGTAAGGGGTTAATACGTAGTCTGTATTTGAATAGTTAGATTAACGTGTTAGTAATCCAATTGTAGGCGGTTCGTGTGTGGATCTCGTCAGCATATCGTCGCAAACAGGTGTGTAACTAACACCCTCTTTCTTAGTCTGGATCGGCAAAAGTCGAAAAGTCGAAATGCCGAAAATCGGTATTTTGTAGATTTGCGAAAAGCGAATGCTCGTGAGGTAAATCGATTAATGTTTTTGGTAAGCTGCAAAATTTGGACCGTAAAGTGCATGATTTACGTGCCCTCGTATTTTTGGGCTTAATGGGCCAAAATTGGAATGATGGCCCAACTGCCCAATTCGTAAGAACACTTGGTACGTGATTCGTTAGTACGTGAAAAGTAGGAATATGCATGAAAAACCCTAAAATAGATAAATTACTGAAATACCTTTAAAAGTGGAAAATTTACGCTTTTACCCTAGGAGATAAATTACCAAATACCCCTAGGGTTAAATTGACCTAAATGCATGTTTGATCGTTGTTATTTATCGCATGCCATGTTGTTATTATCGATGCATGGGACTGGGATATTGACGGAGGAAGTATCTTGAAAGTGGCTTGTCCACGATCTTGGAGGCCTTGCCTCAATTTATCGTTAATCGAGCAGCAAGGTCAGAAGCTGTGGAGTGTTGGGTGGGTGGGTTGAGCTATTCCCACGTGGAATGTATGGCTGGTACGGGTGGAGTGTAGTGGTTGGTGGGTTGAGTAGTCTCCCCAAATGGGCTTGCATATGTTTCTTGATGTTGCATGTATTTTGAAATGGGCCTATGGGCCATATCATTATCTGAATAAGGGCTAACGCCAGCTTTATTGTAATCTGAAAAGGGCTTTGGCCCAGATACCATCATTACTGAATGGGCTTAGGCCCAATAGGCTTGAGCTGACTTGGGCTTTGAATGGGTTTTCCTTACACCGAGTTTCCCCAAACTCACCCCTTTTATTTTCATCCACCAGAAATCCCCAACCATAGTGGGCTTAGAGTTGTGAGGGAATTTGAGTGGCCACCCGCTCGAAAGTTTGATTTTCTTCTAGTGAACTGGACATCCTTTTAATTACGTTTGAGGTTTTGGGCTTTTAAATGTAATAAGGCCGCTTATTTATTTTTGATGGTTTTATATGTTTTATTAAGATAGATAATATTTATTTTAACTGTTGAAATTGGATAGCTTTAGGCGCGTTTTCAAAAACAACAGTTGATTTCAAAATAACACGACAACAAGCAAAGCTTCCGCAATGAAAGTATTTTCCAAAATTAATCACTTTTCCTAAAAATGACTTAATCAAATCGGTTTCCTAGAAATATCCATGACGTTAAGGTGTGGCAATGGAGGTATGCATGTTTAGGATTGGATCCGAAGGGAGCTTGGTACTTAAGCAGTCTGATGGACTCACCACCTCTTTTCCGGTTTCCTACCTGGTGCACAGCTTCCTTTCACTTTAACCCTTAATGAATTAATCTTTTGAACATCAAGTACGATTTTCTGGACTTAGAATGGAAATTTTTTTTTTTTACATTTTGATGTGGCATGCCGGATCCGGCCATAACTTCTGGGCCGGGTTTGGGGTGCTACAACGCCACCGTGGGTGGTGGTTGAGATCGCGCGAAAAGAGGGTTTTTTTAACCCCAATTGAAAGTGCCCGAAGGCCTGAGAGAGAAGATCCCCTTTTTCCCCTTGGGATTCAGCGACTACGACGGAGCAGGGATTCCGACGACACGACCCCGGGGTTCAGGTAAGTGTTCCTTCTCCTCTATTTCTTTGTTTAAAACAAATTTATAAAAAAATAAAATAATAATAATAATAAAAGCGAAAATAAAAAGAACGAAAGGAGCACGAGAAGTCAAAATCAACCTTGTTTTTTTCTTTGATTGCTTAATATGCTTGTAAAAAACTACATTTCTAGTTTTTGGGGCTTTATAGCCGAAAGATAATACATATATTAGTTATTTTGTTTTGTTTCCTTTGCGTGCTGCTTCTGTTCTATTTGCTTTCTCCATTTTTGCATGTTTGCAGGTCCATGGAAGGTCAATGGACGAGGGAGTTTCCACTTCCGTGCAAGGAGAGTCGACCTTCAAAGTGAGTGCTTGCACCGAGGTATGTGGGTGGTGGTGCATGTGAGGAGGCTCAGAAACCCTAGGGTTTCTGAGTTGGTTTAATATTTTGGGCCTATTAGGCCGATAGAAATTGGATTAGGGATTTTGGGTTGTGTTTGGGCCACTTGTAAATTGGGCCTACTGGGTTGTAGTTGGGTAATGGGTCATTTGTTTAGGTTGTTTAGGGCCCGAGTTTGGACTGTAATAACTTTGGACTGTTATTCGTTTAAAGTATTTTGGGTTGTCTACTTTGGGCTTGGGCCAGACAATTTTGGCCTGTTACAATATTTACATTTATTGATTTATAAAAATATAACAGGACAAAAACTCTTCCCATATAATATTACTTATTCTGTAAAAAAGAATGGTGTTTTGGTAATTTTGTAATTGAATTGTGGCCTTATTGATAAGTGATACTAACTCAATTACGGACTTTATTATAATAGAGATAAATTACTATTAAGCTATATATTACGAAATTCAAAAAGAAAACAATATATAGGTGCTTAATGCATAGATGAAAATGATAAAGTTAGAGAAAAAAAGTAAAAATATTTCATTGCTATTTTTGGTAAAAGACATTTTTTTTTGAAAAACTTCCAGATTAGGCTTTGTAATAAATAATAATAAAATTATACATAGAAACGGTCTAAAAAACGAAAACAGAAAACCTTAAAACTAAATAACCGACCCCAAACTAAAATGGCCCAAAACAAACATAAAATATCTAAATATTTCCGAAGAGTCTAGAATCAAAAAATAAATGCACATAATTAAAGCCCAATCAGAAAACTGAAACCTTTACTATCATCTGATACATCATTTCAGCTTTTTCTTTTCACGGTTCAGTTTTATTGGGAAAGTTGTTTCTTTTAAAAAACCAATTCATTTTCTCTTCTTTAGCTTTCCTCTTCGTTCTCCTCTTCTTCGATCCTTCCTTAGTTTGGTTCACGCTGCCACTCTATCCTTTGTTGATTTTCAGCATACCTAGGGACACTCATTTCCAGGTAAATCATCTCTTTTCTTTTCAATGTTTCAGTAGCCAAAATATGAGCAAGAGCATTTGCAGATCTTGGTGTATGCTTGAACTTGAATCTTCTAGATCTGTTTATTTCTTTTTCAATATTAGATATTTATGCTCCAATATGTGATCGATCTTGACTCTTACTTTTACATTTCTTTATTACTGTGAGGGAGTCACCTTCGACTATGATCTTCGGCCAATCTTGTTCAAAACCCACTTGGACTACTTTTCGGCATGCTATTGCTTCAGCCGCAAAATCAGAAAAAAACCCCTTGATGAATCTCCGAGCAAGATAATAATACTGCCCCTTCTTCATTTCTGACCACAATACCTGAAGCTGACTAGTGGAGAGTCCCATCATACGCGCCATCGAAGTTAATCTTTACAAACTCCTTAGGTGGGTGACTCCATCTTCTAATCTCCTTGCTCTTTTCTGGATTTTTCCTTTCAAGACCATTAAGCTCAGCTATGTAGTTGGTGATGAAGTTAGCTATGTCTTGGTCTGTACTATTTTTCTTTTCATGCAATCTTTTGTTTCTTTCTCCCCAGATGGCCCAAAGTCTGCAACAGAAGAGGCGACGTTGGCTTGGTGTAAACTGATCAAAGGTCCTGGTAATCCCCTGAATAAAATCTCTACTATTATCCATAAGAATATTCTAGAGTTTTAATATTGTCCATACTTCCACTACCACAGGACATTAACGAAAAATATGGTTGATCATTTCTGTTCTTTCTTTACATCGGGGGCATCTAGTATTGTTGACGAGCATTCTGTAATGCATATTAACCTTCGTAGGCAAATAGTTCCATGAGATTCTCTAGATTGTAACATTTATTTTAGTTGGTAGATTAAGAAAGCCAAAGTGTTTTGTAAAAATTTCTGTAGGCGGTTTGTAAAGCATAAGCTCTAGGATTATCTTTCAAATTTTGTAATAGTTTATAGATGCTACGAACCGAAAAATCTCCTAAGTATTCGCCTCCCTAGACAATAAGATCGTCGTGAGGCGTGCGTGCCAGAGGGATCCGAAGGATTTTGCCAGCATCTTCCTCTGAGAAGGTATTGCTTATTAGTTCTTTTTTCCAAAGTCTCTCATTACTATCGATCAGCTCACTAACTTTAGAATCTAGCATAAAATTAACCACGAAAGGTAATCTAAAATTAACTGTATTTAGAATCCATGCATCATCAATTATTGAAATATTTGTACCTGTACCAACTCTATAACATGTTCCTTTTTCCAAAATCCCTTTTGCTGCCCATAAACTCCTACATATATAAGAACTTGAGTTTCCCAAATGAGAATGTAAAAAATGATCATTCAGAAAATATTTGGCTTTAAGAACACACTTAACCAAAGAATCTTGATTATTGATGATCCTCAACCCTTGCTTAGCTAATAGAGAGACATTAAATTGGGACATACTTCTAAAGCCCATTCCCCCTTCATTTTTTGATCGGCACATAAACTTCCATTGGCACCAGTGAATTCCCTTCCTTCCTTTTCTTTTTTGCCACCAAAACTTAGCAAAAATACTTTCTAACTCCTCGCATAAAGACTTTGGTAATAGAAAGCAAGACATAGCATAAGTTTGAATTGCTTGAAGCATTGATTTTATAAAGACCTCTTTTCCCTCTTGTGACAATAACCTTGTACTCTAGCTTTCAATTCTCGAATTAATTCTATCTTTAAGGTTCTGAAAGGCTTCTTTCTTTTGTCTTTCTACCACGTTAGGAGTCCTGGGTATTTTTCCAAATTGGTAAAGCATTTCACACCTAGTATACTTGATATCTCCTCTTTATCCCTTACTATTGTATTTGAACTATAAAATATCTATGATTTGTTAAAATTCACGAATTGGCTTGAACACTGTTCATACTCATTTAGAATTTCTTTTAAAATTGTGGCTTCTTTTCTTGTAGCTTTGCCAAACAGAATGCAGTCATCTGCAAACAATAAATGCCATACTTTCGATCCCCTTCTATTAGCCTTCACTCCCTTTATCAGTCCCTCATTTATTGCCATTCTTATTAAAGCTGAAAGTCCCTCACTACATATTAGAAAAAGAAAAGGGCTGAGTGGGTCACCTTGACGCAATCCTCTAGTGGGATTGAACACATTACCTCTTATCCTATTAATATTTACTGTGTAAGAGGTTGTAGAGATACATCTCATAAGTAGATTCACCCATTCCTTTGTGAATCCCATACAAAGCATAACTCTCTCTAGAAAACCTTACTCAACTCTATTATAAGCCTTATTCATATCTAATTTGACTGCAATAAAATCTTTTTTTTTCTGATCCGATTTTGGCGTAACGTGTGTAAGAGTTTGTAGGCTACTAGCACATTGTCAAAGATTAACCTTCCAGGAACAAAAACACTTGTTGTCAATACATCTTTTAATGACTTTTGAAGACAATTGTTTTAGCCATAATTTTGTATATGACTGTGCATAAACTAATGGGTTTGAAATTAACAAGGCTCGTGGGATTTTGAGTTTTCGGAATAAGCACAATATTCGTAAGGTTTAGAGAGTCGAAGTCCTTCCCATCATTTAGAATTCCCAAATAGAAACTTTCAATATCTTTTCTTACAATGTGCCAGAACTTTTAAAATAATAATGCAGAAAATCCATCACATCTTGGAGCTTTAGTGGGCTTAACCCTTTTCAAAGCTGAAAAAACCTCTTCTGTAGTACATTTTGCAAGCAAATCTGTATTGATATCAGACAAAATATTAGTATTTATATCTTCTAGCAGGTGGGCTAAATCCCCAACTCTCTTAGATGAAAATAAATTCTAGAAGTAGCTAGAGGTTGTTTTATTTGTTGCTGACTCATTCTAAATTTCCTTTCCTTCCTCTGATTTCAACCTAGTAATAGTGTTGATTCGCCTAAGAACTGAGGCATAATTGTGGAAGAAGGTAAAATTTTTTTCTTTTAATTGAAGCCAATTTGCTCGTGCCCTTTGTTCTCAATACATTTCATCTTTATCAATCTCCATATTAAGCCGAATTCTGGTATCAATTAGCTTTGCCATTGTGTCATCATCCCTATCCCTTGCCATTAGATCTTTAAGTTCCTTTGTGATCATATTTTTCAAACCATCTTGACTTTTCTTCAATGAGCTTGCCCATCTTGTCAAGTTAATTTGCAACCGCTCAAGTTTTTCAATAATGGACCCATTTGATGACTCTCAAGATTTTTTGATTTCTCGTTCGACAGATTCCTCTATAGTCCACAACGCTTTAAATTTAAAACATGGGAACCCTTTTTGCCTCTTCTCATTATTAGAACTGACTGATAAGAAGGGGACAATGGTTTGAAATTGAATGTTAAATGATGAATATTACCTTTTGGAAAGAGATGCATCCATTTTTCATTTGCAATGCCCATATCTAGCTTTTCTTTAATATTTGTTTCTAGTAGGTTCCCTCTTTCCCACGTGAATGATACCCTCGAATGGCTGAAGTCCATTAATTGACATTCTTCTAGAACCTCTCGGAACACTTCCATTCTTTTCTCCTCCATTGGTTGACCTCCACTCTTTTCAAAAGAGTACCTTATTTCATTGAAATCGCCACATACCAGCCAAGGGTGATTTTGCTCTTGACTCAACTTCTTCAGCAAATCTCATGAAGCGTTCTTGTTATTAACATAGGGTGAACCATAAAACCCTGTAAATCTCCATTATTCATCAACACTGGCCTCCTTGACTAGCACATCAATATGACTTTTTGAGAAGTTTTTAATACATACAGTAATTTCTATTTTTAATGCTAGACAAATTCCACCTCGAAAACCTTTTGCTCCTATCGATCCCATATACAAAACTGCATCTTCTCTTAATTTTCTCCATGTGTTTTTCATCAATTTTGGTTTTCATCAAGAAGACCAATTCAGGCTTGTGTTGCTTCAGTAAATACCAAAGCTTCCGTACTACCCGTGGACTTCACTATCCACAGACATTTCAGCATATGGTTTTCATTGTGCTCGGTCAGTTTGCCTTTTGGCAGCTGTCGATTTGTTTTGGGTTGGAGAATTAACTAGTTGAAGATTTTCAGCCAACAAGTCTGTGTCTATTTTGGTGAGCAAATCTAGTTCGTCATGCTTCAACCTTTTTGCTGCATCTTCACCGGCTTGTCCTGTGCATTCTTCTCCAATTTCCATATCTATTGATTTCCTCTTTCTCAATAAGCTATCTTTGCTATAATGATCCACCATTCTTACTGCCTCGAATCTTTTCCAGTTAGATTTCTTGGCTGGTTTCAAAAATTCTACACATTATTCTGCTTCCCATTCAATTTCTTTTCCACGGGCCTCTCTTCCTTTAGCAACTTTATCTCTTTCTCCGATTTTGCATATTTTGAACTATCTTGGATTATTTTGGATCATATCACTTGCTGTCTCCTCTTGTGAATTCAGCCCAGGAATCTTCTCCAAAGTACCCACATATGAACATTGAGGTTGCATGGCATTAAACTTTAAACTCTCTTTTCCAATTAAATTTAACTCTGCCTTTAATGCTAGAGAGAAACGAGGATTATCTCTAATTTTATTTTTCTGCAAGGGCTAATTCAATGCATTCTTAAAGACCTTGCCCCATCTTCCTATAGCCAAAGTAGAATGTAAGTAGTTTTTCATACTTGAAAGAGATCCAAAACTATTATTGAGACGAAGATACCCCTGCGTAGGGTTTCTACACATCTAATTGAATTCTAATACGAAAAACTCACCATTAACTTCAGATCTAAGAACGCCCCCAAAAGTGAATCCAATAGCATGCAATAAATCTTGTTTGTCAAATTCTAGTAAACATGGACAAATCTTAATCCAAAACAGGGATGAATTAAGTCGGATATGACTTCCCTCTATCGGTTTAGTCAACCAATTAAAAAGCACTAAATTCTTTCGAAATAACCATGACTGCCCCTCCAAAACTATCTCCAAATCTTCCTCATCTTCAAACACAATCAAGAATAAATTTTGTCCTGCCAATCGGATCTTAAATTTTTTCCTTGTTTTCTATGTACTTTTCATCTGTGCCCTGAAGCTATCCGGATTATAGGACTTCTTTGTCCAGATAGTACAGAGTAGAGTTGGCTTTTCACTTGGTACAACCAATGAGCTTTTTACTGATAATTGAATAAGTTCTTCTGTCAGGAGGGAGATTTCCTCCCCTTTGAAACCGTCGACACCACCACTTTTTGTCATACCAAGCCACAGAAAAGACTATTTTTACTAGGATGCTAAGCAAAGCACTCTTGGCTCTTTTAGTAAAAGACATTTACTCCTTTATGTTTAGCGTAAAATACATTTAACTTAATGGATTGGATATGTTTTTATTTTAATATCATCGTATTTTATAATATTTAATTTCAGTTATAGTTATTTGGATGCATTAATAGTAATTGTGGTTTTACATGTAATTTCAAAATTTTATATTTTTATTATTTTAATTAAATATTGAAGATAACAAAATACGATAAATCTATAATTTTATTTGAAATTCATTTAATAAATAATGATAGATTTTTCATCAAACCTTATGAGTTAAGTTATTTTTCATCAAAACTTCACATAATCTGTCTCATACCCTTAAATAAAAATATGCTTTTGCGCACTGAAACTCACATTCTTTTACATTGATAATAATGTTGATGCCAACAAAACTAAAACTCAACCGATTTCTCTTTTTTTAATTCAATGAAGGTAATATATTAAATATAAAAGTTACTTTTTAATGATAAATAAATAATACTTAACTAATGTATACACACTTATTAAATAGATCCTTCACAAGTTGAATAGTCCATTTTCATAGTTCAACCTTAAATTAAAATTTTTATTTAAAGTTTAATTAAAAATATATAAATATTAATATCAAACTATTATTTAATTATTTAATTATTTGAAATTCATTAATTTATTCTATAAATGAGACTATACAATTTGGGGAAAAAATAACAAAAATCTGTTAGATGCGGTGAAAGACAAGTTCCATCAACACAACAAATGTTTCAAGCTCAACATAAAATGAGTATTATGGCACGTTGATAATTAACTCTATCACAACTCAAGCACGATATATTTGGAGTGATTGCAAACACTTAATACAATAAGAAAATCAACCTCGGATAATCCAAAGCGACGGGTAAAAATCAGCAAAAAAATCGAGCATCCACCAAATTGGAGAGAACGACAACAAAATCATCCCTAAAATCACTTGCAAAAGAAAAGCTACATGCATAAGCTAAACTAAAAAAAATGCTACAAGAATAGACAAAAACTTCTAAAAGTGAAAACTTATTAAACAAATGAATACAAACAAAATATATATATAACTTAAGACAACACGGGTTTAATCGACTTGTGAAATAATTTATCATTCTAAAATACTCTCAAAATAGAAACATGTTAAGAAATCAACGAAGATCCACCAATTTTCCAAAAGAAACTATTGGTGGTTGATGAAGTTTCAATGACGACAAACACCACAACTTGTAAAGACAATAAAGATACCCACAATTGTTCTCTTTTTAGTTTGTAGATATATTTTATGGGTATCTTTGTTGTCTTCACAAGTTATGATGGACAAATGACGATGCTTGTGGTCAATGAAACTCCACTTGATACCGATAATTTCTCTGGGAATATGGTTGGCTCTTCGTCCACTTCTTAATTTGTTTTTGTGTTGAGTGTTTAAAAATAATAAATGATTTCACGAGTTGGTTTGGACCTGTGTTATATTAAATTATATATATTTGTTTTTTTGCTATTGTTTAATAGGTCTTCACTTTTAAAATTTTTTGTCTACTCTTATAGAATTTTTTTTAGTCTTGCTTATGCATGTAGTCTTGTATTTTCAAGTAATTTTAAAGATGATTTTTTCACCGTCCTCTTTAGTTTGGTGGATGCTTGGTTATTTTGTTGATTTTTGCCCATCGCTTTGGACCATGTAAAGCTAATTTCCTTATTGTATCAAGTGTCTATAATCACTCCAAATATGTCATGTTTGAGTTGCGATAGAAGAATTGTCAACATGCCATAATATTAACTTGATTCTAAGGTTAGAGCCTCTATTGTGTTGATGTAGCTTGTCCTTCACCATCTAAAATAAATATTTGTTATAACTTTTATAAAATTACTTTTTTAAAATTCAAGCATTTTCTAGTGTGCTACCCTAGCAAGCTATTGTTTGCTATCTCTAGCAAGAGTTTTAGGGTTACTGTTGTTCCCTTTAGTTTTTCTGTTTTTTTTTTGTAAGTTGGTGCACCTTGCGTGATTGGCTCCTACATTCCGAAGAAAGATAACAAAGTTGGTGATCTACATCTGCAAAAATGGAAAACGAATTGGCTCAACTTTCAATAAATGAAGAAGAAGACAAAGTTATTCAAATACAACTGGATCTGACCAGGGAAGGAATGGGGGAGAATTTTCAATTAGTGGGTTGTTTCTCGACAGCCAGTATCATTTACTTTCTAGCAATGAAAAGTACTTTAGCAAATCTGTGGCATCTAGTTCGAAGCGTTCAGATCTGAGATCTAGGAGAAAAAATATATTTGTTCCAATTTTATCACACTATGGATTTGGAAAGGGTTTTTAAGGGTTCTCCTTGGACTTTTAATAATCATCTGTTGCTTCTTTATAAACTGCAATGGGGGAGGATCCATTACAAGTGCTTTTAGTCATGACACCTTTTTGGGTACAGATCCATGATGTACCTATTGGTCTATTTTCTGAGAATTTAGCGGTGCAAATGGAAAATTTTATAGGGTTTTTCTAGAATACGATGGATCAAATCTGGGGAAGGAGAATAGAAACTTCATGAGAATTAGAGTTCAAATTGATATAAGGTGTCCATTAAAAAGAAAGACACAAATTTTATTTTGTGGGAGACATTCATATGTCGATTTTAAATATGAGAGATTATCATTACTTTATTTTTATTGTGGAAGATTGGGTCATAGTGATTCTTTTTGTGAAGCAAAGATGACACTCTGTGTAGAAGTTGCTGATATGGGTTGGGATTTATCTTTATGAGCTCAATCTCGAAGAACTCTAGCTATGAATAGTATATGGCTACGTGAGGATGGAGATGGGACAATGAGTGGTATTGGTGAAAACAATAAAGGAATAAGGAATGGGCAATGGAGGGCTGAAAATAAAAAGAGTTTCGAAAAGAATGTGGATCCTGTTCTTAGATTCAATTTAGAAGGGGGATCATCAGGTTTTGGCCAAAGGATCAAAGACATTTTGTTAGATCAGATCCACACTACGATGGACTATGATCTGGAGGATACAACATTAATAGGAGAGAAGGGAAAGAAGAGGTCTAGAGGTGAAATTGATGACTTATCAGAAAAAGATGAAGTTAGTAAGGTAATGTCAAGAAACAAGAAAATAGGGGATCCAAATCATTTATCATCAGTGGCTACCATGAGGCAAGCCGACCGGCCACAATGAAAATTCTAAGCTGGAATGTCTGTGGTTTGGGGAGATCACAGACAATTTGAAGACTTTGGCATTAACTGAAGATCTATAATCCCCAAATAGTCTTCTTTATGGAGACTAAACTTTGTAGAATTCAGATGGAGAGAGTTAGAAGGAGCTGTGGTTTTGCAAATAGTGTTGAAGCTGGTTTGAAAAGTATTAGAGGAGGATTGTGTTTGGCATGGAGAAATGATACTAATTTCACGCTTCAAAGTTTTTCCAAAAGACATATTAACGTGACAGTGGAAGATACTGAAATTAAAGATAAGTGGCGATTTATAGGTTTTTATGGTATCCTATGCGCTTAAGATAGAGAAGACTCATGGGCTGTTTTGGAAAATCTTTATCATGATGAAGATATCCCTTGGTTTTCATGTGTAGATTTTAATGAAATAATGTATGAATTTGAAAAAAAGAGAGGTCTGCCTAGAGATGAAAAAAGAATGGAATTGTTTCAAAAAACATTAGAGGAATGTCAATTAAATAATGCCGGATTTTCTTGTAGGTGGTTTACATGGGAGAGAGGAAATTTACCAAAGACTAATATACAAGAATGACTTGATAGGGGAGTGGAAAATTTGAAATGGATGCTAATGTTTCCCGAGGCAAAAATTCAGAGGCAAAAATTCAGCACCTGGTTCATTCTTTTTCTGATCATTTTCCTCTTTTAGTCATCACAAAAAGAGAAGATGAAAGGCGAAAAAGAAATTGTTTTAAATTTGAAGCTTGGTAGACATTGGAGGATTCTTTTATTGATGAAGTCAAACGTATATGAGGAACGCCAGCAGGAGACTTATTGCAAAGGTTGGATTTATTAAAGAAGGGTTTGACAAAATGGGCTGGGCAAATAAAACAAACAGAAAATGGAGAAAGAAGTTTTTAACAGAAAATTATTAGAATTAGTAGAAGCTGAAAGGGATGATATGAATTTGGCTGAGATGATCGACACGAAGATTCAGTTAAACTTTGAGATTGAAAAGGATGAATATTACTGAGAGCAAAGGGCCCGTTTGAAATGGTTGAAATTTGGCGATAGAAATACAACGTTTTTTCTTAGCCAAGCAACACAGATACGGAGGAGAAATCAGATTAATAAGCTATAAAATGAAAGTAGAGGGGAAACAGAGGACTTTTAGGAAATGAAGGGTATTGCACGGGCTTATTTCCAGAATTTATTCACAGTAGGGAATACAATTTTCAATGAACATTTATTTTTAGGGATTCATCGATGTATATCTGAGGAAGATAATAGAAAGCTTATAGCGTCATATACCAGAGAGGAAATTCAAGAGGCACTGTTCGAAATGGGATCTACAAAGGCATCAGGAGAAGACGAATTTCCAGCCCTATTTTATCAAATACGCTGGCATATCGTTGGAAATGATGTTTATTTTTGTCTACACCTTTTGACTGGAGATATGGAGGTTAGTTCAAAAAATTCAACACGCATTGTGTTTATCCCAAAAATCACCAACCCTTCTAATATGACACAATTTCGACCAATTAGCTTATGCAATGTTATTTATAAAATACTGGCATAGGCTATTGTTAACAGACTTAGATGAGTTATTGATAATTGTATTGATGAAGCACAGAGTGCTTTTGTGCTAGGAAGACTTATTTTGGATAATGTATTGTTAGCATATGAAATACTACATTCGCTAAAACAGAAGAGATTGGGGAAAAATAGATTCATGGCAATCAAGCTAGATATGAGTAAGGCTTATGATAGAGTGGAATAGAACTTTGTTGGGGAAATTATAAGCCAAATGGGATTTTCTCAAAAATGGATAGAATCCATTATGAAGTGTATGTCTATTGTTTCTTATTCGACTGTGGTTAATGGAAATATTGGAGAAATCCTTTATCCAAACAAGGGTCTTTAACAAGGCGATCTATTGAGCCCGTTTTTATTCCTAATGAAATTAGCAATAATAGAAAAGATCTTAAAAGTGTCAAGGTTAGTAGAAATGGTGTCTCATTTATTATTTGCAAATGACTGCATATTGTTCGAAGAGGCAACAAGAAGGGGAGTTTGCGTAATCAATGAGATTCTACGAGAATATAAAAAAGGTTTGGGTCAATGTGTAAATTTTGATAAATTAGCTGTCTTTTTTAGTAGAAATTCACCGGAGGAAGATAGACAATTGGTGGTAAATCAAGTGGGAGTTTGAAGCTTAAATGATCTGGAACGGTATTTAGGGCTGTAGAGCTTAGTAGGTAGAAGAAAGAAGGAATCTTTTCAAGTTTTGAAAGATCGACTAACGCAGCGTATTGATAGCTAGAGTATCAGATTTCTGTCTCAAGGTGAAAAAGAGGTATTTATTAAGGCTGTTTCGCAAGCTATACCAACATATTCAATGGCCTTTTTTATTACCAAAATCATTATGTGATGAAATAGAAGGTATTATTGCAAAATTTTTGTGGGAAAAGGGACGTGGTAAGAAGGTAATGCATTGGTGTTCTTGGAAAAACATGTGTTTTTTAAAAGAAAAAGGAGGTTTGGGTTTCCAAATTTTTTGTCAATTTAATATTTTGTTATTAGCCAAGTAGAGCGTATTTTTAGTTGTCCAAATTCTTTATTAGCCAGAGTTCTTAAAGAAAAAAATTTTCCACACTCAAATTTTTTAAATGCACAGTTGAGAAATTTACCTTTATTTAACTAGAAGAGCATTTGGGCAGCAAAGAGGCTCCTTCCAGATAGACTTGGCTGAAGAGTTGGAAGAGGTACTAATGATTGCTGGATTCCAGGGAGTGTAGCAGTTGGTTGGCAAAACAGAGAAGGAAATGGTGATTTGCAGTTAGTCTCGGATCTAATTAATAACATAAATAGACAATGGAAAAGGGAGTTAGTCAGTAGTACCTTTCAATCGGAAACTGCCCAAAAGATCTTGCAGATCCCTTTGGCAGAAGTAGACCATGAAGATTTTCAAGTGTGGAAAGAAGAACTTTTTGGAGATTTCTCAGTACGAAGCGCCTACAAACTATTACAATTTGCTAGCATGGATCTTAATAGTTACTTATTATAGACCGAAACTAAATGTTTCTATAGGAGACTATGGGATTTTCAACTACCATAAAAAATTACATTAACAATATGGCGGATCTCCAGGAACTACATCCTTAAACTAGTCAATCTTAGATACAAGAGAGTGGCCATTAACGTCAGTAGTCCACGCTGTAGCTCTAGAGAAAAGGATAATCACCATGTCTTTAGACAATGTCCTGCAATCAGTGAAATGTGACAGAGTCTTAATCTCTCTTGGGTTACAACTCATATGAATCAAAACATTTGAGAATGGCTAACCTGGGTTTTTGAAAAAAGTACTAAGGAACAGTGCTGGATTTTTTGCTATGGCTTATGGTTCATATGGAGCTCATGAAACCAGTATGTCCATGAAAGAACAACCATTTCAGATAGGGATTTGGTAAAGAAAATTAGAAGATATATAGCAGAACTGGAAGGGATTCGAGAAAAGAAACTTACCTCTTTTACTGATAGAACCCATAACCAAACAGGGGCGATAACGAGTTTAATGGTACAGTTTGATGCAGCCTTCGACAAAAGAAATTTTAGATTGGCCTCGAATTTAGTGGTTCAGGACCAGATGGGTGTGTTAAAAGCCTTAAAGAAGATTCTCCATGAAAATATCTCATCCCTGTTCGTAGCAGAAGCTCATGCAGGGTTAGATGCCATCAAGTTAGTAATATCAATGGGATTATCTTCAGCAACAATAAAGGGAGACTTAAAAATAGTTATTAAGAAATGTCAATCGACAGAAGTGGACAAATCAGTTCTTGGAGCGATTATTCAGGATATTCAGAATAAAAGAAAAAGTCTTTAAGATGTTACCTTCGAGTTTATTCATAGAACGGAGAATGCTCAAGCCCATAATCTAGCAAAAGAAGCACTTGAGAAAAGAGAAGTATCATACCTGGTGGGGGAAGCGATGATCCGCAGTGTAACAGATCCGGAAAGAAGATGGAGAGAAAATCCGGACTGAAATTACTTCGGGATAGAGAAATGAGAAGTCAATATAGCATATACATGGAAAATCTTTGAGAAAAGCTATCTCGAAACAGGCGTAACTATTGACATGAAAAGACGTTTGGATTAATGTTGGCCAAGCTATTCGATTTGATTGGGATTATCAATTAGGTTTCCTTTTTTCAATTATTTAGTTTCTGCATTAAATTTTCTGTTTTTTTCAAGAATGGGCTCCTTACCAGAGTTAAAAGGTATGTCCATTTCTGTTTATTTATGTTTCCAATTGGACATGAAAATTTTGGGTTTTTGTTTTTATGATCTTAATAATAAAAGCCCAGTTGCCATTCAAAAAAATAAAATAAAATAAATAAATACTTGTTATTTTCCCTCCAAGCCATTCATAACATAAATTTCATTTAAAAATAAACAAGAAAACATTCTTTTTGCCAGAGAGTGATGTTTAAATGCTTTATATTCCAACGAATTATGAGTTGTCCATTATGCTGATTTCTAATCATAGCTGGGCGCTATGCCATTTCACCAAATGAAATTGAGTATTCGTTACATCATTCATAATTTACGATACATGAGTCTTTTAGTTTAATTCAATATTATAATTATTTAAATATACATTTATATTTATAATAATTAAATTTTAAAAATTATTATTAAAATTTCTTAAGATTTGGTGAGTTGATTTGTGATTTAAATTTTCCATGAAACTCAAATTCATCCTTAGTGTCTAAAAATGTTTAAATTTAATCATGTAAAATAACCCTAAAATTTTAAAAATTGAGGTATTGATAGAATAGGTCCAAGTTTAGAAAATCATGCTGGCTAAGATTTATCAATACTACACCTGAATTATTGGAGACATAAGAATTCCAGACTTTCCCATTGTTTTCAAGACTTAACTTGTGGGTTTTATATGTATGACTAACACCAAACTAATAAGTTACTATGCTTATTGTATGTTATAAGTTTCAATGTATTATTTTACATTTTGGAGTTATATTATTCTATTTAGATTTCACAAATGATTTTGAGCCAGTATTCCTAGATGATGTAAGATTCCATAGTAATGCTGATTTTATGACAATTTTATCCTTTCTTGTAGCCTCAAATCTAGGCCCACATGAGTAAAAGCTATGAGTTGTCCCGTCTCTACTGGATGAACTTTATATGAGCTGTTTTCCCCTTAAACCATATAGATGAGAAAACAAGTTATATAACAAGCTTGTCTAGATTTAATGATAAAAGCATAAGGTTTTTTAAATTATTATTGTCGGTTTTAGCCCTATGATAGACATTTTCTATTTTATTAATTTACGCCAAAATTTAACCCGTAACTTTCATTTGTATTATTGTTAAAATATAAAAGTTAGATAAGTTGATAAAGATTTCTCTTACTTTAATTAATGGTAGAGGGTTTGATCTTTATCTTGGGTATGGAGCAGTTTTAAAACTAATGGCCAGCATCTACCTTTTAATGGGCCTATCAAATGCGAATGATTAGTTACTAAACTCGCTCTAGTAGATACCTTGAAAACCTAAAAAAAAAAAAACTGTAACCTCCCCAGCCTGACCTAGACATTAGATCTAAATTCAGAAAATTACATTAGCCACCGAATTGGCCTTGTAGGGTTATCATAGTTTTTGAAAATAGTTAATTTAAAAATTTATTAATTTGGTAGGAAACTTAGTTGCAAACCATTCTTTTATTCTTTAAAACCTTAATTTTAATTTAACAGCTGAAAGATGATATTTATTGGTTTTAAGAAAAATTAGAGGTTCAAGCATATTGTCTAATAATCATAATATAATATCCTAATAATTTAATTTAAATGTCATGCAAATAAATCAATCTCAAAACTTAAGTCTTATGCCATGGTTCGAAAATAAAATAATACAATCTTCGAATAAAACAATAAACTTAAAATTCTTTAATAAAATAAATCCTTTCGAACAAAGACCCTTCGGATGCCATGTCCGCGTCCTAACCTTGTAGGTTATCTGTAAGGATGAAAATTTAAGGGGAAGTGAGCTATGATACTCAGTGTGAGTTCCATCACAAGGAAACCAGTGCAAAGGTTGATAATTATGTTAAATAAATTTCACAAATTAGCCATAATTTAGACAACATTTGGAGTATCGTATCTCAACGCAACCAATATTAACATGTATCGGAACTCACAATGGTAGATATCAAGATAACCAAAATTTCAGATTTTTTTCCCCACAATATACATTTATCCATGCATATTCATATCATAACAAAATTTTTAGGTTATTTTCAGGTTTCACGTGCACATGATTTGTCACAACCTAAAATTAGGGTTAGAATTATTAAGGTTTAGTGGGTGAGTTAAGTGGATTCGGTTAGATTCTTATGTTTTCTTGTGTGTTTGAGAGACAACGATGAGCCTAGTGGTTCAGTGGTTAGTTATTCTACTTACCCTTGGTCTTGTGTTTGAGTTCTAGTGTGAGTGAAGTGAAAATTTTGTTTTAATTTTTGGTTCCAACTCTAAGAAAAAAAATTGATTGGTTTAAATATTCTTGAATCGTGTTTTATTTTATTTGTTTTATTTTTTCCTTTTGAATAAAAGAATCCCTAAAATTCTCCTACAAATCATTCTTTTTTTTCCACTCTTTTTGATGTGCAGTTTTGTTTTGTTTTCTCTTTCGTTCCTCTTCTTCAATTTTTCTTTCTTTCCTTTGACAATTGATGCTCCTAAGATCTTAGAAATTCTTGTGGCATTTCGTTCTCTCTCTGTGTTTTAAGATTTCATCTTTGCTGGTTCTTTAGAGTTTGTCTGTCTTTTGGGTTTACACTCAACAAAGAATTGAAATGGGAGTAGTGTGAGTATTGTGTTTCCTGAGGTTAAGATCAGTTTTAGTCGACTCTTTTGTACCAGTTTGGTTAATTACTTATAGGTTGGTGTGTAATTGTAATTGAGTTTCAGAATTGGTGGAGTTGAGACGTTTCGATCATTTGTTGGTGCTTTGAATCACAATTTAAGGTGTGCTTCTTAAACTTATGTAATTTAGGGATCATTTTGGTTTCGAAATTTGTGAATCACAATAGATTTTGGGATGGTTTACGAACCACACGGGTATGTGCTATACACAGGCGGCTCACACGACCGTGTGTCACTTAGAAATTAGGTAAATTTGCGAGTAAAATAGCCTAGGGTGTGTTACACGGATTGACCACACGACCATGTGACCTCTGTAGGGAAATATTTATCGATCGCACACAAGTGTGTCTTTTAGTCACACAATCGTATGCCTTTGTCACACGGGCATGATATTCAGCCACATGATCGTGTTTCCCCTGCTCCTAAATTATGAAACTTAGACATACAGTCTGTCCACACGGCTATATATCTCAATCACACGGGCATTTTTCTCAGCCACACGGCCGTGTATCCCTGTCACATGGTCTGGACCCTCTCACATAGTTGTGTAGTCCTATTTTTGCATTATTTTTGTAAAATGATTCATTTTGATCTCTGGTTGATTTCGTACATGTTTAAGCCTCTGTAGAGATGTTTGGAGCATTGGTTATGATTACGGTTGGTGTAATACTGCTAGAATAATTTATTAATAAATATTTGTAAGGTTTAGTTCTGTTATTCGTATGGATTGGAAAGATGTATATAATATGAATATTTTGGTATATGTAAGTGTTTGTGCATGATGATCATAAAATTTTGCATACTGATTATGCTATTTTATAATTGATTATGTGAAATTCTAATTTGATAAACGTATTTGTATTGAGGATTTTGCATATGCATTTTGGGTTGGGATTTAATGATGAAGAGAAAGAAATTTGTTTTTAAGTAGTTTAAATGCATTGTTATGATTTGTTGTTAAAATCGCAATATTGTAAGCATCTTGAGTGCTTTACAATCATGTGGAATACGACCACTTTATAGTGTGTATCGATTGGATGGGTTCACCATAAACCAATATTGGTATGTATAGGTTGGAAAGGGTTTACTATACCCTTAATGGTGTGTTTGTAGGATTTGCAGAGCTAATGTGTAGAGGTTGGCTAGGTGGGATTTGTACCACATTTAATCAGAACTTGTTGTGCATATCTGTTAAAAGTCATATTAATGCTATGCATTACTCTGATATGTTATCAGAATGTGTTTCAAATTTTGCTATTGAAAGTTTATACGATTAATTAGTTTTTTTATGTTATGTCGTTCTGTCACTACCCATTTTTTTTTGCATTTGTTTAAGACTCACACTGAGCTTTCGTAGCTCACTCCTTAGTTTTTTTTTTCCCATTTCAAGTAATCCATGAGATTAGGCATAGACTCGTTGAACCAGTGGTCTCAGAGTTAAGCACTTTGGTTTGATTTAACAGAATCTTCCTAAGTTTTACATAAATTATTTTTCATTGGATTTGTAAGTAAGTTTAAATGGACTGTGGTATGGAATTTATTTTGGACTCTCAGTAAGTTTCAGTTTTAGTATTGATTTAAATTGTGATTTCCATGCATGGTTTTTAGCTAATCAATTTACTACCCTTTTTTTTATGATTACACTATTTTTTTTAAGAAATGACTTACGGTTCTAGTTTAGAAGTAAATGGCGGATTTTCTAAAGTATTACTATTTTTGTTCAAACTCAGTTAACAAAATTATTAAACTGACTTGTTTTCAAGATTATTACAAATAAATTGAATTTTGATTTTAAACTAACTTTAAGTGGTAAAAATTTTATATTTCTGCAAAATTAGAAGCAAAGCTTAATTATGGTTTCAGTCAAGAATGAACAAATATGGATTTTTGAAAGGTTTTTGACAAGCTGTATCAGAATTTGATTTAGGGCCATTTCGGTGGCCAATGTAACCTCTGGAATTCGGTCGAAACTTCTGGGCCTAGTTTTGGGGTGTTACATGATTTGAAAGATGCCATACAGTTTTGGATTTTTAATAGAATAGATCCTACCCCACCGCTACGCACTATAATGAGAGTATACTAGAATTCCATTCTCCAACACAGTAGAATATGGATAAACCATTACTGGTTCATAAATAATAACTATCATTTGGTTGTGGACACATAACAAGTCCTTGTAGTTGGAATATGCTTTCGTTTTTGGGTTCACAACAGTAAGTCCTGCAGATAAAACCTATTTTTTGGCTGTAAATTATATAGTATAAACCTGTAATTGGAATATGCTTTCGGCTATGTATACAAAATAGTACCTGGATATGGACTCTGGCTTCGTCTGTGGGTGCACAACAAAACTAATTAATACAGATAAACTGCCAGACTTCCTCTGACCATATCATCCCATCCCATGCAATGCAATGGGACATATTTAAAACAAATCACATATGGTAGCATTTAATGTACTAACATATGACAAATCGGTAACAAAATCATGCTTTTCATGTATTCATATTAACAATTATATAGGGCATGTCGTTCATACGATTGCAAGTATATGGATAAAATAGTAACATATATTGTTCATGATTGATACAAATATATATATATATATATATATATATATATATATATATATATAATCAAATAAATATCACATTAATTCGATCAATTAAGGTTTTTAACATATTTCATATTATTAAGGACTAATTGCATAATTTAATTCATTAAAACTAGTTCGAACTTATTCAAGGACTAATTTGGTCAAAACATAAAATTCTGGGTCAAAACTATAATTCTTGGTTCCAAGAGACACACGGTCGTGTGATCGAACTGTGTAGGAAGCCCTAGACCGTGTGTAGGGGGTACAGGCCGTGTGAGAGACTATAGTCGTGTGATGTTTGAAAAATCAATTTACAGGGGAGTCATGGCCGTGTGAGAGGTCGTGTAGAGGGTCCTAGGCCATGTGAAAGTTGAACATCCTAGGGTCTCAAGGGTGGCATGGCCGTGTATAGGGTCGTGTGGTCCACATGGGTGCCCTACACGACCATGTGGCTAGCCATGTGGCCCTATTCTAGACTCGATTTTCACCCTATTTACTCATGAAAGAACACACACCTATCGCTAGAATCTCAAACGTTGTTCCTTGTGCCTAGATCTGGTCCGAGGTACTTAAAATGGGTCTTTCAAACGGGATTTATGCAAGAATCAACAATAGTTTTCAAGATTTATCAAAATTATCAAGATTTTTGGGAAAATGCGTAAAAGATTTGTATTCGAGTTGGAAGATTAACAAGAAAGATGTTGTTCCAGATTTTATGGGTTCAACTAATTGGAAACAAGAAACCTTACCAATATTTGATGAGATTTCGAATGGTATCGATAATAAATTCAACAATTGGTGAAGAAACGGGTTTAATCACGAGTTGATTTAATTTGAGCTATTCAAGAACAAATTTTTAGTAATGGAAGAAAAATTTTGCAAAGATGAGAATGGAAAAGAAAGTAAAATTTTGGTTCAATTGGAAAATAGATTAGAGTTCTATTTTGATTTGGAGAGGAGATTAAACACTTAGAGTTTTCTAAATTTAAGGGGCTGATTGGGTAAATAACTTTTCTTGCCGTCCAAAAAAAAAAAAATGGGGAGAGAGTGTGGCGTAACTTAAACCTTAGTTCTTTAAAAAATATGCTAAGCTCTTAACCATCAAGATTAAAGCTCATTTCTTAATTAATTAATTCATCCAACCCTAAATATTTTGGGGTGTTATAAAAAATCTAACCAATAACTTTCATTTTTTTTTATTTTTGGGTTAAAAACAATTTATAATTGTTTTGACTTTTTATAAATTTATTTTTATTTATTATTTCACAAATTTTAATAAAATTTTATAATAATTAAGAAATATTTATATTTTAATAATTTTTAAATTTTTATTTTTGAATTTTAATAATATTTTAATTATTTTATAATTTTTAAATTTTTGAATTTTAAATTTTTAATAATTTTGAAAATTTTTATATTTGATATTTTTGAATTTTTTATCAACATGGCAATGACGTGTTCATGTTGGCAACCATTATTGACATGAAAGGTCATGTTAGCATCATAACAATTGAGTCATTCTGTCATTAACAACCATGTTAGCATAGTAATGATCAAAGACTGTTCTTGTTGGTCAAAAATTTAAATAATGCAATTTTAAATTTGAATGATATTTTTAAAATGACTTTTATTATCTTTGGATTGAATAGACTTTACCGAAAGATTTTACTTCTTAGTAGGATATATAGTTTCACATTTGCATTAAGAATATATATACATTTTTTAATATCATAACTATAAATTCAGCTTGAGAGATATATGCTACCTTGCTAATTTTATTATAAGTTATAAAATCCATTGACGGTGAAATAATAATTTGCATTCTAATAAATTTAACTTTTTACTTATACAGGAAAACAAATTTTATAACAATAAATAATTAATAAATTGTTTTTAATTCCGTTAAATAAATAATAAAATTAACCAAATATAATTTTTCACACCGATAATCTTATTATCAAAATAAAATTTATTTTTGGTGAGTGTTAGATTTAAATGTATATATATATATATATATATATATATATATATATATATGAAAGTGTGTATTGTAAGAAGTAATTTATATATAATGATGGATGAAGAAAATGTAAAGACGAATCCTAAGCTTGTGTGCCTCGGTTTATAAAATATTAGAGATGAAAAAGGTTGGGATCCATAAAGATATGCAATTGAAGTGAGGGACCATTTCCATGTAATTAAATGGGTGCAAGAAGTTTAGGTGCAAGAATGTGGTCATCGTGTACGCCAAGCCGCTCAATTGATTGTTTTTTTGTCCTTGAAAGTCTCGTAGATTTTGGGTTAAATGTTAGCTAAGCCTCCCACCAAATGTCGACATTCAGAGACTCTCATTACAACTCACCACTTGGTACTCCCATTCAGCATTTTGTTTTTCATACACACTAGCGGTGGTTTTCGAGAATTCTAGGAGTTGAGAAATATATTGGAATTCAGTTGGGATCTCTATGTACCACTAAACAATTTTTCCACCTTTTCAATACAATTTCACACATTGACAACTTTTATGTATGATGAGAGAATTTTTCCACCTCTTGCATCTATTTCTATTCCTTTATATTTATTTCAATTTTGCTCCCTTAGGAGTATTTTAATCATAAATATAAATTTTTGTAAAAATTAAATAAGCATAATAATAAATTTACTTGGAATTATCGAAAATAGATTTGAATTATGAGTAGCTTAACAATGTTGTCAAGGATTAAACCCTTTGCTCTTAAGGTAAAATTGTTCGTCACTTAATGCACACGATTTTGATGCAATTACCTTTCATGACTTCAACAGTACCATCATAAAGAATCGCATACCTATTGAAGTCCTACGAATTTATAGAATTTAACTTAATTTTTCTCTCCACAATAATACTCTTCAACTAAAACAATTAAAGTTAATTTTTTAAAAGGTTTTGCTTTTAAAAATAGATAATAAAATAGAGATGATGAACCTCTTTTTATACTACGGGATGGAAGTAACTTCTTTTAACTTCCTTTGAAGAAAATTGTAAGTTAATATTAGGTTTTACGGAAAATGTTTTTTATATTTCTCTGTGTTTGTTTCATAGAAAATAACTTTATTAACGGAAAATGACTTACAGGTCAAGGTAAAATAAGTCCTTTTTCCTATAAAATGACTTACCTTTTTGAAAAGCGTAAGCCATTTTCTGGAAAAGAACTCATTTATAGATAATTTTATTTTTTATAAAAATTAACTTAAATCAAGCTTAATATTATTATATTGATAATAAATTTTATTTTTATTTTTAAAAATACTTAAAATATTATATTTTTTATTATTATTAAACATGAATATTTAATTATTTATATTTAGTCATATAATAAATATAATTTATTATTTTAATAACTTATTTAATATTTCAATTTTATTTAATAATAAATTTTAAAAATAATTATTATTCACATATTATTGAAAATATTCAATATTAATATTTTAATAATAAATATTTATTACAATTATAAATATATTAATAATAAATGCTTTGTAGTATAAAAGTTAAAATATGTCATAAGTCTATGTACACTTTCTGATTTGTAATTTAGTCTTTGTACTTTTATTTTAAAGAATTTAGCCCATTTACTTTTTAAATTTGAAAATCAAGTCCAATTGTTGACATCGTTAATTTTTTTTGTCAATTTTGTTGATATCACATTTTTAAATAAAAATACTCACTTAGTAGTCATGTAATTAAAAAATGACGTTGTAATGAATCTTAATTTAACATAATATTTTTAATATATGCAAAAACAATATAAAATATAAAATTATAGATAAAAATAAATTCAATTAAACAATGAAAAATAAGAAAATCTCAAATGTATGCTTGTTTAATTGAAAACTATTTTATGAAATATTTTAAGAAATCTACCAAACAACAAAAATATTTTCACAGATTCATCCAAACACTAGAAAATATTAGCTTTTTAGGAAAAATAAATCATTTTCTAGAAATCATTTTCTAAAAGTCATTTTCAGTGAAACAAATGGAGCCTAAATAATTTTTACTTAACTTCCTTCGAAGGAAGTAGTTTCTTTAATATATTTTTTATTAAAATAATCTAAAAATCTCTTACATATTTTAATAAAAATATTTAAGTCAATATATATATATATATGCATAATGTAGGTGCTAATTATGTGTTCAATAATCTCTGCTCAAAAGTCAATAGTTGTAATGATTTGGGTTTTGATGGTGTCATAAAATTTGGTTTCAAACTGAATTAATTGAGTCGAGTTAATAAATATTTTAAAATAAAATAATTATAAGTTACATATGGATCGAAGAGGCTGAGTAAATAAAAGTTATTGAATTAAATCAGTTAATGTAACATATCATGTAACACCCCTTACCCGTGTCCACTGCCGACACATGGTACGAGGCATTACTGGACTTAAACATACACATACATGCAAAAACTGGGCCATAAAATTTTTTTTAATTCAAACTTTTCAAACACATGCATGTCGTCCCTTAATTGGGTCTACGAAGCCCAATACATACATTAGTATTGATTTGGGACTAAACCGAGAGCTCTAAGAAGTTTCAGGAAAACTTGGAAAATTTTCCCAAGAAACAGGGTCACATGCCAGTGTGGATATAGGGACACGCCTGTGTGTATTTGACACGCCCGTGTCCTCAGGGCTTGTAACCCTCTGTTTATGACGTCAACATGCAAATCGAACCATACGGTCTAGCCACATGCCCGTGGCTCCAGGCCGTGTCCCTCACACGGTTGAGACACACAGCCATGTCTCAGCCTGTGTGGCTAACACTTAGACTATTTTCCAAGCCTTCATGTTACTTATAAACCCTTACAACGTTATACATATTAAAACCACCAATCATGGCATCATTTTAGTGATTAAGCACTCTTTAATAAGATATATTCATAACATTAACATGTCCTCTTACAAGCAATGCATCTATTCATGCAATATCAAGTCTAGATTCCTTAATTCACATTCATAAGACTTGTCATTTTGATGATCACTTTTACCATTATACTATGGTTATCCATTTATCCACCTAGCACTCATGTTCAACCATTATCACATTAATTTTATAACGTGCAATTACTACATGGCCATGACCACCTCAATTGGTCATAGAGTATACACCCAACACACATGTCGTATTACCAACCATGCATGGCAACCAAACATAATCACATCATAAACATTAGACATAACATGAATAGCTAGATTTACAAACCGAAACCAATATGAGCCACATCTCATGGCCATATACATATAAGTTAATATGAGCCAATACATTTGGAAGAAATCATAATAACACATACCATGAATCTAGGTCCCTATACATGCCACTCACTTAAAAATTTCTAACATATGCTTCATTATTCCAAAGGTAGTGACTTGATAGTGTGATGAGCCTCCGACGATCTCCAACCCCGAGCCGTCCTGAAAACACTAAAGAAATGAAGAGGAGGGAGTAAGCTTAAAGCTTAGTAAGTCCATATGAAAATAATAAACAATATGCCAACATGCTTCTCAAGGTAATACAATCATATTTGCATTCTTATTTATGTTCCAGCCAAGCTGTTTTCTCGAGTCATAGTTACTAAATAATTTATTTCTGGAGCTATAGAATTCCAAATTAAGATCCATTAATTTTCCCTAAAACCAGACTTATATATCTTCTCACAATAAAATTTTCATAATTTTTGGTCTAGCCAATAAGTACAGTTTATTCCTTAAATTTACCCTTTTTTTCACTATCGAACAGTTCCAACCCATCCTCATTAAAAATTAATTATCTCGTAATGCGAGACTCGAATGACGTTCCCATCTATTTCTCTTAAAAATAGACTCATTAAGAATTTTAAGAATATAAATTATAACCCATAAATATTTTTGTACAATTTTCAATGATTTTCTCAAATCGAAACAGGGGATTTAGAAATCATTCTAACTCTGTCTCACCAAAATTTAAATATTTCATAATATGAAACTCTTTTGCTTACACCGTTTCTTCTATACGAAACTAGACTCGTGAAAATTTAACTTCATATTTTATTCAGCTTCTAACTCAATTTCTATAATTTTTGGTGGATTTTCAAATTCATTCGACTGCTGCTGTCCAACACTCTTTTAGTGCAATATAATAATATCTATCATAAGTTCACTTTCGACTAATCATGAACTCACCATTAAATACAAAATATAAGTTAACATGCAACAAAATTTATAATCATAATTCATATATCTTAGCTTACTGATGTCTCGACATTTCAAAGTCTCAATGACCATAAGCTTAGAGTACATACCTGCACTCATCGTAATATATCATATAACCATACCTCTTTAAGATGCCCTTCTCGGGATTTTCATCACATTTATTGCATTACCCGTTGAACCCTCGGAATACTATTGGATACGTGAAAAAATTTCACATAAGTTCCACATATACATATGTAGCCAAAGCTACCTCATAACATGTAACGCTCACAATGGAGCTACTCACGGGTTTGCGCATAAAAGCTATCGGTCAAGCTATAGCCATATGGGCTGCTCACACAAGCTGTCAGGTATCTGACCAATTCAAAGATCACCTAGCCACCGGCGGAACACACAAGACCATTACTCAGAACCCAATTACATGTATCGCACCCATTATGAACTTGGACCAATTCAACGAGTTCGGATGCTCGCATCCACAGTAAACTCGAACCAACTCAACGAGCTTAGATGCCTTATATATATCGCGAACTTGGACTATCTCAACAAGTTCAGATTTTTTAATCCCTAGTGACTTGTCACTTGTACCCTAGACTATTCCTAAGGTTCAGACGGTATTTTCGATACCCCATCTTTGTCGGGCTTACTCGAAGTGTCGATCTCACTATCCATAGTATCAATTGCCCATTCATAGCATAATAAAGCATAACTCAAATTGAAAATAAGCTTTTAATAATTTACATAACATATATCACATATTGCATATATCACTTGTCATGGATCACCATTTTCTTGCCTTTCATGTAATATTCTTCCATGTCATATATCCACTTCATATACACCATTTCATCAACTTTCCCAATATATATTAAATCATACAATATATGCAATAATAGCAAAGAATTATAATTCAAACATAACATTGCACTATTATTATCATATAGACTTACCTCGAATGCAATTTTAGCTAATTATTCTCTTTTTGCCCTTAACCACGTACTTTCTTGATTTAGGCTCAAATCTCGATTTTCTTGATCTAACATGATGAAATTTACTCATTTAATCATTACATTAATTAAAATATTCCATAATTTATATTTCAGCAAAAAGACCATTTTGCCTCTAGACTTTCATAAAAATTACGATTTTACCCCTAGGCTCGTAAATCGATTTTTTATCGAATTTCCTCACTACTCAAGCCTAGCCGAATTCTTTTTATACTAGAAACAGCCTACAATTCCAATTATTTCACACAATTCCCATCCATTTAACAAACTTTACAAAGTAGTCCATATTAGGTGTTTTCATGAAAATCCTTTCACAAAAGTTGTTTATTACACAACTAAGACTCATTTTCTTCCATAAAAATTCAGAAAAAAACATAAATGCTTTCATGGAAAAACCCTATACTTTCAACCATTTTGCAAAATAGTCCCCCCATTAGCTAGCTCATGTTACAAGGGTCTCAAAAATGTATAAATCATTAAGAAAAGTAATCAAAATCACTTACTTGTGAGGGTTAGAATTTGCTGAAATTTTGAGCTCTCAAAACCCCTATTTTGCTGGTATTTTCTGTGGAGGAAGGAAGAAAGCTGAAAAGATGACATCTTTTTTTTTGTTTTATTTTATTACCAAATAAGCTACCTAATACCCATTAATTTTGACTTTTCAATTTCTTTCTATCTATGGCTGGCCAAGCACCCTTTTTAGGGTCTATTTGCACTTCAAACACCCCAAATTTTGGTTCTCTAACTATTTAACATATTTGGATAGTAAAATAAAACTTTTGCCCTTTATGCGATTTAGTCCTTTTTTGCAATTAAGCTCACAAACGTTAAAGTTAATTCACCAAAATTTTCATGCACTCATATAATCGTGCTATAATACATAAAATAATATTAAATTAATTTATTAACCTTGGATTTGTGGTTCCAAAACCACTGTTTCGATTAGGCCCAAAATCAGGCTGTTACAACTCTCCCCCCCTTAGGGACTTTCATCCCTAAAAGTCTTATCGAAAAATGAGGTAGTATTCGCATAGGCTCCATTAGTCACAACATTTTTTTGGAAACCTCTACTAAGATTGAGCTTTTAGTTCTTAACACTTCAATCTCTCGTACCAAAGTCATGAGCGATTCTTCATCATACAACACATTAACTGGATCTTGACCTATATCGGACAACTCATATACACAAAGGGTACATTTTACACCGTTATAGCATGTATACACATAACACACTTGAATCTTTTCAAATTCAACCTTATACTCTCTATAATTTCATACAGTCCAATAGTTTGCAAATTCGATTTCTCAGTTGCATGTAAATTTTCAGAGCTTCCTTTAGCTTTCCCAAGAGGTCATGATATAAACCTCAAATCTCAATCCGGTTAATGAAGACTAACATTCAAAGAAGTCTGGCCACCTCGAAGACACATAATTTCCATTTACTCGTCAAGTAAGAGTTCTGTACCTACCACAACGATTTTCAGTTTCGCCAAACATATGACAACAAATCACATAACCTTTCTCTGTTGCACAGACTTACAATAAAACTTCAGTTTCAGCCTTGTACTCAAGTAAGACCAAACCGTCAATAGACAAGACCGTATAACCATTATTCTCAATGAAATTGAGGATTTTCTACCCAAGTATTGGTAGTTGCCTTTCGCTTTACTCAAAGATCAGACAATAACTATCTCGTAGTTTGGCAACCGTCCCAGTCATCTACCCTACCTCAGACTCAGATCTTTATATGACATCGGACACTTTAAGCTATCACATTACCTTATAGTCTTAAAACACATGTTATTCCACTTAATAACACATCACTGGAAATCATGAATCTTTTGCCCGTTGTAGGCCAAGCCAAATCTAACGGTTAACAATGTTCTCGATTATTCAAAACCTTGCTAACATGTAGTTGACCAGGCCAACTTTCACAAAGGCGATAATTCTATCAATTAGGACAACATTAACTCATAACAATGTCTTCCAACATTCACTATAAACTGTTTTAGTCTAACCAGATCATATGGTCTCTTGCTAATTCCAATAGAAAAGCAATGTTATCAGTAAATAAAACCCAAAACACCATCTGGATTTAGGCTACCACAATCCATACTCTGACCAATTTCACACCTTTTTAAAAACTAGAAAACGTCACATCAATATCACCATGTTTTCGTGATCAGACTAAAGATATAATCATAATAGACACTTTTAGCTCTGACCCAAGAATATCCTATACAATGAACCATGTCTGATACATATTAACAATAAGAATAACAAGAGAGCCGAGACATTTACATTCAAGATATAAAGACATACAGAATTTTCGAGATCATAACCCAGGTGGAATAATAAAGAGCTTAACAATCCCCCAGGGAAAAGAAATCCAGAAGAAGATACCATACAGACCCACTAGAATCAAACACAACAAGGACCACGCACTATTTATATGTATATACATACCGGAACAGAGTACCAATTAGAAGAAACAGAGTCATAGCATCACACACAATCCCTTATCAACTTTCATCAGACAGAATAAAATAGGACACTAGAGAGAAATAGAACGATGCAGATGATAAACCAATCAAATGGACAACGCTTTTGACTATCATCATGATTAAACAACTTTCTCGTACGATAAGAATTTTATCGGAACATGGATAGCCACATGAATACCTCAGAAGAGATCGTTAAAATCTGTTTAACTGAACTGTCATATTCAGACATCTTTACCATTCAAACATTGTTCCCTCAACTATTCCTGTTATCACTAACTCGGCATCATTCCATTCATTACTGAAAATTATTTCAGTAGAGATTCCAAGTAATTCATCCCTATAATAACATACCTGACCTGATCGGTTAATCGCTTCTTTCTTAACTGTGACATGGCATAGTCCGAATAATCTTTCAAACAATATGTTATCTCTTTTAATACTATCTTTATTAAACAACCCATTTTCTATCTTGGATCACATTTATAATTATACCACCACTGAACTTTTCGGTTTCACATTTGGGAACTTATTCAATAGTATCTCATGAAATTTCACTATGGGACACCTCATTGGTAAGGGGGTGAGGTCGTAAAACCTCTAACTCGACTTTCGTATTACACGTTTGTAGATTAACATTCATCATTATCATAGCAATGTCATTACAATTATACTATGCATTTTAGGTTGATTAACATGCATATTTATGTAATATAAACTTTCTGATTATCTCATCCACACAAGTGCACTAATATATACATTTTATAAAATTCGGGTCAATTTATTCATCACATTCACTTAATCAAAATACGTCAGGCACAGAGCAGCATAAGAATGTCAAACAATTACGAATGAGTTCATCACATACTAAATTTCATTTTGTACATCATCATATACTAATCGTAGATTTTTATTCATACCTTCGTAAGTCTCATTTCATCATAAGTGCACTAAACTAAGATACTTTAGCATCATTTCCAACATGGTCGAATGTAACTCGGTTGAAGAGTATCTCTGTCTAAGCGAGATAGACCTCATTCGCGTCGGGAGACATCACACTATCGCAAATTTGTGGCATGCATAGCTAGACTATTATACATGCTAGGTTAGTCTGAGAACAGGCTAAACCATAGCTCTGATACCACTAAATGTAACACCCTTTACCTGTGTCTGATACCGGGACATGGTACGAGGCATTATCAAACTTAAACATATAAATACATGCAAAAACCGGGCCATAAAATTTTTTTAATTCAAACTTTTCAAACACATGTATGTCATCCCTTAATTGGGTCTACGAAGCCCAATACATATATCAGTATTGATTTGGGACTAAACTGAGAGCTTTGAAAAGTTTCAGGAAAACTTGAAAAATTTTCCCAAGAAACAGGGTCACACACCCGTGTGGACATAGAGACACTCTCATGTGTCTTTGACACTCCCGTGTCCTCAGGCCGTGTAACTCTCTATTTGTAATGTCAGCATGCAAATCGAACCACACAGCCGGGCCACATGCTTGTGTCTCCAGGCTGTGCCCCTTACAAGGTTAAGACACATGGCCGTGTCTCAGCCCGTGTGGCCAACACTTCGACTATTTTTCAAGCCTTCATGTTACTAATAAACCCTTACAACCTTATACATATTAAAACCACAAATCATGGCATCATTTTAGTGATTAAGCACTCTTTAATAAAATATATTCATCACATTAACATTTCCTCTTACAAGCAATGCATCTACTCATACAATATCAAGTCTAGATTCCTTCATTCACATTCATAAGACTTGTCATTTTGATGATCACTTACCATTATATTATGGTTATCCACTTATCCACCTAGCACTCATGTTCAACCATTATCACATTGATTTTATAACATGCAATTACTACATGGCCGTGACCACCTCAATTGGTCATAGAGCATACATCCAACAAACATATCATATTATCAACTATGCATGGCAACCAAACATTGTCACATCATAAACATTAGACATAACATGAATAGCTAGATTTACAAACCAAAACCAATATGAGCCACCTCTCATGGCTATATACATGTAAGTTAATATGAGCCAATACATTTAGCCAAAACCATAATAACGCATACCATGAAACTAGATCCCTATACATGCCACTCACTTGAAAATTTGTAACATATGCTTCATTATTCCAAAAGTAGTGACTTGATAGTGTGATGCTGCATCCGACAATCTCCAACCTCGAGCCAACTTGACAGCACTAAAGAAATGAAGAGTAGGGAGTAAGCTTAAAGCTCAGTAAGTCCATATGAAAATAATAAACAATATGCCAGCATGCTTCTCAAGGTAATACAACCATATTTGCATTTTTACTTATGTTCAGCCAAGCTATTTTCCCGAGTTATAGTTACTAAATAATTTATATCTGGAGCTACGAAACTCTAGATTAAGATCCGTTAATTTTCCCTAAAACTAAACTCACATATCTTCTTACCATAAAATTTTCAGAATTTTTGGTCTAGCCAATAAGTACATTTTATTCCTTAAAGTTACCCCTTTTTCACTATCGGACAGTTCCAACCCATCCTCATTAAAATTTAATTATCTCGTAATGAGGGACTCGGATGACATTCCCATCTATTAATCTTAAAAATACTCATTAAGAATTCTAAGCATATAAATTATAACCCATAACCATTTTTGTACAATTTTCAATGATTTTCTCAAATCGAAACAGGGGATTTAAAAATCATTCTAACTCTGTCTCACCATAATTTAAATATATAATCTGAAACTCTTTTGCTTACATCATTTCTTCTATACGAAGCTAGACTCATGAAACTTTAATCTCATATTTTATTTAGCTTCTAACTCTTTTCCACAATTTTTGGTGGATTTTCAAATTCATCCAACTATTATTGTCCAACACTATTTTACTGCAATATAATAATATCTATCATAAGTTCACTTTCGACTAATCATGAACTCACCATTTCATGAATTCCATGTTCAAATACAAAATATAAGTTAACATGATATTGCAACAAAATTTATAATCATAATTCATATATCTTAGCTCACAGATGTCTCGACATTTCAAAGTCTCAATAACCATAAGCATAGTGTATATACCTATACTCATCGTAATATATCATATAACTATACATCTTTAACATGCCCTCCTCAGAATTTTCATCACATCTATTGTATTACCCGTTGAACCCTCGGAATACTATTGGATACGTGAAAAACTTGCACATAAGTGCTACATATACATAAGTGGCCAAAGCTACCTCATACCATGTAACGCTCACAATGGAGCTACTCACGGGTTTGGCTATAAAAGATATTGGTCAAGGTGTAGCCACACGGACTGCTCACACAAGCTATCAGGTATCTGACCAATTCAAGGATCACCTAGCATTCGGCGGAACACACAAGACCATTACCTGGAACCCAATTACATGTATCGCATCCATTATGAACTCGGACCAATTCAACGAGTTCGGATGCTCGCATCTATAGTGAACTCGAACCAAATCAACGAGCTTAGATGCCTCATATATATCACGAACTTGGACGAACTCGACAAGTTTTGATTTATTAATTCCTAGTGACCTGTCACTTGTACCATAGACTATTCCTAAGGTTCAGATGGTATTTTCAATACCCTATCTCTGTTGAGCTTACTCGAAGTGTCGATATCACTATCATAGTATCAATTGCCCATTCATAGCATAATATGACATAACTCAAACAGAAAATAAGCTTTTAAGACTTTACATAACATATATCACATATTGCATATATCACTTGTCATGGATCATCATTTTCTTGCCTTTCATGTAATATTTTTCCATGTCATATATCCACATCATATACACCATTTCATCAACTTTCCCAATATATTAAATCATACAATATATGAAATAATAGCAAAGAATTATAATTCAAACATAACATTGCACTATTATTATCATATAGACTTACCCCGAATGCAATTTCAGCTAATTATTCTCTTTTTGCCCTTAACCACGTACTTTCTTGATTTAAGCTCAAATCTTGATTTTATTGATCTAACATGATGAAATTCACTCATTTAATCATTACATTAATTAAAACATTCCATAATTTAATTTCGATTACGCCTAGACTTTCACAAAAATTACGATTTTACCCCTAGGCTTGTAAATCGATTTTTATCGAATTTCCTCACTACCCAAGCCTAGCCGAATTCTTTTTATACTAAAATAGCCCACAATTCCAATTATTTCACACAATTCCCATCCATTTAACAAACTTTACAAAGTAGTCCATATTAGGTGTTTTCATGAAAATCCTTTCGCAAAAGTTGTTTATTACACAACCAAAACTCATTTTCTTCCATAAAAATTTAGAAAACAACATAAATGTTTTCATGGGAAAACCCTAGACTTTCAACCATTTTGCAAAATAGTCCCCCCATTAGCTAGCTCATGCTACAAGGGTCTCAAAAATGTAAAAATCATTAAGAAAAGTCATCAAAACCACTTACTTGTGAGGGTTAGAAGTTGCTGAAATTTTAAGCTCTTAAAACCCCTATTTTGCTTGTATTTTTGGTGGAGGAAGGAAGAAAGATGAAAAGATGGCATCTTTTTCTTTTTGTTTTATTTTATTACCAAATAAGCTACCTAATACCCACCAATTTTGAGTTTTCAATTTCTTTCTATCTATGGCCGGCCAAGCACCCTTTTTAGGGTCTATTTGCACTTTAAACACCCAAAATTTTGGTTCTCTATCTGTATAACATATTTGGGTAGTAAAACAAAATTTTTTCCCTTTATGCGATTTAGTCTTTTTTCGCAATTAAGCTCACAAACACTAAAATTAATTCAGCAAAATTTTCATGCACTCATATAATCATGCTATAATACATAAAATAATATTAAAATAATTTATTAACCTCGAATTTTTGGTTCTAAATCCACTGTTCTGGCTAGGCCCAAAATCAGGCTGTTACACATCATGTTATCAACTTATTATCAATCATACATATATTTCCATCTCAAGTGTCACCAATTAATCATATCAATAAAACATATCAACCTTTTACTTTTTATTAGCATTAACACATTCAATTTTATTTGAATTCAAGCCATTTTAATGTATAATATTCCCGTTTCCGTATTGAACCTATTGATTCGCTATATATTCATATCAACCCTTTAAGCTTGTATGAACTAGTTCATATGGTCTTTATCATGCTATTGTGAATGTAATACCCTTCACCCAATCCTGTCGCTGGACCCGAGCAATAGGATGCTACGAATAAATACCAAACAATTACAACAATATATATAATTAAAAATCTCAATTTAAATTTAATATCCAGTTTCCTAAAGGTTAGAACTAAGCAGGCAATCATTAGGGACCAAATTGAAACAAATTTAAAAAGGTAGGAAAAATTAGCATACAGGGGTCATACAGTTGTGTGTACCTGGAAAATGTTTTTTTTAAACAAGCTATTCAATCAAAAAAAAAAAAAACCTATGCCACAAGCTATCAACTAAACCACATTTCAACCTATTCAAATTCATCTAATTCAAGTCAAAAACATCATTTTTCAACAACCATCCTAAATGCCTAACCAATATGCCACAATTGGCACCTCAAACAACAAATCAAAACTAACTAAATTATCATATTTAGTCATACATTATACCTCCAATGACACCTCAAAACAATCAAACAAACAAGCATTCATTCATCCATTTCGAAAATATCATATTTTGCTCCATATCAATCATACAACATTCATATACCATTTCATTAAACATTTAATGACACATCTACTATCATTGACTTAAACATAAATAATCTTAAAATTAATTTCATGATTTAAGCATTAAATCTACCACATAGCACCTAAACATAACCTATGCATGTTAGGCATCATTCCACATCCAAGCATCAACCAAAACATGTTATATAGTATAGTGCTTCCTCAATTATAAGGAGACTAGACATATAATCCAAGCAACCAAACAAGCCATCAACAATATGACTAAAGCCATTACATCTATACATATATACATAATCTTCAAATATGAACAAGCCACAACAACCATTTTATATATATAAACATCCTAGGTACATGCCAAGACTAAAAAGAATCGTTCACCAACACTTGAGTTCGGGATTGTCATTGGATGCTATAATGATGATCAAATCCTTAAGTACCTAACATGCGCATGGAAAACAAAACCTTATGTTGAGTAACTTAGTGGTATTTCTATAATTCGAATATTAATAACTAATCTAACATATAATGATGTATAAGTTAACATAAATAATAAAATGCAATATAGACATTACCATATACCAATTCACTTATTTATTTCTCAAAACTATCACATATTTACTAATACTAGAATATGTCATATTCAGTTCATATATCATTTGCTAACTAGACCATATGCTAACACATTCCATCTAAAAGTTTACCATTGAATACATTCAAAGTTCATAACCATCCTTAACTTAAATGTTCCACCATCGTGGTTCCGATTTTCATTTTTAATTCCCTATTAACTTGACTCAGACTTGGACGGATACGCAAATCTAACCAACACACCAATTTGGAACCCAATGCATGACGGATAAATTCGTAATAATAAATTGTGCCTTGCACTGGCCGGTTAAGACCGACAAATAAATGTGCCCAGCACTGGTTTGTATAACCAACAAATAGAATGCCCAGCAATCCTCGACACATAGCCGTATAACCCTGAACTCTTCCTATCCTATGGTATGCCATTTATACCTGACCCTACCCGAACAGTTAATAAGGTAACCTATTTCTCAATTTGATTCAACATACCAAATCCTCACTATCAAAAGTCAAGTTTCCATCAATCTATTATCATGCATCTGTCAACATTGTTCATTTCTTAAATCAATTCAGTTCAGTATATAATTCAATGTACATTATTTACATAACTATCAAATTAAGTCTAATTTCACAACTAAACATTCAATCACATCCATTCAATTCAATTAGCATTTCACACAGATTTCCAAAGAACTAACTCACCTTATAAGCTTACCATATAAAGCAATGTTTATATACAACAATTTAAATAGCTCGGATTATAGAAATACAAATCGTGAACTCCAAGTTATTTGTCGACAACTTTATCTTTTCCTTTGTTTTTCGAGGGATTTGGGTCGACATTAGCTATGGATTAAAACAATAAGACATTCATCAATATAAAATTAAAATTTAAACTCCTAAATTATAATGAACACATGACATAACACCAACTGTTTGATAATGAGAATAGTCATCAATTCGTTAGGGTCATTTTCATGTTAAATAAAAATTTCTCAATATTCCACAAATAAAACAATAATTGTGAGAGCCTCCCCCTTTTTTTTATAAATTATTATTTCTATTTTAAAATTTTTTATCTCCATTTTTTGAAGTATAGTACTACAGTAGTTTGGACCTTGAAAAGTTGCAAATTGTTTGCTAAGTGTATGGTATAAAGTGTTTTTGATATAGTTAGATACTATCAAATAAAATTTAATTATCCAACTATTTGCATATGTCAGAATGAAATGTTCTAACCAACGTTTTTAGAACCAAATAGGTGGTTGAACCAATCAAGCTATCGGTTTACTAATTCAACTGGTTTGTCCAGTTCAATTAAACAAAACATCAAAAATAAAAAGTTCTAAAAAATAAAATAAATTGATTCAACCTCTCGGTTCTTAGGTCAACTGGTCTAATAGCTTTCTTTGTACCGATACTATCACATCCCAAAAACTGGGTTAGAAGAAATTGGGTTGCTGAAACCAAGAGTGATCACGTTTTGAATTTTTAGTTAAGATTGTGAAAAAATTTGTCAAGTGATTCAATTTGGTTTAGTGGTTAAGTGCTCTGAATGTGTGTTTGAGGACTTGTGTTTAAATCCATCCCTTTGAAATTTTTGTTATTTTTGTCCCTATTTTTATCTATGAACGTCTGACTTAAATTTAATTCTTGCGTAAGTTTGGCAAGAATGAACTTGTTGGTTCAGTGGTAAGATATTAACTTATCCTATGGTCATGTGTTCAAATCCTTGTGTGAGCAAAGTGATAATATTTTTGCTAAATTTACTGTGTGCTTACCCAAGTGGTAGTGTTTGGGCTAGATTCAGATTCTGATAAATGGTTAGATAGTTGGTTGAGTTAGAATCCTATCAAAATAATAATAATAATTTGTAAAAAAAAATCCCTAAAAATATACTAGTTTTATGATGTTCAACTACTCCTATCATCTAATTTTCCTTCTTTTTTTTTTTCCCAAAATTTTCTGGCATTTTCCTCTTCTTTTCTCTTGTTTTGTTATTCCAATTCCAATCGTTGGTGACTTTTACCATAATTTTTCCTTTCATTTCTGTTTTTTAAGTTTTATCGTGCTATCAATCTTTCGAACAATACGCGTAAGTGTTCAATATTAAGTTATGGAAAGTTTTGATGATGGATTAAGTATTTGTTTTTGTTATTTTTTTATGTAATAGGGTTGTTTAATTGAGAACTCTTTTGGATTTAAGTGAGGATTTTGAGACTAACAATCCTACAGCAAGTTAGTTTTTTGTGGAGGTTGTTGATTCGTTTTAGGTAAGTAATTGATACCAATATTGAAGTTAATTAGTAGCTTGGGTTTATTGATTAAAGTTTGTGGTTGAGAAAAAGGTTTAATTTTGGGAAAATCATTACTGAGTAAACGTATTATATGTCGTGTTTAGGTTCTGGAAGTTTTGTGGATGGTTTCGTATCAAAATGAGATAAGGTGTGTAACAAAAATCTGAGAAAATAACGAAAGGTGAAAGTCAAAATTTGGGACTGTCGACGCCACACGGATGTGTAGGCCGTGTGCCAGACCGTGTGAGCCACACACGATTTGGGCCAATTTGGCTTTGTGGGCCACATGGGCATGTGTGAGACCGTGTGCCAAGTTGTGTGGGCCACATGGGCTAGCCAAGTAGCCCGTGTGGGCCCAAATGTTGAAATATTTCCCTAGGGACATATTCGTTGTACGAGTCAAATGTGGGCCTCCCATAAGCTCCGTATGATACAAAGTAGGTTATCAACCATGATTTCTTGTGACACCCCTAATTTGACCCTAGTCGAAAAGTGATTTCGGGACCACAAAATCGAGTCATAAAAATAATTAGCCGTCATATTTTATGTTTATTATATGTGAATATGAATGTGTGAAAGTTTTAAGCTTTGATTTAGTAAATTGCATGTGAATTTAGTCAATAGGACTTATGTGTGACACTTTTGAAAAGTGATAGGTCAAAACATAAGGATCTATTAGTGCATGTAATAAAAAGGGTGGACTTGCATGTCAATTTCCCCCCTAATTAGTAGTGGCCGGCCATGACAAATAGGGTGGACAAAGTGTGATGGGCAAAACATGTCATAACATGTTATGTTGGTGTTTCATGGGAGGAATGATAAAATAAGGAGCATGGTAATAAAATAATGGAAGGGAAAATGATGAAAAAAAAAAAAGGGCTTCATCCTCTTTGTTCTTCTTGACCGAAAAAAAAAATGAAAGAAAGAAGAAATATGTTTTGAGGATTTCGGCAAGATAGCAAGCTAAAAATTTGAGGTATGTGCATTCGGTCATAAAGAAAATTGAATCAAAAGTTGGTTGATCCTTGTCCTCCATTGCCGTAGCCTAAAGGGAGGGAGAAGAAAGTTTGGTTGCCTTGATTTTTGGCTTAGAAGATGGCTAGAATGAGGTATGTATTGAATGATTCTTGAAAATCTATGCATGTTTGAGATGATTAGTTCAAACTCTACTTATCCCATAGATTAAACTTAGAATTTTGAGGTTTGGAAGAGGTAAGTACCTTGAAATTCTTGGAAAATTATGTATAAAGAAGGTGGTTAGTTCAAGTTCTAATCATTCAATGGCTTGTTTATTTTGTTAAGTTCGGTTTCAAGGTTTGATCAAATTATGGTTATATTTGACATGGTTGGTTTATTTTGTTATGCTTGTTATATGATAGGTATGATTTGTGTTTGGGTGATGTGTATGTGATATTGATTATATGATTCAAAATGAGATATGTTAATGATGAAATATAATCGGCCATGGAAGTAGCTCATTTTGGAAGTATGATTTGTGGTATATTTTTTTGTGGTTGATTATAAAATTTGGCTTAAGTGAGGTAATTGGTAAAAGATGTGTTTATGATATAATACATATGCTTTTATAAGCTAAGTTATGTATATGTGATATCTTGCATATTGGTTGTTAAAGTAAGGTTTGAGATGTTAACGTATGAATATGTTTTGTTTGTGGTTCGGTAACTAATGGTTAAGTTGTTAAGTTACATGCTTGAGTTTAAAATGTGCCTTATATGTGGTTTATGAATTTGGTAAATGATAGATTGATATTTTGGATATTTCATTAGTCAAGTGATATTGTAACTATGGTATGATTTGATTCGCACTTATGTGTAAAATTGGTAGTTATTATTTTGGTAAAATGTGCAAAATTTGGTAAGACCAAATTTTATACTTAAGCTTAAGTGAAGTTGTTAATGCTGTATATATATATTAACGATTAATAAATCATGTGGTTTGGCTTGACTTAGTAAATAGTGAAGAAATGCATATTTATACATAGTGTTTATGAAAGGTAGTTTTATAAATGTGATATGAGTATTTTGTTTGTAAATGAGTAGTAAATATGTTAAGAATGGTTCTAAAATGTATATGGATGCCGTGTGATTGTGTTTGATTGGGAAGTAAATTGTTTGATTTAGCTCAAGAGCTTAGAGGATCAAAGTCGGATAAGGGAAGAGAGAAAGTAAATGAATAGCCGTGGGTATCTAGTCGTCGACCACTTCCAAGGTAAGTTTTAAGTGATTAAACGTTGAGTAAATTCAATCATAATAGGACATAATGAGTTGATTTAATAAGATATGATGTGGCCATGATATGTCTTAAACTCAAATGGTAAGTTCATAAGTGTTTGGACTTGGAAATTTAAGAGCAAATTGTAATAATTTGCTTGGACAGCAGCAGTAATGTGATTTTAGAAAATCACTATAAATTGTTGGTGTGGAATTATAGGCTGAATAAAATATGTAATCAAAGCTTAGTTGGTCTAGTTTCTTATAAAAGAGACCGTGGAAGCAAAGAAATTTCCTATAAAGAGATATTTAAAGTTGTGTGGGACAGTGTCAGAATGACTCCGAAATCCCCTGTTCTGTTTTTGGAAAATCATTATAATTTGTACAAAAATGGTTATAAGATAAGATTTATATGTTTAGACTCCTTAATGAGTCTAGTTTCAAATGAAATCAAATATAACACATTATGAATTCTGTACAATGAAAAATTTGATTCGTAGTGAAGAGTGGTCAGATTAGTCAAACAGTGAAACAAGGGAAACTTTAAGAAAAATCTGGTACTGATTGGCCAAACCTAAAATTCTGGAAATTTTATGGATGGAAGATATACGAGTCTATATTCAGGGAAAATTAACGGCAAGTGATTTGGAGTTTTGTAGCTCCAGTTATAAATAATTTAGTGACTATTGCTCAGGAAAACAGCTCGTAGTGAATATGTGATTTTGTTGTAAACATGGATAAAACTTGTTTTAGTTGCTCATAAGCTATTGATTAAACCCATACGTGAATTCTAAATCGTGATATTGTAAAACGATATATGAGTGTTAGACGGATCTTCGATATTAAAATTTGTGAAATTGTAAGTTTATGAGTATTCGAATATGAAATGATAGTATGGCGTAAAATTGAATTATTCATTGGAAAATGATTGATGTAGATTCGGCCAAGACAAAGTGTATACATGATAGTATATGTGTTATGTGAAGTATATTTGGATAATTGTGATGGGAATACATGAAAATTTATATTTTGATTTAGGATTTTATGTGATGAATGTGAACATGCATATATGTGATAAGGCCGAATGGCCTATGTGATGAATGTGAACATGCATATATGTGATAAGGCCGAATGGCCTATGTGATGAACGTGAACATGCATATATGTGATAAGGCCGGATGGCCAATGTGATGAACGTGAGCATGCATATGTGTGATAAGGCCGAATGGCCAATGTGGTGAATATGAACATGCATATATGTGGTAAAGCCGAATGGCTAGTGTGAAATATGTAGGCGATAAAGGATATTGTGGCGAACGACCAAATGTGAAAGGTGTGTATTATTAGATATTTGATGAGGCAAATGAATTACAAATATGACAGTCGATGTGAATGTTGTAACATGTGATTAAATGTACATGAAACTTGGAAATATATTCCGGGTGAGACCCGATGACTACGTGTGGAGATTATGTCCAGGTAAGACCCGATGACTATGTGTGGAGAGTATGTCCGGGTAAGACCCGATGACTACGTGTGGAGATTTTGTCCAGGTAAGACCCGATAACTTCGTGTGGAGATTTCGTCTGAGCTAAAGGTCTCGCCGATAATCCGAGTAGAGGTTAAAGCTATAAGACTTCGTAATAAGAATTGCTTATAAATATATTCAATGCGAAAGGTTAAACAGGTATGTACTCCAAGTTTATATGTGAGCTTGATTTGAACTAAATCATAAGGTAGTTATGTGATGCATACGAGAGCAATCTATGGGACTATTCCTATGATTATGTGACATCGGATTAGTGTGAGAGGTTATGTGAAATCATACGATATATCTATGTAACATGAGCTCACTTTTATGTGAGAGTTTATCTGCCTATTGTATATGATGAGATGTGCATATTCGGTAAAGGGATGGTATGCCCGAAGGAAGAGTGAAATAAAAATACGAACAACTATGTTATAATTTGATTGTTATCTGTTGACGCTACTTAAAACTTACTAAGCATTGTAATGCTTACTCCGTTTACTCTGTTTCCTCTGTTTTATAGATCTCATTGCGAAGCTACAGGCTCGGAGATCGTCAGCAACTAGTCACACTATCACTATCCATCGCTCGTTACTGCTATGTTTAGAATTATTTTATGGCATGTATAGAATAGACTAGTGGCGGAAGAATATTTTTGGTTAATGTATATAAGCCATGCGAAAATGGCATCTTTTGAATGTTTACTTAGTGAAGTTCAAATTTTACCTCTGGCTGTGCTTAGTACTTATTTAAATGAACGATCTTTATTTCAAGAAAAAGTTCAAAATTTTACTGTTCTGACATGAGTTACAAGTCCGGTAATGCCCCTTACCTATTTTGGCGACGGTTACGGGATAGGGGTGTTACATTTCTGATGATCTATTAGCACTAAATATGAGTTATTTACCCATGATTAATGAGTTATATGCTAGGTTTTATCTTTACTATGTTAGGTATGATCTGTATTATGTAAATATGATCTGATATGTTATTTGTTATGCATGATATGAGTCTGTTATAAAAGCACGTATGCATCTGGAATGGGATAAATGGTTATAGAGGAAGTATAAGTTGTTTAATCTATCTGTTGTATCTGGTGGCTCGGCCACATATACATATCTGTTCGAGTGAATTATCGCCTAATGATCTGGCGGCTAAACTGCAAACATTTTGAAAAGTGACATAGAATCACTAAGCGGTGTGTAGGGTTGGATGGATATTTAATACCTTATATGGTGCGTAGTGAATGAGGGTAGGATTGTATATATGCATCTGTTATGCTCTGATTCTCTTTCCTTATATAAAATATGTTTGTTGAAATCTAAAAGCATATCTGAACTTTTATATGTTGATTTTATTATGAGTTACACACTAAGTTTGTAAGCTCATTCTCGATTTCTTTGATTCTCAAATAATCCTCAAACTTAGGCGGATTTGTGCAATGAGAGCTCAGTTACTTGTCATTGTTACGTAACTTTAATCTATTTGTATTTAATTCGGTTGTTTTTGGACTGTTTTAAAAGTTTGGATTTTATTTTTTTTATTCTCCGTTCTTATTTGATTTAACGTATTCCTTATAACTTTCACTTTATTTGCAAAATCATGGGTTTCCAACAACAAATCGTATTTTTAAAAATCGAATTAGAACAAGAATTTTCGCTACAAACTTAAATGTTTAGAAAGTATAAGCAAGTAACAATTTCATCAAAATAAATAAGAAAGATATTTTCCCAAACAAATTTGAATTTTTAATTAGCATGAGCCAGCGTTATTTTTACAAGTCAAACGAATTCTGGGTTTTTCAAATAAATTGCAGTAACTTCTCCAGATCTGGTCATATCGTATAGGTCGGATTTGGGGTATTATAGATACCCTTGCTAATTTCGATCTAACTGATTTGGTTCAAATTTTTATAATTTTTATAAGTTTATATCAATTTTAATAATTTTTTTATATTTTTACGATTTTTTAAGTTTTTAAGAATTTTAATATGTTTTTATAAATTTTAAATATCTTAAGTATGTTTTATTAATGATATATGTTTTATTAATGATATAGTTTTTTTATAATTTACTAGAATTTATTAGATTTTATAATATTTATAAGTATTATTATGTATAATTTTCATATGTTTATATAATTTTAATTTATTTTTAAATATTTTTATTTTTTCATAATTTTTAATTATTTTTATAGGGAAATATTATATTAAAACAGTAAACAAAGCATCGTGTCACCATTTGATTGGTTCGTCAATTTATTTTAATGGTCAACGAAGAAAATCATTAACAAATGGGGCTTAATTGGGTGTGAATTTAATACAAGGGTTAATTGATTTTTTTCGCATTTTCTTAAGGGTTTATTTTTTTGAGGGGGGCATATAAGCCTTTATTATATTGATTAGACTTATCTTGTAACCGTTGAGCATTTTATTAAAAAAAGGGGTAAACTATTAAAATAGTCATTTTTTTCCTCAGGTTATATTTTAATCACTTATATTTGAAATATTACATTTAGTCACTTACGTTAATTGTTGTTAATAGTGTAATGGTAAGTTGACATGACACGTTAAATCAGCATTTCAAACAAAAAAATTAGGTTAAATTATACAATTGGTCCCCATATTTTTTTTTTGTTTTGAGCAATTTTTTTCTTCTTTTATATTCTTTTAACTTTTTTTTTTTCTATTTATTTTCCATTCTCTTTTACTTTTTCCTCTATTTTCCTCCCTTCTTCGTCTCTTTTAACGTAAAAAAAATTAATTGCTCAAAATAAACAAAATATAAGGACCAATTGTACAATTTAACCTCAAAATTTTGTTTGAAATGACGATTTAACGTGTCATGTCAGCTTACCATTACGCCGTTAAAGACAATTAACGCTCAGTGACTAAAATGTTACAACAAGATAACATAAGTGACTAAAACGTAACATTTCAAATATAAATGACTAAAATGTAACCTAAGGGAAATAAAAGTAACTATTTTGATAATTTATCTTAAAAAAACTACATTAGAAATTTTATTTTTTATTTTTCATTTCTAGACTGATTAAATCAACAATTAAATAGATTCTACTAATCGAATAAAAAATCAATGGTATGCTAAGTTGAACCATTGATCAGATTTTGAAAGCCATAGTAAAGGATAAGTAATAATGTTGTTTGGTTGTTTTCTTATGCTATCGACAAGATTAAAAGGCTACAACAATGGGGCTATGCAACTATTGGTCTTGGAGATTGAAGGATCATGTAATAGTTTGGCGTTCTTATGGTGATACAAATCCAATTCAAGTCCTAATTTGAAAATTTAAAGTTGAATGATGTGATTTGGAAACGTTGAGAGATGAATTTGCTTAATCTAATTTAATTTTAATGTTAATTTTTTTAATGGATTATACATTTTATTTATGTGATCTAGATTTAATAAATTTAACTTAATGTAAATATTGAGCTTGATTCTAAATTTAGAAAACTAATGCGGGCTTTGGAAACAAATTAAAACTGATTTGGGTTTGGCTTTGGGAACTAATTTGGTTTTAAATTTAAACATTTTCTCGACATTAAGCCCAATAAATATTTGATGGTTTTAATTTTCTAAAACAAATTTTGATTTCATTATTATTTTTCAAAAACATGGATATTCAGATATCCACCCTTCTTCCTACCAAAATTTCAATTTTTAATTAAACTAAATTTAGAAATAATTTTAAATAGCTTGAAATTAAAATAAAATAAAATCTAATTTAATTTAATTTCAAATCTTTAAAAAAATTTAAAAATTTGGACCTAATCAATTTCAAAATTATTTCTAATTTTAAATTTAAGTTAATCATAACTTAATTTTAAAATTGAAATGATTATAAAAATAAATTGCTTCCTTGAAAATTTTGAAGCCAAAGTCAAAATTGCAAATCCCGAACAAAGTAAAGTGTTTATACTCTTAAATAGAGAAAGAATAACAAGAAAAAAAAGTATTAAAGTGAGCTACAAATTAATTCGAAAAGGACCTACAGAGTCGAGTTGAGTTTAGCTTTGCAAATTTCTAACCAATCCGAATTTGAAAATTAAAATTACATATCATCATCCAAGTGATAGAGACAATCTAAAAATGTCATATTTACAAATATATAAATATATATATATATATATATATATTTGTCAACCTCACAATCACAGTTCTTCCTCCTAAAAAATTTTGTAGTAATTGTTAATATTATAAAGTAATTTACATGATTTTTATAACTGTTTTAATTTAAAAAATTTGTCCCACAATCTCCACCTCCAATGTATATATGAATATTACTACATCAAGTGATTGCACAAAGTGATAGCAAATTTAATTTTATAATAGGTAACAATAGATATTTTTGTGTTTGTTAAAATATAGAATATAAATAAATATGTTTTATTGGTCATATTTTAATATAATATCTAAATTATCTATAACCTTAATTTCTTAAGTAAAAATATTATATGCTCAAAAACGTTCCAACTCACATATTTTAAATAATTAAAATAAGTTTTAATTAGCTTTATTAATCATATTTAAGTTTACTATATTTATTGGAACGTAATAAAATAATAATTAATTATAAATAAATGTTAAAATTTTGAATTTAAACTTGGTACATTAAACCTTTTAATCTAAAATCCTAAATACAAGAGGTGTTAATATTTATTTATAATGGTTACATTTAATATGTAATTATGTTTAAATAAAATTATTAGTATTTATTTATAAGTCTTCTATTTTTGTTTAATTTAATAATGATGTATCATGTTCTGTTCATTAATAGTGCATGAAACTTATACACTAATAGTACCTAAAATATTATTCCATTTTTTTGTAATGCCCCAAAACTTTAAGTTTTAACTGGAAAAATTTTGTAGTAATTAATTTCTGTATCTGTAGTTCTGTGTTCTGTTTCTGAGTTTAAAGTCTAGGGTTCGAATCGCATTATTAAAGTTTTATTGTAATTTTTAAAACAACCCATAAGCAAGCTTTGCCCACTTAAGTTTAATTCGTTGTGTTATTATGACAAGAATGAGCCTGCTGGTTCACTAATTAAGCATTTGTTTGTATTCTGTCTGGTACCGAGTTCGAATCCCATCGTATGTGTTAGATGGTATTATTTTTGGCTATTGCCGGATGAAGGTGGTTAAGCGTTAAGAATCTGAAAGTTTTTATTTTCTTCTTGTACGTTACTTTTCCTCTTTTCTTTCTTTCTTTTGTTTTTTTTTATTTTACTTTGTACTTCGATTTTCTCGAATTTTGAAATAATTCAGTGCTGTTTATTAAGTTTTCAGAATATTGAGAGTAAGTATTTTTGTCTTCTATTTTCAATACAAGTCTGTGGTGTCAATGAAAGTTGTCGAAATGGTTTAGTCGAAGTAGGTTTTATCAAGTGGTGGAATGTTGTTAATTGATCATTTGATTGTCTTGTTTAGGCAATAATATCGAAAAAGACGCTAACCCTCCGTGTTAGTACGATATATTACGTCTTGAGCAAGGTGAGTGTTTGAATTGGAAGAGGTTAATGTCGAAATTCTCGACAAGTTGATGTTAGATTAATGTGGTGAGAATGTGGAATTGATTGTGAAATTTTGTTGTGAAATGATTAATTAGGGTCTCGAAAGTCTCCGAAATAGTTTCTGACAAAGTGAAATCAGGTGCGTAATGAAATTCTCAAGTTTCACAAGTTTCGATTCGATAAAAATGATGGCTGTCAAGGCCACACGGCCAAGCACACGGGCGTGTGGTCAGGCCTGTGAGCCATACGGGCATGTGACAGGTCATGCAATCGGCCATGTAACTCACTGTTTGTCGAATTAGGACCACACGAGCTAGCATACGGGCGTGTGGCTAGGCCGTGTGGGGTCAAATAGTGCAGGGTTTACACGGGTACAAGACATGGTCGTGTGTCCAAGCCGTGTAATTCTCTATTTATGGATTAAAGACCATACAGACCAACACACGGACGTGTGCTTCGACCGTGTGAGTTACATGGGTAAGGACACGGCCGTGTGTCCAAGCCATGTAACTCTCTGTTATTGTTTGGTAGGACATAGGTACACGACACGAGCGTGTAACAGGTTGTGTGAGTCACACAGGCAAGGACACCACTGTAATCTTTGTTGTGACTGCTATTGATTATCTGTGACTTGTTTGATATGAAATAAGATTCAATGAGAAATTAATGTTAATGTACAAGTGATATCTGATTGCTAAATCTGTGAATATAACGTGAAATTATGTGTTCTGAATGTGTTGGATTGGAGAAGTGAGAAGAAGGAAGTATTTTGTTTTGAACAATAGTTTAACCATTTTTTGATTGAATCTGAAATTGGCATTTAACGCAAAATGTGTTAGCATCAATGATGCGATTCTATAACGTGCCAAACTGACACATTGTGATGTGAAGGGATGGGTGGACATTAAACGTCTTTAATGGTGTGTTGGGTGGGTCGGAGACAGTGTGTAGTGTTTGAAAACTAGGATAAACTGTTGTGAATCTATTGTTCTATCAGTTTAGTCATGATGATAAACTGCTACCATTCATATATGTTATTTGAGTATATTTGATCTGCTCTATATCGAGTTTGTGGATATTAGAACTGTATAACCTTCTAAATAAGATCACTTCGTGATCATATTAAGTTGAATTACTTATTTTTCGTTACACATTGAGTTCAAAACTCACTTTGTTATGTTTGGCTTTTAGGTAACCCACCGAACTAAACGGGATCGATGTCGCGGTAGCTCGATCATCTTTATTAATTTATGATGCTTAATATGAGATTATGTTGTTAATATGTTATGGATCTATGATGTTTGAGCACCAAAATCTTTCTGGTGACTATTTGAAGTTTTATAATTAGGATTATCTATCCTATTAACTTGCTAACGATTGGTATGGTGTTTGTAACTCTCTGAACTCAGTATGGACGTCCAGGCTCAGTTAGGGTGTTATATTTAGTGGTATCAAAGCCAGGTTTATCAACACTCAGACAGTGTTTGGGCTCCTAACATGAGAAAAATAGCTAGTAACGATTAACAATTGAACTAAAGCGAAAATATGGAAACTGTATTTAGTAATCGAGCTCCTGACACTGATCCTATAAGTATAGTTTTTATTGTTTTATTGTCATAAAGACTGTGATTCTAAAACTGATATGTGTGATGTGGATTGATGGAATTGATATATTGGATGTCTGAACTGATCTATGAATTTCGCTATTGTAGTCTGATTACTATGATGAGTTCGTGCGGTAGTCGTGGATGTGGTTTGAAAAGGCATTGAGGACACCGAGGAGGACAAGCTCGAGTAGAGTCTTCCTCGATGGGTAGTATGCCCAATTTAGAGACCAACGAGACAGTTGGTACTCCCACTACTGAGACAAAGTCTCAGACTCTGGTGGCTGGGAACGGCGCACTGTCTCAAGCTATGGTTCGGGTACTTGAGAGGGTTGTTAAAACCCATTCGAGATTAGTAAGTCGAGGGTTGTATACTGAATGACTTTGTTCGAATGGTGTTGAATTGTTTAGGAGCGTCATTGGTGTTGCTTCTACTGTTGCTAAGTACTGGCTCGAGGCTACTGAGTGAATTATGACTGATCTCGATTGCACTCCTGCTTAGAAATCACAGGGTGTTGTCTCCTTATTACGGGATGAGGCCTACTAGTGGTGGTTAATTGTTGAGCAAGGTGCTCAGCCAGGACAGGTGAATTGGGATTACTTTAAAAATGCCTTCCAGGGTAAGGACGTGGGGGCAAGTTATGTTAAAGCTCGTCGACGCGAGTTTATGAGTCTAGTCTAGGGAGATAAGTCAGTCGTTTAGTATAAGGATGAATTTTTATGACTGAGTAGGTATGCTCGGGCCTTGGTAGCATCTAATTATGATAAATGTATACAGTTTGAAGAAGGATTGAGGTACAACCTGTGTCTTCTGATAGCTCTTCAGAGGGAGCGAGTATTTACTGCTTTAGTTGATAAAGAAAATATTATAGAAGAGGTAAAACGCCTCGAACGTGAACGCCGTGACTGTGAGAGAGGTCAACTTAAGGGTAAGAGGGATTCAAGTCCTTCTGGTTCTGTTCAACCCCCTAAGAAACGGGCAAGGTTTGAGAGGTCTCTGAGGGCCAAAAATTCCTCAGTAGTAATCGAGGTTCAATTGTGTGGTGAGTGCGGGAAGCGCCACCCCGTAGAGTGCTGAAAGAAATTAGGAGCGTGTCTCCGTTGTGGTTCGATGGAGCATCGAGTTAGGGATTGTCCCCGACAATTAGATTTAGTGTCAGTGGGGTACAAACTCAGACTCATAACCCTATTCAACCGTCGAGAGAGACTCAACAATCTTTTTGTGGTCGCGGTGCTGGTAAAGGTGGTAGTGGATTCGGGAGAGGTCAGAGGGCACCAGCTAGAGGTGTTGATCAGACAGAGGCTCATCAGTCGGTAATGGTTTATGCGGCTAGACACCGTGATGAGAGCGATGATGCTAATGTCATTGCAGGTACTTTCCTTATTCACTCTACTCAGTATTATGCTCTTATTGATATCAGTTCTACACACTCGTACATAGCTAGTGTTGTTTCTGCATCTTTGGGTCTATCTACTGAAAATACGACTAGAGCTATTTCCATGATTAGCCCGTTGGTTCAGTCAATTCGAGTCGATAGGATATATCGATAGGTACTGTTGGAATTTCAAGGCATAGTATTCCCAGTCAATTTAATGGAATTACTATTCTATCAATTTGATTTGATATTGGGAATGGATTCGCTCGTTGAGTATCGAGTCAGTCTAGATTATGCAAGTAAAAGGGTTATTTTAAGACCGACTGAAACCGAATGGGTGATCATGATTGGTGAGCGACGAGATTACCTTTCTAATGTTGTCTCTGCTCTTGTAGCTAAGAAGCTAATGCAGAAAGGGTGTGAGGGGTATGTCGCCTGATATCGGATTTTGCTTCCAAAAAGCTGTCTATAGGAGATATCCGTATGGTTAAGGAGTTCCCAGACGTATTTTCTGAGGAATTGCCTCGAGTACCTCTAAATAGAGAAGTAGAATTTGTAAGTGATCTACTACCTGGTACGGTTCTTGTGTCAATTGTGCCCTATCGCATGGCACCAAAGGAGTTGACCGAATTGAAAGCCTAAATTCAAGAACTTCAGGATCGAGGATTTATTCGATCGAGTGTGTCTCCGTGGGGGACACCAATATTGTTTGTTAAGAAGAAAGAAAGGTCGATACAAATGTGTATTGATTACAGATAGTTGAATAAACTGACAATCAAGAACAAGTATCTATTACCGAGAATTGACAGTCTGTTTGACCAGTTTTGAGGAGTGCCCGTCTTTTCTAAGATTGACTTACACTCCGGATATCATCAACTTAAGGTTAAAGAGACAGATGTGTACAAAACTGCTTTCAGAACTCGATATGGCCATTACGAGTTCTTGGTTATGCCTTTTGGGTTGACAAATGCCCCAGCGGTATTTATGGATCTGATGAATTGAGCGTTCCAGCCATATTTAGATCAGTTTGTGGTAGTCTTCATTGATGACATCTTAATCTGCTCAAAGATTGAGATGGAGCATGATGATCATTTTCGTATTGTATTTCAGACACTTCGAGAAAAATAGTTATACGCTAAGTTTAGTAAATATGAATTTTGGTTACAAAAAATCGCCTTTTGGGGTCATGTGGTGACGCTGAGGGGATCCGAGTTGACCTTAAGAGAATCAAAGTTATTGTCGAGTGAAAATAGCAGAAAAACGTGCCTGAACTCTGTAGTTTCTTAGGCTTAGCTGGATATTATCGGAGGTTTGTCGAATGATTTTCTCTGGTTGCGTCATATTTGAAAAAGCTGTTGCGTAAGAACATTCCGTTTGTGTTGTCTGAGGCTCAGCAATCTAGTTTCGATAAATTGAAGACTGTTCTGACGCAGGCCCCGGTATTAGCGCTGTAATAGGCCCATTTCGCCCGGGCTCATATCCATACCAAAACCAGAATAAAAAAGCAAAAACAAAATAACAAAATAAAATTCAATAATAAGAGTCCAGTCCATTTACAAATCACACTTATAACAAACCCAATAAACTTAACTACCTAGCCTATTTACAAGAAAACTATTACAACCCAAAAATTAAAAACATCCAACCCAAATCAAAACAAGCCCGATAGGCCCATCTCCTTAATAGCTTTCAAAAAACTTTAGGGCGAAGGGCTCCTCGCGCCTCAAGCAGCCACCAGTGGTTTCACGCTCCACCTCCGCAGCGGGCTCCACACGCGCCACCCTCTAGCTGTACCTGCAACAGACTAACAAACGAAAACAACCACAAGCAATAGACAGCAAATAACAGCAAATGACAGCAATAAAATTTGTATTTCTTTTTATTTATTTATTTTATTTTTTCAACTATAAAACCGAATGGGAATTGAATGTAAAAGGGATCTCTTTTCCAAGCAATACACACGCATATTAAAAAAAAGCAAACAAAAATTAAAAAGGTGATTTCCAATACAAGTTTCTCTATACTTTTTAATTTTCTTGCGATTTATTTCCTTCGGTCTTTCATCATTGATTTCGAAAACAAAAAAGAGAAAGCGAAGTCTTACCTTACGAGTACGCCATGAGTTTCCTTTTGCTTCATTGAAATCGAAGCTAAGAGAGGATCTCAAGGCTAAAAAAACAATCATCGAGGCTTGAATATGCTACTGTGGTAGCGGATCGGCGTTTAGGCAAAAAGGAATTAGGGTTAGTTCGGCCGAATAGGTGGAAGAAGGAGCTTTAGTTTTTTTATTTTGATTTATTAATGGTGGGTTAGATGTTTGATTTTAGGGTTTTTTAGACTTAATTTTGTTCAGAGTATGAAACGGCGCCGTTTGGGGAAGGAGGGGATCCACGCGTTGACCAGTTTAGAGGCCCGGATCCGCGACTTTTCACCTTAAAAGGTCAATTTGCATGACGAGACCCTCCTATCCTGCATTGATCTATTTTTCGGCCTTGATTCTGTTTATTTGTTTTTACATTTTCCCTGTGATTTACGAATTGCTGCAATTTGGTCCTTGTTTAAATGCCGCGTTTCAAAGTCTGGGATATTTGTATTTTAGATCCCTGACCATTGGTGCATGTTTCATCTTAGTCTAATCTTTGGTTTTATTAATTTTATTTGTTTATAGATTGTCTTCTTAATCTTATTTTTATTTGAATCGAGTTTTTTAATTTATGTTTTTATTCGCTTTTATTTAAGATTTTATTATTTGTTTTAAAATTATCTTAACATAGTTTTTTAAATATTGATTTAATTTGTTATTTCATTCATTTGTATAATTGCTTCTTTAAATTATTCTATTAAGTAAAATTTCTATTTTAAAATTTTCTTTATACATGTGTTTTGCTTTCAAAATTTATACATTATACATTATATATTATTTTTTATATACTGTTGATTTCATATTATTTTATGTCTATATCACTTCTTGAATTTATTCACATACATATATTTTTTATATATTTATACATAAGCTAGCTCTTTTAAAAAGCCTATTTTATTTTATATAAATATATTCAACATTTTCATCTGTTATTTTTATATTAATTCTATTAAGTTTTGCATTTTATGTGTGTTATCAATTTTAATTGATTGTTTTGTATTTCATTGATTTCAAGCTTTATTTCAATTCTCTCATATGTTGTTTATTTTTAAAACTTTCGAACATATAATTTAGTTTAAAATTATATAAATGTATTGGTTTCAAAGTATCTTTTCTTCATTTATTTTAAATTATTTTATTATCCTTCAAATTTTGTTTTACATTTTATTAATTTGCCATGTAAATGTTATAAAATATATATATTTTCGAAAAAGGAAGTTCATCAAGTTTTGATTGTTAATATCGTTTCAATATGAAAGGACGGAAGCTTATTATTGTATATTTCAGATTGTATGTTCGCATTATTATCTTTGTTATTCAATAGTATACTGTTATGTTGAATTCACATATATTTGTGCTATGTTTGATACCATGTTTTTGTCTCCCATGTATTTGGGCCCGTTTTTTAATTGCTTTGTTCTTTTATATCCCAAATGAACTAAATAAATGCATTTTGAGCCAGTTTCATAATTGTTTATTGGAAAATTCATTAAAATAAAGGTAATGTTTAATGTTTGGAAATTCGAGGAATCGTGCCCTACTATGCTGGGTTTCGATTTCTCGTTGGACTAAATAATTAGGCATCCTTTTGTGATTTTCAACGTATGTTTTGGAAGTCAAGAATCAATCGTGTTTTCAAAGGTATAAAGGATCATGTCCTATCGTGCTGGATGTGATGTTGTATACCTGTGAAACAAGAAAGTTTTGACGACTAGCTTAAACCACTCAAATGTTTTAAAAGGAACCATATTTCAAATTGTTTTGAAAAAACCCTAGACATAAGGACAGCAAGCAATCAATCTGGTACCAGTTTTTGGGCGTAGTGAGGGTGCTAACCCTTCCTCATACATAACCGGCTCCCGAACCCATTTTTAAATTTATGTGGGCCAAAATTGATTCAAATGAAACAAAATATTTTATTAGGTGATCCAATCACACCTAAATAAAAAGATTGGTGGCGACTCCACACTTTATTTTTAAAAAGTAGATCCCCTTTTTTTTAAAATAAAAATGGTTTCGACAGCTTGGCGACTCCACTGGGGATTGAACAAGAGAGTCAGGCCACAAAATTAATTATTTGCTGTCCTTTTGTTTAAATTGGAAATTTAATTTGAAAATCATGATTGTTTGTTGCATTTGTTTGTATGATTGTTGCAGTCCAAGTCTTGTAGAATAATATTGCATTGCATTGCATGACCGTTGAGGTTATACCTTTAAGCGGGAGTGAGAAGCTATGCCTCCGTGAGGTTTTCACCTCCGTATGGGCTAGTGGATTACTTTCGGGATACATCTGTACCTATGATTTCGTTAGATTTTCATCTCTGCATGGTCATAGGGAAATGTATTCCCCTGAACCGAACTCGATCCATATGAGCCTATAATGGGTGAGGATTGAGGAATCTGCTGGTTCAGGTACCATCTCTCTAGAGCCGAGCCATATATAGTGAACCTTAAGAGCTATCCTTAGGTATAGCCGTGTTAAGCCTTAGTAATTGCCCATATATGTGTTTGATTATTTTTGTTGTGCTTGTATTTTATCACTTATATTTGATACTAACTTGTGTTGTTTTATTTTGATTGTATTTTGCATAACATTGCTAACATTGCATACTAAATGAGGTGTTGATTTGTATTCGATTACTAAGTTAGAAAATTTAACATGGAGAATGAATTTCTAGATAAAGTTGAGGATAATGCGGCCGCCCGTGCATGGTCAGAGAAGTTACAATTGGAAAAAGGGGATAGCTTGGCAGAAGGATATACATTAGAGTTGCAGAACTTCACTCGTATTAATGTGACACAGAATGAGTTGCAAGAGTTGAGAGATATATGGGCTCAATGGGATGAGGGAACCAAACAGTTGTTCTATCAGAGTTATGGTGATATAGCCTACTTGCTCGATATTGAGGTAGACAAGCATCTGTTGCGAGTTATGGCTCAATTTTGGAATTCTGCTTACAAGTGTTTCACTTTTGGAGAAGTAGACTTGGTGCCTACCGTGGAGGAATATACTACCCTACTGAGGTGTCTAAAAGTTCAAGTTAGAAAAGCTTATGCTAAGGTTTTTAATGGTCCAATTTTTGCGAAAAAATTTATGACTATTTCGGGGATGAGCGAGCCTTGGGTCACTACTCGAATTCAACAAAAGGGGGATAGTAAATGTATTCCTTGGGAGAATTTGAGAGATTTGGTCTTAACACATCTAGATGAAAGGAAGAGGGTCGATATCTTCGCCTTAAGCATCTATGGATTGGTGATTTTTCTTAAGGCTTTAAGGCATGTGAATAAGGCAGTCACTAACTTATTCGATCGTCTTGAGAAAGGAATCACACCTATACCTACAATACTTGCTGAGACGTTCAGATCATTGAGCATGTGTCGGAAGGCAGGTGAAGGTCGATTTATTGGATGTGCACAACTGTTGCTAGTTTGGTTTCATGGGCATTTTTGGAAAGTGATTAAGGTTTCTTCCCGGGTCTTCTCTGAAAGCTATTCCCCATTAAAGGAGGAGGCAACTATGCAAAGAAGGGATGATATTTCTAAGGAAAAGTGGATGGAAATTCTTCAAAACCTCAAGGAGGAGGGTATAGAGTGGAGAGCTTTTTGGATGGTTCCTGATGAGATCCTATATCAATGTGGGAACTTTGATTGGGTACCATTGTCAGGAATTTGGGGAGCCACTGGATATACTCCTTTGTTGGCATTAAGGTAGTATAAATCGAGGCAGTTTGTACCCACGACTTACGGGCTTGCTCAGTGCGAATTCCCGTATGAAGGTGACCACTATAAGAAGAAGGTTTAGAAACTATCTGATGCTTGGAAGCAAACTCACTGGATGAAGAGGTTGGTTGTTGGTTCCATGGTGACACCTGAATACAATGGATGGTTTAGGAAAAGGGTCAATGATAATATTCTTAGATCAAGTTTAGAAGGCACCCGACCAATGAAGAAACAATTACAAGTTGCCCTGTCAGAGTTGGAAATTATAAAGCAAGACTTTGAGAAGAAGAGTTCTGAGCTTGGGAAAAGGATCGAGCAGTTGGAGGAAGACAAAATGCACCTGAAATTAGATGTGAAAGTTCAGAAGTCAGAAGCAGAAAGGTTACGGAAAAGGAAGATTGAAGTGGATGAGGACTTGGAAAATTTGAAGACAGATTATAAGAAGCTACGCCTGTCGATGAGGACTGCTGGGTTAGGTAAAAATTTAGAAAAATGGCGTCAGGAAGTTTGAGAAGAAAAGACTAAGGCAGATCAGTGGGAAAAGAGGTTCCAGGAAGTTCAAGCTCGAAACAAGGCATTGGAGAAAAGTCTGTTGGAGAGTAAAAATGAACAAGATGAATTAAGGTCTAAAGTAGCGAAACTAGAGAGATCTCTATGTCTGTATCGGAATCACAATTCTATGATGGAGTTAAGAGCCAGCTTAAGCAAGATTGAAGAGATGAAAGGAAAAATAAAAGAATTAGAGATAGCATTGCAAAATTGTGAAATAAGGATCGAATTCCTGAAGGCAAATGAGGAACAATGGAAAGGACAACTTCACCATTCTCAAGACCAAGTTAGAAGCAGGGATTATATCATGGGTTAAATTCATGAAATAGCTGATTACTTGTAGTCTTTGGCGGTACAAACAGACGTATTAAATGTGAAGTATGAGTTAGAGTCAGATCGGGGGCAGGAGCTAGCCTTGTTGCTTAGGAAAATTAAGGCTCTGAGTGTTAGGGCGAAGTCTTATTTGTAACTCAGTTTTATGTAAAGAATTTTATTTTTTAGTAAAGTTTTCTAAATGGAATTAAATCAGAATTGGTGCCTCTTTTGCATTCATGCATTTGCATTACATTACATCATATGCATTAAATACCATAACAAGATTCTAATTAATTAAAAATTATTTCAGTAATCTGGAAACCAACAAAAACACACCAAATACACATCCCTACGGTACAAGGAAAAAGACCAAGTCAATGGACAAAAGGCTTGAAAAGTTAGAGCAAATGCAAAGGGATATGCAAGAACAAATGCAGTCACAAATGCAAGAACAACTAAGTAAGGTTCAGCACGAGATGAAGAAACAAATGATGGAGTCCCAAAGAGAGATGATGAGTCAGTTGTCCTAATTGCTGATGGGAATAATGGATAAGGGAAAAGGTCCTATGGATAATGTTGGGGAAAATAATGAAGACCCTCAATATCCTCCTGGCTTCACTCCTACACATGTACAGGCACAACCTGAGATTAATTTGCAGAAACCATCTGTTACGATCAGGCCTCAGTAGTTTCAGGCTGGAGTGTCAATACCAATGAATTGCTAAGCTGGTTCAGGTTAGAATCCTGGTAACAGCTCGAATAATCCAATGGTCCTTGATTTGGATGAAGTTACGAAAGAGGAAAGAGCAAGGGCAGAGTCACAAAAATAGCTAGAAGAACGGTATAGATGGTTGGAGGAAAAATTGAAAGTAATGGAGAATGTTGACTGCTACTGTGGGATTGATGCCAAGGGTCTGAGTTTGGTTCTCGATCTAGTACTCCCGCCAAAATTTAAGACTCCAGAGTTTGAAAAGTACAATGGGACTAGTTGTCCTGAAGCTCACATCACAATGTTCTGTCGAAGAATGACGGGATATGTCAATAACGATCAACTATTAATCCATTGCTTCCAAGATAGTCTAATCGGGTCAATAGCTAAATGGTACAATCAGTTGAGTCGTGCTAAAATTAGTTCATGGAAGGACTTAGCACAAGCCTTCATGAAGCAGTATAGACATGTAACAGACATGGCACCCGACAGAATTACCCTGCAAAATATGGAAAAGAAGCAAAATGAGAACTTCAGGCAATATGCCCAAAGATAGAGAGGCAGCAACACAAGTTCAACCGCCTCTTCTAGCAACACAAGTTCATTTGTATGCGTTTTACTTGGATCCTCAGTTCTGTTTTACCTATTTATTTTATTTATAGATTATCCTTTTGATTTTGATTCTATTTCAATTAAGTTAAATTTAGGTTTTATATTTTTAGGATTTATTTATTATTTTGTTTGACCTATTATTTTAATATATTCCTTTGAATTATTTTTGTAAATTCCATTTTGTTTTAGTTTTTTTATATATTGTGGAATTGTTTTATTATATAAGTTATTGTTTTAAAATTCTCTTTATGTAAATTTATATTTAAAAGATTTATATAATATTCATTCTCATACATTGATATTTATATATACATATATACATTTTATGTCAAATTACTTACTTGAATTCTTTTTTTGAACACGTTCATATAATTTTTCTTTAAAATTTTACCTATATACATACTATTTGTTTCTTTTAAATTCATTCTTGGGTATTATATATTTTCGTTTGTTTCAAATATTTTCCTATGTTATTATCCTCTTATATATGCATTGTTTGTACTAGGTTTTTATTCCATGTATATTATTAATTTTATATTATTTTATACATATGATTTCTTTTAAACCTATTCCTATATTTTGTTATATATTTTTTAGTTTGTTATTCACATACTTGGTGTATATTTGATCATGTTATTTTAAATATATAGTATCTTAAAAAGAGATCTATTTATATAATTATGTTGTTAAAATATATTACGTATATAGCTTATGATAAAGTTAATTTAATCTTATAATTTATATTTTAATTCCATGATATTTTATATAATTTCTACTTGTATTTCCTTTCAAATTTATTATATACATAATTTATTCTTTAAAAAAACATATATTATTATTACTTTTATTGTATATTGGTTTGTTCATCTTTCATGTATATTGTTTATCCTTTGTTATGGTATTATATCTTCATTATATATTGTTTTATTGATTTTTATTATTGTATGTATATTAACGCTTTAAAGTATATAGGTTTTGTTTTTAAAATATTCTTGCATGTTATTAGCTCCAAATTACTTTTTTCACAATATTTATTTTCAAATTCATTCACATATTCTTAGTTTTATTTTATATATGTGCATCCTTTCAAACCCAATCATGTGTTGATTCATTTTGTAAATTTTCATATATTTAATAGTTTTCAAATTATTTCCAAATTGTTTTGTGTACTATGTGTCGCTTTAGTTTTCATGTTATTCCATGTATTATTGTTTTATATTGATTATTAGCCTTTTGCACTATTATTTAAATTCTGTTAATTTGTTCTTTTGTTTACTTGTATAATATTTCGTATAGTACTCCATGTTCGTAACTTTGATTTTTTTCCTATATTGTTGCATCGTGATTCAAATTTCAATATTTTGGTTGATATTAGTTGTTTCGTTGTTATTTCAAGAAAAATAAAAGCGTTTTGAGCGAATTCTCAATTTTCCTTATTATTCAAAAAATTCTGAAATAAGGCAATATCCAATATTTGGGAATTCGACAAATCGTGCTCAATCGTGCTGGGTATGATTTTTTCGGTGAACTAAATATTTGGATAACCTTTTATAATGTTACTGTACGAGTTTTTTAAGTCAAAAATCGATCGTATTCTTGAAGGTATAAAGGATTGTATCCAATCGTGCTGGGTATGATGCTGCATATCTTTGAAATGAGAGAATTTTGACAGTTAACTTGAACTATTCACACATTTTACAGAATCATGCTTTGAAAGATCTTTTTTCTTAAAATCTTTGATATAAGGATAGCATCGAATCAATTTGGTACCAATTTTTGGGCGTAATGAGGGTGCTTACCCTTCCTCATACGTAACCGGCTCCCGAACCCATTTTTAAAATTTTTGTGGACCAGAATTGTTTTAAAATGTTTTATTAGGTGATCCAATCACACCTAAACAAAATATTGGTAGCGACTCCACACTCAGTTTTAAAAGTCGATCCCCGTTTTTTCCTAACTCGAAAAAATGGTTTCGACAGCTTAGCGACTCCACTAGGGATTGAACAAAGAGAGTCAGGCCATAAAATTGATTATTTGTTGTCTTTTTGTCAAAGAATTGAAAATTTGTTTTGAAAATCATGATTCTTTTAATTGCATTTGTTGGTATGATTGTGGGTCTTGTAGAATAATATTGCATTGCATTGCATAACCATTGCGGTTATACCTTTAAGTGGGAGTGTGAAGCTATGCCTTCGTGAGGTTTTCACCTCCGCATGGGCTAGTGGATTGCTTCCGGGATACATCCGTACCTATGATTTCGTTAGATTTTCATCTCCGCATGGTGAAAGGGAAATGTATTCCCCTGAATTTAACTGGATCCATATGAGCCTATAATGGGTGAGGATTGAGGAATCTGATGGCTCAGGTACCCTTTCTCTAGAACCGAGCCACATATAGTGAACCTTGAGAGTCCACCTTAGGTAGAACCTTACCCAAGTTTAGTGGTCACACAAATAGGTACTTTATTTGTTATTTATTTCTCCTGTACTAACGTGTTTTGTTTTGTTTTGTTTATGACTGCATTGCATTACATCATCATAGAAGAGAGGTGTTGATTCATATTTGATTGCTAAATAGAATAGTTTGTCATAAGAAAACGAATTTCCTGATAAAATGGATTATAATACGGTTGTCTGAATTGACGGAAGAAGGCTGACAGTTCATGGAGAACAACAAGTCTTTACCTGAAGATTCAAGTCGATAAAGATTGTTTGAGAGTCGTCACGTCATGATTTTCTTAACGGAGCTAATCAACGCCGGGAGGATAATGAGTCGTGGCCTGGATCAAGCAAAGAAGAGCTAGTGGAGGCATTTATTGGAGGCGTGTGAGATTTGGATTTCACAAAGAAAAGGGATCGGTGTCTTCGCCTGGAATATGAAAGTAAGGCCGTATATATAATCTGTTTTATGTAAAGGAATTTGTTTTCTAGAAAAGTTGTTCTAATGGAATTAAATTCAAAATCAACACTTCTCTTTCTTTTACATTCATCCCATGCATTTGCATTGCATTGCATTATTTCATCATTTGCATTAAATTTTCATAAAAGGGTCCCTAATTAGTTGAAATCATTTCAGTTAATCTGGAAACCAGTAAAAACTTAACAACCAAGAATCGTTACGGTACCCGTGCTAAGACAAAAGATATGGATCAAAGATTGGAAAGACTTGAACAACTTCAAAGAGAGATGCAAGACCAGTTACGAATACAGATGCAAGAGCAATTAGCGAAGATTAGGCAGGATATGAGAGATCTGGTGCTAGAGTCTCAAGGGAATATGTTAAATCAGTTGTCTCAATTGTTGACAAAAGGGCTTGAAGAAAGGAAAAATTCCATGATCAATACTGGGAAGGACAATGAGGAGCCTCTCTACCCTCCGGGTTTCACCCCGAAAAATATTCAGACATATCCGCAAGGTGTACCTATTATTAAAACTCAGCAATATCAAGCCGGTGCCTCTACATTGATGGATTACCCAATAGGTTCAGGCTCCAATCCGGGGGGCAATCCAACCAATCTTGAAGTCCCTGATTTAGATGAAATGGTAAAAGCAGAGAGGGAATTGCCAAGACAACTTGAGGATCGGTATAGGTGGTTGGAGGAAAAATTGAAAGCCATGGATAATGTTGACTTCTGCTGGGGGATTGACGCTAAGGATCTGAGTTTGGTTCCCGATCTAATACTCGCACCAAAATTTAAAACTCCAGAGTTTGAAAAGTACAATGGGACTAGTTGTCCTGAAGCACACATCACAATGTTCTGTCGAAGAATGACAGGATATGTTAATAACAATCAATTGTTAATCCATTGCTTCCAAGATAGTCTGATTGGGTCAACAGCTAAATGGTACAATCAGTTGAGTCGTGCTAAAATCAATTCATGGAAAGACTTAGCACAAGCTTTTAAGAAGCAGTATAGCCATGTAACAGACATGGCACCCGACAGAATTACCCTGCAAAGTATGGAAAAGAGACGAAATAAGAGCTTCAAGCAATATGCCCAAAGATGGAGAGAGATAGCAACACAAGTCCAACCGCCGCTTCTGGAAAAGGAGACTGCGATGCTTTTCATCAATAGTCTAGAAGCCCCGTTCATTGACTATATGTTGGGAAGCGCTACTTTGAACTTTTTAGATATAGTAATATCCGGTGAGATGATTGAAGATGCGATAAGAAATGGGAAAATAGATATGGGAGAAAATGTCAAAAAGTCAACCCCTGGAAACAAGGAAAATGAAGTGAACATCGTGAGCATGCCTTCCAAAATGGTTAACATAGGCTAGCCAAGGGATATAACCACTAGTTATCAGAGAGAATTTGAATGACATATCTAAAGAGAGGTCTAGGGAATAAAAGTTTCCAAACCCTTATGTACTTGGGGGCGTTTTAAGCAATGGGACTATGGAAGAGATCCTTGTATTTTTAGAGCTAATCTAGAGTAATGTTCAAAACGCACTTGTTGCTTTTAGCTTGGGGGCAATAAGAATCCTTTTGTGAAATAGGCTTGTGTCCAAAATTTTTATTTTAATAAAATGTATTCTTTTGAGTAAATATTCTTTCATTCTGTTTATATTATTTTGTTCTTTGGACTATTTTTTTAAATATACTTTCATTCTTCATTCATGATCATACCATATAAATAATTGTCCTTAAAACCATTTATTCTTTAGAATTTTCCTTTGTACCTACAATAGGTCCCCAGATATCAACGACATGAGCAACACTGTAACTGACTCCCTTTTGGGGTGAGATACATGTTTAAGTGAATCTCAGAACTTTGAAGATGACAGAGATTGTGATTTATTTCTTGATTTGTTAAGGACGGTAGAACTTTGTATCCAATCATGCTAGGTATGATGCTGCATATCTTTGAAACGAGAGAATTTTAATAGTTAACTTGAACTATTCACACATTTTACAGAATCATGCTTTGAAAGATCTTTTTTCTTAAAATATTTGATATAAGGATAGCATCGGATCAATTTGGTACCAATTTTTGGGCGTAATAAGGGTGCTCACCCTTCCTTATACGTAACCGGCTCCTGAACCCATTTTTTAAATTTTTGTGGACCAAAATTGTTTTAAAATGTTTTATTAGGTGATCCAATCACACCTAAACAAAAGATTGGTGGCGACTCCACACTCAATTTTAAAAGTCGATCCCCAATTTTTCCTAACTCGAAAAAATGGTTTCGACAATACCCAAAACCAGGTTTGTTAACCATACTAATGGCTAACTTTATATTCATTTCACGTTAACATTTACTTTATTAGCTTATACATGCCATTGATTTCCAAAATAAAGTTTCTTTATATACCGAAATCTTGAGGTTGATAATGTGATGTGTCTCCGACCAAATCCGACCTCCGAGCTCTTAACACTACAAAACAGGAAAAAAGGAAACGGGGTAAGCACTTCGTGCTTAGTAAGCTCATGTAACAAGAATTATACTTACCTAATATTTTCAATACAATACAATAAACATTCATATATTCATTCAATGCATTATTACCCTAATATGCACAAACTCAACATTCAAGTTAGTACAATAATTTTGATGTACCAATAATATATACCATGATTGATGAGCTCATCAATATCATAATTTCCATTTCCTTGTTATTTTTCCATATTTATCCCGTTGAATTTATCAGAATTTTGATGGATTTTCAGAGGTACACTTTTAGTGTACAATTCCGGGTCCGTCAATTCATATTCATGTGCGCACATTTCTATTTCAGAGAGCACACTCCTGCGAACCTCAACCTTGCAGTGGGATTACCAGTCCAGGTTAAATCCCCTGCAATATAAACTCATAGAGTATTTTCGGGATTACCAGTCCAGGCAAAATCCCCTGCAACGACAATTACTCTAATGAGTTTGGATCTGAATTACCAGTCCAGGCTAAATTCAGACCCTAATTCGGATTACCCGTCCGGGCATCCATTTTACACATATTCTTCGAGAGGGCTATATCAAGATAGAATCACCCGTCCGGGCTAGATCCTTTTTACAGTCAATTCCTTTTCAGAAATCCATCGAATTTTCCTTTCATTCAACCGGGATTTCTTCCCATTTTATCAAATATATCAATGTTTCATTAATTTTCATACAATGAACATTCAAATCATATTTACATCAATAACATACAATCTCAAGCATTTAAGAACATAATTCAAGTTACACGAACTTACATTGATACTTGTTTGTAAACAAAAAAAAATCTACTAATCCCGAACTTTTTCCTTTCCTCGATCTAGATTCATATTTGAATCTTCTGGATCTAAATAAGTAAATTTAATTATCAATTTAATACATTTCATGTTCATATGCAACATTCTCTATAATTCAACTATTATTATTTATAGTTTATTCAAAGCTATCTATTTGAGTCATAGTCACTAAATTATTTATAACTCGAGCTATGGAACTCCAAATTAAGATCCGTTAATTTTCCCTGAAACTAGACTCATATATCTTTTTTACCAAAAAATTTTCATAATTTTTGGTTTAGCCAATAAGTACAGTTTATTCTTTAAAATCACCCTTGTTCTGCTGTATGACAGTTCTGACCCTTCTTCACTAAAAATTAATTATCTCTTCATACAGGATTCAAATGATGTTCTTGTTTGTTTTTCTTAAAAATAGACTCATTCAGAATTTTATACATATAAATTTAATCCCATAATTATTTTTTTTCAACTTTTTATGATTTTTCAAAGTCAAAATAGGGGAATCTGAATTCATTCTGACCTTGTCTCCCAAAATTCATTATATCTCAAAATTTACAAATCCATTGCTTACACTATTTCTTCTATGAGAAACTAGACTCAATTAGCTTTAATTCCATATTTTGTGAATCTTCTAATTCGATTTCTAAAACTTATGGTGATTTTTCAAAGTTAGTCTACTGCTGCTGTCCAAACTGTTTTTGTGCAAGCTGTTTATTACCATTTTTCCTTTAAGCTTTTAATAAATGATAATTTCGTCCCTACTCAATTAGCCTCTCAATTGAGCTGATTTTTCTCAATTAATACTTTATTCTATCACCTTAAACTAGTTTACAACCTTTAGGAATCATAATTTCAGCAATAGACTTTAATTCCAAGCATTTTCACAATTAGGTCCTAAAATCAAGTTCTATTGAAATTACCTAATAAAATCATCTCATAAACAAATTAAAGCTTTAATTTTATTCTATTTCATCATAAACTTACAGCACTCAACCATGGTGGCTTTCAATTTCATCCATGAAATCAAAAACTAATGAATTTAATAGTAGGACCTAGTTGTAAAAGTCTTAGAAACACAAAATTACAAGAAAAAGGCAAGGATTAACTCACTTGGTGCAAAAATTATGGAATACCAGCTTAGAGAAACCTCCTATGGCATTTTTAGCTGCTGGAATTGAAGAGAAATGAAGAGAAATCTAGATATTTCCTATTTAGTCCTAGTTTTATTTAGTTAATTTTGCAATATTCCAATTTTGCCCTTAATTTATCAATTTTTCTGCTGATTTCATGCCCTTTCCGTCCAGCCCAAATAAATTTTGGGTCTAATTGCCTTTTAAATCCTTTCTCATTAGACTTTTAAGCTATTTAATCATTCTAGCAACTTTTACACCTATTACAATTTAGTCCTTTTCATTTAATTGTCTACCCAAACATTAAAATTTCCTAACGAAATTTTAATACCACATTACTAACATTTCATAAATATTTATAAAATTATTTTTTACTCGGTTTTAAGAGATAGAGGTCCCGATACATTGTTTTTACCCAATTTCTTCAATAATTTCTTTTTCTAACTAACTACTAAATCAGTAAATTTTTTTCTATCAATATTTTCATACGGTTTTCCTATCATATCAATTTTCATGCAAAAATATTGAAATAAATTTCTCTTTAAATCGAATTTGTGGTTACGAAACCACTATTCCGATAACCTTGAATTTAGGCCATTACACACCATATCACAGTGCAGCAAAGGCATCCAAAAAGAAAAAAAAAAGGTACAAAAATAGAAAAATAGAAAAATAAAAGCAATAAAACAATAAAACAAAGGTTATAGTGAAAGACGACCAAGCCTTGTAAGGATTGGCATAAAGAAGTTATCATTTACCTTCTATACTTATCGAACGTTGGCCAGGACCTTCGCTGGGGCAATACATTGCTCATTGGTTTATAGGATAGAAATGATTTTGAAGACGAGATTCTTTGTCTCTAAGTCTTGTCAGAGTTGAAGTTAGATAGGGCAGAATAAATCTAAGCTCGATATGATCAGTTGAGTTTGAAGAGAGGAGATTCTGTCGTGGTCCAATGCACCAGAAATGAATGATATGAGAAAATTGCATGAGGGGAACTTGAAATTGAAGAAGATCCTTCCTATACAAGAGGGACTTTAAAGGAAGAAATATGTTAAACTAAGGGGGACCTTATGTAGTAAAGAAGGCCTGTTCTGGAGGAGCATTGATATTGACCAAAAGGATTTGCCCAGTTTAGGGAGTTCAAAATGCAGTCAAAGAGTATTCTACCTAAAATGGGAGAGGCCAAGGTGAAAACTCGCAAAGGGCGCCTTGAGACCTTAAAAAAAAGAGATCGAAATAAAAAAATCAAAATCAAAACAAAAAAAAAAAGAAAATTAAAAAAAGAATAAAAAAATAAAAAGAAAAAGAAAGAAAAGGAGAGGCCAAGGCGAAAACCTGTAAAGGACGCTTTGAGACCAAAGGGGATTTGAGTTGAAAACCTGAAAAGGGCGGCTCAAATTTGGATCAAAATAGGGCACACAGTAGTCTTGCTATGCCTTAATTAATAATGAAAGAAATATGTTACGTATTGGGGCATCAACAAAGTACTCCAGATCCTCTAAACACAGATTGAGCTCAGAATGGTCCTCAAGAAGTTGATACAGAGAAGCTCAAGCTGCGATATCTGGGGCACCTAGCTTTCTATTTTTACCCATTTTTTTGTTAATCTTTGATTACCTTATTCTTTTTAGGTCATGTCCCAAAAAAGTTCTTTCTTAGTTATATTTGCTTGTTTGTTTCGAGCTAAGTTCTCAATTAATTCCTTTCTTGTCCATGATTATGATCTTTTTCAAGCATTTTGCATTGAAATAATGATTTTTGGACTAATAATACTTTCATAAAGAGAGTTTTGCATATTACTTTGGAAAGTTTCTAAATAATATAGGAACCTGAAACAAAACTATTGTTCAAAACTCACCAAGCTTAAGGGTTGGAAATATTTAAACCCAAATTGAGGTTATCTCTTTGGATTTTCTGTCAAAGATATTAATTAGTGTTATAATCCCAGCAAAGAACGAGTAATGGGGTTATTCTTGAGAAAAGGAAAATGGTATTCTGCATTCATGCAGATATCAGGCATATACATCTGTTCATTACACCCAGGAAATGGTGTAACAGATCAAATTGATTGAAGATGATACAAATCCTATACCGCTGAGTTGCCGCAGGATGGGTAGAAGGAATCAAATGATTATTCCCTGAAGTTGCAGTGGGAGGTTCAAACTTTATGTCCCAGAAGTTACGGTGTAAAGGACTCTGAAATTACAACGGGGCAGGCTTGCTAAGCAGAATTTGATTGTTTCTTTGAGTTTTTTTCTGTCAAAAATACCAACCGATCAAGATGGCAGCATAATAAATCAGTGATAGTGCCCTGGTGAACAACGAGCGATGATACCTTAAACATTTAAAAAAGAAAAAAAGATCATTTAAAAAAGATCATTCTCATTTTTGCATTCATATATCATTCATAACACATCTAGTTAGGAGCATTTGATTCATTTCGATCATAGCGTCCTAATTATTTGACATCACATTACATCTAGTTAGGAGCATTTAATTCATTTTTATCATAGCATCCTAATTATTTGACATAAGCATCACATCTAGTTAGGAGCATTTGATTCATTTCGATCATGGCACCCTAATTATTTGACATAAGCATCAAATCTAATTAGGAACAGTTGATTCATTTTGATCATAGCATCTTAGTTATTTGGCATAAGCATGATACATGAAACTGAGTCTACAGGACATGTCCAAGAGGACAGTGTAGTAACATCGGAGAAGTCAGATCTTATATCCCTGAAGTTGCAGCAGAATAGATCGAATATTACAAATCGTATCTCCCTGAAGTTGTAGTGGAGCAGGTTGAAATGACGGGTCTTATCTCCTTGAGGTTGTAGTGGAGCAGACTAAAGACAACAAATCTTATCTCCATGTATCGGCAATGGAGCAGATTTAAGCTGCCAGCCTTATCTCACTAAAGTTGCAGTGGAGCAGGCTCAATATACAAGTCTTATCTTCCTAAAGTAGCAAAGAAGCAGACTAAAGATTTAAGATCTTATCTCCCTAAGTAGTTGTGGAGCAGATCGAAGATGGTGAATCTTATCTCCATGTATCGGCAATGGAGCAGATTTTACCACTGGCCTTATCTCTCTGAGGTAGCAAGAGAGCAGGTTGACGATTGCAGTCTTATCTTCCTGAGGTAGCGAGGAAGCAGCCTGAAGATTGAAGATCTTATCTCCTTAAGCAGTAGTGGAGTAGATCGAAAGAGGCAAATCTTATCTCCATGTATCGGCAATGGAGCAGATTTTAGCCACTAGCCTTATCTCTCTCAGGTAGCAAGAGAGCAGGTTGGAAATGGTAGTCTTATCTTCCTAAGGTAGCAAGAAAGCAGACTAAAGATTGAAGATCTTATCTCCCTAAGCAATAGTGGAGCAAATCGAAGATGGCGAATCTTATCTCCATGTATCGGCAATGGAGCAGATTTTAGCCACTAGCCTTATCTCGCTGATGTAACAAGAGAGCATGTTGAAGATTGAGTCTTATCTTCCTGAGGTAGAAAAGAAGTAGACTGAAGATTAAGGATCTTATCTCCCTCAGTAGTAGCGGACCAGATCAAAGATGGCAAATCTTATTTCCATGTATTGGCAATGGAGCAGATTTAAACCACCAGTCTTATCTATCTGAAATAGCAAGAGAGCAACGGTCAAGCAGATCGAAGATGGCGAATCTTATCTCCATGTATTGGCAATGGAGCAGATTTTAGCCACTAGCCTTATCTCTCTGAGGCAGCAAGAGAGCAGGTTGGCGATCGTAGTCTTATCTTCTTGAGGTAGTAAGGAAGCAGACTGAAGATTGAAGATTAATGTTTTCTTTGGTTTTGGTTTTATTTATTTTTATTTTATTTTTTCCAAGTGGAGTCGCCAAACTGTCGAAACTATTTTTTATTTTAAAAACAATGGGGATCAATTTTTTAAAACCAAATGTGGAATCGCCACCAATCTTTTTGTTTAGGTGTGATTGGATCACCTAATGAAACATTTTAAATCAATTTTGGTCTACGCAAATTCAAAAATGGGTTTGGGAGCTTGTTACGTATGAGGAAGGGTTAGCCCCTCACTACGCCCAAAAATTGGTACCAGATTAATTAAGTGCTGTCCTTATATCTAGGGTTTTAGAAAAATTTTGAAATATGGTTCCCTTTTAAAAACATTTGAGTGATTCAAGCTGGTCATCAAAATTCTCTCGTTTCAAAGGTATAAAGTATTACACCTAGCATGATTGGACATGATCATTTATACCTTTGAGAACACGATTGATTTTTGACTCCCAAAAACTCTTAGATCAAAAATTACAAGAGGTTGTCCAAATATTTAGTCCAACGAAAAAAATAGAAACCCAGCACGGTAGGGCGCGATTTATTGAATTTCTAAATACTGAACATTGCCTTATTTTAGGATTTTTTAAGAAAAAGGATTTGTAAACTCAAAACATATTAATTTACTTGAAATAAGATGGAAAAATTGATTTTAACGAATTGGAAATTATAAAGCGATATTTGCAAACCAAAAAGGAAAAAAAATAAAACATGGGATAACATGCATGCATAAAATACGATGATTGATGAATAAAGATAATATAACCTATTTAATCAACTAACAAAACAAACAATAATCTAAGAAAAGTGTAACCAAATTTTAAGCATGGATGGAGAAAAATTGATATAACAAATAAAATAATGAATAAATAAATTGCAACAACAATATATATATATATATATATATATATATATATATATATATATATAGCATCATATAAAATAGTCAAAGCAAAATGTATAAAACAAAATAGCAATTAGAAGCTAATGTGATATAAGACAATCTTGAAATAATGATGAATTAATGAACACATAATACACATAATATATGAGTTGATAAATTTGCATAAAAACTAGGGATATATAATTATTAAAATAAATGTTGTAGAGTGAAGACATTTGAATTAAATAATGTGCAAAATGTTAAGAAAATGTTTATTCAAAATTGACAATATATACACAATAAAAAATAACTTAAATAATACGTAAGATACGAAAGGATAGTAAAAATACATAATAAAATATAATCCTAGGAGATAAACTATACACATAATAGTACATAAATAGATTTGGAAGTAATTATATGTAAAAATAATGTAGAGTTAATAATGCATATAAAATTAAATTAATTTTACCATGAATATAATAGATTTTAAAACATAATTATGTATATAAATAAACTTAAAAGAATCATATGTATAAAATAACATAGATTTAATAATGTATATAGATTAAAATTAATTTTATCATGAACCATATATATATATACATAATAATATATAAGATTGTTTGTGTGAAATATTATACAAAATATAAAACAATACGATATAAAACTTATAATAATGGTTTTCAAAAACAAAATAACATCATAACAGTAGCTCAAAATGTAAAAATAAGTAAACATGAATTTTTAAAAAATGAATATTAAGTGGTCTTTAAAAATAATAATGAAAGGTATAAAATAAAATAAAAAACTCAATTAGAATACAATTAAAGCAAAAGGGATAATTTATAAATAAAATAAACTTTTGCAATTAAAATAAGGACCAGAGCGCAATGGGTGCAAATGTAAAGGGATCAAATATGAAAATACCCCAGATCCCAAAATACTGCGTTGAGGCGCGGGTTAAATTGCAACAGTGCACAGATTCTAGGAAAATTTAAAAAACAAATAAAACATTAATGGAAGCCAATTTGAAAATCAGTGTGAAGGGGAGGATCAATCACGCAATTAACCCTCCATGGTCAAACACGGGGATCTCATCCAGGTACGGGTCGGGTCATCGGATTTTGACTTCCAAACGACGTCATTTTTTAGACCATTGGAATTGGTTTATACGGCGTCGTTTCTTCTTCTTTATAAAGGCCAAACAATGCCTTTATTCAGCCAACCTAACACCACAACCCTAGCATCCCCATTCTAATCCTTTCAGCTGAACCCTAACCTCCTTTTAGCACCAACGTCGATCTGCCTCCGCAATCGACGATCGGTACATTTGAGCCTTGTAATGATAATTTTCAGCCTTGAGATCCCTCTTCCAACTTCGATTTCAACAAAGCAAAGAGGAATCTATGGCAACTTTGCAAGGTAAGACCTCGCCTCTCTTTCTCTTTTATTTTTTAAAAGCAACAGAAAATGATTGAAAAAGAAAACGAGATAATTCTATAGAAAAACTAAAGCGACTATGAAATAAAGAAATTACCTTAAAAGATTTGCTTTCGAAATGCTCTTTTTCTGATACTCAGTGTGCGTAAATTTGAAAAAGAAGTCCCAATTACAGTACACAATTGGCTTTATATAGCCTATTTACAGCATAAATAAAAGAAAAATAAAATTCTATTTTCTTGTTGTCATTTGCTGGCTTTTGTTATTTGTTGTTCTTGTTGCAGGTATGAAAATCGTGGTGCTACTAACATGGCGAGGCCATTCGTGAAGGCTGCAGTGCAAGGGAACCCTAGGGGTCCAGAAGTTTCAATTTGCCCGGGCCATTTGGGCCGTTTTAAGATTAGGCCTTATTTAAAATTTAGGCTTCAATTGCATTTGGGTTGTTGTAAAATGGACTATGGACATTTATTGGATTTTTATTATTTTTGTTTTATGTTTTTGGTTTTGGTTTTGGTGTAGGCCCAGGGGAAATGGTCCTATTACAGCTAAAAATGGTTTCGACAAGGGCAACCCGAATCTGGCCGAGAATTTGTGGTATACAGTGATACCTCACATGTTGGTTTAGGTTGTGTACTAATGCAAGATGAAAAGGTGATTGCTTATGCATCACAACAACTAAAAACACATGAAGTTAACTACCTAAAGCACGATCTCAAGTTAGTCGCAGTTGTGTTTGTTTTGAAGATATGGAGGCACTACTTATACGGTGAAAAGTGTATTATTTACATCGATCATAAGAGTCCCAAGTATTTTTTGACTCAGAATGAGCTAAATCTTCGGCAACGATGCTGGGTTGAATTACTTAAGGACTACGATTCCACAATTGAGTATCACCCGGGAAAAGCTAATGTGGTAGCTGATGCCCTTAGCATTAAAGCTATGGTTGATCTGAGAGCGATGTTCGCTCGTTTAAGTTTAGTAGAAGATGGAGTATTATTGGCTGAACTTCAAGTTAAACCGGATTGGATAGAACATATTCAAACTAAACAGTTGAACGATAAACTTTTAATTCAACATATGCCGCTTGTTGGCTCGAACGAGAATTCTGATTATAGTTTGAACTGTGACAATGTATTGTGTTTTAGAGCTGGATTTGCGTGCCTAATGATAACGAATTGAGGTGTTCGATCTTACAGAAGGCTCATTATAGTCCTTATGCTATGCACCCGGGTGAGAATAAAATGTATCAAGATCTACAAAAACTATATTGGTGGCCTAGACTAAAACGAGATGTGGTCACTTTTGTTCCACACTGTTTGACGTGTCAAAAAGTTAAAGCCGAACACCAGTTACCTTCTGGTTTGCTACAACCAATTAAAATTCCATAGTGAAAGTGAGAGCGAATAACTATGGATTTTGTTACGGGTTTACCTTTAACCACTACTAAGAAAAATTAAATTTCGGTCATCGTTGATTGATTGACCAAGTCAGTTCATTTCATTCCGATCCGAACGGATTACTTTTTACAGAAATTGGCTAAGCTATCAATCGCCAATATTGTGAGACTACACGGAATTCCAATATCGATCATTTCAGATAGAGATCCATAGTTTACGTCCCGATTCTGGAAGAAACTTCATGAAACCCTAGGCACTCGACTCAATTTCAGTACTGCTTATCATCCTCAGACTGACGGTCATTCGAAGTATATTATTCAGATTCTCGAAGACATGCTTCAAGGCTATGTGATAGATTTCAAAGGTAGCTGGGAAGAATACTTACCGTTAGCGAAATTTGAATACAACAATAGCTTCCAGGCCAGTATACAGATGGCACCGTATGAAGCTTTATATGGTCGTAAGTGTCATACCCCGTTGTGTTGGACGGAATTAGATGAACGCCGAGTATTAAGTCCTAAGTTGGTGTCCGAGACTGAGAATACTGTGAAAATAATTCGTGAATGATTGAAAGCTGCTTTGGATCGCCAAAATTCTTAGGCGAATTTAAAAAGGAAGGAAATTGAGTATTTTGTTTGTGAACAGATTTCTTGAAGGTGTTACTATAGAAGAAGGTTCTCCGATTTGGACGTGAGGATAAGTTAAGTCTGAGATACATTGGACCTTATCATATACTAAAACGGGTTGCACTTGTTGCCTATCAGCTAGAATTGTCGCCAGAGTTGGATCAAATTCATAATGTATTTCATGTCTCAATATTAAGACGATATCGATCAGATCTGTCGCATATTATTACTGTCGACGAGGTTGAACTGCGACCTGATTTAACCTTTGAAGAGGAACCTGTACAAATATTAAACCGTGATGTTAAAGTGTTAAGGAAGAAAGTCATTCATCTGGTTAAAGTTTTGTAGCGGAACCACGGTACCGAGGACGCCACATGGGAACCGGAAGAATTTGTTTAACAACAGTATCCGTATTTATTCGATTCAGGTAAAATTTCGAGGCCAAAATTTCTTTTTGGGGGAGAGAGTTGTAACGCCCAAAAAATTTTAAGTTTTAACTGGGAAAAATCTGCAGTAATTAATTTCTGTATTTGTGGTTCTGTGTTCTGTTTCTGAGTTTAAAGTCTAGGGTTCAAATTGCATTATTAAAGTTTTATTATAAGTTTTAAAACAACCCATAAGTAAGCTTTGCCCGCTTAAGTTCAATCCGCTGTGTTATTGTGACAAGAATGAGTCTGCTAGTTCACTGGTTAAGTATCTTTCTGTATTCTGTTTGGTACCGAGTTCGAATCCCATCGTATGTGTTAGAGGGTATTATTTTTGGCTATTGCCGGATGAATCTAAAAGTTTTTTATTTTCTTCTTGTATGTTACTTTTCCTCTTTTCTTTCTTTCTTTTGTTTTTTTTATTTTACTCTTTTGTACTTTGATTTTCTCAAATTTTGAAACAATTCGGTGCTGTTTGTTAAGTCGTCGGAATATTAAGAGTAAGTTTTTTTGTCTTCTACTTTCAATACAAGTCTGTGATGTTAAAGAAAGTTGTCGAAATGGTTTAGTCGAAGTAGGTTTTATCAAGTGGTGAAATGTTGTTAATTGATCGTTTGATTGTCTTGTTTAGGCAATAATATTGCAAAAGACGCTAACCCTCTGTGTTAGTACGATATATTTACGTCTCGAACGAGGTGAGTGTATGAGTTGGAAGAGGTTAATGTCGAAATTCTCGACAAGTTGATGTTAGATTAATGTGGTGAGAATGTGGAAATGATTGTGAAATTTTGTTGTGAAATGATTAATTAGAGTCTGAAAAATCTCCGAAACAGTTTCTGACAAAGTGAAATCAGGTGCGTAACAAAATTCTCAACTTTCGAAAGTTTCAAATCGCCAAAAATGGTGGCTATCAACGTCACATGGCCAGTACACAGGCGTGTGGTCAGGCCGTGTGAGCCATACGGGCATGTGACAGGCCGTGCGATCAGTCGTGTAACTCACTGTTTGTCAAATTAGGACCACACGGGCTTGTACCCGTGTGAACCCTACACTATTTGACCGTGTAACTCTATGTTTATGGATTAAGGACCACACGAGCTAGCATACGGGCGTGTGCTTCGAACATGTGAGTCACATGGGTAAGGACACGACCGTGTGTCCAAGCCGTGTAACTCTCTGTTATTGTTTGGAAGAACACGGGTACACAACACGGGCGTGTAACAGGCCGTGTGAGTCATACGGGCAAGGACACGACTGTGTGTCCAGGCCGTGTGACATTCATTGTGGTTTAGGAACCCATTTTACGATCGTAATCTTTGTTGTGATTGCTATTGATTATCTGTGACTTGTTTGATATGAAATGAGATTCAATGAGAAACTATTGTTAATGTACAAATGATATCTGGTTGTTAAATCTGTGAATGTAATGTGAAATTATGTGTTCTAAATGTGTTGGATTGGAGAAGTGCGAAGAAGGGAGTATTCTGTTCTGAACAGTGGTTTAACCATTTTTTGATTGAATCTGAAATTGGCGTTTAACGCAAAATGTGTTAGCATCTATGATGTAATTCTGTAACGTGTCAAATTGACACATTACGGTGTGAAGGGATGGATGGACACTGAACATCCTTAATGGTGTGTTGGGTAGGTCGGAGATGGTGTGTAGTGGTTGGAAACTAGGATAAACTGTTGTGAATCTGTTCTTCTATCGGTTTAGGCATGATGATAAACTGCTACTGCTCATATATGTTATCTGAGTATATCTGATCTGCTCTATATCGAGGTTGTGGATATTAGAACTGTATAACCTTCTGAATAAGATCACTTTGTGATCGTATTAAGTTGAATTACTTATTCTTCGTTACACATTGAGTTCAAAACTCATTTTGTTATGTTTGACTTTCAGGTGACCCACCGAACTAAACCGGATCGATATCGCGGCAGCTCGGTCATCTTTATTAATTTATGATGCTTAATATGAGATTATGTTGTTAATATGTTATGGATCTATAATGTTTGAGCACCAAAATCTTTCTGGTGACTATTTGAAGTTCTATAATTAGGATTATCTATCCTATTAACTTGTTAACGATTGGTATGGTGTTTGTAACTCTCTAAACTCGGTATGGACATCCAGGCCGGGGTTAGGGTGTTACATTCTTTTTCTTCTTTTTTTTTTTCGAGTACTCTCTGAAAAGGTAAATGACTAAGTGGCAATGAAATACGCTTTATTGCTTCATTCTCATGGGCAAAAATCAAATCTCCAATCACATAATGAAGGAATGAGGTGAGTAACTGTCACACCATATCTCGATGTTTGTTATTAATTTTATATTTTATTGTATTTATATTAAAATGCAAGTGTTTTTTAATTTTAGGTGGGAATGACAAGGGTGTTGGAGATTCAATGTTGAATATTTATATATGTGAAGTGTGTCTGGAATACATATAGGGATTGAGTTTCATGATTTGCACGAGATTATTACATTTTTACACGTGTTGATCTCAAAATATTTTATGTATAAAATGTACAGCGACCAAGTCCAACCCGACCAACTCCCTAATAGTGCCACCACTCTCTTTTATTTATTTTTATTTTTATTTTTAATTTTTTGGTTGTTGACATAAGGAAATTGTTTTAAAATATTTGTAAATGATTCCGATGCTATTTATGAAAATTTTATTTTATTTAGTAAACCAAATAATAGTCCACCTTCAAAATAGATAATAAATTTTGTTGCTTCTTCCAAATTTCAGATATAGAATGTACCATAAACAGAGTCTCTTTATTTATATGTTACACCATTAATGGTCGGGTGGGGCTTATACAATATTCTTAGATTAATTTTTAAGTTTGGGTTTGATTAGAAAATGAATTTACTCTTTTATTTAAGTTCGATCTAATTTAAGAAAGATAAATTTGTACTCGACCCTACTCGTGCATATTTAATTTTTTAGATTAATTTTTATTTAAAATATTTTTAATATAATGCACCAAATGTACTAAAAAGACTAAAATAAAAATTTTCTAACACATTAAAAATATTTATATTAAAAAGCACTACCATAAATATAACAAATATTTTATTATTTAAAAAATAAAAAATATAATCAATATTTTATTGTATTAAATATAATTTTAAAATTTTATATTTTGGATTGAGTTATTTAGTTGAGTAAATCTTTTTCAAGTTTTGTATAATGAATTTAATTATTATTGGGTTAGTGATTTATAAATATATATTATTATTATTATTATTATTATTATATTATTATTATTTAACATATATAATTAATACAATATTTTTTATAATAATATATTCAGACCGAGCCTGGTTGAGTATAGGCCAAAAAATTTTACCCGAAGGCCAACTCATATAGAAAGTGAACCTTAAATTTTAACTAAACCCATTTTTTAAATTTTATATTTTATCTAAACCTTTCTATTTTTTGAACCAACCTTCAAATTTGAACGGTTACATTCAACCTCAACTAATGAATAATATATAAATCATGTAATGGAAAACCATATTAATTTGCAAACAACCATAGGCGTTTCAAGTTAATAATTTTGACCATAATGAAAAATAATGAAAAATAAAATATATAATAAATGTAATAAAATCATTCTTTTCACCCCACTAAAAAAGTCATTAAACAAATATTAACTTATGTGACACCCATCTATTATACCGGTGAAAGAAAATTTATGTAGAAAATACATATATTTAAATGAATAATAGTTTTATGAAAGAATGATAATAGAAAATGAATTATGTGAAAGTTATATATAATTTAATTAAATAATAGTTTTTAAAGATATTTTCTTAAAATATTTATATTATATGACAAATTAAATATACAAATATTCATATTGTATTAAGTATAGATTCATAGGAAAAATTGTTTTTAAGATAATTTTTAATTGCATTTGTATTACTACACTTAAGCAAAGAGTATGTAAATGAATTTATATTTAAATGAGAAGTGAGAGGTTTGAGTGATAATGTGTATAGTGTTTGGTGAGTTAAAAGGGAATGATGAGTAATAATTTTGATAGATGAGATGTGATGGAGGGAAGTTAATAATGATGGTTTGAGGAAAAACAAAAGATTTTAATATAAATTTTAGAAAACAATTAAATCCACATAAAATAATTAAACATCAATTAATTTCATATAAAATAATTAAAATCAATCAACATATTTCCATGTGGCAATATATTAAAATTTCTCAATTAATTACTATAAATGAGCTCTACCAACTTTCTTAATCGATTACATAATTTTTTAACAATTAAGCTAAAATTTTATATGAAGTATAGATGGATAAATAGATCATTTTAATAATATTTAATAATTGGCTTTGAGTTAATGAAAAAACAGCCACTTTGAGATCACTACTATGATTCCGCTTGTCATTTTGTCACTGTTGCGCCGGAAAGTAATATTTATTTTATTCCGCTTTTGCTCCTCCATTTAATCCAATTTCTCCAACATCCCCCCCTCCCTCTCTACGCGCATTGCCCAAAGCAAAGTACACCTTTGTTGGGGTTGGTGTTTCTTGCAGGCATGAAGACGGTTAAAACGAAACCTCCATTGCTAAAATACTACTTTCTCACCTTCGCCTCCCTTTCATTCCTCATCCTTTTCTTCTTCTTTTCTAATCAGCGTCGCCACTCCCTAACATCATTCCTCACAACCACCGCTGCTACCACCCACACTTCCTCTGCCTCCGAGGTAGACCTCAAAATCCGACCTGGCTACACCTCCTACGACGCCTACATCCAACGCCAACTCAACAAAACCCTCAACCCAAAACTACGGAAAATATGGATGACTCGTGACTGGGACCGCAAAATCCACGTCTTCTCCAATTTCTTCCGGGAGCTACAACTCCAAAACCTCCTCTCTAACTCTTCCAAGTCCCTCTGCATCGGCGCCCGGGTAGGCCAAGAGGTCGAGGCTCTCAAACGCGTCGGCGTCTCCGACTCTGTCGGCATCGATCTCGTGCCGTCCCCGCCGCTCGTCTTGAAAGGAGACTTCCATAACCAACCATTCGACAACGAGACGTTCGATTTCGAGTTCTCCAACGTGTTCGACCACGCGCTCTACCCGCGGAAGTTCGTTGGCGAAATCGAGCGGACGCTGAAGCCGGATGGTGTCTGCGTGTTGCACGTGGCGCTGTCAACGCGTGCTGACAAATACTCGGCCAACGATTTGTACAGCGTGAAACCGTTGATTCATTTGTTCCAGAGATCGCAGCTGGTTCGGGTCCGAAAAGTTGACGGCTTCGGATTGGACACAGAGGTCATATTTCGTAAGAAGAAGGCAACCCAACGTTCTTGATTTCATTTCTGATCATCCATTGTCATTCAATCCTTGTTAATTACTGAAAAAGGAAAACAAATTCTGGGAGTATTGAGTTGTAAAATGAAAAGGGGAATGGGCCATTGAGGGTGAGTATGATAATCAAAGAACAACGGCATTGACATTGTTAAAGCAAAGCAAGTTGTGAGTTTAGATTAATTAGAAGAGTGGGGTCCTTTGACAATGATATCACCAACTCATTTCCATCTGTTCTTAAGTAAACTCAACGCAAACCAATATATAAGGAAAATTGTATACTCTTCATCATTATAAAATTCATTTGTTTTGTATAATTTTATCCTCTTTTTTATTTCTTATATTTTAATTAGATTGAATTTGAGAGTCTTGGTGGAATGCGATTATATTACTAAATTATGTAATTGCTTGGTTAAAATGCGAATCATACTCCAACTTATGGAGCTTAGCAATACTACACCCATGCAACTTAATTCTCAAATATATATAGTCTAATCCTCTCTCTATCCATGCATTTCATTTTTCAAATAAGCTAAAAATATTTAAATATTTGTTTGATGGTTGATAGCAAGCTATTTTTATATGTACTTAATTTTTATTCATTTTTTAATAGAATATTACTAAACTTGTGATTTCTTGCTTAAATTTTATTAAGGGAACAATTGGAGTGCCAAAGTTAAAAAACAAGCAAAATCCGGCTAAATTGAAACAAAAAGTAAGTTGGGGGCTAAATTAAAAATTGCAGAATTATTTTTGGGTTGATAAAAAAATCATACTTTTGACTTTGACAAAAATTACCCATATAATATAAATTGGAGTGCCTTTTGTGTTTGGGTTCTCCCAAACAAATTGGAGTGCCCAGGTGGGAAAAGGCTAGTTGGATTCCATCAAGGGAGATAGTGATTGGCTTTAAACGACCCACACGGTTGAGGCAATTAATTTGAGTTGGGCTCTTCTAGATCGTAAGGCTGCCGAGATCTTAAATTACGGACGCGTGTTGTGTGGTTAGATAGTCAGTAAGGTTGATTTGCAGGGTGTACCGAAATCAACTACACAAGGAAAAGTTGGCGGTTAAGACATCTTTGATCGATATAACCAACTTATCACTTGGAAGGAAAAGTTCACTTTTAAGGATCACTCGAGTCCGAAATATTCCGAGTCTAAGGCTAAGAATTCGCGTATTTGATTATCTAATTTAATTTCAGTTATTTGATTTTGGTTTTATAATTTAATTATTATTTTGTTCAATTTATATTTTTAAACTTAATCAGCTAAAACCCCTTCATTTTATTTTCAACTCAGCATGTTACAAGTCATGGGCACGATAACTGCCAAGAATTTGGAAGTTGTCACGCAAAAAAATGATATTAGGAATCTCAGTCCCTATAAGATTGACCCTGCTTCTCTATACTACTGTTTAGTTTAGTTAGAGCGTAGGAAATTTTTATTTGGTGGCCGTGACAAACATCAATAGTTATATATTTATATATAGTTTTTAAACCCACTTGTTCATCATTTACTGTATCAAACAATTACCCTTATATAAAAATATAAAAAGAAAAAAAAAGAAACACATCATATTTGTTAGCCTAACTGAGTTGATGTTAGTTGATTCATGATACCAACTCATTCAGATGTTTAAACAATAGTATAGATTACTAGTCAATATTAAATAAAAGTTTTTTTAATTGTTAGCTTTGATGTCTAAAGCTTTTGATATAACAACATTTAAGATAAATTTTAAACATAATAATTTTTTTTTGGCCCTCTAACTTTACAAAAAAAAATCATTTTAGCCATTCATTTAATTTTTCGTCTCTTTTAGCCCTTGAACTTACATTTTTTTTGTCAATTCACCCCAAAATGGATGGAAAGTATATGCCACGTTAGCAAAGTTAAAAAAATGTTATTTTTTTTATCCATTTTTGGGTGATTTGATAAAAACGCAAGTTTAAGGACTAAAAAGGACAAAAAATTAAATGGAAGGCTAAAATGACTTTTTTAAATTTTATATGTTATACCTCCTAAGTCATTTGGTGAAAACAACAGAAATATCTTAGAAAATATTTTCAAGTCCAAAATAAATTTAAGAACACTTATTTAAATTTTTATTCATATGTTCTTGAGTAAACCAAATGCCTCTGAATATGTTTTAAACTAATTTTGACTCATTTTAGGCATTTTGGTGTGAAAGGTTTGATCCCTCCGATCTTATGGTTTATTGTATATGAATTAAGGGATCGATCCCCAAACGTGCAGGGTTGAAAAATGTCACAAATTAAATGTTTCCAATAGCTATTTTTCATCTCTAAATGATTTTCTTGGTATAAATATATCTCAAGAACACTTCAAGACACAAGAGAGACACATCCAAGTATTGAAATCAAGAAAATTCATTCAAATCTTCATTTTCTCATAGTTTCTTAGGTGCTTATTATAATATCTTTTATCATTCTTATTTACATTCATTGAGTGATCTAACACCTATAAATACACACCTTTGAGAGATCTTCATTGTTTACAATTTTTTTTTTGTAATTAAAGAGTATACTTAAAGATTTTTGGTAAAAAAACCTTAAGGGGATTGTAAAGAGTTTCTTGTAACACCCTCTTACCCGAGCCCGTCGCCGGAGTCGAGCACGAGGCGTTAACAGACTTAAATTATCACTTAAACAATTTCAAACAATTTATTTCACCTTTCGTAATAAATTGCCCAACTGCGTCACAGTTACTAAACAAAATCATATCTCGAGTTACAAAACTAGAAATTAAAATCCGTAAATTTTATCTGAAACTAGACTCATATATCTATTTACTAATTTTTTTCCAGAATTTTTGGTCTAGCCAATTAGTACAGTTTATTAGTTAAAGTTTCCCCTGTTTCAGTGTTAAACTGCTCTGACCTCTATTCACTACGAATCACTTTTATCTCTATACAGAATTCATGCCGTTTGTTTCTCTTAAAAGTAGACTCAATAAGGAATCTGTACATATAAAGTATGACTCCTAATTATTTTTGTAAAATTTTTAGTGAATTTCTAAAGTTAGAAAAGGGGATTCATATCGCTCTGACCCTATTCCATCAAAACTTAAATTTCTCACAAAATACAACTCATTTACCTGTTTTGTTTCTTTCATATGAAAATAGACTCAATAAGCTTCAATTTCATATTTTATTCATCATATAATTATGTCTATACTATTTTTAGTGATTTTTCAAACTCACATCATTGTTGTTGTATGATACTGTTTTATAGCAAATTTCACCTTTTTATGAATTTCCATGGATTAGATAGCACATTAAGTATACATAACACCAAATATGATCTTGATTAGCCATTAGAATGGCTAATCATTACTAAACATTTTCTTACCACCCAATAGTCATATCATAAGATCATATACACAAAATGATTATAATGCTATACATGCCATACTCAAAATATACAAGCCACTATACCAAAATGGTCCACGGATAGTGTAAGAGAGCCTCCGACCGTTCCCAATTTCCGAGCTGGCTTGACAAAACTACAAAGAATGGAAAGGAGGGAGTAAGCATAAATGCTTAGTAAGTTCACATGTAAATAGAAAGTAACATAATCATGCAATCTAACATAAAACATCATTTGTATAAATATCACCAAGACATTCATGTTACATTTGCATTTACTATCTTACCACGATTTCATCATACCAAGTTCTCAACCTGAGGGTTTAAGCGCATACCTGTCCAAATTTTCTCATTCACCACACTTACCAACATGTCACCTTCGTCTTAAGTATTCTCCTTATTCACTTAAGATTCACCCGTTGAACACATCAGAATATAATTTGGATACACGGATTGCATGCACATAAGTGTCATACCCGCAGCTAGACAAACTCAATAGCCTGCAAAAATTATGTAGCCAAGTTACCATATAACCCACCCATAAACGAACTTGGACTCAACTCAACGAGCTTGGGCGTTCGCATCCATAAGTGAACTCGGACTCAACTCGACGAGTTCGGATGCCTAGTTACATCTCACGAACTCGGACTCAACTCAACGAGTTTGGAACTCAAATATCCTAATGACATATCACTTGTATCCTAATCTATTCCCAAGTTTCAAATGGGATTTTCCTCAATCACACATCTTTGCTGTCTTCCACGAAATGTCGGAACCGATACTTGATAGCATTTCATATTTATCAAGTAGCTCATATAATTTGCATATTACTAAATAATAATCCACAAAATATAATATTTCATGATAATAATCATCATATCATATAAATAACATTACATTAGTTAAAATGAAAATTATGTTACTACATTTACACATGAACTTACCTCGGTACAAAATGTTAGAAATCGAGCCTATTCCTCGTAAACTTTATTTTTCCCTCAATCACGACTCGAATCTTGTTTCTCTTGAGCTAAAATAATAAATTTAGCTTATTTAATACTCACATTTATTAAAGCAGTCCTTGACTCAAACTTTGGCAAAATTACATTTTTGCCCTTAAACTTTTACATATTTACACTTTTTCCCCAAGGCTCGGAAATTAAACTTCATCCTATTTTCTTATATTTTATGACATGCTGATTATTTTTCCCTTCTGTGGAAACATCAAATTCTCACTCTAACATGTACTTATGAACATTAGGTATTTTTACCGATTATGTCGTTTTACTCGCTTTCACGTAAAATCGGTTAGCAAAAGTTGTTTAACACAATTTCAAGCTTCATATTCTACCATAAAACATCAAAATAAACACATTTTACCCATGGGTATTTTTCCAAATATAAACCCTAGATTAAATTATTGCTAGAATAAGCTTAATCAAGTTACCAGGACTCCAAAAACGTAAAAAAACATTAAAAACGGGGCTAAAATGGACTTACAATAGAGCTTGGAAGCTTTAAAAACCCTAGCTATGTCTTCCTCATGTGAAATTCGGCCAAGGGGTTGAAGATGGACAAAAATTGGCTTTTAATTTTGTTTTTAATTCATTTTAATAACTAAATGACCAAAATGCCCTTAATTAAAAACTATGGTGTTTTATCTTCCTTTAGGTATTTTTGTCCAAACTAGTATAATGGTATAATTACTAACCAAGGACCTCCACTTTAAAAACCCATTACTCACAAGTACTTAGTACCTTTGTGAACTAGAACACACATTTACAACTTTTGCAATTTAGTCCTAAATATCAAACTGGACCCTCTATCGATAAAATTTCTAAACGAAATTTTCATACAATCATGAAATAATGCCATAGACCTTAAAATGATAATAAAATAATTATTTCTATCTCGGATTTGTGGTCCCGAAACCATTATTTCAATTAGGCCCTAATTCGGGATATTACATTTCTAGTTAAGCCACAAAAAGTAAAGGGTTTTAGTTTAGAAATAAAAACTAAAGGGGAGGATCTATATTAGCCTTTGAGAAAAAATAGGGATTGTAATGTTATACTTTAGTCTTAAAATGCATCAATTTTATATAGTGAATTGGAAAAAGCCTTGGTTGAGGTATGTCAAGGTAGTGGAGTAGCCAATTGGCGTCGAACCACTATATATCAATTATCCAAACTTTTCTCTCTTCACTTTATTTCTTTAGAAAAGTTAAATCCCAAATCACCCTTCACGAAATTTTTGGGCTAACTTTTGTTATCAGAGCTTGATCTCTATCAAAGATTTAACCACTAAGAGCAATCCAAAAACACCAAATAACATTTGAGTCAATGTCAACAATCATGCAAGAAAGCCATTCTATCATGTATCCTTCTGTAACGCCCCCACACCCGAGACCGTCGCCGGAGTCGAGTATGAGGTGTTACTAAGCTTAGTTTAACATTTTTAGAACTTTGAATTATTTGTTTCTACATTCACAGCTTTTAAGCTACTTGCGTCACAGTCACAAGAAAAATCATATCTCGAGTTAAAAAACTCGAAATTAAGATCCGTAAATTTTCTCTGAATCTAGACTCATAAAAATATCTACTAATTTTTTTCTAGAATTTTTGGTTGGGCCAATTAGTACAGTTTATTAGTTAAAGTTACCCCTGTTTCAAGACTCGACTGGTCTGACCTCTGTTTACTACGAACCACATTTCTATCTGTACAAAATTCATATGACTATGAGGTTTCTTTATACTAAAACTAGACTCAATAAGGATTCTGAGGATATAAAATACACCACCTAATTATATCTTTACAATTTATGGTGAATTTCTAAAGTAGGAATAGGGGATTCAGAAACTGCTATGACTCTGTTTCACTAAAATTAAAATATCTTCTAACATATACTTCCTTTACTTGTTTCATTTGTTTAATGTGAAACTAGACATAATAAGCTTCAATTTGATATGTATTTCACCACCAAATTCAATTTCTATGATTTTTAGTAAATTTTCAAACTCACGTTAGTATTGCTGCGGTATTCTGTTTATGGTAAATTTCATCCTTTTTATGAGTTTTTATGCACTAAGTATCTTAATAGTTTTCCTTAACATCAAACATAATCTAAACTAACCATTTTCATAATTTATCATTATCAAGCATTTCCTCAACCATTTCACAACCATACCATAAGATCATTTACACAAAATGGGTATATTGCTATACATGCCATACTTAAATTTACAAGCCATTTACCAAAATCTTCGGATAGTATGGTCGAGCCTTCGACCTATCCCGACTCTGAAATGGCTTGTCCAAAACTACAATGAGTAAGAAGGAGGAGTAAGCATAAATGCTTAGTAAGTTCATATGCAAATAATAAGTAACATAACAAACAGTTATACCAGTCAACATTAGCATACATCACTAAAACACATATCACATTTTTAATCATTTTTCATCATCTTATTACCTTATCGTGGTTGTATCAATAGTCAACCCGGGGTTAAATACATACCTGTCCAAAATATCCATTTCACATCACTTACCAATACGTCTCTTTACATCTCGAATATTCCTCCATTTGAGTAGAACTTTACCCGTTGAACACATCGAATATAATTCGGATACATGGATAACTTGCACATAAGTGCCATATATGCAATCAAGCAATCATGTAACCCGCCCATAAGCGAACTCGGACTCAACTCAACGAGCTCGGGCGTTCGCATCCATAAGTGAACTCGGACTCAACTCAACGAGTTCGGATGCCTAGTTACATCTCACGAACTCGGACTCAACTCAACGAGTTCGGACATTCGCATCCATAAGTGAACTCGGACTCAACTCAACGAGTTCGGATGCTCAACCATCCTAGTGACATGTCAGTTGTATCCTAATCTATTCCTAAGGTTCAAACGGGCTTTTTCCTCGAACACTTATCCTTTTCGTCTTCCGTAGAATGCCAAAATCAATACTCGGTAACAATTATATTTAACAAGTAGTTCACATAATTTACATATTATTTGAAATTAACCACAAAGCATACATTTCATAATAAAATTCAGCATAACACATAATTAATATCAATAACTTAAAATAACAATTATGCTACATTATTTACACATGAACTTACCTTGGTACCAAAATACAAAGATTTTGCAATTTAGTCCACAATCTTTTCTTTTCCTCGATTGAGGTCGATTCCACGTCTTTCTTGATCTAAAATAACACATTTAGCTTATTTAATACTCACATTATCAAATTAATCCTTAACTCAAATTTTGGCAAAATTACAATTTTACCCCTAAACTTTTGCATATTTACATTTTGCCCCTAGGCTCTGGATTAAACTTTATTCCTTATTCTTATGTTTTACAACATGCTGATCACTTTTCTCTTCTATGGCAACATCAAATTCTCACTCTAACATGTACTTGTGACTATTAGGTATTTTTACCGATTAAGCCCTTTTACTCGTTTTTGCTTAAAATCGAGTAGTACAAGTTGTCTAACATAATTTAAAACTTCATATTCTATCATAAAACATCAAAATACACAAATTTCACATATGGGTATTTTTCCAAATATAAACCCTAGGTTAAATTATTGCTAACATAAGCTTTATCGAGTTCTAGGGATCTCAAAACGTAAAAATCATTAAAAGCGGGCTTGGAATCACTTACTATGGAGCTTGGAAGCTTGAAACAAACCCTAGCTATGGAGAACCCTTGAAATTTCGGCCTAATGAAGAAGATGGACAAAATTGGCTTTTAATTTTGTTTTTAATTCATTTTAATAACTAAATGACCAAAATACCCTTACTACTAAACTTTCCAAAATTCCTTCCATGTCCTAATTTTGTCCATGAACTTAAAATTGGTAAAATTGCTATTTAAGACCTCCTCATTAATATTCCAAAACAATTTCATACTAAAACTTCTAGAATGCAAGTTTTGCAACTTATTCGATTTAGTCCCTACTTTCAATTTAAGCACTTTAGGCATAGAATTTCATCACGAAATTTTCACACAATCATGCAATCATATCATAAACATCAAAATCATTGTAAAATAATTATTTCTATCTCGGATTTGTGGTCACGAAACCACTATTCCGATTAAGCCCTAATTTAGGATATTACACCTTCGCTCCTAAATGAAGAAAACCACTCCAATCGAAAAAGCAGAATGAATTTTTTTGTCTAACATTTGATTATGGTGCTTGGAAGATTATCTCAAAAGGTCCATTAGAGATAACCAATATAACGATTCGACTTTCGTTGGTGTCAAAAAAATATAGTTTTGAAACTCCATTTTCATCAACCGAGCCCGTATGTTTATAATTGGAAGATTTACTGAGTTAATATAAAAATATATTAAAGAATGGTTAGGAAATTAAATCGAGAAAATCGCTAATTAAGCTCAAGGACTAAATTGTAAAATTCCAATCAGAATTGAGTTTTAAATTGGAAAATGCTTGAGACCCAATTGAAAATTAACCAAAGGATCTAAATGGTTATTAAACCATTATTGTGAAATTAATTAGTGGATGTTGGTAGATATCCACTTGCTTATAATAAATTAAGTCAATTAGTTAAGTAATTATTAATTAAAGGTTAAAATGTAGATTATTTAAGTTAATTACGGTCTTAATCCTAGTATAAATATCATATTATTAGGGAGAAAGAGATGAGTGATCATCATCTCCCTTATTGCGCCGTCCAAATTGAGAAAGAAAAGGAGAAAGACCTTGTTTCGTCCTTTAGCATTCGGTCCTCAAAATTTATCAAGTTAGTGAGTAATTTTCTTGTTTTTTTTAATCAAATTTTAATCATCCAAGCTTATTTCATCACACCCATGCCTTAGATTTTGTAATTTCTAAGAGCACATCAAGTTACAATTGTTGGAGGTTGATGAAATTTAGCTTGATAGTCGTAGAAATCTAATTTGTTAACTTAAAACTTATTAAGATTATAATTGAAAATGGTGAAATTAACTTAGGATTAAAAGTTTAGTTTATTTTAGTTTATTTTGACATTAGGGGCCAAATTGAATAAATTGAAAGTTGTTAAGAAACTATGCTATAGATTAAAAGTATAAGGTCCCTAAAGCATATGAAATCAGATTTTGATCCGATGTTAAATATTAAAAATATGAGAATTTCGGATATATAAACTAAATTGAATAAAATGCAAAATATGTTTGATTATATGTTTTAATGTGATTTGGGTGAGAGCTAATACCATTTTCTAATTGAATTCTCAAACGTAGTTAAAGATGATGTCAAGCCATCCCGAGAGAAAGGAAAGGTGTGAGTCGTAAACGAGTAACGAATATGGTTTGTACTTTCATTATTTAAATTCAATACATATGTATATGTGTCGTGTTACAAACTAGATTATTTAAGGTAAGAACTCTCATTGTCTCATGATTCGGATTGTATTTGATGATATGAAATATTATGGATTTACTTGAATTGAGCATGATATAGTTGGTATTACATGAAATTACGATATAAGATCATGAACATTTATATATGTGGTTGAAACATTAGTTACCCTATTAACTGTCTCGGGCAGAGTCGAGTATAGTTGGCATGCCATAAGATTAGTGTAAGGGATTATACTTCAGTTTACATCGATTAGGTGTGAAGCGCATATTATATTTGGACGTTCCAATGAGGTGCATATCACAAAATACTTCGATTTAAACCAATGAAGTGTGGAGTGCAATTTATACTTCAAACGTACCGATGAGGCACTGGGTGTTGGATATTTTGATGCGATGGTTGGATAATTTGTGCATCCATATTGAGTCTGTATCTAGTTAATAGGGATTATAAAACATATAACATGATACATGACTTTTGATATGAAATATTGATATAGAATGATTAAAAAGTTTATTTTGGTTTTACTTTTAGCATTATTTTGGTTTAATTAGTTATCTTTGATCAACACATGTTTAAAGTTGTACTTAGTATGCATGCATGCCAGAACAATACATTTAGGACATATCACATGTTTGTACATAGTAGGAGGAGAAAACAAAGTTCAATGATATTTTATGATTTAAATTTGTTCTTCAAAATCATTTCTGTAAGAATTATTTTAAAATTCATTTAAGTAAGTGACTCTTGAAAAATAATTTGAACATTTTGAGAATTTAGTTTTTAACTTTGCTTAGACAAAAATATTTGATAAACTTGCAATAATTTGAAATTTGATGTTTTAAATGCAAGTTTGTAGGACTTGTACAATTTAAATGATCAAAATTTTATTTTAATGAATTATGGACATTGGAACCATTTAGACATACTTAAAATTTGTTATAAAACTTCTCTAAATGATTTTAAAAGCTTTAAAATTATATTTTTACCATAATTGTCTATTTTGAGTCCAAATTCAAGGAAATATAAGTTTTCAATAATTGACTTTTAGTTTTGCTTATTAATTAGGTCATTTAATTACGTAAACAAATTTAATTCATTATTTGAAGGTTGTAGGAAGGGTTCAAGCTAGTTAAAATTGAGTTTTTCACTTAGTTGCCAATTTTCAAAGTAAAAAGGAGTTCTAAATATTCAAAGTTAAACTTTGTTTGATCCACATAGATAATGTTATTTTTAGTGTAATAGGTAAATCTAGGTTCATATGGGATATAAACACATTTGTATGAAAACATGTTTGATATATGTAACATATACCTTATATCTCAATTGCTAAGTATGAATGTCATATTTTCATATTTTAGGACACTTAGTATGGTATTCACAATTGCTTTTTGCTTGAACAAAAAAGTCACCTAGTGATTTTGAGATTCAAACATGTTTGTATTATGTTCTTCTGTCCTTTATACTTACTACATGTTTATACATTTGTCAACATACGTTATCGAGGTTTTAGAATTTTTTGTATAGACTTTTAAGATTGTTTAATGTATATTTTTCTACAAGGGATCGATTCCCCATTTCAATAGGGATCAATCCCACCTGTCTAGAAATGTCTCGTTTTTTGTGTATTTTGTTCACAAGGGATCGATCCCCCCAAGCAAAGGATCAGTCCTTCTGTTTTTTGGGCACTTTTTCAATACTTCAATCTATTCCCAAGTGCATATAGGAGTGTATATTCAAGTCACTATCTACCATACTAATTATCTTCTTTTTTAACATATTTTTATATATCCCTAAATTAAACACCTATTTATTAAGTTGAAAACCTACCATGTGAAATTGGAAGGAAAAGCATTGAAGAAAACTCATTTATCTCTAGTATTTATGAAAATATTTTTTGCATAATAAGAAAAAAAATCAAGTAAAAAAAAACTAGAAAGGAAAGAAAAATACCATAATAAAGCGAAGGTGGAGAGAGAGAAACTAAAGAGGAAAAGAGAAAGACAAAGGTAACTTTTTGTAGGAAGTATAAAAGAAACGTTGTTTTCCTTCCAACCTTAACGTAAAATGGTTTATTTTTAATATTTCTTTCAATTTGCTTTGGCTTCCTTTAACCTCTTCACTAAGGTTGGATTTCATCATATCTTGGTGAGTTGGAATTTCAAAAAAAATCTATCGAACTGGAATTTAGTATGGTTTAGATGACCTCCAGTGAGATGGGATTGATGACTTAAAACACATGAGTGAACCAATTCCAACCCTCACCCTCATTCCTTTCTTTGTTGGTCTTTGGTATCAACAAGAAGACAACCTAGGACATAGGCAAGATTACACAAGACATACCATAATGCCAACCTACCTACGTCAATAATGCCTGTTTAGCTTTTGGCCCTGATCCTTGAACTTTGACTTGTCAATATGGCTTGCAAACCGATACTATAAGACAAAGAATGACCCATTATATACACCCAAAAATATGAGGAAAAAAAGGGATCAAGATCATCACTTTTATTCTTCTATCATCTTAAACCTCTCATTTTTCTCCTCATTCCTTTTCTTATTGATCTTTTGTATCGACATACTTCAACTATTTTTGATAAAAAAAAAATGATATTTGAGCTGTACTTCCGCATTCAAATCACCCAAAACATCTTCTTTTTTTTAAATCAATCAATAATAAACGATATGTCTCTTGGTTTCTTATTTCTAAGGTTTGCTTCTAAATCTGAAATCCTAAACTTTTCTTTCTCTCGTTTTGCCTTTTGTTTTCATTACTTTGAAAACAGTCCTTGGTACGACTCTAATCATGCGATGAATCTAAATTTAATGTTGAGTTTATGAAAAACAAAGATATCATGTCCCAGTCAATTGTATTTCCTTCTCCAATGCAATAAAAGAAATAAAATCTATTGTTTTTCGTTTTTATCAGTCTTCCACAGTTTTAATTTCTTTTTCCATTATCTGAACAGTAAATAGAAAACGTCAAAACCGAAATCTGCCCTCGTAGATTTTAGTTCAATATGTAGTTCTACTTAATTTCTTCAGCCTCAAAAGAGATCTAAATATGCTAATAAAAGTAGCCAATTATGCCACGACAAAACTTGAGCAACATTGACATGGAAAATTTATTCCCAGACATTCAGGAAACGGGGGTGTTCATTTTCAGCTTCATCGTCACCATCAATTACCCAAAATTATAAGTACAATTTGAGAATATCATTTCTGACCAAAAAAATTGAGAAAAAGTAACAATCAAGATTACTAGAATGCAAAAACTACAAAATATGGGATTGCAACACCACTCTACTGACAATGATTAAGGAGAACAAAAATGGCAACCCATAACGGATGAAAGACAAGACAACATAGGGAAAACAGAAACATGCCGTTGACTATGGTGCCTGACTGTCTGGAACAAATTCTTCAGACTGGCTATCAATGGCTTGAGAGGCTGTTAGTTTAGCCTTCTTGTAACTGCTTGAATTGCGAAGGATTGCATGCAAGGACATGCTCTTGGGGTTAGAAGACCTGCTCAAAAAAAAAAAGATAGAAAGAAAGAAACAATAATATGATATTCAGAACACGTGCTACTGCACAATGGAGATGTTTGACATAGATAGATTTTGTTCATACTTTTCAGTGTTATCAAATGAACAAAGAAATGAAAAGCCGCCAAAAGAAATTTGAAGAATTCTTTCCAGAATTTTGGCATTTCAATATGCATTACCAAAAGATCTTTGCCCTTAGCTCAGTCCCACCCAAATCCAAAAATCAATGCACAATGCAACGGGAACAAGCTTCACATCAATGAGCTTAATTTTTGGTAGCTAAGGTTGGATAAGAGAGACTAGCTTTAACCATATGAAAGGCTTGCGTGCATGAGAAAACTATAATGGTAAATTTATTAACATAGAACGGGTATTCAATATTACCTAAACCTAACAAAGTGTCTCTAAACCATACATATAAAAAATGCAACAAGTATATCATAAAATAAAGAAACGAATGAATTTATCGATGTTGATCCACCTTACCCTGGTTTTGGTTTGTCTCTTCCACCAGCTTTTTCGCATTTTGAGTTATAAGATCCTACATCAAAATTCAACATAAACAGAAGAAACTATCACCTATGCAATCCAGATCACAATTAACCATAAATAAAATGCTGCAATAAAACAATAAGAAAATGCTAATTAAGTTAAATCTTCAATTTTGTTCATCTATCAAAAACCACATGTGAAAAAAGGTAAAATAACCCTATCATATGCAAACAAACAATATCAGTTAGGCACTTTGAAGACGAAACACATTAACATGAGCAAATAATGATTCAACGTGTCAACGCATAAAGAGTGGGTTTTAAGAACTAATAAATCTGTGAGAAAGAATACGAATTACCATTTGGTGATGAACTGCCGTTCACATGACTGTTGCCTGAAGAGTCGGACGATGATGAACTATCAGACGGAGTTTTCGTGCTGGAATCCGAATTGCCTATTCCATCTTCGTCATCAGAGCTCTCCTTATCATCATGCCCAAATATTGTACCTGAGGTACCCAGTAAATTCTTCTTATTTGCCAAGTTGTTTCCAACTTTCCTGCCATTACTTTCAATAGCTTTGGCAATATCCAGGGGAAGTCGATGCCCATTACCTCCTTTCTTTAGATTAGGAGTACTTTTGGGTGTTTCCAAGGCGGAGCTTGATACAACGTGAGGGTTATTTTTCTCTAAATCTCTAGATGACCTTGAAGAATTGACGTCAATGGGCCTCTGAGCACTTTTAGGTGTGGAATCAATTTTGTCAGATTTATTAGGTTCTTTTGCCGCACTTTCAGAAATGGTCAAAAGTGGCTTATTAGATTTAACATTGGCGCTACTTGGTTCAACCTTCGACGAAGATCTTTGAGATTGGATGGAGCTAGATTTGGCTGCTTGAGCTTTTGCTTCCTTGTCTTGATTCCCATTTAACATTTTTGAAGATAGTTCAGGTTTAGTGTTCTTTTTCCCTTTCACCACAGTTTCCACTCCTGTTTTGCGCGTGGCCTTATCAATGATAATCTTACCAGAATTAACAATTTCATGTTTCTGTTGGCTTTTGACCCTTCCATTTCCACAGGGGTCTTCAATTTCATGATTATCTACACGAGTGCTTTTAGAGTGATCTACACTGACAACATCTTCAATAAGCCTTCCGTCATTTTGTGGTTTAATTGTATCTCGATTAGATCCCAAATCTGATCCATTCAATTGCACAGCAGAGTTTGAATCTAGCATCACATTCTTCCTTGTGGATTTAGACGAGGCACTCACCTCACTCACGTTATGAACTAGGACTGTTGAATCCCGGTGATCAACATCATCCTCTCCTTCCAATTCTGGAGGGGCTACTACAGTAGAGCTTTTCTTCTTAGTTCTTTTCCTTGGTTTGTTGTCCCTTTTTTCTGCATTTGCAGGACCATTTTCGCATTGCTTCAAGGACTCCAGCACATCCTGAATCACATCATCAGCTTTCAGATCAGTAACTGAAGGCGAACAGTCTGATTTTTTTATTTTTGATTCCTCTTTTCCATCAGTTTTGCTGCCTTGCTCAGCATTATCACTCAAACGGTCACCATTCACAAACGTAGGACGCTCGACAGGAGATAAATCACTTGCAGTACCTCTATTATGTACTACATCTACTGCTTCTGTCCCTCCAACAGGATCCTTACTCTTCTTGTACTTCCTTACTTTCTTGGAAGACTTCTTAGGTTCCACGATTTTCTCTTCCAAGGTACAACTTTGATTTCCATGCCTTGATACCCCAAATTCTTTCCGGAAATCAATTCCTTCTTGTGAAACAGGTGTAGGATGGCCATCCACAAGGCTGGAAATCTGATCATATGAATCTCTAGCCTTTATTGCTGATGCAACATCCGGTTGGGCTGCTTCATTTTGGCTTTTCAAGTTGCCATCATTGGTATCATCCATATCATTGTAACCTGCTAAAGTTGGTATTAATACTAGGAAAAGTTATTTCTTGTGTATTATTTCTATTAATCCTGGACAATGGTTGAAATGGAAAAGATATTTTTTGGGGGGAAAGGGGGGACAAGGGGGTTGGGGGGGGGTGTAAATAAATTGCATATAAGTGGGAACTTACCCCCAAAGTGGGGCACTTGATTTGTTTCACTAACTTCCTGCATTTTCATTGATGAGATCAGACCAGATTCAGATATTTCTCCACCTGCAGAACGTTTTCCAAGAAAAGAAACTGGATCACCTTTACTGCCCAAATCTTTGTCTTTAATGGCTTCTACAGCCTGAAAAGTTTCCACATGAACATCTTTTGCAGAAGAGACTTCACTATCTACTTGACTAGGATTTGATTTTTGCCTTTTCCTGTTCTTCTTCCCACCGCTTGCATTGGCCGTCGACAAATGGTTTTGTTTTACGGATTCAGCATTCAAGGGATCTACGACAACCCTCGTATTTTCCAATTTCTGACCTAAAGTACACTCGGTGGTTACAGTATTGAGATCAGTAGCTTGTTCTCCATTTTCTATTAAAGAATTGTCATTAACATCTTTCTTCTCGGCTTTGCGCTTTTTCTTTGATACAGGCCGAGATTGAAAGGAATCTTCTTTTGACTCATGTTCCTGGTCCTTGTGAGCAACATCTTTATGTTTATTAGTTTCCAATTCAGAATGTTCTCCTGGAACGTTTATTCCCCCATCGGCCATCTTTTTCCTAGCAGTTGACCTCTTATTTCTGTCAGAAGACAAACTCCGAGAGGTTTCATCCACATGAATTTGGCTTCCCAGATTTGCATCATTCAAAGCCAAACTTGGTCCATTATGAATCAAATTTTCTTCAAGTACACGGCCTGAATCCAACGCATCTTTCCCAGATTCAACAACTAAAGCACCATTTTCTTTAGAATCATGGTGGATGGCATATTTGTTTCTCTGGGGCACTTGATTTGTTTCACTAACTTCCTGCATTTTCATTGAAGAGATCAGACCAGTTTCAGATATTTCTCCACCTGCAGAATGTTTTCCAAGAAAAGAAACTGGATCACCTTTACTGCCCAAATCTTTGTCTTTAATGGCTTCTACAGCCTGAAAAGTTTCCACATGAACATCTTTTGCAGAAGAGACATCACTACCTCCTTGACTAGGATTTGATTTTTGCCTTTTCCTGTTCTTCTTCCCACCGTTTGCATTGGCCGTCAACAAATGGTTTTGTTTTACGGATTCAGTATTCAAGGGGTCTACGACAGCCCTCGTATTTTCCAGTTTCTGACCTAAAGTGCACACAGAGGTTGTATTGAGATCAATAGCTTGTTCTACATTTTCTATTAAAGAATTGTCATTAACATCTTTCTTCTTGGCTTTGCGCTTTTTCTTTGATGCAGGCCGAGATTGAAAGGAATCTTCTTTTGACTCATGTTCCTGATCCTTGTGAGCAACATCTTTATGTTTATTAGTTTCCAATTCAGAATGTTCTCCTGGAACGTTTATTCCCCCATCGGCCATCCTTTTCCTAGCAGTTGACCTCTTATTTCTGTCAGAAGACAAACTCCGAGAGGCTTCATCCACATGAATTTGGTTTCCCAGATTTGCGTCATTCAAAGCCAAACTTTGTCCATTATGAATCAAATTTTCCTCAAGCACATGGCCTGAATCCAATGCATCTTTCCCAGATTCAACAACTAAAGCACCATTTTCTTTAGAATCATGGTGGATGGCATATTTGTTTCTCTTTTTAGTTTTCTGCTTTTCCTTTAAAACAGATGTAGCTACAGAAGCTTGTAGATCTTCAGATATTTTGTCATCTCCAACATCTTTCGACTGTACCTTCGGCCTTGACCCCGTGTTGGTAGCAGGGAGCGAAACCTGATTATTACTATCAGCTGTATGTTCAGCTTCCTTACACAAATTTCCTGAGTTTTCTTTGGTGGAATTGCTAAAACCAAACTGTTGAGACGCAGAATTCTGTTTTGCATGACAGTCATCTCTGTCTTGTAGCAAAGGTGCATCATTGACATTGGACAATCTTTTGGCTTTATCAACAGGTAGAAGATCAACAACATCAACCGAATAATTATTAATTCCAGTACCGAAGCAGGCTACAATGTTGCCAGCATCAGGTTCAATGGAATTATGATTTTCCCTATGCTCTTTAGCACTCGAGGCATCAACCGAAAGAAACCAACTCCTGCTCACTCCACCAAAAGCACTTTTCACAAACATGGAATCAGAAAGGTGATAAAGAAATCCTTTGCGCTTTACCTATTCATGTTAACAAAGCCATGTCAATGTAAAATTTAAAATCAACAGTAAGACATCCTTAACAAGTAGCATCATAACAGTACAAGATATAGCACCAACCTTTAACGCATTAATCTTTATCTCCCCAATGTTGGGAAAGCACAACGGGTGTTCATACAGTATCTTTTCTGCAAATCAGCAGCACATAGATATTACTAACTAAAACAGAACTTTACAACACTTGATCTTAAAGATGAAGTTGATATGTCAGTTACTAAAAGTTGATAAACTAAATTAAGATCAAAATATGTTAGACAACTAGAACCAGTGACTATTTTTGAGAATGATAAAGCACAAGGAGAAATAATACATAACTTCCATAACATAACTATATCTACATTCTACATATCAAAACAATGCACCATTTCTTTTCCTGTTCAAGCATTCTAGAGGAATTCTCAATGGCTACAACAACTTCAGCACTTTAATTCACCCAATTTTAGGTTAATTACAGGGGAAATTTTAGATTTCCTATTCAAGTTCTGATCCTTGAGGTCTCAAATGGATGAACACTTTGAACTGGTATTGAAAAATAAACAAAGTCCAGCCGATAACGTTGCTTTATTACTTTAAAGAAGATAAATTTGTATCCTCCAAAAGCAAAGAATGAAACTTTACTTAAAAAGACAAATGGTAAACCAAAACACCAAGAAATCAAAGATGAGAGGGGAAAGGGAGAAAGTATCATACTTTTAAGATCGGAAACGGTTTCGGAGTCGGAGACGATCATGGCAAGGTGAGTATCAAGGTTGGAATCAATGAAAATACTGTGGTAGACATCGGAACAACCGCAACCGGAGGTGGAATCCGGCTTTTCCATTTCCTTTTTGAAAGGAAGACGGTGACCTATAACCGGGGAAAAAAAGGGTTTCGAGTTTTAAATAGAAAAGGAAAAGGAAAAGGAAGTAGAGTTTTGTGGAATGAGGGGGGTTTTGTTAGTGTGGAAGACGAACAGACTTTGGCCTAAATGGCGGCATGCGCGAAACAAACTAACTAGAACATGTTGAAGCTTGTCTTGTCCTTTAAAACTGAAGTAGTGAGAATCGGCCTGTTTTTATATTTGAGTTCGGGCTTTTTAAACTTAACCCATATAAATAGGAACTGGGTTAGGCTTCACCTAATCTCCATTTTTTTATGATTATTGGATATATCCAAAATTATACAAAATAGAGAGAAATATTTTTATTTTTATTTTTATTTTTAACACTTGAATACCTTAGAATTTCGTGTCGGGTTATTTAATAAATATAATTTATTTTAATTTTAAAATAATAAATTTAAATTGATTATATTTTAATTATTTACCTTAAATATATTTCAATACCAATTATATTAAAGATAATAAAATACTAATTTTCATAATTTTTTAATTATAAAATTCAACTTCCCATTTTTCTAAATACTTGGGTAAATATAATCTTATATAAACAAAAAAGTCAGTTTCTCACTAAAAAGTAATATTCATATATGGATAGTGAAATTCTTGACCTTTTTGAAGAATTATTTGATTATTTTTAAAAATTTTATTAAATGTGTAAAAATTAAATCTTCCAAAAATCGTGAGAAATTACTTTTACCTTTTTATTATTTCTTATATAACCGAAGCTGACAAAATCCGATATGGATAGTCTACACTTTCGACATCTGTATAACTTTATATAAATAACATGTGTTTTCTATTTAATCTTTTAATTTTATGAAAATTAGTTTAAAAATCTTATTTATTTACTTCAATAATTTATATTTTACTTTATTACAGTATCTTACATAAAATTTAATTTAAATAATTCTTTCCTATAATAATTTTATGGGTTAACTACATAAATAGTCACTCATCTTTATTCAATTTTTTTCTTTTTGCCACTAAATTATAAAATTACACTTTTGTTACTATTATTATCGAGTTATAAAGTTTTGGTCACTCGTTAGTTAACGAGGTTACAGCCTTTATGAAAAAGTGACATGGCATATTAATCCAAGAGTTAATATCTAATTTGACTCTTAAATTATAACTAAAACATTCAATTTAGTCCTTTTACAACTTTTTTTAATGATGATTCTAAAAATTTTCAAAAATATCTCTAAAAATTCTGAAATTTCATTATTTATTTTTGGAATTAAAAATATGTTTTTAAAATTTTAAAATAATCAAAATATCCTTTAAAATATCATAAATTCCAAATTTTATTTAAAAATTAAAATATCAAAAAATCTTTAAAAATTCTAAAATTTCATTTTTTTAAAAATATTTTTAAATATAATTATGTAAAAAGTTAAAATTAATAAAATTCTAAATACATAAAAAATAAAAATATATAACTAGAAAGCCAACTTCTTCATCATTATCATCAAGAGTTCCTTTTGGAAGCTGGCTTTCAATGGAAATTAACCTTGGTTCAGATTTAGGTGGAAGAGGTAGTGGCGGTGCTGGTTCATCGTGTTGGAACAATTTCAAATATTTATAGTGTTCTAATAACTATAAATGAATGGGTGTAATTAATCAAAAGATTATATTGTTTGATTTTTGAAAAGAATTATAACTATTTAAATAATTTTATTTGAATAGTTATAATTAAATGAATAATTACGTGTTTATTTTAAAGACATTAGTATTTAGAAAGACACCTATTGATGAAAGATGCCTCTATGAAGAGACATGAAAATTCCTATAAATAGGAATGAGATTTCATTTGGAAATCATACCAACAAATTCTAATATTCTTTCTTTCCATCCTTCATTTTCTAATATTATTAGATTATTCTATAAAGTATTACTGTAGAAATCCTTTATAGAAATTGAGTTCCTTGTCATATATTGCTCAGTGTGTAGTAGGCTATTCTCGTCAGTGCAAAACGCAAATAGCCATTGGCTTCATTGTATCTTCGAGGTTAATTTGCTTAAAACTCATTTGCACACCGAAGATAGGTGGGGGCGAATATAACCTTAAAGATAATAGCTTGATACACATCTTGGAGCCTTGTCCTATTTCTTCTTCTGTTCGAGTTCCGTTCATGTGTTCAAGATTTTCCTCACTGAATATTTGTACTAACATTTTTAAGGTTATAATTCATGATGACTACCACAACACATGAAAGTGGAACACTAAAGAAGTTGGCTTCCAATTTTGTCAAACTTGATCGATTTGATGGGTGCAATTTTTTACGATGCAGAAAAAGATGCACTTCTTATTATCAACTTTGAAGATTGCTTATATTTTGGATACTCCAAGACTTGAAGGGATTAAAAACGAATCTGTTGTTGCAACCCGAGAAAGACAAAAATAGGACAATACTGATTACATGTGCATGGGCCACATATTGAATGGTTTATCAGATGGTTTGTTCGACACCTATCAAAACGAGGTCGCTGCTAAAGAATTATGGGACAAATTGGAGACAAGATACATGACCGAAGATGTTACAAGTAGGAAATTTCTTGTCAGTTGTTTCAATAATTATCTAATGGTTGATGGTCGCTTTGTTATGGAACAATTCCATGATATTGAAAATATGCTGAATCAATTAAGCAATATGGTATGAAAATGGATGAAATGATTGTTGTATCATCCATAATAGACAAACTTCCTCTATATTGGAAAGATTTTAAAAGAAGTCTAAAACATAAGAAAGAGAAAATATCTCTTGAGGCTTTGGCAAATCATCTTCGTATTGAAGAAGAATATCGAAAGTAAGATCAGAATCTAAATTCTGAAAATGCCAAAGTGCATGTTATGGAGGAAGTACAGACTTCTAAACCATTCAAGAGAAAGTTCAAACAGACTCATAGAGCACCTAAGTTCAAAAAGAAACAAAAGGGCTCATGTTATTATTATGGTAAGCCGGAACATTTCAAGAACAAATGTCGATTTTTAAAGAAGAAATCATCTTCTAAGGCTGATAATAATGAAAAGTTCATTGCAATGATATCTAAAATTAATATGGCACAAGATGATAATACATGGTGGATTGATACCGGAGCAACCAAACATGTGTGCAAAGATAAAAGCATGTTCACAAAGTTCACACAATGTGAAAATGACAATGTGTTGTACATAGAAAATTATTCCACTGCAGCAATCAAAGGCAAAGGGTTTGTTGAACTACAATTCACTTCTGGAAAGGTTTTTACCTTAAATGATGTATATTATGTACCAGAAGTTAGAAAGAATTTAATGTCTAGAAGTCTGTTAAATAAGTTTGGTTTCAAACTTGTTTTTGAGGCAGATAAGTTTATTTTGTCTAAGGGAGGAATTTTTGTAGGGAAAGGGTATATGTATGAGAGTATGTTCAAACTGAATATTATTAATAAAAATAAAAATACTATTTCTGCTTATATGGTTGAATCTTTTTGTTGATGGCATTATAGATTAGGTCATTTGATTTATAGGAAATTGAATGACATGTATAAATTAGATTTAATTCTGTTTTTAATAATAATATTGAAAAATACAATACATGTATGTTGACTAAAATTACAAGAAACCATTTCCCTAAGGTTAAAAGAAAAATAAAATTACTTGATTTGATACATAGTGATTCATGTGACATGCATAATACTCCTATATTAGGTGGAAAGAAATATTTTGTTACTTTTATTGATGATTGTTCTAGATATTGTTATGTATATTTATTGCATTCAAAAGATGAAGCGCTTGATAAATTTAAAGTTTATAAATCTGAAGTTGAATTTCAGTGCGAATCATTAATCAAGTGCTTAAGATCAGATAGAGGTGGAGAATACTATAATCCATGTTATTTTGAATCCACTAGGATTGTCCATCAAGTTTCAGCCCCTTACACACCACAACAAAATAGTGTAGCTGAAAGAAAAATAGAGTCTTGACTGAAATGGTAAATTCAATATTATCATATTCAGATCTTGGACAAGGTTTTTAGGGAGAAGCTTTTCCAACAGCTCGTCATATATTGAATAGAGTTCCTAATAAGGAAACTAAAATAACCCCTTATGAACAATGGAAGAAAAGGAAACCAAACCCTAATTATTTGAAGGTTTGGGGTTGTAGAGCTATTGTCAAAGTTCCAACACCTAAACGTAAAAAGTTAGGTGAAAAAGGAATTGAATGCATATTTATATGATATGCACATAATAGCAAGGCATATAGGTTCATGGTAATTGAACCAAATGATTCAATTTCAATTAATACTGTTATTGAATCAAGAGATGCTATTTTTGATGAAAATAGATTTAATTCTATATCAAGACAATTACAGCCACAACAATTGATTTATTCTTCAAATGATAATGAGATTCCATTAGAAAAAATTGATAATAATGATGAATCTTGTCAAGAATTAAGAAGAAGTAAGAGGATTAAAAAGGTCAAAGATTTTGGACCAGATTTCATTAAGTTTCTTGTAGAAAGAAAATGTGAAAGTGTATGTAATAAGATACCTTATTGTCATAATACGGAATCTGATCCTATTACATTTGAAGAGGCAATGAAATCTCAAGACTCTGCTTTTTGGAAAGAAGCAATAAATGATGAGATGGATTCAATAATCAGAAATCAAACTTGGATCTTAGTTGATCTTCCACCAGGTTCCAAACCAATATGTTATAAATGGATCTTCAAAAAGAAAATGAAGGTCGATGGAACCATTGATAAGTTTAAAGCAAGGTTAGTAGCCAAAGGTTTTACACAAAAACAAGATATTGATTACTTTGATATCTATGCTCTAGTAGCAAGAATTGCTACAATTAGACTCTTAATATCACTTACCTCTATATATAATTTGGTTGTTCACCAAATGGATATTAAAACTGCATTTTTAAATGGTGAATTGGAAGAGGAAGTGTACATGGAACAACCGGAAGGATTTGTTGTTCCAGGACAAGAGCATAAGGTTTGTAAGCTTGTTAAATCTTTATATGGACTTAAACAAGCACCAAAATAATGGCACCAAAAGTTTGACAATATTGTTTTAGCTAATGGCTATAAAATAAATGAATCTGATAAGTGTATATATAGCAAATTTGAAAATGGAAAAGGCGTCATAATTCGCTTATATATAGATGACATGCTTATTTTTGGCACGGAATTGGAACAAATAGAAAACACAAAGAAATTTTTGTCAAACAACTTTGTTATGAAGGATATGGGTGTAGCAAATGTTATTCTTGAGATTAAAATAACTCGAGATGAAAGCACTATAGCTTTATCACAATCACATTACTTTGAAAAGGTGCTTAAAAAGTTTGATCTTTTCAACTGTATACCAGCATCTACACCCATGGATCCTGGTAGGAAAATTGATCAATTGAAATATGCAAATCTAATTGGTTGTCTTATGTACATAATGACTTGTACATGACCAGATATTACATATGCTGTTGGGAAATTAAGTAGGTACACAAGTAATCCAAGTAGTTTGCATTCGCAAGCTTTGAATAGAATACTTAGGTACTTAAAGAAAACTATTAACTATGGATTATGTTATAATGGATATCCTCCAGTTTTAGAAGGGTATTCGGATGCTAGTTGGATTACAAGTTTGAAAGATCATGCATCTACTACTGGATGGATTTTCATTCTTGGTGGAGGAGCCATTTCTTGAGGTTCCAAGAAACAAACATGTATTACTGATTCCACCATGGCAGCAAAATTTATTACATTAGACGCTGCATCTAAAGAAGCAGAATGGTTAAGAAATTTGCTTTATGATGTACCTTTATAACCTAAGCCAATTTCACCTATTTCTATCCGTTGTGATAGTGAGGCTACTCTAGCAAATGCATATAGCCAAGTATATAATGGAAAGTCTAGACACATTGGATTAAGACATAGTTATGTTCGAAAATTAATTTCTGATGGAGTGATCACTATTAATTATGTGAGGTTAAGTGAAAATTTGGCGGATCATTTGACAAAAAATCTTGCTAGAGATGCAGTAAAAAAGACCTGAAAAGGGATGAGACTCAAGCCCATTAATTAGAGTCGCCCATGATGGAAACCTGACTCAACGCTTGGTATAACGTCAAGTGTTGAGTTCAATGAGACAAAGTACATCATTAGTATGTGACTGTTAGCACTATAAATAAATCCATCTTGTAATTAAAGTGCTAGGTACCCGTAATGATAAGGGAAAGATGAGTAATGTACTCTTAATGGACCCATAACATAAATATGTTATAGTGTTATAATTACGGGAACACTCTTGATGGGATCTACCTATGTGAGTGGAATGGTAGCCGCTTCTAGGAGCTTAAGGGCTTGGTTCTGACAGCACTCATGAAAAGAGGTCACAGACACAAGGACATAATAGTGTCCTTAGATACTATGCATTGACCGATGTTGAAATCATTATGTGAGATGTGTTCAGTTAATCAAATGAAATAGTTGGTTCAAAGCTTAGTCTACCATGCAATTTCGAGTAACTTTAACATGTTTTCACTAAGTGATGGTTCAATCCTAAGATACCTTCATTTATGCAAATTGATTTCCAAGAATATCAAAATCTAAAATATTTTGAAAATGGAGGCAGATTGTTGGAACATTTTCAAATATTTATAGTGTTCTAATAACTATAAATGAATGGGTGTAATTAATCAAAAGATTATATTGTTTGATTTTTCGAAAAGAATTATAACTATTTAAATAATTTTATTTGAATAGTTATAATTAAATGAATAATTATGTGTTTATTTTAAAGACATTATTATTTAGAAAGACACCTATTGATGAAAGATGTCTCTATGAAGAGACATGAAAATTCCTATAAATAGGAATGAGATTTCATTTGGAAATCATACCAACAAATTCTAATATTCTTTCCTTCCTTCCTTCATTTTCTAATATTATTAGTTTATTCTATAAAATATTACTGCAGAAATCCTTTATAGAAATTGAGTTCCTTGTCATACATTACTCAGTGTGTAGTGGGCTATTCTCGTCAGTGCAAAACGCAAATTGCCATTGGCTTCATTGTATCCTCGAGGTTAATTTGCTTGAAACTCGTTTGCACACCAAAGATAGGTGGGGGCGAATATAACCTTAAAGATAGTGGCTTGATACATGCCTTGGAGCCTTGTCCTATTTCTTCTTCTGTTCGAGTTCCTTTCGTGTGTTCAAGATTTTCCTCATAGGAGATTTGTATACTAACACATCGTTAAGAGGTGGCTCCGCTACTGTGAGTTGATATGGAAGGGATATTTTCGAGTATCTGATAGTAGCAGATATGGCTGATGTAATGTTTAATTCAGGTAGCAGCAACAATCATGTAATTTGTTTTTCCATGTGCAAAAGACAAACGGGAGGCAGATGGCGGTGCTAGGCAACGCGAAAGAAATGATGAAATATTTGTTAAAACTTAGAAATGTGATTCATGATGGGCTCTATCTCTTTCATGTGCATACCACGATAAAAATGCTGAATTTTGATGTTTTTACAATAATTTACCTCACATATACATTACACATTCATCCAATTTGTTGTTTATCTGACAACTTTTGTTTGGTTTTTTGTAACATTATTGGGTTTGGATTATGGAAACAAAAACTTACTCCACTACTGAATAATTCGTTGTTGTTTCCATCAATTTTTACATTATTACAATTTTAATTTTTTTATATAATTTCAAAGAAATAAATAATGAAATTTTTAAAGGATTTTATGATTTTTACATAATTCCAATTTTAAAAATATTTTTATAGTTTTAAAATAAATATTTTTCTTAATTTTAAAGAACTTTTTATATTTTTAGGATTTCCCAATAATTTTTTAGAATTATGATTAAAAAATTGTAAAAGACCAATTTGAATGTTTTGCTATAGTTCAAGGGTCAAGTTAGATATTAACCCTTGAGCTAAAGTGCCATAGTCACTTCTTCGTTATGGATTTAATGGCCGATAATGGGTGAGTGACCAAAACAATATAACTCGATAATATTAATGACCAAAACATAACTTTTCATAGTTCAATAGCAAAAAAAGAGAAAATTCACCAAAGATTTGTGACTATTTATGTAGTTTACTCTAACTTTATTTAGAGCTTAGCATTTTACATTATTTGATTCTAATTTTATTTAATAAAATCTCTAAATTCTAAATAATTATTAAGCTTAAATTACTCTCAATTTAAAACCGTATACATCAATTTAGAATTAATTTTTTTATGTTATATTCTTATCTTCTATAACAACTTTTCATCTATAACAAAGAACACAAGAAGATATGAAGTAAACTATTTTTTCTAAATTAGTTCTTTAATAATAACTCTTTTTCAAATTTTAGTAAAATTAATTCTATTCCTAAGGGAAATAAAATGATAAATTTTAGTTAAGATATTATTTCAATAAAATATTTAAATTTATATAAAAATATACTAACAATATTTGGAGCTTGCACAATATAAGTACTACTTGTTTTGAAACTTATAGCCATATACCATAGTTGTAGTTAAGATGTTTGAGTCTGCAACTAACCTATTGGTCTTACCTCTCACGACTTCATCCTTGATGAATAATAAACAAAATTAACAGGTAGCAAAGCAAAACAGTGACGCTCAGATGTTCGATTTCATCGAAAGTAAGGTTTTATCTAAGCAAGTGAGCTCGCTTTCATTCTTAGTATATATATATATATATATATATATATATATATATATATATATATATATATATATAACGAAAAGAAATATTTCAACAATCACACTTTCGATTATCTCAAGTTTTCGGGTTGAAGGCATTAAGAAGATATTAAAATATGTTTGAGATTGAGATTGATTTTTTTGCTAAACGAAATTGAGATTGGTTTCGATTGAGATGTCATCAAGTTTGGTAGGCATGTATTTGTGATTGGCCTTTTGTATTTATGTTAGCAACAGTCAAAATTGTTATACTTGAACCTTTTATGGTGCATAACAAATTTGATGTCTAGTCTAGCTTTAGATAATGTTCAATTTTATAATTTATAAGACAATTTTTCTTCATTTACAAGTGTTTTAATTATTTTTCTTATTTAATGTTTTTAAATTATTAATATTATAATAAAATTTAATTATGAAAATTCTCTAAATAATTATTTAAAGAATATAAAATCATACATTCTTTTTACTGATGGTAACCATTCATAAGTATCGTCAGCATAGAGCAATGAGTAAATAATTATAATGAGGGACTTTACTGAGGAATTTAACCCTAAATTGACGACAATAAAAAATTTAAATAACTTTTGTTATCTATGGAAATCTATTTTAGTCCATCACTGAAACTCTGGTGGAATGACATCCAAAAAATGTTTTACTGACGGACAAACAATCATTATAATACAAAAGGTTTAGGTCATTTCGTCGGGTATCGCTGTTGACCGTCAGTATAGGTCATTTGCATTTCTAGGACGGATTTTTATACTTATATTGACGAATTTTTTGCCCATCTGTTTATGGCAGTTTTGTTGTAGTCATCAGCACTTCAAGAAATTGACTTTCATGGAACACAGCTCTTTAAGGTGACGACTTCTTCTCTTTTTTTCCTTCAATTTAATGTAAAATTTATCATATTTTCACAATATTGATTTCCCTTTAATATGTACAGAAAAAAAAGGTTTTTTTTTTTTTTATCATTTGCCACCATATTTTTTCTTTTTGAACTTAGATCAAGGTTAGCATGCAACTCAAACAAAATTAGGGAGAGAAGAATTTCGGCTGACAAACTCTACAACCCAACCTTGACAACGATGGGTGGTCGCCAATATTATTAAATGAGTGTCAGAGTCGACAAATAACTATATTAGGGAGAAAGTAGTATTGAAATGAAAACAAAGAGAAGGAAATATGTCCAAAACAGTGATTCACTGCAAGATAATAAACAAACAACAGCCTGAATTTGAATTCATCTAGTAGTTGACTAGATGCTGCTGCCATTATTTTAGCGTAAAAACAGAACCCAATTCTTAGTTTTTGACTATACATAATTCACCTACATGGCATTTGTGGGATTGTTGTTCACCTTTGTTCTGAATTTCTTAGAATCTTTCAACAGCATTCTCTTACGCATCCCTAGAAAGTAATGGAAAATATATGGATCCTTCAAGCTATCCGGCAATGCATTCAATACGAAACACTGCAAAGAATGAGGCCAATAAGGTACACACAGATGCTCATCATGGCCAACCCATCGTAAGCTTGCTTTGCTAAACATCTCGGCTGATGGGATGAACAATGAAGATGTCTTAAATTTCGTCATTTTGGTGGCCACGAACAATGGAACCTGAAATTGCTCAAAAACTCAATATGAACATAAACCATCTTACAAGAAAATTGAACTAGAATTAGGGAACAAACAGCGGGGAAACCAAAACAAATTTTTAGGGTGGTCGAATAAAATTTGAATTCTTTATAATCTATATTTTTATAATTTTTAAAGAATTAAATCAAATTTTTATAATTTTAATCAGGGTCAAAGTACAATTTTATCTTTACTAATTTAAATTTTTTTTTAAAAAAATTCAATGACCTAAATAGAAATTTTCTATTTTAAGAGGGCAGAGCCTCTACCACCCCTATATCCGCCGCTGGGAACAAATATAAACTGTACAACTTGAGAACGTCGTTAAATTCTGCAATTCTTTTTGAAGATTAATAGATAGATAGGGTTACCTGACACTGAATATCAATTCCAATTTTCTTGTATTCCAAGTTGATGCTTCTTGAAAACATTGTAAGGTATCTGTGAACAAATTGCAAATTTCCTCTTTAATTCTTCTCTTCTTACATGATAAATCCAACAAATTTCATTGGTTTTTTTCTCATCCCTTTTTATAAATTCACAGAATATATAATAGGTGACCTAATTTGACTTGGCAGTAGATAAAAAAAATTCCTATTCTTCTTGCATGTTATTACTACATGATACCCCTTTTGTAAGCTTGTCATGTTCCCTATGGAAAACGTTACATGAAAATCTGCGATTCATAAAAAAATGATATGTACAATATATTACAATTTTTTTAAAATTATAATTAGATAACTATATATGATAAGGATGATGCTTATATCTTCAAAAGTGAATTATATGCTGTCATTTAATCCTAAACATTTTCTATATATGCTTACATATGTTGGAGCATGCTAAAATAGTTTCAAGTTTAACCACTTCATCAATTGATTTTAATTTCGCACAACGATTTATTTGTCCCTCCAATTTTATTTATTTTTCGTCTCTTTTAGCCCTTAAATTTAAATTGTTTATCAAATCATCTCAAAATAGATAAAAAAGCTAACGTTTGTTAATTTGCTAATGTGATAGCCTACGTGTATCCTTGTTAGCAATTAATTAATTTTTAAAATTAAAAATAATAAAAATATATATTTTATAATTTTATGCCCTTTTAATAGTTTTTAATTTTAAAAATTTTATACATTTTTGAATTTTTAAATTTTAAAAAATTAATTAATTGTTGACATTGCATTTATGTGTATGTCACATCAAGAAAGTTAATTTACATTAACTTTTTATCTAATTCAAATTCACATAAAAATCAATTGATGCTATGGTTACAATCGTAAAGTTAATTCATTATCATGCAAGGTATTTTAGGTTCAAATCTTATTATAATTAAATTTTTATTGATTTATTATATAAAATAGGACAAAAATACACTCATAACAATATAACTTAATTTATACATGAGAAAGTATTTTAGTAATTTCATAACTAAATTGGTGTCGATTGTTCGTGACACTAACTCTATAAAACACTTAAAATAAATTAGAAATCCTATCAAATGTGTGTGGAAACTACAATTTAGAACAAAAATATGTGTTTAAAAATAACATACAATAAATAATTAAACTTATAGCTTGGAACTAATTAATAACAACACATGAAATATTTATGATGTTAAAATGAAAAAAATAGATTAATATTGTTTCATTGTATTGTCATCAACCTTGGGTTGGTGCCGAGGTAAAAAGTGGCATAATAAAAATTGAAATATATAATATCAAAATATTGTTTTAGTTGAGTGATAGATTAAAGGTTTGACTAATGCAATTAGTTCGGATTCAAATATCATTATATGCATATTTTTAATATTTTTAAAAGAGAAAAGACTAAATTACTCTCAAACAATAAAACTTATTTTAATTACAAAGGGTGCTTTTGTAATTTTCCTAATCGATTTGATGATTCAGTTGAGGATTACACCAATTCAGGTCATCAACTCAAGAAACACTTAATAAATAGTATATATATATATATATATATATATATATATATATATTTATATTAAATAAAAGAAGTACTTCATAAATATTATCATATGTTTGGGTGAGGAGCTTGTAGGAAAGAATTAATTTGTATTAAAGTTTTCAAAATTAAAAATATAATTTATTTATTTGAGTAAATATATTAGAGAATTTTAAAATTTGTTAATAATTTTAAAATAGAATTTTACTAGCTCAAATTCTTTTTTAAATTCCACTTAAATAGGTGGTTTTTAAAATTTCTTTTAGTTTTATTTGATTTAATAACTTGATCCAACTATAAATAAAAATTTAAACTTCAAAATTATTTTATTTAATTATAAATATATATATATATATATATATATATATATTTTTATTTTATTAAAATTACTTATAATTTTTTACAAATATAATAATATCAATATTGAATTTTTATATCATTTATATTTCTTCTTCTTTTATAATTATTTTATAATTTATAAAATTTTATTAACTTATTGAATAAATATCTACGTAGTTTACCTTCATTTTATTTTATATTTTAATTGTAAATACAATTGACTCGAGGACGAAAGCAGATTTATTTACCCTCACACACTTTTGTTTTTTTTTCTTTTTATAATCATATTTCATATTTAATCTTTTCATTTATAAATTGTTACTGATATTACTTATATATTTTAAAGACTAAAAAGCGCTAAAACGCATGTTTTCATGAATTAAAAGAAATACTATGTGGTAATTAGATTTATTTAAAATAAAATTATTAAATTTAAAATTTAAAAATAAAATATAAAAATTATAATATTAAATATTTAAATATTTAAAATATTTTTAAATTTGATCGATCATAGTCTTACGTTGACAGATCATTGATTAGTGTTGATTGATAATATTACTATTAGAACACGTCACATATCATTTATATATATTATACTAATTAAAAATGTAAAAAAAGTATATATAATATTATTAAAATATTAAAATATTTTTATAAAATTTTAAAATATATGACTATAAAATTTAAAAATTAAAACAATATATAAATTAAAATTGAAAAATGTTATAAAAATTAAAATAGGTATTTAAGTTTCAAGTAATTGCAAAAAAAAACTTGAAATTTAAATACATTTTAGAATTATATATATTACAGTTTTATAAAAAAATTTAACTTTTTATAATTTCTTTTACAATTTTATATTTTTTACAATTTTTTACATTTCTTGTAATAATATTATTAATTTCAACTAATTTCTTTTTAATTATCATATTTTTAAATTTTTATAATTTATATGCTTTTCCTATATTATATATATAGATTTATATTTTTATATTTTTAATGTGTATACAAATTTAATAAAATAAAATTTTTATTTTTATATATAGGTGCCATATTATATTTTGTGATTGGTTATAATTTTTTAACCTTTGTCAAAAAAATAAACTGAAAAATATAATAGATGCATACTTTAAATACTAAATTAAAAAAAAGAATACTTTTTAAAGGCGGAGTTAAGTGAATATTCCACCTCATTGTTAACTTCTTTGATACCATTTCAATCGAAAATGTTAGCCAATTGACTGAAAGTCTTGTTAAAAGGATTAATTAGCTAGTTAGTTAGCATGTAACTAATTAATTTTTGTTATTAGGAGTTAATTAATTATTAAGTATAAGTACACTACATTAGGTGATGAATAAGATGAATGAATTTTTCCAGTATTTTAACAAGTCTTAACTTTTAAAAAATATTTATTAGGTAGAAATAGATTAAATTTAAGATTAGTATTAATTAAAATTTTAAATACACTTATTTTGCGAAATTTTTGAATGAATACTTTTTTTCTTATATAATTCAATAAAAGTTAAAATTTTAATTAAACTCTAGCTATAATTATTTTAGATATTTTAATTAATTGAATTATATAATTTAATATATTAAAAATATTTTTATTCTTTGATTTTTTTACTAATAAATAAAAGATTAAAAAATTAAATTGTAGGTTGTTAATTAGTTGTTTCCTTGTTTAAGAATAGTGTAAGTTTGAATTACAGAAATATTTTTTACTAATGAAGTGCTACACTAATTAATTATTAGTATATAATATAAAATCTTAAAAACAGTATATAAGAGACTAGACTTATCTAAGGATTGGATAATTCGTTTGGCTCGATAAATCTAACTCAATTTGAACTAAGCTTGAACAAAAGTTTTATATTTGGATGGCTCGAAATCAATTTAAAGAATAAAAAGATATTTTAAAATTAAAATTTAATTATAAAATAGCAGAATATATTTATAATATTTTAATAATAAAATAGGTATTTTTGGGCTATCCGATACAAAAACAATCGTAGGTTGAAAAATATTTTGGAACTGAGCGACAATCCTAAGCAGCCCGAAACATGTAGACCTCAAGGGAGGAGAAACTTACGCTTTCGTAGCAGCATAAATGGTGTATAAAGGGTAAGAACAGAAGCCGCCATAAGAACCAGACCCAACGTTAACAATGGCCCCCTTCTTCTTCTTCGCCATAATCGGAACCACTGCTTTAGTAATCCAAGTCGCCGCCACTATATTCACCTTTATAATGCTCTCCGCCACCTCCGAATCCACCTCGTGTAAGAACCTCGCTCCCTCGTAGGCCAAGCCGGCGTTGTTCACCAGTACGCCAATGTCTAGCCCTTCAATAGCATCCTCCATCGTCTTTGATATCTCTTCTCCGCTGGTTTTCGCCAAGTCAATGACGACGTTTCTGGTCCCAACTTGTGCGCCGAAATTTTCAAGTATGGCATCGGTGGTTGCTACAAGTTTCAAAGGGTTTCGCCCCACCAAGACCAAGTTAAGACCCTTGGATGCCAGTTGGAACGCCAGGGCTTTCCCGATCCCATCGGTGCAGCCGGTGACTATGGCCCATGAACCGTAGTGGTGCTTGAGATTCTTTGGCGGCCTGAGGAACATGACCCACACCCATTTGATGAAACCGAGGATTGGTTTACAAAGGGAGATGAAACCTAGGCAACTGATGACGAAGATCAGCATGAAATCAGGCAACTGGGTTGCCATTTGATAAATTATTTGAAATATTCTATCTTATTAAAAAAAAGTTCAACATTTAATTTTTTAATAAAAAATGTTGAATAAGATGACTAAGTTGAAAATATTAAGTTAATTTTATTTTTAAAAGTATATTTTAAATAAATTATCTTTATTTTTATTAAAATAAAATATTCAAAAATCTATACTAATAAGTTTAAAATAATGAAATGAGTAAATTTTCAAAATAATGATTTACCATTATCAAACAATGTAACTATATCCTGTACTTGCCAATAAAGTTTTGGTTAAAATAGGTTGAGGTCATGTAATGTTGAAGTCTCATGTTTGAGTCTCACCTTTCTATAATCACATCTTAAGATTTTATTTATTTATTTATTTATTTATTTAAGTCTCACTATAGGTAAAGCATTGCTGGAGAAGATAGATTTTTTGTACTTATTACCCCCAATTTTTTTTCAAGAAAAACTTCTATCAAACAAGCCTTTTCAACAAAATGTTTTTAGCTTTCGTCCCTAAGGTTTTTTAATTTGACCTCCAACCTCTAACCTACAAAAGTAAGGTTAAGATAATTTTCTATTTTTAAAAATATATAGTAAAAAATATAAACACCATAATTATCTATACTACTATTTAAGCATTTAATTGAATTGATGTTAGAAACTAATCAAATACTAACTCAATTAAAAATTATTAAAAGTTAATCACTTTTACAAAAGATCAAAAATTAATACGAGAATATTTTTTATCTTCTTATATAAAGTATTACTATAATATTTAAATTTAAATCCAATTTAAATTCTTTTATAAATATTTTTACATAAAATTTTCACCTAACTACTTTTAAATTGCCAACAACTGTTATAAATAATTTAAACATTTATTTAAATTATTATAGAAATCCGTTGTTTTATTTGACCGCTGCATCGGTACTCTCACTGTCAGGTCACTTCATTCCATGTTTATAAAAGACAGGAGGTATCACTTCAGTCAGCTTTTTGATATTTATATTTAACTTCACATGCATTTACGGGTTTATTATTCAACTATTTTTTAAATATTACATTTTAATTAAAATTAAATTTTATTAATTTATTAATTAACATATTATAATTAATAATTTTAAATAATTAATTAAAATATTTTTAGCATATTCAACATATAATATAATTTTTCTTTTATGTAAGTAATAGACAGTGACTATTAAAAATAATAACTAATGAACATAGTTAACTCTAATATTAATTATTAAAATTCTATTTAATTAATAATTTTATTTTACAATAAATATTTAGCACAACTTTTCTTTACATCAAAATTTTAAAACTAATAATTGTAAAATATATTTATAATTATATGTTATCACAATTTTTCTTATAGTTTATCATTCGATTTCTATTCTAGTAATAATTTTATTTTTAAATTATCACAATTTTTAATTAATAATTGAAATTTAAATTCTAATTATTTTAAATGTATAATTATCTCAACTTTAATTTTATTAAAATTTTTAATTAATAATTCTAAATTAAATATTATAATTATTTTTAAATATGTGAATTTAATAATATGCTAGAAAATAAAGGTATTCTTGTCGGTTCAAAAATTTTTCTAAGCTCATGTTTTTTTTTTCCTGAATGGGCCCAAAGGCCACTACCTCAATTAAATTGTATAAAAAATTACAAGGTTCTGAATATTACTAAGATAATCGATCTCAAACTTCAAGTTACAAAAATTAGACAAAAATCATTTACAAAGAAAGTCAGCCACTTTATTATCGCCCCTATTCACCTATCTGACTTTGGCCTTAGAGAAGGAATCAAACATCTCACGAACCTCCTTGATGCAGTAGCCAAAAATAGTGATATCATTTTTGTACTTACAAAGGTGATTGACGATACAAGCACAATCCATTTCAAAGATAACCTTGCCGAGACTAAGTGACTGAGCAAGTCGAATGCCTTCAAGGAGAGCATCCAATTCCGCCCACTCGGAGTTAAGGGCCTTATCAATGAAGATCGCTCTACCATAAAGAACAAAGCCATTCGAGTCTCTAAGGATAATACCCAAGCCTATTCTATTCTCTTTCACGGAGGCATCAACGTTCACTTTAGTAACACCTTCCAGGGGTTTTTCCCATTTGCAATCTCTAGGGACCCGAGGTAAAATCGACAGAAGGGATAAATTATGAATCTAGAAGTCCTCGTTTAACTTGCGGGTTCTTTCCCATATCACGCGAACATCTTACTCATTACATCCAAAAATGGCGTTATTTTTGTCGTTCCAAATATTTCATAAGGTATTAGTGAAATCCTGAAATGCTTTTCTGTCCAATAGCTGCATAGAGTCTTCAAGCCAGTCAATGCAAAACTCATATTCCTTAGTCAACAATCTATTATTGAAACCACCCGCAACAAGGACACCTCGAGTTTTAGGGCAATTTCTTAAGGCGTGAATCACTGTTTCATCACCACTCTTACACCTTGGGCATTCCCGAACAGCATTATGTTTTATGGTCGAGACCGTAACATTTGTGGGGAGCAATTCATGCCCAATCTGCCATGCAAAAACACGAATTTTTAAAGGACTTTCAAATTCCAAATGAGTTTTATTATGTAAACATGAATACATTGTACAAAGAGTTGTAATAAGAAATAAACGAGTTATTTCAAAGTAAAAGACTTAGAAATTTTATTAGTCGAAGAATTACATAGGAAAGTATAAAAAGAGTTTAAGTACATCTGTCCTTAGGCGTAACACCTAATACTCGAATTCGGTCGATTGGGTCAGGTGGATGGCATTACACCAGGACTACGCCAAAAAATGGCGACGAGTTTGAAGTCTGAATTGTTACATAGCAATCCATACTTTGGAGTATTTGCAACAGATTAGGATTTCAATTTAGATATCATTGTAATTTAATTACCATGTGTGGTAGTTTTATTTTCTTATTGTATATACTTAGGTAATTTAGTTTGAAATTTGTAAATAAGAAGGTATAATTAATTGTAACCTGTTTAAGTAGATTAAGTTTTTGTATTTATTTGGTAATACCCAAGATCCGAATCTGACATAATGGATTGGGTTGAGGGTGTTACATTTCAAGATTTGGAAGTGTGATTTACTCACTCCCTCAACTAACAGTTGATTGGGCCCAATGCTACGAGCATCTGGAATCAAATGGGATCTTCAGAAAGTTTATCATTATGAATGTTACGACGAATTTGATTGGGAAATCCAGTGGCAAAAGGAAGGAGATTCATTAGCTCGTTATTTAGTCCGAATCAGTGAAATGACGGAATCTATAAAAATAATTCAACAGCCCCTGGAAGGAATTTCGGGTGGTCCCTATGAGAATTTAGAAATCCGATGCTTTGATCGAGAAATGGATCCAGAATGGAGATCTTGTTTTCCTTTTATAGTAGAATTTCCTAAAATATTTGGTTTTCTTCTACTGGTCGAAACTTGCATCCAAGGTTCGTATAGAGAAATCGAATCCTTTGCAGCACCTGTAGTTGTAGCCGTCACAGTATCAATAGTAGACACCATTGTTGGATCCGTTATGTCAACCTATTTCCCATTCCCTTGTTGTTTCAGACAGCTTCTCTTAGTGTGCCCATAACATCCACACTCATAACAGATGATAGGTAAGCCCTTATACTCTGCATATTGAACCTGACCATCAATACCAACACAAGAAATTAAAGGTTTTTTCAGATCAACCACCACCATTAGGTGAGCAAAACGACACCTTTTCGCTTTTATTGTGTTATAGTAAACTTTTATAATCTTTCCCAACATTTTGGAGATGATTCTCAACAAACCTTTAGTATAGTATCGATATGGGAGTCGAGGAAACCTTACCCAGACCACCATCTTCGAATGATAATGCTCACTTGTTATGAAATCTCGACTCTATGGTTGTACCACAAGAAAATATCCATAAATCATCCATGGCCCTCCCATTAGAGCATTTTCATAGTCCTTTTGATTACTGAACAAGGAAAAAATTGTTATCAAGGTCAACCACCTGAAATCTCCCAGTTAATTCCTATAAAGATTGTAGACGACCTACCAAAGCTTTCTAGCCAATTTTTTCCCCCAAAAAAACGCACTACAACTGTCTTAGCCATGCTCCTATCAATCCATTCATGAATCCACTTGGAAAAAGTAATCTTAGGATACTCGCCTTCAGTACTAATCGTGTAGGTATCCTCCCTAATTTCAAGTTCTAACTTCACAACCATTTCATCCTCTAACCCCCTTTCCTCCACATTCCCTACAAGTTTATCTCGCCATGAAACATTTGGGAAGCCATCTTCCACCACATCCTCTGGTTCAGGACCATCAAGGGATTTATTCTTGGCTTTCTTTGTGGCCCTCTCTAGGCCTTCAAGGATCGGAAACCCTGATCGTTCCAGCGAGGTAGAAGAGAGAAACTCTTAGGAGAACCCATTTGTTGTTTAATAAAAACAAATTTTATCATAAAAAATTCAGTAAAACGACACCTATGTTTAAAACAAAATATATATTTGTCATAAAAATATTGAGGCCAATAAACATAATTCATGTCGTACCATTGTATAATATATAAATCATGTTGCAAAATATGAATATAAAATAAATAAAATTGTGCGTGAGCTAAGTATTTATATTTAAATTTTCTGATGAAACTATTAGATTATTTTAATTCTAGTGAGTATATTAATAAAACAGTCTATTATTTTATCTTAATTTCTTATAAAAGTATAATAAAAATATTCGTACAATAAAATTCACACGTGAGTAATGATATCATATTACTGATTAAAGAGTACTTAATATTGTAGTATAAAGACATAAAATAAAACACTAAAATTAAATTGACCAGAAGCTTCAAAGTGTTCAAGAATATTTGAAACTATTGTAGTTTTTATATTATCACAGTTAAATGAAATGTCATTTTATATTGTATTCAACCCTTAGTCGGGTCAACTCGACTCGACCCAAATTCGATTTCTATAAATTGCCATCTCCCAATATGTACACATATATTTAAACAATAATGTAGCGACGTAAAAATTTCGCTTTTGGTCGCTAATTAAGGCGATTATTTGAAAATTTAAAAACTGACTTTCGATTTTATTAAAAAGAGGAGTCGCCACCAATCTTTTTTCTAGGTGTGACAGGACACCTAATAAATCATCCTTTTTTAGAAAAGAAAACTTATTCTTACACAAAAATGAAGGCCGAATTTAGGTCTACGTCAAAAGCCAGAGTAAAGTTGGGTTCGGGAGTCGGTTCCGTGCGAGGAAGGTATTAGCACCCTCGAGACTCCCAAAATTGGTATCTTATTAAACTTGTGTTGTCTTGATTTTCAAAAGTACAAATTCAATCTGACATTTACTCGTGATCCAATTGAAAAATGAGAATTTTTAGTTTTTGATTTTTTAGAAAGGGTGTCCCGTTTTTAACACGAGCCGATGAATTTCACCCAACATAGCGATGAAATCGATGGCTTAATGTTAAATCGGTACATTGCCTTATTTTTGAAATTAATTAAAACATGAGAAAAAATATTCCTAAAGTGAGAAATTAAAATAGATAAATGATACAAAAAAAGATATCATTAATGAAAAATATTAACATGGAATACTAGAATATTAGAATAACAATAATAACGATATTTACAAAAAAAAAGAAAATAAAAACAAATCATGTACTAATAATAAAATAGGAAAAAATGATATATTTGGTAATAATAATATAAAATAATAATATGTACATAAAAATACATATATATATATATGCATATAATAAATATATGTAATAATAATAATATCTACAATAAAAGAAAATATTAGGAAACGTACATAAAATATATACATAAATTTTTTACAACAATAATATAAAATAATGATATGTACAAATATATATATATATATATATGTACATAATATAGTTATAAAAATATATATATTAAATTCGGAATAGGTAAATAATAATAATAAGGGTAAGAATATACCGAAGCTCCAATGTTATGGATTACTGAAATTAATCTCTTTTCTTCTCGGGCTGTTGAAATGGGCCTTTGTTGGTGATTTTCACCGGATCAGATTGCCGCAAATAGAGTCAGATTGACCCGACCATTTTAAAATTTAATATTTTTTTATTATTGTAGTGTTTTTAGACCAATTTTTGTTTAGCCCAATTACAAATAAAATCTACATAAAAGATACAAAATCCAAATTACTTCAACCCAACACAAACCAACCTCAGCCCACTAATTTAATAATCCAACACAACCAATTCAACCCACTAACTTAACATATCACCCAACCCATTAATTAACCCAAACTAAATTTAACCCATCAAACCTTACATAAACCAACCCATTAACTAAAATATTTCTTTTTTTTTAATACTAACCCCCCCCCCAAAACAAACAAGTTCCAGCAGCAAACAAAGAAAATCCAAACTTCAAGCTGCCTATTCTCCCTCTCCTTCCACCGTGCGCGTCACCAGCAGCCACCGTATGCACCACATGAAATCAGGCTACGGGTAGTTGAGGTTTGGGTTTTGGGGTGGCTGATAATCGATTGGCTCGGGTATTTAGAGTGGATTTCGGTTTGGGAGCTTGGTTGTGGTGTTAATGGTGATTAGTCCTTGGTTGCTTGGTTGCTTGCCGGATATTGGAGTTTTTTCTTGCTTAGATTGCTGAATGTTCCTTTTTTGTTGTTTTTTTTGCTGAATTTTTTTTTGCTCTTTTTTCTCAAAATGGGAGAATCCTCCTCTTTTTTGTGTGGTTTTCTTCTTTTTTTTCTTTTTTCTACCATTTTGCTTGTTTTTTTATGCTATTTGCAGGTAGTGGGTGAAGAAGGAACAGCCACCCATGTTTGTGGCCTGAAAATCTGGGACGTGGGTGCCCCAAATCACGTAATCTGTCTGAAGGACCAAATCACAAATGCAGCAAAACTTCAAAGGCTAAATGTAATTTTTAGAAAATTTAGGGTTAAATGTAATTTAAGGAAAGTTTAGGGGTCAAAATGCAATTTTTATTTTTTTGAATTTTTTTTTTGAAATTTTGAAAATTAAACACAAACTCTAGTCGGACAAAAATTTAGTGCTTACAGCTGCCCCTCTTTGCTTGTCATTGTGAAACAAGGATAGTGCAAAGACTTAAAAGCACTAAATTTTGTTCAATTGTCCAATCTTTATTCTTTATTGAAAAACAAAAAATTGAAAATAGCTCGGGATGCGACTCGAAGTTCAACTCACCTCTCAAATTATAAGTTGATCTTTGAAAAAGCAAAAAATTGAAAATACCTCAGCGTATGACCTGATGCTTAACTCACCTTTCGCAATATGAGTTGATTTTTTTGAAAAACAGAAATTGAAAATACCTCAATGCGTGATTTGAGGCTCAACTCACCTCTCGCAATATGAGTTGATTTTTTTTTTAAAAAAAACATAAATTGGAAATACCTCATCGTGACCTGGGGTTCAACTCACCTCTCGTAATATGAGCTATTTTTTGAAATACGAAAATTAAAAAAAAGAAATTAAAAATAGAATTTGAAAAGACCTCGACATGTGGCCCGAGACTCAACTCACCTCTCGCAATATGAGTTGATTTTTTGAAAAACAGAAATTGAAAACACCTCAGCGTGTGACCTGAGCCTCAACTCGCCTCTCGCAATACGAGTTGATTTTTTGACAAACAAAAATTGAAATTACCTTAGCGTGTCCTGAGGCTCAACTCACCTCTTGTAATATGAGTTGATTTTTTCTGAATGACAGAAATTGAAAATTACCTCAGCATGTCTTGAGGCTCAACTCACTTCTCGCAATATGAGTTGATTTTTTTGAAAATACCTCATCGTGTCTTGAGGCTCAACTCACCTCTCGCAATATGAGTTGATTTTTTTAAAAGACAGAAATTGAAAATACCTCAACGTGTCTTGAGGCTCAACTCACCTCCTCGCAATATGAGTTGAGTTTTGAAAACAGATTTTGAAAAACAGATTTTGAAAATACCTCAGCGTGCCCGAGGCTCAACTCACCTCTTGCAATATGAGTAGAGTTTTTTGAAAACAGAAATAAAAATATCAAAATACCAAAAGGTGTCATCTGGTGGAACTCAGGGGTCTTTTCCTTTGATTCAGTACAACTATCATCGCATCCTCTTGCTCTACTAGAGTACCTATATATGTCATGCATGATGTTTATCATGATATGCACATGTTGGCCTTAAATATCTTTATGCCTACATGATTTTGCTATGCGCCCCAGACATGTTTGTCATATGTCCTTTTTCGTCATGATTTTTGATGATCTGTGTTCATTGCTTTGACTCTTGACTTTCTCTTCAGGCCCTGTACCCGTTCTCTAGCTTCACGACTAATCTGCATTTCTCAGATATCGCTCTTTTGCCCCTGGTTGAACTTTGTCCTTGCTTTGAGGCTCTTGTACTTATCAAATTCTTATCCGGGTAATGCTTAGTACTTCTTGTGTTTAGAGTATGTCATTTCACTATTTATCATGTAAATGAACCACATAATGAGATGCATGAAAATGGTTAGGTAGGGACAAAAGGATACCTCACATTTATTCATTTCAAATATAGCAAACAAAGAAAGTTAATCAATGATAGTAGAAAAAAGTGTCATAAAGAGAAAGGGGATCGTATTTCAACAAATACAAATGCTCTAGATATTCAACGCATGAATTCTTCCACGTTCCTCAATCAAGAATCTTTTCGAGCATGGCTTTCTTGTGTAAGAGATTTTGAGTTTTCAGAAATGCTTCAAATACTGTAGTCTCTCTGTTTGACCCACCGTTCAAAATGCCTTGCTTTTTAAGCCAGTGCTTGCTTTATTAGAACGCCCTTTCGGGTTTTCATCCTAATCTTTTGTGTTAATCAAGGCGCCCTTTTCGGGTTTTCACCTTGATCCTTCTCTTTTTTTTTTTTTTAGGCATAATACTTCTTCACAGCATCTGAATTCATTGGATTAGGTAACTCCTTCCCATCTATTTCAGTGAGAATCAAAGCTCATCCCGAGAATGCCTTCTTTACGACGTATGGTCCTTCCTAATTTGGTACCCATTTTCCTCGTAAGTTCTTCTGTATTGAGAGAATCTTTCTTAACACGAGTTTTCCTTCGTGGAATTCTCTTGGCCATACCTTCTTGTCATGAGCAGCGATCATTCTCTTTTGGTACATCTGCCCGTGACAAATTGCCTTTAAACATTTTTCTTCGATGAGGTTTAACTGGTCATATCGAGCTCGAACCCATTCTGTTTCCTCTAATTTAAACTCCATTAAGACTCGTAATGAGGGGATCTCAACTTCGATGGGTAACACAGCTTCTATTCCATAGACCAGAGAGAAAGGAGTTGCTCGCGTAGATGTCCGTACAGATGTGCGATATGCATACAAAGTAAATGGTAACTTCTCGTGCCAGTCTTTATATGTCTCGGTCATTTTCCCAATAATCTTCTTAATATTCTTGTTGGCTGCTTCAATAGCTCCGTTCATCTTTGGGCGATAGGGCGAGGAGTTATGGTGCTTTATTTGGAATTGCTCACACACTTCTTTCATCATCTTGTTGTTCAAATTCAAGGCGTTATCTGAAATGATTCTTTCAGGCAAACCATATCGACAAATGATTTTCTTTTTCAAAAACCTGTAAACTGCAGTCTTCGTCACATTGGCAAATGATGCGGCTTCTATCCATTTTGTGAAGTAATCAACAACCACAAAAATGAATCGGTGTCTATTAGAAGCTTTTGGGGAAATTGGCCCTATAACATCCATGCCCCACATAGAAAAAGGCCACGGAGAAGTCATGACGTGAAGGGGCAAAGGGGCTACATGAATTTTATCACCATAAATTTGACATTTGTAGCATTTTCGTGCGAAATTAATGCAGTCGCTTTCCATCGTCAGCCAGTAATAACCGAGTCTCATAATTTTCCTGGCCATAGTGAAACCATTGGCATGTGTCCCACAAATTCCCTCATGGACATCTTCAAGTATTTTTCTGGCTTCAACAGCATCTACGCATCTCAAGAGTACCTGATCTTTTCCTCTTTTGTACAGGATGTCCCCATCAAGAATGAATCTCGCTGCCATTCTTCTGATTGTTCTTTTGTCATTTTCATTTACTTGTTCGAGATACTTTTGATTCTTGATATATTCTAAGACATCATGGAACCATGGCCGTCCATCTGGCAATTTTTCAATGCTGAAACAATGTGCAAGGACTTCATATATGCTCATTTGAAGAGGCATTATTTCTGTTTCTCTGTTTACTTTGAACATTGAAGCCAAAGTGGCCAGGGCATCAGCCAATTGGTGTTCTTCTCGTGGGTGGTAATTAAAAGTTATTTCTTCGAATTATTTAATCAACTCTGCCACTAGATCACTGTATTTAACTAGTTTCGAGTCTCTCACTTCCCAATCTCCACGGATTTGGTAAATCACCAAGGCTGAGTCTCTGTATACCTCTAAAGTTTTGACGTTTCATTCAATAGCTGCACGAAGTCCCATGATACATGCCTCATATTCCGCTATATTATTGGTACAGAAGAAGTTTAGCCTGGCAGTGAGTGGGTAATGGTTCTCTTCTGGTGATACTAAGACTGCTCCAATCCCATGCCCTAATGAGTTCGATGCACCATCAAAGCTCATCTTCCATGACTTCTTTTTTGATGACTCGCCCTCTTTTTCTGTAATGCATATCAAATCTTCATACGGGAAATCAAATCTCAATGGCTCATATTCATCTATTGTTTAGGTTGCCAAGAAGTCAGCTATTGCGCTTCCTTTTATTGACTTTTGACTCACATAGACGATGTCATATTCCGATAGTAAGATCTGCCACCGTGCCATTCTTCCTGAGAGTGCAGGTGATTCTATCATGTACTTTATTGGATCCAGCTTTGAAATTAACCATGTCGTATGATACAACATGTATTGCCTGAGTCTCCGAGCTACCCAAGCCAGAGCGCAACAGTATTTTTTAATGGATGAATACTTTGCCTCATATTCAGATCGCATTTTCTTTCTTTCCTGACTCGTCGTGTTGCCCTAGTATGCAACCCATTGAATTTTCGAACACAGTCAAATACAATATCAATGGTCTTCCCTGAGTTTGCGGTACTAGCACTGGAGGACTAGAAAAATATTGTTTTATCTTATCAAAGGCCACCTGGCATTCCTCATTCCATTCTCCCGGGTTATGTTTTCGAAGAAGCCGAAAGATTGGGTCGCATTGATTGGTAAGTTGAGCGATGAATCGGGTGATGTAGTTTAACCTCCCTAAAAATCCTCTGACTTCCTTTTGCGTGCGCGGAGGTGGTAACTCTTGAATGGCTTTTATTTTATCTGGATCAACCTCGATACCTCTTTCACTGATAATGAAGCCTAGCAATTTTCCCGAGGTAGCCCCAAACGTACATTTGGCCGGATTGAGCTTTATCTGGAACTTTCTCAGTCTGTCGAACAACTTCTTCAGGTTCACTACATGCTCTTCTTCCCCTCAAGATTTAGCAATCATATCGTCGACGTAGACCTCTATTTCTTTATACATCATATCATGGAATAACGTCACCATAGCCCTCTGATATGTTGCCCCAACATTCTTTAATCCGAACGGCATTACCTTGTAGCAAAATGTTCCCCACATTGTTACGAAGGTAGTTTTCTCCATATCCTTAGGGGCCATCTTGATTTGATTATACCTCGAGAATCCATCCATGAAAGAAAACAATAAATGTTTTGTTGTGTTATCCACCAACGTATCAATGTGTGGTAAGGAAAAATTATCTTTAGGACTTGCTCGATTCAGGTCACCATAATCCACGCACATTCGTACTTTGCCGTCTTTCTTTGGTACCGGGACTATGTTAGCCACCCATTCTGGATATTTAGAAGCTTGTAAGAAACCCGCATCGAATTACTTTTTTACCTCTTCTTTTATTTTCAATAGCATCTTAAGTCTCATCCGTCTCAACTTTTACTGAATGGGTTTGCATTCTGGCCTTAATGGGAGTTTATGAACCACTAAATCTTCATCTAGCCCTGGCATGTCCTGATATGACCATGCAAATACATCTTTGTACTCACAGAGCAAAGCAATCAAATTATGCCTGGTGCCCCCTGAAATAGAGGTCCAAATCTTCACTTCTTGCTTCCTTTCTTCAGTTCCCAAGTTTATTGTTTCAACAGATTCTTGATGAGGCAAAATCTGTTTATCCTCTTGTTCCACCATTCTTAGCAAGTCAGGAGACGAGACATAGTCTTCAGCATTTTCTTCGACTTCAAATTCTCCTAAACAAACAGCCTTCTCAAAATCGATTTCAGGACTCGTAACGGGTTTGTTCATGCAATTGATATCTGAGCACCTGAAAGTTGAATGGAAAAGGAAACTATAGGGGGGCATCTAAGTATTGAAACCAACAAACTGAATGTTATGGTATGGCATGAGGCAAATGTAAAGATAGGCTATGAAATGATTATGGAATTAGTGATAATGGGAAAAATTGTGACAAAATGCATCTTCATTGATATTTATTTAAATGATAAAGAGCAAATGCAAGCTCTTACAAAAGAATTCTATTATATCTAAGGACATAACAGAATGTTAACGTTTGAGCATTACTCTGAAGACTTATAGACTACAAGAAGATCCTCGGCAGTCCAATTGTTCAACATGAAACCCGGGGGACAAGGGCGTATCTTTGAGACGTCTTTACTCGCGTCAGCTCCTTTGTCAATGACATTTATACTGATATTCTGAAAACCCTATTTGATCATTAACATTGTGCTTTGTGCACTATACTGCCCTGGGTATATCATTCCCGCAGACGTAAATGTTCTTGACAAATGAAGGAATTTCATGGGCTCCCATTCTGGTTCTTGGCCTAATGTTCTCGCGATCCTTCTTTCCTGATCTTTCTTCCATTGGTTTCTTCTTTGACGCATGTCTGGCTAGAATCCTAAACAGTATCAAGCCTTGTGGTGTACTGGCTTTAGAGTCCTGACTATTCCTTGCAGTTATCTCCCTAAACCTCTTCTCGCTCGAGCTCCCCTTCCTACAGTCAACTTGACACCCATTCTAGTATTTCTCGACAGTTTTGGCACCAGAATTATGTTTTCCTCGATGACAAAAGTGGCATTGATGAATTCAATGGATCGGAAGGAGCATTCCACTGCGTCCTTACTTACTTCAAGATATGGCACATCAGCAGAGATAGATGCGACAATGTCTTCTTCTCCCTCGACAGTGACCAAACAGCCATCCATGATAAATTTTACCTTTTGATGGAGGGATGATGGGACCACTCCAGCGGAATGGATCCAGGGTCTTTCCAAAAGGCAGTTATATGAGGGTGTAATGTCCATAACTTGGAACTCGACATCATATATGTAGGGATCCACTTCCAGAGGGATCTCAATCTTCCCCATGACTTCACGCCTTGTCCCATCGAATGCCCTTATCGTGGAATGACAGGGCCTTAAATAGGACGAATCCATTGGAATTCTGGAAAGTGTGGCTAAAGGCATGACGTTGAGTGCCGACCCATTATCGATGAGCACGTTCGATATTATGTAGCCCTTGCAGCGAGTCGTAATATGTAGTGCTTTCACTGAGCCTCTACCATTGGGTGGTATTTCATCATCACTAAAAGAGATGAAATTATCCGCATTCAAGTTGTTCACCCATCTGTCAAGCTTCTCCACGGATATATTGTTTGCCACATAAGCTTGATTTAACACTTTCAGTAAAGCGTTCCGATGTGGCTCCGAATTTAACAGCAGAGATAAAACCGAGATTCGTGCTGGTTACTTATTCAATTGTTCCACCACATTGTATTCACGTGCTTGATAAATTTCAAGAACTCTGTGCTTCCTCATCATCCATGTGCTTTTAGTCTCTTGCACGGTGGAATTTCTTGCTCGACTTGACCTCATGCATCTTGCTTTCCTTTTGCTTCGATCCAACGTTCTTCTTCTTTGGTTCGACCTTTTTGAATAACATCTTCCACTTCAGGTAAAATGACCTACCTCTCCAACATCTCCAATTATGGCTTTGAGTTTTTCATCTTCAGGTGTGACGATATTGACGTCGTATTTCCATGGTACGGCTTTGTCCTCCTTGTACGGGAAAGGAGACGGTACTTCGATTATCATTTTTGGTTTCACTGGCTCTTTCGTCGCGTCGTAATAAATTACTATGGTCAATTAGCGCTATAAGGAGGACCTGATGACTGGTTGTCAGAGGCGTATATTTCTTTTTCGTTGGCCTCTTTCCTCTTGTTAAGGACCTTAATTTCCTTATTATCCATCCGGTCTTGAAGCAACCTTTTAAAATCCTTACATGACTGAATGTCATGTCCTACAATTCCATTGAAATTGCAAAAACTTTGACCTTCTTCTCCAAAAATTCTATCGGGGTGACAAAGCAATCCTTTCTTAACCAGTACCTCCTAGATTTTCTGCAGAGGCGTCCTTATTTCCAAAACACATCTTCTGACTTTTCATTCGTCCTCTTTCCCCACTGTGCTCACATTTCCTTCGGTATGGTTAGGGAACGAGTTCCCAGTTGCGTTACTGGCACTATCGAATCGTAGGATACCCGCGTCAATGAGTCATTGAACTCTCCTCTAAAAGGCTAGGCAATTCTCCGTGGAATGCCCCTGGTTCCCCGCGTGGTATGCACAACTAGCATTTGGATCGTACCACTTTGGGTATGGAGGTTTAAGAGGTGCCATGTAATGGGGAGAAATTAGTTGTTTCTCCAAAAGTTTTGGGTATAATTCCCCATACGAGATAGGGATGGGAGTAAATTACGGTCTCTCGGAATTAGGCCTTGCTGGTCTTGGTTCGTTTCTGAGCTGGCTTTAAGTGGGTATCGTGTTTTGTGGGAATGTGGTGACGGGTTTTTGGTTGTTCGTGGCGTATACGGGGTAGGAAGGAGGTGGTGCTTGGTAGTAAGGGGTTTGAGGGGGATAATAGAAATTTGGAGGTGGATAATTTCGAGGTCGGGGTTGGTTTAGATATGGATTAGGGGCATAACGGCTTCCCATTCCCACCATGTGGGCTTCTGGTTCTTTCTTCTTCATGGGCGCTGCCCTTTTTGAACCTTCTGAACCTTCCATTCTACCGCTCTTGACGGCATTCTCTGTGAGCTCACCGGATATTACAATATCCGCAAAATCCTTCGTAGCACTTCTTACTAGTTTGTCATAAAACGGCACCTTTAAGGTGTTGATAAAGAGAACGGTTATCTCTATTTTTGTTAGTGGGGGTTCCACTTGGGCCGAGACGTCCCTCCATCTCTGCGCATACTGTCTAAAAGTTTCTGACGACTTTTTCTCCATCATTTGTAAAGTCATTCGGTCAGGCACCATATCTGATACATGCTTGTACTGCTCACAGAATACCGACGCCAAGTCTTTCTAGGATCGGATCCTTTCCTTACTAAGCTGGTTGTACCACCGAAGAGCCGATTCTACTAGACTATCTTGAAAACAATATACGAGTAGCTTATCTTCGTTCACGTAACCGGTCATTTTCCGGCAAAACATGACAAGATGCGCTTTTGAACATCTTGTCCCATCGTACTTTTCGAAATCAGGCACCTTGAACTTCGGAGGTAGGATTAGGTCAGGTACCAAACTGAGTTCTTTAGCACCTAGTGCAGAGAAGACTTCAGTGCCTTCTATTGCCTTAAGTCTTTCCTCCAAGCTCCGATACCTCTCTTGAGCCTCGTAATCATCTATTTTCAACTTGGCTATTTCGGCCGGATCATTTAAATCTGGAACTACAGGATTGGCAGGGGTTGCTCCGGGATTTGACATAAATGTTCCTTGCCCTAGATGAGCAAATGGCATAAGTCGTTGTTCCAAGCCTGTGGATTCCCCTTGAGTATACCCTCTTTGTGCTACGTGGGCATGCGGTGGAGTGAATCCTGGGGGATAGGGTGGATCCTGGTCATGATTAATTCTTGATTGAGGTTCCATACTGTTGGGGTTCTGCATGGGTCCTTTTCCTTTGACCAAAACTGACATCATCTCCATCATTCTAGCCATTTGATCCTTCTGTTCAAGTGATTCCTCTCGAGATCTTACTATCAAATCCCTCGTTTCTTGCTGTGATTTAGCCAGTTGTTATTGTAATTCCCTCTGGATTCTTTCCATTCTTTCAATTCTTTCATTGAACTCAGCCTCTATTGCTCTAGCTTGTCGACGCGTTTTATACGAATGGCGTGGTTCCAGAGTTGAAGTGTTGCAACTGCGAATTATATGATTCTAACCTTAGTGAATGATTATGGGATATGTATATGCAATGAATGAATGAATAAATATTGAATGGATGTCAGTCATGAAAGAAATGCGAGAAATTGGTGTTGATCTTGAGATAGTCCCTATTAGGCATTTCATTCATCAAAAGAGTTCATTACAAAACATTTCGCCATTTTTTATTCGGCCATTACACAAACTTCCTAGTTATATCGCTATACTTCTTTACTCGCTCTAAGAACTCCGATATGCTCGATTGTTGGCTCGGCGGGAATTGGAAACTGAGATCCTCTGCTTCATCTGATAGTTGTACCATGTGCATAGCCGCTTGACGGATTTTGTTGATCAAAAAGCCAAGTTGCATTTCTCTTTCTTGGAGGTCTGTTTTATAAGCGTGAGTGTCTTTATCATATTGATCATTCTTTTCTTCCAAGGCTTTTAAGAGAGTATCCAATTGTTGCTGACGAGCTCGCAATGCATCTTCTAGATCCCGTACTCTTTCTCTTAAGCTTTGACGTTCAGATTGACTGGTTGTCCATTTGGTAGACATAGCTTCGTGTTTAGTGCTTTTCTTTCTTAATTCTATCATAACCCGTGTAGCCTTTTCCTCCTCATTTTCTGCCCTCTTTTTCCAAAATTCCATCTCGCCTTTAGCATTGTTTAATTCTTCTCTCCACTCTGTTGATGACTTACCCAAACCACTATTCTTGATAGTGACTCTTAACTTTTTATTTTCCAGATGAAGGTCCCTTAAGTCATTTCTTATGACTTCAACTTCTTTTTGTACTTTCTCGGTTTTAGACCTTTCGATCTGGACGTCGATCTTCAACTGGTAATTTTTTTCTTGAAGAATACTAATGTCCCGTAACATTTTGACCTTTTCGCGCTCAAATTCCTGTCTTGCTATTTCTAGCTTGGATGGCACTTCTGCCGAGAAAGGATTCTGGACGGTATAATTTGTCGACGAGATTTGTTGGCTGTTCACCCGTTTCTTTCTCCATATGTCGTAATCTTGGGTGAGGGTATCAGCATATAGAGCTAATTCCATGTGATGAATTCTCTTCCAAGACTTTGCGGTATCTCGGACCCTCTTCATATATCCTTCACCCGCAAAAGCAAACTCTGATTGTGCTAATCCTCCGGTGGCGGGTACGAATTGTCGTGAAGAAAATTACCTTTGGACCATTAACGGAGTATATCCAACTCCTCCTCATAACCCGAGTAGTGGCACCCAATCTTGATCTCCGACCTTGTATAGCAGAATTGACGGGCGTATCCACGGGGCTCTCCAAGATACGCCATCGGCACAAAGATTCTGAAAGACTGAGACCCAGTGTTGTTCAGTGATCTCCTTTGGCCATTCTTTTTTGAGATAAGCTTCTAACGGGGAGAATGTTTTAGAAAACATATGGAACGGTGTGCACTCTACTTTCCAGAAGTGGCTCAGAATCCAAACATTGAGTAACTGCGCGCATCCGATAAAACGACCTTCCCCTTTCTTCCTACAGCTACTTAGTGATCTGAAGGTTTTGGCCAGGATAGTTGGGACGGGGTTGATTCCTTGTTTTAACCTTTCGAAGAAATCTACCACCGCAACTTCTATGTGTCCAAGGACCTTCGGGAAGATGATCAAACCGTAAATGGCCAGAGTGAATAGATTTACCCTTTTCAACATGTCGGGATGGTTTAAAACCAAGTCTCGTAGGGAAGACCATGGAATGCAAATAGCTTCATTCTTCTTCTTTATCTATTTTTCGACCCACGCGTTAGTCATGTCTGTCAATCTCACTAACTTTTTCTTGAAGGTCATTGGCTTAGGTTCTTTCACATATATCTTATAAGGTTGTACGTTTTCGACACGAAACAAAGCAGTATACTCTTCTATAGTCGGGGTCATGTCTTCCTGATTGAAAGTAAAACATTGGTAAGCCGAATCCCAAAATCTAACCATGGCTTGGATCAATCGTTCATCTACATTAACAGTAATTAAGTTGGTTATGTCCTCATATCTTTCAGTAAAGATACCCCTAGTGTCCAAGTCCCACTGATTCCAAACCCGAACCAAATCTTCAAGGTTATTCTGGCGAACATTCACAGTTACGTGTTAGGGCAAATTGGCAATACATCCCTCCACTAGACTATCCCCTCTTTCTTTCTGAGTCTTTAGAGACCAGTCTCAAACCACGGCATTCCTCTTGGTTATTTGTATAATTGACTCTTCCATTAGAAACCCGTTTTTTGGCAACCGATCTCTAGTCAACACCTTCCTAATATGTTGCCTATAATGCATGATAGAAAAAGAAATAAGGCAAAGACAAACAACCTTGATTAGTAATTAAGTATAGGCAGAAAAACATGGAAAATTTAACAAATCGAAGTACCCAAATCTAGTTTATTAAACAGACCCAGTCCTCTTGTATAGAAAGTGAAGATGCAAAAGATAAGAGGCGTTCCTCCCGTGCACTTATTTTGGTGACTACTAAACGGACGGAGGTTTGGCATGGCTCTAGTTAAATGGCTCGTACGGTTCACTATATGCGGTTTTGGTTCTAGATAGGTACTCGAATTGTCCGTACTGTCATCTGCTAAGATTAGTACGATACTTAGGTCATAGCCCATCACAGGCTCACGAGTTCAATTCGAGGGGTTACATTTACTTATGCCTATGCGGAGGGACAAGTTAACTCACGAAAGCATAAGTCATATGTAACCCGAAAGTATTCACTAGCCTGTACGAATGGACGAGTTAACTCACGAAGGCGTACCGTTTACTTTCACTTAAACGAACGAGGCCCGGGTAGAGAGCTCATGTTATGCAAAATGCAACTGCGCGGTATGTGGGAGAAACTCACAAACCTTTACGTTTTATTTAAAAGAACTAGACCAAAACTAAAACCATAAAAATTTAAAGCTGAATAACAATCGGATAAAACAAGTTGGGAGAATATATACAACACTTCAAAAAACCAATTTTGGGATCACGACTAAATATTAATTCGAACAAGGAATTTTGAAAATTTTGATAACACGCGTTTAAGTGACTCGACTCTCCAAAACTGACGTCCCCAGTGGAGTCGCCAGCTGTAGCGACGTAAAAATTTTGCTTTCGGTCGCTAATTAAGGCGATTATTTGAAAATTTAAAAACTGACTTTCGATTTTATTAAAAAGAGAAGTCGCCACCAATCTTTTTTCTAGGTGTGACCGGATACCTAATAAATCATCCTTTTTTAGAAAAGAAAACTTATTCTTACACAAAAATGAAGGCCGAATTTAGGTCTACGTCAAAAGCCAGAGTAAAGTTGGGTTCGGGAGTCGGTTATGCGCGAGGAAGGTATTAGCACCCTCGCGACGCCCAAAATTGGTATCTTATTAAACTTGTGTTGTCTTGATTTTCAAAAGTACAAATTCAATCTGACATTTACTCGTGATCCAATTGAAAAATGAGAATTTTTAGTTTTCGATTTTTTAGAAAGGGTGTCCCGTTTTTAACACGAGCCGATGAATTTCACCCAACATAACGATGAAATCAATGGCTTAATGTTAAATCGGTACATTGCCTTATTTTTGAAATTAATTAAAACATGAGAAAAAATATTCCTAAAGTGAGAAATTAAAAATAGATAAACGATACAAAAAAGATATCATTAATGAAAAATATTAACATGGAATCTTGGAATATTAGAATAACAATAATAACGATATTTACAAAAAAAGAAAATAAAAACAAATCATGTACTAATAATAAAATAGGAAAAATGATATATTTGGTAATAATAATATAAAGTAATAATATGTACATAAAAATACACACATATATATATATGTAATAATAATAATAATATCTACAATAAAAGAAAATATTAGGAAAGCGTACATAAAAATATATACATAAATTTTTTTTATAACAATAATATAAAATAATGATATGTACAAAATATATATATGTACATAATATAGTTATAAAAATATATATATTAAATTGAATAGGTAAATAATAATAAAAGGGTAAGAATATACGAAGCCCCAATGTTATGGATTCTTGAAATTAATCTCTTTTCTTCTCGGCTGTTGAAATGGGCCTTTGTTGGTGATCTTCACCGGATCGATTGTCATAAATAAAGTCAGTTGACTGACCATTTTAAAATTTAATATTTTTTTATTATTGTAGTTTTTTGGACCAATTTTGTTTAGCCCAATTACAAATAAAAGCTACATAAAAGATACAAAATCCAAATTACTTCAACCCAACACAAACCAACCTCAGCCCACTAACTTAATAATCCAACACAACTAACTCAACCCACTAACTTAACATATCACCCAACCCACTAATTAATCCAAACTAAATTTAACCCATCAAACTTTACATAAACCAACCCATTAACTAAAATATTTCTTTTTTTTAATACTAATCCCCCCCCAAAACAAACAAGTTCCAGCAGACAAACAAAGAAAATCCAAACTTCAAGTGCCTATTCTCCTCTCCTTCCACTGCAGGCGTCACCGGCTGACCACCGTATGCACCACATGAAATCAAGCTACGGGTAGTTGAGGTTTGGGTTTTGGAGTGGCTGATAATCGATTGGCTCGGGTATTTAGAGTGGGTTTCGGTTTGGGAGCTTGGTTGTGGTGTTAATGGTGATTAGTCCTTGGTTGCTTGGTTGCTTGCCAGATATTGGAGTTTTTTCTTGCTTAGATTGCTGAATGTTCCTTTTTTGTTGTTTTTTTTTTTGCTGGAAATTTTTTTTGCTGATTTTTTTTTGCTCTTTTTTCTCAAAATGGGAGAATCCTCCTCTTTTTTGTGTGGTTTTCTTCTTTTTTTTCTTTTTTCTACCATTTTGCTTTTTTTTTATGCTATTTGCAGGTAGTGGGTAAAGAAGGAACAGCCACCCATGTTTGTGGCCTGAAAATCTGAGAAGTGGGTGCCCCAAATCACGTAATCTGTCTGAAGGACTAAATTACAAATGCAGCAAAACTTCAAGGGTTAAATGTAATTTTTAGAAAATTTAGGGTTAAAATGTAATTTAAGAAAAGTTTAGGGGTCAAAATACAATTTTTATTTTTTTAAATTTTTTTTTGAAATTTTAAAATTAAACACAAACTCTAGTCGGAAAAAATTTAGTGCTTACAAACAATATAAATGCGAAAATTAGATTTAATACTAGTTATTATAAATTTTAAAATGTTAAACATTACTAAATGATTTCTATTAAAAATATATAATTTTATAACTATAATAACGTGTTCATATAATTAAAAGAAAAAATAATTTTAAATATGAATTTGTTTGGGCTTGTTTAATGGATCGGTGAATTTCAAGCTCAATGCTTGGTTACAAGGCCCATATCAGTTAAGAAAGTTAACGGGCTTGTTTGTTATATTTTAATTTTTTGACTTTTTTATAAAAATAACTTGAATTTTTTATTAATTACAAGAATGATACTTTTTTTTATTATGTACGTAAATGGCCTGAAATGAATAGTAAAAGTTAATGGAGTCAAAGAGATTGGCGTCACTCACTTGCCACGTCAATCAATCATTGGCTGCTAGAATTAAAAAATCAATGTTTTGGGTGAAGCCAATTAAAGGTGTTCATGGTTCGGGCTAGGCCCAACAAAAAATTAGGCTGGTTTGTTAGGCCTGGGCTCGGCCCAAAAAATAGGCCTAAAATTTTAATTGAGTCCTACTCGGCTCGCCCATATTAAATTTTTATATATTTTTAAAATATATATAATACATCAAAAATACAAAAAATATTAAAATAAATGTTTCCCAACAAATTAAAAATAAATTAAAAATATGTACACTTAAATAACACTAAGATAAATGTAACTTAACAAGCAAATGTGAAAAATAGTAACAAAATTAACAATAAAACAAGAGTTATACAATATCCAAATAATAACAACAAAATAGTAGTAATATAATTGTAAAATGGTAGCAAAATAGTGAAAAAAATAAGAAAATAGCAAGAAAATAAAAAAAAGTAAAAAAATAGATATTTAAGCCGGGCCGAGCTCGAACCAAGAAAGCCTTACTCGAGGCCCAACCCATTTTTTAAACGGGCCTTATTTTTTTGCCCAAGTCTATTTTTCGGGTCTATATTTTTACCAAAATCCTCCCATTTTTTGGGTGAGCCTTCAGGCTGGCCCATGGACAGGTCTAGAGCCAATCTATTTGGCGTGACCTGTATAAATACCATTCCAATAATGGAGCCAAATAGATTGGCGCCACCACCTTTATTATGTTAGAATTTTTTTTAAAGTTATTTTTATTTTTATTTTAAAACTAAAATTATTATTTTATTTGGTGAAGTTATAGAGAATGATGTGACCATCATGCTGTCTTTTCATTTTAGTTTTTTTTTTAAATGTAATAAAAAATGAATTTTTTATTTTAGTGGCCATTCTATTTGGCGTGATCAAATGACTAAATATACCCCAATGGTAGTTCAATCTAAGGTGAATTTTTTTTTTTTAAATTTTATTAAGCTAGAGGATGAAGCGGGGAGATCAGGACTGAGTTTTATGTTTTTTTTGTTTATTTAGAAAACTTTATAATTTGAAGGTATGTTTTATTTAACGATAATCCGGTGACGCTCTGACACTGAAAAATTTAATCGTCCTTTTCGGGAGTGTAGAATTGTTTCCTTAATTCCATATGTGGTGACAATTTTAAGTAAAAATAGGGGTCTCAGTTGTTAGTGATTTTTTCAGCAACGGGTTCAAATTAGTTATGTAAATCTTTTCGTTGGTTGTGGTAGGATGATAACGGGTTCAAAATGGTTATGCGGCCAACAAGTGGATTATTTGAGATTCTCTAGGTCATCGGGATGTTTGAAGGCCCATTGGAATCCCAAATTGAACCACACGAGTGAGATTATCAATATTAGCAGCACTCGAGCTAGAAATTATTAGCACTAAAAAACTTGCTCGGTCTACTTGCTCGCTGTCGAAACCATTTTTTTGGGATCGAAAAAAACAAGAATCGACTTTTAAAACTAAATGTGGAGTCGCCACCAATCTTTTTGTTTAGGTGTGATTGGATCACCTAATAAAATATTTTGTTTCATTTAAATCAATTTTGGTCCACGTAGATTTAAAAATGGGTTCGGGAGCTAGTTACGTATGAAGAAGGGTTAGCACCCTCGTTACGCCCAAAAACTGGTACCAGATTGATTAATTGCTATCCTTATGTCTAGGTTTTTTTCAAAAAATTTGAAATATGGTTCATTTTAAAACATTTGAGTGGCTTAAGCTGGTCGTCAAAACTTTCTCGTTTCAAAGGTATAAAGCATCACATCCAGCACAATAGGACATGATCCTTTATAGTTTTGAGAACACGATCGAGTTTTGACTTCCAAAAGCTCTTAGGTCAAAAATTACAAAAGGGTGTCCAAATATTTAGTCCAACGAAAAATCGAAACCCAGCACGGTAGGGCACGATTTCTCGAATTTCTAAATACTAAACATTGCCTTATTTTAGGATTTTTTTAAAAAAGATTTGTAAACTCAAAACATATTAATTTTATTTGAAATACAATGGAATAGTTGATTTTAAAGAGTTGGGAATTATAAAGCAACATTTTGTAAACCAAAAGAAAAATAATTAACATGGGATAATATACATACGTAAAATACAATGCTTATGAAAGAAGATAATATAACCTTATTTAACCTACTAATAAAACAAGCAATTAAATATAATTAATCCAAAATATAACCAAATTCACAAGCATGGGTGAACAACAATTGATTTAATAATACATAAAAAGAATGAATAAATAATATGCAATAATAATATATAAGATAATATGAAAGATAAAACGCGACACATAATATACAAAGCAATATGGATACTAAGAGCCAACATAATACAAAACGATTTAAAAACTCTATGAAAAATTTACAAAAGAATAATGCATGCTAGGGTTTGAAATGATTCACATGCATAAAAAAAACTAAGAATATAAAATGAATATTAAAATAAATATTGTGGAAGAAGAAATTTGAGGCAAAGAACATAAAAACCATATCTATTTAAATGTAATAATATACATGCAATAATAACGAAAATCAATGTACACAATATATAATGGAAATATAATAAAATGAAGAATAAACAATATACATGAAAGAATAACAAACCAATATATAATAAAACAATATATACATGTAAGGATCTTAAATAACAAAGAAATAATAAAATATGTCTTTTAAGAATAAACTATATACATAATAAACAGATTTAAAAGCAATTATATAAAATAACATGGAATTAACAATGTTTATAGAATAAAACTAATTTTAATATAAATTATATATATTAATAATATATATAAGGGTAGTTAAATTAAATATTAATCAAAATTTTAAAATAATATGATATATAAAAGGGATTTTAAAATAATAATTTTGTAATAAAAACAAAATAATTTATCAAAGTAATTTAAAATGTATAAAAATAAGAGATAAAAATGAATTATACAAATGGAAATGAAAAAAAACTTAATTGAAATAAAAATCAAACTAGAGGACAATTAATAAAATAAAAAAAAACTATTGAAATTGAAATTATGACTAAAGTGCAATATGCGCGAATGTCCAGGGATCAAAATTGAAAATATTCCGAATCCCAAAACATGGCATTTAGGCGCGGACTAAATTGCAAAGACACGCAAATTCTATGACAAATTTGAAACGAAATAAAGCATAAATAAGGATCAATTTAAAGGTCTTTGCGAAGACGGAGGACTAGTCGCGCAATTTGACCATTCGAAGTGCCAAAGCGCGGATCCAACACATGGATCGGGTGTGCGCGCGGATTTTCCCCATTTTCTACACGGCACCGTTTCAAATTCTATACCAAACAAGGTTAAAAAAAAACCCTAAAACCAGTCCTTCATCACTTAAAAGCAAATCAAAGTAAAAAAAAAAAAAACCTAAGGCCTATCCTCCTGTTCATTCGGCCGAACCTAAGGCTTCCTCAATCGCCACACGGCCTCCATATTCAACAAACGACGTCAGGAGAAGGCCTAATTTGGCTTTATTCGACCACAAATCTGCTTGTTTTGCTAGGCTTAACCTTAATCTTCATCTAAACTTCGACTACCACGAAGCAAACAAGGATTTCGAAGCCTCCAAAAAGATGAGTATCTCTATTCCTATTTATTTGTTTTTTTAACATACAATAACAAAGATCAAAGAAAAGTGGAAGCGAAAACGAAAGGAAAAATGAGATTTTAAATCACCTCTTGGAATCTGTTTTTCTTTTTCTATTCAAACTTTTTTGTACAGGTTTGCATCCGTAAATCCCCCCATAAAAATTACATTCGGTCTTTATTTATAGCCGAATAAAGAGAAATAAGAAAAAACAGAAAATCCAAGAAATTCCCTAGATCTTTCTATTATTTTTCGCTGCCCATTTGCTGTAGATTTGCTGTGTTGTTGCGCCCTTCTTGCTGTGGCTTGTGGTTTGTTAATTTATTACAGGTACAGAAGGAGCCAGCTGGAGGTGGTAAAACACGTGGGATGAGGCGTGAAGACGCATGTGGGGCTGGCCCGGAGACAGCAGCAGTGTTGGAGGCTACTGGAAGTTACTGCGGCACTGGTGACCTAGGGTTTCTGCCGAAAATTTCATAGGTGTTTTGGGCCTAGGGTATTTTGGGTTATTTGGGTTAATTGGGTTAGGTTTAATTTAGGTTCGGGCTTGGAATGAGTTTATTTGTAAAATAGATTATAATTTAGACTATAATTTGTATAAAGACTATATTTGTTTTTTTATTTTAGTTTATTTAGTTTTTTTTTGTATGGGCCCGGGCAAAAAATAGGCCATTACACTTGTGTTGCGGTATGTTGTCAGTCTTGAACAAAATTAAAATCATCGTTTAATTATGTTTTATTAGTATTGAGAAAGTTGCTCGTGTTGTCTTTAAAATTGGTTGTTTATGTTCCTTTCTAATTTTTATGTTTCAAATTTCAGATTTTTTTTTTAAATGTAGGAAAATGTAAATCATGTACTAAAGCAAGTTACATGAATTACTTTGGAATGTTGCCAATATAAAATTATATTTTGTAAAATATAATTTCTAAATTATGTAAATTAATAGTTATTTAAAATGTTGGCAATGTAAAATAATTTTTATTTAAATTATTTTTGCAATGTGACCGGTGAGCGCTATGGACTAACTTCCTTACAGGCAGAGTTAGCAAAGGTACAGACAGTCTGATCTAGCTAGTGAGCAGAAGCGCTAATCACAAAAATAACTCGTCAGTTAAGCTCTTCAGTGATGTCCCTCTCATATGTGCTTGCCGCCTTTTCACCACAGTTGGCTGACTCCGGCTTTCCAGTCTTCTCTTTCTTGTGCACTGGAACTGAAAAATAGAAATATAAGGGGCGGAACTAAAAAGAATAAAGAAAATAAGAAAGTTTCGAAAAAAATGAGAAAGAAAAAAGAAGAAAGTGGGAAAGGGAGTTGGTTGAAAAAAAGAATGAAAAAAGGGTATTTATGTAAAAAAAATATTGGGATATTTTTAAAAAAATAAATAAGATGATCAAAAAATAAATATAGAGAAAGTTGATTGACTGGTCACATCACATTAGCCACGTCAGCGACGTAACAGGTCTAGAGGCCAGCTTGGCTTTTAATGTTTTAAAAATGAACCACTTACCTAACTTGAGGCTACCTTCCACCCACGTCTCCTTATTATATATAGAAGGGGGTGGTGATTTGGTTTGGGCCATATTTTAAAACTAAAATTTCAATATAAGAGAAGAGAAGAGGAAAGTTAAAATTTTTTATTAGTTCTAATTTAAATTTGTTATGTTTGTTTTAGTTGGTGTTATTTGAAATTCAAAGTTAATAAATACAATTAAGGTATGTAAATTATATATGTTGATGCACATGTATTATATTAAAAGTAGTTATTGTAATGTAATATTAAATTATATTTAATTTATCAAGTGGTGGTTAAATTTAAAAAAAAATTATGTAGATATCAGAATGTCTTTAATGCGTGATATTCGTAACAGGTTTTAAAGATTTATAAATGAAACGTTCTTGAGACTAACTTATTATCACGATTAAGGCAAGTGTACCTATCGAACAGTAGTATAGTTTAGCAAGACAGGATTGTCGAACCCAAAGGAATTACAAGTATTAGTATTTACTTCCTTTTTATTATCTAGCCTAAAAATTAAGAGGTTTGGTTATCTAAACTAATTACTAACTAAGAATGCACAGAAAGAAAACTCGGGAAAATACTTTTGAAAAAATTCGATTGATTGAGACAATACCTAAGGAAAAATCCACCTAGACTTCACTTGTTATTTGACTCTAAATCAGACGATTTATTCATTTGACTTGATCCGTGGAAATCCCTAAGTTATATTATTATCTCTCTCGAGACTAATAACGTCTAACCCTAGGTTGAATAATTGAAATCTCTTTCTAATTAACACCATAGAATTGCATTAACTCAATCTATGGATTCTTTTATTAGGTTTCACCCTAATTCGACAAAATCTTGTCACCCTATCTCTAGGCGCGCAATCAACTCCGCTTAGTTATGACAATTTTACTCTTAGACAGGGTCTATTCCTCCTCTGAATAAGAGCGTTAACTTGAATCAATATCTTTGGAATATTAAAACAAGAATTAAGAACACATAATTAAGAACAAGTTAAATATTTATCATACAATTTAGATAATAATAACAAGATCTGTCTTAGGTTTCATTCCCATTAGGTATTTAGGGGGTTTGGTTCATATTTATGAAAGAAAACATCTCAAAAGCATAAAGATAATAAAACATAAGAAAACCCAAAACTCCTGAAGGAACTTGAAGGGAGATCTCCAATCTTGATTATGAATCCGGCTCTTGAGATGGATCAATCGGCTTTCTTTGAGTAATTCCTTGTTTCCTACTCTATATTCCCCTCCTAAGTGCCTCTTCAAGTGTTTAAATAGGCTTTTGAATGCCTAAGAGCCCTAAAAATTGGCCTTTTCCGAATAGGACTAAACTTGGGCTCGGCAGGGACACGCCCGTGGGCGATTACTCCAGCCCGTGGTCAAGGCTGTTAAATAGGCACGGGCGTGTGGTCTACCCGTGTAAGTCGTGCTTCGATCCTGCCAAATTGACATGGCCGTGTGACACGCCCGTGTGAGGAAGTCCAGGCCGTGTTGTTTTCCCATGTGGGTCTATTTTCTCCATTTTCGGCCCGTTTCTCGCTCTTTTTACTCTCCTATGCTCACCTAATTATAAAACATGAAATTAAAGGATTAGGAGCATCGAATTTACCAAATTTAAGGAGAAATCATCCGTAAATGCGCTAAGCATGGGATAAAATATGTATAAATTATGGTTTATCAAATACCCCCACACTTAAGCATTTGCTTGTCCTCAAGCAAAATCCTCAACTCATGATCAAAATAAATTCTTCTCAATTTATAATCCTTATCAATAATATCTCAAAATAATCCATAAGTATTTATACATTGAAAATTCAACTAAAAGTACAACAAAGTTTTAGACATTCTAAGTTGAGCATTTTATCATGAAAACATAGGTGTCTCCCCTCATCTAAGTAATTACCTTGATCAAAATATCACAAAGTTTAACATCCTCACTAAAGATTCACTCAAATCACTCAATGTGTTTAAGGACATCAATTAAAGCACTCATTAGACAATATGTGAAGTTATTACCATAGGCTTGCTTGAAAATCAAATCTCCACCACTATATATTGAAATGATACCTCAACCAAAAAGGTCTTTAGAGGGTTGTAACGTGGCTTTGGTTAGGGGGTGTGGTCACAAGCTAAAAGAAAAGGTTAGAATCGAGATTGAATTGAAAAATTACCTAGTGAGGAAAATAACTAGTCATCAGCTGAATACAGGTGAGCTTCTTCTCAGAATATGGAATTAACACTCAAGCTAAAAAAATGGCGAATTACTACTAATATGTATGCAAATATTGTTGTTGTTGTTGTTTTTTTTTAAGAACAAGTCAAATATATAGAAGAACAAAACATATCTAAGTAATTAGTTCAAATCAAATCTCGACTAAAATAGGGATCAAATTAGGGGATTTTAACAATAATGGGTTATGGGTTAATATTGAGGGTAAATCAATTAATGGTTTGTTAGGCTCAAAGGGGTTCACTAAGGGTTAATTATGAAGGTAGGCTTTTGTGGAGTGAGTGGGTTAAACCTAAGTGCCTTTATCATCTTGACATATCAAATCAAATGGTGTGGTCTTGACATGCATAATCAAGCAAGTTCTAGAATAACAATTCAATACTGACGCACTTAAAGCAATAATAAAAGTGAGCATGAAAGAAATAATGGATACTGTAAAGGCTCAAAATCTCACAAAAATTATGGCTTTTTGATGTTTAAACCTGTGAATTTCAACTCAAGATAATACCTAAACTTGGGAAAAACAACCTAAAATTTTTTAATTCTTCAAAAATCAACTTATCATGCTTGATTCCCTAATGTCTTAAAGTTTAAACACTCAATGCATAAATGCCTATGTTTTAATTCAAGACATATCAATAAAAATCATAAATTAATTAAAATTTATTCTAATAATGATATGAGTGATTCAGGTGAGAATAAGACACAATTTAGGGATTTCTAATGATGATATAAAAGACTCCCCACACTTAAGATGTACATTGCCCTCAATGTACAAAGATAGATATATTGAAAAAGATAGATTTATAATCATAAGATAGGGAGAGAAGTGAAACTTCCTAAATGATGAATGGATTCCTTGAACTGGAGTTTTGGAGAATAATTGGCGTGAGAGTGGAGGAGGATACTCCGGTGGTAGTAGAGGTTCATTAGTCTATAAGTCCTGCGCCAAAATAATATTATATATGGTGGTAGCTATGGTCGTGGTCGAGCAGGACATGACAGTCGTGGAGAACCTTTCTCGGTGGAGTTTTTAGTTCCTATGCGATGATGAGCTTTGGAGCTCTTTATAACTGTGATAGAATCAGGAACTTTTTAGGAAATATAAGGAAGCATAATTACTCATAATGAAATAGCCAAAATTTAAAATTGTAAAATAATAATTATAAAACCTAATAAAAATAAACTTAAAGAAAAATAAAAAGTAGTCTTAAAATAGAATAAAAGTAAAAAATAAAATAATAAATAAAAGTTTTTAAACATCTTCATCGCTAGATGGTTCGCGAGGTGGTAGTGGTGATGAGATGTGGAAGTGCTGACAAATTTGCTGTAAAGTAGCATCAATGTTATCGAAGAGCTGAAAACACTGTTGCTTGAATCGAGTAAGGCGCTCAGAGATGTCAGCGTATGAAGCCGCCGTATGAACTGGACGAGGGGGGTGGTGACTGAGTCGGTAGATCTTCGTGGCGTTGAGGGACATCATCAGGAATGTCCTTTAGGTCCTCCTCCTCGGTAGACTGGGTGAGGCAGTACTGAGGAAGGTATGTGCCACGTCGTTTTTCGATCATCCTCATACTTAGCATGCTCGAGATGCCCTGTGGGGACATCTGGTCGATGAGAGTGAGGGAGGATGATTGGGCTGCTGTGCTAAGGAGCCCGAAGTACCCTAATTTTTTTGCCTATGTGTTTCGCGAATTTTAAATTTGGGCGCGTTTGACATTTGACCCAAGCCCGTGTTGCTTGAGCGTGTGGGTGTACACGGCCGTGTCTTGCTTCGTTCGCTTCTCCTACGCCCATGTACATAAGTCCACGCCCGTGTTCGTTTTGACAGTGTCGACCACGGGTGGAGGGCACGGGCGTGTCGCACGCTCGTGTTGCATTCTCAGTTTCAACCACAATTTCAAGACACGGGCGTGTCTCATGCCCGTGTTGTTTTAGCAGTTTCACCCACGGCCATGTCGCACGTTCGTGGCAACTTATCTCATTTCCTGTTGGGGAAAAATCTTGCCCTGTTTTCACACGGCTGTATCACACGGCCGTGTCTTCACCTATGGTGTGAGCACGGCCTAAGGTACGCCCGTGTGACTGGCCATGTGGATGGGAAAACCTTGTGTTTCAAGACTTAGTTAATAGGTTTGATGTGAAAAACTAGAATTAATAGGTTAGATGTGAAAAACTAGAATTTAAATAAGTCATTATTGTTAATGCTCGGGTTACCTCCTGAGAAGCACTTATTTATAGTCTTAAGCTCGACTTACCTCTCTTCTGCATGGTCAAGGTGGTGCGAGGAGTTTACATTCCTCATACCTGCTATCAACTTTATCAACATAAGATTTAAGACGAGTATTATTTACTTTAAAAGTACCTAATTTGGGATGAATTACCTAGACTGTACCATATGGGAAAATACTGAATACCGTAAGAGGAATTTCTTCATTAGGTTCAGCAGTGGTAATGCGAGGATCTGCTGCATCTAGTAGTACTTTGTCTCCAACCTTAAGTTGATTTGGTGAGGTATTGAGCTCGTCTTGACTCAGTTTCGGCCTATCGGGTGTTCTCAGTTTCTGTGTCCACCATTCATCTAGCTCCTAGATTTGTAGCCTCCGTTCTTCATAGGTAGGTCCTTTGTTGTTGTTTGAACATGGCTTATATGCATTTTTCATAACTGTTTCCTACACAGAGGGTTTCACCACATGATCAGTACTAGTAGAATGATTTATACAACCACCTTCAATTTTCAATGTGTTACTTGAATTACAAGCTTGAAGGGTGATTGTTTCATCTCCCAAACGAAGTGTGAGTTCACCTGTGCCAAAATTAATAATGGTTCTAGCAGTCGCTAAAAAGGGTCGTCCTAAAATTAAAGGTGCGTTACTATCCCCTTCCATGTCTAGAACAATAAAGTCTACTGGGTATATAAATTTATCGATCTTAACAAAAACATCTTCAATGATACCCCTAGGAAATCTAATGGTTTTATCAGCCAAGTGAATGCTCATCCTAGTTTGTTTGGGTTTCCCAAGACCTAGCTGTTTAAACATTTTATAAGGCATAAGATTAATGCTTGCCCCTAAGTCAGCCAATGCATTATGAACATCTAAACTATCAATTAAATAAGGAATCGTAAAACTCCTTGGATCTTTCAATTTGTTGGGTAGCTTATTCTGTAATATAGCTGAGCAAACTGCATTCAATTCCACATGCGATGCCTCATCCAACTTTCGTTTATTTTTTAAAAGCTCATTTAAGAATTTGATTGCGTTTGGCATCTGCGAAAGAGCTTCAATAAACGGTAAATTAATATGTAAATTTTTAATAATTTAAGGAATTTACCGAATTGTTCTTCTTTACGGTCTTTACTTGTCGCGTTTGGGCATGGCACACGAGGTTTGTATTCTTTACTTATCGATTTTGTGTCATTATGGCCTATCTCATTCTTACCTTTGCTTACCACCGTTTCTCGCCTTGGTTTTGCAACTAACCCTTCCTCATCATGAATTGCAATCGCGTTGAGTTGCTCCCTTGGGTTAGATTCAGTGTTACTTGGCAGGCTACCTTGTGGTAATTCGGAAATCAACTTGCCGAGCTGTCCAATCTGAGTTTTGAGCCTCTGGATTGATGCTTATTGATTTTTGAGTGCTGTCTCGGTATTCTGAAAACAAGTTTCTAACACTGAGATGAATTTTGTTAGCATCTCCTCAAGGTTCTACTTTTTCTCTTGTTGGCAGGGTGGTTGTTGGAAACCCGGAGGATGTTGTGGCCTTTGATTTCCTTGACCGCCCCACGAGAAATTAGGATGGTTCCTCCAACCTGCATTATAAGTGTTACTATACCGTTTATTTTGGGGTCTAAAGTTATTGTTACCCATATATTAGACTTGTTCCTCCTCGATGTTAGGGTTGAAGGGTTGATATTCTGTGCATGCTCCTCCTCCATTCGAATCGCACCTCATCACTGGATGTACCTGAGCAGAACCACACAAACCATCAATATTTTTATTTAAGAGTTTTACTTGGTTAGATAGCACAGTAACCGCGTCGAGGTTGAAAACACCGGCTACTTTCGTCGGCTTTCTTCTTATAACTTGCTACTGATAGTTATTTAGTGGCATCTCCTCAATAAAATCGTAAGCCGCCTCAGGTGTCTTATTATTGATAGTTCCTCCAACGGCTGCATCAATCATCTGCCGAGTCGAAGGATTCAGGCCGTTATGAAACGTTTGAACCTGTAGCCAAAGCGGTAACCCATGGTGAGAGCATCTTCTCAAAAGGTCCTTATATCTCTCCCATTCATCGTAGAGTGTTTCTAAATCCATCTGCACAAAAGAAGAGATATCATTACGTAATTTGGCTGTTTTAGCTGGCGGAAAATATTTTAATAAAAACTTTTCGGTCATTTGTTCCTAAGTAGTGATTGACCCTCATGGTAACGAGTTCAACCATTTTTTAGCCTTATTCCTTGATAAAAAGGGAAACAACCGAAGGCGAATGGCGTCATCAGAAACGCCATTAATTTTAAAGGTATTGCAAAATTCTAGGAAATTTGCCAAGTGAGCGTTGGGATCCTCGTCCTGCAAACCATCAAACTGAACAAACTGTTGTATCATTTGAATTGTGTTAGGTTTCAGTTCAAAATTATTTGTAGCAATAGCAGGTCTAACTATACTTGACTCAGTTCCTATTAAATTAGGCTTAGCATAATCACATATAGTGCGTGGAGCAGGATTCTGATTTACTGGATCAGCAGCAATCGCAGGAGGCAGTGGATTTTCTTGGTTTTCAGCTATCTCCTTAGTTGTGGTTGAAGTATCGTTCTCTTGCTCGTCCTCTGTGTATATTAGGCTTCGCCTTATTTCTAGGCGCGCAATCAACTCCACTTAATTATGACAATTTTACTCTTAGACAGGGTCTATTCCTCCTCTGAACAAGAGCATTAACTTGAATCAATATCCTGGAATATGAAAACAAGAATTAAGAACACATAATTAAGAACAAGTCAAATATTTATCATACAATTTAGATAATAATAACAATATCTGTCTTAGGTTTCATTCCCATTAGGTATTTAGGGGGTTTAGTTCATATTTGTGAAAGAAAACATCTCAAAAGCATAAAGATAACAAAACATAAGAAAACCCAAAACTCCTGAAGGAACTTGAAGGGGGATCTCTAGTCTTGATGATGAATCCGACTCTTGAGATGGATCAATCGGCTTTCCTTGAGTAATTCTTTGCTTCCTACTCTGTATCCCCCTTCTAAGTGCCTCCTCAAGTGTTTAAATAGGCTTTTGAATGCATAAGAGCCCTAAAAATTGGCTTTTTCCGAATAGGACTAAACTTGGGCTCGGTAAGGACACGCCCGTGTGCAATTACTCCAACCCGTGGTCAAGGCTGTTGAATAGGCACGGGCGTGTGGTCTACCCTTGTAAGTCATGCTTCGATCCTGCAAAATTGACACGGCCGTGTGACATGCCCGTGTGAGGAAGTCCAGGCCGTGTTTTTTTCCCATGTGGGTCCATTTCTCCGTTTTCGGCCCGTTTCTCGCTCTTTTTACTCTCCTATGCTCACCTAAGTATAAAACATGAAATTAAAGGATTAGGAGCATCGAATTCACCAAATCTAAGGAGAAATCATCTGTAAATGCACTAAGCATGGGATAAAAATATGTATAAATTACGGTTTATCAGTCTTTTTTAGTAAACACGGATTACACTGCATTGAGGGTCAATGAAACAGTAAAATTGTTAAATCATAAATTATTTATTCGTATGTTATATATGATATTTATTTATAAAGTGTGATATGTTTTAACACTTCATTACCCAATTTATTATCATTATCTTACTACCTATTTCGTGTTAAATTGATGATTGATATTAATTGATGATATTATCATTATTCTTACAATTTTGGATTCATTATCTTACTACCTACTTCAATAGGCTTGGATTCACATTTAAGAATTTTGATTGAGTGTTTTATATTATGTAATTTGTTATGCCTAATAATTTAAATATAATATTGTATTATATATATGTTAAAATTAGTTTCTTTGGTTTTATATTGAAAATTCATTTTTTCCAATTTAACTTGTTTTTTAAAAAATATTTATCTATAATTTAAATATATTATATTTTTTGTTAAAATTTTGATACGGAATTTTAGTATTCAAATTTAAATATTTTTCATTAAAATTTATTATATAATCAAAATTTTATAAATATTTAAAATTTGAAAAAAATTTAGAAATTGTAAATTTTAAAAAACGAAAAAATACTTAAAATTTGTATAAGTTAAAATGTATATTTCAATTAAAATATATATTAAGTTATACTTAATTGAGATATTAATTTTTATTTTACCATAATTTTTAATTTTTAGATATTTGTATTAAAATTTACCATCTGAGGATGAATACCTGGTATTGAGGTCGCAGATCCATTTTCCCAAGTATCGTGTAGACGAGCATGTCATGCCTTACTTACACTTGGTAGGATTTGGGGATGAGCGGATGTGCATTGAATCGTGTACACATCGTCAATATATTGTTCAACATTCACATTGAGTGTTGCACATGTTGCAACCATATGTGCACATGGATACTGAAGTGTCCGGAACCTTTCGCACTCGCACAGCCTGTTTTGGAGATCAACTCCGTAGGACCTTGGTGAGATCCTCGTGTGATGTATGATGCACTCTATCACTCGGAAAGTTTCCAAGTTCTAGGAATATAGTTTTGCATTCATTGACCTCACCCTCCAAGTATTGACTTCCATGGCATTCTTGACATCTTTGACGTACACGTGTCCGGCCTCCCTCTGTTTTGTTTGTTTCAACCCCATTTTTGGCATCAAGGTTTCCAACCTATAAATGTAGCTGAGAAAACTCAAGAAATTGGCAAATGACTTGTACGCTTCAATACAGAGTTAATCGGCTTAACAAAACCGCCTTAACGAGGTTAGTCGTTATATGACCATATTGGTACCCATTATCAAACCATTAAGCCCATTGCCACTGCTCTATGCTTCCCAACCACTTTCTGAAAGAAGGACCGGCCCCCACTATATCAGTCTTCAACCTCGCATGCCTATGCCTAAATCGGTGTGGTTCCAGCTCGTACCCTTCATATGTATTCCGATAAAACATGTTACCGTTCCTTTTAGTAAATAGACTCAAAATGTGTACAAATACAAGTTTAAATATGATATTTTTACCCATGTTCACGATTTGTTTGTGCCAGCCTTTGTTCTTATACTCCTTGTTGAAGTTGACAAAGATGTGGCGAATGTAGTAGACAAACATCCAAGGAACCTCAGAATGCCAAATCATAACAAGAAGACCCTTGGATCTATTAGAGACAATGCAAATGTTGTCTTGCCTGACAACTTGCCTTCGCAAGTTCCTAAGGAAAAAATCCTACGATTCGAAGTTCTTTGACTCTACGATGGCAAAGGCAGTTGGTAGTACATTTCGGTTACTGCCTTGTGCAACTGCAATCATTAGTATCTGCGTGTATTTTCTGTAAAGCCACGTTCCATTAACTTGCACCAACGGTTTGTAATGGGAGAAGGCCCTAACACATGGATTGAACATCTAGAACAAACGATGAAAGAAATCTTCTCACCGATTCAAGTTCCCGATTTAGGCCTTTGTAAGGCAACATCTGCACGTCCACGATAGTACCTGGCATGTACTCTAGCATCACTAAAATCCACCATTGAAGGTCATTGTATGACTCATCTCATTTGTCGTACAACTGCTCTATGGCCATTTGTTTCGCCCACCATGCTTTCCTATACAACACTCTATACTGGAACAAGGCTTGCATGTTTGAAATTAGGACTAATACATGAATGGTTGGTAGATCTTTCACTAGTGACTTGATGTATTTGTAGATACTTTTGGCATCCAATTTTTGGTGGTCTTGCGTTATACGTGCGATAGTGCATATATGGTGCCTTTCTAATTTTCCTATTTGCCACTACTGAGTCCTTTGTATAGATACAACTCGAACCCGCCAACAGTACCCTTCATCAACCCTCCAAAATTCCTCAACATATAATTTCGGTTTAGGTTTTATAACCTTGTAATCAATTAAAAACTTCATGTTGTACTAATTGATGGCAAAAACGTAGTTCGCCTTGTTCTCGAACCATTGCCTAACAAAAAATTCTACCAACTGAAAATTTGACGCCAATTTGTAAGCAAGGGCTATATTGGTGTACTCGAGGAACTTGGGTACATGCGTTGCATCTGGATCGACGCTCAATATGTGAGCCCCAGGATCATTCCTTAAAATAATGTCATGACTCGGGTTCCCAAAAAAAGGGGCGTAAACATCTTTAACCTCTACTAACAAGCTAATTTTGTGTGTTTAATGTATTTATTTATGGTCAAATTTTGAATAGAATGTTACTAAACTTCTGATTTCTTGTTTTAATTTTGTCAGGACGCAATTGGAATACCGAAGTTCAAATAAACAAGCAAATTGGGAAAAATTGGAACGAGAAGCAATAAAATGGGTCAAATTGAAAAGTTTCAGAATTAAGGACTGATTAATTATTAGATTGTGAACTTGTCAAACTCCATGAATAGAAAAAAAATCTGATTTTAGTTAATCATTAGGTATAATCTTATGAAGAATCATGCTAAATTTTACATATGAAAAATGTATAAATACCTTGAAATGGTGGCTTGGAAAAAGCACACTAAAATAAAATTAAAAGCAATTCTTTTCTTTTTCATGCATCAATAGTTATTCAAGTTTACTGCCAATTTTTTTCTAGTTTCTTATTTTTGGTTCAATTGCCTTTCAAGTCTTTTCTCATTTTCACCTATCACCATTACGTTCAAATCCACTTTTAAGTCCCAATTGAGTATGATTAATTTCATGCTCAACTAAACCCATTTAGTTAAGCAAATTGGGCTAATTGGAATGAGAAGCAATAAAAGGGGCCAAATTGAAAAGTTGCATAATTAGGGGCTGATTAAAAATCAGATTGTGAATTTGTCAAACTCTATGAATAGAAAACAAATGTGATTTTGTTGGTTATTAGGCGTAACCTTAGGAGGAATCATGCTAAATTTGATATATGAAAATGGTATAAATACCTTGTAATGGTGGCTTGGAAAAAACACACTATAATAAAATTAAAAGCAATTTTTTTCTTTTTCACGCATCTGTAGATATTCGAGTTTATTGCCAATTTTTTTCTAGTTCCTTATTTTTTGTTCAATTACCTTTTAAGTTCTTTCTCATTTTCACCCATCATCATTACATTCAAATCCACTTTTAAACACCAATCAAGTCTGATTAATTTCATGCTCAACTAAACGACATTTAGCCAAGCAAATTGGGCTAAATTGGAACAGGAAGCAATAAAATGGACCAAATTGAAAATTTTCATAATTAGTGGCTGATTAAAAATCAGATTGTGAATTTGTCAAACTCTATGAATAGAAAAAAATCTAATTTTAGTTGATTATTAGGCATAATCTTAGGAGGAATCATGCTCAATATGTCATATGGAAAGTCTATCAATGCCTTGTAATGGTGGCTTCAAAAAAACATACTATAATAGAATTAAAAATAATTCTTTTATCTTTCATGCATCAGTAGCTATTCAGGTTTATTGTCATTTTTTACCATTTTCTTACTTTTTGTCCAATTGCTTTTTAAGTCTTTTCTCTTTTTCACTTATCACCTTTACTTCCAAATTCACTTTTAAACCCCAATCGAGTATGATTAATTTCATTCTCAACTAAATCGCATTTAGCCAAGCAAATTTGGCTAACTTGGAACGGGAAGAAATAAAGCAGCCAAATTGAAAAGTTGCAAAATTAGTGGTTGATTAAAAATCCGATTGTGAATTTGTTAAACTCTATGAATAGAAAAAAAATCTTATTTTAATTGGTTGTTAGGCATAATCTTAGGAGGAATCATGCTAAATTTGGTATATAAAAAGTGTTAGAATTAAGTGACCCCAAATTCTTATTTAAATAAAATACGATGGAAAATAAAATAAAAGTAAAATCCATATAGAACTAGACTTCTTTTATTTTATTTTAGAATGAGGTTTTTTAAACCTTATTAAACTTTATCTATTTTATATTGATTAGGATAAGGTGTTTCAATCCTACTAAATATGGCTTTACAAGCCTATAAATAGACATAGTCTATTCCTCTTGTATTGATTCAATTTTTCGACATAGTGAATTTTCTTCTCCTCTGCCCGTGGTTTTTTCCCGAAAGGGTTTCCACGTAAAATTTATGTGTTCTTTATTTTTATTTTATTTTTCTCAAATTGGTATTCGAGCTTTCGGGTTATTCATCTCGATCACGGTAATGGCGTCTTTGAAGTATGAAATTCTGCTGTTGGATTGCAACACCAGATTTGCATTGTGGCAGATTAAGATGCAAGCAATTCTTGCGCAGATGGATTTGGAGGATGCCCTGCTAGGGATAGATAAGATGCCTTCGATATTAACAGATAAAGAGAAGAAGCCTAAGGATCGAAAGGCGTTAACACAATTACACCTTCATTTGTCCAACGAAATTTTGCAGGATGCGATGAAAGAGAAGATTGCCGCTGCATTATGGAAGAGGCTAGAACAAATATGTATGTCGAAAACTCTAACAAGCAAGTTGCATATGAAGCAGCGTCTTTATGCTCATCGTTTGGAGGAAGGTGCGTCTGTACACGAACACTTAATAGTGTTTAAAGAAATTCTCTCAAACTTGAAGGCCATGGAGGTTCAGTATGATAAGGAAGATCTAGGGTTGATTCTACTTTGTTCGTTGGCCCTGTCTTATTCAACCTTTAGAGACACGATTTTATATAGCCGCGAGTCTCTCACAGGTGATGAGGTTGATGATTCTTTAACCTCGTATGATAAGATGAAACATCTTATGGTTAAACCCGACTCTCAAGGAGAGGGTCTCATTGTTCGTGGGAGACAAGATCGAAATGCTGATGATGATCGTGGTAGGACACAGGAAAGGAATCCTCGTGGTAAATCTAAAAGTAGATCGAAGTCTTCAAACAGAGGTAAAACTTGTAACTTCTGCAAGAAGAAAGGGCACATTAAATCTGAGTGCTATAAGCTACAAAATAAGATTAAAAGGGAGGCTGTGAATCAAAAGGGAAAACAACCAGAAAATTCCGGTGAAACTGATGTTGTAGAAGATTACAGCGATGGTGAACTTCTAGTTGCTTCTATCAATGATTCTAAAGTAATCAAGGAATGGATACTTGATTTAGGCTGCACCTTCCACATGAGTCCCAATCGGGATTGGTTTACAACTTATGAAACAGTGTTTGAAGGTGTTGTTTTGATGGGAAATAATGCTTCGTGTAAAATCGCAGGTGTTGGAACAGTTAAAGTTAAGATGTTTTATGGAGTTGTCGGAACACTTAGTGAGGTACGACATGTTCCAGAATTGAAGAGAAATTTAATTTCGTTGAGTACTCTTGATTCAAAAGGGTACAGATATACAGCTGAAAGTGGGATTTAAATATTTCCAAAGGTTCCCTTGTTGTGATGAAAGGGCAAAGAAAAACTTCCAAGTTATATGTTTTGTAGGGTTCTACTGTTACTAGTGATGCAGCTGTCGCTTCCTCTTCCTTTTCAGATAATGATATTACTAAACTTTGGCATATGCGCCTAGGGCATATGAGTGAGAATGGCATGGTAGAATTGAGTAAAAGAGGACTTCTTGATGGGCAAGGAATTTGCAAACTAAATTTCGTGAGCACCGTGTGTTTTGGGAAGCAAAGAGAGTTCGATTCACTAGAGGAATCCATAACACGAAGGGAATATTGGAGTATATTCATTCTGGTCTGTGGGGGCCATCCAGAGTGCCTTCGAGAGGTGGAGCTAATTATATGCTAACCTTTATTGATGATTTTTCCAGAAAAGTTTGGGCGTTCTTCTTGAAGCAGAAAAGCGATGTGTTTTTCGCATTTAAATCTTGGAAAATTATGATTGAAAAACAGAAGGGAAAACAGATAAAATACCTCCGCACAGATAATGGCTTAGAGTTTTGTTCTGATGAGTTTAATAGATTGTGCAAGTCAGAAGGGATCATGAGACACTTGATAGTTCGTCATACTCCAAAGCAAAATGGTGTTGCAGAACGAATGAACAGAACGATCATAGAGAAGGTTTGATGTATGTTGTCAAATGCCGACTTATCGAAGTCATTTTGGGTAGAAGGAGCCTCCACTGCATGTTTTTTAATCAACCGATCTCTATTTGTTGCCATTGAGAAAAAGACTCCACAAGAGGCATGGTCTGGTAATCCTGCTAATTATTCTGATTTAAAGATTTTTGGGTGTCCTGCGTATGCTCATGTTGATAATGGAAAATTGGAACCGAGATCCATTAAATGCGTTTTTCTTGGTTATAAAGCTGGTGTAAAAGGGTATAAGTTATGGTGTCCTGAAAATAGAAAAGTTGTAATTAGCAGAGATGTTGTTTTTGATGAAACTACTATGCTACCTAACTTATCTCTTAAAGACTCTTCCAATAAAGAAAATCAAAAGCAGGTGGAGCATCAGATTAATACAGAGTCACTCCTCAAGCTAGAATAAAAGTTGAGAATAGAGTTGCTTCTTCACCACAATACTCTATCGCCAAAAACAGAACTAGAAGAGAAATTAAACCTTCAAAGAAGTATACCAAGGCTGATCTAGTTACTTATGCTTTAAATGTGGCTGAAGATATAGATGCGAATCAAGAGCCATCTAATTATTCTAAGGCAGTTAGCTGTGAAGACTCAGAAAAGTGGATGTTTGCTATGCAAGAAGAGATCGAATCACTCCACAAAAACAGAACATGGGACCTTGTGAAATTTCCTAAAGGTAAAAAGGATGTTCGTTGTAAATGGGTGTTTAAAAGGAAAGAAGGGACTCTAGGAGTTGAAGAACCCAGATATAAAGCAAGGCTTGTTGCAAAGGGTTGATCAAATTCGAGTGGACTTCAGATGTGTTCTCTCCGGTTGTTAAGCATAGTTCGATTCAAGCTTTGCTTGGTATTGTGGCCATGCATGATTTGGAGCTTGAGCAGTTAGATGTAAAAACTGCATTTCTGCATGGAAAACTTGAGGAGGATATTTACATGCAACAACTAGAGGGTTTTATAGTCTCGAAAAAGAGGACTATGTTTGCTTCTTTGAAAAAGTCCCTTTACGGTTTGAAACGATCACCAAGACAAGTGGTACAAGAGGTTTGATTCCTTTATGACTTCTCATGATTTCAAAAGAAGTAGTTTTGACAGTTGTGTTTACTTTAAGAAAAACAGTGATGGTTCTTTTGTGTATCTACTTCTTTATGTTTATGACATGTTGATAGCGAAGAAAAGATAAAGGAGAGATAAGAAATGTCAAAACCCAACTAAGTAAAGAATTTGAGATGAAAGATTTAGGACCAGCAAAGAAGATACTTGGAATGAAGATTCTCGAGATAGAAAAACAAGTAAATTGTACCTAAGTCGGAAGGGTACATTGAGAAAGTTCTTTGAGTTCAATATGCAGGTGCTAAGCACATTAATACTCCTTTAGCGACCCATTTCGGACTTTCATCAGTTTTGTCTCTACAATCAGATGATGAGATTGAGTACATGTCACATGTTTCATACTCTAGTGCAGTGGGATCTCTCATGTATGCTATGGTTTGTTCACATCTAGATTTATCATATGCAGTCAGTGCAGTTAGCAGATACATGGCGAATCCCGGTAAAGAACACTGGAAAGCAGTTCAGTGGATTCTAAGATACTTACGAGGTACTACTGATGTTTGATTACAGTTTGCAAGAACTAAAGATGGAGTCATAGGGTATGTTGATGCTGATTTCGCTGGAGACCTTGATAAAAGAAGATCTCTCACAGGTTATGTCTTTACAATCGGAGGTTGTGCAATCAGTTGGAAAGCCACTTTACAGTCTACAGTCGCTTTGTCTACCATTGAAGCTGAGTACATTGCGATTACTGAGGCTTGTAAAGAAGCTATTTGGTTGAAGGGACTCTTTAGTGAACTCAATGAAGACCTTCAAATCAGCACAGTATTTTGTGACAGTCAGAGTGCCATCTTTTATACAAAAGATCAAATGTTTCATGAGAGAACAAAACATATTGATGTTCGGTATCATTTTGCTTGTGATATTATTGCTCGTGGTGATATTGTTGTGAGCAAAATTAGTACTCATGAAAATCCTGCAGATATGATGACTAAGTCACTTCCTATAACCAAGTTTGAGCATTACTTAGACTTGGTTGGTGTTCATCGTTGAAGTTAAACCCTTAAGGGGTTTTATGGAAGAGGTGGAGAACTTGTTTATTGAAAGTTCGCGATGAAGAACATGTTCATTGAGAATTTGTGTCAAGGTGGAGATTGTTAGAATTAAGTGACCCAAATTCTTATTTAAATAAAATACGATGGAAAATAAAATAAAAGTAAAATCCATATAGAACTAGACTTCTTTTATTTTATTTTAGAATAAGGTTTTTTAAACCTTATTAAACTTCATCTATTTTATATTGATTAAGATAAGGTCATTCAATCCTACTAGAATATGGCTTTACAAGCCTATAAATAGACATAGTCTATTCCTCTTGTATTGGTTCAATTTTTGTGACATAGTGAATTTTCTTCTCCTCTACTCGTGGTTTTTTCCCGAAAAGGTTTCCACATAAAATTTGTATGTTCTTTATTTTTATTTTATTTTATTTTATTTTTCTCAAAAAGTGTATAAATACCTTGTAATGGTGGCTTCGAAAAAACACACTGGAATAGAATTAAAAAGAATTGTTATCTCTTTCACACATCAGTAGCTATTCAAGTTTACTGCCATTTTTTCCATTTTCTTATTTTTGGTTCAATTGCTTTTTAAGTCCTTTATCCTTTTCACTTATCACCATTACGTTCAAATCCACTTTTAAATCCCAATTGAGTATGATTAGTTTCATGCTCAACTAAACCCCATTTAGCCAAGAAAATTGGGCTAAATTGGAACGGGGAGCAATAAAAAGGGCAAAATTGAAAAGTTGTAGAATAAGTGGTTGATTAAAAATTACATTGTGAAATTTTCAAACTCCATGAATAGAAAAAAAATCTGATTTTAGTTGGCTGTTAAGCATAATCTTAGGAGGAAAGTGCTAATTTTGACAGATGAAAAGTGTATAAATACCTTGTAATGATGACTTGGAAAAAACACATTGGAATAGAATGAAAAACAATTCTTTTCTCTTTAATGCATCAGTAGCTATTCAAGTTTACTGCCATTTCTTTCCATTTCCTTATTTTTGGTTCAATTGCTTTTTACGTCCTTTCTCCTTTTCACCTATCACCAATACGTTCAAATCCAATTTTAAATCCCTATCAAGCATGATTAATTTCATGCTCAACTAAAACCCATTTAGCTAAGCAAATTGGGCTAAATTGAAACGGGAAGCAATAAAATGAGCTAAATTGAAAGGTTGCTTAACTAGTGGCTGATTAAAAATCAGATTGTGAATTTTTCAAACTCCATGAATAGAAAAAAGATCTGATTTTTGTTGGTTGTTAGGCATAACCTTATAAGTAATCATGCTAAATTTGGCATATGAAAAATTTGTAAATACCTTTTAATGATGTTTTGGAAAAAACACACTGAAATAGAATTAAAAACAATTCTTTTCTCTTTCATGCATTAGTAGCTATTCAAGTTTACTGCCATTTTTTCCCATTTCCTTATTTTTGGTTCAATTGTTTTTTAAGTCCTTTCTCCTTTTCCTTTTTCACTTATCACCATTACATTCAAATCCACTTTTAAACCACAATCGAGTATAATTAATTTCATGCTCAACTAAACCTCATTTAGCCAAGCAAGTTGGGCTAAATTGGAACGGGAAGCAATAAAAGGGGCAAAATTGAAAAGTTGCAGAATTAGTGGTTGATTAAAAATCAAATTGTGAATTTGTCAAACTCTGTGAATAAAAAAAATCTGATTTTAGTTGGTTTTTAGGCATATAATCTTAGGAAGAATCATGCTAAATTTGACATATTAAAAGTGTATAAATACTGTCGAAACCTTTTTGGAAATCGACTTGTTATTTTAAAATGAAAATGGAGCCCCTACCAATCCTTTTTATTAGGTGTGATCAGATCACCTTAAAAATTAATCATTTTAATAAAAAGGTTAAATTTACAAAAATGATAATTTTTGGTCTACAAATCCAAGAAGTGGGTTCGGGAGTCGGTTACGTATGAGGAAGGATTAGCACCTTCATAACGCCCAAAATTGGTACGTAGTTGATTACCTGATGTCTTAGCGTCGAAAATTGAGAATTCGAAGAGAATTTAAAATACGATCCCCTCTTTCCATGATGTTATTTGATTCAAATATCGCTAACTAAATTAAATTTTATAGAAGAGGCCTTCTTATTTCAAGTTAATCGAGAAGAAAATATCATGCCCCGTAAGTTAGGGCACGATGTCTCAAATCCTTGAAAACAAGAATAATCACCATTTGATTATTACCTAAGTCTTACGTGTCTTGAATTTTAAAAGGATGTTCGATTATCTCGATTCAAGGAGAAAGTTGTATCCCGTAAGTTAGGGCACGATTTCTTTAATCCTCTAATTAAAGAACATCGTCTTGGTTCTAATTATTTTCTATTCGTCGGGTAAAAACAAATATAACATTTAATGTAATGTGAAATTAATTTATTTGGGCATAGTACAAATACGAACAAATATTTAAGCATGTTTCATACTATAGTTGATAACATGTTAAATTTGCATGTTTTTTTGTGTTTAAATTGGTTAATTCTTGAATTGATCCCTGTTGAATTAGTAATTTTATGTTTTAATCTTGTCAGGGATGCAATTGGGATGCTATGAGTTAAAATTGAGCAGATAATGACCAATTTACTACACAATCAATAAGGTGGGGCCGAATATAAATAGGGCTTTAAGGTAACTTGGAAGACACATTTGACACTTGATTTCATTTGGATTAAGTAAGAATTATTTTATTACCTTTCCAAGTTCATGCGTCAATAGCTATTGCAATTCCATTTTCATTTCCTTGTTGTTTGCAAAATTTGTTTAATTGCTTTCTAAGTCCCCTCCTTTCCCAATTTCCATCATTTTCATTCAAATCTACTACATAGCCAACCAAAGCATGAATAATTTCATGCTTTACTAAATACCAATTTAGTTTTAGGCTGGTATTCTTTCCAGTAAAAAAAATTGTGAGATACGTATTCGTACTAAAAATCCTTCTAATTGGTATTCCTTATTTTCCCTAATTATCGGGATTGACAACTCATCCCTTAAAGTTAACTCAATTTCAAATAAATAAGCGCATTGGGTTGGATTCGTGTTTGGGGACAGTTGGGGAAACGAGTTAGCTTGCTGTATTCGGATCTCCGAGAACAAATCAAGGGAGAAGTGATCGGGTTTAAACGATCCGCGCAGTTGAGGCTGTTAATCTGAGTTGAGTTCTTTAGAGCGCAAGGTTGCTGGAATCTTGAATCGGGAACGCATGTATCTCGATTAGATAATCGGTCAGGGTTGGTTTGCAGGTCGTATCAGGACCAGCTACGAGAGAAGGAATTGGCGGTTAGGATATTCTTAACTGCTATAACCAGCTTATTGTTTGGAGGAGAAAATTAATTTTTGAGGAATAGTAATGGAAAAAAATAGAACAAAATAAGTACGTGGTTAAAAACAGGACTATAATATAGCAAAATAATAATGAGAATAAAATAATAGTTGTAGCACCCCAAACCCGGCCCAGACGTTATGACCGGATCCGACATGCCACATCGAAGCGTTCAAAACATTTTATATTGTTGATCCAGAAAAACTTACTTAGTGTTTTAAAAGATAATTTCATTATAGGTTAAAGTGAATGGAAGCTGTGCACCAGGTAGGAAACCAGAAAAGAGGTGGTGAGTCCATTGGACTGCTTAAGTACCAAGCTCCCTTCGGATCCAATCCTAGACATGCATAGCGCCATTGCCACACCTTAACGTCATGGATATTTCTAGGAAACCGATTTGATTAAGTCATTTTTAGGAAAAGTGATTAATTTTGGAAAATACTTTCATTCGAAAGCTTTGCTTGTTGTCGTGTTATTTTGAAATCAATTGTTGTTTTTGAAAAGCGCCTAAAGCTATCCAATTTCAACAGTTAAAATAAGTAATACCTATCTTAGTAATACATATTAAAACCATAAAAAATTAAGCACCTTATTACATTTAAAACCCAAAACTTCAAACGTAAATAAAAGGATGTCTAGTTCACCGAAGAAAATCAAACTTTCGAGCGGGTGGCCACATGAATTCCCTCACGACTCCAAGCCCACTATGGTTGGGGATTACTGCGTGGATGAAAATAAAAGGGGTAAGTTTAGGGAAACTCAGTGTGTAAAATAACCCAACCATAGTCTAAATCAGCTCAACCCACGAAAGCAGAATAAGTTGGCCTTAGCCGAATGAAATTGAGAATAAAGCCCATAGGCCCATAATGAGCGAGCAGATATTACATGTTTATGCGAAACCCAACCAGATTCATCCATAACATCCCCGTACCAGCCTTACACCATGTGGGGAGACTACTCAACCCACCCAACTGCTACACACCACAGAAATCGCAGCGAGGCTGCCAGATATTGTGATGAAGTCACCAGATACAGATATTGTGGTAGAGCCACCAGAACAGATATATGTGGCAGAGCCACCAGATCAGATAATTGTGGCATAGCCACCAGGACAGATATATGTGACAGAGCCACCAGATCAGATAATTGTGGCATAGCCACCAGGACGCTTCCTCCATAGTATAACCCAAGTCCCCATGCAACAGATATATAATCATGGCATACATCATACAGAATCAGATCGTCATGCTTTTCAGTCAAAAGTAACCCTAGGGGTATAATGGTAATTTTGCATACATAGGGGTATTCAAGTAATTTAACTATTCTTAAGGTTTTCATACATAACATAGCCATTTACGTACGATCAGAAACACTTACCACGTTTTCTTACCAATTTGGGCCCGTTGGCCCATTATCCGTTTTGGCCCATTAAGCCCAAAAATATCGAAATGCACAGAATCGCGCACTCTGCAGTCTTATCACTTTAATTTACCATATACATCAAACTATTAATCTCATGAGCATTCACACACTCGCAAGATCTCAAAATACCGGCTTTTCGGCATTTCGGCTTTTCGGCTTGTGCCGATCTAGTCTATAAGAGGGTGTTAGTTACACACCTGTTTGCGACGATATGCTGACGAGATCCACACACGAACCGCCTACAATTGGATTACTAACACGTTAATCTAACTATTCAAATACGAACTACGTATTAACGCCTTACAATATTCGACCAACCACACCTACAGATCAGAGTAAGCTTATAAGAAATCAATAAGCAACTCATTAACAAATTTTTGTCAGTGTTTACCACATAATCATAATTTCACTGCAAGCTGTCTTCCTGAGCAACAGTCACTAAATCATTTATAACTGGAGCTACGAAACTCCAAATCAAGTGCCGTTAATTTTACCTGAAAATAGACTCATATATCTTCTATCAATAAAATTTTCAGAATTTTTGGTTTAGCTAATGAATACCAGATTTTTCTTAAAGTTTCCCATGTTTCACTATTTGACTAATCTGACCACTCTTCATTACGAATCAAATTTCTCATTGTACAGAATTCAAAATATGTTCTCGTTTATTCTATTTGAAAATAGACTCATTAATATTTAATTACATAATTTATTCAGCTTCTAACTCATCTCCCACAATTTATGGTGATTTTCCAAATTCACGTTACTGCTGCTGTCCCAAGCAGATTTATTACCAAATCACTCTTTCACACCTAACTTGCATGCTTGTTATTTAAACATGTATATCACCAATCAATCATCACATATCTATGATTTTACTTAAGTATAATCTCCATTTCATCATTTTAAAGCACAACATGTTAGCCGATTTTTCCCCTTAGCATCTAAGGCACATGCATGCTCATTTGTTTGGCTCAACTTCACCTATCTTCCATTTTTCATCAAAAGAACATGAAACAACAACCATTTCCTTCATTTTAATTCATGACTAAATACTCACAACACAACTAAAACCAAAATATGCTTCAAGAGTTAAGGTAGAATCAAGAAGAACTCATGAACATCAAGATAGAAGCAAACTACCATGAACTTACCTTCAATTTTCTTCCCCAAGTGACCGAACATTCAAGAGCTTTCTCCTCTCCTTTCTCTTCTCTAACTTTCGGCTATGATGAACAAAGATGGACAAAACTTTGTTCTTTTCACCCCTTTTTCTTTTAATAAAATTTCATATTTCATCCATTTAATTCTTTAATACAAAAGACATGAAATGCCCATCATGGAACATTTACCTAAATCATTATCATGGAACATTTACCTAACCCATTATCATGGAATATTTACCTAACCCATTATCATGGAATATTTACCTAATCCATTATCATGGAACATTTACCTAACCCATTATCAATTTGTACCATGAATTATGGATATCAAGTGCTCATATTGTCTACAACAACATGATGGCTGGCCACTTCATGTAAAATGGGAGGTTTGTCATGCAAATCCTCCTATTTTGCACTCCTATTTATTTGGCCACTTCAATTTAGCCTATAGCATTTTCAAACATTTTCACATAGGTTCTATTTCATAATTTCACCCCTTTTTCTTATGGAACAAAAATTAACTAAAATTGCCGGGTTCTATCTTAAGCTTGGGCCTTCTAGAGGCCCACTAACATAATTAAACCTATGCCAACATTCACAGAATTCCCGAAAATTAGAGCGTTACAATAGTATTCATGTAAATAAATAATAATACATCTATAATAGTAATAATAATATTAATCAATTATGGTAACAATAAATAATTATGATATGATTAATACCGTATTTAATGAAAATGAAATTATATAAATAATAAAAATGTAAATTAAAGGGGAAAAATGTAAATGACATAAATTAGAAATATTGAAAAATAAAAATAAAAAAGTAAAGAAGGAAGGGCTGAATTAAATAAATGAAGGACTAAATTAAGATTTAAACAAAATTTAAAGCATGAATTGCAAAAAATAAAATAAAATAAAGAAAGGGAAATAAAAAACTAAATTGAAAATATAACCCAATTTAAAGCCTAAATTATAAGAAAACAGAACATAAAGGATTAAATTAAAATGGGAAGAAACGTATAAGGACTCAAAGGGAAATTATCCCAACCTTATTTCATTCCCTTAGGCCAATAGTAGGTTAAGGGACTGACTTGTAAAGAAATTAAAATTAAAACAAATAAAAAAGAAATAGGATGAAACTAAAAAAAAGGAGGGGAAAAGTAGAAGGACCAAAATGAAAATTAGACCCTCTCATTGAAAACACGTGGATCTTGAATGGATTCAGATAGGGTCATTTGGTCGTGTCAAAACGACGCCGTTTTGGGGCTTCTAAAGCTAGGCCAAAACGACGTCGTTTCATTAAGTTTGTAATAGTTAAAAAAAATTCTTCCTTTCTTTTTTTTTTTCTCAAAACTCCTCCTTTATTCGGTCACAGGCCGTTCACAACTTCATTGCGCCCATTGGTCATTAGCGATAGTGTCCATTGTCTCCTGTGGCCGAAGATAAAAAAAAATTTTCGAGTCCCCTTTTTGCGTGGAACCCAGATTTAGGGTTTAAATCCTCAAAACCTCAGTCAAAGCTCAACAAAAGGACTGAAAACCTTTCGGTTTCTACCCTTTCGACGAGGCTCTTAACGGAACCCTAATGGGTTTAGAGGCCCTTTAGGTCGGAGAAAGCCTCCAACGACGGTGGAAGACAAGGCGTCACAAGTAAATGATTAAACCTTTTTTTTATGTCTTCTTCAAAAAATAAAATAAAAATAAAACAAATTATCTTTTCTTTTAACTTTGTTGTTTTTTCTTCTTTTTTGTATTCAATTTATTCTCTCGCTTTTTTTTTTAAAAAAGAGTTATTTTTTGGCTTTTATAGCCAAATCAATTACAAAATATTGTTTTTTTCTTTCATTATTTCTCTGTTTTGTCTTCTGTTTTACTTTTTGTTTCTGCTTTTGTTTTTTTTCTTTTTTTGCAGGTGTTTGGGGCTGTCAACTGCACTGGGGAGCATGCTTTGCCATTTTGGTGAAATGGTGGCAAATGAGGCCTAGGAACTTTGGGAGGCATGCTTACGGACGTGGCAGAGGCAGCTGCTGGAGGGATTAGGGTTTTTTTCTTTTTTCAGTTTAGGTTTAGGATAGTGGATTTTAAGCTTCGAGTTATTGGGCTTTAGGGCTTAGAGTTAGCAGATTGGGCTTGTTTTTATATAAATGGACTTTGACAATTAATGGACTCTTTTTTGGTTTTATTATTATTATTTTTCAGTTTGGTTTGGGCCGGACAAATTTGGCCTATTGCAGCTACCTATTTTTGCTTATTGTCGTGTAACTAGAAGGGAGCAAAAACCTTAAAAGAGGACCAGTTTTGTTCGGTCTCGCTAAATCTCAACTTCTTTGGTGCTTTTGTTTTTCAAGTAACCCACTCTTTTAGTTCCTTAGTTACTCTATTTTTCTGTATCAACTTCACTACAACTTTAGGAAGACATGATTTAGTATCACAGCTTCATCTTGCTCAATTGCAACTTTAAGGAGATACGATTTGTTGTTGTAATTTCATTCCAACCCACTGAAACTTCAGTGGTATAGGATTTGTAGCTTTATCTTGCTCCACTACAACTTCAGGGAAATAAGATTCACTATTATAGTTTTGTTCCAACCTACTGCAACTTTAAGGGCATATGACTTGTAGCTTCATCTTGCTCCACTGCAACTTTAGGGAGAAAAGATTTGGTATTGTAGCTTCATTCCAACCCACTGCTGTAACAGCCCAGTTTTAACTTAAATTAGAATAGTAGTTTCGAAACCGCAAATCTGATATTGTAAAATTATTTTAATATTATTTTTTGTCTTTATAGCATGTGAATATATGTGTGAAAATTTCGTGAGCTAATTTTATCGTTTAATAGCTCAATTTGATAAAAGGACTAAATCGCGTAAAATATAAAAGTTGTATTCTATTTGATAAAGGTGTTTAATTGCCATGGCTTATTAAATTAAAGGTAATGATGTTGTAAATAGACCATTGATAGTGGAATTTGACATAACTGGTATATATTAGGTGATTTTATAATGTTTTCATTAAGGGTAAATTTGGTATTTAATTGTTAAGGTAATTATTAATTAAAACAAATCAAAATGCTAGCCATGTATCATCTTTGTTCCACCGAATTTTGAAGAAGGGTTCAGCACTTTTAAACCTTGATTAAGGTATGATTTTTGATTCGTTTTTGATGATTTCTACTTTTTTGTGATTGTTGCTTTGAGTACTAGCTAGCCCATGCTTTAATTTTTGATTTGGTCGATGATTTTGTAAAGTTACATTGATGAATGCTTGAGCTCTTGAGTGTTGATGATGGAAAATAAGTATTTGTTGATGGATTATCATGTTTTGTAAAGTGATTTTTAGTGAAATTTCATAAAAGGCACTAATTTATGGAAAGATGAAATGTGAGGTTAAATGTGTGAAATATTGATAAATATGGGCTGTTATGAAGCCTCTAGAATTTCAGCTAGCTTGGGTGTAATTGAAATTATTGAACTTTGTGTATTTATGAAATAGAGACTAAATTGAATAAATGTGAAACTTTAGGGGCTAAGTGAAAAAAATTCCCAAATATGTGTTTGTGGATTAAATTAAATAAATATGTGATTGAATAAGTTAATTTTGAATACATCTAGATCAAGAAAGGAAGAATTGGGATCTAGATCGAGGGAAAACCAAAGTTATCGACTAAACCATTCAATTCACTGTTTTAGTATCCGAGGTAAGTTCGTACGTGATAAACATTATTACAATTAAGTTTTTAATGCATTAATATTGCATAAACTATATATATGTGACTACGATTATGTATGATGACAAATCGACTAAGATTGGCACTTAGTGTGCGTTTCGAGATAGCTTTGGCTATATAGAGCACTTAGTGTGCGAGTCAGAATAGCTTCGGTTATATACGGTGCTTAGTGTGTGAGGTTGAGATAGCTTCAGCTATGAAAAGCACTTAGTGTGCGAGATTATAATAGCTTCGGCTATGCTTTAGCACTTAGTGTGCGAGATATCGAGTATTCAATAGTGTCACGTAAAAGGTATAAGACCAGTATGAATTTGTATAGGTATGTACATATAAAGCATGAAATCCAAATGGAAGAAGTAATGAGCTTGTTCATAAATGCTTGAGTAAGTATGAGGAAATTTTTTTGGTCATCATGATTTAGATATGAATTAGTTCAATTTGATGATTTGTATATTATGAACTGTTCAATATATTTAGTACGAGCTTACTAAGCTTTTAAAGCTTACATATGTGTTTTTCCATGTTTTATAGATTTTCGAATCTAGCTAGGACATCGGGAATCATCGGGAACCATCATCACACTATTGACTACTTGTTGGTATTTTTGGAAGCTTGTAAATATGGTTTATGGCATGTGTAGGCTAGTGAGTAGATGATATGTTTTGAGTTATGATTTAAGCCATGAGATTTGGCTTACTTTTGGTTGAAAATATTGGTATGTATTTGGTCATTTAAATTGGCCTAAGTGATGTACACAATGCCTTATATATATTGGCTTGATTTGGTATGTTGGACTTAGTTGTTGATAAAGTTTAATGATGTGTTTTATGATATGAAATAGATGATAATATGATGAATTAATGAATATGGAACTTATGCAAATTGTGATGATTTTGGCATAATGATTTGGTAGGTTTTGAATGTGGAATTGAGTAGTTGAAATGGTTGATGCTAGATGGCATGAAATGTGTGTGAATTGGTATGTTTTGCTGCCTATATATGTATTGAAATGATAACATGTTGATGGCTAGGTGTGCATGAGAAAAAGGGTGGCAAATTGGCTTTGCAAATGACCTATTTTTGTCCACACGGGCATGTGTCTAAGCCGTGTGCAACACATGGTCATGTTTCACGGCCGTGTGTCGCCTGGGGTACGCTTTCGAATTAAGGCAGTATACCTTATAATTTTGACACAGTCTAGACACACGGGCTTGTCTATTGGCCGTGTGAGACACACGAGCTGGCACATAGGTGTGTGGCCGACCGTGTGACCCAAGTCAGTAACCTTTCTATTTTTCCTACGGCCATGGCACACGGACGTGTCTCTAGCCGTATGGTACAAGTTTGTATGTACGCTCTGTTTTTACACGGCTTATGACATGGGCGTGTCTGTTGGCCGTGTGAGGCATACGGTCGGTTCACACGGGCGTGTAAACCTTAAATCAAAGAAAATTTTTTTAAGTTTCCCAAAGCTTGTAAATGTTATAGGTTTGGTCCCAAACCATTTCTAAGCATGTTTAAAGTTTCGTAGAGCCCTATAAGGGACATTGCGCATGTTTTGTATGGATTTGGTTTATGAATATATAAATGCATGTGAATAAAGTGTATTATTGGGTAATGCCTGGTAGCCCTATTTCGGCATCGAATACGTGTAACACCCCCAAAATGTTATATTTTGGTCTTGTGAATTGAGACACAACTGTGTATCTGCTTCAGTGGTTAAGTGTTCTAGGTGTGCGTGAGAGGTCCCAAGTTCAAGCCTTGTCTTTGGAAAATTTTGGAGATTTTTTCTGAATAAAGACTTAACCTTGCTCAATAGGCTCATGTTTAATTTTTTGTAAGCTTCTATTAGAATGGGCTTGTTGGATTGGTGGTTAAGTGGAGTGTAGGGGTGTTTGAGGTCTTGAGTTTGAATCTCAATTGTGGTAAAGGTAATATTTTTGCTCTAAACTGTGGCTAGAGTTGTGCTAAAGTGGGAAACTGAGTGGTGGTTTGTAAATAGAATTAGTGTTAGGAAAGTTAGGAAATTATCAGGTTTTTTGAGTACTTTATTTTTCCAAAAATTCTATCTACCAAAAATTCTATTGTTCTCCTCCCCCAGTCGAATTTTAGCTTATCTATTTCCTACCCTTTCATTTTCTATTTTTGTTTCCAATCGTTCCTTTTGTGTGCAACAGTCGTTTCTGATAGGACAATTTTCATCACACATTCTAGTAAGTGGGGTTTTTGCTTTCTGTAACTTGCTATTTTCCAACTTTGATTTGGCGGTTTTGACATTTAGCAACAGCACCTCACGTGGTTTAGGGACCTTATCACGCTATTACGTAATCAACTGTTTCGAGGTGTTGGGGTAAGCTTTCCGTCGCGTAAGGGATGCATTTCTTGTTTCGATTTTAGTTTCAATTCTTTGATTGAGTGGTTAATTGAGTAGTATTTTGGAAAAATATAGGTTCTGAAGTGCTTAGAGTTACGTAGGTAGCAAAAATAAATCAGGTGTGTACTGAATTATACAGAAAACGAGAATCGACGAAAGTTGAAAAATAAATCTATCGACGCAGCACACGGGCGTGTGATCGATGAACTAGGCGTGCGTGTGTGACACAGGTGCATGACATGACCATGTGAGGACTGGCGAGGATGTGTGCGAGACACGGGCTTGTAGGCCCACACAGGCTTGTAGAATTTTGGGCCAGACCGTGTGATCCACACGGCTAAGGCCAATTTGGGCCATGTGGGCTACACGGGTGGGTGGGTCCACACGGGCAGGCCACATGGGTGTGTGAACCCATTATGTCTGAAATACTCTGAAAGGTTGCTCGGGTCGCCAAATTCGTCTGGGACCTACTGTAGGGTCGGTAAGAGATACTTGACCCTTGATTACGTGATCTGACTATGTGATATATATGCTTTTAGCATGTAGACCAATATGTATGTATGAACTGTTAATTGCACAATTGCATGTCATATTTTGTATGCTGAATTGCATCGAGGTTGGGTTAATGTATATGGAGGAAGAATTCTAAAAGGCTCCTAAGCCTGATATCTGGCAACACAGTTGCAACTATCTGTCTATGTGCCACTTTCGGTACAGCATGGTGTGTAGAGATGGGTGGGTCGATTTTATCCCCACATGGTGTGTAGGGTTAGAAGGAGTTGGTGTGTAGAAGCTGGCGGGTAGGACTTTGTTTAATCTGTACTATTCTGCATTCCGTATCTGGGATGGGCTAAAGTCCTAATACATATGTCTGATTCTGCATCTGAGTGGGCTAAGGTCTACACTGACTTCTGTAAGGGGCTCCGACCCAAACTGATTCTGATTATGATCTGATGAATGGCTGTATGCATGTTTTTCTGTGGGGATTACAAATTGAGTTGCGAAAACTCACCCTTTTTTTGTTTAATCTGTGTAGGTAATCCTCAGACTTGACTGAACGGTGAGGCGGAGGGTTCGTGGGTGGCCACACATAAATTTTTAGACTATTTTTCTGATTACATCCAGTTTTTAATTATTTATTTGGAGTTTTGATGTAATTATGGACTTGGAGTGTTTGGTTTTCATTCGGGACTTATTACGGTTTTGTGATTATTTAAACTGCAACTTGTCAAAACACGGATTTCCTAAAAACTAAGGTTTTCATAAATAAAAAAGATTTTACTTAAAATTAACAGTGCGTTTGGTTCACTGTAATGGAATAGGGCTGTAATTGAATAGAGCTGTAATGGAATAGAGCTGTAATAAATAATTCAACTGTTTGGTTGAATTGAATGGAATAGAACTGTAATAATATTCTTGTGTTTGGTTTAATGGAATGATGTTGTAATAGCATAAGGAAAAAAACTAAGATAACCGAATACCCTTAACAAAATTTTTTAAGGTAGATGATTATTGTTATTGTTATTAAATTTTAATAAGATTATTGTTGAAAATAATTTAATAAAAATAATAAATAGTTTAACCATATTTTAACATAATTATTATTAAATATAATTTAATAAAAAATAATTTAATAACATTCTTAATATAATTATTGTTATATGGATTAAAAATAAAATATATAATACTATAAAAATATATAATCCACTTTATTATTTTTAAAGCGCAATACATATTTAATGTGCTAAAATATCATTATTGAAACAAATCATTTAATTATTCTATAATAAAAAATAATTAAATATTAGAAGTAATAAGTAACTCATTGCTAAAAAGTAATAAATAACTTGAGAATTATATTTCACATCCAAGCATAATATTCATATATTAACAAAAAGTTACATGATTTCATTAGTTTATATGTCATAATCCATATGTTTTAAAATTTTACAACATAAAAAAGTTTCAACATTGTAATGGCATTCTATCATGTCATTATACCATCGAAATATTACAAACACAAAAAGTTACCAAAATATCAACACAACCATGATTTTTAATGGTCAGCGAGAAATCTTCTAACCCATTCCAATCACATAGCAGAAGGTAAACTAAAGAAAATGAACATTTGCATTGGATGATCTGGAATTTTTCTCAATGCTCCATAGAGTTCATCCTCAGTTAAACCTTCCACTTCACATAATGTTGGATATAATTTCAGAGCACTTTCTTGAATGGTCATTTCTGACTTTTGTTGAATTAGCACTTCGGAGGCAATACTCTTACTGATTTCAAGGCCAACGGTCTGTGCCAATAAAGTGGCAACATCATTAAATGAAGTAGAAAAATCACATCAGAAATCTTTTTTTTCTTCTTTGAAAATGTAGAATCACCTTGGTTTCTAGTTGGTTGGGTTATGTAGCTGAAAGATCCATGTCATCCCAAGAAACATCAGCTTCAGATCCATGGAAATCGTTTCTTTCTTCATGAGTATTTGTAGTAGCTACATCCTCATCATTTATTTTTTCAATAATATCAGTAGCTGTCTGAGCATCTTTTCCAGTGGCTCGATCTTTTGTGTAGATGAAAGTAAGTTGGTCATAATAAGGGAAACTCCGATGTCTGAATTGAGCTGCTTCTTTATGACTCTATAAAAATGAGAAATTCATATTATATATAAGTTTTGTCAAAATAAGATAATAAAGACTTAAAATAATTCTTGCATTTATATGAGTTCCACACTGCATCTTCAGCGACAACAAGCTGCTTATGCTTATCCCACCAAAGCCGCTATTGTTTTTTCCACTAAGCATGTCATAAACGATTGACAAATCCCTTTTCAATGTCCTAATCCTCGATTCAAGATTAGGTTTAGCCTTCAACATGGCATTGGGTAAAAAAATTTCTAACATTTTTCTAACTCATTTAAATAGCCGGCTTTGAATCCCGTATCCGCATTAAAGGTTCCAGCATTGTGCGACTTGACCATACAAGCAACCAACATAGCATCTTCTTCTGGAACTCATTTCCTTTTGGTTTCTCGAGAACTTTGGGAAGAAACACTTGATTGTGAAAAACCTAAGTATCTTAAGAAAAACGCAAATAAAAATTAAGTTCAATATTATGCAGCAAAAGGTCAACACTTTTTAAAATTATAACACATGATGAATCAAAAGAAAATAAATTATCATTCAACAAGTCTAGTACAATAAAAAAAAACAATTCAAACACTACCAAAGTTTCATAAACTAGATATATGAAATAACATAAACAACTTAATGTTTACTATTTTTACCCTAAACCTAACTAATTTATAGATGCTTGCCATTCATCGAACATTTGGTTGGCTAGTTCCATCCTCTAAGTAGCCCATGCATCTGATGGATGAATATTTACGATATTTGATTCATCGTCATCTATCACATTACTAGGTAATCCTTTTCCCAACTCCTCTTCAATAGGATCAAGACTCATATAGGTTCGAATAAAATTATGGAGCAAACAACATGCAATAATAATTCTATTGTGCACCCTCACAAGATAGAATGATGGACTCCTAAGTATTCCTCATCTAAGTTTTAATAACCTAAAACATCTTTCAATAACATTACGCGCTGAAGCATGTTTCATATTAAAAAATTCTTCTGGAGTACTTGGCTGGTAATTGACACCACTCATTCAAATGATATCTTTGTCCTCTAAAAGGAGCCAGAAATTCCTCACAATTTGTGTATCCAACATCAACTAGATAATAACAACCTATAAAAAGAAACTATTTTTCATGGTCAATTTTCCAAACAAGTATGATCTTAAAAATTAATTCAAATTCTTCTACCATGAGGAAATTTTAGTCCATGTCTTCTACTAATGGCATCTCAAAGAACTCGTCCATCAGCAACAGAACCTTCCCAACCAGGAAGAACATAAACAAATTGCATATCAAGTGTACAAACACCTAACATATTTGTTGCTATGTCACCTTTTCGTGTTTCGATATCTAGGTTTATTAACTGTTGGAACCCTAATCTTGATGTGGGTTCCATCTAAAGCACCTAAGCAATTCTACATCACATGTATAAAATCTCGAGTTAGGATAATATATTTAAATCTAAATGTACTAAATTATGTATGAGCTATATATAGAACTCACTCCAATACCTTGAATCATTTCCACCTTGGGTCTGTAGAATTAGCTGTAATTGGCTCTACCTTTTTAAATTACACATCTTGTAAGCGTATGAAAGCTTTTAAAACATTGTGAAATGATCTGCTAACGGTTTTCCTGGACCTATTAAAGTGATGCTTGATAACTCTATTTTTAAGGAGATGAGAAATGATGTGTAAAAATATTGCCACTTGTTCATCAACAAGCATGTATCTTGACGAATTCAATCCTCCTAAAGTTTGTAACATCTTATATAGTTTAAAAAAGGTAATTCTATTCATTCTAACTTATTCAATACAGGTCTCATCACTAGCATATACAAGTCTTTTCACATAATCTCGTTTTGCATAAAAATCTAATATATAAGATCTAATCGTTGGTCTATAAGTATGTAGGCTATGGATGGCACCTAATGCAACTAAGAACCAACTCCCAACTGTACACATTTGCAACTATATTGTAATAGCAAGACCAATTCTTTTACGCCTCTCACTTTGTACAATTAAAGACAGACGAGCCATTACTGCAAGATATTAAAGTATTACATATCTTCAAATTATAGTAAAAGGGTCACATTTCTTCAATACTAATTTCAATAATAGTAAAACAAAATCAAAGAATTTAATTTCTAAAGAAATTACAGTGGTTCAGTGAATACAAGAAGCTCAACTGTAGGTGGAAGAAGCAATCAAGGAAACCAAAGAAGAAGAGGAAGCAATAATACACTGTCAAATAAAAATGAACAATACATATTTATCAAATTTCATTCAACAAAACCGACTCTTTTTTTAGCAAATAATAATGTCTTGAACAATAAAAGAAAAAAAAAGGCACCCTTTGTGAATAATAAATTACCCTTGAAAAAGGCACACTCCATTTTTTCAAAGAGTTGGGGTGATGACATAAAGGCAAAGACAAAATAAAACCCAAAAGACATTAAAACCTTTTAGAGCATAAATGTAATACAAAAGCAAAATGTGCAATGTAGTAAGGATTGAGAAAGAATTTTTTATAGAAAAAGAAAAAAGAATCTCCCTATAATCTATTACTTCCCTATGAGTAAATCCTTGAACATCAATAATAAGCGATGAATATTTTTTAGCCTTAAAAGAGACTCATTTACAACCAATAGGCATGGCACTATTAGGTAAGTATACAAAGCCTCCAACTAGATTTTCCACCATAGAATTAATTGCATCTTTCATGGGATGAAGCCACAAATTAGAATTACAATTTATATTGTTTTGAAAACTCATTACAAATATTGTTATTAAATTCTAAAAATATATCACCTATGATACTTTTTTTATTTATTTATCTTTTAATGTCACATTATTCGATAATCACATCGATATTTTTTTGTTCCTTTTGAAATTGATCAATTTATCTAATTTTGGAAGCAAAATTTTAATTCTCGTATATATTAAAATTATATTTATTTATTGAAAAGGATCAATTTGCTAAAAATAAATCAAACAAGAAAGAGTATCTATCTATATTCCAAAGAAACATCTATTAACCAAGGAATACATACATCTATTTTTGGGTACAAAGGAGGTTGCAATCTACTGATAGAAGAGAGATTGTATATTCGACTTTAAATCTGAGTACTTGAGATTTTGTGTTTGTTCTTATGAGAGAAAAAGTGAGACAAATGACATTTCAAACATGCGCCCATACATTTAATCCAACCAGCAGTAGACAATAATTACCTCGAAGATAACCAGTAAACAACAAATAATGGACAAGGAAATTAAAAGGTATTGATAGTTGTAACACAAAGGGTTGAAAGTAGGACATCTTCAGTGCACATATGGCAAACCCATGCATCAAATAAGCAGGTGAGAATTTTGAAGTAGCATTATATCAAAATTTCAAAAAGCACAAAAAATAGACCCAAAAAACAGTTAAAGGAGGGAGTTACCTTCAATAAATCTATCTCTTGCTACAATATTATCCCATTCCATGAACCAAGTGTATCCAAAAGAAAAAGGCAACTTGTCAACCAAGCTAACACAAAAGAAACTGGAAATAGTAAATGCATGTTTCAGAATTAGCATTCTAAGGGCCAAATATAAACTTTTATATTTATTTTGCATGTTTATCACCTAATTCTTCCAAAGTGTTGGACAAATATGTTAAATAGACCTACATAAATATGTTAAATAGACCTACACTACTCGGACCATTCATTTTTCTTGAAGTACCTATGTCCAAACTCATGTCCAACACATGGATATGCGGGTATGATATCTAAATATCCTCAAAATACATGGAAGAACTTAGATCTCTAATTATACCTATGCCAAATGTATACTTGTATTTGACACTCACACCCAACTAACATTGATGGGTAGTAGAGAGGTTGTAACTTTGAAATTTCTTTTAGTAAAACAGAGAAGTGACACATGAAAGATAGGATAGAGTTTAGATGAAAAAAGTGATTACAATTCATAAGCTAACTATGCAAACTCTAGAAGAATAGATTAGATGGGAGATGAGGGTTCGAAGGTGTTACCTGGTGTCTCAAGAATTAAGTTTACATGGAAAAATGTATCATCTAATTGGTTGGTTAGAACCCTCTATAGCTTATATAGCTTGCCATTGAGATGAAAACTCATAAATATCTTATTCTAGTTTGCTTGAACTATATTCAAAGATGCCAACCATCTCATCCCCAAAACCAAATCTACCTTGTTAAGAAAGAATAGGTAGAAGTCCTGTGTGATGGTTAAGCTTAGCAATTGCTTGAAAAGAGCTTCACAAATTTGATTACAATGAATAATTAGCACGAAAATATCCCTAAACCAAATCAAACTCTAGAAACCTAAAAATATCCCTAAGCCAAATCAAACTTAGAAAACCAGCAAAAAGAACACAAAAATTATGAGGCTTCTAATGAAGAAACCGAGAAGGATCAGAATGAGACCGAAAAAGAACTTTAACTAAAAAAATTAGAGAAAAAAAGGAATCAAAGGCTATCACTTATCATAATTAATGAGGTTCAACGGGAAGGAAGATGAAGATGGTGAATGAATACTTGATTTGTCATCCACTAAGGAGATAATTTCTCTAGGGTTTACGTTGGGATGAAATTGTCTGTGAAAGTGAAAACAAAGAAGATGAGAGATAGGATATTTTGGTCCAAATAGGAAAAAATATTTTTACCAGGTGGCTTTGAATAGCTAATCAGACCTTAAGCCTTTGAATTGCTATTACAGGTCGTACTGTAATAGAGGTTGATTCCATTTAGTGTGTAATAAGCTATACCCTTAAACCAAACAATTGCTTATGTGGCCCCAATGAATAAGGTTGGAATGCATAAGCTATTCCATCAAACCAAACGCACTATAATTATTTGGGTTTCAAAAGCTTCCGTGTAAAATAGATGGTTTGAATCAAATCAATTAGAAATCAGATTCCCGAACCGAGTAAAAGCTAATAAATGGAATGATTTATAGGTCAATACAATTTTGTAAAACACTCTCATGTGACTTTGCCAGATTCAGCCAAAACGTTCAGTCCGAGTTTTGGGCGTTACATTTAGTGGTATCAGAGCCAAGTTGTAAAACTCGGCTATGGATTTGGGTTTTAAAGAATGGTTTTAAAGAAATTATTTATGAATAATTTGAAATATTTTTGAAATAAGTATGTGGTACACCAAGTCTCCGGCATCGATCTTGTAAGTTTTCTAAAATTCTGTTTAAAATTGTCTGAAAATATGATTGGAATATGCTGAAAACACTCTAGGTAGTGTAGATTGAAAACTGTAGTGAGACTGCTACTCACAATAACCGACTCTGAATATTCTGATACTGTACTGCATAAAATATCTATTAATAAATATTGGAACCGTAATTAATGCATGAAATTGTTAATACAAAAAATTACAAAATTTATGATGAGCGCACGTGGTACTCGTGGACAGGGTACTAGAGGCAGTGGCAGAGGCCGTAGAGGGGCTCAAGCGGGGTCCTCGTCATCTGGGAATCTGCCTAACTTAGAGACTAGTGGGACACCAGTATCACCTGTGACAGAGACTGGGTCTCGTGATCGTGCGGCTGGGGATGATGCATTGTTCCAAGCTATGCTACGGATTTTGGAGAGGGTTGCTAGGCCCAACACTAGATCTGGGGTGATGCGGTCGTTGAGAGCACCAAAAATATCCTATTCCCTGTAAAATAATGAAAAAAGAATAGTAAAGGGGAAGTAGGGTTGAATCCTCAGGGATCAGATTATACGAATGCTTGTTTCTCGAAATCCTGGGCAGAATCGTGCCCAAGGAAACCTGCGTGACAGAAAAAAATAAAAGAATAAGAAAATTAAAGATTTGATTTGGAAAAAATAAAAAACAGAATCTAAAGTTGACTGAAATTGTGATTACGAAAATAATAAAAATAATAAAGAGAGTTGAAGGAAAAGAAATTCTTATTGGTAGCTTCCAGCCTCCAGTTGTCTCATTCCGCCTTGGGTTCGATCCTCGACTTTTAAATCACCCTTCTCAACTCAAGTAAGCCAGTTATAGTGGAAGAGGACGCCTACGACCACCAACTCCAAAGATTAGACTTACGATTTTTAGGGAACCTAACTCTAGCCAGTAATCTATGCTAGATCAACGCTTCTCAATGGCGAATCCCGCCATTTCGTCTCTTTGGCTTGCCAACCTCTCGTGTGATAAGTTAACGAACCGACTATGCAATCCTTCCAAAACATACAAAGCAAGCACCTTTGCATATCTTTGAAAATCTTACTTCTTAAGGGCCATGGACCAAGCGTCAACCAAGAGTCTTGGAGAAATGATGAATACTTGGCGAGAAGGCTAAGTACGGATTCTAGGCCTTAAGAACCCTTTTTGAGGAATATTGACAACTTTCGGCTAGATAGGTTTTAGTGGCTCATGATAATGGTGGAAAAAGAAATAAATATAAAAATAGAAAAGGGAATTTTATTGAAAGAAAATATGAAGAAACAAAAGCCCAGACTTTTTAGGGGAGAGTGTTTACAGAAAAAGATGAACCCCAAATAGAGTCACTTTACCCCCTATTTATAGTGCTAGAGAGATAGTCTAATTTAACTTAAATTCTAAAAAGATAAATACATTTAATTAAAGATAAATAAAGATAATTAAAATAAAATTCTAAAATTAAATAATCCTAATAATTATCTTAATATTAATTATCCTAATATAAATAAAATGGATTCTTATAAAATAAAATCTCTTCTTTTTGCGTTTTTAGTCCTTGTGTCTTCCATACTCGCACATATTAGCCCATTGTGTCTCCAAATTCGCACTTTTGTCCCTTAATTTTGCTTTTGCCTCCAAATCAGTCCCTAATCGATAAAAAGACATAAATAGCTCAAATTAGTAGGATCAAGCTCAGAATAAACACATGATTAATACATAAAAATACGTTATTCTAGAGCATTATCATAGGGGCCAAGGGTTGGTTACAGAACGACTCCGGTCTAATGAGGCTGAGTTATTCAGGAGTGACGTTGGAGTCACCCCTAACGTGGCCGAGTATTGGATGGAGGACATGGAGAGAATTGTGGATGACCTGGATTTTACTGCTGAGCAAAAGTTTAAGGGGGTTGTTTCTCTGTTACGTGATAAGGCATACCAGTGGTGGCTCACAGTTAAGGAGGGAACCCAGCCTGACCGATTGACTTAAGATTATTTTAAGGCTTCGTTCTAGGGTAAGTATGTGGGGCCAGCTACATTGATGCCAGGAGGCGTGAGTTCCTTAGTCTTACCCAGGGAGACCGTTTAGTGGCTGAGTATGAGGCCGAGTTCTTGGAATTGAGCCCTTATGCGCGAGGCATGGTGGCGACTAGGTATGAACACTATGTTCGATTTAAGGATGGTCTCAGGGATAGTTTGCGAGTTCTGATAGCTCCGCAGAGGGAGCGTGATTCCTTCATTCTAGTTAAGAAGGCGAAGATCACCGAGGAGGTTAAGCGAGATGAACGCCAAAACTGAGAGAAAGGAAAGAATAAGAGGGAATTGGAGCCCTCGAATACTATGATGAGGCCTATGAAAAATGCCAGATCTGATGGGCTAGTGAGAGTTGAGCCTTCTATTGCACCTACTGGGTGGCGCTGTATGGGCATTATGGTAGACGCCATCAGGGCGAGTGTTGGAGGACTACTAGGGTGTGCTTGAGATGTGGGTCGACTGAGCATCGTGTTCAGGATTGTCTATTAAGAACTGATTAGATGCAAGCTCCGGTTACTGAGATTGCACAGTTGTCGAGGGTAGTTCAACAGCCACCTAGAGGCCGATGTCAGACCAGAGGTAGTAATAGTAAGGGCCGAGGACAGAAAGTACCGGATAGAGGTACTGGACCGACAGAGGCGAGGTAACCTGTTCTGGGTTACGCTGCACGTCACCGTGAGGATCAAGATGCTCCGAATGTCATCATGGGTACGTTCTTAATTTTTAATGTACCTTATCTTGCACTGATCGACATAGGCTCTACATACTCCTATGTAGCTAGCACTATGTCTGAAACTTTAGGGATTTTGGTTGAGGATACTTCTAGTAAGATGACTGTTGTGAGTCCTTTGGGACAAACCATTCGAGTTAGTAAATTGTACAGAAACGTTCTGTTAGAGGTTTAAGGGATAATATTTCAAGCTGATCTGATGGAGCTTCCATTTGGGGAGTTCGATTTGATATTGGGGATGGATTGGTTGGTAAAGCATCGAGTAAGTCTGGTTTGTGAGACAAATAGAGTTGTGTTGAGAACTGAGGAGGATATTGAGGTAGTTGTGGTTGGGGAACGTCATGACTACCTGACTAATGTAATTTCAACTTTGGTAGCGAAAAAGTTGGTTCGGAAAGGGTGTGAGGCATTCTTGGCCTACGTCAGTATTTCTAGTTCTGGGGACTCTTCAGTTAAGGACATTAAAACGGTGAGGGATTTTTCAGATATGTTTCCTAAGAAGTTACCAGGGTTACCTCCGAACTGTAAGGTGGAGTTTGGGATTGAGTTGTTTCTTGGCACAGTTCCGGTGTCCACCCGTTACCGAATGGTATCGAAAGAGCTGATGGAACTTAAGGCTCAAATTCAGGAGCTGCTAGACCGTGGGTTCATTCGCCCTAGTGTGTCTCCATGGGGAGCACCTGTTCTATTTGTAAAGAAGAAAGATGGGACGATGAGGATGTGTATTGATTATCGATAACTGAACAAGCTAATGATTAAGAACAAGTACCTGCTTCCGAGAATAGACGACTTATTCGACCAATTTAGAGGGGCTTCTGTGTTTCCTAAGTTTGATCTGCATTCAGGTTATCATCAGTTGAGAGTCAAGGAGGCTAATGTGCATAAGATGACATTTAGGACTTGATATGGACATTACGAGTTCCTAGTTATTCTCTTTGGTTTGACTAATGCACCGACGAAATTTATGGAATTAATGAACATAGTATTTTAGCCCTACTTGGATCAATTTATGGTGATGTTTATTGACGACATTTGGTATATTCTAAGACAGAGGATGAGCACAATGAGCATCTCAGAATGGTTCTATAGATTCTTCGTGAGAAATAGTTGTGTGCAAAGTTCAGCAAGTGTGAGTTCTGGCTTCGGGAAGTGACATTTCTGGGACATGTAATTTCTGCTAGGGGGATACGAATTCATCTTTGTAAGATTGAGGCTATTTTGGGTTAGAAATAGCTAAAGAACGTGTCTGAGATTCGCAGTTTTTGGGGCTGACAGGATATTATCGACGATTCGTAGAAGGGTTCTCCTTGATTGCAGTGCCGTTGATTAAGCTTCTACGTAAGGGAGTTCATTTCGTTTGGACTGATGCACAGTAGGAGAGCTTTGATAAGCTCAAGACTGTTTTAACTCAGGCTCCTGTTCTGATAAAGCTTGAACCCAGTAAAGACTTCGTGGTTTATAATGATGAGTCGCATGTGGGTCTAGGTTGTGTTCTGATGCAAGATGGGAAGGTAGTTGCTTATGCGTCTCGACAGCTCAAGACTCATGAGACTAATTACCCGACGCATGATTTGGAATTGGCAACGATTGTCTTTGTTCTGAAGATCTGGAGGTATTACTTGTACAGTGAGAAGTGTACCATCTACATTGACCACAAAAGCCTCAAGTACCTCCCCACTCAGAAGGAGTTCAACCTTAGACAATGTAGATGGGTTGAATTGCTTAAGGATTACGACTGCACTATCGAGTATCATCCTAGTAATGCCAATGTGGTAGCCGATGCATTAAGTCGTAAGGCTATGACCGATCTGAGAGTGATTTTTGCTCTACTGAGTCTTTTCGACGATGGGAGTCTGTTGGCAGAACTTAAAGTGAAACCGACGTGGATTGACCAGATCAGAAATAAATAGATGAGGGATAAGTCGCTTAAGTTATAGTTCTTTCAAGTTGAGAGTGGTATTACTTCAGATTTTAGGATTAATAAGGATGGGGTATTGTGTTTCTGCAGTCGGATTTGTGTACCGAATGATGTGGACTTAAGACAGTCGATTCTGAGGGAGGCACATGGTAGCCCCTATGCTATGCATCCATTCAGAAATAAAATGTATCGAGATCTGCGAGATATATATTGGTGGCAAGGCTGAAGCGAGAGGTTGCGACTTTATGGCTCGCTGTTTGACTTGTCAACAGGTTAAGGCTGAGCATCAGTTACCTTCAGGTTTGCTACAGTCGGTTAAGATACTGTTGTGGAAATGAGAGCATGTAACGATGGACTTTGTTAGTGGGTTGCCTCTAACACCCACTAAGAAGGATTCTGTATGGGTCATCGTAGATCGATTGACCAAGTTTGCTTACTTCATTCCGGTCAAGACGGACTTCTCTCTATAGAAATTGGCTAAGCTCTACATATCAGAAATAGTAAGACTTCATGGGGTACCCGTGTTTATCATCTCTGATAGGAATCCACGTTTCACGTCTCGATTCTGGAATAAGCTTCATGAATCTCTAGGTTCAAGGTTAGACTTTAGTACTACTTTCCATCTTCAGATAGATGGTCAGTCGGAGATGGTGATTTAGATACTGGAGGACATGTTGAGGAATTGTGTGATTGACTTCCGAGGAAGTTGGGAGGAGTATTTGCCATTAGCGAAATTTGCCTATAATAACAGCTATCAATCTAGTATACAAATGGCACATTATGAGGCATTGTATGGTCGTAAGTGTCGCACTCCCTTGTGCTAGACTGAGTTGGGTGAGTAACGTATTCTGGGTTCGGAGTTGGTGTCTGAGACTAAGGACAAGGTCTGTTTGATTCGAGATCGACTGAAAGTGGCTTCTGATAGACAGAAGTCATATGCGGATCTGAAACATTGAGAGATAAAGTATTCTGTGGGGGACTTCATGTTTCTAAGGTCTCGCCATGGAAGAAGGTTTTGAGGTTCGGTCGCAAGGGCAAGTTGAGCCCTAGGTTTATTGGGCTGTATTGGATTCTGAAGCGAGTAGGACAGATCACTTATTAGTTAGAGTTACCCTTAGAGTTGGACCGTATTCATGATATATTTCATGTCTCGATGCTGAGGCGCTATCGCTTTGATCCCTTGCACATTGTTCCTATGGAGGAGATTGAGGTTAGGCCACATCTAACGTTTGAGGAGGAACCAGTTCAGATTTTAGCTTGCGACATTAAGGTTCTACAAAGAAATTCTATCCCCTTAGTGAAGGTTCTGTGGCAGAATCATAGCACTGAAGAGGCCACTTGAGAGCTGGAGGATTTGATGCGTCAGCAGTATCCTCATCTTTTCTAATCAGGTAAAATTTCGAGGCCGAAATTTTCTTTTAGGGGAGTAGAGTTGTAACGCCCTAAAAATGTTATATTTTGGTTTTGTGAATTGAGACACAACTGCTTATCTGCTTCAGTAGTTAAGTGTTCTGGGTGTTTGTGAGAGGTCCCAAGTTCAAGCCTTGTCTTTGGCAAATTTTGGGGATTTTCTCTGAATAAAGCCTTAACCATTCTCAATATGCTCATGTTTAATTTTTTGTAAGCTTCTATCAAAATGGGCCTGCTGGTGTGGTGATTAAGTAAAGTGTGAGGGTGTTTGAGGTCATGAGTTCGAATCTCGATTGTGGTAAAGGGTAATATTTTTTCTCTAAACTGTGGCTAGAGTTGTGCTAATGTGGGAAACTGAGTGGTGGTTTGTTAGTAGAATTAGTGTTAGGAAAGTTAGGAAATTATCAGTTTTCTAAGTACTTTCTTTTTCCAAAACTTCTATCTGCCAAAAATACTGTTGTTCTCCTCCCCTAGCTGAATTTTTACTTTTCCATTCCCCACCCTTTCGTTTTCTATTTTTGTTTCCAATCGTTCCTTTTGTGTGTAACATTCTTTTCCGATAGGACAATTTTCGTCACACATTCTAGTAAGTGGGGTTTTTGCTCTCTATAACTTACTATTTTCCAACTTTGATTAGGGGGTTTTGACATTTGGCAGCAGCATCTCGCTTGGTTTAGGGACCTTATTGCACTATTACGCAATCAACTGTTTCTAGGTGTTGGGGTATGCTTTCCGTCGTGTAAGGGATGCGTTTCTCATTTCGATTTTGGTTTCAATTCTTTGATTGAGTGATAAATTGAGTAGTATTTTGGACAAATATAGGTTCTGAAGTGCTCGGAGTTACACAGGCAGCAAAAACAAATCAGGTGTGTTCCCAATTACACAGAAAACGAGAATCAGCGAAAGCCAAAAATGAATCTCTCGATGCCACACTGACGTGTGACCGCCAGTGTGGTAGGCCATATGGCAGCACACGGGCGTGTGATTGATGAACAAGGCCGTGCACGTGTGACATGGGCGCATGACATGGCCGTGTGAAGACTGGCGAGGCTGTATGCAAGACACAAGCTCGACCAATTAACCCCGTGTGGGTAGGCCCACACAGTCACGGGCATGTGAAATTCTGGGCTAGACCTTGTGATCCACATGGCCAAGGCCAATCTGGGCCATGTGGGCCACACGAGCAGGTGGGTCCACACGGGCAGGCCACATGGGTATGTAAGCCCATTATTTTTGAAATACTCTGAAAGGTTGCTGAGGTCGCCCAAGTTGACTGGGACCTACTGTCAGGTCGGTAAGAGATATTTGACCCCTGATTACGTGATCTGACTATGTGATATATATGCTCTTAGCATGTAGACCGATATGTATGTTTGAACTGTTAATTGCATAATTACATGTCATGTTTTGTGTGCTACATTACATTGGGGTTGGGTTAATGTACATGGAGGAAGTATTCTGAAAGGCTCCTAAGCCTGATATCTAGCAACACAGCTGCAACTATCTGTCTATGTGTCGCTTTCGGTACAGCACAGTGTGCAGGGATGGGTGGGTCAATTTTATCCTTACATGATGTGTAGGCTTAGACGGAGTTGGTGTGTAGAGGCTGGCAGGTAGGACTCTATTTAATCTGTACTGTTCTACATTATGTATCTGGGATAGGCCAAGGCCCTAATACATATGTTTGATTCTGCATCTGAGTGGGCCAAGGCCTACACTAATTTCTATAAGGGGCTCTGGCCCAGACTGATTCTAATTATGATATGATGAATGGCTGTATGCGTGTTTTTCTGCGGGGATTGTATGCTGAGTTGTGAAAACTCACCGCTTTTCTGTTTAATCTATGTAGATAATCCCCAGAATTGATGGATTGGTGAGGCGGAGGACTCGTGGGTGGCCACACATAAATATTTAGACTATTTTTTCGATTACATCTAGTTTTTAATTATTTATTTAGAGTTTTGATGTAATTATGGACTTGGACTATTTGGTTTTCATTCGAGACTTATTACTGTTTTGTGATTATTTAAACTGCAACTCGTCAAAATATGGTTTTCCTAAAACCTAAGGTTTTCGTAAATAAAAACGATTTTACTTAAAATTAATTATTTAGGGTTTAAAAGATTCCACGTAAAAGAGATGGTTTGAATCAAATCAATTAGAACTCGGATTCCTGAACCGAGTAAAAGCTAATAAATATAACGATTTGAAGGTCAATACATTTTTCTAAAACACTTTCACGTGACTTCACCAGATTCAGCCATAATGTCCAGGCCGAGTTTGGGATGTTACAATATAGGTTAGGGGTGTTACAACTGCAACTTTAGAGGGATACGATTTGAAGTTTCATGTTTTTCTACTACAACTTTAGGAAGATAAGATTCGCTATTGTAGCTTCATTCCAACCTACTGCAACTTTAGATGTATAGGATTTGTTGCTTTATCTTGCTCCACTGCAACTTCAAGGTCATAAAATGTGCTATTGTAGCTTCATTCCAACCCACTACAACTTTAGGGTTGTAGGATTTGTAGCTTTATCTTGCTCTACTACAACTTTAGCGAGATAAGATTTGCTATTGTAGCTTTATTCCAACCCATTGCAACTTCAGGGGTATAGGATTTGTAGCTTCATCTTACTTCATTGCAACTTCAAGAAGATAAGATTTGCTATGGTAGCTTCATTCCAATCCATTGTAACTTCAAGGGTATAGGATTTGTAGCTTCATCTTGCTCTACTATAACTTCAGTGAGATAAGAGTCGCTATAGTAGTTTCATTCCAACCCACTGCAACTTCAAGAGTATTAGATTTGTAGCTTCATCTTGCTCCACTGCAACTTCAGGATGATAAGATTCGTTATGATAACTTCATTCCAACCCACTGTAACTTTAGGGGTATAGGATTTATAGCTTCACCTTGTTTTACTGCAACTTCAGGGAGATAAGATTCGCCATTGTAGCTTTATTCCAACCCACTACAACTTCAGGTGGACTAGAATCGCTGCTTTATTCATTTTACTGCAACTTCAGGATAACCAGATTTAATGTTGTAGTTTATCTTGCCCTACTGCATCTTTAGGGAAATAAGATTCATTATTGTAGCTTCAATCCATTTCACTGCAATTTCAAGGATATAGGATTTATAGCTTCATCTTACTCACTGCATCTTCAAAGAGATAAGATTCACTACTGTAGCTTCATTCCAACCTACTACAACTTCAGGAGGACTGGAATTGCTGCTTTTATTTGTTTGACTATAACTTCAAGAAGATAGGATTTAATGTCATTGCAACTTCACCCCGTTCTACTGTAACTTTAAGGATATGGGGTTAGTTTTACTATTCTGTTACACTATTTTTTGGGGGAACAGGACCTGCCGAATCTATTTTATAAGCTTATATTTTGCCAAGAAATTAGGATGCCCCGCTTAGAATGAATCAAATGCTCGCAACTCGATGCATATGAATAAGGAATGCAACATGTCATTTTTTAGAATAGTTTTGTCTTTTGACGTTTAGGTCAATATTGCTCGTAGTTCATTTAGGTTTTATCATTGATATGTTACCATGCCTTCTACCCAGGTCTGGTATCTTTGATAGGGATTCCAAAGAGGTGTCACAATATGGACTATTCAGCCCAGGATCTTTCCAATTTTCAAATTTGTTGGTCTTGTTTCAGGTCCTTGTACTATTTAGAAATTTTTTAGAGTGATATGTAGAAATCATTTTACTTTAATATTGTTAGTCCATTAATCTTTGTTTCAATGCAAAAAATGCTTGAACAAGGTGACGATATGGATAAGACTGAAACTTATTGAGTGCAAAAACTTTAATGAAAGGATTAACTAAAATGGAAAACATTGCTAGAACATAAAGTGAGCGAAAATAAAATTAGGGGCCCTAGATATCGCAATATGAGCTTCTCTGAACAAACTTGTTGAGGATCAATCTGAGCTTGATATGTGTTTGGGAGATCCAGAGTACTCTGTCGATGCCTCCAAGATGTAAAGTTTCTCCTCCTTGTCAAATTGGAGGGGAAATGACTATTACATGCCCATTCAAAGCCCCAAATTTGAGCATCTTTTTTCAGGCTTTCAACTTAAAACTCTGTTGGTCTCAAGATGCCCTTTGCGGGTTTTCGTCTTGGCTTCTCCCTCTTTTTTTTTAGGTGAAGTATTTCTTGGCTAAATCTAAATTGGGATTGGCCAGGTTTTTGCCATCTATCTCGGCCAAAATCAGCGCTACTCTAGAAAAGTATTTCTTTACTACATAAGGTCCTTCCCAATTTGGCATCCATTTTCCTCCAAAGTATTTTTGTATGGGAAAGATCTCTTTCATCATTAGGTCCCGCTCCTAGAACTCTCTGGGGCGGACCTTTTTGTCATAAGTTCGCATCAGTCATTTGTGGTACATCTAACCATGACAGATAACTTTTAACCTTTTCTCTTCAATCAAGTTCAACTGATCATATCGAGATTAGATCCATTCTGCTTAATCTAACTTCAACTCTGATAAAACTTGAAGAGAAGAAATCTCGACTTCAATAGGTAAAACTGCCTCCATTCCATAAACAAGTGAGAAAGGCGTTGCCCTAATAGAGATTCTGACAAATGTTTGATAAGCATAGAGGGCGAATGGTAATTTCTCATGCTAATCTTTATAAGTATCTGTCATTTTACCCACAATCTTCTTAATATTCTTATTAGCTGCCTCTACTGCACCATTCATTTTTGGGCGATATCCTACTGTTGTTCAAATTCAATACACTATCAGATATGATCCTTTTTGGCATTCCACACCGACATATGATATCTTTTTTCAAGAATTTGCTAACTGCTGATTTCGTGACATTGGCATAAAAAACGTCTTCTACTTATCTGGTGAAGTAATTGATGACCATAAAGATGAATCGATGCCCATTGAAGCCTTTGGTGAGATTGACCCAATGACGTTCGTGCCCCACATGGAGAAAAGTCATAGAGAAGTCATCATATGGAGAGGTAAATGAGGCACATGAATTTCGTCCCCATAAATTTGGCATTTATGACACCTCTTGGCATAATTGATACAATCCCCTTCCATAGTGGACCAATAATATCCGAATCACATGATTTGCCTGGCTATTGTGAAACCATTAGCATGTGTTCCGCAAACACCCTCATGGACTTCTTCTAGGATTTTTCTTGGCCTCAACAACATCTACACGTCTTAGTAACAATGGGCATACGAGAAACGTATCCGATCAAGAATTGTGAGATACGTATCCATACTAAAAATCCTTCCAATTGGTATTCACTGTTTTCCCTAAGTATTGGGGTTGACAACTCATTCCATACTAAAAAGCGCGTTGGGTTGGAGTCTTATTTGCGGACAGTGGGGAAACGAGTCGGTCGTGCTATATTCAGATCTCCAATAACAAATCAACGGAGAAATGATCGAGTTTAAACAACTTACGCGATTGAGGTCGTTATTCCGAGTTGGGTTCTTTAGAGTGCAAGGCTGCCGGAATCTTGAATCGGGAACGCGTGTATCTCGATTAGATAACCAATAAGGGTTGGTTTGCATGTTGTACCGAGACTAGCTACGAGAGGAAGAATTGGCGGTTAGGACGTTCTTAACTACTATAATCAGCTGATTGTTTGGAGGAGAAAATTAATTTTCGAAGAATAGTAATGGAAAAAATAGAACAAAATAACTACATGGGTAAAAACGAAACTATAATATAGCAAAATAATAATGAGAATAAAATAATGGTAATCATGCTAATAAATAATAGTACATATATAATATTAATAATAATATGAATCAATTATGGCAACAATAAATAGTTATGATGAAATTAATATTGTATTTAATGAAAATAAAAAATAAAAAATAAAAATGAAAGTATAAAAATAATAAAAATATAAATTAAAGGCGGAAAATGTAGATGACATAAATTAAAAATGTTGAAAAAATAAAAAAATAAAGAATGAAGGGTGAATTAAATAAATGGACTAAATTGAGATTTAAATAAAATTTAAAGCATGAAATGGAAAAAAAAGGGAAATAAAGGACTAAATTGAAAATATAACCAAATTTAAGTCTAAATTATAAGAAAAAAATATAAATGATTAAATTAAAATAGGAAGAAATGCATAAGGACTCAGTGGGAAATTATCCTAACCCCATGTCATTCCCTTAGGCCAATAATAGATCAAGGGACTGACTTGTAAAGAAATTAAAATTAAAGGGGTTAAATTAAAACAAATAAAAAAGAAATAGGACGAAATTAAAAAAGGGTAAAAAAGTAAAATGACCAAAATGGAAACTAAACCCTCCTCTTGAAAACACGCGGGTCCTGGATGGATCTAGATCGGGTCATTTGGTCGTGTCAAAATGACGCCGCTTTTGGGGCTTCTGGAGCTAGGCTAAAATGACGTCGTTTCATTAAATCTATATAAGTTCAAAAATATTTTAAAAAATCATTTTAAACTTGTTTCAAAAAAAATTCTTCCTTTTTTTTTCTTTCAAGACCCATCATCTATCGGATCACAGGCCGTCGCAGCTCTATCGCAGCTCCATCGTAGCCACCGATCACAGACAACAGTGACCGCCACCTCCGGTGGCTGGAGATCCCCAAAAAAAAAACTTTTCGAGTCCCTTTTTTGCATGGAACCCATATTTGGGGTTTAAATCTTTAAAAACTCAATCGAAGCTCAATGAAAGGATTAGAAACCTTTCTGTTTCTACCTTTCCGATGAGGTTCTCGATGGAACCCTAATGGGTTCAGAGGCCCTTCAGGTTGGAGAAAGCCTCACACGATAGCGGAAGACAAGGCGTCGTACGTAAAAGATTAAACCTTTTTCTTTTCTTTTTTTTATGTTTTCTTCAAAAAATAAAGTAAAAATAAAACAGACTATCTTTTCTTTTAACTTTGTTGTTTTTTTCTTCTTTCTTTTGTATTCGATTTCTTCTTCTTCCTCTTTTTTACAAAGAGTTTTTGTTTGGCTTTTATAGCTAAATCAATTACAAAATATTATTTTTTTCTTTGTTTTTTTCTTTCGCTACTTCTCTATTCTGTCCTCGATTTTGCTCACTGTTTCTACTTTGTTTTTTTTTCTTCTTTTTTTTGCAGGTGTTCGAGGTTGTCAACTGCGTTGGGGATCCATGCTTTGCCATTTCTGTGAAATGGTGGCAGATGAGGCGTGGAGCCTTCTGGAGGCGTGTTTGTGGACGTGGCAGAGGCGATAATTGCAGGGATTAGGGTTTTTTGTTCTTTTTTTTTTAGTTTAGGTTTAGGTTATTGGGCTTTAGGGCTTAGGGCTAGCAAATTAGGCTTGTTTTTATGTAAATGGACTTTGATAATTAATGAACTCTTTTTTGGTTTGGTTTGCGCTAGGCGAATTTGGCCTATTACAAATTCCTTGTAATGGTGGCTTGGAAAAAACCACACTATAATAAAATTAAAAACCATTGTTTTATCTTTCACGCATCTGTAGCTATTCAAGTTTAAAGCTAATTTTTTTTCATTTCCTTATTTTTTTTTCAATTTCTTTTTAAGTCTTTTCTCCTTTTCACTTATCATTGTTACAATCAAATCCACTATTAAATCTCAATCGAGTACGATTAAATTCATGCTTAACTAAACCCCATTTAACCAAGCAAATTGGGCTAAATTGGAACGGGAAGTAATAAAAGGGGCCAAATTGAAAAGTTACAGAATTATCGGCTAATTAAAAATCAAATTGTGAATTTTTCAAACTTTATAAATAAATAAAAATTCTTATTTTAGTTGGTTGTTAGGAATAATCTTAGGAGGAATAATACTAAATTTGGTATATGAAAAGAGTTTAAATACCTTGTATGGTGGCTTTGAAAAAACACACTGGAATAGATTAAAAAGAATTCTTTTCTCTTTCATGCATTAGTAGCTACTCAAGTTTACTGCCATTTTCTTTCCATTTCCTTATTTTTGGTTCAATTTCTGCTAAATCTTTTATCCTTTTCACCTATCACAATTACGTTGAAATCCACTTTTAAACCCCAATAGAGTGTGATTAATTTCATTCTTAACTAAACACCATTTACCAAGCCAATTGGGCTAAATTAGAACAAGAAGCAATAAAAAAGGCCAAATTGAAAAGTTGCAGAATTAATGACTGACTAAAAAATAGATTGTGAATTTGTCAAACTCTATGGATAGAAAAAAAGCTGATTTTAGTTGGTTGTTAAGCATAGTCTAGGGAGGAATCATGCTAAATTTGGCATATGAAAAGAGTATAAATGCCTACCTTGTATGGTGGATTTGAAAAACACACTATAATAGAATTAATAGCAATTCTTTTCTCTTTCACGCATCAGTCGCTATTCAAGTTTACTGTTATTTTTTTCCATTTCCTTATTTTTGGTTCAATTATTTTTAAGTCCTTTCTCCTTTTCACCTATCACAATTACGTTCAAATCGAATTTTAAACCCCAATCGAGTATGATTAATTTTATGTTGAACTAAACCCCATTTTGTAACACTCCATATCCGTAATCCACGCTGGAGTCAAATACGAGGCATTACCTAACTTGATCTCATGCACACAAACGTTCACAAGTCACCCAGACTCAGTCCAATTTAAAAATTTTTCGATTTCTACTTTAAACCTCTTATTATGGGCCTACAAGCCCCTAATTGACCATTGAGAACTATTCGGGATCAACCCGGGCCCTTAAACCATCTATAAAAAATTTGACTTTGAAATAGGGAACACGTTCATGTAGAGGGGCAACACGCTCGTGTGCCCATTTCAACACGGTCGTGTTGATCGCCTGTGTGGCTCACATGGCCTAAGTAATATAGGAACACAACCGCGTCCTCCACCTGTGTGGAAATAATTCTAAATGCACACCTACAGGGGTTTTCACATGGCCTGGCACACGCCCGTGTCACTGGCCCGTGTCTTTCACACGGCCATGACACACTCGTGTCCTAGCCCGTGTACAAAAACATGGACAGTCTGTTTCTAATGTCCGCATCCCCATAAATATCACACGGCCAGTGTACACGCCCGTGTGCTAGGTCGTGTCCATTACATGGCTGAGACACACGCCCGTGTCTCTGCCCGTGTGTTTACTATCATGCATACTAACTTGAAATTTTTACTTGCAGGGGACACACGACCGGACCACACGCTCATGGGGCAGACTGTACATTACACAGGGTCTAGACACACGCCCGTGTGGACAATATAAGGCTATTTACCAAGCCTATTTGCTACCCTTACTTACACAACCTACATAATAGCAACCACAATCAAGATAAGATTATCCCAAGCAACCAAATCAGCCACAATAAACAACATTTCATGTGTGCATTTTACTCATCTATGAAGATAACATCCTTGTATATAAATCAAAATGAACATTAACCATCATTCGAGGCTTAATACAAAATGAGAGATTTATCCCAAGCCAACACATTGGCCAAATTGATAATGGCACAAAACACAAGTCTAGTTCCCTATACATGCCATATTCAAAAATATAAATCAAACTATACCGAATACTTCGATTGATAGTGTGATTGATATTTCTGACTACCGTTGACCCTTGAGCTAGATAGGCGGCTAAAAAGAATGGAAAAGGAGAGGGAGTAAGCATAAAGCTTAGTAAGTTGCTTATAAATAAATTTACAACATAACTTTACCATTTATCAACAAGCTCATAATATACAATTGGGCATAAGTAACACTTACTCATCAATATTCAGTACATATCGTATATCATAAAATTGGGCTCGCATTATATATATATATCAAACAAGTACCTGTACCACTCACAACACGGTTATACTTTCCTAGTTAACTTTAAATCATACTTTCACCGTTGAACCATATGGAATATTATCGGGTACTTATTTAGCCTCAAATATAGGTTCAAACATCGACGCCATGTCCTAGACATGGTTTTACACAAGTTCTAGTGTATATGTGCCGATACCATGTCCCAGACATGGTTTTACACTGGCACATCTCGTAGCCGATGCATGTCCCAGACATGTCTTACACTAGCACTCGTCTCAATGCCGATGCCATGTCTCAGACATAGTCTTACGCTGGCTTTTATAATGTGGCCAATGCATGTCCCAGACATGTCTTACACTAGCTCACAATAACCTAAATGTTATGGCATGAATATCCGATTTATTTCCTAGGTTCAAACGGGAACTCCACTATCTCTATTACCATCATGCTTTCTCAATTCCACAATCAAGCAATTCATGTTATATTAACCTTAAGTACAATTCAACACATACATTAACATTGTAGTTGTATTATTTACATACTACTTACCTCGGATTACAAAATGTGGCGACTAGTCGATTTAGTCGATTTGCTTGTCTTTCCCCTGGTCTAGGTTTGGATTCGGTATTTCTTGTTCTATAATAGAAAAATGCACTTATTTAGTCACTAAATAAAATTAAGCAATCGAAAATTCATATTTTTTGTAAAATGACCATTTTTCCCCTAGACTCGAAAATCGATTTTTATCAAATTTCTTCATATCTTAAGCCTAGTCGAACCCTTTTTACTCTTATAGCAACTCCAAATTCATATTTTTAGGTGTTTTCATGCTAACACCTTTCACAAAAGTTATTCATAACACACTCAAGACCTATTCTTCCATAAAAGCTCATAAAATATTACAAGTCCTTTCATGGCAAAACCCTACACTCTTGATCATTTTGCAAAATAGTACCCTCATTTGAAAGCTCATGCTTCAAGGGTCTCAAAAATGCAAAAATAATCAACAAAAAGTATATAAATCACTTACTTGTAAGAGGAATAAGTTGTTGAAACTTTTTAAGCTCAAAACCCCCAAAAATGGCTGAAAAATCACTGGAGAAGAAATGGGAAATAGGATGATATCATCTTTCTTTTATTTTATTTCTATTTTAGTCAAATTAGCCACCAAACCCACCAAACTTGGACTTTTTGACCAAATTACCTCCTATGGCCAGCCATGCACAATATTAGGGTCTAATTTCCCTTTAAAGACCCCCAATTTAGGTTCTCTAGCTATTTGGCACTTTTAGCTATCAAAATAGGACTTTTGTATTTTATGCGATTTAGTCTTTTTTCTCAATTGAGCTCACGAACGTCAAAATTAACTCACCAAATTTTCCATGCATTCATATAATCATGCTATAACATCAAAATAATTATAAAATAATTTATTCGACTTCGGATTTGTGGTCCCAAGACCACTATTCTAACTAGTCCCTAAATCAGGCTGTTACACATTTAGCCAAGCAAATTGGGCTAAATTAGAATGGAAGCAATAAAATGGGCCAAATTGAATATTTGTAGAATTAATGACTGATTAAAAATTAGATAGTGAATTTTTCAAACTTTATGAATAGAAAAAAAATCTTATTTTAGTTGGAATCATGCTAAATTTGGCATACGAAAAGAATATAAATATTTTGTATGGTGGCTTTGAAAAAACACACTAGAATAGAATTAAAAAGAATTATTATCTATTTCACACATCAGTAGCTATTCAAGTTTACTGTCATTTTTTTCATTTCCTTATTTTTGATTCAATTGCATTTTTAAGTCCTTTCTCCTTTTCACCTATCACCATTACGTTCAAACCCACTTTTAAACCCTAACCGAGTATAATTAATTTCATGCTTAACTAAACCCCATTTAGCCAAACAAATTGGGCTAAATTTGAACAAAAAGGAATAAAAAAGGCATGTAACATCCTGGATTTTGGGGTTAGAAGTTTTGAGTTTTGTGGTTAGGGTTAGGGAGAAGGTGCGCTATTGTGTTTAGTTGCGCGTCTAAGTGGCAGAATGGGTCTGCTGGTCTGGTGGTTAATGAGTGTTAGTATACCTTAAAGTTCTGGGTTCGAGTTCTTGTGTGTACGTTTTTCAGGAATACTTTTATTCTGTTTTGTTTGTTTTGGTTTTAATTTAAAATATATATTTATTCATTCTTTTTTCTTTTATCCTGGACGCTCTCTTTTCTTTTTCTCTCTGTTTGTTTTCTTTTTGTTTTTCATTTATTTTTTTAAAAAATTTTCAAAAACAGTTTTGCTGGCTGATTTCGAGAATTTCGCTCCTTTGTCGTTGAGTCAATGTTTGGGCATCTCCGATTGCGAATCAGGTGTGGGTTTCGTACCTTTTCTAATTTACCTATAAATTTCAATACGACTCTGTGAAAAGTCGACAGTTTGTGTGTGTGCATTCGCAAATAGATTATTTTAAGAGTTGTATCGGTGTTTTACGTTTAGAACCTATTAGTTTTGGTATAATTTTGAGTTATCGAGGGCGAACTAAAGCTAAAAGCACATTTTTCGGGGCTATTTTAGGGTGGTTTCATGACCACATAGGTGGCCACACGGGTGTGTGTCGGTTCACACGGCCGTGTGCATTTAGGAATTAGGGTTTTTCGGCAGGTTTTGGTGCCATATGGCCGTGTGGCTGATTTGGGGATTTTTTTTTATTTCTACACGGTCGTGTCCCTTGAACACAAGGCGTTTGTGTTTGGGAATTAGGGTCTGGGTGAGTTGGTGCCACACGGCCGTGTGACTAATTTTAGGATTTATGGATCCCACATGGGAGTGTGTTTTGGACACACGGCAGTGTCTGGTGGGCACACAGCGTGTGAGACCCTCACACGGCTGTGTCAGACCTGTACTCTATTTTTGCACAATTCTATAGTGAATTACATGGTCGCGTTCCTACTTCACATGGGTGTGTGCCTTTGCTGCACGGCCGTATGCCTCCCTCCACATAGGCATTTTGACCTTAAACGGCCTAGGTTTTTCACACGGCCGGAGCACATGGTCGTGTGTTCCTAAGATACCAAGTTTTAGTTTTTGTGTGTTTTTGATCTGAAAATGTGTCTGTGTATTCCGACCCTTGGCTAGGATTTAGCGAGGGTATTTAAGTCTCTGTATCTGTGGCCTTGTGCTCTATTTATGTGTTGTTTGTGATTGTGGTGTGAGATGACTAATCCTGAACCCGGTTAGTTGGGTGTGTGTGCATATCTATTTCTGTCTGACTATCTCTCGCTGTGTTCATTATTTCTATGAGATTGTAAGCATACATGCACTTGCATAAAGTATTTTGGGTTGGTTGTGAAGAGAAGGAAGACTGATTCTGATCTGATTTAGCAGTGTTACTACAACTTATTTGTGTAGCGGTTTACCACACTCTACCACACGTATGTCAACTTTGTTGCGTACCATTATCTGATTTGGCAGTTTAAACTGCAATATGTCTGTACAGCGGATTACCACATTGCACTATACTACACATACGCTAGCCTTGCTACGTATTAATATCTGAGTGGCTTAGTCTACATACATGGTGTGTAGGGTTGGATGGGCCTATCGAGGTCCTATGTGGTGTGTTTGGTTGGATGAGCTTAATCAAGTCTTATGGGGTGTGATAGGGGGACGGAGATGTGTGTTGGCTGGATGGGTGGGTTTTATTACTTAATTGCAAACATATGCATCTGTTGAAGTGTTCAGGGTGAATATGATTTGACTATGTTTTGTCTGATTGAATAGCATTTGTGACTGAGTATCTGTGTGTGACATGGTGTGCTTAAATTGTTTCATTCTATTGGAACGTTGGTTCCAAGTTCACTTTCTGGTTCTGTGTATATCTGTATGTATGTTTCACTTTCGAATCGATTTCTGAAAATATGTTGTTATTCATTTTGAACTCACACTGAGCTCGTGTAGCTCACCCCCTTTAGTATTCCCCTTCCAGGTACACTTCCAGTTTCTATAGCTAGACTCAGTATGCGGAGGTCTCAGACAATATCGGTTGAAAATAATTTATTAGTTGTCTTTTTAGTTTTCATTTTGATTTACCATTTTCATCTGTAGGGTTTTATAAAAACTATGGTACAAGTTCTGTTTTTTGAATTTCTCTAGTAAATCTTGCTTTGTTCATAGATTAAATTTATCTATAATTTTTCTAATTAAGATCCAGAGAATTAAACATTCTCCATTAGTAAAATGATAAATATGTTTGAAATGGTATCTAATATGATTTTTTTGTAAAACTTTCCTACGATCATTTCAGTGATCAATGTGACCTACGGAATTTGGTCTAAACTTCTAGGTCAGGTTTAGGGCGTTACAAGGCAAAATTGAAAAGTTGCAGAATTAGTGACTGATTAAGAACCAGATTGTGAATTTTTCAAACTCTATTAATAGAAAAAAAATCTAATTTTAGTTGGTTGTTAGGCATAATCTTAGGAGGAATCATACTAATTTTTGCATATGAAAAAAAAAAGAGATAAATACCTTGTAAGGGTGGCTTCAAAAAAGCACGTTGTTAAAGAATTAAAAACAATTCTTTTCTCTTTCATATATCAGTAGGTATTCAAGTGTACTGTCATTTTTTTTTTCCATTTTTCTTATTTTTGGTTCAATTGCTTTTTAAGTCCTTTCTCCCTTTCACCTATCACCATTATTTTTAAATCCACTTTCCAACCCCAATAGAGTATGATTAGTTTCATGCTCAACTAAACCCAATTTGGCCAAGCAAATTGGGCTAAATTGGAACAAGAAGTAATAAAATAGGCGAAATTGAAAGTTGGAGAACTAGTGGCTAATTAAAAACCAGATTGTGAATTTGTCAAACCTTATGAATAGAAAGAAAATTTGATTTTAGTTGATTGTTAGACATAATCTTAGGAAGAATCATGCTAAATTTGGCAGATGAAAAATATATAAATACCCTGTAATGGTGACTTGGAAAAAACAAACTGGAATAGAATTAAAAATAATTCTTTTCTCTTTCATGCATCAGTAGCTATTCAAGTTTGCTAGCAATTTTTTTCCATTTCCTTATTTTTGGTTCAATTGCTTTTTAAGTCTATTCGCCTTTTCTCCTTTTCACTTATCACCATTACAATCAAATCCAATTTTAAACCTCAATCGAGTATGATCAATTTCATGCTCAACTAAAACCCATTTAGCCAAGCAAATTGGGCTAAGTTGGAAAGGGAAACAATAAAATTGGTCAAATTGAAAAGTTGCAGAATTAGTGGCTGATAAAAAATCATAATATGGTTTTGTCAAGCTCTATGAATATAAAAAAAAAATCTTATTTTAGTTGGTTGTTAGGCATAATCGTATGAGTAATCATGCTAAACTTGGCAAATGAAAAGTGTGTAAATACCTTGTAATGGTGGCTTGGAAAAAACACACTTAAATAGAATTAAAAACAATTCTTTTCTCTTTCATGCATCAGTAGCTATTGAAGTTTACTGTCATTTTTTTCTCATTTCCTTATTTTTAGTTCAATTTCTTTTCAAGTCTTTTCTCCTTTTCAACTATCATCTTTGTGCTGAAATTCATTTTAAACCAAAATTGAGTATGATTAATTTTATGCTCAACTAAACCCTATTTAGCCTAGCAAATTGGGCTATAAATTGGAACGATAAGCAATAAAAGGGGCCAAATTGAAAAGTTGTTGAATTAGTGGCTGCTAAAAATCAGATTGTGAATTTGTCAAAATCTAGGAATATAAAAAAAAAATTGACTTTAGTTGGTTGTTAGGCATAATCTTAGAAGGAATCATGCTAAATTTTTCATATGAAAAATATATAAATACCTTGTAATGGTAGCTTGGAAAAAACACACTTTAATAGAATTAACAACAATTCTTTTCTTTTTCACTCATTAGTAACTATTCAAGTTTACTTCCATTTTTTTTTTCGATTTTCTTATTTTTGGTTCAATTGTTTTTTAAGTCCTTCCTCATTTTCACTCATTACCATTACGTTCAAATCCATTTTTAAATCCCAATCGAGTATGCTTAATTTCATGCTCGAATAAACTCCATTTAGCCTTAGGCTAGTTATCATTCCTATTGAAAATTGTGAGATATGAACCCGTGCTAAAACCTTTTAACATGGTATTCGTCTTTGGTATATGGGATAGTCACATTCATCCCGTAAAGTTGATTCAATTTTAAATCAAAATGCATGTTGAGGGGAGTTGTTTTGGTGTACAATTGGGAAAACGAGTTTTTCATCTGCCATATTCGAGTTTCCGTGGACAACTTGGCACGACAAATTGGAAAAAGCTAGTTGGGTTCCGTCAAGGGCAATAGTGATCGGATTTAATCGACCCACGCAATTGTGGTCATTAATTCAGGTTGGACTTTTGTAGTTAGCAAGGCTACAGAGATCTTAAATCGCGAACGCTTATTATGTGTTTAGATAATTGGTAAGGATTGGTTTGCAGGTCGTACCAGAATGAACTACACAAGGAAGAGTTGGCGGTTGGGGCGCCTTTAGTTGCTATAACTAACTTATCGTTAAGAAGAAGAAAAATCCATTTTCAAGGATCAGTTCGAGTTCGGAGTGTACCGAGGCTAAGGCTAAGCATTCACACATTGATTTACCAATTTAATTTAAATTACTTAATTTTATTTTGCAAACTATTATTTTGTTATTATTTCATTTTATTTTATATTTGTTTTTTTCCTTTATCAATCTAAATCCTCCTTTATTTATTTTTCAGCTCTGCACGTATAGGTTGTGGGCATGACTGTTGCCTAGACTCAGGAATCTGGTCATGTAAATTGGAAAATTAGGAATCTTAGTCTCTTTGGGATCGACCTTACTACTCTATACTATTGTTTAATTTAATTAGAGCGTAGGAAATTATATTTGGTGATTTTGACGCTCATCAACCTCCTTGAGGCCTTCATCATCAATATCGTCCGAAACCTCATCAAGATCGGGGTCATTAAAATCTTCAAAGTCGTGATAAGAATTTACATCATTATCGGACCCTTCTGCGACGTCTGCATTGGTGCCTATCAAGTCCGGATGTATTTGTAGACAGGGACTAGGGACAGGGTTATTATATGAACTCCTATCATAATTTGGATTCTTGGGCATTTGCGGTGTCCCTCCATAGTCTGACTGATCTGTCCATTCGGCATTAAGATCAAAATTAAAACTGCGATGTTGACTTATTAGATTGACATTCTCAACGGGTTCTAAATTGGCCAACTCAATGAATAACTTAAGTAGTTGGGGATTCTCATTCCTAGTCAACAACCATATTGCCATCATAGTCCCAAGTCATCATAATCTAACAGTTGTATCTCCGTAAATTTTTATAGATCTGTAGATATTGGAAACTTGTAAAATAATATGGACATCGCCCTTCCACAACATATAACTATTTTCGCACTGATCTTTCTTTTTATTTCTTCCAGTTTTACAGTTTTATTGAATTGCAACCTTCCTCTTTGCCGACCTTGAAATACACAACCAACATCACCTTCTACAATTTCTCCATAAAAAAAATGATGTACACAAAAAAACATCGAGTTATTCATCTTCATCCCAATTTTTGAGCTCTCCTACTAAACACAACAATTTTTCTATTTTCTTCTTTTCCGGTTCAACTATTACAAGAGTGTCAAGAAAAATCTGTATTTGTAGTACCACCAAGCTGGTCAAGCCAAAAAGAACGACTCCACCAAAAAAAAAATTATGGTGGTCACACCATTCTCAATGACACCACCAAATGGTCACGCCAAAGAGAATGAATTCACCAAAAAAAATCATTTTTATTAAAAATAATTTTTAAAAAAAACTCAAAAAAACAAATGGTAGCATGGTGGCCACGCCATTCTTTATGATTTCACCAAATAAAATAATAATTTTAATTTTAAAATTTAAAAAAAAATCACTTAAAAAAAATTCTGACATAATAAAGGTGGTGGTACTAATCTATTTGACTCCACTACTATTATTTATTTTCTAGCCCATGAAATATTCAGAAATATTGGTATTGAAGTGATATTTACACAGATCATGCCAAATAGATTGGATCCACCCAATAAATTTATTTTTTTAATTCTAGTAACCAATAATTGACTGACGTAGCAAGTGGGTGTCGTCAATCTCTTTAGCTCCACTAATTTTTACTATTCATTTCAAGTTATTTACGCACATAATTAAAAAATTAAATCATTTTTATAATTAATAAAAGATTTTAAATTATTTTTATAAAAAAACATAAATTTTTATTAAGCTTTTCATTATTAACGTAAGAATGTTCAAGAAAGCCCATGGGTCTCCATAAGATAAATTGTGTTGCTTCTTTCGATTGTAAGTGTAAGAAAGCATATATATAACGGGACAAGAATTGGTAAGGACGTATTGTTGCCGACACAAATGCTTCAATTTTGATTGTCACTAAAGGTACTATTGGGCCGGGCCAGATCCGTGTAAAATATTTAGATCTACTCTTTAAGTTTGAGCTTTGTTTGGCTTGAAATATAGGTTTTTTTTTGTTTAAATTCGATCTAATTTAAGAAAGATAAACTTGAATCCGACTCGATTCGTCAATAATTTATTTTTAAAAATTAATTTTATTTAAAATAATTTTTAAAAATATAATACATTAAATACACTAAAAATGTTAAAATAAAAGTTTTTAACATATTAAAATACATAAAAATATTTATATAAAAATACCATAAATATAATAAATATTTTATTATATTAAAAACAAATAAATATAATAAATATTTTATTTTATAAATATAATTTATAAAATTTTATATTTTGAGTTGGTAGCTTTTTTTTTTTGGATAATAAATTTAATTATTATTGGATTAGTGATTTAATATAAATATATAATTATTATTTAACTTATATAATTAATGTAATTAATTTTTATAGCATAATATATTTGAGCCAAATCGGGCCAAGTTCGGGCTAACAAATTTTGCCCAAGGCTCAACCCATATAAAAAATGGGCCTTAAATTTTACTCGAACTCATTTTTCGGATATTGTATTTTTATCCAAACCCTCTCATTTTTCAGACGAGCCTTCGAGCCTAGTTATTACTGGCTGCTACTGCTGTGGCTCCTGCTGTTCAGCTGGGGTTTGTTCTCGCTGCTCACAACAGCAAATTTTATCATACAAACATCACATGTACGTATCATATTGTATATTGTGTGCTAATGACTTGAACAACTGTATTTTTATGCCTTCGAAGCAAATCTATGAAGTATTAAGAGAGGGAAAACAAAGAGCATTTGTTATCGAACCTATAATCTATTATTGAATTAATGTGAAGAACAAAGAAAGTTACGCAAGGACCTCTGCTCGCCTTCGGAGGGCGATAGAGAGACGCCAAGCATCAAGAAGGACATCGGGTAGCAACCGTGCGAAACACCACTGAACAGCGTGAGACCAGTACGGCGTGCACCGTGGCTCATAGCCTATTTGGCGGATCGCCGCTTTGGCGTAATCTTCAGGCGATGGGACAAACATAGATGATTTCTGGATTGATGCTACTTTGGATGCTAAATTTGTTGCCACATATAGCGGTACCTACGGGGAACACACATACGTATCTAAAACAAATTATTTACATCTGAATTTTACTTTTGTATTTGATGTACCCTCAATAATATATAATGCTGCAATGCCATCTCTTAATTAATTTGTAAAAACTGAAAAATAATTTCTAAAAACAATAATTAATAAATTCAAATTGGTATTAACTCAAAGGATAAATTTGGAATTAAATTGTTTTAAAAAAATTAAAGATTAAAATGAAAATTTATCAGCATATTAATGGTAAATATTGAATACTTTATTTTTATCAATATTGGTCATTATACTTTGAGAATATGGTTAGATATGCTACATAACTTTTATTGGATTGAATTTTACCTCTAAATTTTTATTTTCTTAAATTTTCCATTAATTTTTATTTGTATTAAAATTTACCACTTAATATTGATTTTGATGATTTAAAATAAAATTTAAAAAGAAAAATATTTTTGAAATATTTTATTTTATCATTTAACAATAAGTTAATTTATAAAATATTAATAAATTAATAACTTAACTTACAATTTTATTTAACAAAAGCTCAAAAATTAAAATATTAAATATTTTATAAATAATTGTTTTTATTAATTGTGAGTATTATATTAATTCATTATTTCTAAGTATTAAATTAAAATATTAAATGCTTTAAGCTATTTTGAATTAAATTTGAGTAGTAAAATTAAATCAAATAAAAATAAAATCACAAAATTCAAAATAAAATTAGATAAAAAATATAATGATAAATTTATCTTTAATTACAAAGTACACAGATAAACATCATTCAAAATAAATTATAATAGCAAGTTTAAACTTTCACTAAAAGTATAGTATCAAATTTGTACATTAACCCAAAAATTAAAATTTTATATTTAATATTACTAAAACCAAATAATAAAGAGTTAAATTTATCAATTCAAACCCAAAACAATATAATTTTTTTATCTAAAATAATAGAAACCTAAATCCAACCCTCCCACTAACCAATGGTTTATATATATACATATCATATCCCATGTGATATGAGATGGTCGTGGATGAAATTAAATTTTACGGATAACAATCTATATTTTTTTATACAATATAAAACATATTTAAATTCATACTTTTTTTGTCACAATAGAAATGATACCAAATAAATTAAAATTCAATTGAAAATTATGTTAGCAATATTATATATATATATTTCTTGAAGCTTATCATTAATTAAATCATTGACGTAATAATAAAGGATTTATATTTTTATTAAATTTTTAGTTGATATCTAATTTCAGATTTGAATTTTGAACCTCACCTATCTCCTCTTAGTTAAAAAAATTATTATTATAATATATCTAAAATTTTATTCAAACCGATTCATATTTACAAATAGTCTAATTATATATTTTTATTTTTCTATAAATAATTTAAATATATTATTTTTATTTCCATGTTTATACTGATATTATATATAAATTGCAATATAAAAATATAAAACTAATATATCTATCTATAATCTAATTTAAAAGTAATTTTAATTTAATTTAGAATTATTAGTTAAAAAGTTGTGCTAATTTTAAAATAAAGTTATTATTTGAACAGAACACTAAACATAAAATATAATAAAATTTGTAATAATTATAATTTAATTTAAAATTATTAGTTAAAATTTGAGATAAAAAGCTGTGATCATTTTATTTTTTAAAAGGTTGTGCTAATTTTATTGATGTAAAATAGAATTATTACTCAAATAGAGTTTTAAGTATCTTAATTAATACTTAATTAATATTAAAGTTATATGTTACTTCAAATTTAAGTTGAGCTTTATAAATAGTATTCAGTACAACCAAATAGCATCTAAAAAAATTACAAGTAAAAAATGAAGATTGTTAGAACTATATAAAATCATATTCAAACAGCAATGGCATCAAGAATGATAAAAAATATTTTAATTGATGATGATGTAATATAATGTTATAATATTATTTTTAAATTTTTTCTATAGGTTGTTTATACATCGTGAAGCAAGTACTCTTAAAATTATTATTATTTTTAGATGTGCTCTTTAAGTTTCACTGTACGCATCTATGCATGTGTGAGTTTTCAATCAATTCTGTTTATGCATGTTATAGTTTAGTAAAATACTTAAAATTATTCATAACCCTGCTCCAACCTTTAAATAGGAGAATAAATGCCCTTCAGCTCATTCGATCCATTTTCCTTCTACATTGGTAATAATATTGATACCAATGAACTAAGACTCAGTCGATTATATAATTATTGTAATATAATTCCGTTTATGTGTTATATTAATTTAATATAGGAATTATTTGTAATTACAAATTGTAGGTTTAAACAAATATTATTCAGTTATTTTTATATTTATTATTATTAAAATATTAAATAAAATAATAAATCTAATTGGACCCATAGTTGAGTCCTTTATATTCACTTCCAACCCTATTATGTAGCAAATTAAAAATAAGCAGTAAATTAGATTGTGAAAGAGTGTCATACCTGGCATTGCACGTCAATCCCTCTTAGCTTATATTCCACATACAGAGATCTCGATAACTTATCTATGTACCTGCTTATCATATGTAACATTAATTATGTAGGATAATTTTCAATATAATATGGTTATGATGTATTGAATAATATAATAAATATAATGTGATATGATTAATATTTATATTTTAAATTTTATATAAATAATAATTTATTTTGTATTTATATTTTCACAATTCAATAAAAATAATATAAAATATAATATACATACTAATATTAGTAGGTATAACTAAAGGGAAAAAGGGTGGAAGATAAATAAAACGATCATTTTCTTCTTCTTTTTTCAAGAATTTAAGGATTTGAATATTTGATGAATGTGTTTGGTTTGAATCAAATTAGATTCCATCATAATTTTGGACTGAATCAAGTTTTAACTTTGGATATGAAAGTTTGGTTTATTATTCAAAATAATATAAAAAATAAATTTAAAGAAAAAATAAGGAAAATAAAATATTTTAGAAACTGGGTAGTAAAAATGTAAAAATATGAAAAGTAAAAAAAAAAAGATTAAAAATATGAGAGGAGTATATTGAAGTAATGTATAATGGAAAAGTTCAAAATAAAAGAGTAGTTATTTTAGAACATCACTTTTTACGGTGTTTTAATAATAATAATAATAATAATAATAATTTAATTTACTTTACTTTACTTTACTTTACTTTACTTTACTTTATTTTTAAGATACTTTAATAATTTAACTTATTGCGAAATATATATTAAAACAAAAATATGATATTAATATTGTTAAGTTGAGGATAAGAAGTGGGATATATATGAAGTAGAGTTTTAATTTTAAAGTTAGAAAAATAAAATTAAGAGAGTTTATTGCTTTACAAGGATCGATCTAACTCGGTTTCAGATTTAGTTGATCCAATATAATTTTGAAAAATATCACAGAAAAAGAGTTAAATTAATTTTTAAAGCCTAAAGTTTGAATTTTTATATTAGTTAATCCATGAATTTAATAATGTTCTTATTTTAGAATTTAAAATTTATTTTTAAATTAATCACTAAAAGAATACACCAACAATTATCAAATTTAAGTATTTATCGTGGGATAAAAAGATTTAGAAAATTATCATATGATATAACCCGGAAAGAAAAAAACTTATAGGCTTACGCTTTTGTAGCGGCATAGATTGTGTAAAGAGGATGCGAAGGGACAACAATGGAAGCACCAGAACCGACGTTGACAATCGCACCGCGCTTCCTATTTAACATCCCAGGCAGCACCGCTCTGGTAACCCAGGTCGTCCCTTTCAAATTCACTCTAATAATCCCCTTCACCACTTCCTCCTCCACCTCATGGAAATACATGGCTCTGGGGTACGTTATCCCCACGTTGTTGATCAACACACCAACTTCCACCCCCTTCACCGCCTCTTCTATCAACCCGGCACCAGCCGATATATTGCCGGAGAAATCCTGGGCCACGACCTTGATCTTTAGATGGGGAAATTGGGCTCGGATTTCAGCTGAAACTGTTTTCAGCTTGTTTAGGTTCCTACTGACGAGTATAAGGTTAAGGCCTTGGCGAGCTAATTGGTTGGCAAAGGCTTTCCCTATGCCGTCGGTGGCTCCGGTGATGAGAGCCCATGAACCATAGTTGTTGAGGTTCTTGGGGGATCTGAAAAAAGTAGTGAAAACCCAATTGAGAAGGGAAATGGAGCGGGTGAGAAAGGATAGGAAACCTAGAAATGAGAGAGCTAACAACCATGTGGGCTGCATCTTTTGGGATGGTTGATGCAGTGTTTTGCTGGTTGCAATGGAATCGAGGTTTGGGGTTTATTGATATTGCTGAAACTTAGTTTTTATGTTGAACATAGGATTGAACTTTATGTCGTTAATTAACTGCAAGAGTGCACCATAATAAATGCGAAGTTTTCATATGTTCCTGTACGTACTGGTGATAATCCACCATCATGAAATATTGTTGTCAGCCCCAAGTTTATTATTATTATTTGGCCACAAAAATTGTCATAAGCTTATTTTATTCAAAGCTGCTCTACTTCAGTCTACTGAATTCATTTACCTGGTAAAAATAATGCTCCATTGCAAACTCTAAAAATTCAGCTCCACTTCAAATTTCAAATTTTCTTTAATGAATTAATATTTAATTTATCTGGATGATAATGTCAAATACAAATGTCTTATTTCTTTATGGTAATATTTTCAATAAAAGTATGTGAGTATTGACTGTGAGCTATTTCGTCCAAAATAATATTTGCTACATAAAGCACAAATATATTATTTACGAACTTCGTATTTTTGTACAAATCATATCTAAACCTCAAAGGCAGTGATAATAAGAAGACACCCGTCCCCTAGTAAATGCGTGACACCCCACCACAACCAAATTAATGCATTCATAGGTTTCTTCAGCTCAACCAATAGTGTAAACTTTTTACTATTAAAAAAAACTAATTTAACATTTTTCAGAAAAAAAAAAAAGGAAATGGAAAATCTTACCGGTTGTAATTTTTTCACGTGTCGATTATTAAAAATGAAATGTTTACATGAATCTAGCAAAACCAAGGGGCCACTGAAATCATCCAACTTTAACCATATATGTATTCATTTTACTGCATTGAAATTAGTGGTTGCGAAGACTAAAGGACAAGTAATTTATTAATCATTTAGGATCCATCTGTGATCAATTAAGGACAAGGTCACAATATAAATATTGACAAATAATGTGGCTCCCATTGTAATTTAGTAAGTAATCATCGTTTACCAATTAAATCCTTTTTTAATAATTGATTAGAATAAGAATTCATTCATCAGAGACATATAATAGATTAGAAGAAAATAAATTAATAATAGAAAATTTGGTTTTGGTGAAAAGAAAATACAATCAATCCAATTAAATTAAAAAGATTGTACGTAAACAAATGTAACCCTTCATCCTTATTAGAAGTTATTTTGGTCATTCTATCATCTTCTATATTTTCTTCCCTAGGAATATATTCAATTATTCAATTCCGTATATTCTTTAAGATATGATAAATTTACTTGATTAGTGTCGATCTCGAGAGAATTGGATCTGAAACTTTAATAGCTTTAATAGCTTCCAGAATATTCGTTTGAATCAACACTTTATTGACTTGCTTTTTTTGTTCAATTGATAGACCATCCAAAATACCCCATAATTCAACCTCCAAAATTGAGCATTTTCCTAGTTGACGACTAATGCCAATGATCCATACCCCGTGTTCGTCCCTCAAGGTTCCTCCTGCAGGAACATGACTTGAATCCACTTTAACTGAACCATGTTGGACAAAACATGTTAGCGAACAAAAATAATTAATAATAAATAAAAACATATAAAATAAAATATGAACATAATTATTTATAGTTAATTTATCAAATATGAAAATCAAATAAAACCATAATAAACAATTAAAACAAAGGAGAATTGAGATTTTATGAAATGTTGAGGCCCGTGAAACACGATTTCCTTAAGATAGATTTGACCGCTCCTACGATATTTAGAGTAACGTTGTTCGAAAATCTCCTAAGATACAACAACAATAGTAATCGAAGTAGTAGCATCTCTACCACGATCAATGGAACGAACAATGCCTTTTTTTGTCACCGGAATATTTATAAAACACAAATGATGAAAAAAGAGATTTTTGAAAGCAACATAATTTCGGTAGGAGAAATTCTAAGAGGGTATGAAAGTGTGTAAAAACCCTTAAGAATCATGGCCTTTTATAGCCCAATCAGTCCAAACATTTTACGTTCCCACATTATGCAAGTTCACCCAAACATTGTTGGTTTTGGACTTACACCCCCCTGCATGCAAGGCAAGATTATAAACTTAGTCATTCAATTACTTTTTAAGAGAGTTCATATATATAAACACATCCCACACTTGGTATTTAATTAATGTGGGATTTAAGCCTTTTATTTTTCCTTAACAATATTTCCAAGTAGCTTACTTTGAGCATCAATTGCTTATTCATCACTCAACTATTTTGAGCATATGATATACCATTGTAAAGGTCTCATGGAGTAGGGTAAGAAACTATAAAATTATTATTCAACTCTCCACCTTTACCTATTGAAAATATGCCTCAAAGTTACCATAAAATACAATTTTTTCAACAAACCATTCATTCTTAATCGTATCCGTCTATCCAGTTAGGCTCTACATTCACCCTTTGCCTCTCAATAAAATTAACCTTCGTGAGGACGCATAATGTTTTGTCCAACTATATAACCCTTTAATGATGGCCTCTACACTCCATGACACTTCCTAAAAAAAAAAAAATTCTTATTATTCCAAATTCACCACATGATTAGCTCAAAGAAAATCAACCAATCAACCTCCCCAAAGAACAGCTTTTGGCTATTTTGAAAATTTTTATCCTTACAAAATCATTAGTTGAGCTTCAATATTCATTCAATTTGAGCTACCAAATTGTAGTCCCCAGGAGTTGCATTAAATTACAAAACCAAACTGTAATAAAAGAAAATTATTAAAGCCAAACCAACCAACCGATGTTCTAGACTTGTGTAAGCACAATTGGAATAATTTATACACAACCTTTTTGGGTAGCTTTCGGTTCACGTCATAAATGTAATGACCAAGTTGTCAGTTTCACGAATAATGTTTATACAATAATTATATTTGAAATTTTAATCAGATTTAATTTATTTTAAATTTTTAAATAGTCACATATTTGGGTTTTTTTTCTAGTGCTGTAAACGTAATAGTTAAACATCTAAATTAAAAAAAAATTATCAGTCTCAAAGGTTGTAAATTAGGAAGGGTCTTTTGTAAGGTTACGAATTTTACGTCTAATAAATAAATTTATCATTTTATTTTTTATTTTTTCTGGTGAAATTTTGTACACATTTTGAAAGTAATGCTTTCAATGAAATTATAAATTTATTATTTTGTTTATATTTTTTTCTGGTGAAATTTTGTACACATTTTGAAAGTAATGCTTTCAATGAAATTATAAATTTATTATTTTGTTTATATTTTTTTCTGGTGAAATTTGTGTACACATTTTGAAAGTAATGCTTTCAATGAAATTATAGTTATTAATTTATTTTTATATTTTTTCTGGTGAAATTTGTGTACACATTTTGGATGTGATGCTTTCAATGGAATCATAAAATGTAGCCAATAATTTTAAGAAAGAAGCGATACCTTAAAAGTATAGGTTTATATCTTTAATTGGAGGTTGATTTAGAAGTTAAGGTTCATTCCCTTTGCCCTTAATTGATAACCTTAGCAGAGGTAGGGTGCAACAGTGGGCTGAGCAGGACAATGTCAATCCTTGTCTGCTACACTTGTCATATGGTGACAACTATGGCTCTAAACTTGGCTTAATGTGGTGGTTCTCACAGGCCTTATAAATCTTAGGCTTTAGCCTATAATTATGGGATGGTATAACAAATACAAACTAAAAATGAAGAATTAGACAAAAAACTCTCTCTATAAGCCTCTTCCACTTCTGTGATTATTGTTATCTATCCAAATTCCTTAAACTCTTTCTTTGCGATCCTTCTTAACAGTTCTTTTTCTTTGTGCTACGTGTGTATTGAACTAATGAAGCCTTTCCTAGTTTCACATACCATCAAAAGGTCCATTTTTCTCCTTAATGTCTCTATTTATCATTTGAGAAGGGAGCCTGTTGTTGCCACATCTGCCCTTTCTAGGCCATATCCTATTTCCGTTCTCCCAATTCTACTGGGTGATCCCTATGCCCAGTTGCATCCTCATGTTCCGATGCTACTCCACTATTTTTGGATTGAATTGTTTTGCCTTTAATTGATGAATGATTCTTACGTTCTATTGTATGGTTTTTTACTATTGGTTGTATTTTTCTAACAAGAGCTTAAGTTGTTCTTGTAGCTTAATGTACTATTGTGATGTGGGAGTATTATTCTGCACTGAGGTTCAAGACCCCTTGAGGTTACGATTACCAATAACCTCTATCAAGATCAGGTTAATTCTAATAGTTTTGATAGTATATAGGTGATTGACGAGCGTCGAAACCACCAAATATAATTTCCTATGCTTTAATTGAATTAAATAGTAATATAGAGTAGTAGGGTCGATTCGAAAAGGGACTGAGATTCCTAATTTTCCTGTTTACATGACCAAATTCCTAAGTTTAGGCAATTGTTGTGCCCATGACCTGTATGTGTAGAGCTAAAAAATAAATAAAGGGGGAATTTAGTTGATAAAGAAAAAAAAACAAGTATAAATAAAATGAAATAATAACATAATGAAGGTTGAAAAATAAAATTGAGTAATTTAAATTAAATTTGTAAATCAAATATGTGAAGGCTTAACCTTAGCCTTGGTACACTCCGAACTCGAATCGATCCTTGAAAGAGGATTTTCCTTTCCAAACGATAAGTTGGTTATAGTGATTAAAGACACATCAACCACCAACTTTTCTTTGTGTAGTTGGTTCCGATACGACCTGTAAACCAACCCTTACTGATTATCCAACCAAGTAATATGCATCCGCAATTTAAAATCTTGATAGCCTTGCGATCTAGAGAAGCCCAACTAGAATTAATAGCCTCAACCGCGTGGATCATTTAAATCCGATCACTATCTCTCTTGACGAAACTCAACTAGCTTTTTCCAATTGGACATGGCAATTTGTTCACGGAAACTCAAATACGACAGGCAACCGACTCGTTTTCCCAACTGTACCCTAAAACAACTCCCTCTCAATGTGTAACACCCCTCACCAGTATTCAACGCCAGAATAGGGTTACAGAGCACTACTAGACTTAAAAAAAAATTAAACATCCATTTAGTATACATTTTCTCAATTCAAGTATTCATTAATCAATCTCAATCAATTTGTCCCTTATATGAGCCTACGAGGCCCTAAACATGCTTTGGGAGTGGTTCGGAACTAAATCGATAACTCAAGAAACTTTCACGAAACTTTGAAAATATTTTTTCAAAACAAGGGACACACACCCTTGTGGCCAGACACACGGCCACCAGACACGCTTGTGTCACTAGCCTTGTGGACATTCGAAATGGAAGCACATGACCATGTCCCAGCCCATGTCCGACCCCGTGTAACTCTCTGACTTGGGTCACACGGCCAACATACATGCCCGTGTGCCAGACCGTGTGCTAGGCCATGCCAATCCTGTAGGGTATACTGACTTATGTCACACGGCCAAGTCACACACCCGTGTGTGAGGCCGTGTGGAGCATACTGACTTGTTTTCAAATTCAACACCAGGGGACACACGAGCGTGTAACATGACCGTGTGTCACACACGGCTGAGACACATGCCCGTGTCTTTGCCCGTGTAGATAAAAATAGGCTATTTACCAAGCCATTTTGCCACCCATTTTACACATACCTATACAAACTCAAATAGTTTCATTTCAAGACACAAATAAGCAACCAAATATCATCAACCAATATTCAAATCATACCATTTCATTACCTACCACAAGTCACAAATATGTCACAATTTGCCATCTAATTACATACCTAATTCACATATACAATTCAATTTACTAAACCATTCCAAACATGCGTTATCATTCACCAATTGACAAGCACATACCAACCCCTTTAGCAATCAAATTACCTAATATCATTAAATATTATAAATTCAACCTCAATCACACAATATAGGTCAATTACCAAACTCAAAATAGAACCATTTACTCATTTATAAACATTATCAAATTCATCATCATAAGCCAATTCAAATGGCCAAAATACATGTTCATTAAACATATCAAAATGACTCAAGCCGATACATGCCATATACCATATTTACATAACTTCAAAAGTGCCAAAATAGATGTCCGATAGTGCGATGAAGTCTCTGACGATCCTCGAATCTGAGCTAGCTTCGAAAGACTATAAAACATACAAAAATAAATGAAGTAAGCTATAAAGCTTAGTAAGTTCGTATTTAATTATGAAATAATCTCATCATTCATTAACATTTCAAAAAAAAAAAACATATATTTGCATTTAAAACATCATTCAATGAGTTAACATGAAATGGAACCACATAGTAACTCATAAGTTCTCAACTTCTTTTGACTCATTACTTGAACAGTTTTCTGTACTTTTCTGTACTGTTATGCATCTATTTCTTACCAATTCTCTTACCAAATCACTCCGGGCTTTTAAATGCTTACAGTACGAGTACATCGATTTTTCGATGCCATAGTCCAACTATGGTCTTACACATAAATTGCCATGACCCTGCTGTGGTCTTACATTCACATGCCATAACCCGGTTATGGTCTTCTTTTCTAATTGCCATAGCCCAGCTATGGTCTTATTCAGTAACTCGTCTTACTTAAACCGTAATTTAATTTAAGATCTCTAAATTCAACTAATAAAATAAATGCAATCTCAATTCCATCTATCAATTAAATAAATACACATTTAAGTTAAATTATACGAACTTACCTCATGTACGGAAATGACAAAACAGATTGAATAATCAATTACTTTACTTTTTCCCCGATCTAAGTCCGAATTCCTCTTTTCTTGATATGCTCAATATACCATAGATGAAAGTTCCAAGCTTTGTAATGGTGTTTTCAATCCCTAATTTCGGTGGTTTCAAACATTAAAGAAGATGAAACCTTAATTTCTTTTTTGTTTTATTATACTTATTAACTTAATTACTAATTTAACCTTAAGTTTTAACCTTTATAAATTCATTTATAATGTCCATAAATGTCCACTTAAACAACCAATGGTATATTACTACATAAGGACCTCTATTATTTACTTTCATTGGCATTTGATACCTTTAACTACTAGAACAACACTTTTGCACTTTATGCGATTTAGTCCTTTTTATTAAATTGACCAATCAAACGATAAAATTTCTTAACAAAATTTTCGCTCAAACATATTATCATGCTGTAAAATTTTAAATAATAATAAAATAATTATTTTTACCTCAGATTTATGGTCCCAAAACCACTGTTCCGATTTGACTGAAAACGGGTTGTTACACAATGTGCATTTTGAGCTGAAATTGGATTAACTTTAAGGGACGAATGTGACTATCCCATTTACCAAAGATATAATGAATATCATATTGTAATGTTTTAGCACGAGTTCACATCTCACAATCTTCGAGCAAAACTACAACCAGCCTAAGGCTAAATGGGGTTTAGTTGAGCATAAGATTAATCATGCTTTGTTGGATCATGAGAATGACTATAAATGTAATGGTGATAGGTGAAAAGGAAAAGGGACTTAAACAGTAATTGCACCAAAAAAAAAAGGAAATGGCAAAAGTGCTTTGACAAGCTACAGATGTAAAAGGAAAGGTTGTTTTCAATTCTAGTCTCAAGTATATGTTTCTATGCCACATTTACAATGCAATTATATATTTTTCATATGTTAATTTTAACATGATTCCCTTCTAGTCAACCAACTAAAATTTGATTTTTTTTCTATTTATAGAGTTTGACAAAATCAAATTTTGATTTTTATCAACCATCAATTCTGTAACTTTTCAATTTCGCCCATTTTATTGGTTTTCATTCCAATTTAGTCCAATTTGCTTTTTTTTTTTTGAACCTCAACATTCCAATTGCATCCTAATAAAAATTAAATAAAAATAACAAGCTTAGTAGCATTATTATTTAAAATTTGACAAAAAATAAGTATTAAACACAAAATTAGCTTGCTACCAGTGGCTGTTCCGCCTAAGGTTATTATTAGTATTCTCTTTGATCAACGATTGGTCATATTGGTTGTAAGCAGCATAACCCTGATATTCTACCATTGGCTGTTGTTAATAAAATTACTCCTGATCAGAACTGTGTTGGTCATACTTCCATGACCATGTTGCTTATCTCCATACCCATAGTGATTGTACTTTTAGTAGTACTATCACCCTGCTCATAGTTGATCTCATTTTCTTGCACTTCTAGGATGTTCCAAGTTAGTTGAGCCATAACTTTTTATTTTGGTTTTTATAAACAACGCCAATTTGTAGCGACGTAAAAAAAAATTTAGTTTCGCTTGGTCGCTAATTGTGGCGATTTATTAAACATTTGAAAACCAACTTTCGATTTTATTAAAAAAGGGAGTCGCCACCGATCTTTTTTCTAGGTGTGACCGGACACCTAATAAACCATCCTTTTTTAGAAAAAGAAAACTTATTATTGTACAAAAATGAGGGCCGAATTTAGGTCTACGTCAAAAGTCAAGAGAAAAATTGGGGTTCGAGTCGATTCTGGCGAGGAAGGTATTAGCACCCTCATGACGCCCAAAATTGGTATCTCATAAACATGTGTTGACTTGATTTTTAAAAATACGAGTTCAATATAATATTTAATCGTGATCTGATTGAAAATGAGAATTTTAGTTTTCGATTTTTTAGAAAGGGTGTCCTGCTTTTTAACACAAGCCGATTTAATTTCACCCAACATAGCGATGAAATCGATAGCTTAATATTAAATCGATACATTGCCTTATTTTTGAAATTAATTAAAACATGAGAAAAATATTCCTAAAGTGAGAAATTAAAAATAGATAAAGGACATAAAAAAATGATATCATTAATGAAAAATATTAACATGGAATACTAGAATATTAGAATAACAATAATAATGATATTTACAAAATAAAAACAAATCATGTACTAATAATAAAATAGGAAAAATGATATATTTGGTAATAATAATATAAAATAATAATATGTACATAAAAATACATATATATATATATATATATGCATATAATAAAAGTATGTAATAATAATAATAATAATAATATCTACAATAAAAGAAAATATTAGGAAACGTACATAAAAAATATATACATAAAAATATACAACAATAATATAAAATAATGATATGTACAAATATATATATGTATATATATATACATATGTACATAAAATATACACTAATATAATAATAGTTATAATAATACTAGCAATAGTAATAATTTGTAATAATAATATATACACAATATGGTATTTAAAAAAATATATATATATATATATATATATATAATAGTATTTAAGAATATATACATAAGAAATATATAACTAATGGTATTAAAAATATATACATAATATATATAAAATACCTAAAAAAAGGGGAAAGAAGAGAAGGAGGAGGAAAGGAAATCCGGCCAAGGGGGGCGGTCACGGTCGATCGGTCGGTCATTGCCGTCATGCCACCGCCCACAGTGGCGAAAAAGGTAATTTTTTAACAATATATGTATATATAAAGAAAAAAAAAACAACAAAAAAAAGAAAGAAAAAGATTGAAAGAAGAGGAAAAAAAGAAAAAATGCAACCTTTTTATTGATGTTTCTTTTGTGTTCAAAATTTGAAAGGATTTTTGTGTTTGTCTCCTCTTTTTTTTTCAATCTTTTCAAAATCCCTCCCCTTTTTCTTTTACATGATTTTTGAATGGCTTTTTATAGCCATCTTTTACATGATTTTCTTTTCTTTTTTTTTCTATTTTGTAGGTGGTGGTGGTAGACAATGGGAGGAAAAATAGGGCAAGTGGGAAAGTGGTTAGGTGGCTAGGTTTTTTTATCTTTTTTTGTTAGGTTTTTCTTTTTTCTTCTTTTTTTTTTTGGGGTTAGGTTTTTTTTGGGGTAGGTTTTTCTTTTTCTTTTTTTTTTCTTTGTTTTTTTTTGGGTTAGGTTTTTTTTTGGGGGCTTAATGGGCTTTTGAATTGGGTTTGGGTAGATGTAAATGGGTCATGGGTTAAGGGTTTTAGTGGGTTTAGAGGTTTGGTTGGGTTTTCATATAATTGGGCCGGGCAATTTGGGCTTCTCTTTGCCCTCTTTGCTCATTGTCGTGCAACGATAATAGAGCAAAGACTTTCAAGGAAGACCAAACTTGCCGGTCTTGCTAGGTCTTGACTTGCTTTGGAACTCTTCTTGTTTAGTTAGTCTCTTTTCAGTCCACCGCATCTTGTAGCTTTGGTTCAATCCATCGCAAATTCGGAGATATGCCTTGTAGCTTCAATCTGCTCCAAAGTAACTTCAAGGATATGAGATTTGTGGCTTCGATCCGCTTCACTGTAACTCGGAAAGATAAGATCTACAATTTCAATATGCTCTTTTATCGCTTCGGTGAGATAAGGTTTTGGTCTTCTCTTCGCGACTCGAAAGGCAAGATCTGATGCCCTCGATCAACTCCACTACAACTTTAAGGAGGCAGAATCTGACGTCTTCAATCAGCTTCAATCTTTATTCTCTACTCGGCATGTGATCCTGAGCTCAACTCATTTTTTGCAATATGAATTGACTCTCTAAAAACAGACATTAAAAACAGAAATTGAAAATAGCTCAGCGCGTGAGCCAAGGCTCAACTCACCTCTCGCAATATGAGTTGATTTTTTGAAACTTAACTTGAAAAGCAGATTTTGAAAATACCTCGATATGTGATTGGAGGTTCAACTCACCTCTCGCAATATGAGTTGATTTTTGAAAAGTAAATTAAAAGACTCAACTCAACTCTCGCAGAATTAAAAGCTCAACTCACCTCTCGCAATATGAGTTGAATTTTTTGAAAAAAATGAAATTGAAAATAACTCAAAGACGTGAGCCAAGGCTCAACTCACTTCTCGCAATATGAGTTGATTTTTGAAAATACCTCGACATGTAACCCGAGGCTCAACTCACATCTCGCAATGTGAGTTGATTTTTTGAAAAATATAAATTGAAAAAATACCTCGCAGTGTGATCTCAAGCTCAACTCACCTCTCGCAATATGAGTTGATTTTTTGAAAGATAGAAATTGAAAATAGCTCAGCAGATGAGCCAAGGGTCAACTCACCTCTCGCAATATAAGTTGATTTTTGAAAGCAGAAATTGAAAATACCTCAACGTGTCTTGAGGCTCAACTCATTTCTCACAATATGAGTTGAATTTTGAAAACAGAAATTGAAATTACCTCAGCGTGTCCCGAGGCTCAACTCACCTCTCGCAATATGAGTTGATTTTTTTTTTTTGAAATGCAGAAATTGAAAAATGGAAATTGAAAATACCTCGACGTGTGATCTGAGGCTCAACTCACCTCTCGCAATACGAGTTGACTTTTTGACAACAGAAATTGAAATTACCTCAACCGTGTCCTGAGGCTCAACTCACCTCTCGCAATATGAGTTGATTTTTTTGAAAGGCAAAAATTGAAAAACGGAAATTGAAAATACCTCGGCGTGTGACCTGAGGCTCAACTCGCCACTCGCAATACGAGTTGATTTTTTTGACAACAGAAATTGAAATTACCTCAGCGTGTCCTGAGGCTCAACTCACCTCTCGCAATATGAGTTGATTTTGAAAAAGTAGAAATTAAAAGGTTCAACCTACCTCTCGCAATATGAGTTGATTCTTGAACAACGTAAATTGAAAACAGAAATTGAAAATACCTCAACAGTGACTCGAGGCTCAACTCACCTCTCGCAATATGAGTTGAAATTAAAACACAAAATTGAAAATACCTCAGCGTGCCCGAGGCTCAACTCACCTCTAGCAATATGAGTTGATTTTGAAAACAAAATTAAAAGGCTTAACTCACCTCTCTAATATGAGTCAATTTAAAACATAAACTAAAAATACCTCGGCGTGCCCCGAGGCTCAACTCACTTCTCGCAATATGAGTTGATTTTGAAAACAAAATTAAAAATACCTCAACGTGTCTTGAGGCTCAACTCATCTCTCGCAATATGAGTTGATTAAAACACAAAATTGAAAATACCTCAACGTTCCCGAGGCTCAACTCACCTCTAGCAATATGAGTTGATTTTGAAAAACAAAAATTAAAAGGCTTAACTCACCTCTCGCAATATGAGTCAATTTAAAACTAAAAATACCTCAGCGTGTCCCGAGGCTCAACTCACTTCTTGCAATATGAGTTGATTTTGAAAACAACAATTAAAAATACCTCAACGTGTCTTGAGGCTCAACTCATCTCTCGCAATATGAGTTGATTTTCCTTGAAAAGCATGAATTAAAAACATCAAAATACCAAAACCTATCCTTTGGTAGAATTCGGGTGTCTTTTCCTTTGATTCAGTTCGACTTTTATTCAAGATTTCTTGTTCTGTTGGAGTACCTGTATATGCCATGTATGATGTTATCATGATATGCACATGTTTGTCTTAAATGCTTTTATGCCTACATGATTATGCAGTGCTCCTTAAGCATGTTTGTCATATGTCCATTTAGCCACGATTGTTGAGGATCTGTGTTCATTGCTTTGATTCTCGACTTTCTCTTCAGGCCTTATACCTGTCTTCAAGCTTCACGAGTAATCGACGTTTCTCGATATCACTCTTTTGCCCCGATTGAACTTTGTTCTTACTTTGAGACTCTTGTGCTTATCAAATTTTCATCCGTAATGCTTAACATTTCTTTTGCTTAGAGTATGTCATTTCACCATTTATCATGTAAATAAACACATAATGAGATGCATGAAAAAGGTCGATAGGGACAAAATGATATTTCATATTCATCTATTTCAAATGTGGCAAACAAAGCAAGTTAACCAATGAGAGTAAAAAATGTCAAAAGAAAGAAAGGATCGTATTCAACGGATACAAATGCTCTAGATATTCAACACATGAACTCTTCCTCGTTCCTCAATCAAAAATCTTTTCGAGCGGCTTCTTGCGAGAAGATTTCGAGCTTTGAAATGCTTCAAAATCGTAGTCTCACTGTTTGACCCATTGTTAAAACGCCACGCTCTTTAAGCGTGTTTACCTCATTAGGACGCCTCTCGTGTTTTCATCCTAATCTTTTGTGCTAATCAAGACGCCTTTGCGGGTTTTCGCCTTGATCCCTTTTTTTTTTTTTGATGCCCTTTTCGGGTTTTCATCTCAAACATAATATTTCTTCACAGCATCTGAGTTCACTGGATTCAGTAGCTCCTTGCCATCCATCTCGGTAAGGATCAAAGGTCCTCCTGAAAATGCCTTCTTTACGACGTATGGTCCTTCCCAATTTGGTGCCCATTTTCCTCGCAGGTCCTTTCAGATTGGGAGAATCTTCCTCAAGACGAGTTCTCCTTCGTGGAATTCTCTTGGCCATACTTTCTTGTCATGGGCGCGATCATTCTCTTCGTACATCCGCCGTGACAAATTGCTCTTAGACATTTTTCTTTGATGAGGTTCAACTAATCATATCGAGCTCGAACCCATTCGCTTCTTCTAACTTTAATTCCATTAAGACTGCAGGAGGGATCTCAACCTCAATAGGTAGCACGACTTCCATTCCGTAAGCCGAGAGAAAGGAGTTGCTCCGTAGATGTTCGCAGATGTGCGATATGCAAACAAAGCAAATGGAAGCTTCGTGCCAATCTTTATATGTCTCGCTTATTTTCCCAATGACCCTCTTAATATTTTTATTGGTCGCTTCTAATGACCTGTTCATCTTTGGGCGATAGGGCGAGGAGTTATGATGCTTTATTTGGAACTGCTCACACACTTCTTTCATCATCTTATTGTTCAGATTCGTGGCACTATCTGAAATGATTCTTTCAGACAAACCATACCGGCAAATGATTTCCTTTTTCAAAAACCTGCAAACTGCAGTCCTCGTCACATTGGCAAACGAAGCGGCATCTATCCATTTTGTGAAGTAATCAATGACCACAAAAACGAATCGATGTCCATTTGATGCTTTTGGAGAAATTGGCCCTATGACATCCATGCCCCACATAGAAAAAGGCCACGGAGAAATCATGACATGAAGGGGTGAAGGGGCTACATGAATTTTATCGCCATAGATTTGACATTTGTGGCATTTTCTGGCAAAATTGATTCAGTCATTTTCCATTGTCAGCCAATAATAACTGAGTCTCATGATCTTTCTGGCCATATTGAAACCATTGGCATGCGTTCCGCAAATTCCCTCATAGACCTCTTCAAGTATTTTTCTGGCTTCAACATCATCCACACATCTCAAAAGCATCTGATCCTTTCCTCTTTTATACAGGATATCCCAATCAAGAACAAATCCCGCTGCCATTCTTCTGATTGTTCTTTTGTCGTTCTCATTCGCTTGTTCGGGATAGCTTTGATTCTTGATATATTCTAAGATATCATAGAACCATGGCCGTCCGTCTGCCTCTTTCTCAATGCTACAACAGTGTGCAGGGACCTCGTATATGCTCATTTTGAGGGGCATTATTTCTGCTTCTTTACTTGCTTTGAACATTGAAGCCAAGGTGGCCAGGGCATCAGCCAATTGGTTTTCTTCTAACGGGAAGTAATGAAAATTTATTTCTTTGAATTCTTTGATCAATTCAGCTACTAAATCACTGTACTTAATCAATTTTGGGTCCCTCACTTCCCACTTTCCACGGATTTGGTAAACCACTAGGGCTGAGTCCCCGTACACCTTTAAGATTTCGATGTTTCGTTCAATAGATACACGAAGTCCCATGATACAGGCCTCATATTTTGCTATGTTATTGGTACAGAAGAAATTTAGTCTTGCAGTGAATGGATAATGATTCCCGTCTGGTGATACCAGGATTGCTCCAATTCCATGCCCTAAAGCATTTGACGCACCATCAAAGCACATCTTCCATGACTTCTCTTTTGATGACTCAGATTCCATTTCTGTGATGCACATTAAGTCTTCGTCTGGGAAATCAAATTTCAAGGGCTCATATTTCTCCGTCGTTCGAGTCGCTAAGAAATCAGCTATTGCGCTCCCTTTTATCGACTTCTGACTTACATAGGCAATGTCATATTCTGATAGGAGGATCTGCCATCGTGCCATTCTTCCTGAGAGTGTCGGTGATTCCATCATGTATTTTATTGGGTCTAGCTTTGAAATTAGCCATGTCGTATGATACAACATATATTGTCCGAGTCTCCGAGCTACCCAAACCAGAGCGCAAGCAAGATTTTTCAATGGACGAATACTTTGCCTCATATTGATGAACTTTTACTAAGGTAGTAGATCGCATTTTCTTTCTTTTCGACTCGTCGTGTTGCCCCAAAGACGCAACCCATTGAATTTTCAAACACGTTAAATACAATATCAATTGTCTTCCGGAGTTGGTGGTACTAGCATCGGAGGACTAGACAAATATTGCTTTATTTTATCAAAGGCCATCGGCATTCCTCATTCCATTCTCCGGGGTTATGTTTTCAAGAAGTCGAAAAATTGGGTCGCATTGGTTGGTAAGTCGAAGCGATAAATCGGGCGATGTAATTTAATCTCCCTAAAAATCCTCTAACTTCCTTTTGCGTGCGCGGAGATGGTAACTCTTGAATGGCTTTTATTTTATCTAGATCAACCTCGATACCTCTTTCACTAACAATGAAGCCTAGCAACTTCCCCGAGGTAGCCCCAAACGTACATTTGGCTGGATTGAGCTTTAATCGAACTTTCTCACTGTCAAACAACTTCTTGAGATTCACTACATGCTCTTCTTCCCCTCGGGATTTAGCAATCATATCGTCGACGTAGACCTCTATTTCTTTATGCATCATGTCATGGAATAACGTCACCATAGCCCTCTGATATGTTGCCCCCAACATTCTTTAACCCGAATGGCATCACCTTGTAGCAGAACGTTCCCCACATTGTTATGAAGGTAGTTTCTCCATATCCTCAAGGGCCATCTTGATCGATTATACCCGAGAATCCATCCATGAAAGAAAATAATGAATGTTTTGTTGTGTTGTCCACCAACGTATCAATATGTGGCAAGGAAAATTATCTTTTGGGCTTGCTCGATTCAGTCACAGTAATCCACGCGCATTCGTACTTTGCCATCTTTCTTTGGTACGGACTATGTTAGCCACCCATTCGGATATTTGAGGCTTGTAGGAAGCAAAGATCAAATTGCTTCTTGACTTCCTCTTTTATTTTCAACAGAATTTCGGGTCTCATCCTTCTTAATTTTTGTTGGATAGGCTTGCATTCTGGCTTTAATGGGAGCTTGTGGACCACTAAATCTTCATCTAGCCCTGGCATATCCTGGTATGACCATGCGAAAACATCTTTGTACTCGCGGAGCAAAGCGAACAAATTATGCCTAGTGCTCTCTGAAATAGAAGTCCCAATCTGCACTTCTTGTTTCCTTTCTTCAGTGCCCAAGTTTATTATTTCCACAGATTCTTCATGAGGCAAAATCTGTTTATCCTCTTGTTCCACCATTCTTAACAATTCAGGAGACGAGACATAGTCTTCAGCATTTTCTTCGGCTTCGAATTCTCCTAAACAAACAGCCTTCTCAAAATCGATTTCAGGACTCGTAACGGGTTTGTTCATGCCATTGATATCTGAGCACCTGAAAGTTGAATGGAAAAGGAAACTATAGAGGGGCATCCAAGTATTGGAACCAACAAACGAAATGTTATGGCATGGTATGAGGCAAATGTACAGATAGGCTATGAAATGAGGAGATGATTATGAAATTAGTGATAATACGAAAGATCGTGATAAAATGGATCTTCATTGATATTCATTTAAATGATAAAGAGTGAATGCAAGCTCTTACAAAAGAATTCTATTATATCTAAGGACACAATAGAATGTTAATGTTTGAGCATTACTCTGAATACTTATAAACTACAAGAAGATCCTCGGCAGTCCAATTGTTCAACATGAAACTAGGAGGACAAGGGCGTATCCTCGAGACGTCTTTACTCACATCAGCCCCTTTGTCAATAACATTTATACTGACATTTTGAAGACCCTTTTCAATTAACCATAGCGTGTTTCGTGGACCATCTTGTCCAAGGTACATCATTCCCACAGATGTAAATGTTTTTAACAAAGGAGGGTACTCTATTGGTTCCTATTCTGGTTCTCGGCCCAAAGTTCTTGCAATCCTTCTTTCTTGATCTTTTTTCCACTGTCTTCTTCTTTGACGCATGTCAGGCTGGAACCCCAAACTGTATCGGGCCCTATGGTGCACTAGCTTTAAAGCCCTGACTATTCCTTGTAGATATCTCCCTAAACCTCTTCTCGCTCGAGCTCCCCTTCCTACGGTCAATTTGACACCTATTCTAGTATTTCTCGACAGTTTTGGCACCAGAATTCTGTTTCCCTCAACAACAAAAGTGGCATTGACGAATTCAAGGGATCGGAAGAAACATTCCAATGCGTCTTTGTTCACTTCCAAGTACGGTGCATCGGCAGAGACAGATGCGACAATATATTCTTCTCCCTCGACAGTGACCAAACAACCGTCCATGATAAATTTCACCTTTTGATGGAGGGATGATGGACCGCTCAATGAGAATGGATCCAAGGTATTCCCAAAAGGCGCTTATAAGAGGGTGTAATGTCTATGACTTGGAACTCGACATCATAAATGTAAGGCCCACTTCTAAAGGATTTCGATCTTTCCCATGACTTCGCGCCTCGTTCGTGAATGCCCTTACCGTGGAATGACAGGGCCTTAAGTAGGACAAATCCATCGGATTCGAAAAGCGTGGCCAATGGCATAACATTTAACGCTGACCCATTATCGATGAGCACGTTCGGTATTATGTAGCCCTTGCAGCGAGTCGTGATATGCAGCGCTTTCACTGAGCCTCTACCATTGGGCGATATTTTATCATCACTAAAAGAAATGAAATTATCCGCATTCAAGTTGTTCATCCATCTATCCAGTTTTTCAACGGATACATTGTTTGCCACATAAGCTTGATTTAACACTTTCAGCAGAGCGTTCTTGTGTGGTTCTAAATTCAACAGCAGAGATAATACCGAGATTCGCGCTGGCTGCTTACTCAATTGTTCTACCACATTGTACTCACTTTTCTTGATAAATTTTAAGAATTCCTGTGCTTCCTTCTCGTCCACAGGATTTTTAGCTTCTTGTTCAAGCGCAGTTTCATGCTCATCATCGATCACGTGCATCGGTGCTTTTCCTTTCTGTTTTAAGTCACTGTTCTTCTTTATCTCATTCGAATAACATCTTCCACTACGAGTGAAATGACCTACTTCCCCGATGCTTCCAGTCATGGCTTTGGGTTTTTCATCTTCAGGTGTGACAATATGAACGTCATATTTCCATGGTACTGCTTTATTGTCCTTGTAAAGGAAAGGAGACGGTACTTCGATTATCATTTTTGGTTTCACCGGCTCTTTCGTCGCATCGTAATAAATTACTAACAGGTCGATCAGCGCTATAAGGGGGACCTGATGATTGGTTATCAGAGGCGCATACTTCTCTTTCATTAGTCTCTTCCCTTTTGTTAAAAACCTTAATCTCTTTATTATCCATCCGGTCTTGAAGCAACCTTTTAAATTCCTCACACGACTGAATGTCGTGTCCCACAATTCCATGGAAATTGCAAAAACTTTGATCTTCTTCTCCGAGAATTCTATCGGGGTGACAAAGTAATCCTTTCTTAACCAGTACCTCCCAGATTTTCTGCAGAGGTGTCCTTATTTCCGAAACACATCTTCTGACTTTCCATTCGTCTACTTTCCCCACTATGCTCACATCCCTTTCGGTATGGTTAGGGAATGGGTTCCCAGTTGCATTACTGGCACTATCGAATCATAGGATACCTGCATCAATGAGTCGTTGAACTCTTCTCTTAAAGGCTAGGCAGTTTTCCGTGGAATGTCCCTGGTTTCCCGTATGATATGCACAACTAGCGAATTGTATGTTTTAACCTCAGCGAACGAGTATGGAATATGCAATGAATGAATGAATGCATAAATGAATGCATGAATGTCAAATGACTGTTAGTCATAAAAGAAATGCAAGAAATTGGTGTTAATTTCAAGATAGCCCCTATTTAGGCATTTTCTTAATCAAAGGAGTCTATTACACAACGTTTCGGTCACTCGTATAATTGACTCCTCCATTAGAAACCCATTTTTGGCAACCAATCTCTAATCAACACCTTCCTAACAAGATGCCTTCGATGCATGATGAAAAATAGAAATACAGACAAACGACTTTGGTTAGCGCAACACATATAAACAGAGAAAAACTGTGGAAAATCTAACAAATTAAGCTACTTGGTCCAGTGGACTCAATTCCCTTGCTTAGAAAGCACAAATGTAAAAGAAATAGAAGGTAAGATGTGTTTTTCCCGTGTACTTATTTCGGTGACTACTAAACGAGCGGAGGTTCGGCATGGCTCTAGTTGGGTGGCTCGTATGGTTCACTATATGCAATTTTGGTTCTAGATAGGTACTCGAATCGTCTGCACTGTCATCTACTAAGATTAGTACAGAGCCTCGGTCATGGCCCATCATAGGCTTACGAGATCAATTCGAGGGATTACATTTACTTATGCCTATGCGGAGGGACAAGTTAACTCACGAAAGCATAAGTCATATGTAAGCCAAAAGTATTCACTAGCCTGTGCGGAGGAACGAGTTAACTCACGAAGGCGTAGCGTTTACTTTCACTTAACAGGGACGGAGCCCGGGTATAGAGCTCATGTTATGCAACAAAAATGTACGTGCACGGTGTGTGGGGAGAAACTTGCAAACCTTTACGTTTTATTTAAAAAACTAAACCAAAACTAAAATCATAAAAATTTAAAGCTGAAAAACAACCGGATAAAACAAGTTAGAATATATACAACACGATGCAAATGCATGATTTTTTTGAAAACAAAAAATTTGAGGATCACGACTAAATGTTAATTTGAACAAGGAACTTTGAAAATTTTGACAACGCGAGTTTAATTCGACTCGACTCTCAAAAAGGTTCCCCAGTGGAGTCGCCAGCTGTAGCGACGTAAAAAAAATTTAGTTTCGCTTGGTCGCTAATTGTGGCGATTTATTAAACATTTGAAAACCAACTTTCGATTTTATTAAAAAAGGGAGTCGCCACCGATCTTTTTTCTAGGTGTGACCGGACACCTAATAAACCATCCTTTTTTAGAAAAAGAAAACTTATTATTGTACAAAAATGAGGGCCGAATTTAGGTCTACGTCAAAAGTCCAGAGAAAAATTGGGGTTCGAGTCGATTCTGCGAGGAAGGTATTAGCACCTCGCGACGCCCAAAATTGGTATCTCATAAACATGTGTTGACTTGATTTTCAAAAATACGAGTTCAATATAATATTTAATCGTGATCCGATTGAAAATGAGAATTTTAGTTTTCGATTTTTTAGAAAGGGTGTCCTGCTTTTTAACACAAGCCATTTAATTTCACCCAACATAGCGATGAAATCGATAGCTTAATATTAAATCGGTACATTGCCTTATTTTTGAAATTAATTAAAACATGAGAAAAATATTCCTAAAGTGAGAAATTAAAAATAGATAAAGGACATAAAAAAATGATATCATTAATGAAAAATATTAACATGGAATACTAGAATATTAGAATAACAATAATAATGATATTTACAAAATAAAAACAAATCATGTACTAATAATAAAATAGGAAAATGATATATTTGGTAATAATAATATAAAATAATAATATGTACATAAAAATACATATATATATATATGCATATAATAAAAGTATGTAATAATAATAATAATAATATCTACAATAAAAGAAAATATTAGGAAACGTACATAAAAATATACAACAATAATATAAAATAATGATATGTACAAATATATATATATGTATATATATATACATATGTACATAAAATATACACTAATATAATAATAGTTATAATAATACTAGCAATAGTAATAATTTGTAATAATAATATATACACAATATGGTATTTAAAAAAATATATATATATATATAATAGTATTTAAGAATATATACATAAGAAATATATAACTAATGGTATTAAAAATATATACATAATATATATAAAATACCTAAAAAAGGGGAAAGAAGAGAGAAGGGAGGAGGAAAGGAAATCCTGCCAAGGGGGGGGGCTTGGTCATCGGTCGATCGTTTGTCATTTTGTCATCTGCCACGCCCTACGGTGGTAAAAAGGTAATTTTTTAACAATATATGTATATATAAAGAAAGAAAAAAACAACACAAAAAAAGAAAGAAAAAGATTCGAAAGAAGAGGAAAAAAAGAAAAAATGCAACCTTTTTATTGATGTTTCTTTTGTGTTCAAAATTTGAAAGGATTTTTGTATTTGTCTCCTCTCTTTTTTTCAATCTTTTCAAAATCCCTCCCCTTTTTCTTTTACATGATTTTTGAATGGCTTTTTATAGCCATCTTTTACATGATTTTCTTTTTTTTTTTTTTTCTATTTTGTAGGTGGTGGTGGTAGACAATGGGAGGAAAAATGGGGCAAGTGGGAAAGTGGTTAGGTGGCTAGGTTTTTTTATCTTTTTTTGTTAGGTTTTTCTTTTTTCTTCTTTTTTTTTTTGGGTTAGGTTTTTTTTTGGGTAGGTTTTTCTTTTCTTTTTTTTTTTCTTTGTTTTTTTTTGGGTTAGGTTTTTTTGGGGGCTTAATGGGCTTTTGAATTGGGTTTGGGTAGATGTAAATGGGTCATGGGTTAAGGGTTTTAGTGGGTTTAGAGGTTTGGTTGGGTTTTCATATAATTGGGCCCGGGCAATTTGGGCTTCTACACAATTGTTATAACAATTAAGTCATACATGGTTTTGAAGTAGATTTTGGTAGCAGTTCACATCGTGTATGAGGTAAAGATTCATTAAGAATGGTGTTTAAGCAAAGTGACGGCTAGTGGTTTCTCCTGTATATCATTCTTGTTCAGGCAATCTTGGAATAAAAGATATTTGTAAGAGAATGAGAATTTGAATTGGATCCATTATATCATGATTGCTTCCGTGGTAGAATTAATTTAGACCCAAATTAGGATAGGACCAAGATGCATCTCGATGTAGGGGTTGGTGAACTTGAATAAATCAATTGGAATTAAACATTTGCATATGAAAAATCAAGTTGTGGATCTTCTACCAAACTCACTTACTTTAATTTTCTTCATTCGTCTTTTTTAAGTTGGGAGGACTTAATTGAAAAAGGTGCAAAACTTGTTAATTATAAGAAATAAGTGATTAAATGGCCTAATTAATAAACAAGGGAGGACTTAAGGAGTAAATATGCCTAAATGGAAGGGATGAGGCGGCATAACAAATAAAAATAATAAAATGATGTGATTTAATAGCATAATTGTAATTATATTAAAATTAAACATACAAATTAGAAATTGAAAGGCTTCTAGACATTTTCTTCTTCAATTTTCTGTCCAAAAATGTCATAGGAGAGCTCCTTGAGCTGGTTTTGCATATTTTTGCTTCCTATGAGTTCAATTCTTACCCATTTCTTGTAATTTTTTACGTTTTTGAGATTGTTACAATTAGGTCCAACTAAATCTTACCTTAGTTTTTTATTTTATTAAAAATTTTGGAAGTTAACATTGATGAATATTAGATGTTTTTGATGAATAACATGGATTTATAGCTTTAATTTTGTTGTATGATGATTTTATAAAGTGATTTTGTTAAATATTGATTTTAGGATCAAATTATTGGTAGTAAATTTCTGGTATATTAAGGCCAGTATGATAGCCTAAAATATTTAGATAATTTTTAATTGAGGGAAATTTGTTAATTTGATAGATTAACTAGTTAAGGGATTAAATTGCAAAAGTTGTAAAAGTTCAAGGTAATTGTTTAAATTTGAAAATTTGAAGGGTATTAATTGTGAAATGAATTGGAACTGAAATATATACTAATGAATGAGTAATTTTATATTTTAGATCAAGATCCCGTAGATACTCGTGAGAAAGGAAAAATAGCAGAATAGTCCCTGAACTTCTGCAATTATTACAATTCAATTCAAGTAAGTTTGTACGATTAAAATTTAATATTTATATAAATTTTATGAATGATATTATGTATTTATTCTATTGTTGAAAATGAATTATTGTTGGAATTATAATATTGAATTGGATATTCAGTTTGAATTAAACGCAGGATTTGAGTACATTCGTAATTTGGTGTAGGATGGTATTGAAGGAAATCAGCATTTTACCCAAGAAAACCGGGGTTCAGCATTTGTTGTGAACTTTTATGTTTTACTTTCTGTCTGGCGTAATTGGATAGATAAGCTCTTATGAGCTTCTGTTTAGCTTTCGAGCTTCTGTTGGCATATTTAGATGGACAAGCTCTTATGAGCTTCTGTTAACGATGTACTCTTATCCGTAAATCGTTCTTCGAATGAGAAAGATTTGGTAAGGTTATTTACTTATTGAAATTGAAAGACATATTATTTATTTTTGGTAATGACTTGAAAATGGATGTGTTCATTGAAGTTGTGATTAACAGGGAGTTATCGTGAATGATTTTTATTATTTGATTTATTATAGTTAGTTTAGTAAGATTTTTATTTATTCCATCAAACTTACTAAGCTTCATTAAGCTTATTTGCGTTGTTTAATGTCCTTGTAGATTTTCGGAAGGTTAAACGATCGGATCAACACTCAAGTCACACTATCCAGTTTATTCCGGTAGTTTTTGAAACGTTCAATACGGTTTATATGGCATGTATAGGCTTTTGTGTGGATTGGATCAAAGTTTGGCTTGTGTAAATGTTATGAATTATATTTTGTTTATATAACCAACTTATATATAATGGTTTGAGAATGAGGCATATTAATGATGTTGGTATGAATGATATATGTTTGTATGTAATTATTTTGTGGTGAACCTTAGTAGAATTGTTAGATAGATTAAATAGGTAAATTTGGATATTTGGTTGACATGTTTTTAAGTTGTTATTTGAGGTGTCTAAGAGCATGTTGGTTGATTGTGGTAATGATGAATGTTTAAGACATGATTAGTTTGTGTTGAATGTTTTGATATGGCTTGATGATATGTGATTTGTTGAGGCTAAGTTGGTAACAATTTGGGTGAGAAATGTGGCTTGAAAAATGACCTATTTTGGTCCACACGGATAGAGACACGGGCGTGTGTCCCAATTCAAAAAGTTACACAGGTATGAACACGGGCTGGACACGACCATGTATCCCTATTTTGAATGCCCACACGGCCTAAGACATGGGCGTGTCCCCTGACCGTGTGAGTTACATGGCCTAGCCACACGGCCGTGTGTCCCCTACAACTTTGACAAAAAAATTTAATGTTTTTTGAAAAATTCTTTGATACCCGATTTAGTCCCGACTTGTTTCTAATGCATATTTTGGGCATCGAGGGCTTGTATAAGGGATAATATGTTTGATTTTGATTGGTTTCTGACATGAATGTGATATGATATGAAATATCTATTAATTTAATCTATAAACTCCGGTAATACTCTGTAACCCTGTTCCTGTGACGGATACGGGTTAGGGGTGTTACAACTGTCTAGATTAACAATTATTCAATTTTTTTAATTTCTTGCTGTTATTTTTTTAATTTCTTTATCTTATCTTATGTTTAAAATTTGTTGCTATTTTTAAATTTCTTTCTCCCTTCTTTATGGTTTAACTAGCAGTGTAACCACTATTACTTAACAAAGTATCAATAAACTTCATTCTTTGACTATAAAAACTACTCACAAATCATATTTTATTTTAAATAAGTTATTATTTAGATTTTTTTCCCATAATTGGTGTATCATTATTGTTGAGTAATATTTTTCTCGTATCATATTAAGGGAAACTAGGGGGTATTTATACATGTTCCTACCATTTACAGCTCACAATGGGGCCCCACTATTTTGTCTAAGTCTTGGGGTCGATGGTACTTACATTCCCTGTCCCTAGTGTTAGCATTCCTTGTGCATCCCTTGGCTTATTGGACACGTGGCTGCGGAGCATGTGCTCTTCTTTGATCCTAGGACTGACTCCTCCAATGAGTCTCGTACCTACTAGTCACGAGCAAGGATCCCTTACAGGGCTCGCGATCCCTTCTGCGAACGTAGGTTCCAACTTCATTCCTGTGAGGCTTACGCGAGCTCTCCTTGTGAACTTCTAGTGCGAGCTATCTTTGCTAACATCTAGCAGTGGTGCCTAACGAACTATGCTTGTAGGAAAACATTCTTCTTTCTGGTCGAGTCTATCCGGGTCAGAGATCCAGATCTTTTTTGGGGCTGCTTGTTACCAAATCTTAACAATTTAGTTACCCTTTAATGGATCTAAGAGGTGTTATAAAATGGCAGACCTTAGGTCCATTTCAAACGTAGCTTGCTAGGTATGCCGTTGGCCATAGTGCATGACAGTTGCCTTGCCACACGTGAATCCGAATATTGGGTGCACACATCTGACTGTTGAGAGACAAATTGTTTCTTCTTGCTCGCATCTAGGTTGTTGGTTTGTTTTTTGCCATCCAAATGGTTTAAGGAAACTCTCTTTAAAAGGGGATCTTCGGGGTTTTAGGTTTCTTCACTATTTGGCATTTTTTGCAAATTATAATCGAGGAAATTTTCACAAATATTTTATGCTTCTTAGTTTCCATTTATGTTTTCTTTTTACTCAAAAGATGGTGAAGACGAGAGGAGCCCACAACTAGATAGTCTCAGTCCGTCCAGCTCTAGTCATTGTGATTAAGAAGCCCTATGTCTGTACCACCACGCTAGAGGAAATGAAGTGGGCTCTAGCTGTGCGGGGAATCTAGCTTCTCCATATTACTTATGAATTTTCCATTCTTTCAGGGTTGCACCGTGTGTGCGAGGCAACAGAGGATAGTTTTCTTTTCTCTTTGAACGTCTTGAATATAGGATTCCACCTTCCCCTACATCCATTTTTCTGTAATCTCCTCAAGGACTACCGCCTCACTTTTGGCCAACTCTCTATTTTCTCATGGTGGCTAGCCATGGCGAACTTTTTCGACAGCTGCCAATGCGATGAAGTGCCAATGCTCTCTGTCTTCCAGCACATGTACTAGTTGAAAAAGACTGATGTGGAGGAATCAGCAAGGTTTTACTACTTTTCCCTTCGTTGGAAGGTGCAGATGATTATACGAAATCAATGTAAGAATCTTCACTTGAAACAGGGGAAGTATATTCAAGTCCATAGCATATTTGGCGAAGATTTTAGATTCCCAACTAGATGGTCCTCCCCTAGTAAAGACATGTACGCCTTTTAGAGGAGTCTTGCCACTAATGAGGATATTGCACAATTTCAGAGGTTACACGTTGGTTGTGTATTGGCTCTAGAGGTGGTTCTGATTGCGAGGAATGTCTTCAGATTCTGCTTGGAAGATCTTAGCTCAAATAGATGAGGGCTGGTGACAAGCAAAAGGTCGCAGGTCAGTTGGTGGATGACCAATGAGTAGTAATTGGCCTCACAATTCCCTTGATCAGTTGGGCATGATATTGATGAGGTGTTTGGAGGAGCCTGTGAACTTCTTCTACAATTATTGTGGAATGGTGCTCCATCCTTTTTCCCTTCCTAAGTTTGAGTAAGAGGAAAGAGTTAGAGGAGGTACTGACTTGTTAATTACTTCTATTAATCCTAGGGTTGTTAATGGTGTAGGGGACAATCAGGGCTGCGAGGATAATTCCAGTAATATTAATAGCATCTCGTGTGAGCTTAACGATGCTATGGATATCGATGCTTTGATAGACAGTGGTCACAAGAGGCGCAAAACTTCTGCTAGGGCAACGCGTATCAACCCTTCCAATGAGTTGGAGGGGAGTGGTGCTCCACTGGAGCATCGCCAAAAAAGAAGAGCTGATCGCAGACGCCCTGTTGCTGTGGTCACCTCCATCCATTTTTCCCCTGTGGTGAGCTTGCCAACTGTTGCCCAAATGAATTCACCCATCACTATCAATAAGGACACTCCCTCCCACTGCTCCTAAGAATTCTCTAGTGGCTCCCGCGATCGAAAGAATGCCTATTGAGGCTGAAAATGATTTCTCTTCATCTTTACGCCGCTTACTATCTAAAGTTGGCGCTCGTGGTCTAAAGTACACAGAGGCTCGTAATAAATAGCTCATAGATACAAAGGCTGAGCAAGAGATGGTGCGCGAGCTGTATCACAAGGTGATGGAAGATAATGAGATAATAAATGAGAAATAGAGGGTCTTCATCGAGCACCTTGCGATTATAGAGATGAAGGCAGAGGAGTGTGGAGCTGAGCTTGCTGCAGAGAAAGAGAGATGTATAACTGCAAAGACAGAGTTAAGGAGGGTCACCGAGAGGCACTTTACCGAGCTGGAAAGGATTATCAAGGATTGCCAATAGCATATGGATAGTACCTTTCAGAAGAAAGATGAGGCCTTGATAGCTTTTAAGCAATAGACATCCTATAACATCCTAGGCTCATTCTAGAAGTTCAAGGAGAATCTGCTTCTTCATGCCCATATTGTTTGTTGCCCTTTTGATGTTTTTAAGGTAGATTTTGATGCACTTGCTGATATGGACATGAGTAGCATGGGTTTTTATGTTTTCAATCTTTCTGGGTCTGCTTGGACTCCTTCGTGGCTATTTGGAAGGGCGAGCTTTTTGTGAATGAGAGGGAGGGCTCTTCCACTACGGACATGGCTCCTTATGCTATTGGTGATGTTATGAACTTGGTTCCTCCTTCGGTAACTAGAGGTGTTATTGTTGCTTCATCAGTTGTTGAAGGTGTCGCTCTTGTCAATGCGGACCAGGGTGTTGGGGGTTAGTGATGTAATTGAATAATAATCTTGTATTGGGGTGTTACTGTTGCTTCATCAGCTGTTGAGGGTGTGACAGCCTTAAAACGACCCTAGTCGAAATGTGGTTTCGGGACCACAAAACCAAGGCATAAAAATAATTTAATATTTATTTTATTGCCTATAATGTGTGTTAACTCATGTGTGATATTTTTATGCTTTGATTTAGAATTATAGATGTGAATTTCACTAGAAAGGACCTAGTAATAAACTTTGAAAGTATGAGGGAAATGTGTGATGACTAATTAAAGGATGCATGCAAAACAATGGACTTGCATGTCAAATTTCCCCATAGCTAGTGGCCGCCATGACAAGGATTTATGGGCAAAATCATGTCATGAAACATGTTTGGTAAATGGGTTATGATGGAAAGAATAAAATAAGGGTATGGAATAAACAATTAATGTTAGTAGATGAGAAACAAAAAAAAGTGTCCATCTTCCTCCATAGCTTGGCGAATGTCCTAAAGGAAGAAAGAAAAAATTTTGTTCATCTCTTTTCACTCTCTTGTTGGTAGAAAATACTAAGGTTAAGGAAGGAGTTTTGCTTCATACTTGGTTTGGAAGAGGATTAGGAAGAGGTTGGCTAAACTTGCATCAAGATTAAGGTATGTTTGAGGTTCATGCATGTTTTAGTTGCTAGCTTAATGTTCTTGTTAGCCCATGGTTCAAATCCTTGTTATGTCATGGGAATGAAATTCGCCAAAGTGAAGGTGGTGTTAATGCCATTGCATGTTAAATGACAAGCTTGAAAGTGATACATGTGATGGAGGATTGAAGATTCTTAGATTTTCTTTTAGCATTTTTTGAATGAGATACTAAGTTCTTTGTTTCACCATGACCAAATTGAAATGGTGTGGTGTTGTGGTATTCGCCATGATATATCCATAAGTATAATTCATGCATGTTGCATGGTAAGTAAGATTTAAGCTTTGGAAATGTGTATATATTTGGATATAAGCCATTTGAGAATTCGCCCTTGCACCTACATGAATATATGTTTGCACATGATGGATTGGTATGACATATATACTAATTCAAAGTGTATATTTGCTTGTGATGATGTGTTGATTATGAAGTAAATAAGAGATGTGCAATGAATTACGATATGTAATGTGTTAGTAGTAAAATGTATGCTGTTTTTTGTGTGGTATTAAGTGTATATTCGCCACATGAGGGTAATTAGTGTGCATGCATTCGGTTTGAGGCAAGCATATTGATGCCTATTCTTGGCTTAGAAAATTCGCTAAGAGGAATATTAACTAATGTGTTGAGTTCGATTTATGATTTCGTACATATACAACTTTGATGCCTAATGTATATAAGGGCCAAGTACTTTGAACTTCACGTTGATGTTTGAATGTATTGAATTGCTTGTTGTGATGTAAAATGTGCATGACCATTGTGTATTTGAGTTAAAGGATGGCCATATGACCATTTACACTCCTTGTCATATTCGCCATAAGCTATCATGATGAGATTTTAATAAGTTAAATTTGTGTGAATTAGCTCAAGAGCAAAGGGAGCTAAATCCGATAAAGGGAAGGAAAAAGTAGTTGAATAGCCGTCGAAATCGCTCGACAACATCCAAGGTAAGTCTTGAGTGATGACCCTACTTGAATTATATCAAAATTATGCTCCTTGTTTGTGTGGCCATTGAGCGAAATAGTAAAGGTTGATAAATATTCGTGTTAGAGCTTTAGTAACGAAAATGAACTATGGACGTGTCTTGAATATTGATATATGTAAGTGAACATTGAAAATATATCCGGCTAAGACCGAAGGCATTCGTATGAGTTGATATATCGGGCTAAGACCGAAGGCATTAAATGCGAGTTGATATATCCGGGCTAAGACCGAAGGCATTCGTGCGAAGTTGATATATCCGGGCTAAGACCGAAGGCATTCGATGCGAGTTGATATATCCGGGCTAAGACCAAGGCATTCGTGCAAGTCACCAAACCGGGTTATGACCGAAGGCAATCGTCGAAGTCGCTATATCCGGTTAAATCCGAAAGTATGTGATTCGAAGTGAGCAATCTTGCTGTGAAAATTTCAGCTTATACACTTGTGATAATTCCAGCAATGAGGTATGTTTGTATGTGCTTGTACTAATTGAATTCTTACAAGTAAGTATCGCTAAGTTGATAAACGAGCTACCGGCCTTGGGCTAAGTTGTTCTTTTGTGTATGAACATAAGGGTCGGTGATGTGAAATAAGTATGAGTATGGGAATGTGAATTAGTAAAGTGGTTTAATTAGCCATGTGAATAAAATACCTTAGTCAAAGCTGATTTCATTGCTTGAGACTTACTAAGCATTAAAATGCTTACCCCGTTGCTTTGGCTCTCTGTTTTATAGGTTTCGCTTCGTTAGCTATCGGATTCGGGATCAAAGAAGTGAAGTCATCCACACTATCGAAGCCCCATTTTGGTACAAATTTTGGTTGAACTTTGAAATGGCATGTATAGGACCATCCTTTGTTGAAGGTCATGTACCTTCCGGTTTGTGTAAACTTGGATAGCCATGCGAAAATGGCTTATATCGTTTTAGCATAGAACTATAATCGTTTGTATGTTGACCCTTATGAGGTATGGAATTATTTTGAAACGATTAGCCATTGGAATGGTTAATCATGATCACGCTTTGTGCTATGTATGTAAAAAGGGCCAATTGAATCATGGAAAGTATGAAATAGGTAAAGCCTACTAAAGGCAGATGCTGACAGCAGCAGTGACGTGGATGTGAAAAATCACTAAAAATAGTAGGAATGGTATTAAATAGCAAATAAATTATGTAAGTGTACCTTGATGAATCTACTTTCATATGGAAGAAACGAAATGGTCATATGAGTTATAAGTTAACAGATTTTAAAGTTCTTGTGAAATAGGGCCAGAACGGTTTCTGGATCCCTGTTCCAACTTTGGAAAATCATTGTAAATTAACCAGAGATAATTAGGAGTCATTCCATATATGTGTAGATTCCTCTCTGAGTCTAGTTTCTATAGAAACAAACGGCATTAGTATTGAAGCCCTGTACAGGAGATATCCAATTCGTAACGCACAAAGGTCAGTGTAGTCGATCCCTACAACAGGCGAGACTTTAACTAATAAACTGTACTAATTGGCTCGACCAAAATTCTAGAAAAAATATGTAGATGTACATATGAGTCTAGTTTCAGGAAAAATTTACGGAACTGATTTTCGAGTTGTAAAACTCAAGTTATGAATTTTGGAGCGACTAGTACTCAGATTGGCAGCTTGTCTGAAAATTGTCAATAAGTGGGTTGAAGTCATTAACACCTCGCGTTCGACTCCGTGACGGTCTCGGGTTCGGGTGTTACAATTTTATTGGTATCAGAGCTACGGTTTAGTCGATTCTAGGACTACCGTAATGCGTTTGGGGTCTAGCTATACATGCCATTTCATGTGATTATATGATAGTGTGGTGATTTCGATGTTTGAACTTGTGTTTATTTATAGTAATGGATCCCGATCCCAACCGAAGCGATAGCTGATGATGTGGAGAGTGTGGCGCTGCTCCGCACAAGGGACAGTCTTGCCGGCGGACTCTCAACCTGTTGCTAACAATCCGAATGACGAGGCTAGACAAGCCTTTTATAGCGTGATGAATGATTGGTTCAACCAATACATTCGAACTAATACGGTTGTTCCACAACCTCCATTCCCAACAAACACACCCAAGCACCTACAATGCCTCCGTAATTGACCAAATAAGGTCGAATAAGCCCCAGTTGATAGAATCCGAAAACATGGGGCTACTGAATTTAAAGCTACGGATAGTGATGATGCCGAGCAAGCCGAATTTTGGTTGGACAACACGACCGGTACTCGATGAGCTATCTTGTACACGATGAATGCCTAAAGTGTACCATCTCCTTGCTACGTGATTACGCCTACTATTGGTGGAGTACTCGACTTCTGTTGTGCCCCGCGAACAAGTAACTTGGGAGTTCTTCCAAACCGAGTTTGGAAAAAGTATATCATCGAGATTTATGGACCAAAAGCGAAAGGAATTTCTCGAACTTAAACAAGGTTCCATGTCGGTTTACCGACTATGAACGAAAATTCGTGAGGCTTAGCCAGACGCTGCGAGAATGCATTTCTTGAAGTCGTGATGTGTAAACGCTCAAGATGGATGAATGATGAGATAAAGTGTATGTTGGCATTTTGGAAATCCGAGAGTTTGTGACTCTCGTCGAGCGGCGATGCAAAGCCGAGGAGTTTAGTATGGAGAAAAGGAAAGCGGAGCGGGAGCAAGGGAGTTTCAGTAAGAGGTATTCGGGAAGCCCTTCCAACATCATCAAAGAAACTTAGAGATGGCTTAGGCCGATCTAGAGACACCGGGCTTTTCTAGACGAGATCGCGATCGACCCCTGTGACCACACGAATCACTTGATCATGATGAGTGGGAATGATCGACGAGAGGAATGAGTGCGATGATTGTGGCAAATGGCATTTTGAAGTCTGTAGATTCCGTGACCGCTCTGTTACAAGTGTGGATCAGTTGACCACTTCATTAAAGATTGCCCGAGGTTGTGCGAGCAGAATGTAGATCGGAGTGGGAAACCGGTACTACCACTACTCGAGGTAGACCATCCGGAAATACGGGCAAGGCTAGTGGTGGTCGAGAGGATCTAGAGATGTTTGCGACCAGATCCGAGGCTCGCGCTCCAGCTAGGACTTATGCTATCGCCAAGACGCGAGGATGCCTCCTCGCCAGATGTTATTACGGGTACTTTCACTCTCTTTGATACTAATGTGATTGCTTTGATTGACCCTGGTTCTACTCATTCTTATATATGCGAAACCTTAGCATCCAGTAAGACTTTGCCTATTGAGTCTCATTGAGTTCGTAATTCGGTGTCAAATCCTTTGGGTCGTTATGTGTTGGTCGACAAAGTGTGTAAGAAATGCCCCTAGTAATTGAGGTATTGCTTTTCCGCGGACTTGATGCTTTTGCCGTTCGATGAATTTGATGTTATTCTTGGGTTGGATTGGTTGACCGTGCATGATGCGGTTGTGAATTGCAAAAGCAAGACTATTGATTTGAGATGCATAAACAACGAGATGATCCGAGTTGAGTCTCTGAACTTGAAGGGGTTGCCAGCTGTAATATCATCAATGTTGGCCCAGAAATATGTAAGAAAAGGGTGTGAAGCATACCTTGCGTATGTACTTGATGATAAGGAGTTAGGAATAGAACCCAAATCTGTGCCGGTGGTTTGTGAATACCCGGACGTTTTTCCCAAGAATTGCGGGTTTGCCACCTGTTCGGGAGATAGAGTTTGGCATTGAGCTTGTACCTGGGACCACACCGATTTCGATAGCTCCATATCGTATGGCACCAACGGAATTAAAGGAGTTGAAAGCTCAGTTGCAAGAGTTGATGGATAGAGGTTTTGCTCGCCTCGAGTTTTTCACCTTGGGGTGCACCGGTGTTGTTTGTGAAAAGAAGGACGGAACCATGAGGTTGTGCATCGACTATCGTCAGCTTAATAAAGTGACAATAAAGAACAAGTATCCGTTACCACGTATCGATGATTTGTTCGATCAATTGAAGGGAGCCTCAGTGTTCTCAAAAATAGATTTGAGATCGGGCTATTATCAGTTGCGAATCCGAGATTCGGACATACCCAAAACCGCCTTGAGCGAGATATGGTCACTACGAGTTCTTAGTGATGCCGTTTGGGCTCACTAATGCCCCTGCGGTATTTATGGATTTAATGAATCGAATCTTTAGACCATATTTGGATCGATTCGTAGTCGTGTTCATTGATGACATCTTGGTCTATTCAAGAAATGAGACCGAACATCTTTGAACACTGCGGTTAGTGCTGCAAATTTTACGGACAAGCAATTATATGCTAAGTTCAACAAGTGTGAGTTCGGTTAAGAGAGGTAAGCTTCTTGGGTCATGTGGTATCTGATCGGTATTCGAGTCGACCGAATAAAATTTCAGCCATACTAAATTGGAAGCCTCAGAAATATTCTTTGAGGTTCAAGCTTTTGGGGCTTTAGGTTACATTACCGACGATTTGTAAAGGCTTCTCAACGATAGCCACACCCATGACTTAAACCGCTTCGAAAGATGTCAAGTTTGAATGGACGGAAAAGTGTCGAAAAGTTTTGACCAATTGAAAATTCATTTGACGGAAGCTCGAAGACTAGTACTGCCGAATCGGCAAAGAGTTTGTCATCTATAGTGACGCCTCCCTACTTGGGTTAGGTTGCGTATTGATGCAAGAAGGTCGAGTTGTGGCCTATCGTCGAGACAATTAAAGCCACATGAGAAAAATTATCCGACCCATGATCTCGAATTGGTTGCTATCGTATTCGCCTTTAAAGATATGGCGACATTACTTATTTGGTGAGAAGTGCCATGTGTATTCGGATCACAAAAGTCTCAAATATTTGATGACTCAAAGAGACTTAAATCTGCGACAAAGACGTTGGCTCGAAATGTTAAAGGATTATGAGTGGTCATTGACTATCACCGGGAAAGGCTAATGTGGTTGCGGATGCCTTAAGCGGAAATCACTTGTTTGCTTCTGACGATGAATGTACACTTGTCTATCCTACCCGACAATGTGTTAGTAGCGAATTAAAAGCCAAACCATTGTTGACTCATCAAATTCGTGAAGCTCGGAAAGTTGATGAGGAGTTGCGTCAAAACGGCCCGAGTGTGTTCGAACAAGGAATCGGAGTTTCAAATTGATGATGACGATTGTTTGAGGTTCGAAGTCGTTTGTGTGTTCCAAAGAATTGAACTTATTTCGATAATTCTGAACGAAGCTCATTGTAGCCGAATGGCAATCCACGGGAGTACGAAGATGTACAATGAGTTGAAACGTCGGTTTTGGTGGCATGGTATGAAACGAGACATCTCCGACTTTGTGGCAAGATGTTTAATATGTCAACAAGTGAAAGCGGAGCATCAAGTGCCTTGAGGTTACTTGACCGATCACGATACCGAGTGGAAATGGGATCGAGTCACAATGGACTTTGTGTCCGGATTGCCGTTGTCGACAAGTAAGAAGGATGCAATTTGGGTTATTATTGATAGATCGACTAAGTCGGCTCACTTTATCCTGTGCGTATGGATTTTCATTGGATAAACTAGCTGAATTGTACGTTTCTCGGTTGTGAGATTACACGGTACCGATTTACATTGCGTCGGATAGAGATCCGAGGTTCACCTCGCGATTTTGGAAGAAATTACAAGAAGCATTGGGCACCAAGTTGCATTTCAAGACCGCCTTTCACCCCCAAACCGATGGTCAATCCGGCGTATAATTCGAGATACTTGAGGATATGTTGAGATGTTGCATCCTCGAGTTCGGTGGTTCGTGGGAGCGGTACCTACCTTTGATTGAATTAAACACAACAATAGTTTTCAATCAAGTATTAAGATGGCGCCTTACGAGGCTTTGTACGGGCGTAAATGCCGTACACCATTGTTTTGGACCGAGCTCGGTGAGAACAAAATTTTGGAGTGGATTTGATTAAAGATGCTGAGCAGAAAGTAAAAGTAATCCGTGAAAATCGAAGATAGCCTCCGATCGTCGTAAATCGTATGCGGATTTGAAACGAAAGGACATTGAGTATCGGTGGGAGATAAAGTGTTTCTTAAAGTTTCGCCGTGGAAAAAGATACTCAGATTCTACCGTAAGGGCAAGTTGAGCCGAGATTCATTGGGCCGTCTGAAATCTCCGAACGAGTTGGCCCGATGCGTATCGTTTGATCTTGCCCCGAACTTGAAAAGATTCACAACGTCTTCCATGTTTCAATGCTTGACGCTATAGATCTGATCCGTCGCACGTAATTAGTCCATCGAGGTTGAAATTCAAGCCGATATGAGTTATGAAGAAGAACCGATTCGTATCCTAGCTCGTGAAATGAAAGAGTTGAAACAAAAAGGTTCCGCTAGTGAAAGTGTTATGGCTCAAACACGGGATAGAAGAAGCTACTTGGGAACCCGAGAACTCTATGAAAGAGCAATATCCAAACCTATTTACGGTAAGATTTTGGGACGAAAATTTCTAAAGTGGGGAGAGTTGTGACAGCCTTAAAACGACCCTAGTCGAAATGTGGTTTCGGGACCACAAAACCAAGGCATAAAAATAATTTAATATTTATTTTATTGCCTATAATGTGTGTTAACTCATGTGTGATATTTTTATGCTTTGATTTAGAATTATAGATGTGAATTTCACTAGAAAGGACCTAGTAATAAACTTTGAAAGTATGAGGGAAATGTGTGATGACTAATTAAAGGATGCATGCAAAACAATGGACTTGCATGTCAAATTTCCCCATAGCTAGTGGCCGCCATGACAAGGATTTATGGGCAAAAATCATGTCATGAAACATGTTTAGTAAATGGGTTATGATGGAAAGAATAAAATAAGGGTATGGAATAAACAATTAATGTTAGTAGATGAGAAAAAAAAAAAAGTGTCCATCTTCCTCCATAGCTTGGCGAATGTCCTAAAGGAAGAAAGAAAAAATTTTGTTCATCTCTTTTCACTCTCTTGTTGGCCGAAAATACTAAGGTTAAGGAAGGAGTTTTGCTTCATACTTGGTTTGGAAGAGGATTAGGAAGAGGTTGGCTAAACTTGCATCAAGATTAAGGTATGTTTGAGGTTCATGCATGTTTTAGTTGCTAGCTTAATGTTCTTGTTAGCCCATGGTTCAAATCCTTGTTATGTCATGGGAATGAAATTCGGCCAAAGTGAAGGTGGTGTTAATGCCATTGCATGTTAAATGACAAGCTTGAAAGTGATACATGTGATGGAGGATTGAAGATTCTTAGATTTTCTTTTAGCATTTTTTGAATGAGATACTAAGTTCTTTGTTTCACCATGACCAAATTGAAATGGTGTGGTGTTGTGGTATTCGCCATGATATATCCATAAGTATAATTCATGCATGTTGCATGGTAAGTAAGATTTAAGCTTTGGAAATGTGTATATATTTGGATATAAGCCATTTGAGAATTGGCCCTTGCACCTACATGAATATATGTTTGCACATGATGGATTGGTATGACATATATACTAATTCAAAGTGTATATTTGCTTGTGATGATGTGTTGATTATGAAGTAAATAAGAGATGTGCAATGAATTACGATATGTAATGTGTTAGTAGTAAAATGTATGCTGTTTTTGTGTGGTATTAAGTGTATATTCGCCACATGAGGGGTAATTAGTGTGCATGCATTCGGTTTGAGGCAAGCATATTGATGCCTATTCTTGGCTTAGAAAATTCGCTAAGAGGAATATTAACTAATGTGTTGAGTTCGATTTATGATTTCGTACATATACAACTTTGATGCCTAATGTATATAAGGGCCAAGTACTTTGAACTTCACGTTGATGTTTGAATGTATTGAATTGCTTGTTGTGATGTAAAATGTGCATGACCATTGTGTATTTGAGTTAAAGGATGGCCATATGACCATTTACACTCCTTGTCATATTCGCCATAAGCTATCATGATGAGATTTTAATAAGTTAAATTTGTGTGAATTAGCTCAAGAGCAAAGGGAGCTAAATCCGATAAAGGGAAGGAAAAAGTAGTTGAATAGCCGTCGAAATCGCTCGACAACATCCAAGGTAAGTCTTGAGTGATGACCCTACTTGAATTATATCAAAATTATGCTCCTTGTTTGTGTGGCCATTGAGCCGAAATAGTAAAGGTTGATAAATATTCGTGTTAGAGCTTTAGTAACGAAAATGAACTATGGACGTGTCTTGAATATTGATATATGTGTAAGTGAACATTGAAAATATATCCGGCTAAGACCAAGGCATTCGTGCGAGTTGATATATCGGGCTAAGACCGAAGGCATTCGTGCGAGTTGATATATCCGGGCTAAGACCAAGGCATTCGTGCGAGTTGATATATCCGGCTAAGACCGAAGGCATTCGTGCGAGTTGATATATCCGGGCTAAGACCAAGGCATTCGTGCAAGTCACCAAATCCGGGTTATGACCGAAGGCAATCGTATGAAGTCGCTATATCCGGTTAAATCCGAAAGTATGTGATTCGAAGTGAGCAATCTTGCTGTGAAAATTTCAGCTTATACACTTGTGATAATTCCAGCAATGAGGTATGTTTGTATGTGCTTGTACTAATTGAATTCTTACAAGTAAGTATCGCTAAGTTGATAAACGAGCTACCGGCCTTGGGCTAAGTTGTTCTTTTGTGTATGAACATAAGGGTCGGTGATGTGAAATAAGTATGAGTATGGGAATGTGAATTAGTAAAGTGGTTTAATTAGCCATGTGAATAAAATACCTTAGTCAAAGCTGATTTCATTGCTTGAGACTTACTAAGCATTAAAATGCTTACCCGTTGCTTTGGCTCTCTGTTTTATAGGTTTCGCTCGTTAGCTATCGGATTCGGGATCAAAGAAGTCGAAGTCATCCACACTATCGAAGCCCCATTTTGGTACAAATTTTGGTTGAACTTTGAAATGGCATGTATAGGACCATCCTTTGTTGAAGGTCATGTACCTTCCGGTTTGTGTAAACTTGGATAGCCATGCGAAAATGGCTTATATCGTTTTAGCATAGAACTATAATCGTTTGTATGTTGACCCTTATGAGGTATGGAATTATTTTGAAACGATTAGCCATTGGAATGGTTAATCATGATCACGCTTTGTGCTATGTATGTAAAAAGGGCCAATTGAATCATGGAAAGTATGAAATAGGTAAAGCCTACTAAAGGCAGATGCTGACAGCAGCAGTGACGTGGATGTGAAAAATCACTAAAAATAGTAGGAATGGTATTAAATAGCAAATAAATTATGTAAGTGTACCTTGATGAATCTACTTTCATATGGAAGAAACGAAATGGTCATATGAGTTATAAGTTAACAGATTTTAAAGTTCTTGTGAAATAGGGCCAGAACGGTTTCTGGATCCCTGTTCCAACTTTGGAAAATCATTGTAAATTAACCAGAGATAATTAGGAGTCATTCCATATATGTGTAGATTCCTCTCTGAGTCTAGTTTCTATAGAAACAAACGGCATTAGTATTGAAGCCCTGTACAGGGAGATATCCAATTCGTAACGCACAAAGGTCAGTGTAGTCGATCCCTACAACAGGCGAGACTTTAACTAATAAACTGTACTAATTGGCTCGACCAAAAATTCTAGAAAAAAATATGTAGATGGACATATGAGTCTAGTTTCAGGAAAAATTTACGGAACTGATTTTCGAGTTGTAAAACTCAAGTTATGAATTTTGGAGCGACTAGTACTCAGATTGGCAGCTTGTCTGAAAATTGTCAATAAGTGGGTTGAAGTCTGTTAACACCTCGCGTTCGACTCCGGCGACGGTCTCGGGTTCGGGGTGTTACAGAGGGTGTCGCTCCTATCAATGCTGTCTAGGGTATTGGGGGTTGGTGATGTAATTGAATAATAATCTTGTATTCTTGTTTTTCTTGAATAAATAAGTATTTGTTTTTGTTTCCTGTTGGTTTTCTTTCTGTTGTTTGTGAGCTTCGTATCATGTAACATGCTTTGATAATGCGTTAAGGATTTGGGTTTACGAACTGTTATTTACTTAAAGAATATATTTTTTATGACCTTGCGAGCTATTTTATACTTGAGAAGTTTTTAGAATTTTTGTCTACGAACCTTCATTGTGCAGCTGGGAGCTTTGCTCTTACTAACTGTTTTGGAGGTCGCAACTCTTTGCTTGCGATCCTTGGTTTTACTGCTGGGAGCTTTGCTCTCGCTAACTGTTTTGAAGGTCGCGACTCTTCACCTACGAACCTTAATTTTACATTTGGGAGCTTTGCTCTAGCTAACTTTTTTGGAGTTCACGACTCTTCACTTGCGAACCTTGATTTTACAACTAAGAGCTTTGCTCTCGCTAACTATTTTGGAGGTCGCGGCTTTTCGCCTACGAACCTCGATTTTGTCGACAATAATTTTGTTGGAATGGAATTTTATTCATAGGATAGGTATTCATACATAATATTTTTTAAGGTGTCGGGCATTCCAGGTTCGCGGTACTATCGTGCCTTCTATTCTTGCCAACTTATACCCTCCATAGCCTATCTTCTTTACCACTTTGTATGGTCTCTCCCAACTCGGAGCCATTTTCCTATGTTGGGAAGCGGGTAAGCTAGCTTCAGTGTTTCTTAGCACAAGGTCGCCTACTTGAAATTGCTTTCCTCTGACCTTGGAGTTATAGTAGCGAGCTACTTGTTGAGCACGGGCTACATTTCTAATTTCAGTTGTTTCTCTGAGCTCATCAACTAAGTCCAGGTTGAGTCTCAAGGCCTCATATTTAGCTTCTTCGTTGAAATGCTGTGTTCTATGTGATCTTAGACTTATCTCTACAGGGATTACTGTAACAGCCTGATTTTCAGTGGTGTCAAAAAATAGTGCTTTGAGGACACCAAATCTGATGAGTAAGCTCGTAAATTTTAATATCTAGTATTTACGAGACAAATGTAGTTTTAGATAGATTTTTGAATTAGTAATTTGTGTTTTCTAAGGATTTATTAAGTCAAGTGGTTTAGAAAATGAGGTATGAGACCTCGATTCTATTAACTGACCCATAAATATTTTTACAAATACTTATAGAGTGTCATTAAAGTATTATTAAAGTTTTGTTAGAAAATTTTAACGTTTTGATAGTTAATCAATTAAAATGGACTAAATTGAAAAAGGTGTAAAACTTGTTAATTAAAGAAATAGTGATTAAATAGCCCAAATGATAAATAAGGAGGACTAAAAGGACAAATAGGCACACATGGGATGGCTGAGGCGGCGTAAGCAAAAAAAAAATGAAATTAGTTTATTTAAGGGCAAAATTGGAAATAAAATTAAATTAAATAGCCAAAATGATATTTTAATAGCTTCTAGATCATTTCTTCTCCAATTTTTTGTCCAAAAACACCATTGAAGAGCTCTTAAAGCTGGTTTTCATATTTTAGCTTCATATAAGTTTAATTTTTTCCTTTTTCTTGTTCTTCTTGTGTGTTTAAGACTTTTACAATTAGGTCCAACTAACTATTTTATTAGTTTTTTATTTTATTGGAAATTTTGAAAGTTACCATTGATGAATAATGGATGTTTTAATGAAATAACATGGATTTAGAGTTTTAATTTTGTTGTATGATGATTTTATAAGGTGATTTTGTTAGATATTAATTTTAGGACCAAATTGTGAAAAGATTAAATATTAGGGTTTGTATCAAATTCTATTTAGTAAGAGTTTTATGTTGGCCAAGAATATTTAGATAAATTGTCAATGGAGAAAAAAATTAGTTCATTTGATAGACTAATTAGTTAAGGGACTAAATTGTTAAAGTTGTAAAAGTTGAGGTAATTGTGTAAATTTAAATGAACTGTGAAGTGAATTGGAATTGAAATATATGCTAATGAATGAGTAATTTTATATTTTAGATCAAGAGCCCGTAGATACTCATGAAAAAGAAAAATTAGTAGAATAATCCCTAAACTTCTACAAATCTTACAATTTAACTCAGGTAAGTTTGTATGGTTAAAATTTAATATTTATACTGAATTGATGAATGATATTATGCATTTAGTATATGTTTGAAAAATAGAATATTGTTAAATTATAAATTTGAAGTGAATATCCGATTTAAATGGAACGCGAGATTTGAGTACAATCTTTGTGTGGTAAAAGATAGCAAATGAGGAATTGACAGCAAATCACCCAAGTAAACTAAGGTTCAGAATCTGTTGTGAAATTTCGTGTTTACTTTTCGTTTAGCTCTCACGAGCTTCTGTTTAACTCATATGAGTTTTCGTTCAGCTCTTTTGAGCTTCTGTTTAACCCTTATGGGTTTCCGTTCAGCTCTTATGAGCTTCTGTTCAACCCTTATGGGGTTTCTGTTTAGCACTTATGTGCTTCTGTTTAGCCTTCGGGCTTCTGAAAATGATGTACTCATGTCCGTAAGCCATTCTTCAATTTGGTAAGATTTGGTAAGTGACTTATGGAATTGAAATTGAAAGATTTAATGTTTATTATTGGTATTGATCTGAAATAAGTGTATTCATCGATTAAAGTTGTGATTGGCAGGGAATTTACATTGAATGAATTTATTTAATTGATGTTTTATAGTAGGTTCGGTAAGATTTATGTTTAACTCATCGAACTTACTAAGCTTCATTTAGCTTACTTGTGTTATTTAATGTCCTTGTAGATTATCGTGAGATCGGACCAACACATCAAGTCACACTATCCAACTTATTTTGGTAATTTTTGTACGTTCAATATGGTTTATATGGCATGTATAGGGTTGGTATGGATTTAATTAAAGCTTGGTTTGTATAAATGTTAAGAGTGAAGTTTTGTTTAAATATTTAACTTATATATATGTTGGCTTGGAAATGAAGTAAACTAAAATGTGAATGTGAATGATATATGCTTGTATGTATGTAATTAGTAGTAAATTTTAATAAATTAATGAGATGACTTAAATAGGCAAGTTAAAGTATTTGAGTATATGTGATGCTATGTTATGCTTAAAACATGATTTTGCTTGTTTTGATTGCTTGTTTGGGATTTATTGATGTATCAAAATGTTGTGTATAGGTTGATATCAAAATAGGTGAGAAATGTGGCCTTAAAATGACTTATTTTCATCCACACAAGCAGAGACACGGGTGTATGTCTCAGTCGTGTATGACACACAGCCTAGCACATGGGCATGTGGTTCGGCCGTGTGTCCCTTGTATCTTTAAAATTGAGAAATAGAATGCCTAGGTTTTTGCACACAACCTAGCACACGGGCGTGTGGCTTGGCCGTGTGACCCAAGTCAGAGAGTTACGTAGGCATGGACACGGGCTAGAACATAGTTGTGTGCCTCATATCGAATGTCCACATGGCCTAAGAGATGTGTAACACCCCCTAACACTTATCCGTATCTGGAACAGGATTACGGGGCATTACCAGTCTATACAGTTCAATTACGGACATTAATTAAAATAATTCTTTATAGTTATCATAAGTTTAACACATCGTCCCTTTAATGGGCCTTCGAAACCCAATATGAATTGTAAAATCAATTCGGGACTAATTTAAAATTACTACGATTTTTTCTCAAAATTTCAAAATTTTCCTTATGAACAATACCCACACACTTGTGTGGATTGCCCGTGTGACTCACACGGCTGTGTCACTAGATCACACGACCGTGTTGAGAGCCCATGTAACTCTCTGACTTGAAAGTATTAAGGTGCAATTTTCACACGGCTAGTCCACACGCCCGTGTGCTAGGCCGTGTGGACTCAAAATGAGTCTTAAACAACAAATTTACCAGCCCTGCAATTTAAGATACCAAACATTCCAATAACCATTCATTCAATTACTTTAAATTACATTCAAACCTACTCAAAACATGTCAAATTAGATATTTTATGTGCCTATATGATGAATCTTTTAAGTATTTCACATACATAACAAATAGTTCAAATTCTTACCAAATAAGTCAATTCCTACCATATACTATTACTAAATCTAAATTTACTTATTTCATCCTTACATTGACAATCCAAAATGACACACATAGACATTTTAGGTACATGCAATTACCAATAATTAATATACCTTGTCACGTTTGAGTTCGGGATCGGTCTGAGATGCTATTCAACGGTCTGACTTTAACCTATCTAGTGCACGGAAACAAATCGTACGCTGAGTATGAACTCAGTGGTATTTCTATAATTCGAACACTTAATAATATGAAAATATAACTTTCACTTAAAAATCATATAACAATCACAATTATATAATTGTTCATTTCATAGATAAATCCTTTATAACTCAATCAATTCTTTCATCTACTAACCCGTATAATTTTCCACAATATGTTCACAATCCACTTGCACAATAATATTATTCACTTATATCCCATTTAGAGTTACATAATTCATGTGTTTCCATCATGTTTCAGTTCACTGTTCAATATCAATAAATAATATTCAACAATTTACATTTCAATTAGTAATCCGTTTATTCCAAGCTCAATATCAGCCATTATTTTTCAATATCAATCAATTTATCAATATCATTCAGTAACAGTCAGTCATTCAGAACCTTTATAATATCATTCAGTAACAGTCAGTCATTCAGTACCTTTATTTACCCCTATTAACATGACTCGGACATTGACAGATACACGGATCCAACCAACACATTAGTACAACACTCAGTGCCCCATCGGCTTTTCCGAAGTAAACAGTATCAGTACGGTACTCAGTACCTCATCGGATTAAACTGAAGTAATAGTAGTAGTACGGCACACATGGTGCCTCATCGACTCGAAGTCGAAGTAACAGTATGACACTTATAGTGCCTTATCGACTCAAGGTCAAAGTATCCATGAACACTTCCAATCTTATGCATACCAACTATATTCGACTTAGCCCGAATACTGTTAATAGTGTTTTCAATTCACTTTCAATTTTTCAACCAATACACATTTCAGTTAATCACATATACTCTCAATTCAATACAATTCACTTTACTTTTCAATAACAAATATTCAAATTTCACAATAATCACATATTCAAATTAAGTTTATCACATTCCCAATCAATATATTTTTCAAATATAACATACACCCAATATTCAATTTTCACATTAATCACATATATCCATATAAATTCAATTCAATAACAATTACTAATACTTACCTTAATTACTTACAATAACATATAAACCAAAATATAACAATTAATAATTAAAATTCGGATTAAATACTAATTCAATTTAAATTCAATACCAATGCTCAAATATTACATAAATCATAATTTTACAAACACTCAATTCAATATCAAATATACTACACTTACCTTAAATTTTTACCATAAACATTTAAATTAAAATATAACAATTAATAATTAAATTCAGATTATAGAAATACAAACCGTAATTTCGAACTAACCCTCGTTGATTTTATCTTTTCCTTCCTTAGCCAAGGTTTTCCGAAATAATGTTAGCAATTGAACTTGGAACCTTAAAATCCCTAATTTCCATTTCTTTCTTTCCTTCTTTTCTTCTTTATTTTCGTTTCACATTCTATTTCTTTTCTATTCTTTCATTTCTTTTATTCTTTTGTTTATTTACTTTATTATTATAATATAATATAATATATATTACTTAAATATTAAGTATTACTTAATTATTATTATTTACATATGTATAATATTTTTACAGGTATATGTACCTAAATACTACACATGTCATTGCCTACACCATACACTTGTATTTACCTTATGTTTATTATATTAATTTAATGTTATATTAACATAATAATTATTATTTCTTAAATAATAAGTAAATACATGTATATCACAATTGTATGCATGTATTTATTACACTTGTACATTTTTGTTACCATACAATTGTATTGATTTTATTTATTTATTTTATGTTTATAATAATAATATAATAATATAATATATTTACTTATATTATAAGTAAATAATAATTACTAATATATGTATTTAATTAATCCACATTTCATCACCATCACCATACACTTGTCATGTTTTGGTTTAATTACTAGTTTAGTCCTTTGACTTTTCTCTATTCTTTAATTCAACTTTTATCCTATATTCAATCTAGTCCTCACACTTAATTTAATCTTAATTCAAGCTAATTCACTTAACCAAAATCTAATTTACCTTACAATCAACTTCATAAATATTTCTAATAAATATTCAAAAATCCATTATTTAGAAACAAAGACCCAAAAATACACTTTTCGTTAATCATAAATTTTAGGTTATTACAACATGGACGTGTCTCTTGGCCATTGAGCCATACGGCTTGGCCATACGGGCGTGTGTCCCCTGCACCTAAAGGAAAATTTTGAAATTTTGGGAAAAATTCTCTGAGTTCCCGGTTTAATTCCAATTAATTTCTAATGCGTATTTTGAGCCTCGAAGGCTCATACAAGGGACATATGAGTTTTTTATGATTAATTTATGATATGTATATTAAATGTTATGAATTGTTCGTATTTAATTTGAAAGGTCCGGTAATATTTCGTAACTATGTTTTAGTGACAGATAAAGGTTAGGGGTGTTACAATTACAACTTTTGTGCCTTAAACGAATGAGAATGACGTTTCACTCGTTGCAGTGTGCGGCGTAGTTCGCAATGCTCACAAGATTCCTGGCAGTTCTTACAACCAATCCCCTTTTAGTTCACCCACCTTCTTCTTGAGAGCCGTTAGAATTTTCTTATTTATAGCCTCCACTTGGCCATTGGTTTGCGGGGTCTTCACCGAGCTTTGAGCCAATGATATCTGAAGGTCTGTCCAAAATTTCATGAATTTCCCTTGAAACTGTGTATCATTTCTTGTGATAACAATGTAAGGTATTTCAAATCTGCAGACAACAGACTTCCACATGAACGACTCCACTTGCTTCTCTCTTATAGTTGCCAAAGCTTCTGCCTCGATCCACTTGGTAAAGTAGTCTATAACTATAATGAACTTTTTCTACGCCGTGGCTATGGGCAATGGTCCGAGGATATCAACCCCCCACACTGCAAAAGGCCAAAGTCCTATCACAATTTAAAGGGGTTTTACTAGTTGTCATTGTATTCTAGCATTTCTTTGGCAGAAATTGCATTTGCGGACCATGTGTTGGGTGTCTTTGTAGATAGTAGGGCAATAATACCCCTACCTAAGTATATTTTGCGCTAGCAATTTGCTTCTTAAGTGATCTCTGTAAATGTCCTCATGAATTTCTCTCATGACATACACAGCTTCAGAGGGAGAAAGGCGTCGCAGTAATGGGTGCGAAAACTCTTTTCTATATAGCATACCCTCCAAGAGGGTGTATCTATTAAAAGGTGAACAAAACATGTTGTTCCAACTTAGTATGTAATAAGTTCATAATGGGCAGATATGTAATTTTCATGCAAGGATTTCAACAAGTTTCATAATTCGTATCAAGGACATCCCTTGTCACATTGCGTTGTTGTTTTACAAGCTCTTTTTGATCTTGACTTTCCTTTTCACCTTGTAGTGTGTGGATTATAGAGGTCATCCATGTTTCTTCTTAGGTTGTAAGGAGCACTTGAGGGCCGTAGCTCGAAGTTTTTTTGTGTTTGAATAGGATTTTTTCTCTTTGCTCAATGGTGATGGAGGACACTAACTGTGATAGAGCATCTGCACGCGTGTTGTCGTTCCTTGAGAGCTACTTGACCTTGACTTTGTCGAACCCTACCAGTAATTGGATTACCATTGTGTTATATCATTTTAGTGTTACTTCTTTCACCTCGTGCTCATCATGTATTTGCTTTGCCACGAGCTGGGAGTCGGTGTGTGTAGTTAAGTTCCTAGCTCCCAACTAGCGCTCTAATTGTAGTCCAGAGATCAACACTTTATATTTGGCAGTGTTGTTTGACGTTTTTAATCCAAACGACAACCCATATTTCCACTTGTTGCCCTCTAGGTCTATCACAAACGTGCCTAACCCCGATCCTGTTTTGGCTGCAAAGCCATTGACGCAAACCATCCAACCTTTCGGTCTATCTATTGTGTGCGCAATTTCTAGGGGTGTGTTTACTATTTGTGGTGCCCAACAATAAAAAGTAATTTTAGTACAAAATGCAAAGTGACTATTGCTTTTCCGCAAAATATGAGAATCACTAAAGTGGTACTGCTCATCATAAAATGTGCCATGATTAAATTGCTAACTTTCATTAGTGTTCACATATTACATTATCTTTAAGAGATATTTCACTATTTGATACATCAAATTATAATTTATGTTACCTATCGTGTTTTCACTTCTTTCGAACGAGTATTCTACCATGAAATATGCCAACACATGCCCTTTGATCGTCGTTCGCAGGGTGAAATCCATCTTGAACTCTGCGAGTTCGATTGTAACAGTCCGATTTTATCTAAATTAGAATAGTGGTTTTAGAACCATAAATTCGAGTTCAGAAAATTATTTTAATATTATTTTATGTGTTAAAAACATGTGAATATATATGTGTGAAAATTTCGTGAGCTAATTTTATTGTTTAGTAGCTCAATTTGATAAAAGGACTAAATCCGTAAAATGTAAAAGTTACATTCTATATGATAAAGGTGTTTATTTGCTATGGCTTATTAAATGTGAAGTCTTTATGTTGTTATTAAACCAATTGATTAATGGATGGACAAATATTCCTATAGTTAATGGAATTTTAATGTTTATTCATCAAGGGTAAACAGGTAATTTTATAATTTTATTAATTAAAATACAACAAAACATGAAATTTTGTCCATATTTCTTCTTGTTGGTCGAATATTGAAGTAGAAAAGAAGCCATTTTGTTCTTTTAGGGCTCGGCACACACATAGCTTGATTGAGGTATGTTTTGAGCTCGATTTTTTATGATTTCTACGTTTTTATGACCGTTGCTTTGTGTTCTAGCTAGCCCATGTTTCAATTTTTGAAAGTGTTGATGATTTTGAAAGTTTTCATTGATGAATGCTTGAGTTCTTGAATGTTTGATGATGGAAAATGAGTATTTGTTGGTAGATTATCATGTTTTATAAAGTGATTTTTGGTAAAATTTCATAAAAGGGGTTATTTTGTGAAAATTTAAAAATGTGGGTTAAATGTGTGAATAAATGATAAATATTGGCTGCTAGGGGTATTATGGTAATTTGACTAAGCATGGATTAAATTGAATTGTGTGAATTTGATGTATTTGAGAAATAGGGACTAAATTGAATAAATGTAAAATTTTAGGGGTAAAATGTAAAAATGCCCAAATATTTGTTTTTGGATTAAATTGAATAAATATGTGATCGAATAAGTTAATTTTGAATACATCTAGATTAAGAAAGGAGGAATTTGGATCTAGATTAGGGGAAAACTAAAGTTATCGACTAAACGATTCAATTCGTCATTTTAGTATCTGAGGTAAGTTCATACGTGATAAAAATTGTTACAATTAATTTTTTAATGCTTTAATATTGCATAAATTGTATATAAGCAACTACGATTACGTACGACGTGAAATCGACTATGTTTGGCACTTAGTGCGCGATTCGAGATAACTTCGGCTATAGAAAGCACTTAGTGTGCGAATTGGAATAGCTTCGGCTATATGTGGCACTAAGTGTGCGATACTGAGATAGTTTCAGTTTAATGTGATGGCACTAAGTGTGCAACATCATTATAGCTTCGGCTAATTATTTTTGCACTAAGTGTGTGAGTTCTTGAAGTATTGAGAGATTTCTGAATGATTTAATGTATTGGACAAAGAGGTGAGAATGAAATAAATAAATATGGGAAAATACAAGTACGTAAGATACCTATGTGGTAGTTGACACTACATATGTGAAGTTTGATGGATTTGTATATATATGATGAATGGTCATGGATTAGAACTGAATGATGATAAGAGATTTACTAAGTGTTTATTAATTGATAATTTGTATATAATGAATTGTTGAGTAAATATTTGGTACGAACTTACTAAGCTATGAAGCTTATTGCGTGTTATTTGTCTTTGTTGGTATTTTCGGATGCTTGTAAATATGGTATATGGCATGTATAGGCTAGTGAGTTGATGATATGTTTTGAATTATGATTTAAGCCATGAGATTTGGCTTACTTTTGCTTGAAAATGTTCGTATGTATTTGGTCACTTAAGTTGGCCTAAGTGATATGCATAATGCCCTATATATATTGGCTTGATTTGGTACGTTGGCCTTAGTTGTTGATAAAGTTTAATGATGTGTTTTGTGATATGAAATAGATAATAATATGATGAATTTGTAACAGCCCGAGTTTGGGGCTAGACAGAATAGTGGTCTCAGGACAACAAATTTAAAATCGAATAAATTATTTTATTATTATTTTCGAGACATTACATGTTTATATTAGTGTATGAAAATTTGGTGAGTTAATTTTAACTTTCGTGTGCTCAATTGTGAAAAAGGACTAAATCGCATAAAGTGAAAAAGTCCTAATTTCATAGCTAAAGGTGTCAAATAGCTAGAGAATAAATTTTGGAGGTCTTTAAAGGCCAATTAGACCCTTTTAAAAAAGCTTGGCCGGCCATGAGACAATGAAGAGTGAATGGTCAAAATGTTAGGTAAGTGATGTCATATTATGTGATAAAATAATACCAAAGCCTAGCTACCATCTTTTCTCTTTCACTATCTCTTCATTTCCACCGATTTTTCATCCATTGTTAAGGTTTTCAAAGCTTAAAAATTTCAGCAAATTAAGCCTTCACAAATAAAGAAATATCGAATCTGAACCTAAATTGGGGGAAAGCCAAGCAAATCGACCAAATTGACTAGTTGCCACATTTTGTAATCCGAGGTAAGTGTATGTAAATAATACAACTACAATGCTTATGTATGTGTTGAATTGTATTTGAATTATTATAGCATGAATTGCTTGATTTTGGAAATGAGACAATATGCTAAGAATAGAGATAATAGAATTCCCGAATGAACCTTAGGAAATAAATCGAATATCCATGCCATGACATTTGGGTCGCTTGTGTGAGCTAGTGCAAGACATGTCTGGGACATGCATTGGCCACATTATGAAAGCCAGTGTAAAACCATGTCTGGGACATGGCATCAGCATTGAGACGAGTGCTAGTGTAAAACATGTCTGGGACATGCATCGGCCTCAAGACGTAAGCTAGTGTAAGACATGTCTGGAACATGCATCGGCTACGAGACGTGCAGTGTAAGACCATGTTTGGGACATGGCATCGGCACAGATATACTAGAACTTGTGTAAGACCATGTCTGAGACATGGCGTTGATGTCTGACCCCATAATTGAGGCTAAATAAGTATCCGATAATATTCCATATGGTTCAACAATGAAAATATGATTTAAAGTTAACTAGGAGAGAATAATCGTGTTGTGAGTGGTACAAGTACCTCTATTGTATGTATGAAATGTGAGCTCAATATATGCTATATGAGGTGTAATGAATATTGATGAGTAAGTTTTGCTTATGCCACTTGTGTATTATGATACTTGTTGATGAATGTTAAAGACATGTTGTATATTTATTTATGTGCAACTTACTAAGCTTTATGCTTTCTCCCTTTCCTTTTCCATTTTCTTATAGTGCCGCCTATCTAGCCCAAGGACCAACGAAAGTCAGAGATATCGATCACACTATCAATCGAAGCTTTTGGTATAGTTTGATTTATATTTTTAAATATGGCATGTATAGGGCTTAGACTTTGCTATTTTTGTGTCATTGAAAACTGACCAAATGTGTTGGCTTGGGTTGGGAACCTTTCATTTTGTATTAATCCTTGAATGATGGCTAATATTCATTTCAATTTATATGCAAAGATGTTATTTTCATAGATGAGTAAAATGTACAAATGGAATGTTGTTTATTGTAGCTGATTTGGTTGCATGGGTTAGTCTTATCTTGATTGTGGTTGCTATTATGCAGGTTGTGTAAGTAAGTGTCGCAAATAGGCTTGGTAAATAGCATTATATTGTCCACATAGATAGACACACGGGCATGTGTCTAGACCGTGGGTGACGCACGGTCTGCCCCATGGGTGTGTGGTCCGGCCGTGTATCCCCTGTACGTAAAAATTTCAAGTTAGTATACATGATAGCAAACACACGGGCAGAGACACAACCGTGCGTCTCAGCTGTATGATGGAAACAACCTAGTACATGGGCGTGTGCATTGGCCGTGTGATATTTTGGGGATGCTGACATTAGAAATAGAATGTCCATGTTTTTGCACGTGGGCTAAGACACAGGCGTGTCATGGCCGTATGAAGGACATGGGCCAAGCACACGGGCGTGTGCCAAGCCGTGTGAAATCCTCTGTAGGTGTGTATTTAGAATTAATTCCACATAGGTAGAGGATACGGGCATGTCCCTATATTACCTAGGCCGTGTGAGCCACACGGGCCATCAACATGACCATGTTGAAATGGCCACACGGGCGTGTTGCCCCTATACACGAGCATGTGCCCTGTTTCAAAGTTAATTTTCTATAGAGGGTTTATGGACCCAGGTTGATTCTGTATAGGTTTCAAGGGTCGATTTGGGGCTCGTAGGTCCATAATAAGAAGTTTTATGTAGAAATTGAAAAAGTACTAATTTGGACCAAGTCCCGGTGACTTGGGGAATGTTTGTGTGCATGAGATCGAGTTAAGTGATGCCTTGTATTTCGCTCCGGCGTGAGTTACGAGTATGGGGTGTTATATTTAGTGGTATCAAAGCTATGGTTTTGTTGGTTCTAGGACTAGCCTAGCGAGAGTACGGGTCTAACTACAATGCCATAACTGTATATTGATAGTGTGACGACTTCTGATGATTATAAATTGTATTTCTATATAGTAAATGGATCCTGATAGAGCCACGGCGGATAACGTAGAGAGTAACGCGCTGACTCTCGTCGAGGGGACCGCGTCAGTTAAGAGCGAGCCAATGACTATGGGCCAATACGGAGGGGTTAGAGAAGCCTATCTCCGAATGATGGACGCTTGGTACACGAAGTTCATTCGTGCAGATTCGAACACTCCACCTACCCCACCTCCTTCGATTCCTCAGTATGCCCCGGTAGCTTTGCAAAACGCGAACTTGATTAGGAGGGAGAAGCTTTCGGTAGACAAGATTAGGAAGCAACGGGCCGAGGAGTTCCGAGCTAACTTAGATGACGACCTAGAGAAAGTAGAGTTTTGGTTAGAGAATACCGTCAGGGTGTTTGATGAATTGTTGTGCACACCTGAAGAGTGCGTGACGTATGTAGTTTCACTCTTACGAGATTCAGCTTATCAGTGGTGGAATACTCTAGTGTCCGTTGTACCAAGAGAGATGATCACTTGGGAGTTCTTCTAGGAAGAATTCCGGAAAAAATATATTAGCCAGAGATTTATAGACCAAAAGAGGAAGAAATTTTTAGAGTTAAAGTAAGGCAGTAGAATAGTGATGGAGTACGAATGAGAGTTTGTAAAACTCAGCAAATACGTGCGGAAGTGCGCGTCCTCAGAAGCTGCCATGTGTAAGAGGTTCGAGGATGGTCTTAATAAAGATATCCGAGTATTTGTTAGCATCCTAGAACTAAGAGTATTTGTAGTGCTTATTGAGAGAGTATGCAAGGCAAAAGAGCTGGTGAAAGAGAGGAGGAAAGCAGCTATTGAGTCACGAGATTCAAAGAAGGGACAGATGGGAAAGTCACATCAGTCTTCATCTAAGGGATCGAAGGAATTTAATACGTGATCAAATGCTCTAGTGGGGTTTTCGAATAGAATCAAGAACCAGCAGAACACAACTTCTAGAGCCCAGACCACTTCTATTTCGAGTGTCGACAGTACTCGGCCTAATAAACCAGAATGTTCGCAATGTGGTAGACGCCATTTCAGTGAGTGCCGAGGTAAAGAAAGAGGGTGCTTCAAATGTGTGTCACTAGACCACTTCATCTGGGATTGTCTTGAATTTGATGATAAAGAGAAAAAGCCAAAATTGAAGGCAAGTAGTGCTCATTTGAAGGGTAGACCACAAAAGAACCCCGGAAGTGGGACTGGCGGTAGAGGCGCACCAAGATATGTTGTAGTGAAGTCCGAGGGTAGAGCGCCTGCAAGGACTTATGCTATACGTGTCCGAGAAGAGGCAGAATCTCCAGACATGATCATGAGTACCTTTTCTATTCACGATATATCTGTTGTTGCTTTATTGACCCAAGGTCTACCCACTCTTATATTGTTATGGAATTGATACCTCGAATAAACATGATAGTAGAGTCCACTGAGTTTGTAATAAAAGTGTCCAACCCTTTAGGCAGACACGTGCTAGCGGACCAAGTATGTAGAAATTGTCCTTTGACAATTAGAGGTCATTGTTTTCCAGCTAACTTATTGTTATTTCCGTTTTATGAATTTGATGTAATCCTTGGGATAGATTGGTTGACTTTTCATAGTGTTATAGTGGACTATAGGAGAAAAGTTATTGAGTTGAAATGTGAAGGCAAAAATGTTCTTTGGGTTGGACCAGATGGGTCAGATACTTTGCCAGTAATAGTATCGTCTTTGACTGCTAAGAAGTATTTGAGAAAAGGATATGAAGCTTACCTAACTTTTGTGCTGAATACCCAAGTGTTTGAGTGGAAGATAGAATCGGTACCAGTAGTTTGTGAGTTTACAGATGTGTTTCCGGAGGAATTACACGGATTACCTCCAGTGAGGGAAGTAGAGTTTGGAATTGAGTTGATACCGGGTACGACACCTATATCGATTGCTCTGTATAGGATGGCTCCTATGGAGTTCAAGGAGTTGAAAACTCAACTACAAGAGTTAACTGACAAGGGCTTTGCGAGACCGAGCTTTTCTTCGTGAGGTGCTCCGGTGCTCTTTGTGAAAAAGAAAAATGGGTCGATGAGGTTATGCATCAACTATAGACAGCTTAATAAGGTAACAGTGAAGAACAAGTATCCTTTGCCAAGGATCGATGACCTGTTTGATCAGTTAAAGGGAGCCATTGTATTTTCCAAGATTGACCTGAGGTAAGGATACTACCAGTTAAGAGTGAAAAAGCAAGATGTAACGAAGACTGCATTTCGGACAAGATACGGGTATTATGAGTTCCTCGTCATGCCCTTTGGTTTGACTAATGCTCCAGCGATGTTTATGGATTTGATGAACTGCATTTTTTGGTCGTATTTGGATAAGTTTGTGGTGGTCTTTATCGATATCATACTGATTTACTCGCGTGATGAGAGTGAACATGCGAAGCATTTGAGGACTGTATTACAGACCCTAAGAGACAAAAAATTGTACGCCAAGTTCAGTAAGAACGAATTCTGGCTTAGGGAGGTTGGAGTTTTAGGACACATTGTGTCGGGTGACAGGATTAGAGTTGACCCAAGCAAAATCTCGACTATTGTTGAATGAAAACCACCAAAGAATGTAACGGAAGTCTGAAGCTTTTTGGGTTACCCGGATATTATAGAAGGTTTGTTAGGGTTCTCTATGATAGCTACCCCGATGACAAGACTGTTGCAAAAAGATGTCAAGTTTGAATGGACAGAAAAGTGCCAATAGAGTTTCGAACAATTAAAGGCTTTATTGGCCGAAACCCCAGTGCTAGTGCAACCGGATTCAGGTAAGGAATTTGTGATTTATAGCGATGCCTCCTTGAATGGTTTGGAGTGTGTGCTCATGCAAGAAAGCAAGGTTATAGCTTATGCCTCAAGGCAACTAAAGCCACATAAGAAAAATTACCCGACGCACGATCTAGAGTTGGCCACCATCGTATTCGCATTAAAGATTTGGAGACACCATTTGTATGGCGAGAAATGCCGAATATTTATCGATCACAAAAGTCTCAAATATTTGATGACTCAAAAGGAGTTGAATCTATGGTAATAAAGGTGGCTAGAACTATTAAAGGATTACGAGTTGGTGATTGACTATCACCCGGGCAAGGCAAACGTGGTCGCCGATACCTTGAGTAGAAAATTGTTATTTGCGTTAAGAGCAATGGATGCCCAACTGGCTAGCAGAGTTGAGAAATGTAACAGCTCAAGTTTGGGGCTAGTCGGAATAGTGGCCTCGGACCACAAATTCAGAATCGAATAAGTTATTTTATTATTATTTTGGAGTCATTACATGTTTATATTAGTGTATGAAAATTTGGTGAGTTAATTTTGACGTTTGTGTACTCAATTGTGAAAAAGGACTAAATCACATAAAGTGAAAAAGTCCTAATTTGATAGCTAAAGGTGTCAAATAGCTAGAGAATAAATTTTGGGGGTCTTTAAAGGGCAATTAGACCCTTTTAAAAAAGCTTGGCCGGCCATGAGACAATGAAGAGTGAAGGTCAAAATGTTAGGTAAGTGATGTCATATTATGTGATAAAATAATACCAAAGCCTAGCTACCATGTTTTTTCTTTCACTATCTCTTCATTTCCACCGATTTTTCATCCATTGTTAAGGTTTTCAAAGCTTAAAAATTTCAGCAAATTAAGCCTTCACAAATAAAGAAATATTGAATCTGAACCTAAATTGGGGGAAAGCCAAGCAAATCGACCAAATTGACTAGTTGCCACATTTTGTAATCCGAGGTAAGTGTATGTAAATAATACAACTATAATGCTTATGTATATGTTGAATTGTATTTGAATTATTATAGCATGAATTGCTTGATTTTGGAAATGAGACAACATGATGAGAATAGAGATAATAGAACTCCCGAATGAACCTTAGGAAATAAATCAAATATTCATGCCATGACATTTGGGTCACTTGTGTGAGCTAGTGTAAGACATGTCTGGGACATGCATTGGCCATATTACGAAAGCCAGTGTAAGACCATGTCTGGGACATGGCATTGGCATTGAGATGAGTGCTAGTGTATAACATGTCTGGGACATGCATCGGCCTCGAGACGTAAGCTAGTGTAAGAAATGTATGAAACATACATCGGCTTCGAGACGTGTCAGTGTAAGACCATGTCTGGGATATGTCATCGGCATAGATATACTAGAACTTGTGTAAGACCATGTCTGAGACATGGCGTCGATGTCTGACCCCATAATTGAGGCTAAATGAGTATACGATAATATTTCATATAGTTCAACGATGAAAGTATGATTTAAATTTAACTAGGAAAGAATAATCATGTTGTGAGTGGTACAGGTACCTATATGGTATGTATGAAATGTAAGCTCAATATATACTATATGAGGTGTAATGAATATTGATGAGTAAGTTTTGCTTATGCCACTTGTGTATTATGATACTTGTTGATGAATGGTAAAGATATGTTGTATATTTATTTATGTGCAACTTACTAAGCTTTATGCTTACTCCCTCTCCTTTTCCATTTTCTTATAGTGTCGCCTATCTTGCCCAAGGACCAAAGAAAGTCAGAGATATCGATTACACTATCAATCGAAGCTTGTGGTATAGTTAGATTTATATTTTTGAATATGGCATGTATAGGGCTTAGACTTTGCTATTTTTGTGTCATTGAAAACTGACCAAATGTGTTGGCTTGGGTTGGAAACCTTTCATTTTGTATTAAGCCTTGAATGATGGCTAATATTCATTTCAATTTATATGCAAAAATTTCATTTTCATAGATGAGTAAAATGCACAAATGGAATGTTGTTTATTGTGGCTAATTTGGTTGTATGGGATAGTCTTATCTTTATTATGGTTGCTATTATGCAGGTTGTGTAAGTAAGGGTCGCAAATAGGCTTGGTAAATAGCCTTATATTGTCCACACGGTTAGACACACAGCCGTATGTCTAGACCGTATGTAACACACGGTCTGTCCCATGGGCGTGTGGTCTGGCCGTGTATCCTCTGTACGTAAAAATCTCAAGTCAATATACATGATAGTAAACACACGGGCAGAGACACGGCCGTGCGTCTCAGCCGTATGATGGAAACAGCCTAGCACATGGGCGTGTGCATTGGCCGTGTGATATTTTAGGGATGCTGACGTTAGAAATAGAATGTCCATATTTTTGCACATAGGCTAGGACACAGGTGTGTCATGGCCGTATGAAGGCGTGTCATGGTCGTGTGAAGGACACGGGCCAAGCACACGAGCGTTTGCCAGGCTATGTGAAAACCCTTGTAGGTGTGCATTTAGAATTAATTCTACACGGGTGGAGGACACGGGCGTGTCCTTATATTACTTAGGTCGTGTGAGCCACACTGGCCATCAACATGACCTTGTTGAAATGGCCACACAGGTGTGTTGCCCCTCTACACGAGTATGTACCCTGTTTCAAAGTCAAATTTTCCATAGAGGGTTTAAGGACTTGGTTTGATTCCATATAGTTTTCAAGGGTCGATTTGGGGCTCGTAGGCCCATAATAAAAAGTTATGTAGAAATTAAAAAAGTTCTAATTTGGACCAAGTTCTGCTGACTTGGGGAACGTTTGTGTGCATGAAATCAAGTTAAGTGATGCCTTGTATTTCGCTCCGGCGTGGGCTACGGGTATGGGCTATTACATTTAGAATTAATGTGTATGGAACTTATACAAGTTGTGATGATTATGGCATAATGATTTGGTATGCTTTGAATATGAAATTGAGTAGTTGAAATGGTTGATGCTAGATGGTATGATATATGTGGGAATTGATATGTTTTGGCTGCCTATAAATGTATGGAAATGGTATCATTTTGGTAGCTAGGTGTGTTTGTGAGAAGGGTGGCAAATTGTTTTACAAATAGCCTATTTTTGTCCACACGGGCAGAGACACGGGTGTGTGTCTCAGCCGTGTGCGACACACGGTCATGTTACACGATCGTGTGTCCCTTGGGATAGCCTTTCAAATTTAAGTCAGTCTTAAGTATGACCTAGACACACGGGCTTGTCTGGTGCCGTGTGAGGCACACAGCCTTGGCACATGGGCATGTATGGCCATTTCGAATGGTACACGGGCTAGACACACGTGTGTATGGTCAACCGTGTGACCCAAGTCAGTAACCTATCTAGTTTTCCCACGGCCATGGCACACGGGCGTGTCTCAGGTCGTGTGGTACAAGTCAATATGTATGCCCTGTTTTCACACGGCCTACGCCACGGGTATGTCTGGTGGCCGTGTGAGGCACACGGCCTGTTCATACGGGCGTGTGACCCTTAAATGTTGGAAAATTTTCTAGGTTTCCTTATGTTTGCAAATGTTATCGATTTAGTTTCGAACCACTTTTAAACATGTTTTAAGGTCTCATAGAGACTTATAAGGGACATTGTGAATGGATTGTGATTATGAATGTATAAATGTATGTGAATATGAAATATTGCCTGGTAATGCCTCGTAACCCTATTCTGGTGTCTGATACGGGTTAAGGGTGTTACATCGATGTTTTATTTCGTTATCTTCCTCATGGTGTCTGCCTTGGTAAGCACTTCCTTCATTGGCCGGTTGGTGACTACAACAATTGGGTGGGCCTGGAAGTATGGTCGTAGCTTGCAAGCTACAATGATAAGGGCATAGATGTATTTTTCTATTTTTGTGTACCTAAGCGTGCCATGTTGAAGCACCTTGTTGACATAGTACACCGAAAAATTGGAGGATGCCTTCGGACTTGACTAAGACGGCCGTGATTTCCTTTTCTAATGCTGCTAAGTACATGTATAATGTTTCTCCTGTTTGAGGTGACTTGAGCAATGGGGGGAAGTATGGTAATGTTTCAGTTGTTCGAAAGCGGTTTGACATTCTTTGGTCTACGAGAAAGGTTTCTTTAGAGCTCTGAAACATGAGAGGCACTTGTCTGCCATTCTAGAGATAAACCTGTTCAGTGCCACCACCTTGCCTACGAGGCATTGGATTTCTTATATAGTTCACGGGGAGGGGGGCATCTCCACAATGGCCTAAATTTTTTCTAGATTTACCTTTATTCCTATTTTTGAGATAATGAAACCCAGGAACTTGTCGACTCGCATACCGAAGGCACATTTCACCGAATTAAGCTTCAAGTTGTGAGCCCTCAATGTTGCAAACACATCAGAGAGGTCCTGCACATGTTTCTCCATGGATTCGCTTTTTACCAGTTAGGGGTGAGCAAAATTCGATTCGATTTGAAAAACTCAATAAAAAAATTAAATTTTGAATTAAATAGTTTGAGTTATTTGAGTTAATCAAGTTATTCGAATTAACTCGAATAAAAAATTAAGTTTTTCAGTTTAACTTGAATATGAATTACCCAATTCAAGTTATCCGAAAAACTGAATAAGAAAAAGCAAAATTACAACGTTTTGATAAACATTTACCTTTTCTAAAGTTAAAAGTCAAAACCATTAAGTTAAAAAGCAAAACTACGTCGCTTTGATAAATATTTACTCATTAAATAGTTAAATAATCTTGTACTTCGTCTACTAGTTAAATAATCGATCAATGTAAACGCAACATTGAATATAAATAATAGGATTCATTAACTCGACTCGGCTTAACTTAAACTTTTTTTACTCGATTCAATTTGATTCGAAAAAAATTCAAATTGAGTTCGATTGCTAAAATAGGATTCGTCAACTCGACTAACTCGAAATTTTTTAACTCGATTCGACTCGACTCGATCGAATACTTACCCCTATTACCAGTATGTCATCTACGTACACCTCCAAGTCGCGACCTATCTACTCCTTAAATATCTTGTTTACCAACCTTTGGTAAGTTACACCCACGTTTTTTAGTCCAAATGACATGACTCGGTGATAGATGAGACCCTCTTCAGTGATGAAAGTAGTCTTTTCTTGGTCATCACAGTCCAACAAGATTTGATTGTAGCGCAAAAAGGCATTCATGAAGCTCATAAACTTGTGCCCAGCGGAGGCATCAACCAGGCAATCTATCGACAGCAAGAGGAAGCTATCCTTGGGGTATGCCTTGATCAGGTTGATGAAGTCGATGCACACCGCACCAATTGTTGAGTAATATTTTTCTCATATCGTATTAAGGGAAACGTAGGGATATTTATACATGTTCCTACTGCTACTATTACAGCTCACAATAGGGCCCACTATTTTGTCTTGATCTTGGGGCCGATGGTACTGACATTCCTTAGGCATCCCTTAGCTTATTAAATGTGTGCCTGTAGAGCACGCAGTCCTTTCTGCTCCTGGGACTGACTCCTCCAGCGAGCCTCATACCTGCTAGTCACGAGCGAAGATCCCTTGCAAAGTTTGTGATCTCTTATGCGAACATAGCTCACGACCTCATTCCTGCGAGACTTACACGAGCTCTCGTCGTGAACTTCCTATGCAAGCTATCTTTGTGAACATCTAGCATTCCAGCAGGATCCCTAGCAAACTATGCCTGTAGGCGAACATTCTACTTTCAGGTCGAAGAGTTGGATCTTATTGGGTCATTTGGGCTGGCAGTTCCCAAATCTTAACAATTATCATTAATATATAGTTGATAGATGGATAAAATGTAACAATGGTAATTCATATATTTGTATCGTATTTATGTATTTTTAATATCTATTGAGCTTTAAATAATTTATATTTATATAACTTTTAACAGATCAATAATTTATTGTAAAGATTTTAACATTTATGTTATATTGAGTGGAATGAATAAACGAAAAAAAGTAAAGGGAAAAACATACATGAAATATTCAACTCATTTGTGGAGTGAATTTACATTCAAATAGAATTATAATTTACAAAGCTTACTTTCATTATGGGTAGGGATGATGAACATCTTGGCTTGAGCCACTTGAAAAATGGTCCTGGTGAAAGGGATCATCAATAGCATTAACACAACTCAACCTGGCTGAGAAACTATATGCTCCACTCATCTGTTCCATTTCATAGCCATTAGATCTCACGCTGGTTTCATCTTTGAGTTTGAGGAAGTACATGGATGACCAGTAATCTTTTGCCAAGTTCTATAGTATAAAATACATAAAAATGAATGAACTGTGTTATGAGCCAATTTAATTGATTAACCACTAATAATAATTATTGATTTACATATGCTAAGTAAAGAAACACACACCATTTTCATCAACTGTATAAGTTCATTTAGTGCATCGGTAAAGAGATCAGGATGTGTTAGATCAGTGGTGGATAAAATCGCTTGCCGGCTTCTATGAGATATGTTAACTTCCATTGCTGCACCTGCAGGATAGTTTGCCCCAGGTTAAATAATAAGACCATGGCAATTATTAAGCAAACATGAAGTCACGGATGAAATATAAAGGTCGAGATCCGAGCTTTATGAATGAAATATTCATGGGAGATTGATACCAGACCACTCATCCGTTAGTGATTGTTGACTATTTTACCTAATTATGAATCAAATCATGCTTCAATTTCAAGTACAAATATATGCATGTCAACGATATGTTTACCTAATTACGCATGAAATCTGTGTTAGGTAATCGAAGTTTTACTAATAGCTAGCGCAGCTCATCCTCGGGCCGGAACTTGAAAATGGGTTACACCAGTTTCTTTCAGAGTTTGCATGTCAAAACATCTCAATGACTCAATTTAGCACAGAACATGACCCCTCGGAACATGGAAGTCGAAATGGACATTAAATTTTGAACCATGTATTAATATATCCTGCTAGTGAAGAAATGTTTTGAGAGGAGAAAATAACTAATATTTGGAGGATAGCAAAGATGTTTTCCTAAGTTATATGAACTTCTCCATAGCACAAGGCTTAATACCGAAAATAATGCAGTGAGAAACAATAAAAAAATTAAATTTAAGCAGTGGTTTTTCTGAAAAATAAAATAACAAACCTGCAATTATGTATTTATTAATAATATGTCTTGCCATGTAGATCCTGCTTACAGGGTCATCCATCGGAATTTTGCCAAGCTCATGCACCTCTTCAAAGAAATGCACGCTTTCCCCAGCCAAACAACTGCGATCAAGACAAAACAATGTTCAATTTTAAAATTTCTTTTAATCTTTTAAGGTCGTAAATAATGTGTTCTTTGGTTTATAAGAAAAATTTCAGGGAAAACCATTCCCTCTTTATTTTTCTCTGGATAAAATAAACTTTTGTCAAACTCTAACCAAGTAGAGCTTTGGGAACGTAAGAAGTACCTGTCTGCAAATGCCATAAAAGACTGACGGAACATTTTGTGAGTAAGAAGCTTATCCAATGGTTCATTAGGATCGATGACAACAGCTTGTTCTCCATGCAATAGCAGTCCGCTATCTGGTATCCCCAGAGCTTGACACATTGTTTTGAATTCTATAGATTCCCTTTTTATGAAGCTGATTTGTGTGAGCAGAGGCTGAGAAATTGATATGGAAAAGAAAACCAGTACAAGAATGCTTGCCTGCGAAACATACCTGAACCATCTTAGCAAAAACACGAAAAACATAAGACTCCGGATTACTTCTATCTCAACTGTCTAATGATGCAGACAAGCTAACCAAGAGGCTAAGGAATAAATCAATAACAAACATACCGTAAATAAAAGGATAAATCGGGAGGTGACTTGAAGCCATGAGATATTATCATGAATTTCATTCAAGATGTAAGCTGAAACCCAAAGTCCTGAGAAAAACAAAGGAGCATGAAAAAGGAAATGAAGGTCAACATAGTTAAATGACAGAGATATCATTCAAAATAATCAGAATAATACATTGTATCATTATTTGTCACAGTAAAGCCTGTTTCCTTTATCACCAGTGATGATAATATAATATAGACATGCATACCAAATGAAACGTAGATAAACATGTACCAATTAGTGAGGCTGAGACAAGTATTCCTTGCCACAGGTCTTTGAGTTCATCAAACCTGAACTCTATATGCCGAATTGCCCCAGTGAACCCAACCAAAACAGCTACATACAACGCGTGGAGACACATTACAGCTATTACCCAGTAAGCTTGCAGGTGACATCTGCAATTGAGAGGCTTCTTCACATGAATAACTACAGAACAGTAACCCCTCCAGTTAAAATAAGAATCACATTGGAGTTAAGAGCAAAAAGGAGTCAAAATAATTATCATAAGATCCATAAGTTACAAAGCGTCAATAAGAAAATATCTACTTGAGGCGAGAATAACTCAAATGCAGCAGTGCTATTTGAACCTGTCACTCTTGCATGGTAGTTTATAAGTTTCATGCATTGGTTAACATTATGAACATAAAATGACTAAGGACATGGACAATGAGAATTAAGCAACCAAATATATTGTTAAGCTCCGTAATATTTGTAGACAACAATTGCAAATATTAATTCAAGATATCTGTTGACTCTTGGATCTGATAACTGAATAAATATGTCTAGATAAACAAACGAAACAACTCTTTTGGAAAAAGTGTTGCTATCCGTCCAACTTGATGAACTTGGTAGGTTTCTAAGATTCTTACTTGCAGCACCGGCGATCCATGGCAAGACAATTAGTGGAAGAAAAATATGAGATCTGACTGGTGGTAAACGCCTCCTGAAATATGCAATAACACATAAACTAACCAATTTTTGCTAAAATGGAATTTTTAAACAGGTAACATCACCTCTGCCACAATTAACACTGCAATGTGATACAAAACTTGTGGTTTGGCAGCATTATCTCTGATAAACCATCAGATTGGGTAGAAATTTGCTCAATGGCAAAGTCTCGGAGTAGAAAATTGCAGTTAAATTCAGAGAGTGTTTGATTCACTAAATGTAAGATCATCTTTAGTAATAGGATTATTGAAATGTAAGATTACTTGCATATTACAAATTGTGTTACAATATCCTCTTCAATTTTGACTGAAATGTAAGGTTTTTCTATTTGGTTGATGGAATGTAATATTACCTTAAAAACATATTTTACTAAATTATCCTCATACAACTTTGCTACTTTTTTATTATTAACTATACAAAGGTTGAAATTTATGACCTGTTTGGTTACTAGTGTAATAACACGAGGAAAAAACTTATTTAATACGCATGTTAAAATAGTTGGACTTAAAATAAAGAATAATTAGTACAAATTTTAATTTGAAATTAGAAGGATGAGTAAAAACTCTTGTAAGAAATAAGACCTCTTCAAAATAAGCAAAAAGTTTTCCTTCTCTTTGCCAAAAACAAGTCATTGGCTAAAAATTATCATTTGTAATTAGTTTATTGCTAACTCATGTACAAAAACATGTAAAAAATAATACTCTTATCAAATGTAGCATTATAGTATTTTATTTTACTAATAAATGAATACATTTATCTAGTAAATTAATTTCATATATTTTTCTCAAACAAATAAAGGGAGGAGCAGCTAAGGGCTTCTATTTTGATCAAAGGGACAAAGAAAAGTAAAAAGAATTTTTTTTTGAATTAAAATATGTTATTTGTTATGGTTTAAAGGTAAATTTGACTAAAATGATAAAAGAAATAATAAATTGTTATAAAAATAACATTTCAGGCACAATGCAATAGACAAAATGTTAACTTTACTGAACTTATAATAAAAATATATAGTTGAAATGTTAATTGAATAATATATCAAAAATTGAAAATATTGATTCAATAGTTTTTATTATAATTTAGCTTTGGTTTAAGTAAAAGAATCAAAGTGTAAAATTGTCAAAAATCTCACAATGTAAGATTACCGATATTAAGAGTGTCACCTATATATCAAATCCCGGCACTATTGGTAATATCACATTACATACTGAAAGTAATTTTTTTTATCCAAACATGGGAAAGTGATTCCAGAATATAAAATTGCACCAATAATATGTGAACAAATCGTCCCCTTATTGATTCAAAAATTATAGCAGTCCCATGACTGAAACATTTCACCTAAAAATTAACAGGATCAAGCATTCCTAAACAATTTAACCAACATGGTTCTATCATTTGTCTATTTACAGTCTGTCTTAAAATCTCCCAAGTAGAAGAATATCCACTTACTTGACAAATGCATAGTACAGTTGAAAGGCCTGTGCTATGCGGCAGCTCATCAACAAACCAAATCCAAGTGGACCTTCAACCCATACTGAAACCAAAACATACTTCAGACAATGTCACGGAAAAATATAACGTAATTTAGAGATCCATAAACCTGCCCAAACATAGCAAGACAACCACCAATGGCTCTTTTTGTACTTGAGGAAATTCCCAGCCATCTATAAAAAGCGTATGGTTAACAATTTAATGAAGTCATTTATTGTAGATATATAAATAACAAGGAAATTGAAGTCTATATTGCTTTACCACAAGCGATAACAGGAAGTCGAAGCTGGCAACAACTTGAATGACTGGAATCCAAAAGGCACTCCCTCTTGCACTTGGAACTTTGTGTATCAAAAACGGGAAACTTGACCTCACAATAAGTCTGCAGAAAAAGAAAAAGGCACAATTTCAAAAAGAAAATAATCCCACTGAGGCATAACATCGAATAGATGATGACAGAGCAAAACTACCCATCTAAAGATAAAAAAGAATGAACTTTGACTTTGACTTCGATATGAAATTTTTATGAGATAAAAAAAATGGGGCTCTTAATAAAGATTCAAAAGAAGGTACAGAATCACGGCGAAGATGGCTATGGAAACAGCAACATAATCGGAGGGGTAGCCACCATGAACGGCGGGACAGTTTGCCATCGTTTTTTCTTCAACATATGATTGATAGTAGATCAAATTAAGGAATTAGATGCGGGGAAAAGAAAAGAGTAAGGTTTGATTAGTCTTTGGGTGGGAAAAACACGGCAGTGGCCTCGTTTTCTTGGCCAAAGAGTCGCCATCGTTTCCATTTCCCACGTGAAGGCTTTGTTTGACTAATGATCAAGCCAAAGCAATATTTACCGAAATCAAGGGCTTCGCAAATTTTTATTTCCGTGTCTGTAACATATACACGTGACATTTCGGTAAGCAATGATCAGCTCCATTGCTTGTTTCATATCTTTCTTTTATTTAACTTTTTAACTTCGCAGATGCTTTCTTACTCTGTCCTTTTACTTCAACAAGTATCAGAGTTTTTAGTTAATTTGAGAATCATGAGTATTGAGTTTAATAATATGTATTATGAAGCTTCATTAAAATCAAAGCAATGGTTGTGAAATGTTCAATTTTAAACTATACCAATATAATTTAATTTTGTAACTGATGCAGATAATATTTGTACATAATTTAACATTTATGGACTTTAAGGTCTTTCATAAAATTTAAAATAAAAGAGTAATCTTTAATAAATTATTTAAAGAGGAAAATGAAAATTTCCACTCTTGTGTCCAACTACTATTAAAATCTGAACCTGACTCTAACCATAAAATCTATAAATAATCAATCCCACTTGTTAATTTTTCACACAAAATCTAAAACATTCATCATCTACTATCTATACCATCTTATATTTTTTTTCTAAATGTGAATTCTCAATCATACTATAATTGACACATTTTTTTTATTGAGATCCAAAAGAACAAAACATTTTCAAATTGTAGGAACATTGGAGTATTCTCTAATGGCTTGATGTCGCAATAATATCGAAATAAATTCACTTGACAACAAAATCATTTGTCACTTACAAGGCATCGGTTTTTATCATGCTAGCTAAATTGAGAATTTTACTTTTGTGCCATCATTCATCTCTACTTTGTTTGAACGATAGAGACCCTAGACCTATATTTTTAATCACTCATGCGGCAAAGCGATAGTACTGTTGGAAGATGTAGCGTTATTGACCAACCTTCTAATAAACGAGCACCTAATAACAAATACAATTTAGCAGATGACCTACTTGCATCATTGGAAAGAGGTATCAATCATGATTCTCATTTCAAAGGGCATCATATTAAGCTAAAATGACTTAAAATTAACTTCAAGTATCTCCCTAAAAAACCCCAAACCCGTACATATTCAATATCATACTAAAGCTTATATTTTTCAATAGATTAGAGGTATATTAATACTAGAAAAATATGACAATTTAGTTCATACCATGTATCTTTAATTGTTAAATATTTTTTGAAGTAATAGGAATAAACAATTTAATATATGGATTTGGCATGCCTATACAGGCTTGTAGAATGGGAAACGTGGAAGTAAATAGTTGCCTTATGATTTTATAATCATGAGGCGGTATCTACTTTCATAGATTACGCTTATATTCTTTGAAGATCTTAGTTTCCCTTTCGCTAGAAGGTAAAACTAGTGGTATATGTTATAAATGTATTACATTCTAGATGTTTTATATTAGTACTAACATTGTATATTAAATAGGTGGTTTAGGCATTGTCACTATACAACTTATTAGAAGAATGAAATCATAACAACACAATCATCTATGGATGTTCAATAAAATAATTTGATAATTTTGTGTTAGAATGATATTTATTAACTATAATTAATATCATATCATAATTGATTTTAAATGCATTTATTTCTTTTTTTTTTTTAGCTTGTGTGAATGTTCTATCAAATGACAGAGGTTACTAACATACTAATGGTGAAAGGACATGTGCACGAATGTGTTTTTAACGTGTGGATGTTGCTTATATTCTTATTTTGCATCAAGTGGCACCAATCTAATAGGTTTTATAGGAATTTTCGATGTTTTAAGAAATTTCGATAAATCTAAAGAACATTAATGGTTATCATAGTATGGATTTGTGTTTGGGATTGAAGCATATTGCTAATGTAACAGTCCGATTTAGATTCTAATAGAAACGGTGGTTTTGGGATCACGAATCCGAGTCAGAAAAATATTTAAAAATTATTTTCTGTATTTATTTTGTGTGAATTTATATTGGTGAAATTTTCGTGATTTAATTTTGTCGTTTAGGTGTCCGATTAAATAAAAGGACTTAATCGCATAAATAGAAAATTTGATAGTTTAAAGTATAAAGATCAAAAAGTTAGTGACTTTTTAAATTGAGGCATTTATATTGTAAATAGCCTGTAACTTATTAGGTGGACGGTAATGGGTTATATTATAAGGTTTTGGTATGAATTAATGAAGGTGATATATGTAAACTAACATTATAAACTATTATAATAAAACATATATAATATAAAACATAAAATAAAGTTTACATACTTGTTATAATTGTTCTTCTTTTGCCGAAACTAAACAAAATAAAAAGAAAGAACACAAAGCTAGGGTTCGGCCAATTTGGAGCTTAATTAAGGTATCAGTTTAGATCGGTTTTTGATAATTTCTACGTTTTTGATATCGTTACTTAGAAATCTTCAAGACCCATGCTTTAATTTTTTATTTTGATGAATATTTTGAGTTGTGCCATTGTTGGTAGCTTGTGATTTTTGTTGTTTGATGATAAAAAATGAAAGATATGTTTTAGATTAACATATTTTGTATTGGAGTTTTTGATGATTTTGATTAATTAGGACTTAATTGCAAAAATAATAATTTGAGGGAATAAAATGTGAAATAAATGAAATATATGGGCTTGTATGAAAACTAGGAATATTCGGCCAAACATGGGTACCTTGAAAATTTTGCATATTTTGTGTTTCGTGTAATAGGGACTAAATTGTAAAAATTGTAAATATCAGGAGTAAAATGGTAATTTTCCCATTTATGTGTTTCTGGACTAAATTGAATAAAATATGTTTGAATGAGCTTAATTTGAATATGTTTAGATCAAGAATCAAAGAAATCAGATTTGGTATTGGGGAAAACGAAAGTTGCCGACTAACAGCCCCATCCTGTTTTACGACGTCCGAGGTAAGTTCATAAGCAAATAAACGTGTTTAATTGTGGTTAAATATTAAATATATATGCTGTTATGAAATGTCGGAAATTATATATGATATAGCCGAATGTGTAAAGGCTTGGTTACTACGTTTCTGAATTCGTTCCAATCAAGTTGTGACGTCCGAAAGTCCCGTATGAACCTTAGGAATAGCTAGGATACATATATCATGACATAGGATATCGATATATGTGTGTGAGTAAGTCCATGGCATCGATTTGTGATTCCGATATGTGTTTACGAGTAAGACCCTGTCTAGGATAGTGGCATCGATATGTGGCTACATGTAAGACCATGTCTGGGACGTTGGCATTGTATGATCTATGTGATTATCCGAGTGTCCTAACCAATTTTGAATGGTTCATTGGGCAAAAGTAAATTGTGTACAGTTTGTGTAATGCGAGCTAAATGGCCAGGTATGATTTAACTTGATATCTACTCGAGATAAGGTTAGATAGTACTATAGATATGTGTTGTAAATCATGTACAATGCAATTGAGGATTTAATGTGTATTGGGATATGTGTATTCGGCATATGAATGAATAAATTTGTGTAGTATTGAAATGTTACTTAACATGTGTATGCATAATTTGCGTATTGGGCTACCTAGGTATTATTTAAACATGGGATGACATTTGATGATTCTTAAGTTGCATAAAAGAGTAAATGGATGTGTGGTTATTAAGGCTACTAGTGTGGAAGTTTATTTATATCATATTAAATGATTGTATTTGTGTTCGGCTTAGGTGGTTAAAAGAGAACTGAGAAGGACCAAGAGCCTTCGTGAAAATGTCAACAAGATGGTGATTAGAGGAAACATGTGAAGTAGTGATGGAGCCGGTTTTGATGCAATCCCTAATGAAATGACAGTCTACTTCAATGTGTTTTATGCGCTCGTGATGGAAAGGATTGGCAAAGATATGAAGAGCAGCACAATTATTACAATATAAATGAGCCGAAGGAAACTGAATTTGTTAAATCATGAAGGAGGGTATGGAGCCAAATTATTTCACTAGTAGTTGCCATGGAGCGATATTCAGCTTTAGCGGATGAGCGAGAAACTACATTCTGCTTTTTGGTTTTCCATGAAATGGGAGAGGAACTAAAGAGAATGAAATAACCGGTGAGGAAACATCGAGTAAGTGGACATCCACCCCAATCTGAATCACAGTAAGCATGCAGTTGAAGGTCACAATTAGAGGGTAGGAAAATATCTTGCCCAGGAGCAAATTTAAGATATTTTAGAACCCGAAGAGCTGCTAACCAATGGCCATGTCGAGGCTGATGCATGAACTGAGGGAGGATATGAATTGAATAGAAAATCTCAGGATGAAAACACCATCGTCTAATGCTAGCCAGTGATTTTGCTTCATAGGAATAGATGAGTGTTTAGTACCAAGTAAGCTTGCTTCTTTCAAAATGTCTAACGCATATTTTCTTTGCGATAAAACAATGCCATCAGGGGAATGAGCCACCTCTAAGCCTAGAAAGTACTTCAATGGACCGAAATATTTGACATGAAACCAAGTGTCTAGATAACTCATGAGTGATTGAGTATGCACACTATTGTTGCTAGCAATAATAACATCATCCACATACACAAGTAGCGAATGAATCACCTTTGTGATACGTGAAAAGGGAAGTATCTGCTTTAGATTGAGTAAACCCAAATTTAAGAATGGCATGAGAGAATTTCATAAACCATTGGCGAGATGCCTATTTCAAACCATGCAAAGATTAGACGACAAACTCGATCGTCATTGGGTGATAAATAACCAGGTGGTGGCATCATGTATACTTCCTCATGGAGATCTCCATGTAAGAAGGCATTATGGACATCAAGTTGGTGTAGTTCCCATGCTCTAGAAGCAGATACAACTAACAAAGTTCGGACTGTGGTGAGTTTTGCGGCTAGAGCGAATGTCTTAGTGTAGTCCAGCCCTTCAATTTGTATGTAACCTTTGGCCACTAACCGAGCTTTGTATCGCTTAATGGTTCGATCTGAATGATATTTGATTTTGTAAACCCATTTACAACCAATAGGTTTCTTCCCAGATGGTAGTGGTTCTAGAGTCAATGTTTGATTTTGATCAAGTACCACCAGTTCCTTTTTCATTGCCTCTTGCCAACGAAAATCTTTAATGGCTTGAGAATAAGTCTTTAACTCATTGTTATTAGTGATGCCCGCTAAAAACTGGTATGTTTAGAAGCAAGTTTAGAATATGAAAGAAATTGAGACAAAGGATAAGACATACCTGAGGATGTGTGATTGGAAGAAGTGAAATGTGATGCATGTTGTCCTGACAATTCAACGTGAAAATCATGAAGGTGATGTAGCAATTTTGTTTGACGTGTAGGACGTATGGATGCAAGTCGAAGAGGTTGAGTATTATCAGGAAGTGCATTAGAATTATGGTCAGTGCTTGGGGGAGGTGGAGATATAGGGTAAACAACAATATTTGGCAAAGATTCACATTCATCTTCAATAAGAGATAAAGGGATAGGCATATTTGTAGGTTGAGTTAAAGATAGAGCATCACAAAAAGGAAATTTTTTAATAGAAAACTGTATCTCTAGAGATGAAAATGTTGTGTGTGTAAGTCATACATCTTGTACCTTTGTTGACCATGTGGGTATCCAAGAAAAAGACATGTTGTAGCTCCTTCACAAAATTTATCCTTTGAGCGAGGTAAAATCGAAGCATAACAAAGATACCTAAACACACGTAAGTGAGAATAATTTTGTTTGCGACAGAACAAAAGTTCATAGGGGTTGTGTCCAGATAAAAGAGTAGGGATGTAATTAATTAAGTAAACAACAGTTAAAATACATTCACCCCAAAATGTAATGGGTAAATTTGCTTGAAAACGTAAATGTCTAACAACTTCAAGTATATGTCGATGCTTGCGTTCAACACCACCATTTTGTCGGGGTGTGGAAACACAAGAAAATTGAGTTAAAATCCCATGTTGTTGACAATATAATTGAAGGTTATGATTGTTAAAGTCAATCCCATTATCACTACGAATGCATTTTACTGTTTTACCAAATTGTTTAATTACCATTGCCATAAAAGAAACTAACTCGGTATAAACTTTTGCTTTAGATTATTATAAGTAGACCCAAGTAATTCTGCTATAGTCTTCAACAATACTTAAAAAATAATGAGCCCCTGATAAAGACGTAGTTGGATATGGTCCTCAAACATCACAATGAATTAAATAAAAAATTTCATGTGTTTTAATTAAACTAATAGGAAAAGAAGATCGAGCTTGCTTGACTTGATGACAAGAGTCGCAGCATTTATTGAAAAACTTAAAAGAAAATGGACCTAAATATTTAAGAAGAGACATACTATCAAAAGACAAATGCCCAAGACGTTGATACCGTATGGTGACTGAAGAAGTTTGGGTAGTGGCGGCTGTTGCTGTATAATTTTTGATTGCCCAAAAATGATAAAGTCCATCTCGCATTTCAAACATTCCAATCAACTTCTTCGTGGGTAAGTCTTGTACAACACAAAAGGAAGGAAAGAAATGAGCAACGCAATTAAGTCTTTGGTTAATTTGCTAATGGAAAGGAGGTTACAAAAAATGAAGGTATATAGAGAACATCTTTCAAAATAATGTGAGAATTAAAAGAGACAACTCCCTTTGACTTTGCTGGTACACACGTTCCATCTGGTATTTTTATTAGCAGGAAATGAGGAATGACTGTTTGTGAAGAGAGACAATTTTCATGGGCGGTCATATGATCAGAGGTAACTAAATCCAATACTCATTCAGTGTTATCATTAGACAAAAAATTTAACTTAATTGCAAAGTTGGTTGTAGAGGGTGGACTCTTTTCAAGGTTAAGCATGGATATGAGTTGACCGTATTGCTCAGTTGCTAATCCAGCAATTAGGACAGTACTGGTGTTGCCTTCATCTTTCTCCAAATGTTGTGCATTGTTGGCTGCCTTTGGTTTAGATGACTTTTTACCTTTCTCCCATCATTTAGGATAGCCATAGAGCTCAAAAAAAAGTCTCTTGAGTGAGCCTTGACTTTTTGCAATGTTCACAAAAATAGTTTGGAGAGATCTCGGTTACTTATGGATTTTCGGTTGGTATTAGCCTTGAGTTGCTGCTAAAGAAAGTTGTTACTTCAATGGATGGTAGTCTGGAATCCACTAGTAATTGTTGACGTTCTTTCTAAGCCACCTGTGTTTAAACACGAGACAATGAAGGCAATGGATCCATGTTCAAGATCTGTAAATGGACCGTTTTGTATTTTTCATTCAATCCCATGAGAAACTAATGCACTTTTCTCTTTCTCCATAGCTAGTGCCTTTGCTGAACCGCATGTACAAGGTGGAATTTGTGAATAAGTATTAAGCTCATCCCAAATCCCTTTTAATTTGGTATAATAGGCAAAGACAATCATCCATTGCTGTAAGGTATTTCATCATTTTAGTTTTCAACTGATGAACACAAGGAGCATTACATTGAGAAAACCTCTCTTCTAAATCTGGCCATAATTCTTGTGCTGTTACAAAGAATGCTACACTATCATGTAGTATAGGATGGAGAGAATTAAATATCCAAGAAAGCACCATTGAATTGCATTTAATCCATGTAGATTCCTCTTGTGCTCCACATGATGGACTTGTAATGGATCCATCAACAATGCCATATTTACTTTTGGCTTGCAAAGCATTTATCATGGCACGACGCCGTGTGGGGTAATTTTCTTCTTTTAGGAGATAAGTTACTAAAGAGGTCCCTAGGTTGTCAGAAGCATGAAGGATAAAGGGTGAAAATATTTCAAGGTTTGTTTGAGGGGTTTTTGAAGAAGAGTCTTCTGTCATGGTTAAAAGAAAGAGCTGGAATTCTAACCACATTCTGATACCATGCTAAAATATGAAGAAAGGGCTGTTGTATTTCTTATTTTTCATTACAGAACAATGGGATGATTATATACAAGTAGCGCTCCAATTAGCTCGTAAATCAAGAAAATAATATACATAAATAAGGAAAAGATATACATAAAATATTCCTGAGATTATGCATGGGTCAATAGCAAAAGTATATGGTAACTGAATGTTCATGTTTAGTGGTCTCTATTAATAATAATTAAGCTATTAAACATGTTGAGCACATCACACATTAATCATCTTCAGTATAAACCATAATTTGCATTGATTAAAGATGGTAACTATGCAACATCCATAATTTATGTGGAATGGTTTAAGGCGAATGGTAAACTGCATATGTACCCGTTGGGACATGCTCCTATACATCGAATTTAATATCCAATTTTGCAATATAGGAGGAAAAACATAGAACTATGAGACGAACCTGTTGAAGTAGGCCAAGCTAAAGGAGGGAGAAACCTATTACCTTGTGGTAAGAAGCAAAGCTGTTGATGTTAGGATTTGTGCCTTGAGTGTTGTTAATTTTATCATTATCTACTTGTAATTTTTGAATTGAATAAATAAATATATATATTTCTACATGACCATTTAATTTTCTTTGTATAATTTTTTTCAATGATTTTTTATCTAAAACAAATTATATAAATAAATATAGACTTATTGATTACTTAAGATTTAACCAATATTAAGTTGTATTACATAATTAGATTGTAATGCAGAAAGTCAATTTATATTAGCAGATAATCTAAATTGTCCGTAATTCACAAGGTCATATTGAGAAAATGTCTCACGTTAAAACTACTATATCGTCTATAAGTTTAAGTGGGGAGATTAGTTGGTTTTGGTTATCAAAGTTGGATTGACTCTAAAAAATAAAAACATAGATGTAATTGTTTGGACTAACAATACATTGAACAAAATCCAAATTGAATTTATCCTAAACCTGTTTATTTGTTCATTTGAGACATTCATAGTATGACTTACATAAATCTTGATTAAGTGAATGATCGTGTGTGTATGACTCACGTACTTTGAAATACTGAAAACTTGTTCTCTCAAGGTATTGCACTGAAAGCTTATATGTTAGGTACATGACTTATGCATATAACATAGTTTTACTCACAATAATGGAACTATAGCTCGATAAAAGAAAAAAAAAAGGTAAATGGTATCCTCTAATTGGCATTGTATTAATTATGAAAATGAAACATGGACACGGATCATTTGTTTGGAAAAAATGATTTAATCATTATGAGTATATGCAATGATCATTTTCATTGTGGAAGATACAATTGTGACCATAAGATAAAAATGGATTGGAATAGATGAACAAATTTAACCTAAAAGTATTATATATGAGTATCCTATGAAGGTAACACACATATGACAAAGTCATTGGACCAAAGTTTAATTTAAGTAGCTTTCATAGTGGTGTATAATTGAGGAGTTTAGTCATGATACTTTTAGTAGATTAACGTCATGACTAAATAACTTTGTAATTAATAAATGAAGAGTTGGAACTTAATTACAAATTATTTTTGCCCAAATTGTATAGGTCCACTCGATCCCTTGCTATCTCACTATAGCATTGAATAGATTGATAATAACAACTTTGAATGAATGGACAACAACGGACGAATGAGAAATAAATTACATAAATTACTATTCACTATAAATGCATTTTCTTGAGAAGACAAGAAATGACTTAAGACTAATTTAATTTCTTTGTATTATTATTTAATTGAATGAATAAATTAAATAATTGACTCCAAATTCAAAATTAATTTAATTCTATTCGAATAATTAAATAAGTTTCCACATAAATTATAATATGATAAAATTGTCATGATTTTAACGGAATTAAAATTAAATTATATTTATTTAATTAAAATTAAATTTTAATAATTAATTTCAAAGAATATTTAATAATTTAGTTAATCAAATATTTGAGGTTGATTTTTATTTAAATTCAGAGAAGTCAAAAAATTAGATTACCCAACTAACCCAAATGGATTAGGATGTCGTGGCAATGGGGGTGTTTTCCACATGTATGTCGTCGACTATGTTCTTTTGGGAAGTCATATCCAAATTTAAACTCCTGTTTTAATTAATTAAAAACTTTGAATGAGAATTAAACTTATATATTTTCCTTTATAAATTCCTATGCTTTGCCAAAATTAAAGATTATCAAAAACTAAGGAATCTTTATAAAATTTAGTGAAAGTTCATACTCAAATAAATTCTATTTTTCATAAATTAGAGACTTTAAATTAACAACAATTATAATTGTGATCAGCTATCAATTATAATTTAAATTTTAAAGTTGAAATTTCAATTTTAACAATATCAAAAAGTTTGTGCAAGGCTCTCTTAAAAGAGTCTCGATTTTTTGTCTTGTGTTAAGTTATTTAATGTAAAATACTCTAAGCATTTGAAAAAGATTAATTGGTTAAAAACTTGAAAACATTAAACTTTGGTTCGGATTAATTGAAAATTTTAGAAACCTTTCTATGGAGGTATTGTGACAAGGACAAATTCCCTAAGCCTCAATACACATGTACTTATTTAATTAGATTCATTACTTTTAGTATCACGATAAATGTTAAGAAATTCTGCCATGCCAACTATGACCTATTTTCTAAATAGTTTTCCAATAGTTAAACTTGAGCAACAAGGTTGTGGTCAAGGTGGAGGTTAAGCTTAATGTAAAGGTAGAGGTCAAGATAGAGGCGTTGGTGTTAAAGATTTTTTTGGCTCTTGTACTTGTCAAGCCTGACAAAGGCTTTGACTTCGTAAACATAGATGTCAATCTTAAATTTGCACAAATAATGGATGAAGATTTGATGCACCCACTAGACAACGAATGATTTTTTTTTTTTTACTACTTTGTTCTAATACTTTAATTAGATAATGAGAAAACTAGGGAAAATGCGATTTTTTTTTTTTGCAAAGCAGGTCTTCAGCTGGCACGTCGAAAAATACATTTTCTTTTTACATACTAGCTCTTTTTTTAAAATGGTTAAATGTTAATGATTTTGTTTTTTAATCCTGAGTTTGATTCCACTCTTACTTAAATTTATATTTTTATTTTATATTGTTTTAAATTTTTAATTAATAAATATATTATTTATATAAATAAAATAATAAATATGTAATTATATAATAAAATATATTTGATATACAGCATTATGTTAAAAATATTTTAATTAATAATTCATTTATTTATATAAATAAATTAATAAATATGTAACTATATAATGGAATTATATACTTTTAATATTCATCATTATCATTATGTTAAATATATTTTATTTTTAACTAATTTGTTTGATACATTTTGGGTATGATGATTTCTAATATTATAAAATTAAATAATTATTTCAAATATAATTATTGTTTTTATATGTAAAATATTTCAAATATCATTGTTTTGTCATCTACATAGTGGGTATGGTAAATTCTAATATTATAATATCAAAATTAATTTTTATTTTATATATAAATAAAAGAGTTATTAATTAAAAAGATGAATTAAAAAACTTGAAAATAATATATTTATTAATTAATTTTTTTAAAAAGTTTAAAACAACATGAAATAAAAAATACAAATGTGAGTAGGAAAGGAATCAAACCCGAGACTTAATGACAAAACCACTAACATTTAACCATCTAATCAAAAACTAATATATCAAAAGAAAACGTGTTTTGTAAAAATGTTTTCCGACATGTTAGTTGAAAACGCTTCCTTCTCTTTTCAAAATAGACCCATGTCTCTAAATTTGGAAAAAAATGATTTATTTTACTAAATATTTTTGAAACCGGCGTTTTTTTCTAATTTACCCATTAAATAATACGTGTGTAATGTTTAGTATTTGTTAATAGTTTTGTTATTTCTTTACTCTTTTTAGAGATTAAGGTATATGTAAAGAATTTTAAAATGTGTATGTTAAGTGAAAATCCTAACATTTTTTTTGTTAAAAATACAAATAATTGGAATAATTCAGTTCGCCATTTTAATATAGTTTTGTTCGTTTTGATTCATTTGGATTAATGTTTAGAATTTTGGTACATCAAAGATTGGAAAATGATGAGTAATAAAATTTTGTTGATATCACATTTATATAAGATATCTAATTAAAGAAAAATTGATTAAAATAAGATCATTTATATCACATTACACACCAATTAATTTAATTAGTTAATAACATGACATAATATTTATTTCCTTTGTAACCTCCCCAACCCAGTTTAGATGTTAAACTCAAACTCAGGAGATTACATCGACCATTGAAATGGTTTTAGTTGTGATCAGAGTTTAAATACAGTCAACTTATTTATTTTAGAACAAAACTTAGCTTATTTTTAGAAAAAACACATGAGTTATAAAAAAACATTTTAATTTAACTTTTCTAAGTAACGGTGATTATTTTTGAAAACTTGGTTAATTTATTTATTCTTCCAAAATTTACTTATAAAGTAGTAGTGGACAAGTGATTTTTAGCTTAGTTTTAATAAAACTTGTATTTAATGCATATTTGATTATAATCCTTATTTCCTTATTAAAAAACAATTTAAAAATCATGCAAGCTAATTAAAAACCAAAACCTAAATATGAGTCTCATGCCACAAAATAAATAAACAGCACAGTTCCGAAATAAAAAATAATAATAAGCCTAATAATACTTTCATATAAATAAAATAATTTCGAGCCCTTCGTATGCCATGTAACACCTCAAACTTGGTCTATACGTTATGGCCGAATCCAGTGATGCCACAGAGAGGGGTTTTGAAAACTAAGTTGTTTCAATAAATCATTCAAGTTTTATAATTCATATTCCTTTATGATTTTTACTAAAAACGTCATTTAATCAGTTCGTTTGCTAAAACATAATTTACAGCGGAAGTCTTAAAATCATTATATTTTAGAAATCCAATTCTTGTTTTTAAAAAGCCTTAATTTTCGTTTAACTGTGATTTCAGTCAAGCATCGCAATGAAAGAGTTAAAAATGCATCCAAAAACCAAACCGGAGAGCCCTAAAATTACAAACTCTTAAACAAAACTAGAAATATAAATAAAAACCATAATTTCCTAAGTAAAACAGTTCTCAATCAAGTGGTCACCACTGAGCCTCTATTGCACCGACCCATCTAAGTCTGTGGATTACCTGAACAGAATAGACAAACAAATGTGAGTTTTCGTAAACTCAGTGTGTAACCCAATAGAAATAGATTTGGACTTAAGTCCTTTTCAGGTACAGATAACAGAAATAAATATGCACAACAGGTATACAGAATCCTACCCCCATCCTCTACACACCAACTCCGACCATCCTATCACACCATATGGAGTTAAAAACACCCACTCATCCCTACACACCATAATGTGCCATTGTGACACAAATCAGATAATATGCAGCCAAGCTGCAGAATATAGGCGATGATCGCCATACGAAACACTTCCTCCACATATACAAATTCCACCCCAATCCAATATATATACTTACACGTATTTAGAATTATCATACTTAACATGTGCTATACAAATATCAGATATATATATATATATATAGCAAAATAATCAGACATGCATAACAGTGTCCTACTCAGAGCATACTATCAAATTAACAGATCATATGTCCTAGGGTTTGGTTAGCCCTTACCGACCCTATGGTAGGCCCACAGTTGATCAGAATGACCCGTACGATCCTAAGGAAAATTTTAGAAATATGGGCCCACATGCTCGTATGGGCTTGCACGCCCAGATTGGCCTCGTTCGCGTGGCCTACACGGCCTGGCCTAAAATCCACACACCCGTGTGGCATGTCCGTGTAGGCCTACATGCTCGTGTGGCCTACACGCCTAACTTGGCCTATCCCGTGTGGCCCATACGGCCACACCTACATCGTCACACAATCGTGTCTTACGCACGACAATGCCCTCGTTAAACACACGGCATGTCTTGCACACAGCCACTTACACGGCCGGCCACAAGCCCTGTGGCGTCGACAGTAAGCAGTTTCAGCTTTCGCCGGAACTCTATTTTTCACGTTTTGGAAGCACACCTGTTACGGTTTTGATGCGAAACCAGCCCCAAAACCACTAGCACCTAAAAATAGAATACCGAACACCTTTAAACAACGAATTGTAACACAACAACGCTAAATTGAACAATGTGCACACACACCTACCATTACCTAAAATGACCGCACGCACAATTTAATCTGTTAAAGCGAAAACCACAGTAAAACCACCTTTTCCAACGCAACCTTCCAAAAATTAGAACCCCCAATAAGAACCTATACGCCAACTGGTAAAGAAATCCAACTGAGACCACTTAGAAAACTTACCAATCCCACACGAACACCGAAAATTTGAAATATCGCAATTGAATAATTAGATTGACAGGACATAAAGATTAAAGGAGAAGAATTATCAAATGACAGAAAATGCAGAGGAAAAGGAACACCAACGTCAGATTCTTTTGAGAGAGAGAAAACCAAATTTTTGGAAAAGCAAAAAATAAAAATAAATTCTGATAACTCCTCTTATCCCAACTTCCCACTATCTTATCAATCACAACTACCCACTCACATAGACCCCCAATCCCATCCAAACTCTCTCAGTCAATTGAGCAAAAATTAATACCCACGCCAACATAGAGATTCGAACACAAGACCTCCCACACACCAACTCCTTACCACTCGAACCAGCAAGCTCATTCTGATATGAATTAACAGAAAATTCAATATAAGCCCATTCAATAAGGGTAAGACTATGATTAAAATAACAAGGTATGCAATTATGGGACTTGAACCCAAGACCTCACACACACACCCAAATCACTTATCCATTGAAACAGATACACATTTATGTAAAATATTTACAGAAATAGAAATAAATTATTCAGGACGTTACATGCCATGTCTGCATCCTAACCTGGTGGCTTATTTGTAAAGATGGAAATTAAAAAGGAAGTGAGTTATTATCACAAGAAAAACCGGAACAAAACAATAAATAAATAAAACACATAGATTAGTAATTCTAAGATTAAACACAACTATAAAGCACATCAGATTAATGATTTTTCACATAAAACACTTCACTTCACTATATCAGTATTCACAATTTTATATGACGTACTTGTAAATGCAATGCAGTTTCAAATTAACAAAAAAGTTCTACCCAACTCCGCTACACACCTCACTTATGAGTTCGCCAAAACTCATCTACCATATCACTTCGGATTGTGGGTGAGTCACCACTTATTTGCAGTTAAACCGCCACTTTGTAAAGAAAAACATAGGTAAACCACTAGTATTTTAGATAAAAAAAATTGCAGTTACTGTCACTTTTTAGAAGTGCACAACATATTCATAAATTAAACAGACTGCCACTAGGTGTTATGGACGAGCCACTACTTGTTTGCAGATTTAATAAACTGTCACTCTTTCTCTATACAATGTCCTGCCCCATGCAGTGCACTATGTCATGCTTTATATTATGAAATATCAACACTAGTAGTAGTCATGTATCGTATACTCAATTCATCACTAACACTTAACATGCTTATCATGTTCTTCGTAGGGCAGTAACAATATTATTTGTAACACCCATATCCGTAACCCACGCTAAAGCAAAATACGAGGCATTACTTTACTCGATCTCATGCACCCAAACGTTCACAAGTCATCTAGACTTGGTCCAAATTAATTTTTTTTTCAATTTCTACTTTAAACTTCTTGTTATGGGCCTATGAGCCCCTAATAGACCATTGGAAACTATTCGGGATCAACCCGGGCCCTTAAACCATCTATAGAAAATTTATCTTTAAGACATGGCACACGTCCGTGTAGAAAGGCAACACACCCGTATGGAATTTATTTTAAATGCACACCTACAGAGGTTTTCACATGGTCCGTGTCCATCACACGGCCATGACACGCCTGTGTCCTAGCTCGTATGCAAAAACATGGACATTTTGTTTTTGACGTTAACATCCCCAAAATGACACACGGCCAAGGCACACGCCCGTATGCTAGGCCATGTCCCTCACATGGCTGAGACACACGGTCGTGTCTCTGCCCATGTGTTTACTATCATGCATACTGACTTGAAATTTTTACGTGCAGGGGACACACGGCCAGACCACACGCCAATGGAGCAGACCTTGTGTCATACACAGTCTAGACACACGCCCGTATGTCTACCCGTGTGGACAATATAAGGCTATTTACCAAGCCTATTTGCCACCCTTACTTGCATAACCTGTATAGTAACAACCACAATCAAGATAAGACTATCCTAAGCAACCAAATTAGCCATAATAAGTAAGATTCCATTTGTGCATTTTACTCATCTATGAAAATAACATCTTTGCATATAAATCAAAATGAATATTAGCCATCATTCAAGGCTTAATACATAATGAAGGGTTCCCAACCTAAGCCAACACATTTGGCCAGTTTTTAATGACGCAAAAATAGCAAAGTCTAAGCCCTATACATGCCATATTCAAGAATATAAATCAAACTATACCGAAAGCTTTGATTGATAGTGTGATCGATATCTCTGACTTCTGTTGATCCTTGAGCTAGATAGGCATACTATAAGAAAATGGAAAAGGAAAGGAAGTAAGCATAAGGCTTAGTAAGTTGCACATAAATAAATATACGACATATCTTTACCATTCATCAACAAGTATCATAATACACAAGTGGCATAAGCAAAACTTACTCATCAATATTCATTACACCTCATGTAGCATATAATGAGCTTACATTTCATACATACTATATAGGTACCTGTACCACTTACATCACGGTCATACTTTCTTAGTTAACTTTAAATCATTCTTTTTAAGTCATTCTTTCACCATTGAACCATATGGAACATTATCGGATACTCATTTAGCCTCAAATATGGGGTCAGACATCGATGCTATGTCCCAGACATGGTCTTACATAAACTCTAGTATATTTGTGCCGATTCCATGTCCCAGACATGGTCTTACATTGACACATCTCGTAGTTGATGCATGTCCCAGACATGTTTTACACTAGTTTACCTCTCAAGGCCGATGCATGTCCCAAACATGTCTTACACTAGCACTCGTCTCAATGCTGATGCCATGTCCTAGAGATGGTCTTAACCAGCTTTCATAATATGGCCGATGCATGTCCCAGACATGTCTTACACTAGCTCACACAAGTGACCCAAATGTCATGGCATGAATATTCTATTTATTTCCTAAGGTTCGTTCAGGAATTATATTATCTCTATTCTCATCATATTATCTCATTTCCAAAATCAAGCAATTTATGCTATAATAATTCAAATACAATTCAAAACATACATAAGCAATGTAGTTGTATTATTTACATACAACTTACCTCGGATTACAAAATGTGGCGACTAGTTGATTTGCTTGGCTTTCCCCCGGTCTAGGTTCAGATTCGGTATTTCTTGATCTATAATAACGAAATGCACTTATTTAGTCACTCTATCAATCTAGGCACTCTACAATTCATAATTGGGCAAGATGACCAATTTGCATCTAGACTTTTGCAAAATGACCATTTTACCCTTAAGTCCAAAAATCAATTTTTATCTAATTTATTCACATTTTAAGCCTAGCCGAACCCTTTTTACTCTTATAGAAACTCCAAATTCTCACTATTTCGTATATTTAACATCTATTTTACAACTTGTGTAAAATGATCATTTTAGGTGTTTCCATGCTAACACCTTTCATAAAAGTTGGTTATAAGACACCCAAGACTCATTTTCTTCCACAAAAACTCAGAAAACATTAAAAATCCTTTCATGGAAAAACCTTAAACTCTTATTCATTTTACAAAATAGTGCCCTCATTTGAAAGCTTATACTCCAAAGGTCTCAAAAGTACAAAAATATTTAAGAAAAGCCATAAAAATCACTTACTTGCAAGAGGAATGAGTTGCTGAAATTTTTGAAGCTCAAACCCCTAACAATGGTTGAAAAATTGGTGGTAAAGAAGAAAGAATGAAAGAAAAAGATGATAGCTATGCTTAGGGCATTATTATATCATACATTATGTCATTAACTTACCTAATGTTGACTTTTCAACATTTTTACCTCCCATGGCTGGCCAAGCTTTCACAATAGGGTCTAATTGCCCTTTAAATACCTACAATTTTTATTCTCTAGCTATTTGACACTTTTAGCTATCAATTTAGGACTTTTGCATTTTATGCAATTTAGTCCTTTCTCGCAATTGGACTCGCAAACGTCAAAATTAACCCACCAATTTTTTATACACTTATATAAACATGCAATAACTCCAAAATAGTAATAATAAAATAATTTATTCAACTCTGGATTTGTGGTCCCGAGACCACTATTCCGACTAGGCCCTAAATCGGGCTGTTACATTATCACTCTCAATTTAGCAATTTCACTTTATCAGTAAACTCATAACGTTCACATATCATACGATATAATAAGATCACTTAAGGCGTTAGACACAAATTTTAGAATTCACACACTATTAGGGACCTAATTGAACAAATAAAAACTCTAAAAACAATTCATAGAATGTATAGGAACTAAACTTAACATATCATACTTTTACATAATATTAGTAATTTAAATCAATAAATCATGGATTCTAGCCCAAATCATTCTGTTATGGACTTAATTAAACAAAATTAAACACTAAAATTAGTTTAGGAATTAATTAGGGACTAAACTGAACAAAACATAAAATTTTGGGTCAAATCTATAATTTTGAGTTTTAGGGGACATACGGCCATGTGAGAAGGTTGTGTGGCTAGGCCATGTAACAGATTGTGGCCGTGTAACAAACTTTGGCCATGTGGATCACGCAAAATTAAGCTTCAGGGGGTGACACGGCTGTGTGGGGTGTAACACCCCTAACCCGTATTCGTCACCGGAATAGGGTTACGGAGCATTACTGGGATAAACAGTTCAAATATAAACATTTCATATTATTTAACATTCATGTCAGATATTATTCATAAAGTCCCTTATATGAGCTCTCGAGACCCATAATGCACATTAGAAACAAGTCGGGACTAAATCAAGTACTTAGAAAACTTTTCGCAAAAATTTCACAATTCTTCCTAGGGCAAGGTACACACGCTTGTGTGGTCAAGCCATGTGGTTCACACGACCAATAGATACGCCCATGTCTCAAGCCGTGTAGGCATTCCAAATGGGGTACACAGCCGTGTCCCAACCTGTGTCTGTACCCGTGTAACTCTCTGGCTTAGGTTACACGGTCAAGTCACATGCCCATGTGCTAGGCCGTGTGTAGGTACAGGGGTCACACGGCTAAGCCACATGCCCGTGTGATCAACTCTAAGTATTCTATTTTGAATTTTTAAATATGCAAGGGGACACACGACCAAAACACACGCCCATGTGCTAGGCCGTATGTCACACACAGCTGAGACACACACCGGTGTCTCTGCCCCTGTAGACAAAATAAAGCCATTTCCAAGCTATATTTCTCACCCAAACTTGCTTTTGCACCTACATTATCACTTTAACACATTCACAAGCCAATCTAAGACATTCAAATCCAACCAACAATTAAGTCTTATACATTATATATCACTTCATAAAATCCATATATCCAAACTTACCTATTTGTTTAAAATTGCATATAAACAATACTTATAAGATTACTAACAAACCAACCATATCAATTTCACACCAAAAATGATATGGCCTTATATATTTACACATCAAAACATATTCATCACAAGCCATTCCAATGGCTAAATTCAACCAAACACATACATGCGATTCTTGACCACTTTTAGCTTATACATGCCATTATAACCTAAGATTTAATTTACTTTTTATATCAAAACAAGCTGACGGATAGTGTGAAGTATTTCTGCCAATTTTCCAACCCAACGAGCTTCCGAAATACTATAAAACAGAGTAAGCATTTAATGCTTTGTAAGTTCGCATAACAGAAAATTAACTTACCATTCATTTACATTTAAGGTAAGCATACAAAAATGCATCCAAGAAATTTGGCTAATAACCTAAACACTCAACTTTATCAAACATGTTAGTCAAGTATTTCATGTGAATATCAAGAATCAGGGATGAGCTCATCAAATATCAAATTTCCATGTATTTTCAGGTGTATATAGGTAATATCTCATTCAAAATTAATTTTAACTTATATTAGAACTTTGTTCGTTGAACCATTTGAAATATCGATGGATACACGGGTAGTACGAATCTATAATCCATCAATTCATATTCGAGAGTGCTCGTTAAAGCACATAATCAGGAAGCCCTCTCTCTAGCCATATAACAAGAAGCTCATGTGATCCATGTAACGGGAAGCTTATCCGGGTTATATAACATAAAGCTCATAAGAGCCATAGTAGGGAAGCTCATGCGAGCCAATAACGGGTAGCTCTGAAAAGCCATTAACAGGAATTTTATCCGGATCACCATATATCTGGAAGTTTAAGCGAGTCATATCGGGAAGCTCACGAAGAGCCTTTAATCGGGAAGCTCACGAAGAGCCATATAACGGGATGCTCATAAGAGTTGCGGTGTGCTCACAACATATCTAGGATCACGACCGATTGGGATGCTCTAAAGAGCTATTAACAGGAAGCTTGCAAGAACCATATAATAAGAAGCTCGAGAAGGCTAATAACAGGACGCTCTTTCGAGATGTGGTGTGTCCGCAATTTATGCAAAACCACAACCAATTCGGGAAATCTTGTATCCATCGAATTTTATTTTTGTAATCAAAACTTGATGTTTGTCAGGCATTGTCGGATATAATATTAATTTCATATTCATAGAAAAAATAAAATCATATACACAATATTCAATTCAAGTATATAAGTATACACAATTTAGTTATACGAACTTACCTCGACAATGTTCGTGTATATAAAATCTACTAATCCGTTACTTTGTCTTTTTCTCTATCCAATTCCGTATTTGATCTATCCAGATCTATACGAGTAAATTTAATTCAATTTAATACAATTCATATTCAATTCACATCTTAAGCAAAATTACCATTTTGTCCCTATACTTTCATTTATTAACGATTTCATCCCTAGGATTGGAAAATAAAATTCATGCAATTTAATCATTATTCCACGCCTAGCTAATTTTTACTTGTAACATTTTCATCCCATGTAATTCATAAAATTTAGAATTTTTCCATAAATTTTACATCTTTTCAATTTAGTCCCTAAACCACAATTTCATCAAAATTCACTTTATAAAAGTTGTTTATCTATCAACAACCTTTCATTTTCTACCATAAATTTCATAATTCATACATAATAATCAATTTAAAAATCCTATTACTTTGATAACTTTGCAAATTAATCCCCAAGATAGCTAAATTAAGCTATTACGATCTAGGAAACATAAAAATAACTAAAAACGGGACTTGAATACTCACCTAATTAAGCCAAAATAACTTGCTATCTTTAAGCTCTTTTAAACTATGGTTTCCATGTTTTTATTTGGGAAAGATGATATAAAAATGATGATATTTTCACTATTTAATAATTTATCATCTTTTATTATTTTACTTTCCAATTTCATCCTTTTCTTTATTTAATTTTCCATGGATGAATCATCAAAATTATCTACTAACTCTTCTTAATGGTTATTTTCCATATAAGGACCTCAAATTTTGAATTTCATAGCTGTTTGATCCTTTTAGCTACTAGAATTCAACTTTTTCATTTTATGCAATTTGGTCCTTTTCTCAATTAAACATGAAATTGGTAAAAATTTCTTAATGAAATTTCTATACGATATTCCTAATGCAAATCATGAAATAATATTAAAATAATTTTTCTTACGGACTCAGATTTGTGGTCCTAAAACTACTGTTTTGATTTCACTGAAAACGGGCGATTACCTGGGGGTCCTAGGTCGTGTGAGAATCGAACATGCTGGAGCTTTATGGGGGACATGGCTTTGAGAGAGGTCGTGTGGATGGGTGGTCTACACGTCTATGTGGCTGGCCATATGGCTTTAATCTAGCCTTATTTTGCCTGATTTTCCTGTAAAAGAACTCACACCTATCACTAGGGTCTCGAACGGTGATTCTCCCGTCCAAATCTTATCCAAGATACCTACAACAAGTCTTTTAACTGACAATTATGCAAGAATTAACAATGATTTTCAATATTTACCAAGGTTAATGAAAGATTTTATAAAATAATAGAAAATGATTGTTTTAACGATTGCAAGATTTATCAATAAGCAAAAATTTTGTTGAATTTCAAGATCAAGTATCGAAATTGAAACATACTTACCAATTCTTGGCAGGATTAGAGACGAGATTGTCGGTATTTCGCAAAATCGATAAAAAGAACGGAGATCGATTTTGGGTTTGAGATCAAAATAAAATTTTAGTAGTGAAAGAAAAAATATTTGCAGAGAGGATGAAAAAGAAAAATGGGAAGAAATAGGGAAAGAAAAAGAAAGGAAAATTTTAGTTCATTTAGAAAAGAAAAACTAAAGTTTTATTTTGATTAGAATGAAATTAAATAGCTAGGTTTTCAAAATTTGAGGGGATGTTTGGAAATTAACCCTTATTACTGAAATTAGAAAAGGGAAAGGAAATGGAAAAGTGTTTGGCATGACTTGAACCTTGGAAGCAAAGGAAATGATGCAAATGCTTAACCATTTGGGCTATTACCCACCATTAGCATGTTTCTACCACATTTTTATATGTATTCTAGTTGGATTTTGTTCCTCTGTTGCTAAAAAAAATGAAGAAAATGGGAAGAGTGTGACTTAAACCTAAGGCTTCTTAAGGATTGCTTTAGCTACATAACCATCAAAACTAAGCCATTTCTTGGTGGTTTATTTATTCTAACCCTATATATTTTGGGGTGTTACATCTTTAATTCCACAAAGATGATTCACCTCATCGATTGATCCAAACGACTAATATGACAGTCCATATATTTCAAGAGTCAACCATGTCACGATTGTTACAAACCGTCGAGCATAGGTGTTCAAAAATTCTTAACTCATTTCCTTGACGAGTTGGTGACTTCTCCCAACCAAAATTTTTACTTCAATATTTTATTTGTATAATTCTTAAATATTTTTTTAGTTGCATATAATATTAAAAAAAAACTTTTATCTTTTTAATTGGAATCATAATAAACCTTTACAACACTTTTTCTTGGCATGAATAACCAATTTATTTTGGTCTGATTCGATGATAAACAATGATTCAATAGTTTGATTCATCGAATCCTTCATTCAACAAAATCACCATTCATCTCCTATTCCACCTTCTCCCCTAATGGTCATTCTTCACTAGACCGAAAGAATAGGACATTACAAACTCCACTGAATAAAGAAAAAAACATAACTTCCCATTATTGCCCTTTACCACTCTCCCTCACAAAACACATCAGGCCACCATACCTTAAGCCCTGTCTTATCGTTCTTGTTCGGTTATTCTCATCCTGCAACAATCATCGACATATATCTCAACATTGTAAAAAGCTTCTCTAAATTTGATACAAGTAAGGTTATTATTTCCATCAATCTCACTTTCATTGTGAGAATTTCATCTCTTTGCTTTTCTGCGTGTATTTCGTTAGGAGGGAGCTGTGAAAAAAATGATTTTTCGAAAAAATTTTGATCGATTGGTTGATTTGATTGTTTTAGGGCAATTTAGAGTTAGAAATCTAAGCTTGTTTTTTTAAATTGCATTTCTATTTTTTTGCTTCTCTACTTGTTTTTTTTTATTGGTTTTTATAGCTATTATTGTTTATTGCAAGGGATTTCAGGTTGCTTGTCTCAATAACATGGGATTTCAATTTCAGGTTGGTATTTATTGGGTTTTGGCTCAGATTGATCCTCGGGTAAGAATTTGTGCCTTTGTTTTACAGTTTGACTCATTATTTCTCTTGTCCTAAAGATTCTTCTCATTTGAGTTGCCATTATTGTTTTTAAACAGCTTTTCATTTGGAATTATGGGTCAATCATAGGCTGGTTGACTGAATTAGTTTCTGAATTGGGTTTTGTTTTGTATTGTAAGAAATTGATGCTTTTGGTATGTACATTGTTGGATACATATGTAAGGGGAAGTTAGGGAACTAGAATATATAATGATGATGGTTCACACACATGCATGTATAGAAACATAAGGAGTTAGGGTTCCTCTGTTGATTGTCCTCCAAAATTTGTTGAAACTTGGTAATCTGCTCATTAAGCATTTCAAGGACTATAAGGGACTAAATCTTAATTATTTCAACACCAAGCTTAAGTTGGTACCAAGTTATTCTAATTGTTTGGCTAATATACTGTATTGCTTGCTTATTAATTGAATGGATCTATCACTTAGGAAATGTTTCTGTGTAGAGTTTGCTTTGAGGAACAAATCAGGGTAGTTCTGCTTCCTTGTAGACATCATGTTCTTTGCAAGTATTTGCATCTACCCTTGTAATACTGACAATGTTATTTTCCATTTTGGTTGTTTTCTCAGTATTGGAAGATTGGTTAATGCAAGTATGTCTGTGAAAGCTTTGGCTTAGGCATCATATATACTCAGAAATATATTATTATGGTATTTACATGACTTGTAGTGGCATAACATATTTTTGGCATATGGTGTGTAATATTTTCATTTCTTATCAAAGGATGTGGAACTTGTTTTCTTTAATTATTAATAATGTTGTTTCTTTTTCAGCACTTGCTGTGAGAAGTGCAAAACGTGTTCTGCCATGTTTCTATTGAAGAGCGACTACCAGTCTCTGATGTCTAGTTTCTAATTACCTATAGAAAAGTTGGTGTAATTTTTTTCAAATCGTTTCGAATTTGCTTGTGATTTTAGATGAAGCAAGCATTGAGAAGCTGGCCATTCTGGTTACTCTAAACGTAATATAGTTGTGTTTTGCCATTCAGGAGTTGTAAATGGCTAGTTGTTTTCTGAAATGAAATGAAATTATAGTGATTTTGACATGTTTTATGATAAATCATGGGTTTTTTTTCCTTTTTTCGCTTATGAAATATCAATAAGGATGGTGAAGCGCTCTCTTGTGCATGTGTATAGTTAGTCCCGGACTTTCAGGAATTATATGTTGCTTGGGTTGCATTGTTTTTTTTTCTTTAGATATGCATGGATGGGGATAAAGAGAGATCGATGGATTAAATCTTTTGGTTTGTGATAGGGAGAAGAAAATGCTGGGACAATGTGATTTGGTTAAGGCCAAATGGAGAAATAATCAGAGTTGTTAAGTGGAAGGAACCAAACGAATACACATGTAATGATGCAATTGATGCTTTTTGTCTTGTAAAATGTTGAGATGGAAGATGAAGATAAATTTAAGGAGAGAGAAGGGACCAATGAATATATAAATACAAAATCTTTTAACATAATTTAATATAAAATATTATTTTCAAATTTCAGAATATATAAAAATAAAATCTTTAAATATAAAAAAACTTTTAATATAAAATAGTATTCTTTAATACTAAATTGATGTGAGATATAGAGGTGTGCATGGGCCAGGCCCATAAAAAAATTATCGGCCCGTTTTTTAGGCCCGGGCCCGGCCCGGCCCGAAATATGGGCATGAAAAATTGTCCAAGCTCGGCTCGGAACAAAATTGATAGGCCCAAGCCCGACCCGGCCCGGCTCGACCAATATTAATTTTTTTTCTTATTTCATTAAATAAAAATTTTAAAAATATAATAAATCAAATTCATTTAAAAATATTAAAACAAAAAACAAATAAAAAATGAGACTTGTTTATTTGACAATTTTTTTTTATATTTTTAGATATTTTACATATGATATATTTTATTTTTATACATTTATTTTATAAACTTTTAAAACGTATCTTAATTATTTATATTATTTATTTTTCTTTTTATAATGTTTTAAAATTGTTTTTTAGCTAATTTAGAATAGAGGTGTGCATGGGTGTGGGCGGGCCCGCCTCAAGGCCCGGAAAAATGGGAGGGTTTGGGTAAAAATATAGGCCCGAAAAATGGGCTTGGACAAAAAATGAGGCCCGTTTAAAAAACGAGCCGGGCTTCGGGTAAGATTGTTTTGGCCCAGGCCCGGCCCGGCTCTTCCCGGCCTGAATTTATATTAAATTATTTTTAATCATTTTTTTATTTTTAACTTTACTCTTTTAACTTTACTCATATTTTTTCCACTTTCATTTTGTCAGTTAGTGCTGCTGCCTTCCTCCCTTTTTTCCCATTTTCAAAACCTAAATCCCTAGCTCACACCACCTCCACCGATCCACCGATCCATTGATCTAGTGTCTGTTGGCCACCTCCAGCTAGCCTCAAGCTCAGCTCAACTTCTTCATTTTTGTTTCTTCATTTGCAGTCTCGGTAGCCAATCTCGGTGCTCCCCAAAGTTTGGTCCTTACTCCTTAGTCCTTACTAAGGCTCCCCATAGGCCCATACTCATCGGCTGCATTGTTGAAGCTCTCACTGCTTTGTGCCTTTATCGCAGAAAGCCCCTTCTTCACGGTAAGCTTCTTCTTCTTCTTCTTCTTCTTCTTCTTCTTTACTGCTGCATCTTCTTCTTCACTGCTGCATCTTCTTCTTCACTGCTGCATCTTCTTCTTGCAGGTTTTTGACAGTGCAAAAATAATACAAAATGAAACATGTATATAAACTCTTAATTATATAAACTATCTTAGGGTTTAAATTATTTAATTTAATTTAATGAGTTGAAATTGTGACGATTTCATAAATTAATAAACAAAATACATGTGTACACAAAAGAAAGATTTTGTTAATTTCATCACCTGTTTATTTTTTTCGTCTTAGAATTTATACATTTTATAATTTAATAAGTTTAACTTTAAATATTTATTAATTTATGTTGGCTCTAAAAATTCAAAGAAAAAGTTAAATTAACTATATCAGTTCATCACCATGCTCCTTCTCAACTTATCCCACAAACCTGAGTTAATTTTTAATGTCTATTTTAAATTGGGGAAAAACTGAGGTAGAGGCAAAATCAATTACTTCAAACGACGCCATTACTGTTTTTTAGATGTGGTGGCATTAAGGGGCTAAGACCATCAGATCATAACGTTGTGTGTAAGAATAGAAAAAAAGTTGGAAGAAGGTTATGCCATCAAATTCCCAAATTTTGATTGGTAGAAATAACGTCAACAAGATGCTACACTGATGTTTAAAGATGTTGATCCATAAAATAGGGATGATTATTTAATTTCACTGAAACCCAGCATCATCAATGCTACTTAATTATATAAACTATCTTAGGGTTTAAATTAAATTTTATTACAATAATTAATTTGTTTAACTCTAAAAATAAAGAAAAATTATAACTTACATTTTGCATGCATTTTGATGTTTTTTTATTATTATTATTTAATGGAGTGTTTGACTGAAATTGATTTGTCACGTAATTTTTTCGTTAGGATACATTAGTAGATTTGTGAGTGAAATGTCCTTCATCATGATATCGATGTTTTCCTTTTCTTTTCAATTAAAAAATCCAATCATATGGGAATTTAGTAAATCTTCTAATTAAGCTTCAATTTAACTAAGGAGCATTCCAAAGGATAAGTGTATTTCTTGGATTATGCTATACTCAACCTTAATCTTATAACCAATGTAATGATACTTATTATTATAATAATAACGCATGTGGAATTGTGGATTAATTTACTCTTGTGTTATGTTTCGTATTTACTATTTTTAAGCTTTATATTTTATTTCAATTGTATTTTAATTTTAAATCAACATTCAAAATTCTTTTAAATAAAATTTCAAAACATAAAATTTTAATTTAGAACTAAATAAGTTAATAAACTTTAATTTATATTTAAATAAAAGCTTTAAATTAAATTGTTTTCGTATGAAAATTATAAATTGTATCATAATTATCGATAATTTTAGTATGAAAATTAATTATCTTTTGGTCTATTTGGATTTCAGGACTTAATTTTTATGACTATGGCTAGTTCGAACAGTCCTATACACGTGGATGATGGGTTTAATGAGTATGAAAGTCTGCTAAGCGTCAAAAGTCTACCACTTCAAAGGTGTGGGATGAAATGACAAAGCTTGAATGCGAGAACAAAAATGAATTGAAGGCACAATGTAATCACTGTAAGACTATCTTCTCTGCTAAATCTTCTAGTGGAACTTCTCATTTAAGACGTCATCTAAATAGTTGTTTGAAAAAAGTTAGTAAGGATATCACTCAATACACCATAGCCACTCAACCATCATTAGGAGGTGTTTCATTTATAAAAAACTACAAGTTTGATGCTGATGAGTGCCGTCAAGCTGTTTCTACTTTTCTTGTCTGTGGCAAGCATTCATTTAGGACAGTTGAAGAACCGGGATTTAGACACATGATGAGAATTGCTAGTCCTAATTTTAAGAATATAAGTAGATATACAGCTGCTAGGGATGTCCTAATGTATTATGCAAAAGAGAGAGATCGTGTTAAAGAAGAGTTGGCTAAAGCACCTGGTTTAATTTGTCTAACTTCCGATAATTGGAACTCGGAGCATACTAATGATGAATATATTTGCATTACTGCTCATTGGGTTGACAAAGATTGGAAGCTACAAAAGAGAATCATAAGGTTTAGAGCTTTATTTCCTCCGTATGATGGTTTGAACATAGCGGATGAACTTGTTTTATGTTTATCTCAATGGGGTATAGAGAAGAAAATTTTTAGCATCACTTTGGATAATGCTTCTTATAATGATGTTATGGTTTCTTGTCTTAAAAATCATTTTCGTGCAAACCGACCTATTTTGTGTGATGGTGCTTTTTTTCAAGTTAGATGTTGTGCACATATATTGAATCTTATAGTTAAAGCTGGTTTGGAACTTGCTGATGATGTTGTTAGTAAGATTCGAAATGGAATTAAGTACATAAAAAAGTCAGGAATTCGTAGGAAAAGATTTTATGATGTGGCTGACAAAAGTTTTCATTTGAATGTGACCAAAAAGTTGCGTCAAGATGTGTGTGTGAGATGGAATTCTACTTATTTGATGCTTGAATCTTCTCTTTACTATAAAGATGTGCTAGATTATTGAGGCCAACGAGATAAAGATTATCAAATATTTGCACTTTCTAACGAGGAGTGGAGAAATGTTACTATTCTTTGCAAATTTTTGAAAGTCTTTTATGATGTGACTTGTATTTTTTCTAGTTCTAATTATCCAACGGCTAATCTTTATTTTAAAGGGTTTGGAAGGTTCAAGCTCTTGCTTGATACTGATTAAAGGTCCTCATTCGTTTTTAACTCCAATGGTTAAGCAAATGCAAGAGAAATTTAATAAATATTGGGCTGAGTATTCATTGATATTGTCGTGTGCTGCAATTTTAGATCCTCGTTACAAGTTGAATTATGTGCAATATTACTTTACTACAATCTATGGTATTCATGCTTCAGATTTTGTTGAAACCATTCTTAGCAATCTTAGACTCTTGTTTGACGAGTATGTTAAGAGATTTAAATCCACGTCTTCCTCTTTGGCTGGGAGTTCTAATGTTTCAGATAAAAATCATGTTGATTCTAGTTTGGATGAACACAATGTTAATAGTGTTGATTTTGGTTTTGGGGGAGATTTTGATGAGAGTGATGACTATAAACGGTATTTAAATGAATCTAGCACTATGAGTGAAAAGTCACAGTTGGACATTTATTTGGAAGAACCGGCGCTTGAGTTGAATAGTCAAATAGATGTTTTGGATTATTGGAGCAAAATTTCAGTTCGATATAATGAGCTTTCATTATTGGCTCGTGATCTTTTGGCAATTCCAATATCGACTGTAGCTTCCGAATCGGCTTTTAGCATGGGTAAGAAAGTTATCACACCTTTGAGGAGTTCACTTAAGCCAAAAACAGTTCAAGCCGTTGTTTGCTTGGATGATTGGATGCGAGCTAAGGGATTTTCAACAGGTAATTATTACTCTCGTTTTATTGTTGTAATTTTATATTATTTTTATCAATTTGATTATCTAATTATTTATTCTTATTTCATGTTAGAAATTAGTTGCAAGAATGATGATGACGATGAAGACGATGAGGATGATGAGGACGATGAGGATGATGTTTCTTCAATTGCTTTTTAGGTTTTCTTTCTTTCTAATTGTTGATAATTTAATTTAGCTTATAATTTATAGTTTGTTATAAAATTAAATATATTGATTGGTTAATGTGTCGATATTCGGTTGGTTGATTATATTTTGCGTGTTTTGGTGTTGTTTTGGTGTTGTTGGTGATCTTTGTTCTCCTTTGTTGTTTGTTTAGTGCTGTTTTTTGTCTTTGTTTTGTTGTCTGTTTTGAATTTGTTTTGGAGCTGTTTTGATGCTATTTTGGTGCTATTTTAGTGCTACTTTTGTGGTGTTTTATTATTCTTTTGCAACTATTTATTATGTTATCTGTTGTCGTTTTAATATTATTTCGATGTTGTAAAACTTTTATTTTATTATTAATTTGGTTATTATTTTAGTTCTAATTTCTTTCAATTTTAATATGATCACTTTTTTATTTTATTTCTAATTTGTATATTGTTTTAAGAAGGCCACCAACAGCCCACTTAAGGAATGATTAGTTTGCGTCAATTGCGTGTATTTGTTATGTGCGGCATGTTTAAGCATTGACTTATAAAACTCGATTTGTTTAACTTATAATAATTAAAACAAGTTAAATTCACTAATTTGCTACCAAGTATACTCGTTTCTCTTTCATTTTGATATTTAAAATATTTTATTTATTTATTTTTATCATCATTAAAAGAAAACGGTAATTGTTTTAGGTAATTTAGACAAGAAACACACACCACATATCATTCTTTTTAGCACATGTGTATATAATTTTTTTTTATAAAATATATATTGTTCTAAATTAGCTAAAAAACAATTTTAAAACATTATGAAAAAGAAAAATAAATAATATAAATAATTAAGATACGTTTTAAAAGTTTATAAAAATAGGGATAAATGTATAAAAATAAAATATATCATATGTAAAATATCTAAAAATATAAAAAAATTATAAAATAAACAAGTCTCATTTTTATTTGTTTTTGTTTTAATATTTTTAAATGAATTTGATTTATTATATTTTAAAATTTTATTTAATGAAATAAGAAAAAATTAATATTGGTCGGGCGGGCAGGTTGGGCTCGGGCCTATCAATTTTGTTCCGGGCCGGGCTTGGACAATTTTTCATGCCCATATTTTGACGAAATTGATTTGTCACGTAATTTTTTCTGTTAGGATACATTAGTAGATTTGTGAGTGAAATGTCCTTCATCATGATATCGATGTTTTCCTTTTCTTTTCAATTAAAAAATCCAATCATATGGGAATTTAGTAAATCTTCTAATTAAGCTTCAATTTAACTAAGGAGCATTCCAAAGGATAAGTGTATTTCTTGGATTATGCTATACTCAACCTTAATCTTATAACCAATGTAATGATACTTATTATTATAATAATAACGCATGTGGAATTGTGGATTAATTTACTCTTGTGTTATGTTTCAGTATTTACTATTTTTAAGCTTTATATTTTATTTCAATTGTATTTTAATTTTTAAATCAACATTCAAAATTCTTTTAAATAAAATTTCAAAACATAAAATTTTAATTTAGAACTAAATAAGTTAATAAACTTTAATTTATATTTAAATAAAAAGCTTTAAATTAAATTGTTTTCGTATGAAAATTATAAATTGTATCATAATTATCGAGATAATTTTAGTATGAAAATTAATTATCTTTTGGTCTATTTGGATTTCGTGGACTTAATTTTTATGACTATGGCTAGTTCGAACAAATCCTATACCTGTGGATGATGGGTTTAATGAGTATGAAAGTCTGCTAAACGTCAAAAGTCTACCACTTCAAAGGTGTGGGATGAAATGACAAAGCTTGAATGCGAGAACAAAATGAATTGAAGGCACAATGTAATCATCGAAGACTATCTTCTCTGCTAAATCTTCTAGTGGAACTTCTCATTTAAGACGTCATCTAAATAGTTGTTTGAAAAAGTTAGTAAGGATATCACTCAATACACCATAGCCACTCAACCATCATTAGGAGGTGTTTCATTTATAAAAACTACAAGTTTGATGCTGATGAGTCTTGTCAAGTCGCTTTCTACTTTTCTTGTCCGTGGCAAGCATTCATTTAGACAGTTGAAGAACCGGATTTAGACACATGATGAGAATTGCTAGTCCTAATTTTAAGAATATAAGTAGATATACAAATGCTGCTAGGGATGTCCTAATGTATTATGCAAAGAGAGAGATCGTGTTAAAGAAGAGTTGGCTAAAGCACTGGTTTAATTTGTCTAACTTCCGATAATTGGAACTCGGAGCATACTAATGATGAATATATTTGCATTACTGCTCATTGGGTTGACAAAGATTGGAAGCTACAAAAGAGAATCATAAGGTTTAGAGCTTTATTTCCTCCGTATGATGGTTTGAACATAGCGGATGAACTTGTTTTATGTTTATCTCAATGGGGTATAGAGAAGAAAATTTTTAGCATCACTTTGGATAATGCTTCTTATAATGATGTTATGGTTTCTTGTCTTAAAAATCATTTTCGTGCAAACCGACCTATTTTGTGTGATGGTGCTTTTTTTCAAGTTAGATGTTGTGCACATATATTGAATCTTATAGTTAAAGCTGGTTTGGAACTTGCTGATGATGTTGTTAGTAAGATTCGAAATGGAATTAAGTACATAAAAAGTCAGAATTGTAGGAAAAGATTTTATGATGTGGTCGACAAAAGTTTTCATTTGAATGTGACCAAAAGTTGCGTCAAGATGTGTGTGAGATGGAATTCTACTTATTTGATGCTTGAATCTTCTCTTTACTATAAAGATGTGCTAGATTATTGAGGCCAACGAGATAAAGATTATCAAATATTTGCACTTTCTAACGAGGAGTGGAGAAATGTTACTATTCTTTGCAAATTTTGAAAGTCTTTTATGATGTGACTTGTATTTTTCTAGTTCTAATTATCCAACGGCTAATCTTTATTTTAAAGGGTTTGGAAGGTTCAAGCTCTTGCTTGATACTGATTAAAGGTCCTCATTCGCTTTTAACTCCAATGGTTAAGCAAATGCAAGAGAAATTTAATAAATATTAATGAGTATTCATTGATATTGTCGTGTCTTGCAATTTTAGATCCTCGTTACAAGTTGAATTATGTGCAATATTACTTTACTACAATCTATGGTATTCATGCTTCAGATTTTGTTGAAACCATTCTTAGCAATCTTAGACTCTTGTTTGACGAGTATGTTAAGAGATTTAAATCCACGTCTTCCTCTTTGGCTGGGAGTTCTAATGTTTCAGATAAAAATCATGTTGATTCTAGTTTGGATGAACACAATGTTAATAGTGTTGATTTTGGTTTTGGGGGAGATTTTGATGAGAGTGATGACTATAAACGGTATTTAAATGAATCTAGCACTATGAGTGAAAAGTCACATTGGACATTTATTTGGAAGAACCGCGCTTGAGTTGAATAGTCAAATAGATGTTTTGGATTATTGGAGCAAAATTTCAGTTCGATATAATGAGCTTTCATTATTGGCTCGTGATCTTTTGGCAATTCCAATATCGACTGTAGCTTCCGAATCGGCTTTTAGCATGGGTAAGAAAGTTATCACACCTTTGAGGAGTTCACTTAAGCCAAAAACAGTTCAAGCCGTTGTTTGCTTGGATGATTGGATGCGAGCTAAGGGATTTTCAACAGGTAATTATTACTCTCGTTTTATTGTTGTAATTTTATATTATTTTTTATCAATTTGATTATCTAATTATTTATTCTTATTTCATGTTAGAAATTAGTTGCAAGAATGATGATGACGATGAAGACGATGAGGATGATGAGGACGATGAGGATGATGTTTCTTCAATTGCTTTTTAGGTTTTCTTTCTTTCTAATTGTTGATAATTTAATTTAGCTTATAATTTATAGTTTGTTATAAAATTAAATATATTGATTGGTTAATGTGTCGATATTCTGGTTGGTTGATTATATTTTGCAGGTTTTTGGTGTTGTTTTGGTGTTGTTGGTGATGCTGTTCTCACTGCTGCTGTTTAGTGCTGTTTTTTTGTGCTGTTTTGTTGCTGTTTCGGAGCTGTTTTGGAGCTGTTTTGATGCTATTTTGGTGCTATTTTAGTGCTACTTTTGTGGTGTTTTATTATTCTTTTGCAGCTATTTATTATGTTATCTGTTGTCGTTTTTAATATTATTTCGATGTTGTAAAACTTTTATTTTATTATTAATTTGGTTATTATTTTAGTTCTAATTTCTTTCAATTTTAATATGATCACTTTTTATTTTATTTCTAATTTGTATATTGTTTTAAGAAGGCCACCAACAGCCCACTTAAGGAATGATTAGTTTGCGTCAATTGCGTGTATTTGTTATATATGCGGCATGTTTAAGCATTGACTTATAAAACTCGATTTGTTTAACTTATAATAATTAAAACAAGTTAAATTCACTAATTTGCTACCAAGTATACTCGTTTCTCTTTCATTTTGATATTTAAAATATTTTATTTATTTATTTTTATCATCATTAAAAGAAAACTGTAATTGTTTTAGGTAATTTAGACAAGAAACACACACCACATATCATTCTTTTAGCACATGTGTATATAATTTTTTTTATAAAATATATATTGTTCTAAATTAGCTAAAAAACAATTTTAAAACATTATGAAAAAGAAAATAAATAATATAAATAATTAAGATACGTTTTAAAAGTTTATAAAAATAGGGATAAATGTATAAAAATAAAATATATCATATGTAAAATATCTAAAAATATAAAAAAATTATAAAATAAACAAGTCTCATTTTTATTTGTTTTTGTTTTAATATTTTTAAATGAATTTGATTTATTATATTTTTAAAATTTTTATTTAATGAAATAAGAAAAAAAATTAATATTGGTCGGGCCGGGCCGGGTTGGGCTCGGGCCTATCAATTTTGTTCCGGGCCGGGCTTGGACAATTTTTCATGCCCATATTTCGGGCCGGGCCCGGCCCGGGCCTAAAAAACGGGCCAAAATTTTTTTATGGGCCCGACCCGGCCCATGCACACCTCTAATTTAGAACAATATATATTTTATAAAAAAAATTATATACACGTGCTAAAAGAATGATTTGTGGTGTGTGTTTCTTGTCTAAATTACCTAAAACAATTACCAGTTTTCTTTTAATGATGATAAAAAATAAATAAATAAAATATTTTAAATATCAAAATGAAAGAGAAACGAGTATACTTGGTAGCAACTTAGTGAATTTAACTTGTTTTAATTATTATAAGTTAAACAAATCGAGTTTTATAAGTCAATGCTTAAACATGCCGCACATAATAAATACACGAATTGACGCAAACTAATCATTCCTTATGGGTGGCTGTTGGTGGCCTTCTTAAAACAATATACAAATTAGAAATAAAATAAAAAAAGTGATCATATTAAAATTGAAACAAATTAGAACTAAAATAATAACCAAATTAATAATAAAATAAAAGTTTTACAACATCGAAATAATATTAAAATGACAACAGATAACATAATAAATAGCTGCAAAAGAACAATAAAATACCACAAAAGTAGCACTAAAATAGCACCAAAATAGCATCAAAACAGCTCCAAAACAGCTCCGAAACAGCAACAAAACAGCACAAAAAAAAAGACTAAACAAAGAAGAAGGAGAACAAAGATCACCAACAACACCAAAACAACACCAAAACCGCAAAATATAATCAACCAACCGAATATCGACACATTAACCAATCAATATATTTAATTTTATAACAAACTATAAATTATAAGCTAAATTAAATTATCAACAATTAGAAAGAAAGATAACCTAAAAAGCAATTGAAGAAACATCATCCTCATCGTCCTCATCATCCTCATCGTCTTCATCGTCATCATCATTCTTGCAACTAATTTCTAACATGAAATAAGAATAAATAATTAGATAATAAAATTGATAAAAAATAATATAAAATTACAACAATAAAACGAGAGTAATAATTACCTGTTGAAAATCCCTTAGCTCGCATCCAATCATCTAAGCAAACAACGGCTTGAACCGTTTTTGGCTTAAGTGAACTCCTCAAAGGTGTGATAACTTTCTTACCCATGCTAAAAGCCGATTCGGAAGTTACAGTCGATATTGGAATTGCCAAAAAATCACGAGCCAATAATGAAAGCTCATTATATCAAACTGAACTTTTGCTCCAATAATCCAAAACATCTATTTGACTATTCAACTCAAGCGCCGGTTCTTCCAAATAAATGTCCAACTGTGACTTTTCACTCATAGTGCTAGATTCATTTAAATACCGTTTATAGTCATCACTCTCATCAAAATCTCCCCCAAAACCAAAATCAACACTATTAACATTGTGTTCATCCAAACTAGAATCAACAGGATTTTTATCTGAAACATTAGAACTTCCAGCCAAAGAGGAAGACGTGGATTTAAATCTCTTAACATACTCGTCAAACAAGAGTCTAAAATTGCTAAGAATGGTTTCAACAAAATCTGAAGCATGAATACCATAGATTGTAGTAAAGCAACACGCACATAATTCAACTTGTAACGAGGATCTAAAATTGCAAAGACATGACAATATCAATGAATACTCAGCCCAATATTTATTAAATTTCTCTTGCATTTGCTTAACCATTGGAGTTGAAAACGAATGAGGACCTTTAACTGTATCAAGCAAGAGCTTGTGAACCTTCCAAACCCCTTTAAAATAAAGATTAGCCGTTGGATAATTAGAACCAGAAAAAATACAAGTCACATCATAAAAGACTTTCAAAAATTTGCAAAGAATAGCAACATTTCTCCACTCCTCGTTAGAAAGTGCAAATATTTGATAATCTTTATCTCGTTGGCCTCAATAATCTAGCACATCTTTATAGTAAAGAGAAGATTCAAGCATCAAATAAGTAGAATTCCATCTCACACACACATCTTGACGCAACTTTTTGGTCACATTCAAATGAAAACTTTTGTCGGCCACATCATAAAATCTTTTCCTACGAATTCCTGACTTTTTTATGTACTTAATTCCATTTCGAATCTTACTAACAACATCATCAGCAAGTTCCAAACCAGCTTTAATTATAAGATTCAATATATGTGCACAACATCTAATTTGAAAAAAAGCACCATCACACAAAATAGCTCGGTTTGCACGAAAACGATTTTTAAGACAAGAAACCATAACATCATTATAAGAAGCATTATCCAAAGTGATGCTAAAAATTTTCTTGTCTATACCCCATTGAGATAAACATAAAACAAGTTCATCCGCTATGTTCAAACCATCATACGGAGGAAATAAAGCTATAAACCTTATGATTCTCTTTTGTAGCTTCCAATCTTTGTCAACCCAATGAGCAGTAATGCAAATATATTCATCATTAGTATGCTCCGAGTTCCAATTATCGGAAGTTAGACAAATTAAACCAGGTGCTTTAGCCAACTCTTCTTTAACACGATCTCTCTCTTTTGCATAATACATTAGGACATCCCTAGCAGCTGTATATCTACTTATATTCTTAAAATTAGGACTAGCAATTCTCATCATATGTCTAAATCCCGGTTCTTCAACTGTCCTAAATGAATGCTTTCCACAGACAAGAAAAATAGAAACAGCTTGACGGCACTCATCAGCATCAAACTTGTAGTTTTTTTATAAATGGAACACCTCCTAATGATGGTTGAGTGGCTATGGTGTATTGAGTGATATCCTTACTAACTTTTTTCAAACAACTATTTAGATGACGTCTTAAATGAGAAGTTCCACTAGAAGATTTAGCAGAGAAGATGGTCTTACAGTGATTACATTGTGCCTTCAATTCATTTTTGTTCTCGCATTCAAGCTTTGTCATTTCATCCCACACCTTTGAAGTGGTAGACTTTTGACGTTTAGCAGCACTTTCATACTCATTAAACCCATCATCCACAGGTATAGGACTGTTCGAACTAGCCATAGTCATAAAAATTAAGTCCTGAAATCCAAATAGACCAAAAGATAATTAATTTTCATACTAAAATATCTGATAATTATGATACAATTTATAATTTTCATACGAAGACAATTTAATTTAAAGCTTTTATTTAAATATAAATTAAAGTTTATTAACTTATTTAGTTCTAAATTAAAATTTTATGTTTTGAAATTTTATTTAAAAGAATTTTGAATGTTGATTTAAAAATTAAAATACAATTGAAATAAAATATAAAGCTTAAAAATAGTAAATACGAAACATAACACAAGAGTAAATTAATCCACAATTCCACATGCGTTATTATTATAATAATAAGTATCATTACATTGGTTATAAGATTAAGGTTGAGTATAGCATAATCCAGTAAATACACTTATCCTTTGGAATGCTCCTTAGTTAAATTGAAGCTTAATTAGAAGATTTACTAAATTCTCATATGATTGGATTTTTTTTAATTGAAAAGAAAAGGAAAACATCGATATCATGATGAAGGACATTTCACTCACAAATCTACTAATGTATCCTAACGGAAAAAATTACGTGACAAATCAATTTCGTCAAACACTCCATTAAATAATAATAATAAAAAAAAACATCAAAATGCATGCAAAATGTAAGTTATAATTTTTCTTTATTTTTAGAGTTAAACAAATTAATTATTGTAATAAAATTTAATTTAAACCCTAAGATAGTTTATATAATTAAGTAGCATTGATGATGCTTGGTTTCAGTGGTTGAAATTAAATAATCATCCCTATTTTATGGATCAACATCTTTAAACATCAGTGTAGCATCTTGTTGACGTTATTTCTACCAATAAAATTTGGGAATTTGATGGCATAACCTTCTTCCAACATTTTTTTCTATTCTTACACACAACGTTATGATCTGATGGTCTTAGCCCCTTAATGCCACCACATCTAAAAAACAAGAATGGCGCTGTTTGAAGTAATTGATTTTGCCTCTACCTCGCTTTTTCCCCAATTTAAAATAGACATTAAAATTAACTCAGTTTGTGGGATAAGTTGAGAAGGAGCATGGTGATGAACTGATATAGTTAATTTAACTTTTTCTTTGAATTTTTAGAGCCAACATAAATAAATATTTAAAGCTAAACTTATTAATTTATAAAATGTATAAATTCTAAGACGAAAAAAATAAACAAGTGATGAAATTAACAAAATCTTTCTTTTGTGTACACATGTATTTTGTTTATTAATTTATGAAATCGTCACAATTTCAACTCATTAAATTAAATTAAATAATTTAAACCCTAAGATAGTTTATATAATTAAGAGTTTATATACACGTTTCATTTTTGTATTATTTTTGCACTGTCAAAAACCTGCAAGAAGAAGATGCAGCAGTGAAGAAGAAGATGCAGCAGTAAAGAAGAAAAAGAAGAAGAAGCTTATCGTGAAGAAGTGGCTTTCTGCGATAAAGGCACAGCAGCAGTCTTCAATAGCAGCAGCCAGTAGTATGGGCCTATGGGGAGCCTTAGTAAGGACTAAGGAGTAAGGACCAAACTTTGGGGAGCACCGAGATTGGCTACCGAGACCGCAAATGAAGAAACAAAATGAAGAAGTTGAGTGAGCCAAAGCTAGCTGGAGGTGGCCAATGACATCGGATCAATGGATCGGTGGATCGGTGGAGGTGGTGTGAGCTAGGGATTTAGGTTTTGAAAATGGGAAAAAGGGAGGAAGGCAAAGAAGACTAATCGACAAAATGAAAGTGGAAAAATATGAGTAAAGTTAAAAGAGTAAAGTTAAAAATAAAAAATGATTAAAAATAATTTAATATAAATTGGCTGGTCGGGTAGGGGCTCGGCCAAAAAAATTTTATTCAAGCTCGCCCATTTTTAAACGGGCCTCATTTTTTGTCCAAGCCCATTTTTCGAGCCTATATTTTTACCCAAACCCTCCCATTTTTCGGGCGGGCCCAGGCCGCCCGACCCATGCACACCTCTAGTGAGAAATACATTAAAATGTTAAAGGACATATTATCATTCGAGTATTTTTTTTTTTTACTATTAGATATCAATTCCTCTCAATCAAATGAATGAATATTATTACAATACTTGTTTCATTCAATCCAACCAAATCACTATTATACTTATTCAGTTTCATTATAGCTTTATTTTATTCCACGTAATATCTACTTCATTACAATCCTATTCTATCTTAGTGAATTAAATATGCTATTAGTGTTTAATGAATAAATATCAAACAAGTAAATAAAATTTTTAAATAAAAATAAAAAGTAACTGATATAATCATATGCTTATAGCCAATTCTCCGAATAACCAAAATCAAATAACGCAAGTGAGAAGACATTCCAAAGGAAAATAAGCAAAATTGCAGCTTTATAAATTATAATGGCCTTCTTACACAAATGAAACATGTACATAACCAAAAAAGAAAAAAGTGCATAGAAAAATTCCATGAAAAACATGGAAACACCATAAGCACTAAAAAAAGTAATCAGAATAAAAGATACAAGAAAATTGCCAACAAACATTGACACTGTCAACTGTCTCGTACTATCAATTCAACTGAGAGCTTCAGCATTAAGATAAAGTTGACTAATTTCCAGATTTCAAGCAAAGCAAAACCATTTTCTCTGCATTCAGATCGAAGCAAAGGAAAGTTAGTAATGAGGTGAATTTTTGTAGAAATGAAATCCCAAATAATCTTTGAATTTATGGGTCTTAACCTTTATGCAATATTTATGTCTTCTTTTCCCCTTGCGTGTACCTTGTTTCTGCTGTGATTTTATACCTTCAGTGGCAACAACTGTTACATTCCCACCAGTTCTCTTCTCATCTCTAGCTATGTTAAAAATGGCAGTATATCCTTCAGCTGAGGCTGGATCATTTACATCCCATTCACCAAATTTTGGCAGTGCCTGTCCTTTACCATACTGCAAACATGGAAAAATCAACAAATTATTGAAGGGAAAAAATTGGGTTATTCATGGGCTTTCTGGGTTTCATTTGCTTCTAGAAAACAATGCAATTGAAAAAAAAAAAAAACAAAACTTTGCTTCTTTTCATAACTTTTTCTTTCAAGATCTGAAAATGAGATTGAAGAAATCAACATAAAACAGAAAACCCAGAAAATTAAAGAAGATTCCTGAGAAAAATAAAGGAGAGTGGAGAGAATCTTACGGATGACATGATTGAAGAGTAACAGGGGGAGTGTTAAGGAAATGAAAAAGATAGTTTTTTGTTAATGGATGAGTTGATGAAGATGTGATGATTATTCAAAGGTGAGTGAATTTATATCATGGTGGGGGTTTTGAGTTTAGAGGAGGGAAATCGAAAATACAAACGATGGGAATGATTTTCCACACGGCTCAAACTCGTCTGAGACACGGGATCTTTCCATTTTATTTTACCTCTGCTTTTGAACAGAAAAGTGGGGTCTCGGGGTGGGTGGGAGACTCGACCACTCGGTATTAAACGGTGGCCTAAAGGGCTTTTAGGATTGAATACCCTTTATTTTAAACCCCTAATAGAAAACTACAAAAATAATTGACAATGTTCCCCTTCTTGTTATCCATCAAGATTATACATTGTCGAAATGGCATCCAATTCCCACTCTTAATGGCCAAAGATCCCACAAATACGTTTGTTCAAGCGTCGATGCATGAAGATCCGAGCAATGTACACGATAACTTTTATTATGTGTTGGGAGCTATATAGAAAATATATTTATTGATATCATTATTCTCTTTTTAAAAGAAATGATTGATTAGATGTGTGCGATATTTATCTAGTTTTTTAAATTTTTTTCGACATAATTCTAATTATTCTAGTTTTTTTAAGAATGCTTGGTATGAGATTTCCCCACTAATTTCATAACATCTTTACCATAGATTTTTTTCTTTTTAGGAACCTTCACATAGATTTATTTGTCATTTTTACTTCCTCTACTCTAAGGACTTGACATAAGCAGAGGTTCACTTTGTTTACCTCACATGTTAGAGGCACTTAGTTTGGAATTGGACTGTCCATGATTACTCTAAATACAACTTATAACGAAATCTTATATTTTTCTTAAAAGATATGTCATATCAATAAACTTTTCTTAATATTAATGCTTCCTACCTACTTTTTTTCAATTCACTTAGACATAAGTTAATTGACTTTTGGACTAACTGTTAATTACTTCACTTAGCAGTTAAGTGTAGTTTTGAGTGTTAGTTTGTTATAGTTTAGTTATGTTGTTATGAGTTAGTTGCTTATGCTGTATAAATAAGCAATCTCATGCCTTGATAACTCATTTGATTAGAATTCAAGAATTTTTTGTATTTGGGTTGCACGGACGTATTCTCAAGCCGTGTAATTCTCTGTATCTGTGTGGGTTAAAAGAAAATTGAAAAAAAAATTAGCTTTAGTTTTCACACGGCCTGTGGCACACTCGTGCCTCCAAGCCATGTGGATCACCTCAGACCGTGTGACTCCTTTTTTTTGAATTTTCTTTTTCTTTTTTTTTGATTTTTTTGAAATTTTTTCAACATCTTTTTAAAAAATAATCATGAAATTAAAATGAATAAATAAGTAAAATAAAAATACTTGGGTTGTCTCCCAATAAGTGCTTATTCAGAGTCCAAGCTCGATTTCCCTTTTTAAGCTAACAGTTAAGGCGGATCTTGGAGCTGAAGCTCCTTTCTCTCGTTGCCACTATTACCACCAAAATAAAGTTTGAGATGAAAATTGTTTACCTTAAATGTGTAGTAATCAAGGTGTGTTACCTCAACGGTTCCGTATGAAAATACATTTTGTACCACAAATGGGCTCGACCCTCTTGACTTAAGCTCTGAAGGGAACATTCGTGGATCCGATTTCTCGAATAGTACTTTGTCCCCAACTTTGAATTGGTTCATTCTCTTTACATGGACACTATGACATTGCTTAGTTATTTCTTTGACCGTTCTTGGATTCTCATCAGTCTTTGTTTGCCATTCATCTAATTCATTGAGCTGTAGCACTTGCTCTCCACTCGTCCCTTGATTTTTATCACTTTGAGACGGATACTGTTTGAACACGTATTCATTAGTAAATTCTTGCAAAGAATGTTATGTCACATGATTACTAACATTAACAAAATAACAAGTATCATCTCACTCACTAGGAACTTTAACCAAATCACGTGCTTAAAGAGTAACTTTTTCATCACATACACTAAGTACAAGCTCACCATTACCTACATCAATAACAATTCTAGCAGTGACTGTAACGCCCTGATTTATTTAATCATGTTGTTACGAGTTCTGTCATAAATAAATGTCTACTTCAGTGGTTAAGAGATATAGGTGTATGTTTGAGATATTGGGTTTAAGCCCTACTTTTGAAAATTTTACTATTTTTTTGTTTCTAGTCTTATCCATAGCTGCTTGACTTAAGTTATACTTTTGGTCAACTCATATCAGAATGAGCTTGTGGGTTCAAGTGGTAAGGTGTTGGCTTGTCTTGAGATCTTATGATTGAATTCCAGCGTGAGCGAAATGTCAATATTTTAGCTTTTGTTGGTGGAATTGATGGATAGTGGAATTTAGGTGTGTTTGAGTTAAATAAAAAGTCTGTTAAACATATTTCATCCATCCAATTTCCACGTTATTTTTCTTTAGTTTTGTTTACCTTCCTTGTTAAGTTCTTTTGTATGGTTACTCGATGTTCATTCTTTTCGCGTTCGATACATTGCTTGGAGCTGTAATTCTCAATCTGTTGACTACAAGTAGTGGTGGGTAAGCTTTCTTTTTGTTTGTTCTTATAAGGTTGTGGGTTGCAAATATGTTTAGACAATAGAGTTATGAAGTTGTGTTTTGGGGTTCGTATTAATTTCGGTATGTTCTTAGGGGAAGATTAAGAGGCAATCGGTGCTCTTCTAGCGATTTAAGTGGTGTGTGGTTGCGGTTCATTAGCGATAAGTGTACGTATGCATTGTTCGGGTTTGAGAGGCTAAGTTCACGATCAATTCGTGTTTAAGTTGAAAATCAATTACTAAATTAATATTGGGATACTGTTTTTAGGTACTGGGAATCACGTGGTTGCGTTCGTGCCAAAATCGAGCCAGGTGTGTAATGAGAAACTCAAAAAACGGCAGTCAGTGAAAGCTGAAATTGGGGCCTTTCGACGCCACACGGTCGTTTGGTAGGTCTTATGCGACACATGACCGTGTGCTAAGCCGTACGTGACACACGGTAAGGCCATTTTAGATGTGTAGGCCACACGGGCATATAGGCCCATGTTTCAAATTTTTTGCCTAGGGTCGTACATGTCTTCCCAATCGAATTTGAGCCTTGCGTGGGGTCGGTATGTATGGTATAAGCCCTAAAGCATGAAATCTGTCACTCTATTAGATTGAATTTGACGTAAACAACATCTATATGAATATTACGTAATACGGTATGTATGATATGTTCTATTATATATAAGTATGTGTAATATTTATTATATGAGCATGCATGATATATCAATTCTGATATATGTTATTACTGTCTATATTTGGTTATGAAGCGGGAAATGTGTTATGTCGAGGAATTATTCTGTGTGAGGTGATATCTCGCCAATATATTGACAACACTGTTGCGATTATTCTGAAAAGTGTCGTATGGACACTATGTGGTGTGTAGGGCTGGGTGGTGTGTTGGTATGGTTGGAGTTGTTGTTTAGAGGATGGGGTAGGACTATGCATATATGTATTTGTATGATTCTATTATAAATCTGATTTTGTAAAAGATTTATATCTATATCTGTTCTTTCATGCGGTTGAATATGAATTTACGTTTCTGTTGAGTTACACACAGAGTTTTAAAACTCACATTCTATTTGTCTGTTACTTTCAGGTAATACTCAGACTTAGGCGGGTCGATGCGATGGGAGCTCGAATATGCCACGATTGCGTAAAATATTATTTACATAATTTGCTTAATTAAGATTTTGGTTATGAGAGTTTTGTAATTTTGGGACTTTCTAGACATTTTGGTTTTTAATTTTGATTTGGATTTTAATTTGGGATATCTTGCAATGACATTTGATAAAATGATTTTTGAAAACAACCGTTTTTCTGCAATAAATTATTTTAGAGGAAATAACCTCAGTTTTTCAAAATACAACAATTTAAGCACTTCTGCTTCAAATTATTTGATTTACTTGAAAATGTAAACAATTGACAGTTTTAACTGATAAGTATAACAACACGATTTTCTTAAAATAAGTGGACTCTTTTAGTAACATAAATATACGATGTTTTCAATATGATAACGTCGAATTTATAATTCTTTTTCGTAACATTTCCAGATTCAGCCTTAACGTCTAGGCTAGTTTTGGGGTGTTACAGTGACTAAAAATGGTTGACCTAGGATCATGGGTACCTTAATATCCTCATCCATGTCCAATATAACAAAATCAATAGGGAAAATAAATTTATCGACTTTAACAAGTACATCTTCAATAATACCCATAGGATACCTAATTGACCTGTCAACTAATTGAATATTCATCCTAGTGGATTTTGGTTCCTCGAGACCATGTTCTATGAATATTTTATAAGGTATAACATTTATACTAGCACCCAAATCAACCGAAGCTTTTACAACATTTAAACTACCAATAAAAAAAGGAATAGTAAAACTCCCTAGATCTTTAAGCTTGTTGGGTAGTTTATTTTGGAGAATGACCGAGCAATCCTCATTAAGCTCCATAGTTGACAAGTCGTCTAACTTCCTTTTATTTGTTAACAACTCCTTTAAAAATTTTGTATATTTAGGCATCTGCGGAAGAGTATCAATAAAAGGTAAGTTAATATGCAATCCTTTTAAAAGCTCAAGAAATTTACCATATTGCTATTTTATGCGGTCTTGCTTCATTGCTACCAGATATGAGATTTGTGGTTTGTATTCTCTAACCATCAGCTTATGCTTTTTTTTTTTTTTTACTTTCCTCAACTCCATCATTTTTCTCAATAGTTTTTAGATTTACCTTTTTTTTCAAGCTCGACTAACCCTTCCGCGCTTCGAAGAGTGATTGCATGGACTTGCTATTTTGTGTTAGCTTTAGTGTTACTAAGTAAGCTACCTTACTGTCTTTTTGAAACCAGATTAGCAAGCTATTCAATCCAATTTTCAAGCCCTTGAATCAATGCTTACTGATTTTTCAAAGTTGTCCTAATGTTTTGAAATTAAGTTTCAGACATCGAAGTAAATTTAGCTAGCATCTCTTCAAGGTTCAGTTTCTTTTCTTGCTAATAAGGTTGCTGGCAACCCGAAGGAGGTTGTGACCTTTGATTACCTTGACCACCCCAAGATAAATTTGGATGATTCCTTCATCTTGGATTATAATTATTGTTATAGGGGTTATTTTAAGGTCTAGAATTGTTACCCATAAAGTTAACTTGCTCGTGCTCCATATTAGAACCGAAAGGTAAACATTTTGGATTGATAATCCCCACTCCAGTTGCATCATATTGCATCATCAGATCATCATGTTATTGCAACTCAAACCATCAATCTTCTTACTCAGTGCTTCCACCTGACTTGCCAACGTAGCAATTGCATCTATATTAAAAAAAATTGGCTATTTTAATTGGTTTTATTCTCATGACTTGCCACTGATAATTATTCAATGCCATCTCCTCAATAAACTCTTGAGCAGCCTCAAGTGTCTTATTATTCAATGTTCCACTAGCTGTAACACCAATTAGTTACCTAGTCGAGGGATTTAAACCATTGTAAAATGTTTGAACTTGTAACCACAAAGGTGATCCATGATGATGACACCTTTTCAAAAGATCCTTAAATCTCTCTCGTGCATCATATAATGTCTCCAACTCAATTTGAGCAAAAGAAGAGGTGTCGTTCTTCAACTTAGCTGTTTTAGCCAATAAGAAGTACTTCAACGGAAACTTCTTAGTTATTTGATCCCAAGTTGTTATAAAACCACGTGGAAGTGAATTCAACCACTATTTTTTCTTGCTTTTCAAAGAAAATGGGAAAAACCGTAAGTGTTTGATGCCATTAATAACACCATTGATCTTGAAAGTGTCGCAAATCTCTAGAAAGTTAGCCAAATGAACATTTGGATCTTCATCTTGCAACCCATCAAACTGAACATATTGCTACACCATCTGAATTGTATTCAACTTGATATTAAAATTATTCACAACAAATGTCAGTCTGACAGTACTCAATTCAACCCCAGTCAGAGTAGGCTTAGCATACTTATACATAGTCTAAGGAGCAAGACGTTCAAGAGGCTGTTGATTATTTTGATTATCATCCATCTCTATAGTAATATCTTTTTGCTCTTGATCATCTATTAAAATTTCTTTATCTTTCGTGCTTCTCTAACTTTTCTTTGATTTCTGCGAGCAATTCTTTCAATCTTACTGTAAAATATTAGCGGTTCCAATAGTTTTCCTCTAGTCATAAACCAAAAGAACATGTCAAAATCAAACAAACGAAAAAAATTTAGAATATAAAATTAAATTAAAAACAAAACATTAAAATAAAAATAAAAAAAGACTAAATTAATAGAAATAAAATTTTCCAAATATTTTAATCCTGGACAATGATGCCAAAAACTTGTTGTCTACAAAACCAACTAAAATTTTGACTAAGGCAAGTGCACTTATAAATTATAGTATAGTTAATGTGAGCAAAGATATCATTCTCACGAAGAATAAAAGTACTAATAATTACTATCTTTCTATTATTAAACCGATAAATTTGAGTGATTGATTAAAACTAAAATTAACTAAATTAATTAACTACGAACATAAAAAAGAGCAAATTAAGAAAATAATTGAATAATAACCAATAAGTGAAATAATACCAAGGAAAGAATTCACCAAGACTTCATCAGTCATTATAAATCTAATTATGTAATTTCTTCACTTAATATCTTGATCCGTAGAAATCCCTAAATTATGCTAGTACTTCTCTTTAAGAATAAGAGCAACTAACTCTAGGTTGATTAATCGATTTTTTTTTCAAATTTAAACCCCTATTATCGCATTAACTCGATCTATGGATTCCTCTATTAGATTTGAATCAAATCTGATAGATTTATGTCATCCTATTTGTAACACCCTTAACTCGTAGCCATCGTCGGATTAGGGTTACAGAGCATTATCATTTAAACGAAACATTTAAACATAAATATCATACACTATCATAAGCATATCATAAATCAATCATACATACACATTTCATCCTTAAATCGAGCCTTTGAGGCCTTATAAATCCTTTAGAAACAATTTGGGACTAAATTGAAAACATTTGGAGAGTCTAAGAAAAAGTTACAAAAATTTGAATACAGAGGTCACACGACCGTATGACTCACAGGCTGAGAAACACGCCCGTGTGCCAGGCCGTGTGCTAGGCCAGGTAACTTACTGATTTGTATACAAAGGAAACTTCAAGAGACACATGGTCGTGTCGCCAGGTTGTGTGTCACACACAGCTGAGTCACATGCCTGTGTCTTAGGCCGTGTGGACCTACAATAAGCCATTCCCAACACCATTTCATACATAATCATTTGAACCATTTGTGCACACTTACAAAGCATCAAACCATACCTAAACATACATAAATTTACCATTCCAAAAAGTCCTATTTCAATTAACCAATCTGCCATTCAATGGTACCTCAAAAGCAATCATCAAAACTTACTTAAACATGTCAACTTTACTACTAGTTCAAAACTTACCAAAATATGCCACAAACATATTCATTAACATGTCATTTCAAATATACCATTTGAACCATTCAAACATGCATCACAAGTTAAACAAAATGACACAATCCATCAAGGTATCAAATGGTACCAACCAAGATAACTTAATCAACTTATACATACCAAATCATTCATTAAACATTCAACTAAAAATCATTATAAATCCACCTATACATGTCATTGTAACCTTGGCCAAAACATTCAAAATCTACTGATATTTATGCTGGATAGTGTGATAGATCTCCAACGAGCTTCCAAACTGATCGAGTTTTCGATAATCTATAAAACATAAGAAAGAAACTACATAAGCACTTAATGCTTAGTAAGTTCATAGAATATAAAACATAACTTACCATTCATTTGCATAACATAAAGTAAAAGCATAATATAACCCAAACCACATGCTTGGCACAAGCCTATACATCATCATCAATACACAAGTTAATGCATTTATACAAAACTCATTATAATTAAACATATGATAGGTCATTTTCCATATGAATTTTCATCATTTGATCACATATCCTTTTCATAGGCATATGCATAATTCCATTTGAAAACTTACCATTTCCATCCCTTTTCTTACCCGTTGAACTATCTAGAATTTCATCGAATACTCGGGAAAGCTCACACAAAGTGTGCTTATACATATAACTGTAACCTTTCCTTTATATTATTTACTCATACGAGCTATGAGATAGGCCTACTCACATGAGCTGTGGGTCAGAATGTAAGCTACACAGTATTGCTCACATGAACTGTGGAGTATCCTAAAAAAATGTAGGACCTTAGCCATCAGTTGGACATTCAAGACCAGTACTGGAAACATGAAATCTCTAATGACATGTCATTTGTATCCTACGAATTCCTAAGGTTCAACCGGGACTCAATAATCATCTATTTATACATCGATCAATTCATATGTTAATTAACATATTAAAATACTATTTGAAATAACATTAAAATGATAACCATTCACACGAACTTACCTCGACAACTAGGGACGTAGAAGTTAAAACGAGTTATTCTGAAGCTTTTGCTTTGCCTCGATCTAGGTCCATACGTGGTCTATTTTGACCTAAATAAACAAATTTCAATCCATTTAATACCTCTCTCGTATTCAATTCAGTTCACAATTCATATTTATGTAAAATTACTATTTTACTTTTCACAATTTAGTCCTTAAGCTCATAAATTTAAATCTAAGCATTTTAATCTTGTATTCAAGCTAACCGAATTTATTAGGGACTTATATCAACCCATATAAACTACATTTCATAAATTTGACATGAACTTTTACTATTTTTACAAACAATTCCCTAAATGCAAATTTCATCTAAAATCACTTTACAAAACTTGTTTATTTATTAACAAGGAGTCATAATCTACCATTAAACATCAGAACTATTCAAAAACATTCATGCTATAATCCTCAACCTTTAACATTTTTACAAATTAACCCTGAGCTAGCTAGATTAAGCTAAAACAAACTCAAAAACATAAAAATCATTAAAAACGGGATGAAAAATACTCACCATGTACCAAACTAAGCTTAGCCGAATCAAGCTACCATCAATGGAGGTTTCTTTGTTTTATTTTTGGTTAGGAAGAAGAGAATAAAAGATGATACTATTTTTTTCTTCTGTTTTAACTTTAATTACCTACTTACCATTTTAACCTTTAAAAACTTTAATAATTTCATTAATACCATGTCCATAAACATCCACTATCACTTAAATTGGTCTAATTACCATTTAAGTCCTTTAGTTTAAAGTTTCATAACCATTTGACTCTTTTAACTAATAAAACTCTGCTTTTTGTACTTTTTACTATTTAATCCTTTTTACTTAATTAATCATGCAAACATCAAAATTTCTTAATGAAATTCTAATACGACCTTACTAACATCCCTTAGACATTAAAATAATAATAAACTAAAAATTTTATCGTCGGACTTGTGGTCTCGAAACCACTATTTCGATTTCACTAAAAATGGGTTGTTATATTATTTCTAGGATTGTATGCAACTCCATTTAATTACGCTAGATCTACTCTTAAACAGGGTCTATTCCTCCTCTGGTTTAAGTACATCAAACATGGATCAATAGTCTAGAAATATCAAACCAAGAATTATCACAAATAATTGAGAACAAGATCTAAGTCTTTATTGCATAAAATAAAAATCAAAAGACAGAATTTATCATAGAGTTCATCTTCCCTAGGTTTTTAAAAAATTAGTTCATGCTAGCAAATAAACATCTCAAATACAATATAATTGAAAGAAATAAAGAAACTTATAATCCCTTGATAAATCAACTAAAAGTCTTCAATCTTGACAAAAATCTACTTTAGAATCAGCTTCAATAGTATTTTTCGAGTTATTTTCTTCAATATTATATAACTGCCCCTCCTATATTCTTATTTTTGTTATATATAGGTCTTAAAATGCTCGAAAACCCTAAAAATCATATTTTTCTATTGTTTGGAGTGCAATTAGCAAAACCGGCACAACTACACGATCGTGTGTCCAAGTCGTGTGGAATGGTTCAGCTCGTGTGGCTTCTGTAACTTGTTCTAATTTTTTGATTTTCGCTTGTTTTGCTCCCAAATTCTCTCCTAAGTATAAAAACATGAATTTAAATGATTAGGAGAATAAAAGCCACCATTAACATTGAATAATCACTCAAAAACGCATTAAGAATGAGGCTAAAAACACATTACTTTTAACACCTATCAGTGTTTCTGTTAATCATGTTTACTTTTTCAAGCTCTTAGTCTCTTGATTTGTAGCTGTTCAGCACTGACTGTCTATAACCCAAACATAAAATGAGGTTTTGAAGTTACATCACCCTTGTAGGATCATGATCTTTGGTCTTAGTCTATTACAACATGTGCCACCTAGGACATAAGGGACATGATCGACTTGACTAGAGCCTCACCTTCTTGTTGTTCAGGGTTTAAGGTTGAAAACTCAATGATAAAAAACTAAACACAAGGATTGTGCTTATAAGAATTAACTCTGACACCTTAGAATAGAGGATATTATTGTTGCATAATCTACAGAATCCAAACAAAGGTTGTCCTGGAATAGGAATACAAACCAAATGATGATCATGTATTAACAGAACCAAAAGCTTTAAGGTCATTATAAACTACTGTCAACATCAAGAATTTTTTTCCCCTAAGCAACACTTTCTACATATTTGTAGTTGTTGTTGCAAAAATAGATTATGTTGCACTATATTATAGGCTTATGTGCCATAATTTAAACAAGCAAAGCATGAAACAAAATGAAATTTTTGATTAATTAATGATGCTCTTCATCAAAAGGATTACAGGAACTCATCCATAGAGAGTGAAGATCCCTTACAACAAAGCTTGCTTGTATGTTATCTAGACTATTTAGTTTTTAAAACACCTTTATCTGAAACACAATCGAAATTACGTAATTTTATCAACCAATCAAAGTTACTTGTTCGGTGAAACTCCTTCTACAAAATCTTAATCTAAGATGTATGGCATTATTGGGGCTAATTGTTGCCCTATAGTAGAGTAATACTACATTTTACTTAATCCAGCAGTCCTTGAAATTTGATACTGAATTAGAAGTATATATTAAATTAATCAGATTCATCCTTGTGAAGTCAACTTCTTTAAAGGGTCATTTATTTTTATCAACGTACAATTTCATCAAAAACAAAAAAAAAAGGTAAATTAAGCTAAATTTGAACAACCATATTATGAAGATAAAAATGAGATACATACATGATTCTTCCATAGATCCAAAAAAAAAAAAAACAAATCCTTCCATGGACCAAACTAAATATGGGTACCTGCAGATTACAACTAGGATTTACATGTTACAAAGTGTTTATCCAAGTCAAGAAAAAAAATAAAGTAAAAATTCTTTGGCTTTCCATGTTGAACTAAAAAAAGTCAAGTTAATTAAGCTACTAATCAAGTGATGGACATAAACTAGATAAAAAAAAAGAAAATATGAAAATCATTGAGCTTAGCTTAAATAAGCCAAAAGAATTTCCTACCTATTCAACTATCACTAATTTTGCATTACTAGCAAAGGACTAACAGATTCTTTTTGTCTAATAACTCAATTGTAATATTAAGATCTGTTGAGTAGTTTTCTATGTGTCTCATTAAAGGGAACATTTGGGTATTTATAGATATTATCACTATTCATGATTTGGCTTTACTGTTCATAGACTTGACCTTACTATTCATAAGACTGATATTCTGAGCAAGCTTCGAGCATGCTGGACACATGTACCATTTTGGGTCACCTGCTAGACCTCGTGGCCTTTCACATGTGAACTCCTTGGGTATATGCGAATTAAGATCGTGAAACTCTCCTTGGCTTATATGAGCTGATTCCTTGAGTTCCCCAAGCTGTCCTCTCACTGTACATCTCGTACACATCCATCTGGTGAGGCCTAATTGGGTCACAGATAGGCAACTCAAATCTTATCTGTGTTTCGGTTGGTGATCATTGGTGTATAATAATTTGGTCCCACCTAGTGGGCGTAAGGATGGTTATAAAGTGGTGCTACTTAGGGCTATCACTTCACGTTTGTTAAAGTTTGCAGAATACGTAGCGTCAACTGGAATTTGATGTTAGCTCCACCACGTGTACGAGTGGATCACACTTGTATACATCTGACCGTTAGTGCTATTTGAACCCTCAAAATGCGAGAGGAAGAGATTTTTTTAAAAGTGGATCTTTTAAAACCCTAAAATTCAAGAACTTAGTATTTTTGTAACTAGAATAAGTCGAAGCTTTTCCTCAAGGTAAAATCTTGGTAACTCCTTATCTTAGGTTTTAAGTTTCCTCTATTTTTTTTCTTTTTCTTTCTGCATCGGAGATCTGTCGAGAATGAGAGGAGTTCATTGCTAATTATTTCTATGTTGTCTATTGTGAGAGTGTGCTTCCAAGGTCCTTATCGAAGTCAACTTTTTCACCTGCACTACAAAAAATGAAGAGATGAGTCGAGCCTTGCATGCTCGGGGGATTCAAATCCCCAATTTTGCTTATGAATTCTCTATCCTTGCACCTGTTCTTCTACCATCTCCTTCAAGAGTACCAGATTGCTCCTAGTCAACTTTGTAGGTTCTCTTGGTGGATCGCAGTGGCCTATTTTATTGATTATTGTCACCGTAATGAAGAACCACAACTCGTGGTTTTCTAGAGCTTATACCTGTCAAAGACCCAAAATCGAGGAAGTTCATTGGGTTTTTATTACTTCTCTCCCCACAGAAAAGGCAAAACAATAATTATAAACCAATGTGTTAACCTTTGGCTAAACTGAGAGAAGTATACCAGGGTTAGATGGAAGCTCGCAGATGGGTTTGGCTTTCTTACGGAGTGGTCTGCACTGAGTAGGGATATGTTTTCATTCAAGCGAACTATTAGGACAGATGGTGGTGAAGCCCAGTTAGAGAGGCTCCGTGTTGGCAGTTCTCTAGTTATTAAAGATCTTATAACCATAAAGAATGTGTTCCTATACTACTTGGAGGGTCATAGCCCCAATGGATATAGGCGAGACGATAGTAAGGTAGTTGCTGAAGTGTTACATGTGGTCTTTGATAGGAAATCATGGCCTCACGTGTTCTATGGTGACAACGATGACTTGGACTTAATTTTGGTAGGATTGAAAGAGGAGCCTAAGAATTTCTTTTGCAGTTATTATAGGATAAGTCCTCGTCTCTGGATGGCGGTGGACTCATCGCGGGCAGAAAGTGATGCCAATATTAATTTGATAACTGCTCCTACTAATACTAGGATTGTTGGTGATATAGGCACAGCTCGCAGTTCAGGAAGTGATTATGAGGAAACTACCATCACTTCACAGGAAATTAATGAAGCTATGGAAACTACTAGGGCTATGGACTTGTGAGCTGCTCTAAAGGTTCAGCGCAAGAAGCACAGGATTGATGCGAGAGCTATTAATGTAGTAGTTAGCTGTGAGGAAGAGACAAACAATGGTAGAATAGAGTCTCATCTAAAAAAGAGGGTAGATCGTACTGAGCTTTCTACTATGATGGCCACTATCCTTGCTTCTCCCTCAACGAGCTTACAAACTCTGGCATCTACATTTTGTTGAGGAGCTACTTGTCGAAGATAATGGCGATTTAGCTCTAAGTCATCGGAATTTAAGCTTTAGGGAGTTGCAAGGTATTGTTGAGAAATGGAAAACTTCAGTGCCAGAGGCTGTAAAAAGGAAGATATATGTTGGTAACTCATCTAGTAGTTCACAGAAGTTTGCATTATTAACACTTAGCTCCATTCTGCAAGCTTTCCTTGCTGAGGCCTCCGTAGTCAATTTAGGCTTTGAAGAGAATATTGTTGGGGCAGAGGCTACTTAGAGGGCACTTGAAGAAAATATCGAGAGTACTCACAAGTGATGGTAGAATATGAGGAATAAAAATGAAGTGCTCTATAAATAAAATGAGTAGCTCGTCGAGAAGTTAGGAATTGAACAAGTAAAAAATAATGAACTATCTAAAGAGGTCGCAACCTTGGATGTTGAGCTCAAAAAGGTTACTAAAGAGCATAAGGTAACTATGAGTCGAATCATTGCCAAGCATGAAGCTGCAATGGCGAGCTTAAAGCAGAAACAAGAAGCAGTCTTTGAAGGATTTAACAAGAACACTCTAGGAATGTTGAGTGATGTTACTGCTGAGCTCAATTCCAATATTCTTCTGCGTGCTCAAGTTGTTGTTGGGCCTTTCAATGCTTGCAAGGTTGATTTTGATGCTCTCTCTGAGGTTGATGTGAGCACGCCCGAGGCATCTTCAAGTGCAAACCAAGATCTAAACAAGCTGCCTAAAGGACTTATAACTCAAGCTCATGCTAAACATTTCCTAGAAGCTATTTTAGCTTCTAATGCAAAACCTTGGTTCGAAACAAGGGCCAATGCTCACAAAATCAGCTTGAAGCAACTATCCAAAGGACCCGTGCATTGTTGGCAAGCTGATCCTAGCTCATTTCCAGCTCCTCGAGCTCCGTCCAGCTCAACTCAGCTCATTTAAGCTTTTTTTCAGCTCTTTTGAGCTCAACCGAGCTTGCTTTTCATCTCCTTCTTTCTTCCTTTCAATAAACTAAGTCTTAATTTAGTTTATAATTAAGTTTGCTACAGCTCATGCCGAAACCCCTAGCTCAATTTCAACTCATTAAGTGTTTTGACTATTTTTGAGCTAGCCGAATTTACTTCATAAGTTGACTTATAATTATTATGTCTAAATTTAATTATTGCTTTTAAATTATTTAGTTATTAATTTAAATTATGATTTTTTATGAATAGTTATCTTTTAATTAATTGTGTGCTAATTCATGTAGGTTAGCTGAATGTGGAAGGTACATTCATGAAGAGATGCATGAACGGGAAAGTTCAACGAATGAGAAGATTCATGCATGGCCTGGTTCAATGCTTGGAGGGAATTAAGTTCATGTACATGGGAGGTTAATTACATGCATGTGGATTAAGAAGATACATTCACTTTGGATGGTACACATGCATGAATGAAGGCATTTATTGCATGTTCATGTACGGCCAGATTCAAGCTCCCTTCTAGTTCATGCATGGCCGAATGTATGTAGGTGAAATACATGAATTGTTTGCTGTCCAATTGACTTCCCTAGGTGTCTATTCGGCCAAGAGACACTTTTTGAATGATTCATTCATCCCATGGATGAATTTAGGCAAGCTATTGAGTTCCCAAGACATCACATTCATCCAAGATGCTTTGCTTACACATGAAGCTGTCCAATGGAGTTCTCATCAGCCGAATTTAGTCCTAGCTAATTAAAGACTTGTTCTAGATTATTCTAGTGCATTCATAGCTGAATTTATTTAGTCTTTAAAGCTATTAGTTTGTCTATTCGGCTACTACTTGTTAGCTTATAAATAGTTTGCACATTTCATTGTAAAGGGACTTTTGCCAAAATTGTTAATGAACATTTGTTCTTGTGAGGTTGCTTCCTCTCATATCTCGTACAAGTTTCGAAAGACTATCTGGCTTGTGCTAGTGGCATCAATCGTCTTGTTTGAACTTATCACCAATCTTGGTGTGGCGTTCAACTATCCATCTATCCATACTTCACCTTAACAATATAGGAACCGGGGTGACACTTCTTAGTGTTGAATCATTCTTGACGTTGAGTTCGTTTTTCCATCCCCCATCTTTCAACTTTCTTTCTTGTAACCCAACCGACCCATTTATCCATCACCCATCTTTGCTACACATAACTGAACCTATTACTAAACTTACCCTTCTTGAAACCTTCCGCTTATTCTAATCCATTATTTTACTTTTATTACTAAAATTCGAGGCACGAACGACTCTCTCGAACTACGATCGGGCAACTATGTGAATTCGACTCATCTACCCGGGCCGGATCACATCAGAGGTAGAGGTAAACTAGCCTAGTTTTGATGTTCGCTTCCTTTCGCGAGTTGCTTGGGATGAGGTTGCATCCAAGTGGAAGAACTCAAAGGATTTTATCTTGATGAGGGTCATTTTAAGCCGATTGTTGTGCTTGCTGATGATGACACCACTGCTAAACCTCTTATTGACAATATCAAAGTTGTTGAGGGGGAAGGAAGATGAGGAGGAGGAGTTAATAATTTGTCATGATTATTTGTAATTTTGTATTATCCTTCTTTTTGAAAGAATTGAATTTTTGAAAAATTTAAAATTTATTTTTTAGTATCATGATGTTTTATCTCTTTGTGAACTTTAGCAAATTTTCAACTTAAGCAAACTTTCAAACTCAAGTAAACCCTCAAACTTAGGCAAAATTTTAGGCTTCCACCAAAATTTGAATTTAGACAAGTTTCGAAGACTTAGGCAATTTTTGGGCCAATTTTAACCTTTATAACATTAGTTGGGAGCATAGGCTCCCGTTAACTGCTTTGGAGGCTGCGATAATGAACTTGCAAGCCTTAATATTACAGCTAGGAGCTTGAGCTCGTGTTAATTATTTTGAAGGTTGTAGTACTGGACCTGCAAGCCTTAAGATTTCAGCTGGGAGCTTAAGCTCACGCTAACTGTTTTGGAGGCTGTGACATTGAACCTACAAGCCTTAAGATTCAAGTTTGGAGCTTGTCACGCTAATTGTTTTGGAGGTTGCGATATTGAATCTACGATCCTTAATATTACAGTTGGGATCTTAAACTCACACTAACAGTTTTAGAGGCTGCGATATTGAACCTACGAACCTTAAGATTTCAGCTAGGAGCTTGAGCTCAAGCTAACTGTTTTGGAGGCTATGACATTAAACCTACAAGCCTTAAGATTCAAGCTTGGAGCTTGAGCTCACGCTAACTGTTTTGGAGGTTGCGATATTGAATCTACGAGCCTTAAGATTAAAGCTAGGATCTTAAACTCACACTAACAGTATTAGAGGCTACGGTATTGAACCTGCAAGCCTTAAGATTTCAGTTAAGAACTTGAGCTCGCATTAACTATTTTGAAGGTTGTGGTATTGAACTTGTGAGCCTTAATATTTCAAATAGGAACTTGATCTCATGCTAACTTTTTTTGAGGCTGGGACATTGACCCTACAAGCCTTAAGATTTCAGTTGGGAGCTTAAGCTCGCGTTAACTATTTTAGGAGCTGCAGTATTGAATCTGTGAGCCTTAATATTATAATTTGGAGACTAAACTCAAGCTAAATATTTTGGAGGCTGCGGCATTCAACCTACAAGCCTTAAGATTCTAGCTGGGAGCTTGAGCTCGACTTAACTATTTTGGAGGCTGCAGTTTTGAGCCTGCGAGCCTTAATATTTTAGCTGGGAGCTTGAGCTCACGCTAACTGTTTTGGAGGCTGTGGTACTAAACATGTAAGCCTTAATATTTTAGCTAGGAGCTTGAGCTCGCCTTAATTGTTTTGAAGGCTGCTATATTGAATCTACGAGCCTTAAGATTATAGCGGGAAGCTTGAACTCGCGCTAACTTTTTTGGGAGGGATCATATAAAGTAATCATATTAATGAAAGAACACATTTTCATTAAAGTATTAGAATTTATACATAATACTTTTTAAGATGACGCAAGTTTCATGTGCACGGTAGAATTGTACCCTTTAGTCTCGCCAACTTATACGTTTCGTAGCCTATCTTTTCTATAACTTTTTATGATATCTCCCTTCTTAGGGCTATCTTTCCTTGTTGCGAAGCTAAGAGGTTGGCCTCAATACTTCTAAGTATAAAGTCACCAACTTGGAATTGTAGTAGTGAGCTAATTGCTAAGTGCATGCCGCGTTCTTGATTTCTGCTGCTTCCTAAACCTCATCAATGAGATCAAGGTTGAGCATTATAGCTTCCTCGTTGACAGTTTCATCAAAGTGTGTTATTTTATATGATCGTATGCCAAGCTCAACGGAAATTATTGCCTCTGCGTTGTAAACCATCGAGAATGTTGTCTCTCCTGTTGCAATGTCAGACAATGTTTGTAGGGCCTACAAAATTCTAGGCAGTTCCTCTAACCAAGCACCTTTGGCCTCTCTCACTTTCTTCTTCAAAGCTGTTAAAATCTTCTTATTCATAGCCTTTACTTGCCCTTTTTTCTGGGGTGTTTTAACAGAGTGTTGAGCCAAAGCGATATGAATATTAGCACAAAAGTTCTAGAATTTTCCTTGAAATTGTATACCATTTTTCGTGAGTATCAAACATGATACACCAAACCTACACATGATTTACTTTTGGAGAAAAGATTTCATTTGCTTCTTAGTGATGGTTGCTAGAGCTTCAACTTCAATACATTTGGTAAAGTAGTCCATCGTGATCACTATGAACTTTTTCTGCATTGTGGCTATAGGGAATGGGCTAAGGATATCAACTCCCTAGGTTGCAAATGGTCAAGGGCTTGACATGATTTGAAGAGGTTTTGCTGGCTGTCGCAGTACTTGGGCTTCCTTTTGGCAAGAATCGCATGTATGAACTAGCTCATGTGCATCCTTTTGAATTGTGGCACCCAGATGATTGCTATAGATGCCTTCATGAATATCTTGCATCATATACTCAGCCTCCAACGATGTTAGACATTGCAGTAGTGGTTGTGAGAATCCCTTTTTATACAGTACAACCTCTAAAACGGTATACCTATCAATTGTAAAACAAAATGAATTGTTTTAAGTTAGTACTCAATCAAATAGTTTAATGACTAATCATTCACTATCCAATTATCTAGCCCATGGACTTAAGGTATTCAGATATGTGTAATACATAACATAGATATACATACCTCGTAGTTTTGCATTGTAGTTTTGTGAGCTCTTTTCTATCTGAGTAGTCATTTTTTCCTTGCAATACGCGAACTATAGGAGTCATCCATGTGTCTTCTTGATCTATACTACATATTTGGAGTGCTTCGTAACTTAGGGTATCCTTGTGCTCTAACAAAATCTTTGCCCTCTGCTCAATGACAATGGAAGATGCTAGCTTGGGTAGAGCATTTGCACGTATGTTATCGCTCATTGGGACTTGTTTTATTTGTATTTTATCAAACCCTGCTAGGAACTGGGCTGCGATTGAGTGGCACCTCTTCAACCTTGACTCCTTGACCTCATATTCACCATTCAACTATTTGGCAACCAATTGGGAATCTGTATAAACAATAAGCTCTCTTGCTCCAAGCTAGTGAGCTAACTGTAACCCTGATATCAATGCCTCGTACTCTGCAGCGTTATTAGATGCCTAAAATCCAAAAGAGAGTCCATATTGCCACTCGTTTCCTTCGAGATCCAACAAGAGTACCATTGCTGCTGATCCAGTTCTCTTTGATTTGTCGGTGGTTACACATCTTCCTATGGAAGATTAACTACTATCTTGCTTACGACAAACGGAAAAGAAGTTTTAGTACAAATTGTAAATTTGTCACAAGTCATTACAGAGGTAGCGTAGTGGACCAAAGACTACCATTGAGACTTGTGAGGAATTACAGTTTAAATATATTTCTTTTCATAATTTAGTATGGAATTAAAATTTATAAATTTGGTTACTTGATGAATTGGTAGGTGCCTCGAATGAGCATTCGACCATGAAGTCAGCTAAAACTTGCCCATTAATTGTCGTCCTCGGCGCGTACTCTATACCAAATTCAGTGAGTTCTATACCCTATTTAGTCTCTCTTCTGGAGATGTCGGGCTTAGATAAAATTTCTTTGATGGGTTGATTCGTGACGACTACCACGGGATGGGCCTAGAAGTATTGTTGTAGTTTACAAGCTGCAATAACTAAAGCTAAAATGAGCTTTTCAAATTTTGTGTAACTGAGCTCGCTGTTTTGCAGCACCTTACTAACATAGTAAATCGGGAATTGTCGAACATCCTTTATCTTAAGCATTACAAATGCTACAGTTTCCTCAAATGCGGCCAGGTATAAGTAAAGGGTCTCTCCTTCGCGAGGTGACATTAGTAGTGGTAGGGATCGTAGAGGCCCAATTTAGTCTGGGCCCAAACAGAAACCAAACCAAAATAAAAAAATAATAATAATAACAATCCAATAAAAAAAAAGAGGGTCCATTTACAACAAATATGGCCCAATATGTTACAAGCCTAAATGGCCCAAATAACACAAACCCTAAGGCCCACAACATTAAGTTTTTCAGAAAAAACTAAAACAAACCCTAGCCTTTTCGCTTCGCGCCCCACATCGGCGTGTCCACCGCCCGAGGTTTGCTTCCCTTATGCGTTCCTTGCACCAAAATGGCAAGGCTCGAGTCTCGTCATTGCCGTTGACCACGCACCGTTGCCTGCAAAAGAAAATAGAAGGGCATCAGCAGAAAATAGTAGAAATAGTAGAAAAACAGTAAAAAAATAAGAATGTAATTCGACTATATAAGCCACGATTCCTATGTATTTTTAACACAAAAAAATATACAAAAAAACAACAAGTTTTTAAAAAGAAAAGAGAATAGGTAATCTTTTTAAATTTATTTTTTTATCTATTCTTTTTATATATTGCGAAAAATAAAAAATCTCTTCTTACTTGCGCTGTTCGATCTTCGCCGTGTGAGGCCGAGGCCACTGTCTCCAATGAAAGACAGTACCGTCGAAGGAGGAGAAACCGAAAGGTTTCTTAAAGATTTTTAGATTTTTCGTCATTTTTCCGAATCAGGATAAAAAGGTTTTAAAATGGGCTTAAAAAGGGGGTTAAAACGAGGCTAAAAGGGCATTTTTTTGGTTTCCGGCCATTGAAGGCGACAGTTGTCGTCACCGACGACCGGTGGCCATCACGATGGCCTACAATGGCTCAAAGGCCAGATTTAGGAAAGGCTGAGAGAAAAAGATAAGGCCTCAGATTTTACTTTTTTAAATCCAAGCAGAATGATTTTTTTTTAGAAAAAAAATTGATTTATATAGACATAATTAAACAACGTCGTTTTAGCCGGTGCTCAGAAACCCCAAAACGGCGTCGTTTCGAAGTAGGTCCCTATTGCCTGGCCCAAATCCCCTGGGATCCGCATGTTTTTGTAAAGTAGTCTATTTGTAGTTTCAGTCCTTTCGCTTTTTAAAGGCTTTTCAATCTGGTCCTATTTTCGTTCTTTTTTCTTTTTTAAATTTATCCACTTAATTTTATTTTTTTATTTTAGTCCTCTGGTTATTTGGTCTCTTGGAACGGTGCGTTTAGGGGGTCTGGGAATAATTTTCCATTTGATCCCCGCTCTTTTTTGTGCATTCAGTTTTGGTCCCTTATTCGCCATTTTTTATTTATAATTTATCCCCTTAAATTTCATTTGAATTTTGATTTATTCCTTATTTATTTATTCATTTATTACAATTTAGGCTCTTAATTTCATTTTAATTGATTTAATCCTTTATTTAATTTCGACCCTTTATAGATTTTTTTATATATTATTTTATTTATTTATTTATCTATTTATTATCTCTTACCCTTTTTATATATTTAAAATTATAATGTTTATATTTCTTTTATTTGTGCACTTGTTGTTCGTATTATTCTTATTATTATCATTATTATTATTATTATTATTTACTTTTCCTATTATTATTTAATGAGTATTAGAATTTGTAATTATAATATGATTATTGTCATTGTTATTATCTAGTGTTTTATTATTATAGTTATACCATCGTCATTTACTAGTATGATATTTTTATTTTTTATATATTATCGTTTCATTTTTACACGTTATCATTTAATTTTTTTCTATAGCCATGTCATGAATCGTGTTTAAACATACTTACGCATTTTTATACTATGCCCAAACAAGTTAAATTGACATTGCTTTAGATGTTACATTTGTTTCATTCGATGCATAAAAAGAGGGAAAATTTTCAAAATCAAGGCAATGTTCTATATTTGGGAGATTTGAGAAGTTGTGCCCTAACTCACGGGGTTCGATTTTCTTTTGAAACTTAGGTAACCAAATATCCTTTTTAAAAGCTAAACAATTTAAATAGTAATTTTAAAAATAGGCAAGCTTATTTTCGAGGATTCGAGATGTTGTGTTCTAACTTACGGAATGTGATCTTTTTGTTTTGGTTACCTCGAGATAAGGAGGCCTTTTACATATGTTTTAATCTACTTAAGCGATTTTAATTAAAATGTCATTATCCAATGAGGGATCGCATTTTAAACTCTCTTCAAATTTTTAATTTTCGGCATTAAGACATCGAGTAATCAATTAGGTACCAATTTTGGGCGTAACGAGGGTGCTAATCCTTCCTCATGTGTAACCGACTCTAGAACATGTTTTCTGGATTTTGTGGACCGAAAAATATCGTTTTAGTAAATCAAACCTCTTATTAAAACGTACAAATTACGAGGTGATCCGATCACACATCATGAAAGTGATTGGTGGTGACTCCATTTTAGTTCTTTTTAGAATAAAAAGTTAATTTCAAAAAAAGGGCTTTGATAGGGATGTAAGATACTCTTTAAGCCTCCCAAAAGCTACTTGACACTCCTCTGTCTACGAAAAAGAGATGCATAGGGTCTTGAAGAAAGGTAAACATTTGTCAGCCATTCGTGACACGAATCTGTTAAGCGCAACCACCATTCCAGTTAGTTGTTGGATATCCTTTATTGTCTTCATAGGAAGCATCTCCAGGATGGCTTGAATCTTCTCAGGGTTCACTTTGATTCCTCTCTCTGAGACCACAAAGCCCAAAAATTTGCCAGCCCTGACCCCAAAAGCACACTTATCTGGGTTTAGCTTCATCCGATGGGCTCACAATACCTCAAATGCTTCTGACAGATTCTGAACATGCTCGGCGAGAGTAGAGTCTTTTACTAACATGTCATCGACATACCTCAACACTTCGCCCGATTTGCTCTCTGAAAATTTTGCTCACCAGCTTCTGGTAAGTCACACTTGCATTTTTCAAACCAAAAGGCATCACACAGTAGCAAAATAAACCTTCTTCTCTAACGAAGTTGTTTTCTCCTAATCTTCAGGAGCCATGGAGATCTAATTATATTTAGAGAAAGCATCCATAAAGCTCATGAATTTGTTATTGGAGGACACGTTAACAAGTCTATTGATCGAAGGGAGAAGGAAGCTATCTTTCGGACAAGCCTTGTTGAGATTAGTGAAATATATACACATTCTCCGCTTACCGCTCGCTTTCTTCACCATCACAAAATTCGAAATCAAATCCGGATACTCATCTTCCCTAATAAACCTTGTGGCCAACAGCTTTGTGACCTCCTGTCTTATAGCTTCCACAACCTGTGGTAAAAACCTTCTCTTCTTTTGTTTCATGGTTCTAGCCTCGAACAAAACATTCAACCTGTGCAGAATTACCTGAGGGTCCACCCTTGGCATATCTGCAGTGGACCAAGAAAAAATATCAGCATTCATTCTCAAGCAATGAATCAAATTTTCCTTTTCCTCACTCATTAGTGTAGACAAAATTCAAACCACATTGTCTGTACTACCACTAAAAAGTTGCAAAGTTTCTATCGCCTCAGTCGCTTCTAGCTTCTTTGCTCGCTCTTCGCATCTGTTACCTAGGTTATCCAAATCTAGCAACTGTCTCTCTAGTTCCACCTGCTGTGAACTCTACCCCTATTGTTCCTGCTTGTGAGCCTGCTGTACCGACAATATGTGACACTACCTAGCTGTTCTCTGATTTGATTGCATGTACCCAACCCCTGTTTTAGTGGAAAACTTTATCTTCATGTAGAAAATAGCCACCATCATCCTTGCCATCCTCATGATCGAGCATCCAAAGATAGCATTATAAGCCATAAGATGATCTATCATGAAAAATTAGACATACTCCGTAGTAGTGTGCTCACCATCTCCCAAAGTTACTAGCAAGGTAATAGAGCCCTTTACCTCGATGAGTGGTTTACGAAACTGTACAGTAGGTTCGCCCTCTTCAATTTCGTCTCTTTCAACACTATTTTCTGAAAAGCATCCTAGGTCAGAAATTCAACTGCGCTTCCACTATCAACAAGAACCCTCTTCACTTCAAAACTGACAATTGTTGCATCACCACCATAGGATCGCTGCCATCCTCATCAGTGAAGTCCACCTTCCACCTTTCCTGTTAGTGAGGTTTCTTGGGTGAACCAATAGACATAACACCCCTAAGGTGTAGATTCCTCTTAGTGCTAGAGGTTGCCAATTCTTCATCCATTCCAATTATTACATGGATGGTACCCCTAACCTTCTGTTTACCTTTAAGATAACTACATGAACTTTGAACCTTCTAGGACACACCCTGATCAAAAAACTCAACGAGCTCGTCGTTTCGCACAGCTTTCTCTATAGCGTCCTTCAGAGTGAAACAGTCTTCGGTCTTGTACCCAACGTCATTTTAGAAAGCACACCTGTCTCTTGAACTCGATCTTCTCACGCTGTGCGTCATCAGGGATGGCTTAGGGAGGATTTCGAGGCTTTTTACCTGGTTCACAATGTAAGTATGGGTAGCATTCAAAAAAGTGTAAACTTCGAACTTGCCTTAGGGAATGTACTTCCTAGTATGCTCTGGCTGAGATCTCAAGAGATCCTTGGGAGAATCACCTTGCATCTGATTTCTCTACTGTCTATCACCTTTTGCTCGTAATGACTGGTTAGGAGGGCCCTGCTTGTTGCGAACTCCTTCTCAATTTCTAAATTGCATGTCTTCCCTTTCAAATGTGTCACGTGACACCCTTTTAATCTCCTCTACCTCTACGAACTTGTGGGTTTGTTCGTATAGATCAACCAAACTCTGTGGCCTGTTATCAGTAAAGGAGTACTATACATGGTCATTTTGTACCCCCATTATGAAAGCATCAATAACCCACTGATCCTCTAAATTCTTCGTGTTCAGAGTCACTATATGAAATCGCTTCATATAAATCTCAGAGGGACTCACCCTCTCTCTGTTTCATCGACATCAGCCCCATAGACATGCTTATGATCGTTCTGTGGGCTCTGAATCTTATCAACAACATCTAGCCCAATTGAGAGAAGTTTCAAATTGAGCCCTAGAGAAGGGATAAATACCAGTCCTTTGCACTTCGTTTTAGTGTCGTGCAAAAAGTCTTGCATTTTGCTAAATTTGATGCTCTCAGTACGCTCATGTAATCATTGTATTGCATCAAATGGGCTCGTGGGTCCCTTCTCCCTTCAAAAATATCCTTTAGGACTTCAAAATCACACGGCAAGTTCACCATCGCTATCTTAGGAGCCAATAGATTGTTAGAACAGAACAACCAATCCATATCCTAAAACTCGGGGTGCAACACTCTTACATTTCGTCGCAACTCCTCCATCTCGTTTTGTCATTCTCTCACATGCATGCCTGGAACCTCATCCTGTGTATTTACATTATCATGAAAATCAGAATTGTCAAAGTGTACCTTCCTTCTTAACTCTTCATTCTGTTTTAGCAGCTCCTATTGAAAAGCCTGTTGCTGCTCGAATCGTGCCTCCTATGCAACCATTTGCTTCTTCAGGAACTTCATCTACTCCTGAAGAGCAAAGAACTACTGTGGGGTTGTTTCCGGATTAGAAGGAAGTGACAACCTCTGACCAGTGGATTTATTCAAGTCTAATGGACCTGAAACTCCCTGATAAGCCGCATTGCCGAAGTTTTCGGGTCAATGGGCAAACCAGTCGACAAACAAATCTGCCTCATTAGGTTGACTGCCAAAACCCGACGCTCCAACTTGTCCAGATGAAATATTAAAGGGGAAGTTCTCATTTGGGTGAGCCATTTTTCTTTGAAACTCAAGAAATCTGATGATTGGAAATTTGTCCATGCTCACTGCACCAATTGTTAAGTAATTTTTTGTGTCTCATTAAAAGGAACATTCGGGTATTTATACATATTATTACTGTTCATGATTTGACTCCACTGTTCATGGGCTTGACCCTACTATTCATAGGACTGGCATTCTGAGTAAACCTCGGGCATGCTGGACACATGAACCATTCTGGGTCGCCTACTAGACCTCGCGGCTCCTCACATGTGAACTCCTTAGGTATATGCCAACTGAGACCGCAAACTCCCCTCGACTCGTGCGAGCTGATATCGTGAACTCCTCCGGCTTTCTTTTTGTTGTATGTCTCGCACACATTCATCTAGTGGGGCCTGGTCGAGTCGCTGGTAGGCAACCCAGATCTTATCTGAATTGGTGTATAACAAGATTAAATCAGATATATATCAAATAATCAAAATGAAACATCACAATTTCCTCTTCTGAGTAAAAGTGTTTAGTTGGTTCATTTACTTACCGCGTTAATACCGCACCACATTTTCTTTTGCAACCATTTGGCTTATCATCTTTAACTCGATTAGTTCAAAAGTTGACATTTTTTTCATGTCTAGTACAAATAGTCAATTTAAAGTGAGGACTAGATTTAGACAACTTTTTTATTAGATAATCAATTGTATATTTTTCCCCTTAATCTTGAATTGAGGTCAAACTTTAAAAATAAGTGTGAAGCTTGATTCCAAATTCAGCCACAAGTTTCATCTCAAAACTTCTTAGTTCCAGTATCGAGAGCTAAATCAGACAACAGAGGCTCAATGTCCCAAAGGTACCTAGCAGGAGAATACTGTGAAGAACATATATTATTATTATCACAAATTGCAAAATTATGCTCAATGTCCCATTTCAGACAACATAGGCTCGATGGTACTAGTTATTATCACCTTTGAAAGCATGAACCTTACAATCTCTGCGGTTCCTAAAAATGCCATCACAGAGGATGTATACGGTCCTCAAAATAATATGTCTAACAACCTATCCGCCTATGATGTAAAAACGTAAAACATATGGGGAAAGAATTGATTATGATATTTTGTCTATGATACAATTTTAAGTACATCGTTGGTTCAGAGGCTTGATGATTGCAACCTTCGTTACACAATGGTCCCAAGTAGCCATAAATGAAGAAGCAGGCAATAGGCAATTAGGCCAAGCCTTACTCGGGGACGGCTGCTTAGAACTCGGCCACCAGATACCCTGTAGCCATTAAAAACAGATAAATGAGCATTACAAACGAACACAATGAATAGCAAGCAAGAAAAGTTCCTTTTCTCATGGATAAATCTATACCATATTCCATCAACACGATCTGCAATAGACTTTCCTTGTTTTGGGATGAGGCCAGTTGTATTAAGAGGCTTGAACATTCGACCTGTTAAAAGAAAAGAGGAAACATGCATAAGATCATGAATTCTAGAACTTGTTTCGATCAGAAGTTACTTTTCTAGAAAGAATTCGAGAATGCAAACCTTTGTCCTCATCAGTTTCCTCACTGTTGATCAAGCGATCAGTTTCTGAGTCAATATTGAGTGCTAGATGGTCAGCTGATCCTTTTTGCATAATTCGGACGTGAGCAGCTGAGGGAACAGGAGATACTGTTTTCTTTACGTGGGATCCCTGCATAAGCATCAAAAAACAATTCAAGTCCTTCAGAGCAATGTTTGCAGGGATGTATGATACATCACTAGGCACAAACAGATATAAAAAACCCTCCAAGAATGGTATTGACTACTGAGCAACCAGCATTCAGCTTTTAATGGGAGAGCATGTATTGGTGTTATATACACACACACATATTAAATATATGAAAAATTCATAATTAGTTCTCCAAGATTCCCTTACATTAGGTCAAACAAATAGATCTGTGATAAAGCAATATGGTACAACAATAACAAACCAGATTCATTCACAAAAAAAATTAAACACATTACATTTAACTAGAACTACAGAACCAACCATACATTTAAGATTTGAAACTATTTATAAGAGAAAACCAGTGGTCTATTTAAACAGCCATGATTAATAGCTATATCTTTTAAGCAAAATAAACTCAATATTTGCCTCACAATCTCAACCCAGGCAATCATCTTAAGCTCCTTTTTTTCCCCTCTCTTAATGCAAGTTTCCGAAATTTCATACTGGATAGTTAAGCACTCCCAGACAGCTCATATGCTAATTGAATATAACAAGCTAATAGTGCATGTATCAAACCACAGACAGTAAATGGTGACAAGAACAAGTTAATAAATCAAATTAATTACGAAAATGTGTAAACTATTTACCACATCTTCAATTTCAGATATTTCTGACCCTGTGGATGCAGAAGGTGCTTCAAAGATGCTCCGGTCCTGGACAACTTCTGGCTGAATAGTCCTACCCTGAAGAGAATCTTCAAGTAACTTAACCTTAGTTAACAATTCATCCACGGCATTTTGGCTTCCAAGCAACTTGGTACCAAGTTCCTGTGCTCTGGATTTTGAACTTTCAGCCTCTAATAACAAGGCATTCACCTGCTTTTCTAAAACAGGCAAAAGTGCTCTCATACCAACAGAATTTGGGCTTCCAATCAACTCTTTACCTCCCAATCCAACAATAATCTTTTCCAGGCCAAATGTAGCCTCAGACAGCTCCATTTTCATACCTTCCAATTCTGGCTTATTTCTAACATGTCTCTCAATTTCTTCTTTAAGATGCTCAATTTCAAAACTCTGTTGTGAAAGCATAGACTGTAGTTCTTCCTTCTCATAAGAAAGTAAATTTATTTGGTTCTGCAATTCAGCGAAACTATTAATAATAGAAAACAGTTTCTTAACATCAGTTGAGCTATGGGGCTCGAGGTCTTCAGACTCTACAAGAGGAATCTCGATCACACTTAGCTTGTCCAATAAAGTTCTTAATTGAGTTGCTGATAGAAGCGGCTCCTTGGCTTCTGTAACAATACAAAACAACTTAATAAAGAGTATTAGCAATTAACAATCAAGTGAGAGGGGAGAGATTTACCTTTTTCTTTCATCGACATATTATTGTACAATGACCAAAGTTCTGCCTCTTTTTCCTTCCATATGTCCTCTTTGGCTTGATAATCATCTATCTTATGCGTCACTTCTCTGTATGATTCTTCCAGTGCTTCTACATCACTCTCCAACTTGAAAACCCTACTTTGACATACATCTCTTTCTTCAATAGCTTTCTCGGAGACTCTTCTGGTATCTTCCAAATCTTTCTGCAAATTGTGAACAATTGCGGCCACTGCTTTGTTTGTGGTTTCATAAAACTTCACCAAACTTTGAACTTCTCTAGTAGCAGCCAACAATTTCTCAGCTGTCTGAATATATCTATTGCCACCAATATCTTGCTGAGCCATATCTCGTCCAACAAATTCTCCTCCTGGGTGCAAACCATGGTTCAAATTTTCAAGTCCAGGAAGAGAGTTAAATTCTGTAGGAGTGCTCTTGTCTTCGAAGTGAAGGTCTCCAACTGCATCTCTACAAGCAGAGAATAAAGTTTCAACATCATCCTGTAAAATAGCCATAGCCTTCTCCTTTTCTTGTTCACGCATTTCCAGGTTTTTAACATTTTGCTTCAAGGATTCCATATTCTCAACCATGCTTTTTACCTCATCCTCTGTGGCATGTAACTTTTTTAACAAGGAACCTATTGACTCATCTAGGAATTTAGAAAAACCTTCAAATCTATCAGCAAAGATTTTATTTCGTAACTGGAACCCTTCTGCAACCCTTATAACACATGAAGAAACATCATCACCATTGATTGCATTTTCATAATCATTCTCCATTCCAATGTTCACATTATTATCAATATCATCAGCGAAACATCCTGCCAGAAGAGCAATATCCTGAGATAAAGGAAAATAGACAATTAAAAATCAATGATAGATTTACTTTCTCATTCAGCAAATTAGGGAAAGAAAGTTACTGAACGTCGAGAAGTTAGGAAGGTGAAAGAAAAAAGAGAGGACTACCTCCATGAGTGGATAATCTTGCAGCTGCTCCGACCTCTTGTCCAACAAATGCTCCCTTGTGTTCTTAAGGGCAAGATCCACATCTTTTAGATGCTCCAAGTTCCTATCAAAGCATTGTTTCATCGTTGACAACAGACTTTGATCTTCGGCAAGCATTTGAAGATTGTTAAGATGACCGATCAACTCTATGGTTTTACTTGCAGAGCTCCCTCTGCTTCCAGCCAACTCTTCCATGCATACAGTCAGTTTGGAATTACGAGTTGATATTTCCTGATCAGTGGCTCTCTTTTCACTTTGAAGTGCAGAAAACTCATTTTCTGCCTTAACCAATGCATCTTCAAGCGATTTTATGGTAATTTCCGCATCAGCGAGCTCCCTAGCCTGGATCTCAGTTTCATCTTTTAGTTTCCTAAGCTCATTCTCCAAGTTGGTTATTTCCACTTTTGAATTGTTACTGTCCTCAGTTAATGAAGCAACAGTCATCTCTGCCTGAGAAAGTGCACTTTCAAGTGTATTTATAGTGTTATATGCCTCTGTGAGTCTGCTAGACTGAATAGCTCCTTCCTCTCTCAGTTTCTCCATTTCCGTCTCTGAAGCAGCTCTGCTACTTTGAACCTCCTGTTGCTCACTGATAAGAAATGAAATTTTATTTTCTGCCAGTGACAATGCCTCTTCAAGTGACTTTCTAGCCTCACAAATCTCAGCAAACTTGCTATTTTCTGAATGAGCTTCTTCAACTGCTTTCTTCAACTCTATTTCTAAATTTTTTTTACCAAATTCCACGTCCCTCTTCTCTTCAGCAAGTTGAGACAAATCATTCTTGGCAACAGCCAATGCATCTTCCAGTGTTTTCATATTTGCTTCAGCCTCTGCTAACTTGACAGCTAGGTTCTTAGCCTCTTCCTTTACTTGCAGCAAGTCTTGTTCAGTCCGTGCCTTGGCAGTCAGACAATCATCCATATACCCAGAAAGAAAGTTCAGCTTCTCTACAGGCTCTTGAAACGTTGAATCAACTGGAATGACAATGCGACCAATTGATTCAACTAGTCTCTGCAATATGCTATTGCTCTCGAATAAGAACTTCTCAAGTTGATCCCTTCCCTCTCTCAAAGCTGCAAGGTCACTCTCCAACTTCGGGATGCACTCTAAATCAGTAGATAAAGTGCTGATCTGCTCCCTGCAGTTAGCAACTGTAGATTCTTCATGTTGTAACTCAAGCTTCAGCTTCTCAATTTCTGAGTTCTTTTCCTCAAGAAGAAGTTTCAAGTTTTCCCGATCTTGAACCAAGCCCTTTCCTTTCTTAACTGCCATCGATAACTTCTCCCTCAGCAGACTAGACTTCTCCTCTGATCGTTCAAGATCTTTTTGCAGAACATCTTTCTCCTCCTTCAGTGCAAAAAGTTCCTCAGAAATTACTCTCATCTGATCCGAGAGATCATTTAGCTGTGACCTCACCAGCATATCTTCTTCTAGTACTTCCTCACAAAGTGTCAACCCCAGATCCCTAACATAGAACAGACTTTGAAGCTTTTCAAAAAGTTGTGCTTCTACGAAAGTAGTCTCTAAAGATGCATTCGGTGGATCTTTTATCTTTCTAAAGCACCTATCTATTAGCATGGGTAGATAAGAAGATTCTTCAATCCCTTCTTGATCCGCCATCATCATTCCAGAAGCCTCTATAAGCATGCTGATCATCTGATATTTCTCTGATGAAAGTTGATGGAACTTCTCAACTACATTTTCATATTCAGTTGAGAGGTTGTCCAACTCCCTTCTAACATAATCCTTCTCTACTAGTTCTGTTGCAAGTGAAGCACTTAAATGATCCTTGTTTGATGATATCTGATGTGCCATGCCAACAATTTCCTCATATTTGTTTTTGAGTTGATCTAACTCATCCTTGATGTAATGCTTCTCTTGTTGTACAGTTGAAAGTGAAGCACTCAAGTGATCTATCTCATCATGTGCAGCTTCTTTTATTCTGGAAATTTCATTTTGCAACCTATTTATGTCATCCTTAGCCCGGAAAAAGGACTCCTTAAGCCAAGCCAAGCGAGAATCTAAATCAGGAAAGGAGACATTTTCAGGTAAATCAATTGCACAAATTGTGTCTTTCAATCTGTAGAAGTCCATTGAAACATTCCCCAGCTCTTTTCTTTCTTTAGCAAGCCATCCAGCTCGTCCAACAATATCCATTGACTGGAGTTCCTTAGGTACGTCAATCTGGGATAGGATGTGGTCAAATGCCTCTTTCATAGCTGCCAGGTCACTCTCCAACATTGGGATGCGCTCTAAATCAGTTGACAAAGTGCTGATCTGATCCCTGCAGTTAGCAACTGTAGATTCTTCATGTTGTAACTCAAGCCTCAGCTTCTCAATTTCCGAGTTCTTTTCCTCAAGAAGAAGTTTCAAGTTTTCCCGATCTTGAACCAAGCCCTTTCCTTTCTTAACTGCCATCGATAACTTCTCCCTCAGCAGACTAGACTTCTCCTCTGATTGCTCAAGAGCTTTTTGCAGAACATCTTTCTCCTCCTTCAGTGCAAAAAGTTCCTCAGAAGTTACTGTCAACTGATTCGAGAGACCATTTAGCTGTGATCTCACCAGCAAATCTTCTTCTAGTACTTCCTCACAAAGTGTCAACTCCAGATCCCTAACATAGAACAGACTTTGAAGCTTTTCAAATTGTCGTGCTTCTATGAAAGTAGTCTCTGAAGATGCATTTGGTTGATCTTTTATCTTTCTAAAGCACCTATCTATTAGCATGGGTAGATAAGAAGCTTCTTCAACCCCTTCTTGATCCGCCAACATCATTCCAGAAGCCTCTACAAGCATGCTGATCATCTGATTTTTCTCTGATGAAAGTTGATGGATCTTCTCAACTACATTTTCATATTCAGTTGAGAGGTTGTCCAACTCCTTTTTAATATAATCCTTCTCTACTAGTTCTGCTTCCAGTGAAGCACTTAAATGATCCTTGTCCAATGATATTTGATGCGCCTTGCCAACAATTTCCTCATATTCGTTTCTGAGGTGATCTAACTCTTCTTTGATGTAACGCTTCTCTTGTTGTACAGTCGAAAGTGAAGCACTCAAGTGATTTACCTCATCACGTGCAGCTTCCTTTGTTCTGGAAATTTCATTTTGCAACATACTTATGTCATCTTTAGCATGGTAAAAGGACTCCTTAAGCCAAGCCAAGCGAGAATCTAAATCAGGAAAGGAGACATTTTCAGGTAAATCAATTGCACAAATTGTGTCTTTCAATCTGTAGAAGTCCCTCGAAACACTCTTCAGTTCTTTTCTTTCATTAGCAAGCCATCTACCTCGTCCAACAATATCCACTGATTGGAGTTCGTCAGGTACGTCAATCTGGGATAGGATGTGTTCAAATGCCTCAATAATCAAGGTCTTTTCAGAGAGTGATTCTTGCAATGACACAACCAAAACTTCATTTTTCACCAACTCTTCCTTGTGTAATTCAGCAGCTTCTAAAGCACTGGACTTCTCTTGCAATTCAGCTAGACATTTCTCAAGCTCGCTTGTTTTATCAGCAAGAGACTGCTTGAGGGCATCTCGTTGCTGAACCAATGCCTTCCCTTTTGTCACGGCCATACTCAGCTTTTCCTTAGTATTAGCACACCTCATCTTTTCCTGCTCAACCTCTGTCTTTGTTTTTTCAAGCTCGGATTTTAGCATCTCCACCATTGCTTTCTCACTTTCAACTTGTTCAAGAAATTTCCTATTTTCATCTTCTAGAAAAGCTATGTTGTCAACCAGCTGTGCTTCCTTCCTCCTCAACTCATGTAATTCATCACGGGCAGCAACAAATACGGTCCCAAACTCCTGCACACCAAAATCGGACTCAGCCTTTGTCAAACACTGCCTAAGTTGATTAACTTCTGAAAGAAACTGGTTATACTTCTCAATTAATGCCAATGTGCTTTTCTCAACAAGGTCAATCTGCTCTACCCCAGAATCACCTAACAAATCTCCTTGATCTATAACTGAACCAAGTGCAGCCGAAATCCTCTCCAGTGCAACCTCATATTGCTGGTTCTTAACATCCTTCTCTGTTTCTGCTACTGAACTCATAAGTTTGGCAGTCAGCCCTTCAATCTCTTTATCCTTCACATAAATCTCCCTTGAAAGTGTCTCCATCTCTTCCTGCACATACTATAACCCTAAGTAACATTAAATAAACTGAAAACCATTGAGCAATACCTGAAATATCTAAATACATACATACACACGCACGCACACACACACACTAAACCTTGTATTTGGATTCGAGTTTCCCTTTTTCTTCAGCAGCTTGCTCCAGCAAAGCGCGCAATCGTTCCATTTCTTTAACAAAGTGATTGTTATCATTATCTTCGTTATTGTATGCACCATTGTCCATTTCATCAAACTGTTTAGGTACCGCATCCGGCTTTTCATCTGAAATGGCATTGTTATCCCGATCAGTTGGCCATACAGCTTCCTTATTATCATTATTCAACTCATCCGATGCATCCATAAACATATCTTCTTTGCTATCCACATGAGATATCTCAATAGATTCCACTTCCTAAATTGATAAAAATAAATAAATAGGTATCAAATTAAAGATTTACCTGTCAACAATAACAACAAGAAACCTGAGATTTCAATTCCAAAAAAACAAAATAAAAATAAAACCTGATAAGTCGAAGATTGATTACGAGCTCCAGAATCCTCCGAATCGTTAATTTCAGACATTTCTACTGGCAATACAAATTCATAATAATTAGAGACAGCTCCTTGAATAACAAGAATCAGATCTGCATGAAAATCCTGCGCCAAAGAATTTTTAAAAATAAATGAATACATAAAAAAAAACCCTAAAATCAAAACGGATTAATGGATTTGACCTGAATTTAAATCCCACTGTGGATTTCTGTGCTGATGAGATTCTGATTCAGCTTCGATTCAAAGGAGAATTTGCAGAATGCGCACAGCAGATTAGTACTATTTTCTATTTGTAATTTTAATTGTAATTTTATTTTCTTGTCTTGATATACATGCTATTTTGTGTTATTATGTCGATTTCATAGGTGTCTGTGACGTAGTTCGCTCCAATGAGATGCGATCTATTATTTGTCTTGTAAAACTAAAAAAACAAAAATATAATTTTGACGTTGTTAATATAATTTTAGAAAAAAAAAGTGAAAGTTTTTTTTTTTCCTAAATTAGGCCTAAAGTCTGTATTTTTAATTAATTAGGCCTTCAGGCCGATTTTAAAATTAATCACAGAAATAGATCGATTTTAGGAGAGAGGAATGAAAAGCGCATCCAATTGGACGAGCTTTCTGTAAAGGTGGTAAAAAAGTGCGCCGAGCTGGACGTGCTTTCCCTCAACAGTAAAAAAAATAAAATTCAAACAATAAGTTTTTTTTATCCTATAAATACCCCAAATTTTATTTTTTTTCCATTCACGTCTTTCTCTCAACTCTCTCAAACCCTCTCAAGTCTCTTAACTCTCTCATTTTGATTGTGTTTGAATACTTTTAGTTAAAAATAATATTTTTATTAATTATCTTGTATTGTATTTGTTCAAAATCGATTTTTCACGAATGACTGCCTTTCTAATATGCTTTGACGACAAACATATTACTGTCGCCCAAGCAATAATGGTAAGATGGAAATTTAAATTTCGTTAATTTTAATAATGTTAAATTTATTTTTTTAATTTGAAATTGTTTTTATTGTGTAAATAAGTGAATGGTCATTTTTTGGATGGCTTCATTCATAATATGAGAAAGCCCGCAATCCCTGAAATTCATTACCACTTGCAAGTGGCTAGATTCTTACATGCGTCTTGCATGTCCGAGGGCTATAAACTCGATTTGGTACTAATCACCGCGTTGGTGGAAAGATGAAGGCTCGAAATACACACTTTCCACCTTCCATGTGACGAGTGTACAATCACATTCGAGGACGTAGCGCTATAACTCAATCTATCAATGGATGGGTCAATCATCACGAGATTAGTAATTGTTCCGGGTAAAGTGGACCTCTGTACAACACTATTGTGAAGGTTTCGGACAAGTTTGAAGGTGGTCGGATATCAATCAACTAGGTGGAGGATAATTTCAACGAGCTCCTTGAAGACCGAACGGAGGAGATCATAGAACAATACGCCCGAGCATACATCATGAGGTTAATTTGGGGCATTTTACTGCCCGAAAAATCTCGAAATTTAGTGCACGTAAGGTGGCTACTACATCTAGTGAACTTCAATTAGTACGAAAAACTAAGTTAAAGATCTGTCGTATTGTTTACATTATACCGGGAGATGTGTCAGGTTGCCTGCTCTTGTTGCAGTCGTGGGCCTGATGGTGGCTACCATTTTTATGTCCTAAAGTGACCGACCCATACATGTTCCCATTGGTGATGAGGTAAATATCATTTGTTAACAAATACTTAGTTTGTGCAGTAATTTTTTTATTATACGTTTCAACTAACATATCACTTATACAGGTGGAACCATGGGCTGAGCTACGTGGGATGGCCTGATGAGCTAGAAGATTTTAGATTGTTATTAGATCAACGCTCGGGAGCTAAGGTTAGTTACTTATTCTTTCGAACCTATATTAATTACATAATGATTTATAAAAAAAATTCGTGCGCAGCGATATTTACAATTCTACTTTTCAGTTTGAATAGATTTTGTACGCCGACATCGATATCATATCTTGCATCCCGTTGGAAGTGTTGGCTAATCGAGACATGTGGGACGCAAATGTGCCGTTGGTAGTGTACACGACGGTCGAAATGCACGAGTCAGACCGGGTAATGCTGAAGTTCATGTAGAGGCAATGAATTACGCCGCCACCGTGAGACCTAAAGGAGCTGCACAATGTGGACATGTGAGAGAAGGACAACGACTTGGGATGTGGCACAGGGAGCACATCGAGACGTGGGATCGTAGGATGCAATCATACCCATTCATGAACCATTTTTCTCAGCAGACATGGTGATAGCTAACGATTACTTGGCACAGTTCAGAGCCGTCGGCAAGTTATATCTGTTACCATTGAAAACGAGGAGCAGGAAAATTTGAGCGAAAAGGCAACGTCGACCGCCACAGCAGTGTTGGAGGGGACGCAGTCATATGAGGAGTTCGTCATCCGCTCCGGAAAAAGTTGCGCCGCCTGTAGCTACGTAATATTTGGGTCAGTTCGCTCCACTTATTCCCGTTCAATTCAGTAACCCTATGTTTTTTCAAAAGCACCACCACACTACGAACCACCATCGCATGCGGCCAATTCTTCTATTCCCGTAAATACATATTTTAGGGTATTGACGTCCCTCATATACTACACCCCCATGAAGATGTTGATGCCAAACCCTATGTTGGGACAAACATCGACGTATGCACTACCACCGATGATGATACAAATACAAACGCTCATATAATAGTTGGTGATGATGTCTATGCTCAGTACCTTTTTTACGTACTCGAGATTTAGGGCACATTATGGTTACATGCCTATAGTGGCCCAACCACCGCGCACATCCTTGTTTTATGGGGGTAGCTCATTGTCGTAACCACCAGACGCTGAAGTGGTAGATACATGATAGTAGCTAAGGACGATGTAACAATCAACCATAAAGGACGATAATGACGTTGTAGATCCCGAAGAAATGATTACCTAGGGGGCCATTCTAGGTACATATCCAGGCGATAATGACGATGATGAAGAAGCCTATAACCCTGACCTCCGGATGCACCTTCAGTTGAACATCCAATTGCACACAGAAATCCACCACGTGACCGTCATCCACTACCTTGCGGCACACATGCTTCCCGATAACACGATTGAGTGTATTCTTTTTATAAATATTGTGATGTAAATATAGATCTGTCATAAATAAAAAACTGAGATTATTCATTCAAACAATACCTTTGTTTTTATTACTATCTATCATGAGTTATGGATAAGTTAACAATAAATAACAAATTGAACCAATGGGAATATGCAAAGCACGCTAATGAATATGAAATTTGATAGAAAGTAATGTTATCGACGCTGAGGCCCCAACGTATTCCTGTAAAGAGAACATGTTGGCTTCGTATGCATTGGGTTTCTACAATACCCACATAATTTCTGTTTACCGTATATCTCCTAAATATCCTATTGTTTCTTATCTGGGTGGAATTTGGGTGACATTTCGGGCCACGACACAGGTCCTTGTTTAGCACAAACTCAAACGGCGCGCTGGACACAGGCGGCCACATACTCTCATTTGGAACAGGTAGGAATTTAGGACTCCATACACTGTGAATGCGTTGTAGTCGATAGACATCGTTGATGTAAGGCACATACTCAATCCGTATGTTCCCACATGCATGTGCACTTGAGAACTGAAGTGCTTGAAATCTCTCACAATTGCAGGTCATTTCTATTAAGTTCACATGATAGGATGCACCTAACATTTCCTAGTCGAGCCTAGCATGCTCTATGACTCAAAAATCAAGGTTTCGACGTGAGTGACACACTACATACATGGTGTTCGCTCTTGCTGTACTTCACCGAATCTCTTTTATCACATCAGCGTAGAATATACCACTGCCTACTATCTGTCCAGCATATGTCGACTCCCTTTTAGGAAACAAGGCGGCAAGTCGAAAGTATGTCTCTTTGACAACCAGTGTTACCGACAAATGACACGTCCCCTTTAGTGTGGACTTGATGCACTCGGTTAAGTTTGACATCATGTGCCTATATTGTAAATCCCGCCGTATGACTGTGTCCACTATTTGAATGGTATATTCGATACATACGTCGTATCGTAGATGTTAATGGTGCTCAAGTTATTCAACATTCGATGGAATTGATGTTGGACTAGCTCGTAACTTGTCGAGAAACAACTACCGATTAGTGCAATGAAATAAAATGATATGAATACTCGATGTGCAGTGAATACATAGTTCGAACTACAAACCCGTGTTGATGACTAGATCTCGCTCAGTTGTTGAAGGATATTTTTTGTGGTAGTTGGATCCCACATGTCGTATAAAGTACCGATGATGAGTGCAATCCCAGAGGGCTCCGTGATGATCAATCTTCAAAAGTATTCTGGGTCTCCTACCCGATATGAACATATGCTAAGTTGCGGGCAAACGCGGTACGCAAATAGCTTAGTAAAAAATCCCAATCATCTGTCGTTTCTCTGGTAGTGCCCATTTCCTAAGCTAAAAAACCCAACGAGTCGCACACTAAGCATAGCAATTATATCAAATGATCAATCAAATTTTTATTTAACCTTATAAAATTTAAAACTATCTGTCTTATTGGGTAGAATACCTTCCGCTGTGGGTTATCAACCCACCCTTAGTATCGAAATGGGTACTTTACAAGAAAGAATTACTTCTACCAAGGAGGGATCCATAACTTCTATTCAAGCAGTTTATGTACCTGTGGATGATTTGACCGACCCTACCCCTGCCAATTCAAACGTAGCTCACTTCTTTTTTGGTGTGAAGTAGTGTCAAACCAAAATACCCAACAAGCATTAGCTCTCCTTGAAAATGAGGTGATCCAGCCGCACCTTCCAGTACGGCTACCTTGTTACGGCTTCACTCCAGTCAGAATCTTCCAATCACCGTCTTGAGCAACGACAAGCAAAAAATGTTGTTTATACCTTCCGTATAGCCAGGTGCCGTCAATTTGTACCATAGGCTTGCAGTGCTAAAATGCCTCATTGCATTGCTGAAATGTCCAAATGAACCGATGGAAAAATCGTTTTGAGATCGATTACAGAACTTGGTACGTAGGAATTCAATACTTGACACTATTGTCATACACCCATAATGCAACTTCTTCATAGCCTTCTGTTTTGCAACCCACACTTTCTAGTACGTTGGAGTGTACTAGTACTGACTATGTATGTTCACAATCAGCACTAGTATTTGAATCTAGGGGGTAGCCTTCACCATCAGTATAATAATTTCAACAATCATATCCAAGTCTAGCCTTAGATGGTCTTAAGTTGCACCCGTTGCAATGTAGGTATGGGGACCATAATACTTTTTTATTGTCCACACCTCGATTTTCTTTCGGTAAGACATCATGATTTTCACTTACACCTCTTATCCTTCATTGAGCACTTTTCTTGAAATTTCTCGGAGCTATATCGCTTCAGTGAAGCAAGAAGAACATCTTTGTTGGGGAATTTCATTCCAACTTCTAATACTCGTACATTATGATATGTGCTTGTTTCTAGATGTTCTGTGTAGAAGCCATGAAAACTCTAAACCACTCTCAACTGATAGGTCAACATTCGACATGTGGAGTAGATGTTCATATGCCCTAAATCTCGCATTTGGATCCAAAGCATTGTCTAGGGCTTCATCGTCAGATTCACAATGTTTCAGTTCCATTGAAATTGAAATTGAATGCACTAATTGAATGCCAAGCCTGAGTTTCTAAATTTGGGTTATACTGATACCTTGACTGGTACTGACCCCAAAAGTTTAGATCAAGGCTAGAGATCGATGAGTGTACTAGACAACCGTGTAGTAGGGCTTTCTACTTCAACTTTGGTACTCGTATTCGCTGCGACGGTAGTCGAAGATAGGCTAGATCCATCAGCATCGGCGAACTCTACCTATAACTCAATAACAACATTTCTCTTATGATGTGCGATAATATAACCATCTCGAGATGTGTCTCGCTAATCACTTTTAATAGATCGTACTTATAGAGGTCAACAAAAGCAAGAAATTTGCATTGCAACCTCATAGTTTTTCCTCGGGTCAATCCGCCTACTTTCCTCCTGATTCTTGTCCATAACTCATGCATTTGAATAGTACTATTGAATGTAAGTTCCACGAGCTTCACTCCTACAAACATCACACTGACCTCTATATTACAAATTTGACCATTGTAGTACATAAAGGATTTCCCTTGTCGGCTTATTTCAATATCGATCACAAATTGGATAAAAAATGCAAAAAAAGAAGTAGAGAATTTTTCAAAGGAGTACACATAACTCTCACAACACAAGGTTATTCTGTTTGATATTAACTTGATGCGTGTCATGTTATAAAAACTTCACCCCTTTTATGAGAGAATTATGTACAGTGAAAGAGAATACGTGCTTTGAATTTCGTTTACAAATGCACACGTTCGTTTTCTATTGTATAAAGCAAATAATTTTTAGAACACGCTCAAAACTAATATAATTTCATCACGCCTGTGCTCTCGAGAGATTTTGCACTACATAATGTGATCTACAGGCATCTGAAAAGGTACTTTTACTATCAAAAGAAAGGAAATTTGTTAGAGAAACCTCGCCCAGCTGGGGAAGCTTTCTCTAACAAATTTCCAATTCCTCGGCGTGGAAAGCATGACGCTTCGAATAATTTAGACACTTTAAACACATTTAGAATATGTTCATCACTTCTATAGCGCATTTTCAAGGTTTTTCTTTGCAAACAAACCCTTCCTTGCGGCTATAAAAGGGCTCACACACACCAAGCATCATCATCCCTTAGTCATATAATTTCTCCTCAATCTTCTCCATTCTCCACTATAAACCATTTATCGGTCTTACAAGCTTTGGTCGCTAAAAATATTTGGCTTACATTTAAGGTATTCTTGTGTCGTTGGTGATGCGATATCGCTCCGAGCCACACATATTTCATATATATACTGAAATAGGATAATTGGCTCCGAATCCTATCCTAGAAAAGTCAGTTATGGGGTGATTTTACTTTCTACGGTTAAAGGTGGAAGTCGAAGTAGAGGTCTCAATCGACAACCGTTATGCGATAATAAATCGGGGTATAATGGAAGAGTCGTTGACGATCATTACGTAGCCATGAACTCAATCTTTTTGAATACCCAAAAATGATGCCCTATAAATATACCATAGAAAATTTTGATGGCATATTCATACGAAAAAATTTTGGGCCTTCCCACTATAATCGGTGTAAATTTTTTCTCTATTTCCAGACAACTGATACCTTTAACCTTCCTTATTATTCGAAGGTTGGCATCGTAGTAGACGCAAGAGGACTTTTAGGCAGATAGCAACTATTGTGATGTAGTAAAGGTGATGCTCCTTTCCGGTGATGACAATTGTCGTTATTACACAATCCATTGATAACTACAACCGCTGTTGTGTCGACCCAAGTTTGACCTCTATTGTGTCGATACATCTACTCTCTATCTGAAAGCTCTCTAATGTCCACCTTAGTGTCAGCCTTCGAACAAGAATGAAAGGTTAAAGATACCGGTTGCTTAAAAATAGAGAAAAAAATTACGTTGATTACACCAGAAGTTCCCATAGTTTTTTTGTGTGATTAGGGCATCAATCTTATATATGATATATATAGGGCATTATTTACGGGTATCCAAAATTCTTGACCTCTTGACCACATAATGATCTTCATCGGGGCTTGCTTATACTCGAACCCATGACCACATCACAACAGCAGATTAAGACTTCCACCCCTGGTCGTATTAAGCATTATTACCTCGAAACTAGATTTCCCCACGATGGTCCTATCCCATAATGACATATGAAATGTATATGTGCTAAAGTGAACTATCACATCCCTGACCCCTCAAAACTACCTAAGAACTTTCATCGCTTCAGTTGAAAACCTTGAATGCTTTTAAAATACCCAAAACCCTAAAAACATCTTAAAACTTAAAAACTCTAACCTAAAAAAAACCCTAACCTTGGAGAGAGAAAGTTGCCATATGTGCAGAAAGAGCGCTCAGCTAGACGTGCTTTCACTTTCTTTCTCCTAAAAATAGCCTATTTTACTAATTAATTTTAAATCCAGCCTAAAGGCCAAATTTTAAAAAATGACATATTCATCATATTTAGCCAGGTTTTTTTTAAGAGAAGACATATTTTTTAGTAAAAGCGATTATAATAAATACTAAAAGGCATAATCACTTAAGTTAGGCATATGATAGAGTAGATTGGCTTTTCTTGAGTTTATGTTGGGTAAGATGGGATTTTGTTATACTTTTGTATGTTAGATCATGATGTGTGTTTCTACAGTGAAATACTCGGTGTTGTTGAATAGGCATCAGTTGAGGCCGACTATATCATAGAAAGATTTGCGTCAAGGGGGATCCTTTCTCATTATACTTGTTTTTGTGTACCGAGGGGTTGAGTTATTTGTTCAAACGTGGTGAGGCCAAATGTGACCTCCATGGGGTTGCGGTTTTTTGGGGTGCTTTACTGGTTCTTATTTGTTCTTCGCGAATGATAATTTCATTTTCTGCCAAGCGAAGACTTTTGAGTGTTATTTTGTTCGAAACATTCTGGTGACATATGAAATGACCTCTGGGCTAGCAATGAACTTACATAAGTTAGATATACTATTCAACTCAAGCACAAAGGTGCATGATCGAAAGATACTATATTTATATGGGGGTGGACGCGCCTTTAGATCATGGTCGATACCTGAGATTACCATTGCTTGTCAGGCGTAATAAGAAACAAGTTTTTTTCTTTCTCTATGATCGCTTAAGTAAGAGGCTATTGAGTTGGAAGAAAAGATTACTCTCAAAACCGGGTAAAAAGATTGTTCTTAAAATGATTTTTGCCTTTCTACTTTTTATATAAGTGTCTTGTTATTGCCTTTGGGTTTATGTGGCGATTTGCAATGCATGATGAATACCTTTTTGTGAGGGGCAGGTAATATAACTGTAACACCCTATACTCGACCTGATCGTCGGATCCAGACTACAGGATGTTACACTTTATAACCGAAAATTAACTAACACATTATTTAATGTAAATTTTGCCATTCGACTTAATGCAATTATTATTAAAATAAAATTATCTAATTGATCACCCGTATGAATTTATTTTAATTATTTAACTTTAATTTAAGACAAAATATTTTACAAAGTAGTTTAAACATACCGAATATTTACTCAGAAATAGTGGTTTCGGGGCCACAAATCTGATGAGTGAGTCTGCAAATGTTATTTAATATTTACGAGTTAAATATAGTATTATAATAAATTTTGATTTGATAATTTTTGTTATTTGAATAAATAGTTAAGTTCAAGTGATTTGTCCTTAAAGCAAAGTGATTTTGAAAAATAAGATTTTGAGACCTCGTTTCTATAAACCGAGTCCCTAAATATTTTTGTTTAATATTTATAGGGTGATTATATGGGTGTATTAAAATTTGGTCTGGAAATATTAACGTTTAGATAGTTAATTAAGTAAAAAGGACTAAATCGTAAAAGTTGCAAAAGTTAATCGCTATTAGCTTATATATGTTAAATGGTTATAAAACCATGATTTGAGGGCTTTAAAAGGTAATAAGACCTTAAATGATTATAGTGGATTGTTAAATGGTTAATAATGTGTATTTTTTATGTTAATATATATATGTTTAATTAATAATAGTTAAATGTTAATTATAAATAAAAGAAAGAAAATATTAGCATGTTTTTCCATCATCTTTCTCCTTAGGCTGAATCCTCCATTTGAAAGGAACCAAAGCCTTGGCCATGGCTAAATTCATGGCATGGTAAGTATCTTTTAATCTATTTTTAGTCATTTTTATATTTTTAAGATCATTGCAATTAGGTCCAGTTAATTTGTATCTTCATTTTCAAAACTGTTAAAGATTTTAAAACTTTACATTGATGAATATTATATGTTTTCTATATAAATTGTTAGATTTGGAAGATATGGAATGTTTAAAGACTATTTGATTAAGTAAATTTTGTTATTTTTGTATTTAGGGACTAAGTTGTTAAAATAGTAAAATTACATGAAATTATTGTGAAAATGTAATAAATATGGGTTGTATAGGGATTATGGAAATTTTTGTCAGCATGATTTGATTTAATTATGCTAAATTTGAAGTTTCAGGCTTAGAGACTAAATTGAATAAAAATTCAGGGTAAAAGTGTAAAATTTTGATAAATGGTAAATTACATGAATTTAAGTATTTTAAAGTATTTGAATTGGATAATTGAATTAAATTATTATATTTAGATCAAGAAACGGATCAATCGACAAACAAACGCGAAAAAGGAAAAATTGTTGATTAGTCCTTGGAGTCGTGTTTGCTAAAGAATCAGTTTAGGTAAGTTTGTATATCATTTATAAGATTAATTGATATCTTTACATATGTATCAATGAATTGGTGTTTGGAACAGTCTTGATTGAGAAAAGAAAAAGACCTGATTGAAATATATCATGGTATTATACTGGAAAAGGAAAAAGACCATGTTGAAAGATATCGTGGCATTACATTTGGTATTTTTTAATCAATGAAAAGGTTGAAAAGGATGTTATCCGAAAAAGATATCAAGTGAAAATTTTGAAAAGGATGTTATTCGAAAAGGATGTCAATGAAAAGTTCAAAAAGGATAACAATGAAAAGGTCGGTATCTCATCCTTCAACTATTCACTATTCAGGTAACATGTTTAAAGTGATATGCGTACCATAAGTATAGAAATGAGATGAAAGCTTGGATTAGTATAGCTTGATGACGAATATTAATGCCTTGGTGTAGTTATATATTTCATATGTCTATAAATACGTTATCTAGTTAAGTTTGTGGTGTGTTTAGAGAATTAAATAATCATATGAGTATTTTCCAAGTGATCTATGTTGTTTTATTTGGTTCAACGGGTAATAAAGGCTTAAAAAAATGAACTTAATTATATAAAATGTTATGAAACTATGATAAATGGAACGGAAAGTTTTGACATAAAAGTTTTGAAGGTGTGAATGTTACATATTAGAGATGTGATGAAAATGTTATGTATATAGATTTGCTTCCATTATATGTTCCTTGATATGGATGAATGTTTGATGTTTCATTATTGGACTTCCTGACTTGTGATGTTGATGTTATATTAGGAAATGGATAATCTCTTAAGCATGTCAAAGGAATTATTTATGAATTATATAAATTGAGCCTATTTGGTAAGTTTACATTTAAGATTTATAAGAGCTTACTAAGCATTATTTGCTTACGTTAGCTTTTTTTTTCTTGTAGATCATCGAAAAGCTCGATCGGTTGGAAATACGTAGGAGCACAATCACACTATCCATTCGTTATATTGGTAGTTTTGTTTGTTTTGGCTAACAGTTATAAATGACATGTAATAAGAGTTTTTATGTTTTGGTCACTTGTGAATGCCTTGAGATTTAGATGGCTTTTGGTTTATTGAAGTGTGAATGAAGTGGTTTAATGGTAGATGTGTGATGTAAGCTTAAGGTATGAATTTATGACATTGGATTTGAATTGATTTGGATGTTAAATTGTGGTACCAATGAGGGTATATTAGATAGACATTTAGATTAAATGATATGTCTATGTATTGGCATGTAATAGGGCTTGAATGTTGATTTGATAACTTGGTTTGTTTTAAGTTTGCTCCAACTGTGGTACCAATAAGTGGTATGCTTGAAATTGTTATTTGATATATATGAATTATGCTTAATGAATGAACTTGAAATGTTGAATTGATTCAAGTTGATGTGTTGAATTGTAGTGTCAATTGATGGCATATTGGTTAGGAAGTTTGTTGTGCAACAATAGGTTAATGCTTTGGCTTATTTTAGGGTCATTTTAAGAAGCACACGGCTTGGGACACGAGCTATCACACGGTCACGTGCCATACAAGACCACCTTACATAGCCATGTGTCATTATCATTTTAGGTGCAAGTTTTACACAATCTAAGTCACGGTCTATGATATGGTCGTGTGTCTCAAGTTAGTATGTAACACAGTCTGAGACACAACTGTGTGACCCCTGTTTCCAAAATTTTCAAGTTTTTCCAAAATTTTTTGTTTTGTTTCAAATTGATCTTGTAATGTTCCTAAACTATTTTTAGGGCCCGTAAGATCAGTTTAAGGCCTGTAAGTGTATTGTATGTTATAAATGGAATGTGTAAATTATTGTTATAATTTCAATTGAATAAATTTTCTATTTGAAATTAAATGTTCTGATTATTCTAAATTAAATGATTGTTATAATTTCAATTGAATAAATTTTCTATTTGAAATCAAATGTTCTGATTATTCTAAATTGTACTATAATACTCCGTACCCTTAATTTGACGATGGAGATGGGTTAGGGGTGTTACAGGAAATAATACTTTTATTAAAACTAGTTACAAATAAGACTTTGACATTGAGACTTCACCTTTCGCTCACCCAGTTATATGCATATTACGACTAGGAAGCACAATTGTCTAATCATGATGGATTTTGGTCTGGTCTCTCCACAAACTATCGAATTCCCTTATTACTTGCCATATATAATGTCACAAACATATGCTCATATGAACTTAGTGAGTTATCCATACCTCGTATTAGCATAATTCTAATAAAATGACACTTTATGATTTTGAATTAAATTCTGACTTTCTAAACTAGGATAGTTCGCCAATCTCATTGGCCTATTATTTACAACCTACAAGCTGGATTGCTTATAGTTGGTATATTGCTTTCAAAGACACCATTGCTTACTTACTCTCACATCCTGGAGAATGATTCAACTTACTGAACTGTGTTCGATCTTTACAGAATCTTATTTGTAACTTAGCCTTGATGGATTTCCACTTATAAGATAGTTTTGACGCACTTTCACATATAAGATAGTCCCGATGGACTTCCATATATAAGATAGTCTTGACGGACTTTTACATCTTTCATAATTTTCATATGCCATGGCCATGGGCTTGTTTACATATATGGGCTCAAAGCCTTAGACTTTGTAGAGTCTTATATATTCAAAGAACCCATGCTAGGGTATCATATTCATTTGTGCATATATCTCCGTACAATCCAACCAAACCTCCATAAAACTAAAAATCATGCATAAACATTCTCCATACTATCCACCCAAGCCTCTGCAAAGGTAGATAACATGTGGAAAATAGTACACAATGTGACATTTCTTCATTTTTCATCCACCAAAACAACCCTCCACACTCTGCATATCAAACACATGCATTTCATACTCAGACACTCTATCAACATTACTGTTTATGCACAAAACACATCACACCAACATTTCATACACTTTCATATCAACACAACATACATCACGATACATTAATATTCAGTTTACGAAGTAATTCATCAATTACACATCATTCAGCCATAAAATGACGCATCATTTACTCAATACTCAACCAAAATGTCCAACACACGATACTATGATAAAATAATTGTCACACCTCAAAAATGGAAAATCCAAAAAGGCGAGTGAGGTATGCATGTTAATTGTTTTGGCGCACTATGTTAGCATGATCTACCACTCTTCTGGCTTGTTGACGAGTTAGAGTATTGGTGCATGCTAGTGTTAAAGTATCCGCCCATTGGCGGTATCTACGTATTTAATTACAGGGTATCTTCAAGTGAAGAAAGAGTATGCCTAAGAAAAAGTACGCCCCAAATTTTTGGCTGAGCACGGATAGCCTACCAAGTGTATGAAAAAGTTGTAGGAAACTTAATTGTCTTTAAGACCATGCCATACGCGAGTCATCGCCAAGGTATAGTACGTTCGATTTACATGAGAGCTATTCAAATTGGTTTTTACAATGAGATTAGTTGGGAGTCAACTCAATTGATATGACCCTCCCCATGACTAGTTAAACAGTAACGTAGATCTTTATCAGATTTTTTTTACCTTCCCTTGAATTTTATAGGGAAATCAGGGAACAATTTTAACAAGCAGCATCACTTGTTAAAATCCACAAAATGGGGACTAATAGTGTATATATATAACGAAGGAGGAGGCATTCCAGATGGTTTTTCTTTCTACTTTACGTTCTGGTCCTTCTTACGAACCTAACGTTAAGCTAGATCTAAGATTTCGTTTAATCAATGGATGATTCAACCTTCTGATAAGTCTTATAAATTTTTATGTTACGATTTTTGAATAGTAAGAATGTTAAAAAGACGTAAGAACAGTAGGGTGTAAGTGGAAGGCCCTACATGAGGGTCATATGTAGTTGAAACTTTAGTAAACTATCTGTAAATAAGGATTTTAACAGAAATTACATGATCTTGTAAGCAGTTACTGTTGCTGGATCGAGAAGGATGATCAAAACAGAAGTTCCGAGCCGAAGTAAAGATGGGTCTCTGGTGAGTCTCTAAACCCAACTCCTGCATGTTATTTTATGATGATTCTTTGTATGATTGATGTCCATGTAGTTGTGCATATCTTCTTGAGGAGTTGTTGTGTGTATGTGTGTGTGTTTTCTGTGAAGCATCTGTATGTATGTAATGAAATGTACGATGTGCTGCATGAATATGGCGATGTGTGATAGGCATGCATGATAAATTATGTATTGAGAAGTATGATTCTGTTATGGGTATGAGTGAAATCTTTGTAAATGTGCCCATTATGTTAATTGAATGATGCATGAAAAAATATAGTTGGTGATAAGGGGTTTCGAGCGGAGTGTCAGTAAAATATGTGATATGATATTGGAATCTGCAGTGGTGCTTTGATGTTGTTCATTGGGACGATAAACACAAAGGCTAATATGGCAAAAATGTAGTCTGCTGGGATAATAAACACGACAAAAAGCCACTGTGGCAGATATGTGGAAAGACCATGGCCATGGCACATTCTGGAAATGACGGATGAGAAACATTTTTCTACTAGGGTTTCTGTGTGTCCTAAGGGCGATGATGGGCAAACCTCAAGCGATGTTGAGTTTAGGAAAATCAATGTCGCCAAACACGACAATTTATGTGGTGCCTTGATGGAAAACCAAACCGAGCCTTTGTGGTGAATTATCTAAAAATCCTATGTGGTGTATTATTTAGGAAGCCTTAGTGGCAAAGTTATTTGGGAAACCATTGTGACAATTTATGTGAAAAGTTTATGTGACGTATTATTTAGGAAGCTTTAGTGGCGAGTGATCTAAAAAACCTGTATGAAAAATTTTGTAACGCCACTTAACACCTAAGTGGTGAGTTGTTAGCCTTCCTTCGTGGTGAGATTTGGTTATGTCTTTAAGGCATTTTCTGAAAGAATTGCCGACAACATACCCAACTGATTAACTCACCATTATAATTCGCCTGGACAAAAAACTTGGTGTATCTGGAATTATGGGTTGTGTAAGTGTCTGCCAAACCTAAGAATTCTCAAATTATGTATTGAAATCATTTCGGATTCTTTTGGATGATCTCAAATATTCCATTCATCAAAATAATTCCGTTGTCTGGATCGATTTTAAGATATGGTGTGACTAGCATCCTGACAACCGCTAGAGCTAGTATAAAAATCTACAAAGAATAGTATCTGAATGTATATCATTTTGAGGAATATAACCAACTTCTATCTTCAAAGAGATTGTGAAATAGAATCCACAATAAGGTGTGAATTTTTTAATCCACTAATAAAGTGAAATGTGCATAAGTGGGTTAAGTGCACAGGTTGGCATATAGTTATCCGCTAGGAATCAGAAAAGTATCCGCCAAAATCAGAAAGGAAGTCTAGAATTTTTAAGTGGAGGAATTCAACAACAACGTTTAAAGGTAATATTGGTTAAGACTGACTAAGTTTCGTTGAACTTACAAGCATCTATTTGTAATAGAGGTTCTTGGAATTGGTCCAGTTCACCAGGAGGGACCAAGCTAGGAATGCACCATGGTGGCAATTCGAAGAATGATATTATGCATAAAGAGGGGACTCTTGGGAATTTGGAGAATAGTATTCTACGCCAAGATTAAGTCTGGTTTAAAAAATATTTAAGTTGTAATGTCTTATATTGCTTTTGGGAATCTATTGTAATTAATAAACATTTCCTTCAAAATCTTTTAACTTAGAAAAGAATATAAACAAATAAGAAGTATGTTCAGTATGGTTTTTGCTAATTGTAAATTTTTTGTTAACTATTTAAGTATTGTGGCATCCTATTTACAGTTCTAGTAAATCAAACTGGGTATAGGGTGTTACAAGAATAATCGTCTAAGAAATGAGTTCTGGAACTCACTTGAAAGTTTACGCCAAAACCTTATTCTTAGATTTTTCCCTTGCTACCCGAACCTCCAGTAGCTTACAAAACATAACAACTATTTCAGAATCTTTCACGAAGACATTTCATCATCATAATAACCAAAAATTTTTTGCATACAGAGGCCCTTAAAATGATTATCCACAATTTTATCTAATATAGAAAAAAATTGATGGCCAACTAAAATCCTTAATTCTCTTTCCTTTATTTGAATTTGTAACACAAAAAGGTTAAAAAGCTTACCAGCTTGATAAAATATCAATTACTTATGTACAACTTTAACTTCTTTCCTTCAACCAGATCAATGAAGAGGATGAAGGAACCTCTACCTGAGAATAACATCTCTCCCTTATATACTACTCACTCATTTCCTTCACCAATCCCAAATTCAACAGCCAAGTATACACACCCATAATCATCATGTCTCCTACTAACAATAGTCCTAGTTTAAACTCAATAGAACCAAGGTTGAAATCCAACCTTTCCACAACCAGTCTTTCATTTCTTCTTATTTCTACTAGAATTCGTTCAATTTGTAAGCTTTTCAAATTAGTCCCCAATTTCACCTTTCCAACTTAACTTTGACATTTCGAGGTGTGACAATAACTCAAAGAAAGATTCACTGGGCATTTTAGGACAAACTTTGTGTACCTAAAAAGTTTAGCGACATGAGTTTTCAAAGTTTGCATTATTTTTAATCTGTCTATGTTAGGAAAACAAGGGTGGTGTTTTATTTTTGCTTCGGAGCCTTGATCAACTAGGGTGTTCAAAGTGAAGCTTTTTCCTCATTGTAGATTTCTAAAAGTGATGAAAGGGAAAAAACCCTCTTTCGTATGGAGAAGCTTGCATGCAACTAAGGGGCTACTCTCGAAGGTATATGTTGGCATTTTGGTAATGGGGCAGACATACGAGCTTTTCAGGAACCTTGGCTTAAGGATGATAGAGATTTCTATATTGCATCTTCCTCGTGGTTAGGGGAAAAGGATTTACTACAATGTGATGAGGTAGCTTAAGATAAAACTTTTCTTAAGGCTTTCTCGTACCTTTGGATATGGCTCGTGTAATGAATATTCCTATTAGCTAACAATGGCCTAACGATAAACTCGTATTGCATTTCATCGAGCATGGTAGGTACATTGTTACATGTTGTTATGTGCTTGTTGTAAAGTCTTTCTTGCATTTGGAATAGAGCCTTATTGTTGGAAGTTGACCTCATGTTTTGAACGCCCATATTCCCTCAAAGGTGTAGGACTTTGTATGGCATTGCTTAAGGAATTTCTTCCCATGTAAGGCTCGTTTGTTGAAGAAGGGTTGTAATGTTGATCCATTATGTTTATCTTATGGTCAGGTTAAGACAATGAATCATGTGTTTCTTAAGTGCCACTGAACTATTGAAGTGTGGCACTATGTTGATTTTTTAATTTGGCATACCTCTATTACTAACCTTATTGAATACTTTTTAACACATGCTAGGGAAGCTCTAATGGAGAGGGCACTTACACTATTGTTTAGCACATGGTTATTCTGAAATCGAATTTGTTAGAAAAATGAGTAGTCCATTGCTGTGTAGGGTGTGGCCTTTGATGATCAATATTTAGAGGAATGAATGGAAACTTAATGGGCGATTAAACGTATTGTATCTTGTCCGCCAGCTCGAGCTGTTACTGTGTAGCGTTGGTTAAGACCAACTGTTGGCTAGTTGAAATGTAATATGAGCATGACATGTTTTCATAAGAATGGGACCATGGGTTTAGCAGCTCTATTGTGTAATGAGCATAGGGTGTTTATGCATGGAATGTAATGTTGGGTTGAGTACCATGTCAACCTCCACATGGCAAAGGCTATGTTCGTCAAAGAAACGTTATAGTGGCTAAAGGACTTGCAAAAAGACTATATTATTCTAGAGTTGAATTTCTTAAATGTTTTAAATTCTTTGAACTCACAAAATTATAATATTTCTAATTTTGGTTTAATTTTATAGGATTGTTTAATGTTGAGTTTCAACATGTGTCCTTTCAACGAATTTAATGGACAGCAAATAGGGCGACTTACAGTCTCGCTAGGGTGGCCTTATCATCTGCAATCCATTTTGTTTTTAATCATATTCTAGAATGTATTTTGAGTATATCTTTTGATGCTACTTTAATACCCATTAAGAAAGAGGAACTTAGAACTGGGTGTATAGTGTAAGCGTATCGGCTTGGGTTCTAATTTGCCCTTTCTTGATTTGGGTTGCTTCTTTGTTTTGTGGATTAATGAAAGTTGGCTTTTCTTCAAAAAAAAAAAAGAAGAAGAAGAAGAAGAAAAGAAGGAAAGAACAAAAGAAGGAAAGGAATACTATTATTTAATTATTTATCTATATTTTAATTATAAAGTTACTTAAATGATTTTTAATTTATATTTTTAAGTTAAATAGTTTTGTTTTAAAATTAATTTTTCCTTTAATAATATTAGATTAATTTATGTTAAAAATTCATGATAAATAATAAAATGATTTATAGTTTAAATTTTAAAATAATTATTCATTTAAAATTAGATTTTATTAAATATTGTTTTGTTCACATACGTATTTCAAATTTATTAATCATTATTAAACGATTTTGACAAGTGTCAAGGTTATATTTCAACACAACCTCAACATATTTTTTTAGAGATGATACGCCATTTTTATGACCTTTTAAAAGATTCCTTATGAAACCTTGTACAAATTAACTCTAATCTGTCAAGATTAGTGTAATGTTTCTCTTATAAATACATGAAACACCCCCCAGCCCTCTAATCATTAACTCTAACTCATAACATTAAATCCTTTCGATTGAAATGTGTGATAAATCTTTGTTAAATTATCTTCTAAACCTATTCAAGCTTGGACAAGCCTTTGTTGGATATTTAAATGATTCAAATCCAATTCTCACTTCAATTGAAGATGACATCATTTCTCTTGATTTTTGTGAATCTTACTATTCCTACACGTTGTTTCACTAGATTTTTGTATTATATTACTTTTAACTTAAACAACTAAATAAGATTTTGAATTCAACCTCACTTATATTTGTTTGACATGTTTTTCAAGAGAAGTAATGAAGAAAGGATGTGGGGAAACAAATAGGTTATGATATGGAATTACAAATAAAGGATGTCTCAAAACTAAAACTTTAAATATTATTCAAGCTATAAAAACTATAATACCCATTACCCAAGTCTAATATTCTTCAATTCAATAATGAACTTCATGAGCAAAGGATTATTGTCTAAAGCAAGTCTATAAGCAAAAACATTATTTTAGTTTGTTACTTTTTCATCAATTATTTTGGTTTGTGCTATGACAACCATGGTAGAGCTAGATTTTAACTCTTTAAGAGTTTCTCCAATTCAGACAATCAGTTTCCTTTATCATAAAAAAAACATGCATCACTTTCAACCCTTAAGAAAGAGCATATGCTACTTTATCTCCAACAAACTTATTAGACTTATTTAGGAGAGTTATTGATAGACTCCAAATTATACATATCTACACCCCAAATACTTGGCATATTTATGGATGTTTATTACTAGATTTGTGGATTTTGGTGCTCTTAATCCGGTTATTTCATGTTTTCTACTCAGGAGAGCACCAAGAGTCGAAAGGAGCAAAAAACGAGCTAAAAAGGGACAAAAAAGACCAAATCGAGAAGATGACATGGCCTAAGCCTTGCCACACGGGCATCTCACACGCCCATGGCCTTCGGGGGTATCGACCTAGGTTTTCACTATTCACACGGCCTGACCATTGAGCCTACACGACCATGTGCAATTCAACGGATCGAACACGGCCTGGTAATCACGTCACACGGTCGTGGCACACGGGCGTGTTCCTTTTTCAAAGAGTTGTATTTTACACTAAAAAGTGTACTTAGTGAGGAAGAAAGCCAATCCAAAGCCTATATAAACACCCTAAGTGTGACCTAGAAGGGGGCCGCTTTTTCCAGAACTTTTCTGGAAGACAGAACCACACGCCAGGAATTACTTGAAGGAAGCCAGACGATCCATCTCAAAAGCCGGAGCTACTCCAAGACTAAAGATCTCTCTTAGAATTCCTTCAGGGGTTTTAGAGTTTTCTTTATGTTTTGTTATTTTCATACTTTTGAGATGTACTCTTATTTTATTATGAACTAAACCCCTTAGATACCTAAGGGGGATAAAACCTATGATGGATCTTGTTATTATTATCTTAATTGTATGATAAATACTTGATTTGTTCTTAATTATGTGTTCTTAATGCTTGAGTTAATATTCCGGGTATTAATTCATGATTTGATGTGCTTATGCAGAGGAGGAATAGACCCTGCCTAAGAGTAGATTTGACATAATTAAGCGGAGTTGATCGAACGCCTAGAAATAGGGTTACGAGATTTTGCCAGATTAGGGTGAAACCTAATAAGGGGATCCATAGATCGAGTTAATGCAACCCTAGAGTGTTAATTAAAGAAAAGTCTCGGTTATTCAATCTAGGGATTAGACGTCATTAGTCTTGAATAGGGATAATAACTTAACTTAGGGATCTCTACGGAACAAGTCAAGTTAATAAATCGTCCGGTTCAGAGTCAGATAACAAGTGAAATCTAAGTAGATTCCTCCTTGGGTGTCGTCTTTATCAATTGCTTTTCTTCAAGTCTTTTTCCAAATTTTCTCTTTGCTTTAATTAAATCAGTTAATTAGTTTAAATAATTAGTTAATTAAAACAAACCCTTTTATTCTTAGGCTAGATAATAAAAAGATAGTTATTACTAGTACTTTTGGTTCCTTTGGGTACGATATCCCGGTCTTGCCATTACTATACTATTGTTCGATAGGTGTGCTTGCCTTTTCGTCGTGATAATAGTTAGTCTAGGTTTGATCTTCATTATAAATATTTATTACTTGTTACGAATCACGCGATCAGTTATTCTTTCAGAGTTACCAATAATAACCCTTGGATGCCAAATTAACAAGCATGTTAGTACTAGTTTCTCTTGTAAAAGCATCAATTTTGCAAACCCAAAAATTCTAACCAGCAACATGGAAACCAGATCGCAACAGAGTTTTCATGAAGATAAGAAAAACAAAATAAGGGGTCACTGTTAAACCGTAAAGCAAAATTTGATATAAAACTTAATAAAGTAGAATCTGCCATGTTAGATCATCAAAAATAAATCAAGAAAAAAAACTAAATGTGGAAGCGTACCTAAATCCATTGATATTTTAAGATCTTCAAGTCTTATAGTTTTGATCTTCTAATTTAACACACAAGTAATTTAGAAAATGTGGCTCTCTCTCTTTTCTTTCCTAAAAATGAGATGTCAAAAAAGTTACATATGAGTAATTTGGGGACAATAACCTTAATTTTGAATTATCTCATCATCAATTGGAGATTTGTTACTAGAATATCTACACATATTTGACACATACTTTATTTAATAACTAAAGCCCATTAAATCTTAACCGAATTAGATCACTTTTAATTTGGACTAACATTTTAGGTAGAATTAGGCAAATATGTTGAATTTAAATGGAAATTAGAATTTTAAACTGTTTTTCTAGAAATTTAGGGAAATAGACCATTTTTGGAGAGATAATACAAAAATGCCTACTGTTGGATGCGTTCTTGTCCCGGTAATTTTTCCAACGGTCAAATTTTTTTTTCAAACAGCTACATTTTTTTTCAACGGCTAGTTTATTTGCTATATATACCCAACTTATTTTTTTTTCTTTCAATCCTATTCTCTCAACTATTTTATTCTCAATTTTCATTCAATTTCTTTCAAATTTGTTCTTGTTTCAATTTTCTATTTTGTAATTTCTTTAATTTTATTTGATTTTCATAATTTTAAAATTTTTAAAAATGTTAATGCCTCTTATTTGTTTGGATCACAAACATATTTTTGGGGTCCGATTACAAAGAGTAAGAAAATATTATTATATTTTTCTTTTAATTAATATAATTAATTAATATAATTAATAAGTTGTTCTTATTATTATTTTTAAAATTTTATATGTTTGTATAACGAGACCGAAAATCAAATTATTGAGACGTATATACACAATTTAAGTACGAGGGCACAGCATGTTATTGAACAACACTTGGAAGAGGTAGTATTCTTGCATGTGTCTTGTATGCTTAGGGGACTAAATTGGAGTCCACACTTATTAGCGCTTTGCTAGAAAGATGGAGACCCAAGACACATACATTACATCTTCGGTATAGTAAGTGTACAATTACACTTGAGGATGTAGCATTACAACTCGATTTATCGATTGATAGGCCAGTCGTTAAGGGTAGTACATGTTGGTGATTGGAGCTCAATCTGCTACGAACTATTAGGCAATGTATTAGTAGCTGGATAGAAATGAAATGATTAGAAGACAATTTCTCATATCTCAAAACTCCTCTCCTGCAATTGAAAGACAACAATTCGCTCAAGCATTCATATTGAGGTTAATTAGGGGTCTTCTAATGTTAGATAAATCACGAAATCTAATACTTTTAAGGTGGCTCTTAGAACTAGTCGACTTGAAAAAAACTAGGGGACTCAGTTGGGGATCAACTGTGTTGGCTACATTGTACCCAGAGATGTGTTGGGCAACGAAAGCACAAAAAATAAAATCGATGGTTGTATACTCCTTTTTTAGTCATGGGCATGGAACTGCTCACCATTTTTATGTCCCCAAGTAAACTTCCCTTATCAATTCCCGCTCATATAAGGCAAAATTCATTTAATAATATAGTTATCATATTATTACTATTCATTATTATGTTTTTGAAATAACATATTATTTCAATTTGAGAAACAATGATAGAAGTCATATGGGTATACCAAACGAGCTCGAAGATATCTGACTATTGTTAAATCAACGATAGGAAGTCAATGTTAGTTTTTGAAATTTTCAATTATATAATACTTACTTAAGGATTTGAAATTTAATATTAGGTACATAATAAAATTTATAATTTCGTATTGTAGTTTGAATGGATGTCATACTTGATCTGAAAATTTAAGAATGCATCCTAGCCGAATTTTTGGCGAATCACAATTTCTGAAACGTTAAAGTGTCATTGATAGTTTTTGCACTGGTTGAGATGCATGAATCTGATTGAGTGATGTGCTAGTTTTAGTTTATACAAAGTATTCTGTTGTCACCCTAGGAGCTCAATGAACTTTACGAAATCAACTTGCGGGGGAGAACCAATTAAGATTGGCCTAAATTCCAAGCAAAATATATCTACATCTAGTAACTTAGGTACAATTTCATACCTATGTGCGAACCAATTGTTCGACTGAATTTTGCGATGTTTTTAGATTACATGACATGGTTTAGACTTCACGATAAGGCATATCTATTACTATAGGAGGAAAGGAGTAGACAAATTCATTTTAGAAGGCGATCACAACCCCACATGAGGCTGGGATCAGGAGTACTTGCGTTGAGTTCATCATCATCAACTTTAACACCAAATACTATATTGATGGGTGCACCACCTTCTGTCAGTATGGTTTATATTTTTCTGGTGCTTTTACTAACCCCATATTTTTTACACAAGCACCACACTATGCACTATCATATCATGAATCAATACCTTCTCTAGGAATATTTTTTGCAACACCTCCATCCCTATATGCATATTTCACACCACTACCTTCAACAACACCAATATATCCTCCATTGCCTACAATTTCAACATTCAATCCACGGCCAAGTTATCCGACACCATATAATTCTCCATTGATAGTGTCACAAACCCCCCATCGATGATATACAATAGGAACCTAGGATGAAAAAGCATTCTAACATGAAAGAACAAGATGAAGATGAAGAAAATGTTGGAGATGAATATCAAGACCAAGATCATGGAGGTGGAGATGGAGGTGAAGATGAAGATGAATATGAGGAGCCAAAACCCCAACCATGACGAAATCATCCTCGTAATCGACACCCACCGGGTTGTGGCATACATTCGAGCCGACAATGGAGATGAGTTTTTCATTTTAAATTTTTCTCATGCAAATCATCATTTAGTTTGTATTAAATTGTTCCATCCATAATTTACTTATTCATGTTTTATAAAAAAAGTGTTTGTTTATTTTTCTACATCAATAATATACTTATTTACAATTTATGAAGAAAATGAAAAAATTATTTGTATTGCAATGTATTTTTACATCAATAATATACTTATTTACAATTTACAAAAAAATAGAAACAATTTTTTGTATTGTATTATATTGTATTTTTACATAAATAATATACTTATTTACAATTTACCCAAAAATGGAAAAAATGAATAAATGAATAAATTTTTTAATTCGATCCTCTCCTCAATGTTCCCTCCAAGTGTGGACATGTTGTCCTACTATGTCCATGGTTCTTACAATAACTACATAGCCTCAGTTGGTCTATTTTCTCCCGAATATCCATATTGTTACGTATTTGACTAGAATTAAGTCAACCTTTTGGCTTGCGGCGCAACTTAATATTTGGTAGCAACTCAAATAGAGCACTCGAAACAAACGATCACGTGGGAATTCATATTTCCATACTTTATATATGTGTTTTAGTTTACACACTTCATCAACATAGCTCATACAATCCAAATGTGTCGAGGCACATACAACAATTACATGTGCACTTGGAAAATGAAGTGCTTGAAATCTCCTACTTTCATAGGTCTTGTGTCTCAAGTATACATGGTACAATCCCTTGATAATACTTTCGTTGGGTCTATGGAACCCCGTAACTCAAAATATTTGATTTGGATGTGAGTGACACACTACAGACATAGAGTTCACTTTTTCTGTATTTTTTGTAATATCTTTCGTCACTTCCTCGCACCAAATATGGTTTCCCTTTATCTATCCAACATATTTTCCACTTGCTTTGGAAACAAGGCTGATAAGCAGAAAGATGTTTCTTTGACCACCAACATTACTGTAACATCCCGATTTTGGGCCTAGTCAGAACAGTGGTTTGGAACCACAAATCCGAGGTCGGAGAAATTATTTTTGATTTTATTTTATGTGTTATAGCATGATTTTATAGATATTTGCAAATTTTGGTGCACTAATTTTAGCAGTTGCATGTTTAATTTCGAAAAAAAAAGGACTAAATCATAAAAAGTGCAAAACTTGAGTTCTAGAAGCTAGAGGTATTAAATAGCCATAGGATTTTTAGTAGAAGTCCTTATGTGATAATTAGCCCATTAATAAGTTAGTGGAAGATATTTGTTCATTATTTTTGAAATTTGTTTGAAAAGAAAAGGGCAAATTGGTAATTAAGTTAATAAAGGCATAATAAGACAAAAATTTAAAAGCTATCATTTTTTTTTCTTTCTTCTTCAACCCTTTATGAAGAAAATGGGCAGCCATGGATGAGCAAACATTCGGCCAAGCTTCTATGGCTCATCTAGGTACAGTTTTTGTCCTATTTTTAATTATTTCTATGTTTTTGGAGTCGTGGTAACTTAATTTAGCCATCTCGTACCTTCATTTTCAAAACTGTTAAAGTTTGTAAATTTTTCCATTGATGAATATATGTGTATTTTGATGCTTGATGATGGAAAATGCATCCTTGTTGTTAAATAAACGACTTTTACTTAGTGATTTTCGATGGAAACGTCCAAAATGACCTATTTGTGAAAGTTATGAAATATGTGTTAAAAATATGTTTTAATGGAAAATGTGGGCTGCTATAAGCATGAAAAAGGTTCGACTAGGCATGGGTAGCAAAGAAATTGAATGAATTTCATTTTATGAGCCTAGGGGCAAAAGCATAAATACGATAAAGTTTAAGGGTAAAAATATAATTTTACCAAAAATATGAAATTGGGATAATTTGAGTAGCATGATGAGTAAATAAATTAAATGTGTTGTTATAGATCAAGGAAGGCGAGATTCCGACTTAGAACGGGGGAAAAACAAAAAGTATGACGAATAGGTCCTTTTCATCTATTGTTCTACCGAGGTAAGTTCGTATGCTTAAATAAGCATTAAATTATATATGTATAAAGGTAAAATTGATATAATTTTGATAAATTCTATATTATTGAAATGAAATGTGAATGCTTGACTACGAGACTATGGAAAAGACCATGGTTGGACCATGGCAATTCGAACATGTGATATGTGTGCTAGTGTAAGACCATGTCTGGGACATGGCATCAGTATTGATATGTGTGCAAGACCATATTTGAGACATGGCATCGGCTACATTATAAGAGCTAGTGTAAGATCATGTTTGGGACATAGAATCGGCATTGAGACGAAAGCTAGTGTAAGACCATGTCTGGGACATGGCATCGGCCTCAACATGTGAACCAGTGTAAGACCATGTTTAGGACATGGCATCGGCATTTTACCTTCTTGTATGAGGCTTATCGGATGTCCTTTAGTATTCCAAGTGGTTCAATGGGTAATTTAAAGTTTATGCCAAAGATGTGAAAGGTTATGATTATGTTATGAATTGGTATAGGTATGTACTTAAAGTTTACAAACATTGAGTTTATGACATTGTAAGTTCATGATTTCTATGAAAATGTCTTTATGAACACTTTGTGATTATTGAACATTTGGAAAGAATGTAAATGAGTAAGTCATATCTATGAGAATGATCTTGTGATGACCTTGTAATTATAGGTCTATACTTATGATGTGTAACTATGTGGTAAAGTTGATTTATGATCATGTGTGAGGCTCTTAGACCAAATTAAATTGAGACATGATATGTTTAAATATTTGTTGTTGATGTATAGGTTAAATTTGCCAATGAATGGCATGTAAATATTTGATAATGACTAGCTATTGGAATGGCTAGCTATGGATATGCTTTGGTATTATGTATGTCTAAATGAAAGAGTAAAATTAGAAATAAAATAGTTTTAGACATTAGCAGTTGTATAACTTTGAAAAATCACCAAAAATTGTGGGAATCGAATTAGAGGTTGAATAAAATATGAAATTAAAGCTTATTGAGTCTAGTTTCACATAGAAGAAACGTAAGCAGAAGAATTTCATATTATGAGATATTTGAATTTTTGTGAGACAAGGTCAGAATGATTTTGGAATCCCCTGTTTTGATTTTGGAAAATCATTAAAAATTTTATAAAAATAATTATGGGTTATAATTTATATATTTAAAATTCTTAATGAGTCTATTTTCAAGTGAAACAAACGGAAACATCATCCAAATCCCGTATTAGGAGATAATTAATTTTTAGTGAAGAAGGGTCAAACTGTCAGACAGTAGAACAAGGAAGACTTTAAAGAATAAACTGTACTTATTGGCTAGACCAAAAATTATGAAAATTTTATGGTAAGAATATTTAAGTCTAGTTTCAGGGAAAATTAACAGATTTTAATTTGGAGTTCTGTAGCTCAAGATATAAATAATTTAATGACCATAACTCGCGTAGACAGCTTGATATGAACATAAGTGAATAGTGGAACTTTGTGCAATTATGATTGCATTATCTTGAGAACATATTATGAGGATTGTTAAAAGCATGTTATAAATTTTTTATTATTTACATACCTGCTTACTAAGCTATATGCTTACTCTCTCTTCCTTTCCTTTTTCCTATTGTAACACAGATGCTAGCTCGAGTTGGAGGTCGTCGGAGATCCTATCACACTAACAAGCTATTGATGGGTATCAATGATTTTCTAGTATTTTAGGTGTATGGCATGTATATCGATTTGGTTATTGTGTACATGATATTATGAGTTGGCCTAGAATATTGGTCTATGCTAATTGAAGGTTATTGTTGTATAAGGCCATTTAGTGTGGCCAATATTTGCTATGTTATAAGTCTATAATGAAGCATTACATGGATCTGCATGCTTGTTTGGGTTGGATGAGTGAATGTGTGATAATTATGTGTGGAAAATACTAAATGTGAATGGTTGAGTAAGTTACATGTTATAATTAGTTAAGTGTGTGTGTGGTTGTGCATGTTAAATGTGATTTATAAATAATGTGTGAATGCCATGGTGTGGTTATTAGGATGCCTAAAATGACATGTTGTGTGTTGATAAACTTAGTATGGGTGTGCAAGTGTTTTTGGATGGAAAAAGACTTGGTAAATAGCCTAACTATCATTCATACGGATGGCCGCATGGCCTAGCACACGGACGTGTGACACGGCTGTGTGACCTTAAATGAGTGATGACGTCATAAGCAGAGAGTTACACGGGTGGAGAAATTTTCTTCGTATCTCAAGAGTTTCAAAAGTTCTCGGTTTAGTCCCTAACCACCTCCAATGTATGTTTTGGGCCTCGCCCATTAAGGGACTTTAAGATAGAAATTGAAAAGTTTTAAATTTGAACGAAATTTTATGACCTGGAAATATTTGTATGCATGTGTTTGAGTCCGGTAACGCCTCATACCCTATTCCGGCGACGGACATGGGTAAGGGGTGTTATAGTTACTAGCAAATGACGTGTCCCCTTCAATATGAAATTTATGCATTCCACTATTCCTTGGGTATCCCATCAAGGTATTTCACACCGCGTTCATTTCTAGCCTACAAGTTCTCTAAAATTTTATGGAATAGATGTTGGACGAGCGTAAAACTTGATGTTAAAGAATGATATTTACTACGTACTCATGTTAATAACATGTCGCCACTCAGCATCCTTATGAAATTGGCCCATGTAATTCGACTCGATATAAGGTATACACTACTTATGGTGTGCATGATCCCATAGGCTTCCACGTCGATCAATTGCAGCCTATATTCCAGGTGCCCTATCAATAATGATGTATATACCAAGTTGCAACAAAACATGTTTTCTCAAATTAGTCAAAAAGAAATCTCAAACATTAGCAATTTCTCTTTCAAAAATTATGAAAGTTATTGCCAGAATTTTTTGATTACCATCCTATGCAATAACTAGCAATAAGTGATGTTCATATCTCTCATTCATGAATATGCTGTCAATTTGGACTAATGACTTATAGTACCAGAATGCTTCAATGTATGGCTTGAATGCCCCCCCAAAAAAGATGGAATATTATTTTCACTTGGACAATTCGATTTCCATTATACGCAAGTTCCATTTGTAGATAGATGATGATATCAAGTACGTATTGATTCAGTACCTTGCACTATTATCACAAATCATTATATGATTTATCCCACTTGTTATGCATATTTTCCATGCCCTTCTATATTGTAACCTATGCCTTTTAGTATGACACGGTGTAATTGTATTGACTACGGATATTGACAATCAAAACCGGTACCAAAATTCTAGAACTCGCTTTCACCATAGGTAAGATAATGTCAGAGATCATGTCAGAATCCAATTTTGAATGATCTTGTGACATACCTACAACAACACAAGTATTTCACCATATGTAAGACAATGTCAGAGATCAAGTTAGAATCCAATTTTAGATGCTCCTATGATGTACCTGCAACAACACAAGTACATGAAGTTCTTTTTTTTCTCACAAATGCTATAATTTATCATGGACATCTATTGTCACACACTGCATATTTGACCTCATATTTTTTGGCTTGGGATTTTATAACATGGAAGTTTACCCTATGCTTTATGTTATAGAGCTTCACTATAGCAAAGAAAGTATCTTTGGAGGAAAACTCCATTTGTAATTACCCATTTTCAGTGAGACCACAAATCCGAGCTAGAAAGAAAATTTATTTAATATTATGGTATGGTCTATTTATGATAGCAAGGTTGTATGAAAATTTTGATAAGAAAATTTTATTGATTATATGGTTAAATTGATTTAAAAGGGTCAAATTAAAAAAATGTATTCCCGGGACTCCGTTCTGGTAAATCAGATTCGTAAATATTTATCATAAATATTTACGAAATTAGTTGTGTGTCTAATTAGGTTTTGATTAGGTGAATTTGACTTAAATAGAAGTAATTAGGAAAAACGATTAGATTGAAATAAGTGTGAAAGTTTAATTATAGATTAAAGAAAGTAAAAAGGACTAAATAGGTAAAGAGGCCATTATTATAAATTGAGGCGGTTTAACATTGAAAAATCTAAGATATTTTTAATTTAAAATATATATTATATTATATTTAGTTAATTAATAAGTATGTTATTATATTATATATATATATATATATATATATATAAAACAAAAGAAAGAATAGAAATAAGAAAGAAACAGAATCGAAACAGAGAGAATAGAGAGAAAGAAAGAAAAAAGGGAAAGAAAAAAAGAAAATTTGGGATTTCAAGGGTTCAAACTTAAATAGGTAAGTCAATTTAATTCATTTTCTTGTAATTTTGAGTTTTATGATCCTAGAACAAAATACTATTAGGTATATGTTGAAATTTTGAAAGTTAGTAGATTTTTAATGTAGTTTATATTGAATTAATGGATGAATTAGAGATTGAATTGATGGAAATTCAAACTAGAATTGGGAAAAGGATTAAATTTTGAAATAAGTTATAAGTTTAATGCAATAAGGACTAAATTGTAAGAAATTTGAAATTAGGGTTTATTAGTGAAAATTTGAGAGTTAAGTTAAGTTATAAGTAGAATTTAAGTAAAAATAAGGTATAGATTGTGATAGAAATAGAAATAATTTTAGTTATGGATTAAATTGAAATGTGTGCTAAGGTAAGAAATGATGATCATACATGTTTATTTTATTAAATAGTATAGGAAAGTCATTTAATTGTTTTTCCAATATATAAATGTTATATGTTTTATATGAAATTGAAAAGAAAATAAAGAAAGAAGAGGACCTAATTGAAGAAAAAGGAAAAGAGAAGGCTAAGGAGTGAAGTAAGACATCATCTCAACATTTTTGTTGTAAGTACTACAAGATTTTTTTAAATTATTTTTATTTCAATGCTTATATTGTAGTATAGAATTATTTAGAAATAAAATGTAAAATATATATATATTTAAATTTGTAAATAAAAATAAAATAAAATAAAATAATAGATTATCAAACTATGAAATTTGTAAAAAAAATATAGATTGAGAATATAAGATGGTATATTGTTTGAACATTAAGTAATAATGTTGTGACAAAAGTATATATGTGAAAAGGTGTGATATTTGTGAATTGTGAAATGTGCACTAAATTGTAATGTTGGAGAAATGAGAAATCTTTTTCGAAATATTTTTGTAAAGTATTTAAATGTATGAAATTTAGTTTTAATGCCCAAGTAGATGGAATTTAGAACTACTAGGATATTAGTGGCATGCCATTAAGGAACCTTAGCGCGCTCTCTGATTATTAGCACGTCAGTGCTCTCTAATTATTAGCACATTGGTGCTTTCTGATTAGCACATCTGTGCTCTCTGTATAGCATTTTAGTGTTCACTGTTCATTAGTGCATATTAATGCACCTCTGTATTTGTTTCGTATATCCTGTGTGTTCTATAAAATCTACTTTGGCCTAAGAATATGAGTTGTGAACAAAAGGGAATCATCAATGTGTTAAGGTAAGTTTTATAACTTACAAAAAGATATATTAAATTTATTAATATAAAGCATAGCTGAAGAAACTTATATGTATGTAAATATGTATTAACAGAATGAGTTTAAAATATTTTATTAGGATTTATTTACCTATTTATTCTTATAGTGCTTACTAAGCCTTCACCAGCTTAATGCGTTTAATTTTAACGCGTAGGTACAGTTAGACTCGAAGAGGTAGAGTCGGATTAGAAGATCTCTCATCTCATCACATCCTTAAGGGCTTCAAAAATAGGTACCATATTTTGAATTAAAATGGCATGTACATAGGCAGTTCAAATGTGTTCCCATGTATTAAGGACTAAAATGTAAACTCTTCAAATTCTATCTATTTTGAGTTACTTGAAGTATTTTGGTATATATATTGAATGAATTAGTGAAACTATAAGTATGTTTGCAAATATGGTTGCTAAGTTAAAATACTATGTACAAATGTTTTAATTAAACAATATCTAGCCATAACTGTTTTGGCACCAAATGTAATAGTCTTATACTGGGTCTGTACGATTGGACCGGGTATAGGATTGTTACACCATTCTAACTTGTAAATCGTCGAAATTCGTAGAACTCTCATAAACCAGTCTTTTATGAGGAAGTTTTGGAAATTCTAATACACCTTCAACATCAAAGTTGACATTAAGCATGTGGGGTAGAGGTGCATATGTCGTAAAATCCAGATAGGTTCTTCCAGCATTTTTCGAACCCTTACCATCAGAACCACTCCCTTCTAGTTCAGTAGGAACGACCTTTGGTTCAAAAACTAATGCAATTTTCGAACCACCCGGCCTTTACTCCCAGATTAGATCATCATCGATTTTAGATCCCTTTTTGTTCTTAACTCCCCCTTCATTTTCTTTATTCTCAGCTTCCTCTTCTTTATCAACCTTAGTTAAATATCTAGGGGTTGGATGTCCCTTTGCTGATGTAAATTGTAGGAAGTACATCCTCCATTTTTGTAATCCTTACATTAAAACCAATACTACTTGCAGATTGTCCACTAGTGTAACTTGATGACATACTCACATTAGTGTTTCCAGCATAGAACATTGGTGTCAGGAAGTTGAAATCAAAAGTACTCACAGAATGTCATGCTGGGGTCTCCAAGTTCGGATTACCAACAAAACTATATTCTCATGGAACTAAAATTTCAATAAGCTTAGTGGAAACACAAAAATCTCAACAGTTACTCGTTCCTATCACATAAATCTGATTCCAATCAACTAATTAAACTGCCAAGAATAATTCCCAACCTTCCAATTACTCAAAACTATACAAATTCATGGTTTCAAAATTTCGACATATTATGGTAATTTCACGAAAATTCAATAAAACCTTAGAATTCTTTAATGAAACTTTAAAGAAAGTTTAGAAACCTTCTAATCATATCAAAACAAGTTGAAAAACACTTTGAAACATCATTTTCCTTTTAAATCTCAAAATCCACCATTAATGACTTAATGGCTTTTATTCAAAAAATTTGATTCAATAGGTAAAAACTCTATTTAAAAGACTAGATACCATTTAAAACTAATAGGAAATTAAATCGTTACCTTCGATGGGAGAAAAATGAATGTTTGGTTGGCAATCCAAAAAAAACTCACAAGTTCTGCAATGGGAAAATCAATGGTGTTCTTAATGGTTTTTATGGAATTCTATAGAGATTTAACATTTGGAAGTTGATAGGAATAAAAAGAAATAAGTGAATGATGCTTGGGAATACAAAGGACGGAAAAAACAAAAAGAAGGGGAAAGGTTTCGTGATTTTTCTATAAGTGGGGGAAAGCAATAGACTAATTTTTAAACTTTGGTAGATTGACCGTTATAGTACTCCTAGTTTTCGCCCTCTTTTCAAAACAGTCATCTATTCAAAATTAAAGGTCTTTAGAATATCATTTTCAAAAATTGATTTAATCTTCTAAAAGCCATAGACGAAAACATTTCCGGTTTACCATGCTATGAAATTTTCAAGCATACTAGAGCTAAAATCTCTAAATTACCCTCAAAACTACTAGACCCAATTTTGGGGTGTGACAACCTACATGATATACTTCTGACATCACCGCATATAGAGTGATTATGCTTCATTTGATATTACAGAAAACCAGATTTGCATAGACCATTGGAGCTACGAAGAGATGTTGAAGTGCATATAGAGTCACAAACAAAGTATGGTTTTTTCTGCACTTGATCACAACCCTATGTAGACGAGTTAAAGTTTCCTTGTCTCCTGTCGAACAATTCATGCAATCGACGAGGAACGTAATTGGGGACAACATGTACAGGCAGTTCATTGAACTCTAAAGAAAGCAAAATTAGGACGTTGAACAGCGAACAAAGCATAGGAAGGATTCCCAAATGCATGGTAAAAGGAAGACTAAAACACAAATGTCACAAACGACATGATTGACGGACATGTCAATTTCTGAATGGAAAATATGTTGGATGTAAGACAGGGCAATATTATGATTCGCCTTGTGCAACAAAATGGATGGCCGACACCAACACCACTACTAGACATGTTCGTGAGATTTCTACCGTCGAGCGATGAGGAAGACAATAAGGAGGAGTCGGAGCCTGATTCCAACTAGTTTTAAACAATTTTTAATTTCTTTTTAAAATGGACTGTGTACTTTATTTTTTATTTGGGATGATTTTTATTTATTTTTTTATTTTTATTATTTAGATTTTTAGTATTTTATAGTAGGAACCCCAAAATTTTGAAGGCACAATAATGTTGAGCTAAAAATGAAAGGAGTAGTCCCACCAATTGTGTTGCACGAATCACGCCAATCAGGTAACCTCTTTCCTTTATATTTTTATTGCACATTAGGAACAATGTGCCAAATAAAGTGTTGGGGTGACTTAGGAAAATTTTTAAAAATTTTCTGTTATTTTCCTTTATTTTTAGTAGCTTTTTAATTTTTAATTTTGTATGTTTTCTATGTGCTTGAGTTTGTAGAAATACAAGTGACTGGTTAGGAGCATGCTCATAGGATTTTCTCAAATAAAATGTAAATTTAGTTTGATATTAATTGATTCTAAATTATTTAATTTTAGACTACTTAGTTCAATTTATTACATTGTGAAAAAATTTAAGGTGTTAAATATACCACATGATAAATAGGCATATAAATAGCTTGCATGTTTAACTGAATTGTAGGTTGTAGAAATTGATAGACTTGGCTGATTTAATCCATGTATAGAATTACCTAGGGACGACTGAGGCATTGTTTGGTAGAATATTCTTCAAGCCAAAATGCTATCTCGTAAATATTTTCCCTAGTACCTATTTTGAACCTTAATCCATTTTCTTGATGAACCACAAATGAAACATTAAGTCTAAAGAATATTCTATTTGACCCTTTATTTTTTGGTCCTTGCACGGATTTAACATCCGGCCATTGATATTGATGGATTAGGTAGATACATCATGGTTGTTTCAAAATAAAAAATAATGAGTGAACTAAGGAATTGTTTGGTATAATGCGTATAAGATTCCTTGAGCTTTTATATAAATAAGGCAAAATACCAATTGAGAAAATATCGATGAAAATATATATAAAAGCAAAGTGAGTTGGAAAAAAAGTACACTCACATTTGTTCAAAAAAATACGAGCTTGAACGATTGTACTCATGAATACTATATTGACGCCTTAGTAAATGGAGAGATAAGGGATGTGAAGGAAGTGAATATAAGGTGGTGAGCTACATGTACATTTGGGGGAGTGTCGGAGACAATATCACGTGCCAAACTACTTTCGTGCTTAGCCATTTTGTCGAGCCTGTTCTTTGAATTCCAAACCAACCTAAGCCATAGAATGTTACAAGCTAAAAAGTCCTATGTGACTTAGGTAGTGCTTATGTGGATGAAATCGTGCCAAGGATTGATATTTTTACCACTTATATTCATTTAAACATAATTGTATATTTGTTTTGATGGAAACCTATACTTAACAATCTTTTATTTTTTTGCTTTGTAATTTATTGAACTAACTCGTCTAATTTTAGAAGTTGTGAGTCTATTGTATATCATGTTAGAGTTGTATTTTTATTTACATTATCTTGTTAATATATTTCTATCCAATTTCTTGTATCAAGTTAGCTCAAGTACATTTTCCTTTCTTGCATGTTTATTTTTCGTTTTTAGTTTAGTTTGTTTTCAATTTTTATTTGACTTGTCTTCAAATGTAGTAGTAATTTCGGTCTATTTTCACACTTCAGGAGCTTGTTTCCTAGCCAATTTAGTATTTTATATTATGTTTTCAGTATTTATTAGTTAGGATTAAATATTAGTAAAATAAATGTTTTTTAACACATTTTGTTAGTGTTGTGACCTTTTAGGTCGACACAGGCCTTAGATAGTGCTAATGTGTTGAATTGTGTGTAGTGTAACGACTCGATTTTGGGCCTAGTCGGAACAATGGTTTCGGGACCACAAATCTGACTAGGAAAAATTTATTTTTATTATATTTTTATGGCCTACAGTTTTACGGAATGATTTCGTGAAAATCTCGTTCGAAAATTTCGATGTTCGAGTACTCAAATTAGTAAAAAGGACTAAATCGTAAAAAGTTTAAAACTTGAGTTCTAGAAGCTAGAGGTATTAAATAGCTGTAGAATTTTTAGTAGAAGTCCTTATGTGATAATTAGCCCATTAATAAGTTAGTGGAAGATATTTGTTTGGTATTTTTGAAATTTTTTTGAAAAGAAAAGGGCAAATTGGTAATTAAGTTAATAAAGGCATAATAAGACAAAATTTTAAAAGCTATCATCTTTTTTTCTTTCTTCTTCAACCGTTTATGAAGAAAATGGGCAGCCATGGATGAGCAAACATTCGGCCAAGCTTCTATGGCTCATCTAGGTACAGTTTTTGTCCCGTTTTTAATTATTTCTACATTTTTGGAGTCGTGGTAACTTAATTTAGCTATCTGGTACCTTCGTTTTCAAAAATGTTAAAGTTTGTAAATTTTTTCATTGATGAATAGATGTCTATTTTGGTGCTTGATGATGGAAAATGCATCCTTGTTGTTAAATAAATGACTTTTACTAAGTGATTTTCGATGAAAACGTCCGAAACGACCATTTTGTAAAAGTTGTTAAAATGGTATAAAAGTGTGTTTTGATGAAAATTTTAGTTTACTATAGTTATGAAAATGGTTCGGCTGGGCTTAAAGTACAAATAAATTGAATGCATTTCATTTTATGAGCCTAAGGGCAAAAGTGTAATTATGACAAAGTTTAGGGGCAAAAATGTAATTTTTCTAAAATATGATTTTTGGATCGCATTGAATAATGTGACTAATAATTAGACTAAATGTGATATTTTAGATTAAGAAAAATAAGATTCGGACTTAGAATTAGGGAAATCAAAGAATATGACGGTTATGTCCAATTGCCGATTTTGTGTCAAGGTAAGTTCGTGTGATTATAATAATGCAACGTTATAATTGAATATTAAATGCTTTGTTGTTATTATTATATAAATTGTATGATTGATTATACGGATATTCTTGATGAAGATTCGACAAGTAAGTACATAAGCAAATAATGTGATGTTGTAGCATATTTTAATGCTTTGATAATATGTGCATTTAAATGTTTTATTACTATCATGAAAGTATGAAATGTATGATGGAAGAATAAATGACATTATGAGCAAGTGTGACGACATTGAGCTAGACAAGAAATCCCATTTGAACCTCAGGAATAGTATAGGATACACGAGATATGTCATGAGAAATAATGTGGTCTGAACTCATGAGTTGTGTCTGAGTTCATGAGATAAGTGATAAATGTAATGTGGGTCCGGGTACAGACTTTTTGTATAAACCCGTGAGTAACTCGATGAGAGAGCATATCATGTTAATGCTTTGGGGTCCGGGTACTGACTTTGTGTATAAACCTGTAAGTAGCTCAATGAGCGGGTATTACATGATAATGCTTTAGGGTCCGGGTGCTGACTTTGTGTATAGACCCGTGAGTAGCTCAAATGCGGGCATTACAAAATATGTGGTAGCTTTAGCTACATACATTACGCTCTATGAGTTGGTTCTAGCTGGTATATGGCACTATGTGCAAGTTTCTGTGTATCCATTAATATTCCGAGTGTTCAAGGGATAATTCAAGGAAGGATTTGATGATGGTCCCAATGAGGTATGTCATTGAAGAGAACGAACTTGAGTTATGTTACAAATGGGTACAGGTATGTACAGAAACTCAATGAATATGAAATCCATGAATGATAAGTCCATGAGTATTGTGAAATGATGTTGTATTAATTTGGTGGACTATGACATATGTTTATAAATGCATAGATTTCTAATTTAAAAGAAATCAATGTGTGATGAACTTAGTTATCATCATTTTTATACTAAAACTGTTTTGGACAGTAGCTGTAGTCCAACTTTGAAAATTCATCAAAAATTTTGGAAATTGAACTTGAGGCTGAATAAAATATGAAATTAAAGATTATTGAGCCTAGTTTCACATAGAAGAAACAGTGTAAGAAAAAGAATATCAGATTATGAGATATTTGAATTTTCGTGAGACAGAGTCAGAATGTTTTTGACATCCCCTGTTCTGATTTGGGAAAATCATAAAAAATTTTACAAAAATAATTATGGGTTATACTTTATATTCTTATAATCCTTAATGAGTCTAGTTTAACAAGAAACAAATGGGAACATCATATGGATCCTGTATGAGGAGTTAATTAATTTTTAGTGAAGAAGGATCGAAACTGTCAAACAGAAAAATAGGGGTGATTTTGAAAAATAAACTGTACTAATTGGATAAACCAAAAATTATGAAAATTTTATGGTATGGAGATATGTGAGTCTAGTTTCAGGAAAAATTTTGAGAACTTAATTTTGAGTTCTTTATCTTAAGATATAAATAATTTAGTGACTGCGACTCAAGTAGACAGCTTAACTGGAATTTGAGCAAATAGTGGAATAATGTGCAAATATGATTGTGATACCTTGAGAACATGTTATAAGAATTTGGAAAAAGCATGTAAATAAATTGCTTATTGCTTTCATATGAACTTACTAGGCTTTAAGCTTACTCCCCTTCCTTTCCATCTTTTATAGGTTATTTAGCTATCTCGGGTTGGAATTGCCGGAGATGCTATCACACTATCAAGCTACCATCTGGGGTATAAGTATTCAAGTACTTGAGTTTATGGCATGTATAGGAATTATGTCTTATGTTATATTAGTCATTACTATTAGGGCCAAGTGTATTGGCCTATAATGAGTTGTGATTTAATTTGAATATGCATAGCCATAAATGATGGCTTATGATAATCATATGCTTAATCATATATAAATGACATGTTATTGCATGAATGTGGTTAGTTTAAATTGCATTTATATGATTGATAATGTAACATGTGATGTGATATGAAATTCTGCAAGTAAGGGTGACAAAATGGCTTGGAAAATAGCCTTGCAATCATCCACACAGGTAGACCCATGGGCATGTGTCTAGGCCGTGTGTGACGTACAGTCTGCCCCCACGAGTGTGTGTCTTGGTCGTGTACCCCTAAATGAATGATGATGTCATAAACAGAGAGTTACACGGACTGAGGACACGGGTGTGTCCCAAGCCACACGGGCGTGTGTAACCACACAGCCTACTTCACTCGGGCGTGTGACTCTTTAAAAATGGAAAAATTCTTAAGTGTTGTAAAATTTCTAAAAATTCTCGGCTTAGTCCCGAATCATCTCCGATGTATGTTTTTGGCCTCGTAGGCTCATATAAGATACAGTATGCATGTGTATGAATGGTTTTAAATTAAATGAAATTTTATGGCTCAATTTTGCATGAATGTTTATGTTTAAGTCCAGTAATGCCTTGAACCCTGTCCCGACATCGGATGCGGGTAAGGGGTGTTACATGTAGGATAATGAATCATAGTCCCAATTGACGTGGGAGCAAGGTACGAGTGATGCACAAGATTTTTCAAGCTGTCAAAGCATGGAACGAACCATAAAAGGCACAAAAGGCTTGTCGTGTCGCACTATAGGCATTGCATGGCACGACATAGGGCCGACGTGGTGCCCAAGTCTTCCAGGGCTATTGTCGTTCCCACAATCAAATTTATACGAAGACCTAAGATATAAAAAGACCAAATTCGGGCTGCCAACAACCCTATAAATAATACCTTAAGGGTTCGATATAACTAAGTTGTCTTAGATGCCTTCAAAACCATCGTAGTTTAGGATTAGGATTATATTGAGTTTTCTTTTAGTTTTTCATAAACTCTTTTTTCTTTCATCTTGGAATCGATTTCGATCTAAGAGTTCTTTTATAATATTGAAGAATTTTAGTTATTTACCTTTGCAAGTGATTACATTTGTTATTCTGATACTCCATTCTTCAATCGACAGCAAATCCATGATTATTCTAATATTTTTTCTCTTTCGATTTAATCATGTACTTTACATGTTTTATGCAATTGAGATTAAGATTATCATAACATGAGTGGCTAAATCCCTTAGGGGAGATTAACGAGTGGATGGGGATATTATTAACGGAGGATTTAAGGTTTCCCGAGAGGATTAGTTGGTATAGATTATGCATTCTTAAACCCTAAGCTTGACAAACCTAGAAAGTAATAATAGGTTAAATGAGATCAGGAGATAAGTTTGGTCAAGTAAAATGTAGTTTATCTTGATTGAGAAAATGAGGTCAGGAGATAAACGAGTATCAACCAATCGATTAATCAGTTAGAGGCCGTGAGGTAATAATTGGTTAATCGATTGATAATCCACCCTAAAACCCTAATTTGAAGTTAATTACAAACCTTAAAATGAGTTAATCTTCCTGATTGGTTTAATTTGTTTAGTCATTTCTTGTTGTTTATTTACTTTAGTTATTATTTCTTTTATTAATCCATTTTATGATCTGTCGTAATATATTATTTAACTATTACTATTTAGACTTATTATTGTAAAGAGATGTTTTATAGATTTATTCCATCCCCCCTTGGGTACGATCCTCGGAGTACTTCTTCTCTTCTGTTGTACACATATAGTGTATTACAATTTGACTTATATACTTGCGAACACCATGAATTTAATTTCTTATTTTTTTGGTGTAATATTTTTACCATAAACAATAACACGTTTATAGGCAGTCACCGTGATTCTCGGGGGTAGGATTAAGGTTGGGTTGTGATTTTAAGAAACGCTCCATGAGGATGTGTTTAGCTGGGATAAAAACACATCCAACAGGTGGCGTTTTTCTATTGGCTCTCCAAAAATGACCCATTTCCCTAAAATTTGGGAAAAGCAACCTAAAATCCTAATCTTCGGTTACATTTGAAATATTTTTCTAATTCTGCTATCATTTTATGATATGAAATAATAACATGTAATTATTTTTATTATATATGTGATGCCCATATTTTTCCAAGAATCTCCTACTTAGACCACAGATATATACATAATATTTACTCTATAATTACATGTCATTATAAAACTTTATGAGCTTAAAACTTTATTATTATATCCTAAAAGTATTTCAAACAATCTCGTTCATTAATTATGTTGACATAGAACTAATGCGACTTTTGTTACATATATTGTAACTAAATTTATCCTTGATCACGCATATTAATAAAAACAAATGACATAGATTAAGTATGAATATGTAGCATGGAAATTACTTGCAATTTGATCTAAACACTTTTATTTTCAACTGGTGCTCCTTAAACCTTAGTGAGATCAAACCTTACCAAAATCAAAGTGTGAAAAATCAAATAAACCTTATTTCTATAGAAAATAACCTTAATATCCATAAACTAAAATAACTGAAATGTGTTTATAATGGAAAAGCATTTAAAATTACAAACTCCCACTAAATTGAATATCCTGAAATGACATTATACCCATAAGAGCAGCGTGCTCATAAAAAACCTTGGGTGGTAGTACTTTAGTAAGTGGATCCACAATCATAAAGTTCGTCTCAAGATGCTTTATAGACACCAAACCACTCTAAACTCTTACTTTAACAACCATGAGTTTAAATTCTATGTGTTTTGACTTTGATTCGCTCTTGTTGTTATTGGAATAAATTATTGCAACTTATTATCATAATTTGCACCCTAGTGACAAAAATTTGCATTCATATTCCATTAAAATGGAAGTTTGTATACTGACAATCTCTAACTTATCAGACCTCTAATATGTGAGCATATAATGTTTTGATTTCTGAAGATAATACATGAACCATTTGGTTACTTTCCAGTGATCTATACTCAAATTGCTCAAATATTTACACAACATCCAACAATGAATGCAATATCCAAACGTGTACAAACCTTAACATACATTAGACTTCCATTGCTGAAATGTAGGAAGTCTTATGCATTTCTATAATCTCAAAATCATTCTTGGGGCATTGATTAAGACTATGCTTAATCCCACTGAACTTCTAATCTATACAATCACTAACCAAAACCATCTCAAAACCAAATGAGATAAATACTTGGTAAATATTGTAATACCATTGATAAGAGATCTACTCAAACCCATAAATGAATATCTCAAACCATTGAATTTGCATCACAAAAAACAAAGTTTTCTGGTTGTGCCATATAAATCATCTCACCAATGTTGCCATTGAGAAACATAATCTTTACATCTATTTAATGTAGCTCAAGGTCAAAATATGCCACTAAAGCCATTATAACTCTTTCTCTAGTATACCTCCTTAATGTCATTAATTCTTGAGGTTGTAGAGTTTGTTACTTGATTAAAAGGTTCAACGACATTGTCTTGATCTAGAGTTGCTACTTGAATAATGTCAAGTATAACAAACTATCATTGATCTTTATCAATTGAAATTAAAAGAATGTGTTGAGAAATATCAGCATATTCTTCTTCAAAGACAATGTCTCAAATTCCTTCTCCCATCGAAAAACTCAACATCCTCATAGAGCGAGCATTATTCGTCTTAAAAGTAGCCTTAATAATAAGATCATAAAAATCTTTTGTAACCCTTAGATCTTTTAAGGTATCCAAAAAATCAAAAGGATTAGGAATATCATCAGACACAAGTCTCTTAATTCTCATTTTGGAGATAAAACCTAATCTCTTGTGTCACAACGAAGTCAAAATCTTAGTGGTTAATTTGTATCTCTTACCTATTACAGTAGTATGCAAGAATTAATCAGTGGTATCAAAGTATCAATTTAGATTATCCTCAAGAAGTAAGATCTTGAAAGTCATCCCTATGTGCATGTTACGTAAAATTTGGCTTAGTCCCTTTAATTGTTATTAAGTTATATTGTGTTGTATAGTTAGGTTCCTACTGATGGATAGTTATGTAAAGTATAAGATGAGGAGGAGAATCCACAAACTGCTAAAATGAGTACAAAATATGAAAAAATCGCAAGGATCAGAGGGTAAGCAACAAAGGTAAATAAATCTGCAAAATAAGATAAGTTTCAACTAGTTTTGATTCAATCATGGAAAATGAGACATATACAATTACAACAAGAAAATTAATTTACTCCCTCAGTTGGTTGGTCGACGGCAGTAACATTATCTAAATCCTCTTCTCTCTCTTGACTGGTTTATTCGATAGAAGCAGGACTGGTCACCTCAGGTTCTTTGGGAAGGAAGAAATTATCGAACCCTTTTTGTAAAAGCTCATTTTTCAGTGGTGACAGAATAATGGTTTCAAGACCACAAATTTCCATTGTGTCAACTCGTAAATATTATTTATAGAATATTTTATGAATTCATTAGAGTTGTATTAAAATTTGGTTAAGAAATCTTGAAGTTTACATAGTTTATTAAGTGAAAAGTAGTAAATTGTAAAGAGGGTAAAAATTGAGTTCTATTAGTTAAAGGGATCCAATAGCTTTAAAATCTTAAACTAAATGACTTGAATGGTAAATATACCATTTAAAGAGTTAGTGGATGTGCATAGGCATGGTTTTATTAAAATTTATTAATTAGTGATAAGGGTAAAGTGGTAATTTAACAATTAAAAATAAAATTAAGAAAAGATGAAAACAAAATTATCATCTTCATGCTTTGTCATTTGAGAACTGAAATTCACCATTGAAGAGGAAAAAAGCTTCGATTTTGATTTCTTCTTGCATGGTATGTGCATTTGATCCCGTTTTGAATGATTTTCTTGTTTTTGATATCGTTGTAACTAGGTCCAGTTAGCCTGTATTTTCGCTTTTGAATCTTTTAAAAATTTTAAAAGTTTCTATTGATGAATCTTGAATGTTTTTTATGATAGCTATGTGTTTGAAGCTTTGATTGTGGTATTTGGTTGTCTTGTGAAGTGATTTTTGTTAGATTTTGATTTAAGGATTGAATTGTTAAAATATCAAATTTCAAGGTTTGATAGTAAATTTTATGTATAATATGGACTGTTAAAGGGCCTAGTATATTCGGCTATAATTTTATTCTTAGAAAATGGTTAATTTGATGATTTTCGAGTTAGAGGACTAAATTGCAAAAGTTGTAAAAGTTTATGGAAAATGTGTAATTAATGAAAAGTTAAGGGTCATATGCATTGAATGGAATGTGAAATGTGTATGAGATTAATGTATTGTGTTTAATTATTATATAGATCAAGATTTGAATTAAAGAGACAATAACCGTAGAAAAGGAAAAATAGCAAAATAGTCCCTGCGTATTGACCGGAATTAAATCGTAGGTAAGTTCACAGTATTTCAATACGTAAATAAAATTATTTTTGTATCTTATATCTTTGTTCTTTATTTAAAATGTTTATATATAACTATTGTATGAATGCACATTTATGCCCCTATTTGTACTTCGATACCTCTGAATGCACATACGTGCCCCTGTTTGTACTTCGGTACCCTAATGCACATATGAGCTCCTGTTTGTACTTTGGTACCCCTGAATACACATACGTGCCCTTGTTTGTACTTTGTTACCCCTGAATACACATACATGCTCTTGTTTGTACTTCGGTACCCTTGAATGCACATACGTGCCCCTCTTTGTACTTCAGTAACCCTGAACAGTTATACATGCCTTGTTTATATTTTGGTAACCCTAAATCAAATAGTATATGAATTGTGTCTAATTATATCTATATTAAATGTTATACTATGTATTTACTAAGTTATATAAGCTTATCGGTTCTTGTGGACTATTTTGTATATAATCGTTGCTGACGTTTTGGAAGGATCAATCAACTGGATCACACTATCTATCTAAGTTGGTAGTTTTTGTATCTCCTAGGGTAGTGGCATGTATATATAGATATATATGTGGTTTTAAAATGTATATGATGTTTTGTAGCGGTATCTTGGTAGGTTCATGCTTTGAAAATTATGTTTGGTTTAGTGTGTTTTAATGTTTCACCAAGTATTGTCATTTTGGGCACTTTCAAATGCTTGTATATAAGGTTCCTTTTTGGTATTTTATGATGACTTGAAAATGGTTATTTATGATAAGTTTGGTAAGTGTTTGAACTAGATTTTATATATAAACTAAGGTAATGTTGGCTTGTTTTAGTATGTAATGTTTTGATATATTTGTGGTGCCTTTGAATGATAAATTGGTTAGATGACCTACGATGTTTGAAATGACATGATTATGTGTATTTAATGATGCTTAGGTCCTTTGAAAGTGTGCATAAATGGGTGGGTTAGTTATTCATGATTTGGTTATGAAATGGCTTGATTTTAGGTTACACAGCCTAGCATATGGCCTGGCACACAGGCGTGTGGGGCATCTTAGTGAGTTATAGAGGTGAGGACATGGGCTGAGACACGACCGCATGTCCCTTGTTTGAAAGTTACACAGCCTGGGGTGATGTCACATAGTCGTGTGACCCCTATTTTCCATTTTTTGCAACTTTTTCTTAAAACCTCAGATTTGTTTCAAATTAGTCTTGAATTGTATCTAAACTATTTTTAAGGCCTCGAAGGCTCAATTTAGGGACGAAATGCCTATGATTGATATATTTTAAATGTCATGTAATTATTTTAATGTCATATGGATAAATGATTCCTGATTGTTTGGTAATGCTTCGTAACCCTAATCTGGCGGCAAAGACGGGTTAGGGGTGTTACATTTTCCATTTCTATTGAAACTCTTCCCACTCTTCACCAGAAGGACAGAGCACATCAAAACCCAAATCAGCATTGGTGAGCTTATGCATGCAATTAGAGTTCACTTGCTTCACATTAAAAGTTTCCATCGCTACTTTGGTATGCAACATGAGATATGACCTCAGCTTGGGCAGGTAATCCCTTATACTAGTTGTGGTTTCTTCTTTGTATTTCTCTAAGGCTTCGTGGCTCTCTTTTCGTAACTACTCCGTATCAATCTGATATTGCTCCTCCAAGGTTTGGTTTTTAATCTCTAATTAGAGGATCCTCTCCTTTAACTCCTTCTCTCTGGTCTTTAAAGGCTTTTATTTGGTCTCCCAAGTGGAGATAGAATTAGTAAGTTCCTGGTTTTACTGGATAACTACCTCATGTAATTGGCGAAGTTGGATAAGTGTTTGATCGTTGGAGTGTATGATTTTCTCAAACTTAGCCTATTTGGCTTTATTTACGCTACATAATTTTTGAAGGGCCCAGCTAAGGAGTCCGTACTCCTCCACCATCATTTGAAAGGAGCCTACTAATTCTACCAAGAAAGGCTGGCGGGCACTTATAGTTGAAGAGGAAGGGAAGGTATGTTCTTTCAGCTCCAAAGGCAGGTCTTCCTCCTACTTTTGTCTGACCTTATGAAAGGAGATATGATATTGACTGGTGCTGACGTACTCTCTCCATGGGAAGAAAGTGGATACCTCGCCAAAACGAGAAGTGAAGTGTAGAGAACTAACAAGAAAAGAGTGTGGAATGGTGTAAATAGTGCCAAAACTGGGTTCCGCGGGAGGAGGTTCTGCAAATTGAGTGGGCAAGTCCACAAGAGTGGCGAATTTTATTTGTACCTTAGGAATAGAAGGGATAGTGGATGGATAGCTTCTCTCTCAGGAATGATCGATTCTTTGCCTCATCTGCTGTGGACAAGCCTTCTACCACTGCTGTCTTCAGTACTCTGTGTTCCCTTCTCCACCCTTGGCCTCTTGCGACTACTGCTACTAGCTCGTGCCCTTCGAGCTGCAACTTCTTCATTCTCTCGCACATTGTCTACTAAAGCTTCCACATCCATGTTGTTGTGCTGAGAAGATCGAGATTAACTAAAAGAATTAGAATAGCCTGCAGCAGTAAGAGAAGTATTTGCACCACTGGGAACAAGAGACCTACCTGTTGACTCATCTCGTTCAACTGATAACGAAGAGGACCAATGACGAGGACATAGCTTGCAAACTATGTAGAACAAGCTAATGAGCTCCTTTCTCTTCCCTACTAATACCCAAGCTAAGTCATATATGTGTTGGAAACTGTGTAGAATAAGTTAAGCTTGCAAAACATTCCAGCCGAGGCCCTTTAGGTGATGACCTGCAGCTGATATATGTGTTGGAAAATGCTGATAAAGGGTGGCTCCCCTAGAATGCAGCAACCTATAAAAATTGCCACCAGTATCGACAACAATAAGCATATGAGTTTTCCTGATACAACCCCATAGTCGTTCAACACCACACAAAAGAAGGAATGTAGAGGAAGAATGAACCTATCGTTAGAGTGGTTCAAACGGTACTCCCCTTTAATGATTTCAAAATCATAGGCAAAATTGGGTAGACTAATTCCCCTAGTTGTCGAATGTCTGACTATCTCCTCTTTAGTAGTCGTGCATTTGTAAACAAGAGTTTTTACCGGCGTACTGGCTTAACGATTGCGTGGTTCATCACCACCTTCAACAATAGGACCACCCGGATAGCCTCTCTAGTTTTGGCCATCGAAACCTCTAATCCTACCCCCTAAGCCTACACTGATTCTAGCCATTTGAAGTAGAAGGAAAAGCAAAGGATGCTGAAGTGGAAGGATTACCTTTAGAATGGACTGTGTTATGAGAATGAAGTAATGCTCTGGTGATGAGAAATGGAATAACAAAAGAAGAAGTCGAACCAATAGAAAAAAGATTAGGGCTTAGAAGAAACTCAAGAGACAAGAAAAACTAGGGGAAAACAAACTGTGAAAGTAATGATTTCCTCTTCTTTACAATTGATTATATAAGGTAATTGTCCTCTAGAAGTTTTAAGTTTAACATTTTTGTTCTTTATAAACCTCTTTTCAATTTCGGCCATAAGTTCTTCATCCTTATTAATCTTATCGAATATAGTGCCCCTAAATGTTTCGATGCATGCAATGATGATGGTAGGTATAATAGTAGTAGAATAAATTCAAAACAAGCTCACTTAATATTACAAATTTAAACCAAAATAATTTGAATAAAGGTAAACTTCATCTCAAGATACCAGTCACTCCATTAATACTTTATCTTTGGATGAAATATTAAATTGTAAGTTATATCTTGACGTAGTAATCAAACATTAACAATAAGTTTTCTTTTGGGCTGATTTTTTAATCACATGTAAAATCAAATAATCATCACATGTTTATTACCACAGTTGAACATGTAATTTTGTCAAATATTAACCGTCCTTGGGTCAATCAATATTACATAAGTTATATGCGCACGATATTCTATATTGTAGAATAAAATAATTTTCACAACATAAGTCACTTTGACGACTTATTTTTCAATTTAAGTTATTTTAATATATATATATATATATATATATATATATATATATAAACATACCAATATTTAAATTTAAAATTCTCATAATAGTCAAAGATCAAAACTAATTTTTTTATTGCACTAAAGTTTTCAAAATAAGATTATCTAAATGACACAATTAAAATTGAAAACTTTAATCTTTGAATAATTTTTTAATACTTAAACAAACAACCATCAAAATTTTACAATTAAAATTCAAAACTAAAATTTTTAAAACCAAACTAAAATAAAATTCTTTAAACACAAATCATCGTCAATATGATTTTGCAGCAAATCACCAAAAATTGAATATATATATATATATAAAAAGTAACAACTTTAACGAATACCCATATCAAATCAATTTAAAAAAAAACTCATAATTGAATCCATAAAAATTACCAATAAATTCTTTTTCTGAAATAATCGATTGATGTTATTAAAAAAAAATGAAGAAACGAACAGGCCACAAATGGGCCACCAAACAGTGCACCCTTAAAAAAAAAGAAAAACAAAACAAATCCTAATTCGAAACGAAGCAGAAACCCTAAAAGAAACAAAACCAGCCTCTGTTCGTCTCCCTCAAACCATTCAATCGCCATTTTCGCATCAGTAGCAGAGGTAAGTGCTTCTCACCCTTCACAGGGAAATAACCATCAGAATATCCAAGCCCTCTGCTTAAAACTGAGTTCTTCGGAACCAAACCCACGAATTTTCGGTCTCAGCCCTTGCCTTTCAAAATCATTCATTTCCAATCCCAATCCTATCTTTATTAACAATATCTTCAACTGAAGCCGGAGCCTCCTCCATCCAGTATTCCAGCCGTTCATGACTTCTTCCTTCCTTTGCAAGTGCATGTGCAGTGGTATTTGGCCGATCAAGGTACAAATCGAAACTTTATTTTTGTGAAATTTGCACATTTGCTCTTAACTGCTTTAATCACATTGCTAATACAAGATCTATCTTCCCCTGTAGTTGTTACCCTTTTATCTACCATCAACGCATCACGTTCCACACAGATTTCCCGAAAGCCTAACTCTTCCCCGAAGGTGACAACATGCAAGCACGCCCAAGCTTCTGCCATTTCTGGTGTCTAGATATTTGTACTCGGTAAATGCATGCAACCATAATTAATCCATCTTTATTTCTTGCAATTATACCTGCCTTGGAAGTGTTAAGATCTTGTTGAAACGAGGCATCGAAATTGATTTTAACCATATCTACATCAGGTGGTTCCCATTTAACAGTGCACTGTTTTTGGCACGAGGGATTTAAATTACGGGGCCTTGTTTTTGATCGCGCTGCGGATGCTATCGTGGTTACTGCGATATCACGTTAACTTATGTAAAACATAATAATTATAATTATAATTATAAAATTTACTTTTAATGATTTTTAGAATATTTTTAATACTTATAGATTTTTATTAATATGATATGAGAATACAACTTTTATAATCATTAATTATTCTTATATTTATTTACGAATTTTCTAAAATTGATATATTAATTAATAACAAAGTAAAAAAATAAGAAATATTAAGCATTTATCATTTTAATAAATTTAAAAGTTTTTATAGATAAAATAATTGAAAATTCATTCTGAGAGATGCCTTTAATATTTCTTGACAGTTTTGAAAATGGTGAAGAGATAAATATTTTATCCGCAAAAAGAAAAAGGAATAGATAAATGTACTGATTCTTATTAATTATTTCTATTTCTTACCACTTATTCTCACTCTAATTCTACTTTCATATATAGTTTAACATGTTTCGATTGCTAATTATCTTTTCATAAAGTATGCTCCAGTCATTTATCTAAAGATATATTTTAAATGTTTTAATATCATCAAAATTAAGAACATTAATCAAAGTTTTTTTTAAAAAAAATACTTTACAAATAATGATAGTGGTACGATTTAGTTTTCACCAATTAGTGGAATGATGAGGAGGATTAGATTTTTTAATTTCACTTTGAGAGCGTTCTTCACTTGATTCTCTTGGCCTTTCTCTAAAAATAAATCAAATACTTTAGTTTTCATATAATTGATATGGAGGATATATTTGAAGAGGAGGATACATAAGAGGTGGAGGTGGGTGATTCATTGGTGGTAAATGATGCATTTGAGGCTAGTATGACACACCATAATTACGAAATGGTGGATAATAACCATATGGTTGTGGATAACCATGTGAAGGTTGAAAATATAAATGTTGTTCTGGTGGATAAAAACCTTGAGTGCTAGTAGATGAATCACTATACTCAAGGTTATTAGAACTTGATCTCCTACTAGATGAAGAGCCTACAAAAGCATACTTCTTGCATTTTCTTTTTGATGGAGCTCTAGGTTCACTTCTATCTCTCCTAAGTTTAGGAAACATATTTCGATCAAACTCTAATCTATCACAGAAATGTCCACTAGTGGTACCAACCCTATATTCTTCTCTATACTGACTAGAAGACCTAATTTCACCTCTATCAATACTATGTCCATCATCCTCATCAATTGGACTTAAACCACCACCATCGGGTCCATCGCCACTCTAACTTGGCGTTGAACTAGAACTTGAATGGGACTAATTTTGTTGTTGAGATTGATTAACATCCATTTCATCATCAAAGGTATCCATAGGCAACACACTGGCATTTTCACCATCTAACAATAGATTCTCTTTCTCATGAAGCCATTCTTATAGTGGATCAACATTTTCAAAGATATGATCAAGGCTGATAGGATTAAAACTAGCGTTTATATCATCAATACTCATTCTTTTTTGTTGTCTTATCTGAAGCCTCATATTATAATAGGTAAACACTAGTTTCTCAAGTATGTAGAAGTTGTTTGACTAAGCACATTAATTGCTAATTTTTGTAATTCGGGAACACATATCTCGTATATTATCCACCACTCAGCTGTAGAATATTATTTAAATTTCAAAATAACTTCAAATGTACAATATAATTAAATAATATAAATTAAATTAAATAATTTAATTAACTGTTTACCCGGATTCATTTGCTTCCAAGCTCTTTGTGCTTGTGGAGTACCGAATGTCTCATGTTTATCTCTAAATAGTAACAACTGTATAAATAAAAGATAGAGTAAAAAATAATAATTCTATTTCAAATTATGTAACTATGTTACAAATAATAATAATTAAATTTAACCTGATTAACCATTTTGACTTGAGGATCAAGAGAAGGTTCTAATCTTTCAATTACTGATCGTGTACTTTCTAATGTTTTTATTAGTACATTCTTAGAATGCTCCACCCCAACTTGAAATTGAGGATAGAGAAAATAACCTAAGCATAATTTATAAGAATATCATCAAATAATAATAATCTAAAGCTTAAAATAATAAAATATAAAAATAGTTCTTAATTATATGAAACATTTTATCTTATCAGCTAAATACAAGTCGGAATTCATAAATTTACATCTATTGTTAATAATCTTTTCGTACTCAGTGAAATAATGACAATCTTGTTGAATTGCTCATTTAGCTTTATCAACAGCCTCATAAATAAAGCCCATTGTTGGTTTTTCATCACCATCCACAAGTCTAAATACTATTACCAGGAGCTCGTAAACTTTTATGAGGTCATTGGCTTTTTTCCAAAAACTTTTCCCAAAACAATTTTTTTGGCTTCATAAGTAGACCTAATCATGGCCCAGACCACCCGACCTGGCCCGAAGGCCAGCCCGAAATGTGGGAGGGTTTGGGCAAAAATATAGGCTCGAAAAATGGGCTTGGACAAAAAAATAAGGCCCATTTAAAAAATGGGCCAAGCCTCGGGTAAGGCATGTTGGGACCGAGCCTGGCTCGGCCCGGCCTGGCCTTGCCCTAATCCACTAAAGGATAAAAAAAATCTATTTTTTTAAAATATTATTTTCTTGTTGTTTGCTCTCTATTTTGCTACAATTTTACTATTATGTTGCTATTGTTTGGATATTGTATAAAACTTATTTTATTGTTAATTTTGTTATTATTTTAAAGACATTTGTTAATTTTGTTATTATTTTAGAGACATTTGTTTGTTAAGTTGCATCTATCTTAGTGTTATTTAAGTATACATATTTTTAAAATTTATTTTTAATTTGTTGAGAAATATTTATATTGATGTTTTAGTATTTTTGATGTATTATACTTTTTTAAAATTGTATTAAAAAAATATAAAAATTAATATGGACGGGCCAGGTCAGGCCCAGGTTTTAACATTTTTATCCGGGTCGGGCTTGGGCAAAATTTTAGGCCCATTTTTTGGGTCAGGCTAGGCCCGGGCCTAGCAAACATGCTTGAATTTTTAGCTGAGCCCAACCCAAACCCGGCCCAGCCTGGCCCATGCTCACCTCTATTCATAAGCAGGCCCTAACTTTTGTTGTTCTCATTTTGATTCTTTCAATTCCTATATATTCATAAGAAAAATTTTAAAATAATATAATTTAAATTATTTGGAACTAATAAAATCATTAAAGGTTGTTATATTTAAGTAATTATATTAACTAATTATAAAATACTAACCTTTGAATTAAACATTTCTCTCAGACATTGCTTTGTCTTGTTATCTCTTCAAGTTGAATGAAATGAGTTGCAAATTGAGTAAGAGCAGGTCGAAATATTTGCTTCCCTTGTGTATACTTTTTCATCAAATCAATAGTCCAAATGTGATTGTATATAAAGCAAGTCACTTTCTTTACCTTATCTAACACTTTTGATACACTAGGCTTTTTCCCAATATCTTCAAGGCATAAATCTAAATAGTGAGCTGCACATGAGGTCTAATATAGATGTTTTCTTTTCAACATTAATTTTTTTCCAGCAGCTTTCATTGCTGCCTCATTATCAGTCACTATTTGGACAATGTAATTTTCTCCAATTTCTTTTACAACTAAATCTAACAAACTGTAGTAGAATTCAACATCTCTACTACGAACACTTGAGACATCTGTCAATTTACAAAACGTGGTTCATTTACTACAATAAACAAGGAAATTAATGATGTACATTTGATTCAAACTGTTGGTCCAACTATCACACATTAGAGTTGCACCCAGTTCTTTCCAATGAGTCTTTAGTCCATTTACCCAATCACGAACTCGTTGATACCCTGACTCCAAATACACATCTGAAACCTCATATGGTGTTGGGAGCTTTACACCTTATCCAACTTTTGTTGACACTTGAATTAAGTTATACAACCATGAAGAGTTTGCTAATTGAAAAGGAAGTCGTTCATATATTAAAAACTTAGATACCGCTTCACCTATCTTCCTTCGTAAAGTCTTTAAAAAAGAGTCACTGATCTTTGGTTGCTTTGAACTTTTGCTTCTAGCCAATTCAGGTATAACTCCCCTTAAGGTAAACTCAAACTCACTTGGGATGGATTTACTTGTACTTTTTCCATGATATTCTCTAGTTGATCCATGAGAAGATCGCCCTTCTTCATAAATGTTATTCCAACCACCAGTACTTCGTCTAAATTCTTCCCTTCTATGCCACTCGTGTTGTGATTGGATACTTTCTCGAGTTGCTTGCCTTATAGTAGACACCTTATCAATGAATTCCTCGTGTTCATCCTCCTCTCCTCTTAATTGAGATAAGAATTAATCTGTTCTCCTCTTTTTGTCTATTTTCTTTGTGTTACTTTCTTTCAGTATATTCATCATACTTTGTCTAATGACACATGTTAATAAAAAAAAATAATTCACAGTTTATATTATTATCAATTATATATAATCTTTATTGATAAATTTACAATAACATTTAAAAATAATAATAAAATATCACATTTTAGTAACATTAGGGCATGGTGCAACATTGCCGGTTTTATGAGCAGTGTGCTCTTTAAATCGTGTTATCCCTCCTTTCATAACTTTACCATAAAGTTCGCATACGATATTTCCTTTCGTATTTGGCACTGAAGTTCTAAAGTGCCAACCTATATCATTACTTGGTGCACCCTCCAATCCTTGAGTTGGGAACTCTTCACGTGGTGGCATGCTTTATTTTTATTTATATATAAGAAACATAAAATTATATTTAGAAATATAAGCAACTCATTACTTATATTATCAACAATATAATACAAAAAAAAAGTAAACATCATTAACATGGAAAAATTAAATTTATTGCATAATCCATAATTTATTTATTTTTTAAAAACAACAACACACCATAACCTATTATTACCCGATCACCCAATAAAAATGTGATTAAAATAATGATTATTACAAATAATATAGAAAAAATTTCCAACTACGCATCATCTCTAGTTCAATAATTATTTTCTATTTTAGGTGCCAAAAAAAGTATCCTCAAATAGCTTATAGGACCACAATTCACAGCTGATTGACAACATAAATTTCAGGCTTTGAGAATGAGATTGAATTTGGATTTTTAAAATACTATGCTAATATTATATTTATGATTATTTGAATTTTTTAAGAAATTTGTTGACTTCAAACTCAACTAATTTACCTATATGTATCCATTTCGTTTTTACAATTTATATAATAAATGAAATTCAAATTTATATTCTCAAAAAAATATATTTGAAGTTCGAATTCAATTGAGAGTTTAAAGGTGTAGAAGGGCATTGCCCCCTTCAATTTTTAAAACTTAAAAAAGAGAACTCACACATAGTAAGATTTAAACCAAAATAAATATGAAGACAACTTACATTGTGGGAATCAAATTTGACCAATTAGAATGATAGAAGGTGAAAAGCAAGAGCCAACTAGTGCCCTAACCTCCAAAAAAAATGAAAAATTACTGCTTTAGTCTCTCAAGATTTATAAAATTTTAAGTTAATATATGGTAAAATTATAATTTCTTCCTAGAAAATGTCAAAATTTCAATTTGATCCTTTTGAGAACTATCAAAATACAAACCAATACAAAATCACATTTTAACTCTAATAAAAATATATAACTTAATTTTAAATTGATCTTTTTAGTTATAGGATGGTTTGAGGGGTCTTTAGAAGTTGATTGTTGGATTGGATATAGAGAATGGGTAGTACACAATAGTGAAATTTCTAGAGACCAAACAAAAATTAAAATAGACACCAAATCCAACAAAAATCAAATATAAATCCACAAGCCAAAAAAAAAAATCTTATAATATAAAAAAATAAATGGATGGTAGGAAAAAATAAAGCATTAGGCCATCAGCTCTCAAGTCTCAAGAACCGTCAACAATAAATGAAAAAAACAAAAACATTGGAAACCCCTAAAAGTTTTTCAAAACCCATTCAAAGCATCCGTCCAAACCTTTTCCCTTCTTCCTAACTATTTCTCATCAGTCATCCCTAACCTAAAAACTATATTTGTAGATTCAAAACTTGTTTGTTATCTATCCATTAAAATATATGTTCGCAATTTCAAGCATTTTACAACAAAAAGAAGCAAGAATCAAGACAAAAAAATTCAGGTACTTACTTGAAAGTTGAAAATTATAAATCTCTGAATGTTCAAGTAAGATTTTGTTTTAGAGATTTTTTTGTTTGTGTTGTGATGTTGTTTGGTTTTGTGTTTAGACAGTGAAATATGAGAGAATTTCATATTTTTCTATTGCTTTTGATTGCTTTTTTCTGTTGTATTTGGACTTCTTTTACTTTTTTTGATTCAAAACTATTTGATTTTGTAGGTGAAGAATATATTCATTTTTTTCTCATTGTATTTCTATTGGTTTTTTTAGAGGAGTTGAATTTTTTTCTTAAAATTTACAATACCCCAAAGCCTTTGGTCATCGTAACACGGTCGCGAACATCCCATTTTCAAGCAACGATTTACTGTTCGAGGAAACATGGGCTCCAAATTAAGACCCAAAGTGGCGGCCATGATTACGAAGGTCTTTCGTATGTTGCCAAAGTCCCCTTTGTTGTCGTCGACTTGGTTAATTTTCGATCGGTGGATGTTGACATTGAAAACAGAGCTGCAAGGGTTCGAGTTGGTACGATTCTTGGTGAAATTTATTATAGAATTACAGAGAAAAGTAGAACACTCACCTTTGCGGGTGGCGTTTTTCATTCAGTTGGAGTTGGCGATTATATTAGCGGTGGAGGTTTCAGATTATTGTTCAGGAAATACGGTACTGGCGGTGATAACGTGATTGACGCTCAATTTATCGACGTAAATGGAAGAATTCTTGATAGGAAATCTATGGGGGAAGATTTGTTTTGGGCGATTTGAGGTAGTGGTGGTGGTAACTTTGGGATCGTACTTGCCTGGAAACTAAAACTCGTTCCAGTTCCTGCAATTGTTAGTCAGTGAGTCTGTGACGGCATTTTCTGTTAGTCGAACACTCGAACTAAATACTACCCAAATCATCCTTTGATGGAAAGAGATCACTTATCAACTTCTCGATGAAATGAACCCTGACTTTTCCATGTTCAGCGTTAATTCAACTCAAGACAAGAGGAAAACAATTCTTGCTTCGTTCAGTATTTTTACTGTAACAGAAAAATAACGGGAATAGTGGCTTGTTGTTGCCGCAATTGGCCGTTACTCATTAAATTAAGGCTGCGATCCACTGTTATTGGTGTGACTCTGCTTCACACCACTATTTTCAGCAGTAGCGGTTTTGGACGACGCCGCTACCTCTATATAGCGACCACTATTTCACTACCCGACCTCTATTTAAATCCTTGTTTGGAACCAAAGAACCTTCAAGTAACTTATTTTCCACCATGTATACTTTAATAAAAGAAATCACCTCTTTCTCTTTTGGTGTTAAACCCTCATGGTAGACTTTGTTTCTGTTAAACCATGGTGCCTAGAAAGAAACTACAAGAATCTTACATTTTATACTGTCATTTAAAAAAAAAAAAGTCCACTAACCAGTTTTGCCAATTTTGATTTCTGTCTGTATTTGAATCTTCAACTCCCAGCTCTTGCAGGATCTTTCTTGTGAATTTGCAATCTCGAATTAGGTGTATCACAGATTCTTCATCTTCCTTAGAAATTGGGCAGCATACGTTTCTCACTAGTCATTTTTTTTTAAGTTGTAAAGTGTTGGCAAAAATCCCTTAGTTAATTTCTACATGTATATCCGAATTTTATTTGCCACTTTAGGATTCCACATCTTTGTAAAAGAAGATTTCATTCCAATATTTTGTAATGTGGTGATATATTTTGTATTATGTATACTACCTGTAATAAGCCATCTATAACTACTTTTGATTGTGTAAACTTTTGATTTATCACCCCACCAAACCAAAACATCTGGCTGGCTCTAACACATTAGTGGAATCATAAGGATCTGTTTTATCGTCTCTTCATCAAATAGAATTCTAAAGGTTTCAACATTCCAGGTAAATTATTCTAGCTTGATTAAATCCCTAACCTTTGTATAATTGATGTTAATTTTTTGATAGCGTATTTTTCCCTCCCTGGGTCTTGGAAACCATTTATCATTCCATATGTTTATAGAGGTGCCATTTTCTACCTTCCATTCCAATCTTTGGTTCAGTAAATAACGGGCATTCCAGATACTTCACCAGGTATACGAAGGGTACAAACACAACCTTGCACTTAAAAAATCACCTCATGGGTAGTATTTAGCCTTCATAACTTGTGCAAGTAAACTAGTAGGGTTCATAAGCAAATTCTATCCTTGTCTAGCTAACAAGGCGATATTAAACTTGTGTAAGTCCCTAAACTCCATCCCCCATTGTGATTTCACATTACACATGGCTAACCAGCCGCAACAATGAATGCCTTTGCTTGTAATTGTATTATGCTACTAGAATCTGTTAAAATATTTTATTACTCTCAAAAAAAAGAAATTGGTAACATAAAGCATTGCGATTTCGCATTACACATGGCTAACTAGTTGCATCAATGAATGCCTTTGTTTATAACTGTATTATGCCACTAGAATCTGTTAAAATGTTTTCTTACTCTTGACAAAAAGAAATTGGTAACATAAAGCATTGTATTTCATAAATCGAGACTACCTATAACACTGATTTTTATCAACACTTCCTTTCCTCCTATAGATAAAAACCGCACACTCCAACTTTCTAACTTCCTTGAAATTCTCTCTTTAATACCAACAAATGAATGTCTTTTGCATCTCCCCACCATTGTTGGTAATCCCAGATATTTTTCAAGATTGTTTGATGTTCGTACCCCAAAGATTCTCTCCACTTACTCCAATTGACCAGATACATTCTAATAGTAATAGTCTAACATCACTATTTTCATCGCTCTTGCAACCTTCTCTATTGCCTCTCCTAACAATATAATGTCGCCAGTGAAAAATAGGCATGTGATTGCCAGTCCAGTTCTTCCTACCTTAGCTCATTTAATAAGGCCTTCACTTTTTGCCCTTGTAATCAAATTGGAAAAACCGTGCCCGCATATAATAAATAAATAAGGGTTTAGGGATCACCGTCTCAATCTCCTACTAGGCCTAAATTCTCCTCCTCGTATCCTATTCAACACCACCGAATATGTTTTTGTAGTTACACACTTCATTATTAAATTAATTCAACCATTGCAAAGCCCATTTTTTGCATCATCTTTTTGATAAAACTCCATTTAACTCTATCGTACACCTTACTCATGTAAAGTTTTAAGGCAAACAATTCAGTCGATCCTTCATTTTTCTTTTTAAACAAGTGCAATATTTCGTAAGCCACTAATATGTTACCTGTAATTTGCCTTCCTGGAATGAAAGTGCCTTAATGTTCATCTGTACATATATCCAATACCCTTTTAAATCTATTCACCAGCATCTTTGATATTATTTTATATATCACATTGTACAGGCTAATCGGTCTAAATTGGTTTATATTGTTTGCCGAGATTATTTTGGGGATTAAAACAATATTTATTCTGTTGATTTCCCGTAAATCCATCATTCCTTTTAACACGTCCAGACAGTATCTACAAATATCATCCTTTATAACATGCCAATACTTTTGGTAGAAAAGAGCAGGAAAACCTTCCTTACCCGATACTTTTAGGGGTCCGATACTATAGGGGTGACATCGATTTCATTGCTTTAGCAACTTCTTCCTTTTAAAATACAACCATCTGCTTCTCATTCAAAAATCCAAATATTATATACAAGGTTGAATACTTTCGAAAATCCTGTCACATTTACTTACCGTTTTTGATGTGAACAATTATTGAAAATATTGAGAAGCAACATCAATAAACTCAAACTCTCCTTCAACCCATCTTCCATTGACGTCGTTTAGGCCTCTGATTGTATTTTTTCTTCTTATGTCTGCTTGCCACCTTATGGAAAAAAGACATGTTACTATTCCCCAGTTTAAGCCAATTTAACAAATTACCAATAATCTTAAATATCAGTTCACACAAAATCTAACTTGATTATAAAAAAACCAAATTTATCTAATCATATTAGTGTCACTGATATGATAATATGTAGCCATAAGTGATTCTCAAATAATTGCAATAACCAAAAAGCAAAAAACTATAAACCTTCATATATATATATATATATATATATATATATATAATATAAACTAATTGAAAAATAATTTGCACATTAATCTTAAATTTTAATCAGCCTATCATTAATTAGAAATTAGTTATTAGAGTATTTACATATATTTAACTCATACTTTATTTAATATTTGAAGCTCAATAAACTCTAATCAAGATAGATCACTTTTATTTAGACTAGCATTTTATGATAATAAATAATAGTATGCAATTATTCTTATTATTTATGTGATATTCGTATTTTTCCAATAGTCACAACCTCTGCAAAATCCTCGTAATGGACTTAAACTTCCTTCAGTGATGTAACACGATCCTTTTAACTTGCTTAATTGTTCCATCACATTTCCAATTGCTACCGACGAAGAATTTCTTAGCCATGAAATTTTGCTTGGGATCTTTTCTTTCTATATTGAAAACAAGAATCAAGAGAGGAACAAGAAATCAAACGCTACAAAAGCTCACTAATGGAACAATTTGTGGATTCATCGTTTATTTGGAGTGATGGGGTAATTTGCATATTCCTCTTCTACATTTCAAACAATATTTTTTTTAATGTTTAATGGGATGTGAAAATGTTAAAAGCTGGAAATGAAATTGAATACGTGACCAAAAATTGTAAACTAGGCACAAATAGGGGGCAAACAATTTATGTTTCTTTCCAAGATAATGAAGCGATTTTTCAGTAAAAGAAAAGAAAATTCTCAAAAGAAATGCATAAAAAACTATTTTGAAAACAATTTAAGTAAAAGGTCCAGTGTTTGCAATTTTCAAAAGCTTGATTATATAATTTGTTCCTATCACTTAATGTATTGTTTTCTTCATTTGATAAATATTAGCTTAAATTGACTAATAATGATGAATATTTTATTTTAAATATACAATAATTAATTTAGTGAAGAATAATTTCCAAAAAATTTTAATGAAAAATACTCGTAAAGTACCTAACTTAATAATCAATTTCAACTCGTTGGTATTTATAATTCAAAAAAGTTATTTATAAAAGAATATACCAAATGGAAAAATTACTTAGAAAATTAGGTTAGTTTTAGATTATTTAAAAAGTAAGACAAAATTTCAAAAAGTTAAAATAGAGAAACTATTATATCAAGAGGGGGCAATTTACTAAAAAAAGCTCTCTCTTTTTTTGTTAATTACCGAAATGGTCTGACTTTTTTATTATTTACGAGAAAAGACCGTTTTTCCCGAAAACGCGTCCACATCAGTGCGGAGTTACTCCCCCATTAAACTGCCACCTAAAATGGTGGTTTCTCTCTCCATGGGAGAGTGACGTATGATTTTTTTCGACTTTTGATATGACGATTTTTTTTTCAACTTTTGAAAAAAGAATCTCTCAATAATATAAAAAGTGGTATAATTTTCTAAATAATTATTCTATTTGGTATATTCCTAGACATTCACAAAAATACAAAGATTAATAATTATTCTATTATTTTAGTATAATTTTCATGAATGAATCACGTTCATAATTTGAGTTTTTTAATTAAAATTTACAATTACAAGTATAGATAATATAATTATAACCATAATCAGTCGTTACAAAACACAAATAAATAGAAACCGAAACTTATCTCAAGTTAGACTAAAATAATATTTAGATTGAAAACTTGAAAATCATTTGCATAAAATAGAACTTAAAAATGATACATCGGAGTAGCAATGGCTAAAATAAAAATATAAATGTTTCAAGAGCTAAATTAATAGTATTGAAAAAAGAAGAAGAAAGCAGGAGTTTCGACATCTAATTATAGATAAAATACAAAAATGGTAATGTTTAGTAGTAATTTATGAGTTAAAGAAGTGCCAGCATGGCTAGATATTATCCAAAAACATGTCTATAATTATTGTTTGCCAGGGCAAACCAACAATCAATGAGCACCAACTGCGAAACCTTTGAGAACAATACGTTGTCCTAAAACCAGTGAGGACCATATATGATCCTTTCCACTCATGCTATCTTAAGGAGGATGGAAATGTTTAAAAAGCTTACAAATAAACACAAAACTTAATAACATATCCCTATCCATTTGATTCAACGAAATATGACGATTTCCAAATATTCTTTCCATGTTTTATTTCTTGTTCTCTTGGTATCATTTTCATTCTCTTATGCACATTTTCGCCATATAACACCTAAAGAGATTGACCCAAAATCTTTCAACTCTCATTCATCTCCACTTTCTCCTTCTTTGACTTCCAAGGGTTCTGGTCTTTTATCAGGTTCTAGCAGTTCAAGGGATTCTAGCTTGTTTGATAATTTATCAAGTTCCAACGCTTCTGGTTCTTCTAAGATTTCTGACTCTTCATCAGTTTCAACCAATTCTAAGGGTTTGGACTCTGCTATGATTCTCCATTAGCTTTTACAAGTTTTGATTTTTTTCCTAAAAGTTCTAGGGTTTTTTTTTTATGCTGTTATATCAGGTTTTGCTTTTTCTGGGTCTTTTAGAGGTTCAGGTTTATTATCAGCTTCTACAAATTCTGGTGCTTCTAACAATAAAGAATTCAACATCAACCTCAAAGCTAACCTGAGTGGGTGTTTCTCCAAGGTTTTTGCATTTGGAGACTCGTACACTGATACAGGAAATGCTCGATTGATAGGCATTTTGAAAAGCTTCGTGGGTGCAGTTTTGACGGGGAGAGTTTCTCAAGGCGGAAACTCCAACTTCAAGTTGGGTGGTAGATCGAGTAATGGTCGAATGGTCGTTGATTTTCTTTGTGATTCTCTCAACATTCCCACACCAATACCGTATAAGGCCATCTCTTCGGACTTTGATTTTGACAGCAACTCTGGGGTTAACTTCGCCGTCGGAGGCGCCACGTCACTTTCCGGAGACTTCTTTGTAAACCACAAGATCGGTCACACACTGATGTGGAAAGGGATTCCTCTAGGCTTCCAAACACAAATTGAATGGTTCAACCATTTCGTGACCAGAATAGCTTGTAAAAGGAAGACTGAGGAAGAATGCAAGGCGGAAATGGGAAAGCATCTTATTTGGCTTGGACAAATGGGTGTCGATGACTTCGCTCGTGTTATAGGGTCTTCTGTTTCAATGCGGTGGCTTACAGATATAACTATTAATCATATCTCCAAAATCCTTACAGTATGTGTGCGATTCAAAATGAAATCTCTTTAGAAAAATTATGTAAACACTGAAATACAAACTTGGATTTTTTTTGTATGCAGACACTATTGGATAGTGGTGGAAAGTTCGTAGTGGTTCAAGGGCTACCACCGGTGGGATGTTGTCCATTATCCAAGCTATTGACACCCCAATCTGAGAAAGACGAAATGGGTTGCTCGCTAGTTATCAATAGAGCAGTAATGGCTCATAACGAGCTCCTCCAGAAGACATTGGAAGACTTTAGGGTAAGGCATGGTACTGAGGTTACAATTTCTTATGCTGATTATTTCAATGCATACAAAGCAATCATGGGAAACCTTGCTGGTTTCGGGTTTTCCGATGGATCCGAAGCATGTTGCGGCGTCGGAGGTGGACTTCTCAACTTTAACTTGCACAACCTTTGCGGCATGGCCGGCACCACCGCGTGTGAAAAACCATCTAACCACGTTCATTGGGATGGGCTTCATCTGACGGAAGCAATGCATAAGCAAATAACTAGACTGTTCCTCCATGGAGGCTACTGCAAACCATCTTTTGATGATATAATTAGTAGACAAAGAAACTCAGGTACATAGATGATAGGTCATTGTTTCATGGAGTTTGAAATCCATTCATTCATTAGCTTGCTTGTAGTCTCCACTTGTGTTACTATATGTAAGTTTAGTTAATAAAACCATCCCTCAGTTTTCACATTGGTGAACCAAAAGTGATGTTGTTTGATGTATATTTCGCCATATTCATATTTATTAATGCTACAGTGGCGACTCACGGTTGTTGTTACATTTCTTCATTTCATTTTTAATTTCCATGGAATTCAATTTTAGGTCAATCGTTATTCTGGAGACTTCAATAAGTCTCCCATGACATATTACTATCAATAAGGTAAACTAAACAATTTTGGTCAGAAAACTTGTAAATTGATTTTGTTTTCTTAGTGACTTGTTGGTTAAATTTTTAATGAATTACTATTGTGAACATTTAAGTGGACTAATTTTTTCACCTAATATTCTTTTTTTTTTTAAATTTTAAAACCAATTTCTTCTTTTTTTTCCTTCTTTTTCCCAATTTTTGTGTTTCTTTTTCTTCTTCTAAGGTTAGTCTAATATATTTCAAAGTGTTTAATGTATTTGGAATGTTGTTAATCTAGAATAATATTCACCCAAAAGAAGTACCATTTTTGGTTTAACATTTTAAATCCAATAGCTAGACTAACTTTCTAAAAAAAATCCTAATTAACCACATGTTTGATTTGTGTTGGAACACGTGTTTTTTCCTAATGTTATTGTTTAAACATTTCATCAATATTTTCTTATTCTGGATCCTTTATTGTTGGATTGTTTCAGTTGTTGTTTTATTGAGTAATTTTTTGTTGTGTCTCATTGAAGGGGATAATTGAATATTTATATACATAACTATTGTTCATGGAATTGACATTCTTAGTAGACTCCATGCATGCTGGATACGTGTACAGTTCTGGGCTACCTGCTGGACTTCATGCCTCCCCCACATGCAAACTCCTTGGGTATATGTGAATTGAGACTGTGAACTCCCCTTACGAGTACCCCTTGACATGTACGAACTGAGACCGCGAGCTCCTTTGCGAGCACCCCTTGGCATGTGTGAACTGAGACCACGAGCTCCCTTTCTTGACCTCCCACTATAAGGCTTGCACGAATCCATCTAGTAGGGTCTAGCCGAGTCGCCAGTAGGTGACCCGAACCTTATCTGGTTTTCGGGTTAGTGATCATAAGTACATAACAATCTAGTCCCCCCTTTATTAGGTCTAAGGAGGGTTATAAAGTGGCGCTCCTTAGAGCCATCACTTTGGATTTATACAGCTTATTGAATACGCAATGACCACTGGAACATGACATTAACTTTGCCACGTGTACGGGTGGGTCACGCCTGTCTACATCTGACAGTTAGTTCTCCTCTGTTATTTAAATTGTCAAAACGCGAGGAAGAGAAGCTTCTTTAAAATGGAGGGTTTTTGGAAACCCTAAACTTACAAATTTAACATTTTCTGTAAGCAAGCTCGACTGAGGCTTTCTTCAAGGTAAATTTTGTAAAATTTCTTATATCAGGTTTTAGTTTTCTTCTATATTCTTTCATTTCTTTCTACATCGAAAATATGTCGAGAATGGAAGGGTTGGTGGTCGAAATAATTCCCAATTACCCACCATGTGAGCATACTTCGAGAGCCCCTGTAAAGGCTAACTTTTTGTCTATGGTACAAAAGAAGAACAGATGAGTCGAGTTTTGGGCACACGAAAGATTAAAACCCCAAACTTTTCTTATGGCTTTTCCATTCCTAAGGGACCACATAGGCTTAGTGATACTAACGATGGCAACTTCTTGCTCCCCCTCCATGCTATGGAAGTCGGATTCCACTTGCCCCTACATTTGTTCTTCTGTCATCTCCTTCAAAAGTACCACATTGCTCCCAGTCAACTTTGCGGATTCTCCTAGTGGATCGCGGTGGCTTATTTCATCGATTGCTGCCGACGCAACGAAACACCATAACTCATGATTTTCCAAAACTTATACCTGTTAAAGGCCCAAAACTAAGGGAATTCGTCAGGCTTTTATTATTTTTCTCCTCGTGATAAAGTAGAGATTATAATTGCAAATCGGTGCCCTAATCTTCAACTAAATTAAAGAAAATATATTAGGGTAAAATGAAGGCTCACCGACGAATTTGGTTTTCCTACGGAGTGGTCCACACCAAGTAAGGACGTATTCATTTAAGCGAACCATTAGGACAGGTAATAGTTTAGCCCAGCTCGGAAGGCTTTGCATTGGCGGTCCCCTAGTTATTAAAGATATTATAACCATGACAAACATGTTTCAATACTGTTTGGAGGGCCTTAGCCTCAATGGGTATAAGCAAGGTGATAGCAGGGAAGCTGCTGAGGCATTAGGTGCTGACCCTAAAAAACGGACACGACCCTGCGTAGACAAAGATGATTTAGGTCTAATCTTGACATGATACAAAGAGGAACCCAGGAACTTCTTTTATAGTTACTGTAGGATAAGACCTCGCCCTTGGATTTTGGTGGTTTTATCGCGAGAAGAAAGTGATACAAATATTAATTTGATAAGTCCTCCTGCTGATACTGGAATTATTAGTGGTATAGACACAACTCACAATTTCAGAAGTGATTCAGAGGAAACTACCACTTTATCTTGTGAAATTAACGAAGTTACGGACTTGCGAACTTTTATGAGGGACATGCCCAAGAAGCGCAAAACTGATTGGGGGATTGTTAACGTGGTTATTAGCAACGAAGAGGAAGTGAATATTGGAAGGCTAGGGTATTGTCGTAAAATGAGGGCAGATCATGTTGGGCCCTCTGTTATGATGGCCAATACTCTTACTTCTCCTTTGGTGAACTCACTATCTGTGGCTAGTGAGAGCTTTCCAATTGTTGCTCGCGGTAGTTCCCTTCCTCCTACTCCCCTCTGTATTCCTCCTCCTCTTTTACCTTTTGCTAAGGAGCCACTTGATGAGCATGATGGCAAGCTACTCCCAGGTCACGGGTGCCTGAACACGAGGGAATCGTAAAGTATGATTAAAAAGTGGAAAGCTTCTATGCCAGAAACTATAAAAAGGTGAATGTGTGCCACTAATTCATCAAATGGTTCAAATAAGTCTCCACTATCAAATCTCAATTCCTCTCTTCAAGCTCTCCTGGCTAAGGCCACCATGATTAGTTTGTGCCTTAATAAAAGTGTTGGTGGAGCTTTGGCTAATCAGAAGGAGCTTGAGGAAACACTGAGGGCACTCGCGAGCAATACCTCAAGATGATATAAGAAAATGAAGTGTTCGACAGGCAGAATGAAGAGCTTGTTGAGAAACTGAGGGCTGCACAATTAAAAACTAATGAGTTATTTGCCAAGGTCATGGTTGAAAGAGAGAGTAATACGGCCTTAGATGCTGAGCTAAGGAGAACTGTTGAGGAGCACAGGGCAATCGTAAGCCAAATCGTTGCAGAACATAAGGCTGCGATGGCGAGCTTAAAGTAGAAATAGGCAGAAGCCTTGGAAAAATTCAAGAAAATGACTTTAGAAACTATATGCAATCATGCTATTGAGCTCAAGTTAGACATACTTCTACATACTCAAGTTGTGGTTGGCCCTTTCAATGCTCGGAAAGTTGACTTTGACGCTCTTTACGAGGTAGATATGAATAAACTAGGTTTTGATGTTCGTTTCTCCTCGAGAGCTGCTTGGGATGAGTTCTCGTCTAAATGGAAGAAATCGAAAGATTTTTACCTTGATGAGGGTCCTATTGAGCTAAACATTATACCTACTGATAATAATAAGAATTCCATCATTGCGCCTACTGAAAACATCGAAGTTGTAGAGAGGAGAGAGAGAGAGAAGATGAGATCACCGACAATCTTGAAGGAGGAAAGAATATGCCTTAATTGATTGTAAACGTGTATTACCCTTCTTATGACTTGAATGAAAAAAATTGAAGTTTGAAAATTTTCAAGTTTACTTATTAGTGTTATGGCATCCTATCTTTCTGTGAACTCAAGCAAATTTTGAATTTAATCAAATCTTGAACTTAAACACATTTTGAACTTAAACAAATTCTGGGCTTAAGAGAATTTTGAACTTAAGCAAATTCTGAACTTGAGTAGACTTCGAACTATATTTTCAAAAATCCTTAAGCGACTTAGTGCAATTCAAATCACTAACTACATTGGAACTGCGAACTCTTATACTGTAAGTTGGTAACGTAGGTTTGCCACCTGTGTTAGAGCTACGAGCTTAACTCTACGAGCTCTTAGAATATCAGTTGGGAGCGTAGGTTCACTAGCTATTTTTAAAGGTTGTGATCATAAACCGACAAACCCTTATAACATTAATTGGGAGCCTAGGTCCGTGATGATCACTAAACTAACTATAATTATGACAAAAAAAAGCGCACCTATCGAACAATAGTATAGCTATAGTAAGTAGGAAATATCGTATCCACTAGGACTAAAACTACTAGTAATTATCCTTTTTTCTATTATTTAGCTGATAAATTAAAGTGATTGTTTTTAATCTAAATTTACTAATCTAATTTAACTACGAACACAACAGAGAATGAAATAGGAAAATAATCGAAAATAACCAATGAGAAAGACAATACCTAGGAAAGAATCCACCTAGACTTCACCTATTATTATGAATCTGAATTAAATAATTTATTCACTTATGTCTTGATCCGTAGAAATCCCTAAATTATGTTAATATCTCTTTCGAGAGTAAAAACAACTGACTCTAGGTTGATTAATTGAAATCTCTTTCTAATTAAAATCCCTATTGTCATATTAACTTGATCTATGGATTCCCCTGTTAAATTTGGCTCTAATATGGTAGATTTATGTAGTCCTATTTCTAGGGTTGCATGCAACTCCACTCAATTATGCTAGATCTACTCTTAAACAGGGACTTTTGCTCCACTGAAATAAGCACATTAAACTTGAATTAATATTTCAAAAATATTAAAACAAGAAATTAGCATACATAATTGAGAACAATAATCAAGTATTTATCACGTAAATCAGAAATCAAATAATAAGATTCATCATAGGTTTCATCTTCTCTAGGTATCTAAGGAATTTAGTTCATTATCCTGAATAGAAACATTTCAAAGTTAGGATAACAACAAGACATAAAGAAACTCAACAAAACTTCGAAGAAAATTAAATAGAGATTTTTAATCTTGAAGGAGATCCACTTCTGAGTTGATTCCCATGGCATTCTATGAGTTTTTTCTTCGATCTTCTCTGAGTGCCCCCTTTAGGTATTCTTCTAATTAGTATTTATAGATTTTAGAATGCTCAGAAAGCTTAAAAATTGAGTTTTTCCACGTATTTGGGAAGCAGGGTGCGATATCAACATGGGCTAGCACATGGGTGTGTGGCCAGCTTGTGTAGAAATGCCCAGGCCGTGTGGATCCTGAAAACAGCTCTATTTGTCCGATTTTGGCTCTTTTTTTACTCCTTTCGCTCCCAAATGCCCTCATAAGTATAGAAACATGAATTTAAAGGATTAGGAGAATTAAATTTACTAATTTACATAATTAATCATCCAAAAATGTATTAAGAATAGGATTAAAATATGTTACTTTTATAGCTTATCTAATATCCCCACACTTAAGCGTTTACTTGTCCTCAAGCAAAAACCTCAACTCACATTAAAAATAATATTTCTCAACTTGTAATTCTCATCAATAATGTCTCAAAATAATCAATAAATAATCATGCATTGGCAATTCAACTAAAAGAGCATTAAAGTCTCAAACAATCCAAGCGAAAATTTTTAAACACGAAAACACAGGTGTTTCTCATTATCTAAGTAATTATCTTTATTCAAAATCGACAAGAATTGACATCCCCACTAAAGATTCACTCAAATCACTCAAAGTGTTTAAGGTTCAAAAATAAGCACTTAATAGTCAAACATAAAAAGTCATTACCATAGGCTTGCATGAAAATCAAATCTCCACCACTACAAAATGATATGATACACAAATTAAAAGGTCTTTAAGAGGTTGTAATGGGGCTTAGGTTAAAGGTGTGGAGAAAGACTGAAAAAAATGGTTAAAATCGAGATCGAATTGATAAATTACCAAACTAGAAAAATAACAATATTGAATTAAAAACAAGTGCATAAATCAAGAAATATTCAAGAATAAGAAAACGAGCTTCTTCTCAAAATATGAATTTAACTGTTCAAGCTCATAAAACTAAATAACAATCAAAATGTAAATAAATATATATGTTTTCAATTTTTTAAGAATAAGAAATAATTCAGCAAATCAAACAAAAGAACATAGTTAGGCAGCTAACCAAATCAAATCTCGACAAAAATGGAGTCAATAAAACGGGAAAAATTCTCAACGATCAAAAAATAAGTTATGGGTTAACATTAATGGGTAATTTTGAGAAATGATGCGTTAGGCTCAACAGGGCTCACTAAGGGTTAATTATGGAGGTAGGCTTTTTATGGATAAGTAGGTTAAAACCTAAGTGTCTTTATCATCTCAGTGTATCAAATCAAAATGTGTGATCTCGACATGTAGCAAGTTGCATATAAAGCAACGTCTTTATGCTCATCGTTTAAAGAAAGGTGGTATGTGCACGAACACTTAACTGTGTTTAAAGAAATTCTCTTGGACTCAGAGGCCATAGAGGTTCAGTATGATAAAGAAGATTTAGGGTTAATTCTACTTTGTTCGTTGCCCTCGTCTTATTCAACTTTTAGATATACGATTTTGTATAGTCATAAACTCTCACAGTTAATGAAGTCTATGCTTTCTTAACCTCGTATGACAAGATGAAACATCTTGTGGTTGGATTCGACTTTCAAGGAGAGGATCTCATTATTCGTGAAAGACAAGAATGAAATACTGATGATAATCGTGGGAGGACACAGGAAAAAATCCTCGTAATAAATCTAATGGTAGATTGAGATCTTTAAACAGAGGTAAAACCTTTAACTTTTGTAAGAAGAAAGGGCACATTAAATCTAAGTGTTATAATTTGAAAAACAAGATCAAAAGGGATACTACGAATCAAAAGGGAAAACAACTAGAATAATCCAATAAAGCTGATGTTGTAGAAGACTACAGTGGTGGTGAACTCCTAATTGCTTCTATCGATAACTCTAAAATGCGTGAGAAGTGGATCCTCGATTCTGGTTGCACCTTCAATATGAGTCCCAATCGGGATTGGTTTACAACATATGAAACAGTGTCTGAAGGTATTGGTTTGATGAGAAATAATGCTTCATGTAAAACAGTAGGTATTGGTACAATCAAAATTAAGATATTCGGTAAAGTCGTCAGCATACTTAGTGGCTTACGACATGTACTAGAATTGAAGAAGTTTTTGATTTCGTTGAGTACTCTTGATCCAAAAGGGCACAAGTACACAGCCAAAGTAGGGTTCTAAATATTAGTAAAGGTTTTCTCGTTATGATGAAAGGGCAGCAAAAGAATGTCAAGTTATTTATTTTGCAAGGTCCTACTATTACTAGTGATGCAACCATCGCTTCTTCTTCCTTATCAGATGATGATGTTACTAGAATTTGGCATATGCGTCTAGGGCATATAAGTGAGAACAAGATGACATAATTGAACAAAAGAGGACTTCTTGATGGATAAGGCATTAGTAAATTGAAGTTTTGTGAGCACTACATTTTTTGGAAGCAAAAGAGAGTTTGATTCATGAGAGGAATCCAAAACATGAAGGGAACACTGGATTATATTCATTCTGATCTTTGGGGACCATCCAAAGTGCCTTCGAGGGTGGCGCTAATTATATGCTAACGATCATTGATGATTTTTCCAGAAAAGTTTGGGCATTCTTCCTAAAATAGAAAAGTGATGTGTTTTCTGCGTTTAAGGCTTAGAATACTATGATCGAGAAGCAGACAGAAAAATAGATAAAAAATATTCGTACAGATAATGGCTTGGAATTTTGTTCTAATGAGTTTACTTGACAGTTCGTCATACTCCACAACAAAACGGTGTTGCAGAACGAATGAATAGAACAATCATTGTAAAGGTTCGATGTATGTTGTCGAATGCTTGTTTACCGAAGTCGTTTTGGGCTGAAGCGGCCTCTACTGCATGTTTTTTTATTAAACAGTCTTCTTTCGTTACCATTGAGAAAAAGGCTCCACAAGAGGTATAGTCTGATAATCCTGTTGATTATTCTGATTTGAAAATTTTTGGGTGTACTGTGTATGCTCATGTTGATGAAGGAAGTTGGAACCTTGATCCATTAAATATGTTTTTCTTGGTTATAAGGTTGGTGTTAAAGTATAAGTTATGGTGTCCTAAAAATAGAAAACTTCAGACTTTCATCGACTTTGTCTCCACAATCAGGTGATGAGATTGACTACATGTCACGTGTTCCATATTCTAGTGAAGTGAGATCTCTCATGTATGCTATGGTTTGCTCACGTCCAGATTTGTCATATGTAGTTAGTGCAATTAGTAGATACATGGCAAATCTCAGTAAAGGACACTAGAAAGTAGTTCAGTGGATTTTCATATACTTACAAGGTAATACTGATGTTTGGTTACAGTTTGGATGAACTAGAGATAGAGTTATCGGGTATGTTGATTTTAATTTTATTGAAGATTTTGATAAAAGAAGATCTCTTACAGGGTATGTCTTTACAATTGGGGGTTGCGAATTAGTTGGTGTTAGAATTAAGTGACCCAAATTCTTATTTAAATAAAATACGATGGAAAATAAAATAAAAGTAAAATCCATATAGAACTAGACTTCTTTTTATTTTATTTTAGAATAAGGTTTTTAAACCTTATTAAACTCCATCTATTTTATATTTGATTAGGATAAGGTGTTTCAATCCTACTAGAATATGGCTTTGCAAGCCTATAAATAGACATAGTCTATTCCTCTTATATTTGAGTTAAATTTTTCGACATAGTAAATTTTCTTCTCCTCTGCCCGTGGTTTTTTCCCGAAAGGGTTTTCACGTAAAATTTGTGTGTTCTTTATTTTATTTATTTTATTTTTCTCAAATTGGTATCAGAGCGTCTGGGTTATTCATCTCGATCACGGTAATGGTGTCTTTGAAGTATGAAATTCCGCTATTGGATCGCAACACTAAATTTGCGTTGTGGCAAATTAAGAAGCAAGCAGTTCTTACACAGATGGATCTGGAAGATGCCCTGCTAGGGATAGATAAGATGCCTTCGACATTAACAGATGAAGAGAAGAAGCGTAAGGATCGAAAGGCATTAACACAATTACATCTGTATTTGTCCAACGAAATTTTGTAGGATGTGATGAAAGAGAAAACTGCCGTTGCATTATGGAAAAGGCTAGAACAAATATGTATGTCGAAAACTCTAACAAGTAAGTTGCATATGAAGCAGTGTCTTTACGCTCATCGTTTGGAGGAAGGTGCGTCTGTATACGAACACTTAACAGTGTTTAAAGAAATTCTCTCAAACTTGGAGGCCATAGAGGTTCAGTATGATAAGAAAGATCTAGGGTTGATTCTACTTTGTTCGTTACCCCTGTCTTATTCAACCTTTAGAGACACAATTTTATATAGCCGCGAGTCTCTCACAGTTGATGAGGTTTATGATTCTTTAACCTCGTATGATAAGATGAAACATCTTGTGGTTAAACCCGACTCTCAAGGAGAGGGTCTCATTATTCGTGGGAGACAAGATCGGAATGCTGATGATGATCGTGGTAGGACACAGGAACGGAATCCTCGTGGTAAATCTAAGGGTAGATCGAAGTGTTCAAATAGAAGTAAAACTTGTAACTTCTGCAAGAAGAAATGGCACATTAAATCTGAGTGCTATAAGCTACAAAATAAGATTAAAAGGGAGGCTGCGAATCAAAAGGGAAAACAACCAGAAAATTTCAGTGAAGCTAATGTTGTAGAAGACTACAACGATGGTGAACTTCTAGTCGCTCATCAATGATTCTAAAGTAAGCGAGTGGATACTTGATTCAGTTGCACCTTCCACATGAGTCCCAATCGGGATTGGTTTACAACTTACTAAACAAGATGTCGAAAGTGTTGTTTTGATGGGAAATAATGCTTCGTGTAAAATCGCAGGTGTTGGAACAATTAAAGTTAAGATGTTTGATGGAGTTGTCAGAACACTTAGTGACATGCGGCATGTTCCAGAATTTAAAAAAATTTAATTTCGTTGAGTACTCTTGATTCAAAAGGGTACAGATACACAGCTGAAAGTGGGGTTTTAAATATTTCCAAAGGGTCCCTTGTTGTGATGAAAGGGCAGAGAAAGATTGCCAAGTTATATGTTTTACAAGGTTCTACTGTTACTGGTGATGTAGCTGTCGCTTCCTCTTCCTTGTCAGATAATGATATTACTAAACTTTGGCATATGCGCCTAGGGCATATGAGTAAGAATGGCATGGCAGAATTAAGCAAAAGAGGACTTCTTAATGGGCAAGGAATTTACAAACTGAATTTCTGTAAGCACTGTGTTTTTGGGAAGCAAAAGAGAGTTCGATTCACTAGAGGAATTCATAACACGAAAGGAATGTTGGAGTATATTCATTCTCATCTGTGGGGGCCATCCAGAGTGCCTTCGAGAGGTGGAGCTAATTATATGCTAACCTTTATTGATGATTTTTCCAGAAAAGTTTGGGCGTTTTTTCTGAAGCAGAAAAGCGATGTGTTTTTCGCATTTAAGTCTTAGAAAATTATGATTGAAAAATAGAAGGGAAAACAGATAAAATACCTCTGCACAGACAATGGCTTAGAGTTTTGTTCTGATGTGTTTAATAGATTGTGCAAGTCAGAAGGGATCATGAGATACTTGACAGTTCGTCATACTCCTGACAAAAGCGGCGTTGCGAGCGAATGAACGTAAGCGATCATGGAGAAGGTTCGATGTATGTTGTCAAATGCAAACTTACCGAAGGCACTTTGGGCAGAAGCGGCCTCTACTGCATGTTTTTTGATCAACCGATCTCCATCCGTTGCCATTGAGAAAAAGACTCACAAGAGGTATGGTCCGTAATCCCGCTAATTATTACGATTTAAAGATTTTTGGTGTCTGCGTATGCTCATGTTGATAATGGAAAATTAGAACCGAGATCTATTAAATGCATTTTCTTGGTTATAAAGTGGTGTAAAAGGGTATAAGTTATGGTGTCCGAAAATAGAAAAGTTGTGATTAGCAGAGATGTTGTTTTGATGAAAGCGCTATGCTACCTAACTTATCTCTTAAAGAATCTTCCAATAAAGAAAATCAAAAGCAGGTGGAGCATCAGATTAATACAGAGTCAACTCCTCAAGCCAGAACAAAAATTGAGAATAGAGTTGTTTCTTTACCACAATACTCTATCGCCAAAAACAGAACTAGAAGAGAAATTAAACCTCTAAAGAAGTATGCCGAGGTTAATCTAGTTGCTTATGCTTTAAATGTGGCTGAAGATATAGATGAGAATCAAGAGCCATCTAATTATTCTGAGGTGGTTAGCTGTGAAGACTCAGAAAAGTGGATGTTTGTTATGCAAGAAGAGATGGAATCACTCCACAAAAATAGAACATGGGACCTTGTGAAACTTCCTAAAGGTAAAAAGGTTGTTCGTTGTAAATAGGTGTTTAAAAAGAAAGAAGGGACTCTAGGAGTTGAAGAACCCAGATATAAAACAAGGCTTGTTGCAAAGGGTTACAGACAAATTCTAGGAGTGGACTTCACAGATGTGTTCTCTCCAGTTGTTAAGCATAATTTGATTCGAGCTTTGCTTGGTATTGTGGCCATGCATGATTTGGAGCTTGAGCAGTTAGATGTAAAAACTGCATTTCTGCATGGAGAACTTGAGGAAGATATTTACATGCAACAACCAGAGGGTTTTATAGTCTCAGAAAAAGAAGACTATGTTTGCTTACTGAGAAAGTTTCTTTACAGTTTGAAACAGTCACCAAGACAGTGGTACAAGAGGTTTGATTCCTTTATGACTTCTCATGATTTCAAAAGAAGTAGTTTAGATAGTTATGTTTACTTTAAGAAAAATAGTGATGGTTCTTTTGTGTATCTACTTCTTTATGTTGATGACATGTTGATAGCAGCAAAAGATAAAGGAGAGATAAGAAAGGCTAAAGCCCAACTAAGTGAAGAATTTGAGATGAAAGATTTAGGACCAGCAAAGAAGATACTTGGTATGGAGATTCTCAGAGATAGAAAAGTAAGTAAATTGTACCTAAGTCAGAAGGGGTACATTGAGAAAGTTCTTTGCAGGTTCAATATGCAGAGTGCTAAGCCTGTTAGTACTCCTTTAGCAGCCCATTTCAGACTTTTATCGGCCTTGTCTCCTCAATCAGATATGAGATTGAGTACATGTCACATGTTCCATACTCTAGTACAGTGGGATCTCTCATGTATGCTATGGTTTGTTCACGTCCAGATTTATCATATGCAGTCAGTGCAGTTAGCAGATATGGCAAATCCCGATAAAGAACATTGGAAAGCAGTTCAGTGGATTTTAAGATACTTACGAGGCACTACTGATGTTTGCTTACAGTTTGGAAGAACTAAAGATAGAGTTATAGGGTATGTTGATGCTGATTTTGCTGGAGACCTTGATAGAAGAAGATCTCTCACAGGTTACGTCTTTACAATCGGAGGTTGTGCAATTAGTTGGAAAGCCACTTTGCAAACTACAATCGCTTTGTCTACCACTGAAGCTGAGTACATAGCGATTACTGAGGCTTGTAAAGAAGCTATTTGGTTGAAGGGACTATTTAGTGAACTCAATGAAGACCTTCAAATCAGCATAGTATTTTGTGACAGTCAGAGTGTCATCTTTCTTACAAAAGATCAAATGTTTCATGAGAGAACAAAACACATTGATATTCGGTATCATTTTGTTCGTGATATTATTGCTCGTGGTGATATTGTTGTGAGCAAAATTAGTACTCATGAAAATCCTACAGATATGATGACTAAGTCACTTCCTATAACCAAGTTTGAGCATTGCTTAGACTTGGTTGGTGTTCATTGTTGAAGTTAAACCCTTAAGGGGTTTTATGGAAGAGGTAGAGAACTTGTTTATTGAAAGTTCGCGATGAAGAACTTGTTCATTAAGAATTTGTGTCAAGGTGGAGATTGTTAGAATTAAGTGACCCAAATTCTTATTTAAATAAAATACGATGGAAAATAAAATAAAAGTAAAATCCATATAGAACTAGACTTGTTTTTATTTTATTTTAGAATAAGGTTTTTAAACCTTATTAAACTCCATCTATTTTATATTGATTAGGATAAGGTGTTTCAATCCTACTAGAATATGGCTTTGCAAGCCTATAAATAGACATAGTCTATTCCTCTTGTATTTGAGTCAAATTTTTCGACATAGTGAATTTTCTTCTCCTCTTCCCATGATTTTTTCCCGAAAGGGTTTCCACGTAAAATTTGTGTGTTCTTTATTTTTTTTTTTTTTTTCACAGTTGGAAAGTTAGTTTGCAAACTATAGTTGCTTTGTCTACTATTGAAGTTGAGTACATGGTGATTACTGAGGCTTGTAAAGAAGATATTTGGTTAAAAGGACTCTTTGGTGAACTCAGTAAACACCTTCAGATCAGTACGGTGTTTTGTGGCAGTCAGACTATCATCTTCCTTATGAAGGATCAAATGTTTCATGAAAGAATAAAGCACATTGATGTTCAGTATCATTTTGTGTGTGATATTATTACTCGTAGTGATATTGTTGTGAGCAAAGTTAGTACTCATGAAAATCCTGCAGATATGATGACTAAGTCATTGCCTATAACCAAGTTTAAGCATTGATTGGACTTGGTTGGTGTTCATTGTTGAATAACACCCTTAAGGGGTTTCGTGGAAGAGGTGGAGAACTTGTTTGTTGAGAGTTCATGGTGAACAACTTATTCGTTGAGAATTCGTTTCAAAGTGGAGATTGTTAGAATTGAATGACTCGAATCCTTATTAAAATAAAAAATAGTGGTAAAATAAAATAAAAGTAAAATCCATATAGAATTATATTTTTTATTTTACATTGGTTATAATAAGGTTTTTCAACTTATAAATAGATGTAATCTAAACTTTTCATGTATCATTCCTATTTCAACATTAGTGAATTTTCTTCTTCCCTACCTATGATTTTTTTTCAATAAAGTTTCCACATAAAATGTGTTTGTTCTTATTTTTTCTTTCTTTTTGCTTTGCAATCGTTCTATTTTGCTATTATCGACGTTAATTTCTACATTCTCCATATCTTGAATGAATATAATTTGGTCAAGAAAGTTGGACTAAAATACAATTCTCTTACCTAAAAATACATTCTTTTATTTCCATATGTTTTCTTGGTACAGAAAGAAGACTATAACTTAAGAATCAAGAAAGGGTAGTAAAAGTTAGAATTGAAACCCACACGTGTTACGGTTTTGGATATCTAAATCGTGGATTCTATTTCCATCTAGTTTTGCACATCAAAAAGCAGGTGTTACAGTTGTTTACATTCCAAATATACAAGCCAAGTGTTAAATGGCATTGAGATTCATCATACTCCAAAGATATCAGCAGATTGAGCTACAAAATCATCTAGCAGATGGGACTAGGCTGCCATTTGACAAATCAGGGCTCTCAATTTCAAGAAAGCTAGCAAGCAAAGTTTTCCTGGAAGATTGTCCCCTGGAACTACCACAAGCTAACTTTGCATTGCCCTCATCCCCTTTCTCTATCTTCATTGCATCTTGTATAGCCAAAATGATTTCCTGCATCTTGGGCCGGGAGTATCCATGCTGTTCGACACATTGAATAGCCACTTCTGCAATCCTCCAGATTGACTCTATTTTCACATTTCCTACCAGAAATGGATCTACAATGCTTATTACATCGCCTTTGCGTATTAAGGATCTTGCCTGTAAAAAAAACAAAAAACAAATAGCTCAGGTATTTCTACTTCGATTCAGCTCCAGATATACTAAGAAATGGATGAAAGTTGCAGAGAAATGTACCCAGTGAACAATGTTCAGTTCAGGACCAAAATCTTCTACTGATACCGGTTTCTTTCCAGAGATAAGTTCCAGAAGAACAACCCCGAAACTATAAACATCACTCTTTTCAGTCAATTGTTGACTTGCATAGTATCTGTTACAACATATAAATGAATTAGGTAAGCACATGATAATAAATTGTTAGTGAATGGTATCCTGTATAGCTTACTCGGGATCTAGGTAACCAACTGTTCCTCGCGCCACACTTGATACATGGGTTAAATCTTCTTCAGCTTGCCTCGAAAGTCCGAAATCAGACACTTTTGCTCTCATGTTAATGTCTAGAAGAATGTTGCTTGTTTTAACATCTCGGTGAATGATACTGGGATTGCAGCCAGTGTGCAAGTATTCAAGGCCTACAGAAATCTAACTTTATGTTTATTCTTAAAAAAGCTAAATACCAATGCATCAATTATCGAGAGCTTCAATACTAAACCTTTAGCTGCATCTTCTGCAATTTTTAAACGAGCAAGCCAATCCAAGGGCTTCTGGTTGACTGAACCTGCCATCATGCACATGGCTCTGAATTGTTTTGACCACACTAAGCTTTTGGAAAAGATAAAATATGCAAAACAAATAAATTGATTTCTTGTTAGAGAAGAAAACCATGTATGTGATCCCTCAAAGTTCCATTGTGCATATATTCGTAAACTAATATCCGTTGATGAGCTTCTTCGCAGTATCCAATTAGAGGAACCAAGTTTCTATGATGAATTCTTGATAGGAGGGCAACCTGCAAGCATGTTTCAGTCATCACTTAACCATATAGTGTGAGGTAAAAATTCAAGGTTATCCATATGGTACTGATATTGGTTATACTGACCAGTATGTACCAGTTTCAAGGACAAGAATAAACAAATTATTGATCCTTGCAAGTGGACTGGCCTCAATAGTGTTGAAACAAAGCCATATGATATTTTCAGCTAACAAATTTATTTTCATAAGGATGCTCTTAACTCTCCCACTTTTTGTTCTTTGTTGACTGTATGGCCTAAATGGGAGAATCTTAATTATTCCTTCCACTAGACAACGACAGAATGTTAGGGGGCTGTGGGAACAACTGAGAATCTAGGAACGTAAACGTTTGACATTCTCTTAAAAGGAACAGGCTGTTAAAAATCTCAAATTCATATTGCAGATATAGGCAATTCATAGCTTTTCCATATGGTCAAAAGAGAATAATCCTGTTGATTATTGTAGTCACTCTCAAAAGGTGGCATCTAGCATTCTTGGGGTCCGAAACCAAATATCTGCAAAGTGCAAACCATTCCCCTCTCCCAGACTACAATCTCCTTTTACTCACCTAATCTAGTTTATCCGTTAATGATTTTATGACCTGTGGATTACTAAAACTATAAAACAAGTTAGCACATACAGTGATTTATAAGTTCACTAAATTGTGAATGTGTAAAGAGAGTTAGAAAAATGGGATTATGGAACACTACCTCAGTCACAAATTGCTTATTCAAGTGGCTTGATGAATCAGCCATAGTCTTGACTGCAACCTCTTTTCCATCTTTCATTTTGCCATAGTAGACAGATCCAAAACTTCCTTTCCCTATCTTTTTGGTAAAATTGTTAGTTGCTTCTTCTAGATCAGACAGTGAGATACAGTATGCCACACCTTCGTCCAGTAAATGCCCACCCCGTGCTATTGAACATGCTGTTGATTGTTTGGTGCCTGGTTGCGTGGAGTTACCTGATGAAAACAAAGAATCAATGTTGGAAATGTTAAGGCTTGCACATTGCATAAGTGATAAACAATGAGTAATTCTAAGCATTTTCATACCATTTTCATCGCATTTTTGGTGAGACATCTTCCTTCGGAAATTGCGCAACAATATTAAACTTCCCAAGAAAAGAATTAATAAAACTGCGAGCACTCCAATTGAGGCCCCAAGTATCAACTTAAAACGCAGTTTTCTCTGTGCCTCATTATGTAGTCCAGGATTACCTTCATAGCTACAACAGAAGAGATATATTTATAAATTTACCTAGCTGGATCACATAGCACTGCATTTTCAGATCTATCTTCAGAACTCTTTACTTATGTTCTAATGATTCTAGGATTATAATCCTTAAATTAGATGCATTGCCCTAAGGTCTTTCAGCATAACTAGTGCAGTATTTAGTACCATGTTGAGTAAAGGGCATAATGTCATCATCATTTGGTGGTGAGGTTAAGTTCCAAGGGAAGTTAGGGTCTTTTGATTAAAATGGTTTTTCACTATGTCACCTGGATTCGTAAAGTACCCATGTCCAACATGTATGCCAAACACATATTTTTAACGTTAGGAGGAGAATGATCCTTCAAATATATGAAAGAACTTTAAAAAAGAAAATACATATATCAGAAATATATCAGTATCTAGCACTTGAATATAGATAACGTAGGTTTTACAAGCTAGTTATACTTTATGAATTGTTGTATGTCTTTCGTGTGATCAAAAGCATTATAGAACCTATGATGCCTCAGCTCTTTTATCAACTTATAACCAGGCTCCTATTTGTTGTTCTGGATGCAGATATAACAAGACACTGGGAACGTTTAATTCTTTGCAGCTGCAAAAAACTAATGTATTTATCCACTAAAATGGTCCTCAAATACGAACCACTTTTTTTTTCTGGACCTTAAGAAGTAATGCATAACTAAAAGGTACTCACTTGAAACTTATTTTCTTGCTCAGCAGTGCTGCAGGAATTTCCCCAGAAAACGAGTTGTTCTGTATGTACCTGAAACGTATAGATTACCCTTTTGTTGAAGCTTTGAAATAGATATATCAGGAAAGAAAAAAAGCCTAAACTATCTGCTTCTAATAGAATTTTTGTTAAAAGCAAACTATTTAATCATGTTTAATGATCCAGAAATAAGAGATAGGAAATCAAGATTTCCACATACAATGCTTGCAAGTTAGGCAAACGACCGAGGTACAAAGGTAGTGAACCGGTAAGTTTATTGTTCTCCAGATGCCTGCAAGCACCGGCAAAAGATGCGAGTGAGGAGTAGCTCATGAAAAACAAAGTACCAGAGTGAAATACCAATCCTGAATTCTTAAGGAAAGCTAGTACAGGTCTATGTATTTTGTACGGTGAAGAGCTTACACAATTTCCAGATTGATAAGGTTACTCATATCAGGGAGTGGCCCTGTTAAGGAGTTGAAGTCCAACCACCTAAAGAAGATGATAGCTTTTTAGTGGATAGTAATAGGCAAAATTAGCGAAGATTAAGTCTTGGATGTAGAACTAAAGGACTTACAACTCAGTCAATTCCTCCATGTGATTAATCTCAGATGGAATTTGGCCCTTCAGATTCCGTCCTGACAGTGCACTGTTCATCAGGTTCAAATAGTCCATCAACTATCATGAAGAATAGAATAACCAATCTAAAAAGAACTTAACAAAGTTGTTTTAATGACCAAAGATAATTCAGTAAAGCGTAATATAAGTTATGAAATGAACAAGAAATTTACCAAGTTCAAATGCATTACATTTTTGTTATTCTTGGTGGCGGTGTTGGGCTGCAATTTACCCATTCCCAATGAGTTGGAACACAAGGATCACCTCCTTCATTCGCCCAAACGCTTTCAGCGGACATATTGCGAATGGCATTGAGAGCAGTCACTGACAATTCAACAAGGCACTGAGTCATTTAGCTCATTGAGTCAAGCCAATTCCTTGAACACACATGTTATAATGTGCAATATGATCAAAAGTTATAAAAAATCAAAACACACCAAGGCCATCTTACCATCTTGCCTCTCGGTTTTGGCAGCAATCTGCTGGTATTTGCTTATCTCCATTGCATTAAGGAGTGGTCCTTCAGTGGAATCATTTGTCTTGGAAAAGGTGAATGACAGAACGAAATCGAGGGTGACGTTCATATAACTCGGTTCATATAGCGTGGAGCTCCCGTTGGCATTCTCAGCTATGTTCACCACAGCATTGCTATAATCAGGGATGTAAGGTTCTCGCAGTTGGAATTTACGGGTTTCATTTGGAGCCAAATCTTCAATTTCAGCAAAGTACGCATAGGCTCGAGCATTGGCTGGGAACCCTTCGAGGTTCAACCTGTAGCTAAGCTCTCCTTCAGTGCCCACAACTGCTGTTTGCATCACTTTAACAGGCGGATATTCTCTGGTTCTTATATCAACATTCTTCGATGTGCTGATTCTTGCTGTTCCAGGTGCCACTCCTACAAGAAAATTTTGCCTCCTATCAAGATCAGACTCCCAAAATCTGTCATATGGATCATCTGGGTACCTACAAATGCAAATTCCAATTTCATAAATCAAAACGGATTCCATCAAATGCCTTGCATATAAAGCAAAACATCAAACAGTTCTCAGATACCATGGCAGATCATACTTTACCTCACTAAATCCTTAGTTAAAGCACCAAAATTCACTCTTGCTGCAACATTCAAGAAGAAATCACCCTCATAATCTGTCGCATACATGGAAAGATTCAAGGGGCGAAGCTCAAGAGTGGAAATGAAAGGAAAACCAGTTGTTGCACAGCATATGCAAACATCAATGGAATCTGAAGGAGCCCTTATGATCATTTCATTCACATATTTCCTGGAGCCATCCTGAATTGTCACAGTTGCCCACTGAGTTGCATCTACATAAATTTCGAATTTGGGATATGCATCTACATTCGCAGGGCTCCCATACTGAAAGGTTGCACGAACAAGGTACCTTCTTCTTTCCTTGGTGCTCAAATTGTAACAGTACTTGTTGTTGTCCGAAGGAAAGTCTCTTCGAGTTCGAAACTGCATCGAGTTCCCGTTCGGGTTTTCGACCTTCACTTGTCTCCCATGTTTCATGATATCCATGTCTGAACTCCATGAAAGTCCAGTACTAGGGTCAGTGTAATTACTTGTGCTTCCACAGTCTATACTGATAAACTCTGCAGAGGCACCATTAAAAAAAGAAAAACCATGATGTTGATCATATACAAAATTTCCCAAGATTTCTTCCTTAATTCTTAATTCATGTAATCGTATTACATGATAAACAATCCTGGAATTCCATGAATACAGAGATTTACTAAACATACCTGAAACTTGGGATACAACAGAGGCAATAAAGTAGAAATACAGTATACATAACTGTGTAAATGAAACCATTGAAGAAGATGAAGGCGGCAAAACTGATCCTTTTGATCTTTTTAGACTTGTAAATTTTCTGTAAATGATAAGAAAGAAAAGAAATTGTGGGCTTTAGTTCAACATCCAACCCTTCTTTACTCCACTAAGCCACTAACCTTTTAACTTTGTTTTTTTTTTTTTTTCCCTGATTGATGAGTTTATGCAATGTTCATTCACGGCTGTTTCTTTTTTATTATTATTTATTTTCCATTTCTTTTTATTTTGGAATCTCCTTTTTCCAAGAATAAAAGATTTCATGCTTGCTTTTTCAGAAAAAAATAAAAGAAAGTTATATATAAAATATTATAAAGAAATAGTAACATCAGCTAGAAATAAATTCAGGATGAAAGGGTAAAAAAAGAAAAATATTGGGCAAGAATATTAGTCTAAAAATTACTATATTCTGAGAAAAAAGAAGAAGCTAATGTTGGTATTTCCTACTATTTAATGTGACTGAGTTTGACAGTGTAGGAGAGAAAAGAAGGTTGGCCATGCAAAAAAAAAAAACATCTTTTAATTAATGGACAATAAATAATATTAATTGAAACAAGATTGTACCACAAACACGTTAGTTGAATGGAAAATTATTATTTAATTAAGCCTTTAAATTACAATGTTATTAGCTTTACTTGTTGCTTTTGATTTATGGTAAACAAAAGCATGTCGCTTTGACCCAACTTGTCTGAAACTTTTTCAAGCTTTGGGAAAAGAGACTGAAAAAGATGAAAGCTATTTTCATGCAAATGTGAATTTCTTCACTCTTCCAATGGGCTTTAACTTTAACCATTTCTCCACAACTGGACAACTTCAATTTCCTCCCCCACCAAATTAGGGATGCTTCAATTTCCTGTGCCTGTTTTAGCTGATTTGATTTTAAATTGATTAATGGAGAAATCGAAATCAATTCATTCGATTATTTAATTCTATAACATGTTAGTGAATATTAAATTAATCATTTAAAATTTAACATGCATAAATTTTTCTTTTTTCAAATCATTAATTTTACATGCATAATATATTATTATATAAAAATTAAATAAACCAAAAATTAAAATAAATTTAATTCTTAAAAATAAATAATTAAACCTAGATCACATGTAATTAATAAAAAAGTAAATACAAAATTTATATAAACAAAAATATTATCTTCTCAGTTAAAGTAAATATTAAAGTCATTCTTTTCAAAAATTTCCCATTTGAAATCAAAGTTTTTACACATGAAATCTTAAATGCAAAAATTGATTTTGATTTTTTTCAAATCTTCTTTCAAAAACTTAACCTTTTTAGCTTAAAATGAACCCAAACATTTTGAAGCAAATTTTAGAGAATCTACAAAATCTAAGTTATTCAACCTCAAGTTGAACCAGTAAAGTAGGAGATATAAATTTTGAAAAATTATGGTTCAAAGAAATTTGCAAAAATATGAGTTGCAAAATGCAAGCCCATTTCTACATTGTTTGTTATGTTGTTTAGGTTTAGGTTTAGTTTTTTTTATTTTAATTTAATTCCATTTATTATTTTTATTTAATTTTTCATAAAAAGTTATGATAGTGCATGAGAAAATGATAGTTTTGTGAAAAAAAATGCATGTGTTGAATTTGTATTGGTTAATTTAGTATATTAAGGATGTTAACCCGACACTATAGTAATATATAGATTGATAGTTCAAATAGTATATTAAAAATTTTCAAACTACAACATTAGATATTTTAAGAAAGTATAGGTACCAAATAAATAATTGACAGTTTCAAGTATCATATTAGACATTTTATAAAAATACAAGGTATCAAATATGGCTATATCTCAAATCTAACTCTTTTAATGTTCATTTTATTGTAATTCATAGAGAAACCAAAACAATCAATTTTGTTAAAATCTATATTTGACATACTCAAAAAATAATTTTAAATTTTTTCTAAATGTATATTTAAAATAGTTGAGTTGCACTTTAATTTGAAGGTTTATAATTACTCGAAAATAGTTATGATTTAAGGATAATGTTCTTTCTTTTTCTTGCACAACTTTCAATTTTGTATTTTATCTAATATGATTTAGAACTACATGTTAGAAATCAGAGTTCAACACTTGTCACAAAATCTAGAGCTGGTTTAAATTTTTTTATTTAAATATTGTTGAACAATTAAATAAAAAATTGATGGTTTGGTCAGTTTAATTGTAACACCTCGAATTTTTTTGAACTATTGTTTGTTAATTTCTATCGGCAACTAAGTCTCTGTTTCTGTGGTTAAATACTCTATTTATGTGATTTAGGTCAAGGATTCAAGCCTTGTTTTTAAAAAGTCTTACTATTCTAATTTGATTTAATCTTTATCCTTGAACTATAGATTTAAGTTTAATTCTGTGTGAATTTGAGTTAAGAATGAGTCTATTGGTTAAGTGGTTAAATTTTTGTATTCTTTTTGGTCCTGTGTTCAAGTCTTGGCGCATGCGTTAAGAAATATTTTTGCTAATAGTCAAAATTTTAGTTATTGGTTTTAATTTAAAAAGTCTAGTTAACGTTCCTTCTTCTTTTCTATTTTTCTTGTTTCTTATTTCTTTTTCATTTTCTTTGTTTTTCTTTTTCTTTACTTTCGATTTGCTTCGATAATTTTGCTACCAGGTCTAACTGAGGGTTTATGTTGTTTGCTGCGTCGATTGGAAGGTGATTGAGTAAGTTTTTCCTATTATCTCCTCCTATTTTCGCGAAATTTCTATTGTTCTTTGTTTGTGTGTTCGAAATTGGGTTTTTCTGTTGTTTCACTTGAATTTTTTGTTAAATGACTGTTTGGCTTTCTTTTTAGGCATAGATATCGAAGGTAGTGTTTCCCAACATGCTAATTTGAGTAATCACTAGTGATTCGATAGTAAGTGTTGGTTTCGTTTGAGGGATTTGTGTCGAAACTTCCGACATAGTTAGTTCTATGCTAAATTGTGTTTTTTTGTCAAATAAGTTGTTTACTTGGTTATTGGATGGTCGTTTTAGGTCCTGGGATTCTTCTACGTCATTCCTACTTCAAAATTATATTTGGTGTGTACCGAAAACCTAATTTATACAATTTTTTAACGCCGAAAAACATGGTTGTCGAAACCACATGGTCGTATGTTAAGCCTGCGACCCATACGATTGTGTTACAAGTCGTGTGGTAGGTTGTGTAACTTACTATTTATGAATTGGAAGTACATAGGCTAGGGACATGAGCATGTGTACATGCCGTGTAACTCACTATTTGTATTTTAGGTCACACGGGCTAGGGACACAAGTGTGTATATAGGCCATGTAACTCATTGTTTTAGATTTAGGGTCACACAGGTGTGCATCTAGGCTATGTGAAGAGTTGTAAGTCACACAAGTGTCTGCTTAGCCATGTGCTAGACCGTGTAACTCACTGTTTTGAGTTACACTACCGTGTGCTAAGCTGTATGGACCACGCAGGCTACACGCCCAAGCCGCGTGAATCCACACGGGTGTGTGAGCCAAAATACTAAAATTTTTCCTAGGACCGTAAGTGTCGTCCAAATCAAACATAAGCCTTATATAAGGTTCATATGATCTGAATTTGACTGTATAACTTGATATATAATATCTTGAGGCTGAATAATTGATTATATGTACATATAATTAATGTGATAACTGTTAAATTATATTGATCTATATTATCTTATTATGATTTGAAGTTAAATAATTATATGTAAATCCCTGATATCTGATACTTGTAATCTACATCTGTATTGGGTGGGAATGGTATAAAAAAGGAAGTGTGGGCAGTTTAATGATTTGCCAAACTAAGTGGCTAAGCCACAATTTTGTATCTGATTCTGGCGATTTATTGCATATTTATCTGACAGCTAGTCTGTAATCATTCTATAATATGTCATATCGACACTATTTGGTAATAGGGCTGGATGGGTATTTGATACCCTATGTGGTTTGTTGGGATGGTCAGAGATGGTGTGTAACGGATGAGGGTAGAAAACTACATTTAATTCTAGTTTGTTTTGCATCTGTATCTAATCTATTTTGCGTCTACATCTGAACTTTTACAATATTACTGAGTATCATCTGTTTCTAATTATGTATCTGAAATTGAACAAATATTGTTATATCTATATTGTTCTCTTGCCTATATATCGATTACACACGTTGAGTTATTAGCTCATTCTATTTATTGACTGCATTGTAGGTAACCCATAGACTTAGGGGGCTCGGCGTATCGAGAGCTCAGTCATCTCTCTTTATTATTACTTTATTGTTTGTCTATATTTGGACTAACATATGTTTTATTTTAGATTTCGGTTTGTAAACTCCACGTTGGTTTGAATGGGTTGGTGTTTCTAAATGACGAGCTTTAAATTACTTTAAGGTTGGTTTTACCTAAACATTTTGATGTAGCTTCCAGACTTGGTCTAAATTTCTATGGCAGGTATGTGGTATTACATTTAGTGGCATCAAAACTAGGTTTACAACACTTAGGCTGTGTTTTCTAAGCTCTTATTTATGTTTTTTGGGTTTTTTCTTTGATAAAAATGTGTTTTAAATGAAATCTTGATTCGAAAACTCTAATAACTGATTTTGTAAAAGACCGAGTTCTGACGCCGAACCTATAAGTATTCTTGCTTAGTTATACTATTAGCGAAACATGCTATGATGTTTGATTATGTTACTTAGTTAAATATCCTGTTATGAACTGTTATAAGAAATTTGATAAAGAATCTGAACTGATTTAAGTACTTCTGACATTGTAGATACAGTGATAGCATGAATTCACACGATAGTCATGGACGTGGTTCACGTGGGCGTCATAGACGCTGAGAGGGAGCTCGAGCAAAGTCATCCTTTATGGGCAGTATACATAATCTAGAGACTAGCGAGATTGTTGATACTTCTACAACTGAAACTGGGTCTCAGATTTCGACAGTCGAGGATAATGTATTGTCCTAGGCTATGCTGTAAGTTCTAAAGAGGGTTGTTGAGACCCATTCTGGACTAAAAAATTAAGGTCAATTACTGAATAACTCCGTTTGAATGCTGCTGAGTTGTTTAAGGGTGTCACTAGAGTCGCCCATATAATAGTCCAGTATTGGTTAAAAAAGATTGAACGCATTATAAATGACACCAACTGCACTCCTGCTCAGAAATTGAGGGGTGCCGTGTCTCTACTTTGAGACTACGCTTACCAGTGGTGAATGACAGTTGAGCAGGGCACTCAGCCTGAATAGATTACCTGGGATTTCTTTAAGAATGCCAAAACAAGTATGTGTGGGCGAGTTATATGGAGCCTCGTAGGCATGAGTTTATGAGTTTAGTTCAAGGTGAGAGATCTAAGACCGAGTACAAAGCTGAGTTTTTGAGACTGAACAAGTATGCTCAAGTACTGGTTACGACCAACTATGATAATAGTATATTATTTAAGAAAGGTCTGCGGTATGATCTAAGAGTTCTGATAGCTCCTCAGCGGGAACTAACGTTTGCAACCTTGGTTGTCAAGGCAAAGATAGCAAAGGAGGTTAAGCACACTAAACACGAGATGAGAGACTGAGAGAGAGGCTAGAGTAAGGTTAAGAGGGATTCAGGTCTCTCTAATTATGTTCAGCACCCCAAGAAATGGGTGAGATTTGATGGGCCTCCGAGGACTGAGGCTCCAGTTACATTGACTGAGATTTAGTCATGTAACGATTGTGGAAGATACCATCCGGGTGAGTGCTGGAGGAAGTTGAGGGCTTGTCTTCGGTATGGATCGATAAAGCACCATGTTTGGGATTGTCTCCAACGATATCATCAGCTGTAACCTCTTGCACCAACCCCTACTCTAGGTCTCATTCAGCCTCTGAGGGTAGTTCTGCAACCATTTAGGAGCCGTGGTGTGGCAAGGGGTAGTAATGGTTTTGGCAGAAGTTAAAAAGCACCGGGCAAATGTGCAATTCAAACTGAGGCACAATAGCTTACCTTTATGTACGCAACGAGGCACTGCAATGATAAGGGCGACGTCAACGTTATAGTGGGTATGTTCTTTATTAATATTGTTCCATATTTTGCTCTGATTACTATTGGGTCCACACATTCATATATATTTAGTACTGTATCTGTGAAATTGGGTACTTTTGTTGAATGTACTACTAGAGAGATTTTTGTAATTAGTCTCCTAGGTCAATTGGTCCGAGTTGACAAAGTATATAGACAAGTTTCGTTGGAGATTCAGGGTGTGGTATTTCAGGCTAACCTGATGGAATTTTCGTTTCGAGAGTTTGATTTGATTTTGGAAATAGATTGGCTTATGGAACATCGGGTCATCTTAGATTATGCCTCTAAGAGGGTTACTCTGAGATCTGATGAGGATAGCGAGATCATTATGACTGGCGAGCATCAAAATTCCCTCTCTAATATAATCTTCGTTCTTGTAGTTAAAAAGTTAGTTTGGAAAGTTTACGAGGTATACCTAGCCTTTGTATTCAATTCTAGTTCTGCAAAGCTTTCTGTCAAATATATAAGAATTGTAAGAGACTTTCCGGATGTATTCCTTAAGGATTTCCTGAGTGTATCTTCAAACAGGGAGGTTGAATTTGGCATTGAGTTATTACCTGGTATAGCTTCCATATCTATGGAGTTTATAGAGCTAAAAGCTCAATTTTAGGTATTTCTTGACTGAGGGTCATTCGACCGAATTTGTCTCTATGTGGAGCACCAATTCTGTTTGTTAAGAAGAAAGACAGATCAATGAAAATAAGTATAGATTATCGTCAGCTAAATAAAGTAACGGTAAGAAATAAGTATCAACTTTCGAGGATCAATGACTTGTTCGATCAGTTCTATGAGACGTCTATATTCTCTAAAATTGATCTCCATTCTAGTTATCATCAACTCTAGGTTAAGGAAACCTATGTGTATAAGATTACTTTCAAGACTCGCTATGGACATTACATGTTCCTAGTTATGTCCTTCGGGTTAACGAATACTCCGACTGCGTTTATAAATTTGATTAACCAGGTATCTCAACCATATCTGGATCAGTTTGTAGTAGTCTTTATTAACGACATCTTGATTTATTCAAAAAATAAGAATGAGCATGAAAAATATCTTTGAATAGTTCTACAAATATTCCGTGAAAAACAGTTGTATGCTAAGTTTAGCAAGTGTGAGTTCTGGTTGTAAGAGGTTACCTTTCTGGGGCATGTTATGACTGTCAAGGGGATCCGGGTTGATGCTAAGAAAATTAAAACTGTGATCGAGTGGAAACAACAGAAGAATGTGCCTAAGCTTTGGAGTTTTCTAGGTTTGGCAGGTTACTACTAGAGGTTTATCGATGAGTTATCTCTTATTGCAGCTCCGCTTACTAAGATATTGCGTAAGAATGTTCTGTTTGTGTGGTCTGATGGGCAACAGGTGAACTTTGAGAAGCTCAATTTTGTTTTGACACGGGCATATTTTCTGATACAGCCTGAGTCTAGTAAGGACTTTATTGTCTACAACAATGCCTCACACATCAGTTTGGGTACATTTTGACGTAGGATGGTAATGTAGTGGCTTATGTATCCCAAAAACTTAAGTCACACAAAAGGAACTATCCTATACACGACCTTGAGTTGGCTGCAGTTATCTTCACTCTAAAAATCTGAAGGCACTATATGTATAGTGAGAGGTGTATCATTTACGCTGACCACAAGAGCCTCAAGTATTTGCTAACTCAAAACTCAAAAGAAATTAAACCTTCAGCAAAGAAAATGGGTTGAGTTGCTTAAAAATTACGACTGCATGTTAGAATACCATTCTGGTAAAACCAATTTTCTGGCTGATACTTTTAGTCATAAAGTGATAACCGATTTGATAGCGATGTTCACTAATTTTGAGTTTATTCAATAATGAGAGTTTGCTAGCTGAATTACAGATTAAACCAACCTAGATTAATCAAATTTGAGTTAACCAGTTGAGTGATAAGTCTCTCTTTCTAAGTTTTCGTCAGGTTAAAGTAGGTGAAACTTCTAATTTTGGATTTAATAGCAATGGGGTTCTGTGTTTCAAGGGTAGAGTCTGTGTGCCTAACGATATGGAGTTAAGGCAATTGATTCTTTAATAAGCGCATAGTAGCCCTTATGCTATGCATCCCAGTGCAAATAAAATGTATAGTGATCACTGTTAGCTCTATTTGTGGTCCAGTTTGAAACGAGATATTATTACCTTCGTCTCCTACTATTTGACATGTCAAAAGTTTAAGGCTAAGCATCAGGTATCTTCTGATATGTTACAGCTGGTTAAGATTCCCCAATGGAAAGGACACCGTATGACGATAGACTTTGTTAGTAGGTTACTATTAACACCCACTAAGAAGGATTCAGTTTGGGTCATTGTCGATTGATTAACCAAGTATGCTCATTTCCTACTTGTTAGGACAGGTTATTCACTTCAGAAGCTAGCTAAGTTGTATGCCTCTAAAATTCAAAGGCTAGACAAAGTTCTAGTTCCGATTAACTGACAGAGATCCATATTTTACTTGCCAATTTTGGAAGAAGCTTTTCGAGACTTTGGGCATCCAATTGGATTTTAGTACTGCATAACACCCTCAGACTAATGGAAAGTCTGAGCTGTGACAGCCCTATAGTGACCCTAGTCGGAAAGCGGTTTCGGGACCGCTAAACCGAGTCACCAAATTATTTGAATATGATATTTATGGTCTAAAATATGTGAATATGAATGTGCGAAAATTTTAAGCTTCGATTTAGTTAATTGCATGTGAATGTAGTACATAGGACTTGTATGACACTTTTGAAATGTGATAGGCTAATCTACAAGGATCTAATACTGCATGTAATCAAAAGGGAGGACTTGCATGTCAATTTTCCCCCCTAATTAGTAGTGGCCGGCCATGAGCATGGGTGGACAAAATTTTATGGCTAAAAACATGTCATAAACATGTTGGGTTAATGCATTATGTAAGGAATAATAAAATAAAGAGCATGGGCAATAAAGTATTAGTGTTAGTAGGATGAAAAAAAAAAGGAAAGAATGTGTGTGATTGTTTCCCCCCCCCCCATTGCCGTGAGTTGAAGAAAAGAAAACAAAAAAAAGTGTTCATCCTTGAACATCTTTGGTAGAAAATTTTAAGGAGAAAGGAAGAAGAAAGGTTGAAGAGGTTCGCCATGCATGTAACTAGGCTAAGGTATGTTTGATGTTTTGCCATGAGATTCATGCATGTTTTAGTTGTTAGCTTGAGTTCTAGCTAGCCCATGGTTCAAATCTTTGCTATGTCATGGAGATGGTATTCGGCTAAGGTGGATTGGTGTTGATGTCATTTACATGCTAAAAATGAAGCTTTGTAATGATGCATGTGATGGTGGATTGATGACTCTTGAATATTCTTTTTAGCATTTTTGAGTGAGACATTAAGTTCTTTGTTTAACCATGACCAAAATTGAAATGGTATGGTGTTGTGATGCATTCGGCCATAGTAGAAAGTAGAGGAGAAATATGGTTGTTCTTCACGTTATTTGGATGAGAAATGGTAGTAAGGTGAAGAGCAAATGTTAATGTTTGATTTACTAGTGTGTATATGTGTATTAGCCGAGTTTTGAATTTGAAACAAAATGGTATGTAGTCAATACAAGCAACCATATTTGTAGGAAGTATTAAGCATATAATCGGCCTCAACCTAGACATGTATATTCGGCCACATGAAATAGATTTGTGTTGTATGTGTTCGGTTAGAGGCAAGCATATTGATGCTTTTATCTTGACTTAGAAAATTCGGCTAAGGGGAAATATTAGCTAATATGTTGAATTCGATTCGTGATTTCGTACATATGTGACTCTAATGTCTAATGTATATATGGGCTAAGTACCTTGAGCTTCTCTTTTGATGTTCAAATGAATTGTGTTAAATTGCTTAATGTGATTAAAAATGCGCATGACCATTGTGTATTTGAGCTAAAGGGTGGCCATATGACCTATTAAACTCCTTGTCATATTCGGCCATAAGCTAGCATAATGAGACTTTAATAAGTTAAATTTGTTTGAATTAGCTCAAGAGCTTAGAGGACTACAGATTGGATAAGGAAAGGAAAAAGTTATCGAATAGCATGAAATCGTTCGACCACATCCGAGGTAAGTTTTGAGTAATGGAACTTAGATTATGATTTGATTAGATCATGTTTTAAGCAAATCAAAATCATGCTCTTTGTATGTGGCTATTGAGCCGAAATTGCAAGTGTGATAAGTGTCTTGTGTTTGAGCTTTGGTAATGAAAATGAAATACGGATGTGTCATGATTTATTGATAAATGTGCTTGGTTATTGAATGATGTCGGGCTAAGTCCGAAGGCTTTGTGCTAAGTGACTATATCCGGACTAAGATCCGAAAGCATTTGTGCGAGTTACTAATTCCGGGCTAAGCCCGAAGGTATTGGTGCGAGTTACTAAATCCCGGTTAAGTCCCGAAGGCATTTGTGCGAGTTACTATAACCGGGCTATGTCCCGAAGGCATTTGAGCGAGTAACTATATCCGGTTAAATTCGAAGGTACGTGATTCGGAATGAGCGATCTTCTGTAAAAATTTCGATTAATACGCTTGTAAAATCCCAACAATGAGGTATGTTTCGTATGTGCATTGGAATAGTTGATTCCCTTCGAATAATATTCGCTTAGTCAAGTAATGAGCTTCCGGTATTTGGCTAAGATGATCCCTTATGTATGAATATAAGGGTTGGAATGTGAAGTAAGAATGATTTGAGAATATGTATATATGAAATTATCCGTTTAGTTATATGAATGCTATACTTCAGTTGTGCTTAAATTCTTTGCTCAAAACTTACTAAGCATTTAATGCTTACTCCGTTTATTTAATTCTCTGTTTTATAGATTTTGGTCCTTCAGCTATCAGACTCGGGATTTTTTGAAGTCGAAGTCGCCCACACTATCAAAGCTCCTTTTGGTATATTTTTGGTTGAACTTTGAAATGGCATGTATAGGACTACCCTTTTGTTGTTGGTCATGTACCTTTCAGTTTTGTGTAAATTTGGATAGCCATGCAAAAATGGCTTAAATATACTTTGATCATAGCATTATAATCATTTTGTATGTTGTCCGTCGAGAGGTATGGAAATGTTGGTAACGGTTAGTCATGGGAATGGTTATTCATGATCACTTTTAGTATATGTATGACAAACTCTAGTTGATCCATGGAGGATCATGAAATAGGTAAAGTTTACCTTAAAATAGATCTTGGCAGGAAGATGATGTGGATGTGAAAAAATCACTAAAAATAGTAGGAATGGAATTAAATAGTGAATAAATTATGTAATCGAACCTTAATGAATCTATTTTCATAGGAAAGTAAACGTTCATATGAACAGTATATTATGAGATGTTAAAGTTTTCGTGAGACAGGGCCAGAACGGTTTTGGATCCCTGATTTGAATTTGGAAATTCATTATAAATTAACCAGAGACATTTAGAAATCATTCCATATATGTATAGATTCCTTTTTGAGTCTAGTTTCTATAGAAACAAACGGCATCGATATTGAAGCCCTGCAGGAGATATCCAAGTCGTAATGCATGAAGGTCAGTGTAGTCGCACCTATAATGGGGAGACTTTAACTAATAAACTGTACTAATTGGCCCGACCAAAATTCTAGAAAAAATCTGTAGATGGACATATGAGTCTAGTTTCAGGGAAAAATTACGAAACTGATTTTCGAGTTTTGGAACTCAAGATATGATTTTTAAGGTGAAGTGACGCATTAGCCAACCGCACGGAAATTTTAAAATGGACTGTGATAGTAAATGAATTAAGTCGGTTAGCACCTCGTGTTCGACTCCGGCAATGGTCTCGGGTACGGGGTGTTACATGAGTGAATCATTCAGATTCTAGAAGATATATAACGGAGTTGTGTGATTGACTTCTGAGGTAGTTGGGAAGAATATCTGTCACTGGCTGAATTCGCATATAATAACAACTTTCAGTCTAGTATTCAAATGGCACCTTACGAGGCTTTGTACGGTCATAAGTTTTGTATTCCTTTGTGTTGAACTGAGTTAGGTGAGCATCGGGTTTTGGGTGCCAAGCTAGTATCTGAGATTGAGAATATTGTTAAATTGATTCAATATTGTCTTAAGGCCGCTTCTGATCGACATAAATCGTATGCCAATTTAAAGAAAAAAGATATCTAGTATTCTATAGATGATCAAGTGTTTCTGAAAGTTTCTTCGTGGAAAAAGGTTCTTTGGTTCAAACATAAGAGCAAGTTGAACCCGAGGTTTATTGGACCGTATCGCATTTTGAAATGTATTGAACCTGTCGCATATCAGCTAGAGTTACCTCCTAAGCTAGAACGGATTCATGACGTGTTCTATATCTCAATGTTGAGACGGTATCGGTCTGACCCTTTTCACATCGTCTCTGTTAAGGAGATTGAGGTAAGACCTGATCTGACCTTCGAGAAGAAGCTTGTTCAAATTCTAGAGTGAGATGTTAAAATCTTACGAAGGAAAATTGTCCCTCTAGTTAAGGTTTTGTGGAAGAATCATGGCACTAAGGAAGCCACTTGGGAACCTAATGATACGATTCATCAACAATACTCGTATCTTTTTGAATCAGGTAAATTTTAATGCCGAAATTTCTTTTAGGGGGAGAGATTTTAAAGACTCAAATTTTTTTAAACTGTTATTTGTTAATTTCTGTCGGTAACTAAGTCTCTGTTTCTATGGTTAAATACTCTGTTTATGTGATTGAGGTCAGGGGTTCGAGCCTTGTTTTTTAAAATTCTTGCTATTCTAATTTGATTTAGTCATTATCCCTGAACTGTCGATTTAAGTTTAATTCTGTACGAATTTGAGTCTAGAATGAGTTTGTTGGTTCAATGGTTAAACTTATGTATTCTCTCTGGTCCTGTGTTTAAGTCTCAATGTATGCGTTAAGAAATATTTTTGCTAACATTCAGAATTTTAGTTATTGGTTTTAATTTAAAAAGTCTAGTTAATGTTCTTTCTTCTTTTTATTTTTATTTTTATTTTTTATTTCATTTTTATTTCATTTTCTTTACTTTTGATTTGTTTTGATAATTTTGCTACATGGTCTAACTAAGGGTTTATGTTGTTCGCTACGTCGACTGGAAGGTGATTGAGTAAGTTTTTCCTATTATCTCCTCCTATTTCTGCACAATTTCTGTTGTTCTTCGTTCGTGTGTCCAGAATTGGGTTTTCTTATTGTTTCACTTGAATTCTTTATTAAAAAACTGTTCCACTTTCTTTTTAGACGTAGATATCGAAGGTAGTGATCCCAAAATGCTAATTTGAGTAATCGCTAGTGATTCGAAGTAAGTGTTGGTTTTGTTTGAGAGATTTGCATTGAAACTTTCGACATAGTTAGTTTTGTGCTAAACTATATTTTTTTTCGAATAAGTTGTTTACTTGGTTATTGGATGGTCGTTTTACGTCTCGATCTACGTTATTTTTATTTCAAAATTATATCAAGTGTGTACAGAAAACCCAATTTTTTTACAATTTTTGAATGTCAGAAAACATGACTGTCGACGTCACACAGCCTTGTGTCAGGTTGTGTGGTAAGTCGTGTGAGCCACACGACTGTGTGGTAGGTTGTGTAACTCATTTTTTTATGAATTAGAGGCACACGAGCTAAGGACTCAAGTGTGTGTCCAAGCCGTATAACTCATTTTTTTGTATTTTAGGTCACACAGGCCAAGGACATGGATGTGTATCCAGGCCGTATAACTCATTATTTAGGATTTAGGGTTACACGGGTGAGTGACACGGATGTGTGTCCAGGCCGTGTGAAGGGTTGTGAGTCACACAGGCATGTGCTTGGTCGTGTGCTTGGTCGTGTGCCAGATAGTGTAACTCACTGTTTTGAGCCATACGACCATGTGCCACGTCATGTGGACCACACAGGCCAGACGTCTAGGCCGTGTGACTCCACACAGGTATATGAGCCAAAATACTAAAATTTTCCGAAGGGTAGTAAGCGTCGTCCAAATCAAACTTAGGCCTTCTATATTGGACTATATAATCTAAATTGGACTTCATAACTTAATATTTAATATTCTGAGGCTGAATAATTGATTATCTGTACATATAATTGATGCGATAACTGTTAAATGATATTGATTTGTATTATTTGATTATGAATTTAAGTTAAATAACTGTATGTAAATCCCTGATATCTGATATCTGCAATTTGCATCTGCATTGGGTGGGAATGGTATAAAGGATGAAGTGTGGGCAGTTTAATGATCCGTCAAACTAAGTGGTTAAGCCACAATTCTGTATCTGATTCTGGTGATTTATTGAATACTAATTTGACATCTAACGTATAATCACTTTGTAATATATCATACTGACACTATTTGATGTATAGGGAAGGGTATTTGATACCCTATGTGGTATGTTGGGATAGTCGAAGATGATATGTAATGGATGGGAGTAGGAAACTGAATCTAATTCTGATCTGTTCTGCATCTGTATCTAATTTATTTTGAGTCTACATCTGAACTGTTACATTATTACTGAGTATCATCTATTTTTGATTCTGTATATGAAATTGGACAAATACTATTATATCTATATTATTGTCTTGCCTATATATTAGTTACACACATTGAGTTATTAGCTCATTCTATTTGTTGACTGCATTGCAAGTAACCCACAAACTTAGGGGGCTTGGTGCGTCGGGAGCTTGGTCCTCTCTCTTTATTATATACTCTATTGTTTGTCTGTATTTGGACTAACGTATGTTTTATTTTGGATTTCAGTTTGTAAAATCCAAGTTGGTTTGACTAGGTTGGTGTTATTGCACAAACGTTAGTAAAATAACAGCAATATAAAATATTTATTTTAATTAGAAGATCGAACAAGAACAATATATATAAATTGGAAAACATAAAATAAAATTAAAATATTATACTGATAGTTGAGGCCTGTTTAGATAGTCTCCTTAAGACTCCTTTGGTGCTTGAGAAACATTGGTGGACTGTCTCCCAAGATACAACAACAATAAAATTAAGATTTCATATTGGGCTAAAATATCCACAGGCCTAACCGGCCTGGACATTTCATATCGCCCACGTCATGCGGGTGCACCCCTAACCCCTACAAGTTTGGATTACACCCCTTACACGTAATGGAGAATATTAGTTTAATCATTCAATAACCATTAAGTTGGTTCACATATATATACATATTCCATAGTTCATATCTAACCAATGTGGGACTAAGCTTTCCATTTTCCTCAACATAATTCACAAATGGTTTATTTTGAGCATCAATTTCTCATTCATCACTCAACCATTTTGAGCATATGGTATACCGTTGTAAACATCTCATGGATTAAAATATAAAATTATAATTTTATGATTTAAATCTCCACCTTTACTAATCTAGAATATGCCTCAAAGCATCCAAAAAATCCATTTTTTCCAACAGGTGTTTCTAAATGACGAACTTTAAATTACTTTAAGGTTGGTTTTACCTAAACATTTTGATGTAGCTTCCAGACTTGGTTTAGGCCGTATATGGGGTGTTGCATTAATCATGAATCTAGATGTTGCAGTATTTGTGATTTTTTAATTTAGTCACACCAATAAATTTAACAAAATAATTTTAACAATGTTAACAATTAGACTTGTATTTTTAAATTCAAAAAATAGAGAAACTAAATTATTTGAAATAAAAATAAGAAGGCCTAAATTCCAAACTTATCAAGAATACAGGAATTTCAATCTATTTTAACAAAAAATAATAATATGTATAGACAAAAACAAAAATCAAGATATGTCTCTGCACAAAGATAGTAGGGGGCCATACTCTTCCAAATTATTTAGGATTTGGAACTGTGATACTAAAGAATTGGTAAAAAAAAGATTTAAATTAAATAATTTAAATTTTATCTAAATAAAATAATTATTTAGGCAAAGTGATGGATTAAACAATTCATGAGTCTATATATACATATTGTCTATATATATATATATATATATATATATATATATATCACAATTTAATGAAGCAATTTCACATTAATCAAGAAATGTTCGCAAACCTATTCACGAGTTTATATATATATATATTTCATATTTCACATTGCTTAAAAAAAAGGAGACTTCAAGTTAATATAAAAACATACTTTATAAATTTTATTTTCACATTAATAGAAGACACCAAAATTAATCTATTCCCATCAATTTTAAAAATTGACTTATTTTCATTAAATTTTTTTTTATAATTTAGTCACTGTTATATGTTACAGGGAGAGTGGAAAGCCTTAAAACTTGAGATGATAGGTACGCAATCTGGAAGGGCCCCACCCCATAAAGCAGTTAAGTCGTTAATGTATTCACGCGGATGCCTCTGCTCTTTCTCCCAAGTGGGCCTCACTGCTTTCAACTTTACATTTATTATATCACCTCATATCTTATAAAGTTAAAAAAGGAAACTGCTCCTTGCTATATTATTATTTCTGTGTAATCTTTAAATAAATAAATAAATAAATAAATAAAAACTTCAGGACTAGCAACCTCCACATTTTATAATTCTCTAAATTGGGCTGATGCACCCATTACGGCACATTCCATAAAATGGATTTTGGCCCAAAATATTAGTATGCTCTCCTCTTCTAACAAACATCTTCCAATTTTGATTTAATCTAATTTGTCAAATTCAAAAATATTTTAAGGATAGATCTCTCAAAATTCATAGATTTAAGAAATTATCATTAACATACATTTCTAAATAGTTTACTAAATTTACATTCTTTTCTAAATCCAAATCTAAAATTTAAATTCCTACGTTGAGAAATTTAATTTAAGATTTAGTGTATTTAGTATTTTGTAAAAAAATATTATGAAAAATTAAAATACCCATTTTAGATGACGTTATAAAATTTAAAAAAATAAATTAATTTGTGAAATTGCAATTTTAAATACTTTTAAGTAAATAATATAATTTATTTTCAAATTTTAATTTCAATATATAAATCATATTTTACCTATTAAAATCACATATAAATAAAATTCTTGCAGAATTGATTCAAATGTAAATATGCTTACTTTCTGTATCTTTTATTTATTTATTTATTTATTTATTATTATTACCAAGATGCAATAATACAAATTATAATAAAATAAGGAAAGATCCATTTACATAGAGGTAAACATCTTTATATAACTTTTTCACTATTGATATTTGAAAAATTCAACCGTTGAATCTATTAATATAATTTTACTTGTCATACATATAAAATTTTAAATTGATTTGATATGTTTATCATAAAATAAATAGTTGAAAAAATATTTTGCTCTAAACTTGACATGCATGGTCTACATAAATAGAATATAAAATATGACACTTAAGTTGCTAATATATCAATAGTATAAAAAGTTATGCAATGGTGTAAAATTATATATATTAGTTTTACACCTAAAATATAATAAAATATTCAACTTAAATTATAATACAATAATTTATGATAACTCGTTAATATTATGATATATAAAATATAAATTTTAAATATTTTTAAGTAATTGATATAAATTGGTTGTAAAATTAAATTTGAATATATAATAACATTTATAATTTATAGATAATATAATTATAATTTTTATAAAACTATTTATAAAATAAAGAAATGACAAAATAATGTGTTATGTTTTTGCTTTTCTTTTCTTATGTTTTCTCCAAATTTGTGTAAATAAAAAATTAAAAAGTTTTCTGGGAAAACAAGGTTACTCAATTTCCCTCGCATTCCTTTCCCTTCCCTTACTTTCCTTCTCCTTTCCTTACTTCAATCCCAATTGGAATGCAATAAGGATGGTTCGCTACTTTGAGTATCAGTGCTTCAAGCCAAGTACTAATACAACTCTCTATTGGTATATTGAAACATCGAACCTAAAATATTTAAAAATTTGACCATGTACCAGTTTTCATGATCTTGATATTAATCCCTTGGGTCATGGTTTACATAAATGGGCCTCTGAATGTTGTTTTAACTCTTATAACCCTCAATTTTGTTTATAATGGCTCATAAATGTATGAAATGTTATTTGAATGTTAAAAATTCAAGTTTGATGATGGAAATGCTTGTAAGATAGATTAACCAGAATTGTTTGGACGATTAATGTAACACTCCTTATTAGACAAAGGCTTAGTTTGGATGGGCAGTGTATTTACCTCCGGTGAGGTTAAAAACAGCGGTGGCGGTGAGATTGAATATTGTAGCGGTGAGATTAGAAATAGCGTTGGAGTGTGTGTTTGGATTCAAACGCAGCTGTAGCAGTGAGATGAAAATAAAAAAATGACTATTAAGGACATTAGATTAGAATTGATATATAATAGAAGTTTTAAATTATTTTACTTATATAAAATTATTAAAATATGTGAATTTATAAATTTATTTAATAAAATATTAAAATGTATCTTCCAATATTTTATTATAAATATTTTAATGAATTATATAATCAATTTAAATTATTTATTAGATAAAATGATAATATTTTTAATTTTTATAGTTAAATATTCTTTTATAACAATGATAAATATTATTTTCGTAAATAGTAACATTATACTTGGATCAAATTTTGAAGTATCTAAACGAATGATTTTAATAAAAAAAAATATAGTAACATAAGACATAACAAATTTCATTATTACTAGAAATTAGGTTATGATACAAAATTGTTTTACAAATATTGATTCATTAAATTAGGCCAAAATTTCAAGGATAAAATGGTAAAAAATAAATAAAAATATGTCTATTTTCCATTACCTTTAATTGCTCTGAAAGCTTCATCTGTTCAAGATACCAGCAGTGAGATTGAAATAAAATTTCACTGCACTGGACTGATAAACCAAACAGCAGTTCAGTGAGGTTGGATAACCCAACTGAAACTCACCGGTAAAAAAAGCGGTACCAAAGGCAGCCAAAACCTCCGAACTAAGTGAGGGTGTTACAACAAGGCCCCGAGAAACGAGACAATGCGGATGATGTACCGTCCTTGGCATCACACCATCACCTCAAACATTGGCTTTACTCCATGTTATTGCCACCATGTCCGAGAATGTTAATGCGTTCTACAATGATGCAGTGCCCCAGATTTGACAGTTGGAGGAAAACATGGCATTTCTCATGTCTCGATTTTCACCTCCACCATCTGATGCTCGCTTCGTGTTATTTTCTTAGTTGGTTGGCATTTGGTGCTTAAATGATTTAGGCTTCTCTGTTTTTGGATTATATGCTTATGCATTGACATTTTAGCCATTGGATGTTATTTGTATGCTTTTGGTTGCTTAGTTTGTTGTTTTTCACTTAGGTTACTATTTTGGTACTTATTTTATGCCAAATTATTCTTGTTTTATGTTTCTCCCATTCTATTTTATGCTTCATTTATATAATATGTGCTATTTTGTACTTCTTGATGTCCATTTTTAAATGCAAGCACGATTAGTTGATATTGTTATTGATATACCTTTGCTAACATGTTTTTAAGAGCCACTCTTTCAACAAGCTTTAATTTTTAAATCACATTTACCTTGGTGTCTTTAGCCTGATGTTGCCATAATTCTTTTAGATATGCCAAAAAAGGGGAGAAAGTGTTAAAAATTTGCAAAACATAATATGCAATTGCTTAAAACATTATATATTGAATTTCAATTAAACCATTATTAATTTTTCAATGAAATTCAAGGCATTTCAAAATAAGATTAACAAAGTGTTTTCAATAGGGGCGTACCACTTGAAATTTATGTTTGATTTAAAAAAGAAAATTTTTTCAAATGTTTTGATATAGCTTGTTGCTTTCATAATGAAAACTGCAATAAAAATGTTAAGTCATTATGGTTTGGTACTATAAAAATTGTGCAAACAAAATAACAAATAATATCAAGGATTATGCTGTTCGATTTTTCTATGTCTGCGAAGTTTAACTCAGTGAGTAATTCCACTATTTTTAATTATGAATACAACAAGTGATTCACATTTTATCACTCTCTAAGTATAAATATCTAACTTTTGTACTTAAAGACTAGAATACTCACCTCCAAATCCTCCCATTGAGAACTGGGGCAGTAAACATGCAACAATATTTATAATTACAATTTGCACTCTCTCACAGAATTAGTTTCTCAATGAATAGATTAGAACGTACTCAATAAGTTTTTATACAAAACCTAAACAAGCCTCAAAGCATATATCAATTTCGGCTTGTTAAATCAATCAAATATATATTTCCAAAACAACAACACAATCTTGATTGATCCTCCACATTTCAAGTGTTGATTTAATTCACTCGAATCTAATCTAATCTTTAAAAACTAAGGATTGGTTTCCATAGATGAACCAAAGTATTTTCAATAAGATAATACATTAATAGGTCCAAATATTTCCTTCTTTAAATTGTTAATCCAAATAAGACAAATAATCTAATCACCTAGTGGCAGTCTAAAGTTGGTACTACTTAGTACCACTCAACAACAATCATTTCATCTTGCTTCAAGAATAACAAATTAAATCATATTTTCCTTCAATCAAATTTGCAACCAAAAAAAATTGACAACACTTAAATTATTTTTAAATGTTAAAAAACTCAAAAAATAAGTTTCTAAATGCTTTAGACAAATATATATTAAGACAGTTTCAAAATGTTTCTAAATTTTTTAGAAAAAAGTTTTGGACTAAATTTTTTGATGAGTATCGATAACCCCAACCCCAAATAGTATCTAAATATGGTAACGAAACTTTTCATACAAGTCTCAAGACTTTGCAAGTCAATAGCCACGACTTAATTTAGAGGAGCATAGTATCAAGACCTATTCTTTAAGTCTTGAGATCTGCTCTATATAAGACTCAATGCCAGCTTTGAAGGTATCAACACTTATGTTTTTCTAATAGCTATTTTTTATCCAAGTGCGGAGACTACCCTTGTAGGTATCGATATTTGAACTTGTAGATTGCATTTAATGCGCGAAATCGATGGTCACAACGGCTAAAAACTCGCTCCAATGGCTTCAAACATTTTTAAATCAATTAGAGGGTATAAACATAATTTAAGAACACTTAAATGAAGACGATAAATAATTTAATAAAGTCAACGGTGGAAAAATCCAAATATTTCATTTGTTATACTCTTATTTCATTTAAAACACTTGTTGGGTCTATTTGCATTTTTCTGGTACTAATGTTCAATTTTTATTATTATTTTTTTTGTGTGTGTGAGCTAAATTATTATATATCCACCTTTGAGAGTTTTTAATTCCTTCTTATTTTCACTTGTATTATTTGAGACAACACTTAAAAATTTGGATAGACAACCTTAAGAAGAAAGTGATATTATCTTATCAAATCAAAATATGGAGTCTTGTAAAAGTTATACTTTATCATTGAATAGTACCAATTAATGAAATAGGGAAAATCCTTAGTTGTGGAAGTAGTGAAAGTAGGGCCACCCTAAAATTCTTTGTGTCATATTTTTTAGCTTCTTCTTTTCTTTTTTTAAATTTTTTAAACACCAATTCACCCCTTTTATGTATTTTGAAAATAATATTTAATTAATTGTTATTATATCTACAAATTTTATAATATATTTATATTTTTCATAATATATCGATAATCTTTTATAATATTTAATAATGTAAATTTTATAACATTTTAATATTTTTATAGTTTTCTTTAATTTTTATAAATTTTAAATTTATTATAATATTTTAATAATTTTAAGCTTAAATAATTAAACAAATCAATTAAGCCTTCATAAAATAATTAAAATAAAAATTGAACCCTTAAGGTCAACATATTTCACATTGAATGTTGTGTCATCAGCCACAACACTTAATTGTCTATTAAGAGCTTTGACAATAAATTATATTTTACGGCTCAAAATTGCTAACTTTGGTTAAGAGCTCAATTGATGGTAATTTTTGTCTAGAGGTTTAATTGATTTATTTAATTATTTTATGAAGATTTTTGTTAGCATTTAAGTCTTTTTTTATAATTTAAAAATATGCAACCTTGACAAAATGATGTCCGGATTTAAAAAAAAAAACTTAGACCTCCAATTGTCTAAGATATTTCTAGGCTTCAATTTTTAATAATTTTTAAATATTTTATTTTTACTGATATGAAAATATTAATGACGAAAACTATTAATTAAAAGACTTAATTGATGTATTTTTAACATATGAAAACTTAATTAAATATATATATTTTTTGTAAAAGGGTTTGATTATTTAAAAAATGAAGCAAATTGAGTCATGGCTCGCTATTTTGTTTATTTAAAGTTGGATTGGAATTTTATTTTACCCTAATAAAAATGACATGAAATTATTAAAAATAATTAAATATTAACATATCCCCCTCCTTCACTTGGTGCCAAAATTTTAGGCTTTGCATTTGGCATTGGTATATTCTTCAAAAAAAAAAAAAACTCCACAATTCACAATTCAGCATCTGTTGAAGCCTACATCTAGTTATAATGCTATGAGAGTAAAAATAAAAAAGCAAGAAAAAGAATAAAAACAGGTAAAGAACAAAACACCCTGAAAGCATCATAGGATAACAACAAGGTAGACTATATATATATATATATATATATATATATATATTCATATTCTAAGATTTAATTGAATAAAAAGAAAAGGCAACATCCCACTTATGAGAAGTTGCATGGAGTTCATCCCCCCATATTTGTTAATCACCAATCATGCCCACCCTCTCTTTTTATATTAAACAATTCTCTTAATTGCAGACTATAAAGTTCTTCTCTTAGTGGACATTTGGGCATTTCCTTTTGGAAGAACTTCCTCTTTTTTTTTTTCTTTTTTTTTTTTGTGTGTGTGTTTTCAAGTCCTTTCTTTACCCCACCCATTCACAAGTATGCCTTTAGGCTTTAGCCATTAAACCTCCCACCTTATTGTTGAAAGCTACAAAAATCATTTCTTTTTCTTTAATAAAAAACAAAACATATAAGCAAATACCAAACCCCAAAAACTTTAATATTCCTATATGAAAATGGATATTAAGTCCACTAATAATTAATGAGAGGATGTTCAAGATTGTTCTTAGTCTTCATCAATCCCTTCATAATGTTCCACTAATATTAAAATAAAATAAAATTTACTTCTAAAGTTTCATTACATTAATTTAATTAAGAAAAAAATTAAAAATGTTTTTATAAAAATAAATTTTATTATAAAAATATTTATATCTTTTAATAATTTTATATGTTTAAAATTAAATAATTTAAACTATAATTGAAATAAAATAAAATAGATGAGTGGTTAAGTTGAAATTTGTAACATCCTTTGAATGTAGGTTGAATCTTTAGTGTTAGTGTTAATTATGTATACATTGTGGAAATTGACTGTAAATGAACTTTTATATCAAAAAAAAAAATTATGTCTCACATATGTTAGGTAAAAATGTAAATATATATTAAAATTTTTAAAGATTAGTAGGTTATTTTTGAGGAGTGAGTAGTTATTTTAAAAAGTATGTATTTCATTTTAGTAAACTTGAGTATGCTCAGTTAAATATTGTGTTTTAAATCTTCTAATAAAAATTTATTTAAGTAATTAATTTTAATATTAAACTGATGTCTAACAACAGCTCCATACAAATCAAAATTATATTTAAAATAACTTAACGAGTCTTTTAAAGAAAAATGCAATGGTTAACAAATGATCACACCCTTAAAGACAGCTATCATCCATTTAAAATGTATGTCTTATCTAAAGTTCCCAACTGTATTTGATGTCACTAAGTCAAGTTACACTAATTTGACTGAAAATTGACTAAAATTCTTTTCATATTAAAAAATAATATATATGTTTGGTTTAGTTAGATAATTTTCACCAAAAAAAAATATTTTAAATTTATTTCTATCTTCTAAAACTTAAACTATTACTTTAAAAAATTCCACCTCTAAAACCAACTAATCTCATAAAAAAAACACTTAAAAACTAGCATTCCTTTCTAAAATTCTACTCATAAGCTAAAAGATAAATATACATATATGTTTTTTCTTTTCTTTTCTTTTTTATATTGTGGGTGTCAAACATTTTTTCCACCTATATATGAACTCCCCAACCAAGTTTAGTGTAAAACCTCAAATCCAACCTTAACCTTATGACTTAATCCAGAAATGTCATAAAGAATGGGTTTACTTATGAAAAATCATTCAGTTATTAAACTCATGCACTTCATATCCATTTTCAAAAACGTTGATTAATTTGTTTATTTGCCAAAACTTACTTTTCAACAAAAGTTTAACCAAAACTGATACATTTTAAAAATTCGATGTAACACCCTCTAACCCTATACCGTCGCCGGTACAGGATTATGGAGTATTACCAGTCAGTACAATTCAAACATTAATAATACAAAAATAATTATTAAGCAATTCAAGAATTTGCCTTACTGTCTCTGTAATGGGCCCTCGAGACCCGAATTAGAAGATAAAAATAAATTGGGACTCAATCGGGAGTTTATAAGATTTTTCATAAAATTTTAAAATTTCCTTTAATGAATAGTTTCACACACCCGTGTGGTCTAGATGACACACCCGTGTGTTCCATAACACACCCGTGTGGGCACACCATGTGGCTTACACGGCCTGGACACGCCCGTGTCCTCTACCTGTGAAGCTCTCTGACTTGTTACCCATGAATAAATTGATTTCACATGGCCAATTCACACGCCCGTGTACTTAGCCTGTGTAATTTATTTTCCAATTCGAATCTAGTGCAGTTTTCACACGGTCGTATCGCATGCCCGTGTTTAAAACCGTGTCATCCACAAGGCTGAGACACACGCCCGTGTCTCTGCCCAGTGGTAAAACCTGGACATACTAAATTGTAACATTTTAGGTGCAGGGGACATACGGCCTAACAACATGCCCGTGTGCAAGCTGTGTGTCTCACACGGTTTGGTCACACGCCCGTATGCCAGGCCGTGTGGACTCAATAATGAGCCTTTCACACTTTACTAGCCAACCCTGCAAATTTCAAACCACAACCAATACAAACACATTTTATATATTATCCAATACTTGACTTAAAACACTTATCATGTATCATTATAAATTATCAATTTACTTATTTCACTATTACAATCACAATACAAAATAACACACTTGAAGACATCCTAGGTACATGCCATTATCACCAATTAACATGCTTTACCTTATTGAGTTCGGGATCGGCCTAAGATGCTGATTCAATCGTTTGATCTTAACCTAACCTGCGCACAGAAACAAACCGTACGCTGAGTATGAACTCAGTGGTATCTCTATAATCTGAACACTTAATAATATGAAAATACAACATTTACATAAAAATCATATATCCTTCACATTTATATAATTATTCAATACATAGATAAATTCCTTATAACTAATTCAATTCTTATTATCTATTAATCTGAAATAGCTTTTCACAATAAATTCACAAACCATTGAACAATAATACTCTTCATTCATATTCAATTCAGAGATACTTAACTCAAGTGTCTTTTTCATACTTCAGTTCGCTATTCAATATCAATAAATATTATTCAACGATTCAATTATCAATCAATATTCTGTGTTTATACATTCTAGTAACAAGCAATATTCTCAATTTTAATCACTTTATCAATATTATTCAGTAACGATCAATTGTTCAGTGGCAATCAGTTATTCATGTCGATCAATTATTCGAGAATGCACGGTATCATTCAATTGTTCAAGATGATAATTTACCCCTATTAACATACTCGGACCTAGACGGATACACGGATCCAACCCACACACCGGGATAGCATAAGTGTTTCATCAGCCGGAGCTGGAATACACCGTAACGGTAACAGTAACAATAACAGTAGCGGTACACAGAGTACCTCATCGGAACCAATCCGGAATAGTAACAGTAGTCGACACTTATAATGTCTCATCGACACAAAGTCGGAATATCCCTGAACACTTCCAATCCTATGGCATGCCAACTATATCCGACTTAGCCCGATACTGTTAATAGGGTATTTAACCAATTTTCAGTTTTCAATCAATATGTATATATTTCAATTAATCACATAATTTAATAAATCAATACAGTTCAATATAATTCAATTCACTTTTCATTAACTATAATCGAATTCCACAATAAACACATATTCATAATTATTTCACCACATTTTCAAGTCAATTCATTTCAATAATAAACACAATACCAATAATTCACATTTTAATTATTTACCATAACATTCATTCAAAATATAACAATTAATAATAAAATTCACTCTTTAATTCCAATAAATATTTATTCCTATTCAAATATTTACCTTTAAATACTTAATATACTTATCAAGTAATAAATTCAACATTTAAGTATTAAGTTCGAATTATAGAAATACAAACCATAATTTTCAAGCTATCCCTCGTCGGCTTTGTCTTTTCCTCGCCTAGCCAAGATTTTCCGGCACAACGCTAGCTACGGAAATCAATTAAATATTATCAATACATTACTATTCAAATTTCATATTGAATATTTCAATTTTTATTCAACTTTCGTCTAAATTCTAATTTAGCCCCTAAACCGAGATTAACTTTTATTCTTCACATTTAACTCAATATTTCCATTCAATTTCCACTTTAAACTAATTTCACCATAAAACTAAAATTTCAAAATTCTTTCAATTTAGTCCCTACTATTCAAAACTTATGATTTACTTTACAGTTCAATCCTTATTTCACTTCTAACTTGAAATTCTATCAATTTAATCCCTAATTCTTCAATTTATTCAACATGAACAATATCTAGAAATCTAATAACTTTCAAAATATCAACTTAATTTCATCAAAACCTTATTCCAAAGCTTCTAAAACATCAAAATTAAGTAAAAATGGCTTGATTGACTTACCAATTAAACTTCCAAACCTTGAAATTCTAATTTTCCCTTTTCTTTCTTTCTTTCTTTCCTTCTTTCCTTCTCTGTTTTTCGTTTCACCTTCTGTTCTTTCTATTCTTTGTTCTTTCTATTCTTTTTTCTTTCTTTTCTTTCTTTATTTAACTATTATAATATTATATTATTTTTACTAAGTAATACTTATTTATTATTTATACATGTGTATATTATTAGTACATATATATACATATATCACCATACATTTGTCTTTCTTTTATTTATTTAATTATTTACTTTATTTAATTAATATAAAATAATAATATTTACTTAAATAACAAGTAAATACATACATGTATTACAAATGTATGTATAATATTTATTACACATGTATTTTATTTTTACCACACACTTGGCATTCATTTTGGCTTATTTACTTATTTAGTCCCTTCAATTTTCTTTATTTTATAATTAAACTTTCACACTATATTCAATTTAATCCTTTTATCCAATTATCCTTAATTTAAGCTAATTCACTTCATTAAACTTTAATTTACCACTCAATTAACTTCATTAAAAATATTTACGAATTCATTTTTCAAAAACGGAGACCCAAAAATATATTTTTCGATAACCGTAAAAATTCGGGTCGTTACATTCGACTTGTGTTCTTAGGAAAACTCTTTTTTGCATAAAAATCGTCAATTTCATAAACTAATTTTATGAAGCATGTAGACATACAGAATTATATACACAGTCAAAAGCAGATACAGTTTCAGATTCAAATTACAGAAGCAGATATGCATAAATCCTACCCTCATCCTCTACACACCATATTCGACCATCCCATCACACCATGTGGGGTTTGAAACACTCACCCATCTCTACACACCATATTGTGCCATCAAGACACATATCAGAATATATGCAGCCAACCTGCCAGAATATAGGCGATTAGCGCCAAACAGAATACTTCCTCCTTATAATCAAATCTCACCCCAATAACAAATGTAAAAATTAAATACAGATATAACAGATTTAACATGCTCAACATGCATATATACAGATTTCAGATATACGCATAATAGTACAGCCAGGCATACATTCAATATCCTACTCAGATCATTCTATCAGAATATCATAACATACAAATTAGGGTTTAATTAGCCCTTACCGACCCTACAGTAGGCCCACAGTCGATTGAAGGGACCCGTGCGACCCTAGGGAAAATTTTAAAATTGTGGGCCCACACGACCTGGCCCAAAATCCACGCGCTCGTGCGACATGCCCATGTGGGCCCACACACCCAACTTGGCCGAGCCCGTGTGGCTCATACGGCCTTACTCACGCCACCACATAGTCGTGTCTCAAACATGACCATCCATACAGCCAGCCTCACGCCCGTGTGGCGTCAACAGTGGCCATTTTCGGCTTTAACTGAAACTCAGTTTTTCGCGTTTTGGGAATACACTTGATTCGTTTTCATAGCGAAATCACTCCCAAGACCACTAATACCTAAAACAAAATGTCCAACACCTTTTAGTAGCCAAAAACGTGCCTAACATGATTCATCCAATTATGAAAAACTGACTTACCGCTTAAACAAAAATGACCACCACCTCGAATCAAGCCGTTGGAAAACGATTTCCTACCTCACAACCTTCTCCTACACTACAGAATTCATCGATTACTACCACTTATCGGCTATTATTAAGATTTCCCACAATTCAAAGAAAAACCAATCGTTAACAATCACCCAACTACTTACAAAACCGATTAACGATTCTAAAAATTGTAGCAACAATAGTCAAACCAGAGAATAACAGAAATCTGAAGAAGAACAAAAAGAGAATGAAAGTGAGAGATGGGGAAGAGAGAAAAACGTCAGGAACATAAATTTTGGGAAAAAGAATTCAAAACCAGATAGAACCTAATTTTCCTCCTACTAATCCACTAACTCACAACCACTTTAGAATTTCAGCTCCACCGAAACTCTATTAGACAATTAAGCAAAAATAATACCCACGCTCACGTAGGGATTTGAACAAAAGACCTTTAACAAACCAACTCTTTTACCCCTCAAACCAGCAGGCTCATTCTAATATGATTTAACAGACAATTTAATATAAGCCCACTCCTCAAGGGTAAGGCTTGCATAAAAAAAAGGACAAAATTAACAACTTTAGGACTTGAAACCAAGACCTCATACACACCCTCAGAACACCTAACCACTGAAGCAGATACACAGTTGTGTTAAATATTCACAGAAGCAGAAATAAATAATTCATGGCGTTACATTTAGTGCTATAGTGATCGCCGCCAGATGTGCGAACGTCTGAATTGGAAATACTGTAGTAAAAGAATAAATAATAAAGCAGTGGTGTCAACAAGTATAGATGTCAAATTGTAATATAGTTTGTTTACAATAAAACACTTGGAAAGTATATTCTGATGATTGTATCCAAGGGATTACAAATTGGAGAAATTTATTATTAAATTAATTACTGAAAATAATTACTAATCTAGTTGAGCTACGAATTAATAGTGCCGATGCAGAATTTAAATATTAATTAATCTAATTAAATTAATTAACTTAAAATAATCTAATAAAATTTCCTATTCCTAGTGTCAATGATGCGAGCTCCCGGCCTATGATCGATTAAATATCTAATTATCAACTAAGCAATCAATTACCCTTAACTGAATGATTTATCATCATTAGCTAGAATACCCTCTCGGTCTTATCTTCACTAACGATTACCACTTAAGATACCCTCTCGGTCTCACCTAGGCATACAGATAACCTTTTGGTCCACCACTTGGCACAAGTTATACTCAACAGGATACTTTCTTGGTCTCACATGTCTAGAGATTCTACTAAGGTTGTCACTTTCTAATATACTAAGTACTCTTGAATAAACACTCAATTTTAGATAAATAAGTACTTAATCAATAAATCAATTCCATAACCGAATCATGCAAGATATAAAATATGCACAAGAATTTTTCTCAATATTCATACAAACGCTAGTCGATCAAGTTAATGAAATATAAATGAAGGAATAAAAAGAATAAAGGAAAAAAGAATGCTCATGGATAAGTAATGGAAGCACGGTTTTGGAGCAATCCTCATTCGCAATCGTCTTCAAATCAGAATAGAACGATTCCGAATAAGCGAACATAAGAAAAACTAAAGAAAACTAAAAACTTGAATTAAAAGTATAAAATATTGTTCGATGGCTCCCTAGGTCGACTCCCTTCCCATGTGGTTATAATAGGGTTTATAGGCTACAATTGAAAGACTTAAGAACCTAAAATATCCTTTTTCACTCACATTATAAATATGATATGATCTAATTTATATAATGGTATTTTCTTAATATTAAACACAAAAATATACACAAATTAATTGTATTTTCTTAATATTAGATTATGACGTACTAAATAAAAATAATTATGTAAAAATAAATAAAATTCCGATTGAAATTACAAAATTGAGCATATATGAATATTTATGTCTTAAGTTTCGCATTTTATTTATTTATTTTAGATTTAAATTGTTTTGGGTGAATTTTACATAAAAGCTCCCAAAAATCTTAGTGATGCCTCATTTTATTTATTGTTTAAGAGCTTGGGAGGAAGTTCGTGAACGATAGAGATGCCATGCCAAGTAATGAGGACGGTAGAAGGAGCAAAATGGCGCTGATGTGGCCTCAATAGACGGCTCAGATTGACTAGCTCAAGATTATGTTCTCATGATATCATCTCCCAATTCTCATCCTTTATTAAATTTTTTAACGTTTTCAATGCACTAAAAGAGTGATCACCAATAATAATAAGACACAATCTGTAATTCTATTACTTTAATCTTAATTTTATTAAATTTTAATGACGGGATTCATTTACATAGATATAAAAAAAAATTAATTTTAGATTAAAGTTTATGTTGCTCTTCTTAGCTTATATATGTTGAGTTTGTAATTATGGTAATTGAAGAATAAAAAAGAAATGGATTTCTATGTTTATGCACGATTCTAATAACATTCCAGTAGCATTGCATGCCATCGTTGTCAAGCCCTTGCAACTTCTAAAACAAATAAATTTAAAAAAAAAAAAATACTTAGTGGCAAACCTTACTCTTAAATAATGAATTTATTATAATTAGAACCTTCAATAAAAAGTTAAATGTTCCTCCATGATTAGTGCTTAACTTATTTTTAATTAATCATCTTGATCATTTGCCATCAACTAAAGAATCAAAACTATGTTTATGGGTGAGAATTAATAAATAAAAAAACAATTTTGGAATCTCCCTATAAGCTTTAAGGTTTAAACCCTAGTAGTAATATATAATATTAAAAAAAAAAAAAGAAAAGAAAAGGTTCCAATGAAATGGAGACAGTCACATGCTTAGGTCCCTAATTTGACTTGACAGTGATGTTTTGTCTCTCGATGATTGGGAGTTTATGCTCCAATGCTTTTTCCTTCCTTCGTGTCTGAAAATTTATCCAAAACAAATATTTGGAAGCCAAAAAAGACTATTTGGATACGTGGGAGGTTCTTGATTTTCCAGGGCCAGGTACGTACTCCTTTTCAGTACCATTTTTTGCATTAAAATATTATTACTTAATAAAATATATCAAATATAATTGTCCTAATATAAACTAATTAATATTTAATATGTCCAAAAACTATTTTCTTGGTATGAAAGGAATGACATGCTTAATTTGATTTAATTGTTTTCATGCATCTGTATGTAACAAGATTAAATCCCAACATTTTATAGCACTAGAAAGGACAAAAAGATGCTTTCTATTAGAGAAATTGTTGGAGGAGCAATAGCATTGTCCTTTTTTTTACTACTCTTTAATATTAAGATTATTTTAGGGTGGGGTTTAACAGACAATTAACTCAAAAGCTGAGGATCATTGTCTGAATTTCCAAAGAGACCCAACATATGTCATGCCTTGCATTGGCTACAAAAATCAAATAAAATAGAGAACAAAAGAAGAAACAAAAAGGTACTTTGAATCTTCTATTATGTTTTTAGTGTTAATATTATGTCGTATTAATTTTAAATTTCCTTCATTAATTTCTCTAAATCATGAATGCCTTTTCAATGTATCACTAAATTTAAATTATTTTTAATATATATCTATCTCGGCAGGTGATGAATATATGATTTTAACAGGTACATATAAAACAAGTGATTATATATTTATATATTTATATTAAAAATATATATTTTATAAATAAAAAAAGACACATATCAATTTTTTAAACTACTTATAAAAAATGTTACACCACCAGTGTTCTAAATACTCACCCTAAATATATATGTGTGCAAAAATATGATGGATCCCATTTCAATTATTATTGTGAGTATATCTATTTTTATTATAATTGGAATATAATAAATATTGAACTAAAAAAATAAAAAAAAAAAAGTTTTTCTCTCCTTATATGTAGAAATATGGTGGGCAAATCTTTTTTCTTTTCTTCTATTTGAACTGTAATTTACGAATTTATATTTGTATATTATAGACTTTATAAATAACTATTAATAATTTTAGAATTTTTAAAATTTCTTTTACAGTTTTGTGTTCATCCAAAATGAATTTGGATAAATATTTGTCTAGATTCATGTGAATTTGGATGTAGATTTATCTAAATTCATTATTCATGTACATTTTTTATTAATTTTTAAATAATATTTTAGAATTTTTATTAAAATTTTATAAATTTTATTTCTTTAAAATTTTGTTGATGTAACATGTCATGTGTTATTTTCTCATGGCTTTCGTCTACCATTTTAATGGTTGTTAACGGTCAAACCGATCAATGACAACTTCGATTAACCAAAGAGATCAAATGATTTTTGGGGAGTTATTAAACGCTTAACTCGATACAATTTTTCATAAGAACTTAATTGAATTTTTTACTAAGGATTTTGTTTACCCTTTATCTTTAAAATTATAAAAACTAAATAAGTTTTAAGAAAGAATAATTATTTCATACATTGTCGATAAGTTCAAAAACTCTATAATGTTAATAAATAAGTAACATATAACGTTTCAGAATGTAGTAATATAATTAAAAAGTATTTTTTTAAAAAATACATATGATAGTTTAAACCTTGCTTTTAAAATTAAAAATTTCACCACAATATATCATATACTAACTTTTTTTAAAATAAAAATAAAAGAATCAGATAACGAAAATTAAAAGAAAAAGGTGCAAAACAATGATTGTTAAGTGATTGATGATGAGATGATTTGGATTTTATTACCAAAGGGGCCAGGAGAAGAATTGGCCAAGTTTAAATCCAGAATACATGTCAACAAGAACTTAAAAAATGCAAGTCATTTTTGGAAAACATGTTAATTTGTGTATAATATTTCTATTTTCACCTTTTATAACCATTTAAGTTATCATTTACTTATACTAATTTTATGCACACATGTATTAAAAATAAAATAATATAAAAGATATTTTAGAAAAATCATTATTATTTTTGCTTCATTCAAACTGATCTGTTGTAAATACAACAATAACATCATTCAAAGGAACAACTTATAAAATACTACAATAAAATACTACAATGAAACATTTCCTACAATTGAAAACTAATATTCGACTTCAAAGCTAACGCTCACACCCAAGCTTTAAACATGCCACCACGATTAATACCTGCTATCACCAAGGTTGAATCCATTTCATTACCTTTCTGATTTGCCATAGAGAATACTACACTACCCACTTGCTCAATTTTCCTCTCAATATCTGAAAATGTTGTTTGTAACGACGACAGTCTCATATCCTTGTTCAGACACCAATTGTACACCATTTTTGAACCAATTTCTACAATAAGAGAGCCATTAATCTTCTATCTCATGGATAAGAACAAATCCAATGCTATAAACACTGCCCCTGCCTCTGTTGAATCTACATCATTAGCTGAAATAGGACCTGAAAATAAAGCTCTTGCAACACCCTCAATATCTCTTAGAACTCCACCACAACCTACAACTTCCTCATTCGCTATCCCACATACATAGAATTTCAAACAGCCTTGCGGAGGAGGGCGTCATATCGATGAAGAGGATCTGGTTTTAATTGTATCAAACCTGCACTTGTTTGGACAAATCCACCAAGAGCTCTCCTGCACCATTAACTCATCATATATAGCCCTTATCCACAATATTTCCCTCATCTTGGATTGAAATATCAAAGCTACCGTAGTCATCACCTTTCTTTCGAAGACAATTTCATTTTTTACTATCCACACTGACCAGCAAGCTGCCGAAATTGATAACAACCATAAACTTCTTCAGACTCTTGACAATTTCACGTTATAACACAAAGAATAAAGTTTAACAAATCCTTCTACCGATTTCCATTCAAACTCCCACCATTTGAAAAAATTATACCAGAACCCTTCAATATATTTGCATTTGAAGAATAGATGATCTACTCTCTCCGGTACTCTTTCACACTATAGACATCTGATCAAAATGTGTTGAAGTTACACCCCTATTTTAACAAGAAATTCTTTTATAGGAATTCTATTAATAACGAGCATCCATAGAAAACTTCACACTCTCGGTGGTACCTTTAACTTCTAAATTTTTTCAAAAGCAAAACTTTTGTCTTCCTTTCCAACCTAAATGAATAAGGTAGATAACTTCTTTACCGTGAACTCCCCATTACTATCATGCACCCAACTTAGCCGATTCTCTACCTCTAGAACTAACTCAATGCTTCTCACCATATCCTCTAATCTACGAAGCATCACCACCTCTCTATCCAATAATGTTCGTGTAAAGAATTCACCCCAATTCACACTATTGAAACCATTTTTACTCGAGTAATCTACTACCATACCTTTCTTTTGTCTAGCTAAGCAGAACAGTCTAGGAAATTTCAATTTTAGTGGTCGATTACAGTACCAAATATCCTCCCAAAACATCGTCATCATTCCTTTCCCAACCATCTATCTAATAGCTTTGTTTTTCACCCATTTAGAAATATTAGCGTCTTTAGAAATCTCTACAATACCTCTCCATACAATCGACATATCTTTTAGATTAGTCATCTTAAAGCGCCACTGTTGTAGGCGCAAACCATACTTTGCTAGGATAACTTTTCGCCACAGTGCGTCTTTTTCAACCTCAGATCTCTAACTCTATATTTCCAATAAAGCTCTATTTTTAATTACAAGATTCACCACTCCCACTCCCCCCTTCTTTTTTGGCTTACATATTTGATTCCAGCTTACCTTTGCCATTTTCCTTTTACCATCTACACTCCTTCAAATAAATTTTCTCCTTATCTTATTGATCCTTTTAATAATTGTCCCTGGAGTTTGGAATATAGACATGAAATAAATCGATAAGGTAAATAAAATAACATTAATCAACACAATCCTTGCGGCCCATGAGAGCGTATGACATTTCTATCTCGATAATTTCTTCCTGAATCTCTCTACAATTACGTTCCAAGTGGATACTCTTTAATAGCCTTAACGTAATCCTTATCCCATATTGTTACCAGCCCACCCTATTTCTCAATTACTACGACAAATCTAAATTCAAAATTATTATCGCCTCAAATTTTCCTAACTAAATCCATAGACAGTATCTCTAACTTAGTTTCCTGAAGGAAGCAGACGTTAACAATTTTCATTTGGATTATCCTTTAGACAAACTCCATTTTGGCTTCTGAACCCAAACATCTAACATTCCAATAGACTATTCTCATATTATTTCTATCAAGGTAATTAATAGATAAAAACCAACAAGCAAATGACTCACCAGATTTAATGATTTTACTACTTCAGTTTCCTTCAATAGCCTTCTATTACTGCCCCTCAAGCATCATTATTTCATCGATTACAACATCTTCATTGCCTTGCACTCTAAAACCCAATTTTCCCCACTTCCCAAGTCTTTTGTACTTTCTTTAGAATAAATTTTCTTTTGTTGCTAATATCTGAGTCTGACAACGACAAATTTGCAATGCTTTCATCGTTCCTAAAAACCTCCTTTCCTTTCTCCTTTCTCATCGCCCGATCTTCAGTTTTTCCTTTGTTGTTAGGGCTCTTTCCTGGATTTTACGTATAGACTGAATCCTCTTGTTTAACACTTTCTTTTTCCTTCTATTTTGTATTGTTTGAAAAAGTTCTTCTTCAACTTCAAAACTTACTACCTGATCCTCTGATCCCTCTACTTCTATATTGTTTTTTTATTTTTGTTTTGAACCTGGGCTCCGCTCCTTGTCTAAAATCTGCCTTACTTGATCTGATAAGCCCACTCTCATGCCCTCTTCAATTTGCGTTTCTAGCCCTTCATTCTGGTCCATTTCAATAGACAGACCCATGTTAGAGATATCTTCATTAGCCCGACCCATTAAGACGTCTGTTGCATCTCTCTTAGCTGGTATACTCCCGTTGTGGCTTAAAAAATCATCCTATTCATTTATTGCACCTCCCGACAAATTTTGGTTTCCTTCTTATATTCTTGACACCCTCTTCTTCATTTTTTTTACTTTTTGTTCTTTCGTGATCTTTTATTTTTGCCTCGTTGTTGTGCAATTAGTTATTTCGTATCGCTCTGTTGACTGAATTCTAATTCTTAAGTTGATTTTCTGTCATTTTTACCATTGTTGTTATTGGATTGTGTAAATTTGGTGTTTTCCTTCAAACTCTGTTGTCAGAATTTTAATCTATTTCCTTGTGTCGTTATTATTCAGGTTTGTTGTAGGGAAAGATTGGGAAGCAGGTTGTATCTCTCTAACTTCTTAAATCGAATAATTGTGGGTGATTTGTGGGTAATTGTTAGTTCTATCGGGAGTTGCGTCGAAACTTTTGACACATTTGGTTGATTGTTATTTGAGTAAATTACTTCGGTTAAGTTGTGTAATTAAGTAATTGGTTGACGTTTTAGGTTCAGGAATCGCATTTGGTTACTTTTTCCTTAACTCTTCTTCAGGCGTGTAACGAAAACTCAATTTTCTGTGATTTTTGAACCCCAGAAGACATGGCTGTCGACGCCACACGATCGTGTTCCAAGCCGTGTGAGCTACACGATCGTGTATCAGGCCATGTGGCAAGCTGTGTACCTATTGTTTCCAAATTAATGTTACACGAGCTAGAGACATGGGTGTGGGTCCAGGCTGTGTGAGAATAATTTTGTGTTTTGAGTTATACAAGCGTGTGCCGGTCCATGTGCTAGACCGTGTGACTCATTGTTTGAGTCACATGGTCGTGTGTCAAACCGTGTATGGGAATAAGATAGGCCATACGGACGTGTACTAGGCCATGTGAATCACACGGGTTAGCTTTCCAGGCCGTGTGAATCCACAAGGGCGTGTAAGTCAAAATTTTAAAATTTTCATTAGGGTTGTAAACATTATTTCTATCGGACGTGGGCCTATCATAGGGTCTATATGATCTGATTTAGGCTATAAAATCAATTAACTGATAATTTTTTTGTATAAATTGTTATTATGTTTATAACATCGATATTGTAGACAAGCGAGTAAATGTATTTTGTATTGATTAAGTATGATCTAAATCTTTAATACTGCATACTTATATTTGTATCTGTTAGTCTGCATTTGCATCAAAATTAGAATTGTATAAAGAAAGAAGTGTGGAAAGTTTAATAATCTATCGAATCTGGTGGTTAACCCACACATATTTTTTATTTTGGTGATTTATCGCATTCTGATATGGCAGCTAGCTACGATTATTCTTAAACGTGACATTAGTCACTATGCAGTGTGAAGGGATGGATGGTAACTTGATGCCTTATATGGTGTGTTGGGATGGACGGAGATGGTGTGTAGCGGATGGGGTTAAGAACCTACATTTGAATCTAAATTATTCTATATCTGAATCTGATATGTTCTGCATCTGTATTTGATATATTATGTATTTGTATCTGAAATTCTTTATTTCTGCATCTGTATTTGATTCTGAAATATGGATGATTTATGAAAAGTGAAATTACATCAGTAGGTTACAGATTATCATTAAACGTAAGTTACACACACACTGAGTTGCAAACTCATTTAGTTGTTTATTTGGAGTTCAGGTAATCCATAGACTTAGGCGGGTCAGCGTGGCAAGAGCTCGGTCATCTTTTTACTTTTTATTTATTATTTAATCTGGACTTATACTATTATGTGTATTTCAAATTTCATACTATGATTTGGATTTTTATGTTGAACTAATTGTAAATGATTTCGTCTATTAAACTTTAAAAAGTTAAAGATTTGGTTTTTCTGAAATATTTTAATGTAGCTCTCTTAACTTGGTCTTAACGTCTAGGCAGAGTACGAGGTGTTACAGTTGCCTCTAATACTAATATTCTCTGTCCCTTGTATTGACATTCTCTACGAACTCCAGGTTTGTTGGGTACATGGTTACGGAGCATGCAGTTCTTTCTATTCCCGGGACTAACATTCTAGGTGGGCTTCGTGCCTGCTGGAAACGTGTTTGGATGGCCAGCAGAGCACACAATCCTTTCTGCAAGCTCCTTAGGTGTATGCGAGCTAAGACCAAGGTCTTCCCTAAGTTTCTACGAACTGGATCTGCGACCTTGGCTTGCGAGCTGGGTCATTGGCTTTGCCTCACGAGCTAGGTCTGTTAGCTCGCTTTGTTGTCCTTTCATAGTTTACATTTCACTCAATCTTCTGATGGAACCTATTCTGGTCATGGGTTGGAGACCCAGATCCTTTCTAGAATTCGGTTTAGTGATTATTGATGTATAAAAATCCACTCCCCCTAGTGGGCCTAAAGGGTTTTATAAAGTGGCATTCATTAGGTCCATCATTTCAAGTTTAAATGCAACTTGTTGGGTACGCTACGAGTTGCGATGCATAACGATTGCTTTGCCACATGCACAACGATTACTTTGCCACATGCACAAGCAGGTTTCAAGTGTGTGTATCTAATCGTTAAGATTTGAACCATTTCCATCTGCTCGCATCTGGATCGTTGGTTTTCCTCGATTATACGAATCATCAAAGAACGGGAAGAGAAATCCTTCTTTAAAAGGGGGGACCTCCGGAGCCTTAAATCTTTCACACTTAGGATTTTCAGCAATATGAAACAAAGGTAATTTCAAAAACATTTATGCTTTTTAATTTCTGTCTTTTTCTTTTATCGATACTATGACGAAGATGAGATAGATGGGTAATTGAATCATCCAAGCCCGTCCACTGTAAGAACAACTATCTCCAGTTCTGGTGACAGACAAACTCTATCCTTGCACCACTAAGTAAGAGGAACTGCAACGAGTTCTGGTTGTGCGGGGAATCAAACTTCCCAACTTCACGTATGAGTTCTCTATCTTAGAGGGGTCACACCGACTGTGTGAAACCACCGACAATAGCTTCCTGTTTCCAATTCACACGCTTGAGGCTGGGTTATACATTAGTAATCATCGACCTAAATCCTAGAAAGGATTCGGGTCTCCAACCCGTTTCCCAAATAGGTCCCACCAAAAGATTAAGTGCAAGACGAACCACAAGAGGACAACAAAGCGAGCTCGCAGACCTAGCTCGCAAGGGAAAGCTAAGGACTTAGCTCATAAGGCAAGGCTGCAAATCTAACTCGTAGGAACCTGGGAAAGGCCTCGGTCTCAACTCGCATACACCCAATGAGCTCGCAAAAAGGACTGCATATTCTATAGGCCATCCAAACACGTGTCTAGCAGGTACGAAGCCTGCCCAGAATGTCCATCCTAGGAACAGAAAGGACCATGTGCTCCGTAAACACGAATCCAGCAAATCAGGAGTTCGTAGAGAATGTTAGTACTAGAGGCAACAGAGTCAAGACAAAATGTGAGGCCCTATCATGAGTTGTAATAGCATCTGTAGTAACATGTATAAATACCTGAATACTCCTATCAATAACATACGAGAAAATATTACTCAATAGCATTGTTGCCAATGCAGGAGGACATAGGTTTGAGTGCGATAAAGCACATTATCTTCCTATTTATGGGTTGGGAAGGGGCTTTGGATAGTTCTAGACATTATGTAAAAATATATATATAACTAAAATCTATAATGAGATTGTTCAAAAATAAAAATACTAGCATAATGAAATATGGTAGGTAAACAATTTATGGAAACAAATATTTGGTGAACGATGTTGTAAATATTGATAAAAATCAACAGAGTTCAACGGTAATTAGATTATAAAAAAATTGAGTACAATATATGTGATTAAGTAAATAAATAAAAATTAAGATAAAAAGTACCTTAAAATACCAGTAATCTAATCTACTCTTATGCATTGTGTGTATATGAATGCTATTTACGGAGGCTGCAAAGCTGGAGGAGATATAGAGATTTTATTTTTTAGAGACTTAACAAATTTCTAATTATGGGGAGGGCATTAAATCTAGATGAATTTCAGAAATTACTCTTTTGACCATCTAATGTTCTCCCTAATGAAGCATTTTTCCTTTTATACAATTGTTGGGTTTCATTTTAAACCATTGTATTACCCTTAATTTCAGGGATTTCAAATGGCATTAAAGCTAATAGGTTTTATTTAAACATACATCTCAATTAAAATGGTGACACTTGTCTAACATGTTCTTAAGAATTCAAATTTATTAAAATTTCTTCAGAAATTAAAATCTAATTAATAGTCACTAATGCAACCGTGAAATTCATTTTGGGAAATAAAATCAATTTTTTTTTTTGAAAATTTCATCTTATCAACTACAATTTCAAGTTATGTTCATTAATTTTTATATTCATCTTGTGCTTTTATTTTATAATAATTATTGATTCCATCTTTGTTTGATTTTATATAATATTTTATAATGTTTAGTAATATCATAATTTAAAATTCACATAACACAATTATAAAATTAGTATTATATATCATGCAAAATATAATCATATTAATTAACTTATACAATAATTTGAGTATTTATTAAATTAAAAATCAAAATAGAATCACAATCAGAAACTAAACTAAAGTTATCTATAAATTTTAAATAAAATAAATATATATAATAGAAAATAACTTAAATATAATGATGCAAATAAAATAAAATATTAAAAATTACTTAAATTATTAGAGTTTTAAACATAACCGTGTAAAAACATAATCGAGCCTTTAATAACTTTGATTCTTCTATTATTATTTTTTCATTTTCACTTAATTTTTCTTTAAAAGAAATCTTTATTTTCTCTAAAACTCTTCCATTTTCTAAAAATCAATCATCACCTCGGTCATCATCTTCGACCAACAATATCTTCAATCAACATCAAGTTCATTTTTTTTTCAATTTCATAATAGTCCTTTCAAAAATAAAAAAATTTAATAAAACTTATTAAAAATTAAGAATGGTGGCATTTCATGCAAAGGAAAAATTCTAAAAAGAAATGTAAAATTTTTATCTTGCTGCACTTGTGTACTTTCATCTATCTTCATTTCATTTGTAGATACTGTAAAATAAAGTAATAAAACAGAAGAAAAGAGGGTTTTGAATTTGAAAGATATTATAAACGTTAAGACTTGTAATAGATCAAAAAATCTTTATTTTATTATTTCAACAACTAAGAGCTTTATATAAGATGATATCTAATAATAAAAATAGAAAGTCAAAAAAAATTATTATTGATTATGGTATTGCATTAATTATAATTTATTATAAAATATAATTTAAATTTGGTATGTATTACCTAATTATGTTATTTACATTATATGTCTCCAATTATAAGAATCTTCACTCACATAATTTACTACCACCATTAAGAATGAAGAAACTGTACTAAATTATGATTTTTATTAGTTTTGATATGCATGATGTTGTGTTTATGTAATTTGTTTTTTTTTAAATTAGACATGTAATTATTTCCATACTTAGAAGGAAGGAACGAGAATTAATTTGGTTTTTTTTTATAGGGGACAATTTTATTTAAAAATAGAAAATAATTAGCTAAATTGATTTAAAGGGTTTGATTTTTTTTTTTTGAAAAATACAAGAAATAAAATCAAAGAGGACTAACCTTCAAAGTAGGATCTTCAAACAATCTTAAGCTTGACTTTCTATCATAAACCATTTTGACAAGACTATTAGCCACAGTGTTTTCCTCTCGGGGAATATGCTGAATCTTCTACTATTTAACCTTTGTTAGGATTTGATGAATTCTTCTGAGTAAAGTTGAGCTCAAAATTCTAAAGGTACATTTTTGAATGACATTAATGGCCTCGAGACTATATGTTTGAATTAAGATCCTTCCAAATATTCTATCTAGGATAAGCTTTAACCCATTCAAGATGCCCCAAAGTTCAACCACTGTACAATTCCCCAAGTATCTATTAAACCCCATGATCCATCTACCATTTTGATCTTGTATTAAGCCTTCTACTGCAACAAATCTCTCATCCTATATCACTAAACCATCCGAATTTAAGCACGCCCAACTTTCTTCCATGAGTAAACTATCAAACGACCTATAAGCTTTAAGTGTTGAGGTCATAAAAGAAGAGGTATATTATCTTACCCAAGTAAGAGAACTTTACTAACATCATCAGTGCTCCAAGAAAAATATGATGATTTCATTCTAACTGTAAAAATTAAAAGCTGAAAATATAACCATTTATGGTATGTTTAAAACATAACATATATAACAATAATTAATTTAAACAAAATATAGAAAGAGTTATTGTCATATAAAATATTTTTGTCTAAAACTCTTATCATATTAAAATTATTATTCTCACATTATTATAATTACTAAATATTATATACTTTTCATTCTAGATTCTATAGCAAATAAAATTAAAATTAAATTCTAATTTAGATTTTTTTTGTAATCAATGTTTAAATAATAAAAAAAGTAAGGCTTATTGCCATATAAAACACTTGATATATGGGCGAATATTCAATGTAATATTAGGGTTTTAAAAAATCATTTTATTTTGAAATATATGTTCTATGTAAAAAAATAAAGTTAATACTTTAAAAATTCATATATCAATTAATTATTTCACTTTTTATTAGTTAATATCATATTTTAATTTTTCAACATAATATTATTTATCTAAAAGTATTACTCATACAATTTTAAAAATTAAAATATGATATACCAAAAATTTATATTTTAAAATATAAAGTACTAAATTAAATTTAGTAATATTTTTAATAATTTGGAATACTTTATACAATTTTTAAAAATCAATTCATATTTTTCAAAAAATATATAATTTTTAAAGTATTAAATTTAATTTAGTAATCTTACATATATTTAAAGTATTACTAATACAAATTTATTGGTATATACAAAGTATTACTTATATTCAAATTGCAAATTTAGTAATTTTTTAATAATCTGGAATACTTGTAATCAATTTTTATATTAAATATAGTCTAATATTTTTTACTATACACAACGAGTGCAATACTTTAATTTTTAATCTAATCAGTGTGAAATGTAATTGATAAAGAAAATTCAAAAAATAATCTAAAATGTAGAGAATCTTACAACTTTAAAGTCGAAAATTTCTATTAAAAATATAGTTTATTATTTTTAGTTATGGAAACGATCACTAATGAAATTTTTTATTCCAAATTTGATAGTATATACTAATAAGGAATTTATATTTAATTAATTTTTTAAAATATAATAAATATTTACACGTGGTAAAATAATTTGGTGACAAATGGTATATTATATACACGCCATGATGGAATTGTTCCTTTTCTTGTAACTTCAAATTACTATAGTATATATGTATATGCATAATTATATTATGGTATATATATTAGATTATTAAAATGAAGTTAATAATTATGGTATAATTATTAACTTTATTTGATTCAAATAAAAAATTTATTCATTATCTCTATAGTAGACTATTTTCAATGATTGTTGCACGTAAAACAAAATCAATAAATAATTATTACCTCTTGGTTATCTAGGATTTAATTTATATTAAGTTGTATTATATGAATGGATTTAATGCAAGAATACAACTTATATTAGTTGGTAATTTAAATTTTCTATAGCCCAAAAATCAAATTGAGCAAATGGTTAAAATAATAGGGAATTGTTATGTCATCTATAAAGTCTAATTGGGGAGCTAGCTTATCTTGATTATCATAGCAAGATTAACTCATAGAAAAAAAGACACATAAGTTATTGTTTGGATTGATAATACATTAGACAATACCCAAGTTGAATTAACACTAGATCCATTTATGGATTTATTCATTGGTGACGTTTATAGTATGACTTACCTAAATCCTAAGTAAGTAAATGACCATGTGTTAATAACTCATGCGCTTTAATATACTGAAAAAATGTGCTCTCATGGTAGTGGGTTGAAAGTTGGTACGTTGGGTACATGACTTGTGCATAACATGACATTACTTATAATAGTGAAATTCATAACTCAAATAAAAAGTGAATGATATCCTCTCATTGACATTGTATGAATTATGAAAATAGAATCTAGTTAGGGTCATTTGTCTGAGACAAATGATTTTATCATTATTAATTTGAGTAATGATCATTTTTATTGCAGAAGATACAACAATGATCATTAGATAAAATGGATCAAATTAGGTGAATGGATTTGACCTAAAGGGATCATGAATATTCTATGAAGGCAACACACATACAACAAGATCATTAGACTAAAGCTTTAAATTAGTAACCTTGTAATGATATATAGTGGGAAGTGCATTCATGTTACTTTAGTGAATTGACTTTGTGACTAAATAATTTATGATTAATAGATGAATAGTCAAAACTTAGCTACAAATTATTCAAGCACGAATTATATATGTCCAATCAGTCCTTCCACTAGTGCAACACAACTCTTTAACAGATTGTGCTTAACATGAACACTTGTATGAAATTGTAAACGATTGAACAAGGAGAAATGATTCACTAAATTTACTCATTGGAATAGGTGTTTTCTTAGTTTGATGATTAAATTGACCTGGGTTAATTTAGTCACTTTATATATCGATTCATTTGGACTAAGTGTTGAATTGAAGTGGCCCTAAATTAAGGATCATGGTTTTTGTAATAGCTCGATTTTCAGTGGTGTTGAAAATAATGGTTTGAGACCATCAAATCCGGCGAGTAAGCTCGTAAATTTTATTATTTAATTTTTACGAGTCAAATAGGGTTTTAAAAGATTTTTGAATTGATAATTTATGCCTTATAATGAATTATTAGGTTCGAGTGATAAAACTCTAGTTCAAGTGGTTTTAGAAAATGAGGTATCGAGACCTCGTTTCTATAAACCGAGCCATAGATATTTTTATAAATATTTACGGAGTGTCGTTAAGGTAGTATTAAAGTTTCATTGAAAAATTTTAACGTTTCGACAGTTAATTAATTAAAAATGACTAAATTTAAAAAGGTGCAAAACTTACTAATTATAATAATAAAGTGAATAAATGGCTTGATTAATAAAAAAAAGGAGGGACTTAAGTGATAAATATGCCTAAATTAATGGATGAGGCGGCATATGAATAAAAAATAATAAAATAAAAATAAATAATGGCAAAATTGTAATTAAATAAAAATTAAAATGAAACAAATTTAATTTAAAGCTTTCTAGACATCTTCTTCTCCAAGTTTCGGTTCAAAACAGACATGGGAGAAAGCTTAAGCTGGGTTTTCAATTTTTGCTTCGTCTGAGTTCAATTCTTACTCGTTTCTTATAATTTTTATGTTTTTAAGATTGCTATAGTTAGGTCCAACTAAATCTTCCCTTTGTTTTTTATTTTGTTAAAGATTTTGAATGTTGCCATTGATGAATCTATATGATTTTTTATGTTAAATGATGAATTTGAGATACTTGTTGTTAATTAAAAGTATTTTGTTAAGTGATTTTGATGATTTTTTCGATTAAGGAATAATTTGTTAAATTAGTAAAATACAAGGATTTGTTGTGAAATTATTGCAAAAATGGGTTGTATTTAATGCCATGAATATTTGGCTAGCTTGGACTGGTATTAAAAATGGTTAATTTGCATATTTTGAGTTCAGGGACTAAATTGAATAAAAGTAAAATTTTAGAGGTAATTTTGTAAAAATGTAAAAAATACCAAATTACATGAAATGAATTGTTTTATTGTCTAAATTAATAAATTAAATAAAATTATTAATTTAGATCAAGATCGGGTGGAAAATCGAAGAAAATAGAAAAATTATCAAAATGCCCTTAAATCTTGGTATTTCTGCAATTTTGCTGGATAAGTTCGTGTAACTAAATTGTATGTTTATATGTTTAAATTGAATGTTATGTTTTTGAAATGTATAATTGTCATGTATAAGTACTGATCACATATCCGAAGATATCTAACAAGTACCAAGTCCCGTTTGAACCTAAGAAATTCGATGGATACAAATGACATTGTCATTAAGGGTTCCAAATTGGTTGTGGTCATGCATGTGTTGCGAACTCACTACAGCTCTTATGAGTGTCCCGATATATATGGCTCTCACGAGCTTCCCGATAATTGGCTCTTATGAGCTTCCTGATTAATGGCTTTTTAAGCTTCTCGATATTAGCTCGCATGAGCTTCCTGATTACGGCTCTTATGAACTTCCCGTTACATGGCTCACATGAGGTTCCCGTTTACATGCTCGTATGAGCATTCCTGAATATAAATTGACGAATTACAAATTTGTACACTTTGTGTGTACTACCCGTGTATCTAACGATATTCTAATGGTTCAATGGGCAATGTTCTGTTATGAAACGATATGAGTTCGATATGAACTAATACTGGTATATATATATATGAAATACATGGAAATGATAGTACATGATATATTGATATATTGAAATTGACGGTATATGTATATGAATAAACGAAAAGAGAATGATATGTATCATGACATGTACATATGTGAATATCTTTAATATGTTAATACATGGAAATTATGTTAGCTGAGATGAGTAATAAAATCAAGGGTGACATGTTGAGAAAATAAGTTTATCAATGTTGAATTTAGATAAAATATGTTCAAGTACACTAACAAGTGTTGTTGTTTGATGCTTAGGCAAGTGCTAACCTATTGGTTAAATGGTAATATGTTTATTTATATGATGCATTGAAAGGGTAAGCACTCAAAAGAAAATATGCTAGTGCTCATGAAAGAGTGGTAAGGTTTAAGTTATGCAATTTCTTATGAAATGACTTATCAAGTGAGTAATTTGAAAAAGGCTATGTTTAAATGTACTAACTTATGGCTATGGTTGAATGATATTTTTATGACTAGTGTGTTATGCATATGGAATGAGTGTGGAAAGTAAAGAAATGCAAATGAAAATAAAGAAATTGGGAAGAGTTAAAGTTGTTTAAAATCCTACTATGCTAGGAATAATATGTATAAGTGATATTGTGGATTTATTCACCTTGTGAGTTGTTGAATATAACTTCACAAGTATTGCGGTATCAATATTGGATTATTCTTGATGTGTAAAAATTTCATATTTGAAATGAATTAATATAATTAAAGTTTATACAAGCTTACTAAGCATTTATTGCTTTCGTAGTTGTTTTCCTTTACTTTTCACATTATCGGAAGCTCGATTGGGTTGAAAGTTTGTCAAAGTTATATCACACTATCCATCGGTTCTATCGGTACTTTTGAATGTTTTGATTTTGGTTATAATGACATGTATAGGTTATTCTTGGCTAAATGTTGGCCTATATGTATTTTGTTGAGTTTAGCCACTAATTTATCTTATGTTTTGGTATTTTGATATATGCATAATGTCTTAAAATGTTGATGTGTGGAATGATTTGTGGTTAAATGATAAAATGTAAAATAATAGTTGAAAATGCATATGAGGTATGTTTTATAACTTGGTGTGATTTGGTACTATGCTATAGTAAGTGTAGATGTATTTGATGCTATTAAATAAGTGGTACAATTGGTACCAAATGGTAAGTTTTAGTAAATGATATACATGTTGAGTGTAACAACACGTTTTTCAGTGGTGTCAAAGATAATAGTTTCGGGGCCGCCAAATCCGATAAGTAAGGTTGTACATATTATTTTTAATATTTACAAGTTATTTGTGATTTTAAAAAGGTTTTTGATATAGTGATTTTTGTTGTATAAATGATTTATTAAGTTAAAGTGGTTTTAGAAAATGAGGTATCGAGACCTCGTTTTTATAAACTGAGCTGTAAATATTTTTATAAATATTTACGGAGTGTAACTAAGGTAGTATTAAAGTTTTGTTGGAAAATTTTATAGTTTCAATAGTTAATTAAGCAAAAAGGACTAAATCGCATAAAGTGCAAAAATTGTGTTCTATAAGCTAAAGGTATTAAATAGCTATAGAACTTTAAAGTGGAAGTCCTTATATGGTAAATAGACCATTAAAGGTGATAGTGGATGTGCATGGCTTGGCATTAATGTAATTTTTAAAGTTAGGTAAGGGTAAAATAGTAATTTGATTATTAAATTAAATAAAATAAAAAGCAAAATGTTATATCATCATTTTAGTGTCTTCTTCACGCATGAAAAGAAAAAAAGAAGCCATGGATGCTGGAAAATTTCAGCCATGTTTATTCCTTGCATGTAAGCCCCTAAGCTATCAATTTCTTGTAATTTTTATATTTTTTAGATCGTTGCAACTAGGTCTAGTTAGCCTATACCTTCGATTTTGAAACTGTTAAAGATTTTGAATATTTTCATTGATGAATCTTGTGATTTTTTATGTTAGATGATGAATTTGGAATGTTGATTTATTTTTAAAAGTATTTTGTTAAGTGATTTTGATGAATTTTTCGATTAAGGACTAATTTGTTAAATTAATAAAAGTACAAGGATTTAATGTGAAATTTTTTCATAAATGGGATGTTTTGGATACCATGAACATTTGGCTAAGCTCAATTCTGGGTAAAAGTGGCTAATTTGCATGGTTTGGGATCAGGGACTAAATTGAATAAAAGTAAAACTTTAGGGGCAATTTTTTAAAATTTTCAAAAATTACCAAATTTTATGAAATGAATTATTTTATTGTCTAAATTAATATATTGAAATAAATTATTAATTTAGATCAAGATCGGGTGGAAAATCGAGGAAAATGAAAAAATTACCAAAATGCCCCTGACCTTTGGTATTTCTGCAATTTAGCCAGGTAAGTTCGTATGAACTATACTATGTATTTTTTTGATTAAATTGAATGTTATTATATTAATTTTGTTGAAAATGAAACGATATGTACATATGTTATTATATAATTTAACTTATAATGAAACGAGGAAAAATTCAACGACGCACAAAGATTACCGAGTCCCGTTTGAACCTTAGGAATTTGTAGGATATGAATGACATGTCATTAGGGTTACGGATTTGATTGAGGTCCTGTATTTTTTGCGGACACACCATAGCTCTTATGAGCTTACCGATTCACAGCTCGCGAGAGCATACTGATTCATAGCACGCGAGAGCATACTGATTCATAGCTCTTATAAGCATACATGTACATGAATTGATGGATTACAGTTTAGCACACTATATGTGAGCTATCTCGAGTATCCAAAGATATTCTAAATGGTTTAACGTGCAATGTTCTGTTACGGGATGATATGAGTTCGATACAAACTATTACAGGTATTTACATGAAATACATGGAAATGATTTTACATGATGTATTGATACATGATATGTATGTTACATGTATATGGAAATTTAATGAATTGTTGAGTTCATCCATGATTATTGATTCATATGTGAATTTACATGACTAACATGGTTGGTGTATATGTGTTTAGGCTTTGGCCAAGTTGTGGTTGGATTATACCACGTTGAACTTATAAGTTATGCATTAAAATGGTAAATGCATAAATGGAAATATGCTTGTGATCATGAAATGGTGGTAAGATTTAAATTATGTAATTCCTATTGAAATGGTTTACCATGTGGTTAGTTCCAAAAAGAATTATATTTAAATGCACTAGCTTGTGGCTATGATTGAATGATGCGCTTATGTTTTGTGTGTTATGAATATAAAATGAGTGTGGAAAGGTAATGAAATAGTAAGTTCATACCTGAAGTGTAGAATGATGAAAAAGGGAATGATGAATTGAATTTATGTTATTTGAGCTAATGAGAGTAAATGCAATGGAAAGTAATAAAATACAAATGAAAACAAGAAAAAAATTTGAAAGGGTTTAAAGTTATTTAAAATCCTACTATGCTAGGGATGATATGTATAAGTGATGCTGTGGATTTATTCACTTTGTGAGTTGTTGAATATAGCGTCATGAATCTTGCGGTATCGGTATTGGATTATTTTTTATATGTATAAATTTCATATTTGAAATGGATTTATATGATTAAAGTTTATACGAGCTTACTAAGCATTCATTGCTTAAGTAGTTGTTTTCCTTTACTTTTCAGATTATCGAAAGCTCGATCGGGTTAGAAGCTCGTCAGAGAATTATCACACTATCCAGCGATTATATTGGTAAATTTTGATATCTTGGTTAAGGTTATAATCACATGTATAGGAATTTTAGCTAATGTTAGCCTATGTGTTTTTGTTGTGGAAATGACTATTTGGTTAGTTTGCATTTTGGCCTTGTGTTGGTAAAATGATATATATTATAAGGTGTATATAAGTAGCTTTGTAATGGTTGATATATGACTTGTTATGGTTGAATGATGGTAGATAGAAAAGTAGTTGAATGTGATATTAGATATGACATATAACTTGTTGTGAATTGGTGTCTTGCCATAATAAGCATATATGTATTTTGATACTAATAATTATGTGGTACAGTTGGTATTAAATGGTATGTTTTAGTAAATGATTTACATGTTGTGTAATGTTGTAAACTTAGTTAGAAGTTAATCAATTATTTTGGCCAAATTGAGTACATAGTTATACATGTTTTACTATTGTCATTTGAGGTGCCTTTGGACATATTGGTTGGATGTTATTATACCATATGTGTTTGGCTTGATTATGCATGATTTTGGTGCTTTAGAGGGCTTAAGTAAATGTGCAAAAGGGATTATAGGTACATGTTGAAAAGGGTGAGAAAAATGGTTTGTAAAATAGCCTATTTTCGTCCACACAGACGTGTGTCTTAGCCGTGTGTGACACACGACCAGGTAACACGATTGTGTGTCCAAGGGTTGCAAGTCAAGTTTTACACGATCTAGTACACAACCTGGCATACAGGTGTGTGAGGTAATTTCGAAGGGTACATAGCTTGGCACACGGGCTTGTGGTTTGGCCGTATGACCCAAGTTAGTGAGTTACACGGGCACAGACACAAGCTACAACATGGCCGTGTGTCCCTATTTTGAATGCCTACACGGCCTAAGACACGGGCGTGTCTCTTAGCTGTGTGAGTCACACGGCCTGGCCACACGGCCATGTGACACCTGCAGTTTGTAAATTTTCAACTTTTCCCTAAAATTTCTATATGTTTTTGTTTTAGTCTCGATTTGTCTCTAATATGTTTTTAGAGCCTCGAGGGCTCATATAAGGGACAATATGTATGATATTGATTGGTTTTACTGTGATTGGTGATATGAATTAAATGTTTTAAAATTTTTGATAGTTCTAAAATGTAAACTCTGGTAATGCTCCGTAACTCTATTTTGACAACGGATACGTGTTAGGGGTGTTACATTGAGTATTAATGCAATTAAACATAAAAGTTGGTTGATTACTTGGTTACATGGATTATATGGTTAAACATATTTGTATTTGTCAATTAAAATGCCTAAGGGCATATTGGTTGTATGTGAATATACTACATGTTTTAGATTTGATTTTAGCTTGATTTGAATGCCTTGTTATGGCTTATTATTGTGTAAAAATGTTAATTTAGGTTGATGACAAATTGGGTAAGAAATATAGCTAGGAAAATGGTCTATTTTTGTCCACATGGACAGAGACACGAGCATGTGTCTTAGTCATGCATGACACACGGTCGTCCCCTGTATCTTTAATTTGCACAAAACAAAATGCTTACATAGCTTAACACACGGGCGGGCGTGTGGCTTGGCTGTGTGGCCAAAGTCAGAGAGTTCACAAGTTTGGACACGGGTTGGGGCACGGCCGTGTGTCCTTATTTTAAATGCTCACATGGCTTGAGACACGGGCGTGTCTCTTGACCGTGTGAGCCACACGGCTTGACCACACGGGCGTGAGTCCTCTACACCTTTGAAAAATTTTGATGTTCTTTGAAAAATTCTTTGAGTACCCAATTTAGTCCCGACTTATTTCCAATGTGTATTTCGAGCCTCGAAGACCGTATAAGGGACAATCTGATTGGTTGGGATTGATTTCTGATATGAATACTAGATAATAATACTAGATAATATGAAATGTCTGTTATTTAATCTGTAAATTCTGGTAATGCTCCGTAACCCTGTTCCGGCGATGGATACGTGTTAGGCGTCTAATTATCTAATTGTTTGGAATGAAATAAAATTAATTAAATCATGTTACACATGCATTTTATCATACCTTAACAAGTGTAAGAACTCAGATTTTCTAACTCAGATTTTCCTCTGTGAAAATCCAAGTTTTTTTCCCTTACTAAAAAGAACTCAAATTAATTATTAAAAAAAAGAAAAAGGAAAATTAAAAAGATAAAATGAGTACCAAAATGAAAACTTATTAAAATTAGGTGAATAAAATGAGTGTTCGTAATGAGAAATTAATGATAGGTGACTAAAATGATAAAAGTATGTAATGACATTGACTAAAATAATAAAAGTATGTAATGATAATGCCCATGCTAAAAACTTTTTTCAGTGCCCAAAATGAAAATTTTGAGTGACCAAATGTAGTTTACCTTTAAATTTTGATGCAAGTAAAGTTAAATGTTTAAAAAACAATGTGTCATGGGTTCAAATCTTATTTTGGTTGATGTTTTTATTTTATATAAAAATATTAAAAGATAAAACACTCTCATAATAATATAATTTACTTTGTATATAAAAGGATATTTTAATAATTTTTAATTAAGTTGATATTTAATTGACTTGTAACACTAACTCAATAAAAACTTAATATAAATATAAATATAAATAACAAGAGCGAATAGCTTTTTTTTTTTAAGAAATTAATAATTTAATTTATACTTTTTTGGCATAAATCTCTAATGATTTATTTATTTTATCTCAATCCTCTAAAATAACTTATAAACTTATTGTTTCTAATAAACCAGTTGTAGAAGAAATATTATTTAATATACATGTGATAAAGTTTTTTTTTAACTCCACAATTGAACTTAAAAGATTGACAAGTATCTCATATATATATATATATATATATATTATTTTAAATATAAATTAAGAATACTCATTAGTCTTTTAAGTTCGCTTTTAACTTATTTATAAAATAATTATCCATTTTAGAATGAATTAATTTTAAAATTAATTAAATCAAATTGAATTTATAAAAGATTAAGTTAAATTAGTTTAAACTAATTCATTATTGCCTCTGATTAGGATTATGAAAATAATTAAAATTAAAATTAAAATATAAATACAATATAATTATATAAATATATTAATAGTTATTAATATTAATTATTAGAGTTAATATTTGTTGGCGCGTGGAGATAAAATTAGACTTATAAGAAATTAATGAAGACTTTAAGCTGTGTATCAATGTCATTTTTTTAAGGATCTATTCGCCCCCATATATTTTGGTATGCAAAAAAGTTACTAAGAAATGAAATTTGAGGATACAATGAAGTCTAATAACTGCCTACGTTTTATACTAACGGAAGCGATTCTTGAGTATTGAGTGGAGCATAGTAAGAGTATCAATTTTTATAAAGAAATTATGCAATAATACTTTATTGAATAATGTAGGAATATAAAAGATGATGAAAGAATAGAAAGAAATTTTTATTTCTCAACTTTTGATGTGTTTTTGGTGCACCAAACAAATGAATTTTGATTCCGAGTTCCCATGTTCTTCATAAAGACATAACTATTCAAATGGATAGACACATCTTTTAACAATAAATATAACTATTTAATATATATCTATTTGAATAATTATGACCATTTGTTATTAATTAAGTGATATAACTTTTGATAACAAGAGTTAACTCATCATTATAAATAATGACAATGTAATTTTATATCTTTATAACTTTTCATTTATAACTATTGGAACATTATAAATATTTTAAAAATATTTCAACAGCATTTGATATATTGCTAGTGAAAAATTTTAATATTCAAAATATTACTAAATTTCTATTTTAAAAAAAATATTTTTTATTATGTGAACTTTTTAATAATATGCATGGAGTTAAAATTTTTCCACTCATAATGTTTCAAACATTATTTTTCTAAAATTTTTAACTAACATAAAATTCAGGATTGAATTTGATGTAACAAATTATTTGAATAAGTTAGGAAAAGACAAATAAAATAATATCATAAGAGAAAAGTAATACATCAATAAAGTTAAATAAGTAGTTTAGTATTTTAGAAAAGATACATTTTCATCCATCGATTTCACCCAAAGGTGTAGGTGTTGAGGTCTATTTTAATGCTTAAATTTATTTCATGTCAAATTATGATTGTTATATTCGACATGGACATGAACACCCCCTTGGGAAAGACATGATGACTCAAAACCTCTATAATATCTCCAATTTTATAAATCTTAACAATTAATCTCAAATTTTCAATAAGAAAATTTATTATTTTATGACAATAATTATATTTCGAGTTACAAATCTTGAAATTAATTGATTTAAAAATTATTTAGAAGAGAACTCAAAGTTCTATGATTTATGTATAAGACCTTATACTGAAATTATAGAGCTTTGAGTTCTCTTCGAAAATTTTTAAATCATTTAATTTCAAAGTTTATAGCTCAAGATATAATCATTTTTGTAAAGTAGTTCAGTTTCTAAAAAGGGTTTGACCTTAATTGTTGAGTTTCGCAAGTAGTGAAAATTTTTAAACTCCAAAAATGGGTTTAAGAGATTAATAAGTATATTTAATTGATATTTAAAAAACAAATAATATATAACCAAGACACTTGCCAATCTATCAAGCTCACTTCTGGAGTTAAAAAATTTCATCACTTGAGTATCAAATAATATTTTTCTAATTTGATTATATAAAAGATCAAATTTACAATTTTTTTTGTTAAAGGATTGAGATAAAAATATAAATCACTAAGGGTTTACGTGTTCGGGTTTATGCTAATATTTTTAAAAAATTAAATTATTAATTTCTTAAAAAGACTATTTTTTCATGCTTATTTATATTTATGCTTATATTAAGCATGATTGATCTCCGTCATTTGAGCACTAACTCAAATAAAAAATATTAAAATATTTTTTATATGCAAAGTAAATTATATTATTATAAAAGTGATTTTATCATTTTATATAAAATTAATAAAAATGAATCATAATAAGATTTGAATATGTGATACAATTAATTTTACCAACATTTTTTTTTAAAGAGTGAAGTCTCTCAATTTTTATAAGTTTTCATTTTGAGAATAGTAAAGATGTAAAATGGGCATTGAGGTTAAATACATTTATTATTTTTGTTTTATTTTTTATTTTATGGAGAAAATTAAAATTTATTAATTTAGTTTATATTTTAAATATTATGAAAAGATGAAATAGAAGTGGATTTTAGTTTTTTCAATTAAAACCGAATCCGAGCGATGTTGAAAGAGAAATGGTTCAAAATTACCGGGAATCTCTGCCTTAAAAACCCACTTCCTTCATTCTTCTATTCTTCTTTTTTAAAACCCACTCCCATTTCTTCTTCTCTGTCCCTTCTGCCTTTTAAGTGCCTTTCCATTTCTCTTTCTCTTACGCTTTCAATCTACCTGTTTTCTACCCTTTCAATCCTTACAACAAAACCATATCAAAGAAACCAACCACCTCCCAAAAAAAAAAGAAAAATATGGTGCTCGCCGAAAGTGGCTTCTCTTCTCCTCGAAACGATGCTTTTCCTGCTGGCCTCCGGGTTCTCGTCGTCGATGATGATCCCACCTGGCTCAAAATCCTTGAAAAGATGCTCAAGAAGTGTTCTTATGAAGGTTTACTTATCCTTCTTCTATCCTTTTTTACTTGCAAACCAACTTTACTTTGTTACTGTTACTCATACATGGGGCACTAGTTTCTTTTGTTTTCATTTTAGTGCACTGTTCATTGTCTGTTGCTTTCTCTTGGGTTTGTCGTGTAAATAAACTGTTCGTTTTTCGACTTTGGGTTTTTTTGTTTGATTAAGGTTGATAACATTTCAGCTTCTGTTTTTGCTGTTTATGGAAAAAGCTGATCATATATGGTTATTATCAAGTATTGAATATGTTATGATATTCAAGTTTTTTTCAAGTTGCAAAAGGTTGAGTGGGTAAGTTTGATCATCACTGTCATAGAACTGTGGGGGAGAAAAAAGAAGTGAAATTCTGCTATCTTTGTGATATTGGATAATGAAATTGGACAGATTCAATTGAAAAGCATGCTTTCTACTACTTTCTATTGTCGTTATATCTTTTCATCTCAGTGCTTTTTTGGTCTAATCATCTTGCAAAAATGGAGGTTATTGATGGGCTTATATGATTAGACTCAGCCAGACTTCTTTTTGACAAAGTTTTCATGGCGTTAGGGATGAAAAAGATGTTTTCTTTTCTAAAGGCTTGTTGTGGGTGCAAAATGTTGGTTCTGGCATCATTTTGAAAATATTTTCTAATTCATTGGATATTGGGTGCACAAAACACAAATTTGTTTAAAACCCTTGTTTTAAAAGGTTACCAAAGATGTGACATAGTGGAGGTTTTGTTATTGATGCATAAGCTTTGCCTCTAAGTCCATAATTTTTTTCTGGAAATATCAAACATATTTTTCATACTATCCTGACATTCTTTTGTGGTGCTTTCCCTGTTCCAGTGACTACATGTTGCCTTGCACGAGAAGCTCTGAACTTGCTTCGCGAAAGGAAGGATGGTTACGACATTGTAATCAGTGATGTTAACATGCCTGACATGGATGGCTTTAAACTTCTCGAACACGTTGGGCTGGAAATGGACTTACCTGTGATTAGTCAGTTCTCTACCGTAACATACGAACCTTCGTTTTAAACATTGTTATTGCTCTGTTTTTCTTTTCAATTTCAGTATAATCAACATCTGACAAGCTCCATTTGTGTAAAACATCACAGTGATGTCTGTTGATGGGGAGACCAGCAGAGTGATGAAAGGTGTCCAGCATGGTGCTTGTGATTACCTTCTTAAGCCTATAAGAATGAAAGAGCTTCGCAATATATGGCAGCATGTGTTCAGGAAGAAGATACATGAGGTGAGAGACATTGAAAGTCTTGAAGGTTTTGAAAGTATTCAGATGACTAGAAGTGGCTATGATCTGTTTGATGATGGGCACTTCCTCAGTGGAGATGATACAACTTCGGGAAGGAAAAGAAAAGATGCTGATAACAAGCATGACGATCGAGAGCTCAGTGATCCTTCTTCTACCAAGAAAGCAAGGGTTGTTTGGACTGTTGACCTTCACCAAAAATTTGTCAAAGCCGTAAATCAGATCGGATTTGACAGTAAGTATATTTTCAAGCTTTTGGTTCTAAAGGGATCTCTTGATCAACATCATGAAGTAGCCATATATGTAATATGTATCTCTTTCAATGATATGGCTATAGTTTCTAATTATATTTGTCAACACCTCATATTTGTTTGACAGAAGTTGGACCTAAGAAAATACTCGACTTGATGAATGTACCATGGTTGACAAGAGAAAACGTCGCCAGTCACTTGCAGGTAAATACCTCCCACTTGATTTCCCTCATGATACTGCCATATTTCTTTGAAAAGAACAGTAAAAGAACTGTTAATTAACGTTTTGTCAAATATTTTTGGTATAAAAAACCTGTGGTCTATTTTAAGTTTTGGTTTAATCAAGAAATGGATGAAGACGATGGGTTTTAATGTTCTTAAGCTTTCGGAATCTATAATCAATGATACAAGAATTGTCCATAACTTGCTTATATGTTTCCAGGAAAAGAAATGTTCTAAGCAGTTGAAAGAATGAGATTTTAATTGTCAACAATCTAAGACTGTTTAGATTCTGATCAAGAAAAGTACTCTTGTGCAGAAATACCGACTCTATTTGAGTAGGTTGCAGAAGGAGAGTGATATCAAGAATTCATTTATAGGGATGAAGCATTCAGATCTGCCTTCAAAAGATTCGACTGCCAGTTTCGGTCCCCATAAAGCGATGAACATGATACCAGATGATGTGCCGAATAGTACCTATAGTTTTTCAGCAAGTAACTCGCAAGCTCAGAATGTGGATCTCAAAGGTCAAGGTGATCTAAAAGGAATTACTTCAGCTCCTATGGCAGAGCCCAAAGGAGCTTTGTCTGTAGATATTCGTGATTCCCATGAAGCCAAAAGCACACAGATGAGCTTTGATCATTCCCTTGGATCAGTTGATTCAGCTGTAAGCTTTGCGTCATTCAATTCGACTACCCCATTGCAGTATCCGTGGACTGAAATTCCCGAGATTCAGTTCAAACAAGAGTGTGAATCCTTGCACTTAGAAAATGGCTTCAGCCAACTACCACTGCCTGGACCTTCCATGATTGAAAATGAGGCTAACCGAAGCAGAATTGAAGTTAAGCCTTTGCTTGACGAGTGTAGAAGCAATTTCGTCGAGCATTTAGGTCCAGTTGGTGCAGAAGACTTGTTTCCAATTCAAAGCAAAAGCCAATCGCTGAATAATCAAGTTTTTGACTTGATTTCTGCCACTAAATCAAGCATGAAAACTCAGGATGTGGGTCTGAACTACCTTGCCGACTCGGAATTTGCACTGAGGAACCTGAATGCAAGCGGTGTAGGAGTACCTTTGGCAACATTGTCTGAGGACTTACAAATATGTTGGCTTCAAGGTGATTGTTATCCCATGAATTATGGTCTCCAGGATTTAGAGTGTTCCACGTATGACAATCCAGCACTGATGGCTGAAACTCCATTTCACTTGTACGATGTACTAAGGTTTGACCACGAGCATCTCTTTGATCCTGCAGAATATTATGCAATCGATCAAGGGTTGTTTGCATAACATGAAGTTGTCTTCGGTGAATGATCCTTTTTTATATCAGGTAATATCTATAAGTGGAGTACTTCAAATTTATGGACAGGATGCCATTTTCATAAGCAGTTTGGACTTGGGTGTTTAAACATGTATAAATACAAGTGATAAAACATAATAATTTTGCTGCTATTTTCTAACCTGGGATATGTATCTTAATGCTGTATTAATATGCATGTATGCTAGTCACATCACATGTGAACTTTGGTTCAAGAAAGGATATAATTTCTTCTCTCTTTTATTTTTGCCTTCTATCCTTTGGTTCATCTTTCGGGGGTATTTGCATTTTTCAATATCCTAATCAAAATATTATTTAATGTCGCAAAAAACAGATAGGATATTTGCAGCCATACAAATCTGCACTATCTGCCATCCTAGGAAGGGGGCCATTGACATTATTTGTGGAGATGAGTCTCAAGGCTCTTTTAACTAATTTTGGGATGGAATTAAACAGCTTAGGGTTAGATTTAGCATGTAAACCTATCACCATCTAGACTACATAAAAGGCCAGGACTTTATAAGCAGATTGATAGCCAAGGTTCTTCACAAAATTGTACTTAGGATTGATGTGGAATTTTGCAGTACAGAGAAATTACAAACTCCTCTCTGATACTTTCCCTGATGTAAATTCTATCTTTCATTGTATTTCTTTTTCTGTAATTTTTATTACTAAAGGAACTAAAAAGTCATCGGTCGCACCCACCAACGTGGACCGACCCCCCACTTTCATGCTTGTATGAAATACTCCTTTTGCCAACTGAAAGCTGGATATTCGGGGAGGCGTTTTCATGCCTGTTCTTTGGCAATGAGGTCCTTGAACAAGTTGTCCTGTTATTTTTCATTGATCCATTCTTAGAGCTTTCGGCCTTAATTGAAGGCCTCCTTGGATGTCTAGAGTTTGCATCTTGCACCGTGCTGGGAGATGGCTTCCTTCCAGATTTTGGTGATTGAGGCCAATTTGACGTGATCTGCAAGGCATAATTTACTGATTAATGGACAACACAAGCTATAAGCACCTTGGAAAACATAGAACATCATCCTTTCCCGATGGGAACCGATGGGAAGATCGGGACAGAGTTAAGTCTGCCTCTACACCTACTGAATTGACAATCTAACTCGTGATTAAGCTGTTCAAGATACAAGGCAAGCAGCATAATTTGATGCATGCTTAATTCCATTATATCATTATCAACAATGCATCAAAAGAATGTTGGTTAAGAGTCAGGAGAAAAGGAACCTTCTTAACGTAATTGCTTGAGAACTGTGATCCATGGCATGAATCTTCATTCGATCTAGCTTTCACATCAGTGCTTTGCCGGAGTTTATTCAGTTCATTCTTTGCTTTCTCCTGCATATCAGGCCATAAATCGGTTTCACATGCAAAGAAGCAAATGAGTATTCATAACATGCATGTTCACACGCACAGACCAAGTATACATGCATCAACTCAGGCAACTCATTCAAATTGATTACTGAATTAGTTCACATCTCTGCAATTTAGGAGCTTTGACTAGGGAACTGCAGGGTTTCATCAATTACACTTGTGCTAACATCCTAATAAGGTTGTCTGATTTGTACCTTTGATTTTTTTAGCATTTGTGATTTTTCTGCTTCCTTTGACATCATTTTGTCTTCTAGCTTCTTAAAGAACTGGCATGGAGCAAGCAAGGAAACACTAAGCTTGGTACAATTTGAAACTATGGCAATTAAAGCATGAGGAAAAGTAATAGTAAGACTTGCCTCCTTCCGTTTTGCCGCCCTTTCTTCGCTCCTGAAACTAAATGGAGCAGAATTAATAGTACATCTTGTACTGGTTCCACTTGCATTTGAAGATTTCGAGCAGCTGCCACAATTCAATACAGAACACAGTTACAATGTTCATATAGGACAGCAACTGCGGCAATTAGGTCAATATTATCTGAGACCTGATCTGTAATGTAAACCCGAGAAAAAGGAACATAAAGAAGCCATTGCACTTTGAAACTAAATGAACTTTTGGTAGTTTCACGAACAAAGAAAGTATACTAACTTTATTAGTTTTTCAGACATCCCTAGTTTGCAAAACATATAAAAGGATAAATAGAAAAAGCTCTTACCTGGAGAGGGATGGCCATCTCCCATCTCCTGTTGCTGAAACTGACTTATTGAGAACTGATGTAGTTCTGTAGATATAAATCTAATTATGTCAGCAAAATGAAAGCCAATTTAGACAAATTGTCAACAAAGACATTTCGGGAGCAAAGATTACCTTCTATCTCGTGCCTGAACAACCTTGGAAGCATGCTTTAAAACCCCATAAACGGATGGCTGCAGTTTGTGAATGAAACTTATCTTAATCATTAAAAAGTCCAGACCAAGTACCCTCTAAAATTTTTTTAAATAAAAAATGTATACTCAACAATATTGCCATTTTCACTTTCTGAACATCATAACTATGTTACTTTGGCATCCACTCCAGAAAATATCCAACAGTATTTCAGTACATGCAGTTGCCTTTAATGTGCAAATGGAACAGCAAATGAATGATGTGACAAAGAAATTACCCTGGTTGGAGCTTCTAGTGGAGTCGAACTTTCTCTGGAAATCTTAGGCGATGTCTTATTGGTTTCACCAGCATGCGGAGTAAAATTCATTGACATGTGAAGCGATTTTTGAGCTATTCTCCTCTGCTCGTTTGGGTCTAATGCAGGCTTCTTATTAATATGAGCATGGTTATTTCCTATTCTTGAAGTTGTTTGTTTGGGTACTATGCCACGATTGGATAACTTCAAAGTGGAATTCGACTGTCTTTTTTCACTTGATGGAGCTAAATTCTCTTGATCAGCAGATTTCTTCAATGCCCTGGTTGGTGTTTGTGTTGGAGTTGAACTATCTCTTAACATTCTTAGTGATGTTTTATTAGTTTTACCGGCACTGGAAGCAACATTAATTGACATGTGGAGTGAGTTCGGAATTGTTTTCTTCTTGTCATTTGAGTTTCCAGCGGATTTGGCAACATTAGCATCACTCTTGGCTTGTGCTGAAGCCATTCGTTTAGAAGGATGTAATGGAAGTTTGGATGTTCTACTAGGAACTGATGACTTTGACGAAGAATTTGTTCGCCTTTTCTTGCTTGATGAAGTTGAGTTCTTTGGATCAGCACAATCCTACAGTGTTCCATAATGAGGATAAACATAAACACTAGATCAAAAGGAAGAATAAAAGCAAAACTGGTTAAACAGACATTACCTTAGGGAGAATCTTCGGGGTTGCCATAATCTTGCTATGGATGTCACCATTTTCGAAAGCCTCCGAATTCTCAACCTGGTCACATTTCTCCATATTCAAATCTTCTTCCATCACTGCCGGACCTTGCTCCGCATTGGTAATATCGGTATTTTCTCTTACACCACTAAGATTGCCTGCATATACACCAACGGTATTAATTATCTCAGCATTGGAAACATTTTTCTCCGGCTGATCCGCACTCAAAGATGCATCTGAATTGGCTAAATCCGTATGTGACAAAGGGTCAACCGAAGCTGCATTTATAGTTCCCATTTGAGATGCATCATTGGTGACAACATTGGCTTGCTCAAGCAAAGCCGCAGCTCTCATTGCGGCTCTTCTCTTGTAATGAGCTTCAAAGAAAGCTTTCTTTTGAGCAACAGATCCAGGTTTTGAAAACTTTTCCACTTCTTCCAAGTAACGGTTGTGAGAAAATGTTGACCATTTCTCCCATGCCAGCGGTTCCGACATGAATCTGCCGAAAGATATTGATTCTGTGAGAGCACGAATCGGGTTACCCTGTGATTCAAAATTCACCATCAGTTTCCTGACTCGAAAACAAAGTAAGGAAAAAAAAAAAAAAGAAGAAGCTTGAAGCTTGTTAGAAACTTGCATCCCTGATTGACACCTCCATTCTTTAACACAAAGATTGAAGGGAAAATTAAAAAAAGAACCCAGCATAATCAGAAAACTTTCTAGGGTAAATCATTCGACTGTCAAGCTATCATAGTATGCTATGTTTGGTTCCCGAGAAAACGAAAGGAAACAGCCATTAAGAGCCCTAATTTTTTAATCCAGATCTCCAGTGAGAACCCGTTTTCCCATAACCCCAGCAACCAAAACAAGAGTAAGTAAAACAAAACAACTGAATCAAGAGAATCCATTTAAGCAAAAAAGAAAAGAAAAAATCATTTCTTTTGTCCGTGAAGTTTCAAGCCTTGCTCACAAAACTGACCTCTTTAACTTCGCGAGAAATATCTGCAGGATTAGAAAATGATCTTACAAGACAAGCAGATTCCTCCATTTCTTAAAAAAAAAAAATCTATTCTTCTCTAGTTTCCTTCTCTCCTCTTCTTGCTGTTGTCGTTGAGCTTTTGATTCACAGTCACTCACTCTGCTAGTAAAAAAAAAAAAAGGAAAATGATGGCCACCAAAGATAGGCTCCCCCTCTTCGAATCTAGCCGTTGTTGTTTTTGAAACAGTAGAGTTACGGTAATGGGTCCATTTCAATGTCCAAACTCGAGGCTACAATGGGTTTAGCTAAGATGTGTAAGAAAAGAAAGCTCCTTTTCTTTGTTGTTTGCCTTTAAAGGTTGGGTCTTTTTGCAATATTTGTAAGAGTATGTGGATATGATCTGATAAATGAATCGGGTCCCCTATTTGTTGAAATTTAAAAGCTCCCCAACGTCTACTTCCTTTTTTTTTTTGTCTTTACAAATGATTATTGCTCGTTGATGATATTGATTTAAATAATAGCATTTGGTTCCACTTCAATCTTATTTTATTTTATTATTATTTTTAAATGCATTTAATTCGGTTTAGTATGATTTGTAGTTTACAAACTAAAAATAATAATTATTTGAATTGAATAAAATTTTTATTTATAAATATAAAATAAGTATACTTATGTTTAATTTAGTGAAAAAACTTCAAAATACTATAAAATTATATTTTAAATAAAATAAATATGATCCTAACATTTATTTGAGTATAATCCATCCTGTCATCCTAATATGGTTAGGGTTGGAGCCGATATTTAAGTATTAGATTTACAAAATCTGGAAAGCATTTATTAAATTACTCTAATTTGAATTTGGAAGTCATCAAGAATTAGCTTTGCAACGGCTGTTGTCCGCAATTATGCATGAAAATGTGGGGTCACCATATAATTTTCTCCTTTTTTTAGTCAAAATAAAAACTTGGTTTGACTCTGATCACCATTCGTCAACTACTTAAAATGTGTTTGATTAGTCAGAAAAAATAACTTTTAAAAAAATTCAAACAGGTCTCGAGTGTAGTATTAAGTCACAAACATATTACACCTTAAAAAAAAAAAAGTGAGTTTGAATTTTAAAAATAATATTATTAGAAGAAACAGGCACAAACTTCGAACACAAATAATAAAATAAATATAAAAATTACTAAAAATTAGAGGCAAATCAAGTTCTCCCAAAATAAAATAAAAAATCAATTTAATTTTTAATAAATAGATTATAAATTAATATATAATAAAATTACATTTTAACTATTAAAAATAAAAAAATATTTAATCCTATAAAACAATAAAATCATAAATTAATATATAATCTATGAAAAATTATAATTAAAATTACACCCCAACTAAAGAATATTTTGGATTCGCTGCTGCTGGAAATAAAATGTGGTTGGTTAGTGAAGGAAAAAGGGAATGCTAGCTCTAGCAACAACTAAATGTGTTTTTAAGGAGCCTGGGTTCATGAAATGAAAAGTGAACACGTAATATTAATTATTCTCATATCAATTCAATATATTAATCATATAATTATGAGTTTTTCAAGCTAGAAATTTAGGGAGGAATTCATTTTATAGTTATACTAGTATAAAACGACAGTGGTTTTACACTATGATTAATATTTTAATAATTTAACCATTAAATTTATTAAAATATTTGTATTTATCATGCATATAAAATTTTGAATCAATCGATATCTCTATCATATCGATCTAATATATTATCTATATTAATAAGTTTTTTACACAAAACAAATAATTAGAAAATTTTAATTTACGCTTAACTTAATATGCATTATCTATACTGAATAAAGCATTAAATTTGACTATTGAAATTTATGAAAAGTGTAAAATCACTTTAATTTTACATTATGTATGTAGATCTCTCCTTTGAATTTATTAATATAGTAAATCTTAAAGGTATTTGTCGAAATTATTTTTTTGAAAAAGGGGGTCGACTTGATTTTGAAAACGAAAACAAACATGGGAGTCGCCACCAATCATTTTTTATGAGTTGTGATCGGGTTACCTTGTAAAAATGGTTGTTTTTAATAAATTGTTTGATTTATTTAAACAACAATTTTGGTCCACGAAATTCAGAATGACGGGTTCGGGAGTTGGTTACGCACAAGGAAGGATTAGCACCTTGTAACGCCCAAAATTGGTACCTAGTTGATTAATTAGTGTCTTAGTGTCAAAAATTGAGAACTTTGAAGAAATATACGATCCACCGTCAAATTATTGCTTAATTGAAATTTTTTTTTGAGAAAAAGGATGTATTTCACGTTAACCGAAGGAAAAAATTATATCCCGTAAGTTAGGACACAATGTCTTAGATTCCCGATACGTGAATAAACGCCAAAAAGTTTATTTATTTTGAAAGATATTTGATTATATCGGTTTTAGAAAGAAATTATATTCCGTAAGTTAGAACACGATCTTTTCATAATTCCTGAGATCATTTAAAAATTTATGCTTTAAAAAAAGTTCGTTTATTCAGATTCATCGAGAAAATCAAAACCCCGTAAGTTAGGAAACGACTTTTTGAATCTCGAATTACGAGAAATTGCTTATTTAAAAAAAACAAAATTTTATGTATCGAGCAAAGATTAATGTAATACGATTTTGTAGTAAAAATGTGAAAGGAAATCACGGTGTTAATACATGTAACAACATAATAATAGATGCGATAATATGAGCAATAATAAAGCGAAAATAAATGACGATAAAGTAAATGAATAAATGAAAACCAAGCTAATTGTAAAATAAAATAAAATAAAATAAAAATAAAACAAAATAAAAATATTAAATAAAACAAAATAAGAAATGATGATGATAATAATAATAATAATAATAAAATAAAGAATAATAACATAATAATAATAGTAATAATAAGCATGATAATAATACCAATAATAAGAATAATGATAATAGTAATAATAATAATAATAATAATAATAATAATAATAATAATAATAATAATAATAATAAGCATGATAATAATACCAATAATAATAATAATAATAATAATAATAATAATAATAATAATAGTAAAAGAAAATAATAATAGTAATAATAATAATGATAATAGTAATAAAAAAATAAAAAAAATAGTAAGAGTAATAGTGATAAAAATAAAATAATAGTAATAATAATGGTACTAATGATAATGAATAATAATAGTGAAAAAATAATAGTAAGAATAATAAAATTAACTAATTTAATAATAAAGTAGCTAAATTAGCTAAATAACTAAAAAAGGGATTAAATTGAGAAAGTTTGGGGCAAATCTGAAAATAAATAAAAGAGAACATGACCGATTTGAAAGCGCGAATAACAAAGAGGGATCAAAAAGGAAATAATCCCTACCCTTCAAAACGTGCGTTTCATGGGGGACTAAATTGGAAACCGAAATAAATTACAGGGTAAAATTAAAAATAAAAGAAACTTAATTATAAAACGATAAAAAATGCGGAAGGGCCAAATGTGCAAATAACTCATTTATTGAAAACACGCGGATCCTGCGACGGGTTGGGTAGGATCGGGTCGGACCAGGGCAAAACGACGACGTTTTGGTGCTTGAGAGGCATGCCCAAAACGGCGTCGTTTTAGGAGCCTATTTAAGGCCAATTTTTTTTAAAAAAAAATCACTTCCTCCGTGTATCAGAAAAAAAAAAGAAAAGAAGAAAAAAAAATAGTTTTCTCTCTAGGCTGAGCCTAGAATCCGGCGATAGGAGGCTGCCATGGTTCATTGCCGGTGACTACAGTGTACGGTGGTCGGACCCCCTAGGTATGTTTTTTTCTTCCCTTGTTTACTATATTTTAATATATATAGTTATATATATATATACATCTAACTTTTTTAAAACGAAAAGAAAATAAAGATTTGAAAACAAACAGTTTCAAAAACAAGAAAATAAGGAAGATAAAAAAATGACCTTTACACGTTTCTAATTTGGTTTTTCTCAAAATCTGTTTTGTGGGTTTTTGTTGTTTGATATTTGAATCTCTTTTTTTGATTGTATTCAATGTCTAGCCAAAAAAATATAAAGATTAAAAGGCTTTATATAGCTATTTACAAAGTATTTTTTGTTTACCTGCTTGTCATTTTTTCTTTAATTCTTGCAGGTTCAAGTGGCGAGGGCGGTGGTGACATGACAGTGGCGGTGGCGGAAGAGGTCAGAAGACCTAGGTGCAGTGTACCTAGGGTTTGTTATTTTTTGTTTCTGCTGATTAATGTGGGCTGAGGTAGGTTGGGTTGTAATTGGGCTGTTTGATTTGGGTTTAATTAGGTTGATAGGTTTTGGGTTAGATTTAGTTTAGGCTTTAGGTTGGGTTGTGTTTGTATTGGGTATTGGGGTAGTTGAGTCTGAATTGTAATTTGGGTTTGATTTGGTTTGGGTTTTAGTGGGCCCAGGCAGAATTGGCCCACAATAGCTGCCCTTCTTTGCTCATTATCGTGTAACGGAAATACCGCAAAGACTTTAAAAGGGGGCCAATTTTGCCCGGTCTTGCCGAGTCTTGACCTTTTTTTGGTGCTTCTCTTTTTTAAGTAGCTTCATTTCAGTCCATTACATCTTGTTGCTTTGATCCACTCCACCGCCACTTTAGAGAGATAAGACTTGTAGCTTCAATCTACTCTGCTGCAAATTCAGGGATGTGAGGTTTGTGGTTTTTGGTTTAATCCAACCTACTGCAACTTCAGAGGTATAGGACTTGTCGCTTTAATCCGCTCCACTGCAACTTAATGGAGATAGGATTAGTAGTTTCAATCTGCTCTGCTGTAACTTCAGGGAGATAAGATTGGTATCTTCAGTCTGCTCCACTGCAACTTCAGGGAGATAAGACTTGTAATTTCAACCTGCTCTACTGCTACTTTAGATAGATAAGGTTTGCTATCTTCAATCTACTCCACTATAACTTCAAGGAGATAAGATCTATTGTCTTCAGTCTGCTCCACTGCAACTTCAGGGAGATAAGACTAGTGACTTCAACCTGCTCCACTACAACTTCAGGGAGATAAGGTTTGTTTTTATCTGCTTTACTGCAACTTCAGAGAGATAAGATCTGTAATTTATAGTTTCAATCTTTTCCACTGTAACTTCAAGGAAATAAGATTCGATATCTTCAGTTTGCTCCACTGCAACTTTAGGGAGATAAGACTTATAACTTCAACGTGCTCTACTGCAACTTCAGGGAGATAAGGTTTGCTCTGATCTGCTCTACTACAACTTCAGAGAGATAAGGTCTGTAATTTATAGCTTCAATCTGTTCCACTGCAACTTCAAGGAAATGAGATTCACTATCTTCAATCTACTCCACTATAACTTCAGGGAGATAAGACTTTAACTTCAACCTGCTCCACTGCTACTTCAGGGAGATAAGGTTTAGTGACTTCAATCTGCTCCACTGCAACTACAGGGAGATAAGATTCGCCATTATAACTTCAATCCGTCCCACTGCAACTTCAGGGGTATGGGATTTGTGGATTCACCGATCTTTTTACTCCATCCTCTGGGGAACATGACCTGTAGAATCGATTTTATGGGCCTATTTTTATGCCAAATGATTAGGATGTCATGATCAGAATGAATCAAATGCTCCTAACTAGATGTGTATGAATGATATTTGTATGAATGCAGAATGTTACGAGAATGATCCCTTTTTAATGTTTGGGTTGTCATTGTTCATTGTTCATCAATGTTGTATCACTGACACAATGTTCTGTCTTCTTGTTCAGCTACTATCTTTGACAGAAAATCTGAAGAAATAGTCACACTTTAGACTCTTCTTTCTCAAATATTTGCAACTCTTAGGCTTGGTGAGTTCTCAATAATAGTCTTGTTTCAGGTTCTTGTATTATTTAGAAGCTTTTAAAATAATATGCAGAACTCCTTTCGTGAAAGTATTATTAGTCCATTAATCGTTATTTCAATGCAAAATGCTTGAAAAGATCATAATTATGGACAAAAAGAAAATTTATTGGGATCATAGCTCGAAATGAATAAATTAATCAAAGATAGCAAATGTAATAAGAAGGAAATTAACTCGAAATGAACAAGTTAATCAAAGATAGTAAATGCGATAAAAAGGAAATTGATTGGGAGCATAGCTCAAAACGAATACAGTAATCAAAGATAGCAAATTCAATATGGGTTAGATGAAAACTAGGTGCCCCAGATATAGCAGCCTGAGCTTTTCTGTACAAACTTTTTGAGGACCATTTTGAGCTCGACATGTGTTTAGGAGATCTAGAGTACTTTGTCGATGCCCCAAGATGTAGCATGTCTCCTCCTTGTTAATTCAGACATAGCAAGACTACCGGATGCCCCATTTTTTATTTGAATTGCCCTTCACAGGTTTTCAATTCAAAACCCTTTTGGTCTTAAAGTGCCCTTTGCAGGTTTTCGCCTTAGCTTCTCCTTTTTCTTGTCTTTTCTTTTTTTTTTATTATTCTTTTTTTTTGGAAAACTTTTTGACTGAATCTGAATTTATGGGATTAGGCAGGTTCTTGCCATCCATCTCGGTTAAAATCAATGTTTTTCTACAGAAGGCCTTCTTTACCACATAAGGTCATTCCCAGTTTGGCATCCACTTTCCTCTAAAGTTATTTTGTATAGAAAGGATCTTCTTTAACACCAAGTCCCCCTCATGGAATTCTCTAAGATAAACCTTTCTATCGTAAGTTCACATAATTCATTTTTTGATACATTTGACCATGATGGGTATCTTCAAACTCTTTTCTTCAATCAGGTTCACTTGATCATATTGAAACTGGACCCATTCTACTTCATTTAATTCTTGACTCAATCGAAGCTTGGAGAGAAAGAATCTTGACTTCGATAGGCAAAATCACTTTCATTCCATAAACCAATGAGAAAGGTATTGCCCCGGCGAAGGTCTTAGCCGACGTTCGATAAGCATAGAGGATAAGTGGTGACTGTTATGCCAATATTTACAAGTCTCGATCATTTTCCCCACGATCTTTTTTTGTTTTATTATTTTTTTACTGCCTCTACTGCACCATTCATTTTGGGTGATATGGCGTTTAATCTTAAACAAACTGCAAACTTTTGATATAATGCTATTATGCATTATTAGATATGATCCTTTTTTTTTTTTAGGAATTTGATGACTGTCAACTTTTTGACATTGGCATATAAAGCAACTTTCACCCACTTAGTGAAGAAATCGACGACCACAAAGATGACGATGTCTGCTAAGAGCTTGTGACGATATCGACCCAATAACATCCATACCCCACATAGAGAAAGTCTATGAAGAAGGAGGCACGTGAATCTTGTCTCCATAAATTTGGCATTAAGGTATAACTAATGCGATTCCTTTTCACGGTAGACTAGCAGCACCCGAACCTCATGATTTGCCTGGCCATTGTAAAACCATTAGCATGTGTTCTTCAGACACCCTTATAGATCTCTTCTAAGATTTTCTTAGCCTTAACAGCATCCACACGTCTTAGTAGCTCAAGTGTATCCTGATACGATCATGCGAAAACATCTTTGAATTCTTGGAATAACTCAATGACGTCTCGCTTTGTCTCTGTGGTGATATAGGCTCCGATCTTCACCTTTTTCTCTTTCTCTAGGCTCGCATTGTCTATTGACCCTTTGTAAGGTAGGATCTGTTTTTCGTCTTGTTCTACCATCCTTAACAAACCAGGAGATAGGCTACAATCTCTACCATCTTCAAAGTTTTGAGATATAGGCTACAATCTCTACCATCTTCAAAGTTTTGATATCCCTCTAGACACATATCTTGCTCAAAAGGAGACTCTGGGTCAGTAACAGTGTCGCTTATGTCGTTGATATCTGAAGACCTGTTGTAGGTACGAAGGAATATTCCAAATAATAAATGAACCTAAGAATAGTTATTTATGGTATGATCATGAATAAAAGAATATCTGAAAGAGAGTACAAAAGACAAAAGAAACTAAGAATAAATATTTGTATAGTATGATTATGAATGAAATGGAAAAAATGAAAGAATATTTGCTCAAAATGATAGCAAAGATACATTTTATTGAAATAAAAATTTTGAACATAAGCTTATTTCATAAAAGGATTCTCATCACTCCTAGGCTTGAAGCAATAAGTGTGTTTTGAACATTATTCTGAGTTAGCTCTAAAAATACAGAGATCTCTCCCAGTCCCATTATTCAAAACACTTCAAAGTATGCCTAATAAATTCTCTTTTCCAGATCCCTCTTCCGATACTGTATTCAGATTCTCCATAATTCCTTCTGGGTGTTTGACTTCTTCAAAGAATTCCAATTCTTTATTATTCGTTAGACTCTATACTAAAACTTTGAATTCAATATACTCTTGGATTTCGTGACCACCTTCAGCGTTGAACTCACAGTAACTCTCTATCCCTTTCGATATCTTCTTCAAATTCTCATATCTATCATTTATTTCAAAACCCATTTCAGTGGGGGTTTCTACCTCTTCTTCCATTCTCAATTATCGCATTTACCCTTTGGGTTTGAATGACCGGGTAACGGATTTCCTACCACATTAGGTCTTGATGGATTATCAAACTTCACGATGCCCATCTTAATGAACCTTTCAATTAACTTCTTAAATGTGGTACAGTTCTCAATTGAGTGCCCCGTTATTCCTGTATGATACTCGCATTGAGCATTCGCATCATACCATTTCGGGAACGGAGGTTGTATGGGTTCTAAGTAGAAAGGGGATACCACATGTGCATCAAACAGATTTCGATATAGTTCTTTATATGACATTGGGATGGGTGTAAACTTGAGTCTTTTTGTGTTTAGCCTCGAGTTGGATTCTTACCTGAAGGGGCCTTGATAGCTAGTAGTTACGGCCGATTTAGAATACCTTTTGCTCACATTATTCACTTCATTTTCATTTTTTTCGGGATTAATCTTTTAGCGCTTTCTTCCGTGTCTATCTTCTCACTCCTTACTACGTTTTCAATCATCTTGCCGGATATTACCATATCTGAGAAGCTCATGGTAGCGCTTCCCAACATATGGTTAATGAACGTGGATTTTAGAGTGTTGATGAAAAGTATTGTGATTTCTTTCTCCAAGAGAGGTGGCTAGACTTGTGTTGCTACCTTTCTCCATCTTTGGGAATATTGCCTAAAGCTCTCACCTTGTTTCTTTTCCATATTTTGCAGTGTAATTCTGTCGGGCGTCATGTCTGTCACGTGGCCATATTGCTTCATGAAAGCCTGTGCCAAGTCCTTCCATGAGTGAATTTTGGCGCGGCTCAGTTGGTTGTACCACTTGGCAGCCGACCCAATCAGACTATCTTGGAAGCAATGAATTAATAGTTGATCGTTATTAACGTATCCTGTCATTCTTCAGTATAACATCGTGATGTAAGCTTCAAGACAACTAATCCCGTTATACTTTTCAAATTCTGGAGTCTTGAATTTCGGTGGGAGTATTAGATTTAGGACCAAACTCAGATATTTGGCATCACACCCACAATGGTAATCAACATTTTCTATTGCTTTGAGTTTTTCTTCTAACCACCTGTACTGATCTTCGAGTTGTTTTGGCAGTTCCACCATTGCTTTTTCTATTTTTGCCATTTTGTCTAGATCTGGAACTATAGGATTGGTTGGATTTTCCCTCAGATTGGAACCTGAGCTTGTCGGGTAGTTCATTGGTGCTGAGGTACCGGTCTGATATTGTTGGGGTTTGATAGTAACGGGTGCCCCTTGTGGATGTGCGTCTAGTTTGGCTTGGGTATTTGTCGGGGTAAAGCCTGGAGGATAAGTAGGGTCTTCATTATCATTTCCCGAGTTAACTATAGTGCTCTCCCCTTTTTCACGTTCTCTAGCATGTAATTCCGCCAACTGGCTTATCATATTATTTTGGGATTCTTGCATTTGTTCCCTCATGTCTTGTTGAATTCTAGCTAATTGCTCTTGCATCTATGCTTGTAATTGATTTTGCATGTCTCTTTGCATTTGTTCTAATCTTTCCAATCTCTGATCCATTGCTTTGGTTTTGCGGCGGGTACTGTAGCGATATTTAGTTGGTTGACTCTTGTTGGTTTCCAGATTAACTGAAAGAATTTTGTTTAATTAAGGTCATTTCGTGAAATTTAATGCATATGATGCAATGTAATGCTGATGCATGAAATGAATGCAAAAAAGAAGCGTTGATTCTGATTCAATTCTGTTAGAAGAACTTTACTAGAAAATAAATTTCTTTACATAAAACGGACATATATACGGCCTTTCCATCATACTCTAGGCGAATACATCGATCCTTTTCTTCATGTATGGGTGTTGAGATCAAATTCCGTGAATTTTTCAAGAGACACCTCTATTATCTCCTTTTTGCTTGATCTAGGCCGCGACCCAATGCTCACTCATCTCCGTGATGCTCGTCAGCTTAAGAAATTCAGGATGTTTATAGCTCTCGAGTAATCTTTTTCTGTAACACCCCTACTCGTATTCCGAGCCTAGAATAGGGTATGAGGCATTACCGAACTTAATATGATCAATCATGTAAAAATCAGCCATAAAATTTCTTCTAAATTAAAAACTTTCATATATACGTTTAACGTCCCTTATATGGGCCTACGGGGCCCAAAACATATATTCAAGGTGGTTTGGGACCGAACCGTAAACATATAAAACTTTTACAACACTTAGAAAATTTTCACATTTTCGAAAGTCACACGCTCGTGTTTTCAACCCGTGTAACTCTCTGTTTATAACTTCATCACCCTTGTCAGTCTTACACTTCATATAAATAACAAGAAACGTGTATGGGCTCAATTCTCATTAAATTTCTCATATATATACACAATTTCACGTTATGTAATCATACAACATATATCAGCCATATCTCTGTAATCTAAATATATTTTCATAACAACTTATCTTGATTTCATATTATTTCATATTTAAGCTTAAATAACCAAAGTATTTGAAATATCATCTTTATGCAAATAGTACATATGACGTATATAATTCCATAATTATGAATAAACACATTTATCAAACATTTTCCATATTTATATATCAATGTCTCATGTCTCCATATATCAATAACCGTCATTTTCATGAATTCCGAGTTCAATTTCATAATTATTTGTCTCGTGTTCAATTTATTCCATGTCGGAACTTTATTCATTAAAACATTTGAATTATCAATACATATGGACAGTACATTCAAGATGAACAATTATATAATCACAAATGAATTCATTTATCAACTCGTACTTCCTTGTATCACATAATTCCATGTAACACTTACCAAACTTTGTCAAATTAGTGAACGTCTTACGGAATTGAGTACTTCGTTTTCTCGATGCCATAGTTCAACTATGGTCTTCCACATCTTCACATAATGATGCCATAGCCCAGCTATGGTCTTACACATATTCATATATCGATGCCATAGCCCAACTATGGTCTTACACGAATCACATATCTCATCGATGCCATATCCCGATATGGTCTTATACTGAGAGCATATATCACACCGATGTCATATCCCGATATGGTCTTATCTGAAATCACTTGTCACTTGTAGCGAAGCTACCACTATTCACCGATCGTAGTCTGAGCTACCATTTTCATCGATCGTAGTTGGAGCTACCACTTTTCATCGATCGTAGCGGCTACCACTTTTCACTGATCAGGTAGCCAAAGCTACCACTTTTCACTTGTCATTTGTCATTGATCAGATAAGTGTAGCCGAAGCTATCACTTATCACTTTCACTTGTCCTTGATCAGATAAGTGTAGTCGAAGCTATTACTTATCACTTTCATTTGTCCTTGATCAGATAAGTGTAGCCGAAGCTATTACTTATCACTTTCATTTGTCCTTGATCAGATAAGTGTAGCCGAAGCTATCACTTATCACTTTCATTTGTCCTTGATCAGATAAGTGTAGCCGAAGCTATCACTTATCACTTGTTACCATGGTCCAACCATGGTCTTTTCCTTCAATTCATCTTGTCACTGAACTGAAATGCTCAATTTGATCATTTATTCAATTTTCATGCTTTTACATTATTCAGAATTTTATCATCAATACATATGAAATAACACATCATGAAATTCATAAAATTAACAAATAATCACTAAAATTTAGCCATATAAACTCACAAGTTCAATTTTTGTATTATAACGATAATCATAATTTCATAATAAATATTCCAAATAAAACATTATATCATTTCTAATCCAACACTTATCGATTATAATTCGGCATGTGATCAATTTATACACGAGTCATTCATATATTTTTGTATATTTTCCTCCTCCTCCTCTCCATCCACATCCTTAGTATAAACAACACACTTATAGGTAACATTATCCATAATTTTCACTATCTACTTATGTGAATATTCAAACTGTCCATCTGTGTCATAGTCACTAAATTATTTTTATCTTGAGCTACAGAACTCCAAATTAAGATCCATAAATTTTCCCAGAAACTAGACTCATATTTCTTCTTACCATAAAAATTACATAATTTTTGGTTGGGCCAATTAATACAGTTTATTCATTGAAGTCTCCCCTGTTCTGCTGTCTGACAATTCCAACCCTTCTTCACTAAAAATTAGTTATCTTCGCATCCAGGATTCAAATGATGTCCTAGTTTGTTTCTCTTGATTAAGCCTCTAATTATTTTTATCCAATTTTTGATGATTTTCCAAATTCAGAACATGGGAATCTGAAATCATTCTGACCTTGTCTCACAAAAGTTATTGTATCTCATGATTTACAATTCTATTGCTTACATAATTTCTTTTATAAGAAACTAGACTCACTAAGCTTTAATTTCATATTTTATTCATCCTCTAATTCAATTTCTAAAATTTTTGGTGATTTTTCAAAGTTAAACTACTGCTGCTGCCCAAAACAGTTTTAGTGTAAAATGTTGATTTCTATTTTGCCCCAAATTTCACAATTCATACAATTCAGTCCTTGCTCAATTAACCCCTCAATTAAGATAATTTTCTCAATTAATACTTTTTCTAGACATTATAAGTTATTTCATAACTATTGAAATTCAGAATTTTCACATAAAACTCTAACTTCAAACTCTTTTACAATTAGGTCCTAAACATTCACTTCCTATTCAATTCTTTTAATAAAATCAGAATATAAATAATTTAAATCTCTAATTCCATGCCAAATCATCATATACTTCCAGAACTCATCCATAACAACTTCAAAAATTAGACATGGAATCAAAAACTAATGAAATAGGAAGTTGGACCCAATTGTAAAAGTCCAAAAACATAAAAATTTCAAGGAGAAAGCAAGAATTAAACTTACATGAAGCTAGAGTATGAAAACCAGCTTGAACCCTCCTCCATGGCTATTCTTCAGCTGATGAATATGAAGAGAAATGAAGAGAATTCTAGATATTCCAATTTAGTCCCATTTTTATTTAGCCAATTTTGGCAATTTTCCAATTTTGCCCTTATTTCACCCATTTCCTGATTTTTCTCAGCTATTGCCGCCCAAAATATCTCCTTTGGCTTATTTGCACTTTAGGTCCTTCCTCATTTGATAATTGAGCTATTTAATCCTTTTAGCAACTTTTACACCCTTTTCAATTTAGTCCTTTTTATTTAATTAACCACCCAAACATTAAAATTTTCTGACTAAATTTTATTACTACCTCACCAACACTCCATAAATATTTCTAAAAATATTTATGGCTCGATTTATGAAGTCGAGGTCTCGATACCTCATTCTCACCCAATTTACCTAATTAATTCTTTTAAATCACCAAATTCACTAATTCAAAAATGCTTTTATATTCGCATTTGACTTATAGGTATTAATTTATTAAATTTTCAACTCACCCATCGGATTTAGTGATCTCAAATGTCTATTCCCGATACCACTGAAAATTAGGCTGTTACATTTTCGGCTTGAATCTTGGGGCAACGAATCAAAAATGTGTATTTCCTATCAGATTACCAACCTTCTCTCATTGCGTTTTCTCAGACCATATTCAGACAACCGCATTGGCTTCCACTTTATCAAGAAATCCATTTTCCATGACAAGCTCTCTATTTAGTAATTGAACGTGAATCAACACCTCTTTTCTATGATGAAAATGCAATGCAATCCTAACCAAAACAAAAGAAACACAACAGTACAGAAAACATAAATAACAAATAGAACACCTATTTGGATGACCTCTAGGGGTTTGGTGTAGTTCTACCTAGGGTAGGCTCTCAGGGCTCACTATATGCAGTTCGGTTCTAAAGTAAGAGTACCTGAACCAGCATATTCCTCGATCCTCACCCATTATAGGCTTATATGGACCGAGTTCAGTTCAGGGGAATACATTTCCCTATGGCTATACGGAGATGAAAATCTCACGAAGACATAGCTACGGATGTATCCCGAAAGCGATTCACTAACCCATGCGAAGGTGAAAACCTCACGAAGGAGTAGTTTCTCACTCCCACTTAAAAGGTATAACTGAGAGGTCATGCAATGCAATATGCAGAAATGTACCAAAAGGCTCGAACCAATAAAGCAAACATATCAAAATGAACCACAAAAATGAAATGTAACAAAAAGGATCGTAGATTTAAATCAAAATTTCAATTTTCAACAAGAAGACAAAAATTAATCAACTTGTGGCTTGACTCTCTTTCATGTTCCCTAGCGGAGTCGCCAAGCTGTCGAAACTATTTTTTTTTAAAAAGGGGGTTGACTTGATTTTGAAAACGAAAACAAACATGGGAGTCGCCACCAATCATTTTTTATGAGGTGTGATCGGGTCACCTTGTAAAAGTGGTTATTTTTAATAAATGGCTTGATTTATTTAAACAACGATTTTGGTCCAAGAAATTCAAAAAGACGGGTTCGGGATCGGTTATGCATGAGAAAGGATTAGCACCCTCGTAACGCCCAAAATTGGTACCTAGTTGATTAATTAGTGTCTTAGTGTCAAAAATTGAGAACTTTGAAGAAAAATACGATCCATCGTTAAATTATTGCTTAATTGAATTTTTTTGAGAAAAATGGCGTATTTCACGTTAATAGAGGAAAAAAATTATATCCCATAAGTTAGAACACAATGTCTTAAATTCTCGATACGTGAATAAACGCTGAAAAATTTATTTATTTTGAAAGATATTTGATTATCTTGGTTTTAGAAAGAAATTATATTCCGTAAGTTAGAACACGATCTTTTCATAATTCCCGAGATCATTTAAAAGTTTATGCTTTAAAAAAAAAAGTTCGTTTATTCGGATTCATCAAGAAAATCGAAACCCCGTAAGTTAGGAAACGACTTTTTGAATCTCGAATTACGAGAAATTGCTTATTTAAAAAAACGAAATTTTATGTATCGAGCAAGGATTAATGTAACATGATTTTGTAGTAAAAATGTGAAAGCAAATCACGGTGCTAATACACGTAACAACATAATAATAGATGCAATAATATGAGCAACAATAAAGCAAAAATAAATGACGAGAAAGTAAATGAATAAATGAAAAGAAAGCTAATTGTAAAATAAAAATAAAAATATAAATATAAATAAAATAAAATAAAAATATTAAATAAAACAAAATAATAATAATAATAATAATAATAATAATAATAATAATAGTAATAATAAGCATGATAATAATAATACTAATAATAAGAATAAGAATAATGATAATAGTAATAATAATAATAAAAATAGCAAAAGAAAATAATAATAGTAATAGTAATAATAATAATGATAATAGTAATAAAAATAAAAATAATAATAGTGAGAGTAATAGTGATAAAAATAAAAATAATAGTAATAATAATGGTAGTAATGATAATGAATAATAATAGTGAAAAAATAATAGTAATAATAATAAAATTAACTAATTTAATAATAAAGTAGTTAAATGACTAAAAAGGGATTAAATTGAATTTAAAATAGAAAGTTTGGGATAAATCTGAAAATAAATAAAAGAGAAAAGGACGATTTGAAAGCACTAATAACAAAGAGGGACCAAAAAGGAAATAATCCCTACCCTTCAAAACGTGCGTTTCATGGGGGACTAAATTGGAAATCGAAATAAATTACAGGGTAAAATTAAAAATAAAAAAACTTAATTATAAAATGATAAAAATGCGGAAGGGCCAAACGCGAAAATAAACCATTTGTTGAAAACACGCAAATCCTGAAGGCGAGTCGGGTCGTATCGGGTCAGAACAAGGCAAAACGATGTCATTTTGGTGCCTGAGAGGCATGCCCAAAACGGTGTCGTTTTGGGAGCCTATTTAAGGCCAATTTTTTTTTAAAAAAATCACTTGCTCTGTGTTTCAGAGAAAAAGAAAAGAAAAAACAGTTTTCTCTCTAGCCTGAGCCTAGAATCCGGTGAGAGGAGGCCACCGTGGTTCGGTGTCGGTGACCACCGTGTACGGTGGTCGAACCCCCCAGGTACGTTTTTTTCTTCCCTTTTTTATTATATTTTAATATATATAGTTATATATATACATATAACTTTTTTAAAACGAAAGGAAAATAAAGAGTTTTGAAAACAAACAGTTTCAAAAACAAGAAAATAAAGAAAATAAAAAAATGACCTTTACACGTTTCTAATTTGGTTTTTCTCCAAATTTGCTTTGCGGGTTTTTGTTGTTTGATATTTGAATCTCTTTTTTTTTATTGTATTCAATGTCTAGCCAAAAAAATACAAAGATTAAAAGGCTTTATATAGCCATTTACAAAGTATTTTTTGTTTATCTAGTTGTCATTTCTTCTTTAATTCTTATAGGTGCAAGTGGCAAGGGCGGTGGTGAAGCGACAGTGGCGGTGGCGGCAGAGGTCAGAAGACCTAGGTGCGGCGCACCTAGGGCATGCTGTTTTTTGTTTCTGTTGATTAATGTGGGCTGGGGTAGGTTGGGTTGTAATTGGGTTGCTTGATTTGGGTTTAATTAGGTTGATAGGTTTTGGGTTTTGTAATTGGGTTGTGTTTGTATTGGGTATTGGGGTAGTTAGGTCTCAATTGTAATTTTGGTTTGGTTTGGTTTGGGTTTTAGTGGGCCCAGGTAGAATTGGCCCACAACACTATTAACTAGACCTGTTCACGGGCTTGGCAACCCACTCTGGTCCGAAGGCCTATCCAAAATTTGGGAGGGTTTGGACAAAAATATTATGCCCAAAAAATGAGTTTGGTAAAAAAACTAGGCCCGTTTAAGATATAAGTTCGGCTCGAGCTTGAACATTCAAGATTCGAGCTCGACTCGGCCTGACCCATTTTAAGTTTATAATACTTTATATTATGTTATTTTTATATATTATGTAATTTAGAACACATTAAAAATAAACCTAGACTCTAATGTAAACATTAAAATAATGTTAAGATAACTATATAAAAAATTTCAATAAATAAAAATTATTAAATTATTAAATATTAAAATAATATAATATAAATATATTTTTAAAATTTTAAAATGGCTTAAATTGATATTGGATTAGTCTTTTGCAAATATGGACGAGTTTAGACAAAATTTTTGACTCAAATTTCAAGCTTGAACAAATATAAAGTATGTTAAATACTTAGACCCGACTCGATCCAGCCCATAAATACTCTAGTATTAACCAAGTAAAATATGGATATAAATTTTATTAGTAAACAATCCAAAAAAGCTTTTATTAGTAAAGAAAAATGATTTTTTCCTTTTCAATTAGATTTTTTAAGTGTAAAGTGAAGGAAAGATGATAAAATGAAAGATAAAGTTTATTAACAAATTTTAACAATATTATAAATGTAAAATTATCAACTTAAGGTAGTATTCTTCATCCAAATACGAAATTCAAAATTATGTACATATATATCATCTAAATTTAGTTTGATTTGAAAATACAAATTTCAATTTTTTTCAGATTTACCTATATTTATAAATGACTAATTAAACCTAGATACACCCAATTTTTAAATAGATTTCTTTGTTTTTACTCAATCATAATGTTTTTATTTAAACATTCCAAATATCAAACGAATTTTTGAGCTTGAAAAAGTTATAGGTGCCAAAATCCACCAATTTTAATTTCCTATGCCTAAAAACTAAATAAATTCGTAAGTTGAGAAGTAGGGTCGTATTCCGTAGAGATTAGATATAAAGAATTAAATAAACAAAACAAAATGTAAATTACATTAATTCAAAATAATAAAGAATAAATCAATATTTTAAAAATTATAGCCTCAATCTTGGTACGGAGTTGATCACAAAGTATTGATGTTTCCTTATTCAATGATAAATTGGTTATAGTGATCGAAAAATAAATCTAAACCATCAATTTTTTTTTTAGATTGTAAATTAAAAATAGCTTGACAATTAACCCTTTGCTAGTCGAACAATCCTAAGAGACGCTCTCCTAACGTTTAATTCATCAACAACCTTACAAATTAGAAAGACTTGACTCTAATCAACAAACTTAACTGCATGGTTCATTTAAATTAGATTACCCACTCTCCCATAGCATAGCGTGATTGCTCGACCCAATCAAATTATACTAACTTGTTCTAATTAATTATTAGAAAAAAAGAGAGACAATTACATACCTAATTACTGTAATAAACTATTTATTATCCTAAATATCAAACAAGGGATCCAACCTATTAAGAACAATAATATGGTATGACCTGAGCAAATATTAGTTGAATAAGAAAAGAATGAAGAACATTTTAAATCTCACAATCCTAGTAAAACCAAGATTTTGTCTAAATAAAGAAATGAAAAACACTTCACATCATCTAGCTATTGTCCAAAATCACTTCTTATAGGAGAGTGAGTTCCATCCTAACTTTAGAGATAATACAAAATAATATTTTAATTCTACATTTAGTAGGTGTATTATTTTTTACATATGTTTAAGTATATAAGTTAACAATAAACTAATTCAACCGGTAATATTTAGTTATTCCCATGACTTGTTTTTAGCAAAGAGAAGGAATTTTCGTTTATTTTGAAGAGATTTTATTTTTACAAGAGATTACTCATCTTTCTAATTTAAACTTTAAATTTGTACTAACTATTTTTTATTTTATGTCTAACTATTGTAATACATATGTAATAAATAAGTTTTTTCCTCATATTATTACAATCGTTAATCAAATGAGGCATAAAGGGTAAATAAGGTCACTAAATTATTAGTAAGTTTATTTTTTGGTCACTCAACTTCAAAAAGTTACAAAATGTTCACTAAACTATTTGAAAGTTTTCATTTAAGTTATTGAGTTGTTAAAATCGTTGTTGTATGCCCTTTTTTATTCGCATCGCCTTCACCAATTGAAAGCTCTATTTCCCCTTCACTTCCACAGTTCAGCCTTTTTATGAAACAACTTTAAATATTATGAATTTTAGAACCAAAATGCAAATAGCTTTCTTCTCCGATCTCCAACATTAAAAAGCTCTATTTCCACTCGTCTATGGGTATAGATCCATTATACCAATCATCGAATTATCGCTTGGAGCTCGCTAGTTCACTGACTTAAATGAAAACTTTTAAATAGTTCAGTGACTATTTTGTAACTTTTTAAAGTTGAGTGACCAAAACATAAATTTACTAATAATTTAGTCATACTAGATATAATTTATACCCTGTTTTAAAATGATAAAATATTAAAAATAAAAGATAAAAACCACTTAATATAATAAATATTCTTCAAGAAAAATTGTAATATAAAACAACTATTAATCTAATGGTAATTAACTTGATCCAAAAGTTTCCATGCACTACTTATCTACCTTAGGTCAGACGCCTATCTCATGTTCCATTTCTTGGTCATTCGGGCAACAATTGCACGAGTTGGTTCCAAATTCTAATATCTTTATGACATGAATTGCACTTATTACAAGCAATATTGTTCAAATTTCACTAGAATTAATGACAAAATTATGTCAATTATGTACCCTAACAAAGGGTAATCCAACTAGGCCAACCCCTTTCTTGTTCTAGTCTTTAGTTGCTCTTTGCAAGTGATTGATGTGGATTTTTTTTTCTATAGCCATGTGTCTGATTATCAATAATATTATCAAAGAGAAAGATGAGAACTGCATCCAATGAGGCTGATATTTCCAAGGAATTAAGGAGGGAGTTTAGCCATTTAATTTCTAGACATATTTATACATTCATGCAATGTGGGAGATGGGTATATGTATTAATTATATAATATTTCTATTATAATTTTAGTTTTTGTTTTATTTCATTAACTATTTGAATAAAAAAATGAAGCATGAAAAACTTAAAATAAGAGGGTTAAAAGGTTGTTTAAAACCTCATAATTGCAACATAATTCAATTTAAATATTATCAAAAATAGGCATAATATTAAATTTAGTCCTTAACTCTTACATTTTTGTTAATTTGATCTTTTAAACTAAATTTGACAATTAATTTTTCAAAAGAGTCAAATCTCTTTGTTCTAATGGAAATGTGACTAAAATATTAATTTTAATGATCTTGGCATGGCAACTTGCAAGGTAGTCACGTTTACTTTATATTGACATGATATTATTTATCCGATATGTCATGTCAACAAATAATTTAAAATTTTAAAAATATTTAAAAAATAAAAAATTCAAAGTTCAAAAGAAAATTAAAATTAAAAATTTCATAAAAATTCATTAAATTAATATGAAGTATATATATTTATTTTGATAGTTTTAGGAAGATTATGTTGAAAGATGTCTCCTAGGCACCAAACTTTAAGAGAAATTTAATTCCGGTTGCATGTTTATTCAAAGACGATTTCACCATGACTTTCAATAATAGTATTTCATGATATTCTCTCATCGACATTACACGATAGATGGAAAAGTAGTGTGTCCACAAGTACTTTTTTAGGAAGACAAATGTAATAGTTACCATGAGATAAAATAGAATTATATTGGGTGAATAGATTTAACTCAAAAAGATTAAGGATATCCTATGAGGGTTGTAGGGCCCAATTTTCGCCCGGGCCCAACAAACCCAAAGAAACCAAATACCCAAATACCCAAATTTTTCCCGGGCTACCTAATTCCAGCCCAAATACCCAATTACAGCCCAATTACATAAAAATTTTGACGCAAATTCTAAAGCCCAAAACTCTACAGTGGCCCAAATAAAAAAAGAACCCTAAGTTACTCCTAGCCACCCACGTTGCAACCCCCACGTTCAGCGCCACTCCACCACGCACGTCGGCACGCCCCCAGCTCGCGCATCCACGTCCCACGATCGTGCACTCCCCCTCCACGACCTCACAGCACCTGCGATTTGAGCAAAGAAATAGGCAAAAACTGCTTGTCTTTTGGCTATAAAGCCTTCGATTTTTTCACTGTAAAGGGGGTTTTTTTTGGACAAAATAATAAAAGAAAATACACACAAAAATCAGAAGAGAGGCAACCAAGAATATTTCTAAGGTGATTATTTATTGTAATTTTGTTCTATTTTTCCTTTTTTTTCCTTTTTCCATTTGGATCCACAACACATACGAAGGATTGGAGAGAGGAGAAGAGGCTTACCGCGCATCGTGCCCACACCATTGGAGGGCCTTGCTTCGCCGGTTACAAGCGGGCAATTGGAGGCCTGGACATTAGACATTAGGCTGGAGGTTGAGAGAACATCTCAAAAATTTTAGGGTTTTTTTAAAGATAAAAGCTTTGGAGTTCTTTAAAGATTTTTTTTAATGTTTAAAGGAAAAGAAATAAAATAAGGGTTTTATTAAATTTTAAAGTAGTGCAATGCGCGTTGACTGATCCATTGCGCATTTCCACCTTAAATGGTTAATTTGAGCATCTAATCCCTCCCATGTGCGCCATTTTTTTATTTAATTCTATCTTGCTTCTTTCACTTTTTTCCTAAAATTTGCGCGCCTTTTCAATTTAGTCCGCGCTTGGGTGCTGTTCTTTGGGATTGGGAAAATTTTCATTTTTAATCCTCGGACATTTGCGCGCGATGTATTTTAATCCTTAATTTTGTTTTGTAACTTTCTTTATTTGTAAATCGGTTTTATTTTTACTTCAATTGAGTTTTTTACTTCAATTTATGTTTTATTCCTTATTTATTTATTTCAAATCTTCTTTTATATATTTCTATATTTAAAGATCTATAGATATTCAACTCAATACTATTATACATGTATATACGTAACTTATACTAAATTATTTTTATTCTAAGTATACATTATTGATTTCCTATTATTTTATGTAAATATTTTATTATTATTATGTATATATATTATTAATTTTATATTATTTTGTGTATATATATTTTCTTTTAAGAACCCTATTTTAAATGGTATATTTTATTTATTTTAAATAATTTCATAGACTAGTACCTTTGTTTTTTATATATAAAATGTTCATTTCAAGCATATTATTTATTTAGATTGACAAATGCTATGTTTTATATTACTTACTTTTTTTTATATACGTTATGTATTTTGAAATTTCATTTATATATTATTATTTCATATATTATTTTTATTCTTATTATTTTGATTTATTTGAACTTTCATGTATGTTAGCTTAAGATTTTTTATATATTTGTTTGTTGGCATATTGATGATTCCAAATTGCATTTCTTCTATATCATCTATTTTATTTGTTTTAAAACTTGTCATATGTTGTCCGTGTTAATTTGCTTGGAATTTCTTTAAATTTATTTTTAATTCATTAGCCTTCAAATGTATATTAGTATTTTAATAATATATGGTATGTCGCTATTGCATGTATCCTAATTCGTTCCTTTGTATTTTCTCATTCTTTATCCATGACATATTACTGCTTTTACCTTAAGGCGAACCAAATGAATATACTTTGAGCCGGTTTTGCGATTGTTTATTTAAAAAAAACTTCTAAAACAAAGACAATGTTTGACATTTGAAAATTTGGGAAATCGTGCCCTACCATGCTGAGTTTCGATTTTCTGCTTGCCCAAAATAGTCAAATATTCCTTTAAAATTTCATTCATGTTTTCTAAATTTTAAAACAAGGCAATGTTCTATGTTTGGAAATTCAAAAAATCGGGCTCTAACGTGTTGGGTTTCGTTTTTTTGTTGGACCAAATAATGGAATACCCTTTTCATTGCGTTTTGGAAATCATGAGGTGATCTCAGTTTATGCTTAAAATATCGTGTCCTAATGTGCTGGATGTGATATTTTATTCTTTTGGAATGAGGGAATCTTAAAATTCAATTCGAGTTGTTCACACATTTTAAAAGGAATCGTATTTTTAGCATTTTCCCTTCAAATTTTCAACAATAGGACATTAAATAATTAATTGGTACCAATTTTGGGCGTTATGAGGGTGCTAACCCTTCCTCGTGTGTAACTGATTCCCAAACCCTTTTCTCGATTTTCGCAGACCTAAAATTATTGTTTTAATAAATCAAATGCTTTATTAAAATGATCAATCTCAAGGTGATTCGATTACACCTCAAAAAAAAGATCGGTGGTGACTCTGTACCTCATTTTTTAAAGTCGATCCTCGTTTTTGTAATGATTTAAAAATGGTTTTGACAGCTTGGCGACTCCGCTGGGGACCAATAAAAGAGTTAAGCCATAAAATTGATTGTTTTTTGTCCTTTTGTTGAAAATTTAAAATTTGGGTTTTTAACATATGATTCTTTTGTTACATTTGTTTGTGATCCCCATGTTTGCTAGAATACTCTTGCATTGCATTGCATGACCGTTGTGGTTACACCTTTTAAATGGGAGTGAGAAACTATGCCTTCGTGAGGTTTTCACCTCTGCATGGGCTAGTGGACTGCTTCCGGGATACATCCGTACCTATGTCTTCGTGAGGATTTCACCTCTCCATGCCCATAGGGAAATATATTCCCCTAAACTGAACTCAATCCGCATAAGCCTATAATGGGTGAGGGTTGAAGAATCTGCTAGTTCAGGTACCCTTTCTCTAGAACCAAACCGCACATAGCGAGCTTTAAGAGCCTAATCCTAGGTAGAGCCACTCCAAACCCTAGAGGTTACCCAAGTAGGTCTCTTTTATTGTTTTATTTCCCTCCTGTGCTGATGTGTTTTGTTTTGTTTATGACTGCATTGCATTACATCATCATAGAAAGGAGGTGTTGATTCACATTTGATTGATAAATAGAACATTTTGTCATAAGAAAACGAATTTCTTAATAAAGTGGATTATAATACGGTTGTCTGAATATGGTCCAAGTAAATACAACGGAAGAAGGTTGATAGTTCGCGAAGGAAAACAAGACTTTACTTGAGAATTCAAGTCGATAAAGATTATTTGAGAGCCGTCACGTCCCGACTATCTTAAAGGATCTAACAAGCATCATGAGGATAAGTGAGTAATAAGTCGCGGCCCGGATTAAGAAAAAAAAGCTAATGGAGGCATCTATTGGAAGTTGGCGTGGTTTGACTTTTACAGAAAAAGGAATCGCCTGGAAGATGAGAGCAAAGCCGCATATGTAATCCGTTTTATGTAAAAGAATTTGTTTTCTAGAAAAGTTGTTCAAATAGAATTGAATTCAGAATCAACGCTTTACTTTCTTTTGCATTCATTCCATGCATTTGCATTGCATTGCATCATGTGCATTAAACTTCACAAAAGAACCCTAATTAATTAGAAATCGTGTTATAGTTACCCTGGAACATCACTACTACACACGGAGAAAAACTAAAATCATGGATCAAAAGCTGGAAAAACTGGAACAAATGTAGAAAGAAATGTAGAAGCGGCTGCAAGCACAGATGTAGGAGCAACTGGCCAATATTCAGCAAGATATGAAAGATCAGATGCTAGAATCACAGAAGAACATGATGAATCAGCTAACTCAGTTACAGCTTGGAGGGCCAGGAAAAGGGAAGAACCCTATGGTCAACCTTGGAGATGACAGTGAAGATCCTGTCTACCCATCGGGTTTTTCCCCAGCAAATACCCTAGTGCAGCCCAATGCATATCCACCTAGGTTGTCTGTTAATATCAGTCCACAGCATCAAGCCGGCATTTCGGCATTGACGCATTTCCCGACAGGTTCAGGCACCGGAGACAATCTGGTAAATCCTGGTGTCCCTGATCTAGATAACATGGCCGAAGTAGAAAGGGCAAAAGGAGAACTCCCAAAGCAGCTGGAAGACCGATACAAATAGCTGGAAGAGAAGTTCAAGGCGCTGGAAAGCGCTGATTATAAGTGTGGTATGGATGCTAAGGAATTAAGTTTGGTTCCGGATCTAGTGCTCCCTCCGAAGTTCAAAATACCGGAGTTTGAGAAATACAATGGAACCAGCTACCCTGAGGCCCACATCACGATGTTTTTTCGGAGGATAACTGGTTATGTCAATAATGATCAGATGCTAGTTCACTGTTTCCAGAACAGTTTGATTGGGGCTGCGGCCAAATGGTAAAATCAGCTGAATCGCACCCAAATTAAATCATGGAGGGACTTAGCACAGGCCTTCATGAAGCAGTATGTCCATGTGACGGACATAGCGCCTGACAGGATCACGTTGCAGAATATGGAGAAAAGGTAGAGTGAAAATTTCAGGCAATATGCCCAGAGGTGGAGGAAAGTTGCTACACAAGTCCAACCATCACTACTGGAAAAAAAATCAACCATGCTCTTCATTAATACCTTGAAAGCACCCTTCATTAATCACATGCTAGGCAGCGCAACTAAGAGCTTTGCGGATATAGTGATATCTGGTGAAATGTTAGAGAACGCGATAAGATATGGGAAGATAGAGGCTGGGGAAAGCACCAGGAGGTCGGTTCTAAAGAAGAGAGAAAATGAGGTCGACAATATGAGTATGGGTTATATAAAACTGATCACGGTAAATCAACTGAGAACGGTAGCCACGGGTCAGCAAGCCTCGCCAAGACAGGAGCCCAATACCAGACAAAGCATGGAGAAGCTTTGGTTTACTCCCATTCTAATAATGTACCGAGAGCTGTACAAAAGTCTATTTGATGCATACGTTGTAGCCCCTATCTATTTAAAACCGTTGCAGCCCTCATATCCCAAATGGTACGACGTAAGTACTCAATGTGAATACCATGCAGGAACAGTGGGACACTCGATAGAGAATTATCTCTCTTTTGAAAGATTAGTCGAAAGGCTTATCAATATGGGCATTGTGAAGTTCGACAATGCATTTGGTGTAGGAAATTCGTTACCCAATCATACTGACAATGGGGTGAACGCGATAGCTGAAGATATAATGGAAAATTTGAGCATCAACGCCATATCTGAAGAGGGGGTGATGGAAGGAAACTTATCAGGCATTCGCCATTATGAGCTTGGAAGTGTTCTGAACAACTGGGCTGCGGAAGTAATTCTGTAGTTTTTAGAGCTAATACAGAGTAATGTTCAAAACACACTTGTTTTTTTAAGCCTAAAAACAACAAGAATCTTTTGTGAAATAGGTTCATACTCAAGCATCTTTATTTTCAATAAAAAATGCACTTTTGCATCTCATTTTGAGCAAATATTCTTTTATTCTCTCATTTCATTCATAATCATGCCATACAAATAATCATCCTTAGAATCATTTATTCTTTGGAAATATGCCTTTGTACCTACAATAGGTTCCCAGATATTAACGACAGGAGCAACGCTGTAACTGACTCCCTTTTGGGGTGAGATATATGTTTAAGTAGATCTCAAGACTTTGAAGATGACAGAGATTGTAGCTTATCTCCTGATTTTGTTAATGATGGTAGAACAAGATGAAAAACATATCCTACTCTACAAAGGGTTAGTGGACATTGTGAGCAAGAGGTAAAGATCGGAGCTTGCATAGCCACGAAGATAAAGTAAATCGTCATTGAGTTACTCCAAGAATTCAAAGATGTTTTAGCATAATCATGTCAGGAAATGCCTGGGATACTAAGACCTGTGAATGTAAAAAAAAAATATCTATACGAGTGTCAGAAGGACATATGTTTCACAGTAGCCACACTAATTATGAGGTTTGGGTACTGCTAATCCAGCATGGAAGGGGATGGTATCAGTTATGCCGTAAATGCCAAATGGAGGAAGACATTATATGACACCTCCATTTCTTCATAGATTTTCTATATGTAGGGCATGGATATTATGGGGCTGATCTCTTCAAAAGCTTCTAACCGATACTGATTCATCTTTGGGGTCATCGATTACTTTACGAAGAGGGTGAAAGTTACTTCATATGCCAATGTTACAAAGTCGATAATCATCAAATTTAAAAAAAAAAATCGGGTGTCGACAAGGAATGTCAGAAAGGATCATATCTAATACAACTGCACAATGTCAAAATCTTACAGTCTATTCAAAGATTAGACACTATATCCTAGTACAGTAAAGGCAACCAAAAGACAAAATAAAAGAAAAGGAAAAGAGACAGGAGAGGCTAAGGCGAAAACCCGCAAAGGGTGCCTTGAGACCAAAGAGGATTTGAGTTGAAAACCCAAAAAGAGCAACTCAAATTTGGATCAAAGTGGGGCATACGGTAGTCTTGCTATACCTAAATTAATAATAAAGAAGTATGCTACATCTTGGGGCATCTACAGAGTACTTTGGATCCTTTAAACATAGATTGAGCTCAAAATGATCCTCAAGAAGTTTGTACAGTAAAGCTAAGGCTGCGATATCTGGGGCACCTACTCATCAGATTTATGGAATTTCAGGTCTCTTTGATTGTTGGATTTCTTGGAATTCCGGTCTCCATTAAATCAAGTTGAGATCTGGGTTTTATGTCATGAGATCATGGGAAATTGAGAAGGGTTGAAAATTTAAGAGCGCTTGAGAGTTGAGGCGTAGCTTTTAGATCATATGAGAAATTGAAGAGATGTATTGGAGGTACAGTCTAAGTGCAAGTTCTTCGCACCAAATATGAGATTAAAAGTGAAGACCACTTTTTCGGTAAGATTTTCGGGACGAAAATCCTCAAGGGGGGAGAGTTGTAATATCCTGATTTTGGGCCTAGTCGGAATAGTGGTTTCGTGACCACAAAATCCGATATAGAAATAATTATTTTATGATTATTTTAAGGTCTATGATATGATTGCATGATTGTGTGAAAATTTCGTGAAGAAATTTTATGCATAAAGTGCTTAATTTGAAATTTGGGACTAAATTGAATAAATTGCAAAACTTGTGTTCTAGAAGTATTTTGCATAAAATTGAATTAGATTATTAATTAGAGGTCCTTAAAGAGTAATTTTACCAATTTCTAAGTCTATGGACAAAAATTGGACATGGATGAAATTTTGGAAAGTTTAGTAGTAAGGGCATTTTGGTCATTTAGGGTAAAATGAATTAAAATACAAAATTAAAAGCCAATTTTGCTCATCTTCAACCCCATGGCCGAATATAGCAAGGAGAAACCATGGCTAGGGTTTTCAAGCTTCCAAGCTCGATTGTAATTTCGTTCTAGCCTCGTTTTTAATGATTTTTACGTTTTGGAGTCCCTAGAGCTCGATTTAGCTTATGCTAGCAATAATTTAACCTAGGGTTTATATTTGGAAAAATACCCATAGGTGAAATTTGTGTATTTTGGTGTTTTATAATAGAATATGAGGTTTTAAATTATGTTAGACAACTTGTGCTACTCGGTTTTAAGTGAAAACGAGCAAAAGGGCTTAATCAGTAAAAATACCTAATAGTCATAAGTACATGTTAGAGTGAGAATTTGATGTTGCCATAGAAGGAAAAATGATCAGTATGTCATAAAACATAAGAAAATAGGCTGAATTTTAATTTACGAGCTTTGGGGAAAAAGTGTAAATATGCAAAAGTTTAGGGGCAAAATTGTAATTTTTCAAAAATATGATTTTGGGTCAATTTGAATAATGTGAGTCCTAATTAGACTATATTTTAAATGATAGAGCAAGGAAAACTGAAATTCGGGCTAAAATGGGGAAAATACCAAGTTGTGGACGAAATGGTAAAAATAGCCATTTTCGCATACGAGGTAAGTTCATGTGTAAATAATGTAGCATAATTGTTATTTTTAAGTTATTGATATTAATTATGTGTTATGCTGAATTTTATTATGAAATGTATGCTTTGTGGTTAATTTCAAATAATATGTAAATTATGTGAACTACTTGTTAAATATAATTGTTACCGAGTATTGATTTGGCATTCTACGGAAGACGACAAGGATAAGTGTTCGAGGAAAAGCCCGCTTGAACCTTAGGAATAGATTAGGATACAAGTGACATGTCACTAGGATGGTTGAGCATCCGAACTCGTTGAGTTGAGTCCGAGTTCACTTATGGATGCGAGCGTCCGAACTCGTTGAGTTGAGTCCGAGTTCGTGAGATGTAACTAGGCATCCGAACTCGTTGAGTTGAGTCCGAGTTCACTTATGGATGCGAACGCCGAGCTCGTTGAGTTGAGTCCGAGTTCACTTATGGGCGGGTTACATGGTAGCTTGGCTACATATGTGGCACTTATGTGCAAACTTTCCATGTATCCGAATTATATTCAAGTGTTCAACGGGTAAAGTTCTACTCAAATGGAGGAATACTCAAGATGAAAGGGACGTATTGGTAAGTGTTGTGAAATGGATAATTTGAACAGGTATGCACTTAACCCTCGGGTTGAAAACTCGATATAACAACAATATGGTAAGATGATAAATGAAAAGGTGATATGAATGTCTTGGTGATGATTATGCAAATGATGTTTTATGTTTGCTTATATGGTTATGTTACTTGCTATTTGCATGTGAGCTTACTAAGCATTTATGCTTACTCCTCCTTTTCATTCCTTGTAGTGTTGACAAGCCAGCTCGAAATCGGAAACGGTCGGAGGCACGCCACACTATCCGTATACCATCTTGACATAATGGCTTGTATATTTTGAGTATGGCATGTATAGCATTATAATCATTTTGTATATATGGTCTTATGATATGGTTATTGAGTGGTATAGAAATAGAATGCTTGGTAATGATTAGCCATTGGAATGGCTAATCATGATCATATTTGGTATTATGTATGTCAAATTGCTAGCTAATCCATGGAAACCATGAAATAGGTAAAATTTACCATAAAATAGATTCAGACAGCAGCAGTGACGTGAGTTTGAAAAATCACTAAAAATATTAGAAATGGAATTAAATAATGAATAAGTTATGGAATCGAAGCTTGATGAGTATATTTTCATATGGAATAAGCGAAATAGGTATATGAGCTATATTTTATGAGATGTTTAAATTTTTGTAAAACAGGGCCAGAGCGATTTCTGGATCCCTGTTCTGACTTTGAAATTCACCATAAATTTTACAAAGATAATTAGAAGTCACGCTTTATATGTACAGATTTATTATTGAGTCTAGTTTTATTAGAAACAAACGTCATAGTCATTGAAGCTCTGTACAGGGAGATATCTGATTCGTAATACACAGAGGTCAGAGTAGTTGAACCCTGAAACAGGGGAGATTTTAACTAATAAACTGTACTAATTGGCCCAACCAAAAATTCTAGAAAAATATTAGTAGATATATATATGAGTCTAGTTTCAGGAAAAATTTACAGAATTTGATTTTAAGTTTCGTAACTCAAGATATGATTTTTAAAGCGACTATGATGCAGTTAGCCAGCTTGTCTAGAAATTTTAAAATGAATTGTATGAACTGTTTAATTAATGAATTAAGTCCGTTAACACCTCGTGTTCGACTCCGGCAACGGTCTCGGGTTCTAGTCCGTTGTTATGATCTTTTTTGAGCATTTTGCATTGAAATAATGATTAGTGGACTAATAATACTTTCATAAAAAGATTTTCGCATATTACTCTAGAAGCTTCTAAATAATACAAGAATCTGAAACGGGATTATTGTTTAGAACTTACCAAACTTAAGGGTTGGGAATGTTTGAAAATGAAGGGTTTAAGTTAAGACTACCTTTTAAGATTTTTTTTCAAAAGTATCAAATACAGGATATTACATCGGTGATACAACCTCGAAAAATAACGAGCAATGTCAACCCAAGTGTAAAAGGGGATCATTATTGGGAAAAGAAAAATGATACTCTACATTCATGCAAATATCAGACATTTACATCTGGTCATTACACCCAGGGAATAGTGTAACAAATCAAATTGATTGAAGATGATATAACTTTTATACCTCTGATTTGCAGCAGGATGGATAGAAGAAACCAAATGTTATTCCCTTGAAGTTGCAGTGGGAGGTACAAACTTTATGTCCTAGAAGGTACAGTGGAAGAGATTCTGAAATAACAGTGGGGCAAGCTCGTAAAATGCGATTTTTTTTTAGGTTTTCTGTCAAGAATACCAGCCGAACAAGATGGAAATGGAATACGTCAGTGATAAAACTCTAATGAACAACGAGCGATGATACTTTAAGCATTTAAAAATGAATCATTCTCATGACATTTCTACATTCATATCATTCATAGCACATCTAGCTAGGAGCATTTGACTCATTCTGATTATAGCATCCTAGTCATCATCATTAGGCATAAATATAGGCATCTGAAATCGATTCTACAAGTATGTCCCCTAGAGGATGATGTAGCAAATTTGGTTGAAGCAACAAATCTCGACCAGCCTTAACCCCCTAAGTAGTAGGGTAACAGGCTGAAAATTACAGATCTTATCTCCCTAAGCAGTAGTGGAGCAGATAAAAAACGGTGAGCCTTAACCCTCTAAGCATTAGGGTAATAGGCTGGAAATTATGGATCTTATCTCCCTAAGTAGTAGTGGAGTAGATTGAAGGCGGTGAGGCTTAACCTCCTAAGCAGTAGAGTAATAGGCTGAAAATTACAGATCTTATCTCTCAAAGCAGTAGTGGAACAGATCGAGGACGGTGAGTCTTAACCCTCTAAGCAGTAGGGTAACAGGCTGGAAACTACAAATCTTATCTCCCTAAGCAATAGCGGAGCAGATCGAAGACAGTGAGCCTTATCTCCCTGACCAGCAGTGGAGATGGCTGAAGATTACAAATCATATCTCCCTAAACAGTAGTGGAGCAAATTGAAACGGAAAGTTCCTATACTCCTGAAGACGCAGTGGGTTAAAGCGAGGCTACCTGAAGAAAGGGAGTATTAAGAAGTTAAGACTCAGTAGGACCGGACAAAATTGGCCCTTTTAAATCTTTGCTCCATTTTCGTTACACGACAATGAGCAAAGAGGGGCAACTGTAGGGCCCAATTTTCGCCCGGGCCCAACAAACCCAAATAAACCAAAAACCCAAATTTTGCCCGGGCTACCTAATTCCAGCCCAAATACCCAATTACAGCCCAATTACATAAAAATTTTGACCCAAATTCTAAAGCCCAAAACTCTGCAGTGGCTCAAATCAGAAAAGAACCCTAGGTTACTCCTAGTCACCCACGCCGCAACCCCCACGTTCAGCGCCACTCCACCATGCAAGTCGGCACACCCCCAGCTCACGCATCCACGCCCCACGATCATGTACTCCCCCTCCACGACCTCACAACACCTGCGATTTGAGCAAAGAAATAGGCAGAAACTGCTTGTATTTTAGCTATAAAGCCTTCGATTTTTTCACTGTAAAGGGGGTTTTTTTTGGACAAAATAATAATAGAAAATACACACAAAAATCAGAAGAGAGGCAACCAAGAATATTTCTAAGGTGATTATTTATTGTAATTTTGTTCTATTTTTCCTTTTTCCATTTGGATCCACAACGCATACGAAGGATCGGAGAGAGGAGAAGGGGCTTACCGCGCGTCGTGCTCACACCGTTGGAGGGCCTTGCTTCATCGGTTACAAGCGGGCAATTGGAGGCCTGGACATTAGCCATTAGGCTGGAGGTTGAGAGAACATCTCAAAAATTTTAGGGTTTTATTAAAGAAAAAAGCTTTGGGGTTCTCTAAAGGTTTTTTTAATGTTTTAAGGAAAAGAAATAAAATAAGGGTTTTATTAAATTTTAAAGCAGTGCAATGCGCCTTGACTGATCCATGGGCTGGATTTGCGCATTTCCACCTTAAATGGTTAATTTGCGTATTCACACTACAGCAAAATAGATTTTTAGCGGCGCTTTTTTTAGCCTTTAGCGGCGCTTCTAAGCGCCACTAAAACTTTTTGCGGCGCTTTTGAAAACGCAGCAAAAAATGCCACTATAGGCGGCGCCGCAAAAACTGGTGGCGTTTATTAAAAAAAGCGCCGCTAAAAGTCATGGCCTTTAGCGGCGTTTGAAGAAAACGCCGCTAAAAGTCGTGGCCTTTAGCGGCGTTTGAAGAAAAAGCGCTGCTAAAAGTCTAGCCTTTAGCGGCGTTTGAAAAAAAAGCGCCGCTAAAAGTCGTGGCCTTTAGCGGCGTTTGAAGAAAAAGCGCCGCTAAAAGTCATGGCCTTTAGCGGCGTTTGAAGAAAAAGCGCCGCTAATTTTGGCAGATTTGCAATACATTTTTTTCACCAATATTCAATCCTTCCTGCATTAAAATCCAACCAAATACAACAAATATAGCATAAAATGCAGCCAAAATACCAAATTTAGCATAAAAAAATACAACCAAAATTAACGAAAGATATATGATGTCATTAATAAAGTATGATTTAAAATATTCTTAGAATAATGTTAAACGTGACAAAGTTAAAAATATTCTTACAACGAGAAAACTAATGTCTAAGATGGCGGCTTTTGCGACTGTTGAAACATCTGCATCATCTGTTGAAGCTGTAGTTGGAGGTCATCGTACTTTTTTCTATGCTCTGCCTCCCTCGCTGCTGCCGTTGCCTCCCTCTCTGCTGCCTCCGCTCTAAGTTGTTGCTGGAGTTCTTCATATTTTCGTTGAACCTCGGCAATTTGCTCAACTGTGTTCGCTTGCATCTGAGCTATCTGATCTCTTAACCTCTGAACTTCAGCTTTAGCTTGACTTCCGGAAGGCATGTATTGCTGGGAGCCGGATCCAAAATATTGGGTCCGGGTAACACCAGATCCTTGAAATCGAACCCGACTGTACCTTTCAGACCCAAAACTTCAGTGATAATTCATTATCAATGTTCTCAAGATTAATGAACTATCGATCAAGTAGCCGCTTCATATTCCGCCTTCTTATCCTTTAGTTTCTCCTAAAAATCAATTAAAAAGTTAGAAACGAAATGTATAATAAAAGGAATGCAACATAACATTATTTAAAACTACTAATGATGAATTGAATTAAACAATTATAATTAAACATTATAAATATTTAGAATAAATCAAATATTATTAAGTAAATATACCATAATTTCTCCACTTGGATGTCATAGGAGATCCATCTTTTTCCTATCGTAATCTCAAAAAGTCAAGGCGCCCAACTTTTGTCCAGATTTGACTTCCTACAATATAGTAGTAAAAACATTATTTAATATTAGAAAGTTATTAATATTTGAAAGAATTAATAAAATTTTAATACCTCGGCCTCACTCTGAAGCAAAACTTCTCGACCTCGCTGTAATGCGTGAATTTTTGTTTTTGCTCACGCTTATTCCAACTCGCTCACGGTCCTACATAATGAAATTATTATTACGTATATAGTAAACACTATATATAAGAGTTTGGAAATAAGTAATACCTCTCCTTTCTTTGAATTCGAATCTAACCGCATCTTCCCATTGGTACCTCAAAGATTCCGTGGGACATTTCTCAATTTTTCCTCGAGGCTTATGTCTTTCTTAAAATATTGTTTTTTAAAATGCTTTTATTGTCTCTCCATTTTTACCCAATGTCTTCTTGATATAATCATCGGAGACCTCTAAAGCAAATCTATCCTAAAAAACACAAGTTTAGAATGTAAATATGAATGAAACTTAAACCAAAATATTATAAACTACATTCACATTTTGTTACCTTAATATTAGCGAGAGCCCGATTTTTGTTGCTATCGTGCATGTGATGCCATGATTCAGTAGTTGATGGGCAACATATTGGCATTTCGTGCTAAAATGCCAATATAGCTCGTTAAAAGTCGAGCTTCAGATCCAACAGTGGCCATAAGTATTTCTACTTACTTTGACACGGTCGGCAGGATCTAAGTCGATAAATCACTAAGCAAAGTGTATGTCCTCGAGCTTTATGCATCCCACCATTTTCATTTGAAAAATGATATACTATTATTATATTAAAATTTACAAATAAATTAATAATAAAAGTCAACACATGTAAAATAAACGTAACATTACTTTGAAATTCTTCAGCTCGTCAAGTGTCTCTCGCACATTCAAGATCCAACAACCGCCTCGCTGTTCACTATTTCCTTCTTCCGAATTTGGAGTATTCGGACAATACTTAAACCACGTAATATTCTTCTACGATTTTTCCGCAATACACATAAAATAGTTAAAGTTTTAGTAACAAATTACAACAATAATAGTACATATAAAATAGTCAAATTATATAACATGACCAAGATTAAAATTATAATATTACATATAATTAAAAAAACGTAAAATCTTACTACATCATTATTCGTAAATATCTTCATTCACATCATCTCGAACCCATTGATATTGTGTACTAGTACTAGGGATATTTTCATCTAAGTTTTGTTCTGGAAAAGGTAATGTTTCTGATCTTTCGACAATGTCATCTTTACTTTCATTACCCATGTCAAACAAGTCTCTAGGGGTGTTCCGGAGTACAACATACCAACCCTCATCAGGAGCTCCTCTGTACTCTTCAGTACCGTCAAATAGAGTCCTCTGAAATCTAAATAATATTTATAAAAATTATTTTAATTAAGTAATATACATGTCGTTCGTTTTTATTTGACAAATCACATGTTCAGTTAAAATAGTCCACACTTAATTTAATTTATGTTTTACAAGTCATCTTTTCTTAAGTACATATTAAAGCACTGTGTGGACATCCGTATTTAGCTTAAAAGCTATGATTTAGTTTGAATAAAAAGTTTAACTTAAATGGTAAAACGGACGATAATATTTGTGATAAAATGGAGAATTTTTTAAGATTTATCATATGCGGCGTTGTTACACCTAGGGAGGATCCATTATATCTTGCAGCTCGATATAAGGCAACCCGTCAGGTTTCCAGCCTATATACTTTGAATCTTTAAAATATTTAAATATTAAAATCAAACATTATTAATATAAAAAATAGTAATTTGAATATAATAATATAAAAAAGAATCGTAGTTTAATTTTTATAAGTAAATTGGAAATAAATATTCAATAGTAAATGAGCTCGATAGAACTTTTTCAAGTCTTTTGAATTTTTAAGATTCATCATACGTGGCGTTGTTACACCTAGGAGGATCCATTATATCTTGCACTCGATATAAGGCAACCCGTCAAAGTTTCAAACCTATATACTTTGAATCTTTAAAATATTTAGAATAAGGTTGGAGAGAAGGTCACCATTGTTGTAATTTTGATAAAAATTAGTTATAACTTTTAAAGACATTTAAAATATTAAATATTAAAATCAAACATTATTAATGCAAAAAATAGTAATTTGAATATAATAATATAAAAAAGAATTGTAGTTTAATTTTTATAAGTAAATTGGAAATAAATATTCAATAGTAAATGAGCTCGATAGAACTTTTTTCAAGTCTTTTGAATTTTTAAGATTCATCATACGTGGCGTTGTTACACTTAGGAATGATCCATTATATCTTGCACTCGATATAAGGCAACCCGTCAAAGTTTCCAATTTATATCCTTTGAATCTTTAAAATATTTAAAATAAGGTTGAGAGAAGGTCATCCATTGTTGTAATTTTAATGGACAAGCAAGCTACACGGTAATAAAATTAATTCATACTTATTCATACTTAAGTGAATCAAATAATAATTAAGTTGAACCAAATATTTAAAATTAATTTGGTAACAAAATAGTTCTGCTCCAAACAGTAACCAGCAATTAAATCTTTACAAAATCGCAACCCCAAAATATTAATTTTTCCAAAATCATCATGATAAAACTATTATTGATTAGAATTTTGAAATAAAACGTACCTTAATAAAACGCACTGGTCTACTCCACTCTCACCAAACAAGCAGAGGTGGAGTCAAAAAGTAATATTTGTTAAGTAATTTAAAGTGAAAATGCATAGAAATAAGGAAAAAATTTAGCAACGAAACCTATACGTACCTAGAACAAATGTCAATGGTCGTGGTGTATTTAGTTGCACCAAATATTAATTCAGTGTTCGATAGTACCTAGAACAGATGTAAGATTATAAGAGTAGCACCAAATATATTTCAGTTTAAGCAAATATGAAAACTTTATCTATATCAGTACCAAATATTAATTCGAAGATTAAATGGCAGCTTCAGTTGAACCAATAGTTGCAGGAGGAGCAAGAAGCAGTAACTGAAACATATACAACATTAATTCACTAATATAGACACATGGAACTATATCCTAAAAGTCAAAACACAAGGAATTAAAGTATATGTACCATATTTAGTATACAATATAATTTTACTTCATATATATTACTTCATATAATTATTATAGTAATAATTAAATTTATTAACAATCGTCATAGTACAAAAATAGGAAGAAAAATTAGGTGTTGGTTAAAAGCGGTCAAAAAATATTTTTGTACAAAATTAATTCAAATACTAAGTAAATCTTGATGAATAACCCAAACAAGAAGGAATTATATAACCAACTCGCAGTGTACAAGAAGTAACAGATAGGCATTTGATACTTGATAAGGATGCTAACAAACCGATACAAAAATTATCAATCGAATGGTGATCATTTTTCATTTGCTCCTGGAATGCATTGATTTATCAAATTAGATTCAATACACGAACATAAATGTAAAATTAATTAATAATAAAACTTACTTGCGCCTCGAAAAGAATACTGTAAGAATGACCTTGAAAAAGTTTAAAAATTAAATGTCAACAAAATCCAACTGATTTGTACCAAAATAGATCATCTTCAAACTACAACCATCTAAATTGAAAATTGATATAAGGCATAATGTGAGTAATCCTTAGTAAAACTTCGTGTCAGTTTTGCGATATAATTCAGTCAAAATAAACTTCTCAACCCAAAAATATGCAGCAGTTGTTCCAAATGTTTTTACATTACATATATTTATAATCCAGTCAAAATAAACTTCATGTCAGTTTTCCTAGATATAGAAAAAGGGATAGAAATGACATCCATATTTAGACATAAGTAAAAGTTTACAAGCTGCAGTGTTTGCAAAAGCTAATCATGAAAATATTGGTCAACAGATTGTTGCAACACATCAAAATCTTGTTGTAAAAGATTGTTGATATTAGCAAGAAGTAAACTTTGGCCTCTAGCCTTAACAAGTAGTGTGATAAGAGAAGTTTCCAACCTAAGTTAAGTGTTAAAAAAAATCATATAAAATGAAAAAGAAAATGAGGGAAGCAAATGTTTTAGTCATTCACATCTGAGCCTAAGAATCAAAAGAAGTTTATAAGAAGAAACTCATTGGCAGACATTACAGACAATAGGCTAAAAACAAACAGATCTGATAATATGGGTCAAACCATCTAGCCAATGGAACTGATTGGCCAAGAAATTTTCATTAGACGTTTCTAACTTTATGAACTTTGAACAATGGATGAGGACCAGCATTTGCAACCCCATGACACCATGATATTTTACCTAGAAATAAAGATTTAGCAAATTAAATATACATACCTCTTAGAAAGTATAAATTGGATGGAAGAGTCAATTCTAGCAAATTAAATTACACCTGCAAACAATGAACAGCCATGAAATAAAAAAATAATCTAAGGATAAACAAGAATTAAATAAGAATTAAAAACATGATCCATTAACGAATTTTCCAAAGCAAAAAGCTATAAATTATTTAAATTAAGGATAAAACCAAATTTATATTATTGTTTATGTATTATGAAATACATAAATAAATTAATAAATCCTTTGGATAATTTCTTTGTTTCGCTTGTTTGGTTCTTGTAATATTACTCGCTTGTTGCCAATTTCAAACTCATAAATTGAATTTGCACTAATTATTTAATGTGGATCATAAAGTATGTACAAAATGTACAAAATTCAACATGGAGAAAAAAGAGAAGCACTTTGTCATAAGCAACTGAATTAATACCACTCCCATTCTTATTCTATATACAATATGTCACGGAATAGTATGACTATATCTTAGCATTATATAATGGAAAAAGAAAAAGGTTATACACTGAAAACTCATGCACTGAAAAACTCATTCATAACTACCTACCAAGCATAAATAAATCATGCACTGAAAAACAACCCAAAACCCTTAACCAACATGTTATTTTCGGTTTAACTAGTTTAAATTCATCATTATTCTTTGTTCTTTGATAGAATTCAATCTTCTCATTTATCAATCTCCAACGTTTAAGAGAAAAGACAACGTATATGTAGCACTTAATCCTCATTTTCGTCATCTTCTTTTATATGTCTACTATTTTTGCATCAGTAGCATTAGCCCCGTCACTATTCGACACCCAATCTTTCAGCTTTTCCAAACCCCAAGAAGACCAAACATTTTTTATATTATTTATCGGCATCAATCCTAAGCTTCAAAAAATTTGTGGAGAAATTGACTACCCCATCGAATGTTTAACATCAATTATTCCATTCCTAAATGAAAATGTTGCCATGATCTCTATGTCTATTCTCAAAGTTGAGATTGATGCAATTCATAACAAGACCAAGGAAGCGTTAGACAAGACTTACGAGCTTTCAATGAATCCCCCTACCTCAAGACTCCTCCCTTTATGTATTAAAAGTTGTATTAATAACTACAATGCCATTCTAGAAAGCAAACAAAGAATCCTTAATGCAATCTCTATGGGTGATGCTAACGAGTTGAGCATGGAGCTAAGCCACAACATGGAGGATGTATTTGCATGCGAGGAGGAGTTCAACAAAGCCAAAATTGAGTCGCCAATAACAGAATTAAATTCATTACTTGTCAAGATAATTACCAGCAGTTTGACAATTGATGTTAACATGACCAACGTTTAGAGGAACAACTCATGATAAACAAATTACATTAAACCTAAAAATTATAGCATTTTTTATTTGTAACACGCAAGGCTGGAGATAAGAGTTTCAGTTCATAACAAAATAACTGAATACCCCTGCAATGTTGCACCCTTCTTACCTCAACAGTTTCAGTTCATAACAGAGTTGCTTAAACCTAATACATAGATAAGAGTACCTTTAGAACCACAGCTCCACCAGTTAAGGGCCAAAAAGGAAGCAAGGTAAACCTGGGTTCTCTGTTTTGATCTTTTCCAAGAAAAACCCCTGAAGTAAGACAAGAGACAGTGCTTAACACCAAAAACTTGAAACCTTAATCCTAAAATGACCCAAACCAAAAACAATTCAACCCAAAACTACCGAAAATCAAAATAACCCAAACTGAATATCCTGAACCCTAAAATGACACAGATATGAGATGACCCACTGAAAACGCTAATGAATCGTAATATTTTAAAGCCTAAATGAAACCGAACCGAATTTACCTAATCAAATCAATCGACCCGCCAAGGTCTAGGTTCATTAGTAAATGGTTTACCACCAAAATAACTCTTGTTCATTGCAAAACTAGCTAAATCAATAACAAAATAACTGAATACCCTAATTCTTACCTTGAACTATTTTCTTCAACCCGAAAGCCGATTTCTGAAATCCTTACCTTTGTTAATCCGATTTTCCATAAATGGGAAATCAATGGCCAGTGGGAAGGGTGAGTTTTAGGGATTTCAATTTGGGGAAGAAGAGACGAAAAAACTTTAGGGATTTGGGACTAAGGAAAAGAGGGGAAATGAAGGGGATAACGGGGAAAATGTTAAGTGTTATTGTCTGGGTAACAAATAAGTGACATTTGCGGCGTTTCCACCGTAGCGCCACTAAAAGAGAGAGCTATTGCGGCGTTTTACCAAAACGCCACTAATAAACAAATAAAACGACGACGTTTTAATATCAACAAAATCAACTTTAGTGGCATTTATGAACTATCGCCGCTAAATCCGAACCTATTGCGGCGTTTTGCACAAACGCCACTAACAAATCCTATAAAACGGCACCGTTTAGTTTTAAAATATGCTAATCTTTTCTGGCGTTTTTCCAAAAACGTCGCTATTGCATACCTTTTGCGGCGTTTATGAAAACGCCGCTAATGCCTTTTAAAATTAAAAATTATTTAATATATAAATAATAAATAATATAAATTAAAAACAATAAGTTATATAGCCAAAAACTTTAATTTTATTTTAAATAATAGTATTTTAATTTTTCATTTAAATAAATAATTTTTAAATTTATCTAATATTTAAAAGAACTACATAAAATTTAAAATCTTGAAAATTATTGACAATTTGAAATCATTAAAATTTGAAATTATTTAATATATGTCAATTAAAAAATCAGTCATATACCTAAAAAACTTTAAAATTAATTATTTTAAATAATAGTATTTTAAATTTTAATTAAATTTTTAACACTAATTATCCTAAACCCTTAACTAGAGTGATCATGGTCAATGGCTGCCCTACCAAGGCCCGCCTAAAAATGGGAGGGTTTGGGTAAAAATATAGGCCAAAAAATGGGCTTGGGCAAAAAACGAGGCCTGTTTAAAAACGGGTCAGCCTCGTAAGAGTTTTTTGGCCGGCCCGGCCAATTATATATTAATATATTTTTGTTTTTATTTTTAATTATTTTAAATTTTAATATAACTATTTTTATTATATTGTTAATTTGTGTATTGTTTTAAGAATTGTTTTAGTATTATTTTTATTTGTTTTAATATTTATTTTATGTTTTTAAATATATTTGATTTATTATATTTTTAAATTTTTTATTTAATAAAATAAGAAAAAAATTAATATGGATCGAGCCGGTAGGGCTCGGGCTTAGTAATTTTATTTCGGTAGAGCTTGGGTAAAATTTTAGGCCCATATTTGGTAGGGGCAGCCTAGCCTAGTAGACAGCCTAAAATTTTACTTGGGCCGGCCGAACCCGACCTGCCCTACCCATGATCACCTCTACCCTTAACCCTTATATCCCATTAACCCCTAAACCCTAAACTATTAACCCTTAATCCCTAAAATTTAAACACTAAACCTTAAACAATGTCCCCTTAACTTCCAAACCCATAAACCCTAAACCCTTAATCCAAAGACTTTGAACACTAAACCCTAAACTATATCCCCTCAACCCCTTAACTCCTAACCTTTGACCCCTAGACCCTCAACCTTTAAATATTAACCCCTAAATCCCTAAACCTTCAGTCCTTGAACCATAAACCATAATCCCTAAATCCACAATCAATAATCCATAAACCTTAAAATAATATTGACCCAAAAATTAACCATAAACCCCTAAACCCATAATCCCTAGACCCACATGCATAATCCATAAACCTTAATTAAAATATTAACTTGTCATAATCCATAAACCATAAACCATAAACCATATATACCCTAAACCATGCATAAACCTTAAACTATAATAATGATAATTAATTAAATATTTTAAAATTAATATCATCTCTTTTATGATTATATAAGAATTTATTTACTATATAAATTGACAAACAATCAGTCATATATCCAAAAAACTTTAATATTATTTTAAATAATATATCCTATATAAAATTTTTATTTTTAACATATATTTTTATATGTTTTTATTTTCAATTTTTTATGTGTCTTTCATTTAGGGTTTATAGTTTAGGGTTTCAAATTTAAGGTCTATAGTTTATGGGTTTAGGGGTTAAAGGTTGGGAGTCAGGGTTAATGTGTTAGGATTTATGGTTACGGCAGTGTTTAGAGTTTTAAGGGTTTATGGGTTGAGACTTAGGGTTTAAGAGTTTAGGATTTAGTAATTTAAGGGTTTAGTGGGTTAGGGTTTAAAACATAGTGTAGTTAATTTATATTGTTTATAAAGTCAGTTTCAGATATGATCAAAATAAAATCGAAATTAATCAAATTTAAGGTCTATATTATCTCTTTTACAACTATATATATAATATATTATTTAATACATAAGTTAAAAATACTAATTAATTTAAACCTTAAACCCTTAACTACAACCTCTAAAACCTTAAATCATAAAACATAAACCATCAACCCTAAACCAACCCTTAAACCCATAATCTATAAACCTTAAAATAGTTTAGATCTTTAGCGGCGTTTTTCCAAAAAGCGTCATAAACTCATATCTATTATGGCGTTTTAAAAAAGCGCTAATACTCAATCTATAGCGGCGTTTTTGCTCAAGCGCCGCTATTGCCGATGAAGCTCAAAATAAACGACGCCGTTCGGTTTAATTTTTAGCGGCGTTTATAAAACGCCGCTATAGGCCGACCTATAGCGGCGCTTTCTAAAAAATGCCGCTAATACTCAAACCTATAGCGACGTTTTTGATAAAGCGCCGCTATTGCCACTGAAGCTCACAATAAACGACGTCGTTTGCCTAATCTTTTAGTGGCGTTTTTATAAAAACGCTGCTATATGTCGACCTATAGCGGCACTTCCTTAAAAACGCCGCTAATACTCAATTTATTCAATTTTTAGTGGCGTTTTCTATTCAAACGCCGCTAAAAGTTTGTTTTCTTGTAGTGTCAGTCCCTCCCATGTGCGCCAATTTTGATTTAATTCTATCCTGCTTCTTTCACTTTTTCCCTAAAATTTGTGCACCTTTCCAATTTAGTCCGCGCTTGGGTGCTGTTCTTTGGGATTGGGAAAATTTTCATTTTTAATCCTCGAACATTTGCGTGCGATGCATTTTAATCCTTAATTTTGTTTTGTAACTTTCTTTATTTGTAAATTGTCCTCTGGGTTTTATTTTTACTTCAATTGAGTTTTTACTTCAATTTATGTTTTATTCCTTATTTTGCCCCTCAAAATTTATTTGTTATTTATCTTTAAACATATTATCTTGGATTATTTCATTAGTTTTGCATGGTTCTCCTTATTATTTCCTCTATATTTTTTTATTCGGTATATTTTATGATTTATATATTTCAAATCTTTTTTATATATTTCTATATTTAAAGATCTATAGATATTCAACTCAATACTATTATACATGTATATCGTAACTTATACTAAATTATTTTTATTCTAAGTATACATTATTGATTTCCTATTATTTTATGTAAATATTTTTTTTATTATGTATATATATTATTGATTTTATATTATTTTGTGTATATATATTTTCTTCTAAGGACCCTATTTTAAATGGTATATTTTATTTATTTTAAATACTTTCATATACTAGTACCTTTGTTTTTTATATATAAAATGTTCATTTCAAGTATATTATTTATTTAGATTGACAAATACTATGTTATATATTACTTACTTTTTTTATATACATTATGTATTTTGAAATTTCATTTATATATTATTAATTCATATATTATTTTATTCTTATTATTTTGATTTATTTGAACTTTCATGTATGTTACCTTAAGATTTATATATATATTTGTTTGTTGGCATATTGATGATTCCAAATTGCATTTCTTCTATATCATCTATTTTATTTGTTTTAAAGCTTGTCATATGTTGTCCGTGTTAATTTGCTTGGAATTTCTTTAAATTTATTTTTAATTCATTAGCCTTTAAATGTATATTAGTATTTTAATAATATATGGTATGTCGCTATTGTATGTATCCTAATTCGTTCCTTTGTATTTTCTCATTCTTTATCCATGACATATTACTGCTTTTACCCTAAGGTGAACCAAATGAATATACTTTGAGTCGGTTTTGCGATTGTTTATTTAAAAAAACTTCTAAAACAAAGGCAATGTTTGACATTTGGAAATTTGGGAAATCGTGCCCTACTGTGTTGGGTTTCGATTTTCTGCTTGCCCAAAATAGTCAAATATTCCTTTAAAATTTCATTCATGTTTTCTAAATTTTAAAACAAGGCAATGTTCTATGTTTGAAAATTCGAGAAATCGGGCCCTAACGTGTTGGGTTTCGTTTTTTCATTGGACCAAATAATTGAATACCCTTTTCGTTGCGTTTTGGAAATCATGAGGTGATCTCAGTTTTTGGAGGCTTAAAATATCGTGTCCTAATGTGCTGGATGTAATATTTTATTCCTTTTGAATGAGGAAATCTTAAAATCAAATTCGAGTTGTTCACACATTTTAAAAGGAATCGTATTTTTAGAATTTTCCCTTCAAAATTTCAACAATAGGACATTAAATAATTAATTGGTACCAATTTTGGGCGTTATGAGGGTGCTAACCCTTCCTCGTGTGTAATCGATTCTCGAACCCTTTTTCTCGATTTTTGCAGACCTAAAATTATTATTTTAATAAATCAAATGCTTTATTAAAATGATAAATCTCAAGGTGGTCTGATTACACCTAAAAAAAAGGATCGTTGACTACTTCGTACCTCGTTTTTTAAAGTTGATCCTCGTTTTTGCAATAATTTAAAAATGATTTCGACAAGGGTAATATACTAATTACAAGGTCATTGGACAAACACTTGATAACTTTCATGATAGTATATAATAAGCGAGAGCTCAATCATGGTACAATAGTGTAATGACTCTATGACTAAATAATGTTGTAGTTAATAGACGAAGAGTCGAAACTTAATTACAAATTATTTAACCCTAATTATATATGTCCAACCGGTCTCTCCGCTAGCTCAATACAACTCTTAATGGTTTGCAATTGAATCAATGTGATGAATGAATGAAAATGACGAAGTAGAGAAATAAATCACATGTATCACTATCCGCAGTGAATGTGTTATCCCACCATACACAAGAGATGACGTAAGGATTAAATTAATTTCTTTGAATTATTATTTAATTGATTATAATTAATTAATTGAAGTTCAAGTGGAAAATTAAATTAATCAGTCATCGCAATTTTGGTAAACAAGTTAATTAAATTTATTTACTCATAGATTTTAGTACGGTAAAATCGTCATAACTTTAATGAAATTAGGATTGAGTTAAGAAAATAATTTAATTAAGAAATTAATTAAATTTAATCAATTAATTAATTAATTAATTAATATTTTGAGAATAAATTATATGAGTTGGTTAAAGACTAAATAAGGGACAAGCCTAGAGGTCAATTTGGCATGTAATGGGCAACAACCCTAATCCTAAAGACTAGGTGTTGCTATCGCCCCAAGGTATTCCCAATAAAAAATATTTATATTTTTTTATTAAAATAATAATATTTATTTAATCCTTGTTTAACTAGAACTCTTGTAATTTTCTCTATATAAAGGGACATATCTCAAGACATAAATAGACAACACTAGTCTCATCTATATGTGTGCTTCCCCAATTCTCCCCAACCCGGAAAATGGAGCCTTAGCATGCGGGATTCAACGCCCTAGCGCCAAATTTCATGCCTCGATGCCCAAAATTTCGAAACTCCACCTTGGTCAGCGCCTCTCGCCCATTTTGGTGCCCCATCATGCAATTGCACACCCGTCTGTCGACACACCTACGTCTATGGAAACCCTCCCAACTTGAATTTTTTTGTGTTTTGAGGAGTGAACGCCCCAGACTCATGTGCTAAGGATATTTTGGTATTTTAAATATTTATATTTGATGTTATACCTCAATTTGACGTCCTAAAAGTCGTTTTACTTTAGTCATTTTTATATTTTTCTTTGAATACAAGTGTAAAAAAAAAAAAAAAAAGTTTTGACAATAGATCGAGGGAGCAACTTCACAAATTTGGTGAGAACATTTTAATTTGTTATTAGATTAGTTTCTCCTTAAATTCTCATTATTGTTGTACTTAATTGTTAAACATATGGAAAGCGAAATTAATTTTTGGAATACACTTAGGTTAAATACCACTCTCATGTTTTTAGTTAATTAAGAGCACTTTTATATTTTTACCATTATATTTATTTTCCTATAAATAGACTATAAATAGACATTATTAGGTTAAAACTTGAGAGACCTAAACATAGTCGCTCTTAATTTTATTTTGTTTGTGTTTTTTTTTCCTTTGTGGGTTTCTAAACCCTCTTTTTTAGTTAAAGGAATTTAAATTTAAAATTTGATTTTATTAAAAAAGCTCCCTCAATTTATTTTTACTTAAAAAATAGAATTTTTACCAATCTCTTTGGATACAATCCTACTTGTCTCTTTCTACTAATATTATATTTTTAAGAAGGTTTTTATTTTATAGGTTTTAATAGCCTATCACTTTTTCAGCGGATTGAGTTTGTTAATTTCCATAAGTTTGGGCATTAAGTGTGTGTTTGGTTGGGTGGTAAAGTGGAGGGATGGGAGGAGGGTGTGGAAGAGTAAATAAAATAAAATTTTGAGTGTGCTTTGTTAGAAAAAAAAAGTGAGAGGAAAGAAAATAGGAAGGATAGTCATTTTCCATTTTAGTGAATAAAAATCAACCATTCCAAATTGGAAACGTGAGATAAGAGAAAATGAGAAAAATTTGTATGTTAGTTTTTAAATTTTGCATTTTTTAAATGTTTTACTTTCTTTCCTTTTATTTTTTTATTCTACCTGAACTTTTTCTTTTCATTTCTCCATCTTTCTTACCAAACATACGTACTAAAAGAAAAAATTATGTTTTTCATTCTTCTAATTTTCAATCCTTTTAATTTTCTTTCCGCTCTACAAAATAAAGCCTAAATTAGGATGCCGCCTCAAAGTTTAGTGCTCTCCTTTCCTTGTGAGGTGTTCCCAATTCTTTTAATTATCTTTAATATTATGTGTTTTGTTTTCTCTAAATAAATAACTTGTGACAACAAATATACGACCGTATAATTTAAATTTAATAAAAGGGTAAAAATAACTCAATTAGGTCTCTCTAGTGTTTTGTTAGTATCTTAGGATATATATATATATATATATATATATATATGTATAAATAAAAGTTTTAGCAACTGATATAAATTTCATCCATGTATGATGATGATGCATATGCTAACGTCTTCGAAAGTACAGCAGTATGAACAAGGAGAACAATTGAACTTTCTTAAAACCATTTTGAAGGCGTCTTCAAAAGTTACCCAAAAATTAAGTACGATTTGTCAAATAAAAGCTATAAATGAGCAAAGAAAAAAATAAAAAAGGGAATAGAGTCGTACTTGGCTTCAATTTGTCAACTCTTCTCATGGAGATTGCTTTCTCCAACCCAATCTCACCATATTCTGTGATATTAATGTGTTGCCTCCCTACTCCTTTTACATTTCTTTAATTTTTATTTTAGAATTTCAGAAAAAAAAAAAAAACAAAAATTTAGAACTTTCTTAATTTTTTACTTTTTGAGGGAATTTTGTTTGCATTATATGTATTTTGAAATTTTATTATGGTTTTGATGTCATGTTGTTATTTGGTTGTTTATTGCCACACAAATTTTTTTAACAAAAACATTTGATTGAAGGAATTTCAAAATGAAACTTCAACTAAATGTTTTTCTCTCCAAATACTAGACTGACAGTTTCACTATACTGACCAATTTACATATTAAATCATAAGGAACAAATCATTCTGACAACTTATATATGGTTAAATTCTGTTATTAATTTTTGTATTTTGTGAAAGTTAATGTATTTAATCCCTATATTTTAATTTGACTAAATTTATTTCTTTTTTTGAATTAGTTAATTTTAGTCCTTATATTTTTCAAAATTTAAAAATTTAGTCCATATTCTCTAATTAGATAATTCTAAGTCCTTATATTTATCAAATTTTAAAATTTTAATCTTGACACAAAATTACCTCATTAATCCATTGGCTAAACTTTTAGTGAGTAATATGTAAAAATAATAAACTGACATGATATTACACTTATGATAATATGTTTCCCACATCATATTTTAGAATGAATTTAATAGCTATCGTTTGGTGAGGACTGAAATTTTTAATTTAGAAAAGGTTTAAGGACTAAAAATGACCGAATTAGAGTATAGATATTAAATCCACAACTCTCACAAAAATACAGGGACTGAAGGTAAAAATCTTAGCTTGCTTCTCGCAGGAGCCTTTCAGCAAAGTCAAAACATTTTACCTAAATCAAGATAAACAATCTATATAATAAAAGTACCACGTACCTAATACTATGTCGTAACGTCAGAAGTCCTTTGTTTTTGTCGTTTGATCGGTTTTATTCGTAAAAGGTCCCCATACTGCAAGTTGTATGAAGTCCATGTTTGAATCTTACCCCTATGATATATACCCTCAAAGTCAATATATTGAAGAGACATACAGTATTTACTTAATTAGATTAATCATAATAATATGATATATATTAGTCTACAATAAAATGCTTAATTATTTCAACATTTTTAATTATTTTATCCTCAAAATAAAGATTTGTAAATAAAAATTATGTACCCACGTTTAAGTTAATGGAAATATAAAATAAGAAAAATTCAAAATTAACTTTCTCATGTTCTACCAATGAATTGAATTGATTGATTTAATTAAATATTTTAAATATTAAAATATGCATTTTATTTAATAATATAACATTTAATATAAAATTAAAGGATGTTAATAGAGTATAAAACAAAATAAATGGCCCATTTATAATTTTATTTCGTTTTCAATGAATTAATGCACCCATTCAATAAATTATTTGTATTTTTATATCAAATTAAATCAAATGATTCATTACAATTATCATATATATATATATATATATATATGGTGTTGGGCTACAAATCCTCCTCAATCACGGCTGGTAGAAAACAGCCTTAAACATGAAGCTCGAAGTTGAAGTAATATGCAAAGAGATGATCAAACCATCTTCTCCAACTCCTCAACAACTTCGTCATTACCAACTCTCCTTACTCGATCAACAAATAAATTCAGTTTATAACCATCTGGTCTTGTTCTACCCCACTAAAACCAATGTCCAAACCCACAACATTAACATCCTCGATCTTCACCACTTTAAGCTGTCCGTATCCCAAGCCTTGACCCACTTCTATCCCCTAGCGGGACGCATTAAAGGCAACTCCTTCGTCGACTGCAACGACGAGGGTATTCCCTTTAATGAAGCCCATGTCAAGTGCCAAATTTCAGATCTTTTACACGATCCAGTCCCTGATGAGCTCAATAAGTTGTACCCGTTTCCTCTCGATGATGCTAAGGTATTGCCCATGGGAATCCAACTCAACACCTTCGATTGTGGTGGAATCGGGATTGCTTTGTGTATTTCTCACAAGATCGGCGACGCCTTGTCGTATTTTACGTTTCTGAATACTTGGGCAGCCATTGCTCGTGGGGATACGAAGAACGTGGTTTTGCCTGAGTTCGTATCAGCCAAGCTTTTTCCTCCGCTGAACATATCCCTGCCAGAACCAGCGTTGGATACAAGTGAAAAGAACATAGCGACGAAAAGGGTGGTGTTTAGTGCATCTAAAATAGAGGAAATCAGAGCGAAATACGCTGCTGATCATGAAAGACGCCCTTCGCGTGTTGAGGCTTTGTCAGCTTACATATGGAGTCGTTTCATTGCTTCCACTAAGAAAAAACCAAGCCCTAATGTGATGATTCACACAGTTAATTTACGTACAAAATTTGAGCCGCCGCTATCAGCTCAGTCTTTTGGGAACATTTTTCGTGTTGCCATAACAGTTCCTTCCATGGACGATGGGTCTAATCTTGTTAGCCAAATAAGGAACTCCATTAGAAAAATCGACAACGATTACGTAACGAAACTTCAGGCTGGTGATGAGGATTTATTCGAGCCAACGAACCAAGGGGATGGAAAGGGAGAGACGACCCCATTTATTTTCACTAGTTTATGCAGGTTTCCACTATACGAAGCTGATTTTGGTTGGGGAAAACCAGTATGGGTCAGTTCTGCAAGGTTGAGCGCAAAGAATCTGGTTGTTTTCATGGATACTGCAACTGGTGATGGCATAGAAGCTTGGATTAATCTGAAGGAGGAAGACATGGCTGAATTTGGAAGTGATGAAGAATTGCTTGCAACACTTAAAAGCTGTTGAAATTAAGATAATTCCCCATTAAAAGAGAACTGCCATACAAGATAAATTTACTCATGTTTGAGAGGTTTCTCTGTATTATATGAAAGACAATAATATGAATAAAGCACTGTTTTGGTTTGGGTCGATAGTTTTAGTAGTCAAAGTTTTAGGTTGTTGTTCGTATAATCAGATTTGCATTTGTTAATTATTAGGGTACATTTGGATTTGGATGAGCAATAGATTGGTTTTAGTGAAATCGAAGGAGTGGTTATGTGTTTAATTATGGTAATAATAAGATGAAAATAGTCATAGATTCGTATAAGTTATATTTCATTTTGGAAAAAGAATTTTAAATTGAAACCTTTTGAACTTAAATGCATGGACAATAGTGAGATATGGAAAATATCACTAAAAGAATAATATTAAAATAAGTGTATATAATCAAGTCATTAAAATCATACTTATATTAAAGAATAATTTATTAAAATTATATATATTCATATTTATTAATAATATATATTAAAAATATTGAATATTAAATAATAAATAAAATCATATTTATGTTAAAAATAAATAATAAAAATAATAATAGAATTAAGAAATGAAAGAGGTAAAAGGGAATTACCCCTCCACTGGATTTTCAGTTTAAGACTTGGTCAAAATCTTTAGGCTGATTGGAAATCTTGAGCCTCAGTCAAAAAGAAGCCAAAAGATTATTATGAGAGAAAATTCCTAAGTTAATATATGGAGATTAGTCTTTTTGCCCATTAAAATATTCAACGCTCTATTATTACGACGCCCTTTTATAAAGAAAATACAAAAAAAAACTAACGTACGTCTTGTCCTTGATATCACTTTCTATCTTTACCTATATAATTTATATAATTATATCCTGTTCTCACTAGCGATAAGCTCATCATGAATGTATATAGAGCATTTCATTGAGATTAATCAATTAAATGAGACTCATTCGACACATTTAAACTAGCCTGATTCGTGAAACATGTAGAGAAATTTATCTACTTAAAGCCTTGGTGGTTAAGTGAAACACTTAAAGAAAACTAGGGTTACTATGACAAATATGGAAAGTAAACTTAGAAGATTTGTGATATTAAAAGATTTAAATTTTTAATCTTAGGGGATCTTGTAAATCCTTTAAGAAACCCAATTTGTAGATTGGTTTTGATCTCTACCATCAATGTAAATTAAGTTATACCGTTAGATCTAGGAGAGCTTCGTTATAAATAGAGGTCTTCCCCTCATTTGTAATGATCTTAATCATTCCATTCACACCATTCATATTTATTGAATATATTTGAGAGCATTTACTCAAATATCTTGTGTGCATTGCTTTCTCGTGAGTTTTTTTTTTTTTCAATTCATGCTTCTTTGTCTTTTGTGTGTGTTTCTACTTTATTTCAATGTCTTGGAGAGTTTCCTTTTTGAATTCTCACTTTCAAAAGTAAAGTTGACTTAGGCGAATTTAAAGCTAAAGAATCACTTAAGACCGCACGGTTTGCAAGACTAAAGTTCTAGCCCCGTGTCAGTTGGTATCATAGCTAAGATTCAAAGGCGTCGGTTGAAATGAGGAAAGGAGTATATGAGCAGATTGAGCCTATGGAGACCCATGGGAGGGGCAGGAAAGCTAGCAGATCGAGGGACATTTTGTTGGCTTTGGAATGTCGAATGGTTGATTTGGAGGAATCTATGGGTGATGTGAGGGAAACACTTGAGGGCAGTTAAGGGACACACCGATGAGTTGTACTCGATGAGAGAGCAGGTCAAGAAATATGTGGTGGAAGCTCTTAGTTCCAATTAGGTGCAATGAAAGGGGCCCTCAATATTGCTATAGAAGACAAGATGAAGAGGAATGATGCTCTGAAAGTAATGGTCATGACTTTGAAAGAGCAAATTGTAGCTTACTGTCTACAAGGTTGCTTTGGGTAATGAGATGTTGGCTTTAGAACTGAAACAATGGAAAATAGATGTTCTCAAATAAAAAAAATTTAAGGGACAAGGTTCGCAAGGGATGTGGACAATCTTCTCTACGGGATGGAATAGTACTTTCTTGCGATGGGCATCTTCTCTAATTTATTCTACTTATGTCGCTCTTTTATGGTGGCAGTTGACGGCCTATAAACATGATGGACATCTTCTCTAATTTAAGGTGGTGATGTGGTTTTTACAAATGCATGTGTTCACAAGATTTGAAACTTCAAGGTTTATCATCAGTGATGAAGGGTCCCACTTTGTGAAAAACTCTTAAACTTTCTTTGCTGTTATTGCTTGGCAATGGCCTAGAAGTTGGATCTCATATATATCAAGTGTCCAGAAGTTGGTTATTGTACATGATATAATTCACTGTTTTTCTCTTAAATGAGTGAAAATCCTTGTGTTTTGAACCACGGATTTGGCTTCTGGACAGAGAGCATTGAGACAACCTTGAAGTTAATTATAACTGTGGCTCATTCTTTTTATGATGTGAATTATATTACCATTATAAGCATTGCACAATTTGATGATAATGAATTTTAATTTCCTTTATAGCTCGTCAAAGTTGCTAAGGCATTATCGAAGTTGGAATTTTATTGGTTATAAATTTCATAAGCCTTACCCCTCTATTTCTAATATATATTTGGCTAGCCAAAATGCAATATGAAAACAATATATGTGTTTCGCTAAGAGTGTTGGTGCAGTATATCACAAAAGAAGCTAATGATATGATTTTGGCATGTGACAATTTTAACACCATTATGTCAGTTGTTGATTGAAGGTCACTTAATCTATAATAACATGAAAGATTTCATAAGGTACAAGATATCATCCAATGTTGAAGAGCTGTTGGGTTTATTCCTGAAGATATTGCCACATACACAAGCCACCACGTAGGCACCATTTATATCCAAGCCATCAAGGCTTCCCTTTCAAGGCCGCTTTGCTTATAATGTTATATTATCCTCTGGATTTCCTTGCAAAACTTCTTTTTCTAGGTTCGCTAGGCGACTTCGCTTACATGATTATTTTACTTTCCTGGTTCGCATGTTGTTCAACTTTCTAGCCTCAACATCTTTTCAGCTTACCTTTTCAAGTTTTGCTATAGTAACCAAATTGCAAATAAGTTTCATAATAAATTTTCACAATTATAATTTTAGCCCTCAATATTTACAATTTTTTTGTTAATTTAACCCTTATTTTTTAATCTAAATTTGAATACAATATTTTAAAAAGGTTAAATTTGCTTATAAACCTTATAAAAAGAGTCGAATTTGACAATTTAATCTTTTAAAAAGAATCATATTACTATTTTTTTAACAAAAAACGACTAAAACGCTAAAATTTTAAATATAGAAGTCTACTTGACAACCTACTAGTACTTTATTTTTTTATTATATATTTTATTAACTTAGTAAAACTTTGTTTAATATTTTTTATATTTTTTATTATTTTAAATTATTTGTTAATGTTCATATAAGATAAATAGTACCATGTTAGCATTAAATATACATGAACCGTCATGCGAGTTGCCACACTAAAATTCATAAAAAAGTTTTAATCAATATTCCATTTAAAAAATAATAATTTGACTTTTTTTAAAAATTAATAACAAAATTTAGCTAAAATAATAATATCAAATTTATAAAAAATCAATCTCATCTTGCATCACCGGCTTCTGTTTGTCGATAGCAGCTTCGGCGGCTTGCTACTTTCCCAATCCTTCCATAGCCCTGTCCACCTTAGGAAGGGCCTTACCTTCAAGTGGGCCATTAAAGTCCAACAGCTTGCTAGTCTCCTTTAAATTCTTGTTGGACACGTCATTCCCACACTGAGTACCATATACCAACTTATTAGTCAAAACAGGCCCAACAGGAGACCCACTAGCAGTACCGTTTGGTCTCACTAGGCCAGCAATATTTTTAAAGCCCAATTCGTTAGGTGAGCCTTTGTCCACCATTTTTCTTACCAGTTGACCGTTGCTTTGACTGTGGCTGGATTTTTGTGTCTTGTATTTCTAAATGTTTTTTTCCTTATCATTTTGTTTTTAATGCACTCGGTTATGCTTTGGGACTGTTTTGGTAATAAATAAAGTCCAACCATTTTCCCTCAAAAAAAGGAGAAAAGAGAAAAGGTTACTTTTGTTTTTTATTTTTTTCCAGAAAAATGACAATAAATGAAGCCATTAGTATAGCTCTCCAAATGACCGTTACACAATAAGTCAATAACTGAGACCATTAAAATTCCTACTATTTTCAAAATAAAATAATACAAAAATATCTCTTAGGTTTCTTTCCCCCTTCTCTTTCTGTATAGTAACCGGCAAGAGAAGAAGCAATAAATGAAACCATTAAAATTCTTAAAACTGTTTTCAAAATCTAAAAACTCTATACAGACTAAAGAATCCTAGTATTTTCCCGACCCAGTTGATGATGTAACCAATTGAAAGACCAGCAAGTTGAAGAAGTAATAAATGAAACCATTAATATTCTTAAACTATTTTCAAAATAAAATAATATAAAAAACTCTCAGGTTTTTTTTACTCGTTTATTTTTTGCTGGTTTTCCCTTCTTCCTTCTTTGTTAATCCAATCTCTTTTGCTTTCTTTCTTCTGTCTTCCTTCCCTTCTTTTCCTTTCAAAACAAACCTTAGCCACTTCCTCCGCATCTACACATTCCTCTGTCTTCAATCCATAGCACTCTATTTATTCGCCGACTCCGTCTCTCTCTGTCTCTTCTCAATTTCTTCCTCAATATTTTTTAGTTTTAGGTCAGAAAAAGCCAAACACACACACATCCTCACTTTACAGCAGGAATAGGGTTTTTATGAGAGGGAGAAACCCTTGAGACCTTTCTGTTGAGCAAGTGATGTGGAGCTTGCAATTTGCTGCTCAAGTTCAGGACGTACGACGTGGAGATTTTTGGAGCAGTTCTCCTGGCGGTTCTCCTTCCCAACCCGCAAACCTCCCCGTTGCCTTCCATTAGCGATAATTTTCAGGTATTTCGATCTATAGAATTTTTTTATCAAGCTGTTAAACTCATTTGTTGCAATGATTTAGAGTCTGCCATTGGGAATTTGAAATCTGTGACTTGTTTTTAACAATTGAAACTACTAAGTTTTTTGGTGATACCATTATTGTTTTCCCTATTATTTTTCGAGTAAAAGCACATAGAAATATGATACTTGGATTCGGATGAGGGCGGAATCATATAATTTTTTAGTCTACTGTGTTCTATTTTTTCTGTTTTTTGTTTCCCTCTATTTTTAACATTTGATTTTAGATATGTATCTATCTTTTTGCTTTTTCATCTATGTTATGCGGTGTGTGTGCTTAGCTTGATGGGTTCAGGGGTTATCGGTTCGGATTTGTGTTCCTATCGCTGAAATGATGTTCCCTATTCTTTTCCGTAAGAGAGTGCTTCTAATAATTATTCAATAACAAATTAGAGGGCATTATAACATGCTTGGTCTCAAGAAATTCCATTTGATCTACTTTTCTATGTTTTAACTGTTGGTCTTTAACAGTTTTTCACTTTGGACAGCCAGGATATGTTGTTCTTGAGGGTTGCAAGAATGGTCATGATGAGAATCGAATTCATAGCAATTGTTTCATTTTCATATGTATATCTTAATGGTTTAATCCGTAATTCACAAGTAAGTAGAGTTTCTTTTGGGTTGAAATGGTTGCTCAACAAACATGAAGTGAAGCATAAGATTGTCAGAACGTAATGGTCATGATGAGAATCGAATTCATAGCAATTGTTTCTTTTTCATATGTATATCTTCATGGTTTAATCCGTAATTCACAAGTAAGTAGAGTTTCTTTTGGGTTGAAATGGTTGCTCAACAAACATGAAGTGAAGCATAAGATTGTCACAACTTACCATCCACAGACAAATAGGCAAGTTGAATTGGCAAATAAGGAGATAAAAGGTATACTCAAGAAGGTAATCCATCCAAATCGGTGAGATTAATCCGAAAGATTGGATAATGCTTTGTGCGCCTATCGGACAACATCCAAAACACTTTTAGGAATGTCTCCCTATCGGTTAGTTTTTGGGAAAGTCTGTTATTTGCCTTTGGAGTTAGAACATAGAGTTTACTAGGCTCTCAAGCAACTTAATTTGGATCTCAAGCTTGTTGGAGAGAAATGAATGCTTCAACTCAATGAATTAGAAAAATTTCAAATGTTTTCGTATGAAAATGCCAAGTTGTGTAAAGAGAAATTAAAAATATGACATGACAAACACATTCGAATCTGTGGGTTTGAAGCAGGTTAACAAGTCTTGTTGTTCAATTCCATATTAAAGTTCTTTTCCGGTAAGTTAAAATCTCATTGACCTGGTCCATTCACCATTTGCCAAATCTTTCCATACGGGGTCATTGAACTACATGATGGTAAGGGAGGTAAGTTCAAAGTCAATGGTCAATGTCTTAAACATTACTAGGGTGATAAAGTTAAGCGGAATAAAATCTCACTCACTTTATTAGATCCCTAATTTTCACTTTGATTTAGAATAACCGACATTGACAATATTTTTTCTAGGAGGTTGGATTTTAAGTGGGGACATGTGGCCCTTCTAATCTTTCTTGGGAATTGCTTTTTATTTAATTTTTTGAGAAAATTTTTTCTATAATAAAGTTTTGATTTGCTGAATAATGGGTTAATTCTGACCTAATTTTCATATGCAAGTAAGTTACTTATTTTTTGTTGTGTTCTTGTAAATATTCTTAGTAGCCAATAATAATATATATATTGTATATATTATGTGTATTTTTGTCTTCTGATAGGTGTTTGTGATCAGTTAGACAAGCGCAATTAGGGGTTTGTTTAAGGATTTATGGAGGAAGTTAGAAGAGTTCATTGGTGAGATGGGATGTGCTTTTTGCCCCAATAAAGGTTGGTGGATTGAGGTTGAAATCTATGATAATGTAATACCCTTAACCTATCTTTGCTGCCGGATTGGAGTTACAGTGCGTTACTGTCCAAATAAGGACATTTATCATCAAACAAAAACATAAATATAAAATAAATTATAACATTCAATAACAAACCATTCAATATAAGAAACATTACTCGATGAACGATATACAAATATGAGTACACAATTATCAATTCGAAACACGCAAAAACACTCCAATGAGCTAATCCAATCGGTAACACGTCTCGACACCAAGTGCCTAGCCTAACATCTCTCTCATAACACACCTCGGCACCAAGTGCCAAGCCCAAAGGTTTTACATCTGCCCCCAGTAACACGTCAGAAATACTATAGATATAACATGATAGTCCGCAACAAATAATGGGTTTTGGTATGTTTAGTGAACAAGAAATAAACAAGAATTATCATCTCATCTTAAACCAATCCCAAATAGTGCACACTATAACCTATTGGCATGCCAATTGTACTCTATCTTATTTTCATTGGCTTAGGAGATATTACCGTTAAACCAAGTCCAACATGTTATTATGCCCATTCATACTAATTTAACATTGAAATATTTACTTTAACAGTCAACAACTAAATTCTTATTTAATTCATATTGTAAATTATATCAAAATAAACGAACAAACTTACTAGGGCTAAATTGCAATAACAACAAAGATTCAGGGACTATTCACTACTTTTTTTCCTCTATTATCTACTTGTTCTTGATTTATGATATAATTTATTTCAATTATTAGCTCAATTTAATACATATAACTTCTTATTTATAATTTTGCACATTAGACCCCAAACATTTACATTTTATTTAATTTGGTCTTTAAAACCAAAACAAACTTATTTCACATAATTAAACTTTAAACCCATTGAACACAATTTTAATCATTCTAAATAGCCCTATAATTTCAGAATTTATCAAAAAAGCATGTCCATTTTAATTTATTTCCAATTTAATAACGAAACCTGAAATTATTAAAAACACTTTACAAACTCAATACAAATCATTACTAAGCTACTACCCAAACCAATTATAACTGTAAAACTTCAAAAATTTCAATGGCATAATTTCTATATTATAGTATTTTTACAAAATAACATTTAATCCAACTTAATATCAAGATAACAATCACAAAAATGTCAATTCCATGAGAAACAAGTTAGGAAAACCCTTACATGCATAAGCTTGATATAGCCAAAATTTCAAGCTCTTTTCATGGAGCTTATCACTTCAATTTTCGGTGGAGAACCAAGAAAATGAAGATGATGCCCCCACCAACCTTTGTTTTATTATACTAAATTCATTTATTTCTTTTATCATTATATTTATTAATTAAATTTATCATTTTATATTATAACATTAGGAAACAATCATGTCACCATCCACTATCCTCAATTTTGGCTAATTTGTCATATTAATCTATTCTCTTTTTACTAATTACTACAAATTGCACTTAAACACTAATAGAAAACAATTTTTGCACTTTTTATGATTTAGTCCCTTTTTCTTTAAATAACCATCTAAACGTCAAAAATTCTAAACCAAATTTTAATACAATACTAATGATTTCGTAAATATTTATAGACTTACACGTTAAAATTGTGGTACTGAAACCACTATTTTTGACACCACTGAAAAACGGGCTATTATAGATAATATGACATCTAGCTTGCTAAGTTTAGGTAGCGATGCATCATGAATAAAAGTAAAATGAGGGTTCAGGTGCTCTAAGCGAAGTATCTACCGTGTCGTAGTTTGTTTGAACCATGACGTGGTAGGAGCTGCTCACATATTTGGAGGAGGATGCTTGTTGTTCGTAAAGGGTAAGTGTCATTGTTAGAGAATTTGTGATGGTTCGAGGACTTATTTCTGGCTTGATAAGTGGATTGTTGATGGTCCGCTAATCTCTCTCTGCTCATCGAGTCTAAAATCTGAATTAAAAAGTATTTTGATTACAACTTTTATTGACAATAGTTTTGATATTTCCTTTATTATTCAATCATTTCTACCTGAAAGGGTTTTCAACTAGATTTTAGCTAATCTTGTGTAGGTCAATGCTCCTCTTAAGGATACATTCATTTGGGTTGGTTCAATTAATGGTTTCTTCATGACGAAATGGACTTATAATATGTCCCTTTATGGTGATGCTTATGTTCGACCGATTGCTACAGCAATATAAAGATTAAAAACTCGACCAAGGATTAAAATGGTTATTTGGCTCTCTTGGAGGGACTGAATTCTGTTGAACGTTAATCGTCTGGTTCATAATCTAACTAATAGTTCAAGAAGTAAGTTTTGTGGACAGGTAAGGGTGGACAAACTGAACGTATCCTTCAATCTTTCTACTCAATGAAAGAAATTTGGAGTGCTTTCTTGAGTCCGGATGTTGAATCCCAATTTTATGAGTTGTTGATAGAGGACTGGTAACACTATAATCTGATTGCTTACGGGGATAACAAAACAGGTGACTGGAGCTGGCCCACTGTTTTTCAACTGTTTTTTGATTAGCCTGGAAATATTGAATTGACTTTGTTTTTGCAAATGTAACTCTACTCGACCACGCTAAAATTCAGAAGACGTGCAGAGTTTTAACTAAACTTTGAGGGAGCTTTAATGATAATGTAAGATGTTCAAGAATTAGTGTAACAACCCATTTTCAGTGGTGTCAGAGACTGTGGTTTCGGTATTACAAATCCGACGAGTAAGTTTGTAATGATTATTATTTAATTAATACAAGTTAATTATAATTTTATATAGAAATTTTGATGTGATAATTTTTAGATAATTGAATAAATTAGGTATAAATGGTTGTTCCAAAAGTCAAGTGGTTTCAGAAAATGAGATAACAAGACATTGTTTTTAGAAATCAAGCGATTGAATATTCTTATTAAACATTTACGAAGTTATTATATTAGTATGTAAAGGTTCGATTTGAGAATTTTTATTGTTTGGTTAGTTAATTAAAGAAAAAGGTCTAGATTGTGAAAGTTGTAAAATCTAGTTATAATTGAATTATAGTGAATAGATGGTTTGAATCAAATAAGTGGAATGATTTAAATGGAAATTATACCATTCTTATTTGGCATGGACGGTTAAAGCTTGAAAAATGATAAAAATGTGCGTTTAATTGAAGGGAAATTTTATAATTAAATAAATATAACTTAAATAAAATAAAACAAAAATAAGGCATCATCTTCCTTAGTGTTTCTTACCACCAAAATTGAGAAGTTGAAGAGCACCTTAGCTTAGTTAACATTTGATCAAGCATAAACCATTGCATGTAAGTGAATTTTCACCGTTTTTAATAATTTTTATGTTTTTAATATAATTACAACTAGGTTCAGCTAATTCGTACCTTCGTTTTTGAAACCATTAAAGATTATGGATGTCACCATTATTGAATCTTAGTTATTCTTTATGTTAAATGATGAATTTGTAGTCTTAGTTGTTGATTAAGATTACTTTGTAAAGTGATTTTTGTTAGTTTTTAATTAAATGATTAATTTGATAAAGTATTAAAATTTACGTGGAATTTTTGTGAATTGTGAATAATTATGAACTATACTAGTATAGGAATAAATCCGGCTAGTATGGGGAATTGTGAAATTTTGATAAATTTGGAATTTCGGGTTTATGAACTAATTTGTGATAAATGTAAAAATTTAGGGAAAATGTGTAAATAATTAAAACTTAAGGGTATCACGCATTGAATTGAGTTTGTGATGTATGTGAATTTAATAAATTGAATTTAATTACTATATAGATCAATAACCAAGTCAAAAAGACAATAATCATGAAAAGGGAAAAATTACGGAGTAGTCCCTGCGAATTAACCGGAAGCATATTGTAGGTAAGTTTATAGTATAGATAAATATATTTATATAATTATATAACTTGTGATATTATGATTTGGTTAAACTGTATCTAAATTGAATTATGATATTAAATTGAAAATATAAAATGTTTACAATTAAGTACAGATGAGAGTTGATTATTCAGCAGTTGGTTAATAATATGGTTAGTTGAGATTGAAATGAATGTAATTGACTCATAGCATGTGTATGGATATTTTGGAAGTGCCTTTGATTTATAATGTTAAGAATTTTGTTACGTTCCAGTTTGAACGTAGTAATTGATTAGGATACAATTGACATGCCAATAGGGTTAGTATGTATGCTTGTACGGGATTGCATTTCGGTCTTTCTAATTGCACATTTGTGTCTTTGTTTGCACTTCGGTGCCTCTTGTAACAGTTCGATTTTGGGCCTAATCGGAATAGTGGTTTCAGATCCACTAACTCGAGATCAGAGAAATTATTTTTAATATCATTTTATGTGTTGTAGTATGATTATATAAGTGTATGAAAATTTTGGTGAATTAATTTTATCGATTGTGAGCTTAATTGCGAAAAATGACTAAATCGCCTAAAGGGCAAAAGTTTTCTTTTACTAGAAAGTGGTATTAAATAGCTAGAGAATCATAATTAGGGGTCTTTAAGGGCAAATAGACCCATTCTAATAAGGGTGGCCGCCCATACAGACAAAGAAAATGAAATGGTCAAAGGTTAGGTGAAATTTGGTCACTAATTTGACTTGAAATAAAATAAAATAAAGAGAAAAAGATATCATCTTTCATCTGCCTCCTCTTCACTGAAATTTTCAGCAAAATAAGGGTTTTGGAAACTTGAAATTTCAGCAACTTTTCACCCTTACAAGTGGTTTTTGTGGTCCTTCTTAATTATTTTTGTACTTTTGGAGCCCTTATAGCTTAAGCTAACTAATGGGGGGACTATTTTGCAAAATGGTTCAGAGGTTAAGGAGTTGCCATGAGAGTATTCATGTTTTTTGCTAAATTTTCATGGAAGAAAATGAATTATGGTTGTTAATTAAACAACTTTTGTGAAAGGGGTTTTCATGAAAATACTTAAAATGGATTATTTTGTGAAGTTTGTTAAATGGATGGTAATTTGTGAAATATTTAGAATTTTGAGATGCTATAGGTAAAAAAAGAGTTCAGCTAGGCTTGGTTAGTAAGAAAATTCTATAAAAATCGATTTACAAGCCTAGGAGCAAAATCATAATTTTGTAAAAATTAGGGGCAAAACAGTTATTTTTCCAAAATATAAATTATGAAATGTCTTGATTGATGTGATGATTAAATTAGTGAATTTTATCATTTTAGATCAAGAAATACGAAATCAGGACCTAAACCGGGGGAAGGCTAAGCTAGTAGATAGATTCAATCTAGTCGCCTACTTTTTGTATACCAAGGTAAGTTGTACGTAAGTAAGGCAGCATTATCGTTATTATGTGTTGAATGATTAATTTTGCATAATATGGTTGAATATTCTTATGAATAATGCATGATGAAATTAATGTGGTAAATATCCGGTTGAACCTAGTGTAAGACCATATCTGAGACATGGCGTCAGCAACAATATGAAAGCCAGTGTAAGACCATGTTTGGAACATGGCATCGGCAATGTTGTGAGAGTCAGTGTAAGACCATGTCTAGGACATGACATCAGCGTCGATATGTGTGCTAGTGTAAGACCATGTTTGAGACATGGCATCGGCCACATTATAAGAGCCAGTGTAAGACCATATTTGGGACATGGTATCGAAATTGAGACGAGAGCTAGTGTAAGACCATGTCTGGGACACGGCATCAGCCTCGACATGTGAGCCAGTGTAAGACCATATCTGGGACATGGCATCGGTAATTCACCCTCTTGTGTAAAGCTTGTAAGATATCCTTTATTCCAAATGGTTTCATGGGTTACTTTTAAAGCTTATGATAATAATATGGAATGATATAATCGTGTTGTGAGTGGTATAGGTTCTTATTTGAAACTTATGAGATATGAGTCTAGTTATGTTGCCTTGATGGTAAGAATGACTTGAGTAAGTTCTAGCTATGAAAATGATTTCGGGACGATATTGTAATCTTTGGCATATACTTGTGATATATAAGCATGTAGTGATATTTGCCTTTGTTCACTCAAGAATGTTGTGTTAATTCATAATATGCATTATTGATGTTGTTACTTATTTATATGCAACTTACTAAGTTTTATGCTTACACCCTCTTTTTTCCATTTTCTTACAGTGCCGCTAAGATAATATCGGGAATCAATGGACGTCGGAGGCATCGATCACACTATCCCTTGAAACTTTTGGTATAGCTAGTATAAATGTTTAGAGTTTGGCATGTATAGGGACTTGTTCTTTTTGTTTAGAGTCACGTTAGTTTAGCCACAAGTGTTGGCTCATATAGATGTGATATTCATTTTGTATAGGCCATTGATGTTGGCTAATATTGATTACTTTTAAATGCATTTGATAAAAATTCTATTGGATGTGGCTGTTTTGATTATGTGTGTTTGTATTGGGATTCGTTATGTTTGACGTTGTCTAAGTTGGTGCAAGTAAGAGTAATAAAAAGGCTTGGTAGATAGCCTTATTTTTTTCCACAATGGCAGACACACGGGCGTGTGTTTAAACCGTGTGTGACATACGGCTTACCCTATGGACATGTGGTAAGGCCGTGTGTTTCCTGCACCTAAAGTTGACAAATCAGAATACCCGGTAATAACCACACGGGCAGAGATACGGCCGTGTGTCTCAACCATGTAAAGGATACGGCCTAATACACGGGCGTGTACCGTGGCCGTGTACCCCTAAAAGGTTACTGATGGTAGAAACAAAATGTCAAGGTTTTTACACACGAGCTGAGACACGGGCATGTGCCAAGCCGTGTGAAAATCTTTGTAGGTTTGAATCGAGAAATAAATTCACATGGGCTATAGACACGGGCATGTCTCGATATGTTCAGGCCGTGTAAGCCACACGGGCCTTCAACATGGCCATGTTAAGAAGACACACGGGCGTGTTGCCCTTTTACATGGGCGTGTGCCTCTGTCTGCTTGAAATTTTACAAAATTTTCTAGAATGTACAGATTAGTCCTGAATCAATTCCAAAGTGTGTTCGGGGTCTTGTAGGCCCATAATAGGGACATTAAGGTATTGTGAAAAGTTTTAACTTGGAACAAAATTTCATAACTAGGAAATGTATGTTGTATGTGTTTAAGTTCGGTAACACCTCGTATCCTGTTTCAGCGTCAAACTCGGGTAAGGGGTGTTACATTTAGTGGTATCAGAACTACAGTTTAGTTGATTTTTGGATTAACGTAGCGAGTGTACAAGTCTAGTTATACATGCCATAAATATATTGTAAAAGTGTGATGACTTCCACTGAAAGGACCGCGCCAGTAAAGAGTGAGCCCGTGACAATGAGTCAGGGTAGAGAGGCTAGAGAAGCCTACCTTTATATGATGGACGCCTTGTATTCAGAGTTTATTTGTGCGAATCCGAACACTCCACCTCCCCCACCCCCTCCAATTCCCCAGCCTGTCCCCATAACTCCCCAAGTTTTAGAAATGTTAAGAAGGAAAAACCTCCGGTTGACAGAATTAGGAAGCAGGGAGCCGAGGAATTTAGGGCGAATATGGATGATGACCTAGAGAGAGCAAAATTCTGGCTAGAAAATACTATTAGGTATTCGATGAGTTATTTTGCACACTTGAGGAATGCATGAAGTGTGTTGTATCACTCCTGTGAGACTCGACTTGCCAATGGTGGAATACCCTTGTGTTGGTTGTACCAAGGGAAATGATTACATAGGAGTTCTTCCAAGAGGAATTCTGAAAGAAGTATATTAGTTAGAGGTTTATAGATAAGAAGATGAAGGATTTTCTAGAATTGAAGCAAGGCCAAATGACAGTAATAGAATATGAGCGTGAGTTTGTAAGACTCAGCAAATACGCTAAGGAGTACGTATCTACCGAAGCTATCATGTGTAAGAGATTTGAAGACAGATTGAACGAAGACATCCGATTATTAGTTAGTATCTTAGAGTTAAGGGAGTTTGTGATGCTGGTTGAAAGAGCTTGTAAGGCATAAGAATTGACCAAAGAAAAGAGAAAAGCTGATATTGAGTTACGTGACTTAAGGAAAAGGTAGATGGGGAAATCATATCAGTCCTGAACTAAGAGATCGAAAGAGTTCACTACTTGATCAAATGCTTTAGTGGGATTCTCGAGTAGAAATAAGAAGAAATAGTCTACGGCATTTAAGGCTTAAACCACTTCTATCTCAAGTGTTGGTAGTGCTTTATCGAACAGACCAAATTGTTCACAGTGCAGTAGACGCTATTTCGGTGAGTTCTGAGGAAATGATAGAGGTTGTTTCAAGTGCGGTTCACTAGACCACTTCATCTGAAACTATCCTGAAATGGATGAGAAAGACAAAAAGTAAGATATAAAAGCGAGTAATACTCCTTCGAGGGGTAGACCACATAAGAACCTGAGAAGTGGGGCTAGTAACAGAAGTATGCATCTAGATTCTACTGTGAGGTCTGAGGGCCGAGCGCTTGCAAGGACTTATGTCATTCGAGCTCGCGAAGAGGCATTGTCACCAAATGTAATTACAGGTGCTTTCTCTCTTCATGATATTTTTGTTATTGCTTTGATAGATCCGGGGTCTATCCATTCGTATGCTTGTGTGAAACTGTTGTCTAGCATGAATATGCTTGTCGAGTCTACAGAATTTGTGGTAAAGGTGTCAAACCCATTAGGCAAGCATGTATTAGTTGACCAAGTTTATAGAAATTGTCCCTTGACAATTAGAGGTCATTATTTTTTGGCTAACCTCATGTTATTGCCGTTTGATGAATTTGACGTTATCCTTGGTATGGATTGGTTGTCTACCCATGATGTCATAGTAAATTGTGAAAAGAAATCCATTGAATTGAAATGTGAAAATTGAGATATTCTTTGGGTTGAATCAAGTGAACCAGATAGCTTACTTGTAGTGATTTCTTCTATGGCTGCTGAGAAATATATGAGAAAAGTGTATGAGTCTTATCTCACATTTGTGTTGAATACCTAAGTGTCGGAGGTAAAGATTGAGTCAGTGCTAATAGTATGTGAGTTTTCAGATGTGTTTCCAGAAGAGTTGCCTAGACTGCCTCCAGCTAGGGAAGTCGAATTTGGTATCGAGTTAGTCATTGGTACTGTATCTATATCGTTTGCCCCGTATAGGATGACATCATTGGAATTAAAAGAGTTGAAGGCTTAGCTACAAAAGTTAACAGATAAGGGTTTTGTGAGACAGAGCTATTCTAAATGGGGTGCTCCAGTACTTTTTGTGAAAAACAAAGACGGGTCGATAAGGTTATGTATAGACTATAGATAGCTCAATAAGGTGACAGTGAAGAACAAGTATCCCTTGCAAAGGATCGACGATTTGTTTGATCAATTAAAGGGAGCCATGGTGTTTTGTAAGATAGACCTGAGGTCCGGTTATTACCAGTTGAGCGTTAAGGAACATGATGTGTCAAAAACCACGTTTTGAATGAGGTATGGGCATTATGAGTTCCTTGTCATGCCCTTTAGCTTAACGAACGCTCCTGCAGTGTTTGCGGATTTAATGAACCGTATTTTTTGGCCATACTTGGATAAATTTATTGTGGTTTTTATTGATGATATATTAATTTATTCTCGTGATGAGAGTGATTATGCAGAGCATTTGAAAACTGTTTTTCAGACTTTAAGAGATAATTAGTTGTATGCCAAGTTTAGTAAAAGTGAGTTTTGACTCCAAAAGGTCAGATTTTTAGGACACATCGTGTCGGGCGATTGATTAGAGTTGACCTGAGTAAGATCTCGGCTATTATTGAATGGAAACTACCGAGGAATGTATCAGAGATTAGAAGCTTTCTAGGCTTAGCGAGTTACTACAGACAATTCGTTAAAGGATTCTCCATGATCGCTACTCCGATAACGAGGTTGCTTTAGAAAGATGTTAAGTTCGAATGGACAGAAAAGTGCCAGCAAAGCTTCGAGAAACTAAAGGCGTTGTTGACTGAAGCTCCAAATTTAGTGCAACCAGAATCGAAAAAGAATTCGTAGTGTATAGCGACACTTCCTTGAATGGATTGGGATGCATGCTCATGTAGAAAGGCAAGGTAATAGCATATACCTCAAGACAAGTAAAGCAACATGAGAAAAACTATCCGACTCACGATTTAGAGTTAGCTGCCATAGTGTTGGTATTGAAGATTTAGAGACACTATTTGTATAACGAGAGATGTCGAATATTTACTGACCATAAAAGTATAAAGTATTTGATGAATCAAAAGGATTTAAATCTACGGCAACGATGGTGGCTGGAGTTGATTAAAGATTATGGGTTCGTAATTGATTATTACTCGGGAAAGGAGAACGTGGTCGCAGATGCACTAAGTAGAAAGTCATTGTTTGCCTTGAGAGCTATGAATACTCAGTTTTCTATAATCGAGGATGGTTCGATTCTAGCAGAGTTGAGAGCTAGACCTATGTTTTTTCAAGAGATTTGTGAAGCTCAGCAAAGTGATAAAGATTTGCAAGCCAAGGTGACTCAGTGTAAGACAAATAACAAATCAGATTTTTAGATTAGTACCGACGGTTGTTTGATGTTCCGAGATAAGGTCTGTGTACTTAGAAATGATAAGCTTACTGGTAAAATTCTTCATGAGGCACATAGTAATTGTATGTCAATCCATCCTGTTAGTACCAAGATGTATAATGACTTGAAGAGATTGTATTGTTCGATGGGTATGAAAAGTCTCAGAGTTTGTGTCGAAATGTTTAATTTGTCAGTAAGTGAAAACCGAGCACCAAGTACTTTCGGGTTTACTTCAGCCTATAATGGTTTCCGAGTGAAAATGGGATCGAATTACCATGGATTTTGTGACGGGATTGTCGTTGTCACCAAGAAAGAAAGATGCTATTTGGGTCATAGTTGATTGATTAACGAAATCAGCTCACTTTATTCCGATATGTACCGATTACCCGCTTGATAAGCTAGCCGAGTTGAATGTTTCTGAAATTGTGAGACTTCACGGAGTGCCCTTGTTTATTATTTCGGATAGATATACGAGGTTTACCTTGCGGTTTTGGAAAATGTTACAAGAATCTTTGAGAACAAAGTTGAATTTTAGCACGGCCTTCCATCCGTAAACTGACGGCCAGTCAGAAAGAGTAATTCAAATTCTTGAAGACATGTTGTGGTGTTGCGTCCTTGAATTCCAAGGCAGTTGGGAAAAATATTTACCGCTGGTAAAGTTTGCCTACAACAATAGCTATTAGTTGAGTTTGAAAATGGTGTCTTATGAGGCTTTATAGGGGCATAAGTGTCGAACGCCCTTGTATTGGACTGAACTCAAAGAACATCAGATTCACGTGGTTGACTTGGTCAAAAAGACATAAGAAAAAGTAAAAGTAATCCGTGACTGTTTGAAGACCGCTTCGGATAGACAAAAATCCTACGTGGATTTGAAATGAAAAGAAATTCAGTTTCAAATTGGTGACAAGGTGTTTTTGAAAGTATCCCCGAAGAAGAAAGTCCTCAGATTCGGTAAGATAGGAAAATTAAGTCCACGTTTTATTGGACCTTATGAGGTGACTGAGAAAGTTGGACCAGTAGCTTATTGACTAGCCTTGTCATCTGAGTTAGAGAAGATCCACAATGTTTTACATATGTCGATGTTGCACTGTTACCGTTCTGACCCTTCGCATGTTCTTTCGCCAATAGAGATTGAGATTCGGTCAAATATGACTTATAGCGAAGAACCGGTTAAGATTTTAGCTCGGGAGGTTAAACAATTGAGGAATAAGAGTATAGCACTTGTAAAGGTATTATGGCATAGACATGGGATAGAAGAGGTCCCAAAGTGACCATAAGAGACCAATACCCAAACCTTTTTAATGGTAAGATTTTCGGGGACGAAAATCCCTAAAGGGGGAGAATTGTAACAGCCCGATTTTGGGCCTAGTCGGAATAGTGGTTTCAAAACCACTAATCTGAGGTTGGAGAAATTATTTTTAATATCATTTTATGTGTTATAGCATGATTATATGAGTGCATGAAAATTTTGGTAAATTAATTTTAGCGATTGTGAGCTTAATTACGAAAAATGACTAAATCGCATAAAGGGAAAAAGTTTTGTTTTACTAGCAAATGGTGTTAAATAGCTAGAGAATCATAATTAGGGGTCTTTAAAGGGAAAATAAACCCATTCTAATAAGGGTGGCCGGCCATAGAGACAAAGAAAATGAAATGGTCAAAGGTTAGGTGAAATTTGGTGACTAATTTGACTTGAAATAATATAAAATAAAGAGAAAAAGATATCACCTTTCATCTGCCTCCTCTACACCGAAATTTTCAGCAAAATAAGTGTTTTGCAAGCTTGAAATTTCAACAACTCTTCACCCTTGCAAGTAAGTGATTTTGGTGGTCTTTCTTAATGATTTATGTACTTTTGGAGCCATTATAGCTTAAGATAACTAATGGGGGGACTATTTTGAAAAATGGTTGAGAGACTAGGGATTTTCCATGAAAGTGTTCATGTTGTTTTTTGAATTTTCATGGAAGAAAATAAATCATGGTTGTTAAATAAACAACTTTTGTGAAAGGGGTTTTGATGAAAACACCTAAAATGGACCATTTTGTGAAGTTTGTTAAATGGATGGTAATTGTGTGAAATATTTGAAATTTTTAGATGCTATAGGTATAAAAATGGTTCAGCTAGGCTTGTTTAGTGAGAAATTTCAATGAAAATTGATTTACGAGCCTAGGGGTAAAATCGTAATTTTGTGATAGTCTAAGGACAAAACGGTTATTTTGCCAAAATATGAATTATGAAATGTCTTAATTGATGTGATGATTAAATTAGTGAATTTTATCATTTTAGATGAAGAAATACGAAATCCGGACCTAAACCGGGGGAAGGCCAAGTAGTAGACAGATTCAATATAGTCGCCCACTTTTTGTATACCAATGTAAGTTGTACGTAAGTAAGGCAACTTTATCGTTATTATGTGTTGAATGATTGATCTTGCATAATATGGTTGAATATGCTTATAAATAATGCATGATGAAATTAATGTGGTAAATTTCCGGTTGAACCTAAGAATAGATTAGATATCCATGTCATGACATTTGGGTGATATATGCGCTAGTGTAAAACCATGTCTAAGACATGACGCCGGCTACAATATGAGAGCCAGTGTAAGACCATATTTGGAAAATGGCATCAACAATGTTGTGAGAGCCAGTGTAAGATCATATCTGGGACATGACATCAGCGTCAATATGTGTGCTAGTGTAAGACCATGTCTGCGACATGGCGTCGGCCACATTATGAGAGCCAGTGTAAGACCATGTCTGGGACATGGCATCGGCATTGAGATGAGTGCTAGCGTAAGACCATGTTTAAGACACGGCATTGGGCTCGACATGTGAGCCAGTTTAAGACCATGTTTGAGACATGGCATCGGCAATTCACCCTCTTGTGTAAAGCTTGTCAGATATCCTTTAGTATTCCAAATGGTTTCACGAGTTACTTTTAAAGATTATGATAATAATATGGAATGATATAATCGTGTTGTGAGTGGTACAGGTTCTTATTCGAAACTCATGAGATATGAGTCTAGTTATGTTGCCTTGATGGTAAGAATGACTTGAGTAAGTTCTAGCTATGAAAATGATTTCGGGACGATATTGTAATCTTTAGCTTATACTTGTGATATATAAGCATATAGTGATATTTTACCTTTGTTCAGTCAAAAATGTTGTGTTGATTTATAATATGCATAGTTGATGTTGTTACTTATTTATATGCAACTTACTAAGCTTTATGCTTACTCCCTCTCTTTTCCATTTTCTTATAGTGCCGTCAAGATAATATCGGGAATCAAGGGACGTCGAAGGCATCGCTCACACTATCCCCTGAAGCTCTTGGTATAGCTAGTATAAATGTTTAGAGTTTGGCATGTATAGGGACTTGTTCTCTTTGTTTAGTGTCACGTTAGTTTAGCCATAAGTGTTGGCTCATATGGATGTGATATTCATTTTGTATAGGCCACTGATGTTGGCTAATATTGATTACTATTAAATGCATTTGATGAAAATTCTCTTGGATGTGGCTATTTTGATTATTTGTGTTTGTGCTTGGATTGATTATGTTTGACGTTGTGTAGGTTGGTGTAAGTAAGAGTGATAAAAATACTTGGTAGATAGCCTTATTTTTGTCTAAACGGGCAGACACACGGCGTTTCTCTAAACCATGTATGACACACGGCTTACTCCATAGGCGTGTGGTAAGGAGGTGTGTTCCCTACACCTAAAGTTGGCAAATCAGAATACCCAGTATTAACCACACGGCCTGAGACACGACCGTGTGTCTCAACCATGTGGAGGACACGGCCTAGTACACGGGCGTGTACCGTGGCCGTATGCTCCTAAAGGGTTGTTAACTCAGAAACAGAATGTCAAGGTTTTTGCACACGGGCATGTCTTGGTCGTGTAGGGGGCACAGGTCATGGACACAGGCGTATGTCAAACCGTGTGACAACCCCTATAGGTTCAAATCAAGAAATAAATTCACATGGGCTAGGGACACGAGCGTGTCCTGATATGTTCAGGCCTTGTGAGCCACATAGGCCTCCAACATGGCCATGTTAAGAAGACACACAAGTGTGTTGCCCTTCCGCATTGGTATGTACCCCTGTCTGCTTGAAATTTTATAAAGTTTTTTAGAGTGTACAAATTAGTCCCGAATCAATTCTAAAGTGTGTTCAGGGCCTTACAGGCCCATAATAGGGACATTAAGGTATTGTGAAAAGTTTTAAATTGGAACAAAATTTCATAACTAGGAAATGTATGTTGTATGTGTTTAAGTCCAGTAACACCTCGTATTCTATTTCAGCGTCGAACTCGGGTAAGGGGTGTTACACCTCTGTTACGCATCCATGATGCCTTTGGTGTGGTGTAATTACTTGAGTATCCGAGTCAAGTTACTATAGTTCATTGGGTTATGTATTAATTAATATACAGCTTATCTACTTGATTAATTCTATTGTACATCTATGGTGTTTTTAAGTAAAAAAATGTTACAATGAATTTGTTGTTTATATATGTGGATGGTTACATTGAAGGAATTTGGATGATGGTATTGGTTAAGTCTTTTGAGAAGATGTTATTATGTTATATATATATGAATAAATACTAATATGGTATGAACTAGTTTTTGATTATTAGGAGTTAGTTTTTGATTATTAGGAGTTAAATTATCTACTTGTTTATTTATCTTGGTTAAGGTAAGTTAACTGATGTTTAGACTATGGACTTATTAGGCTTCTTAAGGTTATTTGTTTTATTTGTGTTTCTTTTGTAGTTAGCATTCTGCTGACTGGATGGATTGATTTGGAGCTCACACTATCCAGCCTTATTGGTAGTTTTTGTTTATTATTTTGGGTTGTGGCATATATATAGGTTTTAAGTTGTTGATATGTAAAGTGATAGGTTAACTTGTTATAACTAGTTAATGTGGTTGAATTTGGGTGTGTACTTGTGTTGATTTTGGTCAAGTTGCTCTTTAGTGCCTTATATATATGTTGGTGATGTTTTGGAAATGGTAGTTTTGCTGTGAATGACCATATCTTTGGTAAATTTTTTTTTGATGGTTTTAGCCATGAATGGTTAACTAATGATAAAGCTTATTTCTTAATTGTAACTTTGTTCTTGAATTGAATTGGTATGTGAATTGAGGTGCCTTTTGATGGCATATTGGTTAGACATAGGATGGATGAATATTTGGCATGTATTTGGTGTTTTGAATGTGCTTTTAACCTTGTGAGATATGCTAGTTATGGTATGTCTTATTGTGCAAGAAATGGTGTTTGAATTGGTTTGATTAAGGGTTAAAAATAGAGCACACAGCTTAAGACACGGGCTGTCACACAGCCGTGTGCCACACATGGCGACCGCACACAGTCGTGTATCATTATTATTTTAGATGCAGGATTCACATGTTCTGAGACACGGCCTACAACACAACTGTGTGTCCCAAGCCAGTATGTAGTATGGTCTGGCACACGACTTATGACATAGCTGTGTAACCCAACATCGAATGCACACACGGTTTGGCACATGTAATGCAACACGATCGTGTGGCTCGATTTCAAATATACACACGGGTAGACACATAGGCTGAGGCACGGCCGTGTGTCCAGACTTCAAATGTTCACACGGTCTAGGCTATGTCATATGGTCATGTAACCCATGTTTGCCAAATTTTCATGTTTTTCCAGAATTATCTAATTTGTTTTGGTTTGATCCATGATTGTTACCAAACTATTTATAGGTCCCTGTAGACTCGATTTAAGGCCCATAAGTGTATTCTTTTCCATGATTAGATTCAATTGTTATATGTTAGCATTTAATTTGTATAATTGTTTCTGTTGTAAAGTTAAATGTTCTGTTTTTTTTTGTAATACTCTGTAACCTTAATCCGACAACAGAGACAGGATAAGACTGTTTCAATTAAAAAATATTTATTAGTACAACGGGATAAGCCACCTCACAATTGATTTATGTTGAATGTTGAGAGTTGGGATTAGTCAAGCGAGAGGGAAAGTGTTGAGGGTTCTATTCATGACTACTATGGTAATTGGGTCATGGGTTTTTCAATTTTTTGTGGAAATTGTAGTATTAATGTGGGAGTTTAAGGAATTTTCAATTGGCTTGAAGTTGCGTGGAAAAAAAGAATTTGGAAATTATAATTGAATCAGATTGGCTATGACTATTGAGATGATCTTGAATGGCATTAATTGTTTTCATCCTTATTTTTGTTTCATTGGAGTTGTACGAGGTGCATGGTAAAAGGAATGGTGTTGGAAACCGGTTCACATTCCTAGGGAAAAGAACTTCATGCCAGATTGGTTGGTGAAACATAGCCTTTCTCTACCTGGTGGTATGTGTTTATTTGATCGACCACAGTACGTTGCCATAAGTGTGTTGCTTGTTAATCTCTTGGGAGTTGAGTTCACTAGAATTTTTGTTGGTTGATTATTTCGGGAATATCCCTCCTATATTTACCAAAAAAAAAGTAAATAACTTACTTTTTATGTTATAGGACAGATATTATACAAACCTCCATATTCTCTTAGAAATGAGTTAGAAAAAGTTTATTTTTCTTGCTCCAATCATGGTGCTCAAAGATTTCAATATAAGAAATCAAGTTTTTGTTGTCATAATTGAAAACTTAGATTTCCAACATCTTAATTTTATATGAATTATATAATATTTATCACTTTTCAATATAATAAAAAGCATATAACAGACAAAATCATCTAGATTAAGAGGTCATTATTAAAAATAGGCTTACGTTTATATTAGATATATTTTAATGGACGGTTGAAATGACTTTATGCTATGAATAAAATGACAAGTTATGAATTCAAAAATCTTTTGGGTGGACATTTTTTTCTCAATAAAGATTAATCTTATTATTAAAAAAATAAACAGCAAAATGTTTTGTCACAACCTAGAATTCTCTAAAGGTGGTGAATCTTTAAGCCTAAACAATATCGTACATATCATCTAAAAAAAAGAACAGAACATACACTCCATAGCAAACTATAAAAACAAAAATAGTACATCACAATCGACATAAATCATAAATCACCAGGAAAAAAAAAGAAGTAAAATACAATATAATGTATTTAGGATATAGTATCATTGACATTTCTAACAAGTATAAGTTTTGTAATTGTTTTCTAAAATGTTTTTAGGTAACAACTGTAGTTGGTTCATGTAAAAGGGAACTAAATATTATGGGAGTCCTAACCTTATCTTTTCGTCAGGATTATTAAAGAGAAAATAAGAATTTGTAAAGGCTTATACTCTACCTTTATCCTTAAAGATTTGAAGTAGTTAGAATTAGAAGCATTTTTAAAGTTAAAATGATGATATTTTAAGGATAATTTCCTATTTGAATTTGAAATTTAACCTATCTATTCTTTTAAATTGTAGGCTAATCGAGTGAAGCCTATAAATAGGATATTTGTGCCGCACATTCGGAGTGAGCCTTTGAGTGTCTTTATTCAATTGTTGTGAGATTGCAATTATCTATTGTTGTGAGGGTAGATTGAGTTTAAGCCAAAAGTTGTATCGGATGAATTATTGAATAAAATCATTCTCTGAACCAAGTTGGGCCGAGAAATGTTGTTGTATCTAAATTGTGTTTAGAAATATAGTGTGTTGTCATTTCTTCTTGTGTAAATCTGCTAGCAAAACTATCTTATCCTATCTTCTTGTTTGAATCTTTGCTACAGAAACAATCATGCTACATATGGTAAGAATATTATTTTGTTCACCAAGTTTTAGTGACTGACATGATTCATTCTAGAAAAAGGAGAAGAATTTTTTTTTTACTTATTTTGAAGATGTCTCATTTTTTTGCAAAAGTTTTTACTCATCCTTCTAATTTTAAGTGTAAATTTATACTAATTATTCTTTTTTGTTGCAACATTTGGTAGTATTATTATTTTTTCACCGTGTTTTAGTATATGAGTTAGCAATACGCTAATTTTAATTGGTAATATTTAGCCACTGACATGATCTATTTTAGGAAATGAGAAGGAACATTTTTTAAGATGTTTATTTTGAAGAATTATTACTTTGAGCTTTACTTACTTCTCTAATTTCAAATTTAAATTTTACTAACTATTTTTATTTTATGTCTAATAAATGTAATACATATGTATTAAATAATTTTTTACTCATTATTATACTAGCAATCAAATGAGGTATGTATGTCAACGATTGTAATACATATGTGTTACGTAATTTTTCCACATATTATTACATTAATAACCAAACAAGACATCAAAACAATACATTGTAACAAAAATAAATCGAGACTTTTTCGATGTAAAATTAACTCGTGATACTAAGTTACACAAAAATTTAAATATAAGTATGGCTACAAATAGGTGCAAATATGATATCAAAATCTATGGCCCTAACGGAGGCATCTAGACTAGATGGACTTCCTGCTTTTTTTTTATCAGAAATTATGGCACATTGTTGGACCTACTATTAATGATTACTATCTTATCGTTTTAAACAAAGGAATGCATATTGTGGCCATTAATGGTACTCACCTTGTTTTAATTCTGAAAGTTTCGAATCTGACCCGTATACAATGTTTTTGCCCTATTAGTCTCTGTGTTGTCTTATACAAGATCATTTCAAAAGCCCTAGTTAATAGGTTTCAGTCAGTGCTACATTTGCGTGTGGATGAGGCTCAAAGCGCGTTTGTTCCTAGGAGGTTGATTACGGATAATATTATTTTTGCCTATGAGATCCTCAATGTGTTTCGACGCAAGTGGTGGGGAAGGAGGGGGCACTTTGCCTTAAAGTTGGATATGAACAAGGCCTACGATAGAATGGAGTGGGTTTTTCTTGAGCATATGATGTTGCAAATGGGATTTTCGGTCCATTGGGTGAGTCTTCTTCTCCATTGTATTTGATTTGTCTCATACTCAGAGACCATGAACGAGGAGGTCAATTATCTGTTCTCATCGCGTCGGGGCCTTCGACAGGGTAACCCACTTAGTCCGTATCTTTTTCTTGTTTGCTCTGAAGGGTTGTCTTCCCTTTTGCAACAAGCACTTTGTAATAATTTGATTCGTAGGGTTTGTCTTAGCCGTGGAGGCCCATTTATTTCCCACCTGCTCTTCACTAATGATTGTTTACTTTTTGGGAAGGCTATGATTGGGGGTGCTTTGGTGTTAAAATAGATCCTTTCTGGTTATGAGCGTTCATCAAGACAATGTCTTAATTTTGATAAGTCTGTTATTTATTTTAGCTTCAACATTGAAGACACTCTTGCCACCTCTATCTTGGATTGTTTAGGAGTCGACATCTCTATCGAGCCTAAGAGATATTTGGAATTGCCAAATATGGTTAGGCGTGCGAAAAAGCAAGGTTTTCAGGGTTTGAATGATCGTATGTGTTCCTAGATTGAGAATTGGTATGTTCGTTCATTGTCTCAATATGGGAAGGAAGTGTTTATTAAGAGTGTTTTACAGGTTATTCTTACATTTTATATGTCTTGTTTTCTTTTACCAGTAACTTTATATGTTGATTTGGAGAATCATTAAATGTTTTTTGTGGAAGCGACATGGGGGTCAGGGAGGTATGCACTGGTGAGATTGGAAATCTTTATCTGCTCCGAAGCCTGAGGGTGGTTTGGGTTTTCTTTGATTTGGAAAAATTCAACATTTCTTTATTGGCTAAGCAAGGTTGGTGTTTGATTAATAACCCAGGTTCATTGTTAATGCCTGCCCTTAAAGCTAAGTATTACCCACATTGTGATTTCATGAGTTTAAGTTTGAGAACTTACCCTTCTTAACTATAAAGGAGTACCTAGTCTGCAAAAGGGTTGCTCCATATAGGGCTTTGCTAGTGTGTAGGTACAGGGTCAAATAAATGGGTCTGGGATGATGATTGGATCTCAGGTTTACCTAATAAATGTTTGCAAGACATTAGTGTTAGTTCTCCATATTTACTTGTTTTAGAATTCATTAACCCTAATTCGAGACAATGGGAAGAAAACAAACTCACTAGTGTTCTTGGTCATACCCTGGTTGATTATGTGCAATGTATTCCTATTTCTCAAATGGCCCAAGATGACTTCTTGGTGTAAGGTGTTGAACCTTTGGGTGAATTCTCTATTCGTAGTGGTTACAGACTTCTTGTTTCTTCAGGTTACACAATGATTCCAGACTCTTACAGACTTCTTGTTTCTTCGGGTTACACGATGATTCCAAACTCTTACAGACTTTTCTATACTACTTTATGAAAGTTGCAACTACCAGGAAAAGTTAAAATTACAGTTTGAAGAGTTTTTCAGAACTACATTCCTAGTTACTATACTCTATACCATAAACGTTTGCGAGCCTCCACTTTTTGTCCACGGTGCTTTATTGCTAATGAGACTTTGGAACGTATCTTCCGAGATGGCCAGCCAGTTTCTCCTATTTGGGAGTCCCTGTACATCACATGGCCAAGTGAAACATCAAATGCATCTTTACAAAGATTGGCTACTATCCATTTTCACAGTATCTACTAGTGATGTAATCCGGAAAGCAGTGTATGCGTTATGGTTCATTCGACATGCGAGAAATAGGAGTGTTCATAATAATGATGTTGTTCAAATGCATGTTGTGGTGCATAAATTTCAGGCTTAATGATGTTGTTCAAATGCATGTTGTGGTGCATAAATTTCAGGCTTACCTTTTGGAATTGGATGTGATAAACCAATGGTTACCTGGTCACCTAATCGGTATTAAGTGATGGTGGCCTTCAGATTCTCTCTTTATAAAGGTAAATTTTGACACAGCTTATAGTAGGTCTAATCTTTGTTCTTATTGTAACACCCCTTACCCGAGTTCGACGCTAATACCTGGTACGAGGCATTACCGTTCACAAATCACATATACATGTACTAAGTCAGATCATACGAGCCCGTTAAAATTTAAAACTTTTTCAAACTTGGCCTAAACTTCTTTAATATGGCCTACGAGGCCCCAAACATCCATTGGAAAACCATTCGGGACCAACTCGGGTCCTTAAACCAACTTTAGAAAATGACCTTTGAAAACAAGGCACACACCCGTGTAAGAGGGCAACACGCCCGTGTAAAAGGGCAACACACCGGTGTGGAACTTTAACATGGTCGTGTTGTTGGCTCGTGTGGCACACACGGCCTAAGCAAATAGGGACACGCCCATGTCCCTTACCCATGTATATTTAATTCGAACCTACAGGGGTTTTCACACGGCCTAGCACACGCTTGGGTCCATGGCCCGTGTCCCTTACACGGCCTCGACACGCTCGTGTCTCAGCCCGTGTTCGAAAACCTTAACATTCTGTTTCTGATGTCAGCAATCCTTAAGGGCCCCACGACTAAGGCACATCCTCGTGTACTAGGACGTGCCCTTCACACGGCTGAGACACATGGCCGTTTCTCTGCCCGTGTGTTTACTACCATGCATACTGACTTGTCAATTTAACGTGCAGGGGACACATGGCTGGATAACACGCCCATGGGGCTAACCGTGTGTCATACACAACCTAGACATACGCCCGTGTATCTGCCCGTGTAGACAAAATAAGGCTATTTACTAGCTTTTTTACCGCCCTTACTTGTACTAACCTGCTTATCATCTAACATGACAAATCCACACAAGAATACAAGGTCTAATCAGCCACACAAGGCAGTATCTCATTCATGCAATTTACTCATCCATGAAAATATCATCATTTGAATGTATCAATAATAAACATTAGCCATTATCCAAGGCTTTATACAAAATAAAGGGATTCATCCCAAGCCAACATATTTGGCCAAATTAGCATTGACACAAAACTCAAAAGTCTAAGCCCTATACATACCATATTCAAAATAATAAATTCAACTACACCAAGTGCTTCGGTTGATAGTGTGATCGATGCCTCTGACGTCCGATGATCCTCGAGCTAATTAGACGTCACTATAAGAAAATGAAATGAGAGTGAGTAAGCATAAAGCTTAGTAAGTTGCATGCAAATAAATATAACAACAACTTTACCATTCATCATCATACTCATAATACAAAAGTAGGAATAAGCACAACTTACTCATCACTGTCCAATACAATTCACATAGCATACATTGAGCTCACATCTCATACATTTCAAATAGGTACCTGTACCACTCACAACATGATTATGCTTTTCTCGTTTAACTTAAACTGTAACTCTCACTGTTGAACCATTTGGAATGCTATCAGATATTCACTAAGCCTTAAACATAGGGTACAATGTCGATGCCATTCCCAGACATGGTCTTACATTGGCTCATCCATCAAGTTGATGCCATGTCCTTGACATGGTCTTACACTGACTATTGACATCGAGGCCGACGCCATGTCCCAGACATGGTCTTACACTAGCTCTCACATATCTGTGCCGATGCCATGTCCCAGACATGGTTTTACACTGGCACCTCTATACGTGCCGATGCATGTCCCAGACATGTCTTACACTAGCTCTCGTATCAATGCTGATGCCATCTCCCATACATGGTCTTACACTGGCTCTCATAATATGGCCGATGCATGTCCTAGACATGTCTTACACTGGTACACAAATAACCTGAATGCCATGGCATGAATATCTGATTTATTTCCTAAGGTTCAAACAGGAGTTCTACTATCTCAATATTCATCATACATAATCATTTCCACAAACAAGCAATTTATGTTATATCAAGTCAAACACATAAAATAACAATGTAGTTGTATTATTTACATACAACTTACCTCGGCATACAAAATGTAGGCGACTAGCTCGGCTTAGTCTACTAACTTTGTTTTTCCTCGGTCTAGGCCCGAATTTTGTAATTCTTGATCTAAAATGATAGAATATTCATTCATTTCATCAGCATATTAATCTAGACACTCAAAAATTCATAATTGGGCAAAATGACCATTTTACCCCTAGGCTTCCACAAAATGACCATTTTACCCCTAGGTCCGAAAATCGATTTTTATCACATTTTCTCACTAACCAAGCCTATCCGAATACTTTTTATACTAGAAGCAGCCCATAATTCTCATTATTACACATATGTAACATCTATTTCACAACTTATGCAAAATGGTCCCTAGTTAAGGTTTCCATGAAAACTACTTCACAAAAGTTGTTTATTTAACAACCATGATTCATTTTCTTCCATAAAATTTCAGAAATCAACATGTTTACTATTATGGAAAAACCCTAAAATTTTAACCATTTTGCAAAATAGTCCCCTCATTTGAAAGCTCATGCTACAAGGGGTCCAAAAATACAAAATCATCAAGAAAAACTATCAAAATCACTTACTTGTAAAGGTAAAGAGTGGCTGAAATTTTTTAAGATTTCAAACCCCTATTTTTCTGGTATTTTTAGTGGTGAAGAGGGTGAGAAAGAGATGATATCTTTTCCTCTTTATTTTATTTCATTTTGGTCAAATATATTACCAAATTTCGACCTAACTTTGACTTTCTCTATCTTTTGTCTCCTATGGCCAACCATCACTTATCAAAGGGTCTATTTGTCCTTTAAAGACCCCCAACTTTGGTTCTCTAGCTATTTAACACCCTTAGCTATCAAAATAGGACCTTTGTACTTTATGCGATTTAGTCTTTTTTCACAATTAGGCTCACAATCGCTAAAATTAATTCACCAAAATTTTCATGCACCTATATAATCATGCTATAACATAAAATAATATTAAAAACAATAAAATAGTTTCTCTAACTTCGGATTTGTGGTCTTGAAACCACAGTTCCGACTAAGACCAAAATCGAGCTGTTACACCAGTGCAGGTATTGTCATTAGAGATCACACAGGTATGGTGTCGGGTTCTCAATCAATACCCAATGCGCATGTACCTTTGCCTTTTGTTGTCAAGGCACTGGCTTGTTATCATGCAGCCTGCTTGGCTCTAATCTGGGATTTCAGTCGGCTATTTTTTAAGGTGATTCTCTAATAGTGATCCGCAAACTCTTCTCTCCTCGGCCTGATACGTCTATTATGGGTCCTTTCATCAGGGACATTATTGCCATGGTAGCGTGCCTCTGCGAATGTTGCTTTTTGCAATTCCCTTGCATCGCAAATCAGGTGGCCAATCAGTTGGCATCAACAGGTCTTTAGGATGGGGATTTAGTTTCCAGGGTAGCTACGGTGCCTCTCTTTATTTAAATGGTAGTGAACCATGATAGGGATGTTCCCGGGTTGATTTTTTGGGGAAGTTGAGAAGTATTTTGATAGGAAATGTGCCCATATTGTAGTAAATATGTAATTATTTTCTATTTATTTGAATGATGAATAAATAAATAAAGTTAATTTCACATTTCACTATTATGTCTTTTGTATTTATGTCTTTTATATTTTGCATGATTGTGACAAGCAAATATTAGCTCATTGATTGTCTAAAGTTCAAAAGATAAGCGGCACTGTAAAGAATGTTTACATTGCGAGAAAGACAACTTGCTTCAGTAAATAATCTTAATGAGTTCGTAATCCTGTAAAAGAGTCAAAGTGAGTATTTGATTCAAATACTGAGAATGATTATTATGTGGTCTACAATTCCAATTGGGGAGATGGCTAGTCTTGGCTATCTAAGCAGTTAACTCCACGAGTAGAGACATAGATGTATTCATTGGTAGAATGATACATTGGACTGGACCCAAGATGAATTAATTATGAAACCCTAAACCCTAATTCACTTGTGACGTTCATGATGTGATTTACCTAAATCCTGAATTAGTCACTGACCATACGTATGCAACTCATGTTCTTTGATATAAGTGAAGGCTTGATAAATATGGCACGTGGCCATGGGTTGCTTGTTCTTGAACGAGAACGTGGCCATGGGTTGCTTATTCTCGAACAAGCAATTTATCACGATCATTTGTTGACGGTGATCATATTAATCGTTAAGAAAACATAATTGTGACAATGAGATAAAATAGGATTGTATTGAGTGAATGGATTTAACTCAAAGGAATCAAGGATATAATATGAGGGTAACACATACATGATGAGGTTATTGGACAAAGCAATTGGATGGATTGCTTTCTTAAAGAGTACACAATAAGGAATTTTCGATCATAATATTTCTTGTAGACTGACTCCATGATTAAGTAATTGTGAATTATTAGAGCGATACTTTTGGACATAATTGCAATCACTAGAGCCTAATTGTATATGTCTGATTGGTCCCTCCGCTAGATCAACAAAAGCTCGATCAGACTGCATTTGAATTAGAAGAAAATTCTACGACTTTGGGACTAATTTAATTGAATCGATTTATTCGATGTAGAATTAAATTAGGTGGTCTTAAGTATTGTTCAACTAGAGAATTTGATAAAAAAAATTTAAAAAAATTAATTTGGAAAATGTAAGTGATTTTTGGAAAAATTAATTTTGATAAAGTAAAATTAAATTAATCAAATTAATTAAAATTAATATGATATTTTTAGAAGTTAATTTTCAAGTCAAATAATTGGCCAATGGGTAATTGACCCGAGATTGTAAATTGGGCCCAGGAGCCTAAAATTAAGATCAAGACCTAAAAACTGGTTGAATCAGGCGGGGTATGTGAAATCGGGCGGACGGTCCAATCGATGGCTAGATTGGATTGGCCAAGTCGTTACTGGCCAAGACCGAATTGACAGCAGTCGAACCGGCTTGGGGTGCTATAAGGGTGTCGCAGCTGCATCACCGGACACAACAGTGCCAGTGGCTACGACGGCAGTGTCTCGGTGACTGGCGATTGTTGGTCATTGGTGGTTGAGTAGTGGAAGAATTACACTCTTACTAGGACTCTACTAGATAATTTGATTTTAGATTAATTATTAAAAAAATAATTTTAAATTAAATTTAATACTTATATTAATAGTATTTTATTAATTTAATATTAAAGTGATTAGAGTTAATCATAGTTGAATTCTTTATACTCTCCCTATATAAAAAGGAGCCTTGGGTCATTATTTACACAGACCTGAATTCAAGAGAAAGTTGTAGAGGGTAAATTTTCTCTGAAGAGATTATTTCAGAAAATTTCTAAAGATATTTTTTTTATTTACAACTTGACCCAAGAGTTTAGAAAAATTACAAAATTGTCCACTAGTAATTTTTGTGAAAAATTTTCTAATTCGAAGTGAGCCAACGCTCGGCAAACGTGAGCTTGAAGATAGTGGTGAAGTCTACTCGTCGAAGCACTCATCTTAGACAAATTGAAAATATACAATTTTGATTAAGTGTTTATTACTTTAAATATCACAACCAGAGTTTTATTTTAAAAATTTTTTAAAATTCTAATTTTTTCTTAAATTTATTTTCCGTTGCGTTTTTCAAACTCGCTTATCCAACATGTTTGCCCGTGGGGTGAGCTCAAAGATTTTCATGGTTTTCGCATAACTAGCTTGGGATTTGGGATCTCTATGCTGGAAAACAGGCTCCAGACTCAGTAGTTGCCTGCTCATCGATTTTTATAGTTACTTCTCTGGTTTTCCACGGTCGCCGAACCACCTCTTTTGTCTTGTCATCTGCAGCGTCCCTTCAACTTTGGTTTTCTTTGTAGGGTTCGGATGACAGCTCGTTTAAGGTTACAAATTTTGATCTTGTTTTGCTTCCGGAGCTGTTTATTCCAGGCTTAATTTATTAAGGCTTTCGTTTTATTTTTTTGATTTGTCTCGTTGTTTTGGACTGGTTGCTGTTATGTTTTGTTTTATCTATCAAACCCAATTTGTTTTCAAAAGGAAAAAATCCCCGAGGCAATATAAAATTCCCAGCTTGCTTCTTGCAGGAGCTCTTCAGAAAGTCAAAACATTTTACCTAAATAATCATAAATATTAATATTTTAAAGGTATCAAATAAAACACGACATAACCTATCCATGTCGTAGACTCAGCATTCGACATCAACAGTAAATTCCCTATAACTTGTTTCACTGAATTGTTGTAAGAGTCTACCTTGGAGTCTTAGCAGGGTTCAAAGTTAATGACATGTAATATTTTTTTTTGGTGTAATAATGACATGTAATATTAATTATATTACACGAACATTTTGTTTTAGGGTTAGGTATTCGTGTAAGATATTGTTTAAATATTTTAATAATTTTTTATTCTGAAAATTAACATAAAAATCTATTATATATCCATCCACATCCAACATGAATGGATGTTTATTTCAAAGATTATTTATGGTAATATACAAGCTTAAAAATTCAATTGGTTTAAATTGTTAATTCAACAATCACCAAATAAAACGGAAAAAATTAAATCTAGAAAATTGATAACTTTTAGGAATAAGTGAATATTTTGTTCATGATAATTTTTTCAATTTGGTTCTTAATTTTTTTTTTCATATTAATTTTAAACTTAACAATTATATTTTTACGTGATGATGTGATACAATATTAAAATACTATAGACTATAATTGAGAAAAATTTCAAATTTCAATATTATTGAAAAAGTTGGTAAACTCTAAAATTAATAGAGATTTAAAAGTTTTAGGAATTAAATTGAAAAATTATTAAGTTGAAGAGTAAATTTTGCTTTATTTTTATTTTTAACAATATCATGTTATCATGTCTATATAAGTGTAGTAGTGAGCAGCAGGCAACATGTACCATTCACGATCAAAAACAGCCTAAAACATGAAGCTTGAGGTTGAAGTAATATTGGAAGAGATAATCAAGCCATCTTCTCCGACTCCTGAACAATTTCGCCATTACCAACTCTCCTCACTTGATCAACAAATACCACCAGTTTATAACCATCTGGTCTTGTTCTACCCCGCCACAACCAATGCCCAAACCTACAACTTTAAGCTGTCGGTATCCCAGGCCCTAACCCACTTCTATCTCCTAGCGGGACGCATCAAAAACAACTCCATTGTCGACTGCAATGACGAGGGGGTTCCCTTTAAAGAAGCCCACGTCAAGTGCCGGCTTTCAGATTTTTTACACGATCCACTTCCTCAACAACTCAACAAATTGTACCCTTTTCCTCTCGATGATGCTGCGGAGTTGCCCATGGGGATCCAATTCAATACTTTCCTTTGTGGTGGAATCGGGATTGGTGTGTGTGTTTCACATAAAATCGGCGATGCTTTATCCTTTTTTACGTTTTTGAATACGTGGGCAGCCATTGCTCGTGGGGATACGAAGAACGTGGTCTTGCCTGAGTTGGTATCGGCCAAGCTTTTTCCCCCGCGGAACGTATCAGTGCCTGAACCAGTAATGGAAAAAAGTGAAAGGAATATAGCGACGAAGAGGTTGGTGTTTAGTGCTTCTAAAATAGAGGAAATCAGAGCCAAATACGCTGTCGATCATGAAATCCGCCCTTCACGTATTGAGGCCTTGTCTGCTTTCATATGGAGCCGTTTCATTGCTTCCACTAAGGAAAAACCAAGCCCTAATGCATTCTACGTGATTTTTCATACAGTTAATATACGTACAAAATTTGAGCCCCCGCTGTCAGCACAGTCTTTTGGGAACATTTTTCGACTTGCCGTAACAGTTCCTCCCCTGGACAAGGGAAAAGACGATGGGTCTAATCTTGTTAACCAAATAAGGGACTCCATTAGAAAAATTGACAAAGAATACGTGAGGAAACTTCAGGCTGGTGAGGATTTATTCGAGTTAACCAACCAAGGGGATGAAAAGGGAGAGACGATCCCTTTAGTTTTCACTAGTTTATGCAGGTTTCCACTATACGAAGCTGATTTTGGCTGGGGAAAACCAGTATGGATCAGTTCCGCAAGCTTGAGCGCCAAGAATCTGGTTGTCTTCATGGATACTGCAACTGGTGATGGCATAGAAGCTTGGATTAATCTAGAGGAGGAAGACATGGCTAAATTTGGAAGTGATGAAGAATTGCTTGCAACATTCAAAAGCACTTTTGTTTGGGAATGATAGCTACTACAGTTGTCAGAGTTTTAGGTTGCTTTCCATATAATTTGATTAAGGAATAAAGATTATTTGGTCCTACACCTGTTGTGAAATATTTGTATTTGATGATATAATAGTTGGATTATATCAAAGAGATTATACACTTTAAAATTAATTTAGTCTATGGAGATAAGGCCTCTTTTGTATGCCCAATAACCTCTAGTTATGTGTGATTGATCTTGATTTTGTACTAGAGATTAGATTTTGAACTGCTGGAGTCTTTTTCACCAGTTAAGAAAAAGCACTTGCAGTGGATAATCTTCTTCCCACTTTAACTTTGTATGGTGTTATAAGAGTACAAGCGCACACACAATATATATAATAAATTTATAGGATCAAATTCCTACTATGTGGAACTATTATTAAAATTACGTGCAACATTTTTTATCGGTCGTCTTCTGCTGTAATTAAAGGACTTATTTTGATATATGCATAAATAATTAAAATTTTAATAATTAAAGTAATAAAAAAATCTAATTACTCAAACAAACATATAATGTTTACTTTTATATCTTAAAATATACAAATTATTATTAAAATTAAAAAAATACACTAATCAAATCAATCTTAATATTACTTTCAACACAAATCTATCTTAATACACAATTCTAACAATTTTACTAAAATAAACATGCACTACCAAACCTATCTTAATAAACATACACTACAAAATAAAATAAACATACATAAACTATAAAATTGGCATACACAATTCTAATTTTTCAAAAAAATATATAATAGTACAAATATCTAAACTAACACAATTCTAATTATTTTCAAAGTTAACATATTATTGCAAAAAATAAATAAATAAACTTTTAACACAAGGCTAAACTACTAATAATTATACTATTAGAGGGACCTTCGCCTGCGGGGAAAGAGGGAGGAGAGAGAGAGAGAGAGTACCTATGTGTTTGTAATATAAAAAAAATCAAAGATGCAAAATAATTAGTACTAACCTTAATACTAAATAAACTTAACAAAAATAAATACTAACCTTAATACAAAATAAACTTTTAACATAAATAAACTACTACTAAAATATAACTAATTATACCACTGAAAAACCTATAGCTAGGTTGTTGTTTTTTTTCGTCTAATGAGTGAATCATGGGGGGTTTGGGGACCAAATCAACCCCCTTTCGTAATAATGAAAATAAAATATTATTAATTTTAATATTTTAAACAATAGATTAAAAAAATAAAGCTAGATTTTGGGTATTGAAACTCGGACTTGTAACCAACGGGTCATATCGATGGCAGGTCATCAAGCCATTGCCACTTGATAGCCCAATGGCATCAGAATGGAAAAAATAAAACTGGCCCAAAAGCTCACCTCATAAGGAAAAATTAAATTGTTCAAGAAAAATATATAGGGGCTAGTTTTAACAAATAGAAAGCATAGAGAAATTAAGTTAAAAGAAATGGAGAAGGGAGGAAAACAAAGGGAGAAGCAGAAGAAAATGGAAAATAAAGAAAAAAAAGAAAGTTAAAAGAACATAAAACAAAAAAATTTAAATTGCTCAAAACGAAAAAATATAGGGAATGATTGTATAAATTAACCTAAAATTTTTGTTTGAAATGATGATTTAACGTGCCACATCAGCTTACCTTACACTGTTAACGGCAATTAATGACTCAATGCTACAACGCGATAACGTAAGTGACAAAACGTAATATTTCAAACATAAGTGACTAAAATATAACTTTAGGTAAATAAAAGTGACTATTTTGATAGTTTACCAAAAAATTTGTTAACTATGTTATGAAGTTAAAAATCTATGGAAAAGGAATAAGCTTTTGGCATTGGCGAAATCAGCCATTAAAAGCTTATTGAACTATGAAACATGACATGATAAAACATTACATTGCATCTAATGCTCTATGATGTGCTTAAAGCCTGCCAGTGGATCCCAATTCCACCTACTTGGGAGAACTAAAACTATAAAAATTATTTTTGGTCCGATTTATGCAATCGGAGGAGTCAGCAGCAATTTTAAAGAAATGAGATTTTTGAGTTCTTATTGTTCTAATTGTGTGTGAATTTTTCTTACATAATAATGAATTTAAAAATATTTTCTGGTTTCAAAAATAATAAATAGTTTTCTGAAATTTTAATTTTTTATGATTCTCTTAGAATTATTGTTAAAAATGTTGTAAAAGGATGAAATTAATTAAATATTTTAACCATAGTTCAAACGTCAAGTTATATATTAACCCTTCAATTAACATTTCACATCATTATTTAACAGATAAAAATTAACACAGGACTTCATTTGCACATTTCATAATATATATATATATATATATATATATATATATATAAGGACTATTTTATTGTTTTTTTAGTAGAGAGGCTGAAATGCAATCTACTCCTAAATACAAGGGCTTTCCTAATATTTTTACCCAATTTCTTAGCATCATCACACCCAGATCTTTCTCTTCTTCTTTTTTTTTTTCTTTTTACATTTTCCCTCCATTTTTTGAGTTTTTTTTAACTTTTTTTTTTCTTTCCTTTTTTTATTCTTTTAGTGATAAAGAATAAAAAAAAAACAGATTACATTACATAATTCAAACCCTTTAGTAGGGAGGTTTCAAAAACTTGCAACCCTTGAATATCCCTGAGCTAATTTGGCCAGTTTGTTAGTTTCCTGATTCTCTTCTCTAAGGATATGGCACATACTCCAATGTTGAATCCATGAAAGTAAGTTGAATCCATGAAAGTAACTGAAGAATTCTCTTAATCAAATCCAAATTGGATTCACCTGTGGGACTCTCCTATATAGCATTAGCCACTTCAAAACTATCAGTTTGAAACTACACATTGTTGTATCCTCGATCAATCAAGATGTCTAAGCCATCCAAGATTCCCCACAATTCAGCCTCGAACATTGAGCAGTTCCCCAAGAATCTATTGAAACCCAAGATCCACTACCCACTTCGGTCACGCACAATTCTCCCTGTTGTAGCAAAGCCATCCTCAGGTCTAACAGAACCATCAGTATTCAAGTAAACTCCATTCCCAGAAAAGTTTGAGCACGAACAAGGTGTAGCACCCTAATCCCGAATATGGAGTACTCGAATACTAAGGCGCTACATCAGGTCACTGAAAGAACCCAACAAAATTTTCAAATAATTTTAAAACATTGAAATACATTTCATATAAGAGAAAGTACCATACATAATTATATTGAAAATAGTAATAAAATCAATTATACAAAATATGTGGAGCTCCAACATCATTGTATATCAAAATAGTCAAATTAACTAAAATGATAAAATGAGTTACAAACCTACAAAAAAAAATACAAGGCCTTAGGAATACAATGCCCACTAATAGATAAGGTACTGTTCTCTGAAGACGTGATGCTAGGAGTCTCTCATTGATAATGTTCCTCGGACACAAACAAAAGTCTACAAATCTGAACATTAAGACAATTCAAAGGATGAGCTTTACAAGCTCAATGGTACATAACAAATCTACCATACTTCAAGCAATTCATAAATATAAGCATGCAAATCAAATGTATACATAGAAACATGACATGAGTATCGAATAATTAAATCATGAGTCATTAAATCTAGATAACCAAATCGCTTGCTTATCAAACTTGTCAAACTTGTTAGATTGCACATACTGTTCAAATAATCAGGTATCTGGATAGTCCCACGCCACTCATGGCCGCTAGTCAAATAGTCCCAGGTATCCGTAGGGTTATCCCGAGCTCCACTCATGGCTACTAGTTAGGTTAGAGCCTGAAGGCTGAGCGCAAACAAAGCATCAAACATATAATCACAAAAATACAACTATGACATTCGAGTCTCATACTCGTTTCAACTTCCTTATCATTCCAGCTAAAATATTAACTAATGAGATGTGATTGTCTGCTACCTTGACATTCTGACCTTTTCTCATTCAAAAATTAATAACTCTTAATATATAATTCTAAATCGAGCATCATTTGTTTTAAACGAAATTAGACTTCTGTACGGATATAGAGATATAAGGCTCACTTCCTATTTTATCTTGTCAAATTTTTGGTTATTTTTCAAAGTCACTACTAAATCTATTTTATAAAAATTCTGCTGCTAGATTTTTATGACCTTTCAACACTCAAAAATTCATATCTTTTAAAATAAAAATCTAAATCGAACTCTGTTTGTTTTAAACAAAACTAGACTAACTCACGGTTACAAAGATGTAAAGATCACTTTTTAATTATTTTTACAGAATTTATGACGAATTTTTAAACTTACAATTATGTAATAATTTGTTTCTGGCAGATTTCACAACTAAGTTTTTAGCTTCATTTTAAATCATCCAAACAAGATTTCCACCCAAAGACATATAACGTGCATGCATTATCACACAAACATCATATTTATGACTTATCAAGAAATTAGATAGGAGAGTTAAAGGGTACCACCTTGATGGAAGAACACCAACAAAGTTTCTTGCCTAACTCTCCACCACTTTACATTTACCCTTAGCTTTAGAAGATTCACCACCCTCTTTAACTAATAACTATGTAACACACAAGATTTCCCACAAAAAAAAAGAGTCGATAGGATGTAAAAATGCATACTTTAAATAAATAAATAAATAAAATATGAGAATGGGTAGAGACTTCCTCAAACTCAAACCCTTCCAAACACTCAAAAAATTCCACCTTCATCCTTGATGAACATAGATATTTTTTTTCTTCCATGGAACTTTTAAAAAAAAAACTAGATTAAGATCTTATCTTCTTTGAGATTTGAAGGATGAAAAAATTTGTTAGAACTCACTCAAATCTCTCTCCCTCTACATGACTTGCTAAGGAAAAATAGATGGAGAAAAGAAGAAGAAAAAATGAAGAAATGTAAAAAGAAAAAAAAAACAATAGGGTGATTATAATATAGGGAAAAATGGTACAATCACCATATTAGCTATCCATCTTCCCTCTACTTCACACAAGCTTCCCAACATCCTTAATTTCTTATAAAAGGTTCAAAATTCACCCAAATTAATTCCAACAAAACTCAATCCTAAAATAAATTTATTCATTGCCAACCCAGGTCAAAACTCGAACGTTGACTTGAAAATTTGGGGCCGTTACACAAGTACTCCAAAACGAACTTGTATGCCTCCTACCGGACATCATAAAGTGTTTGACCCAGCTATATGAGACCTTAATTATGTCATTACTGCTCCAAGACGCACCCTAAAAAATAAATAAATTACGATTTTTCCATATGCTCCAGATGAGGATCCCAAATAAACATTACCAATCAACCTCCTCAAAGCCAAGATCATATTCATTCTGTAAGTTTTAAATGATCCAATCCTATAAATTACCAAACTAAAAACTAACAAGTCAATCAGTATGAATTAAAAGGTTCCAAATTTCTCTGTTGAAGGATAGTCCCGAATAGCGTGCAGCAAATCTTCAATGATATGCCGACAAACCTCACACGTCAAACTATGGCTGATCCCCCGCCAAATTCTTTCCACCTTAGTGAGCAGCCACTATTTGAAGAACGTTTTTGTTTTTCAAAATCAAATAAAACAACAAAACTAAATTCATTGTCAAAATTTCTCGGTCAAAAAACACTAATCCCTATCTTATAGCACAACATTAAAGGCAATTTTGATAATTGATGTTGGTTTTATCAAATTATATATATTTAAAATTTTATTTAGATTTTATATTTTTTTTGTACTTTAATATATTTTAAACAGAAATATAATGATATAATACAATCTTTAAATCCTACATTATCAAATAATGATGTAGTACAATTTTTGAATCCTATACAAAAGTTGTACTAAAATATTTGATGGAAATTGGGACCAATCTAAATAAATCAAGACATTTTTATGATGAAAAGAAATTTTAAAAAGTTTATTTATCGCGAGAAGATAAAATTATAAATAAATTATACTTGTAATTACTTAATTATGAATATTATAAAATGGTAATTTATTTATTCGATTTTTTATTTTTTGTTCTTGGTTGTTAAATGACAAAAGGAAAATGACATCACAACTTTTAAAACTAACATAATAGTAACTTTAACTCTCAACATTTATGCATTGCATCAATTTAGTATTGATTCTGAAAAATTTATCACTCAATATTTACATTTACAAAAATCAAATCTATCAACTAAATTTGATCAGTAATATACAAAAAATGAAAACACCCGAAAATTCAAGATAATAATTTTCATCTTTTCTCATTCTTTTAAAATTAACCCTCAATATTACAAATAAAAGTAAGAGTACAAAAAAAAGACCAGATTACACAATGTGTAAATGTTAAAGGTTAATTTTTTGGGGATCTGGACAAAACTGATACAATGTATAAATGTTGAAGGTTAAAATTGCTATTGTGCTAATTTTAAAAGCTGCCAAGTTATTTTTCTGTTAATGATTTAATGGGTAGTGACAAAAAATGAAAATTTTGAATAGTTGAGTGACTAAAAGAAATTACCATTAGATAGGTGATTTCTAACGTAGTTTACCCTCAAATTATATTGGTGAGAGACAATAAAAAGAAAGAGTATTGGTCAAAACACTAACACTTTCAGACATTTCTGATAAAACATACTTTTAAGTAAAATTGCTCATGGGTCAAGTCGGGTCCATGCAAAGTATCTAGATTAATTTTTCATGTCGAGTCCCGATTCAGCCTGAAAAATGGGCTTACTTTTTGCCCAAACTCGACCCAATTTGAGAAAGGTAAAACACTACCATAAATATAATAGATGTTTTATTATATTAAAAACACAAATAAACATACACTACAAAATAGACATACACAATTCTAATAATTCAAACAAACATATAATATTACAAATATCTAAAATAACAAAATTTTAATAATTTTCAAAATTAACATACCTTAATACTAATCTTATCAATTAATAAACTTTTAACACAAATCTAAACTATTAATAAGGATTATTACAAAAAAAAATTTAATATTACAATTTTCTTTTTCGGCTGGGGAGGGAGAAACCTTAGGTTTTTTTTGTTATCAGAATGAATGTTTGTGTGGGGGTTGGGGGACCAAACCCACCCCTTTTGTAATAATGAAATGTTTATTTTATTATAAATTTTTTTTTTTAAGTTGAATCCCTAGTTTATCACTGAATTTGTGACTAACTTGTTACTTTGGTGTCAGGCCATCAGGCCAGTGCCATCGTGCTATCAGGCAGCACTGGTCTGCCACCGACGTGACCAGTTAGTCACTAATTTAACCTTAAATTTCGGTTTTAGTTTGTTTTTTAAGTTTAATAAAAAATTTATACATTAGGTGGCACCATTAAAATTTTTTTTACATGATATAATATAAAAATACAGGGCCAATATAATACAGTGCTGTCGATTTCTCAAACGACACCAAAGAAAAAAACATCAAAACAAATCATCAGTGCAATCATTGGTGGAAGGTGAGGTTGGTGGAGCCGATTGATCAGGCGACATCATTTTTTACTGTACAATTTGTCTTGTTTCGTAAATAATGCCCCTGTTATCTCATTTCAGTAATTTTTTATATTATTTAGGTAAAGAATCCAAAATTATATAAAAGAAAACTTTGATTTTACGCAATTATATACATTAAACTTTGATTTTGTTTAAATGTATCTACTAAATTTTATTTTAATTTAATTGTATACATTTAAATAAATAAATACATTAAAAAGAATTATACTGGATAACTACAATTATTTATATATGTAATATATAAATATAAAATAATCTTATATTGATAATTATATTAATTATTTATGAAAATTGATATATTTTACATATTATACCAAAATTCATATGTAAATTTGAAAATATAAAATTGCATAAAATGGTTCCATTCGTCACATTCTCCGTGAAGCGAACATGGTAGCAGATTCCATGGCAAAACTCACGGCCATCGGTTGGCATGATTGGCGAACGTTTGCTGCGCCACCTCCTAGCTGTTTGACTTCTCTTTGTGGTGATCTGGATACAGGCTTTCGTGCTTAATTTCTTTTAGTTTATGTTTCTTGACAATGAGCTGTGCCCTCTTCTTTCTACCAAAAGAAATGATGTTTATATATATATATATATATATATATTTACACTATATTTAAAATTTTAATTGATTTAATGTTATTCAACAATTAGATCTTAACATAATCATAAAGTTACTAAAAAATTTAAGTTTTACAAAACAATAAATATTATTTTAAGAATTATATAAAATTTTTAAAAATATTTACATAATAAGATTTGAGTTTAAAATACTTTTATCTTTTAATATCTCAACTTTACTATTTTATTCAAATCCCTATTTGTTTTTTTTAATTTATTTATTTATTTGGTGAATTACAATAACAGAGTAAAGTTCAAACAACAAACGCGACTAACGCGATTCAAACTCAAGCTACACCTGGAATAGTGAATACCCTTAACTATCAGGCCATCACATAGAATTTATTACATATAATTTTCAGTAAGTGTGTCATAATCTAATAAATGTTATGTTAGATATTTCACAATTTATTATTTATTGTGTTTAATTAATTATGCTTTTGTAATGAAAACAACTGTAATCATGTCGCATGAATTCGTGCCTTCATTCTTTTAGTTAGTGTAGGTTTGAGAAGTCATGCAATAATTAAAATTAAGTGTAATTACATATATTTATGTTAAAGGGTTTTAAAAATTGAATTGGATCAGTTGGTTGAATTGATAATTAGTTAATATATTGAATCGGGATAAAATAAAAAATATTAACTATTAAAAACAGCAATCGGATCACGAATCATCCATACGATAATACTAGCAATTTCTTTTAAAGTTATATATATTGTTAAATCAACTTGGGGGAAAAGGAGAAAAACCTTATATTGGCCCAATTTCTTTTAAAGTTAACCAATTTTTTATAGAAAATTTCATAACTTAGAAATCTAATTCAGCCTTATAATTTAGAATTCAACCCGTAACTGATATCCTCACAATCTCACAAGGGAGACATGCAAATACTCCTCGTAACCTTACAAGGTAGGATACACGAACATGTATGATAATACTAGCAATTTTCTTTACTAATGCTCGTCGTGTTTTGTTTTTTTTTAATTAAATTAATTTGTTGTTATGATATTAATATTATTATTATAGGATGAGCATACAATATTGAACTATCTATGCTAATGAAGAAAATCATACTACAATTGCAATACCAAAAAAAAAAAAAACAATGGCAAGGCAGTTTTTTGTTTTCTCCCTCTTTTCAAATGTAAGATCTACCATTGATATAGCCAATATTTTGCAATTATTGAACTGAAACACATTTTGAATTTGTGGTATATGAATTTGTAATCTTTGATTTTTTATTTTTATTTATTTCATGGATGAATGTAAAATATGAGTGAACGGATATATTGGAGCTATTAAAATATAATTTTATATTTAGACATGATTGAAAAAATGAATGAGAATGAAAACATTAAAAGATTGGAATGTACAAGAAATAAAGAAAATTTATATTTCATCATCTATTTAAAATTAATTTAATTATAAATTAATGAATCAAAATTATTATTTTGGTATATATATTTAAAAAGTTGATAATTAAAAATGCATATGAAGAAAAATGGTGAGTAGGTATATAGGATGATTAAACAAGAATGCAAACCGTTTGTTTTCTGTATTTGATCCCAATAGAAAGAAATGGAATCATTAATGGAAGGGATGCCTTATTTTAGATGACATTCTCAACTCTTTGTTCTTCTTTGTATTAAGTAAAAGAACACCGACTGTGCTTCCGTTTCGTCCCAACAATAATTTATATGAAATAGAACAACTATATTGTTGAAATATTTATGAAATTATTTCCTCATACTATATACGTATGTGCGTGCGTGCATGCATGCAAGGAAGACAGAACTTCAAATTGATTTCTACATTTATAAATCCCTTCCATTACTTGTAATAAAGAAAATAGCATCAAACTCCAATAAAGCTCATCATCCCAATCTATCAATATTTATATTAAACATACACACACCAATGCAAGTTCTCATTTGTAAACAAAAGGTAAGCTTAGATTATACATATATGCCATCAAGTGAGGAACAAATAAAAAACCGAGATGAACAACATAAATTACCTGTCACTGTAGATGGTTCGTATGATTCTCTAAAACAAGAGCTAAAATAGTTTTGAGACCAGATACTACCTTCTATTTGCTTTGTATGAGTACCACAAGTGTCGGACCTGATGCCGCAGAAAAGATGTTCTTGACCATCCAGGCCAACTCGATTTTTGGTGCAAAACATTGAGTATTCAACTTCTCTAACCACTTCAACCGTCTAGTGGGCTGCAGCAAACGATAAAAGAAATAGACACTTGACTAGAGTCCAGTCAAATCACCACGGGTACTCATGATGTTTCTGAAGCTACGACATGAGGAACAAGAACTGCTTCACCATTTGCAGCATTTGATACCGCAATCTCTTCTATGCGCTTCCAGGCCGCTTCGTGTTTTGTTTTGATCTCTTCCCGCTTTTCTGTATTTTCTTGAAACTTGTTCAAGCATTCCTCGAATAGCTCAGGATCGGTATCAGAAAAAATCTTGCGAACATTAAGCGTCAAGCTCTGTACAACCTGGTTCCAATGGTTATGCCCATTTTGCTCCAAGGCAGGGAATATAATGGGCAGTATAACTCTGCGGTTTTGTCTAATCAAGCTCTCGATGTGATCGTTATTCCACAAGTACAAAGCCCTCTCTGCTACCTGTAAAAGCAAGAATCAATTATCTGAAATCCCAAAAATCCATTGCAAATATAACCAAACATTTCAGCAGATGTCAGAACCAAACTGAAATCTTCAGATTTCATACCAAGAACTTGAATCTTACACAAAACTTCACTAACTAAATTCTTGTCAATGAAGGGAAAATTATTTTTTGATAGTAAATTGCCATATACTGTAACTAAAGGATTTATTATGGAAACATAATAATTTGGTTTTTACATGGTAACACCATAAATTGAACTATATTATCATAACAATGCACAAACCACTCGAACGATGAAAGACAACATATTATTGTTCATTTTAGGATGTCCAAACCAGCTCTGTGGTGTCATAAAGAATAACAAAACCATCAAGAGTCAGTAAGCCATCAATTTATTTGCGAAGAATATATATATATATTTGAAGCCCAAGCTCTAGAAACAACCCACAAACTGGTTAAACCACTTAATCTTTGCACGTAATAGCACACAATACACATCCTTCCTGCCAAATGAAAAGCAATTTTTTCCTTGAACTAGAATCTCTCAAGACCAGGTTCATATGAAATCAAATATATGCTTTCTAACAACACTATGAAACTCAACCAGTGTGTACATGCAGCCCCAAGTTTTAGCAACAACCCATTAAATGGTTAAACCTCTTACTGTTAATATGTAATAGCACAAGATTCACATCTTTCCTGCCATGGTGAAAGCAATTTTCCTTTCAACTAAAATCCAGGTGGCACAAAGTCAAATTTTACACTCTATTAAGCCTATGAAACTTGACCGTATTTAAATTATAATTATCTCCAACAACTATTTAACCAAAACAAGCACCAGAGTGATCAAGATTCAAGACCACATTCATCGCCATGCTACCACCATCATTCGAATAAGTCAACAACTGCAACCTGGACGACCACAGAAATATGGTAACAGCAGACTATCAACTGAATTCCACCATACTTCTGCTTTTGTCCACTTGCACTTTAGTAACATTCTCAAGTGCCCTTATTAGAGATAGCTAGATAGGAAATTCAAATAGTAAAACAAAAAGGACTGCTAGGAAAAACATTCAATACAACTCCGAACCTATAAAAGTTCGGAAGCAAACAAATATATAGGTGCATGGATGTATCAATTATTGATGCACAGCCAAAACATCAATCATTTTCCATATTCAAGTCAATAAAAGATTATCCAGTAGAATTCCTCAGCATGTTTAATAGCTAACTAACTTGGCACATATTTTACGCAATTATGCCAATAACAAGCTGGCTATCCTTTTTTTTTTTGGCCAACAAGAAGCAGGCTACTGTTAAGTTAACACCTAGATATTTGGATTTTAAGTGTCAAATCACCCATCGAAAGACTATTATGAGTTATGAATTATACCAATGAGGATTATTTAACAAGTAATTTAGACCTCAAAAGCGAGAAAATAGCAGGCTTATGCACAACCAGCATGGTTTTGATCTCATAAGCTCAAGCATATAGACCGGTGTACAACAGAGAGAAGCAGAGAAACATCATTGAGGACTTTATAAGATCTAATTTGCTAACATAGAGTCCATCCTCTTAATTATCTCAATCTGGAAAGATGATAATAGAAGACCCCTGGAGAGAGATGAAAGAACTACTCTATCACTCCATTTAGATTCTTTAAAGAGAAGAATGATTTTTTAGGATTAGTACAGGACAGATGGAACTTTTGACAAGGGCATTTCAGACGATAGGATATGAAAAGAAATTTGAAAAGCTAAAAGGCATATTACCTGAAAGTGTGAACTGCTCAAACATCGTGCAATTTTTTGGAACAAGGGTACCATACATCTCTGAAATTCAGCAGGCTGAGTAGCTTCCAAAATTTCTTCAAGCTCACTAAGGAACATGACTTCCTTTGAGCTATTAGTAATTGGCCAGTATTTCAACAATCCCCTTATAACAGTATCAGCTAGTTTGCAGTCTTTCTCGACAAACTGCGTGATGCAGTAAGACAACTGCTGGTGGTACATCGGCAAGCATTTTGGTTTGTGAAGGGGTATTAGTGCCCGGACAAGGAATAACTTGTGCTCTTCTTTGAGTGGTAGAGCAAACCCATTGATTATACTTCCCAAAACCTCTAAAAGCTCAGCTATCCCATTATGCTTCTCCGTTTCAAAAATAAAACGGAAGAAAATATTGTTAATAGCTTTCCTGATATACGGACGATGCACCATAAACTTGCCATAGATACGATGCAGAATTGTTTTTAGATACTCCCTCTCCCTTGGATCTTCAGAATCAAAGAGATCCAATAATTTAAGAACAAAAGAATGGTCAATATATCTCTTGGCCAACTTCGCATCAGTTTCGGGAGATGCCACAAATCTCAGAAAGAATTCATATACAATTTGCAAGTGAGGCCATGCATGGTCCACCAATGGCTCTTCCTCTTCCAAATCGAAGGCTTCTAGCACCTTGTTTTCACGAGGCTGTGGAGTAAGAGGTCGAAACAGGTTGGCAGACACCATCTTCACAGCTTCTTGCATAACGGATTCAGAAAACTTTCCATTCGCAGAACTAACATAATCCACAAGCTCAAGTAACGTCTGTCGCTTGATGTCCTTCTCTTTCAAGTTCTTCATTGGGTCAGAGAAATCAAATACAACGCAACAGAAGCTCAGCTTTCTAAGAAACAAGCTTTGCTTCTCAGAGCTAGGAACATCCTTAAATCCCGGCAAAGCTTCATATGGAGCAGTTCCTGAGTTCCCGTTAAGTTTTTGATCAACAACTTGGGAGGGTCTACTTCCATGGCTATATCCGAAAGTAGAAGCAGAATTAGGGCCAGGAAGAGGGGCGTTATCAATTAGCAGCCTATGATTACCCACGATATCACTGCTTCTGGAGTGGGAGGGATTACTCAAAGGAGGAGCAGACGAACCCCCAAATTCACGATTCTCAGACGACTTAGATGGCTTTCGAGGAAGCCTGCCTAGTATCTGCTTGATCATTTTCAAATCAAAATAAAGAACCAAATCCACAATGAACCAACCCTTATTCAATTTTCCTCTACAGCATAACCTAGTCCATTAAGAGAAGGGAACTTCAACTCCAAAATCAGAGAGGAAAACCCTATAAACTATCCCAGAAGTAGAAACCTCTATCAGGATGAAATTTTGAAAAACCCCAAAAGCATCTACCAAAGCAAACACTCTTGCTCTTACCAATCATCCTATACCCAAAATTTGACTACTTGTTTTGCTCAGTACAAATATAAAACAGAAAGATAAAACCTTTTGACTTAACTTCAACAGAAATAAAAGAAAAAAACAAATCCACTCAAAACTGGAAGGCAAAACTACAAACTTCAAGAATTAAGAAAAAGCTCCAGGTTTCTAATTCTATGTAGTTCCCCGTTACCTCTTCTTCCCCAAATCAGCAGCCAAAGTCAGTTGGGTCAAATGATGACAGGATCTGGGTTTTATCAAAAACACCGAACTAGCATCAATCATGGAAACTATGAACCAATATATATATATATGAACTATAAAAGGTGATGAACTGAAACAGAAGATAACATAACAACAAGAAGAAAAAAGCAAAAACAACATAGAAAACAAAAGCAAACCCAGAAGAGAGGAGAGCCCTTGAAACTTACAGAAAGCTATAATAACTTGATGCAGAAGTTGAACAGAAGAAAGCAAAAGGCTTTAGATTTTCCCCTTTCTTTAACTTTCTATTTTCCTTCTGAATTTACTTTGGGCCAAGGGAGGAAAAAGAGAAAGTCAGAGAGAGAGAGAAAGAGAGAGAGAGAGAGGGAACAAAGTGAGCAAAAAAAGCAGCCCTTTGATGCAAGAACCTTACTGGCTTACTCACAACCCGTAAATGGAACATCTGAGAACATTTAAAATTATATAAATTAGTAAAAAAAAAATTGACAAACAAAAATAAGTCTACATCCCCTGTCAAGTAGTACTTGTAATTTGGATAATTAATAAAATATAAAAACAAATATACAAAGGTTTTTTGTGATGATATACATTATGAGTATGATGTAATGTTGAATTTTTTTTTGAGGTATATGCTTTTTTTTCTCAAATTCTGCTACCATTAACAACTGTAACACACTGTTTCAAACATTGGACCATGTCCAATTTACAACCCTTTTTTATTGGATTTGTTTAACAAAATCTATAGCTTACGAGGAAAAAAGGTTTACTTTAAAATTTTCATGTAAGATTAACCCAAAACCTAAATGGGACCAGAAATTCTTACCAAGCATATATAGGATTAGGGAATCATTTGACTTCCATTTATTTTAGGGCTTATTTATTGAAGCTAACAAATTTGCTTAAAGGGTGTTGGTACATACATTATATTCTTTGTTAGAGTTGGAGAATAATCCAAAGAAATGGAAATGATTAGGGTTTATTTGCGTCTAATTTTTAAAAGAAAGTCAATAAGAGGACAAGTACTTAAGCTAAGAAAATCAAAAGAAAACAAGTAAGATGACCGACCATGGCAACTTGTAAAAGGGTGTCATGCTGTCCTGCAAATCAGACATGGATATTATCTCTCATTAATTCAAGTCAATTGAGAATTGAAAATGTGACCATTAATACCCCAAAAAGAAAATGTTAGATAAGAATAAATGCAAAATTCAAGGTTTATTATGGTTCACATGTGATTATTCTTTTAAGAAGTTCAATATTAGAATTTTAATAAATATATTTTTATATTTTACTCTGATATCACAACAAAAGAGATTTAAAATCCTAGATTTGAAAATATAATGTTAAACTAATTTCTAGTATGTAAGAAAGAATATGAAGGGAAGAATGACATAAATAAAATAGGGACCCTGGCTGGGTAGGGTGTGGGGCTGGTTGACGTGGTGTTTGAGTGCGTCGGCAGCCGAACAACAATTGGAGCTTGCACTCCAGGCCCGACTTGGTTGGAGCAGAGCCCAATTTGCCCATTCCAACCTTAACCTTACTGCCCTTCACACTTCACAACATATACAGAGTCGATTCAAGTTCCTGTTCATTTTATATGTTATCAATAAAATTCATTTTCTTAAAAAATTAAAAATATATTTTTTTTAAATAAGGTTCATTGAATCTTACGTTAGACAAGATATATCAAATAATTTCAAAGTTTAAAGTTTAAAATAAAATAAATTAAATAATTATTTTAATTTTAATTATAGAAAGGAAAAGAAAAGATACGAACAACAAAGAAACCAAATCTTTCTCTCTATCAATTTAGAAATTATTTTTTGGACTTTCCCACCATATCATCCATGGTCCCTTTTTAATTATTTAATGATATTTTAGTAATTTTTTTCATGATATATAATTTTGGTAATTTTTTTCCTTAAACCCTGAATTGAGCCCTAAATCTTGAACTTTAAACTCAAACACTAAACCTAAAATGCTAAACCCAAATCTTAAGTTTAGGGTTTAAGATTTAGGATTTGAGTTTAAGTCTAAAGATTAGGGTTTGAGATTCAATGTTTAAAGTTTAAGTTTGGGGTCTAAGGTCAAGACTCGAGGTTCAAGGGTCATGGTTTTGTGTTTAGAGTTCAGGGTAAAAAAAATTACCAAAATTATGTATCAATGAAATGAAAAAATTAATAAAATCTTGAACCTCGAACTCAAACCCTAAACCTAAAATACCGACCCCAAATCTCAAATTTAGGGTTTAAGTTTAGGTCCAAGTTCATGGTTTGAGATTCAATGTTCAAGGTTTGAGTTTGGGGTCTAAGGTCAAGATTTAGGGTTCAAGGATCATGGTTTTGTGTCCGGAGTTCAGGGTAAAAAAAATTACCAAAATTATGTATCAATGAAATAAAAAAATTCATGAAATAATTGGAAAGGGACCATGAATGATATGATGGGAAGAGTCCATAAAATAATTTCTCCTATCAACTTGATGGTAGCATCAACGATAATGCCATTGATAATTTATTTAGGGAGGGACGGATGTAGCCAAGTGGATAAAGGCAATGGATTGTGAATCCATCGTGTGCAAATTCAATTCTCGTCGTTCGCCCGTATAAATTTTTTTTACTATTTTTTATTTTTAAATTTTTTAAATATATATTATTTGTTTTTGTAAAAAAGAAGAAAGAAATAATCTCTCATATTTACTCCGATGATGAAGAATCAAATTATCACTATATTTATTCTTTTTTCTACTTATACAAGATAAACCCAAAGTGTTGCGAGTTTTTTTCTACCAATTGGAGTCCTCTCACCAGGGTTCATAACTACTCATTTTACTAGAGGACCTTTCTCTAACCAACATTTAAATTTGGCTATTTACTCAAACTTTTCCAACTCATCCCAAAACTCCTCACTTATTCAAAATAATTTTAATGTCACCGATTTCCCACACCTTCCAAGTAAAGTATCTTCTTGGCAACTAAAATTAAAGATTCAACAATGTCGGTAGATAATAATCTCAATGGTGGAAGCATTAGTGGGTGCATCAACATCTATTTAAGGGGTAGATGTAGTGCTTTGACTATAAATATGTCTTTAAGTTTTGAGGAAGAAAGAATGTTAATGGATATATGTAATTTCACAAACTTGGTGTGTTTGAAAAGTAATTGCAAAACATATATGTCAAATTTGGGGGCTAAGCTCCTTTGTTGTTCATTTTTTCACTCTTATTTTATTTTAAACTTTAATAATATTTTATATGTCATATTATTAAAATCCAATAAATAAATGGAATGTATAATCAAAAAATTGATTAAAAAAAGTAACGCATAAAAACAGTTTATTCTTTTTAAAAATAAAAAGTCACAGTTATGATATATTTATAACATAACTAGGTTTAACTCATCTATGTTTAAGAGGGAACATTTGGGTTGAAGTCAGGGGTGTTAGTAGGACTCCCGTCTTTCTTTAAAATGGAAAAAAAATTTACTTAGGTATTTTAAAATTTTAAAATTTAAATTAATAATAATAAAATTGTATTTTATCTCCTTAAAAATAATAAAATTTTGATTTAATCTTGTAAAAGTTATAAATAGTGAAATTATATTTTTACTATCGTAAAAATTATAATTTAATTTCAACCCCTAAAAAAATTTTCTAACTTGAGACCTAATTGAAATCTTAGTATTTATATGTAGCACCCCAAACCCGGCCCAGACGTTAAGGCCGAATCTGACGTGCCACATTGAAGTCAAAAACACGTGTTCCCTTTTCAGTGTTTTAAAAGCCGACTTTCATCAAACTAACCAAGTGAATGGAAGCTGGGCACCAGGTAGGTATCCATAACAGAGGAGGTGAGCCATGAAGGCTGCTTAAGTACCAAGCTCTCCGATTGGATCCAATCCTAGACATGCCCACATCCACTGCCACACTTGGTTATAACAAGTTGAAATTTCTTTGAGTGATTATCTTTGGTAAATCAAATATTCGAGATGTCGTGTTATTTTAAAAAAAAAATAAGTATTGTTTTGAAATCACGCCCTAAGTCTAGCCCATTTGAATTATTATCCATCAATTTAAAGTTGTTTAAAATAATATAATCCCAAAAAATCAAAGAAGAAAATAAAGTTAAAATGGCCTTATTACAACCCAAAAATTAAATAGTAATTAAAAATAACTTAAGAAAACCAGTCTCTTTTTCAAACCCAAAAGTGTTCACCGTGGCCACTCTGAATCCCCTTCGGCTCCAAGTCACCCACATCAAGGCTCACCTGCAAGGTTAAAGAAGGGGTGAGTTTGAGGAAACTCAGTGTGTAAGGAAAACCCATTCAAAGCCCAAGTCAGCTCAAGCCCATTGGGCCTAAGCCCATTCAGTTAACAGTGGTACTGGGCCAGAGCCCTTTTCAGATTACAATAAACTGGGCCGTAGCCCATTATTCAGATAACAGTATGGCCCATAGGTCTATTTCAAAATACATGCAACATCAATAAACATATGCAAGCCCATTTGGGGAGACTACTCAACCCACCAACTGCTACACTCCACCCGTACCAGCCATACACTCCATGTGGGGAATAGATCAACCCACCCATTTAACACTCCACGATTCTGACCTTTGCTCGATTAACGATAAATTGAGGCAAAGCCTCCAAGATCGTGGACAAGCCACTTTCATTACTTCCTCTGTCAATATCCTAGTCCCATGCATCAGATAATAACAACATGGCATGTATTAAATAACAACAGTCAAACATGCATTTAGGTCAATTTAACCTAGAGGTATTTGGTAATTTATCTCCTAGGGGTAAAGCGTAAATTTTCCACTTTTAAAGGTATTTCAGTAATTTATCTATTTTAGGGTTTTCATGCATATTCCTACCTTTCACGTACTAATGAATCACTACCGAGGGTTCTTACCGAATTGGGCCGTTGGCCCATCATTCCAATTTTGGCCCATTAAGCCCAAAAATATCGAGGGCACGAAATCATGCACTTTGCGGTCCAAACATTGCAGCTTACCAAAAACATTAATCGATTTACCTCACAAGCATTCGCACACTCGCAAATCTACAAAATACGGTTTTCAACATTTCGCTTTTCGCTTTTGCCGATCTAGACTAAGAAAGAGGGTGTTAGTTACACACATTTGCGACGATATCTTGACAAGATCCACACACGAACGCCTACAATTGGATTACTAACACGTTAATCTAACTATTCAAATCTGAACTACATATTAACCCCTTACAATATTCGCCAACCACACCTACAGATCATAGTAAGCTTATAAGAAATCAATAAGCAACTCATTAACAATTTTTTTGTCAATGTTTACCACATAATCAAAATTTCACTGCAAACTGTCTTCCTGAGCAACAGTAACTAAATCATTTATAACTGGAGCTACGAAACTCCAAATCAAGTGCCGTTAATTTTCCCTGAAAATAGACTCATATATATTCTATCCATAAAATTTTTAGAATTTTTGGTTTAGCCAATCAATACCAGATTTTTCTCAAAGTTTCCCATGTTTCACTGTTTGACTAATCTGACCACTCTTAATTACGAATCAAATTTCTCATTGTACAGAATTCAAAACATGTTCTCGTTTATTTCATTTGAAACTAGACTCATTAAAATTTAATTAAATAATTTATTCAGCTTCTAATTCATCTCCCACAATTTATGGTGATTTTCCAAAGTCATGTTACTGCTGCTGTCCCAAGCAGATTTATTACCAAATCACTCTTTCACACACCTATCTTGCATGCATGTTATTTAAACATGTATATCACCAATCAATCATCACATATCTATGATTTTTACTTAAGCATAATCTCCATTTCATCATTTTAAAGCACAACATGTTAGCCGATTTTTCCCTTTAGCATCTAAGGCACATGCATGATCATTTGTTTGGCTCAACTTCACCTATCTTCCATTTGTCATCAAAAGAACATGAAACAACAACCGTTTCCTTCATTTTAATTCATGACCAAATGCTCACAACACAACCAAAAACCAAAATATGCTTCAAGAGTTAAGGTAGAATCAAGAAGAACTCATGAACATCAAAATAGAAGCAACTACCATGAACTTACCTTGGATTTTTTTTTCTTCCCCAAGTGACCGAATATTCAAGAGCTTTTTTCCTCTCCTTTCTCTTCTATTTCCGGCTATCATCAACAAGGATGAACAAAAACCTTCCTTTACTTCCTTTTTGTTATTCTATTACTAAACATTTTATGACACAAAATAACATAAATTATTTGTGCCATACCTATGCCATAACTCCAATAAAAATATGCCCATAATGCTTATCATGCCCATCATGGAACATTTTCCTAACCCATTATCAATTTTTATCAATTTGTACCATAAATTATTAATATCAAGTGCACATATTGTCTACCACCAACATGATGGCCGGCCACTTCATGTAAAATGGGAGGTTTGTCATGCAAATCCTCCTATTTTACACTCCTATTTGTTTGGCCATGTAATACCCTGAAAATCTTTACAGTAATATATTATCCTTGATATAATAAAATAAGGAAATAAAGTGATAAAAAAGGGAAGTTTTGAGTTATGGCAACATTGGGAAGTAAATTATGATATCTTGATTCAGGAAAGGACTAAATTGTAAAAGTTAGAAAAGTTTTGTTGCCTAAGAGTAAATACTCAAGACTTAAAGGGTTAAAGTGTAAATATGAAAAGTTGAAGGACCAATAGTGTAAATATTTTAAGGGTAGAATGATCTAGAAACTAAGGAAAATGGATGAATTAGGACCAAATTGAATAAGTGAAGAACTATGAGGGACTAAATTGCAATTTTACCAAATTAAATGATGACTCAAGGATGGAATTCTAAAAGATCATGAAGGGCAAAATGGTCAATTAGTAAGAGAGAGAATTCTAGAATGTAATGATTATGTTAATGATATTTTAAATTAATTAATTAGATAAATATTATTTTATTAATATTTTATGAGATATTTAATATTATTTTATTATTATTTATTTAGTATATAAGGAAAGAAAGATGAAGAATTTTCATCATCTTTCCTTTCCATGCAAACTAACGTGAGAGAAAGAGAGGAAGAAAGAAAGTTTTACTTTCTTTACAATTTGGTCCTTTACCAAAAATTTACCATTTTCAGCCAAAAATCAAATGAATTTCCATAGCTACCAAGAGAGAAAAATGTTAAGGAGAACATGGGAGTTAGAATATCAAGTTGGATTCAAGAAATAGAAGCTGGAGGAGAGAGAAAATCAAGTTAAAGATTGGTATCAAGAGAATAAGGTAAGTACATCAAGATTTCAATATGTTTTTAAGTTTGTTATTGTTGATAAATCATGGAAATAATGTTATAGTAGAGTTTTATTACATAAGGTCCTATGTTCTTGATATGTTAGTGAAGAGAAAATAAGAGAAAGTGATGAGAAATGGTGTAGAAAAAGAAAATAAGGGTGTTATAACATGGTAATTAATATCTTGCACTAAAACAGTTATGGACAGCAGCAGTAGTCTAACTTTGAAAAATCACCATAAATTTTATAAATTGAATTAGAAGATGAAAAAAATATGGAATTAAATCTTAATGAGTCTAGTTTCTCATAGAAGAAACAGTGTAAGCAATGAATTTGTAAATTTTGATATATAATGAATTTTGTGAGACAAGGTCAGAATAAATTCGGGTTCCCCTGTTCAGACTTTGAAAAATAATAAAAAAATGAAGAAAAATAATTAGAGGCTTAAATTTATATTTATAGAATCCTGAATGAGTCTAGTTTTATTAGAAACAAACTAGAACATCATTTGAATTCTGTAAAAGGAGATAACTAATTTTAGTGAAGAAGGGTCAGAACTGTCAGACAGCAGAACAGGGTGACTTTAATGAATAAACTGTACTAATTGGCTAAACCAAAAATTCTGAAAATTTTATGATAATAATACATGTGAGTCTAGTTTCAGGAAAATTTAACGGATCTTAATTTCGAGTTCTGTAGCTTAATATATAAATAATTTAGTGACTATGACGCAAATGGACAGTTTTGAATGTACATATAAGTAAATAGTGAAATTATTGATAATGTTACTTGTTGTATGTTATATAAATTAAGGATATGGAATGGAGAGGAGGAGGAGGAAAATATGTATGAATATTCATCTAGCATGGCTAATTTGCATGTTTTAGGCTCAAGGACTAAATTGAATAAAAGTAAAATTTTATGGGCAATTTTGTAAAATGTCGAAATGACTAAATTGCATGAAATAGATTATTTTATTATTTAAATTACAAAAATTTAACGAAATTATCAATTTAGTTCAAGATCGGGGGAAAACATGTTTTAGGGATTAAATTGAAAAGTGTTGAAATTATGGAAAATTTTGATATTTTATAGAATTCATGGACTGTTATCAATATATATGAGAATAATAGTTGGAAATAAGGATTAAATTGCAAGAATTTTACTTTCCTGTCCCTAAGGATGAAATCGTCATTAATTAAAGTTTAGGGGCAAAATGGTAATTTTGCCTAGAGCATTAATTAAATGTATTAGAATATGAAATGAATGAAAATGATGATCAAATTTATTTATAAAGATCCGACGACACAAATACGAGACTTGATCATGGAAAGAAAATATATCGAATAATGAAATAATAAACACGAGCAATCAATGAGGTAAGTTCGTGTAACTTGCATTATATTCGAAATGCTTGAGATTGTATGTTATTGATGTGAATATGATTTGAATGTTCATTGTATGAAAATTTATAAAATATTGATATATTTGATAAAATGGGAAGAAATCCGGTTGAATGAAAGGAAAATTCGATGGATCTCGAAAAGGAATTGACGGTAAAAGGATCTAGCAGGACGGGTGATCCTATCTGATATAGCCCTCCGAAGAATATGTGTAAAATGGATTTAGCCGGACGGGTAATCCAATTAGGGTCTGAATTTAGCTCGATGGTAATCCCGACAATACTCTATGAGTTTATATTGCGAGGATTTAGCTCGATCGTAATCCACCGCAAGGATGAGGTTCAGCGGGAGTGTGCTTTCGATATGAAATGTGTAAGACCATGGTTGAAAGATACCATGGCAACTTGAGTGTAAGACCATGGTTGAAAGATACCATGGCAACTGATATAAAATGTGTAAGACCATGGTTGAAAGATACCATGGCAACGTGATATGAAATGAACAAGACCATGGTTGAAAGATACCATGGCAACATGACGAAAATGAGTAAGACCATAGTTGAAAGACACTATGGCATCATGTCAAAGATAAATAAGACCGTGGATGGGAGACGCTCTAGCATCATTGAACAATTGATATTCGGTAATATGTATCGATGACGAATGGTTATATGAAATAATTATGAAGATAGATAAACGAAATAAGTATAAGTACATGAAATATAATTTATGTTAAGTTTGATATAAGCTATTACCGAATAAATATACATAAAATATATGGAAATGATGGAGCATGAAATATTGATATAATGAAATGAATGATATATGCTTATGAAGAAACGGTAAGAGCATGATATGTTTCATGACATGTACATATATGATTATCTTTGATCTGTTGATACAAGGAAATTATGTAATTGAGACTATTATTAAACTCAAGTGTGATATGTCGAGAAAATAGATATATCAGTGTTGAATTTATATGAGATATGTGCAAGTATACTAACAATGTTGCTGTTTGATGTTTATACAACTGTCAAACTGTTGATTGAATGGTAATATATTTATTTATATGATGCATTGAATCGGTAAGTATTTAAATTTTTTTAGTGATCTGTAAATGGTAGTAATGCTCTGAAACCCTGTTCTGGCAGCGGATACGGGTTAGGGGTGTTACAGGCCACTTAAATTTAGCATATAGCATTTTCAAACATTTTCACATAGGTCCTATTTCATAATTTCACCCCCTTTTTCTAATGGAACAAAAATTAACTAAAATTGTCGGGTTCTATCTTAAGCTTGGGCCTTCTAGAGGCTCACTAACATAATTAAACATATGCCAACATTCACAGAATTTCCGAAAATTGGGGCGTTACATTATAACTCAATCCTTTGCCCTTATTATTTTATTAATTAATAAATAGTAGATGAATATTATATATCACAAGGAATATAATCTTACGTTGCCAAGTTTTAAATAAATTGATACAGCAGTTTTATATAAAACTAGTAAAATATTAGTCAATAAAAATGAAATTTGAGGAGATACATTTAAAACATATTAGTAATTAAATTAAATGAGTATCACCCCATAATAATAATCAAGATCCTAAAATTCTAATGAAAAGAAATTTGTAAAATTTTAATTGTAGAAATAATATAAATATGTACAATAATTTAATCTTTGGGATGTGAAAACTTATCTTATAATCTGAAAAAAATAATAAAAAATAAAATTGATATCTTTGTTCCGTTTAAATCAATTGACAAAAGCTTTGCTCCTTTTTGTTCTAAATACATATATGATGAAATTAAGTTAAATAATTAAGTGGCTGTTGTTTATATTACTTATTTTATACACACTCTCTCTTTGCTCTCTCATTCTCTTTGTTCTTTATTTTCTGTCTATTTATTTTATAACACGTTATCAACAGATTCTCTTTTATTTTATAATACAACCACTCCAAATATGCTGCTCAAGTTGTTGTTGATTGCCTTCTAGAGCTATTACAATTTCAATCTTCAATTGAGACCTGCGCACTATGGGTAATCATTACCCAAAGAAATTTATATAATTCTTATGTGAGTGATGACGACGATGTTAAAGATCTTCAGGTATATTTTACTATGTTTATTACAATTGGAGACTAATCATGACAACATGAATAGATAGATTCTGATTTGAAATCCACTTATATTTGTGATGGTGATTATGAAATAAAGAATCTATTGAGATATTTATAAGTTCTTCCTAGTAAATCTATTACATTCCCCAAAATGAATGCAAGCATAAAGGAAAATAAAAACCAATATTATTCCAATATTTGGTAGTACAGAATTAGGCGATCCAGAAGAGCTAATTTATTAATATCTTGTGATGATTAATCCATTCGTTTTAAAAGATATTCATAATGGACCTCATATTGAGATTGTGAATAAGGAAAATATTATATTTCATATGAATCAAAAAAGGATTGAATTATTGATTAATCTTGTTATTAAATTGAATTGATTGTAACTATCTTTGTGATCTTCTTTTGACATCATCCACATTAAGGGGTTGAAAGCAAAATATTTGACTGAGAAAGAGCTAATTATGAGCAATAGAATATTATAATTCTATCTAAAGCTCGTTATGATTGGATGTACCTGAAATTGCAATTTTTTTTAAACTGTTAGTATAACTCTACAGTATTCGAAATAAGTTCTCAATTAAAATTACGTGGACCGATGAGAACTTGCAAAAGAGAAAACTTATGTATGAAAAGTAATTGGTTATATACCTATTGTACACCTAGAAAATAGTGATTTACACTTCGCATTGATTTAGATATTTCCAGTAGTAAATGTCACAATAGTATTTATATATGGATAAAAAGTAAAAGGAATAACAGTAAAATTATCAATTTATCACAATTTATATTGACATTATCAGTACAATTGAAATGCATAGTAAACCAGAAGTGTACTGATACAAATGCACTTACTACTTGGTGTGACCAGTTAGACCATCCTGGATCATATATTATGCGAAAATTAATTGAGAATTCATATGAACATTCATTAAATAACTAAAAGATTCTTTAACTTAAACAATTCTCATTTGTTGTTTGTTCTCAATGAAAATTGCCTATTATAAACTCACTAGCTAAAGTTGAGATTTAATGTCTTGCATTTCTAAAATGAATATGGGCTCATTCATCCACCATGTAGATGATTTTGATATTATATGATTCCTAGTAGATGCGTCTACAAAATAATCACATATGTGTTATCAATTTGCAACCTTTCATTTGCAAGATGTTTGTTTAAATAATTAAATTCAGACTATGCAATTAAGACAACTCATCTTGCTAAAGCTGATGACTTTATATCTTAGCCTTTTATTGATTGAGTTTGAAAAACTTTTGTAAAAGCTTGTTATTTATGCGCAAGCGATTTAGAGAAATTATTGATTGAATGCCTCTGATTAATATTTAAACTATTACTTATAAGAACTAAACTTCCTATTTCAACATGAGATTATGTTGATTTACGTGTTGTACGCATCAAACCAATAAGTTATAAATACTCCACATTACAATTGGTTTTTGGTCAAGAGCTAAATATTTCTCATCTTTGAATTTTTATATGTGCGTATATGCTCTAATTGATCTACCACAATGTACAAAGATGAATGAACCCTAAAAGAAAGTTGGGAATATATATTAATTACGAGCCTTTTTGTATTATTATATGTTTTAAATGTATTGGAGATTCAATTATAACATGATTTGTGATTACTATTTTGATTTGATAATTTTCCCGACATAAGAAGGAGAGAAATAATAAATTGTAATAAGTTAGAGGGGAGAGTAATTTGAACCAGAAGTTCAACAAGGATAACTCATTACAAGTTCTAAAGAAAATTCTCATAAAAGAAAATAATAAATATAAATGGTTATATGGTAGAAGTGGGTGCTCCAGAAGATACCCAAGACATAATTAAAACTTCAGAAGAGATTCAGATACCTGAAACTAAAGATTAAAATAGTGAAAATAAATAAATCTCGATACGTTTTGTCAATTCGAGAGAATGTGGAACCGATAATAAAAGTGGTTGTCCTTTATATTAAAATCTTGAAGGATTTAGAATGCTAGAGGCATATTGAAATTATTGGGAATTTGTTCATTTATATGAATTGAAATAATTGAGCACATGTGGTAAATTTGATTTAGTTAATACTAGTTGAAAGAGGATTATAAAATGATCTAAAATACCTATTTGTATTTTTATAGAGGGATCATGATTAAATTTTCCTAAAGAGATCAAAATATATTTCCCCCAAATTTCCCTTTTACTACTGACTTTCAAAAAAATGGTAATATAAATGTTTAGCAATACATTCAAATAGTCATTTGAAAAGTTAGTATTCAAGATTGAATACATAGAATATGAGATATTATGTGATGTTTTCATGAGGGGGAGTAAATATGCGATGTACTCTTTTTTTCTTAACCTATGTTTTGTTCCATTGGGTTTTCCTGGTAAGGTCTTTAATGAGGTAGCATATTATGCGTATTATAAATATGTGCACTTTTTTCCCTTCACTAAGATATTTTTTCCCCACAATGTTTTTATCTTAGTAAGGTTTTAATGAGATACATTGTCTATGAATGGATATCCAAGGGGGAGTGTTATGAATATTTTATTAAGTGAATGTCCATCAAGATCTAAATAAGTTTTGATTTACTTTAAATGCTAATAGTCATTAGAAGTAGAGTTCTATTTCATTTATACTTCTAGACTTTGGAGAAGTATTGTATAAGATTCTGATTGATCAATAAAATACACTCTCTTTTACTCTCTCATTCTCTTTGTTCTTTACTCTTTGTTTATTTACTTTATAATAAAATTTTCAATTAAAAAGTACTCAAGTTTTGTATAAAGTAAGTTTTTATAAACCTTACGTTTCAAATTTAAATATATAAATTGAAGCTATATTTACATGGATGTTATAAATTTTTTGACATTTTATCTAAAAAATATAATATGATTGACAATAATTTATGTATAAGTTACCCAAAAATAATTAATCTTCCAAAATAAAAATAATATTTAAAATATAACTCTTAGCTAATAAATGCATCAAAGAAACAAAAACAATAGATATATAAAAAATTCAACTTATTGATTTTTATATTAAATTATTTAACATCAAAATAAATAAAAATAAATTGTTACAATTAGAGAAGTTATAAATATGTATTTTCCTTAAAAGATATTACTATACATTAAATAGATAAGATTGATTGAAGCCCCTAAGACAATATAACAATATTTTATATTTAAATCTAAAATTATAAAAATTTGAGTGCCACACTCCATTTCGATGAGACTACACATGTGAATTCACTATTAACTATATAAAAAAAAGGTAAGAAACTATAAGTTTTTTGAGAAGTTAAAAGTTTTTAGACTTCATACTGTAATAACTTGTAGAATTATACAAAGGAATTAAATAGAAATTTAAAGAGTAAATACTTTCTATTTTGAAGTAAATAAAATAAAAATACGAAGCATGTAATCAAAATGAAATATATACTAGTGAAGTAACAACCATGTAACAATCGTCCGACGAAGTCTCTATATTTGGTTACTATTTGATGTGTTTTGGTAAAATAAGGATAGATGTGAGTAAGTGATGTGTTTGTTTTGACGCCATTTAGAGAACTCTTTGTTTTGGTGTGTTCTGCAGTTTGACGGACTCAATAAGTTCGTAGTTGTTAGATTTGTTTATTACTTAAGTTTGATAATTTGGCTAATTAAGTTGAGACTTAGCTAGAATGAAACTAGACTAATGTAGATGATAAAACTTAAATTAATTTAAGAGCACTTAATCACAGGAATCAAGAGAGTTAATAGAATTATTTGATTTTCCCACTAATTATTATCTCCGAGCTTAAGTATTTAAGGTCAAGCAGTGGTCTTTCAAAATACTTTTACGATTTCATCTTTTTCCCCAGATTTTCTCTAAAAAACTCCTTAAAAACTTAAGTTTAGAAAAACCTCCTTGGAGAAGGTTCGCAATGATCAGCTAACTTATATGTTAGTGCCAGTTTACTAGTAATTTCTGATGAACCCTAAGTTATTCTTTAAGCCATTTACGTGTTCTTTGTTTTGTATGTATGAGTGCTAAAATGGTGTGTAAGGAAGGAAACTTCCTAATTCTGTATAAGTGTTGTTGATTTTTGCATGCATGATCAGATTTGATGGAATGATGATATGATATATTGAATTATCTTTATTTTAGCTCACGAAGATAACGAATGTCCAAGTGGTAAGGGCAAGGGACCTGCTTTATAGATTTGTGTTAGAGTTTCTGATGAGTTCCTTCTTACTTCCATGTGTTGTAACTTTATTATTTTATATTTTGTGTAGGGTAAATGTTCTTCCTTTGTAAAGGATGAAAAGTGTGTGAGTGTGTAACGAATGGAAGTTGTTGTGTAGGTAATGGTTATCTAAAGTTGTCAATCTGAGTGTAATTTGACAATGATATGAAGTAAACATCATTTTTCATGATCAAACCACTATCATCTGCTACTAATATGTAAGAAATGATATGATCTGATGTGTGAAGGAGGAGATACGAAGATATGTTTTTGTAGCCTCCGGTAGGGTAGATATATTGCAAACCAGATTGACAAATCACGATAAAACATACTGTTCAAAATGAAAATGTTATACGGAGCTAAAGGGGAGAATGAATGTGAATAAGTCTGAATGATATACTTTTGATTCTAAATTCTATGTACGTGGCTGACATGAAGTTGGATTTGTCTGAGTTATGTTAAGTTGGTGTTCAATATATGCCCAGGTTGTGAGTTGGCATATTAAGTCTGTTTGTGTTCTGTATACACCAGTAGGCGTACTCTGTGCGATATGTATATGATCTTCAGAAGAGTCTTAAGTAATGAATTGAATGATTTTTCTTTGGAACATACTAAGTTCATATGAACTTACTCTATTATCCTTTAACCTTTTCAAGATTTTTTGGTTGAAGGAAGTTTGATCAAGGACTACGCTAGAGAGTTGTTTAAGCTGTGAGATGTTTGCTTTATGTCCGTATCATGCATGCTTTAAGGGGGTGGCACATAGATTTATTTTGAAAATGATGTGTACATAAAATTTTTTGTTTATTAATCATTTGTTTTAACGAAACTTATATAAAGTATTAACATTTCAGTTTAAGCCAATGTATTTAATTACCGAAGTTGTCGTATTTAAATTTATACACCATATGCCTTGGATATTATTACAAACTGATAATGTTGTTTTACTTTTAAAATAACAATTAAAATATGTATTATAACTATAACCTTTTAATAATTATTCGAAGTTTTTGCTGTAAAGATTTAAGTCTTAACTGTTTTTAAATAGCGACGCACCATTCTCGAATCCTATTATAGGGTGAGGTTTGGTGTGTTACAAATCAAACATTGATGATTTGATAGGGGCTAACATGCTACATGTTGGGGGTTGTAAAATTTTAAATAAATCATAAAATATTGAAAAACTATTGTCGAAACCATTCTTTTGAAAATGGGGATCGACTTTGTTTGAAAGTGAAAATTAAAATGGGAGTCGCCACTGATCTTTTATTAGGTGTGATCGGATCATCTTTGTTTTAATAAATCAATTTTAGTTTACTAAAACAGGGCCTTTGGTCTACGAAACTTGAGAGAATGAGTTCAGGACTCAGTTACGTGCGGGGAAGGATTAGCACCCTCGACACGCCCAAAAATTGGTACCGAATTGATTAGTTAGTGTCTTAATGTCGAAAATTAAAAATCGGGAAGGGACTTGAAATACGATCTTTTCTATTAATACTGATTTTAAAATTCTTGAATTGGCTTAAATCAATTTGTTTAAAGATTTCCTTATCTCGAGATATCGGAGTATCACATCCCGTAAGTTAGGACACAATACCATGAATTCTCGAGCACAAGGTCGTCTTTTAATTTATATTGGAAATCCGTGTATTTCAAAACTCAAAAGGATATTTAGCTATTTAGAACCAACAAGAGAACCGAAATCCCGTAAGTTAGGGCACAATTCTTCGACGTTCCAGAATGCGAAACATTGCCTTATTTATTGAAATTAGTAAAACATGAATAAAAATCTTTAAAGTAATGAACAATGAATGATATAAAATGGAAGGAGACAAAAATAAACGAGTTGGAAATACATTGAAACAAATAATAAATATGACAAAATATTAAAACAATAACAATGCATGCGATATATTAAACGTAATAATAGTATCCAACGTAAAATAAAAACAATAAATATATACATAATAAAGATATTGAGAGTATGTACGTAAAATATATATATATATAAATAGTAATAGTGTTAGAAATATACTATATATAGTGTTTGAAGTATATACATAAGATAGTAAAATATATAACTAGTAATGTTAAAATATATATAATATATACATATATATATATAAAATAAATATTGAAAATGTATGTACATAACGATATGAAAAATATATACATAATAATATTAAAATAAAATAATAAATGATGACAATGAACATAATAGGTATAGTAATAAATATAAAGATATATGAAAATAATACTATATATAAAAGTATATATATACTGTATAATAAAATGTATATACTAGTATTAACAATATAATAGGGATAAAATAGATATAATAATAATACATACATAATATGGTATTAAAAATATTTACATAGCATTTACATATTAGAAACAATAATGTTAAAAGTACCTATTAATAATATTATATAAATATAAATAATAATAATAATAATAATAATAATAATAATAATAATAATAACAACAATAATAGCAATAATAGTAAAAATACAAAATAAGGTATGACGTAATAATGAGGTAAGGAAAATAAAATATAATATATTAGATATATAAATATAATAGTAAATATAATAATGTTCGAAAATACCATACATAAAGAGTATATATAAACATATATAATAAAAATATACACTAATATTTATAAATAATAATAGTAAATGTAATAATAATAATAATAATATTAAGTATAGTATAAATAATATGTACATAACATAATAATAATAATAATAATAATAATAATAATAATATTAAGTATAGTATAAATAATATGTACATAATAAATAATAATAATAAGTAACAATAATAATAATAATATAGAAATTCAAAAAGTAAACATAATATAATAATATTAAAATAAAATAATTTAAAAATACTATGTAGATATAAATACATATACGTATGTAAATAAAATATACACTAATATAATAATAATGATAATTAAATAATATTTAAAATGAAATAAAATAACAAAGATAATACGAAAATAAACTAAAATCTAAAAAGGACTAAATTTTGAACAAAAACAAAGTTTTGGGGTAATTTTAAAGAGAAATAAAGAAAAAGGATCAAAATGCTACACGTGCATAACCTGGGAGGACTAAAATAGCAAATATTCCTTCCCATCAAAACACAATATATCAGTGGGGACTAAATTGAAAAGCGCGACAACTTCATCGGGAAAATTTTAAAATAAAAAAAACTTGATTGCAAAAGCTTGAAAACGCGGAAGGACCATACGCGCAAATTCCCTCTTTTCCAAAAACACGCAAATCCTGAGGCGGGTCGGGTCGGGTCGGACCGGGTCGTATCAAAACGACGTTGTTTTGGGGTTAAATGGCAGCCCCCAAAACGACGTCGGTTTGGGAGGCTATATAAAGGCCAAAATTAACAAAAAAAAATCATTTGGTGAGAAAAAAAAAGGGAGAGAAGGGAGAGGGAGGAGGACTTTCGGCCATGGACAGGTCACCGGTCTGATCGCACGACCGTCGCCGGCCGCCACCGCTGGCCACCGCCGAAAAAGGTAATTTTTTTTTTTGCTTAATAATATATGTATATATATATATGTATATGTGATTGAGTAAACGAGAAAGGAGTAAAAGAAACCGATTTAAAAAAAGAAAAATCACCTTAAGGTTTCGGCTACTGTTTTGGCATTTTTGACTCTTTTTCTTTGGACTGCTTTGTTTATTTTTGTGTACTAACACATTGTTTGGCTTTTATTTCAAAGATCTGATATTTTTATTTCTCAAAACAGCCCCCTTCTGTACATTGATCTCATTTAGGCTTTTATAACCTTTACAAGTTCTTTTTCTATTATTTTTTACTATTGTTGCGTGCTTGCTTCCTTCCTCTGTCTTTTGGTGCGGTGGGAGTGTGTGATGGTCTTTGGTGGCGCATAACTGGGAGATTGGGAGAGGCAAGTGGTGAGTCACCAATTTAGGGACTAGGGTTTCGGTTGGGCTAGCTTAGGGTTAGGGGTAATAGTTGTAAATGGGTCAAGGGATTTGGGTGTAAATGGGCCATTCGGGTTTGGGTAGTTAAAAGGGGTAAATGGGTAATTGGGTTTATCTTATTGGGCTCCGGGTATTGTAATGTAAATGGGCTTATGGGGTTTAATGTAAATGGGCCCAAAATTGGCCTATAACAGTTGCCCCTCTTTGCTCATTGTCATATAACGGGAATAGAGCAAAGACACAAAAAAAGGCCAATTTTGCCTAATCTCGTCGAGTCTTGACTTCTTTGGTGCTTCTCTTGTTCATGTAATCTCTTTTCAGTCCACCCTATCTTGTAGCTTTGGTTCAATTTATTGCATCTTTTGATATATGCTTTGTAGCTTTAAACTATTCCAATGTAACTTCAAGGATATAAAATTTGTAGCTTTGATTTGCTTCACTGCATCTTCAGGAAGGTGAGATCTACAACTTCAATCTGTTCTTCTATCGCTTCAATGAGGTAAGGTTTGTAGTCTTTTCTTCTGCGACTTCAAAAAGGTAAGATCTGATGTCTCGATTAACTCCGCTACAACTTCAGGGAGACAAGTTCTGGTGTCTTCAATCAGCTCCAATCTTTATTCTTTACTCGGCATGTGATCCTTTCACGATATGAGTTGATTTTTTTTTGACAAAAATAAATTGAAAAAGCATACTTTGAAAATGCCTCGACATGTGACCCGAGGCTCAGCTCACCTCTCGCAATATGAGTTGATTTTCTTTTTTTTTTTTTTGAAAGGCAGAAATTGGAAAGCAGAAATTGAAAATACCTCAGCGTGCCCTGACGCTCAACTCACCTCTCGCAATATGAGTTGATTTTTGAAAAACAGAAATTGAAATTACCTCAGCGCGTCCTGAGGCTCAACTCACCTCTCGCAATGAGTTGATTTTTTTGAAAGACAAAAATTGAAAATACCTCAGCATGTCTTGAGGATCAACTCATGTCTCGCAATATGAGTTGATTTTTTTGAAAACAGAAATTGAAATTACCTCAACGTGTCTTGAGCTCAACTCATTTCTCGCAATATGAGTTGAATTTTGAAACATAAATTAAGAAACAAAAATTACCAATACCTCAGCGTGCCCCGAGGCTCAACTCACCTCTCGCAATGAGTTGATTTTTTTGAAAGACAAAAATTGAAAATACCTCAGCATGTCTTGAGGCTCAACTCATTTCTCGCAATATGAGTTGATTTTTTTGAAAACAGAAATTGAAATTACCTCAACGTGTCTTGAGGCTCAACTCACCTCTCGCAATATGAGTTGAATTTTGAAACATAAATTAAGAAACAAAAATTTCCAATACCTCAGCGTGCCCCGAGGCTCAACTCACCTCTCGCATTATGAGTTGATTTTTTTTTGAAAGATAGAAATTGAAAATACCTCAGCATGTGAACCGAGGCTCAACTCACCTCTCGCAATATGAGTTGATTTTTGAAAACATAAATTGAAAATACCTCAACGTATCTTGAGGTTCAACTCATTACTCACAATATGAGTTGAATTTTGAAAACAGAAATTGAAATTACCTCAGCGTGTCCTGAGGCTCAACTCACCTCTCGCAATATGAGTCGATTTTTTGAAAATAGAAATAAAAATTACCTCAACATGTCTTGAGGCTCAACTCATTTCTCGTAATATGAGTTGAATTTTGAAAATAGAAATAAAAATATCAAAATACCAAAACTTGTTATCTGGTGGAACTCAGGTGTCTTTTCCTTTGATTCAGTACAACTATCATCACATCTTCTCGCTCTCTTTGGAGTATCTCAGATATGTCATGCATGACGTTATCATGATATGCACATGTTTGTCTTGAATGATTTTATGCCTACATGATTATGCTATGAGCTTTAGGCATGTTTGTCGTATGTCCGTCTTCGTCATGATTTTTGCGATGACATGTATTCATTACTTCGGCTCTTGACTTTCTCTTTAGGCCCTGTACCCGTCCTCAGGCTTCACTAACAATCTGTGTTTCTCAGTTATCGCTCTCTTGCCCCTGGTTGAACTTTGTCCTTGCTTTGAGGCTCTTGTACTTATCAAGTTCTTATCTAGGTAGTGCTTAACATTTCTTTTGTTTAGAGTATGTCATTTCACTATTTATCATGAAAATAAACGACATAATGAGATGCATGAAAATGGTCAGTTAGGGACAAAAGGATACCTCACATTTATTTATTTCAAATGTGGCAAACAAAGAAAATTAACCAATGATAACGAAAAAATGTCATAAAGAGAAAAGGAATCACATTCAATGGATACAGATGCTCTAGATATTCAACACACGAGCTCTTCGACGTTTCTTATCAAGAATCTTTTCGAGCATGGCTTCTGTAAAAGATTTTGAGCTACTGAAAAATGCTTCAAATACTGTATTCTCGCTGTTTAACCCACCGTTCAACCGCCTTTCTCTTTAAGCCCGGGTTTGCTTCATTAAAATGCCCTTTTGGGTTTTCATCCTAATCTTTTGTGTTAATCAAGATGCCCTTTTTAGGTTTTCACCTTGATCTTTTTTCTTTTTTTTTTAGGCATAATATTTCTTCACAGCATCTGAGCTCACTGGATTCGGTAACTCCTTCCCATCCATCTCAGTGAGAATCAAAGCTCCGCCTGAGAATGTCTTCTTTACGACGTATGGTCCTTCCCAATTTGGCGCCCATTTTTCTCTTAAGTCCTTCTATATTGGAAGAATCTTTCTCAATACGAGTTCTCCTTCGTGGAATTCTCTTGGCCATACTTTCTTGTCATGGGCTGCGATCATTCTCTTCTGGTACGTTTGTCCGTGACAAATTGCCTTTAAACGTTTTTCTTCGATGAGGTTTAACTGGTCATATCGAGCTCGAACCCATTCTGCTTCCTCTAGTTTCGACTCCATTAAGACTTGTAAAGAGAGGATTTCAACTTCGATGGGTAGCACAGCCTCCATTCCATAGACCAGAGAGAAAAGAATTGCTCCCGTAGATGTCCGTACAGATGTTCGATATGCATACAAAGCAAATGGTAGCTTCTCGTGCCAGTCTTTATATGTCTCGGTCATTTTCCCAATAATCTTCTTAATATTCTTGTTGGCCGCTTCAACAGCTCCGTTTATTTTCGGGCGATAGGGCGATGAGTTATGATGTTTTATTTGAAATTGCTCACACACTTCCTTCATCATCTTGTTGTTGATTCAAAGCGTTATCTGAAATGATTCTTTCAGCAAACCATATCGACAAATGATTTCCTTTTCAAAATCTACAAACCTGCAGTCTTTGTCACATTGGCAAACAAGCGGCTTCTATCCATTTTGTGAAGTAATCAATAACCAAAAAAATGAACCGGTGTCCATTAGAAGCTTTTGGGGAAATTGGCCCTATAACATCCATGCCCCACATAGAAAAGGGCCATGGAGAAGCCATGACATGAAGGGGCGAAGGGGCTACATGAATCTTATCGCCATAAATTTGACATTTGTGGCATTTTCTTGTAAAACTAATGCAGTCGCTTTCCATCGTCAGCTAGTAGTAACCGAGTCTCATAATCTTCCTGACCATAGTGAAGCCATTGGCGTGTGTCCCACAAATTCCGTCGTGGACATCTTCAAGTATTTTTCTAGCTTCAACAGCATCTACGCATCTCAAGAGTACCTGATCTTTTCCCCTTTTGTACAGGATATCCCCATCAAGAATGAATCCAGCTGCCATTCTTCTAATTGTCTTTTTGTCGTTCTCATTTGCTTGTTCGGGATACCTTTGATTCTTGATATATTCTAAGACATCATGGAACCATGGTCGTCCATCTGGTTCTTTTTCAATGCTGAAACAATGTGCAGGGACTTCTTATATGCTTATTTGAAGAGGCATTATTTCTGTTTCTCTGTTTGCTTTGAACATTGAAGCCAAAGTGGCCAAGGCATCAGCCAATTGGTTTTCTTCTCGTGGGAGGTAATTAAAAGTTATTTCTTCGAATTCTTTAATCAACTCTGCCACTAGATCGCTGTATTTAACCAGTTTCGAATCTCTCACTTCCCAATCTCCACGGATTTGGTAAATCACCAAGGCTGAGTCTTCGTATACCTCTAAAGTTTTGGCTTTTAGTTCAATAGCTGCACGAAGTCCCATGATACATGCCTCATATTCCGCTATGTTATTGGTACAGAAGAAATTCAGCCTGGCAGTGAGTGGGTAATGGTTCCCTTCTGGCGATACTAAGACTGCTCCAATCCCATGCCCCAATGCGTTCGATGCACCATCAAAGCTCATCTTCCATGACTTTTTTTTTTATGACTCGCCCTCTTTTTCTGTAATGCACATCAAATCTTCATCCGGAAAATCAAATCTCAATGGCTCATATTCATCCATTGTTCGAGTTGCTAAGAAGTCAGCTATTGCGCTCCCCTTTATCGACTTCTGACTTACATAGGCAATGTCGTATTCCGATAGGAGGATCTGCCATCGTGCTATTCTTTCTGAGAGTGTCGGTGATTCCATCATGTATTTTATTGGGTTCAGCTTTGAGATTAACCATGTCGTATGATACAACATATATTGCCTGAGTCTCCGAGCTACCCAAACCAGAGCACAACAGTATTTTTCAATGGACGGATACTTTGCCTCATATTCAGTGAACTTTTTACTGAGGTAGTAGATAGCCTTTTCTTTCTTTCCTGACTCGTCGTGTTGCCCCAGAACGCAGGCCATTGAATTTTCAAACACAGTCAAATACAATATCAATGGTCTTCCTGGAGTTGCCGGTATTAGCACTGGAGGACTAGACAAATATTGTTTTATCTTATCAAAGGCCACCTGGCATTCCTCATTCCATTCTCCCAGGTTATGTTTTCGAAGAAGCCGAAAGATTGGGTCGCATTGGTTGGTAAGTTGAGCGATGAATCGGGCAATGTAGTTTAACCTCCCTAAAAATCCTCTGACTTCCTTTTGCGTGCACGGAGGTGGCAACTCTTGAATGGCTTTTATTTTATCTGGATCAACCTCGATACCTCTTCCACTGACAATGAAGCCTAGAAACTTTCCCGAGGTAGCCCCAAACGTACATTTGGCTGGATTAAGCTTTAGCTGAAACTTTCTCAGCCTTTCGAACAATTTCTTGAGGTTCACTACATGCTCTTCTTTGCCTCAGGACTTGGCAATCATATCGTCAATGTAGACCTCTATTTCTTTATGCATCATGTCATGGAATAGCGTCACCATAGCCTTCTGATATGTTGCCCCAGCATTCTTTAACCCAAATGGCATTACTTTGTAGCAGAACGTTCCCCACATCGTTATGAAGGTAGTTTTCTCCATATCTTCCGGAGCCATTTTGATCTGATTGTACCCCGAGAATCCATTCATGAAGGAAAATAACGAATGTTTTGCCGTGTTATCCACCAATGTATCAATGTGTGGTAAGAGAAAATTATCTTTAGGACTTGCTCGATTCAGGTCACGATAATCCACACACATTCGTACTTTGCCGTCTTTCTTTGGTACCGAGACTATGTTAGCCACCCATTCTGGATATTTGGAGGCTTGTAGAAAGCCAGCATCAAATTGCTTCTTAACTTCTTCTCTTATTTTCAACAACATCTCAGGTCTTATCCGTCTTAGCTTTTGTTGAATGGGCTTGTATTCTAGCTTTAATGGGAGCTTATGGACCGCTACATCTTCATCCAATCCTGGAATGTCCTGATATGACCATGCAAATACATCTTTGTACTCGAGGAGCAAAGCAATCAAATTATGCCTGGTGCCCCCTGAAATAGAAGTCCCAATCTTCACTTCTTGCTTCCTTTCTTCAGTTCCCAGATTTATTGTTTCAACAAATTCTTGATGAGGCAAAATATGTTTATCCTCTTGTTCCACCATTCTTAGCAAGTCAGAAGACGAGACATAGTCTTCAGCATTTTTTTCAGCTTCGAATTCTCCTAAACAAACAACCTTCTCAAAATCGATTTCAAGACTCAGAATCAGTCCATTCATCTGTTGACATCTGAGCACCTGAAAGTTGAATGGAAAAGGAAACTATAGAGGGGCATCCAAGTATTGGAACCAACAAACGAAATGTTATGGCATGGCATGAGGCAAATGTAAGGATTGGCTATGAAATGAGAAAATGATTATGAAATTAGTGATAATGTGAAAGATTATGACAAAATGCATCTTCATTGATATTCATTTGAATGATAAAGAGTGAATGCAAGCTCTTATAAAAGAATTCTATTATATCTAAGGACATAACAGAATGTTAACGTTTGAGCATTACTCTAGAGACTTATAAACTACAAGAAGATCCTCGGCAGTCCAATTGTTCAACCTGAAACCCAGGGGACAAGGACGTATCCTTGAGATGTCTTTACTTGCGTTAGCTCCTTTGTCAATGACGTTTATACTGATATTCTGAAAACCCTTTTCGATCATTAACATTGTGCCTTGTGCATTATCCCGCTCCGGGTATATCATTCTCGCAGACATAAATATTCTTGACAAAAGAGGGAATTCCATAGGCTCCCATTCTGGTTCTCGGCCTAAGGTTCTCGAGATCCTTCTTTCCTGATCTTTCTTCCACTGCCTTCTTCTTTGACGCATGTTCGGCTGGAAATCTAAACCGTATCGGGCCTTGTGGTGTACTGGCTTTAGAGCCCTAACTATTCCTTGCAGATATCTCCCTAAACCTCTTCTCGATCGAGCTCCCCTTCCTATAGTCAACTTGATACCCATCCTGCTATTTCTCGACAGTTTTGGCTCGGGAATTTTGTTACCCTCAGCGATGAATGTGGTATTGACAAATTCAAAGGATCGGAAGGAACATTCTACTGCGTCTTTGCTTACTTCAAGGTATGGCGCATCAGCAGAGATAGATGCGACAATGTCTTCTTCTCCCTCGACAGTGACCAAACAACCATCCATGATAAATTTCACCTTTTGATGGAGGGATGATGGGACTACTCCAACAGAATGGATCCAAGGTCTTCCCAATAGACAATTGTATGATGGTGTAATGTCCATGAATTGAAACTCAACATCGTATATGTAGGGACCCACTTCTAGAGGGATCTCGATTTTTCCCATAACTTCTCGTCTTGTTCCATCAAATGCCCTTACTGTAGAATGGCAGGGCCTTAGATAGGGCAAATCCATCGGAATACTGGAAAGTGTGGCCAAAGGCATGACATTGAGTGCCGATCCATTATCGATGAGCACGTTCGGTATTATATAGCCCTTACAACGGGTTGTGATATGCAATGCTTTCATTGAGCCTCTACCATTGGGCGATATTTCATTATCACTAAAAGAAATGAAATTACCCGCATTCAAGTTGTTCATCCATCTATCCAATTTTTCAACAGATACATTGTTTGCCACATAAGCTTGATTTAACACTTTTAGCAGAGCGTTCCGGTGTGGTTTTGAATTCAACAGTAGAGATAATACCGAGATTCGCACTAGCTGCTTACTCAATTGTTCTACCACGTTGTACTCACTGTGCTTGATAAATTTTAAGAATTCCTGTGCTTCCTCTTCGTCCACAAGCTTTTTACCTCCTTGTTCAGGCACAATTTCATGCTCATCTTCGGTCACGTGCATCGGTGCTTTTCCTTTTTGTTTCAAGTTACTGTTCTTCTTCACCTCCTTCGAATAACATCTTCCACTACGAGTGAAATGACCTACTTCCCCGACGGTTCCAGCCATGGCTTTGGGTTTTTCATCTTCAGGTGTGACGATAATAACGTCATATTTCCATAGTACTGCTTTATTGCCATTGTAAGGGAAAGGAGACAGTACTTCAATTATCATTTTTAGTTTCACCGGTTCCTTCCTTGCATTGTAATAAATTACGAATGGTCGATCGGCGCTATATGGAAAACCTGACGATTGATTGTCAAAGGCACATACTTCTTTCTCATTGGCCTCTCCTTCATTAATGATCTCAATCTCCTTATTATCTATCCGGTCTTGCAGTAACCTTTTAAATTCCTTACATGATTGAATGTCGTACCCTACAATTCCATAAAAATCACAAAAAACCTGACATTCTTTTCTGAGATTATCGTCGGGGCGACAGAGCAATCCATTCTTAACCAGTGCCTCCCAGATTTTCTGCAGACGCGTCCTTATTTCTGAAACACATCTTCTGACTTGCCATGCATCTTCTTTCCCCACTGTGCTCACATTCCCTTCAGTATGGTTAGGGAACGGGTTCCCAGTTGTATTACTGGCACTATCGAATCGTAGGATACCCGCATTAATTAGTCCTTGAACTCTCCTCTTAAAGGCTAGGCAATTTTTTGTGGAATGTCCCTGGTTTCCCGCATGGTATGCACAACTAGCGTTTGGGTCTACCATTTTGGGTATGGGGGCCTCAAGGGTGCCATATAATGTGGGAATATCAATTGCTTCTCCAAAAGTTTTGGGTACAGTTCCCCATATGACACAGGAATAGGGGTAAATTATGGTCTCTCGGAATTGGGTTTTCCTGGCCTCTGCTCGTTTTTGGATTGACCTTGGGCGGGTATTGTATTTTATGGGAATGTGGTGGTTGATCTCGGGTTACTTGTGGCGTAAACAGGGTAAGAAGAGTAATGAGGCAGTGTTTGGTAGTAAGGGGTTTGAGGAGGATAATAGAAATTCGGAGGTGGGTAATTTTGAGGTCGGGGTTGGTTTGGATACGGATTAGGGGTATGACAGCTTCCCATTCCCACCATGTAGGTTTCTGGTTCTTTCTTCTTCATGGACACTACCCTTCTTGAACTTTCTTGACCTTCTATTCTACCGCTCTTGACGGTGTTCTCTATAAGCTCACCGGATATTACAATATCCGCGAAGTCCTTCGTGGCACTTCCCACTAGTTTGTCATAAAACGGCTTCTTTAAGGTGTTGATAAAAAGGACGATTATCTCCATTTTCATTAGTGGGGGTTCCACTTGGGCTGAGACGTCCTTCCATCTCTGCGCATACTGTTTAAAAGTTTCTGACGACTTTTTCTCCATCATTTGTAAAGTCATCTGATCAGGCACGATATCTGATACATGCTTGTACTGCTCACAGAATGCCGACGCCAAGTCTTTCCAAGATCGGATCCTTTTCTTACTGAGCTGGTTATATCACCGAAGAGCCGATCCTACTAGACTATCTTGAAAACAATGTACAAGTAGCTTATCTTCGTTCACGTAACCGGTCATTTTTCGGTAAAACATGACAAGATGTGCTTTTGGACATCTTGTCCCATCGTACTTTTCGAAATCAGGCACCTTGAACTTCGGAGGCAGGATTAGGTCAGGTACTAAACTGAGTTCTTTAGCACCTAGTGCAGAGAAGACTTCAGTGCCTTCTATTGCCTTAAGTCTTTCCTCCAAGCTCCTATACCTCTCTTGAGCCTCGTGATCATCTATTTTCAACTTGGCTATTTCGACTAGATCATCTAAATCTGGAACTACAGGATTGGCAGGGGTTGCTCCGGGATTTGCCATAAATGTTCCTTGCCCTAGATGAGCAAATGGCATAGGTCGTTGTTCCAAGCCTGTGGATTCCCCTTGAGTATACCCTCTTTGTGCTACGTGGGCATGTGGTGGAGTGAATCCTGGGGGATAGAGTGGATCCTGGTCATGATTAATTCTTAATTGAGGTTCTATACTGTCGGGGTTCTACATGGGTCCTTTCCCTTTGACTAAAACTGACATCATCTCCATCATTCTAGCCATTTGATCCTTTTGTTCAAGTGATTCCTCTCGAGATCTTACTATCAAATCCCTCATTTCTTGCTGTGACTTAGCCAGTTGCTCTTGTAATTCCATTTGAATTCTTTCCATCCTCTCAATCCTTTCATTAAATTCGGCCTCCATTACTCTAGCTTGTCGGCGCGTTGTATACGAATGACGTAGTTCCAGTCTTGTGGTATTACAACTGCAAATTGTATGTTTTAACCTTAGCGAATAATTATGGGACATACACATGCAATGACTGAATACAAAAAGAGGCGTTGATTCCAATTCAATTTCATTAGAAGAACTTTACTAGAAGAATTTTTTTTTTACATAGAACGGATGATTACATATACGATTTCGCCCTAATGCCCAAAGTCTTAACTTTCCTAAGAAGCCAAGCTAAGCTTCAGCCTCGGTTTGATTCTGACTCATACTTCAAACTCAATATATCAGCCTGAACTGCCAAGGTTTGCAAGTGATCAGCTACCTCCCGAACCTGAGCTATAGCTTCGCCCATGACATAGTCTCTATCTCTAATCTGATTTTGAGAGTGGTGAAGCTGTTCTCTGTAATGTTCGTTGTTTGTCTCAAGAAGTTCCACTCGACTTTTGCTATCTCGCAGTGCGGTCTCAAGTTCTTCTATTTTTCCTTTCAACTCTTCGATCCTGCTCAGACTAGCCTTTAGTTTAATTATTGAATTATGGCTATGATGTTGCTGAAGTAATCTTTCCAATTCAACCACCCGAGCTCGTAACTTCTCCTTTTCGTTTTGGGTTTCTAACAAACTCTTCTTCAGAGTGTCCTCTCTACTCGGGCATCTTGAAACCTTTTCTCCCAATGGTCGGCTCTAGTCTTTTCCTCTTTAATCTCTTGACATCATTGTTCCGACGTTTTACCTAATCCGGCAGTTTTTATCGTTATACGAAGCTTCTTGTAATCGGTTTTCAGACTATCTAAATCTTCCTCGGCCTTGTTCTTTCCTTTCCTTAACTTCTCGGCCTCTAGCTTGTGGATATCGACATCTAACCCTAACTTCATTTTATCTTCTTCTAGCTGCTCTATCTTCTTTCCCAACTCCGAGTTTCTTTTCTCAAAATCTTGCTTAATGATCTCTAACTCGGATGGGATGACCCATAAATGCTCCTCTATCGGTTGAGTGTTCCCTTGATTCTGCCTAGGGATGTTTTCGTTGACTCTCCTACCCCACCACCATTCATACTCGGGGGTCGTCATCGGGCCTGCGGTGAATGCTTTCATTCTTCGAGTTTGGTTCCATGCATCTGATATCTAGCGAACCCTCTTCTTATAATTGTTGTCTTTATAGGGGAACTCACATTGTGCCAACCCTTGTGTCACCGGTATAAACTGCCTTGATCGATACTGCCTTAACACCATCAGTGGAGCGTATCCAACAGCTCCCCATATTCCAGCCAGAGGGACCCAGTTAAAATCACCGCACCTATATAAAATCTCGTCAGGAATCAACCATGGAGCCCTCCATTCAACGTCTTCAGCCCGTAAATTTTGGAGAATAGCTATCTACCTCTCTTCGGAGATGTCGTCCCACCTCGATGTGGCCACTAATTCTCTTAATGGGGAATAATCCTTAGAGAATACCCAATAGAAGACCTTCTCCACCTTCCAAAAAAGACTATGGAACCAAGCTAAAAGAAGCTGTGCGCAACCAATAAATCTTCCTTCGCCCGCTCTCCGGTATGCATTCAAGGATCGAAAAGTTTCTGCTAGGATTGCCGGGACTAGTGTGGTACCTTTATCAAGTCGATCTAATAAATCTGAGACAGCTTCATCTATGTGTCCAAGTGCTTTAGGAAAAACGATCAAACCATAGATGCTTAAGGCAAAAACATCAACCTTTTTCTTTGAATCTGGGTGTGCAAGGATCAAGTCCCTCAAATTCCTCTAAGGAATACATTTACTATCCCCTTTTTGCTTGATGCGGGCTGTAACCCATTGCTCGCTCATCCCTGTGATATTCATCAATTTCTTTAAAAAGGGAGGGACGTTGACAGGTCTTGAATAAGCCCTATCAGCCTGAATCTTCGAGCAATTAAGTAACGCCATGTATTCCTCCACCGTAGGTACTAAATCAACTCCTCCGAAAGTGAAGCAACTGTAAGCGGGATTCCAAAATTGCGCGAGGGCCCGAAACAAGTACTTGTCCACTTTTACATCGAGCAAATAGGGTAAGTTACTGTAGTTACAGTAAAAGAGTTGTTTGACTTTGCCATTCCAACTATTCCATATATCCTTTAACTCTTGCAGGTCGTTCTGAGTCACACTGGTGTGAATGAAATCCCATAACTCTGATTCATATCTCTCGATCAAACTATCTCCTTTCTCCTGTTGCGTTCTCTCAAACCACACTCGGACGGATGCATTATCCTCCACTCTATCAAGAAATCCTTTTTCCATGCTAAACTCTTCTAATTAGTAACCGAACGTAAATCAACACCCTTTTATGATGAAATGTCATGCGAAAATAATCAAAATACAACAAGTCAGTATTATATACAAAGAATAGAATTCAAAGCAAATAAGGAGTAAATAAGCACCTAATCAGGTAACCACTAGGGTTCGGTATGGTTCTACCTAGGGTAGGCTCCTATGGCTCATTATATGTAGTTTGGTTCTAAAGTAAAGGTACCTGAATCAGCAGATTCCTCGATCCTCACCCATTATAGGTTCATACAGACCGAGTTCGATTCAGGGGAATACATTTCCCTACGGCTATATGAAGGTGAAAACCTCACGAAGACGTAGGTACGGATGTATCCCGAAAGCGATCCACTATCCTATACGGAGGTGAAGACCTCACGAAGAAGTAGTTTTTCACTTCCACTTAAGAGGGTGAAATTGACCAATAATGCGATGCGATATGCAAAGATACCTCAAAGAATTAAACCACTTAAAGCAAGCATATTATGAAGAGAGTCGCGAAAATAACAGACAACATGCAATGCAGTAAATTTAAAATCGATTTTCGATTTTTGACAAAAGACAAAAAATAATCAATTTAAGGCTCGACTCTCGAGGTCCCCAGTGGAGTCGCCAAGCTGTCGAAACCATTCTTTTGAAAACGGGGATCGACTTTGTTTGAAAGTGAAAATTAAAATGGGAGTCGCCACCGATCTTTTATTAGGTGTGATCGGATCACCTTTGTTTTAATAAATCAATTTTAGTTTACTAAAACAGGGCCTTTGGTCTACGAAACTTGAGAGAATGAGTTCGGGAGTCAGTTACGTGCGAGGAAGGATTAGCACCCTCGACACGCCCAAAAATTGGTACCGAATTGATTAGTTAGTGTCTTAATGTCAAAAATTAAAAATTGGGAAGGGACTTGAAATACGATCTTTTCTATTAATACTGATTTTAAAATTCTTGAATTGGCTTAAATCGATTTGTTTAAAGATTTCTTTATCTCGAGATATCGGAGTATCATATCCCGTAAGTTAGGACACAATACCATGAATTCCCGAGCACAAGGTCGTCTTTTAATTTATATTGGAAATCCGTGTATTTCAAAACTCAAAAGGATATTTAGCTATTTAGAACCAACGAGAGAACCGAAACCCGTAAGTTAGGGCACAATTCTTGACGTTCGAATGCGAAACATTGCCTTATTTATTGAAATTAATAAAAACATGAATAAAAATCTTTAAAGTAATGAACAACTGAATGATATAAAATGAGCGGGAGACAAAAAATAAACGAGTTGGAAATACATTGAAACAAATAATAAATATGACAAAATATTAAAACAATAACAATGCATGCGATATATTAAACGTAATAATAGTATCCAACGTGAAATAAAAACAATGAATATATACATAATAAAGATATTGAGAGTATGTACGTAATATATATATATAAATAGTAATAGTGTTAGAAATATACTATATATAGTGTTTGAAGTATATACATAAGATAGTAAAATATATAACTAGTAATGTTAAAATATATATAATATATACATATATATATATAAAATAAATATTGAAAATGTATGTACATAATGTATATGAAAAATATATACATAATAATATTAAAATAAAATAATAAATGATGACAATTGAAAATAATAGGTATAGTAATAAATATAATGATATATGAAAATAATAGTATGTATAAAAGTATATATATACTCATATAATAAAATGTATATACTAGTATTAACAATATAATAGGGATAAAAATAGATATAATAATAATACATACATAATATGGTATTAAAAGTATTTACATAGCATTTACATATTAGAAACAATAATGTTAAAAGTACCTATTAATAATATTATATAAATATAATAAATAATAATAATAATAATAATAATAATAATAATAATAATAATAATAATAATAATAATAATAATAATAATAATAATAATAATAGTAAAAATACAAAAGAAAGTATGACGTAATAATGAGGTAAGGAAAATAAAATATAATATATTAGATATATAAATATAATAGTAAATATAATAATGTTAAAAATACCATACATAAAGAGTATATATAAATATATATAATAAAAATATACACTAATATTTATAAATAATAATAGTAAATGTAATAATAATAATAATAATAATAATAATATTAAGTATAGTATAAATAATATGTACATAACAAGTAATAATAATAAGTAACAATAATAATAATAATAATATAGAAATTCAAAAAGTAAACATAATATAATGATATTAAAATAAAATATACACTAATATTTATAAATAATAATAGTAAACATAATAATAATAATAATAATGATAATAATAATAATATTAAGTATAGTATAAATAATATGTACATAACAAGAATAATAATAAGTAACAATAATAATAATAATAATATAGAAATTCAAAAAACTAAACATAATATAATAATATTAAAATAAAATAATTTAAAAATACTATGTAGATATAAATACATATACGTATGTAAATAAAATATACACTAATATAATAATAACGATAATTTAATAATATTTAAAATGAAATAAAATAATAAAGATAATACGAAAATAAACTAAAATCTAAAAAGGACTAAATTTTGAACAAAAACAAAGTTTTGGGGTAATTTTAAAAAGAAATAAAGAAAAAGGATCAAAATGCTACACGCGCATAACCTGAGAAGACTAAAATAGCAAATATTCCTTCCCATCAAAACACAATATATCAGTGGGGACTAGATTGAAAAGCGCGACAACTTCATGGGGCAAATTTTAAAATAAAAAAAACTTGATTGCAAAAGCTTAAAAACGCGGAAGGACCGTACGTGCAAATTTCCCCTTTTTCAAAAACACGAGGATCCTGAGGCGGGTCGGGTCGGGTCGGACCGGGTCGCATCAAAACGACGTCGTTTTGGGGTTAAATGGCAACCCCCAAAATGACGTCGTTTTGGGAGGCTATATAAAGGCCAAAATTAACAAAAAAAAATCATTTGGTGAGGAAAAAAAAAGGGAGAGAACGGAGAGGGAGGAGGACTTCCGGCCATGGACCGGTCACCGGTCTGATCGCCGGACCGTCGCCGGCCACCGCCTCCGGCCACCGCCGGCCACCGTCACGGTGGCTGGAAAAGGTATTTTTTTTTTGCTTAATAATATATGTATATATATATGTATATGCGATTGAGTAACCGAGAAAGGAGTAAAAGAAACCGATTTAAAAAAAAGAAAATCACCTTAAGGTTTCGGCTACTGTTTTGGCGTTTTTGACTTTTTTTCTTTGAACTGCTTTGTTTATTTTTGTGTACTAACACATTGTTTGGCTTTTATTTCAAAGATCGATATTTTATTTCTCAAAACATTTTCTTCGTACATTGATCTCATTTCGGCTTTTATAGCCTTTACAAGTTCTTTTTCTATTATTTTTTACTATTGTTGCGTGCTTGCTTCCTTCCTCTGTCTTTGTAGGTGAGGTGGGAGTGTGTGATGGTGCTGGTGGCAGACAACCTGGGAGATTGGGGAGAGGCAAGTGGCTGAGTCAGTCGAATTTAGGGACTAGGGTTTCGATTGGGCTAGCTTAGGGTTAGGGGTAATAGTTGTAAATGGGTTAAGGGATTTGGGTGTAAATGGGCCATTCGGATTTGGGTAGTTAAAAGGGGTAAATGGGTAATTGGGTTTATCTTATTGGGCTCCGGGTATTGTAATGTAAATGGGCTTATGGGGTTTAATGTAAATGGGCCCAAAATTGGCCTATAACAACTATCATGTTAGAAGTATAATTTCATATATATCAACATAGATGGAACATTTAGAGATTCAACTTTATAATAAGACGAGGACAAACATTCAAGTGGATATTTTTGTGGTGAAAATCTCATAAAAAAATTGTCTTTCCTTTTTCCGATAAGATAAATATATGAAAAAATTTTAACTCTATAACTATTTTGTTGAGGAAACCATAGTTCTCATTGACAATTAGTGATGATTTTTTATATTTTTGTAAAGACAATGGTGAAAATGGAAGAAAAATTAAAAATCAAAAGTGAAATAAAATTATCACTCAAAAATAACTCAAAGAATAGTTACATGTACGTGTCACGGGTTGCAGATCAAAACCCATGACGAATGCACACAGGACATTCAATGGAGGTCAACTGATAACATGGGGCTCATTCGACCCATTTGAACTAGCTCAACTCGTGAAACATATGGAGAAACTCATCTACTTGAAGCCTCGGTGGCCAAATAAAACACTCTAGTAAAACTTGAGTTACCATGGTAAATAGTGTAAATCCTAAAAGGATAAGATTGTATAGAGTATAAATCCCTTACGACTTTCATCTTGTAGATAAGCACTAATCTTTGCTGTTGATGTAATTTGATTCGTATCATTGGATTTTGGAGAACTCAACTATAAATAGAGGTCTTCCCCCTCATTTGTAATTATTTCATTAGATCTGTACTATTGTGACTTTTCAATTCTCTCGTTGCCCTTTTGCTTTTGAGTTGCTTCCGCTATATTTTTCGATGATTTAGTGAATTTTCGGGAGAATTCTCACTTTTCGAATGTTAGGTTAACTTAGGTAGATTTGAAGCAAAGAATCCGCTTGAGGTCACACGGTTTGTAAGACTATAGTTCCCTCATAACATATGTGTGTGAGTATGTATATATATAATTGATCGTTTGTAACTTCTATGAAATTAAATGTTATAAAAAATAACTTTCAAATAATAAAAAATAAAGCATAATATTAAATTAAAATGTAACAATAATATTTATGCATATAAATAATTTGTAATATCTATGAATTTTAAAATCATAAAATATAAATTAATTTTAAATTATACATAATTAATTAAAAATTTTAATAATATACAAATAGATTTATTTATACATAAAAAACAAATAAAATATAATAAAAATTAAAATTTATAAATAAACTTTTTTTTTGGTTTTGCGTGCATTATAAGACTAAAATGACTTATACATAATTAACTAAAAAGGAAAAAAATTAATGATATATGAGTAGATTTATTTATAAATTAAATAATAATTGAAATATAATAATATCTAAAATTTATAAATAAACTAATTAATTTTTTTAAAATTTCTAAATAACTTTCTAATATCTAAATTATCCTTATTAATTTTTGTACTCATTAAAATACCCTTATTAACTCCTGCAAACATCAAATAAGGTGTAGTATTTGGATGTGTCATTGTTATACGGCAAAATTTTTATTTCTTATTCTGCTCAATTAATTATTTCAATATATAATCTTTGAATTGATAGGATTTTTACTTCTTAAATTAAAAATAAAATAGGATTATTGTAATATGAAGTGATTCAAGAAACTGTTTTATTATTTAAAACATAAACTATAATATATCATTCACCGCAACTTAAAACTAATGTATATATAATCAAATCCTTTTAATCGAAAAGAGTGCTGAACACCACAACATTCCTACAACATCACCCACCCACGCACTGAATTCAAACTGCTCATCATTTTCAACCAAAACAACACAACTTTTTATGTACAAGCAGAAGAAATGCTGATCATAACTAGGCCAAGATAGCTCTATGCGGATTCCTATCTTGCAGTGTAAAAGGACGAGGTATCAAGATGAATTACCCAAAACTTTCAGTTCCACAAACTGCATTCAATTTTGTTGTCGATAAATGTCTGAATTGATGGTTCTCTTCCAAGAAAATCAGACAGGATTTCAATTGGATCCTTAGCTCCTCCAGGTGCCAATACCTACCAAGAAGTCAAATACTAACATATGACCACGTACATGATAGAAATGAGACTTAGATTTCAATATTTCTGTAACGGCTTGGAAACGAAGAAATGGGAAAGTTTCAAAAACAATAAACAGCATGGTGACATATAAGGTAGTTAGTACCTTGGTCCTAAACTGCATACCAACATGCTGGTTCAGAAGCCCATCTCGAAACTTTGACGTAAAAATATCAGCTGCAAATACCTACACATTTGAAGCATAGAAATGGTAGTTGTAAGGTGTACAAATCACTCAGAAAGAGATCATCCATGATAAATACTAACAATTATACTGCAGACCCCATAAAGTTTACTGTAATCTACAAATCTTATCTAGACAATAAAATAAAAGCACGCAAGAACGATAGGGTTGAGACAAACAAACCTCACTCCAAATACGGCTGTAACAAGCAGCTTCATAACCGATAGCACAACGTGGGAAGCATGAAGCTGGATTAGTTCCTTCTAACATTGGCAATCCCAACATTACCTACAAAGGCCAAAAGACGGAAGGGAAAAACAGAATGATGTAATTGCTCTCCTCCTAAAAGCACAAAGTACGAAGCAAGAACGGGAAATTTTACTTACCTTTGGATGAAGATGTTTGAATAACTCAAAAATGTCAACATTTTCAGCAGAATGTATAATTTGATCAAAAAGACCTGGCAGTCAAAAATATCTTTAGAGCTTATCTGAAGAGAGAGGCATAGAATTTTGAATTACAGCAGAAAACAGTCCATCTATGTTGAGGTGCTAAATTAAGAAAGTGCCTTTTTCTTGTAAACTAAATTCCTCGATCCGACTCCATATAAAGACAGCTTCACTCAAGATATTTAACCGATCAATATAAAGCACCAAAATACACATTCCTAACTCAAAATGGAAGCAAACTTGTTTATGTTGCAATAAAAGGCACGAAGCATTTATAATCATGCCGAAGTAAGCAGTGTGGGCAAGAACCAAAAACCATGAAGAACAATTGCCCAACATGCCTGGGCGTAATACTCATGCTACCTAGAACAAAAAAAACCACGATAAAGTACTGACTATTCTTATTATGAATTCTAATAACTCATATGATCCTAAGTCGCAATAAATACCCTATTGAATTTGGAAACGCTCTCGCCTCTTAAAGTTTTCTTCATGTTTATCGAACTGTAGAACTGTCAATTCTGGTTAAACTTAAAGAGAAAGACATCACATACCTGGATCTAATTCCAAAAACTTACCAAATGGGAAATGAAATGACTAACAGATAATAACAGATTTTTGAGTATCAAGGTCTCAACAGATTTCAGTAAAATTGAAATTTCTTGATTGATGACGAAGAAAGAGGCTTACAATAAAGAACTTCTTGCTTCAATTTAAGAGCCGAAAAGGAATAACGCCATTTTTTAAGTGATTTACATATTTCATCCTCAATGGGCATTGTAATATCCTGAAAATGATCATATCACAGAGATAATTTCAAGTAATTAGTTGCCTTTTAGATATTTAAAACACCATCCACCCATCTCAAAAAACAAAAAAAAGGCCCCAGAGAGACTGTGCACCATGTCTTCAAAAACCACAACATTCCTTTCTCAATCCACCCAGAATATAATTGCATAAAACACATAGATGAACACCCCAAAATACAGAACCAAGCTCCAGCCAATCCATATACAAATGAATATCTGGCAGTAAGACATACAGATGCACAAATACATATGTAGAAAGTATGCATATGCAGAATCTGTCAAAATGAATACCTGATGGAAACCAGATATTAACTTCAATGAGAAGCTCTCATAGCACCTATATGTAAAAAACCATTATCAAGGAGTCTAGTAAGTCCAAAGGAAAAAGAAATAGTAGGATCTACAACCTACCAATTTTCAAGAACCTTAGCAGGGATCTCCACAAAGTCAGGATCAACACGCAACCCAGAAAATCTAGCAAACGATGCACGGTTGCATAGATGTTGGACCTATATCCCCCATAGAGAGTGAAATCCATATTATCTTCCTAAAACATCGAACTAAAATAACAATATACTTTCTACTACAAAAACATTATTATGAGCCAATGTAATGCCCCAATCATAAATGATAAAGCCAAGAAAATAATTTAGGGTTGAACATACCACATGGCCAAACTCATGCAAAAGACTGACCACTTCCGTGAATCTTAGCAAACTCGGAATGCCACCAATGTCAGTCTGCAATTGAGAAATTAGCAATGCCAGTGGAACCTGGGACAGAATAACTAATATGAGTCACTGATTTTTAAGAGCAGAGCATATCTTAGTAACATTTAAGCAAATTTATTCTACTCAGGTGCTCAAAGAAGATGCTAAGATAAAATAGTATAAATATTAAGCATGATCATTATGTTATATCAATCACCTGTCGTGCACCATTGAATGCTACTGAGCCATTTTGAAGAGCAACCACACAAGTCTGACCATATTTCCCTTCCCTGTTCCACAATGATAGCCCAATTTTCTCTAACTAGAGCAAGCAAAGCAGAGAAAAATAAAGAAGAAAACTCAAAGTAATATGTGAACCTCGTGTACATGTCGAGGTAGAAATAACCCAAAAGTTCACCAGAACTCAAGTCAAAAACAGAAAACATTCGAATATCACTGTGCCAGGCATCAGCATCTGCAATTTCCTCAAACCTTAAACCTGCAGGGAAAGGACAGCGTGTATGATACATACAAGACATAGAGATAAGCATTTTCCTTGACTATGAATTCATTTGAATGGAGTTGGGTAGGATTTCCACCACACTGATGCAGTCATTTTCGTCACTGGACACTCAGGGTTCCAGTGCCATTTTGCTGCATCACTGCAACGGGAATCCTACGACCACTCATCCACATGCAGCCTGCATAAGCCATATACGTGCATGTAATGACTTACCAAACAGATCCTGAAATATTTTGAAAATTCCAGATAAAACCAAATTGACAGGAAAGTACTGTTTCAGAGCTCCAAGGTCCAGATCAAATTCCTGTTGCTCAACCTTCTTTACATAGTACAGGAGATCTTCAACTCCAAATGGAAGCTCTCCTTCATCTTGCTTCTGATGACAAAACAAAGCAAATAAAACATTTCTTTGAAGGGGAAAAAAAATAAAAGGAATCAGCATATGGAGATTATGTTCTGACCTTTAACTCTTTCAACATAGCCAGCTCTTTATTGGCTAAGTCCGATAAACTGGAAGAAATGTCCTCTAAGAATTCCAGCACCTGACACATTCACAAATTCCTAAGAAGCAAATATTACATTCATTAACGAAGCATTGAAAAGTAATACAAAACCTAGATGCATCTTTAAAATAAACTTCATAACAGTGTTTTATAAGAATGCTATATTCCATAAAGCACAATCCAAAACTCTTCATAACAGTGTTTTATAAGATTGCTATATTCCAAAAAGCACAATCCAAAACTTCATTCTTTTCTATGTTTCCTAATGTCATCTATTTAAAGTGTCACAACAACATGATTTTCTGCTATGTAAAGCTAGTTTTGCATGGTTTGGTCATATCACTCAGGAAATGAATCATTAAGATAATAATCATTTCAGGCGTCATTGTATAAACCAGCACATTCCTTAGGACAGATGACAGGCGAGGAGGTAGCCAGCAAAATTCAGATTAAATTTCAAGAGGAAACATTGCATCTGGATTAACCATGTCAACAAAAAAGAGATCTAACTAGACTAGGCCAACAAAAAGTTTGTTGTGGTTAAAAAATGAAAAGGAAGAGAGAGGGAGAGGGAGAGGAAGAGGAAGAGACATGGCAAGATTTCAGTCAGATTACTAAAATTCATTATAAAATGAACTATTTACTTTTATTTTTTTAAAACACTAAGGTCAAAGCTGAAAGACATGGAAATTACATATATTATTCATGCAGCAAATAAACAACAAATATTCCCAGAAAATAAATCAGACCTTCGAGGGCGTCTTAGCCATTCTAGGATTCAAAGCATATTCTGCATAGTTTGAATAGCCAAGTAATCGAGCAAATTTGTGACGAGCTTGAACCTATATCACAAAAGAAAAGTTAACTTATTGGTCTTTTATACTCAATGCAAACTAAAGGCTATAATGAAACTTCGTATTGGGGTCCACATCTAGGGACATTGCAGCAATAGGCACTCAAGAAAGAATGAATGAATTAATATAACTATCCTAAAGTTGCTGATAAGTTAAAACTGTTGAAAACCAAGAATTTGTCACCACTTACTAGAACAGCCATTACATTTTAATTTATAAGTTTTAGGTGCTACCAACATGGTATTATGGTAAATATGATATTCTTAATAAAAACTTAAATCATAGAAACTCCCATGTCAATATGTTCATCCTACACTTTTCCCACTTTTCCTGGTAAAATGAGATTGGGCTACACAATGGTAGGTACCCTCTCCCATCCCATAAATCCTAATTCCTACCCTGCCACCTACAAGGTGAAAGCCTGGAGCTTTAACTTCCATAGCATCACCTTGAAGACAGTATTGCCTCTAATGTGGCATAAATTGCAAAACTAAAATGAATGGAAGACAATAAATATACAAATTGATAGTGTAATAAAACCGCCGCCCGCCTAGTTAGAGGGGGTTTTAAAGACCTAAATGTCAAAATGATACACTGAAAGGAGATTTAGTAGCTTATGCCAATACAAAATACTAGTAATGTCAGACCAACAAAGTAAAAGGGCGTCAATGAAAATGCAGCCCCTGGTCTGGATTTGGACCATCATTTCATTCCAAGTAAACATCATCTTAAAGAAACATAGAGGAGGGTCCCAAGGGAGAATGAAATATATACCAAATCTTCCAAGACAGAGAGATTGGCTTTTCCACATCTCTTTCCATATGCCATAGCTACTAACCTTCTTGTCTTTCCTATCTGCAAAGGCTCAGAATGTAAATAGGAAACTCCACAATAGTCATTCTCATATTTCAGTGTTCAGACAATACTGAAGTAATACAAATAAAAAACTTCATTAGATTTCAAGTCTAAAGCCATAGTGACAATTATCGGATCAAGTTGATCTTAACTTTCAGAAAAGGTTGAGTTGATGTTGCATGATATCAACATGCAAGGCCATGCATTTGTCAAATATTAACTGTGGCAGTGGTAATGTCCACTTAATTGAAAATATGCTGGATTTCATTGTCATGCTATTCTTGCAATATCAGAAATATTTTAAAAGCCAGTACATAAGAAAATTAATCAGGACTCCTTAACAATTCTGCAATTCAAGTACGTAATCGATCTCTGAAAATATTGTAATATTAATTCACCTTGTCAATTTGTGCAAAAACTTTTTCCAAACAGCAAGGGCACAGCCATTATCAACATATTGCCTCTTGCCAGCTGAATATTAATCAACTTCAATAATCATACCTTGCATAGCTCCAACACTGCTGCAACATGATGACTTTTCAATGTGACTCTGAACATCCCATTCTCTGCTTTTTCTAAAGTCTGCAAAAGAAACAGTGAAACAAAATTCATTACTATATTATAAACTGAGTCATTCAAAAAACTCTATCATAAGGTATTAAAATTTTGAATTCATAGTCTCTTTCGGGTAAGGAATAGCAGCAATATTTATGAATAGGTCAATTTCCAAAATGGTAGATACTTGCTCTTTGGGCTTCTCTGATGCTTCTACGATGCAGTACAAAAGCATTATATTATGCAATTTTCACTTTAGATATTTGAAATCATCATTTAGGCATATTCTATTTTATATCCCCAACATGCACTGCCAAATATCAAAACTGAAATTATTTACAAATGTAATTGATTCATGTGATCAGTTAACCATCATTTCTGCAGAATGTTGAAGTTCAACAACTTAAGCATGAAATAAAAAGGGTATGTAATTAATTTACCACCAGAGGAAATCTATGACCAGCAGACCAGCAAAAAATCAAATGTAGAAAACTAATTGAGAACAGAACTTTTTGTTCAAATGAGACAAATGTAGAGTCCAAATTTTCCATATATAAACTAATAAAGTGAGCACAGGAGAGGAAATTAAATATAGGAAATGTAGAACCTTGAGAAACTCTGCTGGTAGTCCGGCTAGCTCATTCTCATGGAACAAAACAGAAGTGCTATCATCATTCAAATTCTGAACATATTGAAAGCTGAGCTCATCAATTTGAGCTTTCAAGCGTTGCACTTCTTCTCTTTTTGTTGCTGTAAGATTTAATCCATTCCGTTCAAATTCTTTCACCTGTCACTGGTCAGAAAGGAGTCAACACTATGACTGAACAACTAAACTTGTAACTAAATTTTAAGAAGATTCAAAACAATGAAACATTTGTGCTCTTGAGCATGGTACATTACAATATATAACCTCGTCTGGCCGTTCTTTCAGTATAAAACTTACTTTACCATTTTACTTTGTAGCCAACAGTATTTGAAAATCCCATGTCATAAGATGGGTAACAAAAATGAGAAAGCGGAAATATTTCCCTTACCAAGCAATGAACATAGTGTCTTGCTTCTGGGCCCATCCACTCCCCTTTTGCAGCAAAAGCTTTGACAACACAGTATACATCTTCGCGTTTACTGATCAGCGCCCCAATTAAACAGTAAAAATGTTAGATTTGATTCTCGGTAAACAACTGAACAGTAGAATCTTCATATATACAACTACTAGAGTTCCCATATCTACAACTACTTACAAAGGCATACTAGGCTTAATTACAAAAATAGTTTAGGTTCAAAAAGAGCATTACCAACTTGATGAAACAATCTAAAAATATAATGTTATAACTTGATTCTGATATAAGTCATAAACAAGTGAACTAAACCTGCAGGAACAGATATGGGCATCTATTTTCTTCTCGGCTTCAGCGCTAGCTTTACGCACTTTATCTGAAGTAGAGACCAACTTAGGAACCACACATGATTGCACCAATGGAAACTGTTGAGCCTCCAATTCCGCCAGCGGTGATATAACATTCTTATACGTAACCTGACCGTTTTTAAAAAAAGTGATAAACATATATGAATTTCGAATTCTTATAAATGTAAAAATAGTCAAAAAGAGCATAGAGGGAAAAATTGAAGATACTGAAACTATGAAAACCTTATCAACCGGTACTGAAGCAACGGCGTCATGAACTTCCTTTGATTTTGCTATGATTCGGTCAGCTAATTTTAGAATCTCACTCGCCGACAAATTAACTCGGAAAGTACATCCCGGAAGGTCTAAGATAAATATATATATATCCTTTAATTACTATTTGTAAACGAGAAACAAGCAAGTAAAAGATAAATTGAGAAAAAGAAAAAGGAAATGACCTTTTCTCTTGGAGTTTCGCCGTTTGTTGATAGCGGTGATAGCAAGACTAACAGCGAGTGTGAGAAGAGCGGCAGCTCCGGTGAGTGGTATGATGTTACTTCCTTTCTTCAGTTTGCTGCTGCTCAGTTTTTTCTCACTGTTCCCTTCACTTTCCATTGCCTCTTGAATTTTTTTCCCCTTGGCTGTTTCGTTTAATTTTCTTTGGAGCCAAACACCAACTAAGGAGATGCTAGATTGGGAGGGAAATTTCCCGTCATTCAGGGAGCGGAAACAAAATAAAGAAATTGATGAAATTAAAACGGAAATACAAAATTGAGATTTTCGAATTTTTTTAGTTCTTTAAATCGGAACCGCGCAATGAGGAGAGATTATCGCTTTCGATTTTTTTAAATTGCTACAAAATGAAATGCGAGTCTTGATAGAACCGTAGATCTATCGTTTTCGATCGTTATGTTTCACGAAAAAGGCCGGCCCCTCTACAGAATTTGTGGCCCTAGATCTTCTCAGATTGCATCTGATTTGGGGAACTATACGGGTTTAAAACAAGCTTAGCCTTATAGGATATAAACCCGGTCCTGATCATTTAATTATGGGCAAAAATTATAAAGCTATTGCGTTTAATAACTTATTTCCGTCCTCTAATTTTACAAAAATAATAATTTTAACATTTTTATTTAATTGTTTTTTCGTTTTAGTTTTTAAACTTTTTATTTGTCAAACCACTCAAAATGGATAAAAAATTATCTTTTGTTAACTTTGTTGACATAACATTTCATGTGAATATCATTATAGCAATTAATTAATTTTAAATTTTTTAAAATTTAAAATAATTTATAAAAACAATTTTAAAAAATTAAAATTTATAAAAATTAAATATTTTATATATTTAAAATTCATTAATTAATGATATGGCATAATAAAAATAATTTTAAAAATTTAAAATTTATAAAATTAAATATTTTTGTATATTTAAAATTCATTAATTAATGATATGACATACACAAGGATGCAAGTTTAATGGCTAAAATAAACATAAAACTAAATGGAGAGCCTTTTTTTTTGTAAAGTTAAAGGGTCAAATAAATCATTATGCCTAAAATATGTAATAACTCCTCACTATTCCCTTCAGTAACTTTTGGTATTTCAGTATATGTACTTTTATATAATCGATTACAAAAAAATACATATTTGTAAATTTAATTATGTAAAAAGTAAAAATATATAGATTTGTAAGGTCACAATAATAATTTTTAACGGCTTTTGACATTTTGTTTTACATGTCTTATTTGTTAGTCCATTGTGGTACATTTATTTGACAAAAGTTATATAATTCAATACTTGAAGATAACAAAGTTAATTTTTTAGTGTTTAATTTATGTTTTAAAGTTGATTTGATGAAGACTTATATAATATATTTCAATGCAACGCATCTATGATGGAGGCAATGATGAATCTCGGTTTTCTGATGATCAGAACACTAAGAAAGTGAGGTTTAAAAAAGGATCTAGTAAAGTGGCAGCTGTTTTGGTTGTGGACCTAGATCTAACTCCGACTCTGTCTTGGAAGGACAAGCTTTTGGAAGGAGGTTCAGCCATTTCTGGTAAGGCAAGTGATAGATCTAACGGTGAAAGTAAAGGTGATTTGAATTGTTGGAAGGAGATGTGAGAATATCTATGGAAAACAGGATCCCAACAATAGAATTTTTAGATCGTATTAAACAAATTTTATTCAAGGAGGTGGAAATGACCATTGTCCTGAAGCTTTTGGGCCGGAGTATAAGCTATGCCGCTCTTCATAATCGGATTAGCAGTCTTTGGAAACTAGTAAAACCATTCCACCTAATGGATATAGAAAACGAATATTTTTTGGTTAAGTTTCAGACCACTAAAGATTATGATCGGGTGTTGACTCAGATACCTTGGATTATCTATAGTCAGTACCTAACTGTATAACCATAGGCTAAGGATTTTAGTCTGTCGCAACCATACTCGAGCGTGGTGATGGCTTGGATAAGGTTATCGGGTCTTCCGGGGCTTATGTACAAAAAGAAAATCCTTGAAGCTATTGGGGGTATGATTGGAACAATGGAAAAACTTGATTTTCAGACAAATAGAAAAATAAGAGGCCGTTTTGCCCAAATGGTAGTTTTAATAATTCTCGACAAACCACTGATTTCTCAAGTAAAGGTTAACAGCGAAGTCCAACTAGTGGAGTATGAAGGACTTCCAACAATTTGCTTTTCCTATGGTAAGTGCAGACATATGTAAGAGTTATGCCCATTTTGTAGATCTGACACGGGGAAAAGGAAAGGAGTAGGAGGTCGTGTACCAATGTGAGACTGAGGTTGGAGTAGAATGAGTGATCAGAAGGGCAAATGGGCCGTGGATGATGGTGGAGAGGAAATCTTGGCATAGACAGAGAAATTCACGGGAAAAAGATCAGGTGAAATCAGGGAATAATTGCGAGGGTTCAAGGTTCATAATTGTGACAACCCGAATTAGGGCCTAATCGGAATAGTGGTTTCGTGACCACAGATTCGAGATAGAAATAATTGTTTTATAATTATTTTGGGGTTTATGATATGATTGCATGATTGTGTGAAAATTTCGTGATGAAATTCTATGCCTAAAGTGCTTAAATTGAAAGTAGGGACTAAATCGAATAAGTTGCAAAATTTGCATCCCAGAAGTTTTTAGTAGAAATTGTTTTGGAATATTAATTAGGAGGTCTTAAATAGCAATTTGACCAATTTTAAGTTCATGGACAAAATTAGGACATGGAAGGAATTTTTGAAAGTTTAGTAAGGAGGGCATTTTGGTCATTTGGATATTAAATGAAATAAAATGGGAAAAATAACACAAAATTGGTCATCATCCTCCTTAGTTGCTGCCGAATTCTCCCTCTCTCCATAGCTAGGGTTTCTTCAACTTTCAAGCTCCATAGTAAGTGATTCCAAGCCCGCTTTTAATGTTCTTTACGTTTTGGAATCCGGAAGCTCGATTAAGCTTATGCTAGTAATAATTTAACCTAGGGTTCACATTTGGAAAAATACCCATAGGTGAAATTTGTGTATTTTGATGTTTTATGATAGAATATGAGGTTTTAAATTATGTTAAATAACTTGTGCTACTCGGTTTTAAGTGAAAGCGAGTAAAAGCAGCATAATCGGTAAAAATACCTATTGTTCATAACTATATGATAGAGTGAGAATTTGATATTGTTGTAGAAGAGAAAATGTTCAGCATATCATAAAATATAAGAATAAGGGATGAAATTAAATTCCGAGCCTAGGGGCAAAATTGTAATTTTGAAAAGTTAGGGGCAAAATGTAATTTTTCCATGATGTGATTTTGGATTGAAATAAATAGTATGAGTATTAAATGAGCTAAATGTGTTATTATAGATCAAGAAAGACGCGAATTGATCTCGAGCAGGGAAGGAAAAAGTTTTGGACTAAATTGCAAAATTTCCACATTTTGCACCAAGGTAAGTTTGTATGTAAATATTACAATAATTTCATGTACATTCTTATATTTCAGCCTATTATATAAATATACTAGCTGATGTTAAAATATAAATCGACTATTGGAAGAATGGAAATAAATATAGAGAGATCTCGGTTGAACATTGGAGAGATCGAATGAAATAGAGGGGCGTAGCTAGGTCACATGTATGATGCTGAGTGCACATCATGTGTACAAGAAAGCTACGAGACACCCTGTAGTAGCTAGGTCACATGTGTGATACGAGATGTATCCCATGTAGACAAGAGAGCTACGTGAAAGATAAATGTAGCTAGGTCGCATGCGTGATTCCAAGTGAAGGACACCATGTAGACAAGAGAGCTACGTGAAAGATAAATGTAGCTAGGTCGCATGCGTGATTCCAAGTGAAGGATACCATGTAGACAAGAGAGCTACGAGACAAATCGGTTGGGTCGCATGAGTGGTACTAAGTGTTCACCATGTGTACAAGAGAGTAGAACTAAACGAAGTATGATGGTGGAGCTGTGTGCTAAAACCATTAAATATCGAGGATTGATCCGAATTGTTCAACGGGATGGTTTTGTGGTGATATTGTGGTTTGGACCTACACTTATGGTGAATGAAATGTGGTGAAAATGATTTGTGGTATATACATATATAAGATAAAATGAGGTTAGCATAAAGAATGTGTGAAAGAGGGAAATTAGCATTAAAACTGTTTTTAGATGGTAGCAGTGACGTGATTTTGAAAAATCACCAAAAATAGGAGGAATATAATTAGAGGTTGAATGAGATGTGAAATTAAAGTTTAATGAGTCTACTTTCATATAAAAGAAACAGAGCAAGCAAAGGAATTCTATATTTTGAGATATTTACAATTGTATGTGACTTGCTCAGGATGAATACGTGATCCCCTGTTCCAACTTTGAAAAATCATTAAAAATTGTACAAGGAAAATTAAGAAATATAGTTTACATGCCTAAATTCCTTATTGAGACTAGTTTTAAATGAAACAGACCTCAGGGTTGTTTGAATTGTGTACTGAGAGATATTCAATTCGTAGTGAACAGAGGTCAGATCAGTCGAGCTGTGTAACAGGGAAACTTTAACTAATAAACTGTACTAATCGGCTAAACCAAAATTATAGAAAAAATTAGCAAAAAGCTTTATGAGTCTAGATTCAGAGAAATTTTACGGATTTGAATTTCGAGTTTTGTAACCCGAGTTATGATTTATTTAGTGAATATGATGCAGAGAGACAGCTAAATCAAAGTGGAATGAATAGTGAAGTTAAAGTAGATAAACTTGAATTGTTGTGTAAACATGTTAGATTCTTTAATTAGTATTTACATACTTACTTACTAAGCTATAAGCTTACTTTGTTTCTCTCTTTGTCTTATAGTGTTCTTCGCTTGCTCGGGAGTTAAGGATCGTGAAGATCTATCCGCACTATCATACTTTAGGGTATTTGAACTAAACGTTTTGAATTATGGCATGTATAGTAGGCTTAATTATTTTGTTACGGGTCATATTTGTCTAGGTTAAAATATTAGTTTCAATTATTTCGACCAGATACTTTGTACAAGCCATTAAAGTGGGCTAATATTGTTCAAGACATATGTTATATCGATGCACTATCAAATTGGATGACATATTTACATCTCGATTATGTTTAATGGTATGTGTTATGTTCGGTAATACCTTATATCTGCATTCCTATGACGATAGCGGGTAAAGGTGTTACATTTAGTGGTATCGAGCTATGGTTTAGTCGGTTCTCGGACTAATAAAGTGTGTGTAAAGGTCTAGCTATACATGCCATAAAAATATTGTGATAGTGTGGTGACTCTGATTATTCTAAAGCGTGTCTTGTTTTAATATAGTAATGGATCCTGAAGGGCTGCGGTGATGATCTTTAGTAATGCGCCGGCTCCGCACAAGGGACCGCTACTGTGGAAAGTAGACTGAGACATTGAGACAAGGAGATGAGGCTCGGGATGCCTTTCTCCAAATGATGAACAATTGGTATCTTGAATTTATTCGAGCAAATCCAAATGCTCAACCTCCTCCACCCCTCCTATACCTCGACGATTCTGAATGCTCAAGGTATAGATTTGGTAAGAATGAACAAGCCTCCGGTTGACAAGATTCGAAAACAAGGGGTCAAGAGTTTAGAGCAAAGGTCGATGATGATCCCTGAGAAAGCGAAATTCGGCTTGAAAATTCTACCCGTGTATTTGATGAGCTCTCATGTACACCCGAGGAATGCTTAAAGTGTCTTGTATCACTTTTGAGAGATTGACTTACCACTGGTGGAAGACTTTGGTTGCAGTGGTGCCAAAAGAAAAGTTACTTGGGATTTCTTCCAGAAGAATTTAGAAAGAAATACATAAGTCAGCGATTTATTGATCAAAAACGGAAGGAGTTCCTTGAATTGAAGCGGGGAAAATGTCTCAGTAGCAGAGTATGAACGCGAATTTGTAAGACTCAACAAGTATGCCTGAGAATGTGTGTCCACCGAGGCCATTATGTGTAGAAGATTTGAAGATGGGCTGAATGAGGACATTAAAGTGCTTGTAGGAATTTTGGAGTTGAAAGAATTTGTAGTATTGGTTGATCGAGCTCTTAAAGCAGAAGAATTGAACAAAGAAAGAAGAAAAGTCGCTATTGAGGCCCGAGATGTCGAAAAAGACAGATAAGCAAGCCATTTCAATCTCAACCAAAGAGGTCCAAAGAGACAAACCCTCGAATGACAGTTTCAATTGGGGATTCACACAGAGATCGTGGTAGAGCATATTCGGGTCTAAAGCTCAAGCTACTTGGTGGTAAGTGTGGGTAATGTGCGACCTAGAAAGCCCGAGTGTCGACAATGTGGCGAGCAACATTATGGTGAGTGTTGGGGGACCGAGCGAGCTTGTTTCAAGTCTTGTTCTCATGAGCATTTTATTAGAGATTGTCCGGAGAAAGTTAAAGAAGAAAGATTTGAGCGCTAGATGAATACCACCGCTAGTAGAGGTAGACCACCGAGAAATCTGGAGGTGGGACTAGTAGTAAAGCGTGATGAAAGATTTAACGGCAAGATCGAAGCTAGAGCACTGCTAGAGCTTATGCTATATCGTGCGAGAAGATGCATCATCTCCGATGTTATTATGGTACATTTTCTCTATGATACTATTGTTATTGCATTGATTGATCCCGGTCCACTCATTCCTATATTTGCATGAATTTAGTATCCAATAAAAGTTGCTGTTGAATTTCTCGAGTTTACGATTAAAGTGTCGAACCCTTAGGCCAATATGTGCTAGTTGACAAGGTTTGCAAGAATTGCCCATTAATGATTCAAGGTCACTGCTTTTCCGCCAACTTGATCTTGTTACCATTTGGTGAGTTTGACGTTATCTTGGGAATGGATGGTTAACATTGTATGATGCTAAGGTAGATTGTAAACAAAAGACACTAGAGTTGAAATGTGAAAATGGAGAAATTCGTGGGTTGAAACAGATGAATCAAATAAATTGCCTATGGTGATTTCGCACATGTCTGCACGTAAATACATGAGAAAAGGGTGTGAAGCTTATCCGCTTATGTAATGAATATTGAGTTGCCTCAACTGAAATTTGAATCGATCTGATAGTCTGTGAGTTTCGGATGTATTTCTGAGGAATTGCCAGGTTGCCTCCGAACGAGAGATAGATTTTGCCATTGATTTGTTGCCGCACCGCACCGATCTCGATTGCTCCATATAGAATGGCTCATTGAATTAAAAGAATTGAAGGCTCGATTGCGGGAGTTAATGACAAAGGATTTGTGAGACCGAGTTTCTCTCCCTGGGTGCTCTGTATTATTCGTAAGAAGAAGGATGGTTCAATGAGACTTTGCATTGATTACCGTCGACTTAATAAGGTGACTATAAAGAACAAGTACCGCTTCGAGGATTGATGATTTATTCGATCGGTTAAAGGGGCCACAGTGTTTTCAAAGATTGATTTGAGGTCCGGTTACTACCAATTTGAGAGTTAAGGAGTCGGATGTCGAAAACCGCCTTTAGGACAAGGTATGGACATTATGAGTTTCTTGTGATGCCTTTCGCTTAACAAATGCTCCACTATATTTATGGACTTAATGAATCGGATCTTAGGCCATATTTGGATAAGTTTGTAGTAGTGTTTATAGATGACATTTTAATTTATTCTCGAGATGAGTCTGAACATGCCGAACACTTGAGAACTATATTGCAAATCTTGAGAGAAAAGAAACTGCTTGCCAAGTTTAGTAAAAGTGAGTTCGGCTTCGTGAAGTCGGATTTTGGGGCATATAGTCTCGGTGATGGTATTCGGTGGATCCAAGCAAGATTTCTGCGATCGTTGATTGAAACCGCCAAGAATGTATCCGAGGTTAGAAGCTTTTTAGGCTTAGCCGGGTATTATAGACGTTTTGTTGAAGGATTTTCGATGATTGCCTCTCCTATGACTAAGTTGTTGCAAAAGAATGTTAAGTTTGAATGGATGATAAATGTCAACAAAGTTTTGAAAAATTGAAAGCACGATTGATGAAGCACCAATTTTAGTACAGCCGAGTCGGAAAGGAGTTCGTAATTTATAGTGATGCATCATTGATGTGCCTTGGATGTGTGTTGATGCAAGAGGGTAAAGTGGTAGCTTATGCTTCGAGACAGTTAAAACCGCATGAGAAGAACTATCCTACACATGATTTGGGCGTCATTGTTGTTTTTGCCTTGAAGATTTGGCGACATTATTTGTACGGTGAAAAATGCCGAATTTTTACCGATCACAAAAGTTTGAAGTACTTGATGAATCAAAAGGATCTGAATCTGCGGCAATGAAGATGGCTTGAATTATTAAAGGATTATGATCTAGTGATTGATTATCATCCGGGAAAAGCAAATGTAAGTTCTTGACGCCTTGAGCGAAAATTTCTTTTTACTTTGAGAGCCATGAACACGGGGTTAGCATTGTCGATGATGGGTCAATCTTAGCGAAATGAGAGCTAAACCGTTATTTCTCCGATTAATTTGTGATGCTCAAAAGAATGATAGTGAGTTGCGGATCAAGAGAACTCAATGCGAATCGAGTTACGACTCGATTTTCGAGTTGGACCGGATGATTGTTTGATGTTTCAAGACAGGATATGTGTCGAGAAAATGATAAATTGATTCGAAAATATTACATGAGGCGCACAATGGTCATTTATCGATTCATCCTGGTAGCACAAAAATGTATAATGATTTAAAGAAGTCAGTATTGGTGGCGGTATGAAAAGGACATTTCGAATTTGTAACCAAGTGTTTGATCATCAACAAGTAAAAGTTTGAACATCAAGTGCCTTCAGGATTACTTCAACCAAGAATGGTGCTCGAGTGGAAATGGGACAAGATTACCATGGATTTTGTAACCGGTTTGCCTTTAACTCCTAAAAAGAAGGATCTTTGTTTGGGTAGTGGTTGATAGATTAACAAAGTCACCCACTTTATACCAAGACGCACCGATTACTCACTTGATAAATTAGCCGAATTATATGTTCTTTGAAATTGTGAAGTTGCACGAGTACCTATGTCTATAATATCAGATAGAGATCCAAGATTTACCTCGAGATTTTGGAAAAAGTTACAAGAAGCTTTGGGTACAAAATTGAACTTTAGTACCGCATTTCATCCACAAACAGATGGTCAAACAGAAAGAGTAATCTAGGTACTCGAAGATATGCTTAGATGCTGTGTTTTAGAATTTGGAGGTAGTTGGGAGAAATATCTATCTTTGATTGAGTTTGCCTACAATAACAGTTAACAATCAAGTATACAAATGGCACCGTCATTGAAGCCTTGTATGGTCGTAAGTGTCGGACTCCTTTATATTGGACCGAGCTTAGTGAGAAACCAGATTCATGGAGTTGATCTAGTTAAAGAAACCGAAGAGAAAATAAAAGTAATTCGGGATTGCTTAAAAGCTGCTTCAGATCGACAAAAGTCATATGCAGATTTAAAAAGAAAAGAGATTGAATTTCAGGTGGGTGATAAAGTGTTCTTGAAGGTGTCACCATGGAAAAAGATTCGAGATTTAGTCGAAAGGCAAGTTGAGTCGCGTTTTATTGGGCCGTCGAGATTATTGAGAGAATTGGACCAGATGGCATATCGGTTGGCCTTACCGGCAGAGTTAGAAAGAATTCATAACGTGTTTCATGTATCAATGTTATGACGTTATCGTTCGATCCTTCACATGTGATTTCTCCAATGAAATTGAGATTCGATCGGATATGACCTATGAGGAGGAACCAATAAAGATTTTGGCTCGAGAGGTTAAACAGTTAAGAAATAAAAGTATAGCTTTAGTGAAAGTATTGTGGCACAGACATGGGATAGAAGAGGCTACGTGGGAACCTGAGGAAGCTATGAGGAAACAGTACCCAAACCTCTTTCTGGGTAAGATTTTCGGGACGAAAATCTTAAAGGGGGGAGAATTGTGACAACCCGAATTAGGGCCTAATCGAATAGTGGTTTCGTGACCACAAATCCGAGATAGAAATAATTGTTTTATAATTATTTTGGGGTTTATGATATGATTGCATGATTGTGTGAAAATTTCGTGATGAAATTCTATGCCTAAAGTGCTTAAATTGAAAGTAGGGACTAAATCGAATAAGTTGCAAAATTTGCATCCCGAAGTTTTAGTATGAAATTGTTTTGGAATATTAATTAGGAGGTCTTAAATAGCAATTTGACCAATTTTAAGTTCATGGACAAAATTAGGACATGGAAGGAATTTTGAAAGTTTAGTAAGGAGGGCATTTTGGTCATTTGGATATTAAATGAAATAACATGGGAAAAATAACACAAAATTGGTCATCATCCTCCTTAGTTGCTGCCGAATTCTCCCTCTCTCCATAGCTAGGGTTTCTTCAACTTTCAAGCTCCATAGTAAGTGATTCCAAGCCCGCTTTTAATGTTCTTTACGTTTTTGGAATCCGGAAGCTCGATTAAGCTTATGCTAGTAATAATTTAACCTAGGGTTCACATTTGGAAAAATACCCATAGGTGAAATTTGTGTATTTTGATGTTTTATGATAGAATATGAGGTTTTAAATTATGTTAAATAACTTGTGCTACTCGGTTTTAAGTGAAAAGCGAGTAAAAGCAAGATAATCGGTAAAAATACCTATTGTTCATAACTATATGATAGAGTGAGAATTTGATGTTGTTGTAGAAGAGAAAATGTTCAGCATATCATAAAATATAAGAATAAGGGCTGAAATTAAATTCCGAGCCTAGGGGCAAAATTGTAATTTTGAAAAGTTAGGGGCAAAATGTAATTTTTCCATGATGTGATTTTTGGATTGAAATAAATAGTATGAGTATTAAATGAGCTAAATGTGTTATTATAGATCAAGAAAGACGGAATTGATCTCGAGCAGGGGAAGGAAAAGTTTTGGACTAAATTGCAAAATTTCCACATTTTGCACCAAGGTAAGTTTGTATGTAAATATTACAATAATTTCATGTACATTCTTATATTTCAGCCTATTATATAAATATACTAGCTGATGTTAAAATATAAATCGACTATTGGAAGAATGGAAATAAATATAGAGAGATCCGGTTGAACATTCGGAGAGATCGAATGAAATAGAGGGAGTAGCTAGGTCACATGTATGATGCTGAGTGCACATCATGTGTACAAGAAAGCTACGAGACACCCTGTAGTAGCTAGGTCACATGTGTGATACGAGATGTATCCCATGTAGACAAGAGAGCTACGTGAAAGATAAATGTAGCTAGGTCGCATGCGTGATTCCAAGTGAAGGACACCATGTAGACAAGAGAGCTACGTGAAAGATAAATGTAGCTAGGTCGCATGCGTGATTCCAAGTGAAGGATACCATGTAGACAAGAGAGCTACGAGACAAATCGGTTGGGTCGCATGAGTGGTACTAAGTGTTCACCATGTGTACAAGAGAGCCGAACTAAGCGAAGTATGATGGTGGAGCTGTGTCTTTGAAACCATTAAATATCGAGGATTGATCCGAATTGTTCAACGGGATGGTTTTGTGGTGATATTGTGGTTTGGACCTACACTTATGGTGAATGAAATGTGGTGAAAATGATTTGTGGTATATACATATATAAGATAAAATGAGGTTAGCATAAAGAATGTGTGAAAGAGTGAAATTAGCATTAAAACTGTTTTTAGATGGTAGCAGTGACGTGATTTTGAAAAATCACCAAAAATAGGAGGAATATAATTAGAGGTTGAATGAGATGTGAAATTAAAGTTTAATGAGTCTACTTTCATATAAAAGAAACAGAGCAAGCAAAGGAATTCTATATTTTGAGATATTTACAATTGTATGTGACTTGCTCAGGATGAATACGTGATCCCTGTTCCAACTTTGAAAAATCATTAAAAATTGTACAAGGAAAATTAAGAAATATAGTTTACATGCCTAAATTCCTTATTGAGACTAGTTTTAAATGAAACAGACGTCAGGGTTGTTTGAATTGTGTACTGAGAGATATTCAATTCGTAGTGAACAGAGGTCAGATCAGTCGAGCTGTGTAACAGGGGAAACTTTAACTAATAAACTGTACTAATCGGCTAAACCAAAAATTATAGAAAAAAATTAGCAAAAAGCTTTATGAGTCTAGATTCAGAGAAATTTTACGGATTTGAATTTCGAGTTTTGTAACCCGAGTTATGATTTATTTAGTGAATATGATGCAGTAGAGACAGCTAAATCAAAGTGGAATGAATAGTGAAGTTAAAGTAGATAAACTTGAATTGTTGTGTAAACATGTTAGATTCTTTAATTAGTATTTACATACTTACTTACTAAGCTATAAGCTTACTTTGTTTCTCTCTTTTGTCTTATAGTGTTCTTCGGCTTGCTCAGGAGTTAAGGATCGTGAAGATCTATCCGCACTATCATACTTTAGGGTATTTGAACTAAACGTTTTGAATTATGGCATGTATAGTAGGCTTAATTATTTTGTTACGGGTCATATTTGTCTAGGTTAAAATATTAGTTTCAGTACTCGACCAGATACTTTGTACAAGCCATTAAAGTGGGCTAATATTGTTCAAGACATATGTTATACGATGCACTATCAAATTGGATGACATATTTACATCTCGATTATGTTTAATGGTATGTGTTATGTTCTGGTAATACCTTATATCCTGTTCCGGCGACGGTAACGGGTAAAGGGTGTTACAATAATGCTAAGTGCGGCAGGAAAGATAAAAGGTAATAATGAAGAGAATGGTACTGTCTCTTGGGTGAAACGACCATTAAAAAGGAAAATAGAAAAATGATGGGTAGTAGGGCTAGGGCTAGAGTTAATGAGAAGACCAATGTGGAGTTGGGTTTTGGCATAGGTGCAGGTCGTAGGATGAATGAAGGCCTTGAAACCCATTTGGGGCCTGATAGGTAAGTTGGACCTGGTAGCAAGGGGAACACAGAATTGGGCCGCATATTTAGTGGGGCTTGAGCTAAAAAGATGGATAAGAGGCTTATGTAGGATGTTAGGCTTGGTCGCGTTAATGAGGTTTGTGTAAACATAGGTATAGCAAGTTCTAACTCTAATCTTTTCTTTGGATCTGTAGGTTCGGTCTAGGATAATTTGACCAATGGATTTTTGGATCTTGAATTTAAAGATGAAGAGGCTAGATTGCATAAGGGTGATATGGAAACAAACTCTTTTAATTTTTTCAGTATTTCCAGCTAAATCCTCTGTAAATGTCTCACATTTTAACTTCACTTTTGAAGGCATGGGTAGTGTAGATGTTCCATTGAATAGTACAGTCTTTGATCCGGAGAAACATTCGACGGTTACTATCAAAGAGAACTCTAACCCAAATAAAAGCATGTCCTCGAGCGTTAATGTTACTATTGAATGAGGCAAAGGTAATGTTGGAATTAAAAACTGTGGTGATAAAGGTGGCTCAGTTCGTATTGGACATAAGCTTAATCAAACCATTAGAGATCGTGGGGATCGATTTAACAAGCCAAAACCGCTCGAGTATCCTTGCCAGATTCTCTAAACTTTATGATCGAGTTAATTAGCACTCAATTTAGCAATGAGGTAGACAAAGACTCCTCAACTTTTGATGGAAAGTAGTTGGAGGAAGCCGGGCTTCCTAAGCAGTAAGATTGGTTTAAATTCTCTTTATGTTATTTTTTTATGGATTTATCTATTTTTTATTGGAATTGTCAGGGTTGTGCCAGCAAAAATTCTCCCCGTATTTTCCATGAATATAATAAGGAATATAAACTCGATATTGTTAGTCTGCTAAATACAAGAGTAAATGGTTGCAAAGCAGATAAGATCATTGCCAATTTGGGTTTACAACATTCGCATAGAGTAGAGGTTGTTGGTTTTTCGGGAGATATTTAGGTTGGCTAGAAAAAGTCTGTTTTAGTTGAGGTAATTCGTAATCAACCTCAATTCATTGTCATTCAAGTTTTTAAGGGGGTTCAATCCCAGGTTGTGATCATTGTCTTTGTTTATAGAGGTCTTGATAGATAGAAAAGGAGGAATCTAGGGAGGGTCTTAGTTTGATCGTTGCACCTAGAGGTGTTCCTTGGGTAGCTATCGATGATTTTAATACTTTACTTTCATCTAGAGACAAAAAAAGAGGTAGACGAATTGGAACAAGGTGTCCTTTATGTGGAGAGTTCCTTGAATTGAATGATTGTAGGATTTAGGGTTTAGGGGTCCAACCTTCACGTAGCATCAGGGAGATAGTTTTGAAAGGCTTGATAGGGGGATTGGTAATGACACTTGGATTAGAGCTTTCTCTAGTTGTTCAGTCATTCATATTCCTAGGCTTAAATCTGACCATGGGCCATTGTTCCTCTTTCTGAAGTCAGTGGTTAACCCATCTAGGGGGTGCCCATTTAGATTTTTGGCCGATTGGGTGGAGCACCCAAACTTTTTGAATTTTGTCAAAGATAATTGGGTTTTAAATTTTAACATGGTCGAGTTTATCCACCAATTTACCATGAATATTAAAGAGTGGAATAAGTCTATTTATGGTCATATTAGCACCCGTAAAAGGTATTTATGCAAAAACTAGATGGGATTCAAAAGGACATGGATAGGTTGGGCTCCAATGCCTTAAGCCAATTAGAATTGAAGGTTAGGGAGGAGTTGAAAAGGGTGCTACATCATGAGGAGCTGCTATGGAAATAGAAAACTCAATGTGATTAGTTGTACCTTAGGGACCGCAATACTAAAATTTTTCATTCTCGTATGATTCAGAGGAGGAAATATAATTGAATTTCTACTTTGAAGAATGATAGAGGTAAATGGATTTATGATGATGAGAAACTTCAATCTAAGGCGCTCATTTTCTTCCAAAATTTGTATGGTGATCAACCAGTTAATTTGATGAATCTACCTCCTAGTTTATTTCCTAAACTTGATCAGAGTGATAACTTGTTATTAGGCAGAAAGGTTTCAACGGAAGAGATTGAGGCTGCTTTTTTCGACATGACTCCTTTAAAAGCACTAATGAGTGATGGTTTTCACTGCTTCTTTTTCTAGAGCCAGCCAGGAACTCAAAAATACATTAATTTTTCTTGTCCCTAAGGTTCCAAATCCCGAAAGTTTTATGCAATTTCGTCTTATTTTAGTTCTTTATAAGTTGGTCATGAAAATTATTGCTAACTGTTTCATAATGGTTTTTCCTAGAATTATTAGAAAAAAGCAAGTTGGTTTCATCACTGAGAGAACTATCATGGATAACATCCTTTTGGCTCAAGAGGTGATACATTCCATGAGGAGCAAACACAAGAACAAGAGGTGGATGGAAATCAAGATTGATTTGGAGAAGGCATATGATAGAGTGCGTTGGGATTTTATTAAAGCTTCACTTCAGGTGGCTGGTTTTCTGGAATTCCTTAGAAAGGTTATTTGTCGGCTATCATGAATAAGTCTATACAGATTTTGTGGAATGAAGTCCTGACTTAGAAGTTCAATCCGACCAGGGATATTAGACAAGGTTGTCCTTTATGACCATATCTTTTTGTCCTCTACATGGAAAGGCTTGGTCAGTGTATTCATGCTTCCATTAATACAGGTAAGTGGAGTCCCATTTGTTTGTCTAGGATAAGACCTGTTGTAACGCCCCCGTACCCGAGACCTTCACCGGAGTCGAGCATGAGGTGTTAACGGACTTAATTCATTAATTAAACAGCTCAAACAATTTATTTTAGAATTTCCAGACAAGCTGGCTAACTGTGTCACAGTCGCTAAAAAATCATATCTTGAGTTACAAAACTCGAAATCCAATTCCGTAAATTTTTCCTTACACTAGAATCAGATATCTACTTAATAATTTTTTTCTAGAATTTTTGGTAAGGCCAATTAGTACAGTTTATTAGTTAAAGTCTCCCCTATTTTAGGGTTCGGCTACTCTGACCCTTGTTCACTACGAATCAAATATCTTCCTGTACAGAGATCAAATGACTATGACGTTTGTTTTTATTAAAAATAGACTCAATAAGGAATCGATAAATATAAAATGTGAGTCCTAATTATTTTTACACAATTTATGGTGAATTTATAAAGTCATAACAGAGGATCCAGAAATCGCTCTGACCCTATTTCACCAAAACGTAAATATCTCATAAAATAAAACTTTTTTTTATCTATTTTGTTTCTTCCACATGAAAATAGATTCATTAAGCTTAAATTAAATATTTTATTCATCATCTAATTCTATTTCTACTATTTTTAGTGACACTGTTTTATAGCCAATTTCACCATTTTATGGTTTTCCATGGAGTAGGTAATACATTAAGCATACATAACACTAAATATAAATTTTGATTAGCCATTCCAGTAGCTAATCATCAACAAGAATTTCCACATCACTCATTCACCATATCATAAGATTATATACACAAAAGGATTATAATGCTATACATGCCATATTCCCAAAATATGCAAGCCACTATACCGAGATGATCTGTTGATAATGTGAGCGTGCCTCCGACCGTCTTGATCTCCAAGACGGCTTGTCACAACTACAAGGAATGGAAGGGAGGGAGTAAGCATAAATGCTTAGTAATTTCACATGTAAATAGCAAGTAACATAACCATGCAATAATACGAAGTCCACATTTGCATAATATCACCAAAGCATTCATATCATATTTCTCATTCATGATCTTATCATATTATTGTTATATTAAAGTCTCAACCCGAGGGTTAAGTACATACCTGTACAAAGTATCCGTTCCACAACACTTACCAACTAGTCACTTTCATCTTGAGAATTCTTCCATTTCACTAGAATTTTACTCGTTGAACACAATTGGAATATAATTCGGATACACTAATTTCATGCACGTAAGTGCCACACCCGCAGCTAGACAAACTCAATAGCCTGCGAAAATTATGTAGCTAAGCTACCATGTAACCCGCCCATAAGTAAACTTGGACTCAACTCAACGAGCTCGGGCGTTCGCATCCATAAATGAACTCGGACTCAACTCAACGAGTTCGGATGCCTAGTTACATCCCACGAACTCGGACTCAACTAAAAGAGTTCGGAACTCAAATATCCTAGTGACATGTCACTTGTATCCTAATCTATTCCTAAGGTTCAAACGGGCTTTTTCCTCAATTACACATCATTGCCCTCTTCTACGAAATGTCGAAACGGATACTCGGTAGCAATTCATATTTAACAAGTAGCACACATAATTTGCATATTACTCAATAATAACCATAAAGCATAATATTTCATGATATTAATCATCATATCATATAAATAACATTAAATTACTTAAAATGACAATTATGTTACTACATTTACACATGAACTTACCTCGTATGCGAAAATGGTCATTTTTACCATTTTGTCCACAACTTGGTATTTTGCCGATTTTAGCCCGAATTTCGATTTTCCTTGCTCTATCATTTCAAATATAGCCTAATTAGGACTCATATTATTCAAATCAACCCAAAATCATATTTTGGTAAAATTACAATTTTACCCTTAAAGTTTCACATATTTACACTTTTGCCTCAAATCTCGTAAATTAAACTTCACCCTATTTTCTTATGTTCATTTTTCCTTTCTATAGCAATATCCAATTCTCACTCTAACATGTATTTATGAACATTAAAAACGGGCATAGAAATCACTTACAATTAAGGCTTAAAAGTGTTGAAACCCTAGTTACGGTGAAGAGCAAAATTCAGCAGCAAATTATGGAGAAGATGATCATTTTTGTGTTATTTTTCCCATTTTATTTCATTTAATATCCAAATGGCCAAAATGTCCTTCCTTACTAAACTTTCAAAAATTTCATCCATGTCTAATTTTTGTCCATAAACTTAGAAATTGGTCAAATTGCTATTTAAGACCTCCTAATTAATATTTCAAAGCAATTTCATACTAGAAACTTCTAGAATGCAAGTTTTGCAACTTATTCAATTTAGTCCCAAATTTCAAATTAAGCACTTTATGCATAGAATTTCTTCACGAAAGTTTCACACAATCATGCAATCATATCATAGACCTCAAAATAATTATAAAATAATTATTTCTATCTCGAATTTGTGGTCTCGAAACCACTATTCTGATTACACCGTAATTCGGGATATCACACCTGTACTTTCATATTTTTTTCAGATGATCTGCTTATCTTTGGCAAAGCTGACACGAAACAGGCGATATTGATCAAGAAGACTCTAGAAAATTTCTGTGCTTTCTCTAGGCACCAGATTAATGCTAACAAGATGACAATCTACTTTTCAAAGGGAGTTGATAAAAACTATGAAAGGCGTTCATGTGAGACTTTCGGCTTCCGAAAGGTCCATAATCTTGGTTCATATCTAGATTTTCCACTCTTTCATGAGAGGATCACCACTAGTTCCTTGAGGTTTATGGTGGAAAAGGTTAAGGCTGGACTCTAGTGGTAGGATGCAAGGAAGTCATCTCTTTTTGGTAAAGTCATGTTAGCTCAGCCGGTTCTCCTCACAATTCCCAATTATTTTATGCAGATAATGATGACCCTACAAGGTATATATGAGGAGAATGAATACATTGTCAGATAATTCATTTGGGGCATTCTGGGGGGAGTAAAAAGATGGCCCTTGTTCATTGGCAGTCTATTTATCAACCCAGGGCATCTGAAGGGTTGGGGATTTAGTAGTTAAAGGATCAAAACATTTCCTTCATGTTAAAATCGGGGTATAACATGTTAACCAATATTGATTTCTTATGGGTTCATATTCTAAGGTCAAAGTATATGGTGGAGGAAGACATATTTACTGATATTAATTGAGGGAATTATTCATTTCTTTGGGAAACTCTTTCGAAGATTTGGCCCCCCTATATGAGAATATTATCTGGTTATAGGAAATGGTAATAGAATGAGATGTTGGAAGGACAGTTGGATTCCTAAAGTTGGCCCTTTGCTGAATCATATTCCATCATGAAACAACCTTAATGAGGGTTGTCTCTGTAACACCCCTAACCTGAACCCGTCGCCAAAACAGAATAGGAAGCATTATCGGAATTTACAAATCAAATAATAAACACTTCATATCATCTAGCACTCATATCAAAAACTAATCCAAATCCATCATATTGTCCCCTGTGTGAGCCCTCGAGGCCCAAAATACATATTAAAAATAAGTCTGGACTAAACCGGGTACTCAGAAAATTTTTCAGAAAACATTCAAACTTTTCATGGGTCCAGGGGACATACGCCCGTGTCGTCAAGTAGTGTGGCTCACACGGTCAAGAGACACGGGCCATGTGGGCATTCGAAATAAGGGTACACAGCCGTGTCCCAGCTCGTGTCCAAACTTAGAAGCTCTCTGACTTGGGTCACAAGGCCAAGTCACACACTCGTGTGCTAGGCCGAGTGAGCATACTGACTTGCATAATTAAAAGATACTAGGGACACACTGTAACACCCCTTACCCGTACCCGGGACGGGGACAAGGTAGAGGCGTTACCAAACATAAACATGGACAATTCGAAACATAGAAGTTATAAAATTTTGTTCCAATTTAAAAGCAATTGAATAAAATCAAAATGTTCCTGTTATGGACCTACGAGGTCCAAAACATATGTTAAAAGCAGCTCGGGGCTAAACCGGAAACTTAAGAAAATTCTAGAAAAATTTTAGGTTTAAGCCTCACACCCTTGTGTGGAGGCATTGCACACACCCGTATGCTTGGGACACACTCATGTCCTTTACCCATGTTGAATTATTGAAATTTATTTTTCATTTCTAACTTACAGGGGTTTTAATACGACCGAGCACACGTTTGTGTCCCCCATAAAGCCATGACACACCCGTGTTACAGCCCGCGTGCAAAAACCTGGACATTCTGTTTATGACATCGTCATTCATTTAGAGGTACACGACCAAGGCACACGCTTGTGTACTAGACCGTGTCCTCCACACAGTTGAGACAGACGGCCGTGTCTCTGCCCATGTGTTTACTACCATGCATGCTGACCTAAAATTTTAAGTGCAGGGGACTCATGGCCATACAACACTTCCATGGGGCTAACTGTGTTTCACACACGGCCTAGACACAGACCCGTGTGTCTACCTGTGTGGACCGTTTTAAGACTATCTACTAAGCCTTTGGTAACCCTTAAACATCCATACATGCTTATAAGCCTCAATGGTATTTAACATGGCCTAAATATATTCTTAAACCATTTTGGCAAAGTCTATTGCATGTTAACCTTATCTCATTGGTTAGCACATGTTAGGTTATCCTTTTTATTAAGGATTATCATATCACATTTCTTATTTTACCACTAAAGCCATATTATAACCATGTACCATTTTATGCCATATCCACTCTCAAGTTATTAGGCCTTATTTCATATATCCATCCATGATACCACATCAACACATCACATGAAACACTTAAACTTAAACATGGAAAATAAGTAGGGTTACAACCCACATCAATATGAGCCACGTCTCATGGCCATATACAAAAGAATAGGTTTATCATTATAAGTCATTTCATTGGCTAGCCAAATGACATATATAATAAAATGACCATAACCCTATACATGCTATTTTAACAAAATGAAATTTTTCTTATACCAAGCGAGACAAGTTGATAGTATAGACAATGTTCCAATCGTCTTCCGATCTTTACGAGTCCTCGAGCTCTTTAAGACAGGAAAAAGAAAGGGGGTAAGCATTAGCATGCTTAGTAAGTTCGTATAACAGAAAGTAAACTTACCAGACATTTAAATACATAGTCATTATATGTCATGTCGTCCATCAATTATAATGACACTTTTTCCTAACACATACACTTAATCATCAAGTTAGTCTCAAATATACCAAAATACATAGATGAGCTCATCATATCAAGTATACATTCTAATTCATGTCTTCTCATTACACTTTCACATACATTTGTCCATTGAATCATTGATCTCTCGATGGATATTTCATTGATCTATATTTAGTGGTTTCCCTTTTTGGGTACCATCTCGAGTTTCAATTTATGCAATGAAGTTGCCAGTCCAGGCTAATTTCTCATTATACCATGTACCATAAGACTTTGTTGGATTGCCAGTCTAGGCTAAATCCTCAATATAACAGGGCATTTCTCTTAAAGCCAATCTGGGTGGCCAGTCCAGTATTTATCTAGTCAATCAGGATTACCCATCCGGGCTAAATCCTTTCTATACCGGAATCAATGGATTACTCATCCGGGTTGAATCCTTTTCATCATATTTACTCAAAAAGTTCGTTTCAAGATTACCCGTCCGGGCTAAATCCTTCCTATACTGTGATCAATGGATTACCCTTCCGGGCTAAATCCTTTCTGCAACACATGCAGGATCTCATTTCTCGTGTAATAAATCATATCTGTCAGGATACAATAATCCAAATGGATTTTTACCTTCTTCCAAACAATTTAGGGATTTAGAGAAATTTCATGTAATTTATCATTCATACATCACATAATCAATTCAACACAACAATAGAATCAATACATTTATACATATAATCCAGTTGAGTTACACGAACTTACCTGATAGTAGTTCTGGATTCGTATCTCGATTATTTCGAAACCTTTCGTTTTCCACAGTCGACTTCCGGAACTAGTTCTTCGGGGTCTATATTAGTGAAAATAGATTATCAATACCCCATATTGTTCATTTTCGGCCTAAAACTTATCCTAGGGTAAAATAACCATTTTGCCCATAACCTTTCACACTTTTTACAATTTAGTCCTAAGGCTTGTGTAATGAAATGCATGTAATTTTTTGGCTACCTAAGCCTAGCCGAATATTTTTCATACTTGTGGCAGCATAAATTTTTCTTCATTTCACATTTTTCTACCCATCTTTACAACTTTTACAAATTGGTCCCTTTAGCCATATCCATCTCATATTCTTCCATAAATCATCAAAACACAAGCATCTCATGTTTGGTTAAATTTTCTAAACATGAACCCTAGCTTGAAATATGAGTAGAAATAGAGAGAGCATGTTACAAGGATATCAAAAACACGAAGAACATTAAAAACGGGCTAGGGAGTACTTACTTTTGAGCTTGAAAATGATGAAAACCCTAGCTATGGAAAGCATGCAATTTTCAGCAGCATGGAGAAGAAGATGGACATGATTTTGGCCTATTTTTCCCTTTTTATTAAGTTTATTACCAAATGACCAAAATGTCATTCCTTACAAAACTTTCAACATTTTTCATGCAAGCCCATTTTTGTCCAGAAACTTAAAAATTGGGAAAATTACTCTTTAAGACCTTTTAATTAAGAACCCAAAGCAATTTCATACAAATTACTTCTAGAACCCAAGTTTTACAACTTATTTAATTTGGTCCCTGATTTCCAATTGGACACCTTATACTTAGAATTACCTCATGAAACTTTAACACATGCTTATTTTCATATCCTAGACCTCATAATAATCATAAAATAAATATTTTAACTTCAGATTTATGGTCCCGAAACCACTATTCTGACTAACCCCAATTTTGGGATGTTACACACACGACCGTGTCACCTAGCCGTGTGTCCAACACGGCTGAGACACATTCCTGTGTTTCTGTCCGTGTGGACGGAAATAAGCCATTTTAAAAAAACCATATTTCTCATCCAATTTGGTGTCAACCTACAATCAACATTGTGTATATAAACAAGTCATATTACAGCATCTAAAATCAATCCCTAAACATGTAGTATATTCACATAAAATCAATATTTCCTTAGGCACCTTAAATGACCATTACAATTATGTTTAACCATATAATCTGTAGCAGCCCGATTTTGGGCCTAGTCAGAACATTGGTTTCGAGACCATAAATTCGAGGTTAAAGAAAGTATTTTATTATTATTTTAGAGTTTTAGTATGTTTATATTAGTGCATGAAAAATTTGGTAAAGTAATTTTAGTGTTTGTGAGCTTAATTGCGAAAAAAAGACTAAATCGCACAAAAGTCTTAATTTGATAGTTAAGGGTGTTAAATTTTCATGTATCTTAAATTTAGGGTCTTTAAAGGGAAAATAGACCTTTAGAGAGAGGCTTAGCCAGCCATGTGACAAAGAAATTAAATGGTCAAGGTGTTAGGTATTTGATGACCTAATATGTGATAAAATAATACTAAAAAGCTTATCCTCCATCTTTTTCCTCCACGCTTTCTTCTTGATCGAAAATATCAGCCATTAGAGGAGTTTTTGAAGCTTGAAATTTCAGCCACTTAGTCTCTCTACAAGTAAGTGATTTTGAGGGCTTTTCTTGAATATTTTTGTACTTTTGAGATCCTTGTATCTTGAGCTTTCTAACAAGGGGACTATTTTGCAAAATGGTTGAAAGTCTAGGGTTTTTCCATGATAGTATACATGTTATTTTCTAAAATTTTATGGAATAAAATGAATCATGGTTGTGAAATAAACAACTTTTGTGAAGAGATTTCTCATGAAAACCTTAAAAAGGACCATTTTGCATAAGTTGTAAAATAGGTGATAAATGTGTGAAATATTGAGAATTTTGGATTGGTTCTAGTATAAAAATTAATCATCTAGGCTTGGTTAGTGATAAAATGTGATAAAAATCGATTTTCGGACCTAGAGGTAAAATGGTCATTTTGTGAAAATCTAGGGGCAAAACGATCATTTTGCCCAATTATGAATTTTCGAGTGTCTAGAGTAACATGCTGATGAGATGAATGAATTTCTATCATTTTAGATCAATAATTACAAAATTCGAGCCTAGACCAGGGAAAAGCGAAGCAAGTGGACTAAGCAGAGCAAGTCGACTATATTTTGTAATCCGAGGTAAGTTGTATGTAAATAATGCGACTGTATCGTTATTATATGTGCTTAAATTGAGATAGCATGAATTGCTTGTTTGTGGAAATAATCATGTATGATAATAGAGACAATAAAACTCCAGGATGAACCTTAGGAACAAATTGGATATTCAGGCCATGACATTTGGGTCATTCGTGCTAGGTGTGTGCAAAATTCGAGTAAAATTGAAAAAATTCAGTTAACTGACCGAATTAGATTAATCGGTCGGCTAACCGAATTAATTCGGTTGGGGGTCGGTTACTAATTTTTTGAGTTTTCAGTTAACGGTTAATTCGGTTCGAAACCTATCGGTTAACCGAATTTTTTCGGTTTAACCGAAAAAATTAATAAATAAAATTATAATATATAAATAGCTCACTATTCACTCAAACCCAATCCAACATAAACCCAAATACCCAATATAATATATATTAACCCAAGTACCCAACCCAACCCAACCCAATTACCCAACCCAATCATAAAAATTACAAATAATTTAATAAATAAAAATAAAAATTTAAAACTAAAAATAAAAATAAAAAACATATAATTTTATACAAATAATTCGGTTAATTTGGGTAATTTAGGTAATTCTGTTAATTCGATTAATACAGTTAATTCGGTTAATTTTATACTTATTTTAACCAAAAATCAAAAAAAGATATAATTTTCGGTTAATTCGGTTAATCGACCGAATTAACCGAAAATTTTTGGGTTCGGTTAATTTTTTTGAAAAAATTTTGGTTTGGTTAACGGTTAAAAATTTTGAAAGGTCAGTTAATTCGGTTAATGTTATTTTGGGTCGGTTAACCGATTGAACACCCCTAATTCGTGCGCCAGTGTAAGATATGTCTGGGACATGCATCGGCTACAAGATGTGTCACTGTAAGACCATGTGTGGGACATTGCATCAGCACGGATATGTGAGAGAGTGTAAGACCATGTCTGGGACATGGCGTCGGCCTCGATTTCGATAGTCAGTTTAAGACCATGTCTGGGACATGCCATCGACTTGATAGATGAGCCAGTGTAAGACCATTTCTAGGACATGGCATCGGCATTATACCCTATGTTGAGGTTTAAAGACTATCCGATAGTATTCCAAATGGTTCAACGGTGAGAGATATAGTTTAAGTTAAACTAGAAAAGTATAACCATGTTGTGAGTGATACAGGTACCTAAATGAAATGCATGAGATGTGAGCTTAGTATATGCTATGTGAATTATGTTGGATAGTGACGAGTAAGTTGTGCTTATGCTTATTTAAGTGTTATGAGCATGATGATGAATGGTAAAGTTGTCGTTATATTTATTTTCATGCAACTTACTAAGCATTATGCTTACCCTAGTTCTTTCCATTTTCTTATAGTGCCACCTAATTAGCTCGTGGATCAACGAACGTAGGAGGCATCAACCACACTATCAATCGAGGCACTTGGTATAGTTAGATCTATTTATTTTGATTATGGCATGTATAGGACATTGACTTTTGAGTTTTGTGTTATTGTTAATTGGCAAAATGTGTTGGCTTACTTTAGCATTTGATTCATTTTTGTATAAAGCCATGAAAAATGGCTAATATTGGAAGTTATTATGTGAATGTAAGCTAGTCTCTCATGAATGTGAAATTGTTAGCATGGTTGAATATATGTAATGTATATAGGTTTTAACTATGGTTGCTTGGTTGAGAAATCATATTAAGTTAAAAAATTTTATGTTGGCTAATGTTAGATTATGTTTCAGGGTGGCAAAGACTTGGTAGATAGCTATATATTGTCCATACTGGTAGACACACGGGCATATAGTGTGTGACACACGATCATCCCCATGGGCGTGCTATTCAGTCGTGTGTCCCTTGTACGTAAAATTTGCAAGTCAGAATGCATGATAGTAAACACACGAGCAGAGACACGACTGTGTGTCTCAGCCGTGTGAAGGACACGGCCTAGCACACGGGCGTGTGCCTTGGCTGTGTGCCCTAGATTGGATACTGACATCAGAAACAGAATGTCAAGGTTTTTAGACACGGGATAGGACATGGGCGTGTCATGGTTGTGTGAGGGACACGGGCCATAGACACGGCGTGTGTCAGGCCGTGTGAAAACCCTTGTAGGTTCGAATTTAAATTTTAATTCACACGGGTATGGAACACGGGAGTGTCCCTAAATGCTTAGGCCGTGTGTGTCACACGGGCCATCAGCACGACCATATTATAATGACCACACGGGCGTGTTGCCCTTCCACACGGGCGTGTGTCCTGTTTCAAGAGCCATTTTTATTTAGTCAGTTTAAGGACCCGAGTTGGTTCTAAATGGTTTTCAAGGAAAGTTTGAGGCCTCGTAGGCCTACATTAAGGGGTTTAAACAGAGTTTGAAAGAGTTTTAAATTTGATCAAGTTTTGATGATTCGGGAATGATTGTATGCATGTGGTTAGGTATGGTAATGCTTGATGCCCAGTCCCGGCCTCGGACTCGGGTAAGGGGCATTACATAATCCATGTAACCAAGTAATCAACTAAATTTTATGTTTAAATGCATTAATACACAACATGTAAATCATTTACTAAAACTTACCATTTGGTACCAGTTGTACCACTTATTTAATAACATAAAATACATATACACTTACTGTAACATAGTACCAAATCACACCAAGTTATAAAACATACCTCATATGCATTTTCAACTACTATTTTATCTTTCATCATTCCACACATCAACATTATAAGGCAAATTATACACATACCAAAATACTAAAACACAAGCCAAATATATGACTAATCTCAACAACACATATAGACCAACATTTAGCCAAAATAACCTATACATGCCATTATAACCAAAATCAAAACATTCAAAAGTACCAATAGAACCAATGGATAGTGTGATATAGCTCCGACAAGTTTCCAACCTGATCGAGCTTCCGATAATCTGAAAAGTAAAAGAAAACAACTACATAAGCAATAAATGCTTAGTAAGCTCGTGTAAACTCTAATCATATTATTTTATTTCAATATAAATTTTATACATATCAAGAATAATCCAATATCGATACCGCAATACTCATGAAGCTATATTCATCAATTCACAAGGTGAATAAATCCACAACATCACTTATACATATTATCCCTAACATAGCAGGATTTTAAACAACTTTAAACCCTTCCAAATTTATTTATTTTCATTTGCATTTCTTTACTTTCCACATTTATTCCATAAGCATAACGCACAAGTCATAAGCATATTATTTAACCATAGGCACAAGCTAATGCATTTAAACATAGCCTTTTTTCGAATTAATAACATGATAAGCCATTTCATAAGAAATTTCATAAACCTTACCACTCTTTCATAAGCACTAGCATATTTTCATTTGAGTGCTTATCATTTCAATGCATCATATAAATAAACATATTACCATTCAACCAATAGCTTGGCACTTGCCTAAGCATCAAACAACAACACTTGTTAGCGTACTTAAACATATTTCATACAAATTTAACATTGATAAACTTATTTTCTCAATGTGTCACACTTGAGTTTATTACTCATCTTAACTTACATAATTTTCATGTATCAACATATAAAAGTTATTCATATATGTACACCTGTATTAGTTCGTATCGAACTCATATCATCACTTAACAGGACATTTCTCATTGAACCATTTAGAATATCGTTGGATACACGAGTAGTACACACAAAATGTACAAAATTGTAATTCATCAATTCATGTACATGCATACTTATATAAGCATGTAAACGGGGAGCTCTTCCGAGCCATATAACAAGAAGCTCATGCGAGCTATATAACGGGAAGCTCTTGCTAGCCAAATATCAGGAAGCTCATACAAGCCATAAAAGGGAAGCTCAAGAGAGCCATTAATGGGGAAGCTCATGAGAGCCAGATATCGGGAGGCTTGTGAGAGCCATATAACGGGATGTTCATAAGAGCTAAATAAGGAGACGCTCTTGCGAGCTATGGTGTGTCTGCAACACATGCAGGACCACAACAAATTTGGGAACCCTTAATGGTATGTCATTTGTATCCATCGAATTTCCAAGGTTCAAATAGGACTTAGTACTTGTCGGATATGTGATCATTACTTATACATGGAAATTGTACAAATCACACACAATAATATTCAATTCAAAACATATAAATGTACAATTTAATTACACGAACTTACCTGGCTAAAAAACAGAAATACCAAAATTTAGGGGCATTTTAGTAATTTTCTTTTTTCTCGATTTTTCACCCGATCTTGGTTTGAGGCAAAAATATTAAAACCCAGCTTGATCTCTCTCCTTTGTTTGTTTTAAACCGAAAATTGGAGAAGAAAAGCCTAAAATGTTTTTAAATTTCAATTTGTCTTATTTAATTTCAATATAATTACAATTTTGCCGTTGTTTCTTTTTATTTTTTTATTTTTTTATTCATATGCCTCCTCATCCATTAATTTAGGGATATTTATTACTTAAGTCCCTCATTATTTAGTAATCAAGCTATTTATTCACTTTATTATTAGAATTAGCAAGTTTTGCATCTTTTTCAATTTAGTCCTTTTAATTAATTAACTATCGAAATATTAAAATTTTTCAATAAAACTTTAATACTACCTTAATGACACTCTGTAAATATTCATAAAAATATTTACGGCTTGATTTATAAAAAACAAGGTCTCGATAATTCATTTTCTAAAACCACTTGAACTAGGGTTTTTATCATTCGAACCCAATAATTCATTATAAGACATAAATTACTAAATCAAATTTTTTTATTTAAAAACCATATTTGACTTGTAAATATTAAATAATAAAATTTACGAGTTTACTCGCCGAATTTGGTGACCTCGAACCACTATTTCCAACACCACTGAAAATCATACTGTTACAGTCTTCTTCAGGATATGGTAACAGAGAAAGGTTTGTGGAATTTAGATTTATTCTGTGTTTGGCTTCTGGATAATATTTCAAATCGTATTGTCAGTATTCCTCCCCTACATTCGTCTATTGGATTGGATAGAGTTGCTTGGGCGGGTACCTCAACAGGTTATTTCTTTATCAAGAGTGCTTATAAGACGATTAAGGAAAACTCGTGGAACTTGAGAAATGAAGTTTGGAATATACCATGGAAGTATCAAGGGCCTCAGAGGGTTTGAATTTTTTTTTGTTGGCCTTTAAACAATGATTACTTACACAAGTGGAGAGACTAAAGTCTGGTATTGTGAATGATGATTATTGTACGATCTATGGAATAGTTCTGAAGGATGTCATTCATGCCATCAAAGATTGTAGTGCAGTGAAAGAGGTTTGTTTGCAGCTTGTTCCGGCAGAGAAGAAAACCTGGTTTTTTTTCCAGGAACTTGCAGGAGTGGCTTATGTCTAATTTAAAAAATATTTAAAAATTCACCTTCAAGGATATTGATTGGCCAATTTTATTTGGGCTAGTCATGTGGCGCATTTGGAAGAACAAGAATTTTCTTATTTTTCAAGTGCCATGGAGTGTAGAAGAGAACATCAAATGTTCGTATAGTTGGGAAAAACAATGTGTCCCTTCCTAAGGTACACTCTAATGTGAGACAAAATACAAGGTAGAACTTAACTAGACAGATAGATAGGTGTGACTAAGAACTGATGGTTCAGTTAAAATAGATTCAGGTTATGCTATTGCATAGGGGGTCTTGAGAGACAAACATAGGGAGTGGATCATTGGCTTTTGTCTAAAGTTGGGGAAATGCTCAATACTTGATGTTGAATTATGGGAAATTTTGGATGGTCTATCATTGGTGTAGGAAGAGCAAGGCAATAAAGTGTTGATACAAACTGACAGTTTGGAGGCTATTGAAGCTATGTAAGTTTCAGAATCAATGCCCTTTAAATCAATGTTAATTAGGCGCATTCTCCACCTCTTGAAGAATGTAGGAAACTGGACACTTGAATACATCACTAGATAAGAAAAAGTAGAAGCAGATCAAATGGCTAAAATAGTTTTTAATATGGGGAAGGGCTGCAATTGTTTACAGATAATCCCTTTGTTTTAGTTTAATTGGTTATATATTTTATTTTTTTTCACAAAAAAAAAGAGAAGAAGTTGATTTAATGAAATTTCATAATTAGCTAATAATATTAATAATTAACTTTCATCAAATCAACCTTAAAATCAGAATTAAATCACATCCATCGATTGTATTTAACAAATTAAACACAAAATACACAAATTCACAATTAATACTAAATTTATTACATTAACAAAATCACGAAAAATTCAAACATAATAATATAACAATTAACTTTCACCAAATCAACTTTAAAACTCAAATTAAACATGAAAAAGTTAACACCATTACTTTTGGGCACCAAAATATATAACTTTTGTCAAATATAAAATACTAAACTAGACAAAAAAATTTACACAAATACAACATTAAAAAAATTGTGAAACTCAAATACCAAATAAGATATTAAGCTTTTTTTTTTTTAAGAAAGAGAAATTATAACAATAAATTAATCTCCTCCGAAGAAAACAATAAATTAATCTACTTATATTTTCAACTGTTTAGGAAAAAAACTTTTATACACAAATAATTCACTTTTAGAAATAAAGAAATTTAGGATATGAATATGTGTATTATTTTATTAATTTAAACTACTTACACCCATTATTTAACCTAATTTAGAGCATTTTTTATTACAAAATTGTTATATGAAATTTTGGGAAAATAAGATTGAATGTTTTGGTGAATCGGTTGTTCAAATTGACAATAGCTGAAAATTTGAGTCATAACTTTTTTAATAACTTTGAATGATTGTTAGGTGGTGTAAAAAATTGTATTAAAATGGTTGGACCAACTCTACCTAATAAATCTACCAAAAATTTAAAAATTAAAATGCCTGAAATTTTTGAATACATGTAAATCACCACTAATCCAATTAAACATTAACTATTACAAAGTCTTAGACCTGCTACCATTGGTTTCGTTGTCGTGATTGGTGGTGTAAGTTATGTGGATTTGATTTACATGTTTTTACATTAACTAGTAAATTTTTTTCTCTTGAATTCAATTTTTATTTTAAATTGAGATTGAATTTTATTATTAGGGGTATGTAATTATTGGGTACATCTATTTAATGCAGAAAATTTGAAACTCGACTAAACTTATATATCTTTTTGAAAGAAATCAAAATTGAACCGATTCCATAAAAAATCTAAAAGAAAAATAATTAATTAATTTTCTGTTAACCGACCAAATCGAGTTTAATTTTTTTTCCAAACCTGGTAAAATGCTACTAGCAATTGGCAAGTTCACAGTGAATCCAAAGGCAAATTAGAATTTAACTACAAATACATTAAGAAGAACCAAATAAAAACCTAGTACAAATTTCTGACTTGAAAGTTTGCAAGACTACAAATTTCTGTATTTTTAAATATTTTTATAGATGAAAAAACAATTTATTAACAATTTTCAACAAATAGTGAATGAGAGAGAAAAGCATTGCCGTTGAGAGAGACAAGGGCAATGGCCGACAAATAACACAAGGAGGAAAGGGTGACAGTCGATAGACAGAGGTTAAGAGATAGTGACGATCGACAAATAGAAATGAGAAAGAAAGCAATGACTAACGAATAGAGATGAGGAGGGGAGGCTAGCAGATGGAGGACAGAGGTGATGAAGCACGATTGTTGGTTGCACAAGAGGGGATGACTGCAACAAGTTTTGGGCATTTAACTTTTAGCGTTAGAAACTTTAAATTATAATTATTTATTGTAAAACAAGAATAATAGATCAAAGATAGATATGGGAATATGAGGATTTCTATTGCATTCTAGTATTTTTCATCATCATTACAAGTAGTATACTCCTATATATAGAGAGAGATCAGACTCCTCATTTTCTAATACATAATAGGAAAGTGGTTACAAGGATATGAAAGGTGAATAATTAAGGAAAATGAAAGGTAAAAGGGTAAACATCCACTTAATAACATTCATATCACTCTTCGTTAAATGTTTATTGTATAAAGGATATGCCTCATTAAAAACCTTATTAGGAAAAACCCTATGGGACAAAAGCCTAGTGAAGGAAAAAAAAAGTACATAATCCTTTCATACATAGTATATCACAACCAAAAGTGTAATGTGAATTTACTCCCCTCATGTAATCATCACTTAAGATCTTTGAGACAACGCAATCCAATGTTGAAAATTAACTTCTCAAATGTAGAAGTAGGGAGTGCCTTGGTAAAAAGATATGTCAAATTCTCATTTGAACGAATCTGTTGAACATTTATATCTCTATTTTTGTAGATCACAAGTGAAGAAAAATTTTGGAGATATATGATTTGTTGAAAAATTTTGGAGATATATGATTTGTTCTATCACCCTTAATAAATCATTCTTTAAGTTGTGCAATGCAAGTTGTATTATCTTCATATAAGACTGATAGAGCTTCGTTTTCAAAGCATAAATCACAATCTTTTCATATGTGATGAATTAAAGATCTTAGCCACACACATTCACAACTAGCCTCATGGATTGCCAAAATCTCAACATGATCAGAAGAAGTAGCAACAATTGTCTGTTTCATAGAGCACCAAGAAATTATAGTACCACCATATGTGAAAACATAATCAGTTTGTGATAGAGCATTGTGAGGATCTGATAAGTACCCTGTATTTGCAAAACCAACCAATTCTGTTTTAGGTACCGTTAGGGAAGAATAAACCCATATCTCATGTACATTAAAGATAACAAAAAACATGCTTAATCCCATTCCAATGTTTTTGGGTTGGACAAGAGCTAAATATTGCTAATAAGTTGACAACAGATCATATATTGGGTTGTGTATGACTAGAAAGATACATCAATGCACCAACAGCACTTAAATATGGTACTTTACGACCATGAAAAAAATTATCATTTTCTCGAGGATGGAAAGGGTGTTTATTTACATCAAATGACCTAACAACCATTAGGGTGCTAAATGAATGTGTATTATGCATGTAAAATCTTCTTATCACTTTTTCTATATATGTTGTTTTATGCACGAGGATTTCATTCTTTAAGTGCTCAATTTGCAACCCTAGACAAAATTTGTCTTTCCAAGGTCTTTTATTTCAAATTCTTTCTTTTAGCATTCCATTTTCACTGAAATCTCTTTAGGAGTCTCAATGATATTTAAATCATCAATATACACAACAATTATGACAAATCTTGAACCAAACCTTTTTATAAAAATACACGGGGAAATGGGATCATTCTCATAGCCTTCCCTCAATAAGTACTCACTAAGGCGATTATACTACATGCATTCAGATTGTTTCAATCCATAAAGATATATGTTTAATTTGATTGAGAAATGTTTTCAAGAACATGAATTAGTTGTTTCTGGCAATTTAAAACCTTTTTGGGAGTTTCATGTAAATGTCATTGTCAAGTGGGCCATACAAATAGGTTGTAACTACATTTATTAGGCAGAAATCAAGCCCTGCTCTTATTGCCAGACTAATTAAGAACCTAAAAGTAGTTGCATCCACCACAAGAGTATATGTCTCTTCATAATCAATATTAGGACTTTGTGAAAATCCCTGTGCAACTAGTCGCTCTTTATATCTCACAATTTCTGCCTTTTTATTTCTCTTTCTCACAAAAACTCATTTATATCCCATAGGTTTTACACCTTCATGTGTACGAATTACATGTCCAAATACATCTCTCTTCACAAGAGATTTTAATTTTGCCTCAATTGCTTCTTTCCATTTTTTCCAATCATCTCTTTGTCTACATTCTTCAATTGACATTGGTTCATTATCCACATTCTCATTCAAAATATCTATTGCTACATTGCATGCAAATATGTCATCAACGTCGATTTGATTTCGATTCCACTTAATTCTAGACATGATATAATTTGTTGAGATTTCTTCATTATCAGGTACCTGAGATTTTTCTTGAACTTTAGTTATGTCTAAAATCTCTTCTGGAGATCATTTTAAAGTTATTGCTTCCTCGATCTGGCCATAATCTATTTTTGCTCTTTTTCTTTTTCAAGAATTCTTATATCAAGAATTGACTGGTCTACCACGCTTCAAATGTGCCTTAGACTCTCTAGCAACTAGAGTTTGTCCTTTAGGAACATCAATTTTGATTGGAGCATTTACGGCTGGCATATTTGATTTTGTCACTCTTTTTGGATCAATAAATGTGTCTGGCAATTGATTTACTAAACTTAGTAAATAAATTATCTTCTGAACCTCCAGTTCACATTGTTGATTACGAGGATTAAGACGAGATAATGATAATTCATTCCAATCTATTTCTTTTTCCAGTTATTTATTTTCTCCCCCTAAAATTGGAAAAACTAACTTATTAAAATATCAGTAAGCAAATCAAGTTGTAAATAAATTCCCAGTTGACGGCTTGAGATATTTAATTATTGATGGGGATTCATATCCAACATATATTCTTAACCTTCTATAAGGACCCATCTTAGAATGTTGTGATGGAGCAATCTGAACATACAACACATCCAAAAATTATTAGATGGTAAATATTTGGCTCCTGACTAAAAACCATTTGTAATAGGTAGAACTTATGATAAATTGTTGGCCTAACTCGAATTAGTGATGTTGTATGTAGAATGGCATGTCTCCAAGCAGAAATTGAAAGTTTTGACTTCATAAGTAACGGTATTGCAATTAATTGAAGACGTTTGATTAATGATTTAGCAAGACCAATTTGTTTATGAACATGTACTACAAGATGTTCAACACTTACTCCAATAGACATACAAAAGTCATTGAAAACTTGGGAGGTAAGTTCACTAGCATTGTTAAGACGAATTGTCTTGATAGGGAAATTTGGAATATGTGCTCATAATTTGATTAAGTGAGCAAGTAACCTCACAAATGTCAGGTTGCGAGTTGATAATAAGGATACATCGACCATCTAGTCGAAGTATCGAGTAAAGCCACAAAATATCTAAATGGTCCACACGAAGGGTATATTGGTCCACATATATCTCCTTGTATCCATTCTAGAAAAATGATAGATTCATAATTTATCTTAGCTAGTGATGGTCAAATGATTAATTTTCATTGAAAGCAAACATCACATGACAAATTATTAGCTTGAAGAATCTGTTGACTTTTTAATGAGTGTCCACATGAATTGTCAATAATTTTTTGAATCATAATTGAACCAAGATGACCTAACCGGTCATGCCAAATAATAAAGTCATCAATAAATTTTTGATTTATTATAGCATGTGTTTCAACTGTACTAATTTTCGTGTAGTACAAACTAGAGGAGAGTGTGGACAATTTCTCCAAAATTTGTTTATTTCCATGAATTATACTCATAATTTGAAGATATTCATCATTCCCTTTGTAGCGACGTAAAAAAAATTCTTTTTCGGTCGCTAATTATGGTGATTTATTAAACATTTGAAAACCAACTTTCGATTTTATTAATAAAGGGAGTCGCCACCGATCTTTTTTCAAGGTGTGACCGGACACCTAATAAATCATCCTTTTTAGAAAAGAAAACTTATTCTTGCACAAAAATGAAGGCCGAATTTAGGTCTACGTCAAAAGCCAAAGTAAAGTTGGGTTCGAGTCGATTCTGCGAGGAAGGTATTAGCACCCTCGCGACGCCCAAAATTGGTATCTTATTAAACAAGTATTGTCTTAATTTTCAAAATTGCAAGTTCAAAGTAACATTGAATCGTGATTCGATCAAAACACGAGAAATTTCAAGTTTCGTTTTCTTTTGAGAAGGACGTACTGTTTTAACACGAGTCGATTGATATTCACCCAACATAGCGATGAAATCGATGACTTAATATTAAATCGGCATGTTGCCTTATTTATTGAAATTAAAAATTATGAGTAAAACATTATTTAAAATAAGAATTAAGTAAATAATACAAAACAACGATGCAATTAATAATGAAATGTTAAACCGAGAATATTAAAACAACAATATTAATATTTACAAAAAATAGAAATGATGCACTACCAATATAATAAGAAAAATAATATATTCATAATGACAATAGAAAATAACAATATATACATAAAACATACATATACATATATATATATATATATACATGACATACCAAAATGAAAATATACAACATATATTAGAAATATTAAAAGCAGAAAAATATATTTTATATATATATATGCTAACGACACTACATGAATATGTACTTATATGTATTAAAAATATCTACATATATAATGGACATGTACTAATAATGATAATAAGAGTAATAATAAAAGACATATATACCAAATAATACATAATAATTTAAAACAAAATAGTAAGTAACAATAGAGAAAAATGATAAGTATAATAATAAATATAACGATATATGAAAATAATACTATATAAAGAAAAGAATATATATACTCCTATAATAAAATATGTGTACTAATATTAATAATAAATATAATAGGGATAAAATAAATATAATAATATATACATGATATGGTATTAAAAATACGTATATATATAATAGTATTTGAGATATGTACATGAGACAATATAAAATATATACATGGAAATATACAAGAAGTATACAACTAATAACATTAAGAATATATATATATATAATATAAATATAATATATACAATATACACATATGATAAAAAGCTAATAATATGTACATGTATACCTACATACACATTAAGTAAAAGTACTAATGCTAACAATATTAATAATAAATATAATAATAGATATATATGCATATAATAGTAAGAAACGAAACATAAAGAAAATATATATATAAATAGCTAAATATAATATAATAATAACAATATATAAAAATAATAGTGATAACAATATTACATATATAACATGATTAATATTTAAAGCTAAATTAAGTAGCAAAATAATATGAAATCCAAGGTAAATCTGAAAAATAAATGAAAAGAAGAGAGAGGGAAGAGAGAAGGAGGGGGAAAGAAATCCGGCCAAGGGGGGGGTCACACGGTCGATCGTCGTCACGCCAAATCGTCATCGACCACCGTCACACCGTAAGCGGTGGCGGAAAAGGTAAATAATTTTTTAACAATATATGTATATATAAAGAAAGAAAAAAAACAATACAAAAAAGAAAGAAAAAGATTCGAAAGAAGAGGAAAAAGAAAAAATGCAACCTTTTTATTGATGTTTCTTTTGTGTTCAAAATTTGAAGGATTTTGTGTTTTTTTCTTCTTCAATCTTTGTAAAATCCTCCTCCTTTTTTTTTACATGATTTTTGAATGGCTTTTATAGCCATCTTTTTCATGATTTTCTATTTTTTTTCTATTTTGTAGGTGGTGGTGGTAGACAATGGGAGGAAAAATGGGGCAAGTGGGAAAGTGGTTAGGTGGCTAGGTTTTTTATCTTTTTTGTTAGGTTTTTTCTTTTTCTTCTTTTTTTTTGGGGTTAGGTTTTTTGGGGTAAGTTTTTCTTTTTTTTTTTTTTTTTCTTTGTTTTTTTTTGGGTTAGGTTTTTTTTGGGGGCTTAATGGGCTTTTGAATTGGGTTTGGGTAGATGTAAATGGGTCATGGGTTAAGGGTTTTAGTGGGTTTAGAGGTTTGGTTGGGTTTTCATATAATTGGGCCGGGCAATTTGGGCTTTCTATTGCCCTCTTTGCTCATTGTCGTGCAACGATAATAGAGCAAAGACTTTCAAGAAGACCAAACTTGCCGGTCTTGCTAGGTCTTGACTTGATTTGGAACTCTTCTTGTTTAGTTAGTCTCTTTTCAGTCCACCGCATCTTGTAGCTTTGGTTCAATCTCGCAAATTCGGAGATATGCCTTGTAGCTTCAATCTGTTCCAATGTAACTTCAAGGATATGAGATTTGTGGCTTCGATCCGCTTCACTGTAACTCGAAAGATAAGATCTACAATTTCAATATGCTCTTCTATCGCCCGGTGAGATAAGGTTTTGGTCTTCTCTTCTGCGACTCCGGAAAGGCAAGATCGATGCCTCGATCAACTCCACTGCAACTTTAAGGAGGCGAGAATCGGCGTCTTCAATCGCTTCAATCTTTATTCTCTACTCGGCATGTGATCCCGAGCTCAACTCATTTTTGCAATATGAATTGACTCTTTAAAGCGGACATCAAAAACAAAAGTTGAAAATACCTCATCAAGTGAACTGAGGCTCAACTCATTTCTCGCAATATGGGTTGATTTTTGAAACGTAGAAATTAAAAGGCTCAACTCACCTCTCGCAAGTAGATTTCGAAAAACGAAAATTAAAGGCTCAACTCACCTCTCGCAATATGAGTTGATCTTTGAAAAAACAAAAAAGATAGAAATTGAAAATAGAAATTAAAAGACTCAACTCACCTCTCGTAATATGAATTGACTCTTTAAGATAGAATTTGAAAATACCTTAGCGTGCCGCAAGGCTCAACTCACCTCTCGCAATATGAGTCGATTTTAGATTTAATGGGAATTGAAATTACCTCAGCGTGCCCCAAGGTTCAACTCACTTCTCGCAATATGAGTTGATTTTAGATTTAATGGAATTGAAATTACCTCGGCGTGCCCCAAGGTTCAACTCACTTCTGCAATATGAGTTGATTTTAGATTTAATGGGAATTGAAATTACCTCAGCGTGCCCCAAGGTTCAACTCACTTCTCGCAATATGAGTTGATTTTTGAAACATGAATTGAAATTACCCCAACGTGTCTTGAGGCTCAACTCACCTCTCGCAATATGAGTTGATTTTCTTGGAAACATGAACTAAAAAGCAGAAATTGAAAATACCTCAGCGTGCCCTGAGGCTCAACTCACTTCTCGCAATATGAGTTGATTTTGAAACATAAATTGAAATTACCTCAACGTGTCTTGAGGCTCAACTCACCTCTCTAATATGAGCTGATTTTCTTGGAAAACATGAATTAAAAAGTAGAAATTGAAAATACCTCAGCGTGCCCTGAGGCTCAACTCACTTCTCGCAATATGAGTTGATTTTTATTTAATAGGAATTGAAATTACCTCAGCGTGCCCCGAGGCTCAACTCACCTCTCGCAATATGAGCTGCTTTTGAAACATAAATTGAAATTACCTCAACGTGTCTTGAGGCTCAACTCACCTCTCGCAATATGAGCTGATTTTCTTGGAAAACATGAATTAAAAAGCAGAAATTGGAAATACCTCAGCGTGCCCTGAGGCTCAACTCACTTCTCATAATATGAGTTGATTTTGGAAAAAAACAAAATTGGAGGACGAAATTGAACATTAAAATGTCAAAACTGTCATTTGGTAGAATTCAAGTGTCTTTTCATTTGATTCAATGCGACTCTCATTCCGATTTCTTGCTCTTGGAGTACTGTATATACCATGCATGATGCTATCATGTTATGCACATGTTTGTCTTAAATGCCTTTATGCCTATATGATTATGCAGCGCTCTTTAAGTATGTTCGTCGTATGTCTTTTCCGTCTCTATTCTTGTGATGGTCTGCATTCATTACTTCGGCTCTTTACTTCCTTTTTACGCCATGTACATGTCTTCAGGCTTCACGAGTAATCGACGTTCCTCAGATGTCACTCTTTTGTCCCCGATTGAACTTTGTTCTTACTTTGAGACTCTTGCGCTTATTAAATTTTCATCCAGGTAATGCTTAACCTTTCTTTTGTTTAGGGCATATCATTTCACCATTTATCATGTAAATAAACACCTAATGATATGCATGAAAATGGTCAGGTAGGGACAAAAATGATATCTCATATTCCTTTATTTCAACTGTGGCAAACAAAGAGAGTTAACTGATGAAAGTACAAAAAATGTCAAAAAGAAAGAAAGGGTCGTATTCAATGGATACAAATGCTTTAGATATTCGACACATGAACTCTTCACGTTCCTTAATCAAGAATCTTTTAGAGTATGGCTCCTTGCGTAGAAGATTTGAGCTTTCAGAGATGCTTCAAATCTTGTAGTCTCACTGTTTGTCGTCTGATTTAGAACGCCTTGCCTTGTAAACCGAATATTTGTTCCATTAGAACGCCTCTTGGGTTTTCATTCTAATCTTTTATGTTTAACCAAAGCGCCCTTTTCGGTTTTCGCTCGATCCCTTCTTTTTTTTTTTTTTTAGATGCCCTTTTCGAGTTTTCATCTTAAGCATAATATTTCTTCACTTGCATCCGAGTTCACTTTGGATTCGACAACTCTTTCCCATCCATCTCGGTAAGGATCAAAGCTCCTCCCGAGAATGCCTTTTTACGACGCACGGTCCTTCCCGTTTGGTGCCCATTTCCTCGCAGATCTTTTTGTATTGGGAGAATTTTTCAAAGACGAGTTCTCCTTCGTGGAATTCTCTTGGTCGTACCTTCTTGTCATGGGTGCGATCATTCTCTTTTGGTACATTTGCCCGTGACAAATTGCCTTTAGACGCTTTTTCTTCAATGAGGTTCAACTGATCATATCTAGCTCGAATCCATTCTGCTTCTTCTAACTCTGATTCCATCAATACTCGCAGAGAGGGGATCTCAACCTCGATGGGTAGCACAGCTTCCATTCCATAGACTAGAGAGAAGGGAGTTGCTCCCGTAGATGTTCGTACAGATGTGCGATATGCAAACAAAGCAAATGGAAGTTTCTCGTGCCAATCTTTATATGTCTCAGTCATTTTCCCAATGATCCTCTTAATGTTCTTGTTAGCTGCTTCAACAGCCCCGTTCATCTTTGGGCGATAGGGCGAGGAATTATGATGCTTTATTTGGACCGCCGCACACTTCTTTCATCATTTTATTGTTCGATTCATGGCATTATCTGAAATGATTCTTTCAGCAAACCATACCGCAAATGATTTCCTTTTTCAAAACTTGCAAACTGCAGTCCTCGTCACATTGGCAAATGAAGCGACTTCTATCCATTTTGTGAAGTAATCGATAACCACAAAATGAATCGATGTCCATTGGATGCTTTTGGAGAAATTGGCCCTATAACATCCATGCCCCACATAGAAAAAGGCCAAGGAGAAGTCATGACGTGAAGGGGCGAAGGGGCTACATGAATTTTGTCGCCATAGATTTGACATTTGTGACATTTTCCGCAAAACTAATACGATCGCTTTCCATCGTCAACCAAGAGTAACCGAAGTCTCATAATCTTTTTGGCCATACTGAAGCCGTTGGCATGTGTCCCACTGATTCCTTCATGGACATCTTCAAGTATCTTTCTGGCTTCGACATCATCCACGCATCTCAAAAGTATTTGATCCTTTCCCCTTTTATATAGGATATCCCCATCAAGAACGAATCCACCGCCATTCTTCCGATTGTTCTTTTGTCGTTCTCATTTGCTTGTTCGGGATAGCTTTGATTCTTGATATATTCTAAGATATCGTAGAACCATGGTCGTCCGTCGCCTCTTTCTCAATGCTACAACAAGGTGGGGACCTCATATATGCTCATTTTGAGGGGCATTATTTCGCTTCTTTACTTGCTTTGAACATTGAAGCCAAAGTGGCCAAGGCATCCGCCGATTGGTTCTCTTCTCGTGGGAAGTAATGAAAAGTTATTTATTTGAATTCCTTGATTAATCCACCACTAAATTGCTGTACTTAATCAATTTTGAATCCTCACTTCCCACTCTCCACGAATTTGGTAAATCACTAGAAATTTGAGTCCCCGTACACCTCCAAGATCTCGATGTTTCGTTCGATAGTCGCACGAAGCCCCATGATACTGAGCCTCATATTCTGCGATATTATTGGTGCGAAGAAGTTCAGCCTTGCGGTGAGCGGATAATGATTCCGTCTGGTGATACCAGATTACTCCAATTCCATGCCCTAGAGCATTTGACGCACCATCAAAGCACATCTTCCATGACTTCTCTTTGATGACTCGGATTCTATTTACGTGATACACATTAAGTCTTCGTCGGGAAATCGAATCTTAAAGACTCATATTCCTCTGTCGTTCGAGTTGCTAAGAAGTCAGCTATTGCGCTCCCTTTTATCGACTTCTGATTTACATAGGCAATGTCATATTCCGGAAGGAGGATCTGCCATCGCGCCATTCTTCCTGATAGTGCCGGCGATTCCATCATGTATTTTATTGGGTCCAGCTTTGAAATTAGCCATGTCGTGTGATACAACATATATTGTCTGAGTCTCCGAGCTACCCAAACCAGAGCGCAACAATATTTCTCAATGGACGAATATTTTGCCTCATATTCGATGAACTTTTTTTGAGGTAGTAGATCGCTTTTTTTTTTTCCGACTCGTCGTGTTGCCCCAAAGATGCAACCCATTGAACTTTCGAACACATCAAATACAATATCAAAGGTCTTCTAGGGTTGGCGGTACTAACACCGGAGGACTAGACAAATATTGTTTTATCTTATCAAAGGCCACTGGCATTCTTCGTTCCATTCTCCGGGTTATGTTTTGAAGAAGCGAAAGATTGGGTCGCATTGGTTGGTAAGTTGAGCGATAAATCGGGCGATGTAGTTTAATCTCCCTAAAAATCCTCTAACTTCCTTTTGCGTGCGCGGAGGTGGTAATTCTTGGATGGCTTTTATTTTATCTGGATCAACCTCAATACCTCTTTTACTGACAATGAAGCCTAGCAACTTTCCCGAGGTAGCCCCGAATGTACATTTGGCTGGATTAAGCTTTAGCTGAAACTTTCTCAGCCTCTCGAACAACTTCTTGAGGTTCACCACATGCTCTTCTTCCCCTCGGGATTTAGCAATCATGTCGTCGACGTAGACCTCTATTTCTTTGTGCATCATGTCATGGAATAACGTTACCATAGCCCTCTGATATGTTGCCCCAGCATTCTTTAACCCGAATGGCATCACCTTGTAGCAAAACGTTCCCCACATTGTTATGAAGGTAGTTTTCTCCATATCCTCAGGGGCCATCTTGATCTGATTATACCCCGAGAATCCGTCCATGAAAGAAAACAATGAATGTTTTCTTTGTGTTGTCCACCAACGTGTCAATATGTGGCAAGGGAAAATTATCTTTTGGGCTTGCTCGATTCAGGTCACGGTAATCCACGCACATTCGTACTTTTCCATCTTTCTTTGGTACAGGGACTATGTTAGCCACCCATTCGGATATTTGGAGGATTGTAGGAAGCCGCGTCAAAGCGCTTTTGACTTCCTCTTTATCTTCAACAACATTTGGGTCTCATCCGTCTTAATTTTTCTTTGGATGGGCTTGCATTCGGCTTTAATGGGAGCTTATGGACCACTAAATCTTCATCTAGCCCGGCATGTCCTGGTATGACCATGCGAAAACATCTTTGTATTCATGAGTAAAGTGATCAAACTATGCGGTACTCTCGAAATAGAAGTCCCAATCTTCACTTCTTGTTTCCTCTCTTGATGCCCAAATTTATTGTTTCCACAGATTCTTCATGAGGCGAATCTCATTTATCCTCTTGCTCCACCATTCTTAACAATTCAGAGACGAGACATAATCTTGACATTTTCTTGACTTCAAATTCTCCTAAGCAAACAACCTTCTCAAAATCGATTTCAAGATTCAGAACGGGCTTATTCATGTCGTCAATATCGAGCACCGAAAGTTGAAATGGAAAAGGAAGCTATAGGGGACATCCAAGTATTGGAAACAACAAACAAAATGTTATGTCATGGTAATGAGGCAAATGTAAAGATAGGCTATGAAATGAGAGAATGATCATGAAATTAGTGATAACGCGAAAAATCGTGACAAAATGCATCTTCATCGATATTCATTTAAATGATAAAGAGCGAATGAAAGCTCTTACAAAAGAATTCTATTATATCTAAGGACACAATAGAAGGTTAATGTTTAGCATTACTCAAGACTTATAAACTACAAGAAGCTCCTCAAGAGTCCAATTGTTCAACATAAAACCGGAGGGCAAAGGTGTATCCTCGAGACATCTTTACTTGCACCAACTTCTTTGTCGATGACACTTATCTCGACATTCGAAAACCCTTTCAATTAACCCAAACATGTTTCGTGGATCATCTTGTCCAGGGTACAACATTCCCGCAGATGTAAATATTTTTGACAAATGAGGGTACTCTATCGGTTCCCATTCTGGTTCTCGGCCTAAAGTTCTTGCAATTCTTCTCTCTTGATCCTTCTTCCACTGTCTTCTTCTTTGACGCATGTCAGGTTGGAACCCCAAACCGTATCGGGCCTTGTGGTGCACTGGCCTTAAAGCCCTAACTATTCCTTGTAGATGTCTCCCTAAACCTCTTCTCGCACGAGCTCCTCTTCCTACAGTCAACTTGACACCCATTCTGGTATTTTCCGACAGTTTTGGCATCGGAATTTTGTTTCCTTCAGCGATGAAAGTGGCATTGACGAATTCGAGGGATCGAAAGGAACATTCCACTGCGTCCTTACTTACTTCCAGGTATGGCGCATCAGCAGAGATAGATGCGACAATGTCTTCTTCACCCTCGACTGTGACCAAACAGCCATCCATGATAAATTTCAACTTTTGATGGAGGGATGATGGAACCTCCAGCAGAATGGATCCAAGGTCTTCCCAAAAGGCGCTTATAAGAGGGTGTAATGTCCATGACTTGGAACTCGACCTCATAGATGTAAGGCCCACTTCAAAGGATTTCGATCTTTCCCATGACTTCGCGCCTTGTCCCGTCGAATGCCCTTACCATGGAATGACAGGGCCTTAAGTAGGACAAATCCATCGGTATTCTGGAAAGCGTGGCCAATGGCATGACGTTTAATGCTGACCCATTATCGATGAGTACGTTCGGTATTATATAGCCCTTGCAGCGAGTCGTGATATGCAGCGCTTTCACCGAGCCTCTACCATTTGGCGGTATCTCATCATCACTAAAAGAGATGAAATTGTCCGCATTCAGATTGTTTACCCATCTACCAAGCTTTTCGACAGATATGTTGTTGGCCACATAAGCTTGATTTAACACCTTCAATAAAGCATTCCGATGTGGCTCTGAATTTAACAGTAGAGATAGAACTGAGATTCGTGCTGGCTGCTTGCTCAATTGTTCCACCACACTATACTCGCTGTGCTTAATAAATTTCAAGAATTCTTGAGCTTCTTCCTCATTCACAGGCTTTTTAGTTTCTTGTACGGGTGGAATTTCTTGCTCGACCTCGACTTCGTGCATCAACGCTTTCCCTTTTGTTTCAAGTCGCTACTTTTCTTTATCGGTTCAACTTCTTTAGAATAGCACCGCCCATCGGGTAAAATGACCTACTTCCCCAATGTCTTGGTTGTGACTTCAAGCTTTTCACCTTGGGTGTAACGATGTTGACATCGTACTTCCACGATCTTGTTTTATTGTCCTTATAGGGAAAGGAGATGGTACTTCAATTATCATTTTGGTTTCACCGGCTCCTTCTTCGCGTCATAATAGATTATTAACGATTCGATCGACGCTATATGGGAAACCCGATGATTGATTGTCGAGGCACATATTTCTCCTTGTCGGCCTCTTTGGCTTCACAAAAATCCCAATCTCCTTATTGTCCATCATACTTTGCAATAAACTTCAATTCCTTACAGATGAATGTTATGCTCCCCAATACCATGGAGCTTGCAAAAGCGTGACCTTTGCATCTTCTCCTTTGGATACTCGTTAAAACGACAGAGCAACCCTTTCTCACTTAGTATCTCCAGATTCTCTGCAGAGGTGTTCGTACTTGAAACCCATCTTCTATTTTGTTGTTTATCCTCCTCTCCCATCTGGCTCACATTCCCTTGGTGTGGTTTGGGAATGGATTCGGTCTTCTTGCCGGTACCATCGAATCGCAAAATGCCCGCATCGATGAGCCCTTGAACTCTCCTTTTGAAAGCAAGACAATTCTCGATAGAATGCCCCGGTTCCCGCATGGTAGGCGCAACTAGCATTTGGATCGTACCATTTGGGTATGGAGGTTTAAGGAGGCCATGTAATGGGGAGATATCAATTGTTTCTCCGAAGTTTTGGGTACAGTTCCCCATATGACACAGGAATAGGGGTGAATTCATCTCTCGTGATTAGGCCTTGTTGGTCTTGGTTCAATTCAGGTTGGCTTTGAGTGGGCGAGTGTTTTGTGGAAATGTGGTGACGGGCCTTTGGTTATTCATGGCGTATCTGAGGTAGGACGGATGTGATGCTTGGTAGTAAGGTGTTTGAGGAGGGTAATGGAAATTGGGGTGGATAATTTCGAGGTCGGGGTTGGTTAGAATCTGAATTGGGAATGTAATGACTCCAGTTCCCACCATGTGGGCTTCGGCTCTTTCTTCCTTACTGGTCTTTGCTTTTCTTGAGCCTTCGATCCTTCCATTCGCCGCTCTTGACGGCATTCTCTATGAGTTCACCAGATATTACGATATCCGAAAAATCCTTCGTAGCACTTCCCACCAACTTGTCATAGAACGGTGCTTTGAGTATTAATGAAAAGGATTTGTTATCTCGGTCTTAGTCGATGGAGGCTCCACTTGGGCGAGATATCTCTCCATCTTTTGCATATTGTCTAAAGGATTCTGCTGGTTTCTTCTCCATCATTTGCAAGGTCATACGGTCGGCACCATCTCCGATACATGCTTGTCTTGATCGCAAAATCTCGACGCCAAGTCTTTCCAGATCGAATCTTTTCTCTACTAAGTTGATTATACCAACGGAGAGTGACCTGTTAGACTATCTTGAAAGCAATGTATGAGTAGTTTATCCTCGTTCACATAACCAGTCATTTTCGACAAAACATGACCAAATGCGCCTTTGGACATCTTGTCCCATCATACTTCTCAAAATCGGTACTTTAAACTTTGGGGCAAAATCGGATCGGTACCAAATCGAGCTCTTTGGCACCTAGTGCGGAGAAGACTTGGTGCCTTCTATCGCTTTGAGTCTTTCCTCTAGACTCCTATATTTTGCGTCATGGTTATCCGATTTCAACTTGGCTACCTCTCTTTGGGTCATCCAGATCTGGAACTAGTGGATCGCAGGACTAGCCCCTGGTTTGACGCGAATATTCCTTCCCCAAATTAGCGGGTGGAGCGGTGGCATAGGTCGATGTTCCAAGCCGTTGGGTTCCCTTGAGTGCACCCTCTTTGTGTTGTATATGCGAATGGTGGAGTGAATCACGGGGATAGAGTGGATCCGATCGTGGTGAATTCTTGATCGAGATTCTTCAATGTCAGGGCTCGCATGGGTCCTTTCCTTTAACTAGAGTCGACATCATCTCCATCATTTTGGCCATTTGATCTCTTTGCTCGAGTGATTCTTCTCGAGATCTCATCATTAGGTCTCTCGTCTCTTGTTGTGATTTGGCCGTTGCTCTTGTAATTCTTTTTGAGTCCTTTCCATCCTTTCAATTCTCTCATTGAATTCACTTCCATCACTCTAGCTTGTCGTAGCGTTTTATCTTGATGACGTGGTTCCGATCTTGTGGTATTACAAGCTGCGAATCATATATTTTGTCTTCACGACCGAGTATGGGATATGCAATGTATGGATGAATGCATGAATGAATGTACGAATGTCAAAATGTTAACATGTCAATTATGCAAGGAATGCAAAATTGGTGTTAATTTCAAGGTAGCCCCATATTTAGGCATTTCATTGATCAACATAGCCTATTACACAAAGTTTCCATTTTTCAATGGTTACACAAATTTCCTAGCCACATTGCCTTGTTTCTTCACTTGCTCTAAAAACTCGATATGTTCGATCTTTGGCTCGGAGGAATTGGTATCGAGAACTTGGCTTCATCGATAATTGAACAACTTGCATAGCCGCTTATGAATTTCATTGATCAAGAAGTCGAGTTGCATTTCCTTTTCCTTGAGAGTTCCTTCATACGCGTGAATGTCCCTATCGTATTGCTCACTCTTTTCTTCTAGAGCCTTGAAGGTTATCTAATTGTTGTTGATGAGATTGCAGCATATTTTCTAGATCTCGTGTTTTCCTTTTAATTCTTGATGTTCGGACCGACTTTTCGCCAATTCTGCGATCGCTATTTCATACTCACTTTCTTCCTTCTTAACTCTATCAAAGCGCTGCAGCCTTTTCCTCCTCTTTCTTTGCTTTTCCTTCCAAAACTCCATTCCTCCTTGATATTGCTAATTTCTTCCTTCCATTCTGCTGTCGACTTGCCCAACCCGCTATTCTTTATAGTGTTTCTTAATTTCTTATTTTCCAAATGAAGGTCCCTTAAGTCGTTTCTCACAATCTCGGCTTCTCTTTGTACCTTTTCGTTCGGATCTTTCAACCTGAATTTCAATCTTCAGTTGATAGTTTTCTTCTTGAAGGGCACTAAGGTCTCGAGACATCTTGGCCTTTTCTCGCTCGAATTCTTGTCTTGCCATTTCTAGCTCAGACGGCATTTCCTTCGAGAAAGGATTCGGATGGGGTGGTTTGTTGTCGAGATTTCTTCGACTATTCACCGTTGCTTCCTCCATACGTTGTAATCTTGGGTAAGGGTATCAGCATACAAGGCTAATTCCATGAAATGAATTTCCTTCCAAGATTTTGCAGTGTCTCGGACTCTCTTCATATATCCTTCACCCGTGAAAGCGAACTCGAACTGTGCTAATCCTCCAGCTTATGGGAGGAATTGTCGCAAGAAAATTGCCTTTGGACCAATAGCGGAGCATATCCAACTCCTCCCCATAACCCAAGTAAAGGTACCCAATCTTGGCTTCCACATTTGTATATAAAGACCGAAGGACGGATCCGTGGTGCTCTCCATGTTATATCCTCTGCGAAGGTTTCGAAGATCGATACCCAATGTTGCTCAAGAACTTCCTTCTACCATTCTTTCTTGAGGAAAGCTTTAGCGGGAGAATGTTTTAGAAAACATATGGAATGGAGTGCGCTCTACCTTCCGAAGTGACTTAAAATCCAAACATTGAGCAGCTCGCAAGATCCGATAAATCGTCCCTCCCTTTTCTTCGACAACTACTCGGGGACACGAAGGTCTCGGCTAGGATGGTTGGGACAGGTTGATTCCTTGTTTTAACCTTTCAAGAAATCAACTACGCCACTTCGAGATGTCCGAGAATCTTTGGGAAAATAACCGGACCATAAATGGCCAAAGCGAATAGATTTACCCTTTTCGTGATGTCGGGATGGTTCGAGTCAAATCTCGTAGGGAGGACCATGGAATGCAAATGGTTTCGTTCTTCTTCTTCATCTGCTTTTCAGCCCATGCATCGGTCATGTCCGCTCGGTCTTACTAACTTTTTCTTGAAGGTCATCGGCTTAGGCTCCTTCACATATATTTTGCCGAATTGTACATTGTCGATGCGGAGTAAAGCAAAGATACTCTTCTATGGTTGGAGTCATGTCTTCTTGATTGAAGGTGAAACACTGATAAGCTGGGTCCCAGAACCGAACCATGGCTTGAATCAACTGTTCGTCTACACGGATGGTGATCAGGTGAGCTATATCTCCATACCTCTCAGTGAAAACGTCTCTAGTGTCTGAATCCCACTGATTCCAAATTCGAACCAAGTCCTCAAAGTTATTTTGGCGAACATTTACAGTTATATGTTCGGACAAATTGGCGACACACCCTTTCACTAGACTATCCCCCTTTTCTCTCGAGTTTTAGAGACCGATCCGAACCACGGCATTCTTCTCGGTTATTTGTGTAATTGACTCCTCCATCAGAAACCCGTTTTTTGGCAACCAACCTTTAATCAACACCTTCCTAATATGATGCCTATGATGCATGATGAAAATAAAAACAAACAAACTTGGTTAGTAAACACAACAAATATAATTTAAAAAACAAACTAAACTACCCAATCCAATTATTTTGCATAAACAGTGTAAATGAAAGGTAAAAGGCATTTTCCCCGTGTACTTATTTTGGTGACTATAAGCGGACAGAGGTTCGGCATGGCTCTAATTGGATAGCTCGTATGGTTCATTATATGCAGTCTCGGTTCTAGACAGGTACTCGAATTGCTCGTACTATCATCTGCTAAGATTAGCACGAAGCCTCGGTCATAACCCATCACAGGCTCACGAGTTCAATTCGAGGGATTACATTTATTTATGCCTATGCGGAGGGACAAGTTAACTCACGAAAGCACATATGTAACCCGAAAGTATTCACTAGCCTGTGCGGAGGGACGAGTTAACTCACGAAGGCGTAGCGTTTACTTTCACTTAAACGGACGGGGCCCGGGTAAAGAGCTCATGTTATGCGAAAATGCAAGTGCATGGTGTGTGGGGAAAAACTCATAAACCTTTACGTTTTACTTAAAGAAACTAAACCAAAATTAAAACCATAAAAATTGAAAACTGAAAAACAACCAAATAACAAGTTAGAAGAAATATTTACAACACGATACAAATGCATGAATTTTGAAAACGAGATTTTCGGATCACGACCAAATATTTACTTTGAACAAGGAAATTTGAAAATTTTGACAAAACGTGTTTAATTCGACTCGACTCGCAAGTTTTGTCCCCAGTGGAGTCGCCAGCTGTAGCGACGTAAAAAAAATTCTTTTTCGGTCGCTAATTATGGTGATTTATTAAACATTTGAAAACCAACTTTCGATTTTATTAATAAAGGGAGTCGCCACCGATCTTTTTTCAAGGTGTGACCGGACACCTAATAAATCATCCTTTTTAGAAAAGAAAACTTATTCTTGCACAAAAATGAAGGCGAATTTAGGTCACGTCAAAAGCCAAAGTAAAGTTGGGTTCGGAGTCGATTCTGTGAGGAAGGTATTAGCACCCTCGCGACGCCCAAAATTGGTATCTTATTAAACAAGTATTGTCTTAATTTTCAAAATTGCAAGTTCAAAGTAACATTGAATCGTGATTCGATCAAAACACGAGAAATTTCAAGTTTCGTTTTCTTTTGAGAAGGACGTACCGTTTTAACACGAGTCGATTGATATTCACCCAACATAGCGATGAAATCGATGACTTAATATTAAATCGGCATGTTGCCTTATTTATTGAAATTAAAATTATGAGTAAAACATTATTTAAAATAAGAATTAAGTAAATAATACAAAACAACGATGCAATTAATAATGAAATGTTAAAACCGAGAATATTAAAACAACAATATTAATATTTACAAAAAATAGAAATGATGCACTACCAATATAATAAGAAAAATAATATATTCATAATGACAATAGAAAATAACAATATATACATAAAACATACATATACATATATATATATATATATATACATGACATACCAAAATGAAAATATACAACATATATTAGAAATATTAATAATGAAAAATATATTTTATATATATATATATGCTAACGACACTACATGAATATGTACTTATATGTATTAAAAATATCTACATATATAATGGACATGTACTAATAATGATAATAAGAGTAATAATAAAATACGATATATACCAAATAATACATAATAATTTAAAACAAAATAGTAAGTAACAATAGAGAAAATGATAAGTATAATAATAAATATAACGATATATGAAAATAATACTATATAAAGAAAAGAATATATATACTCCTATAATAAAATATGTGTACTAATATTAATAATAAATATAATAGGGATAAAATAAATATAATAATATATACATGATATGGTATTAAAAATACGTATATATATAATAGTATTTGAGTATGTACATGAGACAATATAAAATATATACATGGAAATATACAAGAAGTATACAACTAATAACATTAAGAATATATATATATAATATAAATATAATATATACAATATACACATATGATAAAAGCTAATAATATGTACATGTATACCTACATACACATTAAGTAAAAGTACTAATGCTAACAATATTAATAATAAATATAATAATAGATATATATGCATATAATAGTAAGAAACGAAACATAAAGAAAATATATATATAAATAGCTAAATATAATATAATAATAACAATATATAAAAATAATAGTGATAACAATATTACATATATAACATGATTAATATTTAAAGCTAAATTAAGTAGCAAAATAATATGAAATCCAAGGTAAATACGAAAAATAAATGAAAAAGAAGAGAGAGGGAAGAGAGAAGGGAGGGGGGAAAGAAATCCGGCCAAGGGGGCGGTCATCGGTCGATCGTCGGTCGCCGCCATCATCGACATGACCATCGTACCACCGTGGGCGGTGGTAGGAAAAGGTAAATAATTTTTAACAATATATGTATATATAAAGAAAGAAAAAAACAACACAAAAAAGAAAGAAAAAGATTCGAAAGAAGAGGAAAAAGAAAAAATGCAACCTTTTATTGATGTTTCTTTTGTGTTCAAAATTTGAAGGATTTTGTGTTTTTTCTTCTTCAATCTTTGTAAAATCCTCCTCCTTTTTTTTACATGATTTTTGAATGGCTTTTATAGCCATCTTTTCATGATTTTCTATTTTTTTTTCTATTTTGTAGGTGGTGGTGGTAGACAATGGGAGGAAAAATGGGGCAAGTGGGAAAGTGGTTAGGTGGCTAGGTTTTTTATCTTTTTTGTTAGGTTTTCTCTTTTTCTTTTTTTTTTTTGGGGGTTAGGTTTTTTGGGGTAAGTTTTTCTTTTTTTTTTTTTCTTTGTTTTTTTTGGGGTTAGGTTTTTTTTTGGGGGGCTTAATGGGCTTTTGAATTGGGTTTGGGTAGATGTAAATGGGTCATGGGTTAAGGGTTTTAGTGGGTTTAGAGGTTTGGTTGGGTTTTCATATAATTGGGCCCGGGCAATTTGGGCTTCTACACCCTTCACTTATTGTCTCAATATGATTTCGATTATGACAAATATCTTTAAAACTCAACAAATTTCTTTGAGACTTAGGAGAGTATAATGCATCATTAATTTGAAATTTAATTCCTCTAGGCAACAATATATTTACTCTTTCGGAGCCTTTTATGATTTTGGTACTACCTAATATAGTACTCATACTAGCTTTTTGCATTGTCAAATGAGAAAAAATATTTCTTATTCTTAAGTATAATATGAGTACTTGCACTGTTTGCTAAGCATAAGTCTTCACCATTTATCACTAATTGAATTTGAGAGGTATTCAAATTCTTTAAAGAAAACAAATAAATGTCACATAAATTTTCAAATATATAAAATTTTCGTAAATAGTTCAAAACATAATATAATAACCATGTTGTTAATAACATAACAAACTAACATAAAATTTATCCTTTAAGACTACAATAATAAAATTAAAAGATCAATTATTCCCTTCAATGGTGGTGAAGAAATCAGCAGCTTCCAAGTGAGTTGTACTAATGATGCCATAACCATCTTCGCCATTCTCACAAACAAAATGTATCTCTATTTTCTTTCTTTTATCATTCAATGATTTTTTATATAGTTCCACAAGATACTTGGGTGTACGACAGATATGGGACTAATGGTTTTTACCTCCACAACAATAACACAAACATTCCATTTTCTCAGTTGTATTTTTATCATTCTTTTCATCCTTATGGACCCACTTTTGGTGGGTATACCTAAAATGACCACCTCGTCTACGTCCACGTCCTCAACCATATCCTCGACCACAACTGCTAGCGTGGCCTTTATCTTTTCTGTTATATGATGTTACATTCACTTCAGGGAATGGAGAAGAGCCAGTTGGATGTGACTCATGATTTTTCATTAGCAGTTCACTATTTTGCTCAGCCACAATAAGACAAGAATTCAATAAAAATTATTATTAACTTGTATAATTTAAATACTAATTATACAAACTCACTAATCAGATTTGTAGTCCCGAAACCACTATTTCCTATACCACTGAAAAATGGGCTATTACAATTTGACTATGTTGGAAGTTTTAACAAATTACGAGATTAGTGGAACCTTAAAAAATGAAACAAATTAAAAACATAAGTAATTTTATCATGATGGACATCATGATAAAATGTATTACATACCTTGATCCAAACTAACAAAAAGCAAGGCTCTTAGATTAATTTAAACGCTCCTACTGATAATGTATTATAAAACAAGAATAATAGATAAAAGATAGATATGAGAATATGAGGATTTCTATTATATTCTATTATTTTTCTTCATCATTACAAGTAGTATACTCCTATATATAGAGGAAGATTATACTCCTCATTTTCTAATACATAAATAGGAAAAGGTTACAAGGAGATGAAATATGAAGAGCTAAGGAAGATGAAAGGTGGAAGGTTAAGAGAAATGAAAGGTAAAAGGTTGAATAATGCAGTCGTAAACCAACTAAAAATTTGACTAAGGCAAGTGCACTTATCAATTAATAGTATAGCTACGGTGAGCAAAGATATCGTTCCCACGAGAACTAAAAGTACTAGTAATTACTGTCATTCTATTATTTAATTGATAAATTTGAGTGATTGATTAAAACTAAAATTTACTAAATTAATTAACTAAAGAACATGAAAAAGAACAAATAAGAAAAATAAACGATTAACAACCAAGAACTGAGACAATACCCAGAAAAGAATCCACCTAGACTTCGTCTATTATTATCAATTTATATTACACAATTTCTTGACTTAGTATCTTGATCCGTAGAAATCCTTAAATTATGCTAATATCTCTCTTCAAGACTAATGGCAACTGACTCTAGGTTGATTAATTGAAATTTCTTTTTAATTAAAACCCCTATTGTTGCATTAACTCGATCTATGGATCCCTCTACTAGATTTGACTCTAATTTGGTAGATTTATGTCGCCCTATTTCTAGGATCGCATGCAACTCCACTCAATTACACTAGATCTACACTTAAACATGGTCTATTCCTCATCTGATTTAAGCACATCAAACATGGATTAATAGTCTAGAAATATTAAACCAAGAATTAAGCACACATAATTGAGAACAAGATACAAGTATTTATTGCGTAAAAATAGAAATCAAATAACAGAATCCATCCTAGTGTTCATCTCCCTAGGTATTTGGAAAATTATTTCATGATGGAAAATAAAAACATCCCAAAGACAGTATAACCACAATAAACAAAGAAACTCATAATAAATTTAAAAGAAATTAAAAGAAATTTTCAATCTTGATGGAAATCTGCTTGAGAGTCGGGTTTAATGGTGTTTTTGAGTTGTTTTCTTCAATATTCTATGGCGGCTCCCTCCTATCTTCTTATATTTGTCATATATAGATATTAGAATGCCCGGAAAACTCTAAAAATCGTAGTCGCTAAATCGATAAAGCCTGCCACATGGTCGTATGGCAGCCCGTGTGGCTCCTGTAACTTGCTCCAATTTTTCGATTTTCACTCCTTTTGCTTCTAAATGCTCTCTTAAGTATAAAAATATGAATTTAAAGGATTAGGAGCATAAAATTCACAATTCACACCGAATAATCACCTGAAAATGTATTAAGAATGAGACTAAAAACATTTTACTTTTAACACCTATCATTGAGCATCCACTTAATAGCATTCATAACATTATTCCATTTTTCTTTGTTTATTATTGTTTTTTAATATTACATTTTTATTAATTATATTATATATCAATATAATTTACTTAGTATTTAATTTGGGTTGAGTATTTGGGTTTATTTTGGGTTTTAAATAAATTTTAGTTTGGGCTAATGAGATATTGGGGTTGAGTTTTAAATATATATTATATTTAATAAGTATGTAAAGCAATTAATTGAGATAAAATGGTTTAGGGTGTGCAATAAATCGGTTGGACACAAAAAACCGAAAACTGACTTGATAGACCATCCTGAACATATATCATGCCCTGCAACTGGGGAGGAAGATAACAATGAGCATAAATGAACAAGGTGGTAAAGCAAGTAAATGAGTCCCCAAGTAAACAAAGTGTTGGGCAATTACAAGTAGTCCACCAAATGAATGAATGGGCACTAATGTTGCACCAGAACGGATGTCGGTATCAATGGTCATAGAAAAGACGGTATGGAGGAAACCAACATGTGCAGATATAAGTAATTGGGTTGATTCCAGGGGTTTCAATCGAGTCACTGGATTTGAGTTTTAAAAGATGTGTCCAAGAGGGGAAAAGTGAAATTATTAGCTTAGGGGATAAAAGATGTGGGAGAAGTTGGGATGTTAAGTTATTCATAAACTGATTCATTAGTTTGGTAAATAGTTGAAAAAAAAAATTAAAAATCACTTAAAGAAATTTTAACATATGTTTGATAAGGCCTTGTTGATGGATACATTTTTCTTATTAAGATATTGAAAAGTTATATCATTTAATACAGATGTTTTTATTTATTTATTTATTTTATAAAGATTTTACAAATTGTAGAATCATTTTTTCATAATTTAAATTTTATATTTTTCAATAATCTAATTATATTTTATATTTATCAAACATATTTTGTAATTTAAATTAAGTACACTTATTTTTTGGTTAAATCAGGCCAGAACTTGGAAATTAGTCCTCCTAAATCCAATTTTTACTAAATTTTGCCTCTAATTTTTATTTTTAATCAAAACTTACCACCTAATACAATTTTGATGATTTAAAATACAGTTTAACAATAAAATTATTATTTCAAATATTAGATGTTAATAGTTAACAGTAAGTTATTTAATAAAATATTAAAAATAGTAAATTTTAACTTAGAATTTTTACTTGCTTTTATTATTTGTTAATGTTACATTAATTTAATATTTTTAAGTATTGAATTAAAATATTAAATTTTGTCTTCAAATTATTTTAAATTAAAATTACAAAATTTAATCAAATAAAACTAAAATGGTAAAACTCAAGAAAAGTTAAAATATAGTGGTGATTTTATTTTTAGCTCAAAAGTACAATGGCTAATATCAATCAAAATAAATTATAAATTATAGTGGTAAATTTCAATGGGTAAACTACACCAACTATCCCTAAACATTGCTTAAAATTACATTTTGATCACTTAATTTTCAAAAATTTCATAATAGTCCCTAACATTATCAAATTGTTACATATTTGTCACTCGACTATTAACTTCTGTTAAAAAAAAAGTAATGTTGCACCTTAATTCAAAGGGTTAATAGCTAATTTGGTCCCAAAGCTATAGTTAAAAATTCATTTTGATATTTTTAAATTTTTTCTTTAAAATTTAAAAAGTCTTAAAAATAAATAAATAAATCATATAAAAATCAGGGTGTCCCTAAACTTTGTTTAAAATTACATTTCGGTCACCCAACTTTCAAAAGTTACATAATAATCACTGATATTAAATTGTTACATTTTTGTCACTGAGTTGTTAACTTTCGTTAGAAATCAACATTGTACCTTAAATCAAAGGGTTAATAGTTAATTTGGTCCCTGAGCTATTGTTAAAAAATCATTTTGATATTTTTAAAATTGTCTTAACAATAATTGTAAAAAAGTTAAAAAAATGTAACAATAACTAAAAAAATTCATATAATAAATCAATTGCAGCAAGGAAAAACCAAGAATTCTGCATCTAATTTTTCCACGTCCAATCTCATAAAAAATCACATTCTTTGAATTTTCACAAGAAAAAAACATTGAATACCTATCCACTTTGATCCTACTCATTTTTTTCATTTGCTTTGTTGTTTTGCACTCCCTTCATTTTCATCTCTTTTTCCTCTTTTTACATTTATAGTGAAAGTAAAATCTTTACTTAAAATTAGAGAGAAAAAATAGTGGGTTTGGAGAATAAGAAGAAGAGCATTTTGTATTATAAATATAAAAATCAAAATTTTAAAATTGAAAGTTACTCAATAACTTAATTAATCTAGTAACTGAAGTTATAGAAAAGAAATGATGAGTTTAGAAACGAAGTAAGGCACTTTGTATTATAAATTAAAAGAAAAAATCTGAAATTTCAAAAAATTGGAACTTACCAAAGAATTTAGACAAAATAATAAAACATTTTGCTCCTCCCTCTTGCTCTTTTTTTTTTTTCATAATTATCAAGAAAATCATGTAGATAGGCCACTGACGATAGAAGTTTTACAATTCTCAAGAACAAAAACAGTATTACAAACCTAGATTTTGCTTCTTGAAAACTTGAGCAGCAATAAGCGGCCTAATAGTGAAATTTGAATCTTGCATTGAGATGTATTTTGCTAGGGTTTTTAAGGTTTTGAGGGGGAAAAAACAAAAAAGAATTTGCAAAGCAATTTTTGAGTAAAACATCATGAAGTTATTGATGCAATTCGTGTTCATCAAGGGCGGAAAACAAATGAAATTTAGTTTGAAAATTTGAAGATTTTTTTATACAATAAAATTTTGCAAGAAATGTTTGTTTTAATTTTAAAAATTTTGTAGGGTTATACATATGATTTTTTAAAATTATTTTTTTATATTTTCTAGTAATTTTAGTCTAAGATTTTTTTAATTTTTTTACAATTATTATTTAGAAAATTTTAAAAATATCAAAATAATTTTTTAACTATAACTCATGGGCCAAATTAGCTATTAACCCTTTGACTTAAGGTGAAATGTTACTTTTTTAATGGAAATAACAACCGAGTGATAAAAATGTAACAATTTCACAACGTTAGTGGCTATAGTGTGACTTTTGAAAGTTAGGTGACCGAAATGTAATTTTAAACAAAGTTTAGCGATAAATGATGTAGTTTACCCAAAAAGCAATTACAGCGAGGAGAAACCAAGAATTTTACGACTAATTTTCCATATCCAATCTCATAAAAAATTATTGTCTTCGAGCTTTCATAGAAAAAATTAAATACTCATTCACTTTGATCCTACTCTCTTTTTTTTTTTTGCTTTGTTGTTTTATGCTCTATTCATTTTCATTCTTCTTTGTTTTTTTTCTCTTTTTCATGCAGATAGACGCCGGCTCAGCTTTTCTCAAATTATTAAAAATAATATATATACATTTTATGGAATAATAGTTGATGCATGTTTCGAGACGTGGTTCAAAGCCCATAACTATAACACAAATAACGTATCATGAAGGTCAATCTATTAAATGAGGCTCATTTGACCCACTTGAATTGGCCCGATGCAAATGCAAAGAACAAGTGATGAAGCTCATCTACTTGGAAACCTTGATGGCCCAGCAAAGCACTTATGGAAAATTAGGGCTACTTTGGTAAATAGAAAAATTAATCTTAGAAGATTATAATATGATAAAATTTGATTTTGTAATCTTGGGGATTATTTAAATCCCTTAATTTATGCTTCAATCTCATTCGTCGATGAAAAACTAGTAGTATCGTTGGACTTGGGGGAGCTCAACTATAAATAGAGGGTCTCCCCCTTATCTGTGACCATCCATTGTATCCATTGTATTTTAAGGTGAATACATTTTTTAGAGCATTTACTCAAACACCTTGTGGGCGTTGCTTTTATATGACTATTTTGTTCTCTCAAGCTTTCTTTTGTCTTTGAGTTGCCTCCACCATATTTTTGATGCCTTGGAGAAACTTTGCGAGAATTCTCACTTTGTAAGAGTTAGGCTGACTTAGGCGTATTTGAACCCAAGAAATCACCTAAGGTCGTATGGATTGCAAGATGAAAGTTCTAGCCTTGTGACACCCGTTGGTGTATAAGTCTTATGTACCATCAGTGAATAATAAACATGACACATCATCATTAAATTAAACAAAAAATATGGAGGACTTGTAAATAAATACCAATACTTTTATTTTAACACAATTAAACATTAATCATAATTATTATAAATAAATATTAATAACTCTCATATTTAGGGCTTGAGTTTAAGGGTTTAGAGTTTTGGGTTTAATATTTAGGGTCTCGAGTTTAGATTTTATATTTTAGGGTTTTAACTTTTAATTATAATTAATTGTTATTTAATTATGTTTAAATAAAGTTATTAGTATTTATTTATAAATCATCCACTATTTTTTGTTATTTAATGACGAGTTGTCATGCTATTATTCACCAATGGTGCATGATATTTATGCATTGATAGTGCATCAAATATTCTCTCATATTTTATTTATAGTGAAAGTAAAATTTTGACTTCAAATATCGAGAAGAAGAAGAAAAAAAGAAGAGCATTTTGTATACATATTCAAATATTTTTATATTTTTAAAATATTATGAATTTTTAATTATTTTGTAGATTTTCTAATAAATTGTAGTTTAAGATTTTTAATTTTTTTAGAATTATTGTTAAGAAAGTCTTAAAAATATAAAAAATCAACTATAGCTTAAGGACCAAATTAACTATTAACTTTTTGAATTAAGGTGCTACGTTACTTTTTAAATTAAAGTTAACAGTTGAGTGATAAAAATGCAAAAATTTGATAATGTTAGTGACTATTATGTAACTTTTAAAATTTAAGTTACCAAGATATAAGTTTAAACAAAGTTTAGGGACAATTGGTGTAGTTTAGCAAATTTTAACTTCCACCTAAAATATAGTGGCAAGTGTCACGGGCCGCAATTCAAAGCCCGTGACCATCACACCAAATACATCCAATGGAGTTCTATTGTTTAGATAGGGATCATTTGGCTAGCAAGAACTGGCCCGATTGAGGAAGCTGTTGAAGAAGCCTGTCAGATTAAAGCCTGGTTGGCCCGATAATGAAGATCTGGCAACTTAGGCTAATTTGGTAACTAATCTTAGAAGATTGAGGGAATCATATCTTGTAAAGATTAGATTAGATTTGATATGGCATATCTTGTAAATCCCTAAAATCAAAGAATATGGTTAATCTTGTCCTTCGACGTAAATGTATCTTAACCGTCGATTTTGGGGAGCTCAACTACAAATAGAGAGCCTCCCCCTCATTTGTACTCACTCTATTCATTGTTTCATTATTCTTTGTGAATAAGAGAATATTGAGAGTATTTACTCAAACATTTTGTGTGCGCTCTTTCTGTTGTTCTTTGTAAGCTTCTTTTGGCATAAATCACTTCCGCTTTACAAATTAGTTCATTGGAGGACTTCTAAAGGAATCCTCACTTGAGTAAAGGCTGACTTAGGCGAGTTTGGATGAACAGATCACCTAAGGCCGCACGGATCACGAGACAAAAGATCTAGCCCCGTGACAAGTGGTATCTGAGTTATTGGTTTGAAGGCACCGTTGGGATGTCGAAAAAGAGTTCGAACAAAGGTGGGCCAGAAATTCTTTGAGAGAGATGCTGTCGGCTATTGAAAAACATGTGGGTAAACTTGAGGAGTCCATGGAGGACGCAAAAGAGTCAAACAATGCGCTTGGGGAAAGCATTGAGGACTTGAGGAAGCAGCCTAGGGACTTTGTGACCATATGTCTCATTTTTCAGAGGGATAGCATGCAAGAGTTGCTAGATTTCCAAAGGAAGAAGATGATGGAGAGGAACAATGCTCTCGATGCCATGGTGATAGCTTTGAAGGAGGCCACGACGATGACTTTGAGCATAAGAATAGAGGAGCTCGAGGAAGAGCTGGCCTTGTGCCAAGCAGCCGTGAGGAAAAGAGTGTCAAGTGTAGCACTCAATAACGAGGATATCCCGAAGCCGAAAGAGTTTGTGAGGACAAGGTCTGCATGTGATGTGGAAAATTTCTTGTAGATGATGGAAAACTACTTCCGTGCCAAAGGCACCATGGATGATGCAGTTAAGGTAAACACTGTTTCAATCTTTCTTACTGATATTGCGCTTTTTATGGTGGTGAGGCAAGACCACAGATAAAAGGTAAGGTGAGATTGGGACGTGGAAAGAGTTTCAGCGTGAGTTGAAAGGACATTTTTACCCAGAATTTATCAAGGAAGAAGCTCAAGCAAAGTTGCAAAGGATAACGCAAAAGGGCACAGTGGGGGAGTATGTTCGAGAGTTCATGGAACTCATGCTCCAAGTTTTAGATGTGACCGAGAAATAAGCATTGCTTGCTTTTCAGAATAGATTGAAGCCGTGGGTTAGACAAGAGGTGGAATAAAGAGGTGTTAGAAAGCTGTGGAAGCCATGAAGGAATAAAGTCCGTAGTCAAGCTTGGTCTAGAGAAAGACAAACTTAGGTCTTCCAAGTCCAAAGAAAGAAGTGTATGTGAAAAGGATCACAAGGAAGATGTTGTTGATGGCTATGGTAATGATGAAAATGGTGGTAATAAGAAACCACGAGTTGGGAAGAAGAAACCCAAGAAGAAGAGGGACAAGTTGAAATGCTTTCTCTGCGACGGTCCACACATGTTGAAGAAATGTTCAAAGAAATTCGCACTTTCTAAGAAAGAGAAGCCAATGGGTAAGGCCTTAGTACTTGGTTTGAGCATAAGGGGTGTCGAAACTAAGGAGGCCGAAAGTGAGAAAAAGCCAGTAGAGTACTTCTTATGTTATGGTCCGCATAGGTTGCGGAAGTGTCTGAAAAAGTCTGTCATCGAAGGGGACGATAGAGCAGATAATGAGCCCAAGAAGCTTGTTTCGAGCAAGGGAAAATTCGAAGCCAAGAGGGCAAAGAGGAGCAAAAAGAAGTGAGTAAAGTGCTTCTTGTGCTGTGGTCTGCATGAGTTGTAGAACTATCCAAAGTAAGTCGTAGTCAAAGAAAAGACAACGTCTAAGCTTGGTGAGTCATCATAGGGGCTTCCACCCAAGGAAGAGGTGAGTTTGTCATGGACTTAGAGGAAAAAATTGCGATGAAAACAGTGAAGCTGGGACTAATGATACTCAATTTGAGCGAAGCGTTGGAGTTGGCTGAGCTATCGACAATGCTTCCACTTATGGGAGAGGTGGGTGGTGCATTGGACTTCAAGGGAAAATAAGTTATGCAAGTGGGACAGTTGACCCGAGTAAATGCAAAGGTACATTCTGAACACTTTGATAGTGTGTTGCATTCTAACTTGTTGACTTGGTAAGAACGTAGGGGCCCTTTAGAAGTTCTTGAGCAAAGAGGCCGAGAGACTGTGGGCAAAGCTAAGCCAAATGTTGTGAATCAAGAGGACTCTGTTCAAGTCAAGTTAGAATGTAGGCAAGAGAGTGACATAACTTCTTATCGTCGAGATGTACAAACAAGAAGGACGGTTCAGGTTAAGAAGCGACGTAAGTTGAGGAAAAAGTCCCTAAGGAAAGGAAAAGCTAAGGCGTCGAGATGAGACCAAGGCGAATCAAGTCAGTGCCATTCAGAAGTCACAATAAGGGCATTGCGAGAATGGCTGAGGAGAATGTCACGGGCCACAATTCAAAACCCATGACCATCGAACCAAATGCATCCAATGAAGGTCTATTATTTAGATAGGGATCATTTGACCCGCAAAATTGGCTCGATTCAGGAAGCTGTTGGAGAAGCCTGTCAGATTGAAACCTGGTTGGCCCGATAATAAAGATATGGAAACTTAGGCTAATTTGGTAACTAATCTCAGAAGATTGAGAGAATCATATCTTGTAAATATTAGATTAGATTTGATATGACATATCTTGTAAATCCCTAAAATTAAGGGATATGGTTAATTTCATCCGTTGATGTAAATCTAACTTAGCCGTCGGTTTTGGGGGAGCTCAACTATAAATAGACAGTCTCCCCCTTATTTGTACTCACTCCATTCATTGTTTCATTATTCTTTATGAATAAGAGAACATTGAGAGCATTTACTCAAACATTTTGTATGCACTTTTTTCGTTGTTTTTTATAAGCTTCTTTTGGCATAAATCGCTTCCGCTCTACAAATTGGTGCCTTGGAGGACTTCTAAAGGAATCCTCACTTGAGTAAAGGCTGACTTAGGCGAGATTGGACAAACAAATCGCCTAAGGCTGAACGAATCGTGAGACGAAAGATCTAGCCCCGTGACACAAGTTTACACATTAATCCTTAATTTTGTTAGTTTATCAAAGATCATCTAAATTAGAGTTTCGCTTAGAAAAGATATTGATGCTACAACCCAAACATAATTTTATCTAATCTAATGAATTTTTTATAATTAGCAAATTGTTATTTATAAAACACTAAATTCTCTTTAAACCCCTAAACTTTAAAAATTAAAATTAACTAAGTTTTTTTTTCTCTTTCTTACTTAATTGAATTTTTCAATATTAAAATTGTAATCAATTAAACTTTTTGACAATTAATTTTAATGATCAACCGTAACTACTGTCCTTTTTAGGGTTATTTTCACCCCATGGCAAGCCAAGATTGTGCCATATGGTGAAAACTAATAATTTAAAATCATTACAAATTATAAAAATTGTAGAAAACCATAAATACTTGTATAAATTATGAAAAAATGATAAAAAAAAAGTAAAAATGATGAATAAATTATAAAATATTGGAGGAAATCGACATCGGGAAAATTATTTGTTCTAGACCATGAAGCCATAGTATGAAGAAGTGTAAAACAAACTTGCACTACTGACTCCATTACAGAGGCAGAGTATGTGGCTGCTTTTAAGGCAACGAAAGAAGCAATATGGCTTCGAAAGTTCTTAACTGATCTTGAAGTCATTCCTAGTATGAAAAAGGCTATAACACTGTATTGTGATAACAGTGCTGTAATAACTAATACCAAGGAAATGAAAAGCCACAAGAGGACGAAACACATTGATCAGAAATATCACTTGATACAAGAGGCAGTAGTCGAAGGAATTGTAGATGTGATGAAAGTAGCTTATGAAGATAACCTTGCGAATCTATTTATTAATACTCTTGTAACTAGGATTTTTAACAAACATGTCAAGGATATTGGAATGCGAAACATGACACATTTACTTCACTAAGGCAACACGAAGATAGTTGGGAAATAAGCTCATATTGTAGTAAACATGTAACTATTTCTATTTATTTGAGCGATGAATAAATAAATAAAGTTAATTTCACATTTCACTATTATGTCTTTTATATTTTGCATGCATAGCAAATGTAGGGCACAATTTTAGCCCAGGGCCCAATAAACAACTGTCCAAACTTAAGACCTAAAATATGTAATGCAGTCTAACAGGCCCAAAACATAATCCTAGCCCAAACTTAAACACTAAACAGAAAATAGGGAAGCAGCAAACCCCTTGAACTAGCGCCGCATGTTCGTCGGCCACCCCGCATCTCGCTCCTCTAAGTTCGCACCCACGTACCACGTCAGTGCCCATGTCCACCACGCCTCCCATAACCTGCAATGGTTTAAAATGTTATAATTTAGGCTATATAAAGCCAGAGACAACACTGCAAAAGAAAAAAAAAAATTACGAAGATATAGAGAGATACAAAATCAAAAAATAAAGAGAATCTATAGAGAGAATTCAAGTAGGTTTTAAAGGTGGTTTTACGTTTTTGTACGGACATATACACAAAGAAATTAAAGTACAAGGAGACTTTTTTGTATTATTTTCGAGTTTTTCTTTTTTTATTTTTGAAACTTTTTACTACTATTGTTTTTCATTTTTATTTACATATATTTCATAAAAAATTACAAAAAAAAAGAAGAAGAGAGAAATGCAGCTCCGACGCCAGCGGTTGGCGGCGAACGGCGATGGTCAAAGAATGGAGCCTGGCCGGACTTTAGTCCTGCAGAGAGAAGCTGGGGAGAGAGTCTGAGTTTTTTAAAAAACAAAGGCTCAAATGATTTCTTTTGACAAAATATTGGCTTATATAATACTACCAAAACGATGTCGTTTTGGCTTAAGGCAATAAGCATCAAAATGGCACTGTTTGGCTTAACCCGCGCGAAAACCGACCCGACTCGGGGAGGATCCGCGTGTCTTCACTTTGATGGGGAATTTACGCGTTTGGCCCTTCCTCTGTTCCTGATTCTTCAAATCGATTTATTTTATTTTAAAATTTATCCCTAAAATCTTGCTGTTGTTTCGATTTAGTCATTAGCCATTTAAATGTGGATTTTGGAACGGCGTCGTTTTTGCGATAGGGCATAATTGCCCAGTTGGTCCCTACGATGTAGCTTGCATTTCAATTGGGTCCCTAGATTGGCCCCATTCTTTTATTTTTTTTAAAAAATTGGCCACCAAAATCTTATTTAAACTTCATTTTAGCCCTTATACGCTTATTTCTTTGAGTTTTACCCCTGATTTTCATTCTTTGTTCGATTTAATTTTTTTATGTTTGGTTATTTATTTATTTATTTCGATGTAGTATATATACTTATAAATTATTTTGTTCATTTTTTATTATTGTTTACATTAAAATTGTTTCATTATAAATCTTCATATTGTTTTACTTTGCATATATTATTAAATCTAAACTGCTTTTGTATTTTATTTTTAAAAGGTTTACCATATTATTTATTTTCAAAGTTGTTTCATCATCTTTCTAAAATTCTTCATATATTATTTATCCTATATTATTTATTTTATTTTCATATTTGATCTTTTATATTTCCCTTAATTATGTTTTATTTATTCCTCCTTATTGTAAAATTTAGGTTTTGTTATTATTATCATCATCATTAGGTTCTTTGCTAGAATTATTATTATCATTACCTTGTTCATGTTATTAGTTATTTTACATTGTTATTCTTTTTCTTGATCATCAATATTAGCGTTACATGTTAAAATGTTGTGTAACTATGGTGTTTTTTTAGTGCATTTGTATTCTTATTTTTCGGTAACATAAGGATTTTGTTCCTAAATTATCCTTTTAAATAAAAATACATTTCATCTATTTATTACATTTTATTCAAAAGTTTTTAAATAATGCAATGCTCGGTACTTGGGAGCTTCGAGAAAATTGTGCCCTAACTTACTGGGTTTCAATTTTTCTCATTGAATTTAAGTAACCGAGCACCCTTCTCGAAATCAAAACACATATAAGTCTCAAATAAAAGCTTATCCTCGGAAATTCAAGATGTTGTGTCCTAACTTACTGGACATGACATTTTGTCACTTCGAGGTAAGGATTTTCTATAAATAAAGACAAGCTTAGTTTCAGGGGTTTGAAATGGCATATCCTAACTTACTGGGTGTGGCATTTTATTTTCTTGGAAATAAGAGGTTCTTGGCATCCAACTTAATTTATTCAATTTTTTTAAATAAAAAGGATCGTGTTCTAAAATCTTTTCAAAAATTCGATGTTAAGACATTAATTAATCAATTAGGTACCAATTTTGGGCGTTACGAGGGTGCTAACCCTTCCTCGTGCGTAATCGACTCCCGAACCTTTGTTCTCGAATTTATTAGATAAAAATCATTATTAATAAGTCAAAATGTTTTATTAAAATGGTCAATCTCAAGGTGATCCGATCACACCTCGAAAATGATCGGTGGCGACTCCATTTTTGTTTTTAAGTCAACTCTCGTTTTTCAAATAAAAAATGGTTTCGACAGCTTAGTGACTCCACTGGGGACCTCAAGAGAGTCAAGCCGTAAATTGATTAATTTCTATCCTTTTGTCGAGAATTGGAAATCAAATTTGAAAATTAAGATCCTTTTATTGCATTTGTTGGGGCATTTTGTATGATTGTTGAGGTTTGAGTTTCCAAGGTACTCTTGCATCATATTGCAAAAAGACCATATGGTTTTACCCCTTTTAAGTGGAAGTGAGAAGCTACTCCTTCGTGAGGTTTTCACCTCCAGTAGGATAGTGGATCGCTTTCGGGATACATCCGTACCTATGTCTTCGTGAGATTTTCATCTCCGTGTAGCCATAAGGAAATGTATTCCCCTGAACTAAACTCGGTCAATATGAGCCTATAATGGGTGAGGATAGAGGAATCTACCGGTTCAGGTACCTTTACCTTAGAACCAAACCGCATGTATGAAGCCCTAAAAGCTTACTCTAAGTAAAACTACATCAAACCCTAGCAATCACCTAGATAAGTGCTTGATTATTTTTTCATTTGCCTTGAATTTTTTTTTGGTATATGATACTGACTTGTTGTATTTTATTTTGGCTATGATTTCATGTCATTTCATTTTAAAAGAGGTGTCGATTCACGTTCGATTACTAATTTAGAGAGCTTGTCATGGAGAGCAAATTTCTTGATGAAGTGGAAGATAATGCGGCTGTTTGTATATGATCAGAGAAAACGCAATTAGAGAAAGGGGACAATCTAGCCGAGGGGTATACATCAGAATTATGTGATTACACCCGCATTAGTGTGACGCAAAATAATCTTCAAGAATTAAGAGAGATATGAGACTAGTGGGATGAAGAGACTAAGCAGTTGTTCTATGATAATTATGGGGATTTACGTTACCTACTTGATATCAAGGTAGACGAGCATTTATTCTGGGCCCTCGTTCAGTATTGGAATCCTGCCTACAGTTGTTATACCTTTAGGAGGGTAGATTTGGTACCCACGGTAGAAGAATATACAGCTTTACTTCGTTGTCTGAAGATCCAAGTCGACAAGGCTTATTCGAGAGCCGCTTATGTCCCGACCTTTTGGAAGAAATTGATGAATATTATAGGGATGAGTGAACAGTGGATTGTAGCAAGGGTCAAGCAAAAAGGTTAGTGCAAATGCATTCCATGGAGAAATTTGAGGGATTTGATTCGAGTGCATCCTGATACGAAAAAGAGAGTTGACGTTTTTGCTTTGAGCATCTATGGATTAATGATTTTCTCTAGGGCATTACGGTATGTAGATGAGGTAGTTCCGGATCTCTTCAACCGACTTGACAAATGGGTCACACCTGTTACTACGATCTTGGTCGAGACATTTAGATATTTGAATGCATGTAGGAGAGCCGGCGATGGCAAATTTATAGGGTGTGCGCAGTTATTGTTAGCTTGGTTCCACAACCATTTTTGAAAGGTGGATAAAGTTTCTTATAGGGTTTTTTTCTAAGAATTACCCCTCGTTAAAGAAGGTAGTAGGCACGCCCAAAAAATATAACATATCAGAAGAAAATTGGATCTCACTCCTCCGAAATCTACAGGAGGAGGATGTTGAGGGGAAAGCTCATTGGTTGGTTCCTGACTAAATTCTTTACCGTTGTGGGAGTTTTGACTTGGTCACTTTGCTAGGAATTTGGGGAGCTGTTGGGTATGCTCCTTTGCTCGTGCTGAGGCAATACAGATCGAGACAGTTCATACCGATAACGCATGGACTAGTTCAATTTGAAATTATGTATGGATGAGATAACTACAAAAAAAGGATTAAGGGGATTTCTAATGCTTGGAATCTGACTCGCCAGATGAAAAGAGTTGCTGTAGGTCCGATGACGACCCCCAAATATAATGCGTGGCAGAGTAGAAGAATCAATGATAATATCTCCAGACTGAAAGAAGAAGGCACTCGACCGATAGAAGAATACCTGCAAGTAGTCCCCTCTAAGTTAGAAATCATAAAACAAGACTTTGACTAGAGAAATTCAGAGTTAGGAAAGATGATCGAGCAATTGGAGGAAGAAAAGATGCATTTGAGGCTAGAGACTGATGTTCAAAAACTCGAGGCCGATAAGTTGAGAAATGGAAAAAGAAAGGCTGAAAAAAACTTAGACAGTTTGAAGACTGGTTACAAGAAGCTGCGCTTGTCGATGAGAACTGCCGGATTGGGAAAGACGTCAGAATAGTGGCGACAAGAAATTCAAGAAGAAAAAGCTAAAGTTGATCAGTGGGAGAAGAGGTTCCATGATGCTCGAGCACGTGAAAACATCTTAAAAAAGAGCTTGGTTGAGGGCCAAGATGAGAAGGAGATGTTAGTAGCACATGTAGTAGAGTTAGAAAAGGCACTACATCAGTGTCGTGGTTGTAACTCTGACATTGAATTAAGGGCCAGCCTGAGCAGGATCGAGGATTTGAAAGGAAATGTGAAGAACTCGAGACTGCGCTATAGCACTGTAAACTTCAAATTGAATTCCTTGTGTCGAATAGTGAGTAGTGGAAGTAACAGCTCCGTCGATCGCAAGACCAGGTCAGGGATAGAGATTACGTTATGGGCAAAGCCGTAACTCAAATACGGGAAGTGGCAGGTCGTTTACAAACCTTAGCTGTTTAGGCTGACGTTCTAAGTGTGAAATACGAGTTAGATTCAGATCGGGGTCGAGAGTTGGCTTGGCTTCTTCAGAAAGTTAAAACTGAAAGACCGATATAAATGGCTGGAGGAGAAGTTCAAGGCGTTGGAAAGTGCTAATTATTGTAGAGTGGATGCTAAGGAGTTAAGTTTGGTTCCAGATCTAGTTCTCCTTCCGAAGTTCAAAATGCCGGAGTTTGAAAAATACAACGAAACCAGCTGCCCTAAGGCTCACATCACGATGTTTTGTCGGAGGATGACTGGTCATGTCTATAATGATCCGTTGTTAATTCACTGTTTCCAGGACAGTTTGATAGAGGTTGCGGCCAATTGGTACAATCAGCTGAATCGCACCTAAGTTAAATCATGGAAGGACTTAGCCCAGGCCTTCATGAAACAGTATGGCCATGTGATGGACATAGCGTCGACAGGATCACATTACAGAATATGGAGAAAAAGTCGACTGAAAGTTTCAGGGAATATGCTCAGAGGTGGAGGGAAGTCGCTACACAAGTCCAACCGCCACTGCTTGAAAAAGAAACAACCATGGTCTTCATTAATACCTTGAAAGCTCATTTTATTAATCACATGCTGAGAAGTGCAGCTAAGAGTTTCGTGGATACAGTGATGTCTGGTGAAATGATAGAAAACGCAATAAGGTGTGGAAAGATAGAGGCTGGGGAAAGCACCAAGAGCTCGGCCCCGAAGAAAAGAGAAAATAAGGTCAGCAATATGAGCATGAGTTATGTAAAATCGATCACGGTAAGTCAACTGAGAACGGTGGCCACGGGCCAGTAAGCTTCGCCAAGATAAGAGCCCAATACAAAGCAAAACACGGAAAAGCTCTAGTTCACTCCTATTCTAATAACGTACCGGGAGCTGTACAAAAGTTTATTTGATGCATACGTTGTATCCCTTGTCTACTTAAAACCGATACAACCCCCATATCCTAAGTGGTATGACGCAAGTACTCAATGTGAATACTATGCGGGAATCACGGGACACTCAATAGAGAACTTCCTCTTTTTCAAAAAGCTAGTCGAAAGGCTCATCAAAATGGGCGTTGTGAAGTTTGATAATGCACCTGGTGTAGGAAATTCATTACCCAATCATATTAATAATAGGGTGAACATAATAATCGAGAATGCGGGAAAAAAAATCAAGTTGAATATTGCAGAAGTAAGAACCCCGTTGAGAGAGGTTTGGAGGAAAATAGTGGAAAGAGGTTTAATCATGCAAGACTTGGGTAGCGAATCCTGAGAAATAAGGAACTATTGTAAGTTCCACGAAGAAGAGGATCATGAGATCGAAACATGCAATGAATTCAGAGCCCTGGTATAGGGTTTGATAGATAACAAAGAGTTGGAGTTCTTTAAATTTATCGAATGAGAAGATGTATGTACCTCGGAGGAGGAGTCAATAAAGAAGGTCTCTGAGGCACTCGGTGGTGATCATCACACGATCGAGAATCAATAAAGCCAGAGTATAAACAGCACCGAGAGTTGTAATTCAGAAACCCGAGGCTTTTCCTTATAAGGATAGCAAAAAGGTACCCTGGAATTACAGCTATAATTTGACATATCCAAGAAATGAGAGTCTGGTCAACGCGCCAAATACAAAATTCGAGCCTAAAAAAAGAAGTCTTTGATGAGTGAACAGGAAATCACTAGTTAATGAACCGGTAACTGAAAATAAAGCCAAAGAATTTTTGAAATTCCTAAAACACAGCGAGTATAGTATTTTGGAACAATTACACAAGCAACCGGTATGTATATCGGTACTAGCTTTGCTCCTAAACTCAGAGGTACACCGTAACGTGCTGATGAAGGTATTGAACGAAACCTATGTAACTAGTGACATTTCGGTAAGCAAGCTAGACTACCTTGTCAGCAACATAAGCGCTGACAACTTCATTTCTTTCAGTGATGATGAGATACCACTATGGGGCATAGGATCCACTAAGGATCTGCACATCAATACCTGCTGCAAAGGGTATACACTACCAGGGGTATTAATTGACAATGGATTGGCGCTGAACATCTTACCCCTGTCCACGTTAAACAGATTTTCTATAGACAGTTCTCATATGAAGACATGCCAGAATATACTGAGGGCATTCGACGACACCGAAAGGAAAGTAATGGGAAGGATCGAGATACCTCTTCTGATCAGACCAAATACTTATGAGGTAGACTTCCTTGTGATGGACATCAGGCCTTTTTATAATTGTTTATTGTGGAGGCCTTGGATTCACTCTGCGGGGGTAGTACCATCATCATTGCATTAGAAGCTAAAGTTGGTGACAGAGGGCCGGCTGATAATGATAAATACGGAGGAGGACATTATCGCATCTGTTACCAATAAGACACCGTATATAGAAAATGACAGTGAGGTAATAGAATGTTCCTTTCGGTCATTAGAGTTCGTAAATACAACTTTCATCATCTAAGGAGGCAAGGTCCCAATGCCAAAAATATCCAAAGCTACGAGGATGAGCCTACGATTGATGGTAGGAAAATGAGCATTGCCTGGAAAGAGACTCGGAAAATACCTCAATAGACGGGTTGAAGTGCCAATCTTAGCTGACAAACAGGATCGTTTTGGCTTGGGGCATAAGCCAGATGCCAAACAGGGGAAGGAAGAGTTGGAGAGAAGGCAAGAGAAACGAAGGGCACGATTGAGTAGGGCTGAGGTTAAGTGGGAATCAATGGTTTTTCCCCATATATCAATACATTCATATCAGGAGAAATTATCCATCCTGAACTGAATATGTCAATAGAAGGAATGGCTGAAGATATGATAGAAAATTTGAGCATCAACACCATATCTGAAGAGAGGGTGATGGAAGGGAACTTATCAGGCATTCGTCCTTATGAGCTTGGAAGTGTTCTGAACAACTAGACTGTGGAAGAAATTCCTGTAGTTTTTAGAGCTAATACAGAGTAATGTTCAAAACACACTTGTTGTTTTAAGCCTAGAAATAATAAGAATCTTCTTTCAAAAGGGCTCATGTTCAAATATCTTTATTTTCAATAAAAAAATACACTTTTGTGTTTCATTCTGGGTAAATATTCTTTTATTCTCTCATTTCATTCATAATCATGCCATACAAATAAGCTATTTTTAGATTCATTCTTTGGATATTCTTTCATGCCTACAATAGGTCTCCAGATATCAACGATACGAGCGACGCTGCTACGGACCTAGAATCTTCTTTTAAGCGGGACATATGTTTGGAAGGATCTCAGGATTTTAAAGATGACAAAGATTGTGGGTTATCTCCGGATTTTTTAAGGATAGTAGAGCGGGAGGAGAAACAGATTCTACCCCATAAAGAGACAATTGAGAATGTGACTTTGGAAGAAGGGAAAGAGGTGCAAATTGGAACTTACATAATCGAGGAAATAAGATAAGACCTCGTTAAACTACTACAAGAGTTCAAAGATATCTTTGCATGGTCATATTAGGACATGCCTGGGTTAAACGCTGATATTGCAGTGCATCGCATCCCCATAAAAGAAGAGTGCAAGCCAGTTCAACAGAAGCTCCGAAAGATGAGACCTGATGTCGCAGTAAAAATAAGGGAAGAGGTCAAGAAGCAATTTGATTCTCAGTTCTTACAAGTGGTGAATTACTTAAAATGGATAGTCAATGTTGTTCCCGTCCCTAAGAAAGATGGAAAGGTACGGATGTGAGTAGATTATAGAGCTTAAACAAGGCCAACCCAAATGACAACTTTTTGCTGCCTCATATCGACACTTTAGTGGATAATACTGCAGGTTACTCACTGTTCTCTTTCATGGACGGTTTCTCTGGATACAATCAGATAAAGATGCATCCTGAAGACATGGAAAAGACCACATTCATAACCTTGTGGGGAACATTCTACTATAAGGTGATGTCATTCGGGTTAAAAAATGCAGGAGCAACGTATCAAAGAGTCATGGTAAACTTGTTTCATGACATGATGAACAAGGAGATTGAGGTTTACGTTGATGATATGATCGCAAAATGCCAAACAGAAAAAGAGCACATATAGGTTTTGAGGAAATTATTCTTGAGGCTGAGAAAGTTTCAGCTAAAGCTCAATCCAAAAAATGTACTTTCGGGGCTAGGTTAGGAAAGCTGCTTGGTTTCCTAGTCAGCGAAAAGAGAATTGAGGTCGACCCCGACAAAGTAAAGGCTATACAAAAATTGCCCCCACCGCGCACTCAGAAGGAAGTTCGAGGTTTTCTGGGAAGACTAAATTACAACACCCAATTCATTTCGCAACTAATTGAGAAATGTGACCCTATATTTCATCTTCTCAAGAAACACAACCCAGGTGTATGGGATGAGAAGTGCCAGAAGACCTTTGACAAGGTTAAATAATATTTGTCCAATCCCCCAGTGTTAACACCACCTAGTCCGGGTAGGCCATTGATACTGTATTTGACAGTATTTGACAATTCAATGGGATGTGTGTTTGGTCAACACGATGAGACAGGAAAGAAAGAAAAGGCGATATACTACCTCAGTAAGAAATTCATTGAGTGTGAAATGAGATACTCGCCAATTGAGAAACTATGTTGTGCTTTAGTTTGGACAACATATTGTATCATATGACTTGGTTAATCTCGAAATTAGACCCTGTTAAGTACATGATGGAGTCAGCCGCTCTGAATGGAAGGATGGCCCGATGGCAAATACTTTTCTCCGAATTCGATATGATTTATTTGAACCAGAAGGCTGTGAAGGGAAGCGCAATAGTAGATTTTCTAGTCAGTAGAGCTTTAGAAGATTACGAGCCTCTGAACTTTGATTTCCCTAATGAAGATCTAATGTGTGTGGCAACTACCGAAGAAGACACTCTAGAAGATCATCCTTGGAAACTGAATTTTGACGGAGCATCAAACGCCGTTGGTAATGGAATTAGGGCAATCCTGATATCCCCAAGTAGAGATCATTATCCATTCACTTGTAAATTGGATTATAATTACACAAACAATATGGCAGAGTACGAAGCATGTATCATGGAAATCTGTGCAGTCATAGAGCATAAAATCAAGGTGTTAGAGGTGTACGGGGATTCTGCACTGCTGATTTATCAGCTCAAAAGTGAATGGGAAATAAGAGACCCAAAGCTGATCAACTATCGAGAGCTAGTTCTGGATTTAATTAAGGTGTTTGATGATATCACTTTCTGTTACCTCCCGTGAGATGAAAATCAGATGGCTGATGCCTTGGCTACATTAGCTTCTGTGATCAGAGTAAATAAAGAGGATATAAAGCCAATCTAAATAAGTATTTGTGAGGCTCCAGCTCATTGCTGCAATATCGATGAAGAAGAAGAGAAAGATGATTATCTTTGGTATCATGATATTTTATGATATGTGAAGAACCGTGAATATCCTGATTAGGTAACTGAAAATGATAAGAGAACCTTAAGGAGGCTGGCCAGTGACTATGTCTTAGAAAGGGACATCTTGTATAAAAGGAGGAAAGATCCGGTGCTGCTAAGATGTGTTAACGCTATTGAGGCTAAAAAATCCTGGAAGAAGTCCATGAAAGTATCGGCGGGAAGCATGCCAATGGGTTCATAATGGCCAGGCAAATCATGAGATTCGGGTATTACTAGTCCACGATGGAAGGAGATTGCATCAGCTATGCCAAGAAATGCCATAAGTGCCAAATTTATGGAGACAAGATCTATGTGCCTCCTTCACCTCTTCATGTTATGACTTTCCCATGGCCTTTCTCAATGTAGGGCATGGATGTCATAGGGTCGATTTCACCGAAGGCTTCTAACAGGCATCAATCCATCTTTGTCGTGATCGATTACTTCACCAAGTGGACAGATGCTGCTTCATACGCCAACGTCACAAAGTCAGCGGTCAGCAAGTTCTTGAGGAAGGAGATCATATGTCGATATGGCATGCCATAAAGGATCGTATCTGACAATGCATTGAATTTGAATAACAGCGTGATAGTGGAGGTCTGCAGTCAGTTCAAAATTAAGCACCACAACACATCATCATATCGCCCGAAAATGAATGGTGCAGTTGAGGCGGCTAATAAAAATATCAAGAAGATCGTGGGGAAAATAACTGAGACCTACAAGGATTGGCATGAAAAGTTACCATTTGCTCTTTATGCTTATCGAACATCTGTCAGAACTTCTACCGGGGCAACACCTTACTCTTTGGTTTATGGGATGGAGGCAGTTTTGCCCATTGAAGTTGAAATTCCTTCTCTCCGGGTTTTATCAGAATTGAAACTAGACGAAGCAGAATGGGTCCAATCCGAGTATGATCAGCTGAATCTAATTGAAGAAAAGAGGCTAAAAGCAATCTGTCATGGTCAAATGTACCAAAAGCGAATGATGCGAGCTTACAACAAAAAGGTTCGCCCTAAAGTATTCTATGAGGGGGACTTGGTATTGAAAAAGATTCTCCCTATGTAAAAAGATTTAAGAGGGAAATGGATGCCAAACTGGGAAGGGCCTTATGTGGTAAAGAAGGTTTTTTCTAGAGGAGCATTGATATTAACTGAGATGGATGGTAGGAGCCTGCCTAACCCGATAAATTCGGATTCAGTTAAAAGGTACTTTTCTTAAAAAGAGGTTAAGGTGAAAACCCACAAAGGGCGCAAAAAAAAAAAAAGAGAGGCCGAGGTGAAAACCCGTAAAGGGCGTATGGAGACCAAAGGGGTTTTGAATTGAAAACCCCAAAAGGCCAGTTTAATTTTCGATCGAAGATGAGGCATGTGGTAGTCTTGCTCTACTTGAATTAACGAAGAAGAAGTATGCTACGTCTTGGGGCATCGACAAAGTACTCTAGATCTCTTAAGCACATAATAAGTTCAAAATGGTCCTTAAAGAGTTCGTACAGAGAAGCTCAGGCTGCGATATCCAAGGCACCAATTCTTCATCTTACCCATATTGAATTTACCATTTCTGATTACTTTATTCGTCTCGAGATACCCTCCCAATAAATTTCCTTCTTATTGCATTTGCTATTTTTGATTAACTTATTTGTTTCGAGCTATGCTCCTAATTATTTTCTTTCTTATCCATTGTTATGATCTTTTTTTCGAGCATTTTGTATTGAAATAATGATTATTGGACTAATAAAACTTCCATAAAGAAGTTATGCATATTACTCTGAAAAGTTTCTAAATAGTATAAGAACCTGAAGCAGGATTGATGTTTAGAACTTACCAAACTTTAGGGTTGGAAATATTTGAGAAAGACTAAATTGCAAATATCTCTTTGAATTTTCTGTCAAAGATACCAGCTGAGCAAAAAAGGTAGGATAGCGCATTAGTGACAGAACTTTGATGAATAATGAGCAATGACATCCCAAATTTTACAAAGGAATCATTCTCATGACATTTCTACATTCATATCATTCATAGTGCATTTGGCTAGGAGCATTTGATTCATTCTGATCATAGCATCCTAATCATTTGGCATAAACATAGGCATATAAAACCGAGTCTACAGGACATGTTCCCTAGAGGACAGTGTAGCGACATTGGTGAATTCATAGGTCTTATATCCCTAAGCAGTAGTGGAGCAGACCAAAGATGGCGAATCTTATCTCCATGTAGCGGTAATGGAGCAGATTAAAGCCACTAGCCTTATCTTTCCAAGCAGTAGCGGAATAGGCTGAAGATTGCAAATCTTATCTCCTTAAGCAGTAGTGGAGCAGATCGAAGATAGCGAATCTTATCTCTATGTATCAGCAATGAAGCAGATTAAAGCCACTAGCCTTATCTCTCTAAGCAATAGTGGAGCATGCTGAAGATTACATGTCTTATCTTCCTAAGCAGTGGTGGAGCAGACCAAAGATGGCGAACCTTATCTCCATGTAGTGGCAATGGAGCAGATTAAAGCCACTAGCCTTATCTCACTAAGCAATAGCGGAGCAGATTGAAGATTACAGATCTTATCTCCCTAAGCAGTAGTGGAGCAGATCGAAGATGGCGAACCTTATCTCCATGTAGCGGTACTGGAGCAGATTTAAGCCACTAGTCTTATCTCCCTAAGCGGTAGTGGAGCAGGCTGATGATTGCAGTTCTTATCTCTCTAAGCAGTAGTAGAGCAGATTGAAGACGGTGAGCCTTATCTCCTTGAACAGTAGTGGAGTAGGCTGAAGATTAAAGATCATATCTCCTTAAGCAGTAGTGGAGCAGATTGAAACGAAAATTCTAATACCCCTGAAGATGCAGTAGGTTAAAGCGAGGCTACCTGAAAAAATGAAGCATCAATAAGTCAAGACTTAGCAAGACCGAGCAAAATTGGCCCATTTAAAGTTTTTGCTCCATTCTCGTTACACGACAATGAGCAAAGAGGGGCAGCTGTAGGGCCAAATTTTAGCCCGGGACCCAATAAACAACAGTCCAAACTTAAGACATAAAATATGTAATGCAGCCCAATAGGCCCAAAACATAACCCTAGCCCAAACTTAAACACTAAACAGAAAATAGGGAAGCAGCACACCCCTTGGACTAGCTTCGCATGTTCATCGGCCGCCTCACATCCCGCTCCTCCACGTTCGCACCCACGTACCATGTCAGTGCCTATGTCCACCATGCCTCCCATAACCTGCAATGGTTTAAAATGTTATAATTTAGGCTATATAAAGCCAGAGACAACACTGTAAAAGAAAAAAAAATTACGAAGATACAGAGATATACAAAATCAAAAAATACAGAGAATCTACAGAGATAATTCAAGTAGGTTTTAAAGGTAGTTTTACGTTTTTGTACGGACATATACACAAAGAAATCAAAGTACAATGTGACTTTTTTGTATTATTTTTGAGTTTTTCTTATTCTTTTTTATTTTTGAAAATGTTTACTACTATTGTTTTTCATTTTTATTTACATATATTTCATAAAAAAATTACAAAAAAAAGAAGAGAGAAATACGGCGCCGGTGATGACAGCTGGCAGCGAACGACGGTGGTTGGTGAATGAAGCTTGGCCGAACTTCAGTCCTGCAGAGAGAAGCTGGGGAGAGGGTTTGAGTTTTTTAAAAAAAAAGGCTCAAATGGTTTTTTTTTTGACAAAATATTGGCTTATATAATACTACCAAAACGACGTCGTTTTGGCTTAGGGCAATAAGCATCTAAACAACGTCATTTCGCTTGTCCCGTGTGAAAACCGACCTGACCCGAGGAGGATCCGCGTGTTTTCACTCTGATGGGGAATTTGCACGTTTGGCCCTTCCTCTATTCCTGATTCTTCAAATCGATTTATTTTATTTTAAAATTTATCCCTAAAATCTTACTGTTGTTTCGATTTAGTCCTTGGCCATTTAAACGTGGATTTTGGAACAGCGTCGTTTTTGCGATAGGGCATAATTGCCCAGTTAGTCCCTACGATGTGGTGCACATTTCAATTGGGTCCCTAGATTGGCCCCATTCTTTTATTTTTTTTTAAAATTGGCCACCAAAATCTTATTTAAACTTTATTTTAGTCCTTATGCGCTTAGTTCTTTGAGTTTTACCCCTGATTTTCATTCTTTGTTCTGATTTAATTTTTTTTATGTATGGTTATTTATTTATTTATTTCGATGTTGTATATATACTTCTAAATTATTTTGTTCATTTTCTATTATTGTTTACATTAAAATTGTTTCATTATAAATCTTCATATTGTTTTACTTTGCATATATTATTAAATCTAAATTGTTTTGTATTTTATTTTTAAAAGGTTTACCATATTATTTATTTTCAAAGTTGTTTCATCATCTTTCTAAAATTCTTCATATATTATTTATCCTATATTTTTATTTTATTTTCATATTTGATCTTTTTATATTTCCCTTAATTATGTTTTTATTTATTCCTCCTTATTGTAAAATTTAGGTTTTGTTATTATTATTATCATCATTAGGTTCTTTGCTAGAATTATTATTATCGTTACATTGTTCATGTTATTAGTTATTTTACATTGTTATTCTTTTTCTTGATCATCAATATTAGTGTTACATGTTAAAATGTTGTGTAACTAAGGTGTTTTTTTAGTGCATTTGTATTCTTATTATTCGGTAACATAAGGATTTTGTTCCCAAATTATCCTTTTAAATAAAAATACATTTCATCTATTTATTACATATTATTCAAAAGTTTTTAAATAAGGCAATTCTCAGTACTTGGGAGATTCAAGAAAATTGTGCCTTAACTTACTGGGCTTCGATTTTTCTCATTGAATTTAAGTAACCGAGCACCCTTCTCGAAATCAAAACACATATAAGTCTCAAATAAAAGCTTATCCTCAGAAATTCAAGATGTTGTGTCCTAACTTACTAGACGTGACATTTTGTCACTTCGTGGTAAGGATTTTCTATAATTAAAGACAAACTTAGTTTCGAGGGTTTGAAATGGCATATCCTAACTTACTGGGTGTGGTATTTTATTTTCTTGGAAATAAGGGGGTCTTCGCATCCAACTTAATTTATTCAAGTTTTCTTAAATAAAAAGGATCGTGTTCTAAAATATTTTCAAACATTCGATGTTAAGACATTAATTAATCAATTAGGTACCAATTTCGGGCGTTACGAGTGTAACACCCCTAACTCGTGACCGACGCCGGTGTCGGACACGAGGGGTTAACGGCCAAACCCTCTCTAGATACCAACCAATTTGACGTTACCAGTCAGGCTGGAAAACTGCGTCACCGTCGCCTTAAAAATCATATCTCGAGTTTCAAAACTCGGAAACTGGTTTCGTAAATTTTCCCTGAATTTAGACTCATATACCCATCCATGGATTTATTTTTAGAATTTTTGGTTGGGCCAAATGGTACAGTTTATTAGTTAAAGTCACCCATGTTACAGGGACCGACTGCTCTGACCTTCGTGCGTTACAACTTGAATATCTCCCTGTACAGGGCTTTAATACTGGTGCAGTTTGTTTCTAATGAAACTAGACTCAAAATGGAATCTTTACATATAAGGCATGACTCCTAATTATTTCTGGATAATTTATGGTAAATTTTCAAAGTCGCGACAGGGGACCCAGAAACCGTTCTGGCCCTGTCTCACGAGAACCTTAATATTTCTCAGTATACCGCTCGTATGGTCGTTTCGTTTCGTCCATATAAAAATAGATTCATCAAGGTTCAGTTCCATAATTTACTCACTATTTAATTCTACTTCTACTATTTTAGTGATTTTCAATCTCATCTCACTGCTGCTGTCCGCAACAGTTACTGCAGTAGACTATGCCAATTTCATGAATTTTTCCTTGGCCTTAATCATCCACCATACATGACACAAATTATGGCCACCTTATCAAAATTTGAGTTTCTAAGACTCGTGGCTATAGGTTCTAGCATCCCACTCGACGACCACATAGGCCATTTTCACATGGCTTAAAGTTTACAACCCACAATTCGACAAAATATAATAGCCTATACATGCCAAATGTTCTTCAACAACAAAAACAATACCACAAGATTTCAGCCGGTGTGATGACTTCAACGACGGTCCCGATCACGCATAAACAATACGAGTCCGAAAGACCTAAAATGGGTGACAGAAAAACACCGAGTGAGTTTACAACTCAGTAAGTCATAAGCATTCATCAATCCACCGATAAAGTTACTACAACATGAAACAATAAACGAGGCTAGGTACTCATCCATATCGAATCTATACCATAATTCCTCGGACCTTTCGGTCCAATCTCATACCAAGTCATACATCCACATTTCATATTCTACACAACAAGATATTTGAGGCATTTTCACACACTAACTCATTTCCACCACAATCATACAATTTCAATCATCACATAGATTTAAGGCTTACCAAATTCAACCCCGAGCATGAACATATTTTCTATTCGTCATGAGCTCGAGGTACTTACCCGATCCGCTGTCCGGGATTAGCTCGATGATGTCGCACACTCAGTGCCAATTGTAATGCAAGAGCATATAGTGAATCCGCACACTTAGTGCTATATGTATTCAACTCGCACACTTAGTGCTATATAATCAAACTCGCACACTTAGTGCTGTACAATTTTAAACCCGCACACTTAGTGCCAATCTTGTCACCGTGTCCATTTATACCCGCACACTTAGTGCCGAGACCAATACCTTATGTATTTTGCTGCCTTTATACATTCAACAATGGCATCATTCCATACACATACATTTCCATTTACACACCAACTCATTTAAACACATTTGCATATATATATTGATCATTTAAATCAACACCAAATATACGCTTAATGACTTACCTTGTGTTGGGTAAAACAGTCCAAGTCGGCTACTCGATGACCTTCGTCTTTCCCTTGCTTGATTCTCCTTCTTTAACTCCTTGAGCTTAATCAATAAATCAACTAGTTTAACCCTCTTGCTAAACATTCATAATTCAATTACACATGCATATGTATGTTTGTATATTCGCAACCATCCTCACTTATTACCCATTTGGTCAACAATCTAAGCCAAGATAAGGCTTCAATATGGTTGCCTCTAACCGAATACATGCACACCAATCTACTTCCTTTGGCGAATATGCATGTCTATGTGGAGGCCAATTTTACTTAATACTACACAAAAAAACAGCATACATTTTCCTAATTAACGCATTACATATTGTAGTTCTATACACATCTCTCATTTATTTCATAACCGAAACAACATCACAAGCAAATAGACACCTTAAAATAGTATACATGTCATACCAATTCATCATGTGCAAACATATATTCATGTAGGTGCAATGGCGAATTCTCAAGTGGCTTATATCCAAATATACACACATATCCAAAGCTTAAATCTTACTTACCATGCAACATGCATGAATCATACTTATGGATATAACATGGCGAATACCACAACACCATACCGTTTCAATTTGGTCATGGTTAAACAAAGAACTTAGTATCTCATTCAAAAATGCTAAAAGAAAATCTAAGAATCCTCAATCCACCATCACATGAATCATTATCAAGCTTGATATTTAGCATGCAATGGCATTAACACCATATTCACTTTGGCGAATTTCATTCCCATGACATAACAAAGATTTGAACCATGGGCTAACAAGAACATCAAGCTAGCAACTAAAATATACATGAATCTCATGGCAAAACATCAAACTTACCTTAATCTAGGTACAAGTATGGCCAAACCTCCTCCTAAACCTCTTCCAAACCAACATGAAACAAGAATTCCTTCCTTCTTCCTTAGAATTTTCAGCCCAAAGGAAATGAAAATGATGAACAAAATTCTTCTTTCCTTCTCCACACTCACGGCAATGGGCATGCATGAGACCATTTTTTCTCTCTTTTTTTGTTCCTTTCATTATTAAATTCCCATGCTCACTATTTTATTTTTTCTTACATACACCATTGTCCCAACATGTTTTATGACATGTTTTTACCCATAATCTCTTGTCATGGCGGCCACTAACTATTAGGGGGAATTTGACATGCAAGTCCTCCCTTTGACTACATGCACTATTAGGTCCTTATAGATTAGCCTATCACTTTTCAAAAGTGTCACACAAGTCCTACTAACTGAATTCACATGCTATCGGCTAAATCAAGCTTGAAATTTTCACACATTCATAATTACTTATTCTAGACAATAAATATTACGTTCAAACATTTCGGTGACTCGGTTTAGCGGTCCCGAAACCACTTCCCGACTAGGGTCAATTTTGGGCTGTCACAACGAGGGTGCTAACCCTTCCTCGTGCGTAACCGACTCCCGAACCTTTGTTCTCAAATTTCATAAATCAAAATTATTGTTAATAAGTTAAAATGTTTTATTAAAATGGTCAATCTCAAGGTGATCTGATCACACCTCGATAAAGATCGGTGGCGACTCCATTTTTGTTTTTAAGTCGACTCCCGTTTTTCAAATAAAAAATGGTTTCGACAGCGAAATTATGACAATTAAATATTAGCTCATTGATTGTGTAAGTTCAAACAGAAGATAAGTGGCATTGTAAGAACGTTTACATTGCGAGAAAGACAACTTACTTCAGTAAGTAATCTAAATAAGTCTGTAATCTCGTAAAAGAATCAAAGTGAGCATTTGATTTAAATACTGAGAAGGGTCATTATGTCGTCTACAATTCCAATTGGGGAGATGGTTAGTCTTGTCTATCAAGCAGTTGACTCCACGAGTAAAGACATAGATGTATTGATTGGTAGAATGATACATTGGACTGGACCTAAGATGAATTAATTCTGAATCCGTTTGTGAATTAATTCACTTGTGACGTTCATGATACGATTTACCTAAATCCTGGGTTAGTCACCAACCATACGTATGTGACTCATGTGCTTTGATATAAGTAGAGGCTTATGCTCTAAAGATGATCAAACCCATAGGCGGTATGTTAGGTACATGAATTGTGTATGGCATGGCTTTACTAGCAAAAGTGGAATTCATAGCTCAATTAAAGAGTTAATGATATCCTCTCATTGGAATTGTCTAGATTGATAAATATGGAACGTGGCCACAGGTTTCTTGTTCTCGAACAAGCAATTTATAACAGCCATTTGTTGACAGTGATCATATTAATCATTAAGAAGACCCAATAGTGACAATGAGATAAAATAGGATTGTATTGAGTGAACGGATTTAACTCGAAAGCATCAAGGATATCATATGAGGGTAACACACATGTGACAAGGTCATTGGACAAAGCAGTTGGATAAATTGCTTTCATAAAGAGTATACAATAGGGAGTTTTCGATCATGGTACTTCTTGTGGATTGGCTACATGATTAATTAATTGCGAATTATTAGAACGATGCTTATAGACATAATTGCAATTACTAGAGTCTAATTGTATATGTCTGATTGGTCCCTCCGCTAGCTCAATAAAAGCTTGATCAGATTGCATTTGAATCAGAAGAAATTTCTACGACTTTGAAAATAATTTAATTGAGTCGATTTATTCGATGTGGAATTAAATTAGGTGGTCATGATAATCGTTCAACTAGAGAAATTGATTAAAGAATTTTCTTGAAAAATTAATTTGAAAAATCTAAGTGATTTTTGGAAAAATTAATTTTGATCAAGTAAAATTAAATTAATCAAATTAATTAAAATTAATATGATATTTTTAAAAATTAATTTTCATGTTAGACAATTGGTCTAATGAGTAATTGAACATAAAAATTGGACCTAAGATCGTAAATTGGGTCTGGGAGCCCAGAATCAATATTAAGACCCAAAAACTGGTCGAACCGGTTTCGAAATGTGAAACCGAGCCAACGGTCCTGTAACACCCTGAAAATTTCTACAGTAAGATATTATCCTTAATATAGTAAAATAAGGAAATAAAGTGACAAGAAGAGGAAAAATTGAGTTATGTCACTGGGAAGTATATTATGATATACTGATTTAAGAAAAGACTAAATTGTAAAAGTGAGAAAAGTTTTGTGGCCCAAGAGTAAATACTCAAAATTTGAGGGATTAAAATGTAAATATGAAAAGTTGAAGGACTAATAATGAAAATATTTTAAGGGTGGAATGATCTAGAAACCAAGGAAAATTGATGAATTAGGACCAAATTGAATAGGTGAAGAATTATGAGGGACTAAATTGCAATTTTACCAAATTAAGTGATGACTCAAGAATGAAATTTTAAAAGATCACTAAGGGCAAAATGGTCAATTGAAAGAGAAAGAAATCTAGAGACAATGATGATGTTGGAGATATTTTAGATAAATTAAATAAATAAATATTAGTTTATTAATACTTTAAATTGATTTTTAAATGATATTTTATTATTTTATTATTATTTTATTTAGGTTATATAAAGAAAGAAAGATGAAGAATCATCATATTTTCTTTCCCATGCAAACCAACGTGAGAGAGAGGAAGAAGAAAAGAAGTTTTCTTTTTTTACAATTTGGTCATTCCACCAAAAATTCACCATTTTCACCTAGAAATCAAAAGAATTTCCATAGCTACTAAGAGAGAAAAATGTTAAGGAGTCCATGAAGAGTTAGAATATCAAGTTGGATTCAAGAAATAGAAGCTGGAGGAGAGAGAAAATCAAGTTAAAGATTAGTATCAATAGAACAAGGTAAGTACATCAAGATTTCAATATGTTTTTAAGTTTGTTATTATTGACAAAGCATGGAAATAATGTAATAGTAGAGTTTTCTTACATAAGGTTCTATATTTTTGATATGTTAGTGAAGAGAAAATAAGAGAAAGTGATGAGAAATGGTGTAGAAAAAGAAAATAAGGGTGTTATAACATGGTAATTAATATCTTGCACTAAAACAGTTTTGGACAGCAGCAGTAGTCTAATTTTGAAAAATCATAAAAAATTGTAGAAATATAATTATAGGATGAATAAAATAAGAAATTAAATATTATTAAGTCTAGTTTCTTATAGAAGAAATTATGTAAGCAATGGAATTGTAAATCATGAGATATGATGAATTTTGTGAGACAAGGTCAGAATGATTTCGGGTTCCCCTGTCCTGACTTTGTAAAATCATAAAAAATTGGATAAAAATAATTATGGACTTAAATTTATATATTTAGAATACTGAATGAGTATATTTTCAAGATAAACAAATGGTAACACCATTCAAATTCTGTATGAGGAGATAACTAATTTTTAGTGAAGAAGGGTCACAACTGTCAGACAGCAGAATAAGGGTGACTTTAAAGAATAAACTGTACTTATTGGCTAAACCAAAAATTCTGAAAATTTTATGGAAAGAATATATATGAGTATAGTTTCAGGGAAAACTATCGGATCTTGATTTGGAGTTATATATCTCCAGATATAAATAATCTAGTGATTATGACGCAGATAGATAGCTTGAATATTCATAAAAGTAAATAATAAAAATTATAGATAATGTTACTTAGAAGTGTGTATATACATTAAGGATGTGGAATGGAGAGGAGGAGGAGGAAAAATATGTATGAATATTCATCTAGCATGGCTAATTTGCATATTTTAGGCTCAGGGACTAAATTGAATAAAAGTAAAACTTTATGGGCAATTTTGTAAAAATGTCAGAAGTGACCAAATTGCATGAAATGGATTATTTTATTATTTAAATTATAAAATTGAATGAAATTATTAATTTAGTTTAAGATCGGGGGAAAACAAGTTTTAGGGATTAAATTGAAAAAAGTTGAAATTATGGAAAATTCTGATATTTTATAGAATTCATGGACTGTTATCAATATGTATGAGAATAATAGCTGGAAATAAGGATTAAATTGCAAGAATTTTATTTTCCTAACCCTAAGGATGAAATCGTCATTAATTAAAAGTTTAGGGGCAAAATGGTAATTTTTCCTAGAGCATTAATTAAATGCATTAGAATATGAAATGAATGAAAAGGATGATCAAATTTATTTACAAAGATTCGGACGACTCAAATACGAGACTTGATCGTGGAAAAGAAAAGATATCGGATTAATGAAATTATAAATACAAACAAGCAATGAGGTAAGTTTGTGTAACTTGAATTGTATTTTTAAATACTTGAAATATGTGGCTATGTGATGAAAATATGATTTGAATGTTCAATTCATGATAATTGATGAAATATTGATAATACTCGATATAAATTGAAAATAAATCCCGGTTGAATGGAATGAAATTCGATGTATCATTGGAAAAGGAATTGACTGTAAAAAGGATCTAACCCGGACGGGTGATCCTATTCTGATATAGCCCTCCCGAAGAATACGTGTAAAATCAATTTAGCACGGATGGGTAATCCGAATTAGGGTCTGAATTTAGCCTGGATGGTAATTCAGATCCAAGCTCATTAGAGTAATTGTCGTTGCAGGGGATTTAGCCTGGACTGGTAATCCTGACAATACTCTATGAGTTTATATTACAGGGGATTTAGCCTAGACTGGTAATCTCGCTGTAAGGATGAGGTTCACGGGAGTGTGCTTTCTGAAATAAAATGTGTAAGACCATGGTTGAAAGACACCATGGCAACATGATATGAAATGTGTAAGACCATGGTTGAAAGACACCATGGCAACAGGATATAAAATGTGTAAGACCATGGTTGAAAGATACCATGGCAACATGATATGAAATGTGTAAGACCATGGTTGAAAGAGACCATGACAACAGGATATAAAATGTGTAAGACCATGGTTGAAAGATACCATGGCAACAGGATATAAAATGTGTAAGACCATGGTTGAAAGATACCATGGCAACATGACAGGAATGAATAAGACCATGTTTGAAAGATACCATGGCAATGTAACATGAAATGAACAAGACCATGGTTGAAAGATACCATGACAACCTGATAGAAAATGAGTAAGACCATAGTTGAAAGACACTATGGCATCATGTCAAAGATAAATAAGACTGTGGATGGGAGACGCGATGACATCTATTGAACAATTTATATTCAAGTAATATGTATCAGATGACGAATGGTTATATGAAATGGTTGTGTGAAATGTTTACAAGAACTGGTCATATGGAAATGTATGTACAAAATAGTTGTATGAAATAATTATGAAGATAGATAAACGAAATAAGAATAAGTACATGGAATATAATTTATGTTAAGTTTGATATAAACTTTACGGAATAAATATACATAAAATAAATGGAAATGATGGAGCATGAAATATTGATATAATGAAATGATTGATATATAGTTATGAAGAAACGGTAAGAGAATGATATGTTTCATGATATGTACATATATGATTATCTTTGATATGTTGATACAAGGAAATTATGTAAGTAAAGACAATTATTAAACTCAAGCGTGACATGTCAAGAAAATAAGTATATCAATGTTGAATTTATATGAAATATGTGCAAGTATACTAACAATAATGTTGTTTGACGCTTAGACAAGTGTCAAGCTATTGATTGAATGGTAACATGTTTAATTATAAGAAGCATTGAAATGGTAAGTACTTAGATGAAAATATTTAAGATTTTACGAAATTTTTTATGATCCCGATTTAATTCTGGTTGGTTTTTAATGTATGTTTGGGGCTTCAAGGGCCCAATAGGGAGACGTTATGATTATTTTCAAAATATGAATAATAAATGACTCAGAATTATCTGACAATGTTCAATAAACTCCGGTAATGCCTTGTACCTATTCCGGCAATGGATACGGGTAGGGGGTGTTACAGGTCCAATCGGTGGCTAGACCGGACTAGTCGGGTCATCACTGACCTGGATCGAACTGGCAACAGCTGAACCGGCTCGGGGTGCCTTAAGGGTGTCACACCTGTATCACTAGACATGGCGATACCGGTGGCTGCAACGACAGTGTCCTAGTGGCCGGCGACGGTTGGTCTTAAGTGGTTGAATAGTGGAAGAGTTACTCTTCTACTGAGACTCTACCAAAGAATTTGATTTCAGATTAACTATTCCAAAAATAATATTATTTCAATAGTTTAATATTAAATTACTTATATTAATAGTACTTTATTAATTTAATATTAAATTAAATTAAATGTTTATATTGTAAACAAACATTCTATTATTTTTATAAGATTTAGTATTAAATTTAATCTAATATTTATATTGATAAATATTATATTAATTTAATATTAAAGTGATTAAGTTTAATCATATTTGAACTCTCTAAACTCTCCTTATATAAAAAGAGCTTTGGGTCATTATTTTTCACATGAAAATTTTTTGAAGAAATTATTTTAGAAAATTTTTAGAGATATTTTTTTGATTTACAATTTAACCCAAAAGTTTAGAGAAATTACAAAATTACCCCACTGGTAATTTTTGTGAAAAATTTTATGATTCGAAGCAAACCAACACTCAGCAAACGTAAGCTTGAGGATAACGGAGAAGAATACTTGGTTGAAGCGCTCATCCTAAACAAATCAAAAGTGTACAATTTTGATTAAGTGCTTATTATTTTATATATCACAACTAAGATCTTATTTTGTAAATTTAAAACTTTATTTTCCCTAAATTTATTTTTCACTGCGTTTTTCAAACTCTTTTTTTCCAACAAAATTGTGTGGACCCGAGTGTTGTAAAGATCAGGTGGCCTTCGTCGGCAAGGGAGTGCACTTTCGTGTGGCAAATCATAAGCATTCGGACCGGCCTCCGGTATTCCTATAGGTGTATTGAAGAAACTACTAAAATCATATGTCCCATTATTAGGGTTGGTGGGGTACTACAAAACTGGAGGTGCTGAGTAGAAGATGTCTTCAAAGGAAGGTGGTTACTGTTTGGGATCGAAATGGTATGAGTACATTTTGGAGGTCAAATGTTGGGGCTAGAGATTGAGGTCCAAGACAGGTTGGATTACACCGGACGATGAACCTTGATGATGGCGTGCTTGAGTCGGGCCTCATTGTTGTTGAAACCCTTGCCAACGCTTGTGTGGTGGCACCACCATAAACTGACCAATATATATAAAGGACTTACCGTATGCCATGTACCAACTTTGGCACTCGGGTAAAGGCATGAAACCTCTAACATAGACATGCAAGCGAGGTCGCCTCTCAAGTCGGGTGTTCCACAAATAAAGGTATTGACTATGTACGACAACCCAATTCTTATTGTCCTTACCTCTTTTGTTAACTTAGTGGTCGTCATCAAAGTTTTGTAGAAGGTCCCAAATATGTTGAATGCACCCAAACTGTCTCAAAACCCGGTCAACATTGTGCCACTCGATCGTCAAAAAATTGAGCAACAGGGCGTTGGTTGTCCATACTAGTTGCTATTGGTAGACCCACACTAGAATGTTTGTTGCAACGTCTTCGCCGAATGCAATATGCACAATATCAACAATTTATATAGTTAAATAAATCTGTTTCAAATGTTGCAATAAAAAAAATATTCGTAGTATTTAAATATTGTAATTTCAAAAAAAAAAATTCAGAATAGTATTTTAAGTTGTCCCAGGGTGCGCTTCAATCATTTGGCGGTATACTGGCACTGTCGCCTACCTCGTAATTCTCAAAGTCGTCATCTATCTGAAAAATAATTCACAATTTTTTTATACAATTCGCACGCGCAAAATATAATTATATTGAAACAATTTTAAATTTTTTTTCCACCTATTAATAGGTGGCCACACGGGTGGTTGGTGACTCACGGATGCTAGAAATGGCATTCGGTGTAAAGCCTGAGACAGTAGCAGAAGAAGTCAACTGCTTATGTTCTTTATCTTGTGATTTGTCACGCGACATAGCTCGTAGTACAACATCGCTAAAACTGTTGAGCGCCAACTGTAGGCCCGGGCATTGTTAAGATCTTCCAGTAATGACAAGTACATAATGTGGACTTTATTTTGATTCGAGTTTGACATCAGTACGCCACCTATCAACAGTAGAATATACGCTCGAGCAGTGGAAATAATCTTAGACTTGGTGGGACTGCTCGATAGTGTTTCAAAATTTTCTCTTAACCAAGAAAATTTCAAACTGTTTAATCTTTCATCCTTATCGTCGAGGGGGGATGCATCCAAGTAGTTGGTGGCAAGTGCCCCAAGGATCGGCCACTTTACTATACCCCATGACCTCAAGTCCATCAGTTGAGAGCCCTAGTTGGACCGATACGTCCTCTAGCATTACCGTGTACTCCTGACACGGAAGATAAAATGTGTGGGACTCTGGGCACCATCGTTCTACTAGCGCAGATATTACATCTAACCTTAAGTCAAAAATCTCAATGAATGACGTTATGCTAAACCCGGTGACACCCAAGTATAGTATAATCCTATGGTCGGAAAAATATCCCAGGGCATGGAGTCAAGGCCTCAAAACCTGATACCCATCTTGTACATATAATAAATCCCATGTTTTTTATTTTTCCAAATTTAATTTTCATAACTAACGAATAATTTTTTTTTAAAAAAGAGACGGACTACACAGACAATTTAAAGAAAAATTATATGGTTTTATTTAAAATTGACTTGGACAACATTTACCTGATTGCTAATGAATTCCGCAATGTGGTTGGTAGCTCAGATAAGAGAACTCATTCTAATTTTTGCATTAATATCAAATAAAGTAACACTCACCATAAAAAAATAACAACAAATAATTAAACAAATCATTCAAATTAACAACATGCTAAATTACCTTAAAGCTTTAATCTTAATATATGGGAAAAAAATGCAAAAAAAAAAAAATCTAATGAATGTTGGCCGGCTGGCCAATGGAAGGTGGTGGTGGATGGCCATGGGGAAACCATTAACATATATATAGTGAGGAAGAAAGAAGAAGAAAAAGAGAAAGAAAGAAAAAAGTGAACAATACATTGCGGATAATGGGTCACATCGATTGTCGTGTGATGTGCCCGGTCTTGACTAACATCCAATTTTTTTCTCTTTATTTAATAAAAAAAAGCATAACATTAACAAAACTTTTGTATTCAATTAACGCGTTTGTTTAGGTAATGATGGAAGAATTTCTAACTTAGATAATGATGGAGGAATTTTTGACTTAGGTACCGGTTATGGGAGTGCCAGTATCAGCGTGTACTGTTCATTTTAGGTTATTATTATTATTTTTTAACTTGGATCATTTTCGTAAGTATTAAAAAATTTTGGGTTAATTTAGTAAAAAAGCTGAAATATATATACTTATTTTAAATGAATTTTTGAATTAGAAAATCAGGGTGGTTTGACTTTAATTAATCCGATATATTTTATTAAGTCCATTAATGTTTTTAAGCTTACAGTGTGTTTGGATTTGGTTGAGATATGATGCGTGCAATGCAAGCTACGCAGGTTTCTAATTCCAGTCAGCGGGTAGTATTTCATTTTTCATTTTTATATTAACTTAAATCGTGATGCCCACGTTGTTGGTTACCAAGGAGAGACGCACTTTTTCATTAATATATATTATTTTCATCATTACTTCACTCCTTCGCTTACCTTTTCTTTATTTATCTTCTCTTCTTTAATCAGGGATAAAGCAACTCAATATATATATATATATATAAGAAAAAATAGAAAAACTAACAAGTCGAAACCTGTTGAGGTAGGGAAGTGGATGCGAAGATCCCAATCTTTGACCCATTGACGAACTTCGACGACACGTATCGCTCCACCAATCACACCCCAGTCTTATCCTATCTAACCCTTCTCCTCTCTCGTCCGATCAAAATCCAACGATTAGCAAGCGATGTTTTTTTAAACGAGATTCGAGATGAGATTAGGGAGGGAAGGCAAACGAGCGTGACATTTTGGGATTTCCCTCCTCCTGCTCCCGCCACATAGAAAAAGTAGTAGATTAAAATAAAACAATAATCCTCCTACTTTTTAATTTATTTCTAAAAAACAATATGCTAAAACATAATAAATTTACAAAAAAAAAAAAATTGGTATGAAAATCAAACATGGTTTTGGATTCAAATTTGCTCATCAGCGTGTGTTTTCTAAATAAAATAACTTAAAATTATATTTTACTTTATAAAAATATTAAGTTTTAGATAATTTCATAATTTTGTTAGAATACGATTGGGATTAATACCAACTCAATCAATACTTTAAATAATAATAGAAATTTTAAATGCATAATGAGAAAAAATAGGTTAGATAATTTTTTCTAAATTAAATTAAATTAAATTAAATTAATATTTTAAATAAAATTTAATTTTAAATTTATCAAAAATATTTTAATTAATTTTTAATAAATGATGGTACGAATTGATAATCAGGTAATTAATTCTGATATGAAACAAAATGATATTACTTCATTTATGATAAATGCACAATTTAAATTTCTATAAAAATTAACACAAAGCGATATAACATGTTGAAACCAACATAACTATATCAATAAAAATACTGATTGAATCTTTGATGTTTAGTTGGAATACGGACCTCTTCTCTCGTTACTGAAACTGTTAACTAATCCTATAGTTTCCAAAACGTCTAATTGCCCCTCAATACATTCAATTTTATATATTTAGCCCTCCATTTGTCTAAGATGAAATTAAAATTCAATACAAATCTGACTTCTATTAAATTCAATTATTCACTATTAATAGGACTTTAATTTTCAAATTATATTTTTAATTGTTAAATATCGTATATTCAAATTTTAAAATAAGACATTTAAATTTAACAAAAACTCAATTATAATATTATAAATTAAACTATAATTTTCAAATTTCACAAGTGATAAAATTAAAAATTAAAAAAAAACTAATAATAGAATTAAACCTTTCTAAAATTGTCTTATTTTTCTATAATTTAAAATTTTAAAATATATTTTAGAGCTAAAATAGTAACCAAATTTGACGGATTCCAGTATTTCACCATTTCACCGTTACCACATCTTCGCCTCCTCCTTCTCTAGCAAGAAAATTATCTTTGGCGCTTTTTTTTTTTTTTCATTTCCATTTCTGTTCTCTAGCATTTTAGAAATAAAAGAAAAAAAATCAATAAAAAATAAAACCTCTTCTTCCTCATTTGTCTGTATTGATCAGGGTTCTTTAATTTCTCAACCACTCGCAAATCTAAAAGAAAAATTAAAAAAACAATTTTATTTTGGTCCTAAATTCGAAGAGGTTTTAATTTGTAAGCCAAAAGACTCCTTATTTTGGTAGAATTCTTTTGTTGATTGCGTGGGAGTGAAATCCGAAAGTGGTTTCCGATGGAAATATAAGATCATAATTTGGACTTTGATTATCGCTCAATCCAGGTTTTTCTTGCTTCACCTTATTCTTTTTAAAATATTTCTTTTTTTACTTCTTTTGATTCGTCGCAAACCTTAGTTTTTGGTTAGGCTAGTTTTGAGGGATTTAAAGAAAAAGAATAAAAAAGAATTTGAGATTAGGAAATTTGATATTGATTTTATTTTCCCGGGTGTATACAGAAGTCAGTTACGCCGCCGTTTTTGTTTTCCCTTTTTTGGGGTTTTCAGTTTGATGTTTTGGTATTTTAATGCAAGAAACACTCTGTGAAATTTTTGATGCCTTGTTTTAGTATGCCATCCAAAATCGAGGGTTTTTCTTGTTAGATTAGATCCTCTGCTAAATTACCCCCTTTTTTTTGTTGTTTTAATTTTGATTTTCCATTTTTTTATTAAAAAAAAAAAGAGAGAGAGAAGACAAGTGAGGAGGAAATTTTTTGGGTTTGCATTTTAAGAAAGGTCGTTAGGGTTTTTGGTTAGAATTACCGTAGATATTGAGGAAAGAAAGATTTTGGGAGTTGGTTGTTTGTAGAACAATGGCGTTGAATTTTTCCCATCGGCCTATCTTTCCTGCTAATATGACTGAAGACAATCTGGTTTCTCCTATGAGAATCGCCAATGGGTACCTTGTTGAAGGTATCCCAGAGAGGAATGGAGATGGGTGTTCAAAATCTTGGTTTTCGAATCATGAGCTGGAAGGTTGCTTTGATTATGGAAGAGACAAGAGTGGTGATCGAGGTGGTTCTCAGGAGTCTTCTTCTGATGATATTGTTGATCTTTTGCCGTCTGATCCCTTTGGAATGGATATAACCACTACTTTCACTGCAATTTCTGGTTGGCTTGAGGATTTGGAAATTGATTATGGCCGCTGTGTGAGAGATGAGGTGGGGACTGGTGATGGGAGTTATCAGTTGTTTGCCGGATTGAACTTTATTTGGAACAACGCCATGTGGTTCCAAACCTTCCCTGGAAGCATGGGATTTGAATGTAAGGGCAGTATGTCTGGTGGTTTTGGCGGTTTTTCTCATGCTAAGGAAGGAGATGTCTCTGGTTGTGCTGGCCATGGTTCCCCGCGTAATGTAGAGGATGTTTTGTCTTTTGGGGATGAAGATATGGTTTCGGTTGATCAGGAAAATGAAGAATTTCAGGACTGTGAGGTTCGTGCTGAGGGACATGAAGGAGCTCCTCACGAAGCTCTTATTTTGGCGCTTGGCTATTTGGGTGTGCGGGATCTTTTTGTTATTGAGAATGTTTGCACATCTCTGCGATCTGTAGTTCAGAATGATCCTCTTTTATGGAGGGATATTCACATAAATCCGCCACTGAATGAGAAGATTACAGATGATGTTCTTTTACAAATAACTGGTAGAGGCCAAGGTAGCTTGCATTGCTTGAGCCTGGTTGATTGCCAAAGGATTACTGATGAAGGTCTTAAGCGTGTCATTGAAAATAATCCAAAGCTAATCAAGGTAATTTATTGGTCCAATTTTTTATTCTTCTGTTGGTTTTTTGAATCTGGGTTGAAGCCTTGCTATGTTATAGGTTTATTTGCCCATACCCTTATGCTTAAATATGTTGGTTGGTCTTCATTTGGGTTTATATGTAATAATTATATAAACTGGAATATGGTGGATCATGCATTGATGGTATAGTATGATTTAATATCTTCTTATATTCCAGCAGAGTGAAATTGCGATTTGCTCTTTGATTTTGGTTTTATGTATTGTATGCGATTTGCTCTTTGATTGTTTTCTACAGATTGATTCAAAGAAATTATCAACAGTTATGAATCTAAATCCTAGCAGTAGTTATATGAACTGGAATATGACTGAATATGCGTATTTCAGCAGAGGGATATTACTATATACTCTTTCTTTTATTCATATAGACTAATTGTTTGCTACATGTTGCTTCAAAAGAAACAAATTATAAACAGGTATAAATCTAAATCCCAGTTCCCTACAGGTTTTTAGACATCCGCAAAATGATAAATGTATATTCTCTCATTATATGTGAATATGTCAAACCAAAAATTACTTTTTTCCTAATAGAGGCATGTAAAGAGGAGGATTTCAGTTTACTATGCTTGTATGTTTTATGCTCAAGTAACACGTTTAGGTCCAATGCATTTACTGAGTTGCTTAAACTGGGAGCTGTGCTGGATTAAATATTTTAGCTTCTATTTTGCTAATATGCCAATATTGACTGGTATCGTGCGTCTTGGTTTGCTTTTAAAACTTAATTGGGTAGTTTCATAATTGTTTTTGTTTTCTTTTGGAAATTGGTTTTTAATTAAAGTAGCTTCAATTATGAAATATTTTCCTGCGTCTTTTTACTTGGATTAATTTTTCTTTTTCTTTTTTATTGTAACTTCTAAGCTAACTAAATATTTTTCTTCTTGTAGCTGAGTGTGCCTGGATGCACAAAACTAAGTATTGAGGGTATTTTGAAATGCCTAAGGGCTTTGAAATTTATGGGCTCACAAGGAGTGAAGCAGTTGAGGATTGGCAGTCTCTATGGTGTGACACAAGTGCATCTTGAAGAACTGAAATTCTTGTTGGGTGTGGATGACCAAATTCAGCAGCTCGTGCACAAGCCTCACTTTTATAGCAGAAGAAATGTATATCTCCCTTGTGAAGATGATCGTGCTATTGATATTGAAATGTGCCCAAGATGTGAAAACATGAGGCTCGTTTATGATTGTCCTGCAGAGGGTTGCAAGCGGGAAGGGCATGCTGCTCAGTCATGCAGGGCGTGCATTATTTGTGTATCACGGTGTGCTCAATGTGGTAGGTGCTTAAATGACAGTGAGTATGAGGAGAACTTTTGTTTGGAGTTACTTTGTTCAGATTGTTCAAAGCCACAACTTCCGAAGTGCGGGGTGAGTCAGAATGGAATAATTGGCATGTCCAGTTCGTTCACTCTTCAACAAACTAGCAATGTTCATCTCCATGGCTAGACTGAAATATTTCACATTTTTATGGTTTTGAAATGCTGTTAACATGATGAGTTCCTGATAATTCAAGGCAGCCAGAAAGCAAAATATAAAGAATATGATCTCTCTCCATCTTTCTTGTTGACTTTTTAATCTGCTAAAAGTTTTAGTCTCTTACGGGACTTAGCTTGAATAGCCTTGGGGTTCTCTGAGCTAAAAGGTCAGGAAACTGCACTTTTGCATGTCTTGTCCAAGAAAAACAATCTCGCTTTGGTGATTTCTGTTGGTTCACAGTTTTGGGTTTGCTTATGGATGGTCAAATGCCGAAGTCAAAGAATGAAGGTGGAGAGTTCGACACAGTACGGAAGCACTTTTAAGTATATTAACTTATGTGGTCGATAGTGGACTGAACCATTCTGCTGAGGACTGCGAAATCGTAGCAGCTGAATGCAATATCCGCTCCCTTGATCGTGACTTGTTGACTTAATAATCACAACTTATTTTTAATGTTTCATGTGATGAACTTTTGAATGATACAATGGTACTTGTTTACAGAGAACTTGCTGTCATTGAACTTGTTGGGTTGTATCTGTTATCACTTAGTATGCTGCCTTAAATCGAAGACATGACCATGTTTGCTGTCTACTTTACTAATCTTGGAAATGTGGTGCGTTCTGTAGTTTTTTAATAAGAATTGAACCAATACATGGGAGGAAATCATATGGTTCAGTATGGAATTAAAAGTGCCTCTAGGATGTCGTTCAACCAACATTGGGTGGAAAATATTATTCAGATGCTCAGAGTTTTAGCTTGGGATAATCTATAAAGTTCAACATGACTAACAGATTCAGACGAATCTTGACATTCAGAAAATGGCAGGAAGGAAAACTCAATTACAACAACAAAAAGAAAAAACAATACGTTTTGGCATGTAACCAGACAATAAGAATATCACTTTTATTTTGGCAAAGAAAAATATATATTATTAATAAAGAGTTATTTAGATTTATTGATACCAAAATATAATTGTAGAGGGCCACCCATCTACCCATCTATGTTTCTGTTCATGAAATCCAGTTTATTTCAATGGCAAAAAGTGGCTAAAAAGTACATTTCAATCACGCATCATGACTGTTTTCTCGATTTGCATTTGAAACCCTTGAAAACTAATTTGAAGCCATAACCTCTAAAGAAAGATGAAATTAACAAAAGATATGTAGTTCAATATTTCAATGGCAAAAAGTGGCTAAAAAGTACATTTCAATCACGCATCATGACTGTTTTCTCGATTTGCATTTGAAACCCTTGAAAACTAATTTGAAGCCATAACCTCTAAAGAAAGATGAAATTAACAAAAGATATGTAGTTCAATTACATCACAACCATGCACAAAAAGCACACCCAAAATAATTCTATATCACCCCTTTCATGGCTACGTGAATAGTAGATTCACAGATATCAGCCAAAAGAAGTTTGAAATCACTCTACTGCTCCTCCCATTCGTCGTTCTTGTATGATACAAGTGTGTCAACCTTGTGTATCTGCAGGAATACCACACACAGTCACAATTTAATCAACAAAGGAGGTCAACCTTGTGTTTGCAACATTTAGTATACCTTGGTATCAAACGAATGCAACTTCACCATTTGAGGATTTGCAATCAACTTTGGGTCACTCTCAATCCAAGTGAATGGTACTGCTACATCTTTATCAGTGTATGCTAATACATCAAACACACCTATGAACACACAAAGTAAGATACTACAAAACATCTTGTTCAAGAAGACGACTCAAAGCTATGTTGCTGCTTGTCATTAACACATATTCGGGCATGAAAAAGCTTTTAAAAATTTGAACTCAAATACTGCTCTTACATGGTTCATCAAGGCATGGCAAGTAAGTGATACTTGAAGCAATTTGTCTCATGATTGCCTGTATTTCTCTCATAATTTCTTTGTCACTCTTTTCCCTTGACACACTGCAAAATCAAACACCCAAATCTCCTAGATTTCATATTAACTGAAAAACTATGCCTGTCAAGCAAAAACCTTAAAGAAAAAGAGTATCAACTATTACCCTTTCTCAACCACCTCACTATCTGTTTCAATGCTAAAATTCCACCTCTCCAAGACCTCATTGGTAGCCTTACTCATGATAACCAACACAACCCTTTGTAGCTTCCCAGCTTCCAGCCATTCTTTTTCCAATACAATTAATTCATTTCCAGAATGTGAGAAATGCCCTACAGTTTTATTATAAGAAAACCAACAAAATATCCGAAAACAGGGAAAACATTTTACCAGAAAGCTGGGCTGTCAGGTTGGAAATGAAGGATTTTACACCTTCATCTTGGGTAAGCAACATTGGAAGCCCATATTTCTTCACTTTGGCAAAACTTTCTTCTGGGTAAACCCCTCGATTGTACAAAATGCTAAACAAAAACATAAAATTCTAATCAAACCCTAAACCCTAATTAAGAAAACAAGAAACCCATAAGTATTTATCGATTCATCTTTACCTATTCGCTGCATAACCTGAAAAATGAAACGAACAAAATCAGAGAAAATTTCTCAACAAACCCAGGAAAACAAAAGAAGGGTAAAAGAAAGGTTTATTTGAGAAATCACATACCAAAAAATTCGCTTACGATTGCTGCTGAGCCTCGAAGAGTGATTATATCTTTGGCAACTGTTCTTGACGCCATTCGACTTCTAAGATCAAATTTCCTAGTGTATTTGAAAGGAAAACTTGCCAAAAAAGGAAACAAAAATTCTAAGGTGTGAATTTGCGGTTAATATAGTAGAAAATTAGGGTTTGGCTTGGATGAGAAGAAATTTGAGATAGGAGAAATAATGAAAAAGGGAAGAGAAAAAAGAAGGCAGAGTAACGGCTTGTTTGTTGATGTCCCGTCTTGGAGCCAACGGTAACATTTTAAATTGCGCCTGTAACGGTAAAAAGTGGGTCCGCTCTTTTTATATTTGAAAGTGCGAAGCGTGCGGCCATTTAGGATATTATTATGAAAAATTTATTCAAATCCCCATTACTCACTTTTATTTTATTAACTCATAAAATAAAATACTTAATAATTCCCCAATCTTTATAAGCCTAAGTCTTATCTCCACTTAAATATCTGGTTCCACCCAAAAAACAATGAGTTGCAGTAGTGGCTTTCACTAGGTAATTATATAATTGGCTAGTATGGGATCATTCATTAAAATTATTTTAGGTTTATTTTATAAAAAATAAATTAAGTTTATATACTTATCAAAAATTAGATTTTAATCTTTTCAACAAATAATTAACAATCAAACATCCATTTATAGCTATTAAAATAATGCGTTTAATTAAAATTAATATGAATCATGAAATAATTAATAATCACAAAATTTAAATTTTTTTACAAAAATAAGAGAATTAGGAAAAAGAAAGGTGATTTCTCATTAAGAAAACAAATGTGTTAAAAGGTTGACAATAAATCTATTTCAATAGGATGTTAAAGATTCGTAAAATATAGATATTGATACTATTATATCTTCGAAATGAGATATGGGGGAAAGGGGATTAGGTCTTACTACAACCAGAACGGAATAAATTGAGTAACATTTTTTAAAGGTGAATAGATAATAATATGAGAAGTTGTTTAATGAATAATTTTAATTTCTTATATGTATCCAATAGTACCATTTGATTTTCATGTCAGTGTTTGGAGTTTGCCAAGGAAAATAATAGCTCATAGTTGTTGATGGTTTGTGATGCGAAGGAGCGTGCTCGATTTCTGATTTTTTATGCTATTATTATTATTATTTTTTGCTCTCTTATTGAACTAGTTGATGCGTAATTAGACTTTTTTTTTTCTCTTATTGAAGGATGCTTTTTATACAGTGTTGTTGCTACAATATTCCATTTTGAGTTTTAATATCTAAGTTTCTTCAATTCAATACTAAAATTCATTTTATTTTATTTAAATACTTGAGTTTGAATTCAATGTTTAATTCAATTTTAAGTTTTTTTTTTTTCATTTAGGTACCTATAATTTGTTTTACTAGAATACACATGTCAAATATTCATTAGACTACATGATGCAATTTAATCTGAATACCAAATTGAATATTAAAGTTAAACTCAAATATTAAAATCAAAGTGTGAAATGCTATACTAACCCAAAATTTTATAATGACTGGAATAAAAGTAACAAACAAATAGTTGACCCTTTAATTTACTCAAAACCCAACTTACATGAAGATGAAATATATCAATTGAATTAAAGAAACATAAATCATATTAAAAATGATGCAAGTAAATCACTTCTAATATAAGTGACATCTATGAAGGCAATGGAGAAAACCCCATAATGGCATACATTCTATAAACAGATATTGAAAGGATTGTTGTTTATTTTAGCAAGGCACATTTTTATCTTCAAAATGCCAGCCAGCTACAAGAACAATCTGATATTCTTATCCATTTACAATAATATGCAACAAATCTTAAATCTGAAACATTCGACGAACTATGTCAGCCAACAAAACAGCATTATTTCGGTTTTGACCCGTCTTCCAGACCTTAAAATCGTCTGGAAAGTAGTCGAGGTCCATCCAATTTTTCAGCGACAGGAGAGAGAAAGGACCCTGTATATCTCCCTGAGGGTCTTGATAATGCCATATCAAGCTTCTCACATCATCCTGTGCCTCGGTTTTGTTTGAATCCTCGTGTTTTTCATTGTCGTCGTTATCATCATCACTCAAATCAATCACTTGAGTGGTATCCAATACTTTTAAAAAGTCATGTTTGACTATGGCACCATTTCCTTCTGGTACATTGACAACCTGTGTACTCTCGACATTGTTGTCTCTTGGGCGGATTAGCTGCTCCTGAACATCATGGCAATGAACTGCAACAAAAGGAATGAGTAACTTCGAAGGATGATAGAGAAAAACATGCAAAACATTGAACACTTCTACTATGATGGAGCTTTGTCTCTTGTTTTAAAGTGCATACAAGCCCAGAAGAAAAAAGATGCACTCGGGACACTTTTGCCATCTTAGCTCCATACAAATCTTTGTAGATTTGCCAGAACAGAAAATCGACCACCCAATGTAAGAGACCAGTAGATATGTATACACATACACAGACTGATACGTCTATTAGTTGACAAATTGAGATGGATTATAAGAACTAGCATATGGGCAGTGTTGAATCATATAGAATATTTTTGTAACCCTTCATTTGGGTGATGAAACGGACAAAGTGAAGAAAGATTGACCAAAAGAACATCTAATTTACTAAATGCTGCCGTTGCATTCCTTTTCTGCCTACTCTATATGGTTAACAAAGGAAACAAAACTCATGCGTACCTCTATCGTCTTTTAAAATTATCGGGGAAGATTGGGCCACTGCAAAAATGAAAGAAACAGTAAATATTTAAAGCAATAGACGAAGGCATTGAGTATGCAAGATTAGATGGGCAATTTTGAGGAAATAAATGACAAGTTTATGTACGTACCATTACCTGGTTTTAAGGGCAACAAGGTTGACAATTTTCCATTTGAAGCTGGATTGCTAGGAATTTCCAAAGTTTCCCTCACAGTTGATATCTGTGAGCTATCCTTTTCATGTTTAACATCTTGCAGTACAGTTTCAGGTTCTACTTCCTCTGCAATAACATTTGGAACCTCACACAGCAGTCGTGACTGTTCCTCTGGAGTCTGAAGCAGTTGTCTCCTTTCCATGTGCTCGAACATTGTAAGAGCAGAAGCAAGTTAAGAAGTCAATTAGAAGGGAAATGCTTCATGAAAGATACCAACATGGTTAATCGGATCATGGTTTCAGTCATAAAAGCAAAAAAAAACTGTTTACTGAAGAAACCCGTCACATAAAGGCAAGGACCATGTAGATTCCCTTGCCTTAAAATAAAAAATCACGATTTCAACAAAATCAAAGGCAATATGCAAACTCTACATCTTTCGAATGTATCCTAAAGAATTTCTATCATGAATGTAGCAGAGTTACCTGTAATCTTGAGAGGTGCAACAGTAAATCAGCAGTTTGACTATTTAAACAAACTTAAGTTTTATTTTTGAAATTATAGTTTAGGTATTTTAGTCCCTTCAAAAATGTATGTTGGAAGAACTTAGTTCAGTAACAAAATTATTAACCCTCTAATATTGCATTTTCTTATCTCGTCATAATACCTAAAATGAAACGGGTGAGCTCCATAATTAGTCAAAGCATGTAAGTCTATGCATGTAATCAACAGATATTCAAAAAGGATATTCTCTGCGCCATCCCTTTTCATTGGCACGGTCTATTAGCTTTGGTAACAACGTAAGTTCTGCTGCAAGCCACTGGAAAAAAAATACAGAAAACCAGAAGAAAAAATTTAAGAATTCATTACCACGCTAACAAAGTCATCAGAAGCATTCCCAATAAAGAGTGCCACCAAAATATAAAAATAAGGTCCCTAATATACAAAGTACAAAACATGTGGTAATAACATCACCTTAATACAACAACTATTAAGGTAGCAGCTTTACGACTTCCAACAATTTAGATTTTTCTGTGTCATCTCGTTTAATTATTTGATAAAACACAAACCATAAAAGTTCAAAAAAAAATAAAATAAAACAAAAAGAACATGTTTGATAACATATTTTAGAGACTTGATGGAAGGTTTTCCATGAAAAAGTTTTGAAAAATGCTGGAGTTAAAACCTATAATTGCACAATCTTATATTCTCTCCCTTTTTTTTTTTCAATGTAAAAATCAACTCAATATTCAACTTTCAGAAACATTTGGTGGTATAAATTCAATACAGTAATTTCTTATAAATAAAAAAATTAGCATTTAACTTTTCAATTTATCGAACATCACCTAAGGAACAGGTAACCAGTAGCAAAAGAGAAACTTGGCCACCAATTGACATTAGCAAACACCAATTACAAGAGAATATAAGATTCAATTGTTCTCTGATAGTTAGGTATGATGAGAATGAGAATACATACATGCTTGGTTATATCTTCATGCAAAGCCCGAGCCTTTGCTTCAAGTTCCGCCTATCAACAATATAAAATAATGTTGACATTTGTAAAAGTTAAAAAGTCAAAAAGAAAAAGAAAAGATGATGGGGGCTAAAAACTAAAAACACAAGAAGATAAAATCAACGAGTAAAACAGGGACTGGAGGATAGAGAAAAATAAGTATAAGAATTGATACAGACCATCATCAACTAGTAACCAAACATGAAAACTGAGAATATTCATTATGAACTTTATAATTTAATATCTTATAAAAAAGCTATTAAAATGTAGCCAGCTTAATGGTCAGTGCCATCCTGCGACAACAAGCAAATTCAGTTTCGTAAGACATCACCAGTGCCCATTGAAAGTTTTGCTATTTAACTATAAACGGATTAGGCACACCACGGACCTCTTCATGGGTACCAGACGAGAATATAGTCTGATCTGATTATTGAAACTGTCCCCAAGTCAATATCCTCTGTATCGATAACGGATAATCTGACTGAGGCTTTCAGTCCTATGGAGATGGTCTGAGGACTAACAGGAAAGAACCAACAACAATCAATTGTCAAGCAGTGAGCACAATCAGGTTAGTTCTGGTTTTTAAACATTCATCAAAAGTAGCATGCAACAGATTGTTTTGACCAAAATCTCATATCTAAAACCAGTTTAGTTTGACATAAAAATTCCTATGTAACTATATTTTCAATCACAACTATACCTAAATCAAAGAAACAAAATTAAACCTAAACCCTTCACAAAATCCAAAGACAAGCAGGATAAAGAACTTGATTTTTAGGCTCCATATAGAAAATCAATCACAAAATCTTACACCCTTTCCTTTTTTTTAAGATGATAACAATCAATGATTTTTATCTCAAGAAGTCTTAACTAGGCACAAACTTCTAGCATCTACTGGGACAAGGCTACATCCCAAAAAATTCCATAGCATTAAGTTCCTGGTTAACACTTCATCCTATCTAGTTTCCAGTTAACCTCCATCCAGTTATCATATGAGAGTTTTAAAAATGGACAATCTAGATGTAGATGGTTTGAACTGCCCAACACAGCCCTAAAAAACATAATTTGTTAAATAAACAACCAGTTCCCTTCCTCCACTAGAATGTAATATTATGGATTGTGCAAAATGTACAAGAGCTTACAATGGTTGGTCTCTTCAGCAAGCCCTTTTTCATTCTCTGATGCAAATCTTCACATTCTTCCTGCAAAAAACCAACAAAAACACTAAGACAAGCTCATACATCCGGATCTCTATACCAGTATATAAAGCAGCCTGCTACAAAAACAAATTAAGATCTTTTAACACCATAAGCAGTTGCTATATCAATGCTAAGGCACCATAACTTAAACTATGCTTGTTTGTAACATATAAGGCAGTAAGGCACATATGCTATAAATATAAAACAGATTATCCTCAAAGGACCTTAGATAAAAATTAAAAGCAAATAATGAGCTATTCTAAGATCTAACTATCATCAAGACAATGTTTATTTTGTTCTGGGCCAGAAGAAAAAAAAAATCTGAAGGTCTGGAATAACAAGTCATAGATGTGACTTACATCAGCAGTCACTAAAGAATCCAGCCTATATTTTTCTACAGTTTATGTATCCCATAGGCAAAGTAAAATATATGTAAGGGAATCATTAATGTTTTCCACTTTATCTCAATAATATTTAGCTTTCTTCAAAAGGGAACCATCACCAATATTCTAAATTACATTTCTGTTCAGTTTGGGTAAAAAGAATTAGCAATAATTCATCAGAATATTCAAATTTCCAAATGCATTGCACCCAAAATAGGAAAGATAATAGAAAACTAGAAAGTTCAAGTCCGCATTGAAATATGTCAATTCTAGAGCTATTTGGATGAAATAGCAAAAACTGTAGCATATACTGATTACCTGAGAGAAATCATCATCTGAAAGCATGGAAATTCTAACATCTTTCACAAAATTTGAAACCTGAAGGAGAATGTCTGCATTTACATCATTATTCCCAGAGACCTTCATCCCTAGACAACAAAGAATGCTAATACCGTGAATAAACTATTTAAAACAGACAACAGAACATAAGATACAATCACAAGATATAACTAACAACAGAAATTCTGCATATATTAATGCCAAAGGAATTAACAACTGTGTGCCAATTGTTTACATGAAATCTTGAATGAGCTCCATGTCTAGTTATTTGGGCTATTAAGAAAAATGTATTATATCAGCATCAATTATTCAATTATCACTGGTCAAGAGTAGTATAACTGAGTGAGATGATAAAAATATGCAGACTGCTAAGGATATACTTGCGCTCATCCAGGAGAAAGAAGAAAAGGAGTCAAGTTGTTCCCAACCATAGTGATTGATAGAGAAGCACCAAGAAGCTTGCAAGATAAAAGCCGCTACTCAACTAAGGTTTATGCATATCTAGATTCATGTTTCTCAACTTCCACTGCTTCAACTTCAAGTCAGGGACAACAAATTTAAAATTAAGTAGAAACTATGTCTGCTCAAGGACTGAGAATTTCAATTGCTAAATATACACACACATGTGATCGCGCAAGCGCACAATGCAAAATATAGAATGAAGCTATTTATTACAGAAACATCTAGCTCATTAAATCAGAAATCCACTTAACCTACTTCCAATGTCAATGTCAGGGGTTTTTTTCTATTTCCTCTCTCATTTTTGTTTGTTAGATTAACATACACAACAGCACAATATATTATTAAAAAAAAACAGCACTTCACAACCAAAGTTAATTCCAAGTAAATAACTGATAATTGCTACCCACATAATCCACAGCAAATTACCTTTAACTAGCACAAGCTGATGAGAATTTTTCTGAAGGAAGTTATTTGGATCTGATTTGATCCTCACAAAGCTATCTACCACTTTAGCTTCAAAGCTTCCAAAATCTTTCGAAAGATCCAGAACTAAGCTCTTTTTCAAGTACACTAGTTTAATATTCTCTGGTTTTATTGCAGCAAAGCAGCTTTTTGGTGTTTCAAAACCCCTTTTCTTCTGGTAATTTTTTTTCTCCAATCTCAAACATTTTTTTTCTTCACCAAGATTCTCCTCTTCTGAGCTAAAAAAGAAGTCATCATCCCATGCATCTTGGTTTTCTGCATAGTGTGTCTCAAGCAAGTCATAGACTTTGATTCGGCTTATTGTTTTTCTTCCAAAAATAGAATAAAGCCTTTCATCACAAAGAACTCTCTTCTTTTTTGCTGGGTTAGTAAGGTTATTGTCATTAATATATTTGCCTATAATGTCACTAACATCATGCTGAGAGATCTTCTCGGTGGTGTCTTTACCAATAGATTCAAGAAATTCAATGAGTGGTTTAGATCCCCAGCCATTAAACTCCAGTTTCTTCGATTTGGCCTTTCTTTTCGAACCGACAGGAGTAAGTGGCTTCCCACTGTATTCTTCCAACCAAAAGATTGATGCTGCATTTCCAGCCATATTTTACACTCAAATAGAAACCCTAACTTCCTCAACTTGAAATCCTTCAGTTGGACATGTAACCCAAATAGGCTTTACAATGCAGTGCATTCATTTTCCATGAATAGAGAGACATGATCGACCACCCTGAACATATACTATGCCCTGCAACTGGAGAGGAAGATAACCATGTTAACAATGACCATAAATGAACAAGGTGGTAAAGCCTATGTTTATGTCCTATCATTTTGCGGTTATTCAGTCGCCAAGTAAAGCAAGTGCTGGGCAATTACAAGACAAGTAGTCCACCAAAAGAATGAATGCAAAAACATATAGACACTAAAGTTGCATCAGAATGGATGAGGGTCTCAATGGTCATACAAAAGACTGTACGGATGAAACAAACATGTACAGAAATAAGTAGTCAGTAGTCAGTACACAAGAATCAAATAAAACGCAATCACTTATGGTCATAAAGAAATTAAAATATTCTACTAACAATTGCCATTTTAGAACAAAATAGTAGTAGCACTATAGCAGTAATAAATCATAATACTTTTTTAATTACATCATAACTGAACAATACAAATTATATCCCCACCATTTATCTATAAATAAACTAAATATTGATTATTACAATAATAACAATAGGCATCATTTTGTGTTCAAAATGGAAATTAAAAAGAAAAATTATTTCAAAATTAACATCAAAATTTTGTCATTTATGCTTCTTTCGAAACATGAGGAAAGAAAGTGGGCATTCCAAGAGTCCCCGGTCCGCCTTTTAATGCTTTGTTTCCTCTTTCAATTAACTAAGTAACTAATAATGATAGATATGGAGTAGAAGAGAAGCAAATGATACAATAATGATGAAAAAGTAAAGAATAAATGAAGAATCAACTAAAATGAAGATTTGGGAGTCTTGGGTTTAGGGTTTTACCTGCAAAACCTGAAGTCCACTGCAATTCTCTCGAACCCTGAGTTTCAAATGAAAAAGAATGCAAAGTTCAGAGTAATGCAGTGTCAAATTCCGGAAGAAAAAAAGAACACAACTTCAGCAAAACAGGAATAGAAACCCAGATAGGAAAATTGGTTCTCAAGGCAAACAAATTTCAGTAAAGAACAAGAAGAAAGAAAACAACTGTAATTGGAGAAAGCAATAACAGTTAAAAACGAAGCTAGAGCTTCTTGAAGTAGAGGTGAAGTGGAAAAATACTAGTGTTCAAATCTTCAAGCCATACCAGTGCCGATCGCTGGACAACCCCTGCTCCTATCTCTATCTCTTATTAAAAAAAATTAAAAACATGCCACAAGAAAGGAGAGAACTGAACAAGAACGGTAAGAAAAGTAAATTTGTAAAAGATTAAAGAGGTAGGGTCGGTACCTTCGAAATTCAACGGCGGATTTGTTGCTTTGAAGGGTTTGGGTCCGTAGACGGGAGCTTTGTTTTTCGAAAAGAAAAAATTTAATGCCGTTTCTTTAAACTCTAGTATTAAGTTCTTTTTAGTGCTATGTTTGGATTTGGGTAATAGAAGAAAAGAAAGGAAGAAAAAAAGTATATCTAAATTTTATTTGGATACTTCAAATTAAGGGCAAATTACTTCACCAGTCATCCTAAAAAAATTGTTAATTTAATTACCACCATTAATAAATTTGAACAAAATGATCACTCATTCAATTTTTTCTCTCAGAAAATGCTGATCGAGCATTCCACGTAATATAAATGCTGATCGAGCATTCCACGTAATATGTGGTGCAAAGTGATATCTAACAACTCTGAAATTTTACATTCTTCTCTTTTAGTCCTTTAAGATGATATCCATATACTTCAATTGAGCCTTCTTCCTTCAGAATTTATAGGCGACCAAACAGCAGAGATGCCTAAGAATCAGATCTTCCACGAGAATCCAAATCTCTCAAAATCTTAAACCCTCTTTTTAATTACTAAGGGAAAAAAGGAATTTGTTTCTAAGCTCTAACATTTCCCTGCGATGTTTTTAAATATAAAATAAAACAGATAATTGAACTAATCCATATAATTTATCAATCGAAACAGAACACACAACATTGAGGTTCTCATTTCTTTTCCTTATTCGTTTCGTTATTAGATTTCTCGGCATCCAAACAGAAAAAAAAAACTAATGAAGAAATAAAAGAGAAGGAAGAAAAGAATCGAAATGAAGAAGGAAAACAAAGTAGAGCGAGAGAATTACCGAATTAAAATTTCTGATAAAAGAGAAATCGTATAATTTGGGGGATTAAAACAGAACCTTCCTCCAAAAAGAGAGGTAGTTAAATAAAACCCTAAAATTTTAACACAAAATGTTTACAAGGCCTTGTATACATCCTCTGAGCGCCGCCATTTGGGATTATGAATATGATAAATGCCAGGTCAGCATTTCATTGTGGAGAAAATTGAGAGTTATCATTTTGTTCAATTTTATTAATGGTGATGATTAAATTAATAAAAAAATTTATGAGAGTCACTAAAATAAAAACGATATTATTCTAAAATAACCAGTAGAATAATTTATCGTAAAATTAAAAAAAAAATGTTAAGGTCTCACAATTTATAGTTTTGGATACGATGCATGAGATTTTCTTTTACCCTGAATTTTATTGATTCTTTCTAGATTTTAGTTTAGCCTTTGTTTGATATTTTATTTGTCATGCATTGTATTAGTTGAGACATATATTTTATATATATCTTGTAATTATATTATTATCTCTGTATTAATGAACTTTTCAAGTATAATGAATTTTTGATGTAAAATGTTAATGGTATTAAATATCTTAATTAAAAACTACTTTCCTTTTTCAACTTTTTTCCCAAATTGAGATAACCAAAAATAAAACCGAATATTTCAAGTGAAAGTAGTAAACATTGGGACACTTTTTTACTTTTTGCTTACTGGAATAAAAAATATTTAAACAATGAAAAAGATTTTGGTTTCACTTAATTTTCTTTATTCTTAATGCAATCCAAACATAAGAGGATTTTAAAAACTTGTTTTGACTATAGATTAAATTTTATTTTATAAGAGCTTATTTAAACGCTTAAAATGATGGTTGATATAATATAATAATCCTAAAATATATAATAAAACAATTTGAAATCCAATCCAATATGGATTTAGATGCACCAAGAAAATAATTCCTATACTTGATTCATATTATAAATAAAAATATTTTCTTGATAAGTATAGTATAGGGATTGAAATATAATTAAACCCTTTTTCTCGCGTTCTTGCCCACATTCCCGAAATTAAAAGTTTGAAAGACTCAATTTTAAAGTTTTGACAAGTACAGGGTTTGGCATATAATCAGACCCTTTTTTCTCACATTCTTTCCCCCCAACCCAAACAGAAAACCTTGCTAACGTTTCATCAATTAGAGGCCTTACTCATGCATGTTGTTTTAATATGTTGTTATACATTTTTAATTCTAAAAATTTTAATAACTTTATCTCAATATTTACAATATTTATTAATTTAATTATAATTTATTGATATTTTGAATGTTCTTAGACAGTAAAGTAAAGGACTTTCAAAAAAAAGTTAAAGCTTGAATCTTGAAAACCAAAACATAAATGATAAACCCCTTTGAATGTTTGGTTCTTTGAATAAATATCCCATTGTGCAGCTTTGATAGCAGATAAGAAAAGGAAGACGAAGAAAAAGAAAAAGAAACGGTGGTTCTAGTTTAAGAGAAGATTCAAAGAAGAAACCATCAATGCTTCGTCAATTACAAGAAAACAAATTCAGGGAAGCTCTTGATGAAGTGTACGAAGATGGGTCATTGATAAGCACTCATATTTCATATTTGGGGCCCTTGTTACTTTTTTACTTTTTATTATTTCATGAGTGAAATATCGTATTTTAGCTTTGTTTGTCATTTATGTATCTGAAAATGAGTCATTGATAAGCACTCACAACTTAGCGTCGCGACACCGACTCAATACAACAGTTGGCGCCCTAGCCTAGCATCCAACGCCCCAAGCCCTATGCCATGACGCTGTTTCACCAAGCTGCGGCGCTACTATTCATGCCTCGTGGGTCTGTTTGTTGTTTTAAAACTGAGATGTAAGGCTACTTTCATCTTTTTGAGTATTTAAATCTATATTAAGTCTGTAATTTTAGTTTGATATTAATTAAAACTACATAAACTCTCTAAATATTATCTTAGAAGAGAGATAAATTATCTCCGCTTCCAATTTTAATTCAATTTATATTTTATTTTCTTTTTAAATTATTAAAATTGAAATAATATTCAAAGTTTGATTCTATATTTGCATGGCTTCTAATTTAATTAATCTCTAATGGATTTTACCGTTTCTACTGATTATTTTTTGTTTTATTAACTGTACAGTCACTTTCAAAATCTCAAGACATTGATCCTTCATCATTGAACCAAGATGGGAACAATGAACGGTCAAGATCATTAGCTAGGCTTCGTGCTCAAAACGAGTTCTTGAATGCTACTTCCATTGTTGCAGATTGTATTTTTTTGCTCTCAAGATTCAATTCCAGGCTTCAATGATGCTCTTTCCAAGTTCATTACAGTGTACCCTAAGTTTCAAGCTACTTAAAGAGTTGATCATCTGAGAGTGGAGGAATATGGGCACTTTTCTAAATCTTCTGTTAAGGTTTGTCTTGATTGTTGTGGTTTTGGGTTGTTTTCTTATAACCAAACACAATAGAATTGGGATACAACTATGTTTAGTTTGTCTGAAGTGACAGCAAATTTCAGTAACCATGCTTGACATGGTGGTGCTGAGAGTGGTACTTGGGATCATTTGAACATACCTGTTAGCAGCGGGTCAGCTTTTAAATTGTTGGCTGAAGCTTACACCTTTTAGACTAATAAGAAAGTACTGACCATGTTTGATCATGAGAGTCAATATGTGATTTGGATCGCTCAACGTGCTAAGGTTTATAATGCTTGGTTTAAATGGCCTTCATTGAAGGGAGTTGAAGAAACAGGGGGACTCCTAAAATGAAGATTTTTGAAAACTTAAATTAGCATAGATAAAATTATATTTTAGTTTTTTAAAATGATAAAAATTTATTTAATCTTTTAAAATTATAAAGATATAAGCTATTCAAATAGTGAAATTGTATTTTAATTATTATAAAATTACAATTAAATTTCGGTCTGCCTAACAAAATTTTCTAACTTCACCTCTGGAAAAAGGTCTTGGTAAATGGTCTTTTGTGTTCCCGATTATGTCAAAAGCGTAGGACAAAGCATTCCTATTTGAAGAAAATTTTATAAACGTTAGGTTAAATTTATTGATTTTTAAAAATTAAAATTAAATGACAAGTTAGAATTAATTAAATTTTGGAACAAATTGATAAAATTTATAAAATTTATAAACAATGGAGGGCTAAATCTATTATTAAACCAATAAAAAAGCCTAAGTCAGTTTAATGGTGAGTGATTAATATTTTAAAATTTTAAAAAATATTAGTGATGAAATTAAAAATTTTTAAATTGGGTGATTAAAATACAACCTACCCAAAATTTTAAATTTGTTATTAATCACCAAAAACTCAAAATAATATTTAGAAAATTCAGGTGACGTTCCAGGCGGCCCCATAAACTATGGGCCAAAACTTATAATCTGGCCCTGCTCCGGGATGAATGAAGTATATCTATACATATATAACAGCAAATTTTAATTCTTTTCGTAATTGCTTTCTTCTAGTTTTTTTTTTCATTTATAGGAGATATTATAAAATAAACATAAAAATAAAAAATAGTAAAACTTGAATCTGAATATTTAAGGATTTAAAAAATCCTCCTTAAATAACGATATCAAATCTAAAATTTTTTTCAAACATCCAATCTAAAGTAAGTCTCGAACTTTCCTCGTAATATAAGAAATAATGGATGGAACACTCCGTTTTGTTTTTCTTTTTTTTGAAATAGAGTGGTTAATATTTATTATCCTGTGGTGGTTTCATTTTCACAATAGTCAATTTCAAATCTTCACAATTATCTTCACAATTTCATCCCCACTCCATTTTCTAAAAATAAAGTGTGTCAACATTGTGTAGTCATCCATTTCCTCATTTTCACTGGATCAGGACATAATGCCCATTTCGTAATATCATTGTCTTTTTACAAATATTGTGGGTAGCCTTTTAAAATAAAATTAAGGTTTGTGGTAAATTAAAAAAATGAATAAAATAATTTATAAATATAATAGTAAAGATGTGCGATTACAAGGACTTAAAACAAAAATAATATTTGATTAATTTAAATATTTTAATAATTTCAAATTTTTAGTAATTTTAATAATCTGTTGGGAGAGGATAACATTGTCTGTGCATTGAAGTGGATAATTCTGTTTTATTCTTTAGGTATAAAAACAACAAATCCTGGCAGTGGCAGTATCACCCTTGGCTACCACATCTTGTAGAGTTGCCAACTTTAGTGATCAAGGTGGTCTCTTCAGCTGTGTACAAGACACAAGCAAGTGGACAAAGGCATCTGCAAGTATGGGGGTTAAACTACAGTACCAGTCATTTATCCTAATTTATTTTATTTTTCAGCTTAGTACGACTTGGTTAATTTGGTACTTTTGAATATTTTAGCTCTAATATTCTCTTTAGACCAAATCAAACCATTTTATCGTTAGATTTATGTTACGAGTCAATTTGATTAAAAATATTTTAAATAAAAAATTAAATACTAATATATTGGTATTTTCATTGCATTTCTATTTCAACTTCAATTTTGATTTAAGTATAATTTAAATATTAAATTTTGTTTTGGTTAAAGCTGTTTGATTGGAATATCATTTTCTACATGTTTATTTTAATTTTCTTTCATGTGAAGTTTTAGACTCAAATTTCAAATGTTATTTAGATCTATATAAATCATTATATTTATCAATAGTAAAATATTAAATTTCAACATAATCACTCATTTAATTTAGGTGAGGTTTGGGCTTAATTTTTAATCTAAACCTAATTTAAATATACTTTTATATTCCATTAATAACATAATAATAAAATAACTTATGAAGTAAAAATATACGCAAAAATCACTCCCATATCTGTCTCCAAGTTATTTTTAACTTGTATTTTCGATGAAAGTGATAATATCAAAAACCATATGGTAGTCCTTGTTGGATTCATCCAATTCCACGCATTGTATTTGTACGTCAAATTAAAAAAAGAGAAAAGTCTACCCAGTACTGATGTTTTATATTATTTTTCGTCTACCTTATCATTTGATTTTTTAGAAAAAAAAAAAAAAAAGTTACCTCCCCTACATGATTTTCTGGTCTTGCCCTTAGTTGTAATAACTATGTGTTAGTTTAACGTTGTGGACTAAATTGAGTAACAGAGCCATGGTTTAAGTATTAAAGTTGGACATAAAAAATAAGTATCAAAATGAAAAAATAGGTATAGTTTAGTGGCTAAAATAAGCATTAAGCCTTATATAATGTCTAATATATTAATAGTTATAGATTTTGAGATATTCATATGTATATATATATATATATATATATTTTAGGATTATTAGTTTTATATTTAAGTTTTTGATTGATTTGATGTTACAAGTTAATCAAACACTAACTCAATTGATAACAAAATAAAAATTTTAAAAATTAATATAATAAAGGTTTTATGTCTTCAATAATTTTTTATGTTTTTGTAAATTAAATACCTAGATAACTGATTAAGTTAAAATTTAAAATTTTTAAGGTGAATTTGACCATTAATGTTGATTTTCAAAATTCGTGAACCAAATTAAATATTTATATGAAATTTAATATAATCCGAAATTTCCAAAGAAGCACTTATCCCGACAAAGATTTTTGTATTCAACTTTATTTTCCTCCACAGTTTTTATTTTGCATTATAAAGAAGGGACCATGAAAACAAGTGTTTTCTTTTTTTATACAAATTACAAAAGTAAAAAGTTTTGAGTGTTGGGAATTTTATTTTATCCAAACTTAAATGTAGGTATGAAGTCATAGTGTGGAAATTAAGGATAAAAAGATTGGATTGCAGAATATAATGATGATTAAGGAAACCATGCATGGTCCAATCTTATTAGGAAGTTAAAGCCCAAATATATTCTAAATTCTCCTCCATTTGCCAGCTAAAGGACTCTACCAACCAACCTAAGTCTTTCTTGGAACACGCAACATTTGTCTTCTTCTACCTCCATTTGGTCAAATCATGATTTTATAACGAATAACAGGCTTATTTAATTCCAATCACATTTTTGATGTTTTTTGGAGCCGACCAACAAAAATAATTTTAATATTAATTTTAACCATTTGCATCCAATTTTATATTCTTTTCAACGACAAATATTGTTAAAAAGCTTATTACCAAAAAATGTTATGGTGAACATGAAACCTCCCCACAATTCCACACTCCTCATTCATATACACCACGTGTTCGACGTGTAGCTCCATAGTTTGCCACTAAGTTAAAAACCGAAATTCCATGCCATGTGGGCAGCTAATGGTTGGCCGCACGCCAGCGGCGGAGCCCACTACACCTACACGCCAGCCATCACCATTAGAACACAGTCAGTGTTGGGTGACTGACACTGACATCGAAACCCGAAGAAGGAGTGAATGTGTACAACACAAGCGGCGTGTTCCTACTTACCTTACCCATTGGAATCAAATCCAGAGACGATTTCCACAGCAGCTTTTGAGACTCAATAATTACGTAGCCACCTTTTCTCCTTTCAAAACCCTAGTTCCGTACCAATTTGATATCATAAAATAATATTCAATGAGACATTCATTATGTAAATTTAATTTTATCAAACGTAAAAATTACATATTTAAAATATAAATATTTATTTAAAATTAATTTAATATTAATAATAGCATATGAAATATAAATAAGAAATAGAGAGATATGGATTAAATACATAATATAATTTGTAAAGGGTAAATTACTTTTTATAAGTAGTAATCATTATCTTAAAAGAGACCATGATTCTGTGAATGATATTACATACCTATTTTAGGTGGAAAGTTCTGAAAATGGAAAAGTAGAAAAAAAGTCTGCCTAGTTGCAGTGTGTTCAATTGTGGTGGTCATTTTTCTTAAATTGACAATACCAATTAAGCTTAGTCTCCCACGTTTCTTCTTTTTCTAACATCGTATTGCTTGGTAGGTTCCTAAAAATATATGGGTCAATTCTCTGATTCTTTTTTAAAAAATAATAATAATAACATTGGGATTAAGATGCTATAAATTTTTTTATTATACTTTAAAACCACATAACATTATCCTCTTATTTGATTCCATTAACAAGACAATATTTCATGTATATCTATTTATATGGGCACACACATTTAGAATTATGACTCAAAGTATAATTCAAGATGTGCACCTACTCATTTATATATGTCATTTAAAAATATTATTAATACTTATTTAATTTTAATTTTAAAATCTTGGAATGAATATGGATACTAAGCTGACATGTGACTGGATGTACATAAAATTAGAATAGTTCTATTTTTTTAAAAAATTGGATGCATCATTTAAAAACTATAAAACATAAGTTACGAAAATAATTTTAATTTTATATTTTGTGCCAAAAACTTGCGAGTAAAAATGCATAAGAATTATTCTAAATAGATAATTTAAAATTAAATATATGCAATCGCATATAAAAAGTAAATCCACACATTGGAGATTAATCATGATAACATGAATAGATAGATTTTAATTTGAAATTTACGAATGGTGATTATGAAATAAAGGATCTATTGGGATGATTATAAGTCCCTCCTATTAAATATGTTGCATTCCTTGGAGTGAATGCAAACATAAAGAAAATAACAAAAATAATCATGGACCACTAAAAATGGGAACATAGTAACAAATAAGAGAACAATGAGGTTTCTCAAGATAACTCTTCAAGGGTTAAAAATAACTTATGTTATCAATGTGATATGAAAGCTTATTGGCCACATATGTAACGTATGCCCAAATAATTTATTTCTGTTAATATTCTTTGAGGAAGGATATGAGAATGTAGTAATGAACTCTCTCGTTATAGATAGAAAATATTTATCTTATTTAGTACTAAAACAAACAAATCTTATTCCAATATTTGATAGTACAAAATTAGTTGAAAGCTCTAGAAGAGCTAATATATCAATATCTAAAAAGTACAAAATTATAATGGATATTATATTGAGATTGTGAATGAGGAAAATGTTATATAATATTCTCATTATTGCATCATTATTTTTTTGGATATTTGAAGATTTTGGCATATTCCCTAAAACGAATATTGCATATAATTGTTTGGGAATTATATTTATTTTGTTGACTTAGTGACATTACAAACTTCACATTGATTTAGACATTTCCAGTAGTAAATGTCACAATAGTACTTATATGTGGATATAAAGTAAAAGAAATGACAGCAAAATTATCAATTTGTCACAATTTATATTGACATTATTAGTATAATTGAAATGCATGTTAAAGTAAACCAGAAGTTCACTGATACAAATGCATTTACTACTTGCCGTGACCAGTTAGACCATCTTGGATCATACATAATGCAAAAATTAATTGAGAATTCATATGGACATTCATTAAAGAATTCTCATTTGTTGCTTATTTTCAATGAAAATTGATTCTTAGAAACTCACTAGCTAAAGTTGAGATTTAATGTCTTGTATTTCTGAAATGAATATGGGCCCATTCATCCACCATGTGGATGGTTTTGATATTATATGATTTTGGTAGATGCATCTACAAAATAATCATGTATGTGTTATCAACTTGCAACCTATCGTTTGTAAGATTGCTTGTTTAAATAATTAATTTTAGATTATGCAATTAAGACAATTCATATCGCTAAAGCTGATGAGTTTATATATCAGTCTTTTATTGATTAAGTTTGAAATTTTTTTGTAAAAGTTTGTTATTTATGCGCATAATGGTTTAGAGAAATTATTGATTGAAATCCTCTGATTAATGTCTAAACCATTACTTATGAGGATGATAACATGTTTATTTTGCATATTTTACTAGCTCAAATCAACTTGTTCTTGAATTAATTCCTGCTAATTGGTGAATTTTATGTTTAGATCTTGTTAGGAATGAAATTCGAATCTTTAATGCCAAAACAAGAAAAAAAGGATTCAATTGAAGCATGAACAATAAAAAAGGGGCCAAATCAGAAAGTTGGAGACATTTAAGGGTTAATCAGATTTTTGACCTTGTAAAAGTTAAATTTTGAAAAGAAAATAAGATATTTCATTTCATGTAATTAGTGAATAGGTGAGATTAGCCTAATTTTAGTATAGGGTTTGTATCTAAATAGGGTGTATGGTGAACTTGAAAAAACACACCTTGAATACTGGGAAATTGAATAAAAAATCAATTCATTTCTTTCTTTCTTTACATGAAATAGTAGCAGACATTCTGCCAACTTTCTTTTCCTTTTCAATATTTAGGGTTAATTATTTTCCAAGTCCTTCCTTTATTTCATCTCCTACCATTTCCATTTAAGCTAATTCCATAAACTAACAAAAACATGATTAATTTCATGCTTCACTAAATATCTACTTATCTTTAGGTCGGTATTCTTTTTGGTCAAGAATCGTGAGAAATGTATCTACACTAAAAATCTTTCATAACAGTATTCATTGTCTCTTTAGAATATTTGGATTGACAAATTCATCCCTAAAAGTTAACTCGATTTCAACTCAAAAGTGTACGTTGGGTTGGAGTCATTTTGGCGTACAATTGGGAAGATGAGTTGGCCGTGCTATGTTCGGATTCCTTTGAACAAATTAGCGTATCCTGGCGGGGTCATACTAGTGTGATTTTCGTCAAGGAGATAGTGATCGAATTTAAACGTCTTACGCAGTTGAGGCCATTAATCCGAGTTAGGTTCTTCAGAACGTAAGGCTATAGAGGTCTTGAATTGCGAAGGCCACTACAGGAGAACAGACTTTTAGCGGCGTTTTTTTTTTGCCTTTAGCGGCCCTTTTAAGTGCCGCTAGAACTATTAGTGGCGTTTTTACAAGCGCCGCAAAAAACGTCGCTATAGCAGACGCCGCAAAAAATTACGACATTTATTTAAAAAAAACGTCGCTAAAGACCATGACCTTTAACGGCACTTTTCCCACAAACGCCGCTAAAGACCATGACCTTTAGTAGCGCTTTGTCCAAAAACGTCGTTAAAGACCATCACCTTTAGCGGCGCTTTTATCACAAACGCCACTATAAATTAGATCTTTAGCGGCGCTTTTCTACAAACGCCGCTAAAAACATGACCTTTAAAAATATTATTTTAATTAAATAATATTTATTTCTATGAAATATTATATTATATTTAATTTTTAAAATTTGAAGTTTAAACTATATACTTTAAGGATAAATAAAAATATTAATTAAATTAAATTTTCTATTAAAATTTTAACTTTAAAACTAAATATAAAAATTAATGAATTTAAATTTAATACATAAACATTGATTCAATATGTAGTTTAATACATAAAAAAAACACAATTAAACTTGTTAATATTCAGGCTTCCACAAGGTAAATCAAAATTTTCAAGAACTACTCAAATTACGCAGCAAAAATACAAGGGAACATCCATTTTCTCTAGATAATTATTGAAAAAAAATATACAAATTAAGCAGGTAACTAATGCCAGCAAATAGAAACATAAAACTTAAGTTACAAGTGTTCAACACAAGTTAAACAGTAAAGTTAGAAATTTCATAAGTCTGTATTATGTTATGAGTTTATTCAACTCACAAGAAAAATCAAGCACCTGCAACTGAAAAATAACCTAAAATACACAGCCAAATAAAACAGAAAGAAAGAATAGCAATCCATTAGATTAAATTCATTAAAAAAATAATAATCCGTTAGATTAAATTCATTAAAAAAATTCATTAGATTAAATTCATTAAAAAAAGAATAACAATCCATAAAGATTAAATTCGTTAAAAAAATCACAAAGAAATTCAAATGATTCAAAACTTACCACGGTTAATAACAGGAGATCTCCTCACAGGTCTTCTAACAAACAAATGGATATAGTCATCTTTCATGTATCCCTTTTTTTAACACATGACCTTTAAATACACAGTGTGGAAGAAGTGAGAAATAAAATGCCAAGTGATGCCCCTCAGTTTTTTGAATGAGTTAAATATACTTCTTTTCAGATTACTATGTATAGAAAAGCATCCACTTACAGTACTGCAAAACTAAATTAGTTCTACACATTTTGATATCATTTTATAGGATTAATATACTATTTCACAAACCAATAGTTGGATTTACAAATATAATTGGACTCCTCATGCAAGTAAAATTTCAAATCTATCCTACATCTCCATCATATCAATCCAGAATACGATTTTTCATTATTAAAATTTTTTGCATCCAACCAATTATACATTCTAAAAACATTCAAAACTAACATAAAATATAAACTAGTATATGTGATAGGCTATTATCCATAGGCAGGATCTTGTAGTATCCAACATCTATGCACCTTAAACGTTTAATGAAATGGCAGAATTGAATTACGCAACTAATTATAAAGCATTGAACATGAAACATAGCACACCAATATTATAATTATATATAGGTGATACCTGCAGCAAGCTCCCTACATACTCTTAATGCCTCAACTGTGACTTTGTAGTAACGCTCACAGACAGCAGATAAAACAGGACTAGAAAAATCCTGAATGACATATTTAACAACTTGTTATCATAGAATAAATTAATATTTTTTGGTTACACTTTTCCTCGCTAATCTTGTTGCAGTTTCCCACTGTTTTCATTCTTTCCAAGTTAACCTGATGATCTTCAAGCACTGGACATGGACTTACAGCAACCCCATCAAAGATACCAGGCATCAAGTCTGAGCAGTAATGATCTTCAATGAGTTTGTGACGTTTGGGGCATGGGTAAGAGCTTAAAGTTTCATATGGGATGACTTCAGGTGGAATGGAATTTAATGGAAGTTATTTCAAAACAGAGAATGCACCAACCTGTAGATAGAATTATATGTTATGCAAAAATAAAGACTAAATATCATCACGTGCAATCCAAATGTAAAAACACAAACCTATTTTGATGTGCAAATAATTGACAAAGGAACAAACAGTTACCTCAAGAGGATCTGGAGGAACAGGAACAGGAAGTTCCAGAACATTATCACGTGGTTTCTGACTAGAATCAATGGCAGACAGGTTAGAGCTTCCCCTCTCAAAAAGACTAAAAGCATTGGTAAGAGTTTCCCAAAATAACTGTGAACTTGCTTCTCGGGCAAACTTGGTTACAAGAGAAAATTTCTCCAAAACTGCCCTGGAAAGCTCCAAGGAAGACAAAGTTTGTTGTTACGAGCAATTAGAAGGTTTAAAATGAAGTCAACTCTCTAACCGTATATAAGCAATCAACAAAATGCAAACAAAATAAAATGGTATATCCAATTAGAAAATCTTAGTTCACCAATTGAAAACAACAAAATGCAGATAAGACAATTTTAGTTGGCACAATGACACTTAGAACTGCACTTAAAATTAACCTTTACAAAGAAAAAAAACATATTCACTAATTATAGTATTCCTTAGTTCCCATATTGGACCAAAGCTATGGGAAACATTGTTGCTGAAAAGTTAATGAACTATGTAGCAATTACCTAAAGAAATTTGTAGTGAAAACAAGCCAAGTAGGTAACTTAGCATGCACAAACCTGCAGGGGGTTTTGAAAGTCATTCACAAGAAATACTTTAGCATGTTCTGCCGACCTGAAAATAAGATGAAAAATAAGAACCTCAAAGAAATCTAACAATAAATCATTAGTATTAAATTGTCCACTAAAGACATAGAAATAACAATAATTCCTTTACATATATTTCTCTGTTCCCATTAGATTCCTTAGTAACAATAGTAGTATTTTTATACATTTCCAACTAGCCAACTAATAAGTGGCTTTCAGGACATTTAACGAGCATTTTACATGCATGAAGTAGCACTATAGCACAAATATGTCACAGTAGCACTCAGAAGTTTTTGTGCCTAGTAGTATTTTCAACTTTCAGGTAAACGCAGCCAAGCAACCAGTATGCTAAAAAGAAAAGCATTAATACAAAAATTACATTTTTATATGGTAAACCAAACCAACAAACCCTAAATCCCAATAAATTTCCAAATGTCCAGGGAAAAGATTTACTGTTAAGACATAATAGAGATGTAAAGTAGAAATTTTTACACAATCTTATAAAAAATTTAGATGACAGAGACACAAGTTTTCTTAAAGCTTCACTTCAGCTATTTATGATGTATGTTACCTATTACAATGCTTTAGCATTTTCAAGTTAAATGTCCAACCTGTAGAAAAAGTATCATATGAATACCTTTCTACGACTTTCCTCGTTCTCCTTCTCTTTGCATTATCAGCAAAGTAAATAACATTAACATCCATATTAATGTCTCGCCATTAAAGATAACCCTACATTACATAACTCATAGAAACTACAAATCCTAAGTCAGAGCACCAACACAAAGTGGAACTTGAAACCAATATACCAACAAACACAAAAACATGAACACAATCTAAAACCACTCATAAGTTTGACCAGATATAGCTGATGAAGAACTGCTAATGCAAAATTTTCACAAAAAAAGTAGAGTAAATTAGCATGTTATCAAGTCGGACAATGATCACCTCACATACTCATGTTCTCAAGACCTACTTTCTGTAACCCAGGATCGGAATCCTGAACTCTCTCTACATATAACTCCAACTATCGTTTCAAAGCCAAATCCTCCCCCGACTGCATAAAAAAAAGCCAAGTGTTTAAAAAATTAATACAGTTAACCCAAAAAGTTACATCCCGAACAGCCACTCACCAGATCCTCATCATCTTTCTTCTTTTGGTCTTCAGCCGTACCAATCTTGGGAGGATCCGAAGCAGCTGCAGGAGGCTTCAGCTGCAGGATCCGAAAACCCGTTTCTCAAACTCAAAAACCCTTTTCTCAATATCTCATCATTTCCTAAACACCCAAGTAAGACGCAGACGCAGTTAGGGTGCAAAATAAAAAAAATTTATTTGAGGTTATGGGAAAACTACTGATAGCAGAGCAAATCAAAGGGACTTCAGGGAAAACGATTTGAGGATATCTTTTTGGGGGGAAATTATAGGGGATTTTTGAAATCAGGGTTTGGAAGTAATGGGAAATTTTAGGGGATTTCTGAAACAGATGAAGTAAAGGGAAAAGTAATCGGGGTAAACTGAATTGGGGAAAAGTAAAGGGAAATTGGGGATTTCTTTTTGTGGCGTTTCTAGAGATAATGTAGGTATTTCACACCTTTTGTGGCGTTTTTCCAAAAAGCGCCACTAATAACAAGATAATAACGATGCCGTTTTTCAATCTATTAATATATGTTTGCGGCGTTTTTTTTTTAAAACGCCACTAAGAAAGCAATATAAAGCCTGGTAATTTTTCATTCCTTTTTTTTCTCTTTTATTTTTTTCTTTATTATTATTATTATTATTATTATTATTATTATTATTACTATTATTTACTGTTAATACATGGTTAAATTTTAATTTGGTCTCTCTAATATATTTAAATTTCAGATTTATTTGCATATACTTTAATTTTAATATCATTTAATCTATATATTTTATAATATTATTAATTAATCTAAACAGTTAATGTTATTAACTTTTTATTAAAACATTACATGATAATATATAATTTGAATATTTAGAGAATAGAGATTGAAATGTGGTTTCCCATTTTTATATGTTTGTGTCGTTCTTTTACATTAATATCTATATATCAATACATATCCATATGAAATTTATTCTTACAAGTTTAGGATTTAGTATTTAAGTGTTTAAGGGTTTATTGTCTATAGTTTAAGGTTTTATGGTTTTGGATTTAGGGTTTATGGTTTACGGTTTAAGATTTAGGCTGGTTTATAGTTTTAAGTTTTATAATTTCAAGTCTAGTGATTTAGGTTTACAGTTTTATGATTTAGGAATCTATATTTAAGGGTTTAAGGGCTCAGTGTCTATAGTTTAGGGTTTTATGGTTTAGGATTCAAGGTTTAATATTTAGGGTTTAAGGTTTATAGTCTATGGTTTAGGACCAGAGATTTAGGGTTTAAGATTTAAAGGGTTATTGATTTAAAGGGTTAAGGTTTAGGGTTTAGAGAAAGCCATAACATTGATTTTAACAGCTTCTTAACTTAATTAAATGAAAACTTCTAAATAGTTTATTTCAAAGTGTAACTTTTGATAATTAAGTAACTAAAATGAAATTAATTTTCCCATAGCTAAGTGAATGGTGTAGTTAATTTCTATTGTTTATAAAGTCGGTTTTAGATATGATCAAAATAAAATCAATTCAAAATAAAAATAAGACCTTATTTAATTTGTTATAATTTGGTCCTATCCAAAATAGATAGTTACCTATCCATATCAATCATGTTACTTTTTTATTTATTTTTCAATAAATAATTTGTTATAGTTTTAATATAGTAAAATTAATATTATCTCTTTTACAATTATATAAGAGATTATTTCATATATAAATTAAAAACACTAATTAATCTAAACCCTAAACCCTTAACTACAATCTCTAAAACCTTAAATCATAAAACATAAACCATCAAGCCTAAACCCCAACCCTTAAACCCATAATCCATAAACCTTAAAATAGTTTAGATCTATAGCGGCATTTTTCAAAAAGCGCCGCTAAAACTCAATCTATTGCGGCGTTTTTTGGGAAGCGCCGCTAATGCCACTGAAGCTTAAAAACCGATGTCGTTTTGTTTAATCTTTTAGCGGCGTTTTTAAAAAAGCGTCGCCTATAGCGGCGCTTTCTTAAAAACGCCGCTAATGCTCGATCTTTAGTAGCGCTTTCTTAAAAACGCCGCTAATTCTCGATCTTTAGCGGCGCTTTCTTAAAAAACGCCGCTAATACTCCATCTTTAGCTGCGCTTTTTGAAAAATGCCGCTAATACTCTATCTATTCGATTTTTAGTGGCGTTTTCTATTCAAACGCCGCTAAAAACGCCACAAAACCCTATTTTGGTGTAGTGGGCGTGTGTTGCAATTAGATAATCGATAAGGGTTGGTTTGTAGTGCGTATCGAAATCAACTACGAGAGGAAGAATTGGCGATTAGAGCGTTCTTAGCTGCTATAACTAGCTTATTGTTTGGAGGAGAAAACTTATTTTCGAGGATTGATTCAAAAACCGAACTTCACTGAGTCTAAGGCTAAGGCTTTTAATTCTATTTACAAAATTCAAATTCATTTTTAACTTTATTTTATTTTCAATTTATATAATTGTTAATTTCTAGTATCTAACTTATTTAATTTCTAGACATTTTCAACTCCCCTAATTTATTTTGTTTATTTTTCAGCAGGTTCGTTTGGAGTCGTGGACACGACTATTGCCACAATTATCAACACGATAGAAATTCTGTTCACAAGAAAAACACGAAAGTTGATGATAAATAGAAATCCCTGTGGACTTGATCCTACAACTCTTTACTACTGTTTAGAGTTTTTTTATTGTAGGAATATTTATTTGGTGGTTTCGACGCCCATCATAGCACTAAACTTCCTATTTCAACATAAGATTATGTTGATTTACATATTGTACGCATCAAGCCAATAAGTTATAAATACTCCCCATTACAATTGGCTTTTAGTCAAGAGTTAAATATTTCTCGTCTTTGAATTTTTTTATGTGCTTATATGTTCTAATTACTCCACGACAACGCAAAATTTTTTTTTAATTTTGTATGTGCGTATATGTTCCAATTGCTCCACGACAACGCACAAAAATGAGTGAATCCTCAAAGAAAGTTGAGAATATATATTAATTACAAGTCTTCTTGTATTATTAGATATTTTGAATGTATTGGATATTCAATTATGACATGATTTGTGATTACTATTTTGATTTAATAGTTTTCCCGATATTAGGGGGAGAGAAATAATAGCTGAATAAAATCAATGAGTTATCATTATCTAGATCCTTATAGAGAGTAATTTGAACCAAAAGTTCAAAAAGGATAACTCACTTTATTACAAGTTAACTATCAAATGTATTCACAAACTTAATGAGAATAACCAAGTATTATATACCATCTAATATTTTAAATCAAAGTCCTAGTAAGACAATCAATTAGAATAAATAATCGATTAATTGGTTCCAAAGATGAAAATTCTTCTAGATGGTTATACAGTGGAGACGGGTGCTCCAAAAAAGACCCAAAACATAACTAAAACTCCAAAAGAGATTCAAGTACCTGAAACTGAAGATTAAAATAGTGAAAATAAAGAAATCTCGATACGTTATGTCAATTCAAGAAAATGTGAAACCGATAATAAAAGTGGCCGACAATGGTTTTGCAGGCAATATTATTGTTGAAATAATGAAATAAAAGGAGAATCTTGAATAAATCTATTGAGAAATATAAATATGAAATTGATTGTTCAAAATAGAAAGATACAACTCAAGTACAATTAAATTTGTGGAGTTTTTGGACCAGTAGTCCAAATATCTAAAAGTATAAAACCAATGATGGTACAAATGAAGTAGTTTTGCAAAAGCAGAATAAAAATATTAAGTGTTTCACTAAGTCCTGGCATTGATTATGAAAAGATATAATATTCTTTTATGGTGGATACAATAACCTTTAGATATATTATTGAACTGACAGTTCATAAAAGATTTAACTTGCGTCTAATGGTTGTTGTTACAACCTTTTATGAATCACTATATAGTAAAATTTATATTAAAATCCTTGAAGGATTTAGAATGCTAGAAGCATATTGAAATTCTAGGGAAATTGTTCATTTATATGAATTGAAATAATTTGAACATATGTAGTAAATTTGACTGAGTGAATAGTACTTGAAGAAGTATTGTAAAATAGTCTAAAATACCTATTTGTGTTTTTACAAAAGAATCATGATTAAAGTTTTCTATGATAAAGATATCAAAATATATTTCCCAAAGTTTTCCTCACTCATGATTTTCAAAAGAACATTGATATAAATGCTTAGGAAATACTTTCAAATAGTCATTTGAAAAGCTAGTATTCAATATTGAATACGTAGAATATGAGATATTATGTGATGTTTTCATGAAGAGGAGTAAATATGTGTTGTACTCTTTTTTCCTTAACCGATGTTTTGTTCCATTAGGTTTTCTTGATAAGGTTTTTAATGAGGTAGCATATTATGTATATTATAGATATGTATACTCTTTTTCCTTCACTAGAAATTTTTTTTCCCACGAGGTTTTTTTATCTTAATAAGATTTTAACGAGACACATTATCTACAAATGGACATCCAATGGGAAGTGTTATGAATATCTTCTTATTAAGTGGATGTCTATCAAGATCAAGATAAGTTTTGGTGTACTTTAAATTGTACTAGTAATTAGAAAATAGAGTTCTATTTTATTTATACTTCTTATGTATATAAATATAGACTTTTCAGAAGCATTGTAAATATTCCATTGATAAATAAAATACGCTTTCTCTTTTCTCTCCCATTCTCTTTGTTCTTTACCTTTTGTCTTTTTATTTTATAACATGTTCAAATTTTGAAAACAACATTATTGAGTAGCACAACCACAAACCCCAAATATGGATTATACAAGTTAAGTTAAGAAGTTGAACCATGATTCAACCATTTTTAATTCGTTGTCACTAGTCCTCTTACCCATTCACGACTAATTTTACTTTGTTTAGTCTTTTTTAATAAAAAATAATTAAATCATGTTGATTGAGTCTTAATTTAGTAGACAACGTTGTTATTGTAACAATCAAGAAGACGAGGGTTCGAGCATACTTAAGTGCGTGTTATCTTTCTATTTCAAATCCATATCTTCCAAATTGTTGCAACAATAATGATACCAATTGAATCGAGACTCAATCTATCTTTTTAATCCATATATTAAGTTTGTTTTTTTCAAAAATTAAATCTCAATTATAATCCTATTTAAAACATTTTTCGTGAAACATCTTTTAAAAGATTATTTCATTTAATCGATTAAATAGTTTTGGACATTGAATAAAATATCATCATCTTTTCTTTTCTTTTTTCTTCTCTATAGCTATAGTTTTGAAATAAGAGATATTTAATTTAAAAATAGAGTTAACCAAAGAAAACCTAGAAAGAAAGATAAATTCGTCACAAAAATTTTATGGTGGAAATAGAATTAAAGATTTAGGAAGAACAAAGTTGAAGTAGAGACCTAATTGATGAAGAAAAGCAACAATAAATTAGCTTTTGGCATGAGTTGTTCAAGTTATAATAAGGTGGCCAAAATGAGGAGGTGAATAAGTGTTTAGAAATCTATTTGAGGTGTGTGGTAGAAGAACAAGCTAGAACTCGTGTAGGTGTTAGAAAAATCAGTTAAGAAAACGGTTTATATATACAACAAAAGATTTAAAGATTTTAAAATTTGAGTCGTTTTGTAATATTAATAGTAATAAATCCTAATCGAATAATACTTATGCTTTGTGCCACACGGATTCAAGTCGATCTTGGTTTTCAATCGAACAACCTTCTCTTTTATCCTTGTACCAATAATTGTGTCGAGTGTGGGTCGAGCAACACGAACCAAATCACAAAAAAGAAAATGATTTAATTACTTTCAGTAGGAAAGTAACCACTCTCTATAAAAATCGACAAAGATCGTAATTCTCAAAAAATAGAATTTATTCTAAGTTAATAAATTTCCACTACTTTCTGGGAAAAGAACGATAACTCAATAATTATGAAGTATGTTTTTTAGGTCAACCGATGAAATCTATTTATAGAGAGAGATACAAGAATTCTAGTTGAACAAGCTCTTTACAAATAATATTTATTTATTAAAAATACACTCCTTTAATTAGAATAGGAAATGGGTGGTATAGCCTAGTAAATGTTACTAGATCTATATAAAACCAATAAAAAATGTGTACTTATATGCATACTTAGATCTATATAAAACTAATCCAAACCATACCTACACAGGTGTAGCTAATCACATTCAACTTTCTATAAAATTTACATTCCTTAATCAACCATTAAGCACATCATTCTATCATCTTAGCATACAAGCCAAACCATTTCCAAATGACATACTATAACACCCTATACCTGGCCTAGACGACAAGACCAAATCTGGAAGTTACATTGAGATATTAAGGGAAACCCACCTTTAAGTACTTTAAAATCTGTCGAACGGAAATCATTAAAATAGTCAAACCAACATGGAAGTCCAAACTTACAAACTGAAGTCTGAATAAAACATACGATAGTTCAAATTTAAATAAACAGTAAATTATCTAGATAATAGAAATGACCGAGCTCCTGACACGCTGAGCCTCCTAAGTCTGCGAGTTACCTACAATTCAGTTAACAACCAAAATGAGTTTATAACTCAATGTGTGTAACAAATAATAAAGCAAGAAATAATATACATATAACAGTAATTTCCCGAACTCTTATACATAATCAGAAATAGAGAATGCCCAGTATTATCATAACAATTCAAATAATGTACAAAATAGATCAAGTACAGATACAGAACAGATCAAAATCAGATGTGGTTTCCTACCTTTATCCTCTACACACCATCTCTGACGATCCTAACACACCATATAGGGTACTAAGTACTCATCCAACCCTACACACCACTTAGTGTCGGTATAAAACATTTCAGAGTGATTGCAAATTAGCTATCAGATCAATATGTGATATATCGCCAGTATCAGACATAGATTTGTGGCTTAGCCACCCAACTCAATATATCATTAAACTATCAAAACTTCTTTCTTTATACCAATCCCACCCAATGCAAATGCAGATTACAGATATCATATATCAAGGATGTACATACAAAATATGAATTATTTAACATCAAACCATAGTATATCAAGTTATACAGTCTAATTCAGATCATACAGACCCTACCAAAGGCCTATGTTCGATTTGAACGACTCTTACGGCCCTAGGGAAAATTTTAACATTTTGGTCCACACGTCCGTGTGGATTCACATGGCCTGGGTACCGATCTAATTTCATCGTTCAACATCCCTCTATTACCTAAAATTATAGAATTTTTACATTAATTTTGAAATTTATGCACTTTAGTCCCTATGTTCAAAAACTAGTAATTGAACTTTACAAACTAGCCCTTTTTTCAATTCTAAGCTTAAAATCTAACAATTTAGTACCAATTTCATCAAGTATTCATCAATGAAAGCTTTTGAAAACTTTAATAATTTTACAAATTGGTACACGGGCTAGCTAAATCAAACTCCCAAGACTTCAAAAACTTTAAAATTACAAGAAACCTAATAATAAAGAGCCAAATGTCTTGAAGCTTAAATTACTTTCTTTAGGTTTTCTTTGGTGTGTATATGGTGAAGAAAAATGAGAAATAAAGATTATAAGCACTTTGGCTCCTTTTATACTTTAATTATAATTAATTAATTAAAACCTTAATTAAACTAACATTAACCATGCTCAATCAGTGTCTGTGAATTCAAATCATTACCCATCACCGTTTGGCCATATTCTAATGGTCTATTCACTCAATTGGTCTTTCAATTAAATAAAAATTCATAGCGATTAACTTTTATCATTTTTACAAACTACCTGATTAACAAAAATTATGGATCAAAATTTAATTAAAATTTATACTACCCTCGTAAATATTAAATAATAATATTTATGGGCTCGAATATCAGAAATGAGATTTTGAAATCATATTTTCTAACACCATTAACTTTGGGGTCGTTACATACCAAATTAGTTATTAGCCTTTGAGTTAACATGTCATGTCATCATTAATTTAATGACTCTCTGTATAGTTGAAGACCTTTCCAATCCCTCTCAATTTTAATATTGAGCAAATGAGTCCCTTTAAAAAAATCAAATCAATTTAATCATTGTTGATTTTGAATGTGAGGAATTAAGGACAATTAATTACAACATTAATATCTTCCATCAATTACAAAAATTTGTTTGGTATTGTTATACATGTACATTTTGATCACGATGTGGGTCTCACCAAAAACCCTTATATATACCCTTGTTAGGATTAGGATAAAGGGAGTCTTTTTGTGGTTTTTCCTCTCTTCTACTTTACAGTAGCCAAATGCTTTTATCCATATTTTCTCCCCTCATTTCCACCATTGACGACTCTCCACCCTACAAGGGTGAATCGTTCCAAACCCCTCATCATTCTCCTCCTCCTCCTCATCGTTTCCTCCCTTATTGATCTCTTGTGTCAACAGGTATAATAGTAAATTTAGCCTTCAAAGTTTACATATTCTATCAATTTGATCATGATTTAACAAATTTAGCTGACAAGATTGGTACCTGAACTTGACACTTTTTCTTGGAAGATAGATTAGTTGGTATCAGTGTGCTTTTCCTACCTTAATTTTTATTTAAAGGCTTAATATAACATTTGGTATCTGAATTTGACACTTTTTCTTAATTTGGCACCTAAAATTTTTTGGTCCAATTTGGTACTTAAACTTGACTCTTTTTTTTCTAATTTGGTACCCTATCTATTTTTTTGTCTGATGTGATACTTGAAATTGTCAAATGTTTTACAATTTACTAGCAATGTTATTTTTTATGAGGTAGCAAAAATAATATCTATAATTGACATGTGGAGATGATATTTTTTTGTATTTTAAATGTTCAATTACTTTTAATTTTATCCATTTATTTGTTTATTTTACTAATTTAAAATAACAAATTTCTTTTATTTTGGATTTTAAAACTCTTGCTTTCTTATCCAATATTTATTCATTTAACATAACACAATGCCTAATTTTTAATATGAATTTCCTCCAATATTGATGATATTTTTGTAGCATAATTTTTTTAACACCATTAGTGTTTTGAGTAATTTGTATAACATTTAATTTAGTTTAGGTATCAAATTAGGAAAAAGTGCCAAGTTCAGGTATCGAGGTGAAGCCAAAATTTTTTTTTTGGAGGTAGAATTAAATTGTATATTTTTATGATAGTAAAATGTAATTTCACCATTTTAATAGTTTATATTTTTATAATTTTAAAAGATTAAATATAATATTTATCATTTTTGGGAACCAAAATGAAATTACTAAATTAAAATTTTATAAATTACAAAAGGGCCTAAACCCTGGCTTTGCTCCTATTTAGGTATCAAATTGGGCCAAAAAAAGTTTATGTATCAAATTAAGGAAAAGTGTCGATTTTAAGTATCAAATTAGACAAAAAAAAGTTGAAGTACCAAATTGAAAAATATAAATTTAGATATCAAATATTATATTAAGTGTTATTTAAATAAAAGATATTGAAGGAAAAAAAATGATAGCTCTCATTCAATTGTCTTTTATTAATTAGTTTGCATAAAATGTGGAAAATTGTTAAATAAAATTATGGTTAAGATGTTATTTTCTAAGAAGAAATAATAATCGAATCTTTATTTAAAATTGTCTCCAGCTCTGGATTCTATCTAAAAGAAAGATTCCTCTGTAGTGAATCATAGTCGACAGAGAAATGAGTTGGTAAGTAAGGTGGACCCACTTACTTGGTTTTATATGCTAAGGTACTATTCTGTTGAGCTTCCCATCCTCCATTCCATCCCTAACCCTACATTTTTGCCTCTTCTAGCCCTTAGGTGACCCATGAAGCCGCAGTCGAAATGATAATAAAATATCATAGATTTGTATAAATGTGACTTCGCCATTCATTCTTTTTTTTTTTTGAAACATCAATATTAGTTTAATAGTCTTTTAATGAAAAATAATTATAACTGATTTAATTAAATCGATTTGATGGTTTTCTTAAAATAGAAATTAAATTTAATGAGAATGGATGATATGAAACTGTGATTTTAAATTATCTTTATCTTTTTTAATATGAAAATAGAAAATTAAATTTTTCCTTTTAATTTTCAATTTTTCCTCCTACAAAATTAAAATTTAATTTAAAATACTAAAAATCACGAGAGAAATTTTGATTTGTCATGTTAACTTAAAGTACACGTAGACTATCATGTAGGTTATCACACTAATATTATTACAAAAAAATCAATTTATTTTTTTAAAGGTTAAGGGTTAAATTTAATTCAAGAAATAAAAATAAAATAAAAAAATATATAAACGTAAAATTATCATTATATTAAAATTAAATATATAAAAAACTTTTACTTTGTTGTCTCTGCCTACCAAAAATAATTTTAACCCAACACCCTATTTTGTAATTTTGCACGTCCCCAGTCCCCACCCCCCAAAAAGTAGAGAGAAATTAGGAATGTTAATAAAATGTCGACATAATTTAAAGCCTTCTGTTTGACATAATTTCGTAGTACTAAACAACATATTTGGTTTAATTTCTATCAGTCCTTATACTTTCAGCTTTTTAAATTTTAATCTTTTAATTTTTTTAAAATACATTATTTAAAAATTAAAGTCGGAAAAACTGAGCATTAGGTTGTAAGGCTAATGATGGACTTCTTTATCTATTAAAAGAAGTGTAATTTATAAAAACATTCAAATTTAGAAAAAGTCAACAAACAGTGCTAAGAATTGATAATTTTTGAATAAAACAAATTTTTGGAATTAAGAGTAAAAGGACTGACATTTAAAAGTATTAAAAAGTAAAGGGACTGGAGTCACATTTAAAGCATAATATTCAGCATATTTGCTGAAACTCTTGTCATAAAGAGACTGGTCCAAAAGAAAATATTCGCTAATAAAACGTTATAAAAGCAAGCTTAAGAGGGCACCCAAAGTTGTAAAACAAATCGAATATCGATCCGTTTGTTTTAGCACAATGTTAGGGTTTGTGGATTATGGGGGAGAGATGGCGACTGTGTTGGAGTGTTTTTCTTTAATGGCTATAACTTTTATAAAAAGTGCTTTCGAAATTATCCCATTGTGTACAAAAACACTGAAACTTTTCACCTTTCCTTCGTCAGCAACCTTTCAAAAAGCCACGTGCTATGTTCGTACATTTCAAATGCCTTCCTCCTAAACCCACCGCGAGTGTTTTTGTCTTTTTCCCATCAATGTGAGTGACGGATACTTTCAGTTTTGTGTTCTTTATCTTGTTATTTGAATTGAGTTTTTTTAATTTTTTTTGTTTTTTTTTTTGTTTTGGTCGTCGATCACTGAAAAAGCCATTGTTGTTTTTGCAGGCTTAACTTTACTTATTGTTTGGTTTTTGATTAGGGGAGAATAGGATCTGATCCAGCTTTCATGGAGGTGGCTTTAGAGCTTGTCAATGCATCATTTGTTTTAGCTTTACTATCATGGATTATCATAGATATTTTGAAACGTAGGAAACATCACAACGGTAGCCATAGTCATAGTGATGTTATACCAGACTTTAAACACAGTGTAGGAGGAGGAGGAGTAAGAGCTTTTGGGGCTATAGTTGCTATATTTAATGTTATAATCTTTATATTTTATTTGGGTTTTGGGTTTTATGATTATTGGATTCATAGTTTTGTCTCTACAAAACTTGTATGCTCGGGTGTCACTTGGTTTCTAGCAAGTTTAGTTTCAGTTCTTTCAAAAAACAGGACTTTCAGCGAGGGAAAAAGATGGCCTTTAGTATTGGTACTTTGGTGGGTGTTCTCCTGCATTCTTGTGTCGTTTTCTGTAGTGGTTTACGTTGTCCACCACTTGAACTCCAAAGATTTGCCTTATTATTTGCCGGAAGCCAACATTGTTGATATTGCTTCTTTGCCTTTCTTGCTACTTCTTTGTTGCTGTCTGCCTCTTGCTGTTAACAGAAACAGTGACCTTCAACGTCCATTGCTTCACAAGGAGGATGAAAATTTCTCCAAAGATGATGATACTGCTTTTGCTAGTGCTGGCATATGGAGCCAACTCACATTTAGATGGCTAAACCCCCTTTTTGAAAGAGGTCGAGTTGAAAAACTTGAATTGCACCATATTCCTCAGGTTCCGGATTCAGAAGCCGCTGATAAAGCCTCGTCGTTGCTCGAAGAATCGCTTCGAAAACGGAAAGCAGATTCTTATTTATTGCCAAAAGCAGTAGCTCGTTCTATCTGGAAATCCTTGGCTGTAAATGCAGTTTTTGCAGGTATTTTCTTCTCGATTCATTGAATCTGTTTTCAGGTTCTGTATGCAGCATCTTCCAATGCTTATGTTTATGTTTTGTAGGACTTAACACCATTGCCTCCTATATTGGACCTTTCCTTATCACCAGCTTTGTGAATTTCTTAACTGAAAAACATGATGGTTCAAGCAATCGGTATGGACTGGTTCTTGCATTCATCTTCTTCTTTTCAAAGACTGCGGAATCGCTAACTCAACGGCTGTGGTACTTTGGTGCTCATAGAATTGGAATAAGGGTTCGTGCAGCTCTCACGGTTTTGATTTATAAAGAATCTCTGTCAACTAAGTTCGTTTGTTACAGCAATGGTAAAATCACAAACCTCATCAATGTAGACGCTGAGAGAATTGGAGACTTTTTCTGGCACATTCATGGAGTGTGGTTGCTACCAATCCAAGTCTTACTGGCCTTGGTAATACTGTATAGGAACATGGGTGCGGCTCCTTCCTTTGCAGCCATCTTTGCTACGATTTTGGTGATGGTGAGTAACACCCCATTAGCCAGTAGGCAAAAGAGACTTCACTCCAAGATCATGGAAGCTAAGGATGCAAGAACAAAAGCAACTTCAGAGACTCTGAAAAGCATGAGAGTCTTAAAGCTACACTCATGGGAACCCACTTTCTTGAAGAAGCTTCTTCAACTTAGAGAAACTGAGAGAAACTGGCTTAAAAAGTATCTATATACAAGCTCAGCTGTTGCCTTTCTGTTTTGGGCTTCACCAACCTTAGTGTCTGTCATCACTTTTGGTGTCTGCATTTTGGTAAAAACACCATTAACATCAGGAACAGTACTTTCAGCCTTAGCAACTTTTAGGATTCTACAAGAACCTATTTACAACCTTCCAGAACTCGTTTCCATGATTGTTCAGACAAAAGTCTCATACGATCGAATTCAAGAGTTCCTTGGAGAAGAAGTCCAAAGGAAGTTCATATCTGATCATGGTGCAAAGGCATCTAATGTTGCTATTGAAATTGAGCCAGGAGAGTATGCTTGGGAAACAGATAGCAAGGACATAAAGAAACCAACCGTCAAAATCACTGACAAGCTGAAAATATTGGAAGGTTACAAGATAGCTGTTTGCGGCTCGGTTGGCTCAGGTAAATCAAGTTTACTTTGCAGCATACTAAGTGAGATACCAAGGATTTCGGGTGCAGCCATTAAGGTTTATGGGAAGAAAGCTTATGTTCCTCAGAGAGCATGGGTTCAAACAGGCAGTATCAGGGAGAATATATTATTTGGTAAGGACATGAAGAAAGCTTTCTATGAAGATGTTCTTGAAGCATGTGCCTTGAACCAAGATACTGAGATGTGGGATAATAAAGATATGAGTGTTGTGGGAGAGAGAGGGATGAACCTCAGTGGAGGCCAGAAGCAGAGGGTCCAGTTAGCAAGGGCTGTTTACAGTGATTCTGATATTTATATCCTAGATGACCCTTTCAGTGCAGTTGATGCTCATACAGGAACACATTTGTTTAAGGTAAAAAACAAAATCCTCTCTCTTTTCAGTTGTTAGTTGTTTTGCAAGTTGCATTCTCATATGTGATTTTTTTCTGTTTTTTTGGCAGAAATGTCTCAAAGGACTGTTGTCTCAGAAGACTGTTATTTATGCTACACACCAATTGGAATTTTTAGATGCAGCAGACATTGTTCTGGTAAAATCCTTTGGTTTGTACACATATAATATACTGAGAACTTACCGTTGTAGGCTCTCATTCTGCCTTTTATGCTTGTTCCTGTAGGTGATGAAAGAAGGTCTCATTGTTCAGTCAGGAAAGTATGAGGAGTTGATAGTGGATTCTAATGGTGAACTTGTTAGGCAGATGAATGCTCACAGAAAATCACTAGACCAAGTGAACCAACCCCAAGAAAACGATTCCTTGACGGGTGGACTGTGCCAGATAAGTCAAACTGAAGTCATAGAAGAAAAACATGGAGAGCCCAACTGCAATGATAAGCTTTTTGAAAGTAGCCAAGAAGAAGAAACCGAAACCGGTCGTGTCAAATGGAGTGTTTACTCGACTTTTGTTGCAGCAGCTTATAAGGGAGCACTTGTTCCAGTCATCGTTCTCTGTCAAGTTCTCTTCCAGGGACTACAGATGGGGAGCAATTACTGGATTGCTTGGGCAACTGAGGAAAATCGCAATGTATCAAGAGAACAGTTAATAGGCATATTTATTTTGTTGTCTGGTGGAAGCTCCATCTTCATACTGGGAAGGGCCGTTTTGCTGGCAACTATTGCTGTAGAGACAGCTCAACGTCTGTTCCTTGGAATGATAAAATCTGTTTTCCGGGCACCAATTTCATTCTTTGACTCAAATCCCTCAAGTCGAATCCTCAACAGGGTTAGTTTCATCTTGTTTGCAACAAAGCTCAACTGCTTTAAGATTTTGCCTAATTCGTTCATAAGTTAATTCTCTCCATCTTCTGGTTAATTACAGTCATCTACAGATCAAAGCACGTTAGACACAGATATTCCTTACAGATTAGCGGGGCTGGCATTTGCTTTAATTCAGTTGTTCAGTATCATCATCCTTATGTCCCATGTTGCCTGGCAAATCTTCCTTCTCTTCCTTGCCATCCTCAGTATCTCCTTCTGGTATCAGGCAAGTACCAAATCCATCATGAATTCGTGTTCTACTTGTCTCTCACATGACATAAAAATGTCAAAGAAACTGCAAAATACAATGACTAATGCGACTTGCATCTACATGTATAAAGTTTATTTTATTTCTTTGTATTGTTACAAATTCTAAACGTGGTAAATTATCTACAGAACTATTATATTACGACTGCTAGGGAGCTAGCCAGGATGGTTGGAATTAGAAAGGCTCCTATTTTACATCATTTCTCAGAATCTATCACAGGCGCAACAACAATTCGTTGTTTTGGCCAGGAAGACAGGTTCATGGAGAAAAACTTGAGCTTAATCGATGATTACTCTCGTGTAGCCTTCCATAACTCCAGCACAATGGAATGGTTGTGTGTTCGAATCAATTTTCTTTTCAACTTCGTTTTCTTCCTGGTGTTGGTCATCCTGGTTAGCTTGCCGCGGTCTGCTATTGACCCTAGTAAGGCCCCCCTCTTCCTCCCACCTCTTCTCTTTTTTATCATCTCGATAGTTTATCTTTCCCAAGTTTATACGGTTCGATATCTATAATGTCGAGTTTGTAACAGACTAGCATGTTGATGTCGTATCAGGCTTGGCAGGATTGGCAGCCACATATGGCTTGAACTTAAATGTACTGCAAGCATGGGTAATATGGAACTTATGCAACGTTGAAAACAAAATGATATCAGTTGAGAGAGTTCTTCAATTCTCAAACATACCTAGTGAAGCTCCCTTGGTGATCGAGGATTGTAGACCGAAGCCTGACTGGCCAACCAAAGGAACAATTGAACTTGAAAACCTTCAGGTGCAATACAAGCCTACACTCCCTGTTGTACTTAAGGGTATAACTTGCACTTTCCCTGGAGAAAAGAAAATTGGAGTTGTTGGCAGAACAGGAAGTGGGAAATCCACTCTAATTCAGGCTCTCTTCAGGGTGGTAGAGCCCTCAGGAGGACGTATTATTATTGATGGAGTAGATATTTCTACAATTGGTTTGCAGGATTTGAGGTCAAGATTGGGAATAATCCCACAAGACCCTACTTTGTTTCAGGGCACCATAAGGACAAATCTGGATCCTTTGCAAGAACATACAGATCAAGAAATATGGGAGGTACATTTTAAAAACTTGGTCTCCCTGAAACTATTTCCATTAGATTTCCGGTTTCACTAACGTAAACTCATGACAGGTCCTCAACAAGTGTCATCTTGTAGACATAGTACGACTGGACCAACGGCTTCTTGATGCTCCAGGTTTCAAATTTTTAGTAATTTCAAATTATATATATATAATATGTGCATGCGTGTGTATATATATATTCCATTTGACATAATTTCCTCTGGCAAAATTGTGCAGTGGCTGAAGATGGAGAGAATTGGAGTGTTGGACAAAGACAGCTTGTTTGCCTGGCTAGGGTCCTCCTAAAGAAAAGGAGAATTTTGGCGTTGGATGAGGCAACAGCTTCCATTGATACAGCTACAGACAATGTAATTCAGGAGACAATAAGGAAAGAGACATGCAGATGTACAGTCATCACTGTGGCACATCGGATACCAACTGTTATCGACAATGACTTGGTTTTGGTTCTTGATAATGGTAAGTCTGAAAGACTCTTCTGCATATTACCAAAGCATTAATAAACAAAGTTATGACACATAGTTAATGTTACTAAGAATGTATAAGTTAAATTTAGCTGTTTGTGACTAAGAAATTGTTTAATTCCAGGGATGATAGTCGAATACGATAAGCCAAAGATATTACTCGAGGACAAATCTTCTTGGTTCTCGAAGTTGGTGGCTGAATTTTTGAGATCATCCAAGAGCAACCACCCTAAGAATCTGGTTTGAAGGTATGTGGACAGCTTTTAGAACTCAAATGAAGAATTCTGTTTATGAATCCTGAAGACCAACTTTCTGGGGGAGAATTCTAGTCAAGATCCATCAAATCATGTGGAAAACAATGAATGGTGCATCATGCTGGAGGAGCATTACTTACAAGTTACTTACTAAGCACCTGCTAATCCTTTTAACAATTTCTTTCAGTTATAGGGTAAACCGCCATTAACAAGCAATAGTGTAAATTTCTAGTTATACAATTTTGTCTGCATCTTTTATGGCAATCAAAGTTCAGTTAGGTTCTAGTAAACCATAACATACACGCATATGTTAGATTACATACACATATATATAAAAAATAAAGTTTCTAGAGTGCAAGGAATGTAGAATTAAATAAAAGGACTTGCCCATCTTTTTAAATCAAATAAAATAGGTGTATATGATAAGATAATCCACTTTCTTTATTATCTTTCTTTATTCTTACTTTTTTATTATTCTATTGTTCTTGTCTTTTAATTTGAATTTTTAAATTTAATAAAGAAATAATTTATTACAAATTGTCGAAAGATTCGATTCGTTAGAATCCGGTCCAAGAACAAGGATTATTAGTAAAAATAGAATTTTCGGGAGATACAGAAAGATGCAAAACTCTATATTTCTATTCTATTTTTTCTCTATTTAAATTATATATACATACGCAATAGAGTAAGATAAAATTTCAAATTTCATTTCACAGAAGGAAAAATTCGTTTTTTATCTTGTTGCTAGAGGTTTACTCATTAGAAATATCGGATAATGATAATAATAATTATCCACATAATTTGTTTTTCAACAATTCCTTTTTTTGTCACAAAGTCAAACCCTATTAAGCGGGCTTTGACTTTGATTCTGATAAACTAACTAACTACCTTTTCACTACGAATAAAAAATTTCACTTAAGACTGTACTTGATTGAATTTGATTCAAAGAAACCGTGGAGCTGAACTAACTCACTCAGAACACATTTTAAAGGATTACGTGGTACGATTAGATCAATAGACCCTTATGGAATAAATATTCAGCCGCCTGTGAACCTTCCAGTATTGTTTTATTCAATATTTGCTCAATTACTCTTTTACCCGCAAAAGCAATATAGGCATTGGGTTCAGCAATAATGATATCCCCCAACATACCAAAACTCGCGGTCACTCCATCAGTAGTAGGAGATTTAAGAATTGATACATAAAATAACTTTTTATTTGATTGATAATCATATAAGCGAAAGATATTTTAGCCATTTGCATCAAGCTCAAACTTCCTTCTTGCATGCGTGCTCCTCCAGAAGCACACTAGAATAAGAGATAAAAAATTATTGGTAGCATATTTGATCAAACAAGTGATTTTCTCGCCTACTACGATCCCATACTCCCCCCCCCCATAAACTGAAAATCCATAACCTTGATTGCTATAGGAATACCGTTTAGTTGACCCGTGCCTATTTGAATAGTCTTAATTAATCATGTCTTTCTTTGATAAAAATCAATACGATCTTTGTAAAGCTCTTCTTCAGACTGAAATTTAATGGGATCATGTCTTTATCCATAGGACCCCAGGTGCCTAGATCAATCGAAAGTTCGATTCTATCTGAACTCCTCATTTTCAAATGATATCCACATTGTTCACAAATATTCATTTTTGAATTAAGTGATTTCTTATAATTTACTCTATAACAATTTTTGCATTCGCATTGAACCCACAAATCTTTGCATAGATCGAGATTATTAGAATTTTCTTTTAAAGTTAAATCATTACCATTTTCACGAGTTATTATATCGAAATTCAGTAAAGATAGTTTTTGTTTGGCGACAAATTTGCAACTGAATCTGCTGAGCAAGCAACTTACCATTAACAATAGCTTGAAATCATCTTGCTTTGTAAAGAATTTGAGAAGGAATCACAGTATTCTGTCAGTGATGCAAACCCCAGATTCTGGCTGGGAAAGACACAGTGTTGTTTAGTAAAAGGCGAAAGAATACTATCTCTGTGCTCAATGCCCGGCTGCGTGCATTTTGACAGGTATCCTTGATTTTAGAGTATAAAAAAATTGGTTAAATTTCAAATTTGGCCTCCTCAAATTTGAGTTTTTAATCTTTATACTTTAATTTTGACTTAATTTGGTATCTCAATATTTATAATGCTATTAGTTAGCCTAAATATCATTAAAATTTTTTGATAAGTTCAATTCAATGTCACACCATCAAATTTAACAAAAAAAATAAAGGAATTAAATTCCAGATATATAAAGAGTATAGGAATTGTGGAGACTAATTTTCAAATATACAAAAATTACATAAAACTTGGGCATTATTACCAATATAGAAGGATGTAGGTTTGAATGTGCTGAAGTAAATTATCATTGTATTAAAAAGAACAAATATGACCGCAACCTATAATGAGATTGTTAAAGAAAACATAAACTTAAACTATATTGCAACTTTTAAATTTAAATGATTAACCTGATATGAAGGGTGAGTTAAAAGTTTAATATATTCTTATTCTAAACCTCATTTCACCTATCAAACAAATTAAGAAAATATGATTAAACCACAAAGAAACTAAGATGGCATTACTTTTCAAAAGCCAATTTCAGTCTGGTAGATGCAAAACTTGAGACAAATTGCAAATTATGTTTTTTAGCAGCTTGTAACGAGTTGTCTATGTAACAAAGATTTTTACTTGAAAATTAGTATTTTAGCTTTGTTTATATGACAGTTTTTCACTTCTAGTCACCGAAACCATTACAAGATACAAATAAATTGGTCTTTGATATTGTCACCATCCCCTTTTATCTTCATCCTACGGCTGAACAAAAATGGTTACAACCCAGAACTCAATTTAATTGCTTCATTCCATCATTCTTAAATAATGACATACAACAGATTTTGAGTTTTGATTCCTATCTTTTTCAACCCTTGCGGCATAGTTACAATATTTATATATAAATTTAAATAATTTAAAAAAAAAATTCAACAGACAATCAATTTGGAATTTGGCGAACATAAGCTTGAAGCCTACAACAGAAGAAGAAAGGGAAAGGAATGAAATCTTATTATTTTAATTATTCAAGAAGAATATATCTCAAAAAACTTGGCAGTCAAGAATACAATCGTCTTTATGGCTTACTTTCATCCAATTTTGAAGAATTGTGCAAATGGATTTTATTTAGGGTCAGAGAAGAAGTTATTGACGGAGGGCATAATTTGAGGTTGTCTGTTGCGCACAAATTTCCTAAGTCCATGTTCTGCATATTTTTCACCTTCTTCAAAGTTGTTAAGAACTCCAGCTGCCCTGTTTTCTTTGGTTACCCTGTTTCACATTCATAACCATTTGCATTGTTATCTCAATTTTCTGTCAGACAGAGCTGCCATAATACTGCATATATGAGATATACCTGACTTCAGGGTTGGTGGTGATATTCCTGACAAGTTGCATGGCACAAATGCCGACCGCCACACCCACCGATGCAAATAGCGGATACACCTAACAGCCATGGACAAGGAAGTAAAATTGTAAACGTGACCGACATCATTAATGAAACAGACTTCTCAATTTGTTAGACTTTCGATTCAGATCTGTTTGTTCTGGACAAATGTTCGGATATGATGTAAAACAGGATCATTTGATTCATGAAAAAGCACAAATCTTAGTTACAAATGAGAAGCATTTAAGCAAACACTAAAAGAACATAACAAGAATGTGAAACCCTTAAGCCTTAGCAGCATGGTAATTTAGTTACAAATGAGAAGGCTTAAGCAAACAGTAAAAGAAGATGAAAGAATCTGGAATTGGATCTAACATGGTTTTGATATACCCAACTGATAGATCTGATATGAACAAACAAACAAATTTGAGTTTAAACATGAGATGAATAAGTTATGAGGCTTTTGAGCAGACAATGAATGAAGAGAAGGCAAAGGAATAGGTACCTCAGGTTTGAGCCATCTGTTTGCAGAAGCCATGTGGATGCTTAGCTTAGAGATCTAAGAAGAGAGAAGAGAGAACCAGTGACCCCTTCTCCAAGAAACTTGTTAAAAAAGAAAAGCAATGAGAAATACAGAGGGAAGTTGCATACAAACTCTTCATAAATCAATACAGCTTCTTATATATTTCTGAGTTTGACCCGTATGGGACACTACTTTTTGAATTTAGTATAAAAACCCTTTTTTCCCTTCTTTTCACGCCATGCGCGGTAACGAAAAACTAGTAAGCAATTAGCAGCCGCCCAACTGTATGACCCCTATGAGTTGTATGGATGATTAGGTTAAACTCTCGTATTAGTCCCCAGTACTACGTTTATGTTTTAGATTTAGTCTTTGTATTTTCAATTTTTGTGCCTAAACTTTCTGAATTAATCATTTTTAGTTCTTATATTTTTAGAAATTTAAAATTTCAACCATAGCAATTAAATTCGTTTGGTTAAATTTTGCTATTGTTGATATTAGTGTTCAACAAGGAGGAGAAGGCGATGGTTGTTTGTAAAGAGAGGTTAAGGTGGGAGGAGAAGAGGACTTAAGAAGATTGGGGAAGGAGAAAGTTGTGTGAGTCCCAATTCTTAGGTAGAATGCTTAAGGGAGAAGAAGTTCATTTATTCTTCGTGTGTTGGGGTATATATAGGGGGAAGTCCCCTTGTCTGGTAGTGCAATGTTGCCAACAATCGAATAGTGACCCGCTCGTGTGGTCAATCAAGCGACATGTTCGTTATACATTAGTTGTCGTCAAGTGCAGTTCTGTGTGGCCTTACTCTAACATTCTCTTTACTGAGGTAGTACGAAGTTGTTATTCCTTAGTGTTCTTTCAATGGTCCCTATAGACAGTTTGTAGTAGGTGGCTAAAAGCGGTTCGTATGAGGTATGCTGGTGTAACCAGCCGGACACCCATTTCTGATGGAATAGGACAGAGAGCCATCTATGGGAGCCTTTCAAAGCTGCCTCCCGTGCTGCCAAGTGTCCAAGCCAGGGTAGGGTGTAACAATTATTAATATTGCACTATGTGTAGGTTATAAATTTAGTTTATTTTCTTCAATTTGATCATTTTTAGTCTCTATGTTTTTCGAATTTTGAAATTTCAATATTGATTCAAATAACATTTGTTAATTCTGTAACCCTTCTAACCCCTCTCCGTCGTTGGATTAGGGTCATGAGCATTACTAACAAATCAAAACAAATAATCAATCATAATTTAAACATGTAAGCTAGCCATTAACATTATAATATACAGGGGCAAATCATGACAATCTAATACTTAAACTATTCAACAATGTTAACATCTAAAATCTTGAACAATACTAAAAATTACAACCTGAGTCGGGTAATCGTAGGTACTGGAATTCCAAAAACGTAAAAATTACAAGAAAATGACTAAATTGTACTAACCAATTTAGATTTGAACCCTAGATCCCTTACCTGTGTGACCCTTTCTCTCTTTTCTTTTTCATTCTTTTCTAATTTGCATGCATTCATCTCTTTCTTTCCACCTTGTTTCTATTTCATTTAATTTGTTTTCATTTTATTTATTATTATTACTTACTATATATATATAAATATATATATATAATATACACATGTATGTTATTTAGCTCATGGCCGGCCACATATACACAACATTAATTAAGTGGCACAATTGTTACTTTAGCCCTTTTAATTTATTTCAATTTATAATTCAACTTTTAACCATTACGCGATTTAATTCCTATACCTTAATAACTCTTAATTTCATGAAATTTATTAATTCAAAAATTAATTAGCTACCAAGCTAGCCTCATAAATATTTAATAGTTTACCCTGACTATTGGGTCGATACAAAATTCATTATTTTTTTTTGTGAGTATCATGTGAAAGTAGCAAGCTAACATAGTATTACATATCTGATAATATATTTATTGCATTAGATTTTGGAAATAGCAAAATTTTTAATGAATTTAATGGCTACTATTTGATCTAGGGTTGAAATTACAAATTTTAAAAAGTATATGGACTAAAAATGATTAAATTAGAGTACAAGGGTTGAATTTATAATTTACACATAATATAGAAACTAAAAGCAAAATTTGAAAAATGAAATTGAAAGTTTGACCATTACAAATGATGTAACGGCCTAATTTTCAGTGGTGTCGGAAATGGTGATTTGAGATCACTAAATTCGACAAATAAGATTGAACAAGATAGTAATTTAATATTTATGAGTCAAGTAAGAATTTAGAAGAATTTGTGAAATGGTGAAATTAGTGAATTAAAAGAATTTATTAGGTCAAACGGGTCAAAAATGAGGTATCGAGACCTCAAAGTTGAAAATCGAGCTATAAATATTTTTATAAATATTTATGGAGTGTCATTGAGTTAGTATTAAAGTTTAGTTAGAAAATTTTAACGTTTGGATGGCTAATTAATTGAAAAGGATTAAATTGAAAATAGCACAAAATTTGTTAAATTGTGAGTAAATAGCTTAAGTATTTAAAAGATGGATTTAAAGAGCAATTAGACCCAAAGGTTAATGGCTGGACGGTTTGGGTATGAAATAAGCAAGAAAACAATGTGAACAAGGGCAAAATTGGAAATAGATAAAAGTTAATAGTTAAATAATGATGTAATTGAAAAATCTAGACATTTTCTTCATAATTTCTCAACCAAAACGCCATAGAAGGTCTGGAGAAAGCTGGTTTTTCATATTTTTACATCATGTGAGTCTAATTCTTGCTTTTTCTTGATAATTTTATGTTTTTATGACTTTTACAATTAGGTCCACTTGTAGAATTCATTAGTTTTTGATTTTATGGGTGAAATTGGAAGTTACCCTGGATGGATAAGGGAATTTTATGATGAATTATTATGAAATTTAAGTTCTAATTTCATATTAAGGTGGTTTTATTAAGTGATTTTGATAGGAAATGATATTTAGGACCTAATTGTGAAAAAGTTGTGAATTGAAGGTTTCTGTTGAAATTCAGAATATAAAAGGTTTTGAAATAGTTTATAATGATAAAATAAAGTGTTAATTGAGAAAAATTAGTTCAATTGATGGGTGAATTGAGTAGGGACTAAATTGTGAAAACTGTAAATTTTGGGGTAAAAGTGCAATTTCGAAATTTGAACAGCATAAATTGTGAAGTGAAATAGAAATCAAATAAATGCTAATGAGTAGAAATATTTTATATTATAGATCAAGAATCCAAAGAAGAACGAGGAAAAGAAAAAGTTGCGGAATAGTCCCAAAATTTCAATATCTTCTACAAATTAGCGGGTAAGTTCATATGGTTGAAATTAGATGTTTATTTGTGAATGATTGAAGTATATAATGTGTTATTATATACGAATTTGTTGTGGGATTGTGTAGATTTTGTTAATGAAAGAATAAATGTGGAAATGCAAATTAGGAAAAACGCAGGATTGAGTACGTTCAGATCGTGACGTGTGATGAATTGATTGGATAAGACCATGGTTGTTCCATGGCAAAGTGTGAAATGTAGGTATGGTATCATCCATACTGAGTTGTGAAATGTAGGTATGGTATTATCCATCTTGAATGTGAAATGTAGGTATGGTATTATCAAATCCATCTTGAGTTAAGAAATGTAGGTATGGCATTTCCCATACCGAGTTAAAAAATGTAGGTATGGTATTTCAATGAGGAAAACCATACTGAGTTGTGAATCGTGGCATTGAGCAACGACGTACTCAATTTCGTAAGCCGTTTCCTAATTTGATTATAAGAAATAAAGAGAAGTGATCCAAATGGAAGAGATTGAGTAGTTATTCTTGTTGAGCTCAACTATGTGAATTATTATAACAATGGTTGTGAATCGCAGGAAACTTTAGTAAATGTTTTGGTATTGTTTGGAAATATTATGTTTGGTAAGCATTACTTTTAACCTATGAACTTACTAAGCTTCAATAAGCTTACTTGTGTGTGTTTAATATTTTTATGTAGATTGACTTGAAGTGAAGTGGGTAGATCGGATCAACACAACAAAGCACACTATCCAGATCAATTCCGGTAGCTTTTGTTTTATGTTTGAAGATTTATATGGCATGTATAGAGTTTGAATGAATTGAAGTAAAGATGTTATAAACTAGTTAACAATATTTGTACTAAAATAGTTTTCGGTAAGTAGCAGTAGTTTGAATTTGAAAAATCACTAAAAATAGTAGAAATGGAATTAAATAATGAATAAATTATGGAATCGAATCTCGATGAGTCTATTCTCATATGGAAGAAGCAAAACAGGTATATGAGCTATATTTTATGAGATGTTTAAATTTTTGTGAAACAGGGCCAGAGCAATTTCTGGATCCCTGTTCTGACTTTGGAAATTCACCATAAATTTTACAAAGATAATTAGAAGTCATACTTTATATGTACAGATTCCTTATTGAGTCTAGTTTTATTAGAGACAAACGGCATAGTCATTGAAGCTCTGTACAGAGAGATATCTGATTCGTAATACACAAAGGTCAGAGTAGTCAAACCCTGAAACAGGGGAGATTTTAAATAATAAACTGTACTAATTGGCTTGACCAAAAATTCTAGAAAAAAATTGGTAAGTAGATATATGAGTATAAATTCATAGAAAATTTACGGATTTGGATTTCTAGTTTTATAACTCGAGATATGAATTATTTAGCAACTATGACACAGTTGGACAGCTTGTCTGGAAAGTGTGATATAAATTGTTTGAATTTGTTTAAGTGCTCAAATAAGTTTAGTAATGCCTCGTGCTCGACTCCGGCGACGGTCTCGGGTAAAGGGGGCGTTACAAATGAAGTACATTCGTACGTATAATTAATATGCTTGAACAAGTATAATGTAGAATCAAACTAGCACAAAGCACAACGAACAAATAATTAGAACAAAACCCAATCATGGCATATGCACATATTGGGATTGAAGACCCTCACATTGCAATTTACATATGATGAAACTCGAACCTTAATACTCAAATACCTAAAATGTCCACATTAACCAACGATATTAAGGTGTAGTTCAAGAATGCATTTTGAAGTATAAATTATCAAAATATTCTTATTCAGTATTAATTATTTAAAATATATTTAAAATTTTAGATTAATTTATATTTTATGTATCATTATATTAAATTATTTAAATATTATCTAACATAATTTATTTTAAAAATTTTAACCATCATGTCTAAAATGAACATTTTAACGTCCCATCGTATTTTTAACACCAATATCAAACACATTAAATTAATAAACTATATATTTTCATAGCACTTTATAAAAACACTTTTCTCAAATCGAACTTTTAATAACATTTTTCAAATATAAAAGTAATGTTAAATAGAACCTAAGATAAAGACCTCAATGATGAAAATAGAAATAAAAATAAAAAGTTTTATTTCATTTAAAATTAACATGCATAACTTGCGTTAATATAACTCTTCATTTCTTATTAAATTTTGCTAGTGTCTCATATCTTATTATATAATATTATTAAGAATTTATTGACGGTTCATAATCATAATCATGCGTAAAGTTTTACATTTTTTCAGTCCATAAGTTAACATAATAAACAATACACTGACATAAACATATTTCTCAATTTAAAAAAATACTTATTTAATTAATTAGCCTTAAGTATTTGTGACAAATTATGTTTGAGATTCATGCCTTTAGCTGGTGAGCTGTGATCACGAGAAAGATGGGTGTGTAACCATTGCCTAAGTGGGGCTGCCGTTACCTGTATTATTCTCTTTTCTGATTCATGCCTTTTATTCCGTGCTTTATGTGACACATCTAGAGTATTTTTAGTTTATATTTTTTTTGAACAGTAAAATAGCATATACAAGATAAAAGGATACCCTAGTTCAATGTAGACAGATTAGAATTTGTCAAAAGCAGCTCGGAGGTTCCTCCAATAAATGAAATCTCAATAACTCTGGATATTCAGTTTTGACTAAAAGATCTATCACTATATTCTGTGCTGGAGGAATATGTCTGACAGGAACCTTTCAAGATCGAATAAGAATGTGATGTATCAGTCGAAGTTCCGTCAACCTGCTATTCGCGATACCACCAGCAAGAATAATCTCAATCAACAAAGCGTTATCACACTCCAATTTCAACTTTTGAAATCATTTGTTCCATGTTAAGTGAAGCCCTTCAAACATCGGCCTTGCTTCAACCTAAAATATTGTACATTCTCCAATCGACATTGAAAAATCACATTGCCACAACCCATTAGCATCTCTAATAACACCTCCAACAAAGACACAAGCCCTTGAATTTGATATTTTTAATAGGGGATTTACATTGTATGTTTAATGTGATTCATATAAAAATTATATATTTTAGTATTTAAAAACAACAAAATTAAGTTTTAGTACTTTTTTAAATATTTAACTAGTTTCTAGAATTAATTTGCTTCACTTGACAATCTCTTTTCTAGTTACATAATTAAACTTATCCTCAACATTTTGTAAATCTCCAACTCTTTCGTGTTTTGTAAAGTTAATTCATTATATGAAATTTACATTGTTGCTTAGAATTCTCTAGTTGGATTTTAAAATAAAATTTAATGATTTAATGATTCAAATAAAAATTTTGAATAATTCAGTTTTTGAATGATTCAATAATTTAAATGAAAATTTTGAATAATTTAATTATCATTTTATAACTTTTTAAAATTGAATGATAAAATAAATTTACTAATAATTTAATAATATTAAATGCAATTTACCTTAAAATTTAAATCCAATTCAAGCTCATTTCTCGTTTTGATTCAAACCTTTGCTAAATCATATCGAAAAATCTCTTTAAAACCTTTTTCCTAGAAAAAGTAAAATCTTTATTCTCTGTTCATGTTTATTCTTTTTATTTAAGATATAACAATGTATTTAACGTTCAAACTAAAAAATATATATTTTAATTATCCATTTAACTTTTTACTTTAGATATACATGTGAATGATACATGAATATTACATCAATAATTAATTTTTAATATTTTTATTCTTTTTAAATATAATATTTTTATTTTTGACAAATTTTTAAATACTTTTAATACTTTTTATAATTTTAAAAAAAATCTAATTGATTGGTTATGTAGCATCTACATGGTAATATCTCATTTATGTTCACATTAACAAAAGTTAACATACGTTAATATTTTCCTCCATTTTAGAATAATTTGATAAAAATTATAAATTTAAAATTGAAATAGACAAAAAAATTAAATAAAATGTTAAAATAAATTTTTAAATTGAAAGGCTAAATAAGTAATTATAGGATTGTTTATACTATCATTGCTCTCTCATGTCTAAGGTTTTAGCCCAATGAGCCTCACCGATCATCCAGAGCTTTCCTTGAATTTTTCTTATTTCTAAATTTAAAAAAGAAAGTCAAAGTTCTTTTTTTCTTTTTTTTACTGTTTTGAGAAAAAGTTGAGACTTTTAAACGTTTTTTTCAAAAGAATTACATAAAACCAAAGCTTTCATTTTATGTTTTTTTTTTAAATCTCAAAGTTAATTTTAGGATTCTAAAAGAAATATTTATAGCGTGAAATTGTTTCTTTCTTAATGTACTTATGAGATACCTTTATTATAGTTATCTAATTAAGTTGTACTAATAAAAAGAATTAAATAAGATTAAATTAGAATATAGTTAATTTTATTATTTAAATAATATTATTTATTATTTGATAAAGTTAATATTTTTAAGTTTTTGTGGCCCGCAACTGAATCTTTTATTTAAAATTGAACTGCAATTAAAAGATAAATTTCAAGATAGTTTTTATACAATAAATATTACCTCTATTACAATTTTAATTTATTTAATTCTTTTAATAGTATAATAACTAAATTGATCTGAAATTCGGTATCTAAAATACCGACCTTCTAGATACTTTAACGTCCATTAAAGTCTCAATTTGATTTTTCTTTTACTTTGATACTTTGATTTATTGGTTTTATATGATCTCTTATTGTTTCTAAACTAATATCCCTTTTTTAACTTTTTCCCCTATTTTTGTTTGATTTTGTCCCGTAATTTGGTTTGATTTAGTCCATAATGTTGACTTAATTCATCAATTGATATGTTGATTTAAGTCCATGCACTATTTGTTTCATTTAATCCCTGATAGTTCTTATTTGTTCAATTTAGTCCTTGATTAAATTCTAAATATATTCAATTTAATGTTTTTTATTTTCTTTTCTGCATGTTTATGAGATATTCCGTGTGTGCATCTGGAACAGGAAGATTTTTCAAAATAATAATGGTTAATAGTCAATATTTCTATATTTTTTATTAATTTATTAATTTTATTTCTTGAAATTGACAAAATTGAAAGGGATAGGTGTTTCTATTTAAATTCCTAATTGAGTTGTTATATTATTTAATGGTATTTTAGTCTTTTATTGTTTTAGATAGCCAATACAAAATTTACATGGGGTGAAATTTAAACCTATACCATTTGTATTAATAAAACCTTAATTTTATCATTCTTTGTATTTTATTTTATTTTATAAAGAATTAATTTTACCATTCAAACAAACTTTAATTTAATTTTTATATGCATACATATTTCTTGTGTTATTATTAATTAATTTCAAATCACATATATAATTTTCACAATAAAATTTCTACATTCACTTATTTCTCTACTGATTTTAAAACCATTACTATAACACAGAGTGTGATAGGAAATACTACTAAATAAATAATCCATAAATACAACACATACGAATCTTTAAAGTATATATTTGAATTTGAGGCCAATATTTTCAATAACATCGACGTCAGGTATTAGATCACAGATTCGCCATCTCAGCTCAATGGTCGCCTCAAGCTTCATGCACGCCTAATTTTTCTAGAGTTTTAATCCCAAAAAGCTAGAAAGATTTTTCTAAAACGAAAAATTTGACTGAATTATTGATTTTTTTTTATACTTTTTAATGGTTGATAATCACATTAAATCTGATTAAAACGAAAGTAAAGTTTTTCTAAAACTCTAACCCAATTTTTTTTTTAATATAATAGCAATGTATTTGAAAAAATATAAAGAGAATTTAAGTAAAAATAGGCTTTTATAAATTAGGAGAGTACAAGTTTATTTAAAATACCAGTAGTTAATTGGATCTCTGCTTTTTGTGGTACGCAGTGTTTTCTTTATCTTTTTCTTCTTCTTTTTTTGTTTTTGAGAATTCAATTCTAGTTAAAGTTGGTCTAGTAATGGATAACTTCGGAGGATAGGAAGGAAGAAGGGTAGGATGTTACTGGGGGAGATAGTGGATACGGACCAGCCTCTTACAAGCTTTGTTTGGTGGGAAGTTTTTTTACAGCTAGTATTATTAACTTTCAAGCTATGAGGAATATGATAGCAAATGTTTGGCACCCCCATTAGTGGCGTGGCGATTTTTTATTTAAGTAATAAATGATTTCTCTTCGCTTTCTGTATGGTGTGGATATTAATAGGATTGAACACAGCGACCCTTGGACTTTTAATAGCCATCTTTTAGTTTTCCATAGATTAAAGGAAGGCGAAGATCCCAAATTAATCACGTTGCTTTACATAGATTTCTAGGTACAAATACATAATATATCAAATAAGCTGATGTCTGAAGTTTTGGCTAAACAATTTGGTAATTTTATTAGCTAGTTTATTGAGTATGATATGAAGGCAACCACGAGGAACTTTCAAAATCATATGAGAATCCGGGTTTGGATTGATATCCAACAACCTTTGAGTCGACGAAAGAAATTGCTATTAGGTACGAAAAATTCTATTTATGCTACCTTTAAATATGAAAAACTCTCTCTTTTTTTTTTTGTGTGTGTGTGGGAAACTTGGACACATCACTAATTTTTGCTCGAAACGTATTCATAACGATGGAGTAGAAGTGGTTATGGGATGGGATACTTCCATCCAAGTGTTGTCTAGAAGGGTGGAATCGAATCATAGCAGGTGGTTCTAGGAAGATGTGGAAATTAAAAACGTGAATTTTGTTTCCTCCAATTTAGGAAATGAGTTTTCTAATGAGCAAGATTTGGAGGATCAATTTGTTAATCAAATCAACACCAATCTGGGTCTAAACATAGGAGGCGCAAATGGATTGGGCATAAATGGGGGCAAATTGATTTATATTGAATCTGAGGATTGTAACATGAGAATCAACAAAGGAAAAGAAAAAAGAAAAAAAGGTGCAGGTGGAATTAATGTCTCCTAAAGTTTCTGACTTTATGGATTCTGATAGGACCACACATAGGTTGACTATTGCTTCTAATTTTGATAAATCAACTAAGCTTGTTGAACGGGTTAGTTGAGCCCAATGGATATCCTAAGTTGGAAGGTTCATGGGCTGGGAAACCTATAGACTATTCATAGACTTCAGCGTTGGCTGAAAAAAAAACCCCAAAATTATTTTCCTGATTGAGACTAAAGTGTTGGGTGTAAATATGGAGCAGATTAAATGTATATACGGTTTTAACATGAGAGTTGATGTTGATGCTGAATGACCGATGGGAGGGTTACCATTAGGATGGAAATGTGGTTTTTCTGTTAACACTCAGGAACTTCATTCTCATTTTATCAACGTGGACATTACTGATGATGCCAATGATAAAAAATTGAGGCTTACAGGGTTTTATGGAGCTCCAGATGAAAAGTTTATGAGAGAGTCCTGGAATTTATTAAGACAACTTCGGAAAAATAATGTCGGTGCATGGATTGTTATGGGGGACTTTAATAAAATCGCTTATTCTTTTGAAAAAAAAGGGTGGTAGAGCTAGAAGGGATTGTAAAATAGAAGAATTTCGTCAGCTTTTGGATGACTGCTTGTTAGCTAACCTAGGCTTCAGATGACCCTAATTTATAAGGGAAAGAGGGCAGAGTTCTGAAACCAATATTCGGGAGCTGTTGGATAGAGAGCGGTTGCCAATCCGAGTTGGTGGCATATGTTTCTTGATCATGATGTGCAACATCTTACTAGTAGCATTTCGGATCATTCTCCGATTATAATTCAAACCAAAGTTTTAACGATGAGATGACGAAAAATTAATCGATTTAGATTTGAGGCTGCTTGGCTATTGAAGGATAACTGTTAATCTGAGATTAAACATTGTTGGAAAGCTAATCAGTGGTTACTTCTGTACTGTCTGAAAATGTTTAGGAATCATTTGAAAAAGTGGTACGCTAAAGTGAGAAAAGCAAAACATGATCAGTTTGATGCTTTGTGGAAAAAAATTGGGAATCTCGTGGAGCTAGAGCTTGAAAATGATGTTTTAGGTGATATTATGGAAACTAAATTAGCCATTAATTTGGAAATGGACAAAGAGGAAAAGATTTGGGAACAAAGGGCCCATGCGAACTGGTTGAAGTATGGGGATAAAAACACTAGCTATTTTCACAATTTTGCTTCACAATGGAGGAAAACAAATACAATTATGGGTCTTGAGAATTCTAGTGGTGGTTTTACCATGGATGCTATGGAAATGGATTCCTTGGCTTTTACTTACTTCTAAAGGCTGTTTACTAGTAAAGGGAGGATTGATATATCTCACATTTTTTCAAGTGTTAGTAGGTGTATTAATTCTTATATGAATTGGGTTTTAGGGTTTAGGGTTTAGGAGGTCTGTGCCGATGATGTTCTACTTGCTGTTAAAAGCATGCACCTTAAAGGGAGGATTGATATATCTCACATTTTTTCAGGTGTTAGTAGGTGTATTAATTCTTATATGAATTGGGTTTTAGGGTTTAAGGTTTAGGAGGTCTGTGCCGATGATGTTCTACTTGCTGTTAAAAGCATGCACCTTACGAAGACGTGTGGACTGGATGGTTTACCTGCACTATTTTATCAAAGTTACTGGCACATAGTTGGTTTTGATGTGATGGATTTTTGCCTTAGGGTTTTGAGAAGGGATATTAATATTGATTGTATAAATAGTACGACTATAGTTCTTATTCCTAAGATAAAGAATTCTCGATATATGACCCATTTTAAAATGAAAAGCTTATGTAATGTTTTATATAATATTGTGGCTAAAATGATTGTTAATAAATTCTAAATGGTCCTAAATGTGTGCATTAATTAAACACAAAGTGCTTTTGCTCCTGGGTAGATGATTATTGATAATGTTTTGATAGCTTATGAGATGCTTCATGCACTAAAACAAAAAGAAGGCTAGAAAGAAAGGTTCTTTTGCTTTAAAGCTTGATATGAGCAAAGCATACGATGGAATCGAATGAAATTTTGTGGTAGATATGATAAGAGCAATAGGGTTTACAGAGTATTAGGTAAATCTCATCATGTATTGTGTTTCGACTGTTATGTATTCTGTTGCTATTTGAATGGGTGGTTGGGAGATTTGACAAAACCAACTTGTGGTTTACGGCAGGGAGACCCTCTTAACCCCTGCCTTTTTCTTATTTGCAGTGAGGGGTTATCGACTGCATTGCGATTGGCTTATAATGATGAAAGATTAACATGTAACTCTATTTGTATAGGAGGGCCTTGCATATCTCATTTCTTGTTTTCCAACAATAGCATCATCTTTGAGGAAGCTACAGAATGTAGGCTATTATCAAAGAGTACGAGATGGCTTCTGGGAAATTGGTAAAATTTGAAAAATATCTCATATATTTCAGTGGCAACATTAGGGATTCTATGTAGGGCCATATTACCAATATTTTGGATATAAGGGTAACAAGTAATTTTGAGCTCTATCTGGGTTTACCAACTATGGTGGGACGTGATAAAAAGTTGATGTTTTAGAAGTTCAAAGATCGATTGCATGCAAGGAGTAATAATTAAAGTACTCGCTTATTATCACAAGATAAGAAAGAAAATTTTATTAAGTCTGTTTTATAAGTAATTCCCACATATACTAAGGGTTGTTTCCTGTTACCTAATTCCCTTTGTAAGGAGATGGAGGCTATTATTGAAAATTATTGGTGGCAAAAAGGACATGGTGAAAGGAGCATTCATTGGTGTTCTTAGGATACCCTTTGTGACCTTAAGAAAAATAGGAGTTTAGGATTAGAAGCTTGACTCGGTTCAATATTGCTTTATTAGCTCGTTGGGGCTGGCAATTATTTGCTAATCTAGGTTTATTATTTTCACAAGTTTTAAAGGCCAAGTATTATCCTACTACCACTTTTATGGAAGCTAGATTGGGTCATTACCCTTTACTACCTTGGCGTAGTATTTTGAACACAAGAGGGCTATTAAAAAGCGGGACAAAATGGTAGATTAGTAATGGCAGCCAAATTCAGATCTGGGAGGATAATTAGTTATCTGGAGAAGGTCATAATATGGTTATTACTCCTCGTCTTAATCAGGACATTATGCTGGTAAAGGATCTCTTTGTACAAGATACAAAGCAATGGAATGTACATCTAATTAGGGAGATTTTTTGTGATGTGATACCTTGTGTATCGTCAACATCTCAATTCCTTGAACTGAGATTGAAGAGAAGATGACATGGTCAAGTAAGCCAACAAGGGAGTACCTAGTTCGAAGTGGTTATAAAGAATTATAGAGACTTCGCTTCAGAAGTAACAATCCTAAGAGACCTATCTACAAAGCTTTATGAGACACTATAGTTCCCCCAAAAGTAAATATTATAAACTGGAGATTTTTAACAACTATATTCCTAGCTATCATAATTTACAAATTAAAAGGCTCAAGAACACAACTATTTGCTTGAGATGTGAGGCCGGTGTTGAAATAAACGAGCATAATATTTGTGATTGTCCTAGGGGTAATCAAATATGGGATGCTTTAGGGGTTGAATAGACCTGCAATGAGAGACAATGAAGACTTTAAGTCTTGGTTTATGAGTTTGTTCAAAATCATGAATAGTTTGAATTGTCAGCTAACACTTATTACAATCTGAGCTATTTGGTTTTCTAAAAACAAATTGGTTTATGACAAAGTTACTCAAAATACTCCCGATGTGGTCACATGGATTAGGCCTTTTCAAGAGGAATTTAAAATTCATAGCACTGTTGGAGCTAAGAATAACGACCAACAACTGATTGTTTGGAAACCATTAGAAAGGTTATGGGTTCGTGCTAACTTTGACGTGTCTTACGATTCTGCAACCAAACATTCAGTTTTAGGCATAATTGTGAGAAAGGAAGATAGGGTTGTCATAAAGGCCAGAGTGATAAGAAATTATAACATTACTGACCCATTTCTTGCAGAAGCCATTGTATGCAAGCAGGCGATGGCTTTTGTTATCTTGTTGGAGTTCGCAACCTCGAGGTTGAAGGATACTAAAAAATCGTAATCAAAAGAATGAAAGCCACAACATACGATTCTATAGACCAGTTATTGTTAAGGTGAAACAAATAGCAAAATCGTTGGATAATTGTACATTTAAGTTTATTCTAAGAATAGGGAATCAACTTGCCCACCAAATTGCTTAGGAATTTCGATTTTTACTCGAAAACACTACTTGGTTGGATGGTTTACCTGTTTGATTGAAGAAGTTTACTGATTATGATCGATGGAGATCCGATCTGCTATTGGGTTGACGTTTGGAGTCGTTAATTTATACTTTCCTTGCAGATTTGTTTCTTAGTAGAGGATGGGAGGCGACGTTTTGTTACTTGCTAGTAGCTTTTTGGAAAGTGAATGGTTGAAGGCTGTTTTTCTTTTTGTTTTATCTGTTCTCTTTATTGTTCTTTATTACTCATCTTCTCTATGTATGGTTCATTTTTTTAATAATATATGGGCTACAACTAGTTTCCATTCAAAAAAAATACCAATAGTCAATTAAAAATTTATCAAAATACAATACAATCATAGTCTACTTGTAGAGTTTATAAAATTTTAATATATTGATAAGTTCTAAAAGTAACATGTTTTACCCTATTTTTATTGCAATTTTTGGATGATTATTCGAGGTAAAATGGTGAATATTATGCTTCTAATCCTTTAAATTTATGTTTTTATACTTAGGAGAGCATTTGGGAGTAAAATGAGTGGAAAAGGACAATTGGAGCAGATTTCAGGAGCCACACGGGCTAGTTCATTCCGCACGAAGCTGGGTCATTCCACAGGGGTTGGATACATGGTTGTGTGAGCCACACAGGCTGCCATATGGCCATGTGTCAGACCATGTTGATTTCACATATTACACTCAAAACACGCGGAAAAACACAATTCTTAGGTTTTTCGGGCATTTTAAGACCTATATATGACAAAAATAAAAAGATGGGAGAAAGCCATCAGAGAATATTGAAGAAAACAACTCGAAAAACACCATTGGAGCCGACTCCAGAGCAGATTTCTGTCAAAATTGAAGATCTCCTTTTGATTTCTTTGAAGTTTATTATGACTTTATTTATTTCTTGTGGTTATACTGTCTTTGGGATGTCTTTATTTGCGATTATGATCTAACTTTCTAAATACCTAGAAGAAATGAACCCTATGATGTATTCTGTCTTTTAATTTTTGTTTTACGTAATAATTACTTGGATATTGTTCTTAATTATTGGTTTAATATTTTTAGACTATTAATCCATGTTTGTTGTGGTTAAATTAAAGGAGGAATAGACTTTATTTAAGAGTAGATTTAGCATAATTGAGTGGAGTCGCATGCAATCCTAGAAATAAGACGACATAAATCTACCGGATTAGAGTCAAATCTAATAGGGGGATCCATAGATCGAGTTAATGCGATAATAGAGGTTTTAATTAGAAAGAAGTTTCAATTAATCAACCTAGAGTCAGTTGTTCTTACTCTTGAAAGAGATATTAGCATAATTTAGAGATTTCTACAGATCAAGATACTAAGTGAAGAAATTGTTTAATTCAGATTAATAATATGACAAATGAAATCTAGGTGGATTATTTCCTAGGTATTGTCTTGCTTCTTGGTTGTTAATAGTTTATTTTCTCGATTTGTTCTTTGTTGTGTTCTTTAGTTAATTTTATTTTTAATCAACCACTCCAATTTGTTGATTAAATAATAGAAAGACAGTAATTACAAGTACTTTTAATCTTCGCGAGAATGATATTTGTGCTCATCGTAGCTAAACTATTAATTCATAGGTGCATTTACTTTTGCGAATTTTTAATTAGTTTACGATTGCATTGTATATATAATTATTTATACTTTCTTATATATTATACAATTTTTTAGATTCTAGAATTAGGTTAAAAGTGTTATGAGTGTTGTCTTTTGTCATATATTTAATTTTAATTTTTTTAATAGTTGTAAGATATTTATTATACCTTAAAATTTACTTGTGGAGTTTAAAAACTTAGGCAGTGTATGAAATAATTTCTTTTTAATATGCCATATAAGATTCTATGTCATGAAGATTGAGTCTTAATTTAATTGGTATGTGTATTGTTACTAATGTAGAAAAACGTATGTTCAAATGCATTAAAATGCATTATCCTCTTATTTATGGGTTGGGAGGAGCTGTAAGTAGTTTTAAGTATTGTATAAAAAAAGAGATACCAATAAATACTAAAATAATATTGCTTTGTTTATATATTTTTAGTTTTAGTTGTGGAGGTGTCACAAAGCACTAAAATATAAGATGTGAAGCCTGGATCTATGAAACGGGTGATGTCCAACTTCACGCTCTAAATCGTTTGTTGACATCAAAATAAAATTATAATATGGCGGGCCCAAATGATATCTTATTTATTTATTTAAGTTGAAATGTTTATAAGATATTTAAAAATCCAGAAAATGATATTTAGAAATAATTGGATAAAATATTATATTTAAAAAAAATAGAAAAAAAAATGTTATGGTATTAGTTTAAGCCGGACACATTTTATTACTGATATTAGATTATAGATTAAGTTATAGTGGAAGGCTAATATATTGGTAAAGTTGTTTTGTTTTTAACTTTTTTATAGATTAATTATTTTAACGGATAATATATTATTTAGTTATATTAGATTAATATAATCTAATATAAGAAAATAGTGTATATATAATAATTTTTTGGATTCTTTATAAGTATTATATATACAGTATTTTTAAATTTATTTAAATATATATACATGATTTTATATGTATATTATTATATTTGAAAAATATATGTGGGATAATTTAAAATAAATATACTTTTAATTAACATTAAAATTTAAAATTTAAAAATATCAATTAAAATTTATTATTAAATATTTAATTCAAATATTTGTTAAATGTAAAGTTTATTTTAAAATTAAATACAAAAATATTATATTATATTATTTTAATAAGTGTAAATTAGTAAATTATCATTATATTATTAAGAAAATACTCCATGAAACATATGTAACAATGTAAATTCCTATAATTTTAGCATTACATTTTAATATATATCAAATATTTTAATGTAATTTTATTCCAAATAATTTCATTTCAAAAATCTCATTATTATCACTTCTATCAGTAAGGCTTAGAGAACGTCTAAGCTCATGAGACTCTAAACATTCTATGTAAGAAATCGAAGTGACTTGACATAGCAAGTAGTTATTAGCAAGAGAAGCTGCAGTGCTGATAAATTAACCCTCAACGTGGCAAAACCAACAACCAATGCCCATACACCAAACAGTCGTTCAAGTAGCTAAAACACTGATATGAATATTTAGACATTGTAATGTTCTGAAATTTGATATCAGATTCGCATTGAATCCACATACTTTTGAATTTTTTAAATATAATATTTTCTCAAAATTTGATCGAAAATTGGACTTATTTGAAGGTTTTTATTTATTTGGAGACTAAACTAAATTTTTATTTTGTTTTAAGCAATGTTTTAATTATAAATAGTTTAATCTAATTCAAAGTTTAGGATAATAATATTTATTAATGAATCTAGATTAATTTGAATCTAAATAAATAAAATTTGTTAGATTATTTTAACTTAGAAACTAGTTGAAAGGGCGCCTAATGCTTGGTTGATTTTTCATTGGTTATTTTTAGGGTAAACCACCTAAACTTTTAGGGGCTTTTATTTTGGTCACCAATTTTTTTTTATTACAATTTTGTCACTTAAAATTAATACGTTTTTGTTTTAGTCACTCAAGTGTTAAATTTTTAATAACAACTAATTGCATACGTTAAAGCATGTCTACATCATGTTAACACTTTCATTTTGGTTACTCAACTTTTAGATCGTTTTTATTTTAGTTATAAAAATATAATTTAAGTCTTGATCTAGGTAAAAAATATTAAAGATTAAAGTGGAAAGCGATAGAGACTAAAATAATGCATTAAAAATTTGTTAAATTGAACTTGTTTTTCATCGTTGAAAATTCTAAATTTCTTTTTTTCAATATTGAAAATTTAAATTTCAAAACATCAAAATCAATTAAATAAATTGTTTAAAATATTCATCCCTTGATAGAATGTTGACCAATTTGTTACCATAATATTGAAATTAATTAATTTAATTATTTTATATTTTCAATTTAAAAGCAAATCAAATAAACTCATATTTAATAATTGTCTACAAAATTTAAATTTCTTTTAATTATATAATATTTGAATATTTCATCTAAGCTAAAATCAAAGAAAAATGATACTTGCAATTGTTCTTTGATAGGGTAAAAAAGTGATGGAAATAATTATTCGTTTTGTTTGGCATGTAAGATAAAATTAATTAATTTAATTAATTGCAATGATTTTTCTTACTTTTAGCTTAACATAATAACATTGAAGATCTAAATCACATAACAAAAAAAATTGAGTTCCATAGATAACTAGTTAAAATAAGTTATTTGATTTTATTTTAATTTGAAAATATAAAATAAAATTTTAAAATTGAGAAGGAGATTAAATTAATTAATTTAAATATTATAGAAATAAATTGACTTACACGTTCAATTAATTAATTTAAATATTATAGAAACAAATTGGCCTACACGTTCAAGGGATAAAAAAAATTCAACAATTTATAGATTTCGATGTTTTGAAATTTAAAGTTTGAATATTTACAAAAATTATAACTTTTGACATGAGGCAAACAAATACAATATGACAATTTTAATGCTTTATTTTAGTTTTTATCGCTTTTTTTTTAATCTTTAAATTTTTTTTACCACGATCAATATTTAAGGGATTTCTTTTAGGTGATCAAAATGAAAGTGACTTAGAAGTTGAGTGATTAAAATGAAAGTGGAAACATGATCTGATCATAAATTTAAAGCTTGAGTGACTAAAATGAAAACACCATAAAAGTTGAGTGACTAATTGGGTGCTTTACCCTAGTTTAAATATGAGTTCGTACGGTCTTTTCGGCTTTGGCCTTAAGGTTGGACTAGTTAAATTGTGCTAAAAAACAAATTGAATCAACAATTGCATCGGTTGAAAAGATTTTTTATTTTAATATTTTTTTAATAACTTATTTGATTAAGTTGATAATATGATAGATTCAATTACCAATTTGGTTGTGAAAATCTTGATTTTGTTTGGTGATAGATGATAAATGATAAAAGGAAAAACAAAATTTTCTTTTATTGAAAATTGGACAAAATACAAAAAAAAGAAAAAGACTATTTCGAAAGTTCCATAATTTTTTTCTAAACGTAAGAACAAGATGATTTCGTGAATATTCTGCCTAAAATTCAAAAATGAAGAAAAACATGCGTCAAAATGAAGAAAAAAAAAAAAACCAGACAAAGGTCAGGCAAAGAACATGATGAAAGAAGCTATTTTGGATTTTTTTACAGTTGAATTTTATAACCGAACCTAAATGGAAACAGAAAATACCGTAATTTTCACGCAGAGTGCGGCTCACGTGAGCCAGCTGCCATGCCCAAGCTCTCATTGCCATTGGGCACTGGGCAACTTTTCAAACCTTCTTTTCATTTTTTCTTTTTTGACTCCTCCAAAACCCAACGGCTTTGAGCCGCTGAATGTTCAAAAGGCTGAAAATTCCGATTCCCCTTCTCATTCAGGCAGGTGAAGGCTACCGTCTCCAACACTTTGTCCTTAAGCTTCTACCCTATATAAACAAGTGAAATCAGATCCCATTACTGCGCGTGGACATTCACATTTCTAACTCCTAAATTAAATACAGCGGCTAATACAGTAATACTAGATTCAAGACAAATTTTTGACACTCCCCCCCCCCCCTTCTTCCCACAAAAAAATTAAACACTATATTTTTAATAACTACAAAATAAATAAAAGTATATAGTAAAATGCATTTATTTATGCATAATACACTTTCAATAAAATATTTTTCCCTCATGTAATTAAAAAATATTAATTTATATTAAATCACTCATGAAGGATTAAATCTACAATTTATCTTTTTCTTTGGGTGACAAAACAACGTTTCTAACTAAAATAAAACAACGGCTACCATCTCCACTTTTCTTTTGCCCCAAGGAAAATTAAACCCCGCTCATCACGTGACACGTCACGCTTCACCTAATTGATTTCTCCATCTCCACCCTTTAAATAACCTCACAATGCCCTTTTCTCTCTGCGCTAAATCTCACTATTAAACCTTCTGCTTAGCTTAAAAAATCTTGAATCTGCACTCTCCTACTTCCCTCGTTATCGTCAATGGGTAATTTACTTAATTTCTTATCTTTTTTTTTTTTGTTGCAATTATTTGGTTTTGTTAATATGTTTTTTTATTAAATTGAGTTTTCCTAATCGTTCGTTGACTTGATTTAAGCAGCTTCGGACAAGAAGATTAAGATCGGGATTAACGGTAATTATCAGATCTAATAAATTTACTTTGTTAGGGGGAAAATAAGTTAAATCAATGCTTAAAATGTTGAGTAGATGCTAAGCATGGGAAAAATTAAAAATGGTGCAGGATTTGGAAGAATCGGACGTTTGGTTGCCAGAGTTGCTCTTCAGAGGAACGATGTTGAACTCGTCGCCGTTAACGATCCCTTCATTTCCACCGATTACATGGTATTAACATTTTCAAAAAGCTTTGTTTGCCTCTACTTTTATTCCTTTTTTTTTTTGTATTAATTATATTGGCGGGGAAAATGCAGACATACATGTTCAAATACGACAGCGTTCACGGTCAATGGAAGCACCATGATCTTAAGGTCAAAGACTCTAAAACCCTCCTCTTCGGCGAAAAACCCGTCACTGTTTTCGGAATCAGGTAAATGATAGCCATGGAATCTCATTTCAAAGCTATGTTTATCAGTTTATCCCCCTTTTTTTTTAAAATTGTATTGTTGTGTGGTTTTAGGAACCCTGAGGAGATTCCATGGGCTGAAGCCGGGGCTGAGTTCGTTGTTGAGTCAACTGGAGTGTTCACTGACAAAGACAAGGCTGCTGCTCACTTGAAGGTTTCTCTTCTTTATATATATTTGCTTGAGTCAACTGGGGTGTTCACTGAAATTGAATGGAATTGATTGTTCGTTTTACAGGGTGGTGCTAAGAAAGTTGTGATCTCTGCCCCTAGCAAAGATGCACCCATGTTTGTAATGGGTGTAAACGAGAAAGACTACAAGCCAGAGCTTGACATTGTTTCCAATGCTAGCTGCACTACCAATTGTCTTGCTCCCCTTGCTAAGGTTATCCATGACCGATTTGGAATCGTTGAGGGTCTCATGACTACCGTTCATGCCATTACTGGTAATAAAGCTCTTTTCCTTTTATTTAACTAATATTAAAATGGGTTAATGCTCGTATTTAAATAAACAAGTTATTTTGGTCTACAGCAACACAAAAGACCGTCGATGGACCATCAATGAAGGACTGGAGAGGTGGTAGAGCCGCTTCCTTCAACATCATTCCTAGCAGCACCGGTGCTGCCAAGGTATATTTTCAATCTGATTTTGATCAGTTCCTTCTTATTTTGTTATGCTAGTTCTTATATATGTACCCGATGGTATTGAGAATACGTAGGCTGTTGGAAAGGTTCTTCCTGCCCTCAATGGCAAACTGACTGGAATGTCATTCCGAGTTCCTACCGTCGATGTATCAGTCGTGGATCTCACCGTTAGGCTTGAGAAATCTGCATCTTATGATGAGATCAAAGCTGCTATCAGGTAAGTTTTTATCATAATAACTTCTTCTGTAGACACCATTGCCTTCCTGCTATATTATTATTAAATATCTCATCCATGATCTCTAATAATTTCAGGGAAGAGTCTGAGGGCAAGCTTAAGGGCATTTTGGGTTACGTTGAGGAAGATGTTGTGTCCACTGACTTCGTTGGTGACAGCAGGCAAGTTGAAAACTATGATTTTTATTGTTTGTCAATGAGTTCTAGTGTTGTTGCATTTATTTATAACAATTCCCTGAAATGGAACACAGGTCGAGCATATTTGATGCCAAGGCTGGTATTGCTCTAAACAAGAACTTTGTGAAGCTTGTTTCCTGGTACGACAACGAATGGGGTTACAGGTAAAGAATGCTTTCCATTTTATTTCCTTTTTTGAAGTCTATGCCATTTTTGAAATCCTGGTTATTTGAAAAAGCTTGTCTTTTTTTTGCAGTTCTCGTGTGATTGATTTGATCGTTCACATGGCATCCACCAAAGCATGTTGAAGTTTTTTTTGAAGGCCAGTGAAGAAGTTGTGTTTCTGGTTTAAAGAATATGAGGTGTTTGAGAGAAGCTTCTTGTTATATGGAATAAAAAACCCAATGATTTTACCCCTTCTTGAATGTTTACATTTCTGCGGTTTTGAAGGTGTAGTGAACAAGTTTACCAGTTTGATGTTATGAAGTAAAATGGTGTTTATACATCAATCAAATTAGTGCTGTCGTTTTTTTCCCTTTCAATTGGTGCTATTTGCTTTCAAGTTTACCCAATTGTATGAGAAGGGATATGGGTTTTCGAATGATTTGGGGCAACCCATTCGGTTTTTTCAGTATTGCAGAAAATATGAATCAGATATGAATGTTCATTATAATTGTGAATTTTTATGATTTAAAAAAGAATAATATTTTGCAAACAAGTTAGGCGAGAACAATGAGCTTTCCTTAAATTATCAAGGCCCAATTTTGTAGTTGGGTCATAATGTACACTAATAATTGGATGGCTAAGAATGTAGTTTATCCAAAATTTATATTACTTTGTTTTATTATAATTATTATCGAGAGATACTATTATATGCAATTACCGAAACACAGAATGCTTATGCCGATAAAACTTGCATGCTTTGCTTAGTTGGGGCTGATTACAGCGTTACTGCAAGCCCATGTAATTGCCCCATCCTTTCTTTCTCTCGACAGAGTTGGTGATTGGCCCAAAACACACATCTACCCCCCGATAGTACATCTCCCGATGTCCACATATAAAAGATTAGATCTCATCTCCCAGTGTACATCTCCCAAATTTGTAGTTGGGTCATAATGTACATCTCCGAGTTCTTTAAAAATCTTTTCAATCTTCAATATTTATAATTCTAGATTGATTGAATGTAATTTCTCAACTCTAAATTCATTTTAAAGTTGTTTTTAATCATTATTTTTTATTTAAATCGATTAAAATAGTTTTTCAGATCTTGATCTCTTCTCTCTTGAACATGAAATTCATAAATAGTGAATTCATAGATATCCAAGTTTAAATGGATATCTAAGCTCAAATCATGTTTAGTAAGAGCTTTTTGATAAAAAAAAAAAAGATTAAACTCGTTTGATTGATCAATTTTGACAAATCCATTTTTAACTAAGAACATGAGTTAATTTTCTGGAAAATTATGGAACGGTTTGTTTGATGAAATTGATGCTTAGGTTTTGTGTTGATAGATTAGGAATGATGTTTCAAAATGGTTTTTGGTGCGGAGAAGGTTATTTACGGGGCTAAATTTTGTGTTTCGGCTATACCGTAAGCTTTTGGTAAAGTAGATTGGAGAGGCGTTTTAGATCCATGTAGTTCATGACTTTTTTGATTTTCTTGTTGTTAATGATAGCTTGTAACATGTATTCTATCTCTATTTAAGCTCCACAACAAGGAGAGCCCATTGTTAATCAAAATTGAGGTCCAAACATAGCTACTTGATACACTTTGGCTTGAGAAGGCAAGTGTGAAAGTGGGTGGTTTTTAAAGGCAATTGGTAAACATGCCTATTTACATTCTAAATTAAGGTTTTGAATTGTGTTTCTAATGATTCAATTGTATATCAAAAGTTTTAGATTTCAAAAAATTGACTTTAATTTTATATAAGCATATTTGTAAATAATTTATGGAAATTGTGAATCGTGTGTTTGGTATGATTGATTTGGATTGTATTGATTGTATTGATTAATGATTGGAGCATGGATTACTGTATATTAGATCACTAGATGATAGTTTTATGATTGGTTTTAGATCTATGGACAATGACACTTATTGTGCTTATTTATATTGGTACTAAAATTGCTAAGTGACATGCTTTAAATTGAATTTTTATAACATGAATTAAGTGCTTAAATATTAGTTTTTATGCCATGTATAATTGGTTATATTGGCAACATTGCATGGTGGATCCATTAGACATAGATGGCATGCCATAGGATTAGTGAGTACTCGCCACTATATGTGTTATATGTGAGCATATGACTCTAGGAGTATTGATTTTGTTGGAGTGGATAAGGGAGTGTTGAGTCTTTCTCTCCACTCAATTATTGACGATTTTGAGACGATATAAGGGAGTGTATGGCTACACACCACTCAATCAGAGTGTTGTATTCGATATTTGGGAGATAGGTGATGAAACAACCCGATTTTTAGTAGTGTCAAAAACAATGGTTTCAAGACCATAATTTCGACAAAATATTTCATAAATATGATTTAATTAGGATATTTACAAGGTCTTTAGAGTCATATTAAATTTTGGTTAAGAAATTTTATCATTTAGATAGTTTAATGAGTAAAAAGGACTAAATTGTAAAAATTATAAAAGTTGAATAGTTAAATTAAAAGGGGTTAAAAGGATAATTAAACAATGGAATTAATTATAAAAGTTGGAATAATTATAAAAATAACCAGCTATATAAAACAAAATTAGAAAATTAAAAGATGAAATTAGATGATTTTGACTTGTCCTTTTCACGACAAAGAGAGAAATTTAGGGTTTTAGCTTCCAAGCTTTGAAGCTTCGATTTGTAAGTGAATCCTAGCCAATTTTTAGTATTTTTCTTATTTTTGAGTTCGTATTAGCTGGATTTAGCTAACCTGAGGATCAATTTGTGAAACTGTTAAATGTTATAAATGTTTTCATTGATGAGTTGAGCTATTCTTTAAAGTTTATGATGGAATATGAAACTTTATTGTTTGGGTGGACTATTTTGTAAAGTGATTTTTTGTAACGCCCCTTACCTGTGTTCTATGCCGGAACAGGGTACGAGACATTATCAGAACATAATACATGCAATCGTACGAAACCATGACATAGATATTTATTTATTTATTTATTTTTATATCCAAGTTAAAATAATTCAATTTTCATACTTAATCATGCATCATCATACCTTATAGCTTAAACAATATTAATTAATATCAATGGTCATATGCAAAATGAGCTATTAAATATTGAAGGCCAACATTTTAGGCCAAATTAGTTATGGTATAAAACAAAATAACCAAGCCCTCTATACATGCCATGTTCCAAAATATTGTTTTCAAAATACCAAATAGTATTGATAGTGTGGATGGATCTCTGCCGATCTTCGAATCCTAAGCTGGCTTGGTGATACTATAAGACAAAGGAAATAAAAGAGAGTAAGCATAAAGCTTAGTAAGTAAGTAAGTACGTAAATAATAAACGATTTATCAACATATTTCTGAAGATAAAACAATCATAATAGTATATATACACATGTTCAGGTCAAGCAGTTTTCTTGAATTATAGTCACTAAATTATTTATATCTGGAGCTACAGAACTCCAAATTAAGATCCGATAATTTTTCCAGAAACTAGACTCACATATCTTCTTACCATAAAATTTTAAGAATTTTTTTCTAGCCAATAAATACAGTTTATTCTTTAAAGTCACCCTTGTTTTGCTGTCCAATAGTTCCGACCCCTCTGTACTGAAAATTAATTATCTCTACATACAAGATTTGGATAATATTCCTATTTGTTTTTTTCGAAAATAGACTCATTAAAGATTTTAAAAATATAAATTATAACCCATAATTATTTTTGTACAATTTTTAATGATTTTTTCAAGTAAAAATAGGGGATTTCAAAATCATTCTGACACTGTCTCACAAAAATTCAAATATCTCATAATATGAAATTCTTTTGCTTACACCGTTTCCTTTATACAAAAATAGACTCAATAATATTTAATTTCATATCTTATTCAATCTCTAATTAAATTTTCACAATTTTTGGTAATTTTTCAAAATTACACAACTACTGCTGTCCAAAACTGTTTTATTACAAATTTCACTCTTACATAATTTTACTGACTCCATTCCATCTTACTGAAAGTTCGCTCAACTATCGAGCACATTGCTCATAAATTTTCACAAACATATACCTGCACTTATTCATCACATGGTCATGTTCACATGTATTTTTACTTAGTCGATTTCCCATCGAACTCATCAGAATAATAACAGATACACGGTTGCTTGTGTATATTACCATCCTTGTAACCGAAGCTATCTAGTATGCATAGTAGCCTGCACTTAGTACTACACATGCGACCAACAATCCGGTACACGTAGTAGCCTGCACTTAGTACTACACACGTGACCTAACCATCTGATACATGTAGTAGCCTGCACTTAGTACTACATACGTGATCGAAGATGTCAAGTACGCATAATAGCCTGAACTTAGTACTACACATGCGACCTAACTATCTAGTACACGTAGTAGCCTGCACTTAGTACTACACAGATGACCTAAAACTTTCTTAAACACATAGTAGCTTGCACATAGTACTACACATGCAGGGGCGAAGCCAGCAAATTTTTTTGGGGGGGCCGGATGAAATTTTAATTTTTTATAGTTTATATTTTTATAATTTGTAAAGGATTAAATTGAATTTTTATAATTTTAGAGGGGGCCAAAGTGCAATTTTACCTTTACTAATTTAAATTTTTTAAAAAATTTCAAGGGCCTAAAATGAAATTTTCCATTTTAGAGAGGGCCGGGGCCCATGCCAGGCCCCCCTGGCTACGCCCCTGTACACATGTGTTCTCACAATGGATCATTCATATCATTTCTATTCCGAAGGTTCAACCGGGAAATTCCTCACTTTTTAACATTTAACAAATTCATTCATAGTCTATTTCGATTCGTAATTGGCATCAATTGATCATTCTATAGGCAGCCAAATCTCATATAATAACGAAATATAATAACATAAAAAGAATCTATATATTATTTAAATACAAACTTACCTCGGTGCAAATATAGTAATTTTGCAATTAAGTCTAATATCTTTTCCTTTCCCCGATCAAGGTCGATTCCATGTCTTTCTTGATCTATAATAACACATTTGACTTATTAATGGCTCACATTATTCAAATTAGCCCAAAAACATCCTATGGAAAAATTTACGATTTTAACCCTAGAGTTTTATAAAATTATGATTTTACCCCTAGGCTCGAAAAATAATTTTTATTCAATTTCCTTGTATTTTAGGCCTAGCCAAACCATTTTCATAACTATAGCAGTCCACAATTTGCTCTAAATCACACACTTACACACATTTTACAACTTTTTACAAACTAGTACTTTTATGCAATTTCATCAAAAATAACTTAGTAAAAGTTATTTATCACACTCCAAACATTCATATTTTTCCATAAAATATCAAAATACATGCATTTCATCCTTATATAAATTTTTAAATATAAACCCTAGCTTAAAATATTGGCAGAAATAGGTAAACCGAGCTACGATGATCTCAAAAATATAAAGAACATTAAAAATGGGGCTAAAACGGACTTATAATCGAGCTTGGAAGCTTGAAAAACCCTAGCTATGTCTTTCTCATGTGAAATTCGGTCAAGGGGTTGAAGATGGACAAAAATTGGCTTTTAGTTTTGTTTTTAATTCATTTTAATAGCCAAATGACCAAAATGCCCTTAATGAAAAACTTTGGAAACATGCCTAACCATATCCATTTTTGTCCACCAACTTAACCAATGGTCTAATTACCATATAAGGACCTCCAATTTAAAATTTCATAACAATTAGACACTTGTAGCATGTAGAACTCAACTTTTACACTTTTTACAATTTAGTCCTTTTGACTGAATTGAGTGCCCAAATGTCAAAATTTTCGAACGAAATTTTTAAAAAATAATTTCATAAAAATTTAGACCATAAAAATATAATAAAAACACATTTTTTATGTCAAATTTGTGGTCTCGAAACAACTGTTTCGACTAGACCCAAAATCGGGTTGTTACATTGTTTGTGATTTTAATGTTTAGGGGCTAAATTGATTCAAATGATAAATTTATTTTAGTTGGGGTGAAAGTATAGAAAATAGGGGCTGATATGAAGATATAGAAAAATTGACTAATATGCGTGTTAAGGAAAAATGGGTAATTTGCATGATCAGGGCCTAGGGATTGAATTGAATAAAGATGAAAAGTTGAGGAAAAATTAGGTAAATTTCCCAAAAAGGATCAAATTGTGTTGTTATTCTAATCATTTGAATGAAACTAATTATTTTAGATCAAGAACGTGTCGATAATTGCGAAAAAGGAATAATTGTGGAGCAGTCTCTGTACTTTGAAATTTCTGCAAATTAGTCTGGTAAGTTCGTATATTCATTATGATTCAAATTATCTCTGAATTCTCTATTGATACACTGCTATTGAATATGACGTCATATACTAAATGAAGCTCAAACAAGCAAACCTTACCGATATATTAAATGAAGCTCAAATGAGCAAAATCTACTGATATACTGAATGAAGCTCAAACGAGCAAAATCTACAGATATACTGAAGAGAGCTCAACTGAGCGAGATATACGGATATACTAAAATAAGGCTCAATCGAGCATTATCTACTGAGTATACTGAACTACCGAACTGGTTGTTAATTGCTGATATAGATTACGTATTATGGAAATTTCTCTGTTTAATATTAGTTGATTTCTATATTTAATTTGAAGGTTTATCAAATTATAAAACAAGCTTACTAAGCTTTATTCAAGTCTTATCTGTAATTAGTTCATTTTTTAGATTATGTTTTGAAAGCTTAAATACACCAGAAATCACACTATTCGGGACTTTGGTAGATTTTGATTTTCGGTTTTGGTTTATATGGCATGTATTAGGACCCCTATGTATAAGTTGTGTCAATTACTTAGTTGAGTAAGATGCTATACTTATGATGTGTTCTTGAATGTCTTGTGAGGACCTTCATGTTATCAAGATATGACTTAATGGTTAAAGTATGAGATGCTATGTTATGTGATAACTTAAAGTTTGTGATAAAATGGTTATTATGGTACGTTTTTATAATGTGATTGTATTTATATGGAAGTGAAATGTGATGAAATATATTGAGGTGTCAATAGTGACACATTGGTTTGATACATAGGTTGAGTTTATTGACATGTTTGAGTGTGTTTGAAGTTGGTTTTGGTCTATGAAATTGTATAATTGAATGAGTTTAGGTACCTAAGGAAAAGGGATGAAAGTTAAGCTTGGATTTGGTCATTTTGGGGCACACACATGGAACCCAAATAAACGTGTGCTCAAAGTGTGTTTAAAAACAATATAGGTGCAGTTTTCACACGGGCAGACACACGGCCTTGTGAGTATATTTCAATTGTTACACAGGCTAGCACACGACTTGATACACGGTCATGTGATCCAAATAAGAGAGTTACACGGTCCATGCACATACGAATATGAAGTCATACACGGGCGTGTAGGATAACCACACAGCCATGTTGGAGCCACATGGGCTGGGCTCTATCACACGGCTTGGCCACACAGCCGTGTGACCCTTGACTTGAAAATTTTCAATTTCTCCCTGAATGTTTTGAATTATTTTGAATTGGTTACTGGATGTCTGTAACTTATTCCTAGAACTTCAAAAGCTCGATTTAAGACCCGAAACTAAATGATATCTTCCATATTGATTATTACTTGAATTTATGGAATTAAATTGATTATTGAATGTAATGCATTATTAATTATTCCAACTTGACTGGTAACATCTCGTCTCCTATTCCGGCAACGGAAACAGAATATGGGTGTTATAGGAGACCCGTTTATCCAATGCATGATCACATGTTTATATTTTTCCATGGATGCCATTTGCCAATATAAATGTTTGTTTGCTAATTAAATTATGTTTCCATTTGCCATAATAAATGAGATTTTTACTCGAGGAATAAAATATGGAATTATGATGTTATGATGTTGCATTGTTGCTGGAAATTTCAGTCAATTGAATGTTATAATTAAGCATGAAAATGTAATTAAAATTATGATTCATATGCTTAAAATTTGATACATGATTTACCTTGGGTCAAGTATGTTTTGGTGTGATTTATTTATTGACTTTATGGCCATTCACTAAGCTTTTTCAACTCACACCCTCACAGCTTTGTGAAGAGTTTTTTCAATTTTGGGGAGTTAAGGAGCAAGGGCAAGGCTGGTCCAAGTTTAAGGTTATTTGGTAGTATATATTAAGGTCTCTTCTTTAGAAACATTAGAGGGCATTTTGGCACTCAATTGGGATAGTTTGATATACTTGTAACAGCCCAATTTTCAGTAGTATCAGAAACAGTGGTTCGAGACCACTAAATCTGACAAGAGAGTTTGAAAATTATATTATTTATTATTTACGAGTTAAATTTGATTTTAGGAAGACTTTTAAATTAGTGATTTTTGTTTTAGAAGGAATTATTAGGTAAAGTGATTTCGAAAACGAGGTATCGAGACCTCAATTCTATAAAATGAGCTGTAAATATTTTTATAAATATTTACGGAGTGTCATTAAGTTAGTATTAAAGTTTGTTAGAAAATTTTAACGTTTAGATAGTTAATTAAATAAAAAGGACTAAATTGAAAAAAGTGCAAAACTTGTTAATTAAAGAAATAATGATTAAATGCATTAAATAGTAAATAGGAAGGACTTGATGAGTAACTTGCCTAAGTGAAGAAGTTGAAACGACATAAGCGTAGAAAAGATAAAGAGACAATACGAACTAAGAACAAAATTGGAAATTTTGCAAAATTAAACAAATAAAATAGCAATTAAAGAAATATCTAGATATTTCTTCATATTTCTTCAGAAAAAAACACCATAGAAGGTGTCTAAAAGCTAGTTTTTCATATTTTGCTACAAGTGAGTTCAATTCTTGAAATTTTTGTGTTTTTAAGATTTTTCCAACTAGGTCCAATTGTCTATTTCATTAGTTTTTGATTTTATGGATAATTTTGAAAGTTACCATTGATGAGTACTGGACTTTTATGATGAATTAACATATAATTGAAGCTTTAATTTTGTTATATGATGATTTTATCAAGTAATTTTAATAGAAATTAATTTTAGGACCAAATTGTGAAAAAGATTAAAACTTAGGGCTTTGTATTAAATTCTGTTTATCAAAGGCTGTGTAATAGCTTATAATATTTATATAAAATGTTAATTGAGAAAAAATAGCTTATTTGATGGGCTAATTAGTAAGGGACTAAATTGTAAAAACTGTAAAAGTTAGGGTAATTGTGTAATTTCAAAAATTGAGAGGTATAAATTGTGAAGTGAATTAGAATTGAAATATGTGCTAATGAATGAATAATTTTATATTTTAGATCAAGAGCCCGTAGGTTAACGAGAAAAAGGGAAATTAGTAGAATAGTCCCTAACTACTACAAACTTACAAATTAGCTCAAGTAAGTTCGTATGGTTAAATTTTTAATGTTATTTGTTAAATTGATGAATGGTAGAATGTATTTATTCATATTATTTGTTGAAAATAAAATTATTGTAAGAATTATGAAATTGAATCAAATGTTCAAAGTGAACAGAACACAGGATTTAGTACAGTTGTTCAGTGCAAATGAAGAATTGACAGTAAATTACCAAGTAAACCGAGGTTCAGCATTTGTTGCGGACTTTCGTCTTTACTTTCTGTTTAGCTCTTATGAGCTTCAATTAACTCATATGAGTTTTAGTTTAACCCTTCTTGTACCACCCCTCACCTGTATTCAACACCGGAATAGGGTTACGGAGTATTATCAGACTTATTATACAATTAAACATACATTACACAAACATTTTTAAATTTCATGTAATCATCATTTAAAATTATTCACATTGTCCCTAATATGAGCCTACAAGGCCCTAAACATGCATTTGGGGTGGTTCAGGACTAAACCGATAACTTATGAAATTTTTGAAACACATAGAAAATTTTCCAAAATCCATGTGGCCCGGCCGTGTGTCTCACACAGCCAAAGACATGCCTGTGTCACAAGCCGTGTGAACATTTGAAATGGGATCACATAGTCATGTTTTAGCCCATGTTCGACCCCGTGTAACTCACTGACTTGGGTCACACGGCTAACCACACGCCCGTGTGACCAGCCCGTGTGCCCTTCGAAATGGCCTCACACGCCCGTGTGCCAAGCCGTGTGCTAGGCCGTGCCAAACCTGTAGGCTATACTGCCTTATGCCACACGGCCAAGTCACACGCCCGTGTGCTAAGCCATGTGGAGCATACTGACTTGATTTTTAATTCAACACCAGGGGACACACGGTCGTGTAACCTGACCGTGTATCATACACGGCTAAGACACATGCCCGTGTGGACAAAAAATAGGCTATTTACCAAGCTATTTTGCCACCCAAATAGCACATACCTACATTAAACCAAATGGCACCAAAACATGGCATAAATAGGCATTCATCCAACTTTAACCAAGCATAATTCATGTTAATTCCATACCATTAACCACAATGCACACAAATATCAAATTGACCATTCATTCATGCTAAACTCACAATCACAAATCACCTAAATGGTAACTTACAATTATGCATTACTTTACCTAGAAACAAAAGCAAACCAAACTTAAATGTCAACAATTTGGCATTCATAATACTAATTCACAACAAGCCTATAATTGGCAATTAAGCACAACATATTAAAGATCCTTTTTCACATATATACATACATCATCAATATGCCAAAAATAAGCCAACTCTTATGGCTATTAACACAACCATACACATAACATTTACAAGCCAATTTAAATGGCTAAATTCATTACCAAAATATATGCCGGAATGACCAAAGCTCCTATACATGCCATATAACCATAACATAAACTCAAAAGTACCAAAGTGATAGCTTGATAGTATGATGAGGTCTCCGACGATTTTCGAATCCGAGCTAACTTTGATTTCACTATAAAACACAGAAAAAAAATGTAAGCTATAAAGCATGGTAAGCTCGTATGAAATAATAAGCAAAGCTCACCATTCAAGTAACATTCAAAATACGAACATAACATACTATGAAACATTTAACCACAATGTTAACATATATTCAATCAAATAATTTACCATAAACTCACAACTTCCATAGATTCGATGCTTATATAGTTTCTGTACATACCTGTTGTAACACCCCTAACCCGTATTTGTCACCGGAACACGGTTACGGAGTATTACCGAAACATTCAGAACATTTACAAATGATTCACGTTAATTACTATTCATTTACCGAAATTATTCATAACATCCCTTAAATGGACCCTCGAGGCCCAATATAAGCATTGGAATCGAGTTGAGACTTAATTGAAAGCTTTAAAAATTTTTCATGAATTTTAAAAACTTTACCAAGGTGCAGGGCTCACACGCCCTTGTAGTCCAAGGGACATGCCCATGTGACCCTTGGACATGCCCATGCTATAGGCCTTGTTCGACCCCGTATAACTCTCCGACTTGTGCCACACAGCAATTGAGCTCTTCTGAGCATACATTACATAAAGGATTTAGCCTGGACTGGTAATCCTGTAATACGATATGTGGCTCGAGAGTGTGTCATTTGATAAAGTGCTCTAATGGGTACTCTTGAATGAGAATTGACGGATACGGGTTAGGGGTGTTACACCTGTACTGATAGATGTCTATTTCTCACCATTTCATATCTTCGTTATACCCGTTGAACCATTTGGAATACTATTGGATACCCAAGAAACTCACACCCTAAGTGCCACATATATAGCCGAAGCTATCTTAATCTCATATCACATATAATGCTCACTCCCGAGCTATAAACGGGTGTGCTCACACAAGCTGACGGTCATGACAAAGCTACACGGTGCTGCTCACACAAGCTGATGAGAATCCGTAACACATGCTAGATAACTCAGCCAAAGGTAGAACATATGGACCAGTACCCAAATTACATAATCCCTAACGACATGTCATTCGTATCCTAATCTATTCCTAAGGTTCAACCGAGATTTCTCATTTGCTGAATTGTCATCGAATACGTCTGCGAGGTTGTAATCACAATATATGCAATATCAGAGCATTTAAAACACAAATATAACAATGCTTATTACATACGAACTTACCTCGATAGCTAAAACGACGAAATAAATCGACTAGTCCGATACTTTATTTTTCCCCTGATCTAAATCTGAATTTCACTTTTTTTAATCTAAATGTAATCAAAATTAACTTATTTAATTATCACTCTATTCAATTTAATCCAAAATACACATTAACAAAATTTTACACTTTTTCCCCTAATATTTCAACATTTTTACAATTTAGTCCTTATCTCATAAAAATACAAATTCATGAAATTTAATTTATGCCCATGCTAGCTGAATTTCAATTAAGTCCCTACCAGCCCATATTTTTCATTTATTTCACAATTTAACCACAAAATTTCAACATTTATCAATTTAATCCCTAAATGACACTTTGTCAAAAATCACTTAACAAATGTTGTTTATCTAACAACAAGCATACACTTTATACCATTAAACATAAAAAAACATGCTCATTCATCAATGGAAAAACCCTAAACCTTTAATAATTTTTCAAATTAGTCCCTGGGCTAGCTAGATTAAGTTACAACGACTCCAAAAACATAGAAATCATTAAAAACGGGACAAAATACATACCAATTTGTCAAGGAAGAGATTGTCGAAACTTCAAGCTCAAAAATGGCTAGGGTTTCTTCTATATTAGGTCGATATAGGAAAATAAAGATGAAAATTTGTTTTTATTTTATTTAATTAACCTTAATTTGATAATTTCCTAATTTAACCTTTAAAATACTTATTAATTACACCAAATACCAAGCCACTATCATCCACTATCTGAAAAATAGATTAATTACCACATAAGGACTTCTACTTCAAGGTTTCATAGCTATTAGACACCTTTAGCTATTAGAACACCACTTTTACACTTTACGCAATTTAGTCATTTTTATCAAATTGAGCATTAAAACGATAAAATTTCTTAACGAAATTCTCACACAATCATACTATTATGCTGTAAATATTAAAATAATTAAAGAATAATTATTTTGACCTCAAATTTGTGGTCCCGAAACCATTATTCTGATTTGACTAAAAATGGGTTGTTACACTTCTAGGTTTCAGTTTAGCTCTTACAAGCTTCAGATTAACCCTTATGGGTTTTTGTTTAGCACTTATGTGCTTCTGTGTAGCTTTCAAGCTTCCGTATACGATGTACTCATATCTGTAAGACGTTCTCCGATTTGATAAAAGTTGGTAAGTGACATTTGAAATTGATGATTAAAGCCTTAAAGTTATTAATGATTTTGGGCTCAAATAAGTGAATTCATCAATTGAGCTGTGATTGGAAGAGATTGTATATTGAATGATTTAATTAAATGAATTGTTATAGTTTTTTCGATAAGATTTATGTTTTAAACTAATGAACTTACTAAGCTTCATTAAGCTTACTTGTGTAGTTTAATATTCTTTATAGGTTTTCAATGTAACAGCCCGATTTAGGGCCTAGTTAGAATAGTGGTCTCAGGACCACAAATATAGAGTCGAATAAATTATTTTATAATTATTTAGATGTTATAACATGTTTTTAAGAGTGCATGAAAAATTTGGTGAGTTAATTGTGACGTTTGTGAGCCCAATTGCGAAAAAGGACTAAATTGCATAAACTGCAAAAGTTCTATTTTGATAGCTAAAAGTGTCAAATAGCTAGAAAACCTAAATTGGGGGTCTTTAAAGGGCAATTAGACTCTTTAGGGAGGCATGGCTGGCCATAGGAGACAAAGGTGGTCAAATTTTCAAAGTTTGGTAAGTTAGGTGGCTTATTTTGACTAAAATATGAGTAAATAAAGGAAAGATGATATCATCCCTTTTTCATCTTCTTTCTCCACCGAAAATCATCCATTGAAGGGGGTTTGAAAGCTTGAAAATTTCATCAACTTGTAATCCTCACAAGTAAGTGATTTTGATAGTTTTTCTTGATGATTTTTACATTTTTGAGACCTTTGAAGCATCAGCTTTCAAATGAGGGTACTATTTTGCAAAATGATTAAGAGCTTAGGGTTTTGACATGAAAAGATTTGTAATGTTTTCTGAGTTTTTAAGGAAGAAAATGAGTCTTAGATGTCTAATAAACAACTTTCGTACAAGGTGTTAGCATGAAAAACACCTAAAAGGACTATTTTGCATAAGTTGTAAAATAGATGATAAATGTGTTACATAGTGGGAATTTGGAGTTACTATAGAGTAAAAATGGTTTGGCTAGATTTAAGATAAGAAGAAATTCGATAAAAATCGATTTTCGAGCCTAGGGGCAAAATGGTCATTTTGTCAAAGTCTAGGGGTAAAATGGTCCTTTACCAAAAATATGAATTTTTGATTGCCTAATTTTAATTAATGACTAAATAAGTATATTTTTCTATTATAGATCAAGAAATACCAAATTCGAACCTAGACCGGGGGAAGGTCAAGCAAATCGACTAAATCGACTAGTCTTTTGTAATCCAAGGTAAGTTGTATGTAAATAGTAAAACTACATTAATAATATATGTATTTGAATTGTATTGAAATTATTATAGATAAATTGCTTGATTGTGGAAATGAGAAAATGTGATGAGAATAGAGATAGTGGAATTCCCGATTGAACTTTAGGAAATAAATTGGATATTCATGCCATGACGTTTGGGTCACTTGCTGTGAGCTACTGTAAGACATGTTTGGGACATGCATCGGCCACATTATGAGAGCCAATGTAAGACCATGTCTAGGACATGGCATAGATATTGAGACGAGTGCTAGTGTAAGACATGTCTGGGACATGCATCGGCCTCGAGACGTAAGCCTGTGTAAGATATGTCTGGGACATGCATCGGCTACTAGATGTGTCAGTGTAAGACCATGTCTAGGACATGGCATCGGCAAAAATATGTTAGAACTTGTATAAGACCATGTCTGGGACATGGTATCGGCACCTGACCCCATGTTTGAGGCTAAATGAGTATCCGATAATGTTCCAAATGGTTCAACGGTGAAAGTATGATTTCAAGTTAACAAGGAAAGTATAACCGTATTGTGAATGGTACAGGTACTTATATGGTATATATGAAATGTGAGCTCAATATATACTATATGAGGTGTATTGAATAATGATGAGTAAGTTTTGCTTATGCCACTTGTGTATTATGATACTTGTTGATGAATGGTAAAGTTATGTTGTATATTTATTTATGTGCAACTTATTAAGCTTTATGCTTACTCCCTCTCCTTTTTTATTTTCTTAGAGTGTCGCTTATCTAGCTCAAGGACTAAAGAAAGTCAGAGATATCGATCACACTATCAATCGAAGCATTCGGTATAGTTTGATTTATATTTTTTAAATATGGCATGTATAGGGCTTAGACTTTACTATTTTTGTGTCATTGAGAACTGGCCAAACGTGTTGGCTTGGGTTGGAAACCCTTCATTTTGTATTAATCCTTGAATGATGGCAAATATTCATTTTGATATATGCAAATGAAGTTACTCTCATGAATGAGTAATTGCTTAAGTGATATGTAGTCTATTGTGGCTGATTGGTTTAAATAAGTTATTCTTGTATTGGTTTGGTTGTTTTTGTGTAGGTTGTGTAAGTAAGGGTCGCAAGGAGGCTTGGTAAATAGCTTTATATCGTCCACACGAGTAGACATACGGTCGTGTGTCCAGGCCGTGTGTGACACACTATTTCCCCTATAGGCGTGTGGTCGGGCCATGTGTCCCCTGAACGTAAAAATTTCAAGTCAGTATACATGGTAGTAAACACACGAGCAGAGACACGGCCGTATGTCTCAGCCGTGTGATGGAAACGGCTTAGCACATGGGTGTGTGCCTTGGCCTTGTGACATTTTAGGGATGCTTACGTCAGAAATAGATGTTTTTGCACACGGGCTAGGACACAGGCGTGTCATGGCCATGTGAAGGACACGGGCCAGGGATACGGGTGTGTGCCAGGCCGTATAAAAACCCCTGTAGGTGTGCATTTAGAATTAATTCCACATGGGTGGAGGACACAGGTGTGTCCCTGTATTGCTTAGGCCGTGTGAGCCATACGGGCTATCAACACAACCACATTAGAATGCCCACACGGGCATGTGCCCTATTTCAAAATCAAATTTTCTATAGATGGTTTAAGGACCCAGGTTGATCTCGAATAGTTTTCAATGGTCGATTTGGGGCTCGTAGGCCCATAATAAGAAGTTTAAAGTAGAAATTGAAGAAGTTTTAAATTGGACCAAGTATTGGTGACTTGGGAAACGTTTGTGTGCATGAGATCAAGTTAGGTAATGGCTCGTATTCCGCTCCGGCGTGGGTTACGAGTATAGGGTGTTATATTCAAGAAGTTTGGAAGATTGGATTAACACTTCGAGTCACACTATCCAGTTGTTACGGTAGATTTTGTTATACACTTTATGGTTTATATGGCATTTATAGGGCTGGATTGGAAAAGAGTTAAATTTGAAGTATAGTTGTGAATGACATACACACACACACACACACATATATATATATATATGTTAGTATGCATGTATTTAGTAAAAGATTTTTGGTAAATCAATGAAGGGAGTTATTCTAATATGTTTAGCCAATTGAGTTTTGTGATGATATATTATGTTTAAAATATGATTTTTGGCTTGTGTTGATTGTTTGATTGGGGCTATTTGATATATTGAAATATTGTGTATAGGTTGATGTTAAAAAGTGTGAGAAAAGTGGCCTTAAATTGGCCTATTTTCATACACATGGACAGAGACACGGACGTGTGTCTCAGCCGTTTGTGACACATGGTCTGGCACATGGGTGTGTAGTCTGGCCATGTGTCCCCTGCACTTTAAAATTTCAAAACAGAATTCTCAAGTTTTTTACACACAGCTTAGCTTACGAGCGTGTGGCTTGGCCGTGTGACCCCTGCACTTCGCACACGGCCTAGTACACGGGCGTGTGGTTGGCCGTGTGACCTAAGTCAGTAGCTACCCTAATTTGAACACGGGTTAGGACACGATTGCGTGCCCTAAATTGAATGCCCACACAGCCTAAGACAGGGGCATGTCAGCTGGCCGTGTGAGCCACACGGCCTGACCACACGGGTGTGTATCCCTTGTTTCTAAGAAAAATTTTAAGATTTTAAAAAAAATTCCCTGAGTGTCCGGTTTAGTCCTGATTCACTCCTAAAGTGTATTTTGGGCCTCAAAGGCCCATCTAAGAAACAATATGAGTATTATATGATTGATTCTTGATCTGTATAATAAAGGTAATGAAATATTAGTAATTAGTCCGTAAAGTCTAGCGATGCTCTGTAACCCTATTCTGGTGACGAATAAGGGTTAGGGGTGTTACAATACTTGTAATGGATATTTGAGGCTTTTATTTGGAATTTTAATTTTGAAATGTTATACTTGTTTTTTTTTATGTTGATTTTATGGTTAAATGTTGTGTGGATTATGGTATATTGCTAAGTGATATCATAGTGATTGAAATTCTGGTGACTGAAGCATGAAATTTTCACTAATACATTTTAATTGTAGCTTGTCAAGGAGTGGATAGCTTTGTGGCTAAGGTAAGTTCATTGTATGATTTAATTGTTGTTTGTTAAGCATGATTTTGAATGTTTAAATTATGAATATATGTTTTTTATTAGTTATAGGTATATTAATTAGAATTGTATATATGATTAAAGTAATAAAACTTAGCTAATATAACCTTAATAGTTAATGGATTAAAGAAAAAAGGTTAATTAAAATGAATTTTAGGGGTTTCATAAATTGACTAAAAGAAGGTTGGTAATCATTCAGAATTAAAATCAGAACTGCTTAGTTTTAAGTGGTAAAATGATCAAAATACCCTTACGGTTAAATTATTAAAAATAGTTTTAAGATAGTTCACAAATCGCTTCCGCAAGAATATTAGATAATTATTAGTTAGAATTGAGTGTTATAAGGTTGGGGTGTGTTTTAGGGTGGTTTTGTGCTGGAGAGTCACTTCGGTGGCTAACGTGTCGCTTTAGATTCAGGTTAGCCCATTCCGGTCAGGTTTGGGGTGTCACATAATGTTTTTTTAACCATGGTCAATACTTGAAGGATTTTTTGGGTGATCAAAATGAAAGTGGCCTAGAAGTTAAGTGATCAAAATGAAAGTGTAAATATGATCTGGTATGCACAGTCAATCGTTATCAGAGATTTAGTGCTTGGGTGACTAAAATGAAATCATTTTAAAAGTTGGGCGACCAATTGGGTAGTTTACCCCTATTTTAAATATGAGTTTGTATGGTCTTTTTGGCTTTGCCCTTGGGGCCAGAGTTCAGAGGTGCTCATGGGTCGAGCCGGGCCCAACAAAAAATTTAGGCCTGTTTGTCAGGCCCAAGATTAGCCCGACCTGAAAAATGGCCTAAAATTTTGCTTAAGCTTGGTTCAGATAAAAATGCTAAAATTCGGGCTCGACCTGTATTAAATTTTTTTATATTTTCTAAATATATATAATACATCAAAAGTACTAAAAACAGCAAAATAAAAATCTCCCAACAAATTGAAAATAAATTAAAAAAACATGTATACTTAAATTAACACTTAGATAGATGCAACTTAACAAGCAAATACCTCTAAAATAATAACAAAATTAACAAATGCCTCTAAAATAATAAAAAAATTAACAATAAAATAAGTTTTATACAATATCTAAATAATAACAATAAAATAATAGCAACATAATAGTAAAATGGTAGCAAAATAAGGAAAAAAAACAAAAACAAAAAAACAAAATAGTGGATTCGAGCAGGGCTAGGCTTGAGCAAAAAATGGCGTACCCGAAGCCCGACTTGTTTTTTAAATGAGCTTTATTTTTTTGCCTAAACTTATTTTTCTGGTTTATATTTTTGCCCAAAGTCTACCGCATTTAGGTTGGGCCTTCGGGCTGAGCCGGATGGCCTGATCCATGAACAGGTCTGGGTTAGACTAACTAATTTACAAACTAGTTGAATTGTACTAAAAACTAATTGAATCAACAATTACATCGGTTGAATTGATTTCCTATTTTAATATTTTAATAACTCATTTAATTAAATCGATAATATTATAAATTTAACTCTAAAATTTTAATTTTGTTTGGTGATAGATGATAAATGATAAAAGGACAAACAAAATTTCCTTTTATCGAGAATTGGAAAAAAAAAAAAAGAAAAAAGACTATTTCGAAAGTTCCATAATTTTATTTCTAAACGTATGAACAAGATGATTTAGTGAATATTCTGCCCAAAATTCAAAAATGAAGAAAAACATGCGTCAAAATGAAGGAAAAAGAAGAGACGTCACGTGGCATGTGAAACACAACCCCCACAAAATTGGATAAAATACTGCGGCTAACACCGTAATACTAGATTCAAGATAAATTTTTGAGAAAAAAAAAACCCCCACAAAATTAAACACTATATTTTTATTAACTACAAAATAAATAAAATATCATAATTTATATAGTAAAATGCATTTATTTATGCATATTACACTTTCAACCAAAAATTTTCCCCTCATGTAAAAAAAATTAAATCACGACTAATTTATTAGAAAAAAAGAGTCTATTTTCAAAAAAAATTATAAAAATTGACCAATTTTATAAAAATGCATTAAGCTAGCATTATTTTTAGGAGAAATTAAAAAAAGCGTACCCAACTTAACACTTTTTTTCCTTATTTCCTGTAAAAACGTGTCAATATCAACATGCTTTACTAAAAAGCGTATATGTGGGCGCACTTCTCCCATGCTCCAATGGTCAACTCCAATAACTATTTAAACTAACCATTAAACTAAATTTTCAAAAAAACAGTCATTTTTAAAATATTACAAAAATAAACTAATTTTTTGAAAATTTACAAAAATGAGTCTTTAATAGACCTAAAGTGGGAACACTTATTTTTTTTTTAATTTTTTGGTGCCACCAAATAATGTGAAAATAAAACTTACAAAACATGTCTTTATATAAATCTAAAGTCTCATTTTCCTTGTTTTCTTAAGCAAGGTGAGATGTGAGATATGTATATATATAGATTCATAAATAGGTTTGTAGCTTGTTCCTAGATAATGTGAGTTTCATTTCTCTTTTAACTAACAATATTAGATTAAAGACTATACTATATTTATAATTTTTTACAAAAAAATTATATTTTTTATATTTTGTTAACTTTTTCTCATATTATAAAATTACCTTTTGATATCTTTAATCTTGTTGTATTTTAGAATTGTTAGCATATACAAAATGATCATTAAAAAAGAACAAATTGCACATTTGAAATTATACATGCAATAACCTTCTATTCAATTTTAAATGTTTGAAGTTAATATCCATACAATTCTAATTTTTAAATAATTTTCATTATTTCAATTTAGAAGTTATATTTTTAATCTTTTATTATTTATTTTATTTTATGTTATGAATGTTTGATTAATAAATAAATGGTAAGTATTTAGTATTCAGATAATATATTTTTTTTGTAATTTTAAAAAATGATATCTTTTTTTTATAAATATTTATTTTTTAATATCTTACTATACTAATTATTTTTAATCTTAATTTTAATTTAATTTCCATCACCTAATGAATGCTAAAAGATTTACTTGATGTATTTTGACTAGATAGATAATCTATTTAAAAATAATATATAATTATGTTAAATAAGTTTTTTATAGAAATATATAATATACATAAAAGATAATAATTATTTATCATATTTTTATATCTAGATTAAATTATATTAGTAGTCACTTAACTATGATTTTTGGCTATCGAATTATAAAAACTTAACAAAATGATCACTCAACTATTAGTAATTTTTTTGGTCACCCAATATAATTTAATCTAGATATAAAAATATGAGAACGAATCCCTGTGAATCTCTAAACAGGAGATGAGAACGAATCCCTTATTGTCTCTGGCCACTATCCCCGACGCTGACTGGTGGTTCCGCTCATCAAAAGCATCCTCAAAATTAATCTTCACTGCCTGTCCTTGCGGGTGAGTCCATTTAAAAACTTCCTTAAGAGTCCTTAGGATGTTTATTCTAGCCCCATCGAGTTCACTTAGATAACGACGAACATAACTCGCTATCTCCTGACTAGATCTGTTTGTTTTGTCATGTACTCGAGCATTCCTGTCCTCCCAGATAGCCCATATCCTAGCACACACAATTCTACACTGATCCAGAGAGACAAGAGCGAAGATCTCTATAAGCCACTGATCGAACTCTAAATTTGAGAACTGTAACAGATTTGATACTTATAATGCTTCCCATACTTTAATTGAAACAGGGCATTCTCGAAAGAGATGGTTCATGGTTTCTGCTTCCACTTCACACTTAGGGCATGCTGGACTATTTGCTAGTTTCCTGCCCACCATATTTACCCGAGTAGGAAGGAAATTCCACGAGGTTTTCCAGATTGTAATTTTTATCTTTGTGGGTAGATCTAGGCGCCATAGTTTTCTGTAGAAATCTCTATAGACTGTTTGTAAAGCATAAGTTGTAGGATCGAGGCTTTGTAATAGTTTATAAGCACTCTAGACGGAGTACTCTCTCGAATGTTCGCCACTCCAAGCCCTAAAATCCTCATGAGGTTCCAACGCTAGTGGTATTTTGAGGATCAGATCAGCTTTTGCTGCTGGGAAGGTATGAACAATCAAATCTCTATTCCATTCTCGTGCATAATTATTGATAAGCTCAGAAACTTTGTCATAATGCAAATTATTAACAACGGAAGATAATTTTAAATTTTTGTAATTTGAATCCATACATTGCTACTAACTGAAATGCTCATACCCATACCAACTTTCCAAATCAGGCTTTTCTCCAGTGTACCCTTAGCTGCCCATATGTTGCGCCAGGTATAAGAGCCATTGTTCCCCAAACGCGAGTTCAGGAAGTCGTCTTCCGGACAATACTTTGCTTTGAAAACTTGTGCTACTAGTGAGTTCGGGTGGAGTAAGAGTCTCTACCCTTGTTTTGCCAAAAGGGCTAAATTGAACTAAGCCTGTAACAGCTAAATTTTTCAGTGGTGTCGGAAACAGTGATTCGATATCACTAAATCTGACGAGTAAGATTAGAAATTTTAACAAATAATAATTATAGGCCAAGCACTAACTTAAAAGAATTATTTTTAATTAGTGAATTTTGCGATTTTAAAAGAATTAATCAGGTAAATTGGGTTGAAAACGAGGTATCGAGACCTCGGATTCATAAACCGAGCCATAAATATTTTTATAAATATTTATGGAGTGTTATTAAGTTAGTAGTAAAGTTTTTAGAATATTTTAACGTTTGGTTAGTCAATTAATTAAAATGGACTAAATTAAAAATAGTGCGAAATTTATTAAATTGTGATTAAATAGTTTAAGTGATTAAAAATGAGGGATTTAAAAGGAATTGGACCCAAATTGTATGGGCCGGACGGTTGGGCAAGAAAATCAGCAAAAAAGACAAGGAGAAACAAGGGCAAAATGAGAAATTTTGCAAATTAAACATATAAAACAAGACAAATTTGAAAAATCTAGAGATATCAACATTTTTCTTCAGCAAAAACGCCATGGGAAGTCTGAAAGCTGCTGGTTTTTCATACTTTGACATCTGTGAGTTCAATTCTTGCCCTTTTCTTTGAGATTTTTATGTTTTTGTGACTTTTACAAGTAGGTCCAAGTGTTTAACTCATTAGTTTTTGATTTTATGAACAAAATTAAAAGCTATTAATGATAAGTGTTGGCTTTTTATGATGAAATAAAATGAATTTGAAGCTTTGATTTTGTTGTTTGATGATTTTATCAAGTAATTTCAATAGAAATTGATTTTAGGACCTAATTGTGAAAAAGTTGTGAATTAAGGTTTAGTGTTAAAATTCTGATTTTCAAAGGTTGTGTAATAGTTTAGAATGATGGAATAAAATGTTAATTGAGAAAAATTAGCTTAATAGATGGGCTAATTGAGTAAGGACTGAATTGTATGACCTGTGAAATTTAGAGGAAAAATGGTAATAAACATCTTGAACTAAAATAGTTTTGGATAGAAGCAGTAGGTTGACTTTGAAAAATCACCATAAATTGTAAAAATTTAATTAGAGAATGAATAACATATGAAATTAAAGCTTATTGAGTCTAGTTTCTCATAGAAGAAACAGATTAAGCAATTGAATTGTAAATTATGAGATATAATGAATTTTGTGAGACAAGGTTAGAATGAATTCGGGTTCCCTTGTTTTAACTTTGGAAATCACCAAAAATTGGATAAAATTAATTAGAGGCTCAAATTTATATGATTAAAATCCTTAATGAGTTTATTTTCAATATAAATCAATGGGAACATTATCCGAGTTCTGTACTGTGATATAATTAATTTTTAGTAAAGAGAGGTCAGAACTGTCAGATAGTGAAACAAGGGAAACTTAAATGAATAAACTGTACCAATTGGCTAAACCAAAAATTCTGAAAATTTTATGGTGGAATGATATGTGAGTCTAGTTTCAGGGAAAATTTACGGATCTTAATTTGGAGCTCTGTAGCTCGAATTTTAAATAACTGAGTGATTATGACTCGTGTGAACAGCTTAATGTGAGCATTAATAAGTAAATTGTGAAATTGTACTTACAAGAATGTTATATACATTAAGGATGTGGAATGGAGAGGAGGAAGAGGAAAACAAATGATATATGTTTATAAGAAAATAGTATGAGAATGATACATATCATGACATGTATATATATGACTAGTTTCAATATAATGCTTGTTGGGTATGAAGTTGGATTGAAATGTCTAAGGCAAGTATTTTATTCCGTGCATCTGAAATGTAGTATTTTATAAAGATATGATCTAGCTTTAAATATGAATGCTTGATGATTAAGCTGAAAATATTTGGTAAGATGATAATCATAGTATAAAAGTATAAGTGGTACCATAATAGACAAGGTAAAATGAGTATGAGAGACACATGTATGATGACATACAAATGCTATGTTTTTAGTTTAATTGAGAATGTTTAATCATTAAATGAATACCATGTTATATGCTTTTGATTTTGTATAAGTGTGTAAGAGATTAAGGTTGACCAAGGCTTGGAAAATAGCTTAGATATTGACCACACAGGCAGAGACACGACCGTGTGTCTCAGCCGTGTATGGAACACGACTTTAGGACACGGCCGTGCCATGTGGCCGTGTGCCCCTAAATTGATGATGATGTCATAAACAAAAAGCTCTAGGGACAAAGGACATGGGCATGTCCCAAGCCACACGGGCGTGCGGAATCTAGACGGCCTAATCACACGGGCGTGTGGGTACTGTTCACAAGTAAAATTTAAAAAAAAAATTAAAAAATTAAGCGAAAATTTTTATGAGAAATCAGTTGAGCTCCAACTTGATTTTAACCTTCATGTTAGGCTTCGAGGGCCCAAATAAAGGTTGTTATATATATATGATTTCAAAAAGTGAATAGTAATGTTTCGATTAATCTGTAAATGTTCTGTATGTACTGGTAACACTCTGTAACCCTGTTTCGGCGACGGATACGGGTTAGGGGTGTTAAAAAAAATTAAAAAATTAAGTGAAAAATTTTATGAGAAATCAGTTGAGCTCCAACTTGATTTTAACCTTCATGTTGGGCTTCGAGGGCCCAAATAAAGGTCGTTATATATATATATGATTTCAAAAAGTGAATAGTAATGTTTCGATTAATCTATAAATGTTCTGTATGTACTGGTAACACTCTGTAACCCTGTTTCGGCGACGGATACAGGTTAGGGGTGTTACAAAGCCATACTTCTAAACTCCACCCCTCATTCATCTTTAGGTCGACATAAGTACCGCCACTGACACCAATGTATACATCTTTTCCCAAATCATTTTTGCCACCAAAACTTAGCAATAGTACTTTCGAGCATTCCACATAATAAGTTAGGTAAAAGGAAGCAAGACATAGCATAGGTTGGTATTGCTTGTAAGACTGATTTTATGAAGACCTCCTTCCCTCCTTGTGATAACAACCTGTTACTCTAACCTTCAATGTGTACTAAGACTCTATCGATTAAGTTCTGAAACGGTTTTTTTTTCCTTCTGCCCACCATATTGGGAAGTCCTAAATACTTCTCAGGATTTGTGGAGCACCGTACTCCTAACAATGATGATACTTCTTCTTTCTTCTCTTCAGGTGTATTTGAGCTATAAAAGATCGTTGATTTGCTAAAATTCACACATTGGCCCATACAACTTTCGTACTCCTTGAGTATGTCTTTCAAAACTCGAGCACCCCTATATGTTGCTTCATCGAATAGTATGCAATCGTCTGTAAATAATAAATGGGATATTTCTGGACCCCTTCTGCTTGCTTTTGTACCTTTTAATATACCCTCTTTGTGAGCTATTCTCATAAGGGATGAGAGGCCCTCACTGCAAAAAAGAAAGAGAAACGGGCTTAGTAGGTCACCTTGTCGAAGTCCCCTGGAGGGATAAAAAATTTTGCCCTTCCTTCCGTTAATATTTAATGCATAAAAAGCTGTAGTGATGCATTTCAGAATTAATTCCACCAGTTCTGTTGCGAACCTCATCTTTAACATTACTTCTTTTATAAAATCCCACTTTACTTTGTCGTAAGCCTTACTCATATCAAGCTTGACCGCCATTTGCCTTTTTTTCCCTGTGCGCTTTTGTCGGAACGTGTGTAGGAGTTCATAGGCTAAAAGCACATGATCTGAAATAAGTCGCCCTGGGACAAACGCGCTTTGTGCCTCGTCAATACAACTGCCCATGACCTCTTGCAAGCGGTTTGCAATTGTTTTTGCCACGATTTTATACGTGACTGTGCATAAGCTAATCGGCCTAAAGTTTACCAGTTTTGTGGGTTTAGGGACTTTTGGGATGAGCACAATATCTGTCTTATTTAGGGATTTAACCTCCTTTCTATCATTCAGAATTCCTAAACAGCAATCAACGACATCCTTCCCTACTATGTGCCAGTACTTCTAGAAGAATAGCGCTGGAAACCCATCCGGTTCTGGTGCTTTGGTTGGGGCTCATCCCTTTCAGTGCCAATGAAATTCTTCCTCACTTTAAGGAGATACGAGGCCTTTATTAACCTCATGAGAGATGCTTCTTTCAATGCCTGTTAATAGATGGACTGGATCCCCTGCTTCCTTTGTTGAAAACAGCTTCTGAAAGAACATCGTTGCCTTCTAGTTAATCTCTGTTCCGTCGGTAATTTCCTTCCCATCATCTAACACCAGTTTCGTAATTGTGTTGGCTCGTTTGTGGGCTAAGACATACCTATGAAAGTAGGAAGATTCCTTATCCCCTGACTTGAGCCAGTTTGCTCTAGCTTGTTGTTCCCAATACAACTCATCTTTATCGATTTCCAAGTTCAGGTGGATTTTCGTGTCAATAATTCTTGCCAACGTTTCATTGTCCCTTTCCTTTTCCAATAAGATTTCCAGCTCCTCAGTTAACCTCCTTTTTAGACCCTCCCATTTTCGTCTATTTCTGCGTGACCATTCCTTCAATTGATCTTGGAGCCCTTCAAGTTTCTCATTTAACTTCTATGAGGATGACTCCCAAAATTCCTTAATTACTTGTTCGATAGACTCCTCCATGGTCCACCAGGCCTTAAAGTGGAATCTTGAACTGCCTATGTTGTTTGGAGTACCCTTTGTGCTGATGAGAAGGGGGTAGTGATCTGATGTTGAATAGGGAAGATGTTGAATACTGCCCATTGGAAATAACGTTATCCATTTATCATTTGCAACCCCTCTATCCAATCTCTCCCTAATATTTGTTTCTGGCAGATTCCCCCTTTCCCATGTGAACCAAACCCCCGAGTACCCAATATCCATTTGTTGACATTTCACTAGAACCTCCCTAAATTCCTCCATTCTCTTTTGATCCCTTGGCTTTCCACCACTTTTTTTCGAAAGAATACAAGATTTCATTGAAATCACCATCAACCAGCAAGGGTGAGTCTGTTCTTTGCCTAGTATTCTAATTAAGTTCCATTCCATTTTCTTATCTTTCAAATAAGGTGAGCCATAAAATCCTGTAAACCTCCATTCTTCTTGGACACTTTCCTCCTTTATAGTAACATCAATATGCCACTTCGAATAGCTCTTCAGAGCTACCTTGATGTCTCCTTTCCAAGTTAAACACAGCCAGCCCCGAGACCCCTCTGCTGCAACGTCAATTCCATTCATAAAACCACAACTCCTCCTCACCCTTTCCATACAGTTCTCATCTAACTTCGTCTCCATCAAGAAGACCATATGGGAATTGTGCTACTTTAGCAAGTGCCGCAGCCTACGTTTTTGCCCGTGGGCTGCCCAACCCACGGACATTCCAGCTGATGCTTTTTATTGTGTCCGGTCGGCTTGCCTATTGGCAGCTGCCGATCCTAAATTGTTTGAAACCCCATCTTGTCCCTCATTTTCTATCACTGCATCTTTTAAAAGCTCTCTTTGCCTGACCATATCTTCTTTCTTTGATCTTTTCAATCCATCTTCATGCAACATTCCAATATGGTCTTTACTTTTAGCATCTTCTGGAGATTTCCTCTTACCCACCACTCTTTCGCTCTTCCTATTTTCTGGCAGTTTTGCTGGAACCAGCCGCTTCCAACTCTGTTTCTTAGGAGCTGTGAAGAAACTCCCCGCCACATTATTGATTCCAGTCGTCATACCAATCTCCATCATGTTAAAATCTATTTTCTAGTCCTTTAACCCTGCTTCCCAACTCGCCAGCTGCATTCCACACTGTGTGGTTCCCTGTGAGGTAATAGGTTTAGCGAACTTTCCAGTGCCACTGAATTCCTGGTCCAAACTTCCTGTGTAAGAACATTGTGAACCCAATTTTTTTGCGAGGGCATTAAATTTCAAACTCTCTTTCCCCACCAAATTTGATTCAGCTTTTAGTGCTATAGTATATGGAGGATCATCTCTAACTTTGTTTTTTTCTGCAAGTCCTATCACCAGACAGTCATTAAGACCATAACCCATTCTGCCACAACCAAAGCAGAAGATCAGTAGTTTTTCATATTTGAAAGAAATCCATAATTTAACATTATTGTCACTTGAAACAAAAATACCCCTCCTGAGGGGTTTCTGCACATCCAGGTTGATTCTAAGTCTACAAGTATCACCATTAATTTCAGACCTAATAACTCCTCCAAAGGTGCTCCCAATAGCATGCAACAGATATTTCTTGTCGAATTCTGGGAAACACAATCCAATTTTGATCCAGAACAGTGAAGAGATAAGTCGAATCTGGTCCTGTTCAATCGGTCTACTTAAACGATCAAATAAAATAAGAAATTTAAGGAATTACCAAGGGCGCCCTTCCATAACCGTCTCTAGATCTTCTTCTAAATCAAAATCAATTAGGAATATATTTTGCCCTACCAACTGTATCGCGAATTTTTTCTTAGTTTTCCATAGGCTTTTCAACTGTGCCCTAAAACTCTCCTAATTGAAAGCCTTTTTTGTCCATACCGAGCATATCAAAGTTGGTTTAACACTCGGCACCACCATTGATCTCTTAACTGATAATTGGATAAGTTCTTCAGCTAACAAAGAGATCTCCTCACTGCTCTTCCTCTCATAGCCACCACTATCCTCCATCCCAAGCTGCAGCAGTTACTGCTCTCTCTAGGACTCTATGGACAACACTCTTGGTATTCAAAGGGACTTTAGCATTTAAATTAGTTAATATTATTATATTTTAGTAAGAATATTAAAAATTATTATAACTTGTTATTAATATTTTAATATATGAAATATAAATTTTAAATATTTTAAGTAATAAATATTAATTATTTATAAAATTTAATTAGAATATTTAAACTATATTTTAAATATTTAAATATAATCATTAAATATTTGTAATTAATATTTTAAAAATATTATATTATTAGAGGGGTAAAAAAGTAAAATGATTTTGAGAGATAGAAAATGTAAAAAGATTCCGCCAAAACAAAACTTCTCTTTCAAAAAGTAGTTTTCTTTGACTGAGAACAACCGCTACCATCTCCATGTGACACCCTTTAAATAACCATAGCGCTAAATCATGTCTCACTCCCAAATTTTTTCTTTCGTCTCCACCCTTTAAGTAACCTCACATTGCCCTTTTTTCTCTGCGATAATTCTCACTATTAAACCTTCTGCTTAGCTTAAAAAATCTTGAATCTGCACTCTCCTACTTCCCTCGTTATCGTCAATGGGTAATTTACTTAATTTCTTTTTTTTTTGGTTGCAATTATTTGGTTTTGTTAATTATGTCTAGGGTTTAATTTACTTAATTTCATATCTTTTTTTTTTTTTTGGTTTTGTTAATATGTTTTTTATTTCATTGAGTTTTCTTGATCATTCGTTGACTTGATTTAAGCAGCTTCGGACAAGAAGATTAAGATCGGGGTTAACGGTAATTCTCTTATCTAATAATTTTACTTTATTAGGGGGAAAATAGGTTAAATCAATGATTAAAATGTTGAGTAGATGCTAAGCATGGGAAAAATAAAAAATGGTGCAGGATTTGGAAGAATCGGACGTTTGGTTGCCAGAGTTGCTCTTCAGAGGAACGATGTTGAACTCGTCGCCGTTAACGATCCCTTCATTTCCACCGATTACATGGTATTAACATTTTCAAGAAGCTTTGTTTGCCTCTACTTTTATTCTTTTTTTTTTTGTATTAATTATATTGGCGGGGAAAATGCAGACATACATGTTCAAATACGACAGCGTTCACGGTCAATGGAAGCACCATGATCTTAAGGTCAAAGACTCTAAAACCCTCCTCTTCGGCGAAAAACCCGTCACTGTTTTCGGAATCAGGTAAATGATAGCTATGGAATCTCATTTCAAATCTATGTTTATCAGTTTATCCCCCCTTTTTTTTTAATTGTATTGTTGTATGGTTTTAGGAACCCTGAGGAGATTCCATGGGCTGAAGCCGGGGCTGAGTTCGTTGTTGAGTCAACTGGAGTGTTCACTGACAAAGACAAGGCTGCTGCTCACTTGAAGGTTTCTCTTCTTTATATATATTTGCTTGAGTCAACTGGAGTGTTCACTGAAATTGAATGGAATTGATTGTTCGTTTTACAGGGTGGTGCTAAGAAAGTTGTGATCTCTGGCCCTAGCAAAGATGCACCCATGTTTGTAATGGGTGTAAACGAGAAAGACTAGAAGCCAGAGCTTGACATTGTTTCCAATGCTAGCAGCACTACCAATTGTCTTGCTCCTCTTGCTAAGGTTATCCACGACCGATTTGGAATCGTTGAGGGTCTCATGACTACCGTTCATGCCATTACTGGTAATAAAGCTCTTTACCTTTTATTTAACTAATATCAAAATGGGTTAATGCTCGTATTTAAATAAACAAGTTATTTTGGTCTACAGCAACCCAAAAGAAAGTTGATGGACCGGTGCTGTCAAGGTATATTTTCAATCTGATTCTGATCAGTCCCTTCAACATCATTCCTAGCAGCACCGGTGTTGCCAAGGTATATTTTCAATCTGATTTTGATCAGTTCCTTCTTATTTTGCTAAGCTAGTTCTTATATATGTACCCGATGGTATTGTGAATACGTAGGCTGTTGGTAAGGTTCTTCCTGCCCTCAATGGCAAACTAACTCGAATGTCATTCCGAGTTCATACCGTTGATGTATCAGTTGTGGATCTCACCGTTAGGCTTGAGAAATCTGCATCTTATGATGAGATCAAAGCTGCTATCAAGCAAGTTTTATCATAATAACATCATCTGTAGACACCATTGCTTTCCTGCTATATTATTATAAAATATCTCATACATGATCTCTAATGATTTCAGGGAAGAGTCTGAGGGCAAGCTTAAAGGCATTTTGGGTTACGTTGAGGAAGATGTTGTGTCCACTGACTTCGTTGGTGACAGCAGGCAAGTTAAAAACCATTATTTTTATTGTTTGTCAATGATGAGTTTTAGTGTTTGTTGCATTTTTTTATAACAATTCCCTGAAATGGAACACAGGTCGAGCATATTTGATGCCAAGGCTGGTATTGCTCTAAACGGGAGCTTTGTGAAGCTTGTTTCCTGGTACGACAACAAATGGGGTTACAGGTAAAGAATGCTTTCCACTTTATTTCCTTTTTTGAAGTCTATGCCCTTTTTGAAATCCTGGTTATTTGATAAAGCTTGTCTTGTTTTTGCAGTTCTCGTGTGATTGATTTGATCGTTCACATGGCATCCACCAAAGCATGTTGACGTTTTTTGAAGGCCAGTGAAGAAGTTGTGTTTCTGGTTTAAAGAATATGAGGTGTTTGAGAGAAGCTTCTTGTTATATGGAATAAAAAACCCAATGATTTTACCCCTTGCATGTTTACATTTCTGCAGTTTTGAAGGTGTAGTGAACAAGTTTACCAGTTTGATGTTATGAAGTAAAATGATGTTTATACATCAATCAAATTAGTGCTGTCGTTTTTTTCCCCTTTTAATTGGTGCTATTTGCTTTCAAGTTTACCCAATTGAATGAGAAGGGATATGGGTTTTCGAATGATTTGGGGCAACCCATTCGGTTTTCTCAATTTCATTTCAGTATCGCAGAAACTATGAATTAGATATGAATGTTCATTATAATTGTGAATTTATGAAGTTTTTTCTTTTACGGAAAAATAATTGCGAATTTTAATGATTTAAAAAGAATAATATTTTGCAAACAAGTTAAGCGAGAACAATGAGCTTTCCTTAAATTATCAAGGCCCAATTTTGTAGTTGGGTCATAATGTACAATAATAATTGGATGGCTAAGAATGTAGTTTATCCAAAATTTATCAATACTAATTACTATCGAGATACTATCATATGCAATTACCAAAACGGAGAATGCATATGAAGAGAAAACTTGGGGCTGATGGCAGCGTTACCGCAAGCCCATGTAACTGCCTCATCCTTTCATTCTCTCAACAGAGTTGGTGATAGGCCCAAAACACACATCTACCCCTCGATAGTACATCTCCCAGTGTCCAGCCTAAGTGATGGATTTCCAACATCCTCCTAAACCTTTTTTTTAATCAGGTACACTATGTTGCATTTTAGTTTCTTATTTTATTTTTCACTTGTATAGCTGCAAATTTAACATTTAATATTTTTCCTATATGTATATATTTATAAAACTATTTAAGATTCAAATCGGCAAAACCCAAATCTCAATTTTAATTATTGAATATAATTGCTAAAAGAATACTTTTTATTTTTTTACGAACCCAGACTTTTGAAAATGATTTTCATGGCTTTGCCACTGGTCATGAGAAAACAACAATATGGATAGAAGATGTTTGATAGAATGCCTAAACCAATATGGAGTTCTTTAATTTCATTTATGCATTGTATTTTTTCTGTCATCAAATTTGTTCACATGCTTGCCGCATCATGGCTGCCTGCATATATGGGTTAACCGAGTAGTTAGCTATGCCAGCATTTCTTACCCAAATTCGGCTTGATACTAAATAAGTAAATAACAAGTGGTTATTGCACTGAATAAAAGAATAAGGGCTTAAGTGGGGAGTTTTCTATAGGTCGAGGTCATATTTTATTATTTTGCTGTTATGGATTATCGATGAACTAAGTAGAAAGGCTAATGCTTTTATTCATTTGGATATGCAGTTGTAAGGACCAAACTGAATTTTATTTTGAGGGCACTTCTCCATGATGTACCCTTTACAGAACTGCCTTAGAAGTATTTGGTTCCTTGTCAAACCATCAATATTATGTTCCCTTTTCCATGCTTCCCATGAAAGTTCCAGTCTTGCTCTGCCAGTGGAATCTTCTCACTACACTGGATCAGGTTCCGGAGCCATAGGACGTTGTGACGTTGACGTTCTCGTAAGTAAAGTTCATGCTGGGACCAGTGAGGATGAAGTCTTTCAGTGTCTCGTGAATGATGGAGAATGTAACTCCATACAGCTTTCCCATGATCTTATTGATAAGTTGCTGCACCGGTTCAGGGATGACTGGAAATCTGCATTGGGTGCTTTTAAATGGGCAGCATCTCGCCCAGACTATAAGCACTCTCATCAGGCATATGATACGATGGTTGATATCCTCGGTAAAATGAAACAAATGGATCGAATGAAGGACTTCTTGGAGGAAATGCGTCAAGGTCACCTTGTTACGCTTAACACGATAACCAAGGTTATGAGAAGGTTTGCTGGTGCAGGGAAATGGGAAAATGCTGTGAGGGTATTTGATGAATTGGAAACTTTCGGATTGAAGAAGAATACAGAGTCAATGAACTTGCTTCTTGACACCCTTTGCAAAGAGAGAAATGTGGAAGAGGCCCGTGAAATTTTCTTGCTGCTTAAGTCACACATCGCACCTGATGCTTACACATTTAATATTTTCATTCATGGTTGGTGCAAAATCAATCGAGTTGAAGAGGCACAATGGACAATTCAAGAGATGAGAGGACATGGTTGTCACCCTTCTGTCATTAGCTACTCAACTATCATCCAGTTCTATTGCTGCCGATACAACTTTCAAAAAGTTTATGAACTCCTTGATGAAATGGTTGTCCAAGGTTGTCCTCCCAATGTTGTTACTTTTACCACTGTCATGTGCTCACTATCAAAGGCAGAGAGGTTTGAGGAAGTTTTGCAAATTGCTTCAAGAATGAAAGCTACAGGCTGTAGACCTGATACGCTTTTTTACAACTGCTTGATCCATGCGCTGGGGCGAGCAGGCCAAGTTGAAGATGCTATTAAGGTTTTTGAGGTAGAGATGCCGAAGACAGGTGTTTCCCCCAATACATCGACGTATAATTGCATGATTGCCATGCTTTGTCATCATGCTCAACAACAGAAGGCCCTATCTCTTCTTCAGGACATGGGGAATTTGAAAATTTGCAAGCCTGAAGTTCAGACATATTACCCCTTGCTGAAGTCATGCTTTAAAACTGGGAAGATAGATAACCTGTTGAGCAAACTATTGAATGATATGGTTAATAAGCATCATCTAAGTCTTGATAGTTCTGCCTACTCGCTATTGATTCATGGACTTTGTAGAGCAAGTAGAAGTGAGTGGGCTTACAACTTGTTTGAAGAGATGATTAGAAAAGATATAACACCAAACTATCGGACATGTCGTTTACTTTTAGATGAGGTCAAAGCAAAGAATATGTACGATGCAGCTGAGAAAATTGAAGGTTCCATGAAGAAATTATGAACTTCTCCAAGTGAGCATTTATCTATTTTTCCTTAAATTCTCTGCTTCTACCAGCACCCAAAAATAGACTTACAACTGTCAGTATTTGACTGAAGCCTTTGTGGTTTTTGTCTGACATATTATATTATATTTAACAGAATAAACCTGAAAAGAAAAAGAATCAAAACAAAAAGAAAAAAAAAATCAGCTTGAACTAGATGTACCACACTTATACATCTATTCTGAGATGGTGTTTATATGTATTTCTGAATGGTTGCACATGTTCATACGTGGCTAAATTTGTTTGTAGGCTTAATAATTGTTGTTAGAATTTTGGTTCTGGATTAGTCGGTATGCAGCTGCCTTTACCTAAGGCTGATATAGATAGTCTAGAGAAGTAGCTTTCAATATCTCGTCTTACCACGGTAATGACAGGGTCAATTGGGCACTTTGGAGTCCTAGTATTGGTTACTGCGTTGTTGTGAGCCCAATGAATAAAAAGTGATCTTTTAATCTTTTTTCAGTTGATACCCAAGTGTTTGCGACTTTGTGTCTCCTAAAGCTACAATTTGATAAACTTTTTAACACAACTCTTTGCTTGAATTATTTAGCTCATAGTTCAGATTGGATATATGTGCTTAAGAGCTATGACTTCATTTGAAATAGATACCTCTTAACAATTTTACTTTGTAATCTCAAAACAATCGAAGAGTCTGCACATGTATGAATAATCAATGAATAGTAAGATTGTTGTATTAGATTGCAGACTCTTATGTACCATTGAGAAACTCTGTCTACCTTGTATTAGAAGGTCTGCCAATTCCACATTACCATATTGTATCCTATAAGCTTCCCATCATTATTCTCGATTGCTGTCTTCAGCAATAGGGGCAGCAAAATCTAGGGCTGATATAGCCATCAACTTGGATATTGAAGGGAATCATTTTTTGTGATTTGTGATTTGTGATATGTATGAACTTTTAGATCTCATAGTTTAGTTTGACTCTGTGGGAAACATTGGGGAGGCAGCATCACATGATCTTTGTCATTAAGTACCAATAAAGTAAGTCTTTTACTGAAAATCATAACCTCGTGATCCAATGCAATTACTACAAAAAGTATAATAAAATAAAGAGCACTACTCTTGGCCCTGCAGGATGCAAGCATTCATATCCGGGATCCGATCTGAGCCTCGATAGAATTCATCTCTTAAGAGAAGTGAGTAAACCGGTCGAGTCGAGTTAAGTTTCGGGTTTCCAGCGGTAGACTCGATACTACATCATGCTGAATAGTGATTTCAGGTGAATAGGTCCTTTCACCTTTCACAGTGTTTTAATGCTTGAGATTGTTACATTTTAGGCTTCAGTTCTCATTACCAATGATTTTTACAACCCATAATATGTATTGTATCTCAGTCTTCTTCAATGTCAATCTTGTAAAATATAAACTTAATAAGTGATTAAATGTATCTTAAAAACAAGCATGATACATGAATCATTAATCATGTCCCAATCTGTTACGTCATGTTTTTTATGCTTTTTTTTTCGGATTTACTAACATATCGTGTGCGTTGTCCAAATTTGTGCAATTCAGTTTTAACATTAGTAGTGGAAATCGAAGTTAAAGAAATAAGAAAACGAAGAAACGTTAAAATTGCAGAAAGCAAGATTTATGGTTGGTCATAAAAAGCTAAAATAGGGGCTCATTTCTGTACTTTTACAATGAAATTATCGAAAAAGAAAAGAAGAGACTAACAGCGATGTTCATATTAGGGTAATCAGCCAAGAGATGGGTACAACAGCACGTCCAAGGTGGAGCTATTAAGGGTAAAAGCCACCGATAATATTAGCCAAAAATCCGGCGGCAGTTCTTTGAAGTGAACGACACTTCGCTCTGAAATGAGTGTAGGTTACAGAAATCTATGTGATTTAAGTAAAATTATTCAAAGGTATAATTTTAGCAAATTTTCTTGGATTGATTTATTTAACAATGAAGATATTCTCTTTAAATTTATTTATAACTTAAGCAGCATAGTTTTTAATGGGTAATTATTTGATATATAATTTATAATAGTTGAAAATATGAAAAATGTTTCATTTATTTATATATTTAATTTTTCATTAAACTCTATAAAACAAATTTCACATCTCGACTTGAGTTGAGCTTAGGTAAAAAGATAGAAATAATCGAGTTGTTATTTGGATAGTTGATGATCACTAAATTAACTATAAATACGACAAAGGCAAGCGCACCTATCGAACAATAATATAGCTATGGTAAGTAGGGAATATCGTAACCACAAGGACTAAAAGTACTAGTAATTACTGTTTTTCTATTATTTAGCCGACAATTTGGAGTGATTGTGTTTTAATTTAAATTTACTAAACTAATCTAACTAAGAATGCAACAGAGAATGAATCAGTAACACCCCTTACCCATATTTGACGCCAGAACAGGGTATGAGGCATTACCAGACTTAAACATAAGCAGACATACAAAATCGAGACGTAAATTTTCATCCAAATTTAAAACTTTTCATTTACATTCACATCGTCCCTAAAACGAGCCTACGAGGCCCAAAACATGCATTGGAAGCAGTTCGGGACTAAACCGAGAATTTTGAAAAATTTCACAACATTTAAAAAAAATTTCATGTTTTAAGAGTCACACGCCCGTGTGGCTTGGGACAAGCCCGTGTGGGCAGGCCGTGTGGTTACACACGTTCGTGTCCCTAACTTGTGTAACTCACTGTTTGTCATCCAAGAACAAATTAAAGTTACACAGCCAAGACACACACCCTTGTGCTTAGGCCATGTGGTCGATTTAATTTTCATAATTTTTCATAAAATAGGTGTAGACTTCACACTCCCAGGGCACACGCCCGTGCCTGAGGACGTGTCATCCATACGGCTGAGGCACACGCCCATGTCTCTTCCCGTGTGCTCAATACTGAGCATTCTGTTTTGCAACAATTAAGGTGCAGGGGACACACAGATGGAACACAAGCCCATGGGGCGAGCCGTGTGTCACACACGGCCTAGACACACGACCATGTGTCTACCCGTGTGGACAAAAATAAGGACCTAGATGCACGCCCATGTGTCTACCCGTGTGGACAAAAATAAGGCTATTTTCCAAGTCATATTTTCACCTTTCCATGCACAAACCTACACAACAAAACATAGGACCATTCCAAGTACATACATTCAGCCAATTCAGCTACAATCAAGATATCCACACATCAACATCACTTGCTTATCAACTTCAATCATGCATACTTCCACATCCATGGAAACATCATCGTATGCATATATACTTAAACCAATATTAGCTAATACCATATGGCCATTTACAAAATGAATTATCAACCAATATAGGCCAACACATTAGGCTAAATCAATTATGACACATAACAAAATAACCAAGTCCCTATACGTGCCATAACTCAAAATGCTAAATTCTTTGGTACCCAAAATAATAAGTTGATAGTGTGGCTGGATCTCCGACAATCTCCAATCCCTGAGCTGGCTTGGTGACACTATAAGACAAGGGAAAAGAAAAGGGGAGTAAGCTTTAAAGCTTAGTAAGTTCCCATGCAAATAATAAGCATTATAAACTTACATTTAACATACAATTTACTTGAAGTAAATTAACATAAATGTCATTATAAATCTCACAATCCAACTTACTCAATCATAACCTTACCGAGGGATTCATCACATATCAAGCTTATTAAGTATGAGTTTTATGTACATACCTGTACCAATTTACAACTTACTATAGTCTTTCACAACTTTGACATTTTTATTTCATTTCCCATTGAACCACTTGGAATACTGAAGGATACTGGGGTATATCGCACACATAGTACCACACCAATGCCATATCCCAGGATTGGTCTTACACAAAGTCTCATAATGATGCCATATCCCGGATATGGTCTTACACATAGTCTCGGTAACCTTAATGTCATGACATTTGTATCCTATCTATTCCTAAGATTCAATCGGGATTTCAAGATTGTCGTAACTTTGTCGAACACGCTCAATGGTCAATCATAATTCATACAATATTAAAGTAATTAAAGCATAAATAACAATGCATTATTTACATAAATAACAATGCAATATTAAAGTAATTCATACAATATTAATTACCAAATGACCAAAATGCCCTTTTTTCAAAATACTAAAATTCTCTTACCTCATATCTATTTTTGTCCAACTTAAAGTAAATGGTCTAATTACCATCTAAGGACCTTCAATTTAAAATTTCATAACAACTAGACACCTTTAGCATGTAGAACTCAACTTTTGCACTTTTTACAATTTAGTCCTTTTTGCTAAATTGAGTGCTCAAACATCAAAATTTTCGAACGAAATTTTCAAGAAACCATTTCGTAAAACTGTAGACCATGAAAATGTAATAAAAACAAATTTTTCTACGTTGGATTCGTGGTCCCGAAACCACTGTTTCAACTAAGCCTAAAATCGGGCTGTTACAGAATCAAGGAAATAATTGAAAATTAAGCAATGAGATCAAAAACACCTAGGAAATAATCCACCTAGACTTCTCCTGTTATTATGAATCTGAATTAAAAACCGTAAAAATTCCTAAATTATGTTAATATCTCTTTCGAGAGAAAGAACAACTGACTCTAGGTTGATTAATTGAAATCTTTATCTAATTAAAAGCCCTATTGTCGCATTAACTCGACCTGTGGATTCCCCTATTAGATTTGACTCTAATCCGGTAGATTTATGTCGTCCTATTTCTAGGACCGCATGCAACTCCACTCAATTATGCTAAATCTACTCTTAAACAAGGACTTTTGCTTTACTTAAATAAACACATTAAACATGAATTAATATCTCAGAAATATTAAAACAAGAAATAAACATACATAATTGAGAACAATAATCAAGTATTTATCATGTAAATCAGAAATTAAATAAAAGGATTCATCATAGGTTTTATCCTCCCTAGGTATCTAGGGAATTTGTTCATAATCCTAAATGTAAACATTTCAAAGTCAGAATAACCACACATAAAGACACTCAATAAAATTTTGAAAAAAAATTAAAAGGAGAGATGGAGATCTGCTTCCGAGTTGATTCCGATGTTGTTCTTCGAGTGTTTTTTTGATCTTCTCTGATTTCCCTATTATGTCTTCTTTTAATGGGTATTTATAGACTTTAGAATGTTTAGAAATCCTAAAAAATGGGTTTTTTTTTTTTTTTGCGTATTTGGGAAGTAAGGTGCGAAATAGACACAGGCTGGCACACGAGCGTATGTCCAGGCTATATAGATCCTGAAAATAGCTCTTTTGGTCTGATTTTGGCTCGTTTTTTACTCATTTCACTCCTAAATGCTCTCTTAAGTATAGAAACATGAATTTAAAGGATTAAGAGTATCAAATTTACTAATTTGCATAATTAATCATCCAAAAATGCATTAAAAATAGGATTAAAATATGTTACTTTTATAGGTTATTAGTAGTAGATAAGTTTATATATTTGTATGTTTACTTTTATTTATTTTAATTTTTTTTATCTAAATATGTACAAAATGCAAACATTAACAAATAAATAATATAAATAATATAAAATTTAGTTACTAAATTGTCACATTGATTACATATTCACTTCATTTTTCAGATTTTTGCACGAAAACATAAAGTCAAAAAAGTATAAAAAAAAGAATTGATATAATCACCATTTGTTGAGAAAAGTAATAAGAAATTCAATGTCCCTTAAGTAAGATTTTAAGTTTAAGTCTTGTAGATGGAGAAAATAGGATCGAGAAAGTTTTGCCTCCCATTTAAAAGTTTGACCTAACTTTATTCGAGATTTATTGGAGTCCAACATGGCTACATAATACTAAAAGATGGTGATTTTTGATGATTCAACCAATGGGTGGAGAGGCGTAAGAAGGTTAAGACAATCAAGATGTGGATGCCCAAAAAGGGTTGGTGAAGAGAGGGGAGAGTAGAATGTGCTAGAGGAATGAATGTTTTGGCTTTTTTCCCATGTTAATCCCTTCAAAGGATTGTTTCTGATAGTTCCCCAAGAGCCACATATCATCCATGTATTAGTTTCAAACTCACTGGAATGTAGTCGACCTACTGATGTTTTGTCATTGTAGTGTGGGCTCTCAGGTCTGGGGAACAAATATGTATGAATGGAAAATATTTTGTCTGTGTTAGGCATGCGGTCCTATCGATTTAGGCTTGTGAGGTCTTGTGCTCACAAAGTGTCTTCTTAGTCAAAGGTGTTGACTTGCGGGGTCGTGGGCTCACGAGGAGGGCTTGTGAGATGTAGGTATAATAATTCCCCCTAGTTGAAGGGAAGGTTGTATAGTGACCTTCCCTGAGATATTAAACTTCTACGAGTTGTTAGCTGAGATTGTAAGGATTTCTTTGGATGTAGTGAGGTAACTTGTAATGATACGAAGTACCTACTGGTATGAGGTGTATCTTTCACGAGAAGTGTGGATATCTAAACTTAGATAAAATTGAAAACATTTTAGGAGCTCTAAAGTTCACAAATATTTGAAAAATTTGTAATAAATGCCAATTTAAGGAGTGGGAGAAAGGACTATTATTAAGTGGTGGGAAATGTGTCACTTTTATTGGTATGAGGAGTGGCAGATTTGGGAGAGCGTTACCACATGCTAAGGCATTACGAAATGCTCACAAATCTTCCAAAGAAAGTTTTGCTCCTTAGCCTTTATTAAAAGAGGTTTTTGGAATTGGGTTTCCATGCTTTAATAGTTTTCTTGCTCTTTTTTTCCATCTTTATTGTTTTCTTGCACTTTCTTTTCACATCAATGTTTTGAATTCGAAATTTTCTGAGGGTGAAGAGATGGTTCAAGAAAAGTTTGGACCACGATAAAGAGTTAGAGAGGTTATCATGATGTAGTGGTTTGCACTTTCAAAACTACAAGTTTGAGTTTGTCTGTCCTCGAGGTATATACTGCTTCAATGACCTACCTTACAATCTTGATGGGGCTCCTAGCTTCATTCTTCTATTGTACATCCTTGAGGTAGGATTTCAGCTACCTTTGCATCTTTTTTCTACAAGAACACCCCTTACCTAGCCCGGTCGCCAGACTTGAGTAAAAAGGTGCTACGATAAAATTCAACAATCGTTAACTACTTTACTAAACAAAAAATTTTAAAGTTTTAAAGTTAATAACGAAAACTCGTAGTTGGTATCGATACCTTTTTGAAAATCGATACCAAAATTCAATTATGTTTTCTTTGCAAAATAAGGGCATTGATAATTATTTTATGGTACCGAAATTTTATGAAAAAGTATCGATACTCAAATAAAAATTGATACCATTTTGGCATCCTGTTTGTTTGAAAATTGTTCATATGGTCAAGTATCGATACTAGATGCCAAAATATCGATACCTAAGTTCAAAAATGGCAAAATCTTATCTTTAAAAAGTTCGTTTCATGCCAAATTCACATATCACAAAAGAGACAATAATATCACCTAATCAATCACTTAAAAATCTAACCAATGTGCCCTCATTGACACCACAATTCAATATCAATTAAATTTGCATTCAATTTCAAAAAAAAGTAATACATTTCATCCATTCAAACATCAAGAAGTAACAACATTTTCATTACAACATGATACCATATAATAACCTAAATACCAATTCAACTTGACCTTTATCAGTTATTGCCAAAACAACCAAACTTTCAATACATGAAACAACTTTACACAAATAAGCTTTTGCGACCTAAGTACAAAACATGTCCAAACATTCACAAAATAAGCATCCTATATACATGCCACATATAACCAACAACTAGGACTTCAAAATATAGTGATGATAGTTAATGACATGTGTGAGCTCTAATGATCCAATAAACACGATCTAAATGTTCAAAATCTATAGAAAAAATAATAACAAAAGTAAGTATCTGAATTACTTAGTAAGCTTCCACAATTTAACACATTAACATACCAAACTCATTTAATAGCTATTTGCACATCGTAATTTAACCTTAACCTGGTTACAACATAATCCAACGATTTCACGTCAGTAACATTTAAATGTACGAATAATCAGAATTCATAATTCATTTATTTCATTGAAACAGTTTCGTACCAATTAACCTTTTCTTCTGATGGATCTTTGTAAAATTATTTCATACATAAGTCCAAAAATAGATAATGCTTGCAAGAGCTAATCAGATACAGATTAAATGTGTCAGGTTACCCGTCCGGGCAAAACTAATGACAACACAGAAAAACTAGCCTGACTAGGGCTATGTATACATGTAAAACGAAAATGGATTACCAACCTAGGCTAAATCCGAGTCTCATGTATATCTGAGTCCACAACACATGCAGGAACTCGATCCAGATCAGAAATTCAGGCAAAAATCTTATGTATGAAACTTTTACTCGATCTATCGAAATCATTTCAGAAATTTAATATAATTAAAATAGACCAATTTCATTTCAACACTTTCAAAAATATATAAACATCAATAAAGATATTTAATAATAAATTATAACCAAAATAACCGTATGAACTTACCTATTAAGTGATTCGACTAATGGGGACTAATTTGCGATTTTCCCTTTTCTTTGTACATCTTCGACTATTTGAGTTTCTTGATCTAAAACATAGTTTAGTTTAATTAAATCAATTTATGCATTTGAGTCCTTATAGTCACATTTAGAAATTTGCCCATAAACTTTACCCTTTATACAATTTAGTCCTTAACCCGAAACTATCAAATTGAGTACAATGAAGCTTAAATTAAGCTAGCCGATTTTCATATCTCCCATGAACAGTCCATATACTTTTCTATTTCACAATATTTTTATGACATTTTACAAATTTAACAAATAAATCCTTAAACATCAAAATCACTAAAAATCACTTTACAAAATAATCTTATTTAGCTATCAAACTTACAAAACTATCATAAAACTTCAAAAATATCACAATTTCAACAATGGAACATTTCAAAAAATTTAATAATTTAATGAATTAACACCCGGGTTAGCTAGATTAAGGTATAACGATAACAAAAACATCAAAATTAATAAAAACGTGTATCAAAATTACTTACATGCAAGCTCAAGCATGAACCGAATATCCCAAGCCCTATTTCAATGGTGTTTCCGGTGGTGAAACATAATGGAGAAGAAGATGTTCTTCTTTTTCTTTTGTTAATTTTCATTTCTTTTGCTATTTACTAATTTGCCCTTATTATAACTTAAATAATCAACCTAAGAATTGTCCAAAACCGTCAACCATTAGACTTTATGGTGTAATTACCAATTAAGTCAATAAATTCATATTACTTTAACCATTTAACTCTCTTAGCTAATAGAAACTAACCTTGTAGCTTTTAAGAGTTAGTCCTTTTTACTTAATTAACTATCCAAACATTACAATTTCTTAACTAAATTGTAATATGACTTTATAGAAACTCTATAAATATTAAATAAAAATAAAATATTGACTTACTAGTTAGTCAAAATTTGTGGTCTCAAAACCACTGTTCCCAACCCCACTGAAAAATGAGATGTTACAACTCTCCCCCTTAAAAAAATTTTCGTCCTCGAAAATCTTACTTGAGAATAGATTTGGGTATTGAGATTTCATAGATTCTTCCATTTTCCATGTAGCTTCCATAATTCTATATCAATGCCAAAATACTTTAACCAACGGAACACATTTATTCTATAATTCTTTCACTTTCCGAGCTAAAATTTTAACGAGTTCCTTATTATAAGTTAAATTAGACTGCAGATTAATTTCATCCGTAGATAACACATGTGACGGATCTGATCAGTAGTGACGGAGCATCGAAAGATGGAAAACGTTATGAATTTTCTCCAACTCTGGTGGTAAAGCCAATCGGTATGCTACAAGTCTGATTCTCTCTAGAATTTCGTATGACCCAATAAACTTCAAACTAAGCTTTCGCTTTTTTTCGAATCTTAATGCTTTCCTCCAAAGCAAGACTTTCAAGAATACTTTACCCTCGAATTAAAATTCAATATCCTTTCGTTTCAAATCAACATATGATTTCTATCGATCAGAGGCAGCACTTAAACAATCATAGATAACTCAAACTTTTTCTTCAGTTTCTCAAATCAAATCAGTACCAACTGTTTTTCTTTCACTCAATTCAAACCAATTTAGAGTTCTACATTTTCTTTCGTATAAAGCTTCGTACGGAGCCATTTTTATACATGTTTAATAGCTTTTATTGTAAGAAAATTCAATTAACTATAGAAATTTCTCCCAATTGCCTTCAAAATCAATAACATAATATCTCAGCATATCTTCAAGAATTTGGATTAGTTGTTCGAACTGACTGTCTATCTAAGGATGAAATAATGTGCTAAAAGTTAATTTGGTTCCCAGAGCTTTGTGTAATTTATTCGAGAACTTAGAGGTGAAACGTGGATTCCGATAAAAAGTAATGGAAAACGGTACATTGTGTAATTGGACAATCTAAGAAATATACAACCTAGCTAGTCTTTCTAGTGAACAATTTGTTATGACTAGAATAAAGTGTGTTGATTTCGTCAATCTATCAACAACAACCAGACAACATCTTTCTTTTTTGGAGTTAGGGGTAATCCTGAAATAAAATCCAATGTGACATGTTCCCATTTCCATTCTGAAATCTTTACAAGTTGTAACAAACCTAACGGAACCTAATGTTGGGCTTTCAGCTGCTGGTACACTAAACATTTAGTCACAAAATTAAATATTTCACGTTTCATACCTGACCACCAATGCATTTGCTTCAAATCATTATACATTTTCGTATGCCTGGATGAATAGAATATATACTGCTGTGAGCTTCACTTGAAATGTCTTGTTTCAATACTATATCATTCAAAATACACAATCGACCCTTGAAATACAAATTACCATCATCGCTAATACTGAATTCCAGTCTAACCATTTTCCACAAATTCGCGCCTTTATTTAAACTTAGGATCATTTTTCTGTAACTCAGAAATTTGTTGAATAAAAGTGGGTCTAACATGCAATTCAGCTAGAATCGAACCATCGCGTGCTAAAGTCAACTGAGTATTCAATGCTCTCAAATTAAATAAAGATTTTCGACTTAAAGCATTAACAATAACATTCACTTTACCAGGATAGTTTCTTTCATAAGTTTTCAATTGACGAGAGGCATAAGCTACCACTTTGTCTTCCTGCATGAGTACACAACCCAATCCATTTAACGAGGCATCGTTGTAAACTGTAAACTCTTTCATGGATTTAGGTTGAGTCAACACTGGAGCTTCAATTAACATCTTTTTCAACTGCTCAAAACTTTGTTGGCATTTTTTTTATCTAGATCAATCAAACATCTTTCAGTAGTAATTTCATCATCGGCAAAGCAATGATTGAAAACCACTTCACAAAACATCAGTAATAACCTGTAAAACCCAGAAAACTATGTACTTCAGTAATATTTCGCCGTGATTTCCAATTTATAATTGTTGAAATTTTTTTCGGATCAACAAGAATACCATCCACAGATAACACATTGTAACACCCCTTACCCGTTACCGTTGCCGGAACAGGATACAAGGTATTACCAGAACATAATACCTACCATTAAACATAATCGAAATATAAATATGTCTTGATCAATATTAGCCAACTTTAAAGGCTTGTACAAATTAGCTGGTCGAAATCAGTAACTAATATTTTAAACCTAGACAAATATGACACGTAACAAAATAATTAAGCCTACTATACATGCCATAATTCAAAACGTTTAGTTCAAATACCCTAAAGTAGGATAGTGCGGATAGATCTTCACGATCCTTAACTCTGAGCAAGCCGGAGAACACTATAAGACAAAAGAGAGAAACAAAGTAAGCTTATAGCTTAGTAAGTAAGTATGTAAATACTAATTAAAAAAATCTAACATGTTTACACAACAATTCAAGTACATCTACTTTAACTTCACTATTCATTCCACTTTGATTAAGCTGTCTCTGCTGCGTCATATTCACTAAATAAATCATAACTCGAGTTACCAAACTCGAAATTCAAATCCGTAAAATTTCCCTGAATCTAGACTCATAAAGCTTTTTGCTAATTTTTTCTATAATTTTGGTTCAGCCGATTAGTACAGTTTATTAGTTAAAGTTTCCCTGTTACACAGCTCGACTGATCTGACCTCTGTTCACTACAAATTGAATTTCTCTCAGTACACAATTCAAACAACCCTGAAGTCTATTTCATTTAAAAATAGTCTCAATAAGGAATTTAGGCATGTAAACTATATTTCTTAATTTGCTTTGTACAATTTTAATGATTTTTCAAAGTTGGAACAGGGATCACGTATTCATCCTGAGCAAGTCACATACAATTGTAAATATCTCAAAATATAGAATTCCTTTGCTTGCTCTGTTTCTTTTATATGAAAGTAGACTCATTAAACTTTAATTTCACATCTCATTCAACCTCTAATTATATTCCTCCTATTTTTGGTGATTTTTCAAAATCACGTCACTGCTACCATCTAAAAACAGTTTTAATGCTAATTTCACTCTTTCACAAATTCTTTATGCTAACCTCATTTTATCTTATATTTGTATATACCACAAATCATTTTCACCATATTTCATTCACCATAAGTATAGGTCCAAACCACAATGTCACCACAAAACCATCCCGTTGAACAATTCGGATCAATCCTCGATATTTAATGGTTTCAGCACACAGCCCCACCATCATACTTCGTTTTGTTCGGCTCTCTTGTACACATGGTGAACACTTAGTACCACTCATGCGACCTAGCCGATTTGTCTCGTAGCTCTCTTGTCTACATGGTGTCCGTCACTTGGAATCATGCATGCGACTCAGCTACATTTATCTTTCACGTAGCTCTCTTGTCTACATGGTGTCCTTCACTTGGAATCACGCATGCGACCTAGCTACATTTATCTTTCACGTAGCTCTCTTGTCTACATGGGATACATCTCGTATCACACATGTGACCTAGCTACTACAGGGTGTCTCGTAGCTTTCTTGTACACATGATGTGCACTCGGCATCATACATGTGACCTAGCTACGCTCCATCTATTTTATTCGATTTTTCCGAATGTTCAACCGGATCTCTCTCTATTATTTATTTCCATTCTTCCAATAGTCGATTTATACTTCAACATCAGCTAGTATATACATATAATAGGCTGAAATATAAGAATGTACATGAAATTATTGTAATATTTACATACAAACTTACCTTGGTGCAAAATGTGGAAATTTTGCAATTTAATCCAAAACTTTTCCTTCCCCGTTCGAGATCCATTCCGCGTCTTTCTTGATCTATAATAACACATTTAGCTCATTTAATACTCATACTATTTATTTCAATCCAAAATCACATCATGGAAAAATTACATTTTGCCCCTAACTTTTACAAAATTACATTTTGCCCCTAGGCTCGGAATTAATTTCAGCCCTTATTCTTATGTTTTATGATATGCTGAACATTTTCTCTTCTACAACCACATCAAATTCTCACTCTATCATATAGTTATGAACAATAGGTATTTTTACCGATTATCTTGCTTTTACTCGTTTTCACTTAAAACCGAGTAGCACAAGTTATTTAACATAATTTAAAACCTCATATTCTATCATAAAACATCAAAATACACAAATTTCACCTATGGGTATTTTTCCAAATATGAACCCTAGGTTAAATTATTACTAGCATAAGCTTAATCGAGCTTCCGGATTCCAAAACGTAAAGAACATTAAAAACGGGCTTGGAATCACTTACTATGGAGCTTGAAAATTGAAGAAACCCTAGCTATGGAGAGAGGGAGAATTCGGCAGCAACTAAGGAGGATGATGACCAATTTTGTGTTATTTTTCCCATTTTATTTCATTTAATATCCAAATGACCAAAATGCCCTCCTTACTAAACTTTCAAAATTCCTTCCATGTCCTAATTTTGTCCATGAACTTAAAATTGGTCAAATTGCTATTTAAGACCTCCTAATTAATATTCCAAAACAATTTCATACTAAAAACTTCTGGGATGCAAATTTTGCAACTTATTCGATTTAGTCTCTACTTTCAATTTAAGCACTTTAGGCATAGAATTTCATCACGAAATTTTCACACAATCATGCAATCATATCATAAACCCCAAAATAATTATAAAACAATTATTTCTATCTCAGATTTGTGGTCACGAAACCACTATTCCGATTAGGCCCTAATTCGGGTTGTCACAATTCTCCCCTTTTGAGATTTTCGTCCCGAAAATCTTACCCAGAAAGAGGTTTGGGTCTTTGTTTCCTCATAGCTTCTTCAGGTTCGACGTAGCCTCTTCTATCCCATGTACGTGCCACAATACTTTCACTAAAGCTATACTTTTATTTCTTAAGCTGTTTAACCTCTCGAGCCAAAATCTTTATTGGTTCCTCCTCATAGGTCATATCCGATCGAATCTCAATTTCGTTGGAGAAATCACATGTGAAGGATCGAACGATAACGTCGCAACATTGATACATGAAACACGTTATGAATTCTTTCTAACTCTGCCGTAAGGCCAACCGATATGCCATGGTCCAATTCTCTCAAGAATCTCAGACGGCCCAATAAAACGCGGACTCAACTTGCCTTTTCGACTAAATCTCGAATCTTTTCCATGGTGACACCTTCAAGAACACTTTATCACCCACCGAAATTCAATCTCTTTTCTTTTTAAATCGCATATGACTTTTGTCGATCTGAAGCGACTTTCAAGCAATCCCGAATTACTTTTATTTTCTCTTGGTTTCTTTAACTAGATCAACTCCATGAATCTGCTTCTCACTAAGCTCGGTCCAATATAAAGGAGTCCGACACTTACGACCATACAAGGCTTCATGCGGTGCCATTTGTATACTTGATTGATAACTGTTATTGTAGGCAAACTCAATCAAAGATAGATATTTCTCCCAACTACCTCCAAATTCTAAAACACAACATCTAAGCATATCTTGAGTACCGGATTAGTCTTTCTGTTTGACCATCTGTTTGTGGATGAAATGCGGTACTAAAGTTCAATTTTGTACCCAAAGCTTCTTGTAACTTTTTCCAAAATCTCGAGATAAATCTTGGATCTCTATCGATATTATAGACATAGGTACTCCGTGCAACTTCACAATTTCAACAACATATAATTCGGCTAATTTATCAAGTGAGTAATCAGTGCGTCTTGGTATAAAGTGGGTGACTTTGTTAATCTATCAACCACTACCCAAACAAACATCCTTCTTTTTAGGAGTTAAAGGCAAACCGGTTACAAAATCCATGGTAATCTTGTCCCATTTCCACTCGGGCACCATTCTTGGTTGAAGTAATCCTCAAGGCACTTGATGTTCACTTTTACTTGTTGACGGATCAAACACTTGGTTACAAATTGAAATGTCCTTTTCATACCGCCACCAATACTGACTTCTTTAAATCATTATACATTTTGTGCTACCGGGATGAACGATAAATGACCATTGTGCGCCTCATGTAATATTTTCGAATCAATTTATCGTTTTTCAAGCACACATATCCCGTCTCAAACATCAAACAATCATCCGGTCCAACTCGAAAATCGAGTCGTAACTCGATTCGCATTGAGTTCTCTTGATCCGCAACTCACTATCATTCTTTTGAGCATCACAAATTAATCGGAGAAATAACGGTTTAGCTCTCATTTCGCTAAGATTGACCCATCATCGACAATGCTAACCCGTGTTCATGGCTCTCAAAGTAAAAAGAAATTTTCGCTCAAGGCGCCAAGAACTACATTTGCTTTTCCGGATGATAATCAATCACTAGATCATAATCCTTTAATAATTCAAGCCATCTTCATTGTCGCAGATTCAGATCCTTTTGATTCATCAAGTACTTCAAACTTTTGTGATCGGTAAAAATTCGGCATTTTCACCGTACAAATAATGTCGCCAAATCTTCAAGGCAAAAACAATAGCGGCCGGCCCAAATCATGTGTAGGATAGTTCTTCTCATGCGGTTTTAATTGTCTCAAGCATAAGCTACCACTTTACCCTCTTGCATCAACACACATCCAAGGCACATCAATGATGCATCACTATAAATTACGAACTCTTTTTCGACTCGGTCAGATCTTGAAATTGGTGCTTCAGTCAATCGTGCTTTCAATTTTTCAAAACTTTGTTGACATTTATCAGTCCATTCAAATTTAACATTCTTTTGCAACAACTTAGTCATAGGAGAGGCAATCGTCGAAAATCCTTCAACAAAACGTCTATAATACCGGCTAAGCCTAAAAAGCTTCTAACCTCGGATACATTCTTGGCGGTTTCCAATCGACGATCGCAGAAATCTTACTTGGATCCACCGAATACCATCACCGAGACTATATGCCCCAAAATCCGACTTCACGAAGCCGAACTCACTTTTACTAAACTTGGCAAGCAGTTTCTTTTCTCTCAAGATTTGCAATATAGTTCTCAAGTGTTCGGCATGTTCGACTCATCTCGAGAATAAATTAAAATGTCATCTATAAACACTACTACAAACTTATCCAAATATGGCCGGAAGATCCGATTCATTAAGTCCATAAATATAGTGGAGCATTTGTTAAGCGAAAGGCATCACAAGAAACTCATAATGTCCATACCTTGTCCTAAAGCGCGTTTAAGCACATCGACTCCTTAACTCTCGGTGGTAGTAACCGGACCTCAAATCAATCTTTGAAAACACTGTGGCCCCCTTTAACCGATCGAATAAATCATCAATCCTCGGCAATGGGTACTTGTTCTTTATAGTCACCTTATTAAGTCGACGGTAATCAATGCAAAGCCTCATTGAACCATCCTTCTTCTTACTGAATAATACAGAGCACCCAGGGAGAGAAACTCGGTCTCACAAATCCCTTGTCATTAACTCCCGCAATCGAGCCTTCAATTCTTTTAATTCAATGAGCCATTCTATATGGAGCAATCGAGATCGGTGCGGTGCGGTAACAAATCAATAGCAAAATCTATCTCTATTCGGAGGCAACCAGGCAATTCCTCCGAAATACATCCGAAACTCACAGACTATCAAGATCGATTCAAATTTCAGTTGGGGCAACTCAATATTCATTACATAAGCGGATAAGCTTCACACCCTTTTCTCATGTATTTACGTGCAGACATGTGCGAAATCACCATAGGCAATTTATTTGATTCATCTGTTTCAACCCACGAATTTCTCCATTTTCACATTTCAATTCTAGTGTCTTTTGTTTACAATCTACCTTAGCATCATACAATGTTAACCGGTCCATTCCCAAGATAACGTCAAACTCACCAAATGGTAACAACATCAAGTTGGCCGGAAAGCAGTGACCTTGAATCATTAATGGGCAATTCTTGCAAACCTTGTCAACTAGCACATATTGGCCTAAGGGTTCGACACTTTAATCGTAAACTCAATAAATTCAACAGCAACTTTTTATTGGATACTAAATTCATGCAAATATAGGAATGAGTGGACCGGGATCAATCAATGCAATAACAATAGTATCATAGAGAGAAAATGTACCAAGAATAACATCGGAGATGATGCATCTTTCGAGCACGTATAGCATAAGCTCTAGCAGTGCTCTAGCTTCGATCTTGCCGTTAAATCTTTCATCACGTTTTACTACTAGTCTCACCTCCAAGATTTCTCGGTGGTCTACCTCTACTAGCGGTGGTATTCATCTAGCACTCAAATCTTTCTTCTTTAACTTTCTCCGGACAATCTCTAATAAAATGCTCGCGAGAACACTTTTGAAACAAGCTCGCTTTCGGTCCCCAACACTCACCATAATGTTGCTCGCCACATTCTTCGACACTCGGGCTTTCTAGGTCGCACATTACCCACACTTGCCACCAAGTAGCTTGAGCTTTAGACCCGAATATGCTCTACCACGATCTCTGTGAATCCCCAATTGAAAGCTGTCATTCGAGGGTTTGTCTCTTTGGACCTCTTTGGTTGAGATTGAAATGGCTTGCTTATCTGTCTTTTTCGACATCTCGGGCCTCAATAGCAGCTTTTCTTCTTTCTTTGTTCAATTCTTGACTTTAAGAGCTCGATCAACCAATACTACAAATTCTTTCAACTCCAAAATTCCTACAAGCACTTTAATGTCCTCATTCAGCCCATCTTCAAATCTTCTACACATAATGGCCTCGGTGGACACACATTCACAGGCATACTTTTGAGTCTTACAAATTCGCGTTCATACTGCTACGAGACATTTTCCCCGCTTCAATTCAAGGAACTCCTTCCGTTTTTGATCAATGAATCACTGACTTATGTATTTCTTTCTAAATTCTTCTGGAAGAAATCCCAAGTAACTTTTTCTTTTGGCACCATGCAACCAAAGTCTTCCACCGGTGGTAAGTCGAATCTCTCAAAAGTGATACTGACACTTTAAGCATTCCTCGGGTGTACATGAGAGCTCATCAAATACACGGTAGAATTTTCAAGCCGAATTCCGCTTTCTCGGGATCATCATCGATCTTTGCTCTAAACTCTTCAGCCCCTTGTTTTGAATCTTGTCAACCGGAGGCTTGTTCATTCTTACCAAATCTATACCTTGAGCGCCTCACAGAATCGTCGAGGTATAGGAGGGGTGGAGGAGGTTGAGCATTTGGATTTGCTCGAATAAATTCAGTATACCAATTGTTCATCATTTGGAGAAAGGCATCCGAGCCTCATCTCCTTGTCTCAATGTCTCAGGTCTACTTTCCACAGTAGCGGTCCCTTGTGCGGAGCCGGCGCATTACTAGCAAACATCATCACCGCAGTTCCTTCAGGATCCATTACTATATTAAAACAAAACACGTTTAGAATAATCAGAGTCACCACACTATCACAATATTTTTATGGCATGTATAGCTAGACTTTTACACACACTTCATTAGTCCGAGAACCGACTAAACCATAGCTCGATACCACTAAATGTAACACCCTTACTGAATTCTGTCGTCAGGAGCAGATACAAGGTATTACCGAACATAATACCTACCATTAAACATAATCGAAATATAAATATGTCTTGATCAATATTAGCCAACTTTAAAGGCTTGTACAAATTAGCTGGTCGAGTATCTTGTAACTAATATTTTAAACCTAGACAAATATGACACGTAACAAAATAATTAAGCCTACTATACATGCCATAATTCAAAACGTTTAGTTCAAATACCTAAAGTAGGATAGTGCGGATAGATCTTCACGATCCTTAACTCCGAGCAAGCCGGAGAACACTATAAGACAAAAGAGAGAAACAAAGTAAGCTTATAGCTTAGTAAGTAAGTATGTAAATACTAATTAAAAAAATCTAACATGTTTACACAACAATTCAAGTACATCTACTTTAACTTCACTATTCATTCCACTTTGATTAAGTTTGTCTCTGCTGCGTCATATTCACTAAATAAATCATAACTCGAGTTACCAAACTCGAAATTCAAATCTGTAAAATTTCCTGAATCTAGACTCATAAAGCTTTTTGCTAATTTTTTCTATAATTTTGGTTCAGCCGATTATTACAGTTTATTAGTTAAAGTTTCCCTGTTACACAGCTCGACTGATCTGACCTCTGTTCACTACAAATTGAATTTCTCTCAGTACACAATTCAAACAACCCTGAAGTCTGTTTCATTTAAAAATAGTCTCAATAAGGAATTTAGGCATGTAAACTATATTTCTTAATTTGCTTTGTACAATTTTTAATGATTTTTCAAAGTTGGAACAGGGATCACGTATTCATCCTGAGCAAGTCACATACAATTGTAAATATCTCAAAATATAGAATTCCTTTGCTTGCTCTGTTTCTTTTATATGAAAGTAGACTCATTAAACTTTAATTTCACATCTCATTCAACCTCTAATTATATTCCTCCTATTTTTGGTGATTTTCAAAATCACGTCACTGCTACCATCTAAAAACAGTTTTAATGCTAATTTCACTCTTTCACAAATTCTTTATGCTAACCTCATTTTATCTTATATTTGTATATACCACAAATCATTTTCACCATATTTCATTCACCATAAGTATAGGTCCAAACCACAATGTCACCACAAAACCATCCCGTTGAACAATTCGGATCAATCCTCGATATTTAATGGTTTCAAAGACACGCCCCACCATCATACTTCGTTTAGTTCGGCTCTCTTGTACACATGGTGAACACTTAGTACCACTCATGCGACCTAGCCGATTTGTCTCGTAGCTCTCCTGTCTACATGGTGTCCGTCACTTGGAATCACGCATGCACCCAGCTACATTTATCTTTCACGTAGCTCTCTTGTCTACATGGTGTCCTTCACTTGGAATCACGCATGCGACCTAGCTACATTTATCTTTCACGTAGCTCTCTTGTCTACATGGGATACATCTCGTATCACACATGTGACCTAGCTACTACTGAGGTGTCTCGTAGCTTTCTTGTACACATGATGTGCACTCGGCATCATACATGTGACCTAGCTACGCTCCATCTATTTTATTCGATTTTTAGAATGTTCAACCGGATCTCTCTCTATTATTTATTTCCATTCTTCCAATAGTCGATTTATACTTCAACATCAGCTAGTATATACATATAATAGGCTGAAATATAAGAATGTACATGAAATTATTGTAATATTTACATACAAACTTACCTTGGTGCAAAATGTGGAAATTTTGCAATTTAATCCAAAACTTTTTCCTTCCCCGATTCGAGATCAATTCGCGTCTTTCTTGATCTATAATAACACATTTAGCTCATTTAATACTCATACTATTTATTTCAATCCAAAAATCACATCATGGAAAAATTACATTTTGCCCCTAACTTTACAAAATTACATTTTTGCCCCTAGGCTCGGAATTAATTTCAGCCCTTATTCTTATGTTTTATGATATGCTGAACATTTTCTCTTCTACAACCACATCAAATTCTCACTCTATCATATAGTTATGAACAATAGGTATTTTTACCGATTATCTTGCTTTTACTCGTTTTCACTTAAAACCGAGTAGCACAAGTTATTTAACATAATTTAAAACCTCATATTCTATCATAAAACATCAAAATACACAAATTTCACCTATGGGTATTTTTCCAAATATGAACCCTAGGTTAAATTATTACTAGCATAAGCTTAATCGAGCTTCCGGATTCCAAAAACGTAAAGAACATTAAAAGCGGGCTTGGAATCACTTACTATGGAGCTTGAAAATTGAAGAAACCCTAGCTATGGAGAGAGGAGAATTCGGCAGAAACTAAGGAGGATGATGACCAATTTTGTGTTATTTTTCCCATTTTATTTCATTTAATATCCAAATGACCAAAATGCCCCTCCTTACTAAACTTTCAAAAATTCCTTCCATGTCCTAATTTTGTCCATGAACTTAAAATTGGTCAAATTGCTATTTAAGACCTCCTAATTAATATTCCAAAACAATTTCATACTAAAAACTTCTGGGATGCAAATTTTGCAACTTATTCGATTTAGTCCCTACTTTCAATTTAAGCACTTTAGGCATAGAATTTCATCACAAAATTTTCACACAATCATGCAATCATATCATAAACCCCAAAATAATTATAAAACAATTATTTCTATCTCGGATTTGTGGTCACGAAACCACTATTCCGATTAGGCCCTAATTCGGGTTGTCACACACATGCTCTAAAAATCCAACTTCAAATAACTAAAATTCACATTTGTTAAATTTTGCGTAAAGCTACTTTTCACGTTCAGTTTGTAACACAACTCTCAAATGCTGATCATGTTCGGCTTTGTTCTTCGAATAAATCAAAATGTCATTAATAAACACTTTCATAAATCGATCTAAATGTGGTTGAAACACTCTATTCATCAAATCCATGTGGTAGGGGCATTCATTAAACCGAATGACATAACAAGAAACTCATAATGGCCGTATCGGGTTCTAAATGCTGTTTTTGGAACATCTGGTTCTTTAAAATGCAATTGATAGTAGCTTGATCGTAAATCAATCTTTGAAAATACATTCGCTCCTTTCAGCTAATCAAACAAATTTTCAATTCGCGGTAACATATATTTATTTTTTATTGCCACTTTGTTCAATTGCCGATAATCAATACACAATCTCAAAGTGCCGTAATTCTTTTTGATAAATAAAATAGGAGCTCCTCAAGGTGATACACTTGGTCTAATGAACCCACGATCTAATAATTCTTACAACTAAGACTTTAATTCTTTTAATTATGTCGATGCCATTCTGTACGATGCTGTAGATATTGGAACAATTCTTTTTGGTACAACATCAATTCCAAACTCAACTTCTCTTTCTGGTGGTAATCCCGTTAATTCTTTTGGAAAAACATCCACAAATTCACATACAGTTGGAACCAGATCTATTTTCGATTCAGGTGCCCGAGTGTCTTGAATATAAGCTAAAAAAGCTTTAGCACCTTTTTGGATAAACTTCTGAGCAGTTAAAGCTGATATCATACTAGATGCACAATCAAATCATTTTTTCCAAAGCTAACCAAATCACTACTCGAACGTTTTAAAACAATTCATTTCTGTTTGCAACTAACAACATCATCATGAATTGTTAACCAATCTATCCCCTAAAAAACGTCGAATTCGTCAAAGGGCAACAACATCAAATCAGAAGGAAATTCATAACCCTAAATTTTCAGTGGAAAATTTTTATAGATTTTATTAACTATCACATTCTAACTTATCGGATTTGACACTCTAACATCAAATTAGTGGATTCTACCAGTACTTTCTTTTTTTAAGCTAATGTTGTGCATATATAAGAATGTGTGGATCCAGGATCAATTAGTACAATAACAATAACATCAAAAAGAGTGAAAGTACCAGTAGTGACGTTAGGTGCAGTAGCTTTCTCTTTAGCCCGAATCGCATAAGTTCTAGTTGGTGCTCGACCTTTAGATCTAAAAGTTGTATCGCACAATTCATTATGGCTCGTTCCAGAAGTATTTCCAGCTCTTGGTTTTCTACCCCTTTGAGATACAATTGCAAAATCAACAACTTGTTCTGAATCAGATTCAGTCTTATTTGGACATTTTCGTATTAAATGTTGATGTGACCCACAGTGAAAATATGCCTCTGATTTGATTCTACACTCACTAGATGAATCTTGCCACATCATTTGCAGGCAAATGTACCTGTGACAGCCCTAAATTGACCCTAGTCGGGAAGTGGTTTCGGGACCGCTAAATCGAGTCACCGAAGTATTTGAATGTGATATTTATTGTCTAGAATATGTGAATATGAATGTGTAAAAATTTTAAGCTTCGATTTAGTCGATTGCATGTGAATTCAACTAATAGGACTTATGTATGACACTTTTAAAATGTGATAGGTTAATCTATAAGGATCAATTAGTGCATGAAATCAAAAAGGGTGGACTTGCATGTCAATTCCCCCACTTAATTAGTAGTGGCCGGCCATGACATTGAGGATAGACAAAATGTGATGGGTAAAACATATGATAAACAATTTGTGATAACATGTTGTGGAAAGAACAATAAAATATGAGGGGAATGGGAGGAGAAACCAAAGTTGTTTCATCCTTGCTCCCCCATTTTGCCGTACCTAGAAGAAAAAAAAAAAGGCTTAATCCTCTTTGTTCTTCTTGACCGAAAAATCAAAGGAAGAAGAAAGGAGTTCTCTTGCCTCATGTTCGGTTTGGATGAGGATTAGGAAGAGGTAAGTATCTTGAAATTCTTGGAAATTTATGTATAAAGAAGGTGGTTAGTTCAAGTTCTATTCATTTCATGGATTAAATTTTGATTGATTGGAGGTTTGATATTTGGCCAAGTAGTTTGAAGCTCTTAGTACATATATATTTTTTTCTTCCTTCTTGAAGGTTGAAATTGGGTTGTTCCTAAGGGGTGCCGAATGTGGTCATTGAAGGGCCTTGGGGAAACAATATGTGAGGCTTGGGTTATAACATTCGGCCATGGTAGTAAATAGAGGAGATAAATGGTAGTAAGGTGAAGTGCAAATGTTAGTGTTTGATTGCTAGTATATATATGTGTACTAGTCGAGTTTTGAATTTGAAAAATGGTTTGAGCACCATGTGTGGTATTGAGATTGTTTGAGTGAATTCATAAATATTTATATGATGAATTCGGTTATAGATATACATGCTTAAATAAGATGCACACATGAATGAATAGATAGATTGGTGTTGCATGTATTCCGTTATAGGCAAGCATAATGATGAATCTATCTTGACTTAGATAATCGGCTCAAGGAGAATTTGTTAAAGTGCTTAGTTAATTGATATTAGGTTAATGATGTGTGTATTCGGTCATAAAGGTGCACATGAGGAAATGTTAGATTAATTGTATTAAATTGCTCAATGTGATTAAAAATGCGTATGACCATTTTGTATTTGAGCTAAAGGTGGCCATATGACCTATCAAATTCCTTGTCATATTCGGCCATAAGCTAGCATAATGAGATTTTAATAAGTTAAATTTGTTTGAATTAGCTCAAGAGCTTAGAGGACCAAAGTTGGATAAGGGAAAGGAAAAAGAGATCGAATAGCCGCCGAAATCGTTCGACAACATCCGAGGTAAGTTTTTGAGTAATGGATCTTAGACTATGATTCGATTAGATCATGTTTTAAGTAAATCAAAATCATGCTCTTTGTATGTAGCTATTGAGCCGAAAATGATAATGCTTGATAAGTGACTTGTGTTTGAATTCTAGTTATGAAAATGAAATATAGATGTGTCATGATTTATTGATATGTGCATGGATATTCGGATGATAACCGGGCTAAGTCCCGAAGGCATTTGTGCTAGTGACTAATTCCGGGCTAAGCCCTAAGGCATTTGTGCGAGTTACAATATTCGGGCTAAGTCCCGAAGGCATTTGTGCGAGTGACTATATCTTGGCTAAGTCCCGAAGGCATTTGCGCTAGTGACTAATTCCGGGCTAAGCCCGAAGGCATTTGTGCGAGTTACTATAACCGGGCTAAGTCCCGAAGGCATTTGAGCAAGTAGCTATATCCGGCTAAATTCCGAAGGTACTTGGTTTGGGAATGAGCGATCTTGCTGTAATAATTTCAATTAATACGCTCGTAAAATCCCAACGATGAGGTACGTTTCGTATATGCATTGGAGTAGTTGATTCCTTTTAAATATTATTCGCTCAGTCAATTAATGAGCTTCCAGCCTTTAGTTAGGTTGATCCCTTATGTGTGAATATAAGGGTTGGAAATGTGAAGTAGGACTGATTTTTTGAGAATATGTGTATATGAAATTATCCGTTTAGTTATATGAATGCTATACTTCAGTTGTGCCTAATTTCGTTGCTCAAAACTTACTAAGCATTAAATGCTTACTCCGTTCTTTGAATCTCTGTTTTATAGATTTTGGTTCGCCAGCTATCGGACTCGGGATTATCGAAGTCGAAGTCGTCCACATTATCAAAGCCCTTTTGGTACACTTTTGGTTGAATTCTGAAAATGGCATGTATAGGACTACCCTTTTGATGTTGGTCATGTACCTTTTGGTATTGTATAAATTTGGATAGCCATGCGAAAATGGCTTATATATACTTTGAGCATAGCATTATAATCGTTTTGTATGTTGTTCATTGAGAGGTATGGAAATGTTTGGTAACGATTAGCCATTGGAATGGTTAATCATGATCATTTTGGTGCTATGTATGACAAATTCTAGTGGATTCATGGAAAACCATGAAATAGGTAAAGTTTACCTTAAAAACAGATGCTGACAGCAGCAGTGGTGTGGATTTGAAAAATCACTAAAAATAGTAGGAATGGAATTAAATAGTGAATAAACTATGTAATCGAACCTTGATGAATCTATTTTCATATGAAAGTAACGAAATGATCATATGAGCCGTATTTTATGAGATGTTTAAGTTTTCGTGAAACAGGGCTAGAGCAATTTCTGGATTCCCTATTCCGACTTTGGAAATTCACTATAAATTAAAAAGAGATAATTAGAAGTCATGCCCTATATGTACAGATTCCTTTTCGAGTGTAGTTTCTTTAGAAACAAACGGCATAAGTATTGAAGCCCTGTACAAGGAGATATCTAAGTCGTAATGCATGAAGGTTAGAGTAGTCAAACCCTGAAACAGGGGAGACTTTAACTAATAAACTGTACTAATTGGCTCGACCAAAAATTCTAGAAAAAAATTTTTAGATGGATATATGAGTCTAGTTTCAGAAAAAATTTACGAAACTGGTTTTCGGGCTTTGGAACTCAAGATATGATTTTTAAGGTGACAGTGACGCAGTTAGCCAGCTTGTCTTGAAATTTTTAAAATGGACTGTGAAAATAAATGAATTATGTCTGTTAGCACATCGTGTTCGACTCCGGCAACGGTCTCGGGTACGGGGTGTTACAATTTTATTGGTATCAGAGCTACGGTTTAGTCGATTCTAGGACTACCGTAATACGTTTGGGTCTAGCTATACATGCCATTATGTGATTATTTGATAGTGTGGTGATTTCGACAATTGAAAATGTGTTTATTTATAGTAATGGATCCCGATCCCAACCGACCGAATCGATGATCTTGAGAGTGTAGCGCTGCTCACGACAAGGGACATGTGGCGGAATCTCAACCTATTGCTAGTAATCCGAATGATGAAGCTAGACAAGCTTTTTATAGCGTGATGAATGATTGGTTCAACCACTACATTCGAACTAATACTACTGTTCCACAACCTCCATTCCCGACTAATACCACCCGCACCTACAATACCTCCCAAGAATCGACCAAATAAGGTCAAATAAGCCCCAGTTGATGAATTCGAAAACACGGCTCTGAATTTAAAGTTACGGACAGCGATGATGCCAAGCAAGCTGAATTTTGGTTGGACAACACTATTCGAATACTCGATGAGCTATCTTGCACACCGATGAGTGCCTAAAGTGTACTATCTCCTTGCTACGTGATTACGCCTACTATTGGTGGAATACGTTGACTTCATTGTGCCCAGAGAGCAAGTAACTTGGGAGTTTTTCCAAACCGAGTTTGGAAAAAGTATATCGATCGAGATTTATGGATAAAAACGGAAGGAATTTCTTGAACTTAAACAAGGTTCCATGTCGGTTCTGGATTATGAACGAAAGTTTGTAAGGCTTAGCCAAGACGCTCGAGAATGTATTTCTTGAAGCCGTGATGTGTAAACGTTTGAGGATGGGTGAATGATGATATAAAGTCGTATGTTGGCATTTTGGAAATCCGAGAATTTGTGGTACTTGTCGGCGAACTTGCAAAGCCGAGGAGCTCGAGATGGAGAAAAGAAAAGTTGATATGGGAGCAAAGGAGTTTCAGAAGAGGTCTTTGGGGAGGCCCTTTCAACGATCATCGAAGAAATTTAGAGATGATTTAGGCCGATCTAGAGACACTTGGGTTTTTCTAGACGAGATCGTGATCGACCCCGTGAGTGCACGAGTCACTTGATCGCCGATGTTGGAAATGATCGTCGAGATAGAAGCGAGTGTCGAGATTGTGGTAAATGGCATTCGGGAGTTGTAGATTCCATGACCGTTCTGTTACAAGTGCGGATCAATGACCACTTTATTAAAGATTGCCCGAGATTGTCCGAGCGAGCGTAAATCGAGTGGGAAACCCGGTGCTACTACCGCTCGGGTAGACCATCTAGGAATACGGGCAATGCTAGTGGCGGTCAGGGAGGATCTAGAGATGCTACAACCAAATATGAGGCTCGTGCTCCTGCTAGAGCTTACGCTATACGCGCACGCGAGGATGCTTCCTCGCCAGATGTTATTAAGCACTTTTACTCTCTTTGATACTAATGTGATTGCTTTGATTGACCTGGTTCTACTCATTCTTATATATGTGAAACCTTAGCATCCAAGAAGACTCTACCGTTGAGTCTCTCGAGTTTGTAATTCGGTGTCAAATCCTTTGGGTCGGTACGTGCTTGTCAACAAAGTGTGTAAGAAATGTCCCCTAGTAATCCGAGGTTCCTGTTTTCCGGCTGATTTGATGCTTTTACCGTTTGACGAATTTGATGTTATCCTCAGTATGGATTGGTTGACCGTACATGATGCAATTGTAAATTGCAAAAGAAAAACCATCGATTTAAGGTGTGTAAATAACGAGATAATCCGAGTTGAGTCTACTAACTTGAATAGGTTGCCAGCTGTAATATCATCGATGTTGGCTTAGAAATATGTAAGAAAGGGGTGTGAAGCATACCTTGTGTATGTACTTGATGACAAAGAGTTAGAAAATAAACACTGAATCATGCGGTGGTTTGTGAATACCGGATGTTTTTCAGAAGAATTACCTGGGTTTACCACTGTTCGGAGGTAGAGTTTGGTATTGAGCTTGTACCTAGGACTACACCGATTTCGATAGCTCCGTATCGTATGGCACTAACCGAGTTAAAGGAATTGAAAGCTCAGTTGCAAGAGTTGACGGATAGAGGTTTCGCTCGACCAAGTTTCTCACCTTGGGGTGCACCAGTATTGTTTGTGAAAAAGAAGGACGGAACCATGAGGTTGTGCATTGACTATCGTCAGCTGAATAAGGTGACAATAAAGAATAAATACCCGATACCGCGCATTGACAATTTGTTTGATCAACTAAAGGGAGCCTCAGTGTTTTCAAAGATAGATTTGAGATCGGGTTATTATCAGTTGCGAATTCAAGATTCGGATATACCCAAAACAACATTTGAGCGAGATACGGTCACTACGAGTTCTTAGTGATGCCGTTTGGGCTTACTAATGCCCTGCGGTATTTATGGATCGATGAATCGGGTCTTGAGCGATTATGCGGACCGGTTTGTAGTTGTGTTTATTGATGACATCTTGGTCTACTCAAGAGATGAAACCGAGCTTCTTGAGCACCGAGATTAGTGTTGCGATTTTACGAGATAAGCAGTTATATGCTAAGTTCAGTAAGTGTGAGTTCTGGTTAAGAGAGGTGAGCTTCTTGGGTCATGTGGTATCCGCATCGGGTATTCGAGTTGATCCAAGTAAAATTTCAGCCATACTTAACTAGAAGCCTCAGAAATATTCTCGAGGTTGAAGCTTTTTGGGACTTCTTGGTTACTACCGACGGTTTGTAAAAGGTTTCTCGATGATAGCCACACCAATGACGAAACTACTTGAAAGATGTTAAGTTTGAATGGACGTAAAAGTGTCGAAAAGTTTCGATCAAGCTGAAAACTTGTTTGATGAAGCTCAAATACTAGTGCGGCCGAATCGGGCAAAGAGTTTGTCATTTATAGTGATGCATCCCTACTTGGGTTGGGTTGCGTATTGATGCAAGAGGGTCGAGTTGTAGCTTATGCGTCGAGACAACTGAAGCCACATGAGAAAAATTATTCGACCCATGATCTCGAACTAGCTACCATTGTATTCGCTTTGAAAATATAGCGACATTACTTATTTGGTGAGAAGTGCCATGTATATTCGGATCACAAAAGTCTCAAATATTTGATGACTCAAAGAGACTTGAATCTGCGACAAAGACGTTGGCTCGAGTTGTTAAAAGATTATGAGCTTGTCATTGACTATCACCCAGGAAAGGCTAATGTGGTTGCAGATGCTTTGAGTCGTAAAGCACTGTTTGCTTTACGAGCGATGAATGTACACTTGTCCGTTCTATCCGACAATGTGTTAGTAGCGGAACTAAAGGCTAGACCATTGTTGATTCATCAAATTCGTGAAGCTCAGAATGTCGATGATGAATTAGTTGCAAAACGGGCTGAACGTGTTTCGAATATGGAATCAGAGTTTCAAATTGATGATGACGATTGTTTGAGGTTCAGAAGTCGTTTGTGTGTTCCAAGAAATTCAAAACTTATTTCGACGATTCTGAACGAAGCTCATTGTAGCCGAATATCAATTCACCCGGGGAGTACGAAAATGTACAACGATCCGAGGCGTCGGTTTTGGTGGCATGGTATGAAGCGAGACATTTCGATTTTGTTTGAAGTGTTTAATATGCCAACAAGTGAAAGCGGAACATCAAGTGCCTCTGAGTTTACTTGACCGATCATGATACCGAATGGAAATGGGAGCGAATCACGATGGATTTTGTATCTGGGTTACCATTGTCGGCGAGTAAGAAAGATGCGATTTGGGTTGTCATTGATAGACTGACTAAGTCGGCTCATTTTATTCCCGTACGTACGGATTATTCATTGGATAAACTAGCTGAGTTGTATGTTTCTCAGATTGTGAGATTACACGGGGTACCCATTTCTATTGTGTCGTATAGAGATCTGAGATTCACCTCGCGATTTTGGAAGAAATTGCAAGAAGCTTTGGGTACCAAGTTGCATTTTAGCACTTTTCATCCCCAAACCGATGGTCAATTCGAGCGGATAATTCGGATACTCGAGGATATGTTGAGATCTGCATCCTTGAGTTCGATGGTTCATGGAGCGGTATCTACCTTTGATTGAGTTCACTTACAACAATAGTTTTCAGTCAATCATTAAGATGGCGCCTTACGAGGCTTTGTACGGTCGAAAATGCCGTACACTATTGTTTTGGACCGAGCTCAGCGAAAGTAAAATTTTCGGAGTTGATTTGATTAAAGATCTTTGCGAAAGTAAAAATAATTCGTGAAAGTCTGAAGGCGACATCGGATCGTCGAAGAAGTCGTCGCGGATTTGAAACGAAAGGACATTGAGTATCAGGTGGGAGATAAAGTGTTTCTTAAAGTTTCACCTTGGAAAAAGATACTCAGATTTGGGCGTAAGGGCAAATTGAGTCCGAGGTTCATCGGGCCATATGAAATATCTGAACGAGTCGGTCCAGTTGCATATAGGTTGCTTTTACCCCCTGAACTTGAAAGGATCCACAACGTTTTCATGTTTCGATGCTTGACGTTCTGAGATCTGATCCTTCGCACATAATACGTCCCTCCGAGGTTGAAATTCAAGCCGATATGAGTTATGAAGAAGAACCAATTCGTATCCTAGCTCGTGAAGTGAAAGAGTTGCAAAACAAAAAGGTTCCTTTAGTAAAAGTGTTATGGCTCAAACACGGGATGGAAGAAGCTACTTGGGAACCCGAGAACTCTATGAAAGAACGATACCTAAACCTATTTACCGGTAAGATTTTCGGGGACGAAAATTTCTTAAGTGGGGGAGAGTTGTGACAGCCCTAAATTGACCCTAGTCGGGAAGTGGTTTCGGGACCGCTAAACCGAGTCACCGAAGTATTTGAATGTGATATTTATTGTCTAGAATATGTGAATATGAATGTGTAAAAGTTTTAAGCTTCGATTTAGTCGATTGCATGTGAATTCAGCTAATAGGACTTATGTATGACACTTTTAAAATGTGATAGGTTAATCTATAAGGATCAATTAGTGCATGAAATCAAAAAGGGTGGACTTGCATGTCAATTCCCCCACTTAATTAGTAGTGGCCGGCCATGACATTGAGGATAGACAAAATGTGATGGGTAAAACATATGATAAACAATTTGTGATAACATGTTGTGGAAAGAACAATAAAATATGAGGGGAATGGGAGGAGAAACCAAAGTTGTTTCATCCTTGCTCCCCTATTTTGCCGTACCTAGAAGAAAAAAAAAAAAAGGCTTAATCCTCTTTGTTCTTCTTGACCGAAAAATCAAAGGAAGAAGAAAGGAGTTCTCTTGCCTCATGTTCGGTTTGGATGAGGATTAGGAAGAGGTAAGTATCTTGAAATTCTTGGAAATTTATGTATAACGAAGGTGGTTAGTTCAAGTTCTATTCATTTCATGGATTAAATTTTGATTGATTGGAGGTTTGATATTTGGCCAAGTAGTTTGAAGCTCTTAGTACATATATATTTTTTTCTTCCTTCTTGAAGGTTGAAATTGGGTTGTTCCTAAGGGGTGCCGAATGTGGTCATTGAAGGGCCTTGGGGAAACAATATGTGAAGCTTGGGTTATAACATTCGGCCATGGTAGTAAATAGAGGAGATAAATGGTAGTAAGGTGAAGTGCAAATGTTAGTGTTTGATTGCTAGTATATATATGTGTACTAGCCGAGTTTTGAATTTGAAAAATGGTTTGAGCACTATGTGTGGTATTGAGATTGTTTGAGTGAATTCATAGATATTTATATGATGAATTCGGTTATAGGTATACATGCTTAAATAAGATGCACACATGAATGAATAGATAGATTGGTGTTTCATGTATTCCGTTATAGGCAAGCATAATGATGAATCTATCTTGACTTAGATAATCGGCTCAAGGAGAATTTGTTAAAGTGCTTAGTTAATTGATATTAGGTTAATGATGTGTGTATTCGGTCATAAAGGTGCACATGAGGAAATGTTAGATTAATTGTATTAAATTGCTCAATGTGATTAAAAATGCATATGACCATTTTGTATTTGAGCTAAAGGTGGCCATATGACCTATCAAATTCCTTGTCATATTCGCCATAAGCTAGCATAATGAGATTTTAATAAGTTAAATTTGTTTGAATTAGCTCAAGAGCTTAGAGGACCAAAGTTGGATAAGGAAAGGAAAAGAGATCGAATAGCCACCAAATCGTTCGACAACATCCGAGGTAAGTTTTTGAGTAATGGATCTTAGACTATGATTCGATTAGATCATGTTTTAAGTAAATCAAAATCATGCTCTTTGTATGTAGCTATTGAGCCGAAAATGATAATGCTTGATAAGTGACTTGTGTTTGAATTCTAGTTATGAAAATGAAATATAGATGTGTCATGATTTATTGATATGTGCATGGATATTCGGATGATAACCGGGCTAAGTCCCGAAGGCATTTGTGCTAGTGACTAATTCCGGGCTAAGCCCTAAGGCATTTGTGCGAGTTACAATATTCGGGCTAAGTCCCGAAGGCATTTGTGCGAGTGACTATATCTTGGCTAAGTCCCGAAGGCATTTGCGCTAGTGACTAATTCCGGGCTAAGCCCGAAGGCATTTGTGCGAGTTACTATAACCGGGCTAAGTCCCGAAGGCATTTGAGCAAGTAGCTATATCCGGCTAAATTCCGAAGGTACTTGGTTTGGGAATGAGCGATCTTGCTGTAATAATTTCAATTAATACGCTCGTAAAATCCCAACGATGAGGTACGTTTCGTATATGCATTGGAGTAGTTGATTCCTTTTAAATATTATTCGCTCAGTCAATTAATGAGCTTCCAGCCTTTAGTTAGGTTGATCCCTTATGTGTGAATATAAGGGTTGGAAATGTAAGTAGGACTGATTTTTGAGAATATGTGTATATGAAATTATCCGTTTAGTTATATGAATGCTATACTTCAGTTGTGCCTAATTTCGTTGCTCAAAACTTACTAAGCATTAAATGCTTACTCCGTTCTTTGAATCTCTGTTTTATAGATTTTGGTTCGCCAGCTATCGGACTCGGGATTATCGAAGTCGAAGTCGTCCACATTATCAAAGCCCTTTTGGTACACTTTTGGTTGAATTCTGAAAATGGCATGTATAGGACTACCCTTTTGATGTTGGTCATGTACCTTTTGGTATTGTATAAATTTGGATAGCCATGCGAAAATGGCTTATATATACTTTGAGCATAGCATTATAATCGTTTTGTATGTTGTTCATTGAGAGGTATGGAAATGTTTGGTAACGATTAGCCATTGGAATGGTTAATCATGATCATTTTGGTGCTATGTATGACAAATTCTAGTGGATTCATGGAAAACCATGAAATAGGTAAAGTTTACCTTAAAAACAGATGCTGACAGCAGCAGTGGTGTGGATTTGAAAAATCACTAAAAATAGTAGGAATGGAATTAAATAGTGAATAAACTATGTAATCGAACCTTGATGAATCTATTTTCATATGAAAGTAACGAAATGATCATATGAGCCGTATTTTATGAGATGTTTAAGTTTTCATGAAACAGGTCTAGAGCGATTTCTGGATTCCCTGTTCCGACTTTGGAAATTCACTATAAATTAACCAGAGATAATTAGAAGTCATGCATTATATGTACAGATTCATTTTCGAGTGTAGTTTCTTTAGAAACAAACGGAATAGGTATTGAAGCCCTGTACAAGGAGATATCTAAGTCGTAATGCATGAAGGTCAGAGTAGTCGAACCCTAAAACAGGGGAGACTTTAACTAATAAACTGTACTAATTGGCTTGACCAAAAATTCTAGAAAAAAATTTGTAGATGGATATATGAGTGTAGTTTCAGAAAAAATTTACAAAACTGGTTTTTGAGCTTTGGAACTCAAGATATGATTTTTAAGGTGATAGTGACGCAGTTAGCCAGCTTGTCTTGAAATTTTTAAAATGGACTGTGAAAATAAATAAATTATGTCTGTTAGCACCTCTTGTTCGACTCCGGCAACGGTCTCGGGTACGGGGTGTTACAATACCTGAATTTTGAATGTTAATAGCACTTGCTACTGAGGTAGCTTGAGTCTTTGAAAGAAACTGTCTCAATGTAATTTTCTTGTATTCCTACTAATTGGAACATATTGAATACTATAATCTCTCGTTTTCTTTGGGGGAGGTGTAGAGGAGTTTTTGAATTCGTTATGCTTACTTGAGGTTTTCTTCTTAGCTTTAGCTTGATTACTATCTTTCCAGATTGCCTCTATTTTCTGGGCACGTTCAGATAATACCACAAATTCTTTAATTTCAAGCATTCCCAACATTGCTCAAATGTTCTCATTCAATCCTCTTTCAAACCTAGCACATATTTCAATTTTAGAAGTTAATTGTTGCCGAGCATACTTACTCAGATTCACAAACTTATGCTCGTATTCAACAACTAACATGCTTCTTTGCTTCATATCTAAGAACTCATGTTTCTTGTCTTCCATATATAGTTGTCTGACATACTTCTTTACTCAATCTAGAAAAATTCCCACATCGCTCAATCTTTTGGAACTATAGAATTTAAAGTAACCCACCACTGATAAGCATATTCTTTAAGTAGTGAAATAGCACATTTCAAACTATCATTAGGCGAACATCAAAAACACGCTAAACATTTTCTAACCTATACTCAACCTTCGCCAGATCTTCACTATACAACCTACAAAAATCTTTAGCTCCACATTTACAAATTTTATCAGTAGGATGTTGATGAACAAATACTTGATTTATATTTTGAGGATGAACATGTGCTGAGGAAGGCACAGGAGAGGGTGGAGTTTGTGAAGCCATCGGATTGTTCCGTACAAATTGTGCAAACCATTCATTCAACATTTGGAAGAAGGCACTACGATCCCCACTTCCTAGTGTTTGAAATCCAGATACATCCTGAATTGCTCCCATATTAGAAGTTGAAGCATGACTTTCAACCTCATCATTATCAACAGGATTATTCCTGTTTGCCATTTGAAAATCTATAAAAGAAAACATTGTCAGAATGGATCATGAGCATCACGCAGTTTACATGTTAATGTGACATGTAATTCTAGACTCAAAACACACTATGTTAGTCTTAGAATCGACTAAACTGTAGCTCTAATACCACTAAATGTAACACTTATTACCCGACCCAGTCGCCAGACCTGAGTAAAAAGATGCTATGGCAAAATTCAACAATCGATAATTACTTTACTAAACAAAAACTCAATTATATATAATTGAGATCCTATATAATGAAACATATTAAAAATTTAAACTCTATAAATACCTAATCATAAAGTCCAAGCATATAATAGGATAGGTTTACAAAGTTTTAAAGTTTTAAAGTTAATAACGAAAATCTGCAGTTGGTATTGATACCTTTTTGAAAATCGATACCAAAATTCAATTATGTTTTCTTTGCAAAATAAGGGCATCGATAATTATTTTATGGTATCGATATTTTATGAAAAAGCATCGATAATCAAATAAAGGTTGATGCCATTTTGGCATCTTGTTTGTTTGAAAACTGTTTATATGGTTAAGTATCGATAGTAGATGCCAAAATATCGATACCTAAGTTCAAAAATGGCAAAATCTCATCTTCAAAAAATTAATTTCATGCCAAATTAACCTATCACACAGGAGACAATAATATCACCTAATCAAACACTTAAAAATCTGACCAATGTGCCCTCACAATTCAATATCAATTAAATTTGCATTCAATTTCAACAAAGTCATACATTTCATCATTCAAACATCAAGAAGTAACAACATTTTCATCACAACATGATTCCATATAATAACCTAAATACCAATTCAACTTTACCTTTATCAGACATTGCCAAAACAACCAAACTTTCAATCCATGAAACAACTTTACATAAACAATAATTTGCAACCTAAGTTCAAACATGTCCAAACATTCACAAAAGAAGTATCTTGTGTACATGCCACATGTAACCACCAACTAGGACTTCAAAATGTACTGATGATAGTTGATGATATGTTTGAGCTCTGATGATCCAATCAACATGATCCAAAAGTTCAAAATCTACAAAAAAATAATAATAAAAGTAAGTATGTGAATTACTTAGTAAGCTTCCAAAATTTAACACATTAACATACCAAACTCATTTAATAGCTATTTGTACATAGTAATTCAACCTCCACTTTATTACAACATAATCCAACGATTTCACGTCAATAACATTTAAATGTATGAAAAATAGAATTCATAAATCATTTATTTCATTAAGACAATTTTGTATCAATTAACCATTATTCTTCTGATGGATCTTTGTAAATGTATTTAATACATAAGTACAAAAATAGATAATGCTCGCAAGAGCTAATCAGATACAAATTAAATATGTCAGGTTACCTATTCCGGCAAACCAATGACAACACAGAAAAACTAGCCTGGCCAGAGCTATGTATACATGTAAAATGAAAACGAATTACCAATACATGTTAAATCTGAGTCTCATGTATATCTGAGTCTATAACACATGCAAGAGCTCGGTCTAGATTTAAAATTCAGGCAAAAATCTCATGTATGAAACTTTTACTCGATCCATTGAAATCATTTTAGAAATTCAGTTTAATTAACATAGACCAATTTCATTTCAGCAGTTTCAAAAATATATAAACATCAATAACAATATTTAATAATAAATTATAACCAAAATAACCATATGAACTTACTTGTCAAGTGATTTGACTAACAATGACTAATTGATGTTTTTCCATTTTCTTCGTATGTCTTCCACTATTTGAGTTTCTTGATCTAAAACACAATTTAGTTTAATTATATCCATTCAAATCAAATAAGAAATCAATTTATGCATTTGAGTCCTTATAGTCACATTTACAAATTTACCCCTAAACTTTACCTTTTATACAATTTAGTTCTTAACCCAAAACTATGAAATTGAGTACAATTAAGCTTAAATTAAGCTAGTCGATTTTCATATCTCCCATGAAAAGTCCATATAATTTTCTATTTCACACTATTTTCATGAGATTTTACAACTTTAACAAATAAATCCTTAAACATCAAAATAACTAAAAATCACTTTACAAAATAATCTTATTTAGCTATCAAACTTACAAAACTATCATAAAACTTCAAAAATCGCAAAATTTCAACAATGGAATATTTCAAAACATTTAATAATTTAATGGATTCACACCCGAGTTAGTTAAATTAAACTACAAGGATCACAAAAACTAGTTAAATTAAACTACAAGGATCACAAAAACATTAAAATTCCTAAAAACGGGTATCAAAATTACTTACATGCAAGCTCAAGCATGAACTGAGTATCCCAAGCCCTATTTCAATGGTGTTTTCGGTGGTGAAGCATAATGGAGAAAAATATGTTCTTTTTCTTTTGTTATTTACTAATTTGCCCTTATTATAATTTAAATAATCAATATAACAATTGTCCAAAACCGTCCACCATCAACACTTATGGTGCAATTACCAATTAAGTCCATAAATTCATATTACTTTAACCATTTAACATTTTTAGCTAATAGAAGCTAACCTTTGTAGCTTTTACGAATTAGTCCGTTTTACTTAATTACTATCTAAACTTTAAAATTTCTAAACCAATTTGTAATACGACTTTATAGAAACTCTATAAATATTAAATAAAAAAAACACTAACTTACTAGCCAGAATTTGTGGTCCCAAAACCACTGTTCTTGACCCCACTGAAAAATAGATTGTTGCAGTGTTCTAATCATACCACATAGCTTTTAGATAGCTCCCATATTTATCTTGATGGTATTTTATGGTATTATTTATAGATTTTCATGCCTATACAGAGCCCCTACGCTTGTTTGCTTTATAAAACCTTTTCAAACTTATGCTGACAAATTAGAGGGAGGATTGAGGTATGCAAAAGATATAGTATTTCACAAAGGGACAAGGTAGAGACTGAATAGTAATTCAACATATATTAAAATAACCATACTATCAATCCTTTCCTAAATAAAGATAAGTATATTCTAATTTGATATTGGTTTGCCAAGGAGTTCCCTTTTTCTCGTGAGATGACAATTCCTTAACGATGGTACTTGTGAACTCAGGCTGCTTTTGGCTAATGAATTCGTAAGGAATAAGTTTCATAGGTTGTGCTTAGGTAGCCCTTTGGAGGTGGAGGAGGTGATCACTTTAAGGAGTGTTTATATGCTTTGCTTGGAGGGAAGAGCTCAATAGATATAAAGATAAGGACTTGGAAAGATGGTTTAAGGAAGAAGATGCAAAGCTCACTTACAGTAACATGTAACCTAATTACTCTAATAGAGATGATATGTTGAGAAGAATGTTTATAATCCAAATGGAGGAGTTGGTAGATTCTTTGTGTTTTATGCCTTTTGCCTCGAATGACAATAGATGTATTGAAGGGTTAATGGCATGAGCTCTTTAGTGTCAGTTGATCTCACCAATAGTGTTAATAGTGGTGGGGTGCAATGTAAGTTCCTTGTCAAAGGTTCTAATGTGCAACTTAATGTTTTTGTTACTGATCATGTAATAGCATATGACGAGGTATGCAGGGTTGTTAATCTCGTAATGAGATTTCATGACAAGCTCTTTTCCTAACCATATAATAGAAGTTAGCTTCGATGATGAGGAGTTTCCCCTCAATATGCTTTTTTTGAAGTGAGACATGAGCTATGATGATTAAACAAGGCTAAGCCCTTGGGCTAAGTAAAGGTTATATAAGTAGACTATAAAGGAAATCAAGGATTTGAGTTCTAAAAGCCTTAGTTTTGGTTTGTATTATCTTTATTCTTATTTATTGTCATTTTTTGTTTGTTTACAGAGTCTTCATCAAGTGAGAAGACAAGTAGTGATGATTCACCACAAACAAATTTTATAGCCGATTTGAACCCCAAGTGTAACATCCCGAATTAGGACCTAGTCAGAACAGTAGTTTCAGGACCACAAATATGAAACAATAAAATTTTTATAGTCTAAAATTTCATGTGATGGTTTTTTGAAAATTTCGTTCGAAAATTTTGACGTTTGGGCACTCAATTTGGTCAAAAGGACTAAATTGTAAAAAGTGAAAAAGTTGAGTTCTACATGTTAGAGGTGTCTAATTGTTATGAAATTTTAAATTGGAGGCCCTTAAATGGTAATTATACCAATGGATAATTTTTTGGACAAAAATGGACATGAAATGGGTGAAATAGAATATTTTTAAGTTAGGGGCATTTTGGTAATCTAGTAATTAAAATGAATTAAAAACAAAATTAAACGCCAATTTTTGTCCATCTTCTACCCCATGGTTGAAATTTGCATGGAGAAGACATAGGTAGGGTTTTTCCAGCTTCCAAGCTCGATTGTAAGTCCGTTCTAGCCCCGTTTTTAATGATTTTTACGTTTTTGAAATCCTCGTAACAAGATCTACTCATTTCTACCCATATTTTGAGCTAGGGTTTGTGTTTAAAAATTTACCCATGGATGAAATTCATGTTTTTTGATGTATAATGGTATAATATGAATGCTCGGTATGTAATAAATAACTTTTACTAAGTGATTTTCGGTGAAATTGTCAAAAAGGACCGTTTTGTAAAAGTTACAAAATTTGTCAAAAAATTATGATTTTGGTGGAAATTAGGGGCTGCTACAGTAATGAAAATGATTTGGCTAGGCTTAAAATCAAGGAAATTGAATAAAAATCATTTTACGAGCCTAGGGGCCAAAGTGCAAATATGTGAAAGTTTAGGGGTCAAAATAAAAATTTGTAAAATAATGCTTTTTGGAACCATATGATTAATGTGACTAATTATGAAGCTAAATGTGGTATTATAGATCAATAAAAATGAGATTCCGGCATAGAGTGGAAATGAATGAGATTATGGACTAAATCAGAATATATAATCGTACTCGAACCCGAGGTAAGTTCATGTGATTTTAATAATGCAGTATTGTATTTGAATGCTAATGGTTCGATATTACATGGGTTGTAAGTATATATATGTGAATAATTTGATATTATGTGATTATTTTGATGATATAACATGTTCTTGATGTTTTGCTATTATGATGAAAATGTTGCAATGCCATGTGATTATGAGATATTGCTATGTGAATGAAGCCACAATTCGAGTATGTCCGATAAAGGTTTGTAAGTTTGATGGAATATGATGTTTATTTGAAACGAGTAACTTTGTATGTAAATAATATTTCGATTCTTTTTATGTTATTATCTTTTGTTATTATATGAGATGTGGCTGCCTATAGAATGATCAATTGATGTAAACTACAAATCAAAATTGACTAAGAACGAGTTAGTAAAATGTTGAAAAGTGAAGAATCTCCCAATTGAACCTTCGAAATAGAAGAGATAAAAAATATTTGTTGTGAGTCACTTGTGTAGTTCTAAGTGCAGGCTACTACGTGTACTAGATTGATAGGTCGCATGTGTAGTACTAAGTGCAGGCTACTATGCCTACCCGTTAACTTCGATCACATGTGTAGTACTAAGTGTAGGCTAATACGTGTATCAGATGGTTAAGTCACGTGTGTAGTATTAAGTGCAGACTGCTACGTGTACCAGATTGATAGGTCACATGTACAGTACTAAGTGCAGGCTACTATACGTACCCGTTAACTTCGATCACGTGTGTTGTACTAAGTGCAGGCTACTACATGTATCAGATGGTTAAGTCACGTGTATTGTACTAAGTGTGACACCCCTAATTTGACCCTAGTCGAAAAGTGGTTTCGGGACCACAAAATCGAGTCATAAAAAAAAAATAATTAGCCGTCATATTTTATGACTATTATATGTGAATACGAATGTGTGAAAGTTTTAAGCTTTGATTTAGTAAATTGCATGTGAATTTAGTCAATAGGACTTATGTGTGACACTTTTGAAATGTGATAGGTCAAAACATAAGGATCTATTAGTGCATGAAATAAAAAAGGGTGGACTTGCATGTCAATTTCCCCCTAATTAGTAGTGGTGGCCATGAGCATGAGGGTGGACAAAATGTTATGGGGTGAAACATGTTGGAAACATGTTGTGTTAGTGTGTTATGGGAGAAAGAATAAAATAAAGGGTTAGTAATAAAGAAATGAATGGGAGGGTGATGAGAACAAAGTTGTCTCATCCATGTTCCCCCATTGCCGTGACTAGTGAAAGAGGAGAAAACAAAGTTCTTTCTTTGTTGTTCAACTTGGCGAATAGAAGAAGCAAAGGAGGGAAGAAATTTGGTCACTTGAATCCTTAGGAAGGTTAGTACATTGTGTTGAAATTGTGAAGTAATTACTTGTTTTAGGTAAATTATCATGGTTCTTGCTTAGCCCATGCAAAAATTTCCACTAAAGATGGGTGAATAGAGCCTTCGGCTAAGGTTATAAGGGAAGAGATTTTGATTGCTTTACTTGAATCTTGATGATGAATGTATTGAGGAAAGAACTTGGTCTTTCTAAAAATATGAATGGTTAAAGCTCATACTAGTAATGGCCGAATTAAAGAATGCTTGATGTCATGAGAAAATGCTATTCATGTTAATTGGATGAGGAAGGGGTAGTTGGGTGAAGTAGAGTCTAGCAAATGAGCACATATGTGCACTAGTTGCTAAATGAAGAAAAAATAGGCTAACAAGGGAGTACTAAGGCCGAATATGATTTTGAATATTAGTGGTGTAGTTGCCGAATTTGAACTATGAAGTTATTGAGTAATGTGTGTGTTTTAAGTGATAGAATTGAGTGAATGCTTGGAATGTGATATGTATGAATTATGTATTAAATTGCTCAATGTGATTAAAAATGCGTATGACCATCTTGTGTTTTAGCTAAAGGTGGCCACATGACCTATCAAACTCCTTGTCATATTCGGCCATAAGCTAGCATAATGAGACTCTAATAAGCTAAATTTGTTTGATTTAGCTCAAGAGCTTAGAGGATCAAAGTCGGATAGGAGAAAAGAGAAAGTAAACGAATAGCTGTGGATATCTAATCGTCGACCACTTCTGAGGTAAGTTTTAAGTGATTAAACGTTGAGTAAATTCAATCATAATAGAACATAATGAGTTGATTTAATAAGATATGATGTGGCCATGATATGTCATAAACTCAAATGGTAAGTTCATAAGTGTTTGGACTTGGAAATTTAAGAGCAAATTGTAATAATTTGCTTTGGACAGCAGCAGTAACGTGATTTTAGAAAATCACTATAAATTGTTGGTGAGGAATTATAGGCTTAATAAAATATGTAATCAAAGCTTAGTTAGTCTAGTTTCTTATAAAAGAGACCTTGTAAGCAAAGAAATTGCCTATAAAGAGATATTTAAAGTTGTGTGGGACTGTGTCAGAATGACTCCGAAATCCCCTGTTCTGTTTTTAGAAAATCATTATAATTTGTACAAAAATGGTTATAAGATAAAATTTATATGCTTAGGCTCCTTAATGAGTCTAGTTTCAAATGAAATCAAATAGAACACATTTTGAATTCTGTACAATGAGAAATTTGATTCGTAGTGAAGAGTGGTCAGATTAGTCAAACAGTGAAACAGGGGAAACTTTAAGAAAAATCTGGTATTGATTGGCCAAACCAAAAATTCTGAAATTTTTTTGGATAAGATATGTATGAGTCTATTTTCAGGAAAAATTAACGGCACTTCATTTGGAGTTTCGTAGCTCCATTTACGAATAATTTAATGACTGTTGCTCAGGAAAAACAGCTTGTGCTGAATTTGGGATTTTGTTGTAAACCTTAATAAAACCATTTGAGTTGCTTATAAGCTATCGATTAAACATTAGTAATCAAAGTACCAAATCCGTATTAAAGTGAAGCTATAAGCCACAAATGACTAGTATACCTAGTCAATTTTGTTATGATGAAATTGATGTACAAGATATATATATGTGATAAGGCCGAATGGCCAATGTGATGAATGTGAAAGTGTATATATGTGATAAGGCCGAATGACCAATGTGATGAATGTGAAAGTGTATATATGAGATAAGACCTAATGGCCAATGTGATGAATGTGAAAAGTGTATATATGTGATAAGGCCGAATGGCCAATGTGATGGATGTGAAAGTGTATAAATGTGATAAGTCCCGAAGGGCATTTGTGTCAGTACTATATCCGGGTTAAAACCCCGAGCTTTATGCGAGAATATTATCTGATTAAAGTCCGTGAGGCTTCGTTGCTCGTACTATATCCGAGCTTTAAAGACCCGACGGCTAAATGCTAGGATTCAAGTAAGACTTTGATATTGAGTATCGCATTAAGTTACCATCAAATAAGTATTATGTATTTAAGATGTTCAGTGCGTATTACTTACTCATCGGTGGAGTGATTTGAGGAGAATTATCAGTATCAAAGAGGTAGGTAAATGTGATTAATATTATAACTCCAAATATGAGAATGATCTAATTGGTAATGGTATGTTTGTATAATAAAGTATGTGATGAAATATTCTTATGTATTAGTGCATATTCGCCCAAAAGCCTTATGATTTGAGTATGGGTTGGGTTGAGCTAGATGTGCCAAGACAAGGTAAGGATTATGATTTGTAAGCTTACGTATATGTGATAAGGAATATGTTTGGTTCTTTATGTGCCTATGGTAATTTAGTACTTGTCATGTTGAAATACTTAAAAATATGGATGTGATTATGAACAAGTGGAAAGGATTATTGAAGGTTGAAAATCGATGAAGAATGTGCTTTGGAAATATTTGACCATCTAGGTCATTATTATTCGAAAGTATATATGTGGCAGCCAAGTGTTGCGATTAATGATATTATAGATCGAGATGAAGCTCTAGATTAACTTCATCGAACAGTTGAAATGAATGACCAATGATAGTGATTGAGAACACTTTGTTTTGCTTAAAACTTACTAAGCATTAAATGCTTACTCCGTTCTTTGAATCTGCTTTTATAGATTTTGGTTCGTCACTATCGGACTCGGGATTTTTGAAGTCAAGTCGCCCACACTATCAAAGCCCTTTTGGTACACTTTTGGTTGAACTCTGAAAATGGCATGTATAGGACTACCCTTTTTTTTGTTGTTGGTCATGGACCCTTTGGTTTTGTATAAATTTGGATAGCCATGCGAAAATGGCTTATATATACTTTGAGCTTAATATTATAATCGTCTTGTATGATGTTCATTAAGAGGTATAGAAATGTTTGGGGACAATCAGCCATTGGAATGGTTAATCATGATCATATGTTGTGCTATATATGAAAAAGGGCTAGTTGAATCATGGAAACTATGTAATAGGTAAAGTCTACCTTAAAAATAGATGCTGATAGCAGCAGTGACGTGAATGTAAAAAATCACTAAAAATAGTAGGAATGGAATTAAATAGTGAATAAATTATGTAATCGAACCTTGATGAATCTATTTTCATGGGAAAGTAACGAAATGATCATATGAACAGTATGTTAAGAGATATTTAAGTTTTCGTGAGACAGGGTCAGAACAGCTTCTGGATTCCCTGTTCCGATTTTGGAAATTAATTATAAATTAACCAGAGATAATTAGGAGTCATTCCATATATGTATAGATTCCTTTTCGAGTCTAGTTTCTATAGAAACAAACGACATCAGTATTGAAGCCCTGTACAGGGAGATATCCATATCGTAGTGCGTGAAGGTCAGAGTAGTCAAACCCTGAAACGGGGGAGACTTTAACTAATAAACTGTACTAATTGCCTCAACCAAAAATTCTAGAAAAAAATTTGTAGATGGATATATGAGTCTAGTTTCAGGAAAAATTTACGAAACTGATTTTCGAGTTTTGAAACTCAAGATATGATTTTTAAGGCAACAGTGACACAGTAACCAGCTTGTCTGGAAATTTTTAAATGGACTGTGAAAATAAGTGAATTTAGTCTGTGAACCCCTCGTGTCCGACTCCGGTAACGGTCTCGGGTACGGGGTGTTACACTAACTGCAGGCTACTACGTGTACCAGATTGATAGATCGCATGTGTAGTACTAAGTGTAGGCTACTATAGGTACTAGAGAGCTTCGATTACAAGGGTGGTATATGCACAGGCCACCGGGTATCTGTTATTATTTTGATGAGTTCAATGGGAAATTTACTAAGTGAAAATACATATGTACATGACTATGTGATGAATAAGTGCAAGTATATCTATGTGAAAAGTTGTGAATAATGTGCTCGATAGTTGAGTGAATCTTTTGGTAAGATAGAATAGAGTAAGTGAAATTATGTAAAAGTGAAACTTTGTAATAAAACAATTTTGGATAGCAGCAGTTGTGTGACTTCTAAAATCACCAAAATGGTAGAAATTGAATTAGAGGTTGAATAAGATATGAAATTAAAAATTAATGAGTCTATTTTCTCATAAAAGAAATGGTGAAGGCAAAAGAATTTCATATTCTGTGATAATTGGATTTTTGTGAGACAGGGTCAGAATGATTTTGAAATCCCCTGTTCTGATTTGGAAAAATAATTAAAAATTGTAAAAATATAATTATGGGTCATAATTTGCATGCTTAAAATCCTTAATGAGTATATTTTTAAGAGGAATTGATGGGAACAACATCTGAGAGCTGTACCATGAGATAAATAATTTTTAGTCAAGAGAGGTCAGAACTGTCTGATAGTGAAACAGGAGTATATTTAATGAATAAACTGTATTAATTGGCTACACAAAAATTTTGAAAATTTTATGGTAAGAAGATAAATGAGTATAGTTTTAGAGAAAATTAATGTATCTTAATTTTGTGTTTTTTAGCTCCAGATATAAATAAATTAGTAACTATGACTCGAGAAAATAAAATGACCAGAAAATCAGCAAAAGTGTAATTATGATTACATTTTCAAGGAATCATGTTGATAATTTGCTTATTATTTTCATATGGACTTGCTAAGATTTAAGCCTACTCCCTCCCCTCCATTTCCTTAATGTTCTCAGGTTAGCTTGGGGTTGGAGACCGTCGGAGGCAGCATCACACTATCAAGCCAATAACTCGGGAGTATTGTCATATGTGTATTAAATACTTTCCAGTGAGTGGCATGTATAAGGACTAGTTTTTATGTTAGATGTTGTTATGATTAGCCAAATGTATCGACTTATATTGTTTTATTGTATATGGCCATGAGATGTGGCTTAAATGGTTATGGCTTGTAAGCCTAATTATTCTTGCTATGTGTTAATGTTTGTGATGTGTTTATAATTGGTTGTTATGAATGATTAGTATAACACATGTACATGATGAATGCTCTAAGGCCATTCGAGGTGGTCGTGGCCATGGAATGAATGTGTAGCATGGTAGTAAGTTGATAATGATTGAATATGGACAATTGTAGAATGTGAATTGGAATGTCTAACTTGGTGTAACATGAGTATAGGTAATAAACACATGTATGACAACATGTAAATGCTTTAATGGGATTTTCCTAAAGGATAATTAACCATTAAATTGATGTTAAAATGTGCGTCTATAATGTGTATAAGTATGAGAGAGAATTAAGGACAACATATGGCTTGGAAAATAGCCAAAGTTTTGGCTACACGGGCAAAGACATAGCCATGTGTCTCAGTCGTGTGGAGGACACATCCTAGCACACGGGCATGTGGCTTGGCCGTGTAGGTAAATTTGTTTTGCTGACATCATAAACAGAAAGTTACACGGCCTAAGGACACGGGCGTTTTGAAGACACGCGAGCGTGTCCCTGTGTCCACACGGGCGTGTGACCCTATTTCATGAAAATTTCTCTAAGTTTTCCCAGAGCTTTCTAAAGTCCTTGGTTTAGTCTCGAACCACCCCGATGTATGTTTTAGGCTTCGAAGGCCTTTATAAGGGACGATTTACATGTGTTTGAAAAGTTTTAATTTGGATGAAATTTTATGGCTCGGTTTTGCATGTTTGTGAATGTTTAAGTCCGGTAATGCCTCAAACCCTGTCTCAGCTTCGGATATAGGCAAGAGATGTTACACCAAGCTACAATGAGTCAAAGATTAGCACTGGATGCATTGGGTAGTGCACAATGATGAAAGAGTTGTTCTTTATCATCTACAGAAGTGTAGCTATGACCTAGACAAAACAACAGCAAGCTGATGTAGTAACTAGTTCTTAAAGCTTCCCTCATCACACCCATGTTGCATTGTAGTCTTGGAAGGGATTTATGTGAACCGCACCACTACAACCACTACTTTAAGTGTTGTAACACCTCGAAATTGGGCCTAGGAGTTTTAATGGTATTTTAGGAATTTTAGCTCTAGAGTACTCGGAAATCTAGTAGCATGATGCTCCGGAAAAATATTAGACAATGGTTTTTTGACTGTTAATGTAACACTCCAAACCCAGCCTAGACGTTATGGCCGAATCTAGTGGTGTCTCATGATAGCGTTTGAAACTAGGTTGTTACGATAAAATAATTTTTCATTTGTTTACACTTGTTAACCCCAAAATCGTTATTTATCTAGTCGTACATTTTTACAGATTTCATTACAGAAGCTTTTAAAAGCCGTTTTTAAAAATCGATTTTTTAAATGTCTTAGCAGTTATAAATCCATAAAAATAAATAATAACCCAAATTAAGTAAAAGTCCCTAAAAGCCCACAATTTACATAAAAAAATTGCCCCAGAATATAACCAAAAATTATATACCCAAAGTTGAAGAAAAAGTTTAGGTTCGTGTGGCCACCATCAAGTCCTCTATTGCACTGATTCGTCAAGTCTGGGGATTACTTTCACAGATTAAGAAGAAGGGGTGAGTATACATAAAATCAGTGTGTAATTCCCCGTGTAAACAAACAGATAGTATACAAAATAAACTTAGTCTGGGCCGAAGCCTTCTTCAGTGTCAGTAATAGTATCAGTTAGGGCTTTAGCCCATCTCAGTACAAAAACAATCATGCATTTGGGCCTTGGCCCATTATAGTATCAGTAATCAGTACAGTAACAGATTATCAAGTAAACAAGTCCTACCTAGCCAGCCTCTACACACCATCTCTGTCCAACCCTACACTCCATGTGGGGATATAATCAACCCACCCATCCCTACATTCTAAAATAGTATCGAAAGTGGCATTAGACAGTAATTTACAACTGAGCTGCCAGTATATTAGGCTTAAAGCCTTTTAGTACACTTCCTCCACATATATCATCCCATCCCCATGCAATGCAACATATAGTCAAGGCATGCTATTGCATAGTGTCATGCATATAATCAATACAATATTCTAATCATGCTTAGTAAACAGTCATACATATATCATTCAGTCAATTAGGGAATCAAAGCATTGCTTACCGACCCCACAGTAGGTTCATAATCGACTCAAGCGACCGTGCAACCTTAGCAAACAAATTAGTAAATTGGGCTCATATACCTCTGTGATCTGCCCGTGTGGGCCTACACGCCCGTATGGCCCACATAACCCAAATTGGCCTTGGCTGTGTGGATCTACCTGTGTGGGCCCACATTTTAGGGGCAATCCTTATTCGGGCCCAAGGCCATCTCAGATGTAGTTACATATATATAAATTAGAATAAAAAATTAAATATCCTTCCCCCATCCTCTACACTCCATCTTCGACCATCCCTACACGCCATGTAGGGTTTAAGACACCTACCTAGCCCTACATACCATATTGTACCAATGCGGTACATAACAGATTAAGTGCAGCCAAGCTACTAGAATATAGGCGATAAACGCCTTGCAGAACACTTCATCTATATATATATATCATCCCAACCCCAATATCAGATACAAAATATTTAGTTATAGACATACAGATTGACCATGCTTACATGCTTACATATAGATATATCATGCATATACTATCATGCTCAGTATAGAATATCAGTCAAACAGATCACACAGTTTAGGGTTTCGTTAGCCCTTACTGACCCTACAGTAGGCCCACAGTCGTTTGGGACGACCCGTGCAACCCTAGGGAAAAATATAGATAAATAGGCCCACACACCCGCGTGGCATGCCCGTGTGGGCCCACATACCCAGATTGGCCTTGCCCGTGTGGATCACACGGCCTGACCCTGTAACATCCCAAATTAGGGCCTAGTCAAAAAAGTGGTTTGGAGACCACAAATCTGACACAATAAAAGTTTTTTATTATATTTTTATGGTATACAAATTTATGGGATGATTTCATGAAAATTTCGTTCGAAAATTTTGACGTTTGGGCACTCAATTTGGTCAAAAAGACTAAATTGTAAAAAGTGCAAAAGTTGAGTTCTACATGTTAAAGGTGTCTATTTTTTATGAAATTTTAAATTGTAGGCCCTTAAATGATAATTAGACCATTGAATAATTTGTTGGAAAAAAATAGACATGAAATGGGTGAAAGAGAATATTTTTAAGTTAGGGGCATTTTGGTAATCTAATAATTAAAATGACTTAAAAAAAATTAAAAGCCAATTTTTGTCCATCTTCTACCCTATGGCCGAAAATTTCATGGAGAATACATAGCTAGGGTTTTTCAAGCTTCCAAGCTCGATTGTAAGTCCATTCTAGACCCGTTTTTAATAATTTTTACATTTTTGAAATCATGGTAACAATATCTACTCATTTCTACCCATATTTTGAGCTAGGGTTTGTGTTTAAAAATTTAACCATGGATGACATGCATGTGTTTTGATGTCTAATGGTAGAATATGAATGCTCGGTGTGTAATAAACGACTTTTACTAAGTGATTTTCGGTGAAATTGTCAAAAAGGACTGTTTTGTAAATGTTAAAATTTTTTTCATAAAAGTGTGATTTAGTGGAAATTAGGGGTTGCTACAGTTATGAAAATGATTTGGCTAGGCTTAAAATGCAAGGAAAGTGAATAAAAATCATTTTACGAGCCTAGGGGCCAAAGTGCAAATATGTGAAAGTTAGGGGTCAAAATAAAAATTTGTAAAAGTATGATTTTTGGACCCATATGAATAATTTGACTAATTAGTAAGCTAAATGTGGTATTATAGATCAAGGAAAATGAGATTCGGGCATAGATTGGAAATGAATGAGATTATAGACTAAATCAGAATATAGAGTCGTACTCGTACCCGAGGTAAGTTCATGTGATTTTAATAATGCAATATTGTATTTGAATGCTAATGCTTTTATATTACACGAGTTTTAAGTATATATATGTGAATAATTTGATATTATGTGAGTATTTTGATGATATAACCTGTTCTTGATGTTTTGCTATTATGATGAAAATGTTGTAATGCCATGTGATTATAAGATATTGCTATGTGAATGAAGCCACAATTCGAGTATGTCCAGTAAAGGTTTGGAAGTTTGATGGAATATGATGTTTCTTTGAAACGAGTAAGTTTGTATGCAAATAATACTTCGATTCTTTTTATGTTATTATCTTTTGTTATTATATGAGATGTGGCTGCCTATAGAATGATCAATTGATGTAAACTACGAATTAGAATTGACTAAGAACGAGTTAGTAAAATGTTGAAAATTGAAGAATTTCCCGATTGAACCTTTGAAATAGAAGAGATAAAAATGATTCGTTGTGAGTCACGTGTGTAGTACTAAGTGCAGACTACTACGTGTACCAGATTGATAGGTCGCACGTGTAGTACTGAGTGCAGGCTACTATGCGTACCCGTTAACTTCGATCACGTGTGTAGTACTAAGTGTAGGCTAATACATGTATCAGATGGTTAAGTCACGTGTGTAGTACTAAGTGCAGGCTATTACGTGTACCAGATTGATAGGTCGCATGTGTAGTACTAAGTGCAGGCTACTATGCGTACCCGTTAACTTCGATCACGTGTGTAGTACTAAGTGCAGGCTACTACATGCATCAGATGGTTAAGTCACGTGTGTAGTACTAAGTGCAGGCTACTACGTGTACCAGATTGATAGGTCGCATGTGTAGTACTAAGTGTAGGCTACTATGGGTACCAGAGAGCTTCGATTATGAGGGTGGTATATGCACAGGCCACCGGGTATCTGTTATTATTCTGATGAGTTCAACGGGAAACTTACTAAGTGAAAATACATATGTACATGACTATGTGAAAAGTTGTGAATAATGTGCTCGATAGTTGAGCGAATCTTTTGGTAAGATAGAATGGAGTAAGTGAAATTATGTAAAAGTGAAATTTTGTAATAAAACAATTTTGGACAGCAGCACTTGTGTGACCTCTAAAATCACCAAAAATGGTAAAAATTGAATTAGAGTTTGAATAAGATATGAAATTAAAAATTAATGAGTCTATTTTCTCATAAAAGAAACGGTGAAGGCAAAAGAATTTCATATTATCTGATAATTGGATTTTTGTGAGACAGGGTTAGAATGATTTTGAAATCCCCTATTTTGATTTGGGAAAATAATTAAAAATTGTAAAAATATAATTATGGGTCATAATTTGCATGATTAAAATCTTAATAAGTCTATTTTCAAGAGGAATTGATGGGAACAACATTTGAGAGCTGTACCATGAGATAAGTAATTTTTAGTCAAGAGAGGTCAGAATTTTTAGATAGTGAAACAGTGATATATTTAATGAATAAACTGTATTAATTGGCTAAACCAAAAATTCTGAAAATTTTATGGTAAGAAGATATATGAGTCTAGTTTCAGAGAAAATTAATGGATCTTATTTTTGTGTTTCGTAGTTCTGGATATAAATAAATAAGTAAGTATGACTCGAGAAAATAGCATGACTAGAAAATCAGCAAAAGTGTAATTATGATTACATTTTCATGGAATCATGTTGATGATTTGCTTATTATTTTCATATGGACTTACTAAGCTTTAAGCCTACTCCCTCCTCTCCATTTCTTTAGTGTTCTCAAGTTAGCTTGGGGTTGGAGACCGTCGGAGGCAACATCACACTATCAAGCCAACAACTTCGGAGTATTGTCATATGTGTATTAAATACTTTCAAGTGAGTGGCATGTATAAGGACTAGTTTTTATGTTAGATGTTGTTATGATTAGCCAAATGTATCGACTTATATTGATTTATTGTATATGGCCATGAGATGTGGCTTAAATGGTTATGGCTTGTAAGCCTAATTATTCTTGCTATGTGTTAATGTTTGTGATGTGTTTATAATTGGTTGTTATGAATTATTAGTATAACTCATGTACATGATGAATGCTCTAAGACCATTCGAGGTGGTCGTGGCCATGGAATGAATGTGTGGCATGGTAGTAAGTTGATAATGATTGAATATGGACAATTGTAGAATGTGAATTGGAATGTCTAACTTGGTGTAACATGAGTATAGGTAACAAACACATGTATGACAACATGTAAATGCTTTAACAGAATTTTACTAAATGATGATTAACCATTAAATTGATGTATAATCAACCATTAAATCCGAAATCAACCACAACTTAATTCAAGCACTTACTGCTTACTCCAACACACCAAACTATAAACTACGATCCTGTAGGAGTATAATCTCGATTTCCTCGACTAGTTGTTGCCCAAAACATAGATATAACCCAAATCAACGTTTGGAAAAGAAACTTCAAGTTACAGAATAAGAACATCCCTCTTGCCAAGACGATTAACAATCCCTGTGGAGTGAAGCATGAATTGAAAGAGCAAAAGAAAACACAGATTGAAAAGAAAGAGTGGATTTGGAAGCATCGGATAGGGTGGAAAGCAAGAAAAAAAGCACGTTAGAATTTTGGAAGAAACCGAAATTTGAAAAAGAAAAATCTTACCTTATTTAGCACAATTTAAATGATGTGGATTTGAGTGCACTTGAGTGCATTATATCCTCCATTTAAACTTTGAGAAAGGGATGAAATTATGAATAATTTAAGCATGGAATATAAAAAGAAAAAAAATATGATAGGCTTACTAATACTAATGGACAATACTACAGTAAAAACACTATGTTGAACTCATAGTTCTACCTTTAATGCATAATCTAAAAGGATAAAATGAACACTATGCACGTGCTTTAGATGGGGTAATTCCGAATGAAGTTATGTCACCTATTTTTTTTAATAATATTAACATATATTTAAATATTAATATAATATAAATGTATAAATTTCTAAATATATAAATAAAATAAAATATTCATTTTAAATACATATTTATAGTTGACACTATAACAACTTTTTCTACATCTTTGAAGTAGTGTTTTCCAATTAGTTCCCAGCTCACCCAAAAATTTATAAGGTCCATACTTAAATTCCGACATTAAAGTTTATTGTACAATCATCAAGCTGTAAATTTTAGCATATTCCACAAGCTGTATTTTCCTTTAAGTTGGTACAACCAAAGCATGATATGGCACTATTTCACATTTAAGGAACACAGCAGCTTTATGGGGCCATCATATCATAATTTATAATAAACCAACCACTCAGCAGCTTTGCATATGGAACGTTGTTAATTTAAGATTAACCCACCAAATACTTTAATACCCCTCATCTCATATAAAGCAAATTCACTTTCATATCTTACTTAATGAATAAAAATAGTAGAAATTGAAATTTCAGGTTTAATTTAATTGATTCACTTTAGATTCTTTCAAAGATTTGATGTATCTGTTTAAGTATTCACCGTCGGTTAATAACTAAATTGATTGTTTTATTAATTAAATTAATTTAAAATTTAAAATCTTTTAACACTTAATTGAATTAAAATTGGTTATAGATAAATTAATCAAATAGAAATAATTTTCTTTTAACTCAAATCTTTCTTTTATGGTTTACCATTAACCAAATCAAATCAAATTTAGATTGGTTTATTTGCTTAAAATCGAATAATGAATACCCTTATAAAATATCAAACAAGAAAATGGGCTTCCATATAAAAACTATTTAAAATGTAGATTAAATTTGGATTTTAATATTTTAGTCCCAAATTCAATTAGTCTTGTTTTAACATATATAATTTTCTGGTATAATTCTCATTATTACTCATAAGCTTAAATTCTTAAATCAAAAGATAATATCGCCAACAACAATGGGTGCCAACTGAACTAAGGTATAATCGACAATATAAATATTTAAAAATATATTAAGTTGTTGATGATTCAATTTTAATAAAATATAAAAATATCAAATTGCTAAATACTAGATAAAATGAGATAAGTTTTAAAATTTTTTGGACAAAACTTGAAACTTATATTTCAAGTCAAGTTTTGTAAACATACATGATATTTATAGAAATATTATACCTACACCTCGCAAGCCTGTTTTGCATACCACCAACCATGAGAGTTAATGCCCTAGATATTGCAAGGTAAGGGCATTGACAAGGTCAAACCCTATTGAGCTCAAGATATTTCAAGCTATTAATATCGCAAGGTCTTACATGTTCCATGCAGACCACACCCCTAAAATAGACAAAATATCTGCCACTCATACATCACACGTGTCTATTACCCTGACATACTAGCTCATACTTATGAGGATAAGACACCGATAAGTTGGTTGAGTTCTAAGGAGTATGAAACCAAAGCAAGGATGACATGTGACATCTTCGGAATGACTAAAAGCCTCTTTTTGAGGCCTATGGATATCAGAGCAGAAAAACATACGTCTCTCTCTCCTCTAACGCTTTCAACTATCTCTTCTACTCTTTTTGGATCTCAATCCTTTTTGCCAACCAACATTTCTATCACCCTTATCTCCCTACAACTCTCTGTCCTTTCAGTGAATCGTCACAAACCACCACCACCTTTGTCTTGTATCAACATTGGTGTAATGAGCGTGGAGTCACTCCCAACCTTTAAGACCAAAATGATAGCTTTTCCCAACAACAACTTCCCCAACAATAAGAACTTCCCTAAACTTTCTCAACAACCAAAATCTTCCTAATTATCAAAACCAAATAGAATAAAACTTCAACTAACAATACCAAAATCCTTACAGTTCATCCAGTCAACAATAATATTATCCCCAGTACGATCACTAGCATGGATACTACAACCCTTATCCTAAATAGCCCTTAACTAGCTGCAGGACACTAGGTCTTGAACCAAAACCCAACCTCTCAACAAGTCTTATATCTCCGAGAACAACTTTGTAGTTTGTAAAAACAAGAATTCCAACATGACCATTAACAACAAGAATTTTTCAAAAGCATATAAAAGAGTTGAGGACAACACAACGATCTCCCTATAGGTAAGGCCAGGTAGGTGCAGATGAAGGGATATCTCTGATGTCCAATCAAGAGTAGGAGTAGCCAATGCATAGACCAACTCACAAAGACCAAGAATACATCCCTTAAGTATAACTCCGCCAAAGCAATGACTTAGAAAGTAAAGTATAAAAACTAAGGAAAGCACCTCATGACATGCAAATAACCTAACTAGGTAGAGCAAGTTACGTTTCGAGTGCTAACAATCCCCTAGCACCCTAAACACCCAACACCTTTTTTCCTTACATTTTTAGGCTCCCCAAAGAAAAATATATTGGCATTAAGGAACCTAAAGAACAAATTGAGAAATATGGTGACTATATGGAAATTTTAGGGGTTTTGCATAAATTAAAGTGTAGAATATTTCCAATAACCTAAAGAATCCATGCCAAGAGTTGATATTCGTTGATGTTAGATAGGTCAGCAAAAAATTACCAAATTATTGGAAATTAGTCATCGACATGGTTAATTCATTAGGGCTTTCACTTGTTTCAATGCAACAATAGTTGAATGGTTTAACCTAACAAAAAAATATAGTGCCTAAGCCTTTAAAATGGATTTGAGATGTAAGCATCTCTAGTAGTATATCATAACCAATGAAAAGCCAAAGTAGCTCAGACAAGTTTATGATAAAGCAAATAGGTTATAGAAACAAAAAATGTAGCATGAGTTACTCGCCTTGACTTTGACTAAAGCTCTTTATCACTATTGTAGAGATGTAACCCAACCCAAAGGGAAAAGTAATAGGGAAAGGATCAAAATAAAAGGAATCCAACCTTGCGTGTGAACATGGGGATGGGTCAATTTTCTCCCAGCTCCCATCAATAAAGGCGAATGAAAAGGCCTCACACAAACGACTTAGAAGGCAGCTCCACTTTAGAAATGGCCAAGAACAATAACCAAAAGCCCCTTACAATAGATTCAAGACATGTAAGCCTTTGGAGGCTACTAAGGTGCACATTCTACATCAAGTGGAGAAGGAAGGTATTCTGGAGTTTCCCTCACTAATGTGACCAGTCTTGTACATAAGGCAATCCTCATAATGGTGCAAATGCTATGGTTAATGTAGTCATAGGACAGAGGACTATGTATTCTTAAAATGCGTGATTAAAGAAGTTATTCAATAAGTTTAATTAGACATTTTAGGGATAGAAAGAGGGTAAAAGAAAAAGTTGGGTCATGTGGTAGAGATGACAAAGCAGAAATGAAAAAATTCACTAGGGGAGTCATTCACATTATCGTATGTACTTTAGAGGAATGAGTGTCCTCCAACTCTAAGAGATAAATTCAATCACACATCATCTTGTTCGTAAGCACATCCAAGGATTGTAATAGATGGTAGTAGTACAATGAAAGCAATACATTACCAGGTCTTCAAATAAATAAGAGTGACTGAAGATAAATTATGAAAAGCGAACCCCATTTTTGGCAGCACAAACCAACTGATCAAAGTGCTTAATTGAATAGGTTGCCAATAACTATGGGTGACGGTGAGCTACAATAACAATAGAAGTTGAATTCTGGTGGTAGACTAATTGTCAGCGTACAATGCAAACTTTGGGAGACTACTAATAGAAAAAAAAAAAGACCAAGTCAACCCTAACAACATTTAGCCTAACAATTAAACTCCCAATCCCCTCTAGAATAAAATACATGAAAGAAAATAAAAAACAAATTGCATAAAAATGCCACCTTATGTCCATCTAACTCACTCGACAACCAAAGGTCTCGTAGGTAAGGTTAAAAAGGGTAGGCTTTGCAAAAAATCAAATATATACAATGACGAAACACCAAGTGAACTTGTTGGATAAGACTACAATGAACTTGGGAAGTCTAGATTGTGAAGCGAAATGATCTTGAACAAAACAAAATCAATTGAACAAAATAAATGTATACATTTGTATGATAATGATCAAAAGAATGGCACCTAGACTGTGAGACCCTACCCAAAACATAACATAAGGCATTGTTAGGAAATGTGCCCATATTGTAGTAAACATGTAACTGTTTTCTATTTATTTGAATGATGAATAAATAAATAAAGTTAATTTCACATTTCACTATTATGTTTTTTTTTTATTTTCTATCTTTTATATTTTGCATGCATAATGAAATTGTGATAAGCAAATATTAGCTCATTGATTGTCTAAAGTTCAAACTGAAGATAAGTGGCATTGTAAAAAATGTTTACATTGCGAGAAAGATAACTTAGTTATGTTGATAATCTAAATGAGTCTGTAATCCTGTAAAAGAATCAAAGTGAGCGTTTGATTCAAATACTGATAAAGATTATTATATCGTCTACATTTCCAATTGGGGAGATGGATAGTCTTTGCTATTGGAGCATTTGACTCCATGAGTAGAGACATGATGTATTCATTGGTTGAATGATACATTTGATTGGACCAAAGATGAATTAATTCTAAATCTGTATGTGAATTAATTCACTTGTGACATTGAGGGTGTGATTTACATAAATCCTGAGTTAATCACTGACCATGCGTATGCAACCCATTTGCTTTGATATAAGTGGAGGCTTATGCTCTAAAGATGATCGAGCCCATAGCCGGTATGTTGGGTACATGACTTGTGTATAGCATAGCTTTACTAGCAACAATGGAATTCATAGCTCAATTAAAGAGTTAATGATATCCTCTCATTGGCATTGTGTGGATTGATAAATATGAAACGTGGCCATGGATTGCTTGTTCTCGAACGAGCAAGTTATCACAGTCATTTGTTGGCACTGATCGTATTAATCATTAAGAAGACATAATGGTGACAATGAGATAAAATAAAATTGTATTGAGTAAACAGATTCAACTCAAATGAATCAATGATATCATATGAGGGTAACACCCACATGACGAGGTCATTAGAGAAATATGTTGGATGAATGGTTTTCGTATAGAGTATACAATAAGGAGTTTTTAATCATGGTATTTCTTGTGGACTGACTCCATGATTAAGTAATAGTGAATTATTGAACCAATGCTTCTGAACATAATTGCAATCACTAGAGCCTAATTGTATATATCCAATTTGTCCCTCCGCTAGCTCAACAAAAGCTCGATCGGACTGTATTTGAATCAGAAGAAAAATTCTACGACTTTGGGAATAATTTAATTGAGTTTATTTATTCGATGTGGAATTAAATTAAGCGGTTATAAGAATTGTTCAACTATAGAATCTGATTAAAAATTTTTCTTGGAAAATTAATTTGGAAAAATATAAGTGATTTTTGAAAAAATTAATTTTGATCAAGTAAAATTAAATTAATCAAATCAATTAAAATTAATATGATATTTTTGGAAGTTAATTTTCAGGTTAGACAATTGGCCCAATGGGTAATTGGACTCGAAAATTGGAACTGATATCATAAATTTGGCCCGAAAACCTAAAATCAAAACCAAGACACAAAAACTGCTCGGTATGTGAAACCTAGCCAACAGCCCAACCGGTCGCTAGACCAGACTAGACACGACAATGTCGGTGGTTGCGACGACGGCGTCCTGGTGGCTGATGGCGGTTGATCATCTGTGGTTGAGCAATGGTAGAGTTACACTCCTATTGGGACTCTACCAAGGAAATTGATTTCAGATTAACTATTACAGAAAAATTATATATTAAATTTAATTTAATACTTATCTTAATAATATTTTATTATTTTAATATTAAAGTGATTATCTTAATATTAAATTTAATTTAATGTTTATCTTGTAGATAAAATTTTATTATTTTAATAAGATTTAATATTAAATTTAATTTAATATTTCTGTTGCTAAATATTATATTAATTTATTAAAGTGGTTAAGTTTAATCATAGTTAAACTCTCTAAACTCTCCCTGTATAAAGAGAGCATTGGGTCATTATTTTCACACACTTGAACTCAAGAGAAAGTTATAGAGAGAAAATTCTCTGAAGAGATTATTGCAGAAAATTTCTAGAGATATTTTTCTAATTTACAACTTGACCCAAAACTTTTGAGAAATTGCAAAATTATCTAACTGGTAATTTTTGTGAATTTTTTTTTATTCGAAGTGAGCCCACACTCAGCAGACATGAGCTTAAAGATAGTGGAGAATACTACTCGGTCGAAGTGCTCATCCTAGACAAATAAAAAATGTATAATTTTGGCTAAGTGTTTAATAATTTAGATATCACAATCAAGATCTTGTTTTGGAAAAAAATTTAAAACTCTAGTTGTTCCTTAAATTTATTTTTTGCTGCGTTTTCCAAACTCATTTTTTCCAACAATTTGTATCAAGAGCCAGGTTGTGTTCTATCTATCAGTATAAACAAATAATCAAAATAAATTTCTCTTCTTCTTGAATGATTTGATTACATAGAAAGTGTCATTCTTTAGATCTTATGCATGTTTTGAGTTATATATGAGAATGGATGCGATATAATATATTTGTTATGTAATTTTTTTTTTACCGAGGTTGTGGTTCTTAGGAAATAGACCATGGACTATTATGTCCATGTAGGGCTATTTTTTTAAAATTCATAGAACTCTTGTGAGCCGAAAAAGCATATAGGACTTAAATGTAATTTTTCCAAAAAAAGTCCATGACAATGAAAAGATGTGATGGCGGTTGAAGACCCAATGAATGCCTTGTGGTGAAAAATTATGTAATTTTATTTTTCCATTTATTTTCTAGAAATAGAACTATGGAAACCTTGGCTGGTAATTTTATTTTAATTACCTATCTCCTTATATATTTATTTTATAATTGTTTATTATATTTATATTATGTAATGTTATAATTGTGATATATATGAGATGATCCACAGTTGATCCATTAAAAATAAGAAGTGTGGTAATGAGAAAATACATGTGTTGTATTGTTCTATACACTTCTTTAGGTTATTCGATAACTGTGAGAAGTGTGGTAATGAGAAGATGCATGTCTAGGATTAGCTTTAACTAGAAAAGACTTGGTTTTTAAACAGTCAAATTTTACTGACCTCCCTTTCCTGGGACCCTACCTGGTGCAAGGTTCACTTTCACTTCTTCAATTTTTCCCTTGAAAGAAAAACTACGGAGAATCAGAATTGTTTGTTTTAAGATTGATTGATTCTTGTGAATGAATATTATTTCCATAGCATGCTATGCATATATTGGAAGCATGTCATTTAGATTAGGTAAGAATTCCACTAGGACTATTGTATGATCATTCTTGAAATTTGAGATAAAAAACCTTGCATGTTTTCAAAATATTGAGTGGGAGAAGGTCCTTGAACAAGATTTACTGCATCCATTGATTGTCCCTAAGTGATAGCATGATAAAGTTTCGAGCTAGTTCCTACCCTGGCCACACCCCAAGGTAAACTTTTTCATGTGGGTTCACTAGATGAGATTTCCTTTTAAGGACAACTAGTCATGCATGACTTTTAGAGAGATTATCCCAAGATAACTCACAAATGAAAGCATGTTCATGATGGATGTTGAGTCAACGATTACACACTCAAGATCATCTCTTATTAAATAGTTTCCCAAGAAACAATATTTAAGCTAGAGATGATGGCCAAAGACGGTCATTAATTCGTATGAAGTCTTAAGAATTAATACTCATGAAATGGTTGGATGTAATCCATGTTCTTACTAACCCCAATGCAATATGGTTGATTGGTGTGAGAATGATTGTAGCAACAAATTTTTTTAAGGTTTTAATATAAGACGCATGCATCATACTGCATTCTTGATATGTTGCTGAAATTAAAAATGTTTGCTTAATACAAAGATAGTAATTAGCGAAATCTTTATTTTTTCAGTTCAAATATGTCTCATACTCCTCTTATTAGCATTCTTATTGAGAATAAATTAAATAGGGATAACTTTCAAGAATGGAAATGAAACTTGCTGATAGTTCTCAGCTATGAGAAACACAAATTTGTTCTTAACGAAACGTGTCCTTCTGAATCTTAGCCTAAAGCAAGAAATCATTAGGGAGATTCTAACTTGATTGCTTGATGTTATATGTTAGCAAGCATGAGTTGTGTGTTGCAAAAGCAACACGAGAATTTTCGTACTACCAAAGAGATCATGACAAATTTGGAAGATTTGCTTGAAGGCCAAGTTGCGTTGGCTCGACAATTTGCTATTACAAATTTGATGAATTCTCAACAAAAAAATCAGCACCCCGGTCAAAAAACATATGCTTAAGCTTATGTGATTCTTTACGGAAGCAGAGGGAAATGGGGCTAAATTAGACATGAACACTCCAATTGAAATAGTGTTCAAATCCTTAACCAAGAGTTTGCTGGTTTTAGAGCTGCTTACAACTTAGGGAACAAGGTGCTTACCTTGACTCATCTCATGAAGGAATTACAATCCTATGAGTTGATGTTGAATGGTGTTAAGTTGGTTGAAGAGAAACATGCAGCAAACTTAGCTGAGGGCCCTTCGTCCTTTAAGGGGAAACAAAAAGCTAAGGGAAAGAAGAAACCGACTAAGTCTTTAGTTCCACCTCATGCGTATAGGAAGAAGGCTAAGAAGTCAAAAGATCCTAAAAAGATCAAATATTTCTTCTGCAATAGTAAAAGACATTTCAAATCAAATTGCAAGGAGTATTTGGATTACCTAGTCAAAAGGACAAATGTATAGAACTTTTTTTGGTTGAAGCTTGCTTAGTGGAAGAATCAATTGACAACTGGGTTATTAATTTTGGAGCCACTAACCATGTGTGTGTGTCTTTACAGGAGTTTAGCGAAACGAGAAGTCTACGTGATAGGAGCCTCTCATTGTGGTCCGAAGATGGGAGCTATGTTTCAGCTGAAGCAGTGGGACAAGTTATTTTACACTTTGATAATTTTAGGAAGATTGTTTTAAAGAACATGTTTTATGTACCTCCTTTTAAGAGGAATTTAATTTTTGTAGCATGTTTATTCCTGTTATACTGTGACATTCAATAAAAGGATTGTTATTCATAGAAATCATTCTTTAATCTATAATGGATGGATGGAAAACAATCTCTACTTTATCAAACCAAATAACTACTCGATGCTTCAAATTGAAATAGTGAATAACAATCTTAAAACTTCTCACTCTAATGAGGGGTACCTATGACATTTAAGACTTGGTCATATTAACCAAGAAAATAATCACTAGACTTGTGAAAGATGGTCCCTTAAGTATGCTTAAAGAAGTTAGTCTTCCATAGTGTGAATCTTGCTCAGAAGGTAAAATGACTAAGAGGTCTTTTAATGTGAAAGGTACAAGGGCCAGCCAACCTTTAGAACTTGTGCACACTTATTTATGCGGTCCCATGAGCATCAGTGCCCGAGGAAGTTACGATTATTACATGAATTTTATCGACGACTATTCTCGATTTGGATATATGTATCTAATGTACCGCAAAAGAAAAAACTTTAATAAATTTTGAGAGTTTCGTGTGGAAGTGAAAAAACAATTAGGTTTATCCATAAATAATCTTCGGTCTAACCAAAGTAGGGAATACCTATCCGATGAGTTCTTCGGATACCTCATAGAGAATGAGATTTTATCCTAATTAACGTGTTTGCAATCGCATTTGCGTAATGAATGGCGTGAGAGAAGGAATAGAACCTTACTTGACATGGTTCGTTCAATGTTAAGCTATTCACAACTTCCTACTTCCTTCTGGAGATATACAATACAAACGGCTTGTTATATTCTGAATAATGTGTCAACCAAGTCTTCTTGTAAGACACCTTTTGAACTGTGGCATGGAAAGAAACTCGCTCTAAATCACTTTAGAATATGGGGTTGTCAAGCACACGTTCTAAATAAGGATGCAAAGAAGTTGGATGCCCGGATAGAATTATGCATGTTTGTAGGATATCTAAAAGGAAAAAATGGAGGATTATTCTACAATACAAAAGATAATACGATCAAAGTTTCTACTCATGCTACTTTTATCAAGGAAAAATACATCGATAACTTTAAGCCTCGAAGTAAAGTAGCATCCGAGAATCTTCTGGGAGTGGTAGAACAATTACAAGTTCAATTCTTGCAAAATTTGTAGAAAAACTTGCAAACGATCAACAACAATACAGAATATGTAGTGGCGGGAGAGTTTCTAAGAAACCAGACTTCTTTATCTATGATGGTAGTATTTATAATATAGAAGCCAATCATGAGGATGATGATCCACTCACTTACGAGGAGGCTGTGCAGGACGTTGATTTCAAGCTCTAGAAACAAGCCATGGATGCTGAGATGAATTTTATGAAATCTAATATAGTATGGGAACTTGTAGCCTTATCGATTGGGATTAAACCCATAGGGTGTAAATGGATCTACAAGAAGAAGAGAAATGCAGAAGGGAAAGTGGAAACACACAAAGTTAGACTCATAGAGAAATGCTACACACAGAAACAAGGTATCGATTATGATGAGACCTTCTCTCTGGTAGCCATGCTCAAGTCTATCTGCATACTCTTATCCATTACCACTGCTCTCGATTACGAGATCTAGCAAATGGATGTCAAGACAGAATTTTTGGATAACTATCTTTATGAGACCATTTACATGGCTCAACCCAATGGTTATGTTGTCAAAGGAAAGAAGCAGAAAGTTTGCAAACTGCTAAGATCTAATTATGGACTTAAGTAGGCGTCCCGCTCATGGAATAAAAAGATTTGATTAAACATTTAAGACTTTTGGATTTGAGAAAAATGCTAATGAACCTTATGCTTCTAAACGTATAAAGGACAAAAAGATGGTTCTTCTCGTTTTTTATGTCAATGATATTCTACTTATCAGTAATGATTGAGGAGAATTTTCATCGGTTAAACTATGGTTAGCTTAACAGTTTAGGATGAAGGACTTAGGTGAAGCTATTTATATTCTTGGAATTTGAATCCTTAGGGATCAAAATAATAAACCGATAGTATTATATCAAGCTTCATACATCAATAAGATACTAGAACGTTTTGCAATGACCTATGCGAAGCCAGGCATTCAGTTGACTATATTAGGTTTTCATCTTTCTTTAGATAATTGTCTTAAGACAGATGAAGAAAAGAGCATATGAGTAAGGTTCCATATGCTTTGAAAGTTGGAAGCCTTATGTATGCGATGCTTTGCACACATCTAGATATTTTTTTCACCGTAGGATTGGTTAGTCCGTATCAGGCAAATCCAGGTCTCAAGCAATGTCAAGTTGTAAAACATATATTAAGGTATCTTAAAAGAACCAGGAATTATATGCTTGTGTATTCTAGTGAGGATCTTACTTTTGTTGGATACACATACTCAAAATTCTAAACTTGTAAATATTCAAGGAAATCGACATTGGGAAATGTATTTATTCTAGGCCGTGGAGCCATAATGCAGAAGTGTAAAAAAAATTGTACTGCTGACTCTACTGTGGAGGCCGAGTATGTGGTTGTTTTTGAGGCAACGAAAGAAGCAACATGGCTTCAAAAGTTCTTAACCGAACTTGAAGTTATTCGTGGTATAGAAAAAACTATAACAATATATTGTGATAACAGTGCTGTAATAGCAAATACCAATAAATGAGAAGTCATAAGAGGACAAAACACATTGATCAGAAGTATCACTTGATATGAGAGGCAATAGCCAAAGGAATTGTAGATGTGATGAAAGTAGCTTTTGAAAATAACCTTGTGGATTCATTTACTAAGACTCTTGTAATTAGGAGTTTTAACAAACACGTCGAGGATATGGGAATGCGAAACATGACACATTTACTTCATTAGGGCAAGTGAGAGATTATTGGGAAATGTGCCCATATTGTAGTACACATGTAACTATTTTCTATTTATTTGAATGATCAATAAATAAATAAATTTAATTTCACATTTCACTATTATGTCTTTTGTATTTTCTGTCTTTTATATTTTGCATGCATAGCAAAATCGTGACAAACAAATATTAGCTCATTGATTGTCTAAAGTTCAAACTGAAGATAAGTGGCATTGTAAAGAACATTTACATTGCGAGAAAGACAACTTACTTCTGTAGATAATGTAAATGATTTCATAATCTTGTAAAAGAATCAAAGTGAGCAATTGATTCAAATACTAAGATGGATTATTATGTCATTTACAATTCAAATTGGGGAGATGACTAGTCTTGCCTATCAGAACAGTTGACTCCATGAGTAGAGACATAGATGTATTTATTGGTACAATGATACATTGGACTGGACCCAAGATGAATTAATTTTGAATATGTTTGTGAATTAATTCACTTGTGATGTTCATGGTGTGATTTACCGAAATCCTAAGTTAGTCACTGACCATTCATATGCAACTCATGAGCTTTCATATAAGTGGAGGCTTATGCTCTAAAGATGACTAAGACCATAGCCAGTATGTTGGGTACATGAATTGTGTATGGCATGCCTTTACTAGCAACAGTAGAATTGATAGCTCAATTGAAGAGTTAATGATATTCTCTCATTGGCATTGTATGGATTGATAAATATGGAACGTGGCCACGGATTGCTTGTTCTCGAACAAGCAATTTATCACAATCATTTGTTGGCATTGATCATATTAATCATTAAGAAGATACAATGGTGATAATGAGATAAAATAAGATTGTATTGAGTGAACGGACTTAACTCAAATGAATCAAAGATATCTTATGAAGGCAACACACACATGACGAGGTCATTGGACAAATCTATTGGATGACTTGCTTTCATAAAGAGTATACAATAAGGAGTTTTTAATCATGGTATTTCTTGTGGACTGACTCCATGATTAAGTAATTATGAATTATTGAAACGATGCTTCTAGACATAATTGTAATCACTAGAGCCTAATTGTATATGTCTGATTTGTCCCTCGACTAGCTTAACAAAAGCTCGATCGGACTGCATTTGAATCAGAAGAAAATTCTACGACGTTGGGAATAATTTAATTAAGTCAATTTATTTTATGTGGAATTAAATTAGGTGGTCATAAGAATTGTTCAACTATAGAAATTGATTAAAGAATTTCCTTGAAAAACTAATTTGGAAAATCTAAGTATTTTTGGAAAAATTAATTTTGATCAATTAAAATTAAATTAATCAAATCAATAAAAATTAATATGATATTTTTAGAAGTTAATTTTCAAGTCAAATAATTGGCCCAATGGGTAATTAAACTTGAAAATTAGAACTGAAGTCATAAATTGGGCCCAAGAGCCCAAAACCGAGATCGAAACCCAAAAACTGATCGAATCAAAGCCCTATATGTGAAACCAGGCTGATGGTCCAACCGGTCGCTAGACCGAACCGGTCGGGTCATCATTGACTTACCAAATCGACAGTAGTTGAACCATCTCGGGGTGTCGTAAGGGTGTCGCACCTGCATCACCAAACATAGCTGTGCCGATGGCTACGACGGCGGTGTCCTGGTGCCTGGTGGCCGGCGGTGGTTGGTCATCAGTGGTTGAGTAGTGGAAGAGTTACACTCCTACTGGAACTCTACCAGAGAATTTGATTTCAGATTAACTATTCTAGAAATAATATTATTTTAATAGTTTAATATAAAATTAAATTTCATACTTATCTTAACAAAGATTTTATTAATTTAATATTAAAGTGATTATCTTAATATTAAATTTAGTCTAACATTTATCATTAATTTAATATTAAAATGATTAAGTTTAATCATAGTTAATTTCTCTAAACTCTCCCTATATAAAGAGAGCATTGGGTCATAATTTTCACTCACTTGAATTCAAGATAAAGTTATAGAGAGAAAATTCTTTGAAGAGATTATTCTAGAAAATTTCTAGAGATATTCTTCTGATTTACAACTTGACCCAAAAGTTTAGAGAAATAAAAAAATTACCTCATTGGTAATTTTTGTGAAATTTTTCTGAGTATAAGCAAACCCACACTCGACAAACATGAGCTTGAGGATAGTTGAGAAGACTAATCGGTCGAAGCGTTCATCCTAGATAAATCGAAAAGGTACAATTTTGATTAAGTGTTTATTACTTTCGATATCTCAACCAGTATCTTGTTTTGGAAAAAAATTAAAACTCTAGACTTTCTCTAACATTATTTTCCGCTGTATTTTCCAAACCCATTTTTCCAACAACACTCATTTGATTATTGAAGAATAACACCAATATCTTTATCTAGACAATCATAGATATGTTAGGTATTCAACCATTATTCAGTATCCATTTTTTAATGTTGACCCAATTATTAGACTTGTGAAATAGAAAGGGAGAAAGTTTTATACGAAGATAATCCAATGAATTAAAAAGGAATTGAGTAAATTGATGGTTGTAAACTTTATCAAATGAGAAACATATGTGGAATGGCTCTCAATGTAACTCCCCTAACCCGTATCCATCGCTGAATTAGGGTTACAGAGCATTACTGTACAATCGAAAACATTTAAATGTAATATTATTCAATAATATAACTACATCGTAACCAATCATATACATACATATCGTCCCTAAATCGAGCCCTCGAGCCCCCTAAAAATATCTTAGGAGTAAATCGGGACCAATTTGAAACAATGTGGAAAGTTTAGGAAAAAGATACAAATTTTGCAAAACAAAGGTCACATGGCCATGTGGCCAGGCCGTGTGCCTCACACGGCTAAGACACATGCTTGTATCTTAGGTCGTTGCCTCTCATGGCTGAGACACACGCTTGTATCTCAGGTCATGTAACCTTCGAACTAGGAACACATGGTCATGTCCCAGTGATGTGCGTGATAAGTTTCATATTTATGATTGATCGTACTTGAAGACTAACTATTATCACGATGAAGGCAAGCGCACCTATCGAATAGTAGTATAGTTTATAGCAAGACCGGAATGTCGAACCCACAGGAACTAAAAGTACTAGTATTAACTTTCTTTTTATTATCTAGCCTAAAAATAAGGGGATTTGTTTTATCTAACTAATTAACTAAACTAAGAATGCACAGAAAGTAAATTGGGAAAATACTTTTGGGAAAACTGATTGATTTAGACAATACCCGAGGGAAAAATCCATCTAGACTTCGCTTGTTATTTGACTCTAAATTAGATGATTTATTCATTTGACTTGATCCGTAGAAATCCCTAATTTATATTATTATCTCTCTCGAGACTAACAACGTCTAACCCTAGGTTGATTAATTGGGATCTCTTTCTAATTAAAACCCCTAGTGTTGCGTTAAGTTGATCTATGAATTCCCTTATTTGGTTTCACCCTAATTCGACAGATTTATGTCACCCTATGTCTAGGGGTGCAATCAACTCCGCTTAATTATGCTAGATCTACTCTTAGACAGGGACTTTTGCTCCTTTGAATAAGCACATCAATACTTGAATCAATATCCTGGAATATTAAAGCAAGAATTAAGAACACATAATTAAGATCAAATCAAATATTTATCATATAATTCAGAAAATAATAACAAGATTCGTCTTAGGTTTCATTCCCTTAGGTATTTAGGGGATTTAGTTCATAAGTGTAAAAGGAAACATCTCAGAAGAATAATAACAAAAAATAAAGAAAACCCAAAATCCCTTGAAGGAAATTAAAGGGAGATCTTCAGTGTTGAAGGAGAATCCGGCTTCTGAGATGGATCAATCGGCTTTCTTCGAGTAATTCCTTGCCTCCTACTCTGTGTGTATTTTCTGGGTACCTCCTGGGGCGTTTATATAGGCTTTAGAATGCTTTAAAACCCTCAAAAGTAGCATTTTCTGAATAGGACTAGACTTGGGCTTGACAGGGACACGCCCGTGTGACATGCCCGTGTAAGGTGGCTTAAGCCATGTTGCAATCTGTTAAATAGACACGGGCATGTAAACTACCCGTGTGAGGAAGTCCAAGCCGTGTTGATTTCCCACGTTGACCCATTTTCTCCGTTTTTGGCTCGTTTCTCGCTCTTTTTACTCTCCTATGCTCACCTAAGTATAAAACATGAAATTAAAGGCCTAGGAGCATCGAATTCCATAAATCTGATGATAATTCATCCAAAAGTAAGATAAGTATGGGAAAAAATGTGTATAAATTGTGACTTATCAAATACCCCCACACTTAAGCATTTGCTTGTCCTCAAGCAAAATCCTTAACTCACAATCAAAATAAATTCTTCTCAACTTATAATTCTCATCAATAGTATCTCAAAATAATCCATAAGTAATCATACATTGGAAATTCAACTCGAAGAACATCAAAGTTTCAAATATTCCAAGTTGAGCATTTTATTACGAAAACATAGGTGTCTCCCCACGTCTAAGTAATCACCTTTGATTCAAAATATCACAGAGTTTCACATCCTCACAAAAGATTCACTCAAATCACTCGAGGTGTTTAAGGACAAGAAATTTAGCACTCAATAGTCACTATGAAAAGTTATTACCATAGGCTTGCGTGAACATTAAATCTCCACCATTATATATTGAGATGATACATCAATCAAAAGGTTTTTAGAGGGTTGTAACGTGACTTTAGTTAAGGGGTGTGGTCACAAGCTGAAAGAAAAGGTTAGAATCAAGATTGAATTGAGAAATTACCTAATTAGAAAAAATACTAAAATTGACAAATTACATTCCTAATTAGAAGATCCTAGAATTGAGCTTTTCTTCATGGAATATGAAATTAAATACTTAAGCTCAAAAACAAAGAATTACTACTAAAATGTATGTACGTATTTTTTTTTAAGATCAAATCAAATTAACATAGAACTTTGCTAATTATCAAAAATAAAACATAGCTAAGCAACTTATTCAAATCAAATTTCGACAAAAATAGGGATCAAATGAGGAGATTTCAACAATAATGGGTTATGGGTTAATATTAAGGATAAATCAATGAATGTCTTGTTAGGCTCAAGGGGGTTCACTAAGGATTAATTATGAAGGTAGACTTTTATGGAGTAAGTGGGTTAAACCTAAGTGCCTTTATCATCTCGACATATCAAATCAAATGGTGGTGTCTTGACATGCATAATCGAAGCAATTTCTAGAATAACAAATCAATATTGATGCACTCATAGCAACAATAAAAGTGAGCATGAAAGAAATAATATATGCTCTAAAGGCTCAAGATCTCACAAGCATTATGGCTTTTTGATGTTAAACCTGTGAATTTCAACTCAAGATAATACCTAAACTTGGGGAAACAACCTAAAAATTTTAATTTTCAAGAATTTCAACTTATCATATTTGGTTCCCTAATATCTTAAAGTTTAAACAATCAATGCATATTTACTTATGGTTTAATTCAAAACATATCGATAAAAATCATGGCTCAATCAAAATTTATTCTTATAATGATATGAGAAAATTATTTGAGACAAGATAAAAATTCATGGGTTTTCTGGTAATGGTATAAATAACCCTCCCACACTTAAGATGTATATTGTCCTCAATGTACAAAGATATATAATAGTGATATAAAGATAATATCAAAAGAGAGGGAGAGAAGTGAAACTGCCCTGAAATTATGGATGAAATCCCTGGATACGTGAGAGCGAGAATTGAAGATAAAGCTGAAGGAAAGGCATGATTCTGAGGGATAAATTAGAAGACACCACTGTGAAAGAGAATTAAGGGAATGATTCAATAATAACCATAAAGATAAGCAAAGTTTAAAAAATATAAACATGAGTCTTCAGAAATAAATAGAAATAAAAGTAAAGATAAAAATAATATGAGTTTAAAAAGAGGCACGGTCGTGTAGCTCAGCATGAGTCTCACACGGTCGTGTCACACACCCGTGTGCTCTCGTCTAGCCCGTGTTTATCGTGAAACGAGAAGTCATCACACGGCCTACGGACACGCTCATGTGTCTAAGCCGTGAGGTCACATAGTCGTATCGCACGACCGTGTGTGATGTGGTTCGCTTCGCCAACGCCCGTGTAGATATGCGCACGCCCGTGTTGTTTTGACAGTATTGACTAGCAGGATTGCCCACGGCCATGTCGCACGGCCGTGGCAACGTATCGATTCTCATGTTTTGGGAAAAATTTTACTCTGTTTTCACACAGTCGTATAGCACGGCCGCGTCGCTGCCCGTGGTAGGAGCACAGCCTATAGCACATCCGTGGGCTAGGCCGTGTTCATCCCTGTCAAATGTCAAAATTTCCCGCGGTTAAACTATGAAAGAAAAATTAAACCCTATTTAGTGAGGTTAGTGCTTGGGTTGCCTCCCAAGAAGTGCTTATTTAGAGTCTAAGCTCTACTCTACCTTGTGGGTATATTTAGGGAAGTTCGTGGAGCTGTAGCTCTTCTCTATCGTCTTTAAAATTCTCACCGTTGTAAAGTTTGAGACTATGTCCATTTACCTTGAAAGTGCCTTATGATGGGTGACTCACCTCTACTGTGCCATAAGGAAAGACAGTTTGGACTACGAAATGACCTGACCATCGTGATTTAAGCTTCCCAGGGAATAATTTGAGCCTCGAGTTATATAACATGACAAGATCTCCAACTTCAAATTGCTTGCGTTGTCTTAAACGAGCGTCGTGGCGGTGCTTCGTTGCTTCCTTGTATAGGCTTTAATTTTCATATGCATTGGTTCACCACTCATTTAACTCATTCAACTGCATCAAACTCTTTTCACCTGAAAGTTTGGGATCAAAGTTTAGAAATTTTATAGCCCAGAATGCCTTGTGTTCTAACTCAAATGGTAGATGACAATTTTTTCCATAAAGAAGTCTGTAAGGTGATATTCCTATAGGGGTCTTGAAAGCTGTTCTATAAGCCCATAAAGCATCATCTACTTTCATTGAGCAGTCTTTCCTATTTAATTCTATTGTCTTTTCTAGGATACGTTTAAGCTCTCGGTTTGCTACTTCGATTTGGCCACTAGTTTGAGGGTGGTAAGGGGTAGTTGTTCTGTGGTAAACTCCATATTTTTTAAGGGTCTTGTCAAATTGGTCGTTACAAAAATGAGTACCCCTATCACTGATAAGTGCTCTACGTGTTCCAAATCGAGAGAAATTTTTTTTAAGGAATCGTACTACTACTCTAGCATCATTAGTAGGTAAAGCTTGGGCTTCAACCCATTTGGACATATAATCAACAGCTACTAAGATGTATTTGTTCCCAAATGAAATAGGGAATGGACCCATGAAGTCGATACCTCAGACGTCAAATATTTCACATGAAAGCATATATGTTTGAGGTATTTCATCACGTTTGGAGATATTACCTGTCCGTTGGCATTTGTCACAAGAAGTAACATACCTGTTGGCGTCTTTGAATAGAGTTGGCCAATAAAAACCTGATTCGAGTGTTTTATGTGCGGTCTTATTTCCACTGTAATGTCCTCTAGTCGGTCCTGAATGGCAATGTTCCAAGATTTTCAGTGCTTTTGACCTTGTAACGCATCTCCTAATGACTTGATCTACACATATACGGAAAAGAAAAGGGTCTTCCCAAAAGTAGTTTTTCACACTAGTAAAGAATCGCTTCTTTTGCTGATATGTCAACCCTTTTGGGATAACGTTAGCGGCTAAGAAATTCGTGATGTCTACAAACCAAGGTACCTCAAAATCAGATATAGCAAAAATTGTTCCTCAGGGAATGAATCATTTATTTCAACTTCATCTAGCTCTTTGGAACTTGAATTTTCAAGCCTGGAAAGATTATTAGCCGTGAGGTTTTCAGCTCATTTCTTATCCTGAATCTCCAAGTCAAATTCCTGCAATAATAGAACCTATCGAATGAGTCGAGGTTTTGCATCAGTCTTAGTTAAAACGTAGCGAAGAGCAGAATGGTCAGTATAAATGACAACTCTAGACAATATTAGATATGGCCTAAATTTATCAAATGCAAAAGCCACAGCTAGCAGCTCTTTCTCCGTGGTGGTGTAGTTTTCTTGTGCGGCGGTCAAAGTCTTGCTAGCATAAACGATAGGTTGAAAATGCTTGTCTCTTCACTGTCCCAAAATTGCACCTACTACAAAATCACTCTCATCACACATTAATTCGAAAGGTAAGTTCCAATCAGGTGCGATTATAATTAGAGCATTAATCAATTTATTATTTAGAGTATTAAATGCTTCTAAACATTCCTGATTGAAATTAAAAGGCACATCTTTTTCTAGTAATTTAGTCAAAGGCTTAGCTATTTTAGAAAAGTCATTAATAAATCTTCTATAAAACCTAGCATGTCCTAAAAAGCTTCTAATAGCCTTAACTGAACTAAGGGGAGGTAGTTTTTCAATGGTCTCAATTTTAGATTTATCAACCTCAATCTCTTTACTAGAAATTTTATGTCCTAACACAATACCTTCTTGAACCATAAAGTGACATTTTTCCCAGTTAAGTACAAGGTTCATTTCCTCACATCTTATTAAAACTCGTTTTAAATTTTAAGGCAAAGATGGAAAGAGTTATTGAATACCGAGAAATCATCCATAAATACCTCCATGATTTGTTCTACGAGTTTGTCAAAAATGGCCATCATACAACGTTAAAAAGTTGCAGGAGTATTGCATAATCCAAAAGGCATTCTACGATAAACAAACGTACCGTATGGGCATGTAAATGTCGTCTTTTCTTGATCTTCAAGATCTATTGGGATTTGAAAATAACCAGAAAGTCCATCTAGAAAGCATTAGTACATATGCCCCGATAATCTTTCCAACATTTGGTCGATGAATGGCAGGGAGAAATGATCTTTCCTCGTGGCATCATTCAGCTTCCTATAGTCAATGCAAACTCTCCAACCTGTAACTGTCCTTGTTGGAATTAATTCATTCTTCTCATTGGTTACAACAATCATGCCTCCTTGCTTAGGAACAACCTGTACTGGACTTACCCAAGAACTGTTAGAAATAGGATAAATAATTCCAGCATTTAGGAGTTTAATTACCTCAGTTTTAACAACTTCCCTCATGTTGGGGTTCAATCGTCTTTGAGATTGCACGCATGACTTATATTCATATTCCATTAAAATTTTGTAGGTGCAAAAAGAAGGGCTGATCCCTTTAATGTCAGAAATTTTCCAAGCTATGGCCCTTTTATGCTCTCTTAATACTTGGGGTAATTCCTCTTTCTTCTTGGGTTGCAAGTTAGAAGCAATAATCACTGGTAGTGTAGAATTATTTCCAAGGAATACATATTCCAAGTGATTTGGCAATTGTTTAAGTTCCAGTTTGGGAGGTTCTTCAATAGAAGGTTTTCGCTTAAGTTCATCGTTTACCTTAATACCCTCATATTCTGCTTGTCTTGGGGAGTGTTCATTGGAGTCATCATCTACCTCCTCTCCTTGCGCAAGATACAGTTCCAACATGTCCTTATGTATGATTTCCTGAAAAGAATCTTGAGTAGCATGATCAATAAAGTCAAAAAAATAACATGAGTCATCTTGTTCCCTAGAAAATCTCATGGCATCATAAATTTTAAAAATGATCTCTTCGTCACCTACTCTAAGTACTAATTTACCATCACCCACATCAATAACAGCCCTAGCAGTTAAAAATGGAAGCCCTAAAATTAAAGGCACTTCAACATCTTCATCCATGTCAAGTACAACAAAATCAACAGAGAATATAAATTTATCCACTTTTACAAGTAAGTCTTCTATAATACCCCTAGGATATTTAATAGATCTATCGGTTAGTTGAATACTCATCTTAGTGGGTTTAGGTTCCCCAAGACCAAGTTGTTTAAACATTTTATATGGCATCAAATTAATACTAGCGCCTAAATTAGCTAGTGCCTTATCAACATTCAAACTACCAATTAAGCAGGGAATAGTAAAACTTCCTAGATCTTTCAGTTTGGTTGGCAGTTTATTTTGTAGTATGGCCGAGCACTCCTCGTTATGTTCCACTGTAGATAAGTCTTCAAACTTCCTTTTATTTGTTAGAAGCTCCTTTAAAAATTTTGCATATGTAGGTATCTGTGATATAGCTTCAACAAAAGGTAAGTTGATATGCAATTGTTTAAAAAGTTCAAGAAATTTACCGAATTATACATCCATGCGGTCTTTCTTTAACTTTTTTGGATATGGGATTGGTGGTTTATATTCCTTTGACATTGGATTGTCATTGTTTTCGAGTTTTACCTCCTCTCTTTCGGTTGTGTCAGCTTCTTGTGGTGGCCTCTTTTCAGATTCAGCTAACACTTTCCCACTCCTAAGTGTAACTACTTTCACATGCTTTTTTGGGTTGGGTTCGGTATTACTAGGTAGACATCCTGTGGTCTCTCTGAAATCAACTTAGCCGGTTATCCAATTTGATTCTTGAGCCCTTGGATTGATGCTTGCTGATTCTTAAGTTCGGCTTCGATATTCTGGAAATGAGTTTCTGACACCGAGATGAATTTTGTTAGCATCTCCTCGAGGTTCGGCTTCTTCTCCTGCTGGTAAGGTGGTTGCTGAAAACTTGAGGGATGTTGTGGCCTTTGATTTCCCTGGCCACCCCATGATAAGTGGGGATGGTTCCTCCAACCTGCATTATAAGTGTTACTGTATGAGTTATTTTGAGATCTAGAATTATTATTACCCATATATTGAACTTGTTCCTCCTCGGTGCTAGGGTTGAAGGATTGATATTCTGTGTATCCTCTTCCATTAGAATCGCACCTTATCACTAGATGTACCTGTATAGAACCATACAAACTGTTAATCTTTTTATTTAAAAGTTCTACCTGGTTAGACAGCATAGTAACCGCATTGAGGTTGAAAACACCGGCTGCTTTTTCAGCTTTGTTCTCATGACTTGCCACTAATAGTTATTCAGTGACATCTCTTCAATAAATTCATAAGCCTCTTCAAGTGTTTTGTTGTTTAAAGTTCCACCGGCGGCTACATTGATGAGTTGTCTTGTTGAGGGGTTCACACCGTTGTAAAAAGTCAAAACCTGTAACCATAAAGGTAACCCATGGTGAGGGCACCTTTGTAATAGGTCCTTAAATCTCTCCCATGCATCATAGAGTGTTTCTAAATCCATCTGTACAAAAGAAGAGATATCATTCCTTAACTTAGCCATTTTAGCCGACGGAAAATATTTAAGTAAAAATTTTTCGATCATTTTTTTCCAAGTAGTGATTGACCCTCGTGGTAAAGAGTTCAACCACTGTTTATCTTTGTTTCTCAATGAAAAGGGAAACAATCAAAGGCGAATGGCATCATCAGAAATGCCATTGATCTTAAAAGTATCTCAAAACTCTAGAAAATTCGCCAAATGAGTGTTTGGATCCTCGTCCTGCAAACCATCAAACTGAACAAACTGTTGCATCATTTGAATTGTGTTAGGTTTCAGTTCAAAATTATTTACAGCAATAGCAGGTCTAACTATACTCGATTCGGCTCCTGTTAAAGTAGGTTTAGCATAATCATACATAGTACGAGGAGCAAGATTCTGATTTATTGGATCTGCAGCAACCACAGGAGGAAGCTGATTATTCTAATTTTCAGCCATCTCCTCGGTTGTATTATGGATATCTTCCTCTTGTCCTTCCTCTATGTTTCTTAGGTTTCGCCTTATTTCTCTTCGATTTCTGCGAGCTGTGCTTTCAATCTCATTGTCAAAAAGTAATGGTCCTGACGGGTTTCTTCTAGTCATAAACTATAAAAACCTGCCAGAAGAAAACAAAAGAAAATTTAGTAAAATTAACAAAACTAAAATAAAATTTAAATTGCAATAAAATAAATTACCAAAGTAATAAAATTTAAGCATTCCTAATATTTTAGTCCTCAGTAACGATGCCAAAAACTTGATGCGTGTGATAAGTTTTATATTTATGATTGATTGTACTTGAAAACTAACTATTATCACGATGAAGGCAAGCGCACCTATCAAACAGTAGTATAGTTTATAGCAAGACCGGAATGTCGAACCCACAGAAACTAAAAGTACTAGTATTAACTTTCTTTTTATTATCTAGCCTAAAAATAAGGGGATTTGTTTTATCTAAACTAATTATCTAAACTAAGAATGCACAAAAAGTAAATTGGGAAAATACTTTTGGGAAAACTGATTGATTTAGACAATACCCAAGGGAAAAATCCACCTAGACTTCACTTGTTATTTGACTCTGAATTAGACGATTTATTCATTTGACTTGATCCGTAGAAATCCCTAATTTATATTATTATCTCTCTCGAGACTAAAAAAGTCTAACCCTAGGTTGATTAATTGAATTCTCTTTCTAATTAAAACCCCTAGTGTTGCATTAACTCGATCTATGGATTCCCTTATTAGGTTTGACCCTAATCTAGTAGATTTATGTCGCCCTATGTCTAGAGGTGCAATCAACTCCGCTTAATTATGCTAGATCTACTCTTAGATAGGGACTTTTGCTCCTCTGAATAAGCACATCAATACTTGAATCAATATCCTAGAATATTAAAGCAAGAATTAAGAACACATAATTAAGATCAAATCAAATATTTATCATATAATTCAGAAAATAATAACAAGATTCGTCTTAGGTTTCATTCCCCTTATGTATTTAGGGGATTTAGTTCATAAGTGTAAAAGGAAACATCTCAGAAGAATAATAACAAAACATAAAGAAAACCCAAAAACCCCTGAAGGAAATTGAAGGGAGGTTTTCAGTCTTGAAGGAGAATCCGGCTTCTGAGATGGATCAATCGGCTTTCTTCGAGTAATTCCTTGCCTCCTACTCCGTGTGTATTTTTTGGGTACCTCCTGGGGTGTTTATATAGGCTTTAGAATGCTTCAAAATCCTCAAGAGTGGCCTTTTCCGAATAGGACTAGACTTAGGCTTGATAGGGACACGCCCATATGACATGCCCGTGTGAGGTGGCTTAGACCGTGTTGCAATCTGTTAAATAGACATGGGCGTGTGAACTACCCGTGTGAGGAAGTTCAGGCCGTGTTGATTTCCCATGTTGACCCATTTTCTCTGGTTTTGGCCCGTTTCTCGCTCTTTTTACTCTCGTATGCTCACCTAAGTATAAAACATGAAATTAAAGGCTTAGGAGCATCGAATTCCACAAATCTGATGATAATTCATCCAAAAATATGCTAAGCATCAGATAAAAATATGTATAAAATACGACTTATCATGTCCTCACCCATGTAATTCTCTTAGTAGGGTCACATGGTCATGCCACACACCCGTGTGCCAGGCTGTGTAACTCACTGACTTGCACCCTAAATAAATCATCAGATGACACACAGCCGTGTGGACCGAGATTTACCTAAAATTAAACCATTTCAAAACTATTCCATGCATGAACATTTTGTAATGACCCGAAATTTATGGTTATCGAAAAGTGTATTTTTGGGTCATTGTTCTCATAAAACAGATTCATAAATATTTATTAAAAATATTTACGAAGTTAGTAGTGTGGTTAATTAGGTTTTGGTTAGGTGAATTAGCTTGAATTAAGGTTAATTAGGCATAAGGATTAAATTGAACAAAGTGTGAAAGTTTAATTATAGATTAAAGAAAAGTTGAGGGATTAAATGAGAAAATAAACCATAAGTAACACTTGTATGGTAAAAAGTAAATACTAGTGTACGGTAACAATTAAATACATTTGTACAAATAATGTACATAAGTATAAATTAATTATAAATGTAAATATTTAATATTTTAGTATTTAATAAAATAATAAATAAATCAAAATTGAGACAATTGTATGGTAAAAATAATGTACATGTGTAATAAATATAATTATACATTTGTAATAAATATATGTATTTACTTATTATTTAAGAACTAATAATTATTATGTTAATATAATATTATATTAATATAATAAACATAAACTACATAAATAAATAAAAGAAACAAAAAGAAAAAGAAGAACAGAATAGAAACGAAAAATAAGGGAGAAAGAAAGAAAGGAAAAAGGGAAAGAAAGAAAAGGGAAAAATTAGGGTTTAAGGTTTCAAATTCAATTGGTAAGCCAATTTAGTTTTTTTTCTTGTAATTTTGATGTTTTTAGAATCCTAGAACAAATTATTACTTGATTTATGTTAAAATTTTGAAAGTTAGTTGATTTTTAGATGTGGGATATGTTGAATTAATTGAAGAATTAGGGTTTGAATTGATAGAATTTCAAGTTAGAATTGAGAAAAGGATTGAAATGTAAAACAAATTATAAGTTTGAAGTAGTAGGAACTAAATTGAAAGAAATTTGAAATTTGAGTTTTATGGTGAAATTAGAGGGTTGAAATTAATTTTAAGCGATAGTTGAATGAATAATAGATAATAAAATTATGACGAAAATAAGGTTAAGTTTGGATAGGGATCGAATTGGAATTTAAGCAAAAGTTGTGTATAAATTGAAATAATTGATATAAAATTGTATTGTATTGATAATTTTTAATTGATTAAATTATGTAGCTAACGTGGTGTCGGAGACCTCGGCTAGGAAAGGAAAGGAACAAGCCGAAAAAAAGTGACACGGGAATTACAATTTGTATTTCTATAATCCGAATCTAATAATTATTTATTGTATTTGTTATTTAATATGTAAGGTAAGTGAAATTGAATTGATTGAGTTTTATTTGTTATTATTATTTATATTGAATTGAATTGTCTTGTGTAAATATATGAATGATTGAAATGTGTATTGAATTGGAATTGATTGAAATTAGTATTGATTGGAAATTGAAAAGTGAATTGAAAATTCTATTAACTGTATCGGGCTGAGTCGGATATAGTTAGCATGCCATAGGATTGGAAGTGTACAGGGATACTTCGACTTTGAGTCGATGAGAAAATGAGTGTCGTATTATTACTTCAGATAAATCCGATGAGGTACTAAGTACCGTATTACTTTACTTCGGCATAACCGATGAGGCACTGAATGTCGTGTTGGAGTGTTTTGGTTGGATCCGTGTATTTTTCCGAGTCCGAGTCGTGTTAATAAGGGTATACGATTGAATTGACCAATCGATTGACATTGAATGATATTGATTATGGATTGGAATGAACAATGAAATGAAGTATGCAATTAAATTGCATGGAATTGCATGAATCATGGATTCATGGAATAGATATTGATATTGAAATTGAATTGAGTATATTATTGTGAAATGCTTATTGAATAGCAATTATGAGGTTGAAATAGAAAATATGATAATTGAAAGTGTTAAAAATGATGTGTTTGAGAAATTTGACTATTTGTTGAATGATTGTTGTTATGTGTGATTATGTATTTAAACATTATAAATTTTTGCTTAATAAGTATTCGGATTATAGAAATACCACTGAGTTATACTCAGCATACGGTTTATTTCCGTGCCGAGGTTAGGTATAGCCAGATCGTTGAATTAGCATCCAGAGCCGATCCCGAACTCAAGTGGTTAGGTATATTTTCTTTTTGGTAATGGCATGTACCTAGGGTGTCATTTGTTTGATATTTGAGTAAGGTTTGTAAATGATGTTATATGATTATAAACTATTTATATACTTAAATATATGTATAATAAATTAATATTATAAAATAGAATGTTTATATTAATGCATATATGAGTATGAAATTGATAAACTTTAGGTGAAATTATTATATTGAATTGTCTTGGTTAAAATATGAAAAGTATCTATAAGAGTACATTTATTTGGTTATTAAGTCTATCATTTTGGCATGTTTTAGAAGTGTTTAATCGTGTTTTGATTTGGTTAAATAATTGGATATTGAGTTATTTTTTGTTTAAGATTTGTAGGGTTGGTAAACTCTAATGTGTATGTTAAATATTTATGAGATTGTTCGTATTTGTTCTATAATGACCGGTAATGTTTCATAACCCTGTTCCGGTGACGGATAAGGGTTGGGGGTGTTTCACATTTAGACCAATTATGCACACTTTCAAAGCACTAAAACCTCATCTAAACACACATATATTTGTCACTTCCAAAATCTTAATTCAATTAATCAATATGCCAATCGAGGTACCACCATTAATATCTAATTAACGCATGCATAAACAAGTTCATATGACACGCTTCGTGCATTTAAATCTAGTCCATTTAGGTACTAAAGCATACCACATTTAACCATTTCCAAACCATTCAAGACATACCATAATAGCCTCATACTATTATGTACCTAAAACACATCACAATTGACCATTTTCAAGCCAACAAATTGTACCAACAAACCATACACTTCAATTAGCAAAAAGTGACCAAAAGAACTTACCTAATCAAGCAATATAAGTCTATCAACCATACTTAAACATCAAGGCACAAACATACCAAATTACCATTTACATATTCATCAAAACATCATTATAAATCACCTTATGCATGTTAATATTGTCATTCCCAAATATAATAACCTAGTTCAAATATGAACTAAAACATTCACAAGTATCCATTTTCAAACCATCATCAACAAGCCAAGATAATCATATCCAAAAGAACATTAATGTAACCAAAATCACATAACTTGGTAAGGCTTCAAGGAGTACCAAACCACCAAAGCTTTCCAAAGCTTATACATACCAAAACACCATTAACCCATGCACTATAATACCATTACAGATCAATAAAGCCTATATAACACCATCAAACTCACAATTTAGCATACTTGTTCATGATACATATGAAATCAACTATATATATATACATAACATTTAATTCATCATCATTACCATATGATCATGTTTAATTTTGTTTGCTTACTTATCGTTTCCAAATGCTTAGTATAATTCTAAACAACATCATCAAATCACAAGTTAGTGCATTTGTCCATATTATAAATGAGTTTATCCATAGCATAAATAGATTTCCCATATATAAGTACATCATTTAATTCATCAATATTTTTATAACATCATGTTACATCTTAATTGTGTACTTACCATTTCATTCCCTTTTCTTACTCATTGAACCATCTAGAATTACGTCGGATACTCGAGAAAGCTCACACGAAGTGTGCCTTTACATATAACCGTAACATTTCCTTTACATTATTGCTCACACGAGCTGTGAAATGGGCCTGCTTACACGAGCTGTGAGTTAGAATGTAAGCTACACGATGCTGCTCACATAAACTGTGGAGAATCCGCAACAAATTCAATACTAGCACCCAAAACTTGAAATCCCTAATGACATGTCATTTGTATCCTAAGAATTCCTAAGGTTCAACAAGGACTCAATATCCGTCAATTCCTCATAATGTAGTTATGTAGTTACATTCACATACATATTGATTCATTTAGATTAAAATCAATATAGTAAACATTTAATTTAAATAAGATTATAATTATTACAGTTCATACGAAGTTACCAAACTAAAAACTAGCAATGACTAAGTATAGGGGCTATTTGGTAATTTTCTTCTCTCCACGATTTTTCACTCATTCTTGATCTAAAATAATAATTCCATTCAATTCCCTTATTCTAACAGAAAAATTAATTCATTTTATGCAATTAAGTCCTTTTTTAACTTTTTTACACAATTGCCCCCACCATTTTAATTTCTATACAATTTAGTCCCTAAGTTCAAAACATGCAAATTAACCATTTTAATTCAATTAATCCCATTCCAGCATTTAGAATGATTAATTTAGCTTATAACCCATAATAATGAAAATTTACAAAATTACCCTCAAAGTTCACCCTTTTGCAATTTAGTCCTTAAACCCGAAACCTGCAATTTCATCATTTCTAAATAAAATTCATGCAAACCAATTTTGACCAAATCTTATAACAGCCCATATTTATCCATAATTTATACTATTTTCCTTAAATTTTACCTTTTTTATAAATCAGTCCCTAAACTTGAAAATCTTCAAAAATTACTTAACAAAATACTTATATTTAACAATCAAGCTTTATAATCTATTAAAAAATTTAAAGAACATCACAATTTCATCCATGGTAAAATTCTAAACATTTAACAATTTAACAAATTGATTCCTCGATTAGCCAAATCTAATTGCAATGATTTCAAAAACATAAAAATTATTAAAAACGGACCTCAAAATCTTCCACATGCATTGAAAATAGATTGGCCAAATGTCCTTGCTCAGAAAATGGAGTTCTTCCCATCGAAGAAGAACATATGAAATTATGTTTTGTTTTTGTTTTTCTTTTTTTTTTCTTATTTTATACCTATTATTTACTTTATTAATATTAAAATATATAATTTAAACTAATAAAAATTAGTCACCAACCGCCACTAATTTATAGTATGGTTTATTTTCCATTTTTGTTATTTAATTAATTTTCCTTAGCTATTTGAGACCTTTAATTAATATAATTCAACTTTTGCATCTTTTACAATTTAGTCCTTTTTAATTAATTAACTATTTAAACATAAATTTCTTAATGAAACTTTAATACAACCTTAATAACACTCCGTAGACATTTAATAAAATATTTACGGCTCAGTTTATAAAAATGAGGTCTCGATACCTCATTTTTTAAAACCACTTGACTTTAGGGTCATACCACTTAAATCTAATTATTCATTCAAATAACATAATTTTCCAATTCAAAATTTATTTTAATACCATATTTGACTCATAAATATTAAATAATAACATTTACAAACTTACTCGTTGGATTTGTGACCCCGAAACCACTGTTTTTGACACCATGAAAAACGAACTGTTACACTTAAATATAGTTTTGGTGTAGAAAATAAATTATAAGTGGAGGATATGTGTCGAATTAAACAAGGGTTGCCCTAAAAATAGTTTCCCCTACCTTTGACAGATAGATTAGTTGGTCCCTCAACAGGCCACAAGTATGGGTTTTTATAACCAAATCTAAATAGCCCTGGTTTACTAAAAAAAAGGCATTATTCATCGCCAAATATGGGTTTTTTTTTTTATATAAGGTCATTCATTTGAGTTTAAATAACGCTAGTGCAACCTACCAAAGATTGGTTAATAAAGTTTTTGGAGATTAGATAGGTTGCAATATAGAGGTTTATGTGGAAGACATGCTAGTAAAAGGTACCTTAATGGAGCAACATTTAAAGGATTTATAAGGATTTTTCTAGGTTCTGCGAGCTTATAGCACAAGGTTGAAATTGAACAAGTACTCATTTGATGTTTAACTAGGGAAATTTCTATATTTCTTAATATCTAATAACGGAATTGAGGCAAACGCTAATAAAATAAATGCAATTCGCATGATTACTAGTAAAATCCTAAAATTGAAAAGCAAGGTGGTATCATTGAACAGATTCATTTCTAAGACGGTAGACAAGTTCCTACTATTCTTTAGAGCCCTGCAAGCTTTATTCTAGTAGAATAAGGATTGTTATGCATCATTCAAACAATTATCAAAACATCATTGATTGATATACCTCACGAACTCGGATGAAACAGTAGCAATCGTTTGGGTTAAAGAAGAAGCAAGTGACCAAACTCCTGTACACTATGATAATAGAATCATACAAAATGACAAAATCAACTATGCCAAAATAAAAAAGATAATATTTGCCCTAGTAGTAGCCACAAGAAAGTTAAGAAAGTTTTTATATTATCATATTGTTTTAATGTTATTTGACCAACCCCTTAAAGAAATATTGCAGAGGATTGATTCCTCATGACAAATGATAAAGTGCAATGATGAAGTTAGTGAGTTTGACTTAGAATTCTTATCAAAGAAGGCAATAAAGGCCATGGTATTGGAAAAGTTTGTGGCTGAATCTTCTTTTACACATAATGTAGATAAAGATGAAGAAGAAGAAGGAGATTAGGTAATGGAGGATGTTGATCTAGACAAGAAAGACCACAAAGGAAAAAGGACACCAAATGTTGTAAATCCAGTAAGCCATTTGCCTAAATTCTAGTGGACCTATTTTATTGATGGTTCTATTAGAAAAGATAGATTTGGTGTAAGAATTTTATTACTCAACCCTCAAGTAACAAAAAGCAAGATAGCATATCTTTTAGGTTCAAGTCTTTTAACAATGTCACAAAGTACGAAACTCTCATACTAGTTCTCGAGTTAGCATGTCGACCTTGGGAAAAAATTTCTAAATATTCTTAGGTTCTCAATTGGTGGCTAAAAAAATATTAGGTGAGTATGAGGTAACGGGTGAGACCTATCCAATTACCACAAGCTCGTTACAAATTTGTTAAGAAAGTTTGATGGAACAGAGTTAAAAGAAATTCCCATGAGTGAGAACACTATAGTTGACACTATTTTAAGGTTTGCCTCATTTATGAAAAATTCAATAGTGGGCAAAATATTATTAGAGTACAAGACTAAACATAGTTATGCAGTGCATAGATGATGACCTTACATGGATGATGTTGATAATCTAATTTTTGATAGATGGCAAACTGCAAGATGACAAGAAAGAGTAGATAAAATTAAGGAACAAGGCAGTGAGGTATACCCTAATTGATGACAAATTGTACAAGAATAGCATCCAGCAACCATTCTTCATATGTTTAGGCCTTAGAAAAACTGATTAAATAGTAAGAGAGATTTATAATGAAATTTGTGGACACCACATGGGAGGACGAACTCTAGAATAAAAACTTCTTGGATAAGGGTTCTACTAGTCTACAATCAATAAGGATGTAATAAACCTCATATTAAAGTGTGAGTTTTGCTAAAAAATTGCTCCAATACCTCGCTAACCAGTGGAGCAACTTTAACTGATCAATAATCCAGTATCATTTGTAACCTAGGAAATGGATATTGTTGGCCCTTTTCCAATGGCACGAGCCAAAAAAAAAGTTCATAGTAATGGCTACTGAGTTCTTCAAAAATGGATAGACACAAGAACATTGGCCACCATTACTAAAAATCAGATGTAGAATTTTGTTTGAAAAATTATAATCTATAGGTCTAGATAGCTTCACCTCTTAATCATAGACAATAGTGCCTAATTCCAAGGAAATTCAAGGATCTCTGTGAGAACCTAAAAAAATCTCATTAGCCCAAAGCTTGATCAAAATACTTTAAACCAATAGTCAAGTGAAAGTGACCAGTAAAAAAAACCTTTAAAACCCCCAAAAAGAAGGTTGACAATGCAAAAATAGAATGGTTGGAAGAGTTACTAGGAATATTATAAGCCTTGCGAACTACCTCGTACATAGGAATATGTGAAATATCATTCAACCTAACTGGAGTCGAAGCTATAATACTAGCTAAAATATGCCTTAACATGTACAGGGTATCTCATTTTGACCCTTAACAAAATAAAATAAAAAAACATTTAGAGTAAATTTGGACTTGCTTAAAAAAACAAGGGATTGAATGGAGAAAAAGCTCGCTACAAAAACCCAACAAGTAGCCAATTATCATAATGTGCAATAGCACATGTCTCGCCTTGAATCACACTCCCATCAAATAAACATTCATTTAAAAAATTCAAATATCTTCAAATTTTAAAACCCCTAAAACACAAAAAGAATTTGTTCAAAATCCACCTACCTACATCCATTATGGAAATCTCACCCCTAAAAGTATGTACCTCTTGTTAACATGAATCACCTAAAAAAAACGAAGCAATCCTCATCAATATAAAGGACAAGTCACAAAGATCAATGTCTCAAGAAAGATCACTTTATAACCTTATTTTGATTGGTAGGCAATTGTTATACCTATACCTTGTAAGCCCGTCTTATGTTTAACCGACCTTGTAAGTTAGCCTAGACTAAAAAAAGACTATCCTACAAACTAAGGACAACAACAAGGCCAAAACCTTACGAGTCCAAGACCTCGCGAGCATGTTTCATGAGGACTACACCCTTGACAAAGACAAAATACTTACCACTCATACATCACACATATCTACTACCCTGACATGACAATCCATGCCTAAGAAGACAAGACATTATATGTTGATTGAGTTCAAGGAAATATGGAATTAATACGGGGGTGGTATGTGGCATCTTGGGAATGACTAAAGGCCCTCCTTTTAAAGGCTCGCAGACATCGATAAGGAGAACATACGCTCTCTTGTCTAATTGTTTTAGCTGTATCTCTTCTTTTTCTTGGATTCCAATCCCCAACATTCCAATCAACCTTATCTTCCTAAGGTCTTAACTCTTTAGATGAATTGTCACGAAGTACCACCATTTCCATCCTATATCAATAGGATTGCAACATTTGACAGTAAATAAAAATAGGGTTAAATATAAAATTAGTACATAAACTTGTCCACTTCTCCCAAATTGGTACTTAAGGTTTTTTTTTTGTCCTAGATTGGTACCCGAACTTTTTCTTCATCAACTAGATTGGTACTTTTTTTTAACGCCGTTAAATCTGAGACAGGTGGTAGAATAGGATTGTGACACATGGCATGATGATTTCATAATCTAAAAATATATTAAAAATTAATAAAAATATTTTTAAAAATTATTTCTATTTTTTTCTTATTTCCATTTTTCTGATATTTCCATTTTTTTCTGATATTCCTTTCTTCTTCCTTCTTCCTTTTGTCACTTTGCCTTTTTTTGTTTCTAGGTTCATTCAACATTTTTGGGTTTCTTTGAAAAGAAATTTAAGAACATTTCTAGGTTATTTTTTTCTTATTATCTTATTTTTCCAGATATTCCTTTCTTCTTCTTTCTTCCTCTCGTCACTTTGCCTTTTTCTTTTTTGAATTCATTCAACATTTCCAAGTTCATTCAACATTTATGGGTTTCTTTGAAAAGAAACTTAAGAACATTTCTAGGTTTGACGCAACTGTAAATATGAAGTGACTTAAATATGATTAAATTATTCAAAATTTTGAACCACAAGAAATTTAAACAATAAATTTGAATAATCCAAACTCAAAACATAATCACACCAAAATCAATTAAACTAATCAAATTCAGAAAATCTACTTGTAATCTTTCCAGATTTAGTAGTAATTCCACCCCACTTTGAAAAATGTTGGGTTGTAGCAATCAACTTCAAAGAAAACTCCAACGCCCTATGCTAGTGCCTATCTTGCAGGACAATGTTAATGAGGAAGTGTTAGAATCATACAAAACTTTCCCAAATAAAAAAACTAAGTGAAAATTTCTATTTGGTTGATTAGAAAACACCGTGGAAAATAAATAAAACCATAAATGAATTATATTACCTCAAAAGACTAACAAAGACACACAAACTCATAAAGATGGCCAAAGCAATCCAAACACCAATATAGCCATTGTTGAAGGATAGTATGAACAAGTAAAGGATGTTCACAACAGAAACCAAAACCTAAGAAAATGACAAGAAAATTAAACCAATTAAACCAATCCAATTCACAAATTTACTTATAATATTTCCAGATTTTATCACCAATTCCATCCCACTTTGAAAAACATACCTTACAAAGGGATCATTTCAAGTTTCTTGGTAGTGGAACGTTACTAGCAGATCTAATCTCCGCAAAATAACGCAAGTGCATATAATATGGCAGACCTAGAAACAGATTGTGGACTTATTTCAAAATCTTAAATTGTTTAGTAGGTTTAGGTAAACCCGATTTGACCATGGCTTATCTAACAATAATAACAAATGAGAACAGTGACAACCAAGGGTTTTGAAAACAAAAAATAAAGTAGAAAAGAAGAGGAGCAGAAGCAGGAGAGAAAGGAAAGTATTTCGGTGCTTCTCTGACTAGTGAAGACATTGAAACAGACTGTGACGACATCAGAGCAAGGTGCCTGGTAGAGGAGAATCTCAACTGGATTTCAATGAGTTTTCTGTGAAAAAAACAATAGAGGAAATGATAGAGCAAGAGGAAAAAATTGACCAGTGCCATTATTTGGACTGGAAAACAAACATCGGTGATAACGCTGAAGTGGAGCTATGGTGCATGTTGGCGGCGACTAGGGTTGGGAAAGAGAGGAGAAGAAGAAGAAAAAAATAAGATGGGAAGGGAAGAGGAAAGAATAAAAGAAAAGGAAAAAAAAAGTGATATAGAAAAATAGATTATGACATCATCATGCCATGCCATGTGTCATAATCTTATTTTGCCACATGTTTCAGATTTAATGGCGTTAAAAAAAATCAAACTAGTTGACGGAGAAAAAGTTTAAGTACCAATCTAGGATTAAAAAAAAAACTTTAAGTACCAATCTATGATAAGTAAATAAGTTCAAGTACCAATTTTATATTTAACCCATAAAAATATGACACCTCATCATTTAAAATAAAAATTGACTTATGAATAGATACTAATAAATTTATTTGAATACAATTAATTATTAATTAATTATAACTATTATAAATAAATTTTAATAACTCTTAATTTTAGGACTCAAAGTTTAGGCTGTAGTATTTATGATATATGCTTTTAAGATTTAGGATTTTTTTTAGATTTAGAATTTACTCTACTATTTTTTATTTTATTAAATCTAATAATATAAAAATTCATACACGAAATCCATGAAGAATTATTTCATATTTATATTATTGGTAAATTCGACCACCATGCTGATCACGGACGGTTCTAGTTCATACAAATCTTAAATTAGGAGATAAATACACAACTGATACATCAAAAGCAATGGAATGGGAAATTGCCTCTAACTTTTTATTAATGCAAATAATTATTATGATACAAAAGAAGCCTCAAACTTGAAAAGGTTCTTTTTTTCATCAAAAGAATCAAAAGGAAAATCGTCAATTATGTGCGGACCTCAACTGTCACCTTTCTTCTATAATGCCATTTTCCCATTTATCCGAACTGAAATTTTCTGATTGTAGTTCATTACTTATTTACTGTTTTTCTTTTGTGTGGCGTCATTGCCCTTTCGCGGACAAGACAAGAGGAATCTTTTGGGAAAAATATATACATTTTTTGCACTCATTTCGCTTACTTTTTTTTATCTCCACCATAGAAAAGGAAAAAAAAAACCAAAAATCTATAGGTATTTTGTTTCCATTTGCAAACAGTGTGGACGTTAATAGCTTAGTGTTTCCCATGTTTATCTGTAAGAAAATCCTTTAAAGACGCAAACTTCCCTTTCTGAATAACCTTATTATTGGTTCACCCTTCATGTTTAGAAATTAAAACATGGCTGATGGCTCCCAACCTTTGTAATTCTCTTCCTTTAAACTGTTCTTAATTGGTTGATGTAGAATTTTATGGATATATAGCTATCTTCAAGCTTCTGCCTTTCTTTTGTTTCTTCAGTTTCAATTAGATTCTTCGTGTGTGTGTTTTTCTTCAAGAAAACTTTGTTGGGTGGTCGTTGAAATCTCGTGGGATCTGATAATTTTTAGTGAATTTTGATGCTACAATGCCGCCGTCTTACTTCCCCCTGCGTTGGGAGAGCACTGGGGACCAATGGTGGTACGCATCGCCTATCGATTGGGCAGCAGCCAATGGCCTTTACGACCTGGTCATTGAGCTCCTCCATCTCGACTCCAATCTCCTCATAAAGCTCACTTCTCTCCGCAGAATCCGCCGCCTGGAGACCGTGTGGGACGATGAAGCTCACTTCGATGATGTTGCTAAATGCCGCTCTTTTGTAGCCAAAAGGCTTCTTCAAGAATGCGAGACCAAGAAAGGCAACAATAGCTTGATAAGAGCCGGGTATGGAGGCTGGCTTTTGTACACCGCTGCCTCGGCTGGTGACATCGGTTTCGTCAAGCAGCTGTTGGAGAGAGTCCCTTTCCTTGTCTTCGGAGAAGGAGAATATGGGGTTACTGATATATTTTATGCAGCGGCGAGGAGCAAAAACTCTGACCTTTTCAGGATGCTGCTGGATTTCGCGGTGTCGTCCAGGGGTTGCCTTGGCGGTGGTGAAGGTGAATTGAGTGAAACTCGGTCGGTTTTTAAGTGGGAAATGATGAACAGAGCGGTTCATGCGGCGGCAAGAGGTGGGAGCTTGGAGATTTTAAGGGAGATTCTTGGGGATTGCACTGATGTTTTGGGTTATAGAGATGTGCAGGGATCTACTCTCTTGCATACTGCCTCTGGGAGAGGCCAAGTAGAGGTTAGTAAGGCACTAATTTCTCTTGAATCTTTCATCTCTGATGATTAAACTTCATAAGCATCAGTATCTACTTAGGTAACATAGTGTGTTAATCCCAAGTTATAGGTTGTCTGTATTAATGGTGCTGAGCTCCAGTTATACTTCCGATTATGCTCATATTACACTGATTAGTGACTAATACAGTTCGTTGTTGGCAGCTACATTTACCGATGTCCTTTTTTCTTGCCTCTCAAATGCAGGTAGTGAAGGATCTCGTGTCATCGTTTGAGATCATAACCTCTACAGACAATCAAGGAAACACGGCATTTCATGTGGCAGCTTATCGCGGTTATTTAAAGGTTGTTGTGTTCCTCATTCAAGTGTCTCCGAGTTTGGCCTCTGTGAAGAATGATTACGGAAATACTTTTCTTCATGTGGCTGTGGCTGGTTTTAGAACCCCGGGATTCCGAAGAATAGATCGGCAGATCGAGCTGATGAAGCAATTAGTATGCGGTGAGGTTGTCGACATTCGAGATATGATCAATGTGAGAAACTTGGATGGAAGAACTGCTTTGCATATGGCCGTAACTGAGAATGTTCAGTCTAGTCTGGTGGAACTACTCATGTCCGTGCCATCTATTGACCTGAATGTTCGTGATGTTGATGGCTTGACCCCGTTAGATCTCCTCAAGAGAAGGCCTAAATCTGCATCTTCGGAAATTTTAATCAAAGAACTAATTGCAGCTGGAGGAATCTCTAATTGTCAAGACAATGTAGCAAGGAGTGCTATTGTTTCTCATCTGAAAGAGCACGGTGTAGGTGCCAGTCCTGGAACATCATTCAGAGTCCCTGATGCAGAGATATTTTTGTACACTGGTATGGAGAATACATACGATGCAGGTTGTGAAAAAGAAAGCGTGGAATATAGCTCGTGCCTGAGTGAACTAAGCGACTTGAACTTGAGTACTTCGTTTGATACTAAGAAGTCAATCTCTGTAAATCATACTGCGAGACGACTGAAGAATTTTCTCCATTGGCCTAGGAAGAAGGAAAGAAAAGCTACTAGCACAGAATCGGTAGACACTGATGATCCTGTGGAGGTTACGAGTACTTGTAGAAACTGGCCAGACATGCATATTCCGCTTCGTGAAAAGTACACGAAATCTGCATCTCTTCCAAACAACAAAAGGACCCTTGCTCTCCACAATGATCTTCCAAGCCGATCCAGCAGGAAGAAATTTACTGCTGGGCTAACTCATGGTGTGATCCAGGCAGCACCACATTTAGCTGCTCCTTTTAAGTCACCTCCAAGCCCTTTTTCAGTATCTTCTACAACCTCGCCTATATCAATGGATGAACAAAAGAGTGTCCTAGATGCTCAATGCTTTTACTCGAATTCATCATTTAATGGTGAAACAACAACACGAATGCATCCAAAGCAAAGTTCAGTTGATAAGAAGTTGATGAACCATTATTTCTGTTTTGGAGCACAAGGCCTAGCTGTCGAGGATAATAGAAGCCATACACGGCTGGATCGCCGCATCAAGAGTGCCCGTTCTTTAGTTGCTTGATGCAGAGTATTGCAATTTTCTAGAACCACCGTTGACAGGAAAGGAATTTAGGATTCTATGAGATTCCTACACTTCAGTTTACTGTGTTTGGGACCTATGAATAAATTCAAGGTATATACTGAAAAATGACCCAGAATTTTTAATGTATCAATAAACATACCAAGTTGTATTATATGTTTAGTTTGTTGTTGAAGTTGAAAGTTTTTAAGTTTTAATAAAAAGGTTAAAATTTTCCATTAGTCCTTGTACTTTATAAAAGTTATGGATTTAGTCTGTCATTTTTAGTTCTATACTTTTCAATATTTAAAAATTCAGTCATTACCAAACGATAACCGTTAAATTCGTTATATTATTTCCAAAATTTGATGTGGTAAGCATATTATCATGTGTAATATCATGTCAACTTGTTATTTTTACATATTACTTACTAAAAACTCAATTAATGGATTAACGAATATTGTTTGCGTCAAAACTGAAATTTGAAAATTCAAAATATAGAGATTTAAAATATGAACTAAATTTGCAACTATATACATGGTACAAAGTTAATAATTGAATCCAACTAAAATGGATTTAGCAATTTCTATTCGAGTTAAGATCAAAATTTCAAAATTTAAAAAGTATAGGACTAAAGTAGACCAACTCAAAAAGAACAAGGACTAAAATTTATCAAATAAAAGTACATGGATTAAATCCACAACTTTCACAATGTACAAGGACTAATAGCAAATTTAACGAAATAAAAACAATCCTTGCAAAATCTTTTTCTTCTCTGTTAATGAATACCAAGTTTCATTCATATTTTTCTTCATGATTCAATGTGCAATTTTTTCCACTAAAGTGAGACTTAAAGCGAAAAGTTAGCCACCATTGATAGACCAAAAGGAAAAAAACATGTAAATTAGAACACGTTAATAAAAAAATTGACCAGTTGATCCCATGGTTACAGGGGAATCGAGGGAGAGTTTTGCTGAAGCTACATGGTTACCCTTCATTCCCACTAGATCCATCATAAAAGCTGCCCATGAGACAGACAGCATATTCCATAAATTAGACCATTCTAGCAATTCAAACCTTAGACACCCCAAAACTTGTCAAACTAACAAGATTTATGAAGAGAAATGGGAGCTTATTACAACAACTGTCCACATTATCTTCCTTGTAAAATCCACTTTCTATTAATAGCATACCATATAATTGGGCACATGTAGCTTATATGGTGGCTACTTCGGCGAGTTTCATTATACTTAATCCTTTTCTTTACAGATTTGTTCCCAATTCCTTAACCACAACTGAGAGAAAAAAAGAAAAAAAAATGGTGTATGAAGGATCAGAAAGCGAACGCGAGAGGGCCATCAATGAATGGCTCCCCGTCACTTCTAATAGGAATGCTAAATGGTGGTATTCAGCTTTTCACAATGTCACCGCAATGGTTGGAGCTGGTGTTCTTAGCCTTCCTTATGCCATGTCACAGCTTGGATGGTAAGTTCCCAAAATTTGTACATTAATCCCACAGTCTACACTGTATTCATTCTTGACTATGATTAATTTGCAGGGGTCCTGGGGTTACTATAATGCTTTTATCATGGGTTGTAACATTATACACCATTTGGCAAATGGTGGAAATGCATGAGATGATACCCGGTAAGCGTTTCGATAGGTACCATGAGTTAGGCCAGTATGCATTCGGTGAAAAGCTCGGGCTATGGATCATCATACCTCAGCAATTAACCGTAGACGTTAGTTCCGACATTGTCTACATGGTGACGGGAGGCCAATCGTTGAAGAAGTTCCATGATCTGGTCTGTCCCAACTGCAAGGAAATCAGACAAACATATTTCATCATGATTTTTGCTTCGGTTCACTTCGTCCTTTCCCATCTCCCAAACTTCAACTCCATATCTGGTGTCTCACTGGCCGCTGCAGTCATGTCACTGAGGTAAAACGCTTGAAAGCGGACATTTTTCGTATGTCTGATGTTCCATTAATCGAATGTTATTTCTATGCAGCTATTCTACCATTGCTTGGGCAGCTTCGATTGGAAAGGGTGTTCAACCGAATGTCGACTACTCATACAAGTCCACATCCAACCCTGGTAAAGTATTCGACTTCCTTGCCGGATTGGGCGTAATAGCCTTTGCGTACGCGGGTCATAATGTGGTATTGGAAATCCAAGCAACAATGCCATCAACTCCTGAAAAACCTTCAAAAGGTCCAATGTGGAAAGGTGTGATTGTTGCATATCTAATAGTGGCAATTTGCTACTTACCGGTTGCTCTTATTGGTTACTGGGCATTTGGAAACAGTGTTAATGACAACATCCTCTTAACATTGGAGAACCCCACTGGGCTCATTGCTACAGCTAACATCTTTGTCGTCATCCATGTCATTGGCAGCTATCAGGTACAACTATACATATAGTTGGGTGATTTCGGGTTCGGGTTTTGACACTATGATATGATAAAAAACCTATGCAGATATTTGCAATGCCAGTGTTTGACATGATGGAGAGTTATATGGTAAAGGAATTGCATTTCAGACCTTGTTTAAGGCTTCGTTTAATTAGCCGCACTCTATATGTTGGTAAATAACCCCAACTCAAACTCCCATTTTCTCCTAATCAAAATCTAGTTCTCTTTTACCATGATTTATGATCTTGTTTGTTGCAGCATTCACAATGGTTATTGCCATTTGCTTCCCATTCTTTGGAGGTCTTCTCAGTTTCTTTGGGGGGTTTGCATTCGCTCCTACATCATATTATGTAATTATTTCAAACTTCTTCATACTTAAAACCTTAAACTCTAAACCATCATTATAAAAAAATACAATGTTATAAAAATTTCTTGCTTTTGCAGCTTCCATGCATCATTTGGCTTATAATCTGCAAACCCAAAAGATTCAGCTTAACTTGGTTCATAAACTGGGTAAGTAACAAGTAATAACCTCGACAGTGCTTTATGAGCATGCCAAATACAAGCCATGTTTAACATTAAGCTCGTTTGGTATCCATGTCAGATATGCATTGTACTGGGTGTATTACTGATGGTTCTATCACCCATTGGAGGACTTAGATCAATTATTGTGTCAGCAAAGGACTACAAATTCTTCTCGTGATTATTTTCCCTTCCTCCCAGATTCTAGAAAACAGTATGGTGATGATCAAACAGGGGCACTTTGTAGAAATATGTTTTTTATAATCAGTTTTGTCAAATATTGTTGTTTATTGTCATCAAACTCACCTTGTTCGTAAGTTTCATCGTTAGACGAGAAGGGGATTGGTCATCTCCTATTTTGTTATTATTACATTTTTCGGGTAGTTTGTTAAATATAATCTATAATTTATTGAATTAATTGATTGTTCTTAAAAACTGAACGTCGATAATGGCAATGTAAAAAGATCACAAACAATCACGAGCAGGGGAAAAGAAAATTCACTAATGGTGAATTCAAATAACACAAGAATTTCGACGACATCTATTTATAGGTTGAAAAACACTTTATTTTAATCAATGTCAAATATAATATGCTAATAAATGTTAAAAATATTATGTTAATAAATGCTAAATATATTATACTAATAAATACTAAATCTTCTAGAAAGAAAATATATTTTCTTTAACTTGACTTGCAAGTAATCTCCTAGAATTTGAGTTACACAACTCTAACAATTTCCACCTTTACAGGAATTTTCAACAAACAAGTTCTTCACCACTATCTCTCAACGAATAAGTTCTTCACCTCTTCTATGAAACTCCTTAAGGATATTTTTCAACAATGAACACCAACTAAGTCCAAGTAATGCTCGAACTTGGTTATAGGAAGTGATTTAGTCATTATATCTGCAGGATTATCATGAGTACTAACTTTGCTCACAATAATATCACAACGAGCAATAATTTCATGCACAAAATGATACTGAACGTCAATGTGTTTTATTCTCATGAAATATTTGATCTTTCATAAAGAAGATGACACTCTGACTATCACAAAACATTATACTGATCTGAAGGCCTTTACTGAGTTCACCAAAGAGTCCCTTTAATAAAATAGCTTCTTTACAAGCCTCAATAATTGACATGTACTTAGCTTTAGTAGTAGACAAATCAACTTTAGTTTCCAAAGTGACTTTTTAACTTATTGTGCAACCTCCAATAGTAAAGACATACCCGGTGAGAGATCTTATTTTATCAAGGTCTCTAGCAAAATCAAAATCAACATACGCAATGACTCCATTTCTAGTTCTTTCAAACTGTAAGCAAACATCAGTAGTACCTCGTAAGCATTTGAAAATCCATTAAACTACTTTCCAGTGTTCTTTATCGAGATTTTCCATGTATCTACTAACTGCACTAACTGCATATAATAAATCTGGATATGAGCAAACCATATCATACATTAAAGATCCCACTACACTAGAATATAGAACATGTGTCATGTACTCAATCTCATCATCTGATTGCGAAGACAGAGACAATGAAAGTCTGAAGTGGGCTGCTAATATAGTATTAACAAATTTGGTATTCTGCATATTGAACCTGTGAAGAACTTTCTCAATATACCCTTTTTTAACTTAGGTACAATTTACATGTTTTTCTATCTCTAATAATCTCTATCTCAAGTATCTTCTTTACTGCTCCCAAATCTTTAATCTCAAATTGTTTACTAAGCTGGACTTTGACCTTTCTTATCTCTCATTCATCTTTGGCTACTATCAATAAGTCATCAACATATAGAAGTACATACACAAAAGAACCATCACTGTTTTTCTTAAAATAACACAACTGTCAAAGCTGCTTCTTTTGAAATCATAAGTGGTCATAAAAGAATCAAACATTTTGTACCACTGTCTTGGTGACTGTTTCAAGCCATAAACGGACTTTTTCAACAAGCAAATATAGTCCTTCTTTTTTGAGATTATAAAACCCTTTGGTTGTTGCTTGTAAATATCTTCCTCAAGTTCTTCATGTAAGAATGTTGTTTTTACATCTAACTGCTTAAGCTCCAAATGAAAATAATAAGCAAAGTATCAACATGATTCCATGGAAATATAATCATAATTACTATTTTCTGGTCATGTTGTTTTCTCGAATCACAGTTACTAAATTATTTATATCTGGAGCTACGGAATTCTAAATTAAGATCCGTAAATTTTTCCTGAAACTAGACTCATATATATTTTTACCATAAAATTTCCATAATTTTTGATCTATCCAATAAGTACAGTTTATTCTTTAAAGTTACCCCTGTTCTGCTACTTGACAGCTTCGACCTTTCTTTACTAAAAATCAATTATCTCATAGTACAGGTTTCGATTAATGTTCCCGTCTATTTCTCTTGAAAATAAACTCATTAAAGATTTTAAGAATATAAATTATAACCTATAATTATTTTTTTACAATTTTTAATGATATTTCCAAGTCAAAATAGGGGATTCCAAAATCATTCTGACCCTGTCTCACAAAAATTCAAATATCTCATAATATGAAATCATCTTACTTATACCATTTCTTTTATATGAAAATAGACTCAAAAATATTTAATTTAATATCTTATTCAACCTCTAATTCAATTTCCATGATTTCTGGTGATTTTTCAAAGTTACACAACTGCTACTATCCAGCTGTTTTATTACAAATTTCACTCTTACATAATTTCACTTACTCCATTCCATCTTACCGAAAGCTCACTCAACTATCGAGCAAATTGCTCATAAATTTCCACAAACATATACCTGCACTTATTCATCACATGGTCATGTTCACATGTATTTTCACTCAGTCGATTTCCCGTTGAACTCATTGGAATAATAACAGATACACAGTTGCCTGCACATATTACCACCCTTGTAACCGAAGCTATTTGGTACGCATAGTAACCTACACTTAGTACGACATATGCGACCAACAATCCAGTACTTGTAGTACCCTACACTTAGTACTACACACGTGAACTAACCATCTGATACACGTAATAGCCTGCACTTAGTACTACACATGTGATTGAAGTTGTCGGGTACGCATAGTAGCCTACACTTAGTACTACACATGCAACCTAACTATCTGGTACACGTAGTAGCCTGCACTTAGTACTACACACATGACCTAAAACTATCTTAAACACGTGGTAGCCTACACATAGTACTACACATGTGTTCTCACAATGGATCATTCTTATCATTTCTATTCCGAAGGTTTAATCGGGAAATTCCTCACTTTTCAACATTTAACAAACTCATTCATAGTCTATTTCGATTCGTAATTTACATCAAATGATCATTTTATAGGCAGCCAAATCTCATATAATAACGAAATATAATAACATAAAAAGAATCGATATATTATTTACATATAAACTTACCTCAAATACGAGCACGGCTATTTATTCCAATTTAGTCCATAATCTCATTCATTCCCAATCTATGCCCGAATCTCATTTTCTTTGATCTATAATATCACATTTAATTTAATAATTAGTCACATTATTCATATGGGTCCAGAAATCATATTTTTACAAATTTTAATTTTGACCCCTAAACTTTCACATATTTTCACTTTTTCCCCAAGGCTCGTAAAATGATTTTTATCCAATTTCCTTGCATTTTAAGCCTAGACAAATCATTTTCATAACTATAGCTGTAACACCCCTTACCCGGCCCAGACGTTATGACCGGATCCGACATGCCACATCGAAGCGTTCAAAACATTTTATATTGTTGATCCAGAAAAACTTACTTAGTGTTTTAAAAGATAATTTCATTATAGGTTAAAGTGAATGGAAGCTGTGCACCAAGTAGGAAACCGGAAAAGAGGTGGTGAGTCCATCGGACTGCTTAAGTACCAAGCTCCCTTCGGATCCAATCCTAGACATGCATACCGCCATTGCCACACCTTAACGTCATGGATATTTCTAGGAAACCGATTTGATTAAGTCATTTTTAGGAAAAGTGATTAATTTTGGAAAATACTTTCATTGCAGAAGCTTTGGTTGTTGTCGTGTTATTTTGAAATCAATTGTTGTTTTTGAAAACGCGCCCTAAAGCTATCCAATTTCAACAGTTAAAATAAGTAATACCTATCTTAGTAATACATATTAAAACCATCAAAAATAATTAAGCGACCTTATTACATTTAAAAACCCAAAACTTCAAACGTAAATAAAAAGATGTCCAGTTCACCAGAAGAAAATCAAACTTTCAGAACGGGTGGCCACTCCAAATTCCCTCACAACTCCAAGCCCACTATGGTTGGGGATTACCTGCGTGGATGAAAATAAAAGGGGTGAGTTTAGGGAAACTCAGTGTGTAAATTAACCCAACTATAGCCTATATCAGCTCAAACCACGAAATAGAATAAGTTGGCCTTAGCCCGAATGTAATTCGTAATAAAGGCCATAGGCCCATAATGTAACGAGCAGATATTACATGTTTATGCGAAACCCAACCCAGATTCATCCATAACACCTCGTACCAGCCTTACACCATGTGGGAGACTACTCGACCCACCCAACCACCACACACCACGAAATCGCAGCGAGGTGCCGGATATTGTGACGAAGTCGCCAGATCTGAATATTGTGGCAGAGCCACCAGAACAGATATATGTGGCAGAGCCACCAGATCAGATAATTGTGGCATAGCCACCAGAACGCTTCCTCCATAATATAACCAATGTCCCCATGCAACAGATATGTAATCATTGCATACATCATACAGAATCAGATCGTCATGCTTTTCAGTCAAAATTAACCCTAGGGGTATAATGGTAATTTTGCACCTAGGGATATAATAGTAATTTTCCATACATAGGGGATTATAGTAATTTAGCTACTTTTAGGGTTTTCATGCATATCCTAACTATTTACGTACTATCGAACACTTACACAAGATACTTACGAATTGGGCCGTTGGCCCATGAACCCGATCTTTAGCCCATTAAGCCCAAATTATCAAAATGTACGAAATCGCGCATCGCAGTTTATTACTTTAGATTACCAAATATACAAACCCAACTATCTTACGAGCATTCGCACACTCGCAAATTCCCAAAAAACCGACTTTTTGGCATTTCGGATTTTCGGCTTTTGCCAATCTAGTCTATGAGAGGTGTCGATTACACACACATTTGCGACGATATCTTGTGAGATCCACACACGAACCGCCTACAATTGGATTACTAATACGTTAATCTAACTATTCAAATATAAACTACGTATTAACCCCTTACAATATTCGGCCAACCACACCTACAGATCATAGTAAGCTTACAAGAAATCAATAAGCAACTTATTAACAATTTTTTGTCAATGTTTACCACATAATCATAATTTCACTGCAAGCTGTCTTCCTGAGCAATAGTCACTAAATTATTTATAACTAGAGCTACGAAACTCCAAATCAAGTGCCGTTAATTTTACCTGAAAATAGACTCATATATCTTCTATCCATAAAATATTCAGAATTTTTGGTATGGCCAATCAATACCAGATTTTTCTTAAAGTTTCCCATGTTTCACTGTTTGACTAATCTGACCACTCTTCATTACGAATCAAATTTCTCATTGTAAAGAGTTCAAAATATGTTCTCGTTTATTCCATTTGAAACTAGACTCATTAATATTTAATTACATAATTTATGAAGCTTCTAAGTCGTCTCTCACAATTTATGGTGATTTTCCAAAGTCACGTTACTGCTGCTATCCCAAGCAGATTTATTACCAAATCACTCTTTCACACCTAACTTGCATGCTTGTTATTTAAACATGTATATCACCAATCAATCATCACATATCTATGATTTTACTTAAGTATAATCTCCATTTCATCATTTTAAATCACAACATGTTAGCCGATTTTTCCGCTTAGCATCTAAGGCACATGCATGCTCATTTGTTTGGCTCAACTTCACCTATCTTCCATTTTTCATCAAAAGAACATGAAACAACAACCATTTCCTTCATTTTAATTCATGACTAAATGCTCACAACACAACTAAAAACCAAAATATGCTTCAAGAGTTAAGGTAGAATCAAGAAGAACTCATGAACATCAAGATAGAAGCAAACTACCATGATCTTACCTTCAATTTTCTTCCCCAAGTGACCGAACATTCAAGAGCTTTCTCCTCTCCTTTCTCTTCTCTAACTTTCGGCTATGATGAACAAAGATGGACAAAACTTTGTTCTTTTCACCCTTTTCTTTTAATAAAATTTCATATTTCATCCATTTAATTCTTTAATACAAAAGACATGAAATGCCCATCATGGAACATTTACCTAAACCATTATCATGGAACATTTACCTAACCCATTATCATGGAATATTTACCTAATCCATTATCATGGAACATTTACCTAACCCATTATCAATTTGTACCATGAATTATGGATATCAAGTGCTCATATTGTCTACAACAACATGATGGCTGGCCACTTCATGTAAAATGGGAGGTTTGTCATGCAAATCCTCCTATTTTGCACTCCTATTTATTTGGCCACTTCAATTTAGTCTATAGCATTTTCAAACATTCTCACATAGGTCCTATTTCATAATTTCACCCCCTTTTTCTTATGGAACAAAAATTAACTAAAATTGACGGGTTCTATCTTAAGCTTGGGCCTTTTAGAGGCCTACTAACATAATTAAACCTATGCCAACATTCATAGAATTCCCGAAAATTGGGACGTTACAACTTTACCCTCCTTAAAGAAATTTCGTCCTCGAAATTTACCTGATCCAACTAGTTGAGGGTATTGTTGACGCATAGTCTCTTCTGATTCCCAAGTAGCTTCTTCCCTTCCATGATTACGCCAAAGTACTTTCACTAACGGGATAGATTTCTTTCTGAGAACCTTAACATCTTGAGCCAATATTTGCACAAGCTCCTCCTCAAAGGTCAAATCAGTCTGAACTTCAATTTCTACAACTGGCAGGACATGAACAGGGTCAGAACGATAACGCCTTAACATGGAGACGTGAAAACATCGTGAATCTGTCTAACTCGAGGCAATTCAAGCGATAAGCCACTTTGGGCCTACTCGCTTCAAAACCCGATAAGGCCCAATGAACCGCGGACTCAACTTGCCCTTCTTATCGAACCTTAATATCTTCTTCCAAGGAGAAACCTTTAAGAAGACCATATCACCTACTGAGTACTCAATCTCTTTACGCTTCAAATCGCATACGACTTTTGCCTATCGATGCTTCTTTTAACCGGTCCCTAATTATTCGACCTTATCCTCGTGATCGCCTACCAACTCGGTCCAAGAATTTGTCGCTCTCCTAGTTCAGTCCAACAGTGTATGACACCTTCGTCCATCTGATGCTTCATACGGTGCCATTCGAATACTACTTTGGTAATCTGTTATTGTACGCAAATTCGCCAACGGCAAGTAATCCTCCCAACTACCTCGAAAGTCAATCACGCATCCCTCAACATGTCCTCCGAATCTGAATAACCCTCTCTGACTGACCATCAGTTTGGGGATGGAAAGCCGTACTAAAGTTCAATCGCGTCCCCAACGCCTCATGCAACTTTTGCCAAAATCGAGATGTGAATCTGGGATCCCGATCAGAGACAATCGAAACTAGGACTCCATGAAGTCGTACAATCTCCGCCACATACAGCTTGGCTAACTTTTGAAGTAAAAAGTCAGTACGTACAGGTATGAAATGGGCTGATTTGGTCAACCTATCCACAATCACCCACACCGAGTCTTTCTTTGATGGTGTCAAAGGCAACCCACTCACAAAGTCCATGGTTACCCTCACTCACTTCCAAAGTGGTATCTTCACCGGCTGTAATAGTCCAGAAGGTAATTGATGCTCAGCTTTCACTTGTTGGCATGTCAGACATTTTCCTACAAACTCCGTTACTTTGAAATCAATTGTTGTTGTCGTGTTATTTTGAAATCAATTGTTGTTTTTGAAAACGCGCCCTAAAGCTACCTAATTTCAACAGTTAAAATAAGTAATACCTATCTTAGTAATACATATTAAAACCATCAAACATAATTAAGCGGTCTTATTACATTTAAAAACCCAAAACTTCAAACGTAAATAAAAGGATGTCCAGTTCACCGAAGAAAATCAAACTTTCGAATGTGGCCACTCTCAATTCCCTCACGACTCCAAGCCCACTATGGTTGGGGATTACTGCGTGGATGAAAATAAAAGGGGTGAGTTTGGGGAAACTCGGTGTAAATTAACCCAACCATAGCCTATATCAGCTCAAACCATAGAAATAGAATAAGTTGGCCTTAGCCTAGAATGTAATTCGAATAAAGCCCATAAGCCCATAATGTAAGTAAGCAGATATTACATGTATATGCGTAAACCCAACCAGATTCATCCATAACACCTCGTACCAGCCTTACACCATGTGGGAGACTACTCGACCCACCCAACCGCTACACACCACAGAAATCGCAGCGAGGCTGCCAGATATTGTGACAAAGTCACCAGATACAGATATTGTGGTAGAGCCACCAGAACAGATATATGTAGCAGAGCCACCAGATCAGATAATTGTGGCATAGCCACCAGGACGCTTCCTCCATAATATAACCCATGTCCCCATGCAACAGATATGTAATCATGGCATACATCATACAGAATCAAATCGTCATGCTTTTCAGTCAAAATTAACCTAGGGGTATAACGGTAATTTTACACCTAGGGGTATAACAGTAATTTTCCATACATAGGGGTATTATAGTAATTTAGCTACTTTTAGGGTTTTCATGCATATCCTAACTATTTACGTACTATCGAATACTTACCGCAAGATACTTACTTCAATTGGGCCGTTGGCCCATGAACCCGATCTTTGGCCCATTAAGCCCAAATTATCAAAATGTACGAAATCGCGCGTCTTGCAGTTTATTACTTTAGATTACCAAATATACAAACCCAACTATCTTACGAGCATTCGCTTTTCATAAATTCCCAAAATACCGACTTTTCGGCATTTCGGATTTTCGCTTTTGCCAATCTAGTCTATGAGAGGTGTCATTTACACACATTTATGACGATATCGATTTGAGATCCACACACGAACCGCCTACAATTGGATTACTAATACGTTAATCTAACTATTCAAATATAAACTACGTATTAACCCCTTACAATATTCGGCCAACCACACCTACAGATCATAGTAAGCTTACAAGAAATCAATAAGCAACTTATTAACAATTTTTTGTCAATGTTTACCACATAATCATAATTTCACTGCAAGCTGTCTTCCTGAGCAATAGTCACTAAATTATTTATAACTAGAGCTACGAAACTCCAAATCAAGTGCCGTTAATTTTACCTGAAAATAGACTCATATATCTTCTATCCATAAAATATTCAGAATTTTTGGTATGGCCAATCAATACCAGATTTTTCTTAAAGTTTCCCATGTTTCACTGTTTGACTAATCGACCACTCTTCATTACTGAATCAAATTTCTCATTGTAAAGAGTTCAAAATATGTTCTCGTTTATTCCATTTGAAACTAGACTCATTAATATTTAATTACATAATTTATGAAGCTTCTAAGTCGTCTCTCACAATTTATGGTGATTTTCCAAAGTCACGTTACTGCTGCTATCCCAAGCAGATTTATTACCAAATCACTCTTTCACACCTAACTTGCATGCTTGTTATTTAAACATGTATATCACCAATCAATCATCACATATCTATGATTTTACTTAAGTATAATCTCCATTTCATCATTTTAAATCACAACATGTTAGCCGATTTTTCCGCTTAGCATCTAAGGCACATGCATGCTCATTTGTTTGGCTCAACTTCACCTATCTTCCATTTTTCATCAAAAGAACATGAAACAACAACCATTTCCTTCATTTTAATTCATGACTAAATGCTCACAACACAACTAAAAACCAAAATATGCTTCAAGAGTTAAGGTAGAATCAAGAAGAACTCATGAACATCAAGATAGAAGCAAACTACCATGATCTTACCTTCAATTTTCTTCCCCAAGTGACCGAACATTCAAGAGCTTTCTCCTCTCCTTTCTCTTCTCTAACTTTCGGCTATGATGAACAAAGATGGACAAAACTTTGTTCTTTTCATAAAATTTCATATTTCATCCATTTAATTCTTTAATACAAAAGACATGAAATGCCCATCATGGAACATTTACCTAAACCATTATCATGGAATATTTACCTAACCCATTATCATGGAATATTTACCTAACCCATTATCAATTTGTACCATGAATTATGGATATCAAGTGCTCATATTGTCTACAACAACATGATGGCTGGCCACTTCATGTAAAATGGGAGGTTTGTCATGCAAATCCTCCTATTTTGCACTCCTATTTATTTGGCCACTTCAATTTAGCCTATAGCATTTTCAAACATTCTCACATAGGTCCTATTTCATAATTTCACTCCATTTTTCTTATGGAACAAAAATTAACTAAAATTGTTAGGTTCTATCTTAAGCTTGGGCCTTCTAGAGGCCCACTAACATAATTAAACCTATGCCAACATTCACAGAATTCCCGAAAATTGGGACGTTACAATAGCAGCTCCTAATTTCCACTAAATCACACTTTTATGACAAATTTTGTAACTTTTGCAAAACGATCCATTTTGACAATTTCACCGAAAATCACTTAGTAAAAGTCCTTTATTACACACCGAGCATTCATTTTCTACCATTAGACACCAAAACACATGCATTTCATTCATGGGTAAATTTTTAAACACAAACCCTAACTCAAAATATGGGTAGAAATGAGTAGATCTTGTTACAAGGATTTCAAAAACGTAAAAATCATTAAAAATAAGGCTAGAATGAACTTACAATTGAGCTTTGAAGCTTGAAAAGCCCTAGATATGTCTTCTCTATGCAATTTTCGGCCAGGGGGTAGAAGATGGACAAAAATTGGCTTTTAATTTTGTTTTTAATTCATTTTAATTACTAGATTACCAAAATGCCCCTAACTTAAAAATATTCTATTTCACCCATTTCATATCCATTTTTGTCCAAAAAATTATCCAATGGTATAATTACCATTTAAGGGCCTCCAATTTAAAATTTCATAACAATTAGACACCTCTAACATGTGGAACTCAACTTTTGTACTTTTTACAATTTAGTACTTTTGACCAAATTGAGTGCCCAAACTTCAAAATTTTCGAACAAAATTTTCACGAAAAGATACCGTGAAATTGTAAACCATAAAAATATAATAAAAACAAATTTTACTGTGTCAAATTTTTTGTCCCAAAAGTACTATTCCAACTAGGTCCTAATTCAAGATGTTACAACTTTCCCCCTTTAGGGATTTTCATCCCCGAAAATCTTGCCAGAATAGTGGTTTAATTACCACATAAACTCCACTATCTCATAATCATTGCTGAAGAACTTTTACTCAGGCTATGCTTAATACTTAGCTCTTTAATTTCTCATACTAAAGTCATGAACAATTTTATGTTATACGACGCATCAACTGAATCTTAACTTCTATCAGAGAATTCATGTACACAAGGGTCGAACCCATACCGTTCATAGAATATATATATATATATGCATATCATACTTGAATCCTCTCGGTTTCAAATGGCATAGCCAGCCCTATCATCATGGCCTTAAGTTCCCCATCATTTATACAACCTGACAGTTTACTAATTCAACCTCTGGTCGTCATTAAAATTCAAAGCCTCATTTAGCTTTTTCAATAATTCACGATATAAATCCCGGATCTCAATCTGATTAACAGAAACTAGCATTTTAAAAAATTCAACAATCTCAAAGATACTTAATTCCATAAGTCTGATGAACGAAAATTCAGTACATACCGACATGATTTGCAGATTCATCAATTACTTAACAACAAGTCACATAACATCTTTCTCTTTCAAAGATAAGAATAATCCTTATATGAAATCTATAATAATCTCATTCTCATTTCCATTCAATTACCACCACTGGCGAAAATCGTTCTGACATCACCTAATATTCAACTTTAACCCTGATAACATTTCATGTATCAAATACAAAGATTAGAAATGTCGAGTTCCAAACTTGAACACCAACACATTACTCCCGTGGGCTTTCTTGCAAACTCTCTATAATAGCTCTGGACTTTCTACCCAAGCACTTGTAACCACATTTTCCTTTTCTCAAAGATCATACAACAACAATCTCATGTCATCTACGCTATCTCAAAATCAAATCTTTCTATGACAGCAGATACATTAAGCTATCACATTGCCTTTCTGTCTCGAAACGTATCACAATCTATTTAACGACACATCACTGAAAAATCAAGAATTTCTTGCCCGATGTAGGCCAAACCAAGTCTAATGTCCTAATTAACAATGTTCTCGTCTGTTCTAAACTTTACTAACATGCAATGGACCGTTCAACTTTCACAAGGCGATAACTTTATTATTCATAGAAACTTTAAATCATATCAATGTCTGCTAGGGAATATACACTTTTCATTCAAACTATCCGTCTTTTACCCATAAATGAATGAAATTTTATTCCCAGACATGAATATCTCGTTTAGTATTTCAAACAATAACCAATACCGATTGAACCACTGAGTCGGTCTTAATCATCAATAAATGACATTTCAAGAAATCCTCTCTTCCAATCAATAAAACGATTCAATATGTAATCATTCAAAGTTAACTTATCATACTAATCAAAAACCATTTCAAAAGCATTAATTCAAGTAACAAGGATATCTCAATTGAAGGCATCAACTTCGATTAACTTACTTGAGAAAAAAAATCCACCATACAAATTGTAACTAGCAATTTCATCACTTATTCCTTTGCCGATATTAAATCCTTCACGAAGATTTAGAGAAATCTAGATACTAGAATTACCACATTACTATGATCAAACCAGAAGCATAGTCACACTTGACATGATTATCACAACTGAAGAACACACTGTAGATATGAGCGGTGATTGATAAATTCTGGAATATAGATAACAAGAAAACTAGGATTAAGAAGTCCAAGATAGAGAAATCCAAGATACAATATCATAATGAAAGACCCAGAACAAAGCTCATAAGAAAATATGGAAGATTTCAATAATTTCGCAGAGGAAAGAAGTCCAGAAGAATACATCATTCAAGCCCACTGGAATCAAATGAAACAAGGATAATGTACCTTCCCCTATATATATATAGAATAGAATATCAATTAGAAGAAACAGAATCTTGGCATCATGTGTATTTTCTCATAAAATCCCAACAGACGGAATGTAATAGAATGCTAGAGGGAAAATAGAGCAATACAGATTATAAACCAGTCAAACTATCAATACTTTCCTCTTATTCCAAAATTAGAAAACATTCTCGCACGATAACAATTTATCTGAAAATAGATAGCCCCAGTAATACTTCCAAGAGTAAATGAACTCATAGAGTACCTCAAGAGAGACAGTCATAATATACTTACTATAATTACCACATTCAGATATCTTACATTTTAAGATTTATTCCTCCAACTATTTCTGTCATTACAAATCCCAAATTATGATTTTCATTGAAGAAGATTGGTTCTGAAAAAATTCCAATTAATACGTTTCTCGACATCGTACTCTACTAGCTCTGTCTTTTCTTATCAATCCAATTAATCTTTGATCATAGTTATAATCATTTTACAGCTGAACTCTTTGGTCCCATACTTGTGAGCTTATTCAACACTGATCTTATAAAATCCTTTACAAAAAACCACTCTAGTAAAGGGGTGGGGTCGTAAGGTCCCTAACTCATCTCTCATACACATATACATATAACATTATTTCATCATCATAGCAACATTTTCACAAACATATCAACCACTTCTAGTAAATTATTATTCACACCTGTATGGCACGAACCTTCCAATTATCTTATTTAAACCAGTGCATTTATGCATGCATTCTATGGATTCTGAATAACTTTGCTTATCCCATTCATCCAATCAAACAAGTCATGCACATAACACCTTATGAGGGCCAAACAAACATGGATAAGTATGTCACAATCAAAACTTTTATCTTGCACATCATCCTATACATATCATTACCATCATATAACTCAATTCAATCAATTTTAGCACAATTACTTAAACTATACGAGTTTGCCCATTATAATTATCCAAACAAGTATACACATACATTTATTCCATCAATAAGGTTGGTGAGTTGCCCAAATACATACATTCACTAGAGCAAATCGATCATATATATCATAGAACTATCAACTAAACATAGATAATCTTATCATAATGTATTCCTTTATCTCATTTAAAGATATCATTGCAATCCATCAACATTCAATGTTCAATCGGGACAATGACATTTTATCCGTATCATGTTATTATGAACCTTTTATTCATACCTTCATGAATTTATATCTGTCACATTCACTTAATCAAGTAAATCAAGTGCACAACATCATATGAATATCAAACAAGCATAGGGACTCATCACAACATGAACTTTCATCTTACATGTTATCATGTACATATCATGAACTTTTATTCATACTTTTCTGAGTTTAGGCTCATCATAACTGTAATTTACTCAAATACTTTTGCATCACATTTAACATGGTCGGTGTAGCTCGGTTGGAGAGTACCTCTGTCTAAACAAAATGGTTCTCATTCGCGTTGGGAGACATCACACAATCACGGATTGGTGGCATGTATAGCTAGACTCTTATTCATGCTAGGTTAGTTCGAGAACTGACTAAACCATAACTCTGATACCACTAAATGTAACACCCCCTACCTGTGTCCGACACCGGGACAGGATATGAGGCATTAACGGACTTAAACGCAAACAATCATGGAAACCAGGCCATAAAATTTCATTCATATTTTAAAACATTCAATCACATGCACATAGTCCCTTACTTGGGTTTACGAAGCCCAAAACATACTTTAGACAGGGTTCGGGACTAAACCGAGAACTTTGGAAAGCTCTGGGAAAAACTTAAAAAAATTTTCTCATGAAACAGGGTCACACGCCCGTGTGCCGCCAACACACTTGTGTCATTAGGCCGTGTAAATCTCTGTTTATGACGTTAGCAAATAAATTGAACCACACGGCCAGGCCACACGCCCGTGCCACCAGGCCGTGTCCCTCACACGATTGAGACACACGGTCGTGTCTCATCCCGTGTAGTTAACTCTTAGGCTATTCTTCAAGCCTTTTTGTTACCCTTACATGCATACACATATACACAGATCCAATGGCATTCAACATCCTAAATTATGATACAAACATATCATTTACCTATCAACATGAATGTGTTACACATTTCCACATTAAGCCAAGACTAGCCATACCATAGTTAACTTTGTGCCAATTTATTTCAACTTATCATCAAACTTCCATGTTCAAAGCATTATTATTTATCTCCTTATTACACATTTAATTCATGGTCATAAAACATGCATTCAACACACATGACATATTGCCAACCATGCATGACAAACAAACATAATCATATCTTCACATCATAAGCAATAAATCATAACTTGACTAGCTATACTTACAAGCCATAATCAATATGAGCAGTATATCATGGCCATATACAATAGCCCAAAATAGGCCAATACATTTGGCCAAATCATAATAACACATGTCATAGAACGAAGTCCCTATACATGCCACTCACTTGATAATTCTAACATATGTAACAATATTCCAAAGGTATTGGCTTGATAGTGTGATACTGCCTCCGACGATCTCCAACCTCGAGCCGACCTGACAACACTAAAAGAAATGGAAAGGAGAGAGTAAGCTTAAAGCTTGGTAAGTCTGAAAATAATAAGCAAATTATCAACATGATTTCATGGAAATATAATCATAATTACACTTTTACTTATTTTCTAGTCATGTTGTTTTCTCGAGTTATAGTTACTAAATTATTTATATCTGGAGCTACGGAACTCCAAATTAAGATCCGTAAATTTTCCCTGAAACTAGACTCATATCTCTTTTTACCATAATTTTTTTTCTATCCAATAAGTTCAATTTATTCTTTGAAGTTACCCCTATTCTGCTGCTTGACAGCTTCGACCTTTCTTTACTAAAAATTGATTATCTCATAGTACGGGTTTCGATTATGTTCCTGTCTATTTCTCTTGAAAATAGACTCATTAATTATTTTAATCATACAAATTATAACCCATAATTATTTTTGTACAATTTTTAATGATATTTCCAAGTCAAAACAGGGGATTCTGAAATCATTCTGACCCTGTCTCAAAAAATTCAAATATCTCATAATATGAAATTCTTTTGCTTATATCGTTTCCTTTATATGAAAATAGACTCAAAAATATTTAATTTCATATCTTATTCAACCTCTAATTCGATTTCCACGATTTTTGGTGGTTTTTCCAAGTTACACAACTGCTACTGTCCAAAACTGTTTTATTACAAATTTCACTCTTAAATAATTTCATTTACTCCATTCTATCCTACCGAAAGCTCGCTCAACTATCGAGCACATTGCTCATAAATTTCCTCAAACATATACCTGCGCTTATTCTTCACATGGTCATGTTCACATGTATTTTCACTTAGTCAATTTCTCGTTGAACTCATCGAAATAATAACAGATACACGGTTGCCTGCACATATTACCAACCTTGTAACCGAAGCTATCTGGTACGCATAGTAGCCTGCACTTAGTACTACACATGCGACCAATAATCCGGTACATGTAATAGCCTGCACTTAGTACTACACACGTGACCTAACCATCTTATACATGCAGTAGCCTGCGCTTAGTACTACACACGTGATTGAAGTTGTCGGGTACGCATAATATCCTGCACTTAGTACTACACATGCGACCTAACTACCTGGTACACGTAGTAGCCTGCACTTAGTACTACACACATAACCTAAAACCATCTTAAACACATGGTAGCCTGCACATAGTACTATAGATGTGTTCTCACAATGGATCATTCGTATCATTTCTATTCCGAAGGTTCAATCGGGAAATTCCTCACTTTTCAACATTTAACAAACTCATTCATAGTCTATTTCGATTTGTAATTTACATCAAATGATCATTCTATAGGTAGCCACATCTCATATAATAATGAAATATAATAACATAAAAAGAATCGATATATTATTTACATACAAACTTACCTCGAATGCGAGCACAGCTATTTATTCCAATTTAGTCCACAATCTCATTCATTCCCAATCTATGCCCAAATCTCATTTTCCTTGATCTATAATATAACATTTAGTTTAATAATTAGTCACGTTATTCATATGGGTCCAAAAATCATATTTTTATAAATTTTTATTTTGACCCCTAAGCTTTCACATATTTTCACTTTTGCCCCAAGGCTCGTAAAATGATTTTTATCCAATGTCCTTGCATTTTAAGCCTAGCCGAATCATTTTCATAATTATATCAGCCCCTAATTCCACTAAAACACACTTTTATGACCAATTTTGTAACTTTTGCAAAATAGTCCTTTTTGACAATTTCACCGAAAATCACTTAGTAAAAGTCCTTTATTACACACCGAACATTCATTTTCTACCATTATACATCAGAAAACATGTATGTCATCCATGGATAAATTTTTAAACACAAACCCTAGCTCAAAATATGGGTAGAAATGAGTAGATCTTGTTATGAGGATTTTAAAAAAGTAAAAATCATTAAAAACGGGGCTAGAACAGACTTAGAATCGAGCTTTGAAGCTTCAAAAACCCTAGCTATGTCTTCTCCATGCATGTTTCAGCCATGGGGTAGAAGATGGATAAAAATTGGCTTTTAATTTTGTTTTTAATTCATTTTAATTACTAGATTACCAAAATGCCCCTATCTTAAAAATTTATATTTCACCCATTTCACGTCCATTTTTGTCCAACAAATTATCCAATGGTCTAACTACCATTTAAGGGCCTCCAATTTAAAATTTCACAACAATTAGACACCTCTAACATGTAGACCACAACTTTTGCACTTTTTATAATTTAGTCCTTTTGACCAAATTGAGTGCCCAAACTTCAAAATTTTCGAACGAAATTTTCACGAAATCATCCCATGAAATTTTAAACCATAAAAATATAATAAAAACAAATTTTAATGTGTTAAATTTTTGGTCCCGAAACCACTGTTCCGACTAGGCCCTAATTCGGGATGTTACAGCATAAGTAACTAGACCAGCCTCGATGTACCTCTTTGGAGGTTTAATTTCTCTTCTAGGTCTATTTTTGGCAATAGAATATTGTGGTGAATAAGAAATCTACTTTAAGTTTCTGTACTAACATGAGAAGTAGACTTTGTTGTAGATTCTAGATCAATCTGTAGCTCCACTTGCTTCACATGTGTGCTTGGACTTTGCCAATCTTTATTCAATGTCTTTAAAAGGTAATTAGGCAATATAGCAACTTCATGAAAAATAACATCTCTTTTAATCACAACTTTTTCTATTTTTAGAACACCATAACTTGTATCCTTTAACACCAGTCTTATAACCAAGAAAAACACATTTAATAGATCTAGGTTCCAATTTCTCATTATCAACATGAGCATACACAAGACACTCAAAAATATTCAAATCAGAATAATTAGCAGGATTACAAACCATATATCTTATGGAGTCTTTTTCTCAATGGCATTGGACGGAGATCGGTTAATCAAAAAACATGCAATAGAGGTCGCTTCAACCCAAAATAACTTCGGTAAACGAGCATTCAACAACATATATTGAATATTTTTCATGATTTTTCTATTCATCCATTATACAATGCCATTTTGCTGTGGAATATGATGAACTGTCAAGTGTCTTACGATCTCTTCTGATTTGCACAATTCATTAAACTCATCAGAACAGAATTCAAGCCATTAACTATGCAGAAGTGTTTTATCTGTTTTACCGTCTACTTCAGGAAGAATGCCCAAACCTTTCTGGAAAAATCATCAATGATCATCAACATATAATTAATGCCACCCCTCGAAGGCACTCTAAATTATCCTCAAATATCAGAATGAATATAATTCAATGTTCCCTTCCTATTATAGATTCCTCTAGTGAATCTGTAACACCCATAACCCGTATCCATCGTCGGAACAGGGTTTCTGAGCATTACCAAAAAATTCAAAACATTTTACCAATAACTAATGTAATTTACTATTCATTAACCAAAATCATTTAAAACGTACCTTAATTGGACCTTCGAGGCCCAATACGAGCATTAGAGTCGAGTCAAGACTTAATCAGAAACTCTAAGAATTTTTCGCGACATTTCAAAAATTTTATAAAGTGCAGGGCTCACACGCCCGTATGATCCAAGGGACACGCTCATGTGACCCTGGGACATGCCCATGCCGTAGGCCATGTTCGACCCCATGTAACTCTCTGACTTCTGCACACGGCCATGCCACACGCTCGTGTGCTAGGCCGTGTGGTCAATTAATTCATTTCGAAATTAGGTGTAGGTTTCACACGCCCATGTTCTAGGCCGTGTAGCACACGCGACTTAGACAGAAGCCTGTGTCTTTGCCCGTGTTCTCAATTCTGATCATTCTGTTTCTCAAAATTAAGTTGCAATGGGCGCACAACCTAACTACACGCCCATGTACTCGACCGTATGTCACACACGATCTAGACACACGCCCGTGTGCCTACACGTGTGGACAAAATAAAGTCATTTCTAGCTTCATTTCTCACCCAAAATTTCATCCAAGACCTGCACTTGAAACACACATTCAATACCAACCATTCCAAGCATTCAAATTAAACAATTTCATCATTCATCATGGCATACCATTACATGCATATGTGTTTATAAACTCACCTTAGATTAACTTAGCCATTATTATCTTTTGATCACATGTACTCAACATATCACATATGAATATATCATAATAACCCACTTAATCATACCAAAATAAGCCATTACTAGCCATTCCAATGGCTAGGTTACAAAACATTATTTTCAAGCCACTGTTGGCCAAGTTGTCCTATACATGCCATTATACCAAAATGATTTTACTATGTATACCCAAAATAAGCTAGTCGATAGTGTGACGATGCTCCAATGATCTTCCAACCTTTGCGAGCTTCCGAGCACTATAAAACGGGGAAAATAAAATGGAGTAAGCGTTACATGCTTAGTAAGTTCATATAACAAAAACTAAACTTACCTGTAACAGCCCGTTTTAGGGCCAAATCAGAACAGTGGTTTCGGGACCACGAATTCGACGTAGAAAGATTTATTTTTATTATATTTTTATAGTCCACAGTTTCATGGAATTGTTTCGTGAAAATTTCGTTCGAAAATTTTATCGATTGGGCACTTAATTTAGCTAAAAGGACTAAATTACAATAGGTGCAAAATGTGTGTTCTAGAAGCAGAGGTGTCTAATTGCTATGAAATTTTAAATTGAAGGTCTTTAAATGGTAATTAAACCATTATAGTCTGTATGGACACAAATAAACATGGTTAGTGAAAATTTTAAAAGTTTAGGTGAGGGGCATTTTGGTAATCTAGTAAATAAAGCCAAAATAACTAAATAAAAGTCTTCATCTTCATCAATTTAGTCCCCATGGCCGAATATTTCAAGAGAAGACATAGCCAGGGTTTTGGCCACTTTCAAGCTCAATTGTAAGTCCGTTCTAGCCCTGTTTTTAATGATTTTTCATGTTTTAGAGATCCTTGTAACCTAATCTAGCTATTTCAAGGACTAATTTGAAAGAAAGATAAAGTTTAAAATTTTAACCATGTTAGATATTTGTTTATTTTGATGTCTAATGGTAGAAAATGCATGTTTGGTGTTAGATAAACAACTTTTCCTAAGTGATTTTCGGTAAAAATGTCTAGAAGGACTTATTTGTAAAAAGTTATAAAATAAGTAGTAAAAGTGTGATTAAGTGGAAAATGTGGGCTGATATGAGTATGAAAATGGTTCATCTAGGCTTAAGTTTTGACGAAATTGAATACATTTCAATTTACGAGCCTAGGGGCTAAATCGTAAAAATGTGAAACATTAGGGGCAAAAATGTAATTTTGACATAAAATGATTTTTGGACCAAATTGAATAATGTGAGTATTAAATGAGTTAAATTTATTATTATAGATCAAGAAAAACAAGGTTCGGACCTAGATTTGGGGAAAAGCAAATTGTTTGACGATTAGGTCCAATTCTACTATTTTTGTACCGAGGTAAATTAGTATGTAAATAATGCATTGTTATATTTATGTTTTTTTTTTTAAAACCCTGGGTTTTTTTAAAAAAATTTTAAAGGGTTTAAACCGGGGAAAAATTGTTTAAAGATTTTAAAGGTTGGGCCGGGCTTTGTTAAATAAATTTGAATTGGGTTTTTGGAAAATTTAAAAGAAATTTGGGGTTTAAAGGTTTGTTTAAACCAAAATTTTAAAAAGGGTCAAAATTAATTGGCACCGGGTCAAAACCGGGCTTTTTGGGGAAAAGGGGTTTTTTTAATTTTTAAAAGCAAAAGGGAACAGGGTTTTTAAAACCCGGAAATAAAAAAAAGGGGCTATTTGGAAAGGGGAAATTTTATTAAAAATTAGTAATTTATTTTCCCAATTTTTTTTTACCCTCCAAAAATTTTTTTTTTATTTTTAAAGATTTTCTTTTCCGTTTAAAAAATTTTGGGGTTTTTTTTAAAAATTTCTTTCGATAAAAGTTTAAAACCCCTTTTTCCCTTTTAAAAACCCAAAACCCCTAAAGAATTGGTTTTTTTAAAGAAGTTAAAATGAAGGGAAAAGGGGTTTTTCTTTTAATCTTAAAACCTTTTTTTAATGGTTTAAAAGGGGGTCTTGGGAAAAATAAAATTTTAATGGAAAAAGAAGAACTTAAAAATTTTTTAGGGTTTTGGGGGTTTTAAATTTGTAGGGTGGAGTTTAAATTATTTTTTAATTAATTCAAAAAATTTTGGGGCGGGTTTAACGTTTTCCCAAAACCCCCAAAATTTGTTTTAAACAAACCGGATTGGCCCGGAAAATTTTTCAAATTTTGAGTTTTTATTTTAGTTTTGGGGTTTTTTTTTAAAAATTTTTAAAATTTAAAATTTTCCGAAAAGGGAATTAAAAATTTTTTGGAAATAAAAAATTAAAGAAATTTTAAAATAAGGAAAAAAATTTTTCCCAAAAATTTAAACGGGGTTTTTTTAATAATGTTTGGAAATTTTATTTTTACTTTTCATTCCTTTTTAAAAAAAACCTTAATTAAAATTAAACCCTCATTTAAAAACTTTCTTTTAAAAAATTTTAATTTTTTTTCACGTTAGGGAAAAAAAATAAAAATTTTTCTTTTTTTTTTTTCCAAAAAATTTTAATCAAATTGGGAAAAAAATTAAAACCAAATTTGGGAACGGGGGTTTTTTAAATAAATTTTTTAAAAAAAAAAGAGGGGTTTTTTTTTTTAGGGAAGTTAAATTTTTTAATTAAATTTTAAAATACTTTAAAAAAAACGAAAGGTTGGGAAAAAATTATTGGGAAATTTTTTCCCAAAATAAACAAATTTTTTTAAAATTTTTTCCTTTTTATTTTTTTTTTTAAATTTTTTTAAAGGTTTACCTATAAAAAGTTTTTTTAATTCCCAAAACGGCCAAATTAAGGTAAATTTTTTATTAATTTAATTTTTTTTTGGGAAGAAACCGTTTTTAAATTTTCATTTTTTTTCCCGGGGTTTTTCCCTTTCCCTTTTTTTTGGGGTCCCCAAGATACAAAAAGGGAAATTAACTTTTTAAATAACAAAAAAGGGAAAACAAAGTTTTTAAAAAAAATTGTAAAAAGAATTTAAAAATTTTTAAAAAAAAAAGGTTTTTTAAAAAAAAATTTTAAACTTTTCCCAAAGGTTTTAAAAAAAGGGGTTTTTGGGTTTTATTCAAAAAAAAAAAAATTATCCAAAAATCTAACTTTTCGGGGTTTTTTTTTTTCTATTCAAAAATGAAAGAATTTTAACCCTTTTTTTCAAAATTTTTCAAATGGGAATATTTCCCAAACCCTTTTAGGGGAAAACAATCGGGAATTATTTACTTACCTTAACAAAATTTTCTTTTCTTAACAATTTTAAAAAATTTAAAAAAACCTTTTTAAAAAAAAAATTTTAAAACTTTAAAAAAAATTTTAAAAAAAATAAAATTTTAAAATTTCAAAACATAAAAAAAAAAAAAAAAATTTACCTTAAATGTTTGAAATTTTTTGAGTGGCCCAAATTTTGGAGAACCCTTCCCTTAAACCCCTTTTTTTTTTTAAATTTAAATTTAAAATTTGGGAAGGGGTTTTTAAATTAAACTCTGAACCCGGCCCGGGTCGGGGACACCCGGGACCCCTTTGATTTTGTATGTTTCTGGGTTTAAATTTTTAAATTTTGGTTTCCGGGCCCTTTTTTTCCTTTTTGGCCTTTTTTTCCTTTCCCCTTTTATTTTAAAAAATTTAAATAAATTAAACAAAATTCCATTTAAAAAAATTTTAAAATTGTTAAAAAGTTTTTTAAAATTTAATTTTTATCAAATTTAAATTTGTTTAAAAAAAAAATTTTCCTTTTAAAGAACAAATTTTTGGTTTTAAAAATTTTTGGAAAACCATTTTTCCCCCTTTTTTATTTTTTTTTTTTTTAAAGCCCAAAAGCTTTCCCCTTCTTTGAAAAATGGGAAAACCCCTTAAAATTTTTAAAAATTTACACAACCTTTTTCAATTCCCGGATTTAAATTTTCCCCTTTCCCCCCGGAAAATTTAAAAATTTAAAAAAAATTTTTTTTCAAAAACAAACCTTTAAAAGTTTAAGAAAATTTAAAAAACGTTTTTCAAAAAAAAAATTATAAATTTTTAGAATTTAAGAAAAAGGGATTTTTAAACCTAACGGGAATTAAATTTCCCCAGAAATAAGTTTTAAACCCAAACCCTTCCTTGTACACCCTTTTACTTTTACCCAAATTAAATTTCGGCCCTTCCCGGGAAATTTTTCCCATCATTTCAACTTTTGGGTTTTTGGGGTTACAAAAGATTAAAATTTAACCCCAAAATTTAAATATTAAAAGGGGTTTTTTAAACAAATGTTTTGGGAAATTTTTAAAAACGGTTTTATCCCGGGAAAGGGAAACCCGTCAAACTTTTCCCAAAGTTTTGAATTAGGGTTTAAACCCTTTAATAAAAGGGTTAATGTTAAAACTCGAACTTCCCTTTTCAAGATGCCAAAAATAATCACAACCCTAAAATGACCCCAAATAAAATTGGTATCCTTAAAAAATTTTCCCTTTCAAAATAATTTTTGTAAATTTTTTTTTCAAAAATGTTTTTAAATCTTTAAAAACCCAAATTCCAAACCCGAATCCAAAAATATTTAAACCTATCTTTCTATTTCTCAAAATAATTTTTACCAAAAGGGTCCCAAAAAAGTTTTTTATACTGATTTAAATTAAATTTTTTTCAAAATTTTTAACTTTGAAACCCATTGCCCTTTTTTAAATTTTGGCCAAGTGTTACAAATTTTAATAATTTTGATTTAAAAAAAAACCCATTTATCCAAATTTAAAATTTTAAATTACCCAATTAAATTTAAATCCAATCCCAAAATCCTTTTAAATTAAACCAAAATTTTAAATCCCCTTTTTGGTTAAATTAAACCCCTTTTTTAAATGGGAAAAATTCCCCTTTAAAAACCCCAAATTTCCCCTTTAAGGGTAAATCAACTTTACAAATTTGTTTGGGTTTCACTTTTTCAATAAATTTAAACAAATTTCCCAAAACTTTCCCTTTAAAATATTTTAAACTTTAAATTTCCCCTTTTAAATATTTAACCCCGTTTAAAAACTCAAAATAAATCAAAATTTCAAATTTAAAACCCTTAAAATAAAAAAGGATAATTTTTGGTTTTAAAGAAATAAACCAGGGAAATCTTAAAAAGGAATTAAAAAATTAAATTTCTTTAAATTTTAACCCTTTCAAAAAACAAAACCTTTTTAAAATTAAATTATGTTTAAAAAACAAAACACCTTTTAAATAAAAAATTACTTAAAACTTTTGAAAAACACAAAATTTTACAAACCCCCTTACTTTTAATAAATTAATTTTAAACCATTTTCATTTTTAAATTAAAAATTTTTATTATGAAATTTAATATCCCAAAATTATTTTTTTTCCCACTTAATCAAAACTTTAAAACAAAAAGGAATTAATACATACTTCAAAATTTTTTCTTTCCTTTTAATTTGTTTTCCCCCAAAACTTTTTAAACAATAAATTTATTAAAATTTTAAAAGGGGAATTTAAAAAAAAATTTTTAAATTTAAAACAGCTTAAAAATTTAACCAAATATATATAAATTTCAAAACCCACCCAAAAAATAACAAACAATTTTATTTTTTATTAATTCCCCTTAAAACAATTTTAATTAAAAATTTCAAATTTTAAAAAAATAACCTTTAATTAATTTTAACCCTTAATAAGTTACTCCCTTTTAAAAATTTAAACATTTCAAAGGGAATAAATTAATCCCAAAACCTATTTTTAACCTTATTTAAAACCAATTTTTTTACCCAAAATTTTAAAATTTAATGGGAAATTAAAATTCTAAACCCTTTTTTTTATTTTTTTGGGTACCCAATTTAAAAAATTTTTAATTCTTTCAAAAAAAAAAAATCATTTTTTAAAATTAATTTAAAATTTAAAAAAAACCCAATTATTTAAAAAACTACAAAAAACAAACCCTTTTTAAAATTAAATTTTTAAAATTTATTTTATTTCCAATTATAAATTTTAAAACTCTATTTTATTTTTTTCCCTTTAACCAATTTCCTTTTTAAAAAAATTTTAAAATCAAAAAAAATAAAAATTTTTTAATTAATAATTATAACACTTTTTTTAAAACCCCATTTAAAAAAAAATTTAAAAAATTTTTTAAATCCCTTTATTAAAAAATTACCCAAAAACCCAATTTTATTTTATTTTTGTTTTAAATAAACTTTACAAAATAATAAAAACACTTTTTAAATTATATTTTATTAAAAACCCCCTTTTTCCCTTTAAATTTTTTAATTAGATTTTTTTTCTACCAATTTAAATTTAAATAAAACTTTAAAAAAAAAAACCCAAATTTTTTAAAAAAAAATTTTAAAATAATTCTTTACCCTTAAACCAAAAACCCAATTTCCAAATTTTTCCCTTTTTTTTTTTAAACCAAAACCAAAAAAAATTTTTTTTAAATTTTTTTCCCTTTTATTTAAAAATTTTAAAATTTTAAAATTAAACCATTTTAATTTTAATTTTTAATTTTAAAAAACAACTTACCCTTTAAATTTTCCCAAAAAAGAATTTAAATTCCCTAAAACTTTAAAAAAAATTAAAATTAAAATTTTTAAATTTTAAAAAAAATTTTTTTTTCCTGGGACCAAATTTCCCCCTTTCTTTTTTTCCCAAAAAAAAATAAGTTTTTTTAAAATTTTTTTATTTTTTTCCCCCTTTTTTTTAAAAAGCAAATTTAAAGGGTTTTAAAAATTTTTTAAAAAAAAAATTAAAAAAAATTTATGGGCCATTTTAAAAATTAATAATTAAAAAACTTCCCAAAATAAAAAATTTTTCCAATTAAATTTTAAAAATCAAAAAACATCCTTTCACTTTTAAAACATAAATTTTAAAAAATTTTTTAAATTTTAAACTTTTTTTCAAATTTCAGGGAATAAAGATTAAAAAGGAAATTTTGGAAATTTTTTCCCCTTGGGTAAAAAATTTAAAAAAAAAAAGAAAATAAACTCTAATCTAAGATAGAAGAAAAGAAAAACAAATCCCTAGAAAAGTACAGAGAAAACTAAAAAAAACCCAGAGAAAAATAAACCTAAAACTAAGCTAATGCATGTCTCTCTCTTCCTCAGTAATTTTTGGCTATTTTGAAGTGTATTCTGATGATTTTTCATGCCAAAAATGCCCCTACATGGGCCTTGTGTGATTGGTCGGCCGGGTAGACAAAGGTTGTTGTTTTTGTCCAAGTATGTCCCCCCTGAAAAGGTGATATTACGATACCCAGAAAAGCATATCACGATATCTCGAGCAATTTTGAAACTTGGGGTCTTCCTTGGGAGGTGGATATCATTATACCCATGGGGATATCGTGATACCACCAAAAGGACTCATTTATCTTCTACACTGTCGGAGCTATCACGATTTTAAGGGTTGGATATCACGATACCCTTGCCCTAGATGTCATTTTCGCTTATTTTCGACCTCCGACACATCCCTACAACACTTAAACACATGTTAGACTTCCCAATGGCACTTCCGGCCAATTTGGGTAAAAAAATAGACAAAACTAATATATTTTCACTTATTGCTCGAAAATATAGAAATAATGAAATTAACGAAAAACTATGCTAAAAATATATATTTTTCTCGAGAAAAAGCTCCTTAGGAGCGTCGAAAAAGCCTAATTTTCCATGTTGATTTTTGGCAGATCAACTCCCCTGCATTCAAGTCTTTTCTTGTCCTTAAGCAAACACACAAAACATGCAAAAAGATGACCTTTTGACTAAATTAGTTAATTAAGTTATATAGCCGTACAATATTAAATTTATACAAGAATTACTTCACATGCAATTTAACAATGATGACTAGCTAATTTACTTACTCATAATGTAAACATTATTAGTTCAAGAAGTTAAAGTGTCAATAGTGGTAGAGGCAATGTAAATGAACATATGTACAAATGTTATCCATCAAAATAAATTATACAAATCACTCATAGATATTTAAAAAGAATTGTTAATGTTCGTTCCAACAAATGCTAGCTATATACAAATAAATGTTTCGGTGATTTATGCAGGTCCCAAAAGTCTTTTAGGCTTGTAACATTCTGAGGTCAAGGTTGGTATGGATTCAAAGAAAGTTCATCTCAAAACAGTTCAAGCATTATGAATAGTATAGCACATGACATTATTCCCAATTCCCCCCCCAAATGTGATCGTTACCTCACACCGGCTTATTTCTCCTTCTACCAGCTTCCTTACTTCTCCAACAATGCGGAAGAGGATGATTGACATCAGCTCATTTTTGTGCATTATGGTTTCGAGACTTTATGTTTGCGCTATTTTTCTTTTTCTTATTTTGAGCACAATTGTACTTTATTTGTTCTTTTCTCTCACAATGCTTTTGATCCTCACTCTTCTCTCTTTCAAGTTTTTTTAAGCACGGTTTCTAGCAAGAATCAATTACAAGCTAATTCAATCCCTCTTCACTAATCACTCGAGTACATTTTTGTGAGAAACCTTCATAATATTCCTACCTAACCCTCAATGTCTATGGCCTAACATCCATTCAATAGTGCGTTACAAAGTTCAAGGACTGTGAAGGGTTGAGTTTCAAACTCAATTTCGGCTTAAGGTTTTAAACATAGAGGTTTATTAAGAAGGGCAACGTAAGGCTCAAATTTGGGAACTAGAGATAATGTAAAGTTTAAGGTTGGTCCTTTAAGCTCAAGGTTATACAAACAATTTTTAAGGTCTTTCCCAGATTACCACCTAGCAACAATCTATTAAGCATGCATCTATTTAAACAAACAATTAGCAAATTGAATTACCTATCTACAAGGATCCGTATCTTTTATTCATCCTACAATGTCTTTTTTATATTTTTATTTTGATTATTGCTTTTAGTCTATTATTCCTATTAACTGAATGAACTAATTAATCTACAATTAAGATGAAGAAATTATCTAGTACCATTCAGAATTTACAAGTTTAGAAATCCTATATACGCCTTTGATATGTACAACTACTAACTTATTACTCAATTACAGTCCAAGCACCATGCAATAACAAAAATTATAAATGAAAACAAGAAATATTTTTGGATTCTTGAAATTTTTAAAACAAAAAGGGAAAATCTTTTTGGAAATTTTTGAAAATGCATAAAAACTAAAATAAATACACAAATAAGCATAAAAACAAGAAAACATAAACACACATAAAAATTATGTGCACCCCCCAACACTCAGACTACAGATTGTCCCCAATGTGTTCAAAAGAAAGGTTAGAAGGTTACTAGACATCCCTAGAACAGAGCATCAGACTTGCTAGGGTGTCCACCTCCTCGTTGAATCTCTATATGTCGTGTAGTCTTTCAGGGTAATTCGTTGCACATAAGAAAAACACAGAAAGAAAAACAAACAATGAGCAAACCAACACAAAATAACAAAGACAAACACAAAATAAAAATTGTTCAAAGCAAATACAAAAGTATTCAATAGTTTACATGTCGAATTAAAAATAAATAACATGCAAAGACACGTAACTAACCGAAATCATCAGAGATTAGCTCAAGTTCTATCGATTGTTTCCCCTTTCCTTTCGTATTTGAAGGTTTGCAACCCTTATTCAATCTTTCTCTTGACCCCTCCAAATTGATCCATGCTCTTCTTGCAGATAGACACGTTGTATTCCTTCCACACCTTTCTTGAACAATATCTTTTCGTTGTCATCGGCCATATAGGTTTTTCTTCCCCGTGATTTTCGGCGCATTTCTCCACATAGTTTTTCATCATCTTGATTGGTTTTGAGTTATTACCCCTATCCTCTACTATCTCATCCAACTATTTTTGAATGTTTGCGAGCATATTTTCTATTTCTGAAGCAGGTGAGAATAATTGCGTATGTTCTCGCTCCGGCTCGTGTCTTTGCCTCATTGGCTCTTATTGGATTGCCTTGAATTTCTAATATATTGAATCAATTGTCAAATACGTAGTTTCTTAATGAGAATGTTCAAGAGGTTCCGCACCCTTTCACAAGTCTGTGACCAGATTTGCAAAGAATATATCAATTTATTTCCTTATTACGTATTGTTCCATGAATTTGTAGATCCATGTTACAAAACAAACTTGTTTCTTCTGTAAGATTGCAGACAATAAAATTTCCTGGAAAGGATCAACAATTTTACAAGTAGACACAGGATCGATTCTTATATGAAGGAAGTGCATCCAGATTTTGGATAAAAGGGTGAGTAGGACTGGGTTAAATAAAAGAGGAACATTTGTGTATATCTCTCGTTCCCACATGCCTCATCCTTTTATCAAATAAGACATTATGGAATCCAAATTTATTCCATTGAAATCTTTCAACTCTAACACTTCAATCTCATTATTTATATAGCAAAGAACCTTATAATACTTGGAGATTATTGAAAGGGAGACTTCAACCTCCCTTCCCCTAATGTATACTTTATCATCATGAGAGAATTTCAAGTTAGCATAAAATTCGAGCACCACAGATGGCACTGCAGGTCTCTGAGGCCAAAGGCAAAATTCTTGTCAGGCATAAAATCCCACAATGTCCTAAAACTCCTTTTCAAAAGAGGCTTCGAGGTTGAACCCACATTCGTATATGAACGATTATCCCAAAAGTTCTTCAAAAAGAACTTTCGCGTCAATCAAAAAAATTTCGATAATCACGTTCGAAGGGCTTGTTCGAAGCATTTAAAGTTTCCATTGAGCTTGTTTCCTTGAGTAAATAGCTAAAAACACAAGTGTAGAAAGAGATATAGTTTGAGTTAACTTTACAATGCAATGAATGGTTACTAGGCTCCCGAGGAAGTGGTAGATGAAGTTGCTAGACTGTGCTGAATATTACCACCTCTTGTCCCAACTATACTTGTAGTAGGAATCTGCAACACAAGGTTAGAGCAAATGGAAAAATTCTTAAGCTAGAGCTCAAACCCTAGAACAAATAAAAGAAAGTCCCTTTAAGACCTCTTTGATAGTTTATGAAAGTTTTGGGGAGAAAGAAGTTGATAAGGGGAGTAAAATAGGTAAATAAGATGTCTAGTAGCAAGATTTAAGGGTTTTGGAGGGTAAGAGAGTTTAAAAAATTTTAAAAACATGCAGGTCACACTATATGACTCGTTTTTATCATGGCCCAGTTTTGGTATTATGATATCCAAGATTGGGTATCGCAATACCGAGAAAAATTAAAGACCATATGACCACTCTTATGGGATACATTACCAAGGCCGTAGATATTAAGGCCAATTTGGACCAAAACACCCAAATAGCGATGGTGTTTAAAAGCTTGTCCAAGAATTTTGTTGGTTTTCAGGCTGCATATAACCTTGGCAACAAAAACCTAACTCTTACACAACTCATGAAGGAATTACAATTCTATGAGTTGATGCTGAACGGTTATCTGCCAGTCCAAAGAGCAAAAGTGTATATAGTTGTTGCTTTTTCCTCAGAAGGGAAGGGAAAGGGCTCTAAATAAGGCAAGGATAAGGTCTCTTGGCCACCACAAGTGAAAATAGAGAGAAATAGAAAGCCAAAATACTTATCTAAGTCTCAATGCTTCTTCTACGGTAAGAAAGGGCATTTCAAGGCAAACTGTAAAGAGTGGAAAGAATACCTAAATACCGAACGCAAAAGTATGGAACTCTTGATGATAGAAACTTGTTTAATGGAAGACTAAATAGACCAGTAGGTCATTGATTCAGGAGCCACTAATCATGTCTATGTTTCTCTACAAGGGTTCAAGGAGACGAATAATATTAGAAATTGGATCTTATCATTGCGAACCGGGAACGGGACAAGTGTGGTAGCTGAAACAGTTAGAGATGTACATCTTTATTTTCATAATTTTAAAAAGATTATTTTAAAAGACTTTTTCTATGTACCATGTTTCAAAATAAACTAAATTTTCGTTGTATATTTAAATAAAGATGACTTGACTATGACTTTTAACAATGGAAATGCAGTATTTAGAAATCAAAATCTTATCTGTAATGGATAGATGTGAAATAATCTCTATTTTATTAGACCAAAGATGTACACATTTCTTGACACTAAAATATTGAATAAAAGACTTAAAACTTCTCACTCTAATGAGGCATACCTTTGGAATTTTGAGACTTGGTCATATTAACCGAGAAAGAATCACTAGACTTGGGAAAGATGGCATCTTAAGTTTCCTTAAAGAAGTTTATCTTTCACAATGTGAATTTTGCTTGAAAGGTATTGTAACGCCCCAAAAATTGGGCCTAGAAGAGTTGGACTTTGAGTCTAGGATTCGGATAGAAGAAAACACGAATATTGAGAAGTTTTAAATATTACTAGTGTTTAAAAAATATATATTGATAAAATATTTATGTTATTACTAATATTTTAATTTTTATGAAAATTATTATCATTATAATTATTAGATACAAATATATTTATAAAATTATTGTTGTTAATTTAGTGTTTCAATTAAATTATTATTAGAAAATTTTCTTGTATCTATTTTATGGAAATTATAATTATTATTATTATTAGAAAAAAAATATATATATTATTGTATTTGAAATTTTCATTGCTATGGTTATTATTATTATTATTATTATTATTATTATTATTATTATTATTATTATTATTATTAATGTGGTGTTTAAATTTAGTTTTTAAATAAATTTAGAAGTATTTAAAGTGTGGGAAAAATCTTGGTTCGATCCAAGACTTTAGCAAAGAAATTAGTTTTTTTTTTTGCTTCTTAAGGGAACTGGGCAATAAGGCTTTAATAATAGAGTAGGTTAAAATAGACAAAAAGGGAAGCTTGGTCCAGCAGCAGTAGCACTAAGAGGTTGTAGGAGTGCCTGGGTTCAAGGCACGGTGTGCGCATAAGTTGCTTTTTATTTTAGAAGCCACGTCGAGCTAAGGTAAAACTTAAGTATAGTTGCGACCGAGTTATGCCGCTAAAAGGTTTGTGGCGCAGCGGCAGCAGTGCGTTAGGAGTCCCAGGGTGGCTCGGGTTCGATTCCAGGAGCATGTATGTTCTGTTTTATTTTTAAAAGAACTCAGGACGTCAGCAGGTAAGGTTTAAAGGTAAACGCGACGCTATTATATCAAAGGAGGAGGCCCGTCCTAGTGGTCAGCAGTGTGTTGGGCACCCTGGAGGTCCCGTGTTCGAGTAGCGTTGCGTGCAGGAGGGTGCTCCTTTTTTATGTGCGCACAAGAAAAGGGCCGTGCGGGATTGAAACTCCCCCCAGCAGCAAGGTGCAAGGTGAGTCAGCCAAGCGGAGGACTCCTGCTGCTGTTTGTGCACGGAGAGTTTGAATTAAATTCAAACTATGTTTGTTGGCTATAAAGAAGGAGATAGGCACGAGATTTAAATTGGGAAGCCAATTAGTCGAATCTGTTTCTTTTTATTTTCAATTGATTTTTATTTTGCTTATTCACTTTTCACAAAATCTTCTCCCTTATTCTTAATTTATTTATTCCTTTGATTTTCTTTTCCAACTTTGATTTTCTTTTCCAACTAGCCGAATCTTTTATTTTTCTCATCATCTTTGGCCGATTCTCTCCTCCTCTAAACCCCAAGTTTCTGTCGACAATACCACAAGTAAAAACCCTCATATTTTATCTTTCTCTACACTTCTGCAAAAAGCCGGAAATCACACACTATCCTAGGGACATAGCCGAATGCTGAGATCACTGAAGGCTCGACTTTTGTTATCGTTTAAGGGATTAAAGCTGCATCAGAATCAAGTAGGAACTAAGGGGGGGACGTTGACTGAAAGAATCGGTGGTAAGTCTTTCCAACTTAGTCTATCTTCCGTATTTTAAGAAAAGCTGGAATCCCTAAAAGTTAGGGAGGTTGTCGTTTTTGGACTTGTAGCCCTAAGGGGTTGTGGTAACAATATTAATTTGGTAATAGTGTGATTAAGAGGCTGTTGATCAAGGGCTTGGACAAGTGGAGAGAACGGATCTGGATCGAGACGCTACTTTCGGCAAAGGTAGGAACGCTAAGGCCTAAGGTGTTATTGGCTGAATATGGTAAGGAGTGAATATGTAGTTCGTTTCGGTAGTTAGATTAACGTGGTAGTAATATAATTGTAGGCAGTTCGTGCGTGGATCTCGTCAGCGAATCGTCATAAAACAGGTGTGTAAACGACACCCACTCATAGACTAGATCAAGGCAGTAGAAAAGTCAAAAAGCGAAAAGTCGGCATTTGTGAACTTATGAGTGTGCGGCGCTTGCAGGTGGTTTGGTTGTTAATTTTGGTAATCATAAGCAGTATGATTGTAGAGTGTGCAATTTCGCACTTCGGTATATTTGGGCTTATGGGTAGAAAATGAGTTAATGCCAACGGGCCCAATTCGATAAAAACACTCGAGAAGTGCTTCATTAATGTGTTATGGTTATAATATGTATGTAAACTCTAGAATAGTAAATTTTCTTGAAATACCCTAAGTATGAAAATTACCATTTTACCCTAGATGCAAATGACCGTTATACCCCTAGGGTTAATTTTGTGAAATGCATGATATTCGATTCATTTGTTATATGCCATGACATGTATATACATTGCATGGGGTTGGGTTTTATTATGGAGGAAGAACTGTTCGGTGGTCGTGCCACATATTTCGATATAAGCGACTTTCTGTGCGGATTATAGTTAGTGCATAACCGGTGCTAATAATCGTAAGTGTAGGGATGGCGTGGGTGATTTATTCCCCAGGAAGTGTAGGAATGGACGGAGGCAAGTGCAGGGTTGGATGGGGTTATCATTCATTAATCATATGAGACTGTTTTATTATGGGCCAACTGTATTAAAATGGGCTGAACTGTGTCAATATGGGCAAGGCCTAATATATCTCGACTTGTAATAGGACTACGGCCCAAATTGATACTGATATGGGCTAGGCCCAATATACTCTGATGCTGTAAAGGGCTATGGTCCAGATTAATATTGATATGGGCTAAGGCCCAGTTAACTTTGATTTTTGAATAGGGCTTAGGCCCAGTAAAGCTTGAACTGATTTGGGCTCTGGTGGGGTTACTTTACTCACTGAGTTTTCCAAACTCACCCCCCCTTTTTCCCATCTTTGCAGGTGAGCCTTAGATCGATGGACTTGGAGCTGGGCGGGATTCAGAGTGACCACGAAGATTAAGTTTTGTTTTCTTTAAAATAAGTTTCGCATTTATTATTTTGATTATTTTTATTCTGGTTAAAGTTGTAATAAGGCCGCTCTTTTTATTATTTTTAATATTTTGGGTTATTAAATTGGTTAGCTCTAGGGCGTGTTTTATAAAAGTTACTTATTTTTAAAATATCACGATAACCGAGCAAAGTTTTCGCAACGTAAATATTTTCAAAGGAAATAAATATTTTAATAGACTTAAACTTAATTTGTTGTTCGTGGACAAGCAATAGGCTTAAAGTGTGGCAATGGATGTGTGCATGTCTAGGATTGGATCATGGAAGAGCTAGGTACTTAAGCAGTCTAATTAACTCACCTCCTCTTTTCTTGAATCCTACCTGGTGCGTAGTATCCATTCACTTTAAGCCATGACAAAGAAGGTTTGATACTTAACTGTTTTTTTAAAATAACATGATTCTGCCACTACAAAGGTTTACAAGTTTTCAAAGTTTTCCATAAGATTTTACAATGTTGTTAACAATGCTTTGATTATTACAATGAATCACGTTTTGGAAAAAAATAAGGCTAAGGTTTTATTCAAGTTTAAATGGTAAAAGTTTCTAAACATCAAGAAGGGTTTTCAATGACAACATGGTTTTCGAAAAACACTTAATGTGACACGCCGGATTTGGTCGTAACGTCTGGGCCGGGTTTGGGGTGTTACAGGTAATATTACTATGCTATATTTTAATGCAAAAGGAACGAGGGTCGAAAACCTAAAAACTTGTGCACACTAACATATATGGCCCCATGAGCGTTGTGCAAGAGGTGATTATGAGTATTATGTAACCTTTAGTGATGACTATTCCAAATATTGGTATGTATACCTGAAGTGCCACAAAAGTGAAACATTTGATAAATTCAAAGAGTTTCTTGCAAAAGTGGAGAAACAAATAGGTTTACCCATAAAGGCACTTCATCCTGGTTTAGGTGGGGAATATTTATCTTATAAGTTCTTAGGGTACCTCATAGATAATGGGATTTTATCCCAATTAACCACGTTGGGGACTCCACAACAAAATGGCATCGTAAAGAGAAGAAATTGAACGTCGTTAGACATGGTACGTTCAATGTTAAGTTATTCAAAGTTGTCAATCTCTTTTTAGGGATACGATGTACAAACGGCTTGCTATATTCTGAATGATGTGTCAACTAAGGTAACATTGAAAACCCCATACAAATTATGGAACGGAAGGAAGCTGAATCTTAATCATTTTAGGATTTGGGGATGATCGGCCCACGTATTTGATCGCGTGATTTCGTGATAGGTTTTAAATATTTATAATTAATCTTTCTTGAAACTAACTATTATCGCGATGTAAGCAAGTGTACCTATCGAACAGTAGTATAGTTTTAGCAAGACCGGATTGTCGAACCCAAAGGAACTAAAAGAACTAGTAATGACTGCCTTTTTATTATCTAGCCTAAGAACAAAGAGGTTTTGTTTTAACTAACTAATTATCTAAACTAAGAATTCACAGAGAATGGAATTGGGGAATTGTTTTTGGGAAAATCGATTGAATTAAGACAATACCTAAGGAAAAATCCCCCTAGGCTGTACTTCTTATTCTGGATTCGAATCGGACGATTTATTCATTTAACTTGTTCCGTAGAGATCCTAAGTTATGTTATTCTCTCTATTCAAGACTAATAACGTCTAATCCCTAGATTGAATAATTGAGACCTTTCTCTAATTAACACCCTAGGGCTGCATTAACTAAATCTATGGATCCCCTTATTAGGTTTCACCCTATGTCTAGGCGCGCAAACAACTCCGCTTAATTATGACAAATGTACTCTTAGACAGGGTCTATTCCTCCTCTGAATAAGAGCTTATCTTGAATCAGTATCCTGGGATATCAAAACAAGAATTAAAAACACATAATTAAGAACAAGTTAAATATTTATCATACAATTCAGAAAATAATAACAAGATTTGTCTTCGATTTCATTCCCCTTAGGTATTTAGGGGTTTTAATTCATAACTAAATAATAAAACATCTCAGAATAATAAAAAATACAAAACATAAAAAAAAACCCAAAACTCCTGAAAGGGAAATTGAGGAGAGATCTTCAGTCTTGATGGTGAATTCGGCTTCTGAGATGGATCAATTGGATTCCTTGGAGTAATTCCTTACTCCTTATTCTGTGTCCCCCCTTTTCTTCCTCCTCTAGGGTGTATTTATAGGCTTTGGAATGCCTAAGAGCCCTCAAAATTAGCCTTTTCTGAACTGGACTCAACTTGGGCTCGGTAGGGACACGCCCGTGTGACACGCTCGTGTGAGATTACTTCAGGTAGTGCTTGAGCCTGCCAATTTGACACAGCCGTGTGGTCTGTCCGTGTAAGGAGGTCCAGGCCGTGTTGATTTCATACTTTGGCCCATTTTCTCTGTTTTTGGCCCGTTTCTTGTTCCTTTCGCTCTCCTATGCTCTCCTAAGTATAAAACATGAAATTAAAGCATTAGGAGCATCAAATTCACCAATTCTAATGGGAAATCATCCATAAAATGTGTTAAACATGGGGTAAAAATATGTATAAATTACGATTTATCAGTATTGGATAAAGATGTGAGGAAGTTGGACTCACAAAAAAAATGGTGCATCTTTCTAGGATGTCTAAAAGGAACAAAGAGCGATTTGTTTTATAATCCCGGTAATTCCTCGGGAAAAACATCTGGATACTCACAAACCACTGGTACTGATTCAAGCTTCTTTTCTGATTCTTTACTATCAAATACGTACGCAAGATATGCTTCACACCCCTTTTTTACAAATTTTTGAGCCAACATCGAGGATATTATCACCGGTAACCCGCTCATATCAAGAGACTCAACTCGGATTATCTCATCATTTGCACATCTCAAATCAATAGTCTTTCTTTTGCAATTCACAACTGCATCATGCACGGTCAACCAATCCATACCGAGAACAACATCAAATTCATTAAACGGTAAAAGCATCAAATCGGCCGGAAAACAGGAACATCAGATTATTAAGGGACATTTCCTGCACACTTTATCGACTAGCACATATCGACCTAAGGGATTGGACACTCGGATCACGAACTCAATAGACTCAACAGGTAGAGTCTTACTGGATGCTAAAGTCTCACATACATATGAATGAGTAGAACCAGGGTCAATTAAAGCAATCACATCAGTATCAAAGAGATTGAATGTACCGGTAATAACATGAGGCGAAGAAGCATCCTCGCGTGCGCGTATAGCATAAGCTCTAGCAGGAGCACGAGCCTCAGATCTGGTTGTAGCATCTCTAGACCCTCTCTGACCGCCGTTAGTATTCCCCGTATTCTTAGGTGGTCTACCTCGTGTTGTAGTAGTATTTGGTTTCCCACTCTGATTCATATTTTGCTCGGATAATCTCGGGCAGTCTTTAATAACATGGTCGGCTGATCCGCATTTATAACAGGAGTGGTCATGAAATCTACAACTCCCCGAATGCCATTTTCCACAATACTTGCACTTGGTCCTATCCCGTCGATCATTTCCTACACTGGCAACTGAAGTGGCTCGTGTACTCACAGGGGGTCGATCGTGGTCTCGTCTGGAAAAACCCGAAGTGTTCTTTGATCAGCCTGAATTATCTCGAAATTTCTTCGATGATTGCTAAAAAGACTTTCTTGAAGATCTTTTACGAAATTCTCCAGCTTTGATATCATCTTTTCTTTTCTCTTTACTAAGTTCTTCGGCTTTGCAAGCTCGCTCGACAAGTACTACGAACTCTCGTATTTCAAGAATGCCAACAAACATTTTTATATCTTCATTCAACCCGTCTTCAAAATGTTTACACATAATAGCCTCAGACGATACACATTCCCGAGCATATCTACTAAGTCTGACAAACTTCCCTTCATAATCAGTAACCGACATAGAGCCTTATTTAAGCTCAAGAAATTCTTTTTGTTTCTGATCGATAAACCTCTGACTGATATACTTTTTTCGGAACTCAGTTTGGAAGAAATCCCACATCACCCGCTCTCTGGGTACAACAGAAACCAATGTATTCCACCAATAATAGGTAGAATCACGTAGCAAAGATATAGCACATTTCAGGCATTCATCGGGTGTGCAAGATAGTTCATTAAGTACCCGAATAGTATTGTCCAACCAAAATTCAGCTTGCTCGGCATCATCACTATCTGTAGCTTTAAATTCAGTAGCCCCGTGCTTTCGAATTCTGTCAACCGGGGGTTTATTCAACCTCATCTGATCAATTACCGGAGGCATCGTGGGTGCAGGGGGCGTATTATTAGAATGTGGGGGTTGTGGAGCAACCGTATTAGTTCGAATGTATTGGTTGAACCAATCATTCATTAAACTATAAAAAGCTTGTCTAGCCTCATCATTTTGATTGCTCGCAATAGGTTGAGAGACCATCGGCATTGTCCCATGCGCGGGAGCAGGCGCTACACTCTCAACATCATCAGCTACCGCTCGATTGGGATCGGGATCCATTACTATACGAAAACACATTTTTAACTGTCAGAAATCGTCACACTATCGTTTAACACTATATGGCATGTAAAGCTAGACTCATACACGCTACGTTAGTCCTAGAATCGACTAAATCGTAGCTCTGATACCAATAAAATGTAACACCCCCAACCCATACCCGTCGCCGGAGGGTTAAAGAGTATTACCATATACAAAAGAGTCATATCAAGATAATTAGGTATAGTGATTCATTCTTAAGTTTAATTCACATCAAACATTGAAAACATTAATCAAATCTCAACCACGCATTCACATTAACCATTTGGAATACATATAGTAACTTATCAAGCCATTCTCGCATGGCTATACATATATATATCATCAAAAAGATAATTATTTAACAACAAAAAGTCAAGCCTATACATGCCATTATCGAAATTTAACTACTAGAGTACCAAAAGGCTTAGATAGTGTGGTCGACTTCGACTTTGAGATCCCCGAGACCGTGGTGATTTAACAAGATCTATAAAAGAGAATTAAGGCAACAAAGTAAGCATTACTATGCTTAGTAAGTTTTAAGCATTTCAAACAATCAAAACATATCATATAAAACTAACATTAAATATCACAAAACTCGATTCTAATTACAATCACTCAAATTAATATACACAAGTATACCACATATAAAGCCTATTGGCGAATATAAATACACAAAGAATTTTTCAGCACATGCTTCACTTTACTTTATGGCTCATACAATTAATTTAATTCACATATTTTCATATAATGATGACATCGAATCGAATAGGTCATTTCTCTTATTCATAGATATATTAATCATCCACACAATTTTATCGTTATTTGATACTAATGACTCACCTTGCAATCAATTCACATATAAGTACATAATACGCACTGGTCATTACCATGTATCATACATAATCAATAATAGTTTGCTTTAAACATTTGAATTTGTAATCTCATTCAATCACCGGCGTTAAGCTCGCTAGGTTTCAAAACCCGAATCCAAATACTAGCTCAAAGCTCGGAACTTTAAGCCGGATATAGTACCAAAGACTAAGCTCATGGATTTAACCGGATATATATTACCAAAGACGAAGCTCATGGATTTAACCCGGATATATAATATATCAAGTGTTAGCGATTTACCCACATGATAACTCTACCACATAACATATCACATTTGTACTTCAATTTCTTCATTTGAGTATAAGCACACATAGAAAACACACTTTCAATATAACTATCGGTTCAACACTTTTACGCAAGAACACATAACCATTTCACTATCTCAGCTTAACTCCTAATATCCATTCGGTTACATGCCATATACTCAAGTTATTTATTAAACAACCTTATTCAAGTAGAGACAATAGGTTGCAATTCATTTATCATACTTATCTCTTTACATCAATTATCTAATAACTGTAATTACTCAAAACTTACCTCGGATATTTTTGAATAGTGGCGGATAGGCTATTCGATTGCTTTCTCCTTTCCTTTATCTGATCTAGTTCCTCTTTGCTCTTGAGCTTGATTTAAACAATTGAATTTATTTAATTTCTTATCAAATAGGCAATTTAATATAATACATGTATATTATAAGGTTAAGGTACATATGACTTAATAATTAACTATCAAACACCATATGTATATATATATTCCCTAGTCATGCACAACCAAACACCTTACTAGGCATTAACAACTTTATAATTATATGCATATCTACTTAAGACCAATTATGTATTTAATAAATTCTACAAGTATGGTTATTTATAGTGACTAAGTACCATTTAATCTCAAGTTATACTTATAAGTACATCCACATAAATACATTCGCACTTAAACATCATCTTGGCCGAATAATCAAATACACTCATTGTCTATTTTTCAATCAACTTATCAACCACTTTGTTTTACCCAAGCCGAATGCACATATATATGTATATATATATATACGTAATTGCATTTTTATTTACTTGGCCGAATACTCACCTGACTATTTGAGTATATTAATATTCAACTTCTCAAAAACCACAATTTTATTATAATCATGCTTGCATATACTTTTACACATAAGCGAAGAAATCACTACGTAGTATTGCATATATATATACATACATGAATAGCCAACAAGACCAATTTTCCCGAAACATACATTGCATTTAATTATGAGTTATTTTCTCATACTACACTTATATAACTACAAGCCGAATATACATATACTTACATCACTTAAACATCCAACACCCAATTTCTTTAACAAAGCACATTTTCGAAAATGACAAGGAAATATAACAACCTTTAATCCAACTTATAATTGCATAACACATTCCAAGCATTTACTCTATTCCATCATTTAAAATACAAACATTACTCAAAAATATCCCTAGTTCAAATTCGGCAATTACACCAATACACAAAATGATTTATTTTTATTTTTTTGTTCATTCATCTAAACTACTTACAAGCACCTTAAACTATCTCAAACATCATTCATTTGTAATTATTTATTAAACTTGAAGACAACCATGTATCCCTTTCATTTTTTACCATGGCCGAGAACTCAAATCCTCCCTAAAACCAAAATTTTAACATGGGTTAAATAAAGAACTTGGTAACTAACTTAAAATTAACTACAATTTTAAGAATTAATATGAATTCTTACCTTGACTCAAGCCTAAGGTGACCGAATGGAGTTTTCTCCCCTTTCCTCTCTTTCGTTTCGGCCAAGAACAAAGATAAAGCTTTGTTTTCATCACCCATTTTTCCTTTATTTTTATTCATTAATAATATAAAATATAAAGCCATTTTAAGTGATAATTAATATATATATTTTATATAAAGCATCATCATGGCCTACCACTAATAACAAAAAGGGATATTTGACATGCAAGTCCCTACTTTTATAACATGCATTAATAGACCATTACACATTAAACTATCACATTTTAAAAATGTCTCATATAATTCCTATTTAATAAATTTCACATACAAATGACAAAAATCAAAGCATAAAACTTTCACACATGCATTTACACATGAATAAGTATATAATATAATGGTTAATTATTTTTGTGACTCGGTTTTATGGTCCCGAAACCACTTTTCGACTAGGGTCAAATTAGGGCTGTCACAGACCTACAAGAGGAAAAGAAATGCAGATGGAAAAGTGGAAACTTATTGGGCCAGACTTGTAGCCAAAGGTTATACTTAGAAATAAGGCATCAATTATGAAAAAACCTTCTCTTCGGTTGCCATGCTCAAGTTAATCCGCATATTACTATCCATTGTGGCGACTTTCAATTACGATATCTGGGACACACGGTCGTATCACCTATTTAGGAGCATTCTGTTTTGTGCAAATTTAAAATACATGGGACACACGGCAGTATCACCTGACCATGTGTCACACACGGTTGAGACACACGTCCGTGTCTCTACCCGTGTGGATGAAAATAGGCTATTTTACAAGCCATATTTTTCAACCAGTTTTGTGTCAACCTATAATCAACATTATACTTATCATCAAGCCATAGTTAGGCATCCAAAACAAGCCAAAATAAGTGGCTAATCTCAACAAATTACATATAGGCCAACATTAAACAAGTTACCTATACATGCCATTATAACCAAAATCAAAACATTCAAAAGTACCGATAGAACCGATAGATAGTATGATATAACTCCGACAAGCTTCCAACCCAATCGAGCTTCCGGTAACCTGAAAAGTAAAGAAAAACAAATACGTAAGCAATAAATGTTTAATAAGCTCGTATAAACTTTAATCATATCCATCCATTTCAAATATGAAATTTATAAATATCAAGAATAATCTAATATTGATACCACAATACTCATGTGGCTATATTCATCAACTCACAAAGTAAATAAATCCACAGCATCACTAATACATATTATCCCTAGCATAGTAGGATTTTAAACAAACTTTAACTCTTCCAAATTTCTTTATTTCCATTTGCATTTCTTTACTTTCTACACTCATTCCATATGCATAATACACCAGTCATAACATATCATTCAACCATAACCACAAGCTAATCATTTAAACATAACCTTTGTCGAATTAATCATAAAATAAGTCATTTCATAAGAAATTGCATAACTTAAAACTTACCACTCTTTCATGAACACAAACATATATTCATTTGAGCACTTACCATTTCAATGCATCTTATAATTAAATATATTACCATTCAACCAATAGCTTGGCACTTGCCTAAGCAGCAAACAACAACACTTGTTAGCGTACTTGAACATATTTCATATAATTTCAACATCGATAACCTTACTATCTCAACATGTTACACTTGAGTTTATTTCTCATCTCAACTTACATGATTTCCATGTATCAACATATCAAGATATTGGTATATATATATCATATTACATGTCATTCTCCTACCATTTCTTCATATACATATATCATTCAAGATAACTCCCGATATTTTACCTTTCGAAGAACGACTTACGGATTTAAGTACATCGTTAACAGAAGCTCGAAAGCTAAACAAAAGCTCATGAGAGCTTAACAGAAACCCATAAGGGTTGAACAGAAGCTCGTAAGAGCTAAACAAAATCCCATAAGGGTTAAACAGAAGCTTAAAAGAACTGAACGAAAACTCATAAGGGTTAAACAGAAGCTCAAAAGAGCTGAATAGAAACCCATAAGGGTTAAACAGAAGCTTGTAAGAGCTAAACGGAAAGTAAAACACGAGAGTTCACAAAAAATGCTGAACCTCGATTTACTTGGATAATTTTTTGCCATTTTCCTCCAATGCCGTCAATTCTCCAAATCACGAATGTACTCAAATCTTGCGTTCAATCCAAACTGAGTATTAATTTCGATAATATTTTTCCAACAATAATTCAATTGCAACAAAAAATATATATATTACCAATCACCAATTAACATTCACTTTAATCAAAATTATACAGAATACAGTTCATACGAACTTACCTGGTTAAATTGCAGAAATACCAATATTCAAAGGCATTTTGAAAATTTTCCATTTTCCTCGATTTTCCACTCAACCTTGATATAAATCAATAATTTCATACAATATATTAATTTAAACAAAAAAATAATTCATTTCATGAAATTTGGTCATTTTTGACATTTTTACAAATTTACTCCTAAATTTTTACTTTTATTCAATTTAGTCCCTAAGTCTAAAACATGCAAATTAACCATTTTTAATGCAAACCCGTGCTAGCTAAATATTCATGGCATTCAATACAGCCCATTTTTATGCTTTTCTATCACTAATAAACTTAAATATAACATAAAATCTTAACATCCATACCTTATTCTCTTAAAACCAAACTTTTACTTAACTTTCTCTCTCTTCGAGCTTATATTTCTTGAATCTAACTTGATATTCTAACTCCCCATAATCTCCTTATTATCTTTCTCTCTTGGTAGCTATGGAAATGCTTTTGATTTTTAAGTGAAAATGGTAATTTTTTTTGTGAAAGGACCAAATTGTAAAGAAAAGAAAATTTCTTTCTTTCTTTTCTTCTTCTCATGTTAGTAGCATGGAAAGATGAAGATAATTCTTTATCTTTCTTTCCTTTTATACTAAACAAAAATAAATAAAATATAAATAAATATCAAATCAATATATTAATAAACTAATATTTATTTATTTAATTATTCTAAAATATCACCAACATCATTATTACTCTTCAAAATTATCTTCCTTGCTAAATGATCATTTTGCCCCTTATAATTATTCAAAATTCCTTCATTGATTCATCATTCATGTTAGTAAAATTGTGATTTAACCCCTCATACTTTTTTCACTTATTCAATTTGGTCCAATTGATCCATTTTTCTTAGTTTTTAGATCCTTCCACCCTTAAAATATCTGCACTATTGGTCCTTTAACTTTTTATATTTACACTTTAACCCCTCAAATTTTGAATATTTGCTCTTGGGCCACAAAACTTTTCTCACTTTTGTAATTTAGTCCTTTCTTGAATTAATATATCATAATATACTTCCCAAATAGATTTTGTTGACATAACTCAAAATTTCCCTTTTTGTCACTTTATTCCTTTATTTTACTATATCAAGGACAATATCTCACTTTCTTACTATAGCAACTTTTGGGGTATTACAAGTAGTATTTCTATGATTCAAGTCAGTATAATGCAAAATTCAAACCAAATGTATAAAACTAATCTCAAGTAAAAATGTTAACTAAATCACATACAGATTATACAAATCTTTGAACTATACAGCAATTTAACCATTATCTTTTCATATCAGCCCTCAAACTCATTTAACTAGTTTGCATGCTCTTTCACATGTTATCAATATTCAAATTCTATAAATGAATATTTTTTGTACAACATGTAACATTTGATCACTTCCAATATCAATCAACCAATTAATACATTATATCTCCTATTAACCTAACTCGAACTCGAACAGATGTAACAGCCTGAATTTCAATGGTGTCGGGAACAGTGATTAGAGATCACTAAATCCGATGAGTAAGTTTAAAAATTTAGTATATTGATATTAATGAGTCAAGTGTGAATTTAGAAATATTTTTGAATTAGAGAATTATATGAATTTAAAAGAATTTATTAGGTCAAAAGGGTTACACACAAGGTATCGAGACCTTGAATGTATAAACCGAGCCATAAATATTTTTATAAATATTTATGGAGTGTTATTGAGTTAGTATTAAAGTTTCACTAGAAAATTTTAACGTTTTAATAGTTAATTAATTAAAAAGGACTAAATTGTAAAAGGTGCAAAACTAGCAAAAGTGATTAAATAGCTTAAGTGTCTAATGAGGAAGGATTTAAAAGGAATTAGACCCAAATAATTTTGGCTGGACGGTATGGGTATAGAAATGGATGAGAAAACAATGTGAACTAACGACAAAATGGTAATTTGGTTAAAATTAAATATAAAACAAGTGATTAAATTGAAAAATCTAGAGTTCTCTTCATAATTTATCAGCCAAAATGCCATAGGAGGTATAAAAAAATCTTTTTTTATATTTTTAACCATGTGAGTTCAATTCTTGCTTTTTCTTTGTAATTTTTATGTTTTTGTGACTTTTACAATTAGGTCCGCTTATTGAATTCATTAGTTTTTGATTCTATGGGTGAAATTGAAAGTTACCATGGTTGAGTGCTGGAAATTTATGATGAATAAACATGGATTTGAAGCTTTAATTTTGCTATGTGATGATTTTATTAAGTGATTTCAATAGAAATTGATTTTTAGGACCTAATTGTGAAAAAGTTAAGAATTAGGGTTTTGTGCTAAAATTTTGAATATCAAAGGTTGTGTAGTAGTTTAAAATTATGGAATAATGTGTTTATTGAGAAAAATTAGCTCAATTGATGGGTTAATTGAGTAGGGACTAAATTGTAAAAATTGTAAATTTTAGGGTAAAAGTGTAATTTCAAAATTTTGAAGGGTATAGATTGTGAAGTGAATTAGAATTAAAACAAATGCTAATGAATGGAAAAATTCTATATTATAGATCAAGAATTCAAAGACGAACGTGGAAAGGAGAAAATTGTTGATTAGTCCCTGAATTGCTTTAACTTCAACGATATTAGCCAGGTAAGTTCATATGGTTGAACTCTTATGATTAATTGTTAATATATAAATGATATAGTGTTTTATTTATATAAATTTTCTATTGAATTATGAAAATTGTGATAACGTGAAAGTTGAAGTGGAAATTCAAATTAAAGGAAACGCAGAATTGAGTACATTCAATCAGTGATCAATGATGAATGGACGGATAAGACCATGGTTAAATCATGGCAAAGTGTGAAATGTAATACCATAGTGGAGCTATGGCATAGTGTGAAAGACCATAACTGAGATAAGGCACAGTGAAAGTGAACGTAAGACCATGATTAAATCATGGCAGTTATATAAGTGTGTGCAAGTATAAGACCATAGCTAAGCTATGGCAAAGTGATAAAATGTGCAACCATGGCAAGACCATGATAGAAAGTGTGCAAGATCAAAGTGAAATGAAGCATCAAGTGAACAACGTAGTCAATTTCGTAAGACGTTTCCTAAATTTGATAAGAAATGGTAAGTGATAAATGAATTAAAGTGATATTAAGCTCAATCAAGTGAATTAATCATTTGAGATTGTGATTCGCAGGAAATATTAGTGAAATGTTCTATTATTATTTTGAAAATATATCATGTTTGATAAGATTTACTTTAGACCTATGAAGTTACTAAGCTTCTATAAGCTTACTTGTGTATGTTAATGTCTTTTGTAGATTGAAGTGAATTTGGAAGATCAAATCATCACAACAAGGCACACTATCCAGATCATCTCCGGTAGACCTTGTTATGTATTTAAAGGTTTATATGGCATATATAGGAATTGAAAGAGTTAAACTTTGAAACAAGGTTATAAATGATACGTAAGTATATGTTTTAAACATATAAGAACTAGTAGTTTATAATAATTAATGAATGAAGTTAAAATAGTGAATTTATGCAAATTGAATTTTGTGATTGCTTATGATAGTTATAAAATTTGATTTTGGCTTGAATTGATTGTTTAGTTGAGATATATTATTGTATGAATGTGTTTAGTGCAGGTTGGTTGTGTAAGGGTGAGAAAAATGGCCTTAAAATGGCCTATTTTCATCCATACTGGTAGATACACGGCCTATCCCATGGGCATGTGTTTTGGCCGTATATCCCCTGCACCTTAAAAATGAGAAACAGAATACTCAATTGAGCACACGGTCAGAGACACAGGCGTGTGTCTCAGCCGTGTGGGTCACACGCCCTAGCACACGGGCGTGTGATTTGGCCATGTGACCTAAATTTCTTCATGCCTTATAAGTCAGAGAGTTACACGGGTTAGGAACACGGACGTGTGAGCCACATGGCCTAATCACACAGGCGTGCCTCTAGACCAAATGGGCGTGTGGGCATTGTATATAAGGAAAATTTTGTAAATTCGTGAAAAATTCTTAGGGTTTTCGATTAGTCTCGAATCGTTTCTATTGTTCATATTGGGCTTCGAAGGTCCATTTAAGGGGCTATATGATTATTATCTAATGTGAATAGTATTTTTTGGCTCGATTTAACTGTAAACTCCAGTAATACTCTATAACCCTGCTCCAGCAACGGATACGGGTTAGGGGTGTTACAACAGATGCACGAATATCAACCAACACACCAAATTTTACAACTAGCGCCTCATCGAAAAGTCTGAAGTAAATATATTGTGACCGGTATAATCAAAGTAGAAGTTGTGCCCAAAACTCATCGACATGTAATCGAAGTAACCCGTACTCAATCTATCCTATGGCATGCCAACTATATCCAACTATGCCAATATAGTTAATAGGATAACCAATTATTCAATTCAAAGCAAATTTCATAATTTCATCAAGTTTCACTATTTTCAATTTTATTTAATTTAGTCATTTATCTTGATAATCAATCACAACCATACCAATTCAATTCAATTAACCATTTTCAACTCACCTCAATATCATTCTATGCAAAATAGTATAACTATGCAGCAATTAAAGTGATTTGAATCATAAAAATACAAACCAAAAATCTGAATTACTCGTCGTCAACTCTAGTCTTTTCTTTTACTCTTGACATCCTCATGTCGTCTTTAGCTACGAATAATAATCCAACAATATAAAATATCAAATTTTATATCAAATAACATTCAATTACAAAGTCACACATATTTTTCAATTTATTCAATTTAGTCCCTAAAATCAAAACTAGCATAACTTTCAATTTAAAGCCTTGGATTAAAATCTGATTTTGTAATTATTCATTAGGGACCTCCCACTTTGAATTTCTACTATCAATTTTACATTTTATTCAATTTGGTCCCTAACATGCAAAACTATCAATTAAGCTTTACAATTTAGTCATTTTCTTAAACTAATATTAATTTCTATAAATTTAACAACTAAAACTTTCAAATCACAACAATGGAAACTTCCTAAAATTTTAACAGTTTTGCAAATGGGTATATGGACTAGCTAAATCAAGCTCTCATAACCTCAAATCTATAAAAATTACAATAAAATAACCTAATTTTGTTTACCTATTAATGATTGAATGTAAGGATGCAAAATGGCTTCTTTCCTTTGTTTTCTTTCTTTTGGACAGTGAAAATGTTGAAGAAGATGATACTTTTCATCTTTCCTATCCATTATTTTCTATTTATATTAGGTTTATTTCTTAATTAAACTTAGTTAAATTAGTTAATTATATTAGTTTACTTAATTAATCTATCATCATCACACTGTACACTAAGTCTTATTTTAACATGGTCTAATTGCTTTTTTTGTACCTTTATCTAATTGCAATTTGGGTTCCCCGAGCTATTTTCTAATTAAAAATTTATAACGCTTAAAATTTTACTAGTTAGTCCTCAAGCCTTAATTAATCACTAATTAGGCTAAATTACTTATCCATATTCAATTCAATGATACCCTAGCTCCATAGATATCCTTATTTAATATTTACATACTCAGATTACGGAAACAGGATCCTAAAATCGTATTTTCTGACACCACTAAAAATCGAGTCATTACATTTATAGGAAGCGGTCATGTGTAAAATGATGCTAACGCGTTGGACTTTCTATCTAGCTATCATTACGAAGCGTGTGGGAGGGATGTCTTTAACGAGACGAGGATGTCTATGATATGACAGATTCTGTCGTTCGTTCTGACTTTGATGGGATAAAGCAATTGAGCTCACGTGATGTTTGGTAACTAACAACTTCATATTCCTAATAAAGATTAGGTCATCTGTTGCCCAGGTAGTCATCCTGAAAGGGTGAGCTTGCAGGTAACCTCACAGTCTTCTGGTCACAAGCTTATTGTTCAGGCTTCTTCTTGGCTTGCCACATGTTTTAATGCGAATGGGGGTATAACAGATAGATTTGGGGAGATTGCATACCTTGGATTTGGGATTGAGAAATTTTTTTTTTTATGTGAGGGAAATAAAAGTTTGTTAATTCTATTAAGGCATAATGACAAATTAAGTCTTTAACGTTTATATTTTTGTTAATTTGACCCTTACTTTTTTTAGCTAAATTTGACTTCAACCTTTTAAAAAGAGTTGAATTGGTTCATTGAACTTTCAAAAAATAATAATAAATTGATGTTTTTTTTAACAAAAACACTAGCTAAAACGTTATATTGTTAAACATGACAACTAGCATTACAATTTGCATTTTCTTCATGTTAAATTTTTTAATTTTGAATTTATTTTTGTTCTGAATATTTTATAATTTTTAAATTATTTTTGATATGGCATATAAAACAAATAATATCATGTCATCATTAAGTACACGTGGATTGCCATGTGAGTTGTTATACTAACATCGTTAAAAATTAATGTTTTAATTAGTATTTTCATTAAAAAAATAATTTGACTCTTTTAAAAGGCTAATAAATAAATTTAACTAAAAAAATAAGAATCAAATTAATAAAAAGAAATTGTAAACGAGTGCTAAATTTATTAATAAACATTTGTTAGTTCTTGAGTCTGAATTATGATTATTTGAGTCGTATGAATATGAGGTGGTTAAAAAAACGCATATTGGCAAAGCTCTCCTTGTAAAGCTAAATTCCGGAATTCTTGTTTATTATATTTAAAAAGAAAATACTATCGAACAACAGCATCCACTAAACAAGGTATACCTTAATTAGAGATCCCAACTGCAGCTGCTTAAGAACCGGCTGAAAGTTTATCTACATGACCATGCCTCCATCAATGGTGAACACCTGCAACACAACAATGTCCGACTATCAGCTAACTCAAACAAATCAACCATTGTTCCGGTTTTATATATAAAAAGCCATAATGAAGAAAGCAGATTCATAACCTGTCCTGTGATGTAATTAGAAGCCGGGTTTAGGGCCAAAAATTCCACCAGTCCAGCAACTTCTGCCGGTTGACCATACCTTCCTGTATCCATAATCAACACAGTTACCACTACTGCAACTGTTACTCAGCATTTGAATCAACTGAAACTAGGATATGACATTAATAATGTGTTTATAGTAAAAGCCGTAGGAAGACAGTTGTATGTGAGTACAGTAAGAATCAAGAAAGTTATTGATTTTATATTATCTCTCTCACCAAAGGGGATTGTTGTTAAGATTCTCTTCTCAATATCTCCACCAAGCTTGGAAGTCATATCAGTTGCAATGAATCCAGGGGCAACAGCATTGACCTGGAACGATAATTTTTATACAACATTGTTTATCAGAAGAAGTAATAACCCAGGAAAACTTACATTAATGTTTCGGCTCGCATATTCCCTTGCAACAGTCTTTGTCAACCCAATCACTCCTGCTTTAGCAGCACTGTAGTTAGCTTGCCCCAGATTCCCAACCAGACCAGCCACTGATGATATGTTTATTATTTTTCCCTGAAAATACAACATATTCTTAAACAAACACTCTTCAAGCATGGTTAAACCAACTTCAAATGGAGAAATATGTTACTGCCTTTCTCTTCTTCATCATGACTTTGGCTGCTGCCTGCAAAGAGCAAAGTGAGTCAGTTCCAATAATATATGACTCAAAACATCAACTAGAATAGTGAGTCATATGTCCAGCATTCGTTCTGACCTGCGTACAAAGAAACGCTCCTGTAAGATTCACATCAATAACCTCCTGCCATTGTAATTTCGTCATTCTCATCAACAAAGTATCCCGAGTAATTCCTAAAATCGTGTTCACCAGATTAAGTGAGAAGACAAAATCAAAATCTAAATCATGAGAAGAGAAAAAGGATTTTACATAACCTGCATTGTTTACCAATATATCAACAGTTCCCCATGCATCTAGTGCCTGCCAATACAAACACAAAGTCATGACATCTACAACAGAATTACAAATATAATTATGAAATGAAAGACAACATTGACTTTACGGTTTTTATCATTGCATCCACATTAGCTTCTTTTAGAACATCTCCGCCAAAAGTAACAGCCTGACCACCGTATGACTCGATCTAGAATACAAAGGCATTTTGGTAACAGCTTTTAAAGCAATGTTTAAGTGAAAAAGAAGTAATCCCAATCAAGTATTCGTGTAAATTTCATCAAAGGGCATATAGTTCACCTCTTTTGAAACTGCCTCAGCCTCCTTTGACGACCTAACGTAATTTACTAGGACCTGCAATAGCAAACAAGGCATCTAAAACCGTCATTTTCAAAACAAATAGTAGTAAATAGAAAATAATCTTCAATTTTGAAACCCTTGATATGCATGCAATCATTATCAGCAGACAGCAAATAAGCATGAAAAGCTGAATGGACCATGAGTCAGCCTACTTAGCCAGCAGATAGTTTAGACAAGTAATTTAATTTAGATAACGGTAATCATGAGTAGTTTATCTCAGGAATTGATGAGACCGACAACCCATTCATATTTGAGAGATATTTGTACTACTACCGACAGTAAGTGCTGTATTTTTCCCTGTAAGATACTAATAAGGAACACCCGCTAACCTTGCAACCGGCTTTTCCTAAGGCCAAGGCAACTGCCTTACCGATTCCTCTAGAAGCTCCTGTAACTATGGCCACTGGAGCTTCCACTTCTTGAGCTGCTTCAGAGCTAGCTTGTTCAACACGCTTGGCTCTTACACCTGAAAAAAGAAAAACCAAGAACCCAAAAATAAATGAAAAGATCAAAAGCCTATTTAAGTCTATCATGTGTCTCGAAAATTTTCAAAAACTGTCAGATTATCTTCAAATATTGCTTATCATTCGTTAAACAGCAAAGTCCACAAGCTCCGACGATGAATTTGACTATAATGCAGCATCCTTAATTCGTAAACCTGCAGTTTTTTTTTTTTTTTTCCCTGCTAAAAGAACTATAAAATATGCCGTAAGGATTAGAATGACTGCTCTAAAGCAAAAGAAAACAAGTACTGGAGGAAGCAAACGATCTCCTCGATCTGCACTGAAGTCCGATACAAGGCTTAGTATGAACCAATCCGATTCGACAGGAAATTGGAGACCATTGCCGAGTCGGAAGAAATTTTGGGTCACTAGAATCACCGAATATAGAAACAGAGTTCAGAGCAATGACACTGGATGCGGCAACAGCCATTGGAATGAATCAGCAACGAGGAGGCGGAGAAGTGAAGAAGAACAATTTTGATACTTGCTTTTTTGTATAAAAAAACTAGTGAGAATGGGCAATTCCAACAATATTGTTATTCAATTTATATTATTTCATGGATTTGATAATTGTTCAGTAATGGGTCCTTGTTGCCCTCATAATTACAATGAATGGATTGATACAGCCAGCGGTAGGTACTATCCGTTGGGTGGCAAGTCAGTAAAATGAATGGTGTTCTGAGCACTGTAATGTAATTTAAACCTGATTTATTATATTGATTAGAGGAAAATTAGGTTAATCAGCTCAACCGTAAGCAAGTCACATGCACTGCGTGATTTGGACTGACGTCTACGCATATAACCCTCTATATACATGAAAAAACCTCGGTTAAAAACACACCTGTTGGCAAGTATCCATATCCAATATTATCACCCAAAACCAAGATGATCTAAGTAGGAAAAAGACGATAACCTGAGGGTGATATCTCCTTTGCAAAATAGAATCAGGCAACCAAAAGCAGAATATAGAAGGCAGCAGCAAACATGAAAAGAACTAGTGATCATATATCATTATATAGTTTCCAGTACAACAAGCAAAGAACCTTCTCATGTGCTAACAAACTACAACTGCAAAATCCAAGTGATAAACCCATGAAACAAAGGAACTCTGTCGATTAATCACTTCCCTGGGCTGGCTTTTTGGAATTATTAATACGCCGAACCTTTACAAAAACTTTTGTCAACTCCTGAAACAAACAAGACGGAAAGATTGGTTAACAGATCAACTAGCAAACATATATATACTTTTTGCATCTCCGCAAGAAAGATTTTGACAAAAAAATACTACAAAAAGCAAGAAAGGAAGGGAACGAGAGACCCCGAGGAGATAAAATATCCTATAGGTAATCAACATATAAAGTTCATTTCGACTGTCTAAAGGGTGAAATGTGAAAAATGTATAACAATTATTAGCTTTCAAACTCAGTGAGTAGAATATCTCAAATTAACTAATCCATATTCCAAACACAAGAGATAGGACTCTAATTTTACATTGGAGCACCTTACTGTAAAATATGCCATGTTCAACTTCTATGACCTATGGAGGTGTAAGACCACAAAACCAATGGAACCGAAGGAGACAAGCATTGTCACCAATTAGATAGAGAAGCTGAACCTGACCATCTCCGATCATCTGGGATCTAAACAGTTCCATAAAATATTTACACTATAAGATTTGAAGTACATCATTGTAGATTAAACTAAACAAACTTACCTCAACTGGTTCCTTCTGGGCTGGCTTTGCAGTCCAAAGATTTTCCAAATTGTAATAAGCTCTTGCCTTCTCATCGAGAGCATGAACTATCACTCGGCCTAAATAAAAGAAACATAGCCACACAAACAAATCATCCAAAATGGTACAATTTGCATGAAACTATAGAGAGTACATAGAATTATATACTATCATTCCAAAAAAATTTCTTATAGTTGAAACTGCTAACCACATATACGTGTTAAGCCCTAAGAAACATTATCCCACGAGATCCATTCCTTCAAAGCAGCTAAATGCAGAAGCAAATAGAAACATTTTGATTTTGCATAAAAATCATTACCGACAATGGTATCTTCACAACCTTACGCATTACATTTCTAAATATAAGCATGCGAAGAAATTGCTAATAGGAAACAACAAAGTTGAAGCTAAAGGAAAGAGGGAAAGCAGCACGAACCAGAGTCGATAACAATCCATTTTCCCGTCTCTTGCCCTTGCACGCTGGGTAATACCATCCTCTTAGCTCCTTTTTGCTTCTGCTTAACCTGTACCAGCAAAATAAACAAATAATCGCAGTGAGGATCGAGGAAACTAGGGAACAAAATAGAAAAAGAAAACCCATGAAACCGCACCTTGTAAATTAGGGCTTGGGCGATGTTCTTAACATGCCACTGGGACCTACCGGTGGCAATCACCATGAAATCTGCCCAATCGCATTGGTTACCAACCGGAACCACTGCCACGTCGTCTGCTCTCACGTCGCTTAGAACCTTCTCCACCTCTTGCAGGCTCAGCAACTCATTGCTTCTTCTCTCCACAGTGGATGAAGAGAACGTCTGATTTAAACCTGAAAACCCCAGCTTCCACGAGCCATTTGTGAGAGAGGAGGAAGGCAACCTTTTTGCAGATAGATGCAGATATCGGGATCTTAAAGTCGCCCACATCAGATTTCAACTCCTCGAGATTTTTTCAACTGAAAATCGCCACTTCCTCGAGCTAAAAGAAAATCCCCAGTTCCTCACAGCAGTTCATAAAATAAAATAAAATAAAATAAAAATAAAAATAAGTAAGGGCCTACCGACGTCGTTTTAGTTATTGCCTCACGCCTAGACTTGTCAATTGGGCCTATCAGGCAGTGAATTTAGAACCCGGATTCGGATTTTAAAATTTTTGAATTACTTCTGTTAGGTCAGTTTCATGCTTGAGTTATTTTAGATTTTTGAGTTTTTAAATCATTTGAATTTGGGTTTTAGTTTTTTAGTAATAGATTTTTTTAATTGAATTATTTTAGGTTAAATTATTTCCACTTTTACTCTTATTTATTGGATTTGATTATTAAAATAGATAATATTTATTTTTTAATTTTAAAATAAAATTAAATCAAAATTAAATAAATTATTGAATCAATGTATATTTATTATAAAATCAATAATTACTGAAAATATTTTTAATATAAAATATTATAAATTAATATAAATTTAAATTAAATTAAACTATAATAATGAAACAATAAAATGTATTTGAATGGAGGAAAATAGTTATTATGAATTAGTTTATTGTTAAAAGCTCATTATAAAAGTTTTATTATTAGTAATATTTTTAATTTTCAATTTTTATATTTTTTTGTTAATAAAATTTATTTAATCTAAACTTTTAATAGTTTTATTGTTATTAACGTTATTTAATCTAAAATTTTTAGAATAATAAAAATTTTATGAGATTTTAGGATTTGAAACACATGTAAAAATTAAAATAAAATTAGTCAAAATAGTTTTTAATCAACCAAAATCAATTGAAAATAAAACATTGATTTTTTTTTAAAAAAGGTTGAACTAATATAGAATCAAATTGAAATTGCATTTTAATAATTTCTCTTTCACTTATTAATTTGACTTGCAAATAAAGAGACCATATATATTTTAATTAAATAATTATTATATTTACAAATTGTTATCGAGATCATATGGTATAGGATGAAACTGCATATTTTAGAATAATAAAAATTGAAATGCGCAATTTACAAGTTATAAATTAAAACAATTTAATAATTTAGTATATAATTGTTATTTTTATTTTTATTTTAAATTGTACTTAATATAAGTTCAAGTCATATTAGGTTATTTGTTTGGTTATTTTAAGTTTGGATCGTTTCAATTTAGGTTAATTTTAAGTTGAATCAAATCAAGTTGTTGACTTTTCATGGTTTAAATTGGGTTTAATTACAAGTTAATCGCATTAAATTTTTAAGTTTATATTAAAATTAATAAATCTACTCAAACCCCTATATTGATATTGAAGCACTAGTATTTTGAGAGTTCGGAAGAAAATGAAACCAAACATCACTCTTACGCCTTGTGTTTGAGGATGATTAGTACTCACACATACGATAGGGATATATCCACACTATGTCTAAAAAGAATTATCAAACAAAGGCCTACCACTTGCTTCCCGAAGGTTTGAACTTGGGTGGGTTCTATAGGTAAACATTCCTTGATCACCAAGTCAATCATGGGAGTTCTGGTTTTTTATTAATATTTATTCTTTTTCTTTTACATAATTTGTATAGTTAAAGAGTTTGATTATTTTTAGATAAGATATTGAGTTTGAATTTTGTAGATACTGAAACAATGTTACAAAAGTTTACCTCTTTTTAAAAATTTAATTTGATTCAACTCCAAATATAATTAGATATAATATGATTATAGAATATAGAAAGATATTATATAAAAATAGTAACTTCATTAATTACTAAGTGAAAATAAAATAATAAATATATTTATAAAAAACTGATAGAAATAACAAATAACACTTTAGTTGGTTAGTAAAGAATAAATATTAAAATATATATAAATTTGGGTTTAAATTTTATTATGTATATATATTTTTCTATTTTCCATAAAAAATATATAAAATAATAAAATATATTTAAAATAATACATTTTAATTTATAAAATAAAAATATTTTATCATTATTCAACTGAATTTGCGTCCTGTGATATTAAAGTCAGTAAAAGTTTAATATTTATAAAGAAAAATTATATAATTTACTTTATATTATATTATATTTGTGATATGTAATACATGAGCGGAAAGCCACAAGCCTCACGTGCAACACCGACCGTAAAGCAAACTCGAACTTCAACGAGACGAGACAATCATATAAATTTTCTTTCCAGTAAGTATTATTTTAACCTTTTCTCAAGTTGTTGCAAATTGAACAGTAATAGAAACCGATTAGGATTTAACAAGCGTAAATATCTCTTTAAGTCCCTCGAATTTTGAAATACAGTTCCTTAAAATCTTTTTATTTTTTAAAATGAGCAGATAAAGATAATCAATAATATCATTAATTATTTCTGGTAATATATGATGCATTCTGAATTTAAAATTGGGAATATATATAATATTATAAAAACTAAAGCATTTTAGAATTCCAAAAATTGTTAAAATTATAAAAGGTCAATACAATTATAAACTTCAAAAAAAAACTAAAATTTTATTCAAATTTTCAAAAGATAATAAAATTTCCTTTTTTAAATACAAATAATCTTCAAAAATTTAAAAAACAAGACAATTGCCAACAATTTATTAAAATTTACAAAAAAATGAATAAGGTATCCATTAAAAAAAGGTGATAAAATTTAATAGAAATGTTATAAAATTTAAAAAATAAAATGTTTGGAAAAATAAAATAAAAAACAGGTGAAAACTTTTAATTGTTTTCCAAAAGGGTAGAGTGTCACATTTAAATTTTAATAAAATTTGTCAAAATCTTAAAAATAAACCCAAAAAGGATTAAATTTATAAATTTCAAAATTATCATGGAATAAGTAGAATTTCCAAACGTTCCAAATAATAATTAATTTTGATTTGAAACTTTTGAAATTTCAATTAATTTATAATTTTTATCGAACTTCTTTTTCCATTTTTTATTTTTATCATTTATGAAACAAATTGTCAAAATATTTTCTTTTATTTCATTTTTTTGTTATTTTTAATTTTCAAACTTAATAAAAATATTTCTAAATTTTATAATTGAAAATTCTTTTTATAATCATTTTTATATTTGTTATGACAATTACGTAATGCATGATTTTGAAATTGAAAATAATTGTGGTGTATATTGTAAGTGGTCTAAAGGGGTATTAAGATGATGGTTTATGATGTAGAACCCACAATATTTAAGACAAATACAAGATAAGAATTAAATAAAACAAATGTAAAGAAAAAAGAAAATAGTTTTAAAAAAAGCTAAGGAAAATTTAATTTTAGGAGTGAGTAAAACTCGATTCGACTTGAAAATTTAAAAAAAATTGAATTCTAAGTTAAACTAATTGAGTTATTCGAGTCAACTCGAATTTTTTTCGAATTTCGAATTCGAATCAAGTTTAATTTTCGAATTCAAATAATTTGCCCCTCACTCTAACCTTTACTTGGGAACTCGCCTATCCCATAAGTGATGGTCGGTCTAATTTGCTGAACCAATAGGTTATCATACTTGCGACTATACGAGCTTCCCATCCCACTTGCTCGTTTCCTCTCTACAGGCTATCATTGCGGCGGTGTACCTGCATTAGACTTTCCTCAAAGTAGAATAGTCTTGACAGATATTTTGTCCTCATGACAGAATCCTTATCCTGGAAGTGAAACTTCTATCCTTTCCATGAGATTTTCCTCTCACGTACAATTTTTTTGGGCTAGCCCTGGTGGCTCTTCATGACGGATCCTTGCTTACGATCCTCAAACACTTTTCCCATATTATTTTCCCATAGTTAGGTTAGCTTTCGCACGGCCTATCTTCCTCTAATTCTTGTCGGGTCCTTGTCCATGACTTGTCAACTTTCATATCTATCATTATCGCTTTCATCATTTTTGACAGATTCTTCATTATCCGCTTGCCATATTTACATTTTCTTTTAACTCTTCTTCCACTTGCATAGTTTCTCATGCTTGGCACATTGGCAATATACCTCGTGTTTGTGGTCCTAGTAGACTTTATGAGTTGTCCTAGCCGAACTATGGTCTTACATCTTTCTTACCTTATCGGATTTATCCCATGTTTATTGCCCCAATGGACTTTATCCATGTTAACTGTCCTAGCGGATTATCTCTATTCTGTGTTTATTGTCCTAATGAATTTTCTATGTTCTATGTTTATTGTCCTAACAAACTATCTCTGTTATGTGGATGCCATGGAGTTTTTCATCCATGGTCTTACACCGATCTACCCTCCTGGCATACTATCATATGATGCAATAGACTTTTTCATTCATGGTCTTACTCGTTATACCTAGCTGCCATAATATATTTCATTTACGGTCTTACATCGTATACCTTATACATTGTACCATGATTTCATGATATTTTTCATCCATGGTCTTATGCTACATACCTAATACTAGACTGCCATAGCGTATTTCATATATGGTCTTCCGAATTTTAAAAATAATTAATTTAAAAAAAAATTTTTTTTCATTTAATAAAATTTTTAAATTTTCTTTTTCAATTTACCCTTTAAAATTTAAATTTACCTAATCAAAGGGAAAAATTTTCAAACCCTTTTTCCCTTTTTTTAATAAATTTAAATTTTCTTCAAATATTAAATTTAAAAAAAAAATTTCTTTCTTTTTTCTTTTAAAAATTTTTTTTTTTCCCCAAATTTTTAATTTTTTTTTTCCCTTAAAAACCCTTTTTTAATTTTTGGAAATTAAAGCAAATTTAGAAAAGAAATTTTTTTTTTTTTTCCAAATTAAAAAAAAAAATTTTTTTTTTCTTTCCTTTTAAACCATTTTAAAAAAAAAAATTTTTTTTCTTTTTTTTTTTTAAAAAAAAAAAATTTTTTTCAAAATTATTTTTCAAAAATCCCTTTATTTTTTTTCTTTTCTAAATTCTTTTGAAATTTTAATAAATTTTTATTTTTTTGTAAAAGGAAATTTTAAAAAAAAATTTTTTCTTTCCTTTTCTTTTTTAATTTTTCCCCTAAAATAATTTTTTCCTTTTTTTAAACCTTTTTAAAAATTTTAAAATTTTTAAAAATTTTTAAATTTTTTTTTTTTTATTAATTAAAAATATTATTTTTTTTATAAAAATTTTTTTTTTTTTTTACTTTCAAAAAACCCTTTAAAATTTTCTTTAAAATTTCAAAATTTTTTCAAAGACATACAATTTAAAATTAAAATTTTATTTAAACCCTCAAATAAATTTTTTCACCCTTTTTTTTAATATCAAATTTTTAAATTTTTTTTTCCCAAAACCCTTTTTTAATTCTCAAATTTTTTTTTTTAAACCCTTTTTTTTTAATTTAATAAAAATTTTAATTTTTTAAAAAATTTTTTTTTAAATTTTTGTAAATTTTTTGAATTAAAAATAAAATTTAAAATTTTTTTTAAAAAAGGATTTTTGGGAAAATTTTAATAAAAAATTTTTTTGAATTTTATTTAAAATTTAAAAAAAAAAATTATTTTTAAATATTTAGGGTTTTGGGAAAAGAAAAATTTTTTAAAAATAATTGGTAAATAAAGGGAAAATTAAAAAAAGTATAAAATTAATTTTGGGAAATTAAAAAAAATGAAAATAAAATCTTTTTAAAAAAAATTAAAAAAATTTTTAAAACCAAATTTAATTTTTTTTTAAATTTTATTTTTAAAATTGGGTTTTTTAAATAAAATTTTCATTGGGGAAATTTTAAAAAATTTTTAAATTTTTAAAATCAATTTTTTTTTTATTTTTTTTTTTTTAAAATTTTTGAAATTTAAATTAAAATTTTGGGTTTTTGGGTAAATTGAAATAAATTTGTAATTTAAAAAATAAAGATTGAAAAAAATGGGTATGTAAATTAAAAATTTTTTAAAAAATTTTTTTTGAATTAAAATTTTTTAAATTTTAAAAAAGGGTTAAAAAATGGAAAATTTTTTTTAAAAAAAAGCAATAAAAATTTTTATAAAAATTTAAAATTTAAATTTTGGTTAAAATTTTAATTTAAAAAATTTTAAGGGTTTTAATTTATTAAATTAAAAATTAAAAAGGAAAAAATTTTTAAAAAAAACAAAAAAAGGGGAAAATTGGTTTAAGGGTCAATGGGAAAAAAAGAATTTAAACCAAAAATTTTGGTGGACTATGGGTTAAAGAAAATAAAAAAGTGAAAAAATTAAAATTTTTTAAAATAAAATTTTAAAAAATAAAATTAAATTAAAGGCCCCAAATTTATAAAATTGCAAGAAATAAAAAAAAATTTTTTAAAATTCCAAATGTGAAATTTTTTTTTGGGTTTAAATTTTAAAAATTTTTGGTTTAAAAAAAAGGGCCCTTTATTAAATTTTATTTTTATTTAAAATGAAATGAAAGTTAAAGTTTAAAGCCCTTTTTAGTAAAAAGGGATTGAAGTAAGGAAAGTAAATTTTTAAAAGGCCCTTTAAAATTTTGATTTTTATTTGTTTAAAAAAAGTTAAAAAAAATTTTTCAAAATTTTAAATGTTTTTTATTTTAAAAAAATTTTTATAAATTTAATTTTGGGTTTTTAAATTAAAAATTTTTGCTTAATTGGGTTTTTGGGTTTTAATTGAAGGGCAAATTTTAAAAAGGAAATTTTTTTTTTAAAATTTTAAGGGAAATGTTTTGGAATTGAAATTAAAAAAAGGAAAATAAGAAAATTTTAAAAATGCGGGTTTTTAAGGGAAAGAAAATGTGATTTTGCCCGAATTTTTTTCTTAAAGTATTAAAAGGGATTCTTGGAATTTTGGGTTTTTGAAAATTTTATTTTAAATGGGGTTTTTTAAATTTTAAAAATTTTTATTTTATTTAAATTTTATTGAATTAAGGTTTGGGATTTTTAAATTTTAAAAAAGAAATTGGAATCAAAACCTTTGGGGAAGGGGAAGGGGTTTTCCAAAAATTAAAAAATAAAAGGGGTTAAGGTAAAAATGGAGAAAACCCAAAAGGGGCCCAAAAAGTTTCATGTTATATAAGGGAATTTTAAAAAAATTTGGGTTTTATTAAACAATCCCAGTTTAATTTTTTTAAAATCAAATATAAAATAAAAACAATTAATTTTTTTTTTTAAAAGAAAATTTATAAAAAATTTAAAAAATATATTAGTTCAACAGTTTTTAGAATTACCAAAAAAATTTTTTTAAAAAAATTTTAAAAATAATTTTAAAATAAAAAAACCTTTTAAAATAATTAAATTTAATTTTTGGAAAATTTTTTTTAATTTTAAAAAAATTTTAAACAAAATTTATTTCCCGGCCCACTTTTCCTTTTTAAATTTTAAAACTTTTAAAAAATTTAAAAAAATTTAAAACCCAAATAAATTTTAAAATTTTAATTTTGAAAAATTAAAATATTTAATAAATTTTAAAAATAAAAAAAACAATTTTTAAATTTTTAATTAAATTTTTTTTTTTTTTTCAAAATTTTGGAAAATTTTTACCCCTTTTTTATTTATATTAAAATTTTAATTTTTTAAAATTATTTTTTTTATTAATTTTATTATAAATGTTTAATTTTTTAAATGGAAAAATTTTGTTTTAAAAATTTGGGGCCTATTTTTTAAAAATTTTAAAAAACTTTACCCAATTTTTTGGCAAAAATCCCCTTTACCCTTAAAATAAAAAATAAAAAAATTTTTTTTACAACCCTAAAAACCATCAAACCATAAAACTTTAAAAAAAGGGTTTTTTGTTTAATATTAAAGCCTTTAACAAAATTTTAAAAATTAAAAAAACCAAATTTGTTTACCAAAATTTAATTTAAAAGGGCCCTTTGTTTTTGCGGGGGATTGAAAATAAAAATTTTTTCAAATTTTTTTTAATTTTAATTAATGTTTTAAATTTGTTTTTAAAATTTAATTTTTTTTAAAATTTTTTTTTTTTTTTTAATTCATTTTTGAAATTTTTCTTTAAAAATTAAATTTTTAAAACCCCTTTTAGTTAACCCTTTTTTAAACTAAAATTTTCAAAAAAAAAATTTTTTCCCCTAAAATTTTTTAAAATAAATAATTAAAAGATTAAATTTAAATTTTTAAAAAATGAATTAATTTTAAAAAAAAAAAATTTATCAAAGGGGATTTCCATTATTTTCAAAGAATTTTAAAGAAAGTTTAAAAATAAAATTTTTAAAAAATTTATTTAAAATAAAAGTTTACTCAAATTTTTTAAAAATTTTTTTAATTTGTTTTTTAAAAAATTTTTAAAAACCATTTCAACCCCTTTAAACAAATTCCGAATTTTCTTGAAAAATTTAAAAAAAAAAATTTTTTAAAAAAAAAAATTTTAACAAATTAAATTAACCCCTTTCCCTTAAAAATTTTTTAATTTCCCAAATAAAAAACCAAAATTTTTAAAAAAAATTTTCTTTTTAAAAAAAATTAAAAAGAAATTTTTTAAAAATTTTATTAATTGTTAAAAACAAAACTGCTTAAATTTTTTATTTAAATTTTAAAATTTTTTTGAATTTTTTAAAAATTTTATTTTAACTATAAATTTTAAAATTTTTAATTAAGGGCCAAAGGGTTTTAATTAACTTTAAAAAAAATTATTTTTTTAAAAATTTTTAAATTTTAAAATAAATTTTAAAAAAAAAAAAAAATTTTCCAAAAAAAAAATTTTTTTTTATTAAAATTTTTTAGAAATAAAAAAAAAACAATTAAAAAGCCCCTTTAAAAAGTAAACCAATTTTTTTTTTTTTTAAAAGGAAAATGAAAAAATTTTCCCTAAAACAAATATTTTTTAAAAATTAGGATTTTAAAATTAAAAGAAATTTTTTAAATTTTTCCCCTAAAAAAAACCCAAAAAAAACATAACTAAAATTTTCTTTGGGTTTAAAAAAGCCCTTTTTTAAACCTTTTATTAATTTTTCCCCAAAAATTCCATAAAAATTTTTTAAATTTTCCCTAAAAAATTTAAAAGAAAATTTTCCCTTTTTAAACAATATAAATTAAATTTTTATATTAAAACCTGAAAAATAGAATTAAAAATTTAAAAATTTAATAAACCTTTTAAAAATTTTAAATTTTTTTCCCCCCCAAAAAAACGGATAATTTAAAACCATTAAAAAAATTTTTAAGTTTTAAAAATAAAACAAGGTTTTAAAAGTTTTGGCAATTTCTTGAAATTGCCCCACCCTTTTCGGATTTGGAAAAAGATTAAACCCAAAAATAAAATTTTATTTTCCTAAAATACATTTTCTTAAAACCAAAGGGGAAAACTTTGGGAAAGTCCCCTTCCATCAAAATTTTTTCAAAGGGTTTTTCCAAAATTTTAAAAACAATTTTTATTTGAGTTTGTTTGAAATCTAAAAAGGGTTGAAAATTTTTTAAAAGGGGAAATTTTTTAAAAAATTTTTAATTCCTAAACTTTAAATTTAAAGCTTTAAAATTTTTTTAAAAAAAAAGGAACCCCCAAAAAAAAAAAAGTTTTGTTCCCAAAAACCCCTTTTAAAAAAAATTTTTAAAAAAAAATTCAAAAATTTTATATTTTTTTTTTAAACCCTTTTTCCCCAAAAGAAAAATTGTTAAATACCCAAAGCCAAATTTAAAAATTTTTAAAGGTTAAAAATTTTTTTAAAAATTTTTTAAATTTTTAAATTTAAAATTTTGGGTTTTAAAAAAAATAAAACGCAAAAGCACACCGGAAAAAATGGTAAAAAAAAAAAAATTTTTTAAAAAAAATTTGAACCTTTTGATAAAAAAAACAAAAATGAATTTAAAAATTTAAAAAATTTAATTTGTAAAATTTTAATCTTTGGTTTTTTAAATTATGGAAACAGAAAGGGTGGTTAAACCCGTTGGGGAAATTTTTGAAGCTAAAAATTGAACCCTTTTTTTTTTAAGGAAAAAACCTCAACCCAAAGAATAAACAGGACCTATTAGACCCCTTAAACTCTTTAAACCCTGGTTTAAAACCTGAAAAACCAAAAAAAATAAAACCCAAAACCTGTCCCGGGGAAAAAAACTAAATTTCCAAAAATCCCCACGAAAAAAACCAAATAAGAAAAATTATACCCTTTTTGTTTTTTTTAAAAAAGCCCTTTTAAAAAGCCAAATTAAAAGCGCCTTTCTTTTGGGGCTTTTGGGAAAAATTTCCCCAATTTCAACTTTTGAAAAACAAAAAAAAATTGGAAAGGGAAAAAAAAAATTTTTAATTAAAAAATTTTGGGAAAAAAAACAAAAAGAGGAAAAAACCCAAAAAAAAGGTTTTAAAATTTTTTTATTTAAAGTGGAAAGGGAAAAAATAAAAAATTTAAACATAAAAATTTCAAATTTTTTTCCCAAAAAAGAAGGATTTAAACCCAGGAATTAGTTTTATATTTTTTTACCTTATTTTTAAAAACCTGAAAAAAGGGAAAAAAAAAGCCAACCTAAAATTTATTATTTTAAAATTAAATTTCCCTTAAAAAAAAATCTTAAAATTTAAACCAAATTTCAAAAAAATTTTGCTAAAATTTTTCAAAATAAAGGCAATGTTCGTATTTAAAGAATTCAAGAATCGTGCCCTAACGCATCTGGTTTCGCTTTCTTTGTTTGTCTTGAATATTCGAATATCCTCTTACCAATTCACTCTAAAAAATTTTCAAAATAAAGGCAATGTTCAGTATTTAAAGAATTCGAAGATTCGTGCCCTAACGTACTGGGTTTCGCTTTCTTTGTTTGTTTTGAATATTCGAATATTCTCTTAAGGCTTAAACGCACGTTTTAAAGGCAAGCTCACAATTGAGGGTCAAAAATGTTGTGTCCTAACGTACTGGATGTAATGTTTTACCTTAAGGTGAGATGGTCTTTAATACACATTTGACTTACCTAAATGTTCTAAAAGCAAATAAAAGGAGGATCGCGTTTTGAACTCTGTCCAAATCTTTAATTTTTGAAATAATCAATCAAGTACCAATTTTGGGCGTGTCGAGGGTGCTAATCCTTCCTCGTATGTAACTGACTCCCGAACCGGTTTTCTATTTTCGCAGATCAAAATCATCGTTTTGAAAATTTTATTTATTTATTAAAAACGACCGTGTTTTGAGGTGATCCAATCACACCCTATTAAAAACGATTGGTGGCGACTCCTAACTTTTCGTTTTCAAAAGTCGATTTCCCGTTTTCAAAAAAATGGTTTCGACAATCATATCTCATGTTTATGCAAACATGGCATACTCAAACAACTTATATCATAACAGTAGGTTTGAAGTCTAGAACTCACCTGAAGCTTCATCATTTCCACAACTTAGCTTTCTAGAACGTTAGAGTTTCCGTTTTCATGGCAGTTAATTATTACAACCAAAACCTACTGGTTAAACTTGCACTTCATCTTCAAAGCTTAAACTTTCATTGGCATGCGGAACCCCTAAAATGGTTTTGAAGATCCGTAACCATATTTACCTATTCTTACACATACAAAAGGGTTAAAAACCTTACCAACTTGTTGGTTTTCCTACTTTTCCATCTCACTCCTCATGAAGTCTGTTCCATGCAGGACCTTCCGTGGTTATTTATTCTTTAAGCCACCGAAAAGATGAATATGAGAAAATGAAACAAAGTTGGGAAGAAAATCATCATTGGGAAGCCATGTTCCAACTATTTATAGTCTTTTCCACTCTATTACCAACCTCATGAGAATTATGCATTCACAATCATTGTGTCTCCTATAATGGAACTGGCTCGTTCTTTTCTAACCGAACTAAGTTTGGTTTTCAACCATGTCTCATTTAGTTTCTAGCTTTCCAATTTCTTTCAATAAAGGTTGCCAACTTGCGATCTCTTGTGTTTTAAACCTCAAATTTTCAGGTTAATTGGGAATCAAGTGTTACAACTACTCCCTAACACGATAAAATATGAAATTGTGAAATGAAAAGTTGTTAACAACAATTTTGCATGTAATATTATTGTTGGAATAATGAATGAAAATTAGGATATTAAATAAATTTGTTGAGAAGTATAGACATGGAATAGATTGATCAAAGTAGAAAGACGTAGTTCAGGTAGAACTAAAATATGTGAAGTTTATGGACCAGTAGTTCAAAGATATAAAGGTATAGGGCTAGTAAAGGTACAAATGAGCAATTCTGCGAAAATGAAATAAGAAAAATAAAGTTTTACATTAAGTCATGACATTGAAAAGTATTTTTTGTGGTGGATGTAATAAACTTTTAGAGATCTCATTAATTTGGCAGTTCATGAAAATTTAATATGTGTCTAATGATTATTGTTACAAGTTTTATATGAATCAATATATAGTGAGGTTAATATTAAAATCCTCGAAAGATTTAGAATGCTGAAAGTATATAGAAATTCTTGAGAAATTGCTCAATACGTTTGAGTAAATATTTATTTAATTGATTGAATATGTATTTTTATGGAAAGATTGTGATCAAAGTATGTTATGATTATTGTTGGAACTCCTGAAAATATCAAAATATATTTCCGCAAGTTTTTCCTCACTCGAGACTTTCAGAAAAATGATGATATAAATGTTTGGTAAATTTGTTCAATAAGTCATTTGAAAAGCTAGTATTTAATATTAGAATACATAGAATATGATATATCACATGATGCTGTCATGAGAGAGAGTAAATATATTATTATTATCATAGAAGTGAATGTTCATTAGAATAATAAGATTGACGTACTTTGAGACTCTAATGTCCGTTAGAAGTAGAGTTTTATATCATGTATGCTTCTTATGTCTATAAATATAGACTTTGGAGAAGAATGTATATATCCCCTATTGACGAATAAAATAGGTTCTTCTCTTTGTTGTCCTATTTCTCTTGTTTTCTCTTCTCTCTATCCTTTTATTTTATAATAGATTTTAATTTTGTTTTTGAATTTTTATAAAAAATATATTTTAATATTTATATAAATTTTATTTAAAAATAAAATCCAACAAAACACCATTTGACATGTGTCATGTATTCTTGTAATAATTAATTTAGAGTAAATTATTATTATTTTTGATTTTAAGTGAAATTTGGACTGATTTAATATTGAATAAATCAATAAGGATGTTTTGAGCAAAAATCATTGCATAGAATTCACACGCAATCTGAGATTAGAATGTGTATAATGATTAAAGTAGTGGGTTTTGTGATTGGTCTTCAAATATTTAATTAAAACAAGTTGCATAACTAATCACTTATTTTATTTTAATGTCAATCCATCCAGTTCTAAACCTAATTCGAATAAACCCTAAGAAAGACCCACAAAGCTCACTTTGGGAATTGCAATGCACTTCAATTGCTTTGTTGTTTAATGGCTAACGTTGTTTTTGGTCAAATGGCTTATATATATATATATATATATATATATATATTAGATTACAAGATGTACGTTACAGAAGAAGAAAAAATATATAAAACCATCAAGATTAAAGATCAAATTCGCAATCAAAGGATTTTAAATCTTTCAACGTATAATTTAAGCTATTTAATTTTAAAATATATAAAATTAATGAAAACATAAAACCTTTACAAATTTTTTTCAGTACTCAATTTTTTATTTTTAATTTTTTCATTGAATTAATATTTGACTAATTAATAAAACCAACCTACAGGTTAAAAGATTATAGGGATGTTTAAGAGCAAATAAAGTGACAAAAGTTGGATTACTTATTTAATAGATTAGGGTTGAAGTTAAGAGTGTTGAAACGGTTAGATTTGGTTATTAATCAAACTGAATTATGTTAATTAAATTAACCGAAATTTATATATTTTTATCTTTTAGCTAAAATAAGTATAAAATATATTAAAAATTTATTACCAATGTTTATTTTTTAATAGTTCAAAAATATATATTAATTTATATTAATTATCTAATTTTGAATCAGATTAATCAATAATTAAAATTTTAAAAATTATTAATTGATTTTCGACTAAATTAAATTAAATTAAATTAATTTTAATCCAACTGGGAATACCTGTTAATTAAATAAAATAAAGTGCAGTTTAAAATAATTTAATAGATGACTTAGATAAATAGGAAGGAATATAAGAGCAGTTAGGACATCATTGGAAGACGAAACTAAAGAAAAAGGCATCTAAGATTTGTCCTACGCACCTACCTACCAATAACCATGTAATCATTATCAATTCTAATACCCTTTTTTTAGTCATAACCTATTTTCTTCTTTTTTTTTTTAATTATTATTATCTTTGCCTAATTATTGCAATATTTTTTTTTCTTATGCCTCATGTTTTTAGCAAATTACAACTTGGATTGTTTTCAAAAGGCGATATTCGACGAGCTTCAACCTAAATATAATGATTTTTTTTTTCTAGTGGGATACCTTGGTGTTTTTATTTTATTTTATCAATTTTATATAAATGAGGATTTTTCTTAGTCCACTTACTGAAGTTATGCAGATTTTAGAACAGGATCGAATTGGCACTGATTATAGCTACAATAATGTTGAATTCTTGAGGTTCCTTTAATTTCCATACAAAAAATAAAAAATAAAAAATTTGAAGGAAAGAATAAAATGACACAGGATGAATTGAAGGGTCCAGGCAGGAGTTTTTGGCCCTTGGTTCAAATATTTTTATATAAAAATATATAATTCAATTTAAAGTTTTTAAATACAAAATCTACTCCTTGGCTCCATTAGTATATTTATTTTTATTTTAGCTTCATTATAAATAAAAAAAATTGACTTCACCATTGAAATGATTATTGTGTACTTGGGGGAAAAATTATATCAATAGGTGTCAAACCTAACTATTTAGGTGCCAGTAGCCACATAGCAGACTTAACTACTATCCCTCAATTAAATAATATACTAATTTTATATAAATTCTAATTAAGTTAAGGTTGTTCTTACACGTCATTTAAATTTAATTATGTTATAAAAATTGACTAATATCTAAATTTTACCAACATAACCAAAATCTAATTAACATAAGAAATTAGAGTTTTAACAATAATTATATTTTTCAAAATCATTGTTTAAATCTTTCAGATTATTATTATTTCATTCGGCATAAAAATTGTTATACATATTTAATTTATATTTAAAAATAAAAATTTGGAACATATAATATTTTTAAATAGAAATTAAAAGAAAAACCTGTGTGGATTATAAGAGAAACAATAATGATTATATTAGTCAATAATTAATTTAAACTCGATCATGGCAGGAACTGAAGTAGTAAATCAAAATAGAGTAAAAAGAAAGAAGAAGAGGAAAATAAATCATAGAGCAAGAGAAAGACTGACAAAAGAAAAGGATTAATGTAAGCTTGATGCAAAGGAAAGAAGCAAATCCGAACAACAGCCAGAAAATAAAAAGCAAAAAGGAAAGGCGAACGTGAGTTGTTCTATTCTCTCTTCCAAGTTACTCTCTTATTTTCTTGGAGAAGAGAGAAATGTGAGAAAATTCGAGGTGTCTCCGTTCCAAACCCATCGCTCTTTGCTTCAATGTCACCGACCTGAGCTGCACCACACTCTCCGTACTGTAATTTGCTTTTTAATTGTTTTTTTTATTCTTTCCAATTTAAGATCTAAATAGCAATCAATGCTAGGGATGAAAAAAAAATAATCTAAAATCCACCGCTGTTTTTTCCTTTTTATAAAAATGGTTACTATGCTAAAATAACCTTAATCTATTTTTATAAGTAAATAAACCCTACCCGACAATTTTTATCCATAGAATACCTTCATTTTAATATTAAAATATATTTTGAATTTCAAGTTTCTATCTTAATTTCTTGTTGATGCAACAAAAATATATACATTTTAACGTCAACATAAAATTTAAAAGAGTAATTGGAATTTTCTAAAAATTGATTAAGAATTTTTAAAATATTAATTTATTTTACTTAATAAACTATTTTAATTAAATCCACATTAGCATTAAATGCAAATTAACTTAAAATTTTAAAATATTTTTACTTTAATATTAGAATATTAAAATAAATGACTTTCTTGAATAAAAATATATATTAATGCTCATTTAACTACAAAAACAGTATAAAAACTTGTTTAAACAAATTATAATAGTTGAAGAGCTTTTTAGTATATTAGTTTATAAAATTGAGGTTTTTTTTTTACATAAAGATTGATTTATCAAAATTTTGGATTAGATTTAGATAAAATCTGCTCTGCCTATTTTAAATATTTTATTAAAATTCTTTTGTTTCTAATTTTATAATTATTATTTATTTTAAATTATAATTTTTATTATATCTATTAAAATTTTATTTATCTATATTTATTATAAATTGTTTAATTGAATTTGTGTTATGGGTTAACGAATACCAACTTAATTGAAAAACGATTTATTTATATATTTCTTTTAAATGATAATCAATGTTATTATGGTGATACTTTTGTGTTTTCATGCTTTTATATAATTTTTAAATGAAACGATTAAAGCAACAAAATCAAGAGTTGAACATTTGTTTAATAGATTTAAGCACAAGTTATTTACCAATCCACCAATTATCATTATTGAATAATTTTTATATAACGTATTTTATTTTATTTGTTTTGTGAGTGTGATATAATCTAATTTTTATATTTTATTTGATTGTATATAATTTATTTTTATAAATAATAGAATATAAAATGAATGGTATTTGGTATATTGTCAACTAATTTTTCCTGAAGTAATGTAAAGTGTTTTATAGAGTATAGTAAAATTTAAAGATATATATATATTTTAAAAAAAGAGACACATGAAACTAACCTGCTATTAATGAGAGAGCAGAAAATAATAGAAAAAAGGCTCAAGTATAAAGATCTTCATTAGTACGTGTCCCGATTGTATACCACCAATGATAAACATTAGAGTAAGCGATATGTACTAGATCAGGAGTGCCCCCTCTAGCAAAAGCTTCTATCGCTTGTTAACCAAAATGAGAATCTCAAATTACATGAGCAATTGGTATTACATGTAAAGGATCCTGTACCCATACATGATTTTGGAATAAAAAATATACTATCAATGTATCAAATATTAATCTGATAAGATTTTGGAGTTAGAAAAATAATTTAGGATGTAATAGTAAAGTATTAAATAAAGTTAGAGAGAAAAGGGGGTTTTTTTACCCAATTGGGTTAAAAAAAATTTTAAAATACCAAAATAGGGTGTCAGATACATTATTTACGGAAATGGATTGTTTTTTTGGGTCGAGCCTACCTGATAGGCGCGACCTATTTTTTTAATAATATAATTTTATTTTTTTAAATATTATTATTTTATTATATTTTAATAATTTTTAAATTTTTAAAATTTAGTCGGGTCAAAATCGGGTCGAGCCAAACCCGGAGGCGCAACCATTCGCTCCTGCTGCAGAGGCGTGACTTCCCTGCAGGCTGCCACGTGTCCCTGCCCCCCCACCCCTCAGCCCGCAATGTGGCAAATTTCCCCTCACTTGGGGAGCGTCCAAGCAACTCGTAGCAAAGGTGAGCCGGCCTCGAGATTGAACTTACGCCCGTGACCACGTTCCCGTCGATCGGGAGCCCCAGCTGTACTGCAACGTCCTCTAAAGTTATGGTGCACTCCCCGCACGACAAATGAAATGTATGCGTCTCCGGATGCCATCGCTCGACTAAAGCAGAAATTAAGTCATATCGCAGATCAAAAGTCCGGATCAATACTGCTGATCCGAACCCTGCTAACTCTAAGAACGGTATTACGCGTTCATCCGGCTGAAACCCTACATTATAAATACGGCCCCTCAATACGCGGTACTTGACCTGACATTATTATATTTACGAAATGGTTAATACAATATAATTTCATTCAACAAATAATGTGACTATCAAATAAAATTTTCATTACCATTTCATTAATGTTACTCGATATGTGACCCTTATTTTCATTATCAATCAACGAACTCATTTGTTGCAAATCGCAATTAAAATTATCAAATAAATAAAATTATAAATTTACATTATATCAAAATTACTTTAAAATTACATTAAAATTTCTTACTCTCTTTAGAATTATTTAATTTTATTTCTTACTCTCTTTAGATCGTTTATTCAACATCTTTCCATATTCAAAGTAACTTATTTCTCATATACTCACTTTCAACTAGTCAATTATGCATCTATTCAACTGCAAAGTACTACATTACTTCCAATCATAAAGCCAAATGCATTTTAACATATCATTTATATTAATGTGTTTAATTCTTTAATATATATTATTTCTCTTGTTATGTGTTTTATACAAGTTAAAATATAAGCATAATTTATTAATAGTCTATTTGTGAAAAATAAAATAAAATAAATAAAATAAAATAAAGAACACACAAATTTTACGTGGAAACCCTTTCGGGAAAAAAACCACGGGCAGAGGAAAAGAAAATTCACTATGTCGAAAATTTGAATCAATACAAGAGGAATAGACTATGTCTATTTATAGGCTTGTAAAGCCATATTCTAGTAGGATTGAAACACCTTATCCTAATCAATATAAAATAGATGGAGTTTAATAAGGTTTAAAAACCTTATTCTAAAATAAAATAAAAGAAGTCTAGTTCTATATGGATTTTACTTTTATTTTATTTTCCATCGTATTTTATTTAAATAAGAATTTGGGTCACTTAATTCTAACAATCTCCACATTGACACAAATTCTCAATGAACAAGTTCTTCATCGCGAACTTTCAATAAACAAGTTCTCCACCTCTTCCATAAAACCCCTTAAGGGTTTAACTTCAACAATGAACACCAACCAAGTCTAAGCAATGCTCAATCTTGGTTATAGGAAGTGACTTAGTCATCATATCTGCAGGATTTTCATGAGTACTAATTTTGCTCACAACAATATCACCACGAGCAATAATATCACGAACAAAATGATATCGAACATCAATGTGTTTTGTTCTCTCATGAAACATTTGATCTTTTGTAAGAAAGATGGCACTGATTGTCACAAAACATCTGACCGATTTGAAGGTCTTCATTAAGTTCACTAAAGAGTCCCTTCAACCAAACAGTTTCTTTACAAGCCTCAAGAATCGCCATGTACTCACCGATTGGTAGACAAAGCGATCGTAGTTTGCAAAGTGGCTTTCAACTGATTGCACAACCTTCGATTGTAAAGACATAACACGTGAGAGATCTTCTTCTATCAAGGTCTCCAGCAAAATCAGCATCAACATACCCAATGACTCAATCTCTAGTTCTTCCAAACGTAAGCAAACATCAAGTAGTACCTCGTAAGTATCTTAAAATCCATCGAATCGCTTTCCAGTGTTCTTTACCAGATTCGCCATGTATCGCTAACCGATCGATGCGATATGATAAATCGGACGTGAACAAACCATAGCATACATGAGAGATCCCATCTGCACTAGAGTATGGAACATGTGACATGTACTCAATCTTATCATCTGATTGTGGAGACAAAGCTGATGAAAGTCTGAAATGAGCTGCTAAAGGAGTACTAACAGGCTTAGCACTCTGCATATTTAACCTGCAAAGAACTTTCTCAATGTACCCCTTCTGACTTAGGTACAATTTACTTGCTTTTCTATCTCTAAGGATCTCCATACCAAGTATCTTCTTTGCTGGTCCTAAATCTTTCATCTCAAATTCTTCACTTAATTGGGCTTTGACCTTTCTTATCTCTACTTTATCTTTTGTTGCTATCAACATGTCATCAACATAAAGAAGTAGATACACAAAAGAACCATCATTGTTTTTCTTAAAGTAGACACAACTGTCAAAACTACTTCTTTTGAAATCATGAGAAGCCATAAAGGAATCAAACCTCTTGTACCACTGTCTTGGTGACTGTTTCAAACCGTAAAGGGACTTTTCAGTAAGCAAACATAGTCCTCTTTTTCTGAGACTGTAAAACCCTCTGGTTGTTGCATGTAAATATCCTCCTCAAGTTCTCCATGCAGAAATACAGTTTATACATCTAACTGCTCAAGCTCCAAATCATGCATGGCCACAATACCAAGCAAAGCTCGAATCGAATTATGCTTAACAACTGGGGAGAACACATCTGTGAAGTCCACTCCTGGAATTTGACTGTAACCTTTTGCAACAAGCCTTGCTTTATATCTGGGTTCTTCAACTCTTGGAGTCCCTTCTTTCTTTTTAAACACCCATTTACAACAAACAGCCTTTTTACCTTTAGGAAGTTTTATAAGATCCTATGTTCTGTTTTTGTAGAGTGATTCCATCTCCTCTTGTATTGCAAACATCCACTTTTCTGAGTCTTTACAGCTAATCGCCTCAGAATAATTAAATGGCTCTTGATTCGCATCTATATCTTCAGCCACATTTAAAGCATAAGCAACTAGATCAGCCTCGGCATACTTCTTTGGAGGTTTAATTTCTCTTCTTGTTCTATTTTTGGCGATAGAGTATTGCGGTGAAGAAGCAACTCTATTCTCAATTTTGTATCTTGGCTTGAGGAGTTGATTCGTATTAATCGATGCTCCACCGCTTTTGGTTTTCTTTATTGGAAGAGTCTTTAAGAGATAAGTTAGGTAGCATAGCAGTTTCATCAAAACAACATCTCTGCTAATCACAACTTTTCTATTTTCAGGACACCATAACTTATAGCCTTTTACACCAGCTTTATAACTAAGAAAACGCATTTAATGGATCTCGGTTCCAATTTTTCATTATCAACATGAGCATACGCAGGACACCCAAAAATTTTTAAATCAGAATAATTAGCAGGATTACCAGACCATACCTCTTGTGGAGTCTTTTTCTCAATGGCAACAGATGGAGATCGGTTGATAAAAAACATGCAAGAGAGGTCGTCACCAAAATGACTTGTAAGTTGGCATTTGACAACATACATCGAACCTTCTCCATGATCGTTCGTTCATTCGCTCGCAACGCCGCTTTTTTTGTGGAGTATGACGAATCGTCAAGTGTCTCATGATCCTTCCGACTTGCACAATCTATTAAACTCATCGAATGTAACTCTAAGCCATTGTCTGCACGGAGGTATTTTATCTGCTTTTCCGTCTGCTTTTTCAATCATAATTTTCCAAGACTTAAATGCGGAAAACACATCGCTTTTCGCTTCGTGAAGAACGCCCAAACTTTTCGGAAAATCATCAATAAAGGTTAGCATATAATTAGCTCCACCTCTCGAAGGCACTCTGGATGGCCCCACAGATCGAATGAATATACTCCAACGCTTCCTTCGTGTTATGGATTCCTCTAGTGAATCGAACTCTCTTTGCTTCCCAAAACACAAGACTACGAAATTCGGTTTGCAAATTCCTTGCCCATCAAGAAGTTCTCTTTGCTTAATTCACCATGCCATTCTCACTCATATGCCCTAGGCGATATGCCAAAGTTTAGTAATATCATCATCTGACAAGGAAGAAGAAGCGACAGCTGCATCACCAAGAATAAGAGAACCTCGCAAAACATATAACTTGGCAATTTTTCTCTGGCCTTTCATCACAACAAGGGACTATTTGGAAATCTTTAAAACTCCACTTTCAGTTGTGTATCTGTACCCTTTTGAATTAAGAGTACTCAACGAAATTAAATTTCTTTTCAATTCTGGAACATGCCGCACGTCACTAAGTGTTCTGACAACTCCATCAAACATCTTAACTTTAATTGTTCCAACACCGCGATTTTACATGAAGCATTATTTCCCATTAAAACAACACCTTCAGATCATCGTTTCATAAGTTGTAAACCAATCCCGATTGGGACTCATGTGGAAGGTGCACTGAATCAAGTATCCACTCGCCACTTTAGAATCATTGATGAAGCGACTAGAAGTTCACCATCGCCGTAGTCTTCACAACATCGCCTTCACCAGAATTTTCTGGTTGTTTTCCCTTTGGATTCGCAGCCTCCCTTTTAATCTTATTTTGTAGCTTATAGCACTCAGATTTAATGTGTCCTTTCTTCTTGCAGAAGTTGCAAGTTTTACCTCTATTTGAAGACTTCGATCTACCCTTAGATTTACCACGAGGATTCCGTTCCTGTGTCCTACCACGATCATCATCAGCATTTCGATATTGTCTCCCACGAACAATGAGACCCTCCCCCTGAGAGTCGGGTTTAACCACAAGATGCTTCATCTTATCATACGGGGTTAAAGAATCATAAACCTCATCAACTGTGAGAGACTTGCGACTATATAAAATCGTGTCTCTAAAGGTTGAATAAGACGGGGGCAACGAACAAAGTAGAATCAACCCTAGATCTTCCTTATCATACTGAACCTCCATGGCCTCCAAGTTTGAGAGAATTTCTTTAAACACTGTTAAGTGTTCGTGTACAGACGCACCTTCCTCCAAACGATGAGCATAAAGACGTTGCTTCATATGCAACTTGCTTGTTAGAGTTTTTGACATACATATTTGTTCTAGCCTCTTCCATAATGCAGCGGCAGTTTTCTCTTTCATCACATCCTGCAAAATTTCGTTGGACAAATGCAGATGTAATTGTGTTAATGCCTTTCGATCCTTACTCTTCTTCTCTTCATCTGTTAATGTCGAAGGCATCTTATCTATCCCTACAGGGCATCCTCCAGATCCATCTGTGCAATAACTGCTTGCATCTTAATTTGCCACAACGCAAATCTGGTGTTGCGATCCAACAGCAGAATTTCATACTTCAAAGATGCCATTACCGTGATCGAGATGAATAACCCGAAAGCTCGGATACTAATTTGTGAAAAATAAAATAAAATAAAATAAATAAAATAAAGAACACACAAATTTTACGTGGAAACCCTTTCTAGAAAAAAACCACGGGCAGAGGAAAAGAAAATTCACTATGTCGAAAATTTGAATCAATACAAGAGGAATAGACTATGTCTATTTATAGGCTTGTAAAGCCATATTCTAGTAGGATTGAAACACCTTATCCTAATCAATATAAAATAAATGGAGTTTAATAAGGTTTAAAAAACCTTATTCTAAAATAAAATAAAAGAAGTCTAGTTCTATATGGATTTTACTTTTATTTTATTTTCCATCGTATTTTATTTAAATAAGAATTTGGGTCACTTAATTCTAACACTATTTTACTCTTAAAAATATTTTATTTTTTCCTTAAGTTTTGATTAAATTTTTATAAAATTTAAAAGAATTATTTTTTAACACTTTACATAGGTAAATTTAATTAATTTTAAAAGTTTGAAATTAAATTAAATTATAATTTAAGAATATTTGAAAAGATTAACTCTCAAGTTTATACATTTTACATAGGTATAAATTTTTATTTTATTTTTAGAATGTATTAGTCACTATATTTCTCACTTTTTGTTAACAATGAAATGAATGCTAGTAAAGTTTTTTTAAATAAAATACAAAAATATTGATTCTAAGTAAATCCGGAAATGGACAATAACTGGCAAAATATTGATTTTTTTATATATTTATTTAAAGGGAGGTTGCCATCAAGCTATCAAAATCGAGCATCAATGGCAAAATAATGGGGTTTTTTACCCAACTAGGTTAAAAAAAAATTAAAACACCAAAATAGGATGTTAGATAAAAGTAAAACAAAAATCATGGACTTGAAAATTCAACAAAAAAAAGTTTAAATTAAAAACAAATAAAGCAAGACTTGACAAGTAATATTAAAAACAAAAACAAAAATTAGCAACTAATAAACTATATTCAAGCACAATAATTACATAACACTCTTAAATTACTAATATTTTACTTTTTTAAAAATGTTCTTTTTTTTAATTTTAAAATAATTACAAACACTAAAAATTATCACATAACACTAAACTACTAACATTTTAATCTTAAAATAATTATAAAAAATTACTAACATTTTTTTCTTCTTTCTCCTCCTTCTCCTTCTTTTTCTTCTTCTTCTTCTTCTTCTTCTTCTTCCTCTTCTTCTTCTTCTTCTTTTCTCTGTTTCTGTCAAGATTCACAAAATTGGGGACCGTGCTTATATGGTCCCCCATTACAAAATTTAATTTTTTTCTCTGTCTCTACAGGTGGGATGAGGGGTGGGGGGGGGACACGTGATGGGTGCAGGAAGTCGCGCCTCTGCAGCAGGAGCGAATGGTCGCGCCTCCGGGTTTGGCTCGACCCGGTTTTGACCCGACTGAATTTTAAAAATTTAAAAATTATTAAAATATAATAAAATAATAATATTTAAAAAAAATAAAATTATATTATTAAAAAAATAGGTCGCGCCTGTCAGGTAGGCTCGACCCAAAAAAATAACCCATTTCCGTAAATAATGTATCTGATACCCTATTTTGGTATTTTAAATTTTTTTTTAACCCAATTAGGTAAAAAACCTGAGAAAAGGAGATAAAATAAATTTTTAGAAAAAAACTGCATAATATGGCCTTATTAAAACGTTGTTTTCAAAAATAGGAATTTGATGGTAGGTCAAAGGAGCTTTACGTGTACTTCTTTTATTTTTGCCGTGAATGTCAACTACCAATTTAGTTATCAGATGCCAATTATCATTCATAATAAAATAATAGTGTTATTTATTAACCTAAAAAACAAAAAACGAAAACAGTAAAAAAAAAAAAAGAGAAGAAGAATAAAGCAATCGGGTCGGGTGGAGCATTTGTGCTGGCGCGGATTCTGTGCGACCCGACTCCAGCTGCTTTTATAACATTCATTTTTATTTTATTTTATTTATTTCTTACCTCTTAACCAACAAAAAGGAGGAAAGCTTACTATTCTAAGTTTCTCTAGTGTGTCTGTCACTGTAGCTTCAGCCGTCCGTTCCGGCAACCACCGTTCACGGCTGTCAGTAAGCCTAGAAACTTCCCAAATTTGACAACAACATTCCTTTTGAACTTGTAAACCCCAAAATCAGCTTAGATTTTTCAAAATCAACACCGAAAGCTCTAAATCTAAGCCCGAATCCTGCGGTTTCTAACACTTAAACCGCCGCATTCTGCCGTTAGATGGTCACCGGATTTAAGACGAATTTCCCTCCGGTCTTCCTCGAGGTATTAACCGTTTTGATTTTGGAAACAACTACCCAACCCCAATTATCCTTCAAATCCCAAAAGAAAAACCTTAACTCACTCCCAGAAATAGTGTTCTCTTCTCCCTTTTCTTTGCGCATTCATATGTGTGTGTATATTCTGTTGATTTTCTGTGTTTAATTTTCTGGAAGGAAGGGGAAGGAAATTTTGAAAAAAAATAATGTCTAGTTTATTCTTGTGATTTGCTGGGAAATTGTGACCTTTTCTGGTTTCCATTGTTGATGTTGGTCATAAGAATTTGTTTGTGTTTTGCTTGGTTTAAATAACGGCTTTGTTATAAATTGATGAAGATCGAATCTGCCAAGCAAGTCCGTTTCTTGGTTTTATTTCCTTTTTCTCCTTGTAATTTCTTGATCCTAAGTTTTCGGGTTCCCTTTTCAGCTTCAAAAAATTCCAAACAAAATCCCTATTTCAAACTACAATCTCAGATCTCAGATTTCAAGTTTCCAACTTCCCTTAAAAAATCATTCTTTCTATTTTTTTTCCTGGATTTTTCATTTTTTTAAAGATATTAAAACTTCTGATTTATATTTGTTTTTAGAATTTCCTAAATATGGGAGAAAAAAAAAATAATACATTGAACCAAATTAGTAGCAGGTGCAATACAAAATTCAAGAGCCTATTGATCAAAATTTGAAAATCTAAACAAGGAAATGAGATTTTTTTATAAAACAAAAATAAAATTGTAATTTAGTATGATGAACTTGATCGAGTCCCATTAGTGAAATGAATTGCAAATGATATGGATAAAATTGTGTGCCTACAGGTGAATTAATTCGGTCACTGATTTTGAGCGGCGCTGGAAAGGTTTTGCTTGGCGGTTTCTGGTGGCTGAAAATTTTGACTTTGACTTTGGGTTTTGGTCAATGAAGGCGTCTTAAGTTAATTTTGATGGAAATTTAGGGGTTGGAAGTTGCGTTCCATCATGAGCATCTCAGTTTGGTGGTGGTTATTGCTCAGTTACTGGTGCTGAAGCTCTTTTTTATCAAGTATTCTATTTTGGGAACCGGGCCTTGCACCCTTGTTTTGAGTTATATTGAAGTTGGCTACATTTGTTACTTGGAAACACAGAAGGGGCAAATTGGGGTTAAATTATGGGGCAAGTTAGCTGTTTACTTACTGGATTGCTGGAGAGATTGCTGTGATTGTTTGGGAAGGGTAGATTAGGGCAGGAGAGATGCCTCCTTCTCCAGCATTAAGATACTCTCCAGGGAGGGAGCTGAGAGGGGAAAACCACAAAAGATGGCGTAGTTTGGAGAGTGGGTTGAATGTACAAGAAAAAGATGATGACCTTGCTTTGTTCAATGAAATGCAGTCCAAAGAAAGGGAGAATTTTTTGCTTCAGTCATCAGATGATGCAGAGGACTCATTTTGTAATTTCTGCTTTGCCTTGTCGTCTAAGTTGTTTGGTGTATTTGCTCCCGAATAGAGGAATGTAACTAGTGTCTGCTAACTAACATTAATGTCTGGTTTCTTTGGTTTTGAATTTTTCTACAGCTACAAAACTGAAATATTTTTCAGATTTCAAGCTTGGAATATCTGTTCCCGTTCGAGGGGAGACTAGTGAACTCCTTGATGCAGATGACGAGAAAAATGATTATGAATGGTAGGTCATAGTTATTTTTGAACTGTGATATGACGTACTTTTTGCTTGGAACTAAGTTGAAATAGTAATATAAGCTGGCATGTAAATCTGTCTGTTCGTGCTTGGTGTATGTTAGAATTAAGTCATTGCCAATGGCCTAATCATGAAATTAGAATCATGTGATAATTTCTTTTTCATTCATTGTATTCTATTGAGATGGTATCTGTATCTGTACTTCTTGAATTTGTTTGGTTCTCACACATCGTCTTTCTTGGTGATTTTTGAAGGTTATTAACTCCACCTGACACCCCTCTTTTTCCTTCGTTGGATGATGAGCCACCCCCAGCTAATGTTGCCCGCAGTGGTAGACCCCGCACTCAACCCATTTCCATATCAAGATCATCCACGGTAAGTTATCATATCACTCTTGTGGAATGAAAAATGTTTGTTAATGAAATAGTTCATTAGCATCCATTCTAGGTTTTATCCTGAAAGTTGTAACTTATTCTTTCCAAAACTTTGCCCTTTATCCTCTATGTACAATATGCAGATGGACAAAAGCTACAGAAGCAGTAGGGGCAGTGCGAGTCCAAATCGTTTAAGTCCATCTCCTCGGTCTGGGAGTAGCACACTCCAATCTAGAGGAAGGCCGTCTTCAGCACCTCAGTCCAGTCCAATACGGCAAGCTACTCCGACTCGGAGACCATCTCCTTCCCCTAGTAAAAGTTCAACGCCTGCTCGAAGGTCTTCTACTCCTACACCTCAAAGGACAAGCACAGGGGGAAGGGGAACTTCCCCTATAAGGACAAATAGGGGAAACTCTACATCACCAAAAATAAGGGCATGGCAGGCAAACATTCCAGGTTTCTCCTTAGATGCACCGCCTAATCTTCGTACTTCTCTGGCTGATCGACCAGCATCATATGTGAGGGGTTCCTCACCTGCATCTAGAAATGGAAGGGATGCAAGATTTGGCAGGAAATCAATGTCCCCGACTGCCTCTAGAAGTGCCAGTTCATCTCATAGTCATGATAGAGACCAATTTAGTTCCTACAGTAAAGGGTCTGTAGCATCTTCTGGTGATGATGATGTAGACCCTATACATTCTATTCCTCTTGGTGGATCAACCAATTCTGTTTCAAGGAGAGTTGGTGCATTCCCAAGCAACAAGGGGCCAACCTTTAACAAGAAATCAGCTAGAGTGTTGTCGCCAAGTTCTGCTCCAAAACGTTCCTTTGACTCTGCTCTTCGTCAAATGGTATTTTATTACATTTTTAAGGCAATATGCATCTGTTATGGCAGTTTGCACTTATACGAGTGTTAAAATATAAGTAGTTAATTTGTCTGCTCTAATGTTCTGAATCTACCTTGCCTTATTTGCTACTAGTTTATTTAATTCCTTTTCGAATGCCATGCAACAGAGGAAAGTAAAGAAAAAACTAATTTTCCTTCCAGCCCTTCTTACCAATATGGTATAGATTTAGACTGGTAATAATAGAAAAAGAGGTATGGAAGGTCAATGCAAGTGCTTAACTGTCTTTTCATTTCTATTGCAGTGTGAAATTGTGTAAGTGCTATAAATCTATAGGTGGCAATCTTGATGGTATTATTTAGATTGATGGGTTTGATGTACTCGTACTAGTCAGTAAGCATTGTTTATGAGAATTACAGCTGGAATTAATTGCCAAATGATATGACTACAAAGTTTTTGGTGGTGACTGTTGACAACTTAGTGTTTAATATTAATTTGGTATGTCTAGAACGGGTGGGGAAGGAAAGTCAAAATTCTAGAATCTCCTGTTTAAAGGTCATTCTATAGACCATGTTTCATATTAAGTAAACTTTTGGAGCAGTAAGGTTTCTTTTGACATGTTTTAATGTGTTAAATACCTCGCAAACTTCAGTGCAATCTGCGTAGTCTATCTTTACTGCTAAGCAAAAATAAATTTAAGATAGTCATGAAAAATTCACATGGTTTCTTGTTGTATTTCATGCATGTTCTTGTTCTCATTTAAACTTTTTGTGCACAATTAATGCATATTGAAGGTGCTTGGTCATCGATGCTGACCTTGTAGTTTATTATAATCAATTTTTTGATACAGGATCATCGGAAGAGCCCTCCAAATATGTTCAGGCCCTTATTATCTAGTGTTCCAAGTACTGGTTTTTATGCTGGGAAGGTAAGTTCTGTACATCGTTCGTTGATGTCAAAGAACTCATCTTTTACTACTAGCAGTAATGCAAATTCTGATCAAGGTACAAGTGCTGTGCTTGATATTGAAGGAAGTGACCATCAACATGATGACATGGCAAGTGAATCTGGAAAGGGACCTTATGGCAATGTTCTAGAAGAGGTTTTTGCCTTCGATAAGATGGATGTAATAAACCAAGATGCTAGTTATGAAAGACGCAATGACTCGCTTAATAGTCTTATTGAAGATACTGATAGAGACTCTGCGATCCAATGTGACCCTGACCACTCTGAGGAGTTAGGTCACCGTAGTCTTGAAGTGGAAATGAGTTCAAATTCTGATGCTCTATGTGACAGGGGTGATCTTTCAGAAGTTGATAGTTTCGAAAACACAAAAATTTGTTCTAAATGTGGTTGTAGGTATCGTGTTATTGAACAGGTTGAAGAAGAAATCAGTCTTTGCACAGATTGCAGTAGGCAACATGATATTGTCTCTGGTGACATTTCTGATGCAGAGAACTGTCCAGGGTTGTCTATGAAAATTACTGAAGAGGATAAACCCTTTCCTGAATTGGAAACCTCAATTCCTCCATCTGATTCTCTATCACAAGTGACTGATGCAGTTGAACCCTGGATTTCTCAGCATGAAAAAAATATCAAACTAAGTGAAAATTTCAGTCAAGAAAATTCTCTTGGAGGTTCTCTAGCGGACAGAGGTGAGCAGAGGCTTGGTTATCAGCAAGAGATGGCTCAATCAACTGTTGATTATTCTATACTTGATAGGGAGACTGGAGGTCAGCAGTTGAGTTACTTTGATGAGCATTCTGGTTTGAAGGTTAACACATCAGAAGTTGTAGGTATTTCTGTGCTGTTAAAGAGGTCAGGCAGCAGCAAGGGGCCTGTTGTTCTAGGTAGGACCTTTGCTACCATACCATCTGAAGATCTTTCTTATGCAAGAGACAGTTCTAACAGTTTCAGAAGCTCTGTCGGACATGGGAGTGTATCTGCATCATCCTCTACTGAATTCAGCTCATCTAGGCAAACAGATGCGCGTGTACAATTAAATGGTAGAAAATCTGAGTTGGAGAATTACAGATATGACTTGAATGCAAAGCCTCAAAGCTTTACTTTGTCTCAAAGTTCAAGCAATAATTACCAAGCTTTAAGTCTTGCATCTAGCACAAATGATGAAAATTTTGAGGGCTCTATTCGTAATCTGAAATTTGAGGAAGCAGAGGAAACAGTTGTAGCTTCTCTAGCCAAAGCTTCAGAAAATTTAGAAGTAGATCTGTCATTAACTACTGCTGCTGCTCCCAAGAACGATTGTATCGAGTGGAACGAAAGTAGTACAGTAATTGATACTTTAACCTCTGAGCTATTAGAGGACAATTCAGCAGCACCACTTCCTCCCGATGAAGATTGTGTTTCATATGAAAATGGAGATAGCTTGCCTAGTGATGCCAGGATTACCTCAAGTGTTGAAGCATTAGCTACCACGCTAGATTCTACTCTTGAAGAACATGGTATTCAAAATGATATTCCTGATGGAGTAGATGCTGCTGAGGCTGCTGGCCACAACTCTTTGACTACAATCTCAGAAATAGAAATCGACAATTCCTGCCAGAGTTCCTGCAGTTCAGAACTTGATGGCTTGTCTCCAAATTCTGAGAGGAAAAAGAAGAGATCCGAGGACCTGTCAGTTGCTATACCTTTAGATGTGGATATTACTGCTGTAGAGGAGCGTAATATGTCAGATCACACAGATGGTGTTTTAGGTATGTAATTATTTTATTATTGTTTTCCATGCACTTTAGGCATTCAACTTGAAGTAAAATTTCACTTCCATTCCCGAGAGGTCTTTTCATCTACCATTTCTAATAAACAATTTTATGATGCATCTATATCCTTCATGAACTATTCCTGCAAGTCATTTGAATAGCTGGCTGTACTTGTTCTTTTTTCAATTATGATTGCTTACTTGCAGTTTTATTTATAAGAGCATTAATTAGCAACACTAAGATTCAATCTTTCATGGACTATCCATCATGATTAACCATTTTTCTCTTTTTCTTTGGGGTTAAGGTTCAAGTTTGTCATTATAGTCGGGTCTATAAATCAAGCGTACTAGTTATCTTTTAATGTGAGCAATTTTAACATTGTACTTTTAGGTTTGTTTAAAATTGGTCAAAAGTTAATTCATAAAGGATATATTCCATGAAGCTGTGGAATATCGGAATACATAATTTTTGTAGTTCTTTTGTCATTTTCAATAAAACTAAAGTAGTGGTAAATTTGCATTTGTTCTGAGATGGTGGAAAATTTTATCCATCACTTTTAGATCTGTAAATTTGGACCTTATCTTTTTCCTTTTGCACTTTCAAGCCATCTCTGTTTTGCTGTTTCACATCAAACTCAACAATGATGATAAACATATGGGAACTGCCAAATTACTTTGATCTTTGTGGCCTTCCTAATAAAAGTTATGCTCTGGTTAGACATGGTTTGCAGGGTTTCTAGTTTCAAATCTGTTAATTTCAGATTGAGTTTAGTCGCATACTTTGTAAGGCTTTAACTCATATTTTGGGAAAGCTATGCATAAGGCAGTTACTGGTTCTGGTAATGGATGTGAGGATAGCCTGTTTCCAAGCTCTGTTTGTCTTGAATGTAATCTTTGTGGCTCCAACAAGAGATAAGAGATGTGCAGTTTGAAGCATCTTGAGTTTAGATTACCCTTGTAGATATGTTTCCATTTTGTGATCTACAGAGAAATCTCTTACTTGGCAGTTATTACCAATAATTTTATATGCATGAAAATTATCATTCTCTAAATCTTTTTTTACCATGGAGTCATGGTCATAAAAGTCAGGAATTACCGTAATTATTTTCCTTAGTACTCCGAAAAAGGTAAAAAGGACAAACTTGCACATTGAATATCTAAACAGTGGACCATCATGTATTAACAAGCCCAGTTTTTTAGATCACTTTAGTGCAATACTTCTCAGGTGTAGAGAATGGTGCATCAAACATAGTTGTACCAAAAGCTACTAACATTTGCAGTGATTATTTTCATTGGCATTGGGCTGAATGACTCTGTCCACTTGTTTTTGTATTATTTGCTAACATATTTTTATTGATATTTGCACTGCCGAACTAATTTTATTTTTGCAATTTTTAACTCTGTTTCATTCTAAGAAATATAATGGACTTGACCTGTGTTTTCGTAAAAAATTCTATTCCTCAGTTTGTATATTGGATAATGTTTATATTTGCTATGTCTTGATGTCCATGGCTTTTACACTGTAGTACCGACAGCCGCACAGTATATGATTCTTTGCTAAAATTTGGTTCTGAATTGTGACTGACTGGCAGAGGGATTTTTCTTTCTCTGATGAAACTTTTATGCCTTTTTACAGAGGAATCGACTGTCTTGGTAGAATGTCGTGGAGGAAGTAAGGGCAGAAGCCTGACACTTGAAGAAGCAACAGATACAATACTATTCTGCAGTTCCATTATCCATGATCTTGCCTACCAGGCTGCAACCATTGCCATTGAAAAGGAAAGTTCAGTGCCATTGGAAGGTTCCAGGCCAACTGTGACAATCTTGGAGAATTCCACTTCTGACAGGAAAGACCTACGGGGGCGAACTGTTGGTAGATGGACTTCAAAATCTCATAAGGTCAGGCAGAGGCGGGTAGAAACTGATGTAAAATCTGTGCCTACCAAGACTGTAAATGATGAGAATGCCTATGAACCTTCAATTCACAATGTTGGTATTCCTAATAAGATGGACAGTATGAACCCTCCAAAGCTAGAATCCAAGTGTAACTGCTCAATAATGTGAGACTGAACAAACTGGGCTTCACCAGCCTCCTCATGACTTCGGTTCTACTCCTCCAGGCAGACTCCATTCTTATTTGGAGAGACTGGCAAGTGATTTGTATTTTAAAATGATTTTGTGGTTGAATTTGTTGGCAATGGGTTGTCTTTGGTTTCAATTTATTTGTAAGAAACGCCACCTGATGTTGGTGGTGACATAAATTGTAAAGTTGTTTAGGTTGATATTAGTAAAAGGCAGTGTGGGGGGCGTGGGGGCATTTGTGTTTTTGCTCCGTTCACCAAATTCTTTGTTAGTTAATACTGTTTGTTTTGGGTCCTGTTCTTGGTTGGAGAAAGTGTGAATTAAGACCCTCCCCCCTCATTCTTATTCAATTATTATGCCTATTGAAAATAATATTAGCTCAATTTGGTTAGCTTCTCTGCTCCCATCTCCTTGGCAACAGGTACTGACACATAGCTCTCCTGCAAAGAGTGTCCATGAACAAGAGGATTTTGCATCACAACACAACAGGTATGTACAAAAGCTTTGGCCTTGGCTTAATCTATGTAGGAAAAATGGATGGAAACGGGGATTTAATGATAAGCCGGTATGATTTATTTTTAAAAACTTTTTCATTCATGTTATATTATGAGTTTATCAGAACCCATAGAACGTATAATCTATGGTTGCAGCCCTTTTCTGGAAGCAGATATAAACTTGAGATTTATAACAGCCAGTGCATGATTTTGTTGTGAAAATCAAGGGTACTTTTGCCTAGTTTTGTAGTTTCACTATATTTCATCCGGTTTAATCAAATGGGCCTTTTTTTTATCTTTTGCAGAGTTACACTTAAGAGCTATTACAATGCAAGGAGAATGAATGCTGTTGGGACCCCACCCCACTATGCTAGTCCATCCTTGTTCAACTAGGTCAACATACTTTTTTCTGGCATCTTACATGGCATTCCATAAATCGGTTTTTTTTTATTATGTTGGGGGGTGGGGTATGGAACCTAACAGCATTATAAACAAGCAGCCATTAGAGGAAATCCAGTTGAACATCTTGACATCTAAAGAAATGATTGGAGTTTGAAACTTGAAATTTCCTGCAGCCTTGCTATAATATGATATATATGATTAGAGCTATTTGAATGTGGAGAGTAGGGTTTACACTCGTTATATGATATTGTTCTGGCTGTGTTGCGGGGCTTGAGACCGAGAGTGAATTGAGTGCTCAGAGCATCATATATGTTCTTTATTTGATTATATCAGATCTTACTTGGCTAGCATAGCATTGAATAAACTTTAAGAAGGTAGCAAAGGAATCTAGATTTTTCATACAGGTTTTAGTGTATTAGTATACAATCTCCTTTATTATTGTTTTTTTTTAATTATACATCATATAGGTATAGATCAAGAGTTGGAAGATATCGCAAATTGACATTCACGTTTGTCCAAGCGGACAGTGTGTTGCTCACTCAATTATTTGATTTTGGTTTGAAGGAAAATGGATTTTATAGATTTGGAGTAGATCCGTCTTTATGTAATTTGGAATTGTTTGATGGTGTCGGTTTATTGGCCACGCTGTTCATGGCTTTTAAATGCGATCAGTTTCCTTTTCCTTCTTTTATAATGTTGAAGAGTTGGAAGAATCATTATAATATGTGAATTCAAACATTAAATAACAAAAACGCAGATTAAGTTTATTTTATGAGATAAATTTCAAAATCCATTCCAAATTTGAGATTTATATCTTTTAATCATTACTTATAGCGAGTAATAGTGAAGGCTACCAGCTTGATTTTTTATGAAGTAATCATCTCTTAGCCAAGATGGGTTCAGGGATTGCGTGTAGAGTGCGGTTTGTTCAGCCACGTTTCGTCTCCATTTGAAAACTCATTCTCTTATTATAAATTATAATATTAGTATGTAATATTATTTAATCAATTAGAAAAATTATAAAATTATCTATTTGTATTTAAACTGAATTATATTATTTGAAAATATTTATTTTTTATTTAAAAAGAAATGGTATATATGCATGTGGTTGAATTTGATCTCACATTAATTGGATTAGTAAAACTTTAAATTTACCGTTTAATCAAAATTTTATTTTAATATATTTTAATATGCAAAATAATGTTGTTAATTGAATTGGTATTACAAGTTAATTCAATACTAATTTACAATTGATAATAACATCATAATAAACAATTGTAGTATATCTAATACTTGTAATCTTATATATTTACATGTTTAAAATTCGTTTTATTCATAATTTAATCTTACTTTTTTTGTTTTAAGTAAACTACTTAGCTGGTCACCTAGCTTTTAGGGTATTTTCATTTTAGTCACTCAAGCATTAAATCTCTAACGATAGTTAACTGTACATGCCACGTCATGTTTGCACTTCCATTTTGGTTACCCAACTTTTACTTTACTTTCATTTTGATCACCAAAAAAAATCTTTTTTAAGTATTGATTGAGGTAAAAAAAATTCAAGGATTAAAGTGAAAAAATGTTAGAAACTAAAATAATTCACGAAAATTGTTATCATATTGCTGAATTTTAAAATTTTTAATATTGAATTTTAAATTTTAAAACATCAAAATGAATTGAATAAATTGTTGAAATTTTTTACCCATTGATAATGTCAACCAATTTGTTACTATGATGTTAAAATTAATTAATTTAATATCCTTTTAAATTTTACAATTTTATTTTATTTTTCTAGACTACCTTACTGAAATTAACTCAAATGATTTATCTTTAAGAATTATCTATAAAACTTAAATTTCTTTTGATTATATAATCTTGATGCTAAGCTAAAAGTAAAGGAAAAATACTTGTAATTAATTTAATTAATTGCTTGTTCTTCGTTTGGGTAAATAAGTGAAGAAAAATTATGAGTTTTGTTTAGAATGGGAGATAAAATTAAATAATTGTTAGGATTTTTTTATTTTTTTACTTTTAGCTTAGCATGGAAGATTCAAGATCATATAATTAAAAGAAAATTAGGTTTTGTAGACCAAGTGTTAAAAGACAATAATTTTCATTGATAATTTTGTAAAATAATTTGAAAACATCAAAATAAATTAAATAAATTATTGAATTTTTTATCTATTGATAATGTCACCGATTTGTTATTATAATTTTGAATATTAATATTTAAAATTTATATTTCAAAACTCAAATTTAGAATTTTGGCAACGGATAAACAAGTACAATTTGATAATTTTTGTGTATTGTTTTAATTTTTACCCTTTTTCACTTTAATCTTTGAATTTTTTACTCCAATCAATATTTGAAAAGATTTTTTTAAGTGATTAAAATGAAAGTACAAATAGTATAAAGTTAACCGCCGTTAGAGATTTAATGTTTAGTTAAGTTGGCTGACCAAATTGCAAGGATTTTATTTTAAGTGACCAAAATGAAAACGCTTTAAAATTAGGTAACCAACTAGATAGTTTACCTTTTATTTTAATATCATATATATTTAATGTGTTATTATAATTAATTAATTTGAAACAAATACAATAGTGTGTTCATACATATTTCATACATAGATTATAAATATATAATTTTATAATACTATATTAAAAATGATAATGATTAAATTTATAATTTTAGCAGTTTTTTAAATTTAAACAAAAATTTTAAACTTTAAGTGAATTTAAGATTACGATAGAAGTCTCATTTATTTATATATTTAAATTTTTATTTATTTTATTATATCTAATAAAATATGTTACACCCTTACGTTACGTTTGGTTCATTTGTAATGGAATAGAGTCGTAATTGAATAGAATTGTAATGGAATAGAACGTAATAAGTAATTCAAATTGTTTGGTTGAATGGAATGGAATAGAACTGTAATAGTATTCTTGTATTTGGTTGAATGGAATGATATTGTAATAGCATAAGAAAAAAACTAAAATGACCATAATACCCTTAGCGTAATTTTTTAGACAGTGATTATTGTTATTGTTATTAAATTTTAATAAAATTATTGTTACATATATTTTAATAAAAATAAAAATAAATAATTTAATCATATTTTAATATAATTATTATTAAATACAATTCAATAAAATATTATATAATTTAATAAAATTCTTAATATAATCATTATTATATGAATTAAAAATCATAATATATAATATTATAAAAATAATATATAACCTACTTTATTATTTTTAAACTGCAATACATATTTAATATGCTAAAATATCATTAGTGAAACAAATAATTTAATTATTCTACAATAAAAAACAAAGTATTAGAAGTAATAAATTGCTTGTGATTAAAAAAATCAGACACTAAAATAAAATTAATGATATAATTTAAATGTTAATTTATGAGTTAAGTAATAATTTTAATCGATACTTTGTTATATATAACAAACATTATAATGTTACATTTCACATTCTCATTTCATTTCATTTAAATTATGAGAGAAGGAAAGAGCATCACCATTGTCAATGGAGATTCCCATTATTTTTGTAGTTTTTAAAGGTCACTTTCTCAATACTGGAAAATTCTCAGGACATGTATCATTCTTGTGATTTCATGCTAACCCAGCTCCACCAAATCTCTAAACTGTATCTACAATAGGTATGCTGGAGAAGTACTAACATGCATCTTCGATTATGCACTTATCAGCCATCAAGTTGAATTTTTATCAGTATTGCCTTCTTGTTGTGCTTTAGAAGAATCTTCCTTTTTCTCCATGATCTGTTGGATACCCTCTTGATATCCTTCTATGAAACTCTTAAGAGCATCTTTATATGCATAAGCCCTTGTCATGTATAACCTCTGTAAAGCAGGCCTCAAAGTCTCCACCCCTCCTCTTGCAACAATCGCTATTAAATCATTTCCATAGACAATATCAAAACAATGTAAAATTCAACAAGATAAACTATAATACTAGGAAAATAAGAGAGAAAAGGGTGAGAACTAAATAAAACAAAATGCAGTCACAGATGACTCTGAGCAGCAAGGGGAAAAAGAAATCGATATTATACCACAACAGTACCTATGAAAAACTCAACACCAAGGTTTTCTACAACAAAATTGAGGTCTCTCAAAACTGTGAACTTGCTCATCCTGTTGACATTCTTGGCTTTTAGTGAAAGAACTAAGCTACTCCAGGCAAGCCAAAAATATCTGCAAGGAATATCGATGGGATATTGATAGGCATATAACTTAAGTTTGACACAAAACTAGAATATAAAAAAAGTGAATTTGAAATAAAACTGACACTAGCATAAGGATACTTCTTTACTTTTCACTCGCTCTCCCAAAATGGAAAACCTAAGGCTTTGCTTGGTTGCAGAAATCTAAAAGAAAACAGCAAACTAGACCATGTTTCCAACAAAGTACATCATTATTTTCATTTGACATTAGTATCCCTTGAATGCAAAAATGGAGATTAACCCATTAAGATAATACGGTACCTAAAAAATGCCAGGCCACCTATTTTTCCTCCAAAAGAACTTTCGTGCAATAAAAAAGCGATGACAACTCTTTTTACTTTGCCAAACCAAAGCCCTGCCATCTTATTCTACCAAATTTGTCAAGCAGGAAAATATACCTTCAAACAAGTGAAAAAGCATCTTCTCAGACTAACAAAATAGAACTGTATGAATATTAGTTATGTTCTTGATTAGGATATAAGAAACTTTTGATTATCCAGTTAAAAGGTTCAGTATCTTAAGTTCCTTTCTTGTAAAACTCTAAAAGACAAAAATATAAAACATAAATCCATGAAGAAAAATAACACATAAAAATTAATAGATCATATGCATAAACGAAAACATACTTGATCCAGGCTTTTCAACTTCCCCCACAATATGGGTCATTCGCCTTATAACCCAAGAATGCGTTAATTTGCATGGCTTAGTAGGATCATTTTAGGAAAGCCTTCACTGAAAACCATAAAATAGTAACATAGACTAGCAATTACAAATTCGGGTACAAGTCACAAATTAAAACACAAAACAAAAACAAGCTAATTTATTTGATCTAACAACTACAGCTACAAAATAAACATTGTTAAGCAATTAAGAGGGAAAACTAGGGGAAAATGAACCTTTTCCTCGATGTCGGGAGGCTCTTTTCCTAGGGAGAAAGCCCAATGACCGTGCCTCGGATGCTCAAACTTGCGATGAGGCATGCTTATTCACTAACAAGAAAGCTGCAAAATTCAACTGAACTCAATTTGTCTCTTAACGTAAGCTATAAGCCACATATACAAAATTATTTGAAGTCAGTATACATGTTCATGAAATAATCACATTAGAAGTAAAAAGATAAACCCAAATACGAAATTGGGTATTTGAAGATTTCAACAATTACCCAAACATAAACTAGAAAATGGAAATCCATTTAACCTAAAACTGAATTAACCCGAACATATTCATACATGTAGACCAACACTATACAATCCAACCATAAAGTCGACAACCGGAATCCATTTGACCTAAACCCAAATTGATCCAAATACAAAATGACCAAAACATGAGCTTCAAATCCAAATTAGCTGGTCATAAAACAACAAAAACCCAAATAATAACAGTCCGAACCCCAAATTGGCAAAATCTAAAATAAATGAAAATTTTAAAACTTAATTTGATTCAATCTACATTGTTCCTACTCAAAATCAACCCAAACTGACAAACTGTTAGATCTATAAAGATGTATAGGAGATTACAACAAAATTCAAGCTAATATAGGTAAACAAATAGATGAATCTGCTAGAAGTAGAAAATTGGGTTGATTAAAATTGTATTGATTAAGCTAAATCAAAATCGTTATTGAAATTTTGAAACATGACAGATCCATTTTGAAGCATCATAAAAGGATTAAAAATGATTTTCAGAAATAATTCAAAATAAGTGTAAAATGAAAGAAAAAAGAGTTGAATCTTGATGTTGAAACATGTGAAGAGCAACAGATCTAGCGAACTGAATGGAAATGGATCCTCCAAAGACCAAAGGCCTATGGCGTAAACTTAACGTACGCCAATTCTCGAGCTCCTTTGGTATTTCTTTCCAAAAAAAACCCTTTTTCTTAGGATTTTTGGCAAAAAAAGAGCCCTAATCGAGACTCCACCTTGATTTCTCCAATCATGGGAAAATCCAATTCACATACAATAGTAAAACGAAGATTACATCAACATGTTTTCACACCCCAAGATTAAAAAAACCAAAAAGTTAACAAAATTATCAAGAAATAGATTAAAAACTTGAAAATGCCTATTATTTCTACTAATTTAACAAAAAAACTAGAAAAAAAAAAGAAATCAAAATTGGAGAAGAGTTACCTGAGGGAGGACTGCCGATTGTTTCACTTCTCAAGTTTCCATCTCAATCGAAAGCCTTGTTAAGGGTTGGAGTTAGAAAAATGAATCTTAATTGAAGGCCTTGTTAGGGTTTATCAAAGGGAGATAGAGTTGGTGATAACAGAAGCATGAAAAAGAGGGAGACAAGTTTGGAATAAAATAGGAAGAAGAATGAAAAAAGAAGAGATTGCTTCAGACGTGAGAAAGAGAAGGGTAAAGTTGCAAGTCTCAACATAATTTTTTACCCAGCCATTCGTTGAATCCCTATTCCGTGGGAGGGTGTCGAATTGTAAACAGACTTTTGCGTTGAATAAGGCCGTATTGAATGAGGCTGTAATAACCCATTACACCCAACCAAACAAAGTTTTAATGGGGGGCCCACTGAATTCAGCTGTAATGGCTTAGCATTATAGCCAACCAAACATGATGTTAATGTTTGATGAAGTATAAAAACCTTTATAAGTATGCGAGATAAATTTTTATTAAAAATTGTATACTAAATTTTTAACCCACAAATATAATTGAGATGTTTTTTTTTTTTTTTGTGAAATACCATAAGAAAGTGTTCATATAATTGAGATATATGTATATATAAGTTTTTAAATTATTAGTAAGAGAAATGGAGGGTAATGATTTGAAAGAGTGTAGAATGGTTAAGACTATTCCGCGAGTTTAGTTTGACCCAAATTGGTAAAAACTTGCGGATGGGATAAGGAGGTGGATGGAGTAATGGATTGGAGGGGGTATATTCCAGAGATGATTAGGAACAAGAAGTGGCATATTCAGTTGGAACCTTGGAGATGGCAAAGACCGTTAGTTGTTTGTTGACATTGAAAACCCACAGCAAAAACATGCCATTATTTCCCACATTTCGCCTTCCATTCAATTCAAGCAAACCCCTCTTTCTCTTCCCTGCTTTCAAAAAGGATTCATCAAAGTCGCCACCTAATCCGCTCTTTCTTCATTCCTCCTATACATATACCCTTCCCAACATCCCACCTTTGATTTTTCCCCATTTCTTCCTTTTTTTTTCTGAATCTAATTATTGGTTTGGTTTTGTTTTGTTTCATCAATAAGATTTCAATATTGCCCCCCTCCCTTGATAACAAGGAAAGAATCTACATTAAACAAATCAAACCAACAATTAAAATTTGAATGAAATAACAGCTATTGTCTTTCCCAATGTCTTCCTCCTGGTCCTCCATTCTTACCAATTACCCTCTTATTTCTGCTTTTATTGCCTTTGTTATTGCCCAAACCATCAAGTTCTTCACCTCCTGGTACCCCCCCTCTCTATTGATTATATATATTTTTACACACATTTGTTTTGGCTTCAATGAATCTTAGATCTTTGTTTGTTTCTTTAATGGGTTTCTTTCTTTCTCCACCTTTTCTATTCCAATATTTGACAATCTTTTAAGGAGTTTTTAAATTGGATAATTGTTGTTTTGATGGAACGAAGGGTCTTCATATTTGTTTACTTCATATTTTGATTTGGTTTTATATCTGGCTTATGTAATTGTAGATAATAACTAATTGATTTCAACTACCAAATATGCCAATGTCGACATTATTATTTTTATATATAGATCTTGGGGGTGTTTCATTGATTTGATCTGGTTCAGGAATACACCCAAAATTCAGCTATATTTTCAGGCATTTATATATATGTGTGTATGTATATATCTTCGATTGGGGTTTCTTTGATTTTTCAAGACGTGATTCTGGTCAGCTCTTGCTTGATGCAATTCCTATTCTGTAATGATAGAATATTTTTTTAGTTTTAATGCTTTCTTTTACATTCTTTTCATCACTCATTTGGTAGCATTTTGTTATGAAATAGGGAACAAAAACTTTGCACAAAGAACCATTTTGGCTACTAATGCAGATAATTGATACATTACATAGACTTGGGGGTGGCAAGCTTGTGGAGCTGATTAATAGTGTGGCCGTTTTTGCTTTGCTATTTGCACGTGTTCTTCTGTACACTTTATAATTAGTTTTGTGGTACAAATGTTAAAGGTTTAAAGTTTTGCAGGTACAAGGAAAAACAATGGGATCTCAAGCAACTAGTGGGATCTGGAGGGATGCCTTCATCCCATTCTTCTACAGTCACCGCTCTTGCTACAGCTATTGGGTTCCAAGAAGGTTTTGGAGGAGCATTATTTGCGACCGCATTAATCTTAGCCTGCATCGTATGTTCTTTTGTTTCTTGTTTTATGGTTGGCTCATAATCTATGTATAAAAGATCAAATTGTGTAGTCTGACATGATTTTAAGATGCTGCTTTCTTCATCCCTGCTGGTGCTAAGCTAGGTTCTCTTCTAATATCGATTTCTGATACCTGAGCAAAATGCATTATGAGTTACGATCATATGAGTAGGTTTCTCGTATCACTGGTACTGCCTACATCGTAGATTGAATTTTGATGTGTTGGATTGATTTGCAGGTAATGTATGATGCAACCGGTGTGAGATTACATGCTGGACGGCAGGCAGAGGTTTGATTCTATTGCTGGTGTTTTCTATTTATATTCTCATTCCATCTCTTCTCCAAAACTCAAGTTTCCGCCATGCCTCTACCTATCCTTTTCTAGTAATTAGGATTTTACGGAAGCTCTAGTTGTATATTGCATTCTCTCTTTACAAAATGAGATGCATAATCGCTTGGTTTAAACTTGATTTCTTTCATGTATCATTGCCAAAATTATATGTTCTTCAGGTCCTGAATCAAATTGTATACGAATTGCCTGCTGAGCATCCTCTGGCTGAGAGCAGACCGTTACGTGAACTTCTTGGTCACACCCCTCCCCAGGTACACTTGCTTAGCAGATTTTTGGCAATGATTACTTGATCCTCGCAATAACTTCAAATTATCGAGATGTTATAATCCCTGACTTATTATGTTTTCTTTCGGAACAATGGATGTTTCAAAGGTCTTAATTGCTATAGAATCTGGGTTATGTTTTTAACATATTGATCTACATGTGGATGCTAAACAGCAATAATCTCCAGTATATGCTTCTAATAACATCAGGCGCTACAAGTAATATCATCCGAGATAGTTGTTCATAATGTAAGAATTATCTACAAGGATAGCTACTCACAATTTCAACCTTCCATTCCCATTCCAGGTTGCTGCTGGTGGATTGCTTGGTATTGTTACATCTGTTGTTGGCTATTTTATTTTCCTGGATGCTAGATAAAAGTTGATGCGCATGGATGTTATATCATTTGGCAATTGCGTTGATGTTTGAATTTGGACTGCCACACAAGCGAAACTTCAACTCCCCTGACCTTTTCCCCCAAAGGGTGATTTCTCGGATTTGAATGCTAAGCTTTCAGGTGTTTATAAAAGCATGTTGTTACTTAGGAGTTTTAATTCATTTAACCAGTAGCAGTTGCAACTTTTAAATGAGTTGTGTGGTCTAATGATGATAGCTTGTTACATGTAAATGGAAACCCTGGGACTTGCTAGATCTGATCAAATGTAAATTGTTTCTGCTATATATCTCTATCAGTTCTAGGGTTCTAGTACTAGCCTTTTTCATTCTTGACCAATTTTTAGCATGGTTATTTTACTGGAACATCAACTTATTTGTTAATTTGGGACCTGTGGTTCAGACGTAAATGATGAGCAATGGCAGTGGGAAATGAAAATCAGAAGCTTTCAACAGTTTTAATGATGGAAATGAGATTATTTTACTTGCAAGCTACTCGAGTTCAGCTTGAAAAACATTTGAATTCAGGTTCAAGCAAAACTGAATTCAAGTATTCCAATGCTGGACTCGAGTGATACTCAAGTGTGATTGAGCTTTGATTTTCTTAAGGAAATGTACCTGCAGGTACCCTCATAATATTAAAACAGATGCAGCAAAGGGTAGATCCATTGCAGCACGATTACATTAGAGTTGCAAAATAAGCTCTAAACCCTATAAATAATAAAGAATATTCTAGCTGAGGTATTTTATTTCGCATGAAGCAATACAACTGACCGGTATTCCAAGTCTTGGAGTCTTCAACTGTTCATTGACTCGAAACCTAAAACAGTAGAAAAAACTATTTTCATCTTCGAATAAAGATCCCCGACAACTCTTGACTTTGAACGCCAAGCAATGTGCTCGTCTGGCCTGACTAGAATGGCCCCTTGCTCCGTCATCTGACAAGTACTCCACCATGATGATGAATCCAATGACCTTTTGACCTCTATAACATCTATGTAATTCTTCCAAGGTGCTAATTTTGCTTTGCTCCCAGGCTGAACTCTGGTAACAGAATCAGCTGGCCATAGTATGCATACCTTGGTCGAAACCTTATATTCCTCAGCAACCTTAAAGGCAGCTTGAGCAAGATTATAAGACTCCTCCATTGGTGCTATAATAAGAAGGAACTCGACTTTGTTTTCAGATACAAGATCTAGTGTAGAAATGGTTTCCTGCAATAATTTTAAGCCAATTAGCTAAAAACGAAATTGCAGCATGCTTTGAAATCATCCAGCAATCATGCTTCGGAGTTCATAAATCAATGAAAAACAGGTATCATTCACCAACAATTTATCATACCAAGCAAATCATAGATTTTTTACAACTCATAAAGCTTCATCTTTTGTGGTGAATTACCAAGGTCGTGTGCTAACTGCGATAACCCATTAGCAAAACCATAGAAGACAGAACTACTCTTAGTGTAATTATCCCTGTTCTTAGGGATCAATTCTACTCTTCTATATTGACCTTTAAACAATAACAAAAGGCTCCCTATAACACAACTCCTCTAAGGGATTATAATAGTTAGTAGTAATAATGAGAATGATATTGTTGATATAGCTCTGACCACAGGTTATAACAGTGATAGTAGCTAGAAGTTATGAAGATTTATGAGTTTTAAAGACCAAATACTGAATACAAGATTTGCTTGATATGCTATTGGAAGAATTACACATGTTTTCCAATGATTTATGAACTTATGAAATTCCCTACTGAGATGATAATGACTCTTTAACAGTTAGCATACATGTCTTATTGATCGATTAATGTTATTGGATGATTTTATATGATACCCTGAAATGAGGCTTGATCTGATGTGTGACTATATTTATTGAATGTGGCTGTTCATTCCTTCTTGTACTTGTACAAATAACCTGAGCTCAAAAATCTAGAATGCAGGAGCCCTCAGATGAACTTAGAATCTACTCTAGTATTGAACGTTACTACTTTATTTAAAAGTGTAAACAAAATGGAAATTCCTATTTATTTTCATATGCAAATTTGACTTACGAGAATTTTGTATAGGATTTTATAGAATACTTCTATATGGATGATGGAAAGATGGGCTTTGTGTTATGTCTCGGTGTCAAGATAAGATCACAATAAGCAACTCCAACTTAACAAGCAAATATAAGCGAAAGAAGAAAACAAGAAAAGGCAAAAACCAAAACGAGCATAGCGAGAATATATACCTCACTTGGAAAATTTGATAAAACCTTAGCCTTCATATGGGGTAGCCTTGACCCTGGATCTGCACAGGGAACATAATCCCTTCTACGGCCAGTTGGCAACTCTGGAGCAGGCACAACATCGTCACTATCTGGAACAAGTGCTCCTTCAAGGTATCTGACACCCATGCATGGATTAAGAGAGACACTATACCCATTCTTTAAAAGATTAATATGGTAATAAAAATCTCAGAAATTGTTTAATTCCATCTACTATGATAGTTGTAAGTTTCAATTAATTTTATAAAACGATATTGATACCTAAATCCAAGATCCTCAGCAGGAAATTGGAGTTGAAGGCTCTTTCCTTCTTCAAAAATATGCCTTAGTTTAGCAAGCCTTGATGACCCAAGTGGGTTATTTTCATTTAAAATAAACTCTGAAAGCTGTGAACGGCCAATCGAGAAAATTCCATCCAAAATGGCCTTCTGCATGCTAGATGGTAAAATGGAACCAAACCCCTTATTAATAACTTGATGAACTGCATCACAAGCAAAAAGAAGAACAATGATTACTGGTGAGCTGAAACCAAAATATCTACCCTCAAGATATGCAACGGCTCAAGTTAAACAATTGGATTTTCAGTGCAATAGCAGCATTAATTTACCGGAATTTGCAACAGTTGGATCAAGACCAAGAGTTGCAGGAACTGCCATTGCTGCTCTGAAGTTCTGAACACTAAGAGCTGTATTGAAAACAGCAATCTGACAATGCAATAAACATGGAAGTCAATGATCAATGAAAATCCAAATAAAACAAAATGAGAAGACAAGCTAAGAAGGCTGAAGCAATACCGGCTTACGTTCTGTTTCATATGTGGCAAGTATGGAAGTTGGTGCAACACCGTTCAGTAGAGAAGCAATCTTCCAAGCCAGGTTATGAGCATCCTGGATTCCTGTATTCATCCCTGCAGAGTCCATGTTGAAATCCTATAAATAGTTCTTTCCATGCCATAACTAGCATGCAAGGGGACATCACTTTACCAAACCTAATAAGTATTATTTGTGATACAACTATTTTATAACACGCGGAGATTGTGCTACACTAAAAGCCATCACCTTAACAGGTTCTTTCTGTTTACTCCCTCCATTCAACCAGGAAAAAGAGAGATATTATTTCATAATCAATGTTATAGAGTAGCCAGCTGCAGGTGAGAAAAAATGCCAATCCTGAATGATAGATATGCAGATTTTTCTGGTCAGCATAAATGAGTGCTACTCACCAAAACCACCAGCAGGAGGGAAACGGTGGGCAGCATCTCCACAGAGCATTATTTGATTATTGCCACAAACAAATCTTTCAGCAACTTCAGCATGCATCACCCATGGCTTAATGTCAATCACATCTATATCTGAAAGCTCTTGACCAACCAATTTGAGTATTAACTTCTTGCATATCTACAAAAAGTTGCAAACTTCAAAGAAATTGCTATCAAGGTTTGTGAAGTGGCTGTTATTTACGCGTTATATCTTATAAAATCAGCCATGCACTTAATTTAATCAAGATGTCCATGTAAGCATATCCCATAAGGCCTAAATCACCTAATAAGTGATAACTACCAGAGAAAATTATACTACAAAGAGATACGTTACTTTTTAGTTTTCTATAGCTTATTACGTTTCCAGTCCCAATGACCTAAATTGGTGGAACTAGCCAGTGCCCCTTAAATGTAAGCTATTCTTCATCCAACTGGTATTTTCCAAATCAATGGTGAAAAGAAATACCTCAGGGCTGAAATCTTCCAGGTTCTGTTGAGGAGGATAGAACGGGATCTGCAAGATGATGATCAATAAAACATCTTCAGTATATAGTGCATTTTAAAGTAACAGAGATACTGAATATTTCCTAAATCCTCTAATACCTGTAATACAAATTCCCCTTGAGTAAGATCATGAGCAACAATAACCCCAATAACTTCGGTGTTGAAAATGAAGAATAGCATCCCAGGCCTCTCATTAAGTAGGTATCTTCCAAGGTCTTTGCTCCAGAAATGAACACTCACAAGCTTTTGCAAGTCTTTTTCGCCTTTCAAATCTATTCCAACGAGCTTCCGTACCATACTTCCAGCACCATCAGCGCCAATAAGAATTTTAGATTGAATTTTTCTCATCAACAACTTACCTTCCTTGGAAAAGGAAACAGTTGCAGTAACACATTCATCAGTTGTGTCAATGGAGACACACTCATACCCCATCAAGATTTCCCCTCCCCTGAGTGGCTCATGATCAAGGCTGTCAGGACCTTCTAACGTGTGAATACCGAAACCAAGATTCTCCAACAGTTTAACAAGTAACCTAGTTAACTTGTATTGCGAGAAGTGTGCAACAGAGACTGGACTAACAATTTTTTCAAAATCTGACAATGGATGCAGATAGTCTTTAGACAACTATTCCATTAAAATAGTAATAAAAAATGCATGAAATTTAAGAAAAAGTGTTAAAACTAATGGAGCTGAGCTGGAATCAGCAACTGGCAAGCCTACAATATATAAAAACCATAGAGACAATAGAATCGAACCTTGAGGATGCATATGGTCCACTGAACCTAGGATAGAGCCAGTTAGTGAAGTACAATATATGAATTTTCCCCATAAATCTACAGGTGGTTGTGACCTTTGAATCTCCTCTGCTAATCCATCCAATTTCCGAAACACCTAACAATGAACAGTTACTATTAAGCTCAATATACCTCCACTAAACATATTACACTCAAATCTTCCATAGAGAAATAAAACCAACCTCCATAGTTCGATTATTGATAAAATGAGCTTGGGGGTGCTTTGAAAACCCCTTGTTTTTCTCCAAAACCGTGCATTTTATCCCTACAAGGCATCACTAGTCACAAGCTACATACTTTAAACATATTAAAAGGAAAAAAAAAATCATAATGAGTTGCATTGATCGACCTAAAATTCGATTAACAAATGGAAAAGGTGAATTAACGTATAAAAGCGCTATAACCAATTAGACAAATTCCATGTAAATGAACCTCATAAAAGTTGAAAATGTGCTCTATTTACTTTGGTTTATAATGAAAAAAGAAAGAAACTTTTAGGTTAAAGACGATACCAAATTTGGTGAGAAGAACAGAGAGAACGAGGCCAACAGGCCCTGCACCAACGATCAGAACAGGAAGAAGAGAGTCACTGCTGTTGAGAATTTTGGTGTCTAAGAAATCTCTCCTTTGAATATAACCATAAGGGTGTAATCTGATTCTGGGTTTGGTTCTATGGAGGAGTTTAAAGCCCTTGATAAACCCTGAAACCCCCATGAACAAGAAGCAGCTGAACCTGAAGCAAAGTGGGAAAAACACGAGGACTCTCGTTCTTTAATGACTGTTGGTTTGGTTTGCAAAATGCTGGGTTTTTCAATAGTGTTTTTTGAGCAGGTTTTTTTGGGTTAGCCCAAATCAATCTTTTGGTGTTTAGGAGTTTAGATTACGAACCCAATGCATTTGCACCCAACCCAGAGTAGTTATAATTTTCTTTTAGGGTAAATATACATTTTGGTATCTTAACCTTCAAGGTTCAATTTGATACTTAAAAGTTTTTTTTTGTCTAATTTGATATTTAAACTTGACTTTTTTGTTCAAATTAGCTTCGTAGTTCAAATTGTTTCAAATAAGTCATTTACCATAAGTACCAATTTGGACCAAAAAGTCAAGTTCAAGTACCAATTTAAACCAACAAGCTAAGTTCAATCACCTAATTAGACCAAATTAAACTTTAGGTATCAATTTGAATTTTAAAGCCAAGTTCAAGTACCTAATTGGACCCAGAAACCTTAGGTGCTAATTTAAACCTTGAAACCAAGTTCAATTACCAAAATGTATATTTGACCTTTCCTTTATACTTTAATGTTTTGGACAACAATGCTTTTAATTGAGACCACTAAATATTAGGTGCAATGCAAAGGGTCATTGCACTTCCGATAGAAGAATGAGATTCAAACTTTAAAAACGATATTATTGAGAGGGACAACAACAAACCCCAAACATAAACAATATAAATTGACATGAAAAATCCAAAAAAAAATGTTTTTAATTGAAGGGTAAACTATCAACATAGTCACTTTTGTTTACCTCAAGTTATATTTTAGTCACTTATGTTTGAAATGTTACATTTTAGTCACTTATGTTATCATTTGTTATGAAATTGTCACTTTACTGTTAAGATATGTTACCTTGCAAATGACAATTCGGCATGACATTTAAAATGGGTTTAAAATGTCAACATGGATGTCCAACCAAGTAAGTTAATTGATTTTTAATTAAATAAACTTAATTAATTGAATTTTCTAAATTAATTAAAGGAAAATGTTAATTTGGCTTCCCGAAATAATAAAAAAATGCATCAAATTAATCCTTGAACTAGAAAAAAAAGAACCCTTGGTCTCCTTTTTCTTTTAGATTTAGTTTCTATTTTGACTAAAAAAACCATAAATTTGGACGAGGTGTCATAGGTGGATCAAACCAATAGAAAAAAAAAAACGGCAACAATGCGTTCTCCCATTCCCATAATTTGGATACCCGAAAAATCTCCTACTTTGAATTTTCATTAACCACGAAGTTCTCAACATAGCCGGGAAACCACAATAGCAAACAAGTATAGAAGTTGGTGCGTTCATTTCTTCTTCTTCTTCTTCTTTTGTTGTTTCGCTCTTCTGTTCTTTTCTCTGATGGTAACAAAAAAAATTAATTGTTGCATTTTTAAAAAAAATTTGAAGGAAATTGGGTTTTAAGGTAAAATTTTGTATCCTATTTTCATAAAAAGAACTTTTAACTTTTCTCATCTCAGTTGAGTATCCACGTTGACATTTAAAACTCATTTTAACTGTCACGTTAGACTACCGTTTGGGAGATAACATATTTTAACAGTTGAGTGACCATTTTGTAACAAATCGATAGCGTAAGTGACTAAAACGTAGCATTTCAAACATAAGAAATTAAATTGTAACCTTAGACAAAAAAAAGTGACTACTTTGATGGTTTACCTTAATAAACCATTCTCTATCAAAGGCTAATAAACTTGTCAATTCAACCACTTTTCCTTAAAAACACAAACTTCTAGAAAAATGGTTTAGCAATTCAAGCTTTTTTCTTTTTCTTTTTTCGATAACTTGAAACTAGTTTGTTAGTCAAATAAGCTAATGGACAGATAAACAAACAAATATAGATCCACAAAGCAAGTGAAAAAAAAATAGGGCAAATTCCACACATAATCATTCAATTATAAATTTTTTTTTATTTTAGGCATCTAAAATAAAAAATTTACAATTTAAGTATCCACGTTACATCATTTGGTCATCTTGGTCACTCTCGTCAAATTCACAAACAAGAAGCTAATGTGACAATTAAAAAAAATAGATATAATATGTGATATCCCGAATTAGGGCCTAATCGGAATAGTGGTTTCAAGACCACAAATCTGAGATAGAAATAATTATTTTATGATTATTTTGAGGTTTATGATATGATTGCGTGATTCGTGAAGAAATTCTATACATAAAGTGCTTAATTTGAAGTTAGGGACTAAATTGAATAAGTTACAAAACTTGCATTCTAGAAGTTTCTAGTATGAAATTGCTTTGAAATATTAATTAGGAGGCCTTAAATAGCAATTTGACCAATTTTTAAGTATATGGACAAAAATTGGACATGGATGAAATTTTTGAAAGTTTAATAAGGAAGGGCATTTTGGTCATTTGGATATTAAATGAAATAAAATGGGAAAAATAACACAAAAATGATCATCTTCTCCATTATTTGCTGCCAAATTTTGCTCTCCACCATAGCTAGGGTTTCAAAACTTTTAAGCCTTGATTGTAAGTGATTTCTATGCCCGTTTTTAATGTTCTTGACATTTTTGAAATCCTCGTAGCTCGGTTTACCTATTTCTACCAATATTTTGAGCTAGGGTTTATATTTAAAATTTTACCCATGGATGATATGTATGAATTTTGATGTTTTATGGTAGAATATGAAGTTTGAGATTGTGTTAAACAACTTTTTCTATGTGATTTTTTCGTAAAAATGACTAAAATGACATAATCGGTAAAAATACCTATTGTTCATAAATACATGTTAGAGTGAGAATTGGATATTGCTATAGAAGGGAAAAATGATCAACATGTCATAAAACATAAGAAATAGGAATAGGTTTAATTTACGAGCCTTGGGGAAAAAGTGTAAATATGTGAAAGTTTAGGGGCAAAATGGTAATTTTGCAAAAGTTCGTATTAGGGGCTGTTTTGATGAATGTGTGTATTAAATAAATTAATTTGGTATTATAGATCAAGAGAAAAGAGATTCGAGTCGAGATCGGGGGAAAAATAAAGTTTACGAGGAATAGGCTCGACTATTCTCATTTTGTATCGAGGTAAGTTCATATGTAAATATTGTAATATAACCGTTATTTTAAATCATTTAATTCTATTTATACGATATTATGATTGTTATCATGCAATTCTATGCTTTGTGGTCATTGTTGGACAACATGCAAAAATTTTATGAATTATGTGAAAAATGTGAAAGACTACCGAAGTATCGTCATTGGTATTCCAAGGAGAATTGTAAAGGAGTACGAACGAGGAAAGTCCCGTTGAACCTTCGGAATAGATTAGGATATTTGGGCATCCGAGTTTGTTGAGTTGAGTTTGAGTTCACTTATGGATGCGAATGTTCGAGCTCGTTGAGTTGAGTCCGAGTTCATGAGATGTAACTAGGCATCCGAGCTCGTTGAGTTGAGTCCAAGCTCACTTATGGATGCGAACGCCCGAGCTCGTTGAGTTGAGTCCGAGTTCGCTTATGGGCGGGTTACATGGTAGCTTGGCTACATATGTGGCACTTATGTGCAAACTTTCTATGTATCCGAGTTATATTACGATGTGTTCAACGGGTAAAATTCTAGTGAAATGGAAGAATACTCAAGATGCAAGTGATGTATTGGTAAGTGTTGTGGAATGGGCACTTTTGACAGGTATGTACTTAACCCTCGGGTTGAGACTTGATACGACAACAATAATGTAGTAAGACAATGAATGATGAATAGAAATGTGATATATGTTTTGGTGATATTATGCTAATGTTGGTTGGTATAATTGCTTTGTTAAGTTATTTGTTATTTGCATGTGAACTTACTAAGCATTTATGCTTACTCCCTCCCTTCCATTCCTTGTAGTTTTTACAAACCGTTTTGGAGATCAGGACGGTCGGAGGCACGCTCACACTATCAACGGACCATCTCGGTATGGTGGCTTGCATATTTTGGGAATATGGCATGTATAGCATTATAATCCTTTTGTGTATATAATCTTATGATATAGCTCATGGATGGCATGGAAATGTTTGAGAATGATTAGCTATTGGAGGGCTAATCGAGATTATATTTGATAACACGTATGCTTTATGTGCTAACTAATCTATGGAAATCCATAAAATGGTGAAATTAGCTATAAAACAGAATCACACAGCAGTAGTGACGTGAGTTTGAAAAATCACTAAAAATAGTAGAGATATAATTAGATGATGAATAAATATGAAATTGAAGCTTAATGAATCTATTTTCATGTGGAAGAAACAAAATAGGTAAAAGAGTTGTATTTTATGAAATATTTACGTTTTGGTAAAACAGGGTCAGAGAAATTTCCGGATCCCATATTCTGTCTTTAGAAATTCACCATAAATTCTGTAAAAATAATTATAACTCAAACTTTATATGTATGGATTCCTTATTGAGTTTATTTTTAAGAAAAATAAACGGAATAGTCGTTGGATCTCTGTACAGGAAGAAATTTGATTTGTAGTGCACAGGGGTCAGAGTAGCCGAACCCTGAAATAGGGGAGACTTTAACTAATAAACTGTACTAATTGGCCCTACCAAAAATTCTATAAAAAAATTATTAAGTAGATATATGAGTCTAGTTTCAGGAAAAAATTACGAAATTGGATTTTGAGTTTCGTAACTCGAGATATGATTTTTTTTACAACTGTGACGCAGATGGACAGTTTACTATGAAATTTTTTTGAACTTGTTTAAATGCTAAAATAAGTTTTGTCTCATGCTCGACTCCAGCGACGGTCTCGGGTAAGGGGGCGTTACATAATAAAAAATTTAGCCCTTAGATTTTACATATTATATCAATTTAGTCATAATTTTAAAAAATTAACCCTCAAAATTTACAAATGATGTCAATTTGATTCTAATTATAAAAAATTCAAAGAAATGTATAAAAATACATAAATATTTTAAGGGTAAAGTACCAAAATAGTCACTTTTGTTTACCTCAGGTTACATTTTAGTCACTTATGTTTGAAATGTTACATTTTAATTATTTACGTTATCGTGTTGTAACATTTTAGTCACTGATTGTTAATTGCCATTAACAATGTAATGGTAAGCTGACGTGACACGTTAAATCATCATTTCAAATTAAAATTTTAGGTTAAATTATACAATTGGTCCCTATATTTTTTTTCATTTTGAGCAATTTATTTTTTTCTTTTATGTTCTTTGAACTTTTCTTTTCTTTTTTATTTATTTTCCATTCTCTTCTTCTTCTCCCTCTGTCTTCCCCCCTTATCCATTTCTTTTAACGAAGTTTTTCTATGTTTTCCATTTGTTAAAATTAGTCCTTATACTTTTTATTTTTTAAGCAATTTTTTTCTTTATATTCCTTTTATTCTTCCCCTTTATTTTTCTCTCTTCTTATATTCTTCACTGCAAAAACATAATTTTTGCCCACCAAATAAATTAAGTCCTTATTTCTTTCACATGATTCCTAAAGTGAATATCAATCATTCTTAATCAAATCGAGATTTGAATATAACCTAAATTTGAAACTAAAATTGAATCTAACTAATCAATCTAAAAACCATATCATTAATCAAATTTATATATAGATTGGATTCTTTATATTCAAAACAATTTTTTCATTTCCAATTTTCTACAGAATCACGTAGATTCTTCATTTCCTTTTCTTTTATTTTTTAATGAATAAATTAAATAAACGATAAAATTGATCTAAACCTTCTTGGATATTCACAAGCAAACTTAATTGGAAGCCAAAAATGGATGAACTAAAGAGAGAAAGAGAGCATGGAACCAAACTAGTTTGGGTAAAGTTGATGGTAAGTTTTGTATAGTGGTCATTTTAGTCATTGAGATTGTAGAGCTCGTTTGAAGAATCTATGAAACAATGTAGTTTCGAGGGGACGAGAATGCTGTAGGCAAGATAGATAAGGTGGTCATGGGGGTTGGTTAGGAGGTTAGGGGAACGGGCTCGAGAAACTTTGTTGAGGGTGGACTACCATAAGTCACGACTGGAGAGGTCTTCAAATGAGGTAAGCTTGTGGACTAGGTCATTAAGAAATCCAAATTGGTTCGTTAAAGTGATGATGGATGATGAGAGTTTGTAATTGTGGGGTGAGAATATACGAAGCAAGTTTTATTTTGGTTTCAACTTTCACCTTTTCTTTTTTTCATAAACATAAAAAAGTTTTAACAAATGGAAAACATAGAAAAATTATGTTAAAAGAGATGGAGAAGGGAGGAAAACAGGGGGAGAAGTAAAAGAGAATGGAAAACAAAGAAAAAAAGGAAAGTTAAAAAAACATAAAAGGAAAAAAATTAAATTGCTCAACATGAAAAAAATATGGAGATCAATTGTATAATTTAACCTAAAATTTTTGTTTGAAATGATGAGTTAACGTGCCACGTTAGTTTATCGTCACCGTTAACGATAATGGGTAAACTATCAAAATAGTTACTGTAATAGCCCAAATTTACCCGGGCTTGCAAGAATTAAATTAATTAAAAAATAAAATTAAACAGTCCCTTGATAGTCCATTTACAATAGCCCGTAGGCCCAAAATTAGAACTACCCAACAGACCCATTTACACCCTACCCCTGATACTCTAAACCCAAGATTTAATCCGCCCAATTGGCCCAATCTGCCTTCAGCTTCAGGAAACCCTAGTTAGGGTTTGCGCCGCAAGCATTCCAAGCGATGTGACCCTTTAACTCGTGACGTTCCAGTAGCCCTCCATTAGCGCCGTAACTTTAGCGCCACATCACGCCATCATCGGCACATCTTCTGTCGGGATTTCTTCACTCACCTGCAAAAGGAAACAAAAAGGGACAGTACCAACAGCATATGGTAAGAAATCGAGCAAATAGGAACATACCAAAGATTTATGTTGTAAACAGTAGCTATAAAACCCTGAAACAGAACAATGTAAAGGGATGGATTGTTGAGAGAATAAAATACATACAGATATTCATAAAAAAGAAGTTCAAGCAGTTTCTTTAAGAGGTGATTTAAGTTTATATTTTGTTTTTATTTTTCTGTAAATATATGAATTAATCTTCGGTAAAAACTGATAATATTGTAAAGTGAAAGAGTTACCTGAGTTTTCGCCTTGAAAAAACGAGGGTTTTAACCCTCTGACCACCGTGCGTAGTGGCGCGTGAAGCGCGTGAGTCGGTGGCTGATAATCGTCATCGGAGGTCAGGCCGAGGAATAGGAGAGCACTCTGGGTTCTTCTCTTTTGTTTTTTTTAAAAAAATGATTTAGAAATGAAATTTTTGCTGTTTTTTTAGTTTATATACCTTTATTAAAACGACGTCGTTTTGCTTAATTCAATAAGCATTAAAACGGCGTTGTTTAGACAAAAAGACCCGTGTGTCGACCCGACCCAGCCAAAGGATCCGCGTGTTTTCTGTTATTGGGTTAATTATCCCATTGGTCCTTCCGCATTTTTATCCTTTAAAATTAGGTTTATCTTATCTTATGATTTGGCCCTAATATTCTGTTTCCTTTTTAATTTAGTCCCTGCAATAGCTATTTTAAGTCCAGAATTAAAATGCTGCCGTTTTGGGAATAGGGCGATTTGCCCGATGAGTCACTTTTGTTTTACGCTTGTTTTAATTAGGACCTTAATTCAGCTTTATTTTTTTTAAATTCGCCTCTGTAATTTTGCTGAACTTTAAATTTAACCCTATATATTTATTTCTATTATTATTATATATATAATTTTTTTATATTGTTATTTGTTTTATTTTTAATCTTATTTTTATATTATATATAATTATTTTATATATTATTGTTATTTATTATATATTACTTTTCACAAAACATTATTATTTTACATTCTTATTTACATATTATTATTATATTTTACTTGTATTATATATTTATTAATTATTTATATATATTATATACATATATACTTTCATATTATATATTATAATTATTTTATATTATGTCCTTTTTATACTATTATGTTTTTTATCTATATATTATTATTATTAAAGATTCTAACTTGTATTATATACTTATTTTATTTATATGTTAATAATTACTTTAATTATATTCTATTATTATACATTTTGAAGATATTTTAATATAATAATAATACGTATATTTCATCATTAATTACTTATTTCATGTTATTCTAAACTTATATTTATATAGATATTATATAATTATTTTATTATAAATATAAATTTTTACATATTTGGTGTTTTATACATTATTTTTCTAAACCAATATTTTTATTATTTTTATAAATTTTTGTCATTATATATTATATATTGTATATTAAATACTATTTTAAAATTATTATTAAATATCATATTTTATTTGTATTATATATATTTTGTTAACGATTGCTCACTTAATTTTATATTTATATGTATATTAATCCTTTTATATGTTATTATATAAATCATTAGGTGTTAAATGTTATTTTATAATTATTATTTGATGTTATATTTTATGAACGTGTATATTGATACTATATTACTTTTTTTTAAATTGTATATCATACATTTTTAATCATTGCTTTGTATGTTTGTACGTTTTGCTTATTCATCTTCAATATATGCTATGTATATCTTTGTACATATGTTGTTAAGATTTGCTATATTTTTATACGTATGTATCTAATCCATGATCTTTATATTATTGCTATCATTTTGTTTAAATGCATGTTTCATTTACCTATTACGATAATATGTTATCATACATTATTTATAATGTAATACGATTCCTCATACATTAATTTAAAAACGAAATTCCAAGTTTTTTCAAAAAAAAAAAAGGCAATGCTTGGTATTTGGAAGCTTTGAGAAAAGTAGTGCCCTAACTTATTGGGTTGCAACTTTTTTTCGTTGAGTTTGAATAGTCAAGTACCCTTCTAATTTTTTAAAGATTTTCAAAATACGAGCAACTGTCTTGGAATTTCAAAGCGTTGTATCCTAACTTATTGAATGTGGCGTTTTGTAGTTTCGAGATAGGGATTTCAAAAAAAAGGGGGTTAACTTAATGTCAATATTTTGATACAAGTGAATCTCAATTTTCAAAATCAAAATATTTTAAAGAGGATTGCATCTTAAAATTTTTTAAAATTTCCGACCTTAAGGACATTTGATAATTAATTAGGTACCAATTTTTGGGCGTTACGAAGGTGCTAATCCTTCCTTGTATGTAACCGACTCCCGAATCCGTTCTTTTTATTTCGTAGACCAAAACTAATGATTTTAAAACAAAATGTTTTAAAGGTGATCCAATCACACCTAAAAAGATTGGTGGCGACTCCCGTTTTCGTTTTTCTTAAAGTCGATTCCCATTTTCCAAAACCCGATTTTAAAAAAATGGTTTCGACAGTTACTTTTGTTTGCCTCAGGTTGCATTTTAGTCACTTACATTTGAAATGTTATGTTTTAGTCACTTACATTATCACGTTGAAACATTTTAATCACTGAGCCGTTAATTGCCGTTAATGATGTAATGGTAAACTGATTTGGCACGTTAAATCATCATTTCAAACAAAAATTTAAGGTTAAATTATACAATTGGTCCCTATATTTTTTTGTTTTGAGTAACTTTTTTCTTCTATATTCTTCTTTTTCTTTATTTTCTATTATCTTCTGCTTCTGGAGGAAGTCGACACCGACACCGGTAAGTTGATGGGGCGACGTCGACGCCGGAAACGATAAAAAAATCATCGTGGAAGAAGAGAAAGAACAATAGGAGGAGGGGGAGAATGAGAAAAGCTAGCGCTACTAAAATATATATTGGGATGAGAGCTCACGGTTGTATATTTTTTTAAAAATTATATATTAAAAATCAATAAAATTATTTTAAAAACTATTTCTACTTTCTTTCCATTTCCCTTCTTTTTCCCTATTTTACTTCTTCCCAATTTCTTTTTCTTTTTTTTTTCTTCTTCCCTGAATGAACCCTAGCCATCATCGTCTACAGTTGTCGGAGCTCCAATCAAGCACCATCAGAACACTCCTCTCCATCACCTCTCTTCAAACGTCTGTGTCAATGGTGCATAGTAAACAATTTCATAGTTGCAATCCTATTAGCAGTAGAAACAATTTCACCTGCTTTTCCTGTTCTGGATGCCTCGACAACATCACTGGCGCTGCCAGGTGACGACGACTTAAAAGGTCCAGAACTCATGAAGTCCCCAGCTTGCTCCCATGGTTTAAGTGGAGAGCCACCAATAGGTGCAATTGAGAATGTCAAACATAAACAAATTGTACAAAACCAAAACAAAAGGGGAAAAAAATATCTATTTCAAATATTTAATTTTTTTAATGCCTAAACAAAGCTAATTATCCTTCAATTTCTTGGCCTAATTCTACCATAAACAAACAACCAAAACAAAAAGGGAACTTGGGGATATGGTTTCAGTCTATTGATTGAGACCATTTAGGAAACACCGTCATTGGCAACTTGGTTGTTGCTGTTACTGCCATTGTCGTTGTCGTTGAAAAAGGAGAATGAGACAAGTATCATGAAGGAATTTGGGGATTTGGTTCTAGTCCATGGATTGAGACTGTTTAGGAAGCACTACCATTGTTTTATTCCCTGTCGTCGTATTAGTAGAATGGAAAAAAAAGAGAAGGGATCTCATCGACAACTTGGTTGTTGCTGCTGCAACCATTGTTATTGTCGTTGAAGAAGAAGGAGAATGAGACAAATCGTTAACTATATTTGATTTTTTGTGAATTATGTTTTAGCAGCAATATATACAGGGCTAAGAAAAATGAAAAAAGATAGGATTTAATTGTATAATTTAATCTAAAATTTTCGTTTGAAATGATGATTTAATGTGTCATGTCAGCTTACTGTTATACCGCTAACAACAATTAACGGTTCAGTGACTAAAACATTAACATTTCAAGCATAAGAGACTAAAATGTAACTTGAGACAAATAAAAGTGACTATTTTGGTAGTTTACCCTAATGACAAGTAACAACTCAATTACTAAAATGTTACAACACGTTAACGTAAGTGACTAAAACGTAATCTGAGGTAAACAAAAGTGACTATTTTGATAGTTTACCCATATTTTAAATATATAAATTTTTTTAAATATAATAATAAATTTAAATTTTATATTAATATTAAATAAAATAAAAATCCCCCACCACTCCAGCCACCCTACCTCGTACCTCCCACTCCCCCATCCATATTCTCCGCCGTCCCTTCAGCTTTGGTTCTTCATAATCCAACACTCTATGTTGGAGCAATGGGCTCCTTAACTATGTTACACTGTTTTTGCCTCAATGCTTAATCCACTTCTTTTTCTTGACTATTTATGGACTTCCTATTTGTTAAAAGAAAAAAATGAAAACTAAGTTAAACCAGAAAGCAAATTCAGTTTTCAACTTTGCTAAAGATTAAAAGAAAACCCGAAAAAAGTTCATAGAAATATGCTAAAAGCTTTAAAACTATGAGAATTATGTTAAACTAAATTGAGTTTACCTTGACAGATGGATCTAAATTCGTCAATTCTTCATGTTGTTCTTTGGATTCGACCATCTCTTTCTGCTTAAATTCCAAACAGATGTTCCACGTGTATTTTTTTAAGAAAAAAAAAGTAAAAATCGATGTTGTTTAACTACCATTAAGGAAGAGCCAAAGCCGAGAGGGACGAGGGAGAAGATGGAAAGAGGGAAAGGGAGGGTAACATCCCTATCCGATTCGATAAAAGATTCGGATAAAGGAAGTCACATTACAAAAAATTCAAAAATTCTCATAGTATTTAGACTCTTAATTTATTATTATTACACTTAATTTCAACCTTTGAAATTTAATTTTGTATTTGATATAAAATTTTATATAATATATTCACCATCCAAACTTATTTCATAGCGTTAAAATTTAATTTTAATTATTCTCACCAATTCTTCAAAAATTATCACACAATTTAAACAAATATTTCATATAACGTACAAATTATAACAATTTTAACTTATCAATTATAAATTTCGTTATTTAATTTCATACATAATTATTTATCAAATATTTCATGAAAAATAGTATATAATTATTATGTTCAAATTTATAACTAAATGTTTCAGGATTGACAAAAAAGTCTCTGAAGTTCAAATTTTTATAGTTTTACGATTTAGTCCCTAAAACCTAAATTTTCCTTATAATCAGGACTTATTCCTTCTAAAAACAGCCCAAATTTTCCAGATTTCACAAATCAGTCCATTTTACCCAACTTTTCAATTTTTAAAATCTTTAGAATTCGGTCCCTATAACCTCGAATATAATCAATCAATGTTCTCTTTTCAAATTCTTATATCCCGAAATCATACAAATTAATTTATGCATCTAAATTCTAGATTTTCACATCTCAATTCTCATAATTCAAACTTTTTATATTTTTACAATTTAGTCCTTATTTCAATTTTTATCAAATTAGCCAAAATAAATATTTAACACTTCCAACATAATAACTACACAATCCCATCATTCAAAACAATTATTTCCACTTTCAAATAATCATAGCAAAATCACCCGCACTTTCTTCCTTTCAATTATTCACATAAAATCACCCACCAAAATTTTCATAACATCATTCACCATTCACTTCATGCATAAACATAATACTTTCTTCACTTTAAATATAGAAAATAATTATGCATACCTATTTCTCACAATTTCACATCAAAATATACAATTAAATAAATATAAGATAATAACTTAAGCAACTTACCCATATTTTCTCTCACTTCCATCTTCCTCTTCTTGCTTCCGTGGTTGGTTTCACATGAAATAACACTCTTAAATTAACGTTGGATGTGATATCTCACTTTAATTTTAAAGAATTTTAGGTTAGAAATATGCTTGAACAAAAAAAAGAAAAAAAAGAAGACCAAATTAAATTAAATGTAAAACTTTTTTCTTTCCTCTCTTCTTTCTTTCATGCATCTCACCTTGGGGTCTTTCTATAATTTTCTTTACTTTTCTTTATTTGTCATTTAATTACTTAATTAATTTCATCAACGGTTCACATTTAATCACATAATTTTAATTCAATGGTTATAATTTCTACTATCAAAATCTTACACCTTTTTATAATTTAAAATTCAAAAATAATATTCAATGACCAAATTGCCCTTTAAAATATCTTTTGTCATATTTAAGACATAAGGGCAAAATAGTTATTTCACCCTTTTCAATTACTCATTTGTTTGACACATGGCATACTTGTGTGTCCTAAGTAAAATAGTCATTTCACCCTTTTCCAATTGCAATCAAGCCCTTTTCTCACAAAATGGTAAAATTACACTTTAGTCCCTAAATTTTTCACTACTTTTCAATATAGTTCATATCTCAATTTTCCAGCTCCACCTATAATTCGTATCCATGTCACATTCATAAAAAAAATTTCTTAAATTTTTGCCCCTTTTTCTAAAATAGTAAATTTGAACTTTTAATTTATATTTCACAAATTTTCAATATAATCTTCACTAAAATTTACTATTAATACTTTCTTTTCCAACATAATATTTTGGCTTTACTATCATTATTCAATTGATAAACTCTTACTTTTTGGAAAAAATTACTATTTATCTTTTGAAATACTACTATTGTTGACGCTTGAGATTTTTAGGGTGTTACAAGGAGAGCGATGGTGGACGGGGTGGGGAGAAATGAGGATGATGGTGGGGGAGGTTCGGTGGGGGAGGGGAGAGGGACTGAGGGGAGATTTTTTATTTTATTTAATATTAGTATAATTATACTATTTAATATTAATTTAAATTTAAATTTATTTTTATATTTTTGAAAATATTTATGTATTTTATACATTTCTTTGAAGTTTTTAGAATTAGGATCAAATCGAGACTATTTGTAAATTTTAAGGGTTAATATTTTAAAATTATGACTAAATTGATATAATATGTAAAATTTAAGGGTTGAATTTGTTATTATATTTTTTTAACTATCACTTCTACTTGTAGTTTGTGATTTTAACTAAGTGACAAAATGACCGAACTATATAACTGGACACTTAAATTGATAACTTTTTATTTTTAGTAACTAAAATGAAAATTTTTATAGTTGAGTGAATATTTGTATAGTTTACCAAAAATAATGTATAAAATAAATAAAACTTTTATTAAAATAGTAAAATTATACCAGTTGTTGCCCACAATGTAGTGAGATAAAAAGCCTTCACCATGGTTTTTTAGAGTGAAAAAACTGTTGCAATATGGTCTGTTTCTAATTTTCAGTTTACTCAAGAGTCTCCTACTGACATTATAATACCTTTCTTATCATCCTCTACTGCTACACTAATGGAGAGACTGTCGACTTTTAGGTGGAGTGTTTGGTATTATCGCAACCTTTATTGCTAGCAGAACTAGGAGTTGGCTGCTGCACAACTAATTGCATTCACTGATAGGTTCCTTCAAGATTGGAGGGACTCATAACATGCTTTTGACACTGTCTAATCTCGTCCCCCAGATTGGATTCATTCTCGACAGTTTTGGACAAGACCAGCTGTGGCCTGGCTAAAATTTAATACAGATGTTTCATGCATAAATGAGTTGAATGAGACGAGAATAGTATTTTTCTAAAGGCCTTCACTAGTCATTTTCCCATGTTGATGGAACCATATGTAGCGGATGCTTTATTTATTAGAGAAGTATTATCTTGATTAAAATCTGGACAATATAGTTTTGGGGTCGGGAGGTTACTTATAACTACTATTAAATATGACTCTTATTTTAAGTTAAATTTGAAAAATAATCTTTCAGTTAAACTCTGTTTACTTGTTTCAATCAAACATTGATTAGTTTAGATTATTTTATTATTATTTGACCTATGAATTTAGCCTATAAATAGGCTCTTTTACAACCTTAGAAAAATACACCCATTAGAGATTAGAACTCATAACACATTTAGAAAATTTTGTGTTTACGTTTTGAGGGTTCTTTATTTTTGGGTTTTCGGGGTTTAGTCTTTATTTCCATCTTTTGTACTCTTTGTTCTTTTGCCATTATAGTAAAATTCTCTTTGCTCGTGGTTTTTTTATCCTCTTTAGAGGGGTTTTTCCACGTTAAATTTGTGTGTTCAATTTCTCAATTTATTCTGCTATTTTTCTTATTTGTTGTTTAATCAGGTCGATCCTAACAAGTGGTATCAGAGCTAATTCAATTTCCATAGATCAGCTTATTCAGAGATGGCAACAATAAGGTTTGAAATTGAAAAGTTCGATGGTGAGACAAATTTCAATCTGTGGCAAGTTCAGATGATGGAAATTCTAGTTCAATCCAGTTTGAAAAATGTTGTTACCGAGACAAAGCCTGAGAATCTAAATAAAACAGAATGGGAAGAGTTTGATGAAAAGGATTTGTCTGCAATCTAGTTGTGCCTCCCGAATATGGTATTGCAGGAGGTATTGATGGAGAAGACCTCATATGCCTTGTGGAAAAGGTTGGAAACTCTTTATGCAACTAAGTCTCTGGCTAACTGTTTAGTGTTGAAACAATGTCTATTTATGTTTCGCATGAATGAATGTGAGCTTCTTAGAGATCACATCAGTCAATTCATTACTCTTTTAAATGATTTAAAAAATGTTGAGGTTCATATTGATGATGAAGATCAAGCTATGCTATTATTGTGCTCTTTACCTCCTTCATACAAGTCTTTCAGGGAGACCCTGATTTATGGCAGAGAAAAGTCTCGTTTGAAGATGTGAAGGGTCATTTGTTGAGTAGAGACAAACTCGACAATGAGCTTCATTTGGATAGCAAGACAAATAGGCAAGCTTCCGTTTTGGTAGCATCAAAAATACGAGACAAAAGGTGTCGCTATTGTAAAAGGTTAGGCCACGTCAAAGTAGATTGTTATAAACTGCGAAATAAAAGAGCTACTGAGAGTAATAAGGAAGATGTAGCTGGTGCTAATTTGGCCGATGAAAATGGTGATAATTTCTTGTTAGTGTCAACAAGCGATAACTTCAAGCTCACGTCCGAGTGGATCCTAGATTCAGGATATTCTTTCCACATGTGTCCCAATAGAGAATAGTTCTCTACATACAGTTCAGTTGAAGGTGGATTTGTGCGCATGAGAAACGATTCATCTAGTAAGGTAATTGGTATTGGTACTATTAAAATTAAGATGCACAATGGGACGATTAGGACACTTTCAGATGTTAGGTATGTACTTGATTTACGAAAGAATCTCATCTCCTTGAGTATTTTAGACTTGAAAGGATGTAGAACTAATATCGAGTCGAGCAGCATTAAAGTATCTCGTGGAGCTCTCGTTTTGTTAAAAGGTAAAAGAACCGACAATTTTTATATTATGGAAGGTTCTACAGTGACCGCTGAAATCGAACGTCCCTCGTCCGTTATGAAGTTGAAGTCAACTCATTTGGAACAGAGGCAACTTGGTCATAGGAGGGAAAAAGGTATGACCGTTTCGTTGAAGGGTTCTCTTTTGGATGCAAGTTTGAAAAGTTAGGGCACTGTGTTCGTGAAAATTAGACCCAGGTTAGTTTTGATTTGACAGTGTACAAGTCGAAGGCTAGAAGTCTTCCAGTTTCTAAACACAAATTCGACTCAGTTAATTCCCTACATAGTTCAAGATAGGCTCGTGGCGGGCTTTGGCAAAGATGGCATTGTGAAAATATGAGTCAAGGTGGAGATTTGTTAAATATGACTCCTATTTTTAGTTAAATTTGAAAAATAATCTTTCAGTTGAACTCTATTTACTTGTTTCAATCAAACACTGATTAGTTTAGATTATTTTATTTAGCCTATAAATAGGCTTTTTTACAACATTAGAAAAACACACCCATTAGAGATTAGAACTCATAACACATTTAGAAAATTTTTTGTTTACGTTTTGAGGGTTCTTTGTTTTCAGGTTTTCAAGGTTTAGTCTTTATCTCCATCTTTTGTACTCTTCGTTCTTTTGCCATTATAGTAAAATTATCTTTACCCGCGGTTTTTTATCCTCTTTGGAGGGATTTTTCCACATTAAATTTGTATGTTCAATTTCTCAATTTATTCCGCTATTTTTCTTGTTCGTTGCTTAATCGGGTTGATCCTAACAACTATGTTAAAATTGCACAGGAGATCTTATTCTTTGAAATTTAGGTTAATTTGTAAGATTGTTTTATATTAAAGTTATAATTTCTGCAGACGTGAAGGAATGCAAATAAGCAATTCACCATTTGGCACTGGTAATCTTATTTTATGCAAATCGTTTCTCTTTTTTATAGTTATCCAATTTAGATTTCAAAATGTATGATTGCTTGTAACAACCTTTATTTGATCTGAAGATCTGATCAAATAAGGGACATCACATTGGTCACCAAAGCGATTTAAATGATCAAATGAGAAAATATCATGCAAACAATAATTATAAACATTAATGAACAACTATAAATAATAATAATAAAAAAAACTCAAAAAAGCCTTAAAACAATATTTAAGGCCCAAATTACAAAACTAGGAACTAAATTTCAATACCTGAACTAATGTATTGATATATGTTTTTGTTGTCTCAAGACATAAAATCTATGTCTCTACCCTTAAAATCAACTCGTATTAATGTTAATGGAATTGACACAATTTAAATAATAGTAAAAACTTTAAAATATTTGAATTAATCTACAACTGAAGTAAAAAATAAACTATTTACGGAAAAAAGTAAATTCGAAAGTGTTAGACAATACAAAAATTTTAAAATTCTGTTGAAAGTTACAAGGCTTTTTTACCTGTATATTATAAAATAAAAAATACTTAAATAGTATGTCAGACAAATTATGTATGTACCAAAATGGTACATCCAAGCAAGTGGAGGGTGGTGCATAAGCAGTACCACCCTAAAAATCTGACATGTTTGACTGTAAAAAAAAAATAGTGGCTTACTTGATAAGCGACACCACATTTGTACCGAAATAGTATAGAACCCGTATTTTTATATGGATGTAGTGCAAGGGTATGGTGCCTATCTGATAGGCGGCATTGGTGACCCCTATCTGATAGGCGGCACCATACTAATTTCCCCCCTCATTCGGCTCAATACTCAATATCTGTTAAAAAAATAGCAGAACATAACAAAGAAGAGAGGAGAAGAAAGAAAGAAAAGAGAAGAAAGAAAGAAAGAAAAGGTATTTTTATTTTTATTGTTATTTTCAAATAGAATAGATTATGGTAAGAAAAAATATTTGTATTATATAGTTTGTTTAGTGTTATTTTTATGTTTTGTTCTAAAGTTAATTTGTTTATTGTGATTTGTTAGATTATAAAAGTAAATTTATATTAATTTTAAGTTATTTTGTTAGTAAGTCTTGTGTTTAGATTAATTATTTGTTTAAGGTTTATTGTGATTTGTTAGGTTATGAATGTTATGTTTTAAAAATTTTAATATATTTGAAAGTTATTTTGTTAGTAACTATTATAAAGTAATTGTTAGTTAGTGATAACAATAGAAAAATAGATAAATATTGAAAATCGAAATAAAAATATTTTTCATCATGGATATTGCTAGAAATTGTAATAAATTTGATATTGCCTGATAAGATAATAACTTCAGCAAAAAGGGAGAAAGTTGATAAGATGATGAGAGAATTGCAAGATTATAGAGTGAAACCAGAAGAAGACATCGTTCAACACCTTATTACCGTAAATCAAAAGATGCAAAAAATGTTATGGAAGTGTTATGAACTGATTAGAAAGAATAAGTACAATACTTAACACTTAGAGGGACATTAATAGAACGAGAGCATCAAATTATTTTAGACCAACTTTGGAAGATATTGGTACCACGAACCTATTGGAATCTAGTTATATACTTTGTGAAGTTTATAATCTCTTATGGAGCAAGGAAAATAACGAGACAAAGTGTAGGTTCAAGAAAGTTGACTGGGAAGCAAAACGTGTTTAACATACCATGGATGGATAAATTAGTTGTTAGGAAATTACCAAGAGAATTTCTAAATTCAGTACCCGTTATAAAGATTGAAGAGGAAGAAGATCCTAAGGAATTTCCAAATTGGATTGTAGAAGATGAATTTGAAGAGAATTCGGAATTTAATATAGAGAATTTCCCAGAGGAAGATACAAGATCGGAGATGGAAGAAAACGTAGAAATGAATTTAACTGGTTAAATGTAAATATAAATGTTGTTCATGTATAAAATGAGAACTGAAAAAGTCTGAGCTTATAAATGAAAAAATTTGCATATTGATATAATTTTGGTTTCTTTTTATTCATTAAATTTTTTATGTAAGTATTTTTTTGTTGTTCGAAATTGTTTTGAGAAATTTGCATTTTTAGTGAAATCGGAACAGTAGTTTCGAGACCACAAATTCGAGTCAGAAAAAAATTATTTTAATAATATTGCATGGTTTGCATTACGAGAGAAAAGACGTATAAAAATTTTAATAAAAATTTTTTACCGATTACATGTTTAATTCTGGAAAGGACCAAATTGCATAAAACAAAAAAGTTGAGTTTTAGTAACTATAAGTATCAAATAGCTATAGAATTCAAAATTTGAGGTCCTTATATGGTAATTATACCATTAAAAAAAGTTAGTTGATATTTATGATGATTCGTCCATGAAAATTGTGACAGCCCTAAATTGACCCTAGTCGGAAAGTGGTTTCGGGATCACGAAACCGAGTTTTATAAATAATTAAAGGTTATAATCTGTGTTTATGATGTGCGTAAATGCTTGTGTGATAGTTCCATACTTTAATTTGGTCAGTGTATGTGAAATTTATTAGTAGGGACTTATGTGAGACAATTTAGAAATATGCTAGGCAAGTGTTCAAGTGGCCTATTAATATATGTGGGAAAGTGCTTGTCCTTGCATGTCAAATTAGCCAAATTAAAGCATAGTGGCCGGCCATGCTATGGGTGGAAACATGTCACAAACATGTTATGTTAGTGATGTATGTTAGGAAAAATAAAATAAGGAGCATGGTAATTAAATAGTGAAAGGGAGGAGTGATGAAAAAAAAATGGTCTCATCCATGCCCCCCCTTTTGCCGTGAATGGAAGAAAGAAAACAAAGAAAAAAAACAAATGTGTTCATCCTTGAACATCTTTGGCCGAATAGAAGAAAGAAAGGAAGGGAATGAGCTTGGAGAAAAATCGGCTATGAAGGCTCACTAGATTAAGGTATGTTTAATGTTGCTTTGAAAGTTCATACATCCCTTGGATGATTAGTCTAAATTCTAACTATCTCATGGATGGATTTGGGATTATTAGAGAGTTAGTATTCGACTAAGAGGCTTCAAAAGTTTTAGTTGAAGCCTTGAGACTATTAGCATGTAAGCTATATGGATGTGTTATGAGGCTTGAGGTATCTTGAGCATCCGGCCATGGTAGGAAGTAGAAGGGAAAATATGGTTGTTGTTAGATGAAGTAGAGTCTAACAAATGAGCACATATGTGCATTAGTTGCTAGATGGAGAAGAATCGGCTAGCAAGTTGTGTGCTAAGGCCGAATATAATTTTGTATATTAATGAGTAATGCATGTGTTGAATTGATGGCAAGGGAGAGGATGCTTTACTAGTGTATATATATGTATTGGCCAAGTTTTGAACTTGAAACAAAATGGTGTTTAGTCAATACAAGTGACCATACTTGTAGAATGTATTAAGTGTTGCAATCGGCCTCAACATAGACATGTATGTTAGGCCACATGAATGAGTACATAAGTTGATGTGTATGTTCGGCCAAAGGTAAGCATATTGATGGCTTTATCTTGACTTAGAAAATTCGGCTAAGGGGAATATTAGCTAATATGTTGAATTCGATTCGTGATTTCGTACATATGTGACTCTAATGTCTAATGTATATATGGGCTAAGTACCTTGAGGTCCTCTTTTGATGTTCAAATGAATTGTGTTAAATTGCTTAATGTGATTAAAAATGCGCATGATCATTGTGTATTTGAGCTAAAGGGTGGCCATATGACCTATTAAACTCCTTGTCATATTCGGCCATAAGTTAGCATAATGAGACTTTAATAAGTTAAATTTGTTTGAATTGGCTCAAGAGCTTAGAGGACCACAGTTGGATAAGGGAAAGGAAAAAGTTATCGAATAGCCGCCGAAATCGTTCGACCACATCCGAGGTAAGTTTTCGAGTAATGGAACTTAGATTATGATTTGATTAGATCATGTTTTAAGCAAATCAAAATCATGCTCTTTGTATGTGGCTATTGAGCCGAAATTGCAAGTGTGATAAGTGTCTTGTGTTTGAGCTTTGGTAATGAAAATGAAATACGGATGTGTCATGATTTATTGATAAATGCGCATGGTTATTCGAATGATGTCCGGCTAAGTCCCGAAGGCTTTGTGCTAAGTGACTATATCCGACTAAGATCCGAAGGCATTGGTGCGAAGTTACTAAATCCGGGTTAAGTCCCAAGGCATTTGTGCGAAGTTACTAATTCCGGCTAAGTCCAAGGCATTGGTGCGAGTCACTAAACCGGGTTAAGTCCGAAGGCATTTGTGCGAGTTACTATAACCGGCTATGTCCCAAGGCATTTGAACGAGTAGCTATATCTGGTTAAATTTCAAGGTACGTGATTCGGGAATGAGCGATCTTGCTGTAAAAATTTCAGTTAATACGCTTGTAAAATCCCAACAATGAGGTATGTTTCAGTATGTGCATTGGAATAGTTGATTCCTTCAGATAATATTCGCCAATGAGTAATGAGCTTCCGTATTTGGCTAAGATGATCCCTTATGTATGAATATAGGGGTTGGAATGTGAAGTAGGAATGATTTGAGAATATGTATATATGGAATTATCCGTTTAGTTATATGAATGCTATACTTGGATGTGCTTAAATTCTTTGCTCAAAACTTACTAAGCATTTAATGCTTACTCTGCTTATTTAATTCTCTGTTTTATAGATTTTGGTTCTTTAGCTATCGGACTGGATTTTGAAGTCGAAGTCGCCCACACTATCAAAGCTCCTTTTGGTATACTTTTGGTTGAACTTTGAAATGGCATGTATAGGACTACCCTTTTGTTGTTGGTCATGTACCCTTGGTTTTGTGTAAATTTGGATAGCCATGCGAAAATGGCTTAAATATACTTTGATCATAGCATTATAATCGTTTTGTATGTTGTCCGTCGAGAGGTATGGAAATGTTGGTAACGGTTAGCCATGGGAATGGTTATTCATGATCACTTTTGGTATATGTATGACAAACTCTAGTTGATCCATGGAGGATCATGAAATAGGTAAAGTTTACCTTAAAAAATAGATGCTGGCAGCAGCAGTGATGTGGATGTGAAAAATTACTAAAAATAGTAGGAATGGAATTAAATAGTGAATAAATTATGTAATCGAACCTTGATGAATCTATTTTCATAGGAAAGTAAAGAAACATTCATATGAACAGTATATTATGAGATGTTAAAGTTTTCGTGAGACAGGGCCAGAACGGTTTCTGGATCCCCTGATCTGACTTTGGAAATTCATTATAAATTAACCAGAGACATTTAGAAGTCATGACATATATGTATAGATTCCTTTTTGAGTCTAGTTTCTATAGAAACAAACGGCATCAGTATTGAAGCCCTGTACAGGGAGATATCCAAGTCGTAATGGATGAAGGTCAGTGTAGTCGCACCCTGTAATAGGGGAGACTTTAACTAATAAACTGTACTAATTGGCTCGACCAAAAATTCTAGAAAAAAATTTGTAGATGAACATATGAGTCTAGTTTCAGGAAAATTTTACGAAACTGGTTTTCGAGTTTTGAAACTCAAGATATGATTTTTAAGGCGACAGTGATGCAGTAACCAGCTTGTCTGGAAAATTTTCAAATGGACTGTGAAAATAAGTGGATTAAGCTCGTTAACCCCTCGTGTCCGACTCCGGCAACGGTCTTGGGTACGGGGTGTTACAAAAATTAAAGAAAAGAAAAGAACCAAATTGGAATTGGAAATAAATAAAGATGATAATAGCCTAATATCATCTTATTTCGTCATCTTCTTCCCCAGATTCTATGAAAACCCTAGGAAAGAGAAAGAAAATCAAGCAAGCCTAATTGGGTAAGTAATCATGTCCCGTTTTTAGTAATTTTTATATTTCTGAGATTGTAACAACCTAATCTATCTATTTTGGGGATCATTGCAAAGTTATCAAGGTGTTAAAATTTTTCCATGGATGTATATGCTGAAATTTTAAAAATCATGGTAGAAATTGAAAGATTGTTGATACATAAACAACTTTTGTAAAGTGAATTTTTATGAAATTGTGATTTAGGGATTAAATTGTAAAGATGTAAAATTAATGGAAATTTTTTTATTTTTGTGAATTATATGGAGTTTTAATGTTATATGAAAAATTCAGTTAGGTTTGGATTAAGGAGTAAATTGCATTAATATCATTTTCCGAGCCTAGGGACAAAATTAGAATTAATGAAAAGTATAGGGACAAAATGATACTTTTGCCTAAGATGTGAATTGGATTGATTTGAATGTGAAATATAATAAATTGATGATTAAACTCGTTAATATAGATTCGAAAATACCAAATAAGGAGTTAGATCGAGGGAAAGAAAAAGTTTCGGATTAGTAAATTCTCATATAGGAACAAGTATCGAGGTAAGTTCGTGTAACTAAATTATGTAAATTTATATGTTTAAATTAAATGTTGTATATGTAAATTATATTATTGTCATGTATATGAAATTGATTGAATATTCAATAATTCCCAGCAAATGTTAAGTTCCTTTTAGACAAATGAAAATCGATGGATGCAAGTTTCCCATATTGGTTGTAGTATTGCATATGTTGCGGACACACCATTGCTCAAAAGCGTGTCCTGTTATTAGCCCTCTCAAGCTTCACGTTATATGGTTCTTGCGAGCTTCCCGTTATAGCTCTTTGGAGCATCCCGATAGGTTGTGATCCTACATTTGTTAGAGCTCTTATGAGCATCCCGATTATAGGCTCTTCGTGAGTTTCCTGTTAAATTGGTTCTTTGCGAGCTTCCCGATAGTGCTCGCTTAAACTTCCCGATGCATGGCTATCCGGAGCTCCCGTTATATTGCTCTTTGTGAGCTTCCCGATATGGTTCTTTGTAAACTTCCTAATTATGGCTCTTATGAGCTTCTCGTTATATAGCCTGGATAAGCTTCCCAATAGGCTCTTTATGAGCTTCCCCATATGTCTCTTTGTGAACTTCCCATAGTAAGGCTTGAGAATGTGTTTCCCGGTTATGTGCTCTAATGAGCACCCTTGTATATGAATTGACGGATCAGTGATAAGTACACCTTATGTGTACTACCTGAGTATCCATCAATATTTCAAAGATTTAATGGACAAAACTCCTGATGTGAGAAAATATGAGAGTTAAATGAATTATGTCTTAAATATCCCTGAAATACTTGGAAATGGTTGTATGATGAGCTCATCTTTGTTTTCTTGATATTTATGTAAATTTCATTACTAATTTGTTTGATGAGAGCATGTGTCTAGGCAAATGTCCACAATGTTTTGGATGCATGCTTGTATGCTTACTTTAAATGAATATGATTGGTAAGTTAAATTCTTGTTATACGAACTTACTAAGCGTAATATACTTACTCTGTTTTACTTCCTTTGTTTTACAGTGCTCAGAAGCTCGTGAAATTGGAACTTGGTCGGAGACACATCACACTATCCCTTGGATTTCTCGGTATATAAAACAAGAAAATTTTGGTATTGGTATAATGACATGTATAAGCTAAGTAGACATAATGATAAAATGTTTTGGTTGTAACTAGCCATTGGAATGGCTAGTGTTAATCATATTTTGAAGTTGATATATAAGGCCTTATCATGCTTGATGTGTGTATTGAATCGTTGAATGATGGAAGATATATAAATATACTAATGGTTGTATGAATAGGTAAAGTATACTTATATGTTTATATGGTCAATTAGGTAAGATCAAATATTTGGTTAAATGGGAAGTTATGACATGTATTGAACTTAAAATTGGCTTGAATTGAATGTTCTATTGTGACTTGTAATGGTACAATAACTGGTTGGATATGTTGATTTCAGGTTGGGTAAGAAATAAAGCTTGAAAATAGCTTTATTTTGTCCACATGGGTAGAGACATGGGTGTGTGTCTCAACTGTGTGTCCTCTGCATCTTAAAGTTGAGAAACAGAATGCTCAGAATTAGTTACACGGGCAGAGACACAAGCGTGTGTCTCAGCCGTGTAAAACATACGACCCAATACACAGACAGGTGTCTTGGCTGTGTGAATCCTGCACCTAATTTTTAAAAATTAAATTGTCCACATGGCCTAACACATAGGAGTGTGGCTGGCTATGTAACCCAAGTCTGAGAGTTTCACGGGTAGGAACACAGGCTGGGACACGGTCATGTGCCTTACATCGAATGCCCACACGACCTAGGACACTGACGTGTCATTTGACCGTGTGAGTCACACGGCCTACCCACACGGCCATGTGCCTTACATCGAATGCCCACACAGCCTAGGACACGAGCGTGTCATTTGACCGTGTGAGTCACACGGCTTACCCACACGGGCGTGTGACCCCTGTATTTAAGAAAAATTTTGGAATTTTGTGAAAATTTTTTTGAGTTTCCGATATAGTCTCGAGTTGTTTCTAACGCATAAAATGGGCATCGAGGGTCTATTTAAGGGACAATATGATTAAACATTATTGGTTTCAAATATGAATAGTAAATGACATGAATTAATAGTATTTGATATGTAAACTCTGATAATGCTCTGTAACTCTGTTTCAGCTACGGATTTGGGTTAGGGGTGTTACAATCAGTTTTTTGTATGCGTTTATTTTGATGGAATAATCTTGACAACAACCGTTGGATGTATATTTGAATGTCGCCAAAAAATAGAAATGAGATTTAATAGAAATGTCTCGTTTGATGATATGAAGGAAATGATTAGCGCAAAAATTGTTAGACATTGTGAGAGAAGAATCTCGAAACTTTTCTACAAGTTCCTAGTTTCAACAGATCCCATCAAATTCACTGAAATGAAACTTGTAGATGATGAAGACGTGAAAACAATGATCACTTTTTATTGTGGGAATCGAGTGACCAAAATGCATCGATTTAGTTATTTGCTGAGTTAGTTGGTGTGGAGCCAACTGAAGATCTCACTGCAGTAGGTGAAGAACATGGAGCTTAAAAACCGTGTATGATGGCTCCAATATCGTACATTGATAGTCAATCGACTATATGTGAGATTGATATCGATTTTAATATTGCACCTGATATTAATGTGGTTGGTGATGATGGATAGATAGTAGTGGTCCTTGTGATTACGAGGTTAATAGTGATAGTGATCCCGATATGGACGAGGACCCCAATGATATTGACGACGAAGATGTAAATAACGATGAAAATATTAACGCCTCTTTATTCGGGGACCAAATTTGATGTATTGTGATACACAATAATCTTGGGGCACACATGTCGCTCATAGACCCCGACGCGATGCACGTAGTCGAGTTCCCGGAGTACCCTGAAATACTACCTGCTCACCAATTGGCCGTAGATTCTGATTCTGAAGAGTTGTTCATGGGCCTGAGATTCGAAAGTAAGGAAGATTATGTATCTATTATTAAGTAGTATAACATGAATATATTAGTGGACTACAAAGTCGCAATGTCTAAGCCGATATTATATATTTAGGGGTGTTGGAAGTCGGCAGAAGGTTGCAATTAGCGGGTACAAGCCATGTTTATTCAAAAGTCACAGATGTGGGAGATACAAAAATTTGTTGGGCCTCACACATATGCGTTAACACATATGACAAAATATCATCGAAAACTTGAATCCAAAACTATCTGTACGTGTATCATACCAATGGTGAAGGACATGCTGACTATTAAAGTTCTAGTTCTGATTGCCAAAATGTAGACACGATTCTAGTGTCTAGTATCGTATTGAAAGGCGTGGATAGCTAAACAGATGGCAATTGAGCAATTGTACAGGGATTTTGATGCGTTATACAATAAGCTACAGGGATGGATAATCGCTATGCGAGAGTACGTATCAGGGACTGTCATTGAGTTATAGACACGACCTTATTGCGGTCTTGATGACCAACTACAACCGAGAAAAAGAATTGTTCATCTGATGTTCTGGAAGTTTGATTCATGTGTGCACGCATTTCCTACTGCAAGCCATTTGTGCAATTAGACGGGACTTGACTATTCGAAAAATATATACAGATCCTACTTCTTGCAATTGCTCAAGATGGGAACAAGAACGTACTCCCGATAGCATTTTCCATTGTAGATAAGGAGAACATGGAATCATGGGAATTCTTCCTTACAAACATGCGGAGGTATGTTATTAGCAACGATAATATTTGCATCATCTCCGATAGAGGGAGAAGATTAATTGCCGCCATTAGGCGTTTCGTTGTACAATGGAGATCCATTTACTGTATCCGGCATATCGCGGCTAACTTCTATCGAGATTATAAGAATACTGTAACGACCCATATTTCACGGGTACCGAAAAAGTGAATTTAGGGCCTCCGTCTTAGGAAAACGAGTCCGTAAATATTTATTAAAAATATTTATTAAGTTAGTTATGGGTTGAATTAGATTTTGATTAGGTGAATTTAGTTTAATTAGAAATAATTATTAAAAAGATTAAATTGAATAAAGTGTAAAAGATTAATTATAAAATAGAGAAAATGACAAAGGACTAAATTAGTAATTAAACCAACTTAGTGACATGTGTATGCTAGAGAATGAATACATGTGTTTTAAATTATTAGTACAAATGTATGTTATATATATATATTTACTTATTTATTAAGTAAAAGATATTTACTTATTATTATTATATTATTATTATTATTATCTATTAATTGAGATAGTGACAATTGTATGGTGATAAATAACACATGTGTACATGTGTGTATAAACACATGTACTTTTTTATTTGTTTTATATAGATATTTTATAATTAAATATTAGTTAAGTAAATAAAATGAAATAAAGAATAAAAAAAAAGAAAGAAAGAAAAACAAGAAATAGTTACAGAGAAAGTCACGAAAATTGGGGAAAGAAAGAAGAAAAGAAAAGAAAAAGGAGAAATTAGGGTTTGAAAGCTTTGAAGTTAAATTGGTAAGTCAATTAAGTCCCTTTCTTTGTGATTTTGATGTTTTTGGAGTCTTAGAGTAAAGTACTCTTGAATTTATGTGGAAATATTGAAAGTTGATAGACTTTTGAGTAGGGTTTATGTTGAATAAATGATTAAATTAGGGATCAAATTGATAGAATTATTGATTAAAATTAACTAAAGGAGTATTTTGTGAACTAGCCTATAAGTTTTAAATTTTAGGGGTTAAATTGGAAGAAATTTGAAATTATGGAAAAATGATGAAAATTTGATGGTTATATTGAAGTTTTGATGGAAATTGAATAAGAAAATGATGTGAATTGTAAAAAGGGAGAAGGTGAAAATGGTTAGGACAAATTTGGGATTTAGATAAAAGTTGCATGAAAAGTTATTATTTTATATAAAATATGTGTGTTATTAATTAATTGTACTTATGTTAATTTTCGTAGCAAACAAGGAAACCGAGACGTCGAATACGAAGGGAAAGGAAAAAGTGATCGAGGAATAGCTGGAGAAAAATATCGGTTTGTATTATCATAATTCAAGTTATTTCTTATTAAATGTTTAATTTTAATATATGTGTATGGAATTTGAATGAGAGGTAAGTAGTGATATTTGAATTGGATTTGATTGATGAATGTATACATGTGTGAAATTGAATTGTATAATGATTTGTGGTGAATTTAAGATTGTGATTGAATTGTTAGTGCGATGGATTTGAAATCGAATGTTTACAATTAACTGAAAGTGAAAGTGATATGAATATGTGATTTTGATACCCTATTAACTAGTCGGGCTAGGGTGGATATAGTTGGCATGCCATAGGATAGGAAGAGTTCAGGGATTCTTCGACTTCGAGTCGATGAGACACTTAGTGTGTCATATTTATTTTGGATAGATTCGATGAGGCATTGGTCGCTACTTTGCTTTGGCTTAGCCAATGAGACGTTGGTCGTCACTTATTTGCTTCGAACTATCCGATAAGGCGTTGGTCGCGATTCTGGTGTGTTTGGTTGGATCCGTGTATCTTCCAAAGTCCGAGTCATGTTAATAGGGAAAATAAGTGAAATAATAAAATCAAATGAATTTGATTATTTAAGATATTGAATGAAACGAGAAAGTGATATTGTAAGATGGAATGTTAGATGAAATTTGTAAAGAGATTGAAGGCATGAACCAAAGGTTTATGAAGTGTTTATATTTAAAATGTGAATTGAATAATTATATGTGGTTGAGAGATGAATCAAAGGTTTATGAGTTAATTGAAATCCCATTGATGATTTATTGGGCCTAACCTTTAAAAATGATATAATAGAAATATGATAGTTTGGTATGAATTTATATGTATGATTTGTATATATGATTTGCTAATTATCTATGTATGTTATGATATTTTATTGTTGTTATAAAATTTGAATTATGATAACACCACTGGGTATTTCCAATACTCAGCGTACGGTTGTTTTGTAACACCCCAAACCCGTGACCGTCACCGGATTTGAACACGTGGTGCTACCGGGCTTACTTCCCTTATTTCTCTCTTTGAAATATTTGATTTCTGTTCCAGGCAGGCTAGCTAACTGCGTCACTGTCACCTTAAAAATCATATCTCGAGTTCAAGAATTTGAAAATCAGTTCTGTAAATTTTCCCTGAAACTAGACTCATAATCCCATCTACACATTTTTTTCTAGAATTTTTGGTTGATCCAATTAGTACAGTTTATTAGTTAAATTCACCCATGCTACAGGGGTCGACTACACTGACCTTCGCGCATTACGACCTGGATATCTTCTCGTACAGAGCTTCAATGCTCATGCCATTTGTTTCTAATGAAACTAGACTCAAAAGGGAATCTACACATATAAGGCAAGACTTCTAATTCCTTCTGGATAATTTATGGTAAATTTTCAAAGTCGAGACAGGGGATCCAGAAACCGTTCTGGCCCTGTCTCATGAGAACTTTAATATCTCTCAGTATACTGCTCATATGGTCGTTTCGTTTCATCCATATGAAAATAGATTCATCAAGGTTCAAATTAATAATTTATTCACTATTTAATTCTACTTCTACTATTTTTAGTGATTTTTCCATCTCACCTCACTGCTGCTGGCAGCATCTGTTACTAAAGCAAACAATGACTATTTCATAATTCTTCCATGGCCAACTATTACATCATACATAATACAAACTATGGCCACCTATCAAAATTTAGGTTTCTAAGGCTCGTAACTATAGGTTTTAGAATCACACTCAACCGACCACATAGGCCATTTTCGCATGGCTTAAAGTTTACAACCCACAATTCAACAAAACAAAATAGCCTATACATGCCAAATGTTCTCCTAGTTCAACTACGAAGACAATACCAAAAGATTTCCAGCCGGTGTGATGACTTCAACGACGGTTCCGAGCACGCAACAATACGAGTCCAAGAGACCTAAAATGGGTGACAAGAAAACACCGAGTGAGTTTATAACTCAGAAGTCATCAGCATTCAACAACCATCCATTAATAAAGTTATCACAACATGAAACAATAAACGAGGCTAGGTACTCATCCATATCGAAACTATACCATAATTCCTCGGGCCTTTCGGTTCAATCTCATACCAAGTCATACATCCACATTTCATATTCTATACAATAAGATATTTGAGGCATTTTTACACACCAACTCATTCACACCACAATCATACAATTGCAATCATCACATAGATTTAAAGCTTACCAAGCTCAACCCTGAGCATGAACTTATTTCCTATTCGTCATGAGCTCAAGGTACTTACCCGATCCGCTGTCCATACTCAACTCGATGGAGACACACCCTCCATATAATTGTTCGATCGGAGATATATATATATATATATAGAGTACGCACACACAGTGCTTAATACTCGATTTCGCACAATTAGTGCCATGCGATTTAAGCCCACACACACAGTGCCATACCCTTCGAGCTCGCACACCCAAAGGTCAGTATATTTCCAGCATGCACACTTAGTGCCATATATTTCCAGCATGCACACTTAGTGCCGATCTCACACCGTACACACGTATTGTTCAAGACACTTAGTGCCGAAAGCAAACTTTCTACACATTTCACTATTTCTTTTACATTCCACAAATGTCATCATTCCATACACATACATTTTCATTTATATATATATATCATCCCATTAAACACAATTGCATAGATTTTACAATCATTTAAGCAATATCAAATATGTGCTTGATGACTTACTTTGTTTGGGGTAGAACGGTTCCAAATCGGCTACTCGCTTGCTTTCTCCTTTCCTTTGTCCGATTTAGTTCCCTTTGCTCTTGAGCTAAATCAAACAATTTACCTCTCCATCAAACACAAACATACGGCATTCACATGCATTATTATGATTATTGCCGAATACTTAACACAACTAAGCTGAAAATTTACTCAATCTCATCTTAATTTATTGCTACTTATTTATCAAAATTTCCAATACAAGGTATTTAACACCTATGCCCATTTATACCCCTATATGGTCGAATGTATGTATATATATATATATATACAATGTCAACTATAACATCTTTTAAACACCTAATTTCACCTCATGAACACTTAATCAATTTTTTTTCCTAATCTAGCATATATTTTCACATCCATTTGTATCATCATGTGAAATCACATATAACTACCTCTCTTAAGTTCTACATCTCAAGCAACTTAACCCATCCATATAATTAGCATGATAATAGCATCAAGGTATCAACCAAAAATGTTTTTGTTAGGCTCCTTAGCCAATTCTAACTCTCCATCAACCCCAAACCCAACCATGAAATAGATAAAATTTAGGCTCATCACCTAAAGGTTGTATATACATCCAAAGGCACCCTTGAACATACCTTGATCTAGAAGACCACCTTGGCCGAAACTCCCTTCTTCCCCTCCCTCTAATTTCGGCAATAGCAAAAGAAAGAAAACATGAACACTTTTTCTTCTTCTCAAGTCATGGCAATTGCAACAAAATGAGAAAGGATGAATAACAAAATTTTTCTCTTTTCTTTTTCCTCAACTCACGGCAACAAGGGGGGGCATCCACACTCTTTTTTTTTTTTTGTTCATCATTTCCCCTTTTTTTCTCCATTTCTTTATTCTTTCTAACATGATCCATTTACTAGACATGTTTGAAACATGTTCCCTTTTGCCCATAACTTGTCATGGCCGGCCACCCACCTTAGGAAAGGGGATATTTGACATGCAAGGACAACCATTTTCCCACATGTATTAATAGGCCACCTTACATTTGCCTAGCACATTTCTAATTTTTTTCACATAAGTCCTAATCACTAAAATTCACCTATAATTAAGCAAAAATTCAATTAAGAAATTTTCACACATGCATATTCACATATTTAGACAGTAACTATCATACTCAAATAATTTAGTGACTCGGTTTAGCGGTCCCGAAACCGCTTTCCGACTAGGGTCACTTTAGGGCTGTCACATGTTTTCCGTGCACAGGTTAGGTAAAGTTGAAGTTCAGTCAAGCGTCCGAGTCAATCTCGACCTCAGCTCAATTTTTGGTGATACATCTATCTTTTAGAAATGTGGCATGTACTAGGTTTGGTATTTGTCACTTGTAAATGTTTTATATTTTAAATGTAAATGTGGTGCATAATCCTTAAGAGGTAATAAAATGAATGAATGTGAATTTGCTAAGTTTGAAAGGTTTGATTAATGTTATTTGATCAAGATATATAAGTAAATGGTTTTGGGCGTGAATAGGGTGTGTTTAGTATGTGAAAATAGCTTTAAAATAGTTAAAAATTATGTTTTCACATGGCCATGTCATATGGGCGTATGCCTAGGCCATGTGGAAAAGTTAGAATCTGCCCATGGGCAGGCCACACGGGCGTGTCCTAGGCTACACGGGCATGTGCCCCTATCTTCAAGGAAAAATTTCTAAAGTTGTCAGTTTAGTTCTGAATCACTTCTAAAACATATATTGGGCCCCGTAGGCCATTATTAAGGATTTTAAGATGAAATTTGATAAGAATTGATCTGGAATGTAAAGTTTATGACTCGGTTTTGTATAAATGTTAGTGTATAAGTCCGGTAATGCCTCGTAGCCCTATTTCGGTGACGGCTTGGGTTTAGGGGTTGTTACATTTTATTGGTATCAGAGCTATCAGGTTTAACCGATTCTCAAACTAAATCGAGCTCATAAATGAGTCTAGAAGTACATGCCACAGTTAAGTTAAAACTGAGTCGGGATTTTTGGATGCTAACCTATTTGTTTGTTTTTGTTTCATAGATTAAAGATGTCTGATGAACACCTTGATGATATAAATGAAGAAATGTTCACTGGGGATAAAGAGTCATATGATTTAGATGAAACAGAGTCAGCTACTTCTAGTGTAAATCCAGTTAGAAACCAACCCCCTAATGTAGAAAGAGATGAAAAAGGTAGAAATGAATCTGAATTAGTAAAAATATTAGCTGATGCTCTTCAACGAGAAGTGGAGTGTATACCTGCTACTACGACTCTATCTGTTCCTAGACAGGCCCTAATTAAGGAACTAAGAAAATGCGGTGCCACAGAATTCTCGGCTTTGAAAGGAGTTGATCCGTCCATAGCTGAAAATTGGATGGAGTCGACCAAGAGAGTATTGCAACAACTAGAATGCACCCCTCGGGAAAGTTTGTCATGTGTTGTATCATTACTACAAGGGGAAGCTTACGTATGGTGGGAATCAATGGTTCGACATTTACTCGAGAATCAGATAACTTGGGATCTATTTCAGAAAGAGTTTCAAAAAAAATATATCGGAGATATGTATATTGAAGACAAGAAGTAAGAGTTTTTGACGTTGAAACAGTGTGACATGTCAGTAATAGATTATGAGAGGGAATTCTCGAGACTCAGCAGATACGCCTCAAAGTTTATTCCAACTGAAGCTGACAGTTGTAAGAGGTTTTTACGGGGTCTACGAGATGAGATCAAATTACAATTGGTATCTCAACGTATTACTGAATTTGTTGATTTGATTGAACGGGCCAAGATGGTAGAGCAAGTCTTAGGAATTGACAAAAAAGTCTGAAACTTCTAAATTGGTTGGGAAACGTATGGGAATTGCAAGTTCAAACCCTTTACCTAAAAGATCCAGGGATTCTTGAAGTGGATGGAGATCCAGTTTTAGATCAGATAAAAGAGAAAGAGTCAGGAGAAACAAACTACAATATCCATCGGTAGTGTAAAAGGTCCATCCCGAGATGTTAATATTTTAGATTGTGAACATTGCGGGAAAAAGCATAGAGGTGAATGCTGGAGATTGACTAGAGGGTGTTTTAAATGTAGATCTACAGACCATTATATTAAAGATTGTCCAAAGAATGATAATGCTACACCTGTTACATCACAGAGATTGGTCTATACTGCTAGAGGCAGAGGATCAAGCAGAGGTGGATCAGTATCTAGAGGAAGAGGTACGAGAAGAGAGAATGACATAGTGACCCAGCAGTCTGAAGCTAGAGTGTTGGCTAGAGCATATGTGGTCAGAACCCACGAAGAAAGTGATGCTCATGATGTGGTAACAGGTATGTTTCTATTATATTCTGAGCCTATTCATGCTTTAATTGATCCGGGATCTTCACATTCTTATATTAACTCAAAATTAGTTGAGTCAGGAAAATTAAAATCTGAAATATCTAAAGTGTCTATTGAGGTGTCAAGTCCGTTGGGGCAAACAGTGTTAGTAAACCAGGCCTGTCCAAGATGCTTGTTGATTATTCAGAATAAAACTTTTCCAGTTGACTTGTTGATTATGCCATTTGGAGATTTTGATGTAATATTGGGAATGGATTGGTTATCTGAACATGGAGTGATTTTGGACTGCTATAAAAAGAGATTTAGTATTCAGACAGCGAGTGAAGGTCGGGTTGAAGTAAATGGTATTCGTACTAATGGGCCAGCACAAATTGTTTCAGCAATAAAGGCTAGTAAATTACTTTTAGTATATTTGGCATATGTTATTAATTTAGATTCAGTTGGAAGCTAATGAGGTAAAATTCAAACAGTTTGTGAGTTTCCTGATGTATTTCCTGAAGAATTATCGGGTTTGCCGCCAGATAGGGAGGTCGAATTCGCTATTGAGGTTTATCCGGGCACAGCTCCAATCTCTATACCTTCGTATCGGATGTCACCTACAGAGTTAAAAGAGCTAAAGATACAGTTGTAAGACTTATTAGATCGTGGTTTATTCGATCGAGCATATCACCGTGGGGAGCTCTAGTATTATTTGTTAAGAAGAAATATAGCTTGATGCGACTTTGCATTGACTATAGACAGTTGAATAAGGTGACAATCAAGAACAAGTATCCACTTCCTCGCATTGATGATTTGTTTGATCAGTTGAGAGGAGCTTCTGGATTTTCGAACATTGATTTAAGGTCAGGCTACTACCAGTTGAAAGTAAAAGGAAACGGTGTTCCAAAGACAACTTTCCGTACAAGGTATGGTCACTATGAGTTTTTAGTAATGCCATTTGGGTTGACAAATGCTCCAGCTGCTTTTATGGATCTCATGAATCGTATCTTTCAACCATATTTAGACCAGTTTGTAGTAGTTTTTATTGATGACATACTAGGTTATTCGAAGTCAGATTCAGAGCATGATCAGCATCTTAGGATTGTATTACAGATATTACGGGAAAAACAATTGTATGGAAAACTCAGCAAGTGTGAATTTCGATTGTCAGAGGTTGTATTCCTAGGTCATGTAGTATCTGCAGATGGAATCCAAGTTGATCCAAAGAGGATTGAAGCGATAGTACAGTGGAAACCATCAAGAAATGTATCAGAGGTACGTAGTTTTCTTGGTTTAGTTGGGTATTATAGAAGATTTGTATATGGATTTTTGAAGATAGCTCTGCCGATGACAAAATTGCTACAAAAGAATGTACTATTTGTACGGGATGATCAGTGTTAAGAAAGTTTTGAAAAGTTGAAGCAAATGTTGACAGAGCACCAATTTTGACGTTACCAGAATCGGGAAAGGATTTTATTATATACAGTGATGCTTCATTAATTGGTTTGGGCTGTGTACTAATGCAAGAGGGGAAGTAATAGCTTATGCATATTGTCAGTTGAAAACACATGAGCGTAACTATCCAACTCATGATTTGGAGCTAGCAGCAGTGATTTTTGCCTTGAAGATTTGGAAACACTACTTATACGGTGAGAAATGCTATATTTATACGGATCATAAAAGTTTGAAATATCTACTTTCCCAAAAAGAATTGAATTTGCGACAGAGAAGGTGGATCGAGCTTTTAAAAGATTATGATTGTGTCATAGATTATCATGCAGGAAAAGCTAATGTAGTGGCTGACATTTTGAGTAGAAAAGCCGCAATTGATTTGAGAGCAATGTTTGCACGGCTTAGTATTTGTGTTGATGGGAGTTTGATAGCTGAATTGAAAGTTAAACCAGTGATGTTTGACCAGATTAAATCAGCTCAATTGAAAGATGATAAATTGTTGAAGAAAAGAGAGATGATACAGACTGGTACGGTAGAAAATTTCAGCATTGATGCACATGGATGCTTAAGGTACCGAGATCGAGTTTGTGTTCCTGTTAAATCTGAATTGCAAGAGTTAATACTCCGAGAGGCACATGATGGTTCGTTTGCTTTACACTCGGGAGGCACAAGGATGTATCGTGATCTACGAGATTTGTATTGGTGGTCCGTAATGAAAAGAGATATAGTTGAATATGTTGGTAAATGTCTTACATGTCAGCGAGTAAAGGCAGAACATCAGGTTCCTACTGGGTTACTTCAGTCGATAAGTATTCCTGAGTGGAAATGGGATCATATCACTATGGATTTTGTTACGGGATTACCACTGTCGACGAGCAAAAACAATGCTATTTTGGTAATAGTTGATCGGCTTACAAAATCAACTTACTTTATAGCAGTCAGAACAGATTGGTTATTGCAGAAGCTTGCAGAAGTGTATATCCGAGAAATTGTTAGATTGCATGGAATTCCAACATCTATAATTTCAGATCGAGATCCTCGATTTACATCAAGGTTTTGGAGACAATTACATGAGTCACTAGGCACACGACTTAATTTCAACATAGCATTTCATCCACAGACTGACGGACAATCTGAACGGGTAATTCAAATATTAGAAGATATGCTTCGGGCTTGCATCATTGAATTTTGAATCAGGTTGGGAACGTTATCTACCTTTAGCTGAATTTGTGTACAATAATAGTTTCCAATCAAGTATTCAGATGGCTCCGTATGAAACATTGTATGGACGAAGATGTAGATTACTTATGTGTTGGATCGAACTGAATGAAAGAAAAGTGATTGGACCGGAATTGATTCAAGAAACAGAAGAGACAGTCAAGAAAATACAAGAGAGATTAAAAGCTATATTTGACAGACAAAAATCTTATGTCGATTTGAAACGTAGAGATATTGAATATTTAGTCGGAGACAAGGTATTTCTTAAAGTTTCTCCATGGAAGAAAGTGTTGAGATTTGGTCGGAAAGGTAAATTGAGCCCTCGTTACATTGGACCGTATGAAATTGTAGAAAGAATCAGACCAGTTGCTTATCGATTAGCTTTACCTCTGGAATTACAGAATATAGACGATGTTTTCCATGTTTCAGTGCTACGCAGATATAGATCAGATCCTTCTCATGTCATTTCTATTGAAGTTATTGATATTCATCTGGATTTGTCTTATGAAGAAGAACCAGTTGAGATTCTAGCACGAGAGATAAAAGAATTAAGAAATAAAAGGGTTCCTCTAGTGAAAGTGCTATGGAAAAGTCATAAGGTGGAAGAAGCGACTTGGGAACCGGAAGAAACTATAAGAGCTCAGTACCCCCATTTATTCTCAGGAAAATTTCGAGAATAAAGTTTATTAAGGGGGGAAAAATGTAACGAACCATATTTCACGGGCACCGGAAAAGTGAATTTAAGGCATCCGTCTTAGGAAAACGAGTCCGTAAATATTTATTAAAAATATTTATTAAGTTAGTTATAAGTTGAATTAGATTTTGATTAGGAGAATTTAGTTTAATTAGAAATAATTATTAAAAAGGATTAAATTGAATAGAGTGTAAAAGATTAATTATAAAATAGAGAAAATGACAAAGGACTAAATTAGTAATTAAACCAACTTAGTGACATGTGTATGCTAGAGAATGAATACATGTGTTTTAAATTATTAGTACAAATGTATATTATATATATATATATTTACTTATTTATTAAGTAAAAGATATTTACTTATTATTATTATTATTATTATCTATTAATTGAGATAGTGACAATTGTATGGTGATAAATAACATATGTGTACATGTGTGTATAAACACACATGTATTTTTTATTTGTTATTATATAGATATTTTATAATTAAATATTAGTTAAGTAAATAAAATGAAATAAAGAATAAATAAAAAAAGAAAGAAAAACAAGAAATAGTTACAAGAATGTCACAAAAATTGGGGAAAGAAAGAAGAAAAGAAAAGAAAAAGGAGAAATTAGGGTCTGAAAGCTTTGAAGTTAAATTGATAAGTCAATTAAGTCCCTTTCTTTGTGATTTTGATGTTTTTGGAGTCTTAGAGTAAAGTACTCTTGAATTTATGTGGAAATATTGAAAGTTGATAAACTTTTGAGTAGGGTTTATGTTGAATAAATGATGAAATTAGGGATCAAATTGATAGAATTGTTGATTAAAATTAATTAAAGGAGTATTTAGTGAACTAGCCTATAAGTTTTGAATTTTAGGGGTTAAATTGGAAGAAATTTGAAATTATGGAAAAATGATGAAAATTTGATGGTTATATTGAAGTTTTGATGGAAATTGAATAAGAAAATGATGTGAATTGTAAAAAGGGAGAAGATGAAAATGGTTAAGACAAATTTGAGATTTAGGTAAAGTTGCATGAAAAGTTATTATTTTATATAAAATATGTGTGTTATTAATTAATTGTACTTATGCTAATTTTCGTAGCAAACAAGGAAACCGAGACGTCGAATACGAAGGGAAAGGAAAAAGTGATCGAGGAATAGCTCGAGAAAAATATCGGTTTGTATTATCATAACTCAAGTTATTTCTTATTAAATGTTTAATTTTAATATATGTGTATGGAATTTGAATGAGAGGTAAGTAGTGATATTTGAATTAGATTTGATTGATGAATGTATACTTGTGTGAAATTGAATTGTATAATGATTTGTGGTGAATTTGAGATTGTGATTGAATTGTTAGTGCGATGGATTTGAATTCGAATGTTTACGATTAACTGAAAGTGAAAGTGATATGAATATGTGATTTTGATACCCTATTAACTAGTCGGGCTAGAGTGGATATAGTTGGCATGCCATAGGATAGGAAGAGTTCAGGGATCCTTCGACTTCGAGTCGATGAGACACATAGTGTGTCATATTTACTTCGGATAGATTCGATGAGGTGTTGGTCACCACTTTGCTTCGGCTTAGCCGATGAGACGTTGGTTGTCACTTATTTGCTTCAAACTATCCGATGAGGCGTTAGTCGCCGTGTTTGGTTGGATCCGTGTATCCGCCAAAGTCTGAGTCATGTTAATAGGGAAAATAAGTGAAATAATAAAATCAAATGAATTTGATTAATTAAGCTATTGAATGAAATGAGAAAGTGATATTGTTAGATAGAATGTGAGATGAAATTTGCAAAGAGATTGAAGGCATGAACCAAAGGTTTATGAAGTGTTTATATTTGAAATGTGAATTGAATAATTATATGTGGTTGAGAGATGAATCAAAGGTTCATGAGTTAATTGAAATCCCATTGATGATTTATTGGGCCTAACCTTTAAAAATGATATAATAGAAATATGATAGTTTGGTATGAATTTATATGTATGATTTGTATGTATGATTTGCTAATTATCTATGTATGTTATGATATTTTATTGTTGTTATAAAATTTGAATTATGATAATACCATTGGGTATTTCCATCACTCAGCATGCGGTTGTTTTCTGTACGCAGGTTAGGTAAAGTTGAAGTTTAGTCAAGCGTCCAAGTCAATCCCGACCTCAGCTCAATTTTTGGTGATACATCTATCTTTTAGAAATGTGGCATGTACTAGGTTTGGTATTTGTCACTTGTAAATGTTTTATATTTTGAATGTAAATGTGGTGTATAATCCTTAAGAGGTAATGAAATGAATGGATGAGAATTTGCTAAGTTTGAAAGGTTTGATTAATGTTATTTGATCAAGATATATAAGTAAATGGTTTTGGGCATGAATAGGGTGTGTTTAGTATGTGAAAATAGCTTTAAAATGGTCAAAAATTATGTTTTCACATGGCCAAGTCACATGGGCGTGTGCCCAGGCCGTGTGAAAAAGTCAGAATCTGCCCATGGGCAGGCCACATGGGCATGTTCCAGGCCACACGGGCGTATGCTAGGCCACCAGGGCATGTGCCCCTATCTTCAAGGAAAAATTTCTAAAGTTGTCAGTTTAGTTCTGAATCACTTCTAAAACATATATTGGGCCCCGTAGGCCCATATTAAGGATTTTAAGATGAAATTTGATAAGAATTGATCTGGAATGTAAAGTTTATGACTCGGTTTTGTATAAATGTTAGTGTATAAGTTCGGCAATGCCTCATAGCCCTATTCCGGTGACGGCTTAGGGTTAGGGGGTGTTACAAATGCAGACTAGTGAAGACAAGTTGTGAGAATGGGTAAAGGATAACCTTATCTTTTCAATATAAGTTTTAATGTTTTAGGGCAATACTGTAACTTATCTTTTCTTAATACATACAAAGTGCACGAGCTAGAGCTACACATTTTTGCCAAAGAATGACTTGACTTAAGAGTGACATGGAGGGTTAAACGAATGCATCTTTCCAATAGTGGTTGGGTACCATGGAACTGTGGCAATGGGCTTAAAGTTTCGACGAGGGCTTTTGCTATGGTCATATGACCACAAACTTGGCGGAGGGGATCAACTCTGTGTTGTTGAAAACATGATATCTTCCGATTTCATTTATCTTCTTGACTACATTCTATAGGTTGGCTACCTTGATGCCAAGAATGGGTCAGAAAGAAGTCAACCAGATGGCGGCGGGACACGTATTTGTCAAAAGTGTTAGGGATGCAATGGTTGCAAACTTTCAGAAGGAGAGGTCGATCAATGTAGAAGTATATTCATGACGTCTTGAAACGTTTCGAGTTACGAAGACCATCGGTCGTCGACCCGGTATTCCATCTAGGTCCTATGGAGTTGATCTCCGAAATAGACGGTGCGATTGCAGGAGGTTCCAAACACTTTATTATCCATGTGCACATGTCGTGGCAGCATGTGCTAAAGTCTCACTCAATGTTGAACAATTTATCGATGATATGTACACCCTTGAGTGTGCATTGCATGTCTGAGAGAACGAGTTCCCCGTCTTGCCTGACCTGTTTACATGGAAGGTGCTTCCGACGACTTTCGAACTTGTCTTAGACAAAGGGTTGTGTAGCAATCCGAAATGTAGTCCACAATCATCCAAAATTCATAATGAAATGGACATTAGAGAGAAATCTAATGGTAAGCGTTGTGGATTGTAGATTAGTTGGTCATAATCGGAGTAAATACCAGCATCGAAACTACCATATTGGACAATCAATCCAATGTACCTAATTTATATTACAAAGTTTGTTTCAAGTTTTAATGTTGCAATTAATCTAATTAAATAAATACAAAGATTGTCCTTTTCTTGATTTATATTTTATTAGAATAAAAAAAGTACAAACTTTTTAATATTAAAATTACAACAAACCCTTAAAATTGATGGTTTGATGGTGTGGTCCCAGGGGTATATTTCTACGGGGGTCAACGTTCATATTGTGGGTGATCGCAATGATCAACATTCTCTTCAGTCATTGGTGGGGGTGTGCGAAACACAGAAGAAAAATCATATGCCCCGAACACCATCGATGAACTCGAGCTAGGAGGAGTGCTGTACTGCTACGACCTGGGAGGAGTGAAGTAATGCGATGGATACGGGCCGGGAGGAGTGTTGTACTGCGATGGTACTGGACTGATGATATCAAAGCCAGAATGATAACCATGTCCTGACGAGCCCGGGAAATAGTCATTGACCCGCAACTCCAGATGATAAGAACTATCCTCAGAATGTGTATGCGACCACTTGGGCTCTGGCTCTGGCTCATCCTCTAGCTCGGGCTCTGGCTCGTATGCCTTAAGTCGATGCATGTGCGGGGGGACTACAGTCGACTGCCTACCAATTAAATATGATTTTCCCGTACTAGAGTACCATTGTATATACTCTAACAATTGTTGCAAATCGAAAGAAATATCCATCTGAGGTCTTTGCGCCATCCGATTATCTAACACTGCAATATATTTTTGGTGCACAACCCCCTAATTATTTTCATGTTTTTCTCTCTTGTTAATCTCGTGGACTTTCCCCAATTACATTGGCAGAGCCGAGATATATTGGATGCAACCAAACTGCCAGAGTACTCGATCCCCGTTATACCACTCGACTGTCTGGAAATTGATAATTGGTGAGTTAATGCACCAAAAGTGTGGATGAATGTAGGCAGACGGGGGTATAACAGCCGCAATTTTTGGTCTCCGATACAACATCTAGATGAACTGCACAATTAATAACATTGTTAAAATTTAATACGACTCGAGTAAGATATATAAAGTAATTACATGTCACGAATATTGGAATAGCTTACCCCTTCCCCGGCATGTTGTTAAATCATCAGACGATATATTAGGATAGTGTATGACCTCCTGATACCCAGATTGGTACTCCATCTATAAAAACAAATTACATGTTAAAATTAGTATCGTTAGAATAGAGTCATTAGAAAAAATGTCAATTAATTGTTATAACAAGTAAAATTTTATCACCTGTTCACCAATAAAAATACATATGCTTGGTGCCTAACCAATACCAAGAATGACATCCGATAAAGAGCCCATGATTGTAGCAATATGAGGCATCCGCCTATGTCTACAGCATCAGGCTTTTTCGTTCGACAAAGCTCACGATACTGCGGAACCCCAACTATATGAGCGAACATTCTGCAAATAAGTTAATAGGTAAATAAATCAAAGAAACCCTGTTGTTGTTCGCATCCGGCATCAGTACACCCCCTATAATATGCATAATGTACACTCGAGCTGCGCACATCACCTCCTACTCAGTGACATTAATTGATAAATGTTCAAAATTGGCTTTCAGCCATGAAAATCTCAAAGTCGTAAATTTGGACTCAGCATCATTAGGCGAGACTCCTAGTAGACTATAACAAAGGGCAGTCGGCTCAGGTATCGTACTTATGCCTGTTACAGCACTCCCGTCGATTGGGAGCCCAAGTTGCAATGCAACATCCTCCAGAGTGACAATGCACTCCCCACACGGCAAATGAAAATTGTAGGTCTCTGGGCACTAACGCTCGACTAATGCGGATATTAAATCATATAGCAAATCAAACGTTCGAATCAATGCTACTGACCCGAATCTGGCTAACTCCAAGTATGGCATTAGTCGTTCATCCGGGGGATATCCTAGACCATTCACCCGACCCTTCAATGAGCAGTACGGGCCCTGACACTATTAAATTACAGAAAATAGTTGTTATAACATAATTTATTTCCATAAATGACGTAGAAATTTTTTTTAAAGGAACCCGTTATTAACAAATAACAATATATTACCATATTATTAACTGTGTTTGATATGTGATCATCGTTGTTAATCAATGAACCCATTTCGATACTGCAATTTCAAAATAAATTTTGATAATAAATTTCTTAGTTTGATGAATTTTAAATATTTATCTAAATACCTAAATTTTATATATTGCTTTTAATTACAAAAATACCAAACAATTTTATCCACATCATTTTTTTGCTATACTACATTAACAAAATAAATATATCGTATAAATTCTAATTCAAACTCCAACTTAATGGTCCCATTCACAAATTCCATCTCAATGGTCTAATTGTTTACCTACATAAAAACAAAAAAAATATTAAAATAATAAAAATAACATGCCAATAAAAAATATAACAAAACATAACATAAACTATCTCAACAAATAAATACCAATATTGTTATTGTTATTTTAAAATGATCATAAGTAAAATGTATTGGTTTAAAATATAATATATTGCAAACTTAATTATTGTCAAAAATATAGTTTTTTTTTTGCATAGAAGGATTCGAAAGAAATTTCATTTATAATATTTATAAAAAACATAAAATAAAATTTAAAAATATAAACTCTTATTCACAATTATAAAATCTAAAAAATTAGAACATGGAAAATATTATTCCTAATTTATCTCATAAATTCAACTCAATGGTCCCATTCACAAATTCCATCTCAATGGTCCCATCTCTTACCTACATAAAAAATAATAAAATTATATTAAAATAATAAAATAACATGCCAAATAAATTACATAAAAATAAATCTAATAAACCTAAAACACACATAACAAATAAATTACATTAAAAATAAAACATTCTTTATACATAACATAAATAAGCTTTTTACTTCAATAAACATTAAAGGTACGTTTGGTTCATTGTAATTGAATAAATCAGAATTGAATAGAGTGTAATTAGTAATTCAATTGTTTGGTTGAATGGAATGGGATAGAGCTGTAATAGAATTCTTGTGTTTGGTTGAATGGAATAAATGTTGTAATAGTATAAGGAAAGAGACTTAAATCACCAAAGTATCCTTAGCGTAAATATTTTTAGGTAGATGATTATTGTTATTGTTATTAAATTTTAATAAAATTATTGTTAAATATATTTTATTAAAAATAATAAATAATTTAACGATATTTTAACATAATTATTATTAAATATAATTTAATAAAATATAATTTAATTTAATAACATTCTTAATATAATTATTATTATATGAATTAAAAATCATAAATACTATAAAAATAATAAAGTAATAATATATAATCTACTTTATTATTTTTAAACTACAATACATATTTAATGTGCTAAAATATCATTAGTGAAACAAATAATTTAATTATTCTACAATAAAAACAAAATATTAGAAGTAATAAATAACTAGAGAATTATATTTCACATCCAAGCATAATATTCATATATTAACAAAAAGTTACATGATTCTATTAGTTTATATGTCATAATCAATATGTTATAAAATTTTACAACATCAAAAAGTTACAACATTGTAATGACATTCTATCATGTCATTATACTATCCAAATATTACAAACACAAAAAATTACCAAAACATCATCAACACAACCATAATTTTTAATGGTTAGCAAGAAATCTTCTGACCCATTCCAATCGCACAGAAGAAGGTAAACTAAAGAAAATGAGCACTTGCGTTGGATGATCTAGAATTTTGCTCAATGCATGATAGAGCTAATCCCTAGTCAAACCTTCTACTTCACATAATGTTGTATATAATTTTAGAGCACTTTCTTGAATGGTCATTTTTTATTTTTGTGAATTAGCACTTCGGAGGCAATACTCTTACTGATTTCAAAGCCAATGGTCCATATGTTTTCCGCCAATAAAATGGCAGCATCATTAAATAAAGTAGAAAAATCAGTTGCATCAGAAATATTTTTTTTCTTCTTTGAAAATATGGAATCACCTTGGTTTCTAGTTGATTGCGGTTGTGTAGCTGAAAGGTCCATGTCATCCAAAGAAACATCAGCTTCGCATCCATAGAAATTGTTTCTTTCTTCATGAGTATTTGTAATAGCTACATCCTCAATATCTATTTCTTCAATAATATCAGTGGTTGTTTGAGCATCTTTTCCAGTGGTTTGATCTTTTGCGTAGATGGCAGTAAGTTGGTCATAATAAGGGAAACTACGATATTTGAATTGAGCGGCTTCTTTACGACTCTATAAAAATGAAGAATTCATATTAGATATAAGTTTGGTCAAAATAATATAATAAAGACTTGAAATAATTCTTATATTTATATATGAGTTCCACACCGTATTTTCAGCAACAACAAGCTGCCATGCTCATCCCAACCAAAGCCGCTATTGTTCTTTCCACTAAGCATGTCATAAACGATTGACCAATCCCTTTTCAATGTCCTAATCCTTAATTCAAGATTAGGTTTAGCCTTCAACATGGCATGGGGTAAAACTTTTTCTAATATTTTTCCAACTCATTTAAATAACCGGCTTTGAATCCCGTATCTGCATCAAAGGTTCCAACATTGTGCAAGTTGACCATACAAGCAACCAACGCAACATCTTCTTTTAGAACCCATTTCCTTTTGGTTCCTTGAAAATTTTGGGAAGAAACACTTGATTGTGAAAAACCTGACACAACTATCTTAAGAAAAAACGCAAATTAAAATTAAGTTCAATATTATGAATCAAAATGTCAACACTTTATAAAATTATAACACATGATGAATTAAAAGAAAATAAATTATAATTCAACAACTCTAGTACAATACAAAAAAAAAAAACAATTCAAACACCACCAGAGTTTCATAAACTAGATACATGAAATAACATAAACAAATTAACATTTACTATTTTTACCCTAAATCTAACTAATTTCTAGATGCTTGCCATTCATCGAACATTTGGTTGGCTAGTTCCATCCTCCAAGTAGCCCATGCATCCGATGGATGAATATTTACTATATTCGGTTCATCGTCATCTATCATATTACTAGGTAATCCTTTCCCAACTCTATTTCAATAGGATTAAGACTCATATACGTTCGAATAAAATTATAGAGCAAACAACATGCAATAATGATTCTATTGTGCACCCTCACAGGATAGAATGATGGACTCTTAAGTATTCCCCATCTAAGTTTTTATAACCCAAAACATCTTTCAATAACATAACGCGCTGAAGCATGTTTCATATTGAAAAATTCTTCAAAGTACTTGTTGGTAACCCTGACGCCACTCATTCAAATGATATATTTGTCCTCTAAAAGGCGCAAGAAATCCTTCAAAATTTGTGTATCCAACATCAACTAGAAAATAACAACCTATAAAAAGAAACTATTTATCATGGTTAATTTCCCAAAAAAGTATGATCTTAAAAATTAATTCAAATTCCTCTAATTTTGCACTTTACCATGAGGAAATTTTAGTCCATGTCTCCTACTAATGGCATCTCGAAGAATCGGTCCATCAGCAACAGAACCTTCCCAACCAGGAAGAACATAAACAAAATGCATATCAGGTGTATAAACACCTAACATATTTGTTGCTATGTCACCTTTTCGCGTTCGATATCTAGGTTTATCAACTATTGGAACCCTAATCTTGATGTGGGTTCCATCTAAAGCACATGAGCAATTCTACATCACATGTATAAAACTTTGGGTTAGGATACTATATTTAAATCTAAATCAACTAAATTATGTATGAGCTATATATAGAACTCACTCTAATACCTTGAACAATTTCCATCTTGGGTCTATAGAATTAGCTATAATTGGCTCTGCCTTTTTAAATTACACATCTTATAAGCGTATGACAGCATTTAAAACATTATGAAATGATCTTCAAACAGTTTCCCCGGACCTATTAATGTGATGCTTGATAACTCGATTTTTAAGGTGATGAGCAATGATATGTAAAAACATTGCCTCTTGCTCATTAACAAGCATGTTCCTTGACGATTTCAATCCCCCTAAAGTTTTTAACATCTCACATAGTTTAAAAAGGTAATTCTATTCATCCTAACTTGTTCAATACAGGTCTCGTCACTAGCATATACAAGTCTTTTCATATAATCTCATTTTGCATAAAAATCTAAAATATATGATTTAATCATTGGTCTATAAGTATGTAGGCTATGGATGACACCTAATGTAACTAAGAACCAACTCACAACTATACACATTTGCAACAATATTGTCAATGCAAGACCAATTATTTTACGCCTCTCACTTTGTACTATTAAAGGCAGACGAGCCATTACTTCAAGATATTAATGTAACGGCATTGTTTTTAGTCATGTCGAAAACAGTGATTTGAGATCACTAAATTCAACAAGTAATATTGAAAAGGTTAATAATTTAATATTTATGAGTCAAATAGGGATTTAGAAGAATTTTTGAATTAGTTAATTCTGTGAAATAAAATAATTTAATAGGACAAATGGGTCAAAAATGAGGTATTGAGACCTTGAATACGTAAACCGAGCCGTAAATATTTTTATAAATATTTATGGAGTGTTATTGAGTTAGTATTAAAGTTTCGTCAGAAAATTTTAATGTTTTGATAGTTAATTAATGAAAAAGGACTAAATTGTAAAAGGTGCAAAACTTGAAAAAATGATTAAATAGCTTAAGTGTCTAATGAGAAAGAATTTAAAAGGAAATTAGACGCAAATCATTTGGGCTGGATGGTATGGGTGTAGAAATGGACAAGAAAACAATGTGAACAAAGGACAAAATGGTAATTTGGTTAAAATTAAATATAAAACAAGTGACTATATTGAAAAATCTAGAGACATCTTCATAATTAATCAGCCAAAAGGCCATATGAGGTTTGAAACAAGCTATTTTTTCATATTTTGGCACATGTGAGTTCAATTCTTGCTTTTTATTTGTAATTTTTATGTTTTTGTGATTCTACAATTAGGTCCACCTATTGAATTCATTAGTTTTTAATTTTATGGATGAGATTAAAAGTCCCCATGGTTTAGTGTTGGTAGTTTATGATAAATTATCATGTATTTGAAGCTTTAAATTCATTATATGATGATTTAATTAAGAAATTTTAATTAGAAAGTGATTTTGGGACCTAATTGTAAAAGAGTTTCAAATTAGGGTTTGGTTATAAAATTGTGTGTATCCAAGGTTTCATAATAGTTTAAAATAACTAGATAAAGTGTTAATTGAGAAAATTTAGTTCAATTGATAGGTTAATTGAACAGGGACTAAATTGTAAAAATTGTAAATTTTGGGGTAAAAGTGAAATTTTGAAAATTGAAGAGCATAAATTGTGAAGTGAAATAGAAGTAAAATAAATTCTAATGAGTGGAAATATTCTATATTATCTATCAAGAATCCAAAGATGAACAGGAAAAAGAAAAAGTTGCTGAATAGTCCCTGAATTTCAATATCTTCTGCAGATTAGCTAGATAAGTTCATATGGTTGAACTTTCATGTTTGTTTGTGAATGAATGAATGATATAATGTGCTATTATGTATGAATTTGTTATTATATGGTGAAATAGTGATAAAACGAAAAGTAAAAGTGAAAATTCAAATTAAAGAAACGCAGGAATGAGTACCTGTATTCAATGATCACTAGTGAATTGACGGTTAATTCCATGGTTAATCCATGGTGAAGTGTGAAAAATAGGTATGATATTTTGATGGAAAATCCATACTGAGTTATGGCATAGTAAAGTGAATGTAAGATCATGGTTAATCCATAGCAAAAATGTGGAATGTAGGTATGGCTTTTCAGTGAAAAAACCATACTGAGTTATGACAGTGAAAGTGAACGTAAGCCCATGATTAAATCATGGCTGTTATATAAGTGTGTGAAAGTGTAAGTCCATAGCTAAGCTATGGCAAAGTGATCAGTATACAACCATGGTTGGGCTATGAATCAAAGTGAGATGTGATATCAAATGAATAACGTACTCAATTTCGTAAGATGTTTCTTAATTTGATAAGAAGTGGTAAGTGACGTGTGAACTAGAATGAAAGAAATTGAATAGTTATCAATAATGAGATCAATTATGAGATGTGTATTGACTGTGAAGGTGAATGGCAGGAATTATTCGTGAAATGTTTTATTATGGTTTTGGAAATATTATATTTGGTAAGTTTACTTTTGAACCTATGAACTTACTAAGCTCCAATAAGCTTACTTGAGTGTATTAATGTCGTTTTGTAGATTAAAATGAAGTTGGAAGGTTGGATCGTCACAATAAGGCACATTATCCAGATCAATTCCAGTAGATTTTATTGTATATTTAAAGGTTTATATGGCATGCATAGGAATTGATGAGTTAAACTTGAAAAATGGTTGTGTATGGTACATAAGAATATATGCTTCACATATGAGTACAAGTAGTTTATAATAGTTACCAAACGAAATTAAAATGAAAAAGTTTACTCAAATTGAATCTTGTGAGTGCTTATGATGATAATTAGGCTTGATATTAGATTGAATTGGTTGCTTGGTTGAGAATATATTAGTATTGGAAAGTGTTTGTGCAGGTTAAGTAAATAAGAGTGAGAGAAATGGCCTTAAAATGGTCTATTTTTGTCTACATAGGTGTGTGTCTCACATACGGCTTGCCCCTTGAGCATGTGTTATGGCTGAGTGTCCCCTGCACCTTAAAATTTAGAAGCAGAATGCTAAAATTAAGCACACGGGCAGAGACACGGGCGTGTGTCCCAGCCGTGTGGATAACATAGTCTTAGACACGGCCATGTGAAACCTGCACATAATTTGTAAAATTTAAATTAATCACACGGCCTAGTACACGGGCGTGTGACTTGGCCGTATGATCTCAATTTGTTAATGATATATAAGTCAGAGAGTTATATGGGGTTAGGATATGGGCATATGTAACCACATGGCATGCCCACACGGGCGTGTCGCTAAGACACACGGGCGAGTGAGCCATGCATGTGTGAAAAATTTTTTTATTTCTAAAAAAATTCTCTAAGACTCCGAATAAGTCCCAACTCGATTCTAATGTTAATATTGGGCCTCAAGGGCCCATTTAAGGGACAGTTTGAATTTTTTCAATTATGAATGGTAAGTTTGACTCGAATTGATTATACATATTCAGTCATCCTCGGTAGTACTCTGTAACCCTGTTCCGTCGACGGATACGGCTTAGGGGATTTACAATTAAAGTATTACATATCTTCAAATCGTAGTAAAAGGGTCACATTTCTCCAATGCTAATTTCAATAACAGTAAAACAAAATCAAAGAATTTAATTGCCAAAGAACTTACAGTGATTCAGTGAATACAAGATGCTCAACTCTGGGTGGAGGAAGCAATCAAACAAGCCAAATAAGAAGAGGAATCAATAAGAAACTATCAAAGAAAAATGAACAATACATATTAAGATTCTTTATAAAGCACAAAATAGAAATTACAACTATCTTGTCTAACCTACCTTCGTATTTCGGCATGAATAATTACGGTGATTATACTAAAGGAAGAAATTACAACTCAAACAAAGTGAAGTGATCCCATAAATGCGGGTTTTTTTATACTAAAAATGCAAGTATAATCCTAATTAATAAATAAAAATAATATATATTCAATACCTTTTATAATTAAAGCTAATTAATACAAAATACAAAAAGTTGGTAATTGAAATATGTGCCTATTTAAATAAGAATAAAATTAAAATTTTAAAATTTATATCTAAATAAATCTCAAATAAAACCACATGCTAATTCTCTGTTATAATTATGAGAAATCATAATTTTAAATTTATTAAACAAAACGCATCATTTATTGAAAACCGTTGGTTTCATAAGAAAAGAACGATAGATAGAAATTACAACTCAAACAAAGTGACTAAAAAACATGAGGTAAAATAAAAGAGTGTAACATTTAGATAGTAAGAAAAGAACCACAGATAGATAAAGGAAAAAGAAGAGATAGTGTAACATGAGGTAAAAGAAGCTCTTAGATTAGCCAAGGTGACTCAAAAATAGCTTCTTGAATAAAGATGTAGGATAAAAAGGAAAATTAGGAAGATAAATGTAACTTAAGAAATGGAATTGAAAAAAAAAAATTTGTCACAGTAAATATTTATTTTTCAAAAGGTTAAATTGATGGGAAAAGCTTGTTAAGTCTAAAGGGTAGTGCACAGAATTCATTCCTAACATTTGATTTGTAAAAGCAAAACTTTCCCCACCAGTTCAATCCAATGTCCTTTCTGCTTTCATCATTTTCTCAACAAAGTGTTAAATCAAAGCATGCTGGAGCTAAAGTGAGATGATACATACAGCTCATAGATTATAGTAAAAACATATAATGGATAAGCTCAAGGCATTTTTCTTCCGATATATACATGTTTGTAGGTAAAGATGAGCCTACTAATTTCTACGACACTTTACTTATTCTAATCGGGGAATTTTATTTACATTGAGATTTACCATTTGGGCTAACTATATAAACCCACCAAATGAAGATTAAAAAATTCAATTTTGGCCAAATCAAAAAGCTTTTAGATGAAAAAAAAAACTAAAATTGCGCTAAACGTGCACAATTAGTGATAAACCGTAAATTATACATATTTTTACCTCATGTTTAATTCATTTTATGGATGATTTCTCATTAGAATTGGTGAATTCGATGCTCCTAATGCTTTAATTTCATGTTTTATACTTAGGAGAGCATATAAGAGCGAAATGAACGAGAAACGGGCCAAAAATGGAGAAAATGGGCCGAAGTACGAAATCAACACAGCCTGGACCTCCTCATACGGACACACCACACGGCCGTGTCAATTTGGCAGGCTCGAACACGGCCTAAAGTAATCGAACACGGGCGTGTGCCACGAGCGTGTCCCTGCCGAGCCCAAGTTGAGTCCAATTCGGAAAAGGCCAATTTTGAGGCCTTTTAGGCATTCCAAGGCCTATAAATACACCCTAGAGGAGGAGGAAAAATGAGACGGAGAATAGGGGGTAAGGAATTACTCCAAGGAAGCTGATTAATCCATCTCAGGACCTGGATTTATCATCAAGATTGAAGATCTCTCCTCAATTTCCCTACAGGAGTTTTGGGTTTTCTTTATATTTTGTATTCTTTATTATTCTGAGATGTTTTGTTATTTAGTTATGAACTAAAACCCCTAAATACCTAAGGGGAATGAAACCTAAGACGAATCTTGTTATTATTTTCTGAATCGTATGATAAATATTTAACTTGTTCTTAATTATGTGTTCTTAATTCTTGTTTTAATATCCCGGATCTTGATTCAAGACAAGCTCTTATTAGGAGGAGGAATAGACCTGTCTAAGAGTACATTTGTCATAATTAAGCGGAGTTGATTGCGCGCCTAGACATAGGGTGACAAGATTTTGCTGGATTAGGGTGAAACCTAATAAGGGGATCCATAGATTGAGTTAATGTAACCCTAGAGTGTTAATTAGTGAAAAGTCTCGGTTATTCAATCTAGGGATTAGAAGTTATTAGTCTTGAATAGGGATAATAACATAACTTAGGGATCTCTACGGAATAAGTTGAATGAATAAATCGTCCGATTCGGAGCCAGAATAACAAGTAAAGTCTAGTTGGATTTTTCCTTAGGTATTGTCTTAAGTCAATCAATTTTTCCTAAAAGCAATTCCCTAATTCTTTTCTCTGTGCGGTCTTAGTTTAGATAATTAGCCAATTAAAACAAAACCTCTTTATTCTTAGGCTAGATAATAAAAAGACAGTCATTACTAGTACTTTTAGTTCCTTTGGGTTCGACTATTCGGTCTTGCTAAAACTATACTACTGTTCGATAGGTACACTTACGTACATCGCGATAATAGTTAGTTCAAGAACGAGTAATTATAAATATTTAAAACCTATCACGAAACCACACGATCAAGTTTTTGGCGCCGTTGCTGGGGAACTAAAATATTAGGAACACTCAATTTTTATTACTTTACCCATTTATTTTTCTTGCAATTTAATTTTATATTATTATTACTTATTTATTTATTTATTTTTTTCCGTCTCTTGGCAGCTTTTTATAGTTTATAACTAGAAGAAACTCGTCAGGGCCACTACTTTTTGACGAAGAAATCGATCGCACAGTTCATAGAAACCAAAGCAAAATAAGGCGAAGCTTAAGATACATGGAGAACGAGCAAGAAGACGATACTCAACCCCCAACCGAAGAGATGGCTGAAAACCAAGGCAATCAGCTACCTCTTGCAATTGCAGTTAATTAAAATCCTGCTCCACGCATTATGTATGATTATGCTAAACCTTCTTTAACAGGAATTGAATCTAGCATAGTTAGACCTGCTGTAGCTGCAAATCCTTTTGAATTAAAACCTAACACTATTCAGATGTTACAGCAATTTGTTCAGCTTGATGGTTTGCAGGATGAAGATCCCAACACTCACTTAGCAAACTTTCTGGAATTTTGCGATACATTTAAAATCAATGGCATTTCTAATGATGCCATTTGTCTTCGGTTATTCCCTTTTTCATTAAGGAACAAAGCTAAACAGTGGCTGAGCTCGTTACCACAAGGGTCAATTACTACTTGGGAACAAATGACCGAAAAATTCTTACTAAAATATTTTCCGCCGGCTAAAATGGCTAAATTACGTAATGACATCTCTTCTTTTGTGCAGATGGATTTAGAAACCCTCTACGATGCATGGTAGAGATACAAGGACTTACTAAGAAGGTTCTCTCACCATGGGTTACTGCTTTGGCTCCAAGTTCAAACATTCCACATTGGTCTGAATCCTTCGACTCGGCAAATGGTTGACGCAGCTGCTGGTGGAACCATAAATAATAAAACACCGGAAGATGCCTATGAGTTTATAGAGGAGATGTCACTAAATAACTATCAGTGGCAAGTCATGAGGACAAAGCCAATGAAAACAGCCGACATTTATAATGTCGATTCGGTCACCATGCTCTCTAATCAGGTAGAACTCTTAAATAAAAAGATTGATGGTTTTCTTAATTCTTCACAGGTTCACCCAGTAATGCAGTGCGAAGCAAGTGGAGGTGGAACAAACCATTCGGAATACCAACCTTATGGCCATAACATGGATAACGAGCAACTAAACTACATGGATAATAATCCTCGACCTCAAAACAATCCATTTAGTAACACTTACAATGCAGGTTGGAGGAACCATCCCAATTTTTCGTGGGGAGGCCAAGGAAATCAAAGACCACAACATCCTCCGGGTTCAGCAACCACCTTACCAACAGGAAAAGAAGTGAAACCTTGAAGAGATGTTCTCAAAGTTTATATCAGTGTCAGAAACCCGTTTTCAGAATACCGAGGCAGCACCTAAGAATCAACAAGCATCGATCCAAGGGCTCGAAACTTAGATAAGCCAGCTATCCAAACTGATCTCGGAAAGACCACTAGGAAGTTTACTTAGTAACACCAAATCAAAAGAGCATGTCAAAGCAGCTACATTAAGGAGTGAGAAAGTGTTAGTGGAATCTGAAAAGAAGTTGGCATAAGAAGCCGTGGAAATCGAAAGGAGGGAAGAAAAACCTAAAAATAGTGACAAACCAGTGCCGGAGGAATATAAACCACCAGTTCCATATCTAGAAAAATTGAAAAAAGATCACATTGATGCACAATTCGGTAAGTTTCTTGAACTTTTTAAGCAATTACATATCAACTTACCTTTTGTTGATGCCATCTCGCAGATGCCTACCTACGCAAAATTTTTAAAGGAGCTTCTAACAAATAAAAGGAAGTTCGATGACTTATCTACAGTAGAACTCAACGAGGAGTGCTTAACCATACTCCAAAACAAGCTGCCAAACAAACTGAAAGATCCAAGAAGTTTTACTATCCCTTGCTTAATTGGTAGTCTGAATGTTGAAAAAGCACTAGCTGATTTAGGCGCTAACATTAATTTGATGCCATACAAAATGTTCAAACAACTTGGTCTTGGGGAACCTAAACCTACTAGGATGAGTATTCAATTAGTCGATAGATCTGTTAAATATCCTAGGGGTATTATAGAAGACGTACTCGTAAAAGTAGATAAATTTATATTACCTGTTGATTTTGTTGTGCTTGACATGGATGAAGATGTGAAAGTACCCTTAATTTTAGGATGCCCATTTCTAGCCACTGCTAGAGCTGTAATCGACATGGGTCAGGGTAAATTGGTACTTAGAGTAGGTGACAAGGAGATTATCTTTAAAATTTAAGATGCTATGAGATTCTCTAGGGAGCAGGATGATTCATGTTATTTTATTGATTCTATTGATCATATTACTCAAGACTCTTTTCAGGAAATTGTACAAGAGGAGACGACAGAACCGTATCCAGCGCAAGGCGAGGAGACATGTGAGGAACCTAATGACCATTCGTCAAGACAAGTAGAATATGAGGGCGTTAAGATAAATGATGAACTTAAGCAAAAACCCTCTATTGAGGAGCCTCCCAAACTAGAACTTAAACAATTACCAAACCACTTAGAATACGCATTCCTTGGAAATAATTCTACATTACTAGTTACTATTGCTTCTAATTTGCAACCCAAGGAGAAAGAGGAATTAATCCAAGTATTAAAAGAACATAAAAAGGCCATAGCTTGGAAAATTTCTGACATTAAAGGAATCAACCCTTCTTTTTGCACCCACAAAATTTTGATGGAAGATGAATACAAACCGTGTGTGCAAGCTCAAAGACGTCTGAACCCCAACACGAAGGAAGTTGTAAAAGCCGAGGTAATTAAACTTCTAGATGATGGAATTATTTATCCTATTTCTGACAGTTCTTGGGTAAGTCCAGTGCAGGTTGTCCCCAAAAAAGGAGGCATGACGGTTGTGACCAATGAGAAGAATAAATTAATCCCAACAAGAACAGTCACAATATGGAGAGTTTGCATAGACTACAGGAAACTAAATGATGCCACAAGAAAAGATCACTTCCCCTTGCCATTCATTGATCAAATGTTGGAAAGATTATCCGGACACATGTATTACTGCTTTCTAGACGGACTCTCTGGTTACTTCCAAATCCCAATAGCTCCTGAAGATTAAGAAAAGGCGACATTCACATGCCCGTATGGTAAGTTCGCTTATCGTAGAATGCCTTTTGGATTATGTAATGCTCCTGCCACTTTTCAGCGCTGTAGGATGGCCATATTCGACGAACTCGTGGAAGATATCATGGAAGTATTTATGGATGATTTTTCAGTATTTGGTAACTCTTTCCATCTCTGCCTTAAAAATTTAAAACGAGTCTTAATAAGATGTGAGGAAATAAACCTTGTGCTTAATTAGGAGAAATGTCACTTCATGGTTTAAGAAGGTATTGTATTAGGGCATAAAATTTCTAGTAAAGAGATTGAGGTGGATAAATATAAAATAGAAACAATAAAAAAATTACCACCTCCTAGTTCAGTTAAGGCTATTGGAAGCTTTTTAGGACATGCTGGTTTTTATAGAAGATTTATTAAGGATTTTTTTAAAATAGCTAAGCCTTTGACTAAATTGTTAGAAAAAGATATACCTTTTAACTTCGATCAGGAATGTTTAGAAGCATTTAATACTTTAAAGGACAAATTAATTAATGCTCCAATCATAATTGCACCTGATTGGAACTTGCCATTTGAACTAATGCGTGATGCGAGTGACTTTGCAGTAGGTGCAGTATTGGGACAGCGAAGAGACAAGTATTTTCAACCTATCTATTACGCCAGTAAAACCTTATCGGCTGCACAAGAAAATTATACTACTACGAAAAAAGAGTTGCTAGCTGTGGTTTTTGCATTTGATAAATTTCGATCGTATCTCATATTGTCTAAAGTTGTTGTTCACACTGACCATTCCACCCTTCGCTACATTTTATCTAAAACTGATGCAAAACCTTGACTCATTCGATGGATTCTCCTATTGTAGGAATTCGACTTGGAGATTCGGGATAAGAAAGGAGCTGAAAATCTCGTGGCTGATCATCTTTTCAGGCTTGAGAAATCCAATACCGGAGAACTAGATGACGTTGAAATAAATGATTCGTTCCCTGAAGAAAAATTTTTCGTTACATCTAACTCTGAGGTACCTTGGTTTGCAGACATCACAAATTTTTTAGCTGCTAACATTATCCCAAAAGGGTTAACACACTAGCAAAAGAAGCAATTCCTTAATGATGTGAAAAACTACTTTTGGGATGACCCATTTCTGTTTCGCAGATGTGCAGATCAAGTCATTAGAAGATGCGTTACAAGATCAGAAACATCAAAAATATTGGAACACTGCCACTCAGGGCCAACCGGAGGACACTATAGTGGAACTAAGACCGCACACAAAATACCTAAATTAGGTTTTTATTGGCCTTCGTTATTCAAAGATGCTATCAGTATGTTACTTCATGTGACAAATGCCAAAGGACAGGTAACATATCTAAACGTGATGAAATGCCTCAAAACTACATACTTTCATGTGAAATATTTGACATTTGGGGTATCGATTTCATGGGCCCATTCCCCAGTTTATTTGGGAATAAAAACATCTTAGTAGCAGTTGACTACATGTCCAAATGGGTAGAAGCCCAAGCTCTACCTACTAATGATGCTAGAGTGGTAGTACGTTTCCTTAAAAAACTCTTCTCGAGATTCGGAACACCTAGAACAATTATCAGTAACAGGGGCACTCATTTTTGTAATACCCAATTTGAGAAAACCCTTAAGAAATACGGAGTTCATCATAGAACAGCCACCCTATACCATCCTCAAACTAATGGACAAGTTGAAGTAGCAAACCGAGAAATCAAACGGATCCTTGAAAAAACAGTAGAAACAAACAGAAAAGACTGGGCAACAAAAGTAGACGATGCCTTATGGGCTTACAGAACTACTTTTAAGACTTCCATCGGGACATCACCTTACAGACTTGTTTATGGAAAAAGTTGTCATCTACCATTCGAACTAGACCATAAAGCTTTTTGGGCTATTAAACTTCTAAACCTTGATCCCGAACTTACAGGAAAAAATAGGTTGATGCAGTTGAACGAGCTTGATGAATGGCGAGCCAATGCATACGAAAATTCACGCCTATACAAGGAAGCAACAAAGCGGTGCCATGACGTTCGTTTAAAGCAACGAAAACAATTTGAAATTGGAGATCTCGTCTTACTATACAACTCAAGACTCAAATTATTTCCCGAGAAACTAAAATCATGATGGTCAGGACCCTTCGTAATTCAATCTGTTCTTCCACATGGCACAATAGAGGTAAGTTACCCATCATACGGTGCTTTCAAAGTAAATGAACACCGTCTCAAACTTTATAAAGTCGATGGAGAAGAGTTACGACTCCACAAACTGCCCTGAATAAACCAACAAGGTAACAGTCAAGCTTAGACTATAAACAAGCACTTCTCGGGAGGCAACCCGAATACTAACGGTTTTAAATTATTTACATTTCAAGTTCTAAACATTTAGGTCACTAACAGAGTACTTAAAGCACAGGTTAACAACTCCACACGGCCTAGCACACGGCCGTTCTTAAGGTCGTGTGACCAACACGGATAGAAACATGGCCGTGCAATATGGCCATGCAGAAACAGGGTAGAAGATTTCCCCAAACACGGGCTACGATAAAATGCCACGGCTGTACGACATGGCCGTGGTCGAATCTGCCAAATAAATACGGGCGTGCGAAAACCTACATGACCGTGGGAGAAGCGAACCACGCCAGACACGGCCATGCGACACGTTCTTGTAGCCATACGGCCTATACACATGGGCGTGCGAGAAGGCCATGTGACGACATTACAATTTGCGACGAACACGGACGGGACACGACCCACATAGGCGTGTGCACTGGCCGTGCCACTTGAAAAATTAGAATAATTATCTTATTTTATTTTTCTTTCATTAAGTTTTTAAGATTCAATTGTTTTTAAGATTCATTTGTTTTCCTTTTAAAAATGGCTTACCTTCAGAGTCAAGCTTGCCATCCAGAGTTATCTCCAATACTCGATCTCATTAATCCAAGAATATCATCCATTCTTAATACAGGAAGTTTCACTTCTCTCCCTATTTTAATTTTATATACTCTAATATCTATCTTTGTACATTGAGGGCAATGTACGTCTTAAGTGTGGGGGAATATTTTTTTCATTATCAGAAAAATCCCTAAATGATTGTCTTGTTCTCTTGAAAAGCTTTCATATCATATTTAGGATAAATTTTAATTAATTTATGATTTTGATTGATATAGCTTGAATTAAAACACAGGGATTTATGCATTGATTGTTTAAACTTTAAGACATTAGAGAATCAAGCATGATAAGTTGATTTTTAAGAATTTAAAATTATAGGTTGTTTCCCCAAGTCTAGGTATTACTTTGAATTGGAATTCACAAGTCTTAACATCAAAAAGCCATAATTTTTTGTGAGATTTTTGAGCCTTTTGAGCATCTATTAATTCTTTCATACTCACTTTTATATTGCTTTGAGTGCGTTAGTATTGAACTGTTATTCTGGAACGTGCTTGATTATGCATGTCGAGACCACACCATTTGATTTGATATGTCAAAATGATTAAGGCACTTAGTATTAACCCACTCATGCCATGAAAAGCCTACCTTTACGATTAACCCCTAGTAAACCCCCTTGAGCATAACAAACCATTTCTTGTATTACCCTTAATATTAACCTTTAACCCATTATTGTTGAAATCCCCTAAATTAATCCCTATTTTTGTCGAGATTTAAGTTGAATGGATTGCTTAGCTATGTTTTGTTCTTAAAAGTTAGTCTATGATTATTTAACTTCTTTTTAATTAAAAAAACAAACTATGTATACATATCTGTAATTTCATATTCTGAGAAGAAGCTCTGTTGTACACAAGTGAAGATTAACTCTTTTAATAGTTAGGTAATTTTTCAATTCAATCTCGATTCTAACCCTTTCTTTCAGTTCGTGACCACACTACCCTAACCAAGCCTCACTACAACCCTTTAAAGACCTTTTGATTGATGTATCATCTTAAATTATAGTGGTGGAGATTTGATTTTCATGCAAGCCTATGGTAATGACTTTTCATTATTGACTATTGAGTGCTTCATTTATTGTCCTTAAACACCTCGAGTGATTTGAGTGAATCTTTAGTGAGGATGGGAAACTCAGTGATATTCTAAATCAAAGGTAATTACTTAGATGCGGAGAGACACCTATGTTTGCATGATTAAATACTCAACTTGGAATGTTTGAAACTTTTATGTTCTTTTAGTTGAATTCTCAATGTATGATTACTTATGGATTAATGTGAGATATTATCGATAGAAATTATAAGTTGAGAAGAATTTATTTTGATTATGAGTTGAGAATTTTACTTGAGGACAAGCAAATGCTTAAGTGTGGCGGTATTTGATAACCGTAAATTATACATATTTTTACCCCATGTTTAATGCATTTTATGAATGATTTCTCATTAGAATTGGTGAATTTGATGCTCCTAATGCTTTAATTTCATGTTTTATGCTTAGGAGAGCATAGGAGAGTGAAAGGAACGAGAAATGGGCCAAAAATGGAGAAAATGGGCCAAAGTACGAAATCAATACAGCCTGGACCTCCTCACACGGGCAGACCACACGGCCGTGTCAATTTGGCAGGCTCGAACACGGCCTGAAGTAATCGAACACGAGCATGTGCCACGGGCGTGTCCCTGCCGAGCCCAAGTTGAGTCCAATTCAGAAAAGGCCAATTTTGAGGGCTTTTAGGCATTCCAAAGCCTATAAACACACCCTAGAGGAGGAGGAAAAAGGAGACGGAGAATAGGGGGTAAGGAATTACTCCAAGGAAGCCAATTGATCCATCTCAAGAGCCGGATTCATCATCAAGACTGAAGATCTCTCCTCAATTTCCCTACAAGAGTTTTGGGTTTTCTTTATGTTTTTTATTCTTTATTATTCTAAAATGTTTTCTTATTTAGTTATGAACTAAAACCCCTGAATACCAAAGGGGAATGAAACCTAAGACGAATCTTGTTATTATTTTCTGAATCGTATGATAAATATTTAACTTGTTCTTAATTATGTGTTCTTAATTCTTGTTTTAATATCCCAAGATACTGATTCAAGACAAGCTCTTATTCAGAGGAGGAATAGACCCTGTCTAAGAGTACATTTGTCATAATTAAGCGGAGTTGATTGCGCGCCTAGACATAGGGTGACAAGATTTTGCCGGATTAGGGTGAAACCTAATACGGGGATCCATAGATCGAGTTAATGCAACCCTAGAGTGTTAATTAAAGAAAAGTCTCAGTTATTCAATCTAGGGATTAGACGTTATTAGTATTGAATAGGGATAATAACATAACTTAGGGATCTCTAAGGAACAAGTTGAATGAATAAATCGTCCGATTCGGAGCCAGAATAACAAGTAAAGTCTAGGTGGATTTTTCCTTAGGTATTGTCTTAAGTCAATCGATTTTTCCCAAAAACAATTCCCCAATTCTTTTCTCTGTGCGTTCTTAGTTTAGATAATTAGTCAATTAAAACAAAACCTTGTTATTCTTAGGCTAGATAATAAAAAGACAGTCATTATTAGTAATTTTGGTTCCTTTGGGTTCGACTATCCGGTCTTGCTAAAACTATACTACTGTTCGATAGTACACTTGCCTACATCGCGATAATAGTTAATTCAAGAACGAGTAATTATAAATATTTAAAACCTATCACGAAACCACGCGATCAATCAGCAAATGCAATTAAGCAAACCACCTAACGAGTCAACTTGCTCAATTATATCTACAAAATAACGTATCTAAATGATACTAGGCGTTAATTATAACAAAAGCAAAGCATTAGACGTAAAGATTTAATAGCCCCCATTTACATAATTGATTCATCACCATTATCGATATCATAAGGAAAAAAATCATCACGATTATCATACTAAAAGCTATAATAACAGGGTATGTTCTTAATAAAATACAAAAAGTGTCATAATCATTTCTTCAAAAGTTTCTAATTTGTTCTCTTTTACAACTCGACAAAACTCCTATTTAATGAAATAGACAACAAATCTCAAACCTTCTATTTGGTATAATGTATAGTGAAACCAAACAACTTACCACTACTTTTGAAAGTAAACACGGCTTACACAATTGAAAACTCGTCTACTATATGTTTTAATAGTACTTAATTGATTCAACATTAGCATATATACGACTATAATTATAGGTTCACCAAAGTAACCAATGCTTACACAATCCAAAACAACATCTACTATATCCTTTAATAGTACTTCTTTGGTAACCCAAACTTGCTTTTCAACATTTCCAAAATCGAACATACCCCAAGCAACAGTGAATTCCTCACCGGTGGCGCTGGCTTGGTTAGCTTGACACTCGATACCTAAACAACGAAATTGAAGAAAACAATCAGAAACAGTAACCTTAAAAAAAAACCCCTAAATCAAATTAACAAAAAATTGAAAAAAATCAAGATAGAAATACGCCTGTTTATTATATATACATGCATCCAACATAGGATTAACTCAATCATTCCAGGCCTAATTGATACACAGAATATTTCATTTAGGCACAATTTGCTTTGTTGGTTTTACAATTTGCTTTGCTAGTTTATATCCAAATACGAAAGGGGAAAAAAAGTTGAAAGAAGTGAAAGAACTTTAACTAAAAAAATCAGATAAAAAAAGGAATCAAATGCACTTATTGTAAATAAGGAGGTTCAACTAGAAGGAAGATGAAGATGAAGGGCGAATAGATGTTTGATTTGTCATCGTTTAAGGAACTAATTTCTAAGGTTCACTTTAGGGATAAATGTTGAGGAAGAAATCTGAGTGAAAATGATGAAAAAGAGAGGCAGGCTATTTTGGTCCAAAAAAGTAAAAATATTATTACGGGTGTGGTTTTGAATGGTCATTCAGACCCCCTGTAACATTCCGAAATAGGGCCTAAACGGAACAGTGGTTGCGAAACCACAAATTTAGGGTAAAAAATATATATATATATATATATATATATATATTATTATTTTGAGGTTCATGGTATGATTACATGATTGTGTGAAAATTTCGTGATAAAATTCTATGCATAAAGTGCTTAAATTGAGGTTAGGGACTAAATCGAATAATTTGCAAAACTTGCATTCTAGAAGTTTTAGTATGAAATTATTTTGGAATATTAATTAGGAGATCTTAAATGGTAATTTGACCAATTTTAAGTTCATGGACAAAATTAGGACATGGAAGGAATTTTTGAAAGTTTAGTAAGGAGGGCATTTTGGTCATTTGGTTATTAACATTAATAAAAGGTGAAAAGATGATAAAATTGTATCATCTTCTTCAAGTTACCAGCAGAACCTTACCTCTCTCCATAGCTGGGGTTTATTCAACTTTCAAGCTTCATAGTAAGTGATTCCAAGCCCCGTTTTTAATGATCTTTACGTTTTTGAAGTCCCGGTAGCTCGATAAAGCTTATGCTAGCAATAATTTAAGTTAGGAATCAAATTTGGAAAAATGCCAATAGGTGAAATTTGTGTATTTTGATGTTTTATGATGGAATATGAGTTTTTAAATTATGTTAGACAACTTGTGCTACTTGGTTTTAAGTGAAAACGAGTAAAAAGGCTTAATCGGTAAAAATACCTAATAGTCATAAGTACATGTTAGTGTGTGAATTTGATGTTGCCATAGAAGGGAAAAATGATCAGCATGTCATAAAACATAAGAAAATAGGATGAAGTTTAATTTACGAGCCTTAGGGCAAAAGTGCAAATATGTGAAAGTTTAGGGCAAAATGTAATTTTTCCAAAGTTTGAGTAAAGGGTTGTTTTGATAAATGTTGATATTAAATAAGCTAAATTTGCTATTATAGATCAAGAAGAGCGAAATTGAGAGTAGATCGGGAAAAGAAAAAGTAAAGGACTAAATTGTAAAGTTTAGTCACATTTTGTATCGAGGTAAGTTTACTGATGAAATAAATGCAATATTCTTTTATTTTACATTATTATTGTCAATTTCAGCATTTATATATTTATGTTATGAAAATATTTAAAGTCGAATTTAAGGTGAAGTGACAGAGGAAAAGTGTTAGAAAGCCGGTTGAACCCTAGGAATGTTAGGATATTAGGGTTGACAGATGTGAGCGAAATGAGCCATGTAAGTCCATATTAGAAATATGGCTTTGGAGACAGGATTGAGCCATGTAAGTCCATATTATGTATGGCATTGGAGAGCAGAATAATTCATGTAAGTCCATGTCAAAGACATGGCATTGGCGAGATATTGATAGACAGAAGCGACCTAGTATCCTTAGTATTCCGAGTGGTTCAACGGGTCAGGATACGAGTTAAATTAAAGTGAATTAACAACAAAGGAAAAGTAGATTATACTTATGAAAAAGGAAAGGTCAGGTAAGAAAGAAGGTAAGGGAATAAAGAAGAAGATAGAAATTGAGAAGTAAAGAAATTTATGATGTTAGATGATATTATGCATAATTATCCATTATGTTGAATGTTGTGATTTATTTGCTTGTAAGCTTACTAAGCCTAGTGCTTAATCTCTTTGTTTTCTTCTTCTTATAGTACTTATCTAGCCACTCGGGGATCGAAGGAAACGTCGGAGGCCGATCACACTATCAAAGAAATAACTCGGTATAATTAGACGTTTTGTTTTGTGTATGGCATGTATAGAAACTTAGCCACTTTTGGTATAATATGAACAATGAATGATGTGTAAATACTTGCTAGTGATTAGCTAATAAAAATGGCCGATGATATGCATGTTTATTAATATGTATGATTGAATGGTGATTATCACATGAAAATTATGAAAAATGTGAAAGTAACCTAAAAACAGATTCAAGTAACAGCAATGACGTAACTTTGAAAAATCACTAAAAATTTTATAAACATAGTTTGAAGATGAATAATATATGAAATTAAAGCTTATTATATCTATTTTCTTATGGAATAAGAAAAATAGGTAAAGGTATTATATTTCATGATATATCTGAGTTTTAGTGAAACAGGGTCAGAGCAATTTCTGGAACCCTGTTTCAACTTTGGAAATTCACCATAAATTTTACAAAACTAATTAGAAGGTATACTTTATATGGTTATAATCCTTGTTGAGTCTAGTTTTAAGAGAAACAAACGGCTTAGTGATATGAATTTTGTACAGGAAGAAACATGGTTCGTAGTAACAAGAGGTTAGTGCAGTCGAGTTTTGAAACAGGGGAAACTTTAACTAATAAACTGTACTAATTGGCCAAGTCAAAATCTATGAAAAAATTAGTAGATAGATATATGAGTCTAGTTTCAGGAAAAATTTACGGATCTTAATTTCGAGTTTCGGAACTCAAGATATGAATTTTTAGGCGACTATGACGCAGAATGGCAGCACATTCCGAAATGCTTAAATAAACAATTTAAACCTATTTAAGGGATAGAATAAGTTTAGTAATGCCTCGTGCTCGATTCTGGAAACAGTCTCGGGTAAGGAGTGTTACATTTATTGGTATCAGAGTAGGTTTAGTCGGTTCTCGGAGCAGTTAGTGTGAGAAAAGTCTAGCTATACATGCCATACTTGTATTTTGATAGTGTGACGACTCGGCGATTTTTTTAAATATTTTGTTTTATAGTAATGGATCCCGGCAGCCGGTGATGATGATGTAGAAAGTAATGCTACTGCTTCCACGTAAGGGCAGCGCCATCCGAGAATAGGCCAGTAATAGTTGATCGGGAGGAGTGACTGGAAGCTCTGCCGAGCTTTGAATGATTTATTTGCCGAGTTCGTTCGACGAATCCGTGATTAGACCTCCACCCCTCATGATTCTCGGGCTACCCATGTAGCTCAAGCTTCCCGATCCACGAATACGGTGGTAAGAGAAAAACCACCAGTTGATAGAATCAGAAACAAGGGCGGAAGAGTTAGAGCAACAAAAGATGATGATGCGAAAGAGCGAATTTTGGTTAGAAAATACTATCGAGTCTTTGACGAATTATCTTGTACACCAGGAATGTATGAAATGTGTAGTATCACTTCTTAGAGACTCGACCTACTACTGGTGGAAGACACTTGTATCGGTTGTACCGAAAGAGAGGGTCACTTGGGATTTCTTTCGGAAGAATTTTGTAAAAAGTACATCATCGAGGTTTATTGACCGAAGAGAAAGGAATTCTGGAATTGAAACAAGGCAATATGGCGGTGACCGATTATGAGCGTGAATTTGTCGGGCTCGATAAATATGCTCAAGAATGTGTGTCCACAGAGGCTATCTGTGTAAAAGGTTTGAGGATGGGTTAAATGATGATATCCGATTGTCGATGGGTGTCCTAGAAATAAAAGAGTTCGTTATTTTAATTGAGAGAGCCTGTAAGGCGAGGAGCTATTAAAAGAAAAGGCAAAGTTGAGACAGAGACACAAGATACAAAGAAGAGACAGATGAGCAGATCATTTCGGGCTACATCCAAGAGGCCCAGAGAGTTTTCTACAGATCTAGCTTTTCGGCAGGCAATCTAGTCGAGAATAGAGGTAGCAGATTTAAGGATTGAAGGCTCGAGACCACCTCGACTACGAGTGTAGGTAATGTCGACGGGGTAGATCGAGGTGTCCACGGTGTGGTAGACTTCATTATGGTCCTTGTCGGGCGGCGAAAATGTTTGCTATAAATGTGGTGCTCCAGATCATTTTGTACGAGAATGTCCGTAGTGGCTAGCCGAGAGGTAACACAGAGTGCTAGATCCGAAATGCTCCTACTAGAGGCGGATCATCGAGGCAACCGGAGTAAGAGCAAATGTGAGAGGTACCTCTAGAGATTGGTGTGAGACCGGATGTTAGAGCCCCTGCAAGGACTTATGCTATTCGTACGCGCGAAGAGGCATCCTCCCGATGTGATTCTTGGTACATTTCTCTACATGATATTAATGTCATTGCTCGATTGATCCGGTTCAACTCATTCTTATGTTTGTATGAAATTGATGCCTAGTATAAGTATGCCTATAGAATCTAAATTTGTGATTAAAGTATCGAATCCATTAGGCAAGCATGTATTAGTAGATAAGGTATGTAGAAATTGTCCTTTAATGATTAGAGGCTCTTGTTTTCCTACCGATCTCATGCTATTGCCATTTGATGAGTTTGATGTGATTCTTGGTATGGATTGGTTGACTACACATGATGTGATAGTGAATTGTGGAAAGAAATTCATTGAGTTGAAGTGTGAAAATGGTGAAATTCTTGGGTTAATTCGGAAGAGTCGATAGTTCATTTCCTATAATTTCGTTATGTCCTTTCGAAATACTTGAGAAAAGGGTATGAAGCTTATCTTGCTTTTGTGTTGAACACTAAAGATCCGAATTGAAAATTGAATCGTGCACGTGGTATGTGAGTTTCCGATATGTTTAGGAAGAACTACCGGGTTTGCCTCTGTTAGAGAAGTTGAGTTTGGTATTGAGTTGATTCCGTACCACGCCCATTTCTATTGCTCCTTATAGAATGACTCTATTGGAATTGAAAGAATTGAAAGCTCGATTGCGAGAATTAACAGATAAAGGCTTTGTAAGACCCAGTAGTTCACCATGGGGTGCACCAGTGCTATTTGTGAAAAAAAAAGACGGATCGATGAGATTGTGCATAGATTATCGGCAACTTAACAAGGTAACAGTAAAGAACAAGTATCCATTGCCTAGAATTGATGATTTGTTTGATCAATCGAAGGAGCTCTTGTGTTTTCAAGATAGATTTGAGATCCGGATACTATCGATTATGAGTTAAAGAGTCGATGTCTCAAGGCGCTTCCGGACTAGGTATGGTCATTATGAGTTCCTTGTGATGCCATTTGGCTTGACTAATGCTCCTGCCATTTTATGGACTTAATGAACCGAATTTTAGACCATACTTAGATAAGTTTGTAGTTGTGTTCATTGATGATATTTTGATTTATTCTCATGATGAGACTGAGCATGCAGAGCATTTGAGAACAGTTTTACAAATTCTGAGAGATAATCAGTTGTATGCCAAGTTCAGCAAAAGTGAGTTCTGGTTACGAGAAGTTGGTTTTCTTGGACATATTGTCTCAGGTGAAGGTATTAAGGTTGATACGAGTAAGATTTCAACCATTGTTGATTGGAAGCCTCCTAGAAATGTATCAGAAGTTAGAAGTTTTCTTGGTCTTGCCGGATATTATAGACGATTTGTGGAGGGATTTTCCATGATAGCTACCCGTTGATTGAGACCGCTACGGAAGGATGTTAAGTTTGAATGGACTGAGAAGTGCCAACAAAGTTTTTACAAGTTAAAGGCATTGTTGACGGAAGCTCCTATCTTAGTACAGCCGGAACCGGGTAAAGAGTTTGTGATTTACAGTGATGCATCCTTGAATGGGCTCGGTTGTGTACTCATGCAGGAAGGAAAGGTAATTGCTTATGCCTCTAGACAATTGAAGCCACATGAGAAAAATTATCCGACACATGATTTAGAGCTAGTCTGCTATTGTATTTGCATTGAAGATTTGGAGACATTATTTGTATGGTGAAAGGTGCTGGGATATTTACCGATCATAAAAGCTTGAAATACTTGATGACTCAAAAGATTTGAATTTGAGGCAAAGAAGATGGTTGGAATTGCTTAAAGATTATGAGTTAGTGATTGATTATCACCCGTAAGGCAAATGTAGTTCTTGACGCTTTAAGCAGAAACTTTTATTTACATTGCGAGCTTTGAATACCAATTTAGCCATGTCGATGATGGTTCTATTTTAGCTGAATTTAGAGCTAAACCGGTATTTCTTGAAGAGATTTGTGAAGCTCGGAAAGATGATAATGAGTTACAAGCTAAAAGAGTTCAATGTGAGTCGGGCATAGAATCGATTTGGATTGGTTCGATGGTTGTTTGATGTTTAGAGACGAATTTGTGTACCAAAGAATGATGAGCTTATTCGGAAGATTTTACAGAAGCACATAGCGCTTCTTTATCTATTCATCCAGCAAGTACAAAATGTATAATGATTTGAAGAAATTGTATTGGTGGGTAGGAATGAAAAGAGATATTTGAGTTTGTTTCTAGATGCTTGATCATCAGCAGTAAAGGCCGAACATCGTACCCTCGGGATTATTGCAACTCGTGCTAGTTAGGAATGGAAATGGGACAGAGTTACTATGGATTTTGTGACAGGATTGCCGTTAACCTTGAAAAAGAAAGATGCAATATGGGCTGTGATTGATAAGCTAACTAAGTCGGCTCATTTTATCCCAATCCGTATGGATTATTCACTTGACAAGTTGGCCGAGTTATACATTTCACAGATAGTTAGACTACATGGAGTGCCATTATCGATCATTTTAGACAGAGATCCAAGATTTACTTCACGGTTCTGGAAGAAGTTACAAGAGGCTTTAGGTACGAAGTTGAGTTTTAGTACGACTTTTCACCCTCAGACCGATGGTCAGTCAGAGAGAGTTATTCAGGTACTTGAAGATATGCTTAGATGTTGTGTATTAGAATTTCAAGGTAGTTGGGAAAAATACTTACCATTGGTAGAGTTTGCCTACAATAATAGTTATCAGTCAAGTTTGAAGATGGCACCTTATGAAGCTTTGTATGGACGTAAATGCCGCACACCTTTATATTGGACAGAGCTTAAAGAAAGCCAGATTTACGGGGTTGATCTAGTTAAAGAAACGGAAGAAAAAGTGAAAGTTATCAGAAATTGTTTAAAAGCGACTTGAGACGGTAAGTCGATGCGATTTAAAAGAAAAGAGATCGAATATCAAGTTGGTGACAAAGTTTTTTTGAAAGTATCCCCGTGGAAGAAAGTTCTCAGATTTGGCAAGAAAGGCAAACTAAGTCCACGTTTTATTGGACCGTTTGAAGTGATTGAGAGAGTCGGACCATTAGCATATCGGTTAGCTTTACCGATTGAGTTAGAGAAGATTCATAATGTATTTCATGTGTCTATGCTACGTCATTATCGTTCAGATCCGTCACATGTGATTTCTCAAACAGAGGTTGAGATTCAGCCAGACATGACTTACGGTGAAGAACCGGTAAAGATTCTAGCTCGAGAGGTAAAGCAATTAAGGAACAAAAGTATTGTACTTGTGAAAGTACTATGGAATAGACATGGGGTAGACGAGGCTACATGGGAACCCAAGAGGCTATGCTAAAACAGTACCCATATCTCTTCACGGGTAAGATTTTGGACGAAAATCCCTAAAGGGGGAGAAATGTAACATTCAAATAGGGCCTAAACGGAACAGTGGTTGCGAAACCACAAATTTAGGGTAAAAAAATATATATATATATATATATATTATTATTTTGAGGTTCATGGTATGATTACATGATTGTGTGAAAATTTCGTGATAAAATTCTATGCATAAAGTGCTTAAATTGAGGTTAGGGACTAAATCGAATAATTTGCAAAACTTGCATTCTAGAAGTTTTTAGTATGAAATTATTTTGGAATATTAATTAGGAGATCTTAAATGGTAATTTGACCAATTTTAAGTTCATGGACAAAATTAGGACATGGAAGGAATTTTTGAAAGTTTAGTAAGGAGGGGCATTTTGGTCATTTGGTTATTAACATTAATAAAAAGGTGAAAAAGATGATAAAATTGTATCATCTTCTTCAAGTTACCAGCAGAACCTTACCTCTCTCCATAGCTGGGGTTTATTCAACTTTCAAGCTTCATAGTAAGTGATTCCAAGCCCCGTTTTTAATGATCTTTACGTTTTTGAAGTCCCGGTAGCTCGATAAAGCTTATGCTAGCAATAATTTAAGTTAGGAATCAAATTTGGAAAAATGCCAATAGGTGAAATTTGTGTATTTTGATGTTTTATGATGGAATATGAGGTTTTAAATTATGTTAGACAACTTGTGCTACTTGGTTTTAAGTGAAAACAGTAAAAGGCTTAATCGGTAAAAATACCTAATAGTCATAAGTACATGTTAGTGTGTGAATTTGATGTTGCCATAGAAGGAAAAATGATCAGCATGTCATAAAACATAAGAAAATAGGATGAAGTTTAATTTACGAGCCTTAGGAAAAAGTGCAAATATGTGAAAGTTTAGGGCAAAATGTAATTTTTCCAAAGTTTGAGTAAAGGGTTGTTTTGATAAATGTTGATATTAAATAAGCTAAATTTGCTATTATAGATCAAGAAGAGCGAAATTCGAGAGTAGATCGGGAAAAGAAAAGTAAAGGACTAAATTGTAAAGTTTAGTCACATTTTGTATCGAGGTAAGTTTACGTAAATAAATGCAATATTCTTTTATTTTACATTATTATTGTCAATTTCAGCATTTATATATTTATGTTATGAAAATATTTAAAGTCGAATTTAAGGTGAAGTGACAGAGGAAAAGTGTTAGAAAGCCGGTTGAACCCTAGGAATGTTAGGATATTAGGGTTGTGAGATGTAACTAAATGAGCCATGTAAGTCCATATTAGAAATATGGCTTTGGAGACAGGATTGAGCCATGTAAGTCCATATTATGTATGGCATTGGAGACAGAATAATTCATGTAAGTCCATGTCAAAGACATGGCATTGGCGAGATATTGATAGACAGAGGCGACCTAGTATCCTTAGTATTCCGAGTGGTTCAACGGGTCAGGATACGAGTTAAATTACAGTGAATTAACAGCAAAGGAAAAGTAGATTATACTTATGAAAAGGAGAGGTCGGGTAAGAAAGAAGGTAAGGGAATAAAGAAGAAGATAGAAATTGAGAAGTAAAGAAATTTATGATGTTAGATGATATTATGCATAATTATCCATTATGTTGAATGTTGTGATTTATTTGCTTGTAAGCTTACTAAGCCTAGTGCTTAATCTCTTTATTTTCTTCTTCTTATAGTACTTATCTAGCCACTCGGGATCGAAGGAAACGTCGGAGGCCGATCACACTATCAAAGAAATAACTCAGATAATTAGACGTTTTGTTTTGTGTATGGCATGTATAGAAACTTAGCCACTTTTGGTATAATATGAACAATGAATGATGTGTAAATACTTGCTAGTGATTAGCTAATAAAATGGCCGATGATATGCATGTTTATTAATATGTATGATTGAATGGTGATTATCACATGAAAATTATGAAAATGTGAAAGTAACCTAAAAAGCAGATTCAAGTAACAGCAATAACGTAACTTTGAAAAATCACTAAAAATTTTATAAACATAGTTTGAAGATGAATAATATATGAAATTAAATCTTATTATGTCTATTTTCTTATGGAATAAGAAAAATAGGTAAAGGTATTATATTTCATGATATATCTGAGTTTTAGTGAAACAGGTCGAGCAATTTCTGGAACCCTGTTTCAACTTTGAAATTCACCATAAATTTTACAAAACTAATTAGAAGGTATACTTTATATGGTTATAATCCTTGTTGAGTTTAGTTTTAATAGAAACAAACGGCTTAGTGATATGAATTTTGTACAGGAAGAAACATGGTTCGTAGTAACAAGAGGTTAGTGCAGTCGAGTTTTGAAACAGGGAAACTTTAACTAATAAACTGTACTAATTGGCCAAGTCAAAAATCTATGAAAAAATTAGTAGATAGATATATGAGTCTAGTTTCAGGAAAATTTACGGATCTTAATTTCGAGTTTCGAACTCAAGATATGAATTTTAGGCGACTACGACGCAGAATGGCAGCACATTCAAATGCTTAAATAAACAATTTAAACCTATTTAAGGGATAGAATAAGTTTAGTAATGCCTCGTGCTCGATTCTGGAAACAGTCTCGGGTAAGGAGTGTTACACCCCCAACCCCTGAATTCCTATTACAAGAGTTGAGAGAATAAAGGTACAATAGAATTTTGCGGAATCACTTAAACGGTGAACCAAATAAGTGAATTACTGTAGCGCACGGAATAGTGACAGAATGGAATAGCAATTCCATTTAACCAAACATGCTATAAAAATAACTTATAAATGAATGAAAATATAAAATAAATACAAACATAAAATAAATACAAACATACCTCAATAGCTCTTTTAACCAAATAATACCTTAAAAATAAAATTAAAATTAAATCAAATAAATCAATAATAACAACAAAAACAAATTAACATTTATTTATAACAAAAAATTACCAAAAAAATTACCTTTTATGATTTTTTTAACACCAAATCTTTCTAAACCCTAAATACAAATTTTCCTTTCCTTTCTATTTATTTTTTTCCTTCTCTTTCTCTTTCCCTCTCTCTATTCTGCTTTTTTTTCTTAATTTTACCCCTTCCCACTCTCTTCTTCTTCTCTTCTTTCTTTTCCCTTCTAGCCAAAATGAGACACTGGGGGACCTTATAATGGTCCCCAAAACACAAGTCCCGAGCATAGTCCCATCCCATCGCTACCATCGGTGTAGGAGTCAAAGGTGTGCCGCCTATGAGGTTGGTATCACCAACCTGGTGCCGCTTGTGAAATGGGCATGACCAGTGGGTGTGCCACCTTTCTCTGGGGCTTCACCAGTCGTCCTGTCTCATCAAAGACAACAGGTCGACAGTGGGTTTGGGCGGGTCGGGTTTTGGTCGTATACGGGTCATAATTGACCAATATTCCTTTTGGCTCCACCTATTTAGATGGCATTTCCAATTATATATATATATATACACTTTGCAGGCAAACATGTTAGACCCTCCAAAGTATTTTTTATTTTATTTTATAATATAAAAATAAAAAAGCGAAGTTACAATAACCAAACAACACTCATATATAAAAACATACATAAGTAACAAAAAAAACCATAAATTTAGCCCTAAAAACACAAATAAAGGTTACAACTTCTCCAAAGAAAGGCAATGTTTTTTCTAACAGAATCTTTGAGATAACAATTATAGATAAGCTCAAATAAATAAATAAAAATGTTAAAGCACCTGAATTCCAAGCTTACAGCCTCTTTAAAGAAAAGTAGTGTTTTGGGCAATTTACAAGATAAAGCCCTTTTTTTTAATATTTACAGAAATGGGCCAACTTTTTTATTATTTACTCGAAAGGGTCGAATTCTCCCAAAGCGCGTCCACGTCAGCACGATGTCAAGTGACATGTCAGCAAAACGCGTCCCTGAGGGAGCGTTTTGCCCTTTTTTTTAGGGTTAGGATTTTTTTGCATTTAGGGTTTAAGGCTTTAGGGTTTATAGTTTTTAAGAAAAAAATTAAATAAATCAGGGTTTTAGGTTACTTAATTAAATTAATTATTAATTTAAAAAATAAATTAGATTAGGGTTTAGGGTTTAGGGTTAATTAATTAAATTATGGATTAGTTTTTTAAATAATTTTTTGTTTAGGGTTATGAATAAATATATTAGCAATAAAAAAAATTTCTACAGTATCTAAAAAAATAAATTAGAGAAGATGTATCTGAAAAAATAATTTTGAAAAGATGTTTCTGAACAAATAGTGTCAAAAACGCTTCAAGCAAGATGCACTGTCAGCAAAAGTACTAAAAAAAGCTTCCACTTGGACGCTTTTTTTTATAGTAGTTTTTGAAAAAAATAATTTTGAGAAGATATTTCTAAATAAATAGTGTCAAAAACGCTTTAAGCAGGATGTACTATCAACAAAAGTACTAAAAAAAGCTCCCACGTGGATGCTCTTTTTCTACAGTAATTTCTAAAAAATAATTTTGAGAAGATGTTTCTGAACAAATAGTGTCAAAAACGCTTACGTACTTAAAAAAGCTCCCATGTGGACACTCTTTTTCTACAGTCGTTTCTAAAAAAATATTTTTGAGAAGATGTTTTTGAACAAATAGTTTCAAAATTGCTTCAAGTAGGATGCACTGTCAGCAAAAGTACTGAAAAAAGCTCCCGCGTGGACTTTTTTTTTCTACAGTAGTTTCTGAAAAATAATTTTGAGAAGATGTTTCTGAACAAATAGTGTCAAAAACGCTTTAAGCAGGATGCACTGTCAGCAAAAGTACTGAAAAAAACTCCTACATGGGCGCTCTTTTTCTACAGTCGTTTCTAAAAAAGTATTTTTGAGAAGATGTTTTTGAACAAATAGTTTCAAAATTGCTTCAAGTAGGATGCACTGTCAGCAAAAGTACTGAAAAAAGCTCCCGCGTGGACTTTTTTTTTCTACAGTAGTTTCTGAAAAATAATTTTGAGAACATGTTTCTGAACAAATAGTGTCAAAAACGTTTCAAGCAGGATGCACTGTCAGCAAACGTACTAAAAAAAGCTCCCATGTGGACACTCTTTTTCTACAGTCGTTTCTAAAAAAATAATTTTGAGAAGATGTTTCTGAACAAATAGTTTCAAAATTGCTTCAAGTAGGATGCACTGTCAGCAAATGTACTGAAAAAAGCTCCTACGTGGACGCTCTTTTACTACAGTAGTTCCTATTTGGCCTGAGGCTATAAATGAGCCAAATTTATTCTCAGGTTGCATAAGTTACAACAAGAAAAATTAGAGATGCTAAGCAGAATAGAAATTGAAGATGAGTGAACGTATTAGTGTTGTTATTTACTATGATGGTGAGGTCCGTCACACTGAGAACGGTGTTATTTTTTTATCAGAGAATATAGTGCGATTAGTTTTTAACCAGAACATAGATTTGACAAAACTTCGTAAAAGAATTAGGCGTAAAATCTTCGAAATGACGTCAATGAAAGTTTTGTCTATTAGGTATCGATTTTGTGCTTCTGTTAATCTCGTGACATATGACTCGTTCGACATCAAAGGTGCTCGTAGCTTGGAAGCAATAGTCCAGACTCATCTCACTAGTGGATCACTTTATATTGAGTTATATATACAATTTTCATTGCCAAATGATGCATTTGCGACTTCAACATCTACTACTGTTCGAGAAGAATACACGACCCTTGCCCGACACTCTGTTAGTGGGTTGCAAAACACAGAAGCGCCCGTGTTTGGTAGCAGTATGGAATATACAACCCTTGCACGATACTCCGTCAGTGGATGAGACATGCACCTCAGGGGGTCAATGTTTGATGCTGAAATACGTACTAGGAAATAACATCAAATACGTAATGGAAAATGACATCAACTTCTAGTGGTTGGCAATCTACATCCAATGGGGACATTATAAAATGCCAAGAAGAAATGATGAGGTACTCCTTACGACGTCCACCGGTGAGGGGACCTCGTACGTTGCAGATGATGGTGGGTTAGATAATGAGTCTGATGTGGATCCACCTTGAGAGCCCGTCTCCGATGGTGTAGAAGATGCATTATTTCCTGAATCAGAGCCTATTCCATCCGAACCTGAAGATGTTGAAGGGGGTTCAGATAAAGAAGAAGATCCACGATTCAGGGCATACTCGCCTCCAGCCTACATGCATAATGTCAATCTATCTGCAGATGATGCATTAGAGTTTCCAGATCTACCATACAGAATGCGTGATCATACAATTTCGTTATTGAATTTAGGTGAATTGGAAGTTGGTAATGAGTTTTCCGATAAAGATAGTTTTCTTGGTACATTAAAACAACATAGCATCATAAACGGGGTTAACTACCACGTGGTTAAATCCAAAACGGATAAGTTTGAGACGAAGTGTGCAGTGCAAGACGATATATATTCATGGAAAATCTATGCCTCGTTGAGGAAAAGGACAAGGTTGTGGGAGATAAAAAAAATACAAAGGTCCACATACATGTACTAGAGGTAAAGTATTTAGGATTTTTGAATAATACTGTTATTATATAATGTTGTATTATTTAAAGTACTTCGTTGATAGGTGTTTCACAAGATCATCCCAAGATGGATTCAGATATGTTAGCTAGCTTAATACTACCAACGGTGAAGGCAGATCCTAGGACTTCAGTGTCAGTCTTAATTTCCAATATTCGTAGCCAAATGAGGTACATGCCCTCTTACCGCGAGGCTTGGATAGCTAAGCAGAAAGCGTTGGGAAAGATGCATAGTGGGTGGGACGCTTCATATAATGAAATGTGGCAGTGGTGTCAAGTGCTAAAGAGATGCATCTCAGGTTGCATAACAGACCTTGAAACGACGCCTACGTACTACAACGACTGATTGCTCCGTGGATGTGAAGTGTTCAAACATCTATTCTGCAATTTGTACCAAACATCTATACTGCAAGCTATTGGTACAAATTGACAGTACTTTTATGTTTGGTAGATATACCCATCGGCTATTGCTAGCTGTGGCACAGGATGGTAGTGATAGAATTCCTCCAATTGTGTTTGCAATAACACCGAGGGAGTCAGCTGATGATTGGGATTTCTTTCTTTCTAGGTTAAGGAGGCATGTCTACCCTCAACCTGATATCTGCATTATATCGGATCGGGGCACTAAAATACTAGTTGCAATTGAGCGACAGGGAAGCCTATGGCATTACACACACACCATACGTATTGCCTAAGGCACGTTGCGTCCAACCACTACAGGCAATTTCGATCTACAAATGAAAAATGACAAGTGACCAACATGGGTATTTAATCTCTATTAATATAATTTCGTTTGTAATATTAAATTTATTCTAAATGGAAGAGTGGTATATAATTTTCACTATGAACTTATATTGGCAGGGTATGAGATAAGTAAGGACCGTTTTCATGAGATGTTAGCAGTTTTGCATTTAGTTAACGAAGAAGGCGCGGACTACTTCTGTAACATACCTTTCTAATAGTGGACACAAGCATACGACGACGGCCTACGATATGGTCATATGAACTCAAACCTGGTTGAATGCATAAATTCTGTTCTAAAAGGAACGCGTCATTTGCTGATAACATCGGTTGTGCGAGAGACATATTTTCGTTTAGCAGTACTATTTCCAAAGTTAGCAGCGAATTATGAAGGTCAAATACTAGGAGGCCATGTATGGTGCAGGAAGGTAATACAAGAAATTAACAAAGGCGAAGACACGGACGAATAATATGTACACAGTGTGTCACAATCGAGATAACCTATGGTTTCGTGTGACGAAATTTGACAGATCGCACCAAGGTATTACTGGCGGGTAATATCGTGTACACTTGACAAATAAGACTTGCGACTGTAGGAGGTTTGACGCACTTCGTTATCCATGCGCTTATGTAATTGTAGCTTGTCAGAATCTCCGTCTAGATCTTATGAGCTATGTCGACGAAGTGTACAAAATAGAATACATATACAGCGTGTGAAGACACATATTCCCACCGGTCCCAGATAAATGTAAGTGACCGTCTATATCTCTTGCCCCGTTTAAGTTATTACCGGATAGAGAATTGCGTCGCAAACTGAAGGGTCGACCTTGCTCGACTAGAATACGTAACAATATTGATATCTGAGAAATAGCCAACCAACAGAAGTTGTGCGGTTAATGTAGGAACCCAGGTCATACAAGTCGCTCATGTCCAAATCAAAATAGCTGATAGTTGTTGTAATAAAACTATGTGGCATTATTTACATTTTATTAAAATATAAAAATATTCAAAATATTGCCTTATTTAAAAGAACTTCTATTTTATTAAAAATATAAAAGTAAATTACAATTACTTTATTCAAAATGAATTTTATTTATTAAACGAAACAATATAAAAAATTTTGTACAAATATATTAAAAAAATCAATGTTGGTGCCGATCGGATTCAGTGCCACATAGTTGTTGTCGACGGTTACGCGCTGGATTCCTCCTTCGTTCAACTTTCAGCGGGGGTTGTGGTTGCTCCGGCTGGGATTCTAGTTCCTCCGGTAGGTGATCTGGTTGTAGGTGTTGGGAGGATGACCCACCTTGAGAGAATAGTGAATACAGAGGTGTTTGCATCACTCATGGCGAAGGTGTTTAAATCTCATAAGATAATAGGGATTGGTAAAAAGAAGAGCTCCCTAATGTCACCTCGTGTGATCCCTCATACGACGGTGGCCTATAGATCGACGGTCCACTTGGAGTAATCAATAATGAAGATGAACTAGGCCATGCATTCCAACCTGCCATAGGACTGGGACAAGGAAACATATAAGGGTTAGGATACATAAAAGGGCTAGGATACACAACTAGCATAATCTGAAAAGGTTGTGATGTGGGTGTCATCGGTTGAAGTGTTGGGCCCGGTGACTGTGTGGGAACTGTTGATGGGTTTGGTGATTGTATGGGCGCTGTTGATGGGCCCGGTGATTGTGTGGGTACTGTTGATGAGCCCGCGTCGTCATCCATTCTTCTTGGATTTAAAGGGCCTCGTCGTTCCCTTTTGACACGAATTTACCCTCGCCTCTCATCTTCTGACAGTAAATATGGCTTGCCATGGATCCTAAATCATGGTATGTATTTTGGCACGCACGCTAACTCTGGAACGATGATCGGTTCCCGAGTAGGTATGTAATCATACCGATTTTCCCCCATTTCGATATATGCTGACCAATATCTCGACCAATCTATATGCAAATGCCGTAAGTCAATTTTGTGCTCATCATTGAACACTTCAGGTGCCACGGGAATCGGTTGTCGAAATTCAAATTACCGCAATACTCTATCTGACTAGTGCATCTCTATGATGGCATAGTTGACCAATGGGACCTTCATATGCCAAATGTTTGGATTTTGAAAGTATTCATCAGGAATTACTGTCCGAATTGCCGGATCTTCGTATGGTGTCCATTGAAATTATATGAACATAATAAAAATATTAGTTATATACATAATACTAAATACTAAATACTAAATACGAATCGACTATTTTATTATGTATATCTATTTTATTTAATACTTGTACTTCCGACCGTTGGTCTAATAGAAGCCGTATATCTTCAAGAGAGGTAGGTAATCTAACATAACTTGCCAAACGGTTCCACCTAATTAAATAAATTTTTAGCATACGATTATATTTTAAATCTACGCAATAATTGTAAAATCTAATATAAAATTTACCTCGTTATGAGTGTGAATGTATACGAGTGGTCCACTTGAGGACGTAAAAATAGAAAGCGAAGCCGTGCTTATGATTGCAGTAGTGATAGGCAACCTCCGATTTTGGCTTTATTCGGTCGCCCGGTACAATGTTGCCAACACGACAAACTCCCAACTAGTTCATCAGCTACTCTAAAATCAACGAGTTTCAGCAGCCATATCAGATGTACAAGGTCTTGTGACAAGTCCGGCATCAGATAACCTCCAATTATCTCAAGAATGTATGCTCGAGCATATCGTATTCTTTCTAGTTCAGTCGAATCATTATCCGGCTCCGGGAATATGTCTCGTAACCAGTCCATCTCGATCCGACCTTCATTAATATTATCCGAAATAACACCCAAAAGCTCGTAGTATATGGGTACCCAATTAGTAGATTGAGCGGACCCGGTGACTGCGTACCCATCTACCGGCAATCCAATTGCAAATGCATATCTTCCAGAGTGATAGTACACTCTCCGCATGGAAGATGAAATGTGTGCATCTCAGGTTTCCACCTCTCTATCAACGCACTAAAGAGTTTCGGGTTCAACTTGCGCCCCCGGCCTATCATGGCCACGTACCAAAAACTCGCTTCTCATAGGTAATTCCCTATCAACAGTGATGGAGGACGAGACATATTACGGATATAGCATTTCAACACCTGATCTACAGACTTATAAAAAAGTTATTTTCAAAACCATTTTTTCGAGTTAGAAAAAAACGGGGATCGACTTTTAAAACCGAGTGTAGAGTTGCCACCAATCTTTTGTTTAGGTGTGATTGGATCACCTAATAAAACATTTTAAAACAGTTCTGGTCCACAAAAATTTAAAAATGGGTTCGGGAGCCGGTTACGTATGAGGAAGGATTAGCACCCTCACTACGCCCAAAAATTGGTACCAAATTGATTAAACACTGTCCTCATATCTAAAATTTTTGAAAAGATTTTTTGAAGTTTAATGCCTTTTAAAACATTTGAGTAGTTTGAATTAGTTATCAAAATTCTCTCGTTTCAAAGGTATGCCATATCATATCCAGCACGATTGAACACGATCCTTTATACCTTTAAAAATACGATTGACTTTTGACCTTCAAAAAGCTCATATGCCAAAATTATAAAAGGATATCCAAATATTTAGTTCGGCGAAAAATCATACTCAGCACGATGGGCACGATTTCCCGAATTCCCAAATATTGAATATTGCCTTATTTTGGAATATTTGAATGATAAGGAAAATAGGAAATTAGCTCAAAACACTTTTTTTTTTCTTGAAATAACAACGAGACAACTAAAATAAACCAAAATATTGAAATTTGAATCACGATGCAATAATATAGAAAAAATCAAAGTTACAAACATGGATTAGTATACGAAATATTATACAAGTAAACAAAAAGAACAAATTAACATAATTTAAATAATAGTGCAAAAGGCTAATAATCAATATAAAACAATAATACATGAAATAATATGAAAACTAAAGCGACACATAGCACACAAAACAATTTGGAAACAATTTGAAAACTATTAAATATATAAAACTTACAAAATGAATCAACACATGATTGGGTTTGAAATGATGCACATTATAAAATAAAACTAAGAATATGTAAATGAATATGAAAATAAATATTGTGAAAGAAGACATTTGGAGCTAATAACATGCAAGAATATTTTAAAAACGAAACCTATATATTTAAAGGTGTTAATGTACATACAATAATAAAAATCAATAAAACAATATATAATGAAAATATAATATAATAACAGAGAATAAACAATATACATGAAAGAAGAACACATCAATATACAATGAAACTACATATACATGAAAGAATCTTAAATAATAAAGAAATAATAATATATGTATTTTTAAAAATAAGTTATGTACATAATAAATTTGAAAGGAAATACAAGTAGAAATTATATAAAATATCATGGAATTAAAATATAAATTATAAGATTAAATTAACTTTATCATAAGCTATATCGTAATATATTTTAACAACATAATTATATAGGCAAATAGATTTCTTTTAAAAAAATTATATATTTAAAATAACATGATCAAATATATGCACCAAGTATGTGAATAATAATTGTTTAAATGATACATAAAATATGTGGATTTTCCTTCAAATAATCAAAAAACATATATAACAAAATATAGGATAGGTTTAAAAGAAATCACATGTATAAAATAAGATAAAATTAATAATATACATGGCATTCTATCATGAATCATATATATATATATATATATATAATAATAATATACAAAAACATCAAGAAAAATATTATATAAAATGTTAAAGTGACATGATATAAAAACTTTACAATAATGATTTTAAAAACAAAATAAAATTATCAAAGTAGCTAAAAAATAAGTAAATAAGAATTAAAAATGAATGCTAATTGGATTTTTAAAATAATAATGAATTATACAAAATAAAGAAAATCAATTAAAATAGAGTTAAAATGAAAGGGATAAATAATAAATTAAACTATTGAAATAAAAAAAACTAAAGCGCAATGCGCACGAATGTGCAGGGATCGAAACTGGAAATATTCCAGGTCTCAAAGCACAACATTTAAACTAGGATTAAATTGTAACCATGCGCGAATCTTAGGGAAAATGTAAAAACAGATAAACAGAATCAAGGCCGAAAAAATAGATCAATGCAAGATAGGAGGGACTCATCGAGCAAATTGACCTTTCAATGTGAAAAGGCGCGGGTCCGGGCCTCCAAACTGGTCAACATGCAGATCATTGTTTTACCAAACGGCGCCGTTTTGTTTTGTTACTAAAATCACAGAAAAATGAATGGCTATCTTCCATTTTTGCAAACCACAAAATCGAATATCCATGCTAGGGTTTTGGCGCAGCCTAAGGGAGATAATGGAGCGCCGTCGCACCACCATAGATCTCGGTAGTCGATCACGCGTAGAAAGAATACGACAAGAAGCCAGAAGTAAGTATTATTCTTACTTTTTCATCCGAATGAGAGAAAAAACTAAAACATTTAGAAAAGAAGTCAAATCTAAAAATTAGAGGAAGAAACTCTCTAATCACCTTTGAAATTTTTGGTTGCTTCTCTATTCAATATGCATGTATATTTCTGTTTTTTCAAAAGGGATCCCATTTACATCCTTTTCATTCGGTTTTATAGCCTAAAAATAAATAAATAAAATAAAAAGAAAATACAAACTCCTTTCTATAATTTGCTGTAATCTGTTGTCAATTGCTGCTTTCTCTTTTTTGTTTGTTAATCTGTTGCAGGTGTGGAAGCCGTAGTGCTGTTGACAAGGCCAGGCCGTTCGTGGGGTGATGTGGAACAACGGAGGTGCATGTGCGGCGCTGGTTTGCACTGGAAATCAGTTGCGGCGCAAACAGAAAAGAAACCCTAGGGTTTCTGTTTTTGAAAGAGTTTGGGTTATTGGGCTTATTACTGGGCTACTACAATTTGGGTTAATGGGTTCTGAAATTTGGGCTGTAAATGGACTGTTAATAAGTTTGGACTTTTTTTATTTATTTTTGGTTTATTTTCTGTTAACGGGCCCGGGCGAAATGGGCCTATTACAATTATAAAATAAAATTAATTAAAATTGCATAAATAAAAAAATCTTAAATAATATTGAAAAATTAAATTTAACACTTACTATTTTTATTTGTTCGACGAAGATGTGTTTATTATCAAGATGAATTAATTCTCTGGCCATTGTTAACACGATCGAATATTTTTTGATTTAAAAAAATATTTAAAAAAAATTTAAATAGAGCTTTTTTGAAAAAATTAAAAAGTGTTTTGAGAAGAATTTGAGAGAAATTTGAGAGAATATTGAAATGATTGAAGTGCAAAAAGATTGAAGTGTGAAAAAAATGAAAGGGGGTTTTATAATTTTTTTTATCGTTGGGGGTTCAAACGGTAAAAATGAACCATTTTTTGGTTTTCTATCTTCAAATAAGTTATTCCTTCTCGAAGGTGATGTTTTAAGGCAGGGTTCAATGCATATGGAGGATTGGCACCCAATTAATTATTTTAAAAAGAATAAAACACGCCGTTTGGGTCCGTAAAGGCTTCAAGCCTTCGCTCTCTTCTCGGTATCTCACGGTTTCTATTTTCTCAGGCTCTCTTTTTTTTTTTTTTTTGTATATCTCGCAATCGTCGACTTTATCTCTCAATTCCTGTTACTAATTTTATTTTTCGTCTCTATCGGTAAGCCCTAGCCACTCTTAATTCTCTTAATTGCGTCGAGAGATCGAAAAGAAATCCGTGCATCGCTCGATTTTTCACCAATATTTCTAGGGTTTATTCTCTCCATCTTTTGCTTTAATTTCTACAATTATTTCCCCCTAAAATTTTCGAGCTACATACCGCGAAATCGAGAATCTGATACGTTTTTGTTTGGTTATTTAACTTTGCTTTACTGCTTTTATTTTATTGGTTAATTTCATATTGGTTATTACCCTAGAATCTGGGGTTAAATACTCTCTCTCTCTCTCGATTTGGGCCTGAACGTGGTTACCTCAAGGGTCTAGGGTTTATAAGTAAACAAAATAGCGGGAATTTATTGAATTGGGAATTAGGTGTTTTTGAAATTTCTACATGGCTGCTGGGAGACATGGGGGATATAGTGATTCCGAGTTTAGAGACAGAGACTCTGATTTTGAGATGACAAGGCAGGAATTTCCTAATTCTAGGGAGTATGAGTTATCTAGGAATGGTGGCCGTGATGTTGCAAGGGCCCGATTATGGGAAGCTAGGGATAGAGCTAGGGCTAGACAGAAAGGTATTAAAGAGAGGGACGTGATAAATGGTGGGTATCGTTCCTCTTCGAGTAGAAGTGATTCTGGTGGTAATAGTGGTGGTGGTGGTAGTCATGGCCTCAGGCGACGTGAATTCTCTCTTAGGGTGGTAGACAAGGAGCCTGGTGAGTTGTCTAGTGAGAGTGGATCAGAGGATGCAATTGAGTCTGAGTCGGTGGTTAAAGATAGTGAGGTTGAGAAGGTAATGGAGAATGGGGCTTTATCTCCTGTGGGGAGGAAGAGGAAGTTTTCACCTATTGTGTGGGATAGAAGTGACAAGGATGTAAGTATGTCCAAAAGTAAGAATTCACCTGTAGTTACAGTCGTTCATCATCCACCACCACGGCCAAAAGCTTACCACAAGTCACCTAACAGTATATCTGGTAAGGCTGTACAGACATCTTTTGTTATAGAAAATAAAAGCCAGAAACCACATTCTCCTTCACCAGTTGTATTTGATGGACCTGTTGGATACTCTGCACTGCAGTCTCCAGAGGATTTGGATTTTTCACCACCAAAGGAGCATGTTAATTTTCAGGATGCTAGGCATCTAGAAGATGAGGATTATGTACCGGCTCGACATATATCTTCCTCTAGATGGGCAGCCGGTGATAACTCTCCAGGTGACGAGGGTGAAATTTTAGAAGATGAGGAAATCCCTAAAAGGAGAAAAAAGTTGCCCCTTTTAGAATTATCTCACCACAGATTACGGAAAATGTCAGCTACTCCAGAGCTTGGGGAACTGAAGAGGGAGGGCTCTGAGGGAATTAGAGCCAGATCATCTGAATCTGATGAACAAGGTGCCCGTTCCAAGTCCGGAAGTGGGGATGATTACCCTGGTAATGATTCAGAGAATGATGACTTGATGGTGATTGACATTAAACGTGATAGAAATGACGGCAGTCTTAGCCAGTCTGACACAGAATCTGAGAATGAGACTAATTCACGTGGGACACCTGAACCTTCAGCTCCTCCTTTAAGAAGTGTAAACATGCTTCAGGGATGCAGAAATGTTGACGAATTTGAGAGGCTAAACAAGATAGATGAAGGTACTTATGGTGTTGTATATAGAGCTAAGGACAAGAAAACTGGGGAAATTGTGGCGTTGAAGAAGGTAAAGATGGAGAAAGAAAGAGAAGGTTTTCCTTTGACCTCTCTGAGGGAAATAAATATTCTTCTTTCATTTCATCATCCATCAATTGTAGATGTTAAAGAAGTAGTTGTAGGGAGTAATCTTGATAGCATTTTTATGGTGATGGAATACATGGAACATGATCTGAAAGGGCTGATGGAGACAATGAAACAACCGTTTAGCCAAAGTGAAGTTAAATGCCTGATGCTTCAGCTGCTGGAGGGTGTCACGTATCTTCATGATAACTGGGTTCTCCATCGGGACTTGAAGACATCTAATCTTCTTTTAAATAACCAAGGTGAACTGAAGATTTGTGATTTTGGGTTGGCTCGTCAATATGGAAGCCCATTAAAACCATATACTCATTTGGTTGTTACTCTTTGGTACAGGTGAGTGGTGCATTATGTATGCCATTGATTGCTTTCCATAATGTCAGTTGTCATAGTTAAATCCTCATTTTTCTAATAAAATAATGTATCACAGATCTTTCATCTTTCATCTTTCATATTTTTATTTTCATTTGTTGTTTGCAATTGGGTGTTTGGAAAGTAACTCTGAATTGCGTATTTGGGTTGGCAACTGTGGATTATTGGTAAAAACATCCCTGCTTGGTTAAATTTTGTTATGCTTATCTGATTCAAAGTTGAATACACATACCTCAATGTTTGTTATGTTTATGTTGACTGATAAATTATGATTTGAACTTCACTTTTTTTTTTTGCTAAAAGAATGAACCCCATTTGCCGTTGATGCTTGCATGTATTGATGTAACTTTTAAGGCTTAAGTCTTTACTTTTGCGTTGCCATTTTGTCTCAAGTGTGCCTGATTAGTTATCTGAGCTTTTAGCTTTTTTGTGATCCAAGTAGTGCTGATTTTGCAGGGCCCCTGAGCTTCTTTTGGGAGCAAGACAATATTCCACTGCAATTGACATGTGGTCTTTGGGTTGTATTATGGCTGAACTACTATCAAAAGAACCACTTTTCAATGGGAAAACTGAATTTGATCAACTTGACAAGGTAAATTGAATTAGCTGGCCTTGGATTTCATTAATCATTACCATTAGACCCTACTCTGGCTGAAATGGTTCAAACTTAATCTTCCAATGGTGTTTAATGTTCTTGGATTAGTTATGTTGCTTTTTACTGATTGCAGATTTTCAGAACTCTTGGCACGCCAAATGAGACAATATGGCCTGGTTTTTCTATGTTGCCTGGAGTCAAAGTCAATTTTGTCAAGCATCAGTAAGTATTAGATCTTTTACAATTTGATTTTAGATTCAGTTGAGTGTAATATTCAGGTCTTCTTATTTTTCCTACTGTTTTCCCAGGCTTCCAGCTTTGGGTGATTCTGGACTGGCTTTCTGGCCTCCATTGGTGACAGTTCAGTGACACTGCATTTATTTTTGTTTGTATTAATTACTGATATTTTCCTTTCAGGTATAATCTATTGCGCAAGAAATTTCCAGCAACATCATTCACAGGAACACCTGTTCTCTCTGATGCAGGATTTGACTTACTGAATAAACTTCTAACTTATGACCCTGAGAAGGTAAATAGTTTGGCTTGCATAAATATTTTGGTTACCTTATCATTATTCATGTGGGTGATTAATTGAGACTTGTGATATTGCTTTCAGCGTATTACAGCTGAAGCTGCTCTAAACCATGAGTGGTTTTGCGAAGTTCCTCTTCCTAAGACCAAAGCTTTCATGCCCACTTTTCCTGCTCAGCATGCTCAAGACAGGTATTGAGCGACAGAAACAAGAAAAATATCACACGTGCTATACTATTTAAGTAAATTTGTTTCAACTTATTGTTAAAGTAATAAATAAGGGCTTTTATTATCATGCTCAGGCGTATAAGAAGAATGTTGAAGAGTCCAGATCCTTTGGAAGAGCAATGCAGAAAGGAGTTGCAGCAAGGGGAATTTGGGACTGGTGGTTTGTTTGGCTGAGAGAAAGTTCATTCATTAGTGCCATTTAATGTTCATGTTTTAGTTTTTCACATTATTGTTAAATGGCCTTAATTGAGGTGAGGGACTTGCATTCAACGAAGTTGCAAGCTTTGCTTGTCAGACCATCATTCTTGCTGTTTCTTAGCAGGAATTGTTGATTTGGTTGGAGATAGTGTTTGCCTCTTCATGTGAACCAGATGTTTCACAGGTTAATTTGTTTTCCAGCTTTGATCTTCATATAGAATTGCTTCTGACACCGCTGGTATTGCAAGGTGTGGCATATCAGCCTTTCTTCTTTTAGAAATCAGTTTCAGCTGAAACTTGTGTAACATATTTTTATTAGAACAATGATGTAAACTCTCCCTTTATAGCTAGTTTTGAATATTAAAATAATATTGGATTTCTTCCTACTCTTTTCCATGTTTTAATATTTACATTGTGTTTGCAAGAGACGGTTGATGTGGAGGGGACGTTCTTTGCTTTTCATTGACGAAGATATTGATAGTAACCATTGTACACCAAAGGTAATTTATTAATCCAGTATCTCTGGAATGGCTTTATGGGGTTAGTTATATTGTCCATCCTTGAGGGATTTCCTCTGCAGTACACAAGAAAGTGGTGCCGTCTTATTTATATTATTGGTTTTTATTTTTCTCATTTTCGTATGGAGTTCTTATTTGTAACTTTATTGGGGATGCTGTAGGGGGTTCCCATGATAAAAAGTTGCCGCTTGGATAATGTTCATGTTTATGGTTTCGTAGAACACTATTTTCTTGAGTTGGGAAGAAAATTTTAGTAGTTGAGATGTGCAAATGATTCCTCTCTTCCCTATGGACTTGTTCAAGATTTGTTATTTTGTGCTTGTGTTTGCTTTTCATTTGGAAAAAAGTGTATTAAACTCTATTTATTGTTGTCAAAGGAGTTGGCTTCTGTACTATTTTTCATAAGTTTTTAATTTCATTATTCATGTGTTGATTTATCAACCCAGTTTTACAATTCGATTGACTCTAGTAACTGTCTATGACTGGACAACTTATCAGAGGAAGGTATCTACTGCTAATAAAGTAAAAGAACATATAGTTTTTTTTCCCGTTATCTGATTATACCAAACGGTAGAGCTTGTACTGTTCCATGGATGAACAATTTGATCTGTTTTGATGCTTAAGTTGGCCTTTGTTTTTTTGGGGAAAAAAATGATGCTTATTCCCTCTAACCACAGCCACAGAAAATAAAATGAACGGAATTATAGAAGGAAATGAGTTATGGTAGGGATGCTGATTTCATTCAATTTACACTTTTGTAAGTAATTTGAGTTCAGCAAGGTTAAGCAGTGATGCTAGGTCCATGAGTTAGCCTTTAGTTGACTTTCTTATATCTATCAACTCCATTATTTTTAACTTCGTTGATTTTATTATACCTGTTGAATGTAAGTTGTTCAGCTATTGACACATCCCCTAGAGATGTGAAAGTTAATGCATAGTTTGCTATTTCCATTTTATTATGTTTCAATTATGGTCTGAGACATTCAAGCTGTAATTAGCTCTGGAATATTTTATGACATATCTGCGAATGTCACTGCAGTCTCAAAGCAAGCAGGTTGAGGAGGTTACCTTCGTATTGTGGATTTTATGTAACTTCCAGTTAGTTGTTTCTTCAGGCTCAGTAGAGGTACCGTACAAACTTTGGCCTGTTACAATACCTTAGATTGCCTTTTTCTCTTAATAATATTTTTATTTCTTCTATTAACTTGTGCGCTGCATAACTTTAATGTTTCTATCTTTTGTGGTACACTAGCATTTTTTGTTGTTTTATTATCATGTCATTAATATGAATTTCATTCAATGTAATTGGAATGAAATGCAGTGAAATAAGTGACTCAACAAGGAATTCTATATTTTTCCTTTAAGCTGCCATTTGATTCTGTGTAATTATAATGAAATGCATTATATAAGTGAATCAAGAATTCTGTGTTTTCCCTTAACGGTTCGTCGAAACTTATGGAATAGTAAGGATAAAGTTATGTCTGAATTATGTTCTCTCACCTCCTGTTCTCTCTGTCTTATATGGTTGGAACCAATCTGATCTATTTTCATTTGGTGGCATACTCTTCCATGCCTTTTCTGTAAATAGAAGTGTTCTCTTTTTAATGCATGGATGACCTATGTGATAGTTTCTAGGATGGAGCTTGAATGACATGCCTAAAGAGGAGATTTTGTGTGTATAAATGCGTGTATATGTACAAGCACACACTTATGGTTTCAACATTCCACTGAAATATCTTGTAGTGATTCATGAATGAGTAGTGATTAGTGCTTGTGGTCGACTAATATGGGGCAATTAATAGGATTTAACTAGTTTATCCTGAGGACCAACATCTGCCTTTTGTTGGTAGTTTTATATCCATTAGCTGGGTTGCAAAGCAGAGTGCCCTTACTTCTACAACAATTTATGAACGCATTACTTATGTCTATTTGGAAAAAGGAAATATCAGGATCATGTTTACTGGAAAGAATGGACTTTAATTCTATTTTATAGTTTCATATAAAATTATTCTTCACTGGCAATGTTGCAGTTACTTTTTTAAAGAATGTTCTTGGACGCAAAAAATTCTACCCCAAGTGAATAGTTTAGTTTTGGGTTATGGAATTCTTTCAAGCTATGTTGCTCGGAGCTTCTTTTCTATCTTCGAGCATGGATCTGACCTGAGGATATGAACCTTTTAAGCTCTCCATATACGTGAAAAAATTTGGAAAAGATTGAATATAATGTCGGAGTCAGAATAGCATAGTTTTGGGCATTTTTGAGTCTTTCTAGGCTTGAGGCTCCATGGTTCAGTAGATATTTGAATATGTAGTATAATATCGGGTATTTTCACTTAAATCTCGGGACAAGGTATGAATGTTACTAGGCCAGCTTGCAATTCGGTAAAATATTATTTTAGGCACAATCGTTTGTCATGTAGTTGGTTTCCTGTTGAGACAAATATGCTGTGGCATATATTGCGTTGTATTAAGATGTTGCAGAGCGGAGTCAGCCAAAGAAACAAAGCTGAAACAACTTGGTAGGAGAGGTACAAAGCTGTGTGACATTGAAGAATGATTGTAGTAATGGAAATCTGTCAAATGTGCCCCATGTGTGGAGTGTAAAGAGATTAGCACCCTTTAACAAGGATTTAAAGTGCTTCAATCGTGATCAATAGTACTAGTGGTGAACATTGATGGTGAATCGCTCCTCGTTCCCTGTTTCTGCATCACGGCGAATCCAGCATTTTAATTTGATGCAGCATATTTGAAAAAAAAAAAAAAGAGGCTAAATTATAGAAATAGTTAACTATTAGAGTGTTTTAATTTTTGTTTTTAAATTTTTAGAATAAATTAAAACTTTAAAATATAAAAATATTTAAATCATAATATTTTATAAGATACGTACAAAATTTTAAAAAAAGTGAACTAATTTTTCTCTTTTTACATGAAATTTAATAATTAAAATACATATAATTGTATAGGAACTATCTGAACCACAATCACTAGAGCCAATGTAGGCTCATAGCCTTTAACGTAATTGGTGTCCCAACTTTTTGTCTTCAACTGTATATTCCATCATGCTTCCTTCATTCTAAAGACTTCTATTCTCGACATTTTTAACTTGGGGATTTCAGGCTATAGCTTTTTATCTAACCGCATATTGAAGAAAGGAAAAGTTAGGTTGAATCTGTGTGAGTCTTGTTCATAGTATGATTTTTCACTTTAAATTGTTTTATATATTATTTTATTTATAAAATTATTATTTTAATAAATAAATTTTATTTTAGATAAATGAGAAATAATTGACCTTTGTTTAAATATATAAACATAAAAATATTATTGTTTTCAACAATTCTTAAATATTTAATCGAATATCCTAATTCGAATCAATGTAAAATTATTCTATTTTATTTCTAGAAAAACGAGTTTACATATTTTCATTATCAAACTTTTAGTTCTATGCATTACATTTGATTTTTATTTTCAAAAATAAAATATCAAAATCATTTTTAAAATAAGATAGAAAATAAAATAAATTTTTTTTGCAGTGGATGTATTTGGGATCCTGGAAAAAACAAACTTTTTAGGTTATTTTTAAATTTAAGGAAGAATAATAAAGGTTAAAATGTTCTGTTAGATTATGTATCTGTATAAAATTTAAGATCTAGTCCTGCGCTAAAAAGTTAAAAATTCAATCTTCTTACTTTTTCAATTTTAAAATCTTGGTTCATTTGTTATTGTTATTGGTAGTTTCTATAAAAAATTTCAATTTAACATATTTATTTTCGCTAATACATTTACGATTCTAACAATTGGATTAATATTTTTTAAAAAAAGTGAGACTTAATTTTTAACTTTTAAGTATAAATTTTAAATTTTGTTCAATGATAAGTGTCAAAAGTAAGATATTTTAATTCAATTCTTAATGTGTTTTTGAGTGATTAATCAATGCAAAATGGTGAACTTTATACTTTGAATCCTTTAAAATCATGTTTCTATACTTAGAAGAGCATTTGGGAGCAAAATGAGTAAAAACGAAGCAAAAATTAGATAATTGGAGCAGATTTCAGGAGCCACATGGGCTAGGCCTTCCTACACGGGCTAGGTACACTGTCGTGTGAGCCACACGGGCTGTCACATAGCCATGTGCCAGACCGCGTAGATTTCGTGATTTGCACTTTGGACACGTGAAAAAAATGCAATCTTTAAATTTTTTTGGGCATTTTAAGAAATATAAATACCAAATATAATTATAGGAAAGGAGGCCATCAGAGAAGATTGAAGAAAATAACTCAAAAAAGGCCATTGAAGTCGACTCTGAAGTAGATTTCTACTAAGATTAAAGATTTCCTTTTGATTTCTTTGAAGTTTATTATGAGTTTTTCTATTTCTTGTGGTTATATTGATTTTGAGATGTTTTTATTCACGATTATAAACTAATTTTCTAAATACCTAAGGGAGATGAACTCTATGATGCATTCTGTCTTTTGATTTCTGTTTGACGCAATAAATACTTGAATCTTGTTCTCAATTATGTGTGTTTAATTTTAGATTTAATATTTTTAGATTATTAATTCATGTTTGATGTGCTTAATTCAGAGGAGGAATAGACCTTATTTAGAGTAGATCTAGCATAATTGAGTGGAGTTACATGCAATCCTAAAAATAGGAAGACATAAATCTATCGGATTAGAGTTAAATCTAATAGGGGAATCCATAAATCGAGTTAATGTGATAATAGATGTTTTAATTAGAAAGAAATTTTAATTAATTAACCTAGAGTTAGTTGCTCTGAGTTTTGAAGAGAGATATTAACATAATTTAGTGATTTCTACGGATGAAGATATTAAGTGAATAAATTGTTTAATTTAGATTGATAATGACAGATGCAGTCTAGGTGTATTCTTTCTTGGGTATTGTTTCGCTTCTTGGTTATTATTCAATTATTTTTCTGATTTGTTCTTTACAGAGTTCTTAGTTAATTAATTTAGTTAATTTGGGTTTAATTCAATCACTTTAATTTGTCGGTTAAATAATAGAAAGACAGTAATTACTAGTACTTTTAGTCCTCGTGGGAACGATATATTTGCTCACCGTAGTTATACTATTTATCTATAAAGGTATTTCTGTTTGTCATATTTTTAGTTGGTTTCGTGGACATCAAGTTTTTGGTGTTGTATTTAGGGACTGAAATATCAGGAAAAAATTATTTTTATTAATTTAGCTATTTTTTATTTTATTTATTTTTAATTTAATTTTTATATTTTTAATATTTTTGTTTGTTTGATTTTGATAGGTTCTTTAGGTTTATGACTAGAGGAAACTCATTGGAACCAATAATTTTTTATAGTGAGATTGAAAGAACTGCTCGCAGAAATCGTAGAGAGGTTAGAGAAGCAAGGCTAAATCAACAGAGTACAGTAGATGATCATGAGGAAAAGAATATTATTGTGGAGATGAGTCATAATAAAAATAATTAGCTACCTCCTGCAGGTCTTGCCCCTCGTACTATGTATGATTATGCTAAACCCACTCTGATTGGAGCTGAATCGAGTATTGTTAGGCCGACTGTTAATGCAGACAACTTTGAGATCAAACCGAGCACAATTCAAACGGTGCAACAATATGTTCGATTTGATGGTTTGTAAAATGAAGATTCGAATGCTTATTTGACTAACTTTTTATGTAGCACCCCTTACCCGTGTCCGAGGTCGGGACAGGATATGAGGCATTATCAAACTTAAACATACATAATCACATAAAACAACCATAAAATTTTGTCTAAATAAAAAACATTCATATATATGTATAACGTCCCTTAAACGGGCTTGAGAGGCCCTATACACGCATCAAAGGTGATTTGGGACTAAACCGGAAACTTTTAAAACTTCTGGGAAAACTTAGATGAAACAGAGTCACACGCCTATGCGGATAGGCCATGTGGTCACACACGCCCGTGTCCTCAGCCGTGTAACTCTTTGTTTATGACGTAATCACCAAATTAGGGGCACACGGCCAAAGCACACGCCCATGTCCCAAGGCCATATCCCTCACACGGCTGAGACACACGACCGTGTCTTAGCCCGTGTGACCAATTAGAAGTTAAAGTACAAGATGCAAGGGACACACAACCGGACTACACGCCCATGGGGGCAGGCCGTGTGTCATACACGACTTAGACACACGCCCGTATCTCTACCCGCGTGGACAAATACAATGCTATTTTCCAAGCCATTTGCCACCCATAGTTGTACACATACACTTATACATCTCTATAACAATTAACATACTTAATTGAGCAATTATACATCCACAATTAAGGCTCAAGCATGGTATCCTCACAACAACACATGCATGCACATGAAATTTCTCTTATTCAAGTCCAAACTTACCAAAACACACATAATATATATATAATTGGTTTGCCTCCAATTTATCCATTTATATCATAATTATCAACATTCCAACAAATCTAATTTAAATCTTCAAGCATTCATGGCTCATAACAAAATCCACGTCTTCAAAGCATTGGCACATACATGTATACAAAATTTAATTTACGACCATTTAAGCCATATAAGCAAATTTGCATGGCTACCTTCAACATCAATCTATTAACTATTACTAGCCAATACATTTGGCTAACTTATAAAGACATATTCACAGAGTGACTTAGTCCTTATACATGCCATAAACTTAAGAGGGTTGTATCCGTTTTTACCCAACGTGATAACTTGATAGTGTGATGACATATCCGGCAATCTCCAACCCGAGCTAGCAAAAATTAACCTATAAGAGATGGGAAAGGGAGGGGAGTAAGCTATAAAACTTAGAAAGTTCATACGAAAATAATAATAAATTTTATTAATATGCTTTTACCAAATTCTTACAACATGCTCTCAAGATATCACAATTATAACTGCATATTAATCCACTATTTGATCAAATTCCAGTCAAGCTGTCTACTCGATTCATAGACACTAAATCATTTATATATGAAGATATGGAGCTCTAATTTAAGATCCGTTAATTTTTCCTGAAACTAGACTCACATATCTTCCTACCATAAAATTTTCAGAATTTTTGGTTTAGCCAATTAGTACAGTTTATTCTTCAAAGTTACCCCTTTTTCGTTGTTTGACAGTTTTGACCTCTCTTCGCTAAAAATTAATTATCTTCTCATACGGGATTCGAATGATGTTCCAATTTATTTCTTTTGAAAATATACTCATTAAAGAATCTAATAATATAAATTATAACCCATAATTATTTTTGTACAATTTTTGATGATTTTCTCAAATCAGAGCAGGGGATGCTGAAAACATTCTGACTCAGTCTCACGAAAATTTAAATATCTCATAATCTGATATTCTTTTTCTTATACCGTTTCTTTTATGTGAAACTAGGCTCAATAAGATTTAATTACATATTTTATTCAACCTCTAACTCACTTTCTGCTGCTGTTGTCCAAAACTGTTTTAGTATAAAATAATGATAACTAAATCATTAACACTTTTACCAATTGTTCCAACCATCATGGTATAAATACATATTTTACTCATTCATATCCTTATCAATAATGCATCATAAACCGAATTCACTTCACATGAGTTATATGTACATACCTGTACCACTCGTAATACGGTCACATACCTTCTCGTTTTGAACTTATCCGTTGGATCATTCAGAATACCTAGGGTTACTTGGAAATCTCATACATATAGTATTGTTTCAATGACATATCCCCGATATGGTCTTACATGAAATATCATATTGATGCCATGTCCTCGACATGGTCTTATACGAAATCACATACCGAGGCCATATCTCAGATATGGTCTTATACGAAATCCTAATAACCTTATTGTTTTGATATTTGTACCTTATTCATCTTTAAGATTCATTCGGGATTTCTCATTCATCGAAACTTCGTCATAATCATCATTGGAAAAAATCACGGAAAAAAATGTACGATTCATGCAATATCGAAATATAAAATACATAACATAAGGTAATATCATTTACACATGAACTTACCTCGACACCAAGGTTATTAAAAAGGGACCTAACCATCGATTCTTCGTTTTTCCCCTGTTCTAGGTCCGAACCTCAATTTCTTCGATCTATAATGTCATATTTAGTCTAATTATTAGTCACATTATTCAATGTGGTCCAAATATCATATTTTGGAAAAATTACATTTTTGCCCCTAAACTTTATCATAATTACACTTTTTCCCCTAGGCTCGTAAAATGAAATGCACTCAATTTCTTTGTTACCCAAGCCTAGTTGAACCATTTTCATAACTATAGCATCTCAAAATTTTCATTAAAACACTTACTACACATTTTATAATTTTCTCAAAACGATTCTTTTGGACGTTTTCACCGAAAATTACTTAACAAAATATGTTTATCTAACTCCCAACATTCATTTTCTACCATTAGACATCAAAACACATGCATGTAATTCATGGGTAAATTTTTAGACATGAGCCCTAGCTTAAAATAATGGTAGAAATAGGTAAATCGAGTTACGAGAACTTCAAAAATGTAAAGAACTTTGAAAACGGGGCTAGAGATCACTTACTATTGAGCTTGGAAGTTTGAAAAAAACCCTAGCCATGGCTTCCATGGGGGTTTCGGCTGGAGCAAGAAGATGGAAGCCAATTTTGTCTATTTTGGGCTTTTAATTCATGTATTTACTAGATTACCTAAATGCCCCTAACTTAAAGTTGTTCATTTCACCTATCTCATGCCCATTTTTGTCCAACAAATGCCCAATGGTCCAATTTCTATATAAAGACCTCTAATTTAAAGTCCATAGAAATTTGACACCTTTAACATCTAGAACTCACATTTTGCACTTTTTACGATTTAGTCCTTTTGACCAAATTAAATACCCAAACGTCAAAATTTTTTAACGAAAATTTCCCAAATTCATTCTGTGAAATCGTGGACCATACAGATATAATAAAAATAAATTTTCTTATGTCGAATTTGTGGTCCCGAAAACACTGTTCCGACTAGGCCTAAAAATTGGGATGTTACAACTTAAGATTTGCAACACTTTCAAGATCAATGACATTACTGATGATGCCATACGCTTACGGTTGTTCCCATTCTAATTAAGAATTAAGGAAAAATAGTGGTTAAACTCTTTACCACAAGGTTCTATCATTATTTGGGCGTAGATGACTGAAAATTTTTTGTTAAAATATTTTCCATCGGTTAAAATATCTAAGTAGATGAATGAAATCTCTTCTTTTGTTCAGTTTGATATTGAGACTCTTCATGATACTTGGGAGAGATATTCAACGATTTGTTAAGAAGGTGTCCTCACCATGGATTACCTTTGCGGCTCCAAGTTCAAACTTTTTACAATGGTTTGAATCTCTCGACTAAACATATGATTGATGCAGCAGTTAGCAGAACTTTAAAGAATAAAATATCTGAGGCAACTCAAAAATTTATTGAGGAGATGACACTGAATAATTATCAATGGCAAGTTATGAGAGTAAAACCTGTCAAGGTAGTTGAAGTTTTTGATATTGATGTAGTTTCTATGCTAGCTAATCAGGTTGAAGCTCTTGGTAAGAAAATTGATGGTTTAAATTTGTCTAAGCAGGTGAATTGGTGATGCAGTGTGATGCGAATGAAGCGGGGATGCTTAATTCAAAATATTCACCCTTCAAGTCTAACATGGAGCATAAACAAGTCTAGACTAATCCCTATAGCAATATATATAATGCAAGTTGGAGAAACCATCTAAATTTCTCATGGGGTGGTCAAGGAAATCAAAATTCACAACCTCCTCCGAGTTTCCAACAACCTTATTAGCAAGAAAAAAAATTGAACCTTGAAGAGATGTTAGCCAAATTCATTTCGGTGTCAGAAACTCAATTTCAAAACACTGAGACAACTTTGAAAAATCAGCAAGCATCAATTCATTGGCTTGAAAATTAGATTGGGCATCTTGCTAAACTGATTTCAGAAAGGCAATAAGGTAGCTACCTAGTAACACTGAACCTAACCCAAAGAGCACGTTAAAGCAGTTTCATTAAGGAATGAGAATGAGTTGTCTGAACTTGAAAATAAGCTGAAACAAGAAACTGATAAGAAAGATGATGGGGTGGAAAAAATAAAAAAAAATCAAATTGTGGTACTTAAAGAATACAAACCACCGATACCATACCCAACAAAGTTGAAGAAAGACCGCATGGATGAAAAATTTGGTAAATTTTTTAAACTTTTTAAACAATTACATATTAACTTACCTTTTGTTGAAGCTCTTTCACAGATGTCCACATATGTAAAATTTTTTAAAGGAGCTTTTTGCAAATAAAATGAAGTTTGAAGAGCTATCCACTGTAGAACTCAATGAAGAGTGTTCAACCATTCTCCAAAATAAATTGCCCACCAAGCTAGAAGACCTAAGAAGTTTTACTATTCATTGTTTTATTGGTAGTTTAAACATTGAAAAAGCATTAACTGATTTGGGTGCTAGTATTAATTTGATGCCTTGTAAAATGTTCAAGCAACTTGATTTTAGGGAACCGAATCCCATTAGGATTAGTATTCAATTAGCTGCCAAATTTGTTAAATATCCTAGGGGTATTATTGAAGATGTACTTGTGGAAGTAGATAAATTCATATTCCCTATTGATTTTGTTATACTTGACATGGATGAGGACATTGAAGTGCCTTTAATTTTGGGTTGACCCTTTTTAGCTACTGCTAGAACTATAATTGATGTGGGTAATGGTAAACTTGTGCTTAGGGTGGGTGATGATGAGATCATTTTTCAAATTTATGATGCCATGCTATTTTCTAGAGAGCGAGATGATTTCTATTATTTTATCGATTTTATTGATCATGCTATTCAAGATTCTTTGCAGGAAATTGTTAAAAAGGACACGTTGGAACTGTGTCTTGTTCAAGGAGAGAAGGTTGATGGATATAATGTTGTGATAAATGAGATGAAAATTGACCTAGATACTAATGAGTCTCCACTAAGACATAAAAATCATGCTGCTATTGAGGTAAGTAAAGAACTAAAATTGAAGCCCTTTATTGAAGCACCTCCAAAATTGGAACTGAAGCAATTGCCAAATCATTTGGAGCATGCATTCCTTGAGAAAAATTTTACATTTTCGGTGATTATTGTTTCATATTTAAAGCCGAATGAGAAAGATGAGTTACTGCAAGTGTTAAAGGAACACAAAAGAGCTATAGCCTAGAAAATTTCAGACATTAGAGGGATCAACCCTTCTTTTTACACCTATAAAATTTTAATTGAAGAAAGTATAAACAATGTGTACAAGCTCAAAGGAGGCTAAATCTCAACAAGAAGGAAGTTGTTAAGGCTGAGGTAATTAAACTTCTAGATGCTGGAGTTATTTATCCTATTTCTGATAGTACTTGGATGAGTCTTGTATAGGTTGTTCCTAAGAAAAGAGGTATAAATGTTGTAGCTAATGAGAAGAATGATTTGATTCCAACAAGAACAATCATGGGATGAAGAGTTTGTATTGATTATAGGAAGTCGAACGATGCTACAAGGGAAGACCATTTTCTCTACCTCTTTGTGGATCAAATATTAGAGAGATTATCTGGTCACATGTATTATTGCTTCCTAGATAGGCTTTCTAGCTATTTCCAAATTCCAATAGCTATAGAAGATCAAGAGAAAATGACATTTACATGTCCATATGGTACGTTTGCTTACCAAAGAATGCCTTTTGGATTATGTAATGCTCCTACTATTTTTTAGCGTTGCATGTTAGCCATCTTTGATGAGCTCGTAGAAGACATTATGGAGGTATTGATGGACTTCTCGGTATTCAATAATTATTTCTATTTTTGCCTTAATAACTTAAAACGAATTTTGATGATATGTGAGGAAACGAACCTTGTGCTTAATTGGGAAAAATGTCACTTCATGGTTCAAGAAGAGATTATTTTGGACCATAAAATTTCTAGTAAAGGGATCGAGGTTGATAAATCGAAAATGGAAACTATCGAAAAATTACCTCCCACTAATTCAATTAAGGTTATTAGAAGTTTCTTAGGACATATTGAGTTCTATAGAAGTTTTATCAAAGATTTTTCTAAAATAGATAAGCTTTTAACTAATTTGCTAGAAAAAGATATGCCATTCAAATTCAGTTAGAAATGTTTGGAGGCGTTTAATGTTCTTAAGGACAAATTAATTAATGCCCCGATTATTGTCGCACTTGATTGGAATTTACCTTTTGTATTAATGTGTGATGAAATGATTTTGCCGTAGGTACAGTTCTTGGACAACGAAGTGAGAATTACACCACTACCAAAAAAGAATTACTAGATGTGATTTTTGCATTCGATAAATTTAGACCTTATTTAATACTGTCTAAAGTTGTGTACACTGACCACTCCGCTCTTGCTACCTTTTCACTAAACCGGATGCAAAACTTTGACTTATAAGGTGGATTTTATTATTGCAGGAATTTGATTTGGAAATTAAAGATAAGAAAGGGGCTGAAAATCTTGTAGTAGACTACCTTTCGAAACTTGAGAATCCCTATCTTGAGTAGCTTAATGAGAAGGAGATAAATGACTCGTTTCTTGAAGAATGACTCTTTGCTATAACCGATTCTGAAGGCCTTTAGTTTGCAAATATCGTGAATTATTTGGTTGTTAACATTTTACCAAAAGGGTTGACTCATCATCAAAAGAAGTGATTCTTTGCTGATGTGAAAAACTATTTTTGCAAGGATCTTTTTCTTTTTCGTATGTGTGCAGATCAGGTAATTCAAAGGTGTGTTTCGAAACCAGAAGTGAATAAATTGTAATTCGGGACTGACAGGAGGACACTACAGTGAGATCAGGGCAGCACATAAAGCACTTGGATTAGGTTTTTATTGGCCTAAACTATTCAAAGATGCTAACAGGTATGTCGCTTCTTGTGGTAGATATCAAAGAACAGGTAATATTTTCAAATGTGATGGAATGCCTCAAACTTACATGCTTTCTTGTGAAATTTTTGACATTTGGGATATTAATTTCATGGGACTGTTTTCTAGTTCTTATGGTAATAAATACATACTGGTAGTAGTCGATTACGTATCAAAATAGGTTGAAGCTCAAACTTTACCAACTAATAATGCTAGGGTGGTCGTTAAATTTCTTGTAACACTCCTAACTCGTGTCCGTCGTCGAAATAGGGTTTCAAAGCATTACTGTACAATTTGAACATTAAATTGTACATTTTGTACATTGACATAACATGATATAAAACATTCACTCATGTACATATCGTCCCTAAATCGAGCCCCCGTGGCCTTAAAAATAATTTAAAAACAATTAGGGACTAATTTGGAAACATTTGGAAAGTTAAAGAAAAAATTAGAAAATTTGGACTGCATGGGTCACTGGCCTTGTGGTTAGGTCGTGTCCTCACCCATGTAACTTTCTGAGTTGGGTCACACGGCCAAGCCAAACGCCCTTGTGGTAGGCTATGTAACTCACGAAATGGCTCCACACGCTCGTGTGCTAGGCTGCGTATGTAACACCCCCAACCTGTACCCGTCGCTGGATTAGGGTTACGAGGCATTATTGAGCAAAAATAAAATTCCAACATTCACATATTCATACAATTCATACTCATAAATATATATAAAGCACATGGCTAATTAAATATTAAACATGCTTTATTTATCATATTGCATTTACAAATCATACCTCAAAATTTAACCGAATCTATACCTTTCAAATAATCACATTTTCATTAACAAATATAAACATACACATATACTTTCATTATATACCCAAACCATCATTCAATTAACAATCAAAGTACATGTATATACATACACATAATTATCAATTTTGCAAAAATGTATATAATGCTCATGGTGTACTATTGCATAAAATCACTATTCAAATGGTCATTTATCAATGTCTCACTTACAAACTTTATTAAACAATAAAATCTCAATAATTCACCATTAATAAACTCATAACTAATTATAGTACTTATACATTTTTTTCCATGCAAACTGAACTAAACTAATATTTGCATATTCGAATATAGGCATGCCTCATATCATGCATTTCTAGTATACATTAAACATGCTAACACCTGAGCTCACGTTTATAAATGAATAAACATATATCAAAATCAAATCATCAAACCATATTTATTTATATTTAAACATATCAAAACCAAGTGACCAACCATAGCCAATTCCACTTATCATTACAAGCTATTACCTGCACATATAATACCATTCACATTTACTTTTCATTCACTTCACATATCATTATAATCAAAATGAGATAAACCATTGCCAAACATAACCATATCCAAACTCTAAAGATAAGCCATATTCGCATGGCTCAATATATATATATACACATATTCAAAGTTGAACAAAATACATATTAGCCTATATATGCCATAAGTTCGAAAATAAACTTTTAATAGTACCGAAAGTTGATGATAGTGTGGATGACTTCGATAACGATCCCCGAGCTTGTGACTTACAACCAAAATCTATAAAACAAAATAAATAAACACACAGAGTAAGCCAACTTAGCTTAGTAAGCTTTAAGCACAATAAACAACTCAATGAATAATCAAAACATGAAACTAACCGAATTATATCAATAATATTACACATTAATACATTAAGATACCTTAGACGTTTCAAAATTGAATATATATCACCATATATATATTTCCTATATAGCCGATTAGACAAGAACAAATATGTTATCACATTAGCACTTACATGTATGGCCGAATACACAAAATTCTTAATGGACTCACATATGGCCGAATATATAAAAGTTAAATAAAACATCATATGTAACCTATAGTTCAAATTCAATAGAACATCACATATAGCCGAATATGCACATTCAAGTTAACTCCACATATGACCGAATACACAAATTCAATATAAACTCACATGTAATCGAATATTCAAGTTCAATATAAGCTCACATATACTTACCTATGTGGCCGAACATATACAATATCATTCAACTCAATTTCACTTGCTCAATATCCATAGTAACTTGAACTCTTATAATCATAGAATTGAAAACAAATCACCGGTATAAAACCTGCTAGGCATAAGCCTGAATTACACACCGGCACAAAGCCTGCTAGACCCAAGGTCTGATATTTATTCATTGGCAATAAGCCTGCTAGGCATGAAGCCCAATCAATGTCACCAGCACAAAGCTTGCTAGGCTCAAAGCCTGAATTTCCAAATTATAGAATCATTCCACAACATTTCACATATCGAGTAGTTCAATATTCCATGTAACACATACACACTTTCATGGTTTTGAAATCAATCGAATAAAACTCAATTACATTAAATCATTTATATATATCACATTCGACTAACATAATAATAGATTATAAAATTTGAACTATCATAGTAAAACATTCTATGTTCAAAATAATCCATGTTTAATTGCTTAAAAACTTACCTCGGATATCGACGGACGTTACGAATCGGCTATTCGACTATTTTTGTTTTTCCCCGATCCAAGTCCGATTTCCTTTGTTCTTGATCTATATAATTTCAAATTAACCTCATTTAAATACAATTTCATTCAATATAATCCAACAACACATAAATGGGCAAATTACCATTTTACCCTTGATATTTCATACTTTTACAATTTAGCCCAAATTGCACAAAACACAAAATACACCAAATCTCACAACAACATAGTTGAGCTGAATTTTCAACATACTCATACTAGTCCATATATTTCATTTATTTTTCATTTTAGTCCTTCAATTTATTATTTTTGCAATTTAATTTTAATAACTCAAAATCATCAAAAACTCCAATACAAAATATGTTAATCTAAAATATATTTTTAATATTTCATCATCAAACATCACAAAACACAATTATTCATCAATGGCATAACATAAAATATTCACCAAAATAAAAAATTCAAGCATGGGTCGGGTAGTATTCGAAGCAACGATCTCAAAAACGTAAAAATCATCAAAAACCGAAACAAAACATACCTTAAAATTGAACCAACAATGGCCGAATACCTTGTTTCTTTTTTCTTTTCTTTCTTCTTTTATTTTCAGCAATAACAAAGTATGAATACATGGCTTTATTATTTTTTATGTTTTAATATATTATATGTTAACATTTAACATATTTTATTTATTTAACCTTATAAAAATAATATCATAAACATATGCATTAAGTGTACATTCGGCCATTACAAAAATAAAGGATTATTTGCAACATAAATACTCCATATTAAAAAGCCACTATCAAATCAACCTTTATGATTTAAACTATCAAGTTTTCAACTTACGCGATTAAGTCCTTTTATCAAATTAATCACACAAACAATCAAATTTTCGTACGAAATTTTCACACATGCAAATTCATATATAATAAAAACGAATAATAATATTTAAATATTTTTTCGACTCAGATTTGTGGTCCTAAAACTACTGTTCCGATTAGGGTCTAAATCAGACTATTACAGTGTAACAGCTGGACCTGCATGCATTAAAACTTACAGGAGACACATGACCGTATCGGCTGGCCGTGTGTCACGCACGGCTAAGTCTTACACCTGTCTTAGGCCGTGTGGACTTGACATTAGCCAAAATCAAGCCATTCCATCACCAAATCAAGCATGTACCTAAAAGCATTTTTGTGCACATGACCAAAGCATCAAAACTTTACCAAAACATGCATGAAATGACCAAATCCATTCAACCAATATGCCATAAAAGTCACCTCACATGCAAACATACAAATTTACCTAAACATATACATATACTTGACCATATTTCATTCATAATCATCTAGTTCATTTCCATATCAAAACATATCATAACTTGACCTATATCACTTCAACATAAACTTACCATTTGAGCCATACCATTCATGCATCATATTTACCAAATTGACTAAATTCAACCATCATCAAAATGGTATCAGAACAACCAACTCATACATACCAAAATCAACATCTAAGCATTTAACTAAACATCAAACACAAGTTCACCTATACATGCCATTATAACCTTGGCCAAAACATCAAAAACTACTGATATATTCGCGGGATAGTGTGATAGATCTTCGACGAACTTCCAAACTAATCGAGCTTCTGATTATAAGAAAAACATAAGAAAGAAAACTACGTAAGTACATAATGCTTAGTAAGTTAGTAAACCATGAACATAACTTACCATTTCAATACATAACATTAAGATTAAGTGCAACATAATCCAACCACAAGCCTGACACAAGCCTAAACACCATTATCAACACAGGTTAGTGCATTCAAACATAATTCACTTGAATTAACATAAGGTAAGTCATTATACATGAACATATGTCATTTGAACTCATCATTTTCATGAACATAAGTATACTTCCATTGAAGCTTACCATTTCAATCCTTTTCATAATACATGGTTTAGTTAATTTGCACACTTATTGTTCCTTTCCTTTTTTAATCCCGTTGAACCATTAAGAATATCATCGGATACTCAGGGAGCTCACACGAAGTGTGCAAAACATATAATTATAGCCTTTCCTTTACGTCATTGCTCACATGAGTTGTGAAATGTGCCTGCTCACATGAGCTATGGGTCGAAACGTAAGCTACACAATGCTGCTCACACAGGTTGTGGAGTATCTGCAACAAATGCAGGACCTCAACCACCGGTAGGACATTCAAGACCAACACCTAAAACATGAAAACTGTAACACCCCGAACCCGAGACCATCGCCGGTGTCGGACACGAGGGGTTAGCAAGCCAAGTTCACTTGTTTTGCCCATCCATTGGACATTTCCAGTCAGGCTGGAAAAACTGCGTCACTGTCGCCTTAAAAATCATATCTCGAGTTTCAAAACTCGGAAACTGGTTTCGTAAATTTTCCCTGAATTTAGACTCATATATCCATCCATGGATTTATTTCTAGAATTTTTGGTCGGGCCAATTGGTACAGTTTATTAGTTAAAGTCACCCATGTTACAGGGATCGACTGCTCTGACCTTCGCGCGGTATAACTTGAATATCTCTCTGTACAGGGCTTTAATACTGGTGCCGTTTGTTTCTAATGAAACTAGACTCAAAATGGAATCTGTACATATAAGGTATGTCTCCTAATTCTTTTGGATAATTTATAGTGAATTTTAAAGTTGCGACAGGGAACCCAGAAACCATTCTGGCCCTGTCTCACAATAGCTTTAATATCTCTTAACCTGTAACTCCTATGACCATTTCGTTTCTTCCATAAGAAAATAGAATCATCAAGGTTCATTTACATAGCTTATTCACTATTTAATTCCATTCCTATGAATTTTGGTGATTTTTCACATTCATGCCACTGCAGCTGGCAGCATCTGTTTTTAAGGTAGGACTTACCTATTTGGTAGTCTCCATGAATCAACTAGTCTTGCCATACATAGGTTCATATATGATCATTTTAACCATGCCAATGGCTGATCATATGACCAACATTCCCATTTCCAAGCCATAGCCACATCATGACACCAAATATATACATACAACCCACAATTAGTCTAAGTTCATGCTTCCTTTTCGAGCCATTTTCGCATGGCCGTACATACTTACATTACAACATATTTAACAAACAAGAGGTAGTCCTATACATGCCATCTCAAGTTCAACCAAAATTTATACCAAAATGGAGGCTTGATAGTGTGAATGACTTGACTTCAACGATCCCAAATCCAATTGCTTGACGAAATCTAAAAAAACCGAGAGCCAAAGCAACGGGTAAGCATTTTTATGCTTAGTAAGTCTCAAGGAATATAATCAACTCTAATTACAGCAATACATTCACATAGCCAAATGCATCATTTCATTAATACACATTCTTACTTCACACTTCATCATTATATGATTTCACAAAATATCAATCAATTCAATAACTGAAATTCATTAGTCGATTGAGCGAATGTTGCTCAAACATGTCGACTTTCCAATGCACATATAACGTACCTTATCCTTTGGGCTTTTCGAGTGTACTAATTGAATTCATTACAGCAACCAACACTCACGTCCAGCCCAAGATTCTTCGAATATAACCGGATATAATCACGTGCACAAATGCCTTGGTCTTAGCCGGATAGAATAACTCATACGAATGCCTTCGGTCTTAGCCGGATATAGCCACTAGCACAATTGCCTTCGGTCTTAACCCGGATATAAATTCCAGCATAATTGTCTTCGGGCTTAGCCGGATATCATTCAATTTCTCATGCACACATACATCAATAATCATTGGACATACATATTTCATTTTCGTTACTAAGGCTCAAACACAATTATAATCATTAGCATATTCGCCGGGACTTAGCCCGGTGGAATTCAAATACTCATACACACATAATCAATAATCATACACATCCATATTTCATCTCACATAATTCAAGTAAGGTCACTTCTTGAGGACTTACCTCGGATGTTGTCGAACGGCTTTTTCGGCTATTCGATCACTTTCTCCTTCCCCTTGTCCAATTGTGGCCCTCTAAGCTCTTGAGCTAATTCAAACAAATTCAATTTATTAAAACCTCATTGTGCTAGCTTTTGGCGAATATGACAAGGAGTTTAAATGGTCATATGGCCACCCTTTAGCTTGAATACACAATGGTCATGCACATTTTATACTACATCAAGCAATTCAATACAATTTATTCGAGCATCAAGGAAATGCTAAGGCCTTCAATAGGCTACCCAAGGCCGAATATTCATGTACATGTTGAGGTCAATTTTGCACTTAATACCTCACAAAAACAGCATGCAATTTACTAATTAATGCTTTGCACATTGTGGCCCAAAACTTATAATATAGCATCAAGCACCTACATATGTGCTAGGCCGAATTGTGCTTGCAATTTCACAAGCATTCTTCCACATCTTCTTCTTTAAACCAATATATTCATCACTTAGTTCATAACCAAAACATAATGTGCAATCATATATATGCATATATGAGCATGGCCGAATTTTCAAGGTGTCCATAGCCATCCAAAACACAAATTTTAACTAACATGCAAGAAGCATGAATCATGCTCAAGAATGCATCATGGCCGAATATGACAATCATGCTCCTTTTCAACTTCAATCATGATAAAACAAAGAGAAAACTCAAAATCTTACTCATGAGTAGAAAATCCATCATTGCATGCATCATCATCAAGCTTCACACTTAGCATGCAATGGCTTTATCACCATAACAACTTTGGCCAAATACCATTTCCATGGCATAACAAAGATTTGAGCCATGGCTAACATGCACATCAAGTTAGCAACCAAGACATGCATGAAACTCCTAACACAACCTCATACATACCTTAATCTTGATGCAAACTTAGCCAAATCTCCTTCTAGATCTCTTCCAAACCAAGCATGAAGCAAAAATCCTCCCCTTTTCCTTAGTATTTTCGCCAAGAAGTGAAAATGGATGAGAAAAATTTTTCTTTTCTTTCCTTAGGACATTCGCCAAGAGCTATGGTGAAAGATGAACACTTTTTTTTTCCTTTTTTTTCCATACTCTTATTTTATTATTTCTAACATGCACCACTAGCAAAACATGTTTAAGACATGTTTTCTTTTGCCCATATTCATCACCATGGCGGCCACTATAGTCAAATTTGGGGAATTTGACATGCAAGGACAACATTTCCTAGTGTGCATCAATAGGCCACTTCCACATTTGCCTATCTCAATTCTAAATTTTCTCACACAAGTCCTTTCTAGTGAAATTCACCTTTATAACACTAAATCAATCATCAAAAAATGTCATACATGAATACTCACATATTATAGGCATCGAAATAAATTTTAAATTATTGTTATGCCTCGGTTTTGTGGTCCCGAAACCACATTCCGGCTAGGGTCTATTTTGGGCTGTCACAAAAACGCTAATGACATGTCATTTGTATACTACGAATTCCTAAGGTTCAAACAGGGCTCGATAACCGTCGTGACATCGTTGGATATACATCATTTGGTTACATGACAATTAACACATTAACATATAACTCATTATAATATTAAAACGATATTTAATCATACGAACTTACCTCGATGAAAAATACGTAGGAACGAGATAAACTGATCCGAGGCTTTAGCATTTCCCCGATCTAAATCCATACAAGGTCTATCTTGATCTAAATAGGCAAATTGAATCCATTTAATACTTTTATTATTCAATACTTTTATTATTCAATTCAGTCCATATTTCATTTTTTACAAAAATACCATTTTTCCCCTAATATTTTAACTTTTTGCAATTTAGTTGTTAAGTTCATAAATTGAAATTTAAGCATTTTAATCCTCAACTCATGCTAGTCGAATTCACCAGGGACCTATATCAATTCATACAAACCATCATTTCACAAATTCACCATGAACTTTTATCATTTTTACCAATAAGTTCCTAAATGACAATTTCATCAAAAATCACTTTACAAAACTTGTTTATTTATTAGCAAGGATTCAAAATCTTTCATAAAACATCAAGAATCATGCAAAAATATTCATGGAAAAATCCTAAATCTTTAACAATTTTTCAAATTGACCACCGGGCTAGCTAGATTAAGCTACAACGAGTTAAAAAACATAGAAATAATTAAAAAATGATTAATAATCACTTACATGCAACACTTGGACATACCAAAACCTTCAAGGTGAAAAATGAAGGTTTTTATTTCTTAATTCCAGTGAAGAAGGTTGTTTAGGAAGTGATACAATTGTTTGCATTATTTTACTTTAACTTATTTATTAATTTACCAAATTAACCTTCATTTTTAACTTTAAAAACACTTAATTCTATGTCCATAAAAACCCACTAACATATTAAATGGTCTAATTACCATTTAAGACACTCACATTGAAGTTTTATAGCTATTTAACACCTTTAGATACTAGAACTCCACTTTTGCACTTTTTATAATTTAGTCCTTTTTACGTAATTAAGCATGCAAATGTCATAATTTCTTAACGAAATTTTTTACAACCTTTCTAACATTCTATAGGAATTAAAATAATAAAAAAATAATAATTTACTCATCAAATTTGTGGTCTGAAAACTATTGTTGCGATTTAACTGAAAACGACCTGTTGCATTTCTTAAGAAACTATTTACTCATTTTGTAACACCTCGAGCAATCATTAGGGATAGGGGTACACATTTTTGTAACACTCAATTTGATAAGATTTTTAAGAAATATGGTGTACATCATAGAACAACTACTCCTTATCATCCTCAAACTAGTGGGCAAGTTGAAGTGTCGAACCAAGAACTGAAACGCAACCTAAAAAAGACTGTAGAGACAAATGTGAAGGACTGGGCTTTAAAATTAGATGATGCTTTATGGGCTTATAGGAATGCATATAAAACACCTATAGGAACATCCCCATATAGACTTATTTATGGGAAGAGCTGTCACTTACCATTAGAACTCGAACATAAAGTATTTTGGGCAATAAAATTTTTGAATTTCGATCCTAAACTTGCAGGTGATAAAAGACTATTACAACTAAATGAGTTAGACGAATGACGAGCAAATGCTTACGAGAGCTTGAAATTATACAAAGAAGAAAAGAAGAAATGCCATGATGCTCGTTTAAAGCAGCCCAAATAATTCACAGTTGTAGATCGAGTGCTTCTATATAATCCAAGGCTCAAATTGTTTCTGGGAAAGCTAAAATAGAGATGGCCAGGTCTTTATGTGGTAAAAATTATTTTTCTCTATGGTACAATAGAGGTAACACATCTTGAATACGACACATTTAAGGTAAACGGTCATTGAATCAAATATTATATTGGAGGTGATATTAATATAGAGAGAGAGAAGCTTCAGCTCCAAAATCTGAATCAATCGTAGGGAAAATGGGAAAGTTGAGCTTTTACTTGAAATAATCGCTTCTTAAGAGGCAATCCGAGTGTTTCAATTTTGTTAATTCCCTTAATTTTGTTGTATGTTTAATTTGTTTAAAAAAAAGGTGAACCATATTGTTGGAAGTGGTACACATGGGTTGGTGACATGGCCGAGACGCATGGCCGTGTCCTAGGCTACATGCATATCAAAGCTAATTTTTTCCCAAAGTTTTTGTAACACACATAGTAGCAGAGACTTACACGATTTGAAGACATGGCTGTGTGAGTTGTATGGCCTTGACATACGAGCGTGTCTTGGGCTGTGTACGTATTAGGATATAATTATTCTAGGTTTCAATTGTTATGCAGTCTAAAATGATCTATACGACCTAGCGACACGACCGTGTGTGACATATGGCTTGGACACACAGGCATGTTTTAAGTTGTGTCCATACTGGAGTATATTTTTCAATTTCATTTCAAAATAGTGAGTTACACGGGCGAAAGACACAACCGTATGAAATACAAGGCCTACCACATTGGCGTGTGTGAAACCGTGTCCACCACACGGTCTCTCACACGGGCGTGAGAGAAGCGAAGGATGATCACAGATGCCCTGACACACAACAGTGTGTGAGACACGGCTTGGGCACACAAGCATGTCTTAGGTCGTTTCAAGACTGAGCTTCATTTTTATTAAATTTTGAATTGACACACAGGTTGAGAGTGCACATACAGGCATGTGACACAGCCGTATGGCCCAACACAGGCCTTCACATGACCGTACCCCCTTAAAAACCCTATTTATTTATTTTTGTTTTGTCTTCTTCCTTATCTACCAGCCGTCGTTCCTCCCCTAAACAAGTCAAAATCATTACCGTCGATCTCCTTTCCCTACCTCTTTTCATTGTCATTCAAACCCCTCCTCGTCCTTCCCCCTCAACTTTCCTCTCCATCTCTGAACTAATCCTTTTCCCCTGTCCTTTCCTCTATCCCCTTGCCGCTCCCTTCTCCCCTCTCCTTTAGCGCCGCCGATTGGACACCTCATTCCCCCATTTCTTTTCCTTTCCCTTCCCCCTTACCGTTTCAACCAACCACAACCCCGTTCCCTCCATACTCATTATTGCATCCTCTCCTAATCTGCACCCAAGACACCAAACACCATAGCCCATCGATCCATCCCTCATTCCCTCACCCTATCCCTGTTGTACAATCCTCTTAGTCTCTGTTTCTGGCTATTTTTTAGCTTGTGCCCCTGTAATGCCCCGTACCCGAGACCATTTCCGGAGTCGAACACGAGGTGTTAATAGACTTAATTCATTACTTAAATAGCTCATACAATTCATTTTAAAATTTCCAGACAAGCTGGCTAACTGCATCACAGTCACTTTAAAAATCATATCTCGAGTTCCGAAACTCGAAATCCAATTCCGTAAATTTTTCCTGAAACTAGACTCATATATATATCTACTAATTTCTTTCTAGAATTTTTGGTCGGGCCAATTAGTACAGTTTATTAGTTAAAATCTCCCCTATTTCAGGGTTCGACTACTCTGACCTGTGTGTATTACGAATCAGATATCTCCCTCTACAGAGCTTCAATGACTATGCCGTTTGTCTCTAATAAAACTAGACTCAATAAGGAATCTGTACATATAAAGCATGACTTCTAATTATCTTTGTAAAATTTATGGTTAATTTACAAAGTTAGAACAGGGGATCCAGAAATCGCTCTGGCCCTGTTTCACAAAAATTTAGACATCTCATAAAATATAACTCATATACCTGTTTTGTTCCATCCATATGAAAATAGACTCATAATTCTTCAATTTCATATATTATTCATCATCTAACTGTATCTCTACTATTTTTAGTGATTTTTCAAACTCACGTCACTGGTGCTGTCTGAATCTATTTTATGGTAAATTTTACCTATTTCATGGTTTCCATGGATTAGCTAGCAATTTAGCATACATAACACCAAATATGATCATGATTAGCCATTCCAATGGCTAATAATTACCAAGCATTTGCATACCACTCAATAACCATATCATAAGACCATATATACAAAATGATTATAATGCTATACATGCCATACTCAAAATATACAAGCCATCATGCCAAGATGGTATACGGATAGTGTGAGCGAGCCTCCGACCGTTCCCGATTTCCGAGCTGGCTTGTCAAAACTACAAGGAATGAAAAGGAGGGAGTAAGCATAAATGCTTAATAAGTTCACAAGCAAATAGCAAGTAACATAACCATATAAGCAAACATAAAACATCATTTGCATAATCATCACCAAGACATTCATATCACATTTTCATTTATCATCTTACCATATTGTTGTTATATCGATTTTTCAACCCGAGGGTTAAGTACATACCTGTTCAAAGTATCCATTTCACAACACTTACCAATACGTCCCTTTCATCTTGAGTATTCCTCCATTTCAGTAGAACTTTACCCGTTGAACACATCGGAATATAATTCGGATACATGGAAAGTTTGCACATAAGTGCCACATATGTAGCCAAGCTACCATGTAACCCGCCCATAAGTGAACTCGGACTCAACTCAACGAGCTTGGGCGTTCGCATCCATAAGTGAACTCGGACTCAACTCAACGAGCTTGGATGCCTACTTACATCTCTCGAACTCGGACTCAACTCAACGAGTTCGGACATTCGCATCCATAAGTGAACTCGGACTCAACTCAACGAGTTCGGATACTCAACCATCCTAGTGACATGTCACTTGTATCCTAATCTATTCCTAAGGTTCAAACGGGCTTTTTTCCTCGATCTCACGTCTTTGCCGTCTTCCACGGAATATCGGAACCGATACTCGGTGATAGTTCATACTCATCAAGTAATTCACATAATTACATATTATTCAACAATAACCACAAAACATTACGTTTCATGATAATAATAAGCATCATATCATATAAACAACATTAAATTCCTTAAAACAACAATTATGTTACTACATTTACACATGAACTTACCTCGTATGCGAAAATGGCTACTTTTACCATTTCGTCCACAACTTGGTATTTTCCCCATTTTAGCCCGAATTTTAGTTTTCCTTGCTCTATCATTTAAAATATAGTCTAATTAGGACTCACATTATTCAAATTGACCAAAAATCATATTTTGGAAAAATTACAATTTTGCCCCTAAACTTTTGCATATTTACACTTTGCCCTTAGGCTCAGGAATTAAACTTTATTCCTTATTCTTATGTTTTATAACATGCTGATCATTTTTCCCTTCTATGGCAACATCAAATTCTCACTCTAACATGTACTTATGACTATTAGGTATTTTTACCGATTAAGCCCTTTTGCTCGTTTTCACTTAAAACCGAGTAGCACAAGTTGTCTAACATAATTTAAAACCTCATATTCTATAATAAAACACCAAAATACACAAATTTCACCTATGGGTATTTTTCCAAATATGAACCCTAGGTTGAATTATTGCTAGCATAAGCTTAATTGAGCTACCGGGACTCCAAAAACGTAAAAATCATTAAAAACGGGGCTTGGAATCACTTACTATGGAGCTTGGAAGCTTGAAACAAACCCTAGCTATGGAGAACCCTTGAAATTTCGGCCTAATGAAGACGATGGACAAAAATTGGCTTTTAATTTTGTTTTTAATTCATTTTAATAACTAAATGACCAAAATACCCTTACTACTAAACTTTCCAAAAATTCCTTCCATGTCCTAATTTTTTCCATGAACTTAAAATTGGTCAAATTGCTATTTAAGACCTCCTCATTAATATTCCAAAACAATTTCATACTAAAAACTTCTAGAATGCAAGTTTTGCAACTTATTCGATTTAGTCCCTACTTTCAATTTAAGCACTTTAGGCATAGAATTTCATCACGAAATTTTCACACAATCATGCAATCATATCATAGACCTTAAAATAATCATAAAATAATTATTTCTATCTCGGATTTTGTGGTCACGAAACCACTATTCCGACTAGGCCCAAAATCGGATATTACAACTCTCCCCCTTCGTGATTTTCGTCCCGAAAATCTTACCGTAAAAGTGGTTTTCACTTTTAATCTCATATTCGGTGTCAAGAACTTGCACTTAGACTGTACCTCCATTACATCTCTTCAATTTCTCATATGATCTAAAAGCTTACAGTCTCAACTCTCAACTGTTCTTAAACTTTCAACCCTTCTCGCTTCCCATGATATCATGACATAAAACCCGGATCTCAACTTGATTTAATGGAGACCTAATTCCAAGAAATCCAACAATCAAAGAGACCTGAAATTCCATGAATCTGATGAGTAGGAATTCATTCAATACAGATATGATTTATAGATCTCGCCAAACATTTAACTATAGGATACATCACATTTTCCTCTTTTCGCCATAGAAATAATTCTGATATGGCCTCAAGAATAATCCTTCTCATTTCCATCCCAATATCAACACTGACAAGGATAATTTTGATAGATCCCAATGCTTGGCTTTAACCCCTTTAACAACTCCGATTTTATGTAACATCGGATGCTCTAAATTATCACATTACCTCACCGTCTTGAAACACATCACAATTCATACAACAAGACATTCTTGAAAGTCGAAGTCTTTACTCAATGTAGACTAGTCTAGTTTAGACGCTTGATTACCAATATTCTCATCTATCCGAACTCGTCAACATGTAATAAACTTTTCAGCTTTCACAAGATGGAAACCTTATCATTCGTAGTGACTTAAACTAATATCCAACTCTTTTCTAATAAATATACACTTCTCGCTCAAACTATTTACTCTTTTATCCATACAAAATGAAATTCTATTATCGACTTAGGAAAATAATCCCGACATAATTGTCACATGAAATCTTTCAAATAAATAATTTACCATGCCGATTGAAACTCGCGCTTTTATCACCTATGCCTTTCTTCGATGTCAAATCCTTACACGTAAATTAGAAAAATCCCAATACTAAAATCACCACATTACTAAGATCAAATTAGAAGTATAGTCATATTTGATATGATTATCACGAATGAAGAACGACTTGAACACGAGTCATAATTGACAAATTATGGAACAAAGATAACAAGGAAACCGAATAAAGAAATCCAAGATAGAGAAATCCGAATAAAGAAATCCGAATAAAGAAACCCAAGATACGATACTATGCCGAGAATCGAAAACCAAACTCATAGAGAAGATGAGAATACCCGATAATTCTTCAAAGAAAGAAAGTCCGAAGAAAACATCATTTAATCCCATGAAATCAAATATAACAAGATCAATATATCTTCCCATACATATATATCGATGAAGCATCAAGTAGAAGAAACAGAATCATAATATCATACGTATTATCTCATCAATTCTTATAAGACGAAATGAAATAGAATACCCGATGAAATAGAGCAATATAAATTATAAACCAGTCAGACTACCAATGCTTTCATCCAACACCAGAATAGAAGACATTCCCATATAACAAGAATTTCTTCAGATGATCAATAGCCATAGAAATATTTCTGAGAACGGGTAAACACATAGAACATCTCAAAAGAGACTGCTAAATCTGTCTAGTCATAATGTCACACTCAGATAGTTCACATTTCAATTATCATTTCCCCAACTAGTTTTTCCGTCACAAATTTCATATTAAACCATTCACTAAAGAAGTCCAATTCTGAATAAATTTCGATTTACACTTTTCTCAACCTTGCACCTGAGTAATTCGGTTTACCAAGGAGAATTCCTTTTCTAACTGGGACAGTGCATAACTCTAATAATCTTTACGTCAATCCGATACTTTACTGGCTCTGACTTTACTTATCAGCTCATTTTCAATCTCTAATCATACTTATAATTATTCTATCACTGTACTCTTTGGGTTGTCAACCGAAAACTTATTCAATACAAATCTCATGAAATTCCATTATAAGTACCACTTCGGTAAGGGGGAGGGGTTGTAGGACCTCTGACTCGACTTTCTTATACATACACATATGACACAACTTCCATCATCATAGTAACATCATCAAAATCATGTCATTCATTCATGTTTGCTTACACCAATTTTCCTATTGTCCCATTTAGACAATATACTTATGCATACATTCTATGTTTTCTAGACAGCTTTACTTATCCATTCATTTAATTAAATTAATTCATGCTCATGACATTATATAAGGCCAAACAAACATAGATATTTGCATCACAATCACAACTTTCATTTCGTGCATCATCATGTACTTATCATTACAATCATATAATTCAGTCCAACAATTTAACATAGATAAGTTCATTTCATTATAATCCTTTATCTCATAAAATTATATATCATTAACATTTATCAACATTCGACGTCCAAATCAAGACAAGGACATTTTCACTCGTATCATAATATTATGACCTTTATTCATACCTCTACTACTTTCTATTTATTCCGTTCATCTTATCAAGTAAGCCACATACACTACATCATATGAGCATTAAGCAAATATGAATATTTATCACAACATGAACTTTCATCTCACATATTATCACATATGTATCATAAACTTTTATTCATACTTTTCTGAACCGAGACTTATCATAATCATAACTTTACTCAAATACCTTCACATAACCGTGAACATGGTCGGCACAGCTCGGTTGGAGAGTACCCTGTCTAAATAAGACGGTACTCATACGCGTCGGAAGACATCACACTATCACAAATCAGTGGCATGTATAGCTAAACTTTTACACATGCTCGGTTAGTCCGAGAACTGACTAAACCTACTCTGATAACACTAAATGTAACGCCCCGTACCCGAGACCATTTCCGGAGTCGAACACGAGGTGTTAATAGACTTAATTCATTACTTAAACAGCTCATACAATTCATTTTAAAATTTCCAGACAAACTGGCTAACTGCATCACAGTCGCTTTAAAAATCATATCTCGAGTTCCGAAACTCGAAATCGAATTCCGTAAATTTTTCCTGAAACTAGACTCATATATCTATCTTCTAATTTCTTTCTAGAATTTTTGGTCAGGCCAATTAGTACAGTTTATTAGTTAAAATCTCCCCTATTTCAGGGTTTGACTACTCTGACCTCTGTGTATTACGAATCAGATATCTCCCTCTACAGAGATTCAATGACTATGCCGTTTGTCTCTAATAAAACTAGACTCAATAAGGAATCTGTACATATAAATCATGACTTATAATTATCTTTGTAAAATTTATGGTGAATTTACAAAGTCAGAACAGGGGATCCAGAAATCGCTCTGGCCCTGTTTCACAAAAATTTAAACATCTCATAAAATATAACTCATATACCTGTTTTGTTCCATCCATATGAAAATAGACTCATAATTATTCAATTCCATATATTATTCATCATCTAACTGTATCTCTACTATTTTTAGTGATTTTTCAAACTCACGTCACTGGTGCTGTCTGAATCTATTTTATGGTAAATTTTACCTATTTCATGGTTTCCATGGATTAGCTAGCAATTTAGCATACATAACACCAAATATGATCATGATTAGCCATTCCAATGGCTAATCATTACCAAGCATTTGCATACCACTCAATAATCATATCATAAGACCATATATACAAAATGATTATAATGCTATACATGCCATACTCAAAATATACAAGCCATCATGCCAAGATGGTATACGGATAGTGTGAGCGAGCCTCTGACCGTTCCCGATTTCCGAGCTGGCTTGTCAAAACTACAAGGAATGAAAAGGAGGGAGTAAGCATAAATGCTTAATAAGTTCACATGCAAATAGCAAGTAACATAACCATATAAGCAAACATAAAACATCATTTGCATAATCATCACCAAGACATTCATATGACATTTTCATTTATCATCTTACCATATTGTTGTTATATCGATTTTTCAACCCGAGGGTTAAGTACATACCTGTTCAAAGTATCCATTTCACAACACTTACCAATACGTCCCTTTCATCTTGAGTATTCCTCCATTTCAGTAGAAATTTACCCGTTGAACACATCGGAATATAATTCGGATACATGGAAAGTTTGCACATAAGTGCCACATATGTAGCCAAGCTACCATGTAACCCGCCCATAAGTGAACTCGGACTCAACTCAACGAGTTCGGATGCTCAACCATCCTAGTGACATGTCACTTGTATCCTAATCTATTCCTAAGGTTCAAACGGGCTTTTTTCCTCGATCTCACGTCTTTTCCATCTTCCACGGAATATCGGAACCGATACTCGGTGATAGTTCATACTCATCAAGTAATTCACATAATTACATATTATTCAACAATAACCACAAAACATTACGTTTCATGATAATAATAAGCATCATATCATATAAACAACATTAAATTCCTTAAAACAACAATTATGTTACTACATTTACACATGAACATACCTCGTATGCGAAAATGGCTACTTTTACCATTTCGTCCACAACTTGGTATTTTCCCCATTTTAGCCCAAATTTTAATTTTCCTTGCTCTATCATTTAAAATATAGTCTAATTAGGACTCACATTATTCAAATTGACCAAAAATCATATTTTGGAAAAATTACAATTTTGCCCCTAAACTTTTGCATATTTACACTTTTGCCCCTAGGCTCGGGAATTAAACTTTATTCCTTATTCTTATGTTTTATAACATGCTGATCATTTTTCCCTTCTATGGCAACATCAAATTCTCACTCTAACATGTACTTATGACTATTAGGTATTTTTACTGATTAAGCCATTTTGCTCATTTTCACTTAAAACCGAGTAGCACAAGTTGTCTAACATAATTTAAAACCTCATATTCTATCATAAAACACCAAAATACACAAATTTCACCTATGGGTATTTTTCCAAATATGAACCCTAGGTTGAATTATTGCTAGCATAAGCTTAATTGAGCTAGGGACTCCAAAACGTAAAAATCATTAAAAGCGGGCTTGGAATCACTTACTATGGAGCTTGGAAGCTTGAAACAAACCCTAGCTATGGAGAACCCTTGAAATTTCGGCCTAATGAAGAAGATGGACAAAATTGGCTTTTAATTTTGTTTTTAATTCATTTTAATAACTAAATGACCAAAATACCCTTACTACTAAACTTTCCAAAATTCCTTCCATGTCCTAATTTTGTCCATGAACTTAAAATTGGTCAAATTGCTATTTAAGACCTCCTCATTAATATTCCAAAACAATTTCATACTAAAACTTCTAGAATGCAAGTTTTGCAACTTATTCGATTTAGTCCCTACTTTCAATTTAAGCACTTTAGGCATAGAATTTCATCACGAAATTTTCACACAATCATTCAATCATATCATAGACCTTAAAATAATCATAAAATAATTATTTCTATCTCGGATTTTGTGGTCACGAAACCACTATTCCGACTAGGCCCAAAATCAGGATATTACAGCCCCGTCGTTGTTTGTCCTCTGACTGTCGATCACCGTTGACTACTCCCTATTGTTCCCCACCATTTGGCTCCCCTCTTTTATTTTATTTATTATTTATTATTATTTTTGTTATTGTTATTTTTTCTTTTTATTATTCTTCTTAGGTTCATTATTATCATTGTGCTTAATATAGTTTTATTATTACTATTATTGTTTTGTTTATTATCATTAGTTGCGTTTGCTTTTGCTTAAATCATTAGAATAATAATATTATTATTAGTTTAATAATTGTAGTTTAATATTAGTAGAGTTTTTGTTTTATTCTGTTTCGTTTTTGTTTTTCCTTGTCGTTTTAGGAGTAGGTTATTGCTCTATTAGTATTATATTTTGGTTTTCGTATTGTGATTATTCGTGTTGCTGTGTTTTAATCTTTGCATGCTAACCTGTTTTCTTTTCTGCTATATTCATTAGTGGTGCATATTTTACTGTTTCTTTGATATTAGGTTGTTATATTTTCTTTCAGGCATATAATGACAAATACACGAGGTAAGACTAAAGCCACCGTCCCCACTTTGAAAAAGTAGAAAACTCCAGATGCGACCTCATCCTTAGGCCATCCTCCGACACACACCATCCTTGCCTGCGGTTTCCACTACGCCCTCACGAGGACCTATATAAGTTTCCTAGGAGGAGACCCTTGGGTTTAGGGCATTGCATAGACTGAGAGGCATTACAGACAGTACACTTAGTTGATAGAGTGCGCCCTGATCGAGAAAACTCCTTAGGATAGATTCTTATCTATCGTCAAGCTCACTTACTTGGAGCTTACACTAGAGTTTTGTTCGACATTTGTTCTGCAGCACGTGATGTCGTGACATGATGAACCTCACACTATTTCTTTTCGACTCGTTGGTATGATTTATTATTTTAGTGTTTCAAATTTCATAGCTACCCTTGGACTCTATTCTGAGGAGTTCATAAGTGCCAAGTGGTTCCTCACCTTATACCGGCACATCTATAATTCGCTGTCTTTATACTGGACAGAACTTGCTACTAGTGCGACGCCATATGACCCAAGTCGGTTGAATGTGACTTTCTTACCTCTAGTATTGCGCTATATTTATGCTATCTTGGCACATATGTTAACTGGTTGGAGGGGGAGCACTGGATTCATTGGTACATTTGACGCTTATTTTCTTTGGAGCATGACGGTGCAACGCACTTTCGATCTTGCCACTTCGTTGCCCTATCATTTCACCATCAATCTGACCATAATAGGAAAGGTCCTATCTGTTTGGGCCCTTATGTGACTCATCCTGCACGACATTTTAGCCTCCTTGATTCTCCGATACAGTCATCCTCATTTACACTGGTTAGACGGAAGACCCCGCAGGGATTATCAATTATGAGTCACATGAGGATAATCGAGTGACAGCATGGCATGAGTCCTCTTCGATATAGATTATCTTATTCTGACCCCCAGGGTGAGCATAGGGACTTTCCCGACAATGATCTTTTTCACAATGAGGATCCACCTCATTTTCCATCTCTGAGTTTCCCTATCGCTACTTCTACCATTACACTCGAGGATTTTTCTGAACGATTCACCCGTTTCAAGCAACAATGCTTTGAGGGATTTGATAGCATTGATGCAACTTTGCAACAGATATGTTAGCATCGTCATATTTCTCCTACTGATCCTGCGCCTTACATTCTCGACACATCTCACGATGATGATCACTGATCTACTTTTGTTTTATTTATTTTATTTATAGTTGAACTTCTATTTTTCTTTCCGGTTGTTTTACTTTTGGCTAGACTTCTTTAGTTTTTTTTATTATTTTGAACTATGTTTTTTTTCTTATTTTGATGATGGGTTTTTTATTTGAGTTTGTAACCTCTAAATCTTCTTATTTATTTGTGTTTATCTTCTTATTAGTTGCTTAGAAACATGCACTATATTTAGATTTGCTCATAATTATGGTTTTCTCTATTCTGGTGATTTCATTTATATTTAGGGTAGTTTTAGTTCTCCCCCTCTCTTTTGATATTGTTCTTATTCTGTACTTATATCTGTTTGTACATTGAGGGCAATGTACATCTAAAGCGTGGGGAGGTTGTTTATATTTGTGATAAAATCTTTGAATTATTTGTTGTGTTTAAGTAATTTTCTCATACCCGCTATAGAGTGAATTGTTTTAAAATTTAGAATTTTTATTGATGTTGTTTTGGATTTCTTTGTGGATATTTGTGCATTAATTGATTCAATCTTTAAGACATGAGAGAGTCGAGTATGATAAGTTGTTTTTCAGAAATCATATTTCAGGTTGTCTCCCTAAATTGAAGAATTATTTGGAAATTTTGAATTTGCAAGTTTGACATCAAAACCATAATTTTTTGTGAGTTTTTGAGCCTATAGAGCATATATTGTAATAGGCCGTTTTTAGTGAAATTGAAACAGTAGTTTCAGGATCACAAATTCGAAGTCAAAAAAATTATTTTATTATTATTTTATGGGATACAATATGATAGAAATACCATATAAAAATTTTGTTAAGAAATTTTACCGTTTACATACTTAATTTGATCAAATGGACTAAATTGCGTAAATTGCAAAAGTTGAGTTCTAATAGCTAAAGGCGTTAAATAGTTATATAATTTTAAATTGGAGGTCCTTATATAGTAATTAGCCATTAAATTTGTTAGTAGATAAGCATGAGTAGTCATTATTGGAAATTGAATGAATTATTAAGGTTAATTTTGGAAATTAGTGATTAAAGTTATGATAAAAATAAAATAAACTATTATCATCTATTATCATCATCTTCCACCAAAATTTAAAAAAAAAAACAGAGAGAAGAAAACCTAGACATGGAAGCTTCAAATTTAGGCAAGCTTATTTTGCACAATTAGGTATGTATTATTTTTTCCATTTTTGATGATTTCTATGTTTCCGAGATCGTTATAGCTTAATCTAGCTAGCCCGGGGATTAATTTGCAAAACTATTATAGTATTAGAGTTTTGCTATTGATAAATATGCTTGAGTTTTGAAGTTTGATGATAAAGAATGAATGATTATTGTTAGATAAACAACTTTTGTAAAGAGAATTTTAGTGTAATCATCAATTAGTGGCTAAATTGAAAAATATGATAAATTTGTAGTAATGTGAATTTTGTGACATATATGGGCTGCTATTAATATGTATAAAAATTGGCCAGGCTTGAGTAAGGATTAAATTGAATGAATTTTATTTTTTGTGCTTAGGGACTAAATTACAAAGGAATTAAAAGAGTAGCGAAAATGGTAATTTTGCCAAAATTCCATGTTGGATTAAATTCAATGAGAATTATATTGAAATGAGTTAAATTCATTCGTATAGTCCTGTCAAACCTTGTACAGAGTTAGATCAAGGCAAAGAGAAAATATTGGATTAGTTGCCTTCGTATCTATGTACACTCGTTGAGGTAAGTTCGTGTAATTAAATTGTATATTTACATGTTTGAAACTGAATTATATGTATGTGATTTGTTTAATTGCGATGCATAAATATTGATTGCATATTCGATGATTACTGAGTTCCGTTTGAACCTTAGGAATTCGCAGGATACAAATGGCATGTCATTAGGGTTACCGATTTGGTTAAGATCCTGCATGTGTTACGGACACACCACAGCTCGAATAAGCTTACCGATTTACGACTCGTGAGAGCATACCGGTTCTCAGCTCGTATGAGCTTATCGATTCATAGCTCGTGAGAGCATACCGATTCATAACTCGTATGAGCATACATGTATATGAATTGACGAATTACAGTTCAATACACCTTATGTGTACTACCCACGTATCCAATGATATTCTAAATGGTTCAACGAGTATAGCTCTATTACTAGTTTATAGAGTTCAATATGAGGTATTTACATGAATTACATGGAAATGATTTATATATGATATATAGACACATGGTATAGATGTTACATGTATGTGGAATTTGAATAGTGGTTGAATTATATGACTAACATTGTTGTTGTGGATATGTGTTTAGGCTTTTGGCCAAATTGGTTTGGATATATTTTGTATGCTTACCTTAACTGTGATTAAATGGTAAGTTAATTTCTTTGTTATACGAACTTAGTAAGCTTAAATGCTTACTCTGTGTTATTTTCATGTTTTATAGTAATTCAAAAGCTCGTTCAAGTTGGAAGCTTGTCGGAGCTATTTCACACTATAGTGTTTTGTTGATATTAGCCACTTAAATGGCTTGTGTTTGGTATATTTTGATGTGTATATATTTATGTGGTCTTATCATATTGATGTTTGTTAGAATGGTATATTTGGTACTATTTGGGATTATACATATATATATTTGATTATTTAGGTAAGTTTGGATACTTGGTTGACATGTTTTTAAGTTGCCGTGTAAGGTGCCTAAGGGAATATTTGTTGTATATGGTGATAATACATGTTTAAGACTTGATTTTTAGCTTGTTTTGAATATCTTGTTATGACTTGTTTATGTGCAATATGTCGAGTTTAGGTTGGTGTCAAATTGGGTAAGAAATGTGGTTTGGAAAATGACCTATTTTCTTCCACACGGGTAGAGACATGGGCGTGTGTCTCAGCTGTGTGCCCCTGTATCTTCTTAAGAATGAAAGTTAGTATGCTCACACAGGCTAGCACATGGGCGTGTGGCTTGGCCGTGTGACCTAAGTCAAAGAGTTTCACGGGCACAGACACGGGCTGGATACAGTCGTGTGTCCCTATTTCGAATCTCCACACGACCTAAGACATGGGTGTGTCTCTTGGCTGTGTGAATCACACGGTTTGGCCACACGACCGTGTCACCCCTGCAGCTTTGAAAAATTTCAATGTTTTCTGAAAAATTCTTTGAGTACCTGATTTAGTCCCGACTTGTTTCTAATTCATATTTTGGGCCCCGAGGGCTCGTATAAGGAAGAATATGTTTGATTTTGATTTGTTTCTGACATGAATGTTATATGATATGAAATGTCTGTTTGTTTGATCTGTAAACTCTGATAATGCTCCGTCACCTTGTTTCGGTGATGGATACGGGTTAGGGGTGTTACATTTATTGGTATTAGATCTACAATTTAGTTGATTCTCGAACTGAACGTAGCGTATACGAGTCTAGCTATACATGCCATTATATAACTTGTGATAGTGTGATATCTCTTGATCGTTTTAAAACATGTTTTTATATAGCAATGACATCTAACCAAGCTGATTTCGGTGAAGTAGAGAGTAATGCTCAAGCCTCCGTTCAAGGAGTAGCTTTGAGTGGTATGAGGCCCGTATCTGAGGGCCAGGGAGGCAAGGCTAAAGAAGCCTTCTTCCAGATGATGAATGAGTGGTTCACTAAGTTTGTATGAATGAATCCGGTGGCTCAATAACCTCTACCCCTCCTATTCCTCAATTGATTCCCGCTATGCCTCAAAATACGAAATCTATCAGAGTTGGTAAGCCTCCTATTAATAAGATCTGTAAGTACGGTGCTGAAGAATTCTGAGCTACTGCCGATGATGATTCTGAGAGACCTGAATTCTGGTTAGAGAATACCATCAGAGTTCTTGATGAATTATCTTATTCACTAGCTGAATGTCTTAAGTGTGCGGTATCTCTATTAAAAGATTCAACTTACCAATGGTGGAATACATTGACTTCTGTAGTGCCAAAAGAGAGGATTACTTATGAATTCTTTCAAACTGAGTTTCGCAAGAAATACATCAGTTAGAGGTTTCTCAACTAGAAACGTAAAGAGTTTTTGGAGCTTAAACAGGGTCGTATAATAGTGTTTGAATATGAACGTGAATTTGTTAGATTGAGCAAATATGCTCGAGAATGTATTCTGACTGAGATTGCAATGTGTAAGCGATTTGAAGATGGCTTAAATGAAGATATAAAACTATTAGTAGGGATCCTCAAGTTGAAAGAATTTTTTGTACTAGTTGATTGGGCGTAAAAAGCTGAAGAGCTGAGCAAAGAGAAAAGACACGCTGAGACTGAAGCCAGGGATTCAAGCAAGAGATTAATTGGAAAGTCATACCAGTTAGCATTGAAGAAATATAAAAAAATCAGTACCATTCTACTACTGTGGAATACTCCAATAGAAACAGAGGTACTCGATGCTTTAGTCCTAAATCTCAGGCTACATCTGTAGCGAGTATGGCTAATACTAGAAATAACAGACCCAAGTGCAAGCACTGTAACAAGCCACATTATGGTGAGTGTTGAATGAAGAGCGGAGCATGTTTCAGATGTGGTTCCTTTGACCACTATATTAGAGATTGCCTGAAGAAATCTGAGAAAGATAATATTCAAACGTTGAGGCCATGAACATAGTTGCGAGAAGTAGACCATCTTGTAATCCTGAAATGTGACTGGTATCCGAAGTGTAATGAAAGACTCTACTATAAGGTTTGAGGCACAAACATCAGCTAGGGCTTATGCTATTCGTACGTGCGAAGTTGCTTCTGCGCCAGATGTTATTACCGTTTCTTTCTCTCTTATTGATACCGATGTAACTATTTTAATTGATCCTGGATCGAGTCATTCATATGTTTGCACAAATTTAGTGTCTAGTAAAAATTTACCTGTTGAGTCCATTGAATTTGTGGTTAAAGTATCGAACCTTCTAAGCCAGTATGTGTTATTTGATAAAGTTTGCAAGAACTGTCCATTATTGACTCAAGGTTACAGTTTTTTTGTTGATTTGATGCTATTACCATTCGATGAATTCGATGTGATTTTAGGTATGGATTGGCTAACTCTACATGATGTTGTGGTAAATTGTAAACCAAGGCTTATCATATTAAAATGTTAAAATAGTGAGATGCTTCATATTAAATCAGATAAATTGAATGGGTTGTCTATTGTGATATCAGCTATGTCATTAGAGAAATATATGAGAAAAGATTGTAATACTTACCTTGCTTATGTATTAGATACTAAAGTGCTTGAGTTGAAGCTTGAATCAGTGCCAGTGGTTTGCGAGTATCCTGATGTGTTTCCAGAGAAATTACCTAGATTACCACCGGTCAGAGAAGTCGAATTTGCTATAGAACTTATACCGGGAACAACATCGATTTTGATAGCACCATACAGAATGACTCCTACAGAGTTAAAAGAGTTGAAAGCACAGTCGCAAGAGTTAACTGATAAGGGTTTTGCTCGACCTAGTTTTTCACCTTAGGATGCACCGTTTCTATTTGTGAAGAAAAAGGACGGGTCGATGAGATTATATATTGACTATCGTTAGCTCAACAAGGTTACAATCAAGAATAAATATCCACTACCTCATATTGATGATTTGTTTGATCAGTTGAAAGGTGCCACAGTGTTCTCGAAAATTGATATTCGTTCTGGCTATTATCAGTTACGAGTGAAAGATTCGAATGTGCCAAAAACGACATTCAGAACCAGGTACGGACATTATGAATTTCTTGTGATGCCATTTGGTTTAACTAACGCACCTGCAGTATTGATAGATTTGATGAATAAAATTTTCAGACCGTATTTAGATAGATTTGTTGTGGTATTTATTGATGATGTTCTGATATATTCTCGAAATGAGACTGAACATGCCGAACATCTAAGAATTTTTCTACAAAATTTACGAGATAAATAATTGTTTGCTATATTTAGCAAATGTAAGTTTTGGCTTCGAAAAGTTGGTTTTCTGGGACACATAGTATCTGCTGAAGGCATCAAAGTTGATCTGAATAAAATTTCAACTATTATTAACTAGAAACCACCGAGAAACGCATCTGAAGTCAGAAGTTTTTTAGGATTAACTGGTTATTACCGGAGATTTGTAAAAGGGTTTTCGATGATAGCTATACTAGTGACACGACTATTATAGAAAAATGTGAAGTTTGAATAGTTTGATAAATGTCAGCAAAGTTTTAACTAGTTGAAAGCACTGTTGACCGAAGTACCAGTTCTGGTTCAGCCTGAATCGGGGAAGGAATTTTTTATTTTCAGTGATGCGTCATTGAATGGATTAGGCTGTGTTTTGATGCAAGAAGGTAAAGTAATAGCTTATACTTCCAGAAAATTAAAGCCACATGAAAAGAACTATCCAACACATGACTTAGAGTTGGTAGCTATTGTCTTTGCATTGAAAACTTGGCAACACCATTTGTTCGGTGAAAAATGTCATATATTTACCGATCACAAGAGTTTAAAGTATCTGATGTCACAGAAAGATTTGAATCTAAGACAGCTAGATGGCTCAAACTTTTGAAAGATTATGAGTTAATTATTGATTATCATCTTGGAAAAACAAACGTAATGGCTGATGCTTTGAGTAGAAAATCCTTTTTTGTTCTGCGAGCGATGAATACCCAACTATCACTATTTGTTGATGGCCTGATTTTAGTCGAGTTACATGCTAAACCAATGTTTTTACAACAGATCTGCGAAGCTCAGAAATGTGATAGTGAGATTAGCTAAACCGGTATAAAGTGAGTCGACTTTTGATTCAGAATTTCAGATAGGACCCGATGATTGTTTGTTATTCAAAGTTAGAGTTTGTGTACCAAAGAATCCAGAGCTTATACAGAAAATTTTGCACGAAGCTCATAGTGCTAGCTTGTCTGTTCATCTGGGGAGTAACAAAATGTACAATGATTTGAAACATATATACTGGTGGCCGGGAATGAAAAGTGACATTTTTTATTTTGTAACTAGATGTTTGATATGTCAGCAAGTTAAAACTGAACATCAAGTACCTTCGGGACTATTACAACCAGTAATGATACTGGAGTGGAAATAGGATAGAGTTACTATGGATTTTATATCAGGGTTACCCTTATCTCCGAAAAAGAAAGATACCATTTGGGTTATCGTTGATTGTTTGACGAAGTCTACAAATTTTATTCCGATATGTACAGATTTCTCACTTGACAGATTAGCTGAGTTATATGTTTCGAAGATTGTCAGATTACACGGAGTACTTGTTTCCATTATTTCGGATAGAGATCCACGATTCACATCGAGATTCTGGAGAAAGTTACAAGAAGCTCTGGGTACGTGATTACATTTTAGCAGCGCATTTCACCTTCAGATCGATGGTTAGTCCAAGCATGTGATTCATATTCTTGAAAATATGCATCGGTGTTGTGTTTTAGAGTTTTAAGGTAATTGGGAGAAATACTTACTGTTAGTCGAATTCGCGTATAATAATAATTTTTAGTTGAGCATAAAGATGGAACTGTATGTCGCTCTGCAAGATCGCAAATGCCAAACTCTATTATATTGGATTGAACTCAGTGAGAAAAAGATACACGGAGTTGATTTGATTCGCGAAAATGAGGAAAAAGTGAAAGTGATCCAAGATAGCTTAAAGCAGCTTTAGATAGTCAGAAATCTTATGCAGATCTTAAACGTAAAGAAATAGAGTTTCAAGTCGGTGACAGGATATTTTTGAAAGTTTCCCCCTAGAACAAAGTTCGTCAATTGGGTTGTAAAGGAAAGATGTTTCCGCGATTTATTGGGTTATATGAGATTACTGAAAGAATCAGACCTCTTACGTATCGATTAGCTTTACCGTCAGAACTAGAAAAGATTCACAATGTCTTTCACGTGTCTATGTTACGACGGTATTAATCTGACCCTTCACATGTTATCTCCCTGATGTATGTTGAGATTCAGCCTGATATGACATACCGATCAGAATTCTGGTACGAGAGGTGAAAGAATTAAGAAAAAAAGTAGCTTTAGTAAAAGTTCTCTTGCAGTGACACGAAATAGAAGAAGCTACCTGGGACCTCAAGGAAACTATGATAAAGCAATATCCGAACCTCTTTACCGATAAGATTTTCGGGGACGAAAATTCCTTTAGGGGGAGAGTTGTAACAACCCATTTTTAGTGAAATCAGAATAGTGGTTTCGGGACCACAAATCTGAAGTCAAAAAAGTTATTTTATTATTATTTTATGGGCTACAGTATGATAGAAATACCGTATAAAAATTTCGTTAAGAAATTTTACTGTTTACGTACTTAATTTGATAAAAGGGACTAAATTGAGTAAAGTGCAAAAGTTGAGTTCTAATAGCTAAATGTATTAGCTATAGAATTTTAAATTGGAGGTCCTTATATAAGAATTAGCAATTAAAGTTGTTAGTGGATAAGTATGAGTAGTCAATATTGGAAATTGAATGAACTGTTAAGTTTAATTTTGGAAATTAGTTATTAAAGTTATGATAAATAAAATAAAATAAACTATTATAATCTATTATCATCATCTTCCGCCAAAATTAAAAAAAAAAAAAGAGAAGAAAACTTAGTCATGGAAGCTTGAAATTTAGGAAAGCTTATTTTGCTCAATTAGGTATGTATTTTTGTTTCGTTTTTGATGATTTCTATGTTTTCGGGATCATCGTAGCTTAATCTACCTAGGCTGGGGATTAATTTGCAAAATTTTTATAGTATTAGGGTTTTGCTATTGATGAAAATGCTTGAATTTTGAAGTTTGATGATAGAAAATGAATGATTATTGTTAGATAAACAACTTTTGTAAAGAGAATTTTAGTGAAATCATCAGTTAGTGGCTAAATTGAAAAAGGTGATAAATTTATAGTAAAATTTGTGAATTTTGTGAAATATATCGGCTGCTATTAATATGTATAAAAATTGGTTAGGCTTGAGTAAGGATTAAATTGTATGAATTTCATTTTTTTAGCCTAGGGACTAAATTAGAAAGGAATTAAAAGTATAGGGAAAAATGTTAATTTTTCCAAAATTCCATGTTGGATTAAATTGAATGAGAATTATATTGAAATGAGTTAAATTCATTTGTATAGATCCGGTCAGACCTCGTATAGAGTTAGATCAAGGCAAATAGAAAATATCAGATTAGTTGCCTCCGTATCTACATACACTCGTCGAGGTAAGTTCGTGTAATTAAATTATATATTTATATGTTTTTAATTGAATTAAATGTATATGAGTTGTATAATTGCCTTGTATAAATACCGATCACATATTCGACGATTACCGAGTCCCGTTTGAACTTTAGGAATTTGCAGGATACAAATGACATGTCATTAGGGTTACCGATTTGGTTAAGGTCTTGCATGTGTTGTGGGCACACCACAGCTCGTATGAGCTTACCTATTTGTAGCTCGTGAGAGCTTACTAATGAGCTTACCGATTCACAACTTGTGAGAGCATATCGATTCATAGCTCGTATGAGCATACATGTATATGCATTGACGAATTACAATTCAGTACACCTCATGTGTACTACCCGCGTATCCAATGATATTCTAAATGGTTGAACGAGCATAGTTCTATTACGAGTTTATACAATTCAATACGAGGTATTTACATTAATTACATGAAAATGATGTATATATGATATATGGATACATGGTTTAGATGTTACATTTATGTGGAATTTGTATAGTGGTTGAATTACATAACTAACATGGTTGTTGCGGATATGTGTTTAGGCTTTTGGCAAAATTGGTTTGGATATGTTTTGTATGCTTACCTTAAATATGATTAAATGGTAAGTTAATTTCTTTGTTATACGAACTTACTAAGCTTAAATGCTTACTCTATGTTATTTTTCGTGTTTTATAGTAATTTAAAAGCTCGTTCGGGTTGCAAGCTTGTCGGAGCTATTTCAAACTATCCATCGGCTCTTTTGGTACTTTTGGTAAATTAATATCGGTTATAATGGCATGTATAGGTTAATTTGGCCATTGTTTGCATATAAGTGTTTTGTTGAGATTAGCCACTTAAATGGCTTGTGTTTGGTATATTTTGATGTATATATATTTATGTGGTCTTATCATATTGATGTTTGTTAGATTGCTATATTTGGTACTATTTGGGATTATACATATATATATTTGGTTATTTAGGTAAGTTTGTGTAACGCCCCAATTTTCGGGAATTCTGTGAATGTTGGCATAGGTTTAATTATGTTAGTGGGCCTCTAGAAAGCCCAAACTTAAGATAGAACCCGACAATTTTAGTTAATTTTTGTTCCATAAGAAAAAGGGGGTGAAATTATGAAATAGGACCTATGTGAAAATGTTTGAAAATGCTATAGGCTAAATTGAAGTGGCCAAATAAATAGGAGTGCAAAATAGGAGGATTTGCATGACAAACCTCCCATTTTACATGAAGTGGCCAGCCATCATGTTGTTGTAGACAAAATGTACACTTGATATCCATAATTTATGGTACAAATTGATAATAGGTTAGGTAAATGTTCAATGATAATAGGTTAGGTAAATGTTCCATGATAATCGGTTAGGTAAATGTTTCACGATAATGGGTTAGGTAAATGTTTAATGATAATGGGTTAGGTAAATGTTTCATGATAAGAATTTAATGTCTTTTGTATTAAAGAATTAAATGGAAGAAATATGAAGTTTTATTAAAAGAAAAATGGGTGAAAATAACAAGTTTTGTCCATCTTTGTTCATCATAGCTGAAAGTTAGAGAAGAGAAGGAGAGGAGAAAGCTCTTGAGTATTCGGTCATTAGGAGGAGGAAAATTGAAGGTAAGTTCTTGGTACCTTGCTTCTTATTTTGAGGTTCATGAGTTCATCTTGATTCTACCTTAACTCTTGAAGCATATTTTGGTTTTTAGTTGTGTTGTGAGCATTTAGTCATGAATTAAAATGAAGGAAATGGTTGTTGTTTCATGTTCTTTTGATGAAAAATGGAAGATAGGTGAAGTTGAGCCAAACAAATGAGCATGCATGTGCCTTAGATGTTAAAGGGAAAAATCGGCTAACATGTTGTGCTTTAAAATGATGAAATGGAGATTATACTTAAGTAAAATCATAAATATGTGATGATTGATTGGTGATATACATGTTTAAATAACAAGCATGCAAGGTATGTGTGAAAGAGTGATTTGGTAATAAATCGCTTGGGACAAAGAAGATAACGTGAATTTGGAAAATCACCATAAATTGTGGGAGAAGAATTAGAAGTTGAATAAATTATTTAATTAAAGCTTATTGAGTCTAGTTTCTAATGAAATAAACAAGAACATATTTTGAATTCGGTACAATGAGAAATTTGATTCGTAATGAAGGGTGGTCAGATTAGTCAAACAGTGAAACATGGGAAACTTTGAGAAAATTCTGGTATTGATTGGCTAAACAAAAAAAATTCTGAAAATTTTATGGATAGAAGATATATGAGTCTATTTTCAGGAAAATTAACGGCACTTGATTTGGAGTTTCGTAGCTCAGTTATAAATAATTTAGTGACTGTTGCTCGGAAGACAGCTTGCAGTGAAATTATGATTATGTGGTAAACATTGACAAAAATTTGTTAATGAGTTGCTTATTGATTTCTTATAAGCTTACTATGATCTGTAGGTGTGGTTGGCGAATATTTTAAGGGGTTAATCGTAGTTTGTATTTAAATAGTTAGATTAACGTGTTAGTAATCCAATTGTAGGCGGTTAGTGTGTGGATCTAAATCAAGATATCGTCGCAAAGCAGTGTGTAATCGACACCCTCTCATAGACTAGATTGGCAAAAGCGAAATGCCGAAAAGTCGGTATTTTAGGAATTTATGAGTGTCTGAATGCTCGTAAGATAGTTGGGTTTGTATATTTGGTAATCTAAAGTAATAAACGCAATACGCGATTTAGTACATTTTGATCGTTTGGGCTTAATGGGCCAAAGATCGGGTTCATGGGCCAACGGGCTCAATTGATAAGTATGATAAGTGTTTCGATAGTACGTAAATAGTTAGGATATGCATGAAAACCCTAAAAGTAGCTAAATTACTATAATACCCTATGTATGGAAAATTATTGTTATACCCTAGGTACAAAATTACCGTTATACCCTTAGGGTTAATTTTGACCTGAAAAGCATGACGATCCGATTACGTATGATGTATGCCATGATTATATATCATTGCATGGGGACATGGGTTATATTATGGAGGAAGCGTTCTGGTGGCTATGCCACAAATATCTGATCTGGTGGCTCTGCCACAAATATCTGATCTGGTGGCTCTGCGACATATATTTGTTCTGGTGGCTCTGCCACGATTATCTGTATCTGGTAACTCTGTCACATTATACATTACGGCGCCATGCTGCAAATTATGTGGTGTGTAGCGGTTGGGTGGGTCGAGTTGTCTCCCCACATGGTGTAAGGTTGGTATGGGGGTGTATACGGTTGGATATGGTTGGGGTTCTGCATAAACATGTAATATCTGTTCTATTCTGCTATGGGCCTATGGGCTTTATTCAGATTACGCTCAGGCTAAGGCCAACTTATTCTATTTCGTGGTTTGAGTGATATAGGCTATGGTTGGGTTAATTTACACATTGAGTTTCCACAAACTCACCCTTTTATTTTCATCCACGCAGAAATCCCCAACCATAGTGGGCTTGGAGTCGTGAGGAATTGAATGGCCACCCGCTCGAAAGTTTGATTTTCTTCCGTGAACTGGACATCCTTTTATTTACGTTTGAAGTTTTGGGCTTTTAAATGTAATAAGGCCGCTTAATTATTTTTGATGGTTTTAATATGTATTACTAAGATATGTATTACTTATTTTAACTGTTGAAACTAGATAGCTTTAGGGCGCGTTTTCAAAAAAATAACAATTGATTTCAAAATAACACGACAACAAGCAAAGCTTCCGCAATGAAAGTATTTTATAAAATTAATCACTTTTCCTAAAAATGATTTAATCAAATCGGTTTCCTAGAAATATACATGACGTTAAGGTGTGGCAATGGCGGTGTGCATATCTAGGATTGGATCCGAAGGGAGCTTGGTACTTAAGTAGTCTGATAGACTCACCTCCTCTTTTCCGGTTTCCTACCTGGTGCACAGCTTCTATTCACTTTAACCTTTAATGAATTAATCTTTTGAACATCAAGTACGATTTTCTGGACTTAGAATGGAAATTTTTTTTTTACGTTTTTGATGTGGCATGCCGGATCCGGCCATAACTTCTGGGCCGGGTTTGGGGTGTTACAGTTTGGATACTTAGTTAACATGTTTTTAAGTTGTCATTTGAGGTGCCTAAGGGCATATTGGTTGTATATAGTGATAATACATGTTTAAGACTTGATTTTTAGCTTGTTTTGAATGTCTTGTTATGGCTTGTTGATGTGCAATATATTGAGTTTAGGTTGGTGTAAAATTGGGTAAGAAATGTGGCTTGAAAAATAACCTATTTTCATCCACACGAGCAGAGACACGGGCACGTGTCTCAGCTATATGTGAAACACGGCCAAGTGACGCGACCATGTGTCCCCTGTATCTTCTTAAGAATGCAAGTCAGTATGCTCACACGGCCTAGCACACGGGTGTATGGCTTGGCCGTGTGATCCAAGTTAGAGAGTTACATGAGCACGGACATGGGCTGGGACACGGCCGTGTGTCCCTATTTCGAATGTCCACATGGCCTAAGACATGGGTGTGTCTCTTAGCTGTGTGAATCACACGGTCTAGCCTCACAGTCGTGTGACCCCTGCAGCTTTGAAAAATTTCATTATTTTTTGAAAAATTCTTTGAGTACCTCATTTAGTCCCGACTTGTTTCTAACGTGTATTTTGGGCCCCGAGGGCTCGTATAAGGGACAATATGTTTGATTTCGATTGGTTTCTGACATGAATGTTATATGATATGAAATGTATGTTTATTTGATCTGTAAATTTTAGTAATGCTCAGAAACCCTTTTTAGTAATAGATACGGGTTAGGGGTGTTATAAATATTTTCTTTCATGCTCATTTTATTATTGGTTATAAGTGTGTCAACTTAATTTGTTATTTTAGAACTTGCTTCGATTATGCATGTCAAGACCACACCATTGATTTGATATACTAAGATGATAGAGACACTTAGGCTTTAACCCACTTAACCTGTAAAAATAGTGAACCCCGTTGATCCTAACACATTTTTTTTATTAACCCGTTAATGTTAACCCATAATCCATATGTTTATTGTAAAATTTTCCTATTTTATTGACTCCCTTTTTGTCAAGATTTGATTTGTTTAGTTGCCTAACTATGTTTTATTTTTCTTGAACTGTTGAATTTTAATCTTGTTCTAAAAAAACATATATTTATTTGATTGAGCTTGAATCATTAGTTGCATATTATGTTGAAAAGCTCATTTTTATTCTTGATTAGTCTTGTTGATGTTAATTATGTTAATTCAACAACTAATTTTTTTCTAGTTTGGTAACTTATTAACTCGATCTCGATTATAACCAACTTTTCTGGCCTTTTCCTTACCCTTAACCTAAGCCTCATTACAACCTTTTAAAAACCTCTTGATTGGTGTGTCATCTCATTTTATAGTGGTGGAGATTTGATTTTCAAGCAAGCCTTTGGTAATGACATTTCTTGTTTGACTGTTGAGTGCTTAATATTTGAACCTTAAACACTTTGAGTGCTTTGAGTGAATCTTTGGTGAGGATACCAATTCTTGTTGATTTTGAATTTAAGGTAATTATTTGGATAATGGGAGACACCTATATTTTTGCGCTTTAAAAATTTCAACTTGGATTGTTTGAATCTTTAGTGTCCTTTTAGTTGAATTATCAATGCATGATTGTTTGTGAATTATCTTGAGATATTATTGATGAAAATGACAAATTGAGAAAAGTTAACTTTATTGTGGTTTGAGGATTTTGCTTGAGGACAAGCAAACACTTAAGTATGGGATATTTGATAAGTGCAAAAAATAACATATTTTAATTTCGTTCTTAATGCGTTTTTGGGTGATTAATCAATGAAAAATGGTGAGTTTTATACTCCTAATCCTTTTAAATTCATTTTCTATACTTAGGAGGGCATTTGGGAGAAAAAGGAGCAAAAACGGAGCGAAAATCAAACAATTGGAGCAAATTTCAAGAGCAACACGACCATGTGCTAGACTGTGTGGTTTTTGTGATTTGCACTCCAGACACGCAGAAAAACGCAATATTTAGGTTTTTTAGGCATTTTAAAACCTATAAATAAAAATATAAGAAGAGGAAAAGAGGCTATCAGAGAAGATTGAAGAAATCAATTCGGAAAACGTCATTAAAGTCGACTCTGAAACATATTTCCACCAAGATTGAAAATCTCCTTTTGGATTTCTTTGAAGTTTATTATGAGTTTTTCTATTTCTTGTGGTTATACTGACTTTGAAATGTTTTTATTTGCGATTATAAACTAATTTTCTAAATACTTAAGGGAGATGAACCCTATGATGAATTATGTCTTTTGATTTCTGTTTGACGCAATAAATACTTGAATCTTATTCTCAGTTATGTGTGTTTAATTCTAGATTTAATATTTCCGGATTTTTAATTCATGTTTGATGTGCTTAATTCAGAGGAGGAATAGACCCTATTTAGAGTAGATCTAGCATAATTGAGTGGAGTTGCATGCAATCCTAGAAATAGGAAGACATAAATCTACTGGATTAGAGTCAAATCTAATAGGGAAATCCATAGATCGAGTTAATGCGATAATAGAGGTTTTAATTATAAAGAAATTTAAATTAATCAACCTAGAGTCAGTTGCTCTTAGTCTTGAAGAGAAGAGAGATACTAGCATAATTTAGGGATTTCTAAGGATAAAGATATTAAGTGAATAAATTGTTTAATTCAGATTGATAATGACAAATGCAGTCTAAGTGGACTCTTTCTTGGGTACTGTTTCGCTTCTTGGTTATTATTTGATTATTTTCTTGATTTGTTCTTTGCCGAGTTCGTAGTTAATTAATTTAGTTAATTTTAGTTTAACTTAATCACTTCAATTTGTCGCTTAAATAATAGAAAAACGATAATTACTAATACTTTTAGTCATTGTGGGAACGATATATTGCTCATTGTAGCTATACTATTTATCGGTAAGTGCACTTACTTTTATTGTATTTTTAATTGGTTTCGTGAATATCATCAGAATACAAAGACTAACAATATACTTTAACCCATAATAAACTATTGAGTGATTTCCTTAAAAAAAAAATAAAGAATAAATTGTTGAAAGATCTTTTAATTGAATTTGCAACTCTACGGTAAGCTCAAGGTTAATGAAAATATCATTTGATATCAGCCGTTGACATAGTTAGCTCCTTGCGATTATACAAGGACGAATACCACTTGATTTATATATAAAAGATTTCTCTGATGACTTTGTTTTGTTTTCTTTAAATCCAAATACACTTCCTTTAAGAAATCGCTTCTTTCATTTTTATTCATGCAAGTCCTTAATTTGAATTAAAAGAATAGTTGACATTTCAAACTAAATTCCAAATTTAGCATAATCATATAATAAAATTTTGTTGATTTATACATATATACATATATATATAATTTTATTGTAAAGCTTATTTAAATAAAAAGTACTAATTTAAAGCTTATTTTGCAGTGATCAGAATTTGCTACTAAAATGTGTTTATTGTGATGTTTGCAAATTTACAAGTATGTCTCTGAGCTCTACACAATGAAAACGATGCACCAAATATAATTTTTTTTTAATAAAAACCATAACTAAAAAGAAACCTAGTATTATTACTACAACTACGTACTAAATTTCATCATATGGAAATGCTGTTGGGAATTCCACGACCAGTTACACCAGGGCCTGATGAAGGCAGCAGCAGTTCGTATGGAGGAATGCCTGCACCGGTTCGGTTTTTAAGTCTCATATCCTTGTTTCTTTCGTTTATGATTTCCTCGATTTCCCCAAGTTTTGCGGCGAATTGGTCAAACATTTGTAACACTTTATGATCATTGATCCAGCTGCTATGAAATTCGTTCATTTTACCCAAGTACTCTTCATCTGGAGAATGAGTTGATAAAGTGTCTTGAACGGCCATGATTTTGGTTGCTTGAAGCTGTGTCGGCAACGAGGATAGAAATGTGCGCTGAGGGTTCTGCATGAATTTCTCAAAGTCGGGATCGGTTTCTTGCGGTATAAGTTTCCTCATGAGAGTGGGACGGTTTGGCATGTATCCTCCGAATGGGTACTGTCCGAAGTTTATAGCTGCATGCTGGCCTGATGCAGTCCAGATCATTGTTGTAAGTATGCCAGACAAGTCTTCTTTCGTGGCGAGTTTAGGCCACCAGGGTTCATTCCTTTTGTCATGGTGACCTCGGTTCTTGATCTCACTCCACCAGGCTTGGAGCTCAACATCAGACGTGACGGAATCGGGTTCGGTGTAAAAGTGTTCGACATAGGATTCTACCCATTCTTTGATGGCAGACCAAATGAGCAGTCCATCGGCTGCATAAGGGTAGTCCTCGATCAAAAGTTTCAGGCCACCGGGAGCTGAAGGATCCTCCACTGCCATGCCCCTGAAAATTGCACCGCGGTTATCTAATATTGTTCTTTGGCGGAGGATAATTCAACTATCTAATATCGAGCCTTACCTATGAATCAGGTCCGCAGGCAATGCTTCCCTGTCAAACCGCCAACTCTCGTAAGCAGCAGCACTTAGTTCCATGGCATACTTTCCGGGGCTGAAAGAAGCCTCAATTATCCCACCTCCGTTAATTAAACTTTGTCGTGCAAGTGCATTAATTTCTAGCGTGTAGCGCATATGAGGGTGAAGCAGCTTGTAAATAGGGTGCATTGAGCTAAGCTGTCTGTGAGTTGCAATTATGTATGGCTCCATGCAAGCATGAGTACGCAACCTAAAACGTTCCAATTACCCCCATTCCCGAAAAATAAATATCATAACATAATAGCATGAATAGAATGTAACAAGATATGCATTAAAGTTAACCAGATATGTCTGGACGAAAAAAAGATACGGGTTTTGAAACTGTTCATGTTTTACCAGTGATTTGCAAGCTGATGGACACCGGCATCATTTGCACAAACATGAGCTTTGGCTAGTTTCCAAATCCAGTATGTTGTAGCATCATGTCCATGAGTATAAACATATTTGTTCCGATTTGATGAAGGTGTGGGAGGAAGTGAAAGCTCGATAGCTATTGGTCTTAGAATACCGGTCTTGGTATAGAAGAACACCGTCCGGGATGCATAAGACTTTCTCCCTGGTAAGTTGTTTATCCTCTTGATAAAAGGCAAAAGCATATCATGGAAATCCACCATAAACAATCTTTTTTCCTCGAGAGCCTGTAACATCGGATTGTAAAAGAGTGGTCTTAAGAGAATTTCAAATGATTTCTCGATATTATAGGCGGTTTAAATGTTTGAAAAACATCAATACAGTAACAAGAGACTACAAATATCTCATCAGACAGTATCATGGATGCCCTTCTGTTTTCCACTAGAAATCAGAACCGGCCCCACAATGTTCACTTATATACACCTGATGTTGGACAAACAAAGCAGTTCCAAAAATTCCAACTTTCAACAAGCAAAAACATTCAGAAACAATCCAATGCCTGATGTAAAACGCGGTACTTAACAGAAATGTCATCTATAAAACGAGTACATGAAGGTATCAGGGTAGTGCCTGTAAATGTTAATACCTTATCCACGCTCATCCCGTGAAGTTCTTGCTCGATCAATTCCTTAGTGATCACTGATTCCGGGGGGCCATAAATAGCAGGGTCTAGTTTGCTAAGAATCGGAAATTCCTGCAAAATCAAATGAAATCAAATGAATTTAAGGGTTTCCAAGGAGTAATAGCAAATCTAAATCCTAATCTAAAACAGGCAAAAGAAATCTATAAATAACCTTCAAAATCTCGATATTCACAGGATTGACTCCGGCCAAAGCCTGGCGTGCAAATTCATTGTCTCGCAACCATGAAAATCTGTCCTCTGGAGACAAAAATCCAAGATAAATCGCAAAATAAAACAATGCTCCATTAGTACAAGCTTAAGCTATTAGCCTCATTTCGATGTTATTTAGAGAACAAACTGAAAGGCAAGGGATGAATAAAGCATACTTCTTATAACAGCTGGGATTTCATATTTTAGCAACTTTTGGCCTACATTGAGAACTTGTTTCATCATATTGCCAATGAATAGATTGTCACCTAATTTTCTTTGCTCATCGTCTTTCAAGATGAAACCGTCATTGTATAGCTTATCTATCTCCGAAAAGCATGTGAACGGAATATCAGAACTCGATAAAGTAGCAGCCATCAATGGTACAAGATTGTGAAGAAGTGCTTTCAACCTCCCAGCAGAGAAAGTATCCTGTTTGATCTCCTCGAAGGCCTCATCCCGAGGTACGTAAACAGGATGAGGCTTTTCGATTCTACTCTCACAAAGTGGATCTAAATGAATCATCAAATCAAAAAACATATGAAATTCCCGTGTAACAATCCGAAAACAAGTACTTTAACCATAGAATGACATAGGATTACATTGAATATAATACCTATTTTAGAAGCCGGTCGGCCAGTTCTACACCGCCTAGGATAAGGCCTTTCCTCGCCACCCAAAACCGGCCTAGCAAGATCTTTGTCCTTGTCAGGTTTACCTAAATCATTATAAACATCATAATCGTAAATTCTTTCATGAGGCATTCTCTCGCCTTTTCCGTTGCCACAAATGCTGAGCAAATCTTCCCTTCGTAGGTCTTTAATGCCAGGCGGTGTTTGTGATGGTAAGTATGCCTGTTCATGACAATAAGGCACAGCTTAAGCAATAACTAATCGAATAAACATGTCCCAATTGAAAACCGGAAACCACTAGTATAGAGTTCTTACTTGATTTCGGAATATAATTCGACTTTCCGGATTATCATTCCGAGAATGGATCCAGGTATTTGCAGAGAAGTAAATAGGGACTCCATCGAAATCTTGAACAACAATCTCCAGCAGGTGGAATTCCTTGGCATGCTGGTTGGTGATGAGAACAGCCCCGGGTCTACCGAAGTCGGATGGGACAGTAAAATCGGCTACATATTGAAGTATGTTGTCATGTTCTGGAGGCTTTGGCAACCAGCCCCTTACACAAGCCTCAACGCTCTTCCCCGAATTAGTAACTATAAAATTAGATCATTTCAGTTTCAGCCTATAAGAGATTTAATTAGAGATTCAAGATATAAATAAATTCCTAGACAATAAAGTGGGAATTTCAAGCAAAATGATTCAATCACTAACAATTAGATAACTCTACCATTACTTCCTATAGTTTTAAACAATGTAAAAGACCAACAAATGCAGATGCAATTCAAACTTTAAACCCCAACAAAATCCTATGTTGTCTTGTAAGAATCAAACCATATGATCAGACCAAGACACCCCTTTTTTTTTCTAGAAAAAGGAAGAAGAAGAAAAAACAAACCAGGATCAATCTCTTCACTGATGAGCTGAATCAAGATCCCACGACCGATCCCATTCATCAACATTTCCCATTTGTTCTCAATCTTCTCAGTGATGTTTTCCTTCATCTTTTTCTTTATAGTCACAACAGCCTTCACTTGCTTAGAGGAAGAATCAGATGAGCCATTACTGTGTTTTTGATTAAGTGGTGAGGTTTTAGCTGTTTCCACAGCCTTGTCATCACTGATGACGGCACGAACCAGGGGCCTTGACCTCGTAGTCCGGGAAAAGGAGAGCAGCACCGGAACCCCATAGAGCCGTGGAGGTGACCGGAGGGCAGTGCCGGAGAAAGTTGACCTGAGGGAAGAAGGCTTTGGTTTAAAAGCTAACATATTATATAGTGGTGATCGTGAATATGAGAATCCTTAAGCTTTTAGTAGTATATAGGATTAGAATACAAGTGTGGAAAGCAGGGAATTGCCACCAAACTAAGCCTTTCTTTATGTGATTATTAATAACAGTCACCTTGACCTGCGCTCATTGGTAGTGGTGTTTTTGTGTCAGCTCGACTCTCCGTCCTTAGAGCTTCTTCTGTTTTTGTTTTTATTTTTAAAGTCTGAATTATTTGCAATACGTGTAAAGGTTGTTAACTTGACATCAGCTTAAATAGTAATTATAAAAATATTCTTTACGTTTTCCCCTTGGATGGAATAGATTAATTTACTGTTTAATGTAATTATACATTTGTATTAAAATATTATTTTTCTATGTTGTAGCTTGGAACATTATTTATTTCTTTAGCAATCCGCATGGAACACTCACTCCTTGGTTTTTGTCTCTATAAAGTTTATGCATTGGAAAGGATTTACCGTCAAAACCTTAACAGACTCTCGATGTTATGAGCGTGAAAATCACTCTCCAATAAGGGCCTTAAAGTGGCTCTAATTCTCTCGGTTTTTAGTCAAATTGAATAAAAAATGGCGTGGAAAACATTGGGATCCGGATACATAACTTACGACAAAGTTGTTGCCATTTCCCATCACAGTAAGAACAGAAAGGGTAAATCCATTTTTTTGGTTCATTACAAACCTATTCATGCTGGAATCGGGTTAGACGGTAGCTACACAGTGGCCTACTCATTTGGCCTGAAAATTCTTTGGAAAGATTCGAGTAAAAATATAAATTTAAAAAATAAGGTTTATTTTTTAAATGTGTCAGATTTTGTGTAAGATTTTTTGGTTTAGGTTTGGCTCGAATTAGACTAAGCTTTTTTTTTTGTTGTTTTGCTTCTGTTTTGCTACCATTTTACTATTATATTACTACTATTTTGTTATTACTGTTTGGATATTATATAATTTTTATTTTATTGTTAATTATGCTACTATTTTAAAAATATTTGCTTGTTAAATTGCAACTATATTAGTGTTATTTAAGTATAAAGACTTTTTTAATGTATTTTTAATTTGTTGAGAAATATTTATTTTAATATTTTTAGTGTATTTGATGTATTATATTTTTTAAATTTGTTTTTATATAAAAATTATCTAAAAAATTTGATCTGGTAGTAGGGTTAGGGTCAGACTCAGGTTTAGCATTTTTAATTTAGGCTAGCCTTTGGTAGAATTTTAGGCCCATTTTCGGGATGGGCTAGGCTCGAGCTTAGAAAACATGCCTAAAATTTTTGCATTGACCCGACCCGAACCTAATCTGACTCATAATCAAGCCTACTTTAAAGTGAACAAGGCCATATACAGTGATTGATGATCAGAAACCAAAGACCATAGATGGTCTAACAATAGAGGCTAAAGAGGACCTAAAACAAACAATAAACCTAACATGCAAAAGGATTAAAACCAATAAGGTAATAACCTTGTCCTAAACAAAAACAAAGCCTAATGCAATCCAAGATCCATAGACTTTATCTTCAAAAGCCAGGAAAGATGCGATCAAACCTTATTAGCGCCTTGAGAGTGCCAAATATATATGATCGAACACCATCAAATCATAATCACATTCAAGCAACTTTTGACGTCTTAAAACTACTCTATTGACTTTGAGCATTAAGTGATGGAAGTTGTCAAAATGAACATCAAATAGACCTAACACAAATCAGTTAACTCTTCACAAAAAAGGTGGCAGCAAAGCCAACTCCGGGAGAGGGGGTCATCTCCAGTTCTTGTCGTAAATACTTAATTTTGGTTTCCATTTTAGGAAATTGTGTTACCTAGTGTGGAACAAGTAGCATGATCATTTCACTTAATATCTCTTTCAGTAAAACAACTAATGTTGAGAATAGTTATGTTTGAAAAAATTATGTTCAGAACAAGATTTCAGTCTAAAAAAACTGTCGTCCAATATAATTGTCATTTGAGAACAACTCCTATAGAAATAGCTAAAGTTCAGATCAACTCCTATTTAGAATAATTTTGTTTCAAGAATAGTTATGTTTGTTTGAAACAACTTCTATTTAGAACAATTATGTTTTTAAGAAGAACCATTATTCAGAATAAGCTTTTTCAAGAAAAGCATCACTATGTAACAACTCTTGTTTGTAACAACTTGCGATTGGAACAAATCAGAATAATTTTTATTCGAGAACAACCCTTTTCTTGCGTTTCAAGAGGTATCTATGAAAGATGTTTTACATGGTACCGTTTTACCAAAGTAGAAGTGGAAGTAACCTTAAAATATGACAGGGTTCTTGGATTATTTTCAATCTTGAGATGTTTCAAAGAGCTTGGCTTGGTAGATCAAATGTGGAGATACCTCTTAACCTTTTCCTGTAACATAAAGTGCTTCTCCATTCTTTTAGAAACACAATGAGCTCTTCTGTACTATTCACCATCACCATCACCATCACCAACAAAACCCTTAACCATCCTCTCTTGACCATTAATGTCATTGTAACTAAAAATTAATTTCAACACTCCCACTATTAATTGTCAGCTTTGTAACTCTTATTCTTGAGACATTATAAATAAGAACCTTTCACAACTAGTGAGAAGACTTTTGGCACTTTCACATTCTGACTCTCAAAAGCTACTTTTAAAAATCCCCTCAACTTAGTCATTTCTTAGCCTTATTCTCAGCCATACACAACCTTTCTCCACCTCTTTAACCACCACCTACTGCTATGCTCAATATTACCTAATCTGCTCCAATCTTCCTCTAAGCATTCCTTTGGTAGACTCATTCATTAGTTTACAACGCTTCCTCTCTACATTAAAGAATTTTTTACACTTGTCAACCATGTAACCCCCATGAGCCAAAAAGGAAATCTGCAAAAACAAAAGCAACAAGAACAAGACATCAAAATCCATAAAACAGAAACAATGGGAGTGTTAGAGAAATGGGGAATGAAAGGACAGTGACATATTGGAGGGTGGAGGTCGATGGTGGTGCGGGAAAAAAAAGAGAGAAAATGTTGAAAAAGAATGGATGCAAGAAATAAGGCAAATGGATGAGAGAAAGATAGGAGGGGAGGATGGGAAGGCGATCACCATCAGCCTTAGGGCCATAATATCGCGCAGAAGACAAAAGAAAATATTAGCGTCGTTGGTTTCTGGGGATTTTGAGAGAAAAGTTTTGTTAAGTGATACATTCGATGAATAAAAAGTAGAACGAATAGTTCCTTTTTTTTTCTTTTTTGATAGACCATAAAGTATAGTACGTACAGTAGAATTAAAGCTAGAAATTTTTTTTACACCTTATTTGTTATATTGATCACCTTTTTTCGATGTTCACTTGGTTTATTATGGAAATCCACTTTGATTGTTGTTAAAAATTTTCTAAATATCCTTCTAAATAATTGTGTAGTGACAAGAGAATGTTATTTCTTTTAGTTGTGGTAATCGTGTAAAGATAATTAAATGTGATGTGTTAGTAACTATAGAAGCAAAATCATGTAAAGATAATTAAGTGTGACGTGTTAGTAACTATAGAAGCAAAATCATCTCTTATTGATATAAATTTGTCACAATGCTAATGTTGTAAAAACCAAATCTGCGATCAAGTTGATTAGATCATCGGTCCTTAGTTCAATATTGAATTCTCGGTTCAATAATAATTACATAAAATATTCATAAAAATAAAAAATATATAAAAAAACTAACAACTAGTTGAACTAACAATTCTTTTGTAACAATTTTAAATTTTTAAAGGTTCATAGCAATTTGTTTTATTTTTAGTTATATAACACCAATTTATTTTAAAAAACTAGTTCGATCGAATTTTGACAACACTACACAATGCTCTGATAGTAGTCAATAATATTTCCTTTCATATCCACATCCATTGTTGCTCCTTTAAACCATTGAATTTTGCTTTGCTTTGAAATATGTAACAATAAAGTCTGGAAGTTAATTTCCTTTTATTCGAGGAAAGTAAAAAAAAAGGCTAAATTTTCTCCAACCTCTCTCTAAGGAGGAAGAAGATGAACTCCATCACAACACAAAAAGGGTTAAAGATGACTTGAAGTTAGTAAACTTCCAAAGCAATGACGAGAACAAGAAATTCATCTCTTCTAAGGATACACTGTTAGAGGAGGACTTCGATAGGTATGAACAAAACTTCCTTTCTCAAGAGTTTAAGTAAATGGAAATCGACACAAAGGATGATTTTTTTTAAAGGGAGTCACTCTAGGTCCCAATGGTGATATCTACATTACTCCCTCCAAGGAAAAAAAAACATGGAATTAGAAGCAAATGAACCAACACTTTCATTGTTAAACTATTTGTTAAGCTTGTGAACTACCAATTTATCAATTTAAACTCAAATAGAGATGGAAACTAAAAGTCGAGTTTGGTCTCATCGACCTTGGTCATGGCCATTGTGTGCAACACTTGAAGATTACAACACTATAATCAAACATGTATCTTGGTTTGTGAGTGGTCTTTTCTTAATTGCTCAAAAATGGCCATTGAATTTTTTACTTCCTAAAGCATTGCTCAGGTATGTTGTAATCAAGGAGTTTGTCCTAAAACCTCTAACCAAATACTGTGACCTTAGTATTCTTGCCAAAATTGGATGTAACCTTGGTAACCTCTTAAGGGTTGATAGTTACATACTCTATGAGGAGCGGGGATAATTCTCTAGGCATTGTATACAAATAAATCTTAATCATCCATTGAAAAAACTATATCACCATTGAATGGCAAAAACATAGTATTGCTTAACAGGGTATAGACTCTCTTTGCTTCGGTTGTAGTTTGATTAGGCATAAGAAAGAATCTTGACTAGAGTCTTCCACACCCTAAGGAAACCTCGTCGGAAAAAATAGAAAAGGTCAATATCCCATGCCCAAAGGCCAATTGAATTTGATTTGAAACCTGGTTTAAAGCCCAACACTTGTTGGGATCTAATGCCCTTAGTACAGGTGTTTTGTCCTTAATACTAGTAAAATTTCAAACAAATTGATGAATAAAATTTCATTGCTTAAATTATTATCTTTATATATTTGTGCTCAATTTTTTGGCACAAAAATCAAAATGTAAAAGCAAATATTGACTTACTAATTAACTAACATTTAACTAATATCAAGTTACATTATGTGGTCAAATTATGATACAATAAAACAACTTATATTAGCAGGTAATCTAAATGGTCAATAGTTTGAAGAATAAAAATTGAGCAAATTGATTCAATGGAATATTATGTTATCTATCAAGTTTAATTAAGGAGATACCTTGCCTTCGGTATCGAGGCGGATGTCTCCAAGGAAGATAGAGATATAGATGTGGTTATCTTGATTGACAATACATCAGAAAATGCCTAAGTAAAATTTATCCTAGATTCATTTATAGGTTTATTTACTTGTTGGGTATACAACTTATGTACTTACAACAGTGGAATTCATAGTCCAATAAAGGGTAAATGATGTCATCTCATTGGCATTGCATGATTTTATTACTGTGTGTTAGAAATAGAATTTTCCATGAAGGAAAATGCAATGGTTGTCATGAGATAAAATAGGATCATATTGGGTGAACGAATTTAAACCAAACAGATAAAAAAATCCTATGAGGGTAACACACTAATAATAATGTCATTAACAAGCATAATTAAAAGTTGATTTCCTAATGGTACATAATAAGAGAGATTTTATCCATGGTACCTTTAGTGGATTGATTGTATAACTAAATAATGTTGTAATTAATAGAAGAAAAGTTGGAACTTAATTACAAATTATTTTAACCCTAATTATATATGTCCAATCAGTCTTTTTGTTAGCTCAAAACAACCCTATAAGGATGGCATTTGAACTAATATGTTGAATGAATGAAAATGACCAATAGAGAAACAGATTGCATGTATAACTATCCAAGTGAATGCATTTTCTCGTATAAGATAATAGATGACTCAGTGGTTAATTTAATTTCTTTGAATTATTATTTAATTTATGGTAAATTATTTGGTATACAGCTAGTGGAGTTTTTTGACCCCATAATCAAGGTCAAAGGGTTAACAAGTGCCCGATCGAGATATAATAAAATATTTATTTTAATATTTTAAAAGAAGATACACATGTCAATTTTTTAATGTTGCTTGTGGAATATAAAAAGTACACTTTCAGTGAACTAAATACTCACCCTTAATTTATTGTAATTAAATAATTAAACTTCAAGGTGATAATTAAATTAATTAGAATTCGTAGTTTTACGGAATAAGGCAATTAAATTTAATTACTCACATATTCTGGTGCAGTAAAATAATGACTTTAACAGAATTAGAACTGAGTTGAGAAAATAATTTAATTCCGTGAATTAATTAAATTTATTTTAATTAATTGATTAATATTTTGAAAATAGAAAATTGGTTATTTGGTTGGATAAATTCTATGAGTTGGCTTTTAAAAAATAGACATAACCATACTCAATACATGAATGAGTCCAATAAGCTAATTTAACATGTAATGGATGACATCCCTAGGTTTTTAGAGGGGTGTGTCGCCCATCTTAATGTCACGGGGCTAGAACTTAGGTTTGGCAAACCACGTGGCATTAGACGATTTCTTTACTTCAAATCCGTCTAAGTCAGCCTAACTCTCAAAAAGTAAGAATTCTCTCAAAAATTCTCTCAAAAATTCTCTAAGGCATAAAAAATAAAGCAGAAGTAACTCAAAAGTGATGGAGCAATGAAAAAACTTGGAAAGCCATAAGAAAGCAATGCACGCCAAGTCTCTGAGTAAATATTCTCAAATATATTCTTTAACTCAAAAGTAGAATACAATGAGATTATTACAAATGAAGGGGAAGACTTTTATTTATAGTTAAGCTCCCCTAAATCCAACGGTACAGATCAAATTACATGAATGATTGAGATTAATGCCTATATATAAGATGAGAGTCCTAAGAAATTTAAACTCTATACATATTAATCCCTTACGATTTACAATAATTACCTTGGTAACTCTAGTTTTACTGGAGCGTTTCATTGGGTCACTAAGGCTTCAATTATATTGGTTTCTATATATGTTCCACGAGTCGGGTCAGTTTAAGTGTGTCAAATGAGCACCATTTTATCAATTGACCTCCATGGGATGTTTTATACACATTCGTCATGGGCTTTGATCCACAACCCATGACATTCTCTCCCATCCATTCTCGTGACGCCCTTATCGTATCCTCAGAATGACATTAGTTTGACTCGTCTCGAAATTGACACGATGCCTCACTTGATTCCCAACCATTCTCTCTGTTGTATAGTTTCGCCCCTCGAAAAACTTGCCTTAGCTTATGTATACGTCGCTACTTAACTCGGGTTGTATTTATCTTTTGTACATATTTTTCGGAATTTTTGGAAAAATTTTGGTTCGAAAAAAATTTTCTTGCATAGCGAAAAAATCGAGCCGATTTGTGATATTTATAGTAATAAATGCTTTATAGAAATTGCATATGTGTTTTCGGCTAAATGAGTCCTTGTTGTCCCAACTTTCAATAGAATGTCCTTCTCCGCTATCTTTATACCATGAACTACTTTGAGTGTGGGATTGAACGAATTTGAATCAAACATAAAACCAGAAATAGTTTTCTTTACTTTTAGTGTGAAAGCAAAAATCTCTCTCAATAGAAACTGGTAGTATTGTTATTTTGAAAAATAGAATTTATACTTAGAGAATAAAACTCTCACTATTTCGGGCAGAATAACAATATCTCAAAGTTTTGTATTTTTAACCCTACTGGTGTCGTCTATTTATAGGAAGAAGAGGTGAAACCCCAGTTGAATTGTAGAAGTCTATTTCAAATAGAAAAAGGAACTCCTAGTCTAACTAGAAGTAGAAAGGGCGACAACCCTGGCTAATTATACTAGGTTTTTTCGTCCCTGGCATTATCATGAGGGGCTTTTGGGCCTCTCTCATATCGAATCCAATTACAAGTACTTCCTCGACTTTTAACCCAAGACTTTTAACCCAAGACTTTTAACCCAATACTTTATAATTCGATTCAACCTGATTTTTTTTTCTATTTCCCAAAATAAACATCTTAAATTAATTTAAATAAATTAATTTCTTAATTAAATAATTTTCTCAACCTAATTCTAATTCCATTAAAATCATGATGAATTTACTGTAAAAGAATATATAAGAAAATATATTCAATATTTCTACATTCAACGGATTCACTATGACCAAATGATTTATTTTCATTTTCGAATTTCTTTTGATTCAAAAACCATAAATTCATTTCCATGTCATTTTTAGTTTGGAAAAATGAATGTGTTTCTCATTTCTCCATTTTTATCATTTCTATCCATTTTTGTTCATTTGGTTTAACATGCAATTCATTTTTAGTTTGAACGAGCTAGCAGAGTGATAGATTGAATATATGCAATTAGGGCTCAAATGATTTATGATTAAGTTCCAGCTTTTCACCTATTAGTTATAAACTCATTTAATTATGAAGTCATCCCACTATAATATCGTGACTGAGTTCTTCCCAATGGTATAGCATTATGAAAGAAACTTGATTAGTGCTTGTCTAATGACATTTTCATAAGTGTGTTACCCTCATAGGATATCTTCAATCTTTTTGGGATAAATGTTGGATCTGATGCCCTAAGTGTAGTATTTTCGTCTAAGTACACTTGTAATTTTTTGAACAGATTGATTAATAAAACTATTTATAAATTACATTAATACTTTGTATATTATCCTCACATGTTTTTTGCACGTAATACAAAATGGAAGCAAATGTTGCTCATTGGTTATTTAATGTTTAACTAATACTAAGCGGTATTACGTAGTCGAATCGTAATACAAAAAGACAACTTATATTAGTAGACGAGCCTAAACATAGGGGTGTTCCAATTTTGGTTAAAACCGAATTAACTGATTAAACCGATCTTGTTCGATTAATCGTTAAGTTAGCCAATCTAATGCAGTCGAAGGTCAATTAATGATTTTTTAGAAGTTCGATTATCGGTTAATTCGGTGTGAAATTGGGTAATTAACTGAGTCAACCGAATTAATCGAACTTCATAATTAGTAATACAAATTATATGTAGTTTTAATTCAGTTAATTCGATTAATTCGATTAATTCAGATAATTTGGTCAAATGAACATTATCAGTTTATTTATTTTTATATGTTTTATTCTTGTTTTAACTAAAAAAATAAAAACATACAAATTTCAGTTAATTCGATTAACCAATCGAAATATTTTGGTCCAGCTATTTTTTTTTTGAAAAAAAATTGGTTTGGTTTGGTTAACGGTTAACGGTTAAAGGATTAAAAAGTTCGGTTAACCGTTTAAATACCCCTATCTAGACATGTACTTAGTCTAATAAAAATTGAGCAAATTGATTGAAAGACTAATATATCGTCTATTAAGTCCAATTAGGGAGATGTTTTTTCTTAGGCATCAGAGTGGATGACTCCCAAAAGATAAAGGCATAAATGTGATTGACTAGACTGACAATACATTGACAAGAATCAAGAAGAATAGATCCTAAATCTGTTTATGGATTTATTCACTTGTGATGTTCATCGTGCGACATACATAAATCCTGAGTGGATGAAGAACTATATATGCGTGACTCGTACATTTTGATGCAAGTAAAAGTCTGGGTTCGAATAGATAATAAGCCATAAGTTGGTGCGTTGCGTGTTTGACTTCTGCAATATGTAGCGTCATTCACAACAGTGGAATTCATATCCCGAGGCACGGGGTAAATGATATCCTCTGATTGGCATTACATGGTTGATGAAAAGTAAAGTGGTAATAGGTTGTTCGTCTTTGTGATGAATGACTTGATTATTATTTAATAGTAATTGAATTTTCATGATGGAAGATGTAACGGTTACCATAAAATAAAATATGATCATATTGAGAAAATGGATATTATCCTAAAGAGGTCAAGGATATCCTATGAGAGTAACACACTTATGACAAGTTTATTAGATGAGCACTGAGTAGATGCTTTCGTAATAGTATGTTGTTAGGGAGAGCTCAATCACGATGCTATAGTGGAATGACTTCATGACTAAATGAGTTTATAATTAATAGGCGAAAAGTCAGAACTTAATTATAAATCATTTGAATGCTAATTACATATGTGCAATCAGCTCCTTCGCTAGCTCGTTGAAACCAAAAATGAATCATGTGTTGAATAAAAAATGAATAAAATGAATAGAAATAGAGAAAGGGAAAGGGAAAACATTCAGAAATGATTATGATTTTCTCCGAAATGGGGAAATTGAATCATTTGGAAATAAAAGTGGTTTTCTCAAAATGGAAATGGAAATGGAAATGAAAATGAGAAATGATTCATTTTCAAATGTACCTAGATTACTCAGAAATGATCAGAAGAATGAGTTTATGTTTTTTTGAACAGTTTTAAAACCCGAAAATGAAAATAAACAATTCAGCCATAGTAAACAAGTTGAGTTGTGAAATATTGAATATATTTTCTTAAAAATTTTACCAGGGTAAAATCATCATAATTTTACTCGGGGTAAAATTGGGATGAGAAAATTATTTAATTGGAAAATTAATATTTATTTTGGAAAATAGAAAAAATAGTTATTAGGTTGGATTAAATTATAAAGTGTTGAGTTAAAAGTTTATAAGACACATATAATTTGACCCCAATATAATGAGAGACCCAAATTTCCATAATAATACATATGAGGGGAAGCACGCCTATTAGGCCCTCTCCTTCTCCTAGTTGGATTAGGAAGTTGTTTTTCTATTTGAAATAAACCTCAACAATTCAATAAGGGTTCTATATTCTCTCCCTATAAATAGATGATACCAGTAGAGTTGTTTACATACAACTTTAAGATATTGCTTATTTGCCAAAAATAGAGAGAATTTATTCTCAACTATTAAATATATTTTTCTAGAGTAACAATTCCGTCGATTTTTATTTGAGAAGAGAAAATTTTCGTTTTCACCCCGAAAAAAAAGAATTTTTTTTCTAGTTTTTTTTATTCAATTGGTTTAAGGCCACACTCGAAGTAGTTTGTGGTACGAGAATAACTGAGAAGATCATTTGGCTGAAAGTCAAAAAACATCAAGGATTTGCTTATTCAAAAACAAAGGTACGATTTCGGTCTAAGGTTTATTGTTATAAATATCACAAACCTGGTTGATTTTCAAAATTTTAATTTTTCACTATGCAAGAAAACCATTTTCAAACTGGATTTTTTCCAACAATAAATTTGTTTTCCCAATATGATCCTATTTTATCTCATGGTAACCGTTACATCTTCCTTCATGAAAAGTCAATTACTATAAAATAATAATCAAGTTATTCATCATAAAGATGAACAACTCGTGGCCATGTTTACTTTTCATCAACCATGTAATGCTAATGAGAGGATATCATTTACCCATATCTCAGGCTATGAATTCCACTGTTGTGAGTGACACTACATACTGCAGAAGTTGGATACCCAACGTACCAGCTTTCAGTTCCTTACCTATTTGAACTCATGCTTTTGCTTACACCAAAGTATACAATCACACATACATAGTCTGTCATCCAATTAGGATTTAGGAATGCCACAATATGAACGTCACAAGTGAATAAATCCATTAATGGATTTAGAATCTATTCCTTTTGGGTCCTTTCCAATGTATTGTCAGTCTAATCAGTCACATCTATGTCTCTATCTTCTGGGAGTCATCCACTCTGATGCCTAAGACAAAACATCTCCTCAATTGGACTTGATAAATGATATATTAGTTTTTCAATTGGTTTGCTCATTTTCGATTAGACTAAGGACATGTTTAGGTTCGTCTACTAATACAAACTATCTTTTCATATTACGGTCTGACCATGTAATACAACTTAGTATTAGTTTAAACATTAGACAACTAGTGAGCCAATATTTGTTTCTATTTTGTTTTGCTTGCAAAAACCACATGAGAACAATCATACAAAGTATATTAATGTAATCCATGAATTGTTTTATTAATCAATTCGTCTGAAAAAACTACAAGTTTATAAACGAAATATACTACATTCAAGGCTCCAGATCCAATAGGGATCCCCTTGATCTACTTAGTCAATGCTCTTTCAACGATGAACATTCTTAACTAACTAGATTTTCGACAATACCTTGGTTCCACCTTTCTCATCATGACTCACCGACACAATGCATTGTCATTGACGAGTATCTAATATACAAATACAATGGGCAAAATGAATCAAAAGAGAATTAATTCGGTTAAGAAAATTCAATTAAAAAAATCGTAAGCATCTAAATGAATTACCTCAAAGTCTTCTTTGCCTTTCCATTCATTGATTTGTAACTAAACTTCTTATGTTACTCCCACAATTGAGACCTCATTGGAATTTACTGTCTTGATCTTCTTAGTCGATTTGTTAACTGAGAGACTAAGTTTACCCATGACTTTCTCTTATATGAACAAGTCTGATGCCCATGTATCAATAAGAGCACTTTTTCTTCGGCTTGGGATGTTGATGTCCATAAAAATCAACTTTTTTTATTTGCAATCCTTCTTTTCTTTGGCAAAATTGAGTATTAATAACCCAAGCTTTAAAGCCTCACTCTTTGGCTCCACTTCATCTTCTCTAGTGATTGTGGAAATCTTGGATCACTCTGGACAATCCCACATCCTATGTGGACCACAACATAATAAGCACTTCACTGGCTTTTTTCAATCTCTCTGACCCTTTTTGGCTTCGACAAAACCCAAGATCGAACCAAACTTCAATGATGCTTTTTCTAGCTCATCATCCCCTTCAATGACAGAAAACACGGATTGTTTTGAACAATCCCTTATCATATATGGGTTGTCACAAAGGAAGTACTCACTGGCCCCTTTTGGTTTGTTGTTAGGCTTCCACATCCCATTATGTGGTTTCCCATTACAACCATTTCGTTATTATTCTTAACCTGTCCTTCTTCATCTCCCTACCATTTCCCTTTCCATTAAAGTTTCTTTCACCCTAGTGGCTCGAGATAATAACAATTTGTATCTGGTCATATTTCTCTTTAGAAGGGTCGATTTCCTTTTCTTAACAAAGGCCTTTACTTGTTCTTCACCAGGAGGCTATCTTCTTAATGGAAGGGTTATCTTCTTAATGGAAAACCATACTCAATCTCCAACGTAAATATCTTCTCTATAAGAGGCAGTATGTTTATGCATGTTTATAAGCTTCGCTTGCGCTAATACTTTAAAATTATTTTCACTGTATCATTCAAGACTCTAATCCAAAGAAATCATTGTGGAAGTTAAGGAATGTAAGGAGGCATGGTGTTGTTTGTATTTTTTATCCCTTACTCCCACCCAATAACTCTCCTCTTTGATAGTTTAATCGATGTAATCAAATGATTTACATTTTTATTATATCTCCTTATCCAATAAAGAGATGAAAAATGACCTTGAATGGCTCTAATGCTATTACATTTTGGCATGAAGCTTTCATCTTTCTTTATCTTTGAGATATGGCGCAAACTTAAACAATCTTCTCTTTTAGTCACACCACTTTCCATGTACTGCAAACTCATAGATCCCAATAAGGAGACTTGATAAGGGGTTTGTTGATGAAGCTATCCATATTTATTGTTAGGCCTATTCAATATACTATCCCATTTATCACTTTATTGTATTTCTTAATGACAAAATGAGAACAAGGGGTTTATTGTTCTAGTGCTCTTGGCATAAGCTTTTTCTCTTTGTTTTACTTCTGATAAACTCTTATGGTTATCTTCCATGAAAGGTGAGGAGGTCTTACCTTGACTTGCACAAAGGAGTGGCAAGGGTATAACAGTTGCCCCTAAGTCAATACTATGTTGACATCTCGAAGACTATCTTTAGCTCCACAGAGATTTTTCTCTTATTCCTGCTTGGTTGCTTCTTGTCTTTCAAAGCATCTTCTCAAGTGCACTCCCGAAGTTAGGCTAAAAAAACTCACTTTAGGATTGCAACTCCTTATACTACTAAAGATAAGCATGAAACCTTCTCCTACTCTTGCCTTTTGGCAATAACTTTCATTTTGATGGGCGATGAAAGAAAATGGAAATGTATGATAGTTGTTCCATTATTGGAATTGTGAAAAAGATTTATGATAAGCTTCTACAACATCGTTTTGACTTTGGTCCTCAAGTTCACCTTAGTGTTGATAGTGAATAGCATCTTGGTACCCTTGTTTTTGATGATGATGATGATAGTTCTCTAAGGGTAGAGACATATTTTTTTGTTTTTTTTCCCATAAATGACACTAATTTTTATAACAATATAGTTATATAAAATGTTAGGGTGTACAATGGTGGTGGTTCACATCGTAGGTGATGTGGGGAACTGCTAAGGATAGAAGTTTGGGATGGTATTAGGAGGTTGGGAGAGGGATGTAGCTAGGTGTTTTTATTCTGGGTAGTTGAGTTTTTATCTATTTTATCCTTTTGGCTTAAGTGTTGAGAGGAGGTATCAATAGAGAGAGATTAGTTGGGTAAGAGTCTTAGTCATCAAACACCCTACTCCACAGTTGCAAGGAAGAGAGTGGTAAATTGTCAACTAAGAATAATGTTGGAGCCAATGTGAGATGATTAGATGGAGCATTACAAGACTTGGGAAGATAATAAATTAACGAGTGCCGACAAAAACTCTTCCTTTATATCTTTTGGGATTTCGCAGACCCGCCTTAAGTGAAATTTGTTGAGGTAAGGTTGATACTAAGCTCTTTGTGAAGCATTGAGGTTGAGCTTCAACCAGAAAGTGAACAAATTATTGCAACAAAGTGGAGGTTATCACCGTGTCCCTCCCTCTTGGAAACATGCTTTAAACGTGGATTTGATCATTGATAATTGAATCCACAAACATAAAAAGCGAGTAGAAAACAACATAAAGTAAAAGGGGAAAAAAATAGTCGGTAGATAAAAGATGGTTAACTTCTGGAACTTGATTGATAAAAAAATCTTCTTAAAAAAATCGAATTCTAGCTACTTCTTCCTGTCTCTGTCTTTCTTTTTCAACCATTAAACAATGGTTTTCTTTTTGTTTTTGGTAAAGAAAAAAAGATTCTAAGCTTTTTTAATAATGGAAAATCTGATGAGTTAATTCAACTTCCCCTATTTATATAAGATTTTAAGTTTGAAGAAAAAACCAAATATGCTTTGCAAGGAAAATGCATTTATTTATTATTTATACACTATTAGTAAAGATAAATTCAAGTTTATTTATTATTACCAAAGTTTAACATCTCCTTCACCTGTAATTATTTTAGTAACTTTTCTCATCACATCATTTATAATTTTTTAATTATTTAATCGTATTTCAATAATTTTTTCTATGTCATTAATACATAATTTTGATATTTTTTTACCCTAAACTCCAAATCTCGAATCTCGAATTTTGAACCTTGCACACAACATATTAAACCTCGAATCTTGAACACTGAACCTCTAAGCTCAAACCTAAACCCAAACATTGAATCCTAAACTCGAGTCTAAGTTCGCAATTCAAGCTCGAGTTTGTATTTGTGGTTCAAAGTTTAGGATTTGAGATTTGGGATTTAAGGTTTGGGGTCATGAATTCAAGATTCAAGGTTCTAAGTTTGGGGTTCAGGATTCAAGGTAAAAAAAATTACTAAAATTATATATCAATGACATTGAAAAAAATTATTAAAATGCCATTAAATAATTGGAAAGATGATGTGGTAGAAAAGATCCATAAAATAATTTCTCATGAAAAGAAATTATCACCTCCCAAAAATTATAATTGACATAAATCATTATAAAATATAATTAAGTTAATAATTAGAATAACACATAAATTTAACCTAAAATAAATATAAATAAGACCCATGTATTTCAAGATTTAAATTGAAATAAAAATTTAAACCAAAAAAATCATTTAAGCATGTTGAGACACAAACAAAAATTTTAAAATTTCGTAAGATTCAACCTTATCATTAAATCAAGATAATATTTGATATATTTAAACATGAGTAATATACATATCATGAACCTATTATATTAATACAATTTATATAAAAAAATTCTAAACATGACATACATTTATTTGTGCTAACTTATATATGACTTTATTACTCAAAAATGTTGAAAATATTTTAAATTTATTAGAGTAGGTCGATTTTTGAAATAATTACGAAAATAGGTCGATTTAGAAAAAACGCTTCCAACTAGAAGCGTTTTTCCCCATGTTATACTAAGGTTCAGGGTTTTTAAGGTTTTAGGGTTTAAGATATTGAGATTAGGGTTTGAAAGTAGAATTGTGTTTAGGGATAGTTTTGGGTTTTAAATTTTAAACTAATAAAATATTTATAATAATAATTGCAATTATTGAATTCAATATTTAAAATATTAGTATTTACATAAATTGTATATTCAAATTTCATTTTTGCAAATCAATTTAAAATCGAAACTTGGAGTACTCGGTTTGGATGCAAAACTAGTTTTAAAATTTTTTGCCTTTTTTTAATCTTAGTTTGATTCGATATTTTAGTAAAATTTTTATCCAGTGCATTATTTTTTGCTAGATGGGTTCTGAAAATATATCTCGGGAACCCTGAAATATTTGAAATATGATGTGAAATTTCTCAATTAGTGAGGGTTGGAATTTGTAGAGACAAACGCTCCAAGTAGGATGCACTTCAGCAGAGGTACTAAAAGAGCTTCCAGCTAAGTTAGCATTGAAAACGCCTCAACTAGACGTGCTCTCAATACTTCTGTTGACAGTGCGCCCTACTTGGAGCATTTTGTCTCTACAAATTTTAACCCCCCACTATCCAAGGATTGTTTTTAGAATCAAATAAGAGGTCATGCCATGGGATATAAATGTAACATATTTTAGCCTCTGGTGCCATTTATGAGGAAATAAAATTTTTATAAGTTCAGAAGAATAGAAGTTCGCAGGGAAGGCATAAGTCGGAGTAACAATACTATTTGTATAAAAAGTAAGCATAAGCATTGATTTTTGTTGTTAATATTTATTTGAAGGATTATTTTTTTTCATAATGTTTTTTTTTGACTTCTTTCGATAGAAAATTTGGTTCAAAATAAGTGGGCAGATTAATGCTATTATTTATTACGACAGTAAGGTCCATGACACAGAGAACGACGTGGTTTTTTGATCGAAGAACACAACACAACTGACATTTAACCAGAACATATAGTTGCCAAAACGCAGGACAAGAATTAGGCAAAAAATCGTCGGGTCCAACCAGATGAGAGTATTGTCTATTAAGTATCGATTTTATGCTTCGGTTGACCCTGTGAGATATGACGCTTTCATATCAAAGGTGCTAGAGGCTTGGAGGCGATAGTGCAGACGCATATTGACAGTAGATCACCGTTTCTTCAGTTATATGTGGAATTTTCAAGGCCAGATGAAGGCCTTCAAACATTGACATCTGTTCCTGTTCGAAAGGGCAAAACGGTTGAAAATGCCGATAGTCCAACGACATAGTTGTGTGGTAGGTTCACCACCTTGTTAAAAAGTTCACAATATGATATCCCAAAATCATCGATGGGAAGACACTTATTTGTCTCGACCTTATATTTCAACTGCGAGAGGCAGAACACCGAACAATTGGGTTTTTGTGGTAGAACGAAATACATAACCCTTGCACGACACTCAGTTAGTGAATTAGACATGAACTTCGGTCAATCAATATTTAACGCTGGGAATACTTGCTGAGGAATGACATCAACTTCCATCAATTGACAATCGACCAGTGATTCTGGATGTTTTAACAACTACACGATAAGGGATGATGTACTCCCTACCGATGAGGGGGCATTCAACACAAAAAATATTAGTAGGTCAAATAATGAAAATGAAAATGAATCTGATTCCGATCCAATCTAGGAGCTCGGTGTCGACGGTTCAAAATTATTATTTTTTAAATCGAAGCCTGTTCCAACTGAACCAAAAGACGGTAAAGGGAGTAAAGTTGAAAAAGAAGAAAAAGATCCATGGTTCACAGTGTACTCACCTCCAGCGCACATGCACAATGTTGACCTATCAGCAGAAGATGGGTTAGAGTTTACAGAACTACCACATAGAAGACCTAGCCACGTAAGTTCTTTATAGAACTTGGGTGATTTGGAAGTGGGTAAGGAGTTTTTCCACTAAAGATGGTTTTGTCGCAGCAGTGAAGCGATACAACATCAAGATGATTTAGCCCTATGCACTGATGGGATAACAAGTGGACTCTTCGTCGGTGCTTGAAACATAGATGGCCTATACGTCATCGTCGGTATCGTTGTCATCCAAAAAGTAGATGGAATGGACATGTGATACAGTAGGGACAGATGTCTAAAAGTCCAACCTAGTATAGGATTAGAAGTAAAAAAATGTGGTGGAATATATGATGCTTGTGTGAAGATGATAGGGTTAGAATATGCATCAGAATAAGACGGTACATACTAATCAGTGTGTGGTGTGGGCATCAGTGATGCGACTATCGATTTCGGTTCTTGCGTGAGCGCTAATGATAAACCTATCTCACTAATCTTTGGATTTAAAAGGGGTCGTCATGGCCTACTCGTATGGAGATGCCGACCCCTCGCCTCTTCCCCCAACAAATATGGCTGACCATAGATCCTAAACCATGGCATGTACCAATTATTCCACATGTTGATATGTTAGGAGTGGAATACCAATGAATTCTCATCAAGTCACCGCAAGTCGATAGGATGTAAACCATCAATGTCTTAAGGTGCCACAGGAATCGATTGTCGAAATCTGAACTATCGCAACACTCTATCAATCTCGTGCATCTCGACAATATCGTATATTATCAATGGGACCTTCAAGTGCCAGGTGTTTAGATTCACAAAGAATTCTTCAAGGATGACTTCTCGAATTGTCAGATCCTCGTATGGTGTACATTCAAACTATATTAACGTGATAAAAACATTAGTTATATATATACTACTAAATACAAAATTGACTACGTTAATATTATATAGTTCAAATTTAAACAAATAGATACCTTATCTTCCGATTTAATAGAAGTCGTATATCTTGAAGCTCAATAGGTAATCTCATGTGACTCGACCCATGGTTCCACCTATTAAAATAACTCGTTAGCATAATAATTTAAATTTAAATCAATTTTATTATGATAATATCTAATGAATTTTACCTTGTTATGAGTGGGAATGTATACAGGTAGTTCGTTCGAAGACGTAAAAATGGCAGCTGATATAGTGCCCATGATTGCAGTAGTAGAATGCAACCACCGATTTTGATTTTTCGTGGTTGCATCGCCCGGCACATCTCCTGGTACAATGTCGCCAACACAGGGGACCCCCAACTAATTTCGCCCGCTCCTCTAAAGTCGACGAGTTTCAGCAGTCACCTTAGATGGATTAGTGTTCGTGACTTATCCAACATTAGGATGCCTTTGATGCTCTAAAGGATGTACGCCCCAGCATGTCGTTCTCTTTCGACTTCAATCAAATCCTCATCCAACCTCACGAAATTTATTCGTAACCAACTCATTTCGATCTGACCTCCGTAAATCGTCTCATACGCCTCCCCAATTAGCAGAGTGAACAGACCCGGTAACTACCGACCCATCCACTGATAACCCCAACTGTAAATGCACATCCTCCAGAATGATAGTACACTCGCCGCATGGAAGATGGAATGTGTGCATCTTGGGTCTCCACCACTCCACAACTTACACCCCCTATCTACAAAGGCCACGTGCCAAAAATCAGCTTCCCTCAAGTAAGGTTCGATCAACGATGATGGAGGAGTGGGTAGATTACGGATATAGCATTGTAAAAATCGATCTTCTGCCTAATTACGTAAAATATATACAAAATATTAAGTTAAAATATAACAATGAACTAAAAAAATTAAACAAAATTGAAATTTATTAAAAAATATTCTTACCATTTGCAATTAATTGAAGAAAATGTACTTGTCATCATGACGTATTAGAGAACCGACCATTGCTCATTATAGAACATGAATTAATTTTTAATAAAAAATATTTTCAAAAATATTAATAAAATTCTAATAAAAATTCTAATCTAGATAGAAATAGACTTTAAGTAATAAATTTAGGAGAGAATTTTGAGAGAATATTGTGAGAAATGAGTAAGGGTGGAGGTATTTATAGGTTTTATTTTTTATTTTTTTATTTACAGTTAGGGGGTTGGGGGGCAATGGCTATTTTAATTTCTAGCTAGAAGCGTTTTACTGGTAACACGCGAAAAGTGCATCCAGTTGGAAGTGTTTTTTTGCATTTCACCTGAAAACACTTCCAGCTGAAAATATTTTCCTTAAATCGACCTACTCCTATAATTATTTAAAAAAATCGGCCTACTCTGATAAATTTAAAATATTTTTTATATTTTTAAATAATAAAATCCTTATACATGTTAATATGTTTAGAAAATGAGGAATTTGAAACTTTATTTCTTGGAAGGGCCACTCACATGGCCTAATAATATTAAACCATCCAAACCTAGCTAAGTTAATACTTTTGTATGTATTATCACCAAGCACATGTAAATTGGACATTTGTATGATTTTTATATTATAAGATTTTGAGAGTAGCTTTTGCTTTTGGGTTTCCCATAACCATAAAATTAGTGACATTACAATGTATTATTAATTAATATCTTAATGTATATCCAATATTATAAATCCGATTAAATATATTCTTTTGAGTTTATCTTATCTCATTTGCAATTAACATCATCCCCAACAACTACCAATCATATAGGGTTACATATATATTAAAATCAATTTTAAGATAATATAATGGTTAATTTTACACAATTTAAATTTTCAATATCAATTTTTTAAGATAATGTATTATGCTTAAATTATAGAAATACACCAAATGTTTTATGTGTAATGTAGGTATGTCTCTGTTGTATCAAAATGAGAAATTAAAACTCTTAAATATTTCTATTTATTTAATGTTTATGTGATCTCAAGTTTTATATGTAACTAGAAACAACACCCCATGGGAATTTTTATTTTTATAATTTATTTAATTAGTAGTAAATAATATTTTTAAAATAAAAATTGAATAAATATGATTTATCTAAAATATTATTTTGATTTTATAATATTTTATTTTATTTTGTTAATTATAAATTTATGAGATAGTCTAAGATTAGGCATGTATCTTTTATTAGCTTGCAAGTTAAATTTACCGATTGGACATTTTAAAGACATCATTTCTTTAAATATATTATCTAATTTAAATTTAAAATAAAATTTTAATTAAATTTTAGATGCAATTAATCTTAAACCTTACTAGCTAGTAAATGTATAAATCAATCACTTCAAATGTATCATTAAAATTAAATTTGAATATTTTATTAGTTTATCAAACATGAAATATAAATAGATCATCAAGTAATAAAAGATTATTTAAGCTTATTTAAATGAGAAAATAAAATATTTAAAATTTAAAGTTTAAAATTATCAATTGAATCAACCACTTAAAATAAAATAATTTTTAAATACTTTTAATAATTGGTCAGACTTTTATTATTAATTATAAATTAATAGAATAATGAAAAGTTCTCTAAACTTAATCTAATAAAAATATTTAAAATGCAATAAAAAATAAAAATGAACCTGACAAAATATTCAATATCAAAATCGATGATTTAATAAGTTAGTTCAATTTAATTAAATAAATTATTAAAAATTCATATAAATAAACATAGAGAGAATAGATTCAATCACTTATTTAATAGGTTTTTGAGTCAATCAATTTAATTTTTACTTTAATCAATTCTCAATTTAATTGATCGATCCAATCCAATTTAATAAAAAGTACGAAAAATTTTAAAAGAAAATGAAATAAAATAAAACAGGCATCACAAAATCAAGCTGAAACATGTAAAGTAATTTTCATGTATCTATTTTAATAGTAGTTATAGATTATAGATATGAGATCATTGAAGAAGTTTAAAAGACTTGTGGTTGAACTTGAAACGTGCAGGAGCCAGGAGGGTTAGGTTAATCCTAAAGTGAGTCCAAGAAAATTACAATTCAATACATCACCCAGAATGATTAATACCCATCATGATCACTGGTTCCCTTGCTTATTTGACCCACAGCTTTAATTCTCAACAGCTTGCTACGGAGGATGAAAGTGAAACAGCCTGGATATGGTGGCATCCTATATCAACCTGAAATTTAGTGTCTCTTTTCGGATTATTATTCTTAACTTTAATCTATTTTCACATTAATTTAAAATTTGTAAATAGTTTTTTTATGTAAAAAAACTAAACGTTAAAAATCAGTAAAACTGAATGTTGCGAAAAAATGACGAAAAGAAAGATTCAAACTGACACTGAAAAATAAATACGATGAAAAGTGAGTTTTAGTAGTTGTTAGGATTGTTTTAGAGAAATTTACAAGAGAATTTAAAATAAGCTAAAAAGATTAAAAAGCTCCATTTATAAGCCTCAAAAGAGGTTATTAATGCACAATTATAGAAAGAAAAAAAGAGTGAACTTGCTACAAGTATTGGATAATGCAATTTAAACAAATTACAAATGCTAGAAATCTTACACGCATATGCGTGTACAACACTTTAAAAATAACATATAATAAATAATAAACGTATGATTTAATCATAATAACATATGAAATATGTATGATATTAAAAAAATTGAATTACAAATAAAACGAAATTTCAACACATAAATATATCATATTAATATGACGTCATTAAAATGAAGGTAATAAATTGCGCATATTAAAATAAAAACGTATGAAAACACTAAAATGAAACTTTGGTTGAGGGTCAATTTATAATTTTATTAATACAATTGGTGTGGGTTCAAATCCCACCATATTTTTATTAGTTTTTGTTTAAATAAAAAGACTAAAATACCCTCAAATAGTATAACCCATTTTAATTTCAAAAAGGCATTTCTATAATTTTTCTAACCGAGTTAGTAATTCAATTAAGGGTGGCACTAATTCAATAAAACACTTAATAAATAGTACGCATTACATGAAAGTTTCACTTAGATATTATTTCTAATAAACAAAGTGTTACTTGTATGTTTAAATATAAGAGTACCTTTTGTTTTACTAGGAGGAAAACACATATTTCATTGAAAGGTAAAGTTAAAAGTGCACATTTTAATAATATCTATATTCTAATTCTTCAAGTCATACTTTCTAAGACATTTCAATAATGGAGTAATTTAGGAATCTTGCCAACCTTTTAAAGTTTTTTTTTTTTTTTTTTATTTACGAAAAAAAGTTCACTTCATAACATAAACACAATCAAAATACAGTACAACAATGACATTCAGCCCAAGACAATGATTCCAAACATAAGCGGTCAACTCTTCTAAAAGCATAAATAGAGGAGGGATCATTACCATTCACATAGGTGTTAGCATTAATGTTTTCCACTAATGAAAAACATTAGTGCGTATGATCTTCATTACCGAATGGCTTCCATTTTTACTAGAAATCTTGCTTACAAGAATGGGAGAAAAACAATAAAGCACATTTTGAGAAAGAGCCAAGCATCAACAACCGCTAGTCGGGAGATGCCGGAGGAATCCGAAAATTCGAGCCACCCCAAACAGGTCAGCCACCAGCGCACCAAGCCCAAATCAGCAACCATACAACTACTACAGAAGACGGCGGAAATCTTGGAATATGACGGAACAAAACAAAAACAAACTTTTGAAGGTAGTTACACAACTTTTACATGGTTGCATGTATTTCCAACAACATTTTTAAGTAATTCAGAATTATGCACGCTATTGCATGTCAAGAGCATCCCATGTTATAGAGTGGTTCATCAAGAAGTGTTGAAACCAAGATAAAAAGTATAAAAGCATTAGTAATAAAAATAAATATTTACTTCCATCTAAAACGAATGTGTAACTTGTAACATTAAAAGAAAAAGAACTCCAATGAAAATATATACTACGTTTTTCTTTGGAACAGCCGAATATTTGAAAAAAAAAATGCTGGTGGATGATCCTCGTTTTGGGAAAGAGGCATTGGCATGGATACAATAAACAGGCAGTGAGAGTGCTTTTGGGGTCCCAATGCTTCCATGCGTCAGTAGAAAACAAAAATGTATGGTGGACCAAATTTAGCACTAACAAATCCTTGATTCTACCCTTTTCAGCATTCACTGACGGATCTATTTCCCACTCAATTATCTATTTCACTGAATTTCAAGTGCAGCATAGATATATATTGCATCATGGTGTGTATGTGTCCTTTCGTCACTGTTATATGGTGATGGGTTGGGTAGCAAAAGCCATAAATACCTTGTCCAGTAATTGGGTGGGGACAAATTTTTTTGAGACTTCTTCACTTGTTGCAATCAATCTTTGTTTCTAAAGAAACTTTTTAAAGTTATCATCATTACATAAAGACACCGGTTGAGCTATATTGTAGACCTGGGTAGGCATAGAAGACCTGCCTATATAGCAATGTAGTAGCCACGAACTACAAACAAAACCAAACTGGTCCAACTATACAAAGCGGAGAAAACTGTTGAAAATCTATGCCTCATACGAGACAGTCTCCAAAGACAAGTAAAACCTACCACTCTATTACAAAGAAAAGGATTTCCATTGCCTGAATCAGTCTTACCCGCCAATAACAACATTAACCCAACACTCTCAGCCGTAAGGAGGCAGACCCTTGATGTGAGTCTTTATACACATCCTTGCTGTCATGGAAGTGGAAATTTCTTTAACCTAAAACAACAAAAATTCAATGGAAACCCAACCAAAATCGAGTTCCCGTGAAATTTCAACAGAAAATGCCACTAAAAACTAGAAAAATCAAGTCACCACAAGACTAGAGCGTCATGACTATCATCACATGACATCAAAGCATGACTCAAGCCATGGGCCATAGAAAGATTATTATTCCATGACCTGTCCACTTCCTACCGAAATAAATGAACAAAATCTGCTTCAGGGAGACGACCGAGGGCAATGGGTGTATGATGATCATTTGTTCAACGGCCATACAATCGGCCACCAAAGTGCAACCGAAAAACAAAAGAAACTTTCGGCTGTAGTCTAAACTTTGTCACTCAAGACTTCCAACTATATATTCGAGCAGTTACATGTTTCAGCCAAGAAAACACAAGAGAATCGAGAAAGACTTGAATTCAGGAAAGATTAAGTGGAGAAAGTGAGGGAAAGCAGAATTCACTGATGGTCTCAATTGACCAGCCGCATTGCTGAATGGTGTAATAGTAGCAAGGCGGAATGGTAAAGGGAGAGTTTCCTAGGGTTTCCTACGTAGTATGTCTCTTCTCTATCCTGAATATAAAATTTGCTTATGGAATATGGAGTTTACCCCCAAAGATTAACCCACGTTCTCCATCCACCAACTCCTTGCACTGTGATTAGAGGAATTAATAAAATGAGTTTGTTGAACGAAATTAGAAATTAATTCAATTTGTTCATGTAGTTTACCTTTAGGCAGCACCGGCAGCTATCAAAAAACCTTGGCCTCACAAAACCAGCTAAGTCTTTTAAATTAGAACTGCTTATTTTCCTCCCACAACACAAGTATTGAATTTGAACAAGTTATCCCCCAAAAAAAAGCATTAAAAAAACCTACTTTATACTAACCAACATTTTTTTTGGTAAAATCTAGTATTCAACATGTATTCAACCATGAAAATAAAAACACAATCATCAAACATTCCTCTTTTCTGTCATTAAAATTAACTGTATTAAAACAAATGGGGTAAAACACTTCCAGAGTACAACTATTTATGAGGAGGACGGTAAATTTGACCTTTGGGTACAAGTTCAGGGCAATGCTAGCCTTTATCCCTCCTTCAGTTTCATCTGTGGAGGCAAGTAATATATTCAAATTATAAGGTTATATAGATTAATCAAGAATCACATCCAAACTCTTGTGATTTGTCTGAAGGAACAAAGAGCGTAATCTTGCCTCCCACCAACGCATATTGTGGCCATACTCTCATTTAACAAGGTCCTCTATAAGCATCAAGGAATGTATAAAGCTCACATGCCATCAGCAAAGTGCTAAAGAATAGATAGTGGGAACCGGAAAATCAAAACGCACATGATTCTCAGTCCCACCAGCAATTCTGAAAATTGGAATGTCCACTGAGTAATCAAGTAGCTCCCACTGCACTGATCCGTTAACACATAATACCTGACCTCATTTCTTTCCCTTGCGAGCAAGAAAACGTTCCCTTGCTGCCTGAATTTTACTTTCCTGCTCTTCTGGAGCTGTAACAATGACAGCTTCCTTCTTCAGCAAGTCTGACTTGTTTCCCTCAGTAATCTCTTCTACATGACCCAATCCACCACCACTTCATGAAAAAAGAAAAATGTTAAAGCCAAACTATGTGCTAAATCTTTTTTGATAGAACAAGGGGCTTAGTCTTAGATCAGAAAACAAGAGTATTATCTTTATATAAGTCTCAAATCTGATTTACCTTAATTTCCTGACATCAAGTTTGTCAAGTTTCTCTAAAATTGGTATCACCCATTGACGCTCTACAGCACACACATTCCGCATATATGGGCGTGAGGTAGCAATAAGTTCGTGGTAGACAACATAATTTGGATATAATCCATCATCATCTGGCTTTAGCACAGAGGAAGGATGCACCTAACATCAACAATAATTGCTTTTAGTGACAGTTCAACAACAATATACTTGAAAGATCAAGATTCGTCAATTGTTTCAAACTTCGATGCTCAATGCTACTGCTTTTCATAATCTAAACTGGATAATGTTCAAATTTTCTTTGGTATCTATGTATGTCTTCAAACCCAATTTTAAACCAAGGAATTGTAGCCACCTAATCCATATGATGCTCTCTCAAGCAATAAAACTACCACAAGGTTAAATTACAAAAAATTGATACCTGCACTAGTTGGGGCTTAAAACCCAGTGTTCGAAAGCCATTATGATGCCTCATCCGCTCAGCAAGCTGACTTGCAAAGCCAATGGACAATGCCTTCCTCAAATTCCTATAACTCTGGCGTCTTTTCTGATTTTGATTCACTCGTACATCTGAGGACCCTGTTTTTCAGATGCATAAGTCGTTACAGCAATAAAGAAACTTCGAGGTAGAAGGAAAATGGCAAAGACAGGGAGACTGGGTTAATGACTGCAAAATTTCTGAAGAAAGACGTGCAGGGATTTTTCAATAATGTTTATCTACTCTGGATCGGGAAGCTAAGGCTACTTACAATAATCTGACTCTATTCCCATATCAGACATCTGTCTGATGCACATCTGAATATGGGTATGGAGATATGACCCTCCAAAAACGCTCCAAATACACAGAAAACTTAGAAAAAAAAAGATTAGCACACCCTCTTAGAAAACATACCCACACCCCGGTACACAAACTCAAGTCTGAGTAACATAGAAGGCTACTATGCTCCCAAGATACTATTTCAAGCATAAATCTCTTCTCTAGGAACCGGACTTAAGGGTGCAGAAGGTCAAAGACATCAAACCAGTGTTGTTTGAACAGGACCACACCAGCCAGTCAGACCGGTTGGACTGGGAATCGGCCGGGGGGCCAATCTAGAAAATGGCTTTGAACCGGTTAGATCGGGAACCGGCACACTGGTTGAACCGGTATTTTTTAACTTTTTTTAAATTTTAATAGTTTTTTAATCGGACCGGCGGCCTGACCGGTTTGACCACCGGTCTGGTTTAAAAAACATTGCATCAAACACATCTACTTCTGGTTGAACATTGAGTGGTAAATATGCAAAATAAAGCCAAGTCAAATTAACAAAGGAAAAATCTCCAAAAATCACCGCTAAGTCAAATCAATGCTGACCTTTTGCTATCTTCTGCATTATCTGCGATAACTGCTTTCGAACTTCTTTGACAAACATCATTCCTCGCACCTAAAATTAGTTGTTCCAAATATGTTATTCATATTTAGCATGAGAATAATATCAAAGATATTCCGTCATTAATGTATCCAGAAAATCTAGGGCAGTTCTGCTAATCACAGAAAGATCCATCTGAAAATAGAACAACATGTTATGCACGCGCATCAAGTACTTGGGGCAGATTTTTTATCATTGTTCCAAGAAAAGCATTAAACGATCGGAATGACATGCCTAATGTCTTACTGTTTCTAAATGCATGTTTTCTCAATTGGAAGATAAGAAGCATACCTGTAAGTCATAATCTTTGCACCAACCAATATCGTAATCATTTTCATCCCAGCATTCATAGATCTGTAACAACTGGATGTGATCACCAAAACCAGAACCATCAGGAAGTTCCAAAGGAGGGTATTTTCTTTTCTTCTCATTATTCTTGCTGCAGTAAGAGAAAATTTTAAGTTATTTCAAATTACAAACTATCATTAAGCATTAGAAGTGAAAAACAACTTTGCAAATATGGAAATACAGACTTCATTTTGATGGAATTTGGATATCATTAGCCCCCAACCACCCATCCCCCAAAAATCAGATCTGTCAAAATAAAATGAAGTAATTTCATTTTCCTTCCAGTTAATCAAATGAGTCTTGAAGAAAACTTGAAGAACTGGGGATACTAGACCAAACACATAAATGACCTAAAAGTTTTTGGTTTTGCCAAATAAGGTATTACATCAGCATGCAGTAGCTACAAATTACAATTTGTACAGTTTAGGGAACATTTAAGTTCAACTAGCTGCCTGGAAGTTAAAGATAATAGGAAAAGCTATAGTCGCCATCTTTATAATAGACAATCTCATAAACACTTTCAATGAAATAACCTTCGACCAGGAAGCAAATTTGTTTCGGCTGATAACATGGCTGCAACAGTCAGAGCCTGGGATAAGCAACCATATTCATTTGCCTCAATTAAGGTTCTCGAAAGTGAAGGTTCCAATGGGAGCTCTGTTGTTCAGTGAGCACACATGCAAAGTAGAGCAGTTTCAGACAGGGAAGAAAACACTAAGAATATTATTTTATGCATACAAGTCATTAAGATAATATGCCACAAAGAATAGCAATTAACCAAGACAAAAAGTATTTAAAGGTACATAAAATTCATTAGTATTATAATAGACAGTAACTCATGCTTGCCAATTCTTGACATGAGTTAACTAGGAATCAATGAAGGTGACCATTCTGAGTCAGGTTTCATGAAAAGGGCTTGTAATAGATCACCAGGAAGTTGACTGCACCCAAATTCATATCTTCCAAGGCCATTCCTTGTAAATAAAATTCCTTAACATCTTAATAGACAGGAACTCAAGTTTTCTAGTTTGAGACATGAGTTAACTGAGAACCAATTGAAAGGGTTAGTTTCATTCCAGGAAAATACAATTCCTTAGAATGGTAATAGACAGTAGTAGGCTTTCTAGTTCAAGACATGAGTTAACTAAGAATCAAAGAAGATGGCCATTTTGAGTTTACTTCCATGAAAAGGGTTGGTAATTGATCAAAAGGAGGTTGACTCTACTCAAATTCATATCCACCAAGGTCCCAGTTTGAGGTGCTACATCCATAGAAATCATAACCGCAACTGAGGCCAAAAAAAAAAAAAAAACCAGCAACTGCTACCAAATTAAGCATGCATTTATCAACTAATGCCAACATACTTAGTAAGCATGGTAATACTTGGAAAGCAAGTTTGAAAGCTTACCGGCCATTGTTCGCCCAATACTAGTTATCGATCCATTTTCATCAATGGCATCAATCAGATATAGTTGCTTTAGAGCATCTTCTAATGACTCGGCTACAGTTAAACCAAATATTTAATCAATACCTCAATTCTAAAGAGAAACATCGTCAGAAACTGTAAAATATAGATATTGACAGAATGAAAATTTTAAACAGTGACAACTCAAATGCTTGTTCTTTCTTTATGCCATAAGAAAATTGAACACAATAAGAATGCATTCTTACTAGAAGGGGGGTCAAGAAAATCAAACTTCAGAATATCAATATCAGGGAGGTCCAATGACTTTAGATAAAGAACACTGCCAGCAAGAGAAGATCGCTGTATTTCAGGAACTGTTACATCAAGGAAATCATCATGGTAAACCCTGGATGGGTACAAACGGTAACACTTCCCGGGACGTGTTCTTCCGGCTCGTCCAGCACGTTGATTAGCTTGTACCCTCAAAGAACCAAAAAAAAAAAAAAAAAGATTCAGAAAGAAGGGAAAAAAGTTATTGGCAAGAATACTAACAATTCATCATCACTGAAGTGAGAAAAGAAAGATAAGAACATAAATTTGTTTGATGCAAAATAAGAGTAAAACTTAGATCATGCAAGAAAACCTGAACTTGCAAACAAATAAAGACCAAAAAGAATCACAACTGTAAGTTGTGCTACTAGGAACACATGAACATGCTGCAAAAGCCAAAAGAAACATTAAGTCATCCACTTACTTGCTAATTTGAACAACATCAAGGGAATACATTCCAGTTGCTGGGTTATATTGCCGTTGCTTCACGTAACCAGAATCAATAACATACCTATCAATGTACAGATAATTACTTTCGAGAGAAGCAATCAACATATCAATGCAATTGATCATTAACTGAGACCAAGTGCAAAAACAGGTGGTAGAATTAGGCATACAGTAAAATGCATCACAATAATATAGTTACCATTGGACCATATACAGGTCTTAATGCGTAGTGGGACCCTTAAGACCAAATTTCAGTGCCTTCCTCAAGGTAGAAAATCGTAAAATTAAGAAGCAACAGGAACAAGATAGTAAACTAAACTAAAACACTGTGACTTGATTGGAACAATTAAGAAACACTCTACCATTGATATGTTTGATCCCTTATAGAATTACAATTATAATACAAAAGCCCTCCACTAGAAATTCAGAATAGCCTTGTCTCTGTTATGTCTCTATTTTACTAGATTATTTTGGACATGGAAACCAAGGACTGCAGTGCTTCTTGGTTTATATTTGTTCATTTTGTTAAACCTACATAATCATGACAGGGTAATTGGTTTGCTAAAAGTAGAAGTATTCGCATGCTCTAGGCAAATTAAGAAAGAAAATGCTGGTTTATAAAGACCAAAATTGAGGGGTTTTTTACATATTATTAACACTCATTTAATTCGTTATCTACACCGTCTTCTATTCAGGAGGATTAAAAAACTAAAAGAAGAGCAAGACTGACAACAACCTGAACCTAATACTCTTCGACTTTAATGCTCTCCATCTCCATAGAAGAATCAGTCGAAAGTGTTGCAACAGATAAAAAGTCACTGATATTTGCAATGATTCTAAGGAAATTACATCACCATATAGCCAACTTATCAGTGCATGCTCAGATGCTCTAATAACACGTGAACAGTTAGAAATTTTAAATAGTGGATGCTAAAACCTTTCCACCCAGGTTAAGAAAGTTTTAACCTGATCAAGGCTAGCAAGATGTAAAAGAAGAATTGGAGTAGAAACAAGTAATTTGGGCAAGGCGGGGGGTCAAATTGTGGAAATTAAATTAACAGAACAACAGAAAGCACTGATAAGCAACATTTACAAGTATCAAGTTTCCTTACACAACACCATCAACTGTCAAAGAAGTTTCAGCTATGTTTGTGGCAACAATAAAACGCCTACAGTTTGGAGGGGGAGGACTGAATGCACGCACCTGTTGGGTCATAGCCAAAAAAATGTCAGCCACAAAACTACGGAAATTCAATACTACTAATATCTACATCTCAAGACAATCTAGCTTAAGTTAATTTCATTTCCTATAGGGCAAAGGAGGCAGAGATGAAAAGAAAATTTGAGACAAAACTATACCTGCATTTCAGGTGGCAATGAACCATGGAGAGGAAGAATGATAGCATCCATGCAGGAGCCTTCCTCTAGACTTCGAACTTTATCCTCCAGCTTTGATACCAACTTCTCTATATCATCCTATAAATGGCCACTCAACTTTAAAAGAATCAGTTAAAATCATCAATGAATCAATGTTATAACCACAAAAAAGATAAAAGTTAAATCCGCAAAGAATGCCACCCCATGAAGTGAGAGAGAAAAGAGAGAGAGAGAGAGAGAGAGAAAGCTTGCCTGTCCAGTCATGAATATTAGGATGTCACCTTCTGGTTCCCGAACATGTATATCTGCCAAAACAATTGCTTAGTAAGATCTCATATGACCAAAATATGATAGCCAGGAAATCCAGAAACCCAAAGTTTTCCCTGCAAATCAAGGTTAAGGTACAGCTGATGGGAATTGTGTCTTAACGCCTTAGACATTTAGTTGCACGACTAAAGTACATCAAAAAAACTATTTATCAGTAAATTCTTAATGGATGCCAGAGGGGATAAAAGTCATCATACAAGGAACCAAAAAATCCTAGTGCTTCTTTCTACATAACCATGTAACTACAGCAAATCTGGGCATATGAAAGCAACCACATCACAAGCCTAGCTAAACAACAAGGACTGGCCAGCATATATACATAATAAAAGATTGCAACAACTGAATATGTGATAAAGATAAACTCACACCATACCCATAGCTGTTTTTAGTGAAGACTCAAGATAGCTTATAGGTCGCTCCTTGCTGTAGAATATTTCCACAGGAAATAATTTTCCAGGGACAGTTAACAAGGGACAATCTGAAAAGAACTTTGACACTTTTTCACCATCAAGGGTTGCTGACGTGATCAGAACTTTTAAATTGGATGCACGTCTTCTAACCAAGCGTTTCATCAACCCCAGCAAAATATCCCTGAGAAATTTAAGATTCTATAAGTACAGCATCAACAAAATGAAAAGGACACAATCAAAGTATAGATAATAGAAACAGCATACAAGGTGAGCCTTACGTATTCAAACTCCTCTCATGAGCCTCGTCCAGAATAATTACAGAATACTGATTCAGTTCCGGATTTGACAGACTTTCTCGAAGAAGCACTCCATCAGTAAGGTATCTACAACACCATAGCTAAGAAACCAATAAACTTGGCAATTGCAATGCCAACAACAACACGCACTGAAACAAAAAACTATACTAATTAAGCTAAAATGTATTACTTGATTTGTGTTCTTTCGGAAGTTCTATCTTCAAACCGAATAGCATAGCCTACTTCTTCCCCAAGCCGAACACCAAGCTCCTGCGCAACTCGCCTAAGCGCATAAAATAGTTAGAATAAAAGGATTTATCCAATTTCCTTGAACGACAAAACGCCAAAGTATCAGCAAAAATTACATGTTTCGAATTCCTAAAGCATTCCAGTTCCTAGTTAGCTTTGGAACAGTACCTCGAAACAGATACGGCTGCGACGCGACGGGGCTGAGTGACGGAAACGATTCCGGAATTAGTGTATCCTTTGCGGTGGAGCATCTGAGAGAGCTGCGTGCTCTTTCCCGAACCGGTCTCTCCTATGATCACCACCACTGGATTTTGGTCCACTGTTTCTACTATCTTCTTCTCGAATTGCACGATTGGAAGATTCGCCATTGATTATATTCAACAAGTTTCTTCTTCTTCCCTTCTTTCCAAATTGATCCAGAGTTTTAGGGTTTTAACCAATTTTCTTTAGAGCGTTTTTCTTTTTTGGGATAATTTGAAAATGTTAAGGACCGTTTTTGAGTATTTGCATTTTGTTCATTTGATTATGCATTCAACTTGGTTTCAAAAAAGTTAAAAAATACTTGAATTTCATTTTAAAGGTCAATTGGTGAGCTTCAACACAGGATCTATCGATAGGTAAAATAGCATTCATCGCGAGTAAAAGGAATATATATTTTAAATTTAAGCTGATTTAATTAGTGATGTCGAAAGTTGAAGAAAAAAATTATTCAAATTTTAGTTTATAATTTCGAAACATTTAAAATTATTTTATTAAAAAAGTAAATCATAGAAGAGGAAGAGAAATTTATCCTTTCAATTAGTGTATACAAAGCTGAATTTAATAGGCTAATGATTTAAATCAATCCTTTCGAATAATTTAGTGATCATTTTATAATTTTTTAAAATTAAATTATCAAAATGTAAATTTATTAATAATTTAATTTATGTTAAATGTAGTTTACCTTTCTTTTAATCGTTAAGGATAAATAATGTGTTTGATTTCACTTTAGATATTGCATTAGCTAAGGCTTAATTGCCATGTTTTGACCATAATTAAGGACATTTTGGTTTTTCTTTTTTAATGGCTTAAAAGGTTGTTAAACTTTTTTGAAAAAATCAATTAAGGCTCTACAACTTTTTTACACCCAATTGAACCCTAAATTAATAAAACTAGTTAAATAGGTCCTTTAATTAATATTGACCTTTACAAAGCTAATGTGGTTGTTAATGGTATTGATGCGACACTCCATGTCAGCAATAGTTGTTGACATGGCACTGGTTAGCAAAAAAATTTAAAAAATTAAAAGAAATATTTAAAATTTTTTCACTAGAATGAACATGTACATATGGTTGTCTAGGTTTATTCACCTCAAAGCTTAATTTCTTTTAAAAAATTAAAAAAATATTTTTATAAAAATATTAAATAAAGTTCAAAAGCAATTAAAATTTAATAAAAACCATTTAAAAGTTAAGTCTAGAATGAAATTGGACATACAATTGTCCAGATTCACATTTTGAAAGTTTAAGGTCCACATTAGAACAAACCCTAAAGTATAGGGCAACGGTGCCATTATCCCTTTGTTTTATTTAATTTTTTCACATAATATTATATTATCCATGTGAACTTAATGGTTTGAAAAGAAAATTCATGTCAAATTTTCATTGGGTGGTTTAGCAATTCATTAACGATGTTAATGTCGTGTAACATAATAAAACACATATTGATAGGTTAGGTACCACATTGGATATTTTTAAAGTACACGTATCATATTGAATATTTTATAAAAGTACAAGTACCATAATAAAACACATATTGATAGTTTAGGTACCACATTAGACATTTTTTAAAGTACAAGTACCATTAGACGTTTCATGAAGGTATAAGTATCAAATGTGACATTATCCATTTGTGTAACGGCCCGGTTTCCAGTAGTGTCAAAAATTGCAATTTTGGGACCTCGTTTCCATTTCCGTTTTCATTTTCATTTTTTGAAATCTACATTCATTTTCGAATGATTCCATTTTCCATTTCGGAGAAAACCATAATCATTTCTGAATGTTTTTTATTTCTCTTTTTCTATTCATTATGTTCATTTCTATTCAAACAAGCAATTCATTTCTAGTTTCAATGAGCTAGCAAAGGGACCGATTGGAAATATGTAGTTGAGGATCAAATGATTTATAATTAAGTTTCGGCTTTTCGCCTATTAATTATAAACTCATTTAGTCATGAAGTCATTCCACTATAGTATCGTACTGAGCTCTCCTTAACGACATACCATTATGAAAGTAACTATTCAGTGCTCGTCCAATGTCCTTGTCATAAGTGTGTTACCCTCATAGGATATCCTTGATCTATTTAGGATAATATTCATTCTCCCAATATGATCATTTTTTATCTCATGGTAACCATTACATCTTCCTTCATGAAAAGTCAATCACTATCAAATAGTGATCAAGTCATCCATCACAAAGACGGACAACTCGTGACCACGTTTACTTTTATCAACCATGTAATACCAATGAGAGGATATCATTTACCCATGTTTTAGGCTATGAATTCTACTATTGTGAATGGCGTTACATACTACAGAACTCGTACACCCAACACACTAGCATTTAGTTCCTTATCTATTTGAACTCAGGCTTTTATTTACATCAAAGTGTATGGGTCATACATACACAGTCCGCCATTCACTCAGGATTTAGATATGTCACACTATGAACGTCACAAGTGAATAAATCCATAAACAGATTTAGGATCTGTTCTGCTTGGATCATGTCCGATGTATTGTCAATCCAGTTAGTCACATTTATGTCTCTACCTTATAGGAGTCATCCACTCCAATGCCCAAGACAAGGCATCTCCCCAATTGGACTTGATAGACGACATATTAGTCTTTCAATTGATTTCCTCATTTTCAATTAGACTATAAGGACATGTTTAGGTTCAACTACTAATACAAGTTGTCTTTCTCTGCGACGATCTGACTACGTAATACTGCCTAGTATTAGTTAAAAATTTAGACAACCAATGAGCAATATTTGCTTTTATTTTGCTTTACATGCAAAAACCATGTGAGGAAAATTATACAAATTATATTGATGTAATCAATGAATTTATTTTATTAACCAAGCTATTCAGAAAAAAATACAAATGTGTATTGATGAAAATACTACACTTAGGAAACCAGATCCAATAGTGTCCCACTTGCCCTAGTGAAGTAGATGAGTCATGTTTTGCATTCTTGTGCCCTCCATATGTTTCCCAAAGAGCTCTCTAGCTATACGAGTCTTGGTTAAACAAATCTCCAAGGTTTGTCCTCAGATGTGATATTTTGACTACATCCACTATTTCGCAAACACTTTCGTCTCCTTTAACATGTTTTATACTTATGTGGTTTCTTTTAGGTTTAGCTATATTTGCACTGTTACAATGTTATAACTTTTCCATACCTCATATTCGGCCCTCCACAGTAAAGTTAGCATTGTAACTCTGCTTGACACTTATTCACGCTATAGACCCACAATTTAGGACAAAAACACAGTCCGATGTCAATTTCCTCGAATCCTGAACGTTTGGAAGTCAGAATCAATATTTTCAATAAGAGTAAGATCTCCTTTGGAATACACAAGCATATAATGCATCATTCTCTATAAATACTTAAGTATATGCATAATTGTTTGCCAGTACCTTGGTCCTAAATTTGCCTGATATCGACTTACCAACCCTATTGGAAAGTAGATACATAGGCTTGTGCATGGCATAGTATACATGAGACTTCCGACTGCCGAAGCATAATAAACCTTTCTCATGTTTTCTCGTTCTTTTGCTGTGTTAGGACAATCTTCTATAGAGATATGAAATCCCAATACAGAATGTTGATTTCTTTTTTCGAATCAATAATTGCATAACGTTCCAATATCTTGTCTATGTATGAAGGCTAAGATAATTCTATCACTTTGTTCTTTCGATCCCTTAGGATTAGAATACCTAGAACAAAATTAGCTTCTCCCAAGTCCTTCATGTTAAATTGTTGGGTTAACCACAGTTTAATTCATAACAATATCCCTACATCATTTCCAATGAGTAGAATGTCATCGACATATAGAACGAGAAATACCACCTTTCCATTCCCTAAACGTTTGTAAACAAAAAGTTCATATACGTTTTGCTCAAATCCAAAAGTCCTGATCGCTTAATCAAATCTTTGGTTCCATGAGCGAGATACTTGCTTAATTCCATATACAAATCTAAGCAATTTGCAATATTTATGCTTTTTTTCCTTTATTTATATATTTGGTGGGTTGCATCATGTAGATGCTCTCTTCAAGATAGTTGTTCAAAAACATTATCTTGACATCCATTTTCCAGATCTCATAATCAAAAGTTGCCACAATGGATAGCAGTATGCGAATTAACTTGAGCATGACAACCGGAGAGAAGGTTTTTTTTGTAATCAATACGTTCTTTCTGAGTATAACATTTTGCTACAAGTTTGGCCTAATAGGTTTCCACTTTTCCATCTGTATTTATTTTCCTTTTGTAGTTCCACTTACATCCTATAGGTTTTATCCCTTCTGTTAAGTCTACAAGTTCCCACACTAAGTGTTAAAAACACTTCCGCAAGTTGGAAGAGCTCAGGCTTACGAGAGACTCTCCCACTGTGACGAAGCTCTCTATGTTGCTGATCATTTGCATGTCTACTATTAAGAGCTGGTTTTGGAACCGTTTTTTTAAGGTTTTGTATATTTCCCAAAACCTCATCGAGTACCTCTTTTCTCCAATGTTTGAAGTCATTCATGTAACTTTCTTCAAGGAAAGTAGTATGATTTGACACTATAACAGTTTGCTCTTTTGGGTTATAAAATAAACCACTCTTTGTTCATTTTGGATATCCTACAAACATGCACAATTTTGTCCGTGAGTCTAACTTCCTCACATCTTAATCCAAAACGTGAGTTGGGTATCCCTAAATCCTAAAATGATTAATATTCGGCTTCCTGTCATGCCGCAATTCGTATGGGATTTTTGATACTACCTTAGTTGGCACATCATTCAAAATATAGTAAGTTATTTTTACAACGAATCCCAAAAAAAGATTGGTAGCTTCGAATAACTTAACATCGAACCTACAACGTTTAATTTCTTTTCTTTTCCATGCCATTCTTTTGTGGAGTGCTCGGAGTGATTAATTGGTATAGAATCTCATTCTCTATGAAGTACCTTAAGAACTCATTAGATAAATATTCCCCACCTCGATCAAACCAAAGTTCCTTTATGGGTAAACCTAGTTGTTTCTCCATTTCCGCATAGAACTCTTTGAATTTATCAAAGGTTTCACTCTTGCAATGCATTAGGTATACATACCTATATTTGGAATAGTCATCAATAAAGGTTATATAATACTCGTAACCAACTCATGCACTAACGCTCATGGGGCCGTATACATCAGTGTGCACAAGTTTTAAGGGTTTTTTTGGCTTTCGTTCCTTTTGTATTAAAAGATCGCTTAGTCATCTTACCTTCTAAGCAAGATTCACATTATGGAAGATCAACTTCTTTAAGTGAAGTTAAGATGTCATCTTTTACAAGTCTAGTGATTCTTTCTCAATTAATATGACCAAGTCTCAAATGCCGAAGGTACACCTTATTAGAGTGAGAAGTTTTAAGCCTTTTATTCAATATTTCAATCTTAAGTAGTGTGTATATCTTTGGTTTGATAAAATAGAGATTATTTGACATTCATCCATTACAGATAAGATTGTGATTTTTAAATATTGCAATTCCATTATTAAAATTCATGGTCAAGTCGTCTTTATATAAACATGCAACAAAAATTAAATTTCTTTTGAAACTTGGTACCTAAAAAACATCTCTTAAAATAGTCTTCCTAAAATTATCATAATAAAAATGTACATCTCCTACTACTTCAGCTACCACACTTGTCTCGTTCCTGGACCGCAACGATAAGCTCTTATCTCGAAGATCTTTTGACTCCTTAAACCCTTATAGAGAAGCAAAAACATGATTAGCAACTCCCAAATCAATGACCCAGTGGCCTATTGAATCTCCCACTAAACAACCTTCTATCGTCAAGAGTTCCATACTTTTATTCCTTCCGCTCTTTATAGTTTGCCTTGAAGTGCCCTTTCTTGCTGTAGAAGAAGCATTTAGACTTAGATAAGTCTTTAGGCTTTATGGTTCTCTTCCTTTCCACTTGTGGTGGCCGTAAGACCTTAACATTGCCTTTCTTACTGTGTTTTCCCTTTCCTTTTAAGAAACAAGTGATGACCATATTCAATTCTACTATTTGGATCGGTTGACCGCCATTCAACATTAACTCATAAGATTGTAACTCCTTCATTAGTTGTGTAAGTATTAGGTTTTTGTTGCCAATGTTATATATGGCCCTAAAACTAGCAAAATCCTTTCACAAACTTTTGAACACCATCTCAATTTGAGTGTTCTGGTCCAAATTGGCCTAATTGTCTGTGACCTCGACAAATTAGCCCATGAGAGTGATCATATGGTATTTGATCAGAGTTGCGGGCTTTTGCTTGGCATTCATTAAGCTAGTTATAGAAGATTATCAAGCCAAGGTAGATTGGCCTCCGAACATGGCTTCTAGTATATCTATAATATCTTTAGTAGTTTTATAGCTCTCTAGTTGCTTATATAGAGTATTAGTCACACTTGCCAGCATATAGCAATAAGCTATTTCATCATACTCTTACTAGTGTTTTCTAACCTCAACTTGAGTAGCCGGAGGGCACTTAGTATCAAGAACTATTTTTAAGTTTCTCACAGCCCAGGACAATTATTAGGTTCTTTTTCCATTCCTTATAGTTATTTACGTTTAATTTATTTTTAGTGAGTATGTTCAATAGGAGAGTTGTTGCTATTTTTGAACTGAAAATAAAACATTCATATATAAATATCTTTGTATTAAAAAAATGGTTGAAAATATTTTGCAACATTATGTTATGTGTTTAAAATGATGCATGCGTCTTATATTAAACCTTGAAAACATTTGTAAGCCATTGCAACGATAATTCCCACACCAATTGAATTAAGCCATCTGGGGTGATCATGATCAACTAATAAGAACATAGATTTCACTCTAATTAGTACATGAACGTAATTCCTTAGGCATTGACACATACTAATAATCGTGTAATGTTTGGCCATCATTCTAACTTAAGTAGAGCTTTGTGGGGACTTACTTAACTAAAAGATGAAAGGAATTCTAGTTGGAATAGAAGGAATTTAGAAATATCTTTTATTCTCAAGAACCAGAGGTGACCGATTTCGCTTCCTTAAAAGAGGCTGACTTAGAAAATGATAATCCCAAAGATGTAGCTACTCCTCCCACTCAAAGGGAAAATTAAATTTTTTGTTGTACACCTGTATTGACCTTTTCATTAATGATATTTTCCTTACTCTCGTTACATGTCTTTCGCATTTACTTCATTTAGTTTTCTTTCTACTATCGTTAAAATGCCTAATATCAGGCTTGTAATAGTCCGTCGTCCTTTGCCTAGCTACATAATAATCTTATAATAACCTAAGAGATTAAGCCAGATTTAATGTAACATGCATATAGGGGTTATTTCTTAGATTCTTATGTCCAAAAATTTACTTAAATTGTGCTCTGATACCACTAAATTGTAACACATTATGCCTGATCCAATCGCTGGGTTTGGGTACCAAATGTCACAATTAAACCATATTGCTTAACAACCTTTCTAACTTAACATATTTTCAACTAAAACAATGCCAAATTTCAATCCATATTTACCATACACCTTTATTCTTATTTCTTAGATAACATGTTTCAAAATCTAAACTTCAACCCTAACTCCGTATTCATCGCTGGAATAGGGTTACGGAGCATAACCGAAACATTCAAAAACATTTATAAATCAATAATACAAATTACTATTCGTTTATGAATACCATTAATAAAGTCCCTAGATAGGGCCCTTGAGGCCCAATGCGAACTTTAGAAACAAGTCGGGACTTAATCAGGACCTCTAAGAATTTTTCGCAAAATTTTAAAATTTTTTCCAAGGTGAAGGGCTCACACGCTCGTGTGGCCCAAGGGACATGCCCGTGCTATAGGCCGTGTTCGAACTAGGTAGCTCTCTGACTTGCACACACGTCATGCCACACGCCTGTGTGCTAGGCCATGTGGTTAATTAATTTAATTCGAATTAGGTGCATGTTTCACATGGCCAAGACACACGCCCGTGTTCTAGGCCATGTGGTACACACGGTTGAGGCACACACCCATGTTTTAGGCCGTGTGGCACACAGCCGTGTGCCCAATTCTAAACATTTTGATTCTCAAAATTAAGGTGTAGGGGACACACGACCTAACCACATGCCCATGTTACCAGGCCGTGTGTCGCACATGGTCTAGATACACGCCCGAGTGTCTGCCCGTATGGACAAAATTAAGTCATTTCTAGCTCTATTTCTCACCCAAAATTTCACCCAAGACTTGTACTTGAAACACACATCTAATACCAAACAATTCCATCATTTAACAAGGCATTTCATTTCAAGCACAAGTATTTATAAACTTACCTTGGTTTAACTTAGGCAATAACAACATTTGGTCACATATACTTAACTTACCACATGTGGATATATATTATAATAACCTACATATTAATACCAAAATGAACCATTACTAGCCATTCCAATGGCTAGGTTACAAAACATCATTTTTAAGCCACTATTGGCCAAGTTGTCCTATACATGCCATTATACCAAAATGATTCTACTATATATACCCAAGATAGCTAGTTGATAGTGTGAGATGATGCTCCAATGATCTCTTAACCTTCACGAGCTTCCGAGCACTATAAAACAGGGAAAAATAAAATGAGTAAGCATTACATGCTTAGTAAGTTCAAATAACAGAAACTAAACTTACCAATCTTGTTTATTAAATTTAAGCACACAACATCATGTTTTCTAGCCATTAGCAAAATTTCCTAAGCACATGCCTTCAATCAAACATGTTAGTCACAACACTTATATACATGTCAAATAAAAATGGATGAGCTCATCATGCAATGTTCTTTCAAGACATTACCATTTTATCACATAATTCTTATACCATGTCAAGAGTTTTATGTCCGTTGAATCACTGAATTTCGATGGATGCTCAAGTAGTACACTCGAAGTGTACGATTCCATAATCCGTCAATTTCTTATTCAGGGGTACCCATTAGGGCATTTAACCAAGAAACACTCTCTTGAGCCACATATCGTATAACAGGATTACTAGTCCAGGCTAAATCTTTTTTAATACGTATGCTTAGAGAAGCTCGATTAGAATTACCAATCCAAGTTAAACCCTGATCATAACTTATGCTCGAGAGGTATTATATCAGGATTACCCGTCCGGGCTAAATCATTTTTATAACAAGGTCAATGGGATTACTCATTCGAGCTAAATCCCGTCTGCAAAAAATGTAAGACCTTATTAGTTTCGGGAAAGCTCATATAATCATCGAAATTCAACATTCAATCAGGACTAACCCTTTATCACCATTTCAAGCATGTAGAAATTTTCCATCATAACATACAAGTTAAGCACATTAACATAAATAACATTACATACAAACACAACATTCAATTAACACAATTACATGTCTGATTAAGTTACACAAACTTTCCTCGACACTTGTTCGTGTATAAAGTCTACTAATCCAAAATATTTTCTTTTCCTCGATCTAGCCTCGAGTTTGTATTTTTTAGATCTATATAAATGAATTTAACCATCGATTTCATACATTTCATATTTAAATGGACTCAATTTATGCTGTAGGCAAAATTACCATTTTGTCCCTAATTTTTCATAAATTTCGATTTTGTCTCTAGACCTGGAAAATGAACTTGTGCAAATTATTCCCTATTCTAAGCCTAACGAAAGCCCCATTACAAAATTTAAAGCACATGTATACATAAAATTGCAGAATTTTTCCTTCAATTCTACAAGTTTACATTTTAGTCCCTAAATCAAGTTTTCATCAAAAATCACTTTGTAAAAGTTATATATTTATCAATAATCTTTCATTTTCTACCATAAATTTCTAATTTCCAGCATAGACATCCATGACCCATTTTCCAAACCTTGATAACTTTTTAAACTAATCCCCTAAATAGAGAGATTAGACTATCCCAGTTTCAAAAATATAAAAATAATTAAAAATGGGACTTGATTTCATGCCTTTTCAAGCTTGATAAGTTGTCTTCCTCTCTCCTAGGGTTTCCATAGAAATTTTGAGGAAGATGATATGAAATTAGGTGATTATTTCTTTTTATTTAATTAACGTCTTTTTAATTTTATGATTTCCAATTTAGTCCCTTGCCCTTTTTTATTTTTCCATGGATGAGTCAACAAGAAAAATCTACATACTTTTCTTAATGGTCTAATTACCATATAAGGACCTCTAGTTTTGAATTCCATAGCTATTTGGTTCTCATAGCTACTAGAATTTAACTTTTACATTTTATGCGATTTAGTCCTTCTCGTAATTAGGCATTAAATCGATAAAATTTTTGTGTCAAAATTTTCACATGTCACATCTATCATATTATAGACCATAAAATAAAATAAAAATAAAATATATTTTAGGTCAAATTTGTGGTCCTAAAACCACTGTTCCAATTTCACTAAAAAATGAGTTGTTACAACTCTCCCCCCTTTAGGGATTTTCGTTCTAAAAAATCTTACCAGTAAAAAGATTTGGGTATTGCTTCCTCATTTCATCCTTCGGTTCCCAAGTAGCTTCCTCTATACCATGTCATTGCCAAAGAACTTTTACTAAAGCTATCTTTTTATTTCTTAACTCTTTTGTTTCCCGAGCTAAGATTTTTATTGGTTCCTTACCATATGTCATATCAGGCTAGATCTCTACCTCTGTCGGAAAGATAACATGTGAAGGACCAGATCAATACTACCGTAACATAGACACATGAAAAACATTATGAATCCATTCAAGCTCTAGTGGTAAAGCTAGCTGATATGCAATCGGTTCAATTCTCGCTATAATCTCGTAGGGTCCAATGAACTGTGGACTTAGTTTCCCTTTACGACCAAATTGGAATACTTTCTTCTAAGGCGACACTTTCAAGAATACCTTGTCACCAACCTGAAATTCTATCTCTTTTCTTTTTAAATTAGCATAAGACTTTTGTCGATTCGAGGCTGCTTTCAAGCTATCTTGAATTACCTTCACTTTTTTCTCGGTTTTTTGGGCCAAGTCAACTTCGCGTAACTTTTTCTCACTGAGTTCTATCCAATACAATAGAGTTCTACATTTGCAACCATACAGGGCTTAATATGGTGCCATTTTAACACTAGACTGATAATTGTTATTATAAGAAAATCTAACCAAAAGCAAATACCTTTCCTAGTTATCTTCAAATTCAAGTACACAACATCGAAACATATCTTCCAAGATCTGTATTACCCATTCAGATTGACCATCTACATGGGGATGAAATGCAGTGCTAAAATTTAGCTGAGTACCCAAAGTTTCTTGTAATTTGTTCCAGAATCGAGATGTAAACCTAGGATCTCTATCCGAAATATTGGAGACAGGCACTCCATGCAATCTGACAATCTCAGAAACATATAACTCAGCCAATCTATCCAAGGAAAAATCTATACGTACTAGAATAAAGTGTGCAGACTTTGTCAACTAATCAAAAATTACCCAAATGACATCTTTCTTCTTTGGAGACAGGGGTAATCCCGTTACAAAGTCCATGGTAATTCTTTCCCATTTCCATTCTGGTATCGTAACCGGCTGTAATAGTCCAAAAGGCAACTGATGTTCAGCTTTTACTTGCTGACATATCAAACATTTAGATATAAACTCAGAAATATCCCGTTTCATTCCCGGCCATCAGTACATTTTTTTCAGATCACTATACATTTTATTACTACTAGGATGTATAGATATGTTACCATTATGAGCTTCATTCAAAATCTTTTGTATTAGTTCTGAACTTTTTGGTACACATAGTTTTCCTGAATAACAAACAACCATCAATCCCAATCTGAAATTCTAAATCAGAAGTTGATTCACTTTGTACCCGTCTTGCTTACAACATGCTATCATTTTTTTGAGCTTCAGAAATTTGCTGTAAAAACATTAGTCTAGCTTTCAACTCAGCTATGATTGAACCATCATCAGACAACAATAATTAAGTATTCATTGCTCACAAAGTATACAGGGATTTTCTGCTCAAAGCATCTGCCACTACATTGGCCTTTCCCAGATGATAGTCAATAACAAGATCATAATATTTCAATAATTCAAGCCATCTGCGTTGTCTCAAATTCAAATCTTTCTGTGACATCAAATATTTCAGACTTTTATGATCAGTGAATATGTAACATTTTTCACTAAACAAGTAATGCTGCCAGATTTTTAATGTAAACACTATGGCTGCCAATTCAAGATCATGTGTCAAGTAATTCTTTTAATGTACCTTTAGCTGTCATGATGCATAAGCTACTACTTTACCATCTTGCATCAAAACACGTCCTAAACCATTCAAGGATGTATCACTATAGACTATAAATTCCTTACCCAATTCAGGCTGGACTAGCATAGGTGCTTCTGTCATTAAAGCTTTTAATCTGTCAAAACTCTGCTGACATTTATTAGTCCACTCAAATTTTACATCTTTTTTCAGTAAACGAGTCATCGAAGAAGCTATCATTGAAAAACTTTTTACAAACCTCCGATAATAACTAGCTAGTCCTAGAAAACTTCAGACTTTAGACATATTCTTCGGTGGCTTCTAATTAACAATGGCTGAAATTTTATTCGGGTCTACTTTGACACCTTCAGCAGATACTATATGCCTAAGGAAACTAACTTCTCGTAGACAAAATTCACATTTACTGAATTTGGCGTACAGTTGTTTCTCTCGCAGAGTTTGCAACACTATTCTCAAATGCTTAGTATACTCATTTTCATTCCGAGAGTAAACTAAAATATCATCTATACATACCACTACAAATCTGTCTAAATACGGGCTGAAAATTCTGTTCATCAAGTCTATAAACACTGCAGGTGCATTTTTCAAGCCAAATGGCATCACAAGAAACTCATAGTGCCTATACCTGGTTCTAAAAGATGTCTTTAACACATCTGATTCTTTTACTCGTAGTTGATAATAACCAGAACGAAGATCAGTCTTCGAAAATACCGTGGCATATTTTAACCTGTCAAACAAGTCATCAATACGAGGCAATGGGTACTTGTTCTTTATTTTTACTTTGTTGAGCTGTCTGTAATCAATACAAACCTCAACGATCCATCATTCTTCTTTACAATAAAACCAGCACACCCCAAGGTAAGAAACTAGGTCGAGCAAAACCTCTGTCAACCAATTCTTGCAACTGTAATTCCAACTCTTTCAACTCAGTAGGAGCCATTTTGTAAGGTGCTATGGATATCGGTGTCTTTCCCTGAACAAGATCTATAGAGAATTCCACTTCTCTATCTGGTGGTAAACCAGGTAATTCTTCTGGGAATACATCAGGAAATTCACATACAACCGGCACTAACTAAATTTTTGCCACAGATACTTTAGTATCCATCACATACGCAAGATAAGCATCATACTCTTTTCTAACATATTTTTGTGCTGATATTGTTGAAATCACATTAGGTAACCCATCTAGTTTATCAGATTTAACATGAAGTAATTCACCATTCTCACATTTCAATACAATATATTTATGATTACAATTTACCACTGTATCATATTTGGTTAACCAATCCATTCCCAAAATCACATCAAATTCATCAAATGGCAATAACATCAAGTCAGCCGAAAAGCAATAACCTTTTACCATCAATGGATAGTTTTTACAAACTTTATCCATCATAACACACTGGCTCGGGGGTTTGAAACTTTAACCACAAATTCAGTGAATTCAACAGGTAAATTTTTAACATACACTAGGTTCGTGCATATATATGAATGTGTGGAACCAGGATCAATAATGCAGTAATATTAGTATCAAGTAAAGAAAATGTACCACTAATGATGTCTGGCGCAGAGGCATCTTCTCTAGCACGAATAGCATATGTCCTTGCAGGTGCTCATACCCCAAATCTAACTGTCGTATCTTTGGTAGTACCTCAACTACCACTAATATTACCGAGGTGACGGGGTGGTTTGCCTCTCGTAACAGGATTACTAGGCTTTGGAGCTGTTTCTATTTCTTTTTTAACTCTTTCGGGACAATCCCTGAGAAAATGGTCAAGTGAAACACATCCGAAACAAACTCCACTTCTAGATCGACATTCCCGATGGTGAAATTTGTTAAAATGTTTACATTTCAATTTGGGATTACCAACGCTACCCACATTGGTCACTGATGGGGATGAAGACCTCGGGTTAGAACGTTGAGAGCCCTGCTCTCTTTCAGAATACCTTATAGAGGTGGTAACACAATTATAATACATCTTTAATTTCTTAGAAGCAAATTATTGTGACTTACTTATAGTTCTTTTTTCAGAAACCTGAGCCTCTCTTTCGGCTTGTTTCTTTTCTTTACTCAGTTCCTCAGCCTTGTGTGCTTGATCGGCTAACACTGCAAATTCTCTTAACTCAAGAATTCCAATCAACAATTTGATATCTTCATTTAAGCCCTCTTCAAAGCGTTTAGACATCTCAGCCTCAGACTGGACCCATTCTCTGGCATATTTACTTAGTCGAACAAATTCCCATTCATATTCGAATACAGTCATGTTTCCTTGTTTAAGCTCTAGAAATTCTCTCTTTTTCTGATTCATGAGCCTCTGACTAACATATTTCTTCCTAAATTCAGCCTGGAAGAATTCCCATGTAACATTCTCTCTCGGTACAACTGAAATTATAGTATTCCACCAATGATAAGCTGTACCTTTTAGTAAGGATACTGCACATTTCAGACATTTGGCAAGTGTGCAGGATAGTTCATCAAAAACTCGGATAGTATTTTCTAACCAAAACTCAGCCCTTTCTAGATCATCATCTGTGGTAGCTCTAAATTCTTCCGCCCCATGCTTGCAGATTTTATCTATCAGAGGCTTACCAATTCTAACAGGTTCAGCACCCTGTGGTACCTCAAGACCCGGTTGAGGAGTAAGTGCATGAGGTCATTGTACAGTAGGGTTTGTTCTCAAGTATTGTGTAAACCATTCATTCATCATTTGAAAGAAGGCTTGTTTTGCCTCCTCACTTCAGCCTTTAGACACGGGCCTTTCACTGCTAGAGACGCAGATACAACTCTTTGAACTGAAGTAGAAGCATTACTCTTAGCTTCTTCGGATTCAACTCTGGCTCGGTTGGATGGCATTACTATACAAAAAACACATTTAAAATGATTAGGACTCATCACAGTATCACAATTTATATAATGACATGTATAGTTAAACTCGTGTTTGCTACGTCAAATCTCAGAATCGGCTAAACTATAGCTCTGATACCATTAAATGTAACACCCCTAACCCGTATCTATCGCTAAAACAGGGTTAAGAGCATTATTGAAACATTCAGAAACATTTATAAATAAATCATGCAAATTACTATTCATTTATTGAGATCATTAATAACGTCCCTAGATTGGGCCCTCGAGGCCTAATATGAACTTTAGAAACGAGTCGAGACATAATCAGGACCTCCAAGAATTTTTCGCAAAATTTTAAAATTTTTTTCCAAGGTACAAGGCTCACACGCTGGTGTGGTCTAAGGGACACGCCTGTGCTACAGGCCGTGTTCAAACTAGGTAGCTCTCTGACCTGCACACATGGCCATGCCACACGTCCGTGTGCTAGGCCGTGTGGTTAATTAATTTAATTTGAATTAGGTGTAGGTTTCACACAGCTAAGACACATGCCCGTGTTCTAGGCTGTGTGGCACACACGGCTGAGGCACATGTCCGTATGCCCAATTCTGAGCATTCTGTTTCTCAAAATTAAGGTGCAGGGGACACACGGCCTATCCACATGCCCATGTTACCAGGCCGTGTGTCATACATGGTCTAGACACACGCCCGTGTGGACAAAATTAAGTCATTTCTACCTCTATTTCTCACCCAAAATTTCACCCAAGACCTGTACTTGAAACACACATCTAATACCAAACAATTCCATTATTCAACAAGGCATTTCATTTCAAGCACAACTGTTTATAAACTTACCTTGGTTTAACTTAGGCAATAACAACATTTGGTCACATATACTCAACTTACCACATGTGAATATATATTATAATAACCTACATAGTAATACCAAAATGAACCATTACTAGCCATTCCAATGGCTAGGTTACAAAACATCATTTTTAAGCCACTATTAGCCAAGTTTTCCTATACATACCATTATACCAAAATGATTCTACTATATATATCCAAGATAGCTAGTTGATAGTGTGACGATGCTCCAATGATCTCCTAACCTTCACGAGCTTCCGAGCACTATAAAATAAGGAAAAATAAAATGAGTAAGCATTACATGCTTAGTAAGTTTGTATAATGGAAACTAAACTTACCAATCTTGTTTATTAAATTTAAGCACACAACATCATGTTTTCTATCCATTAGCAAAATTTCCTAAGCACATGCCTTCAATCAAACATGTTAGTCACAACACTTACATACATGTCAAATAAAAATGGTTGAGCTCATCATGCAGTGTTTTTTCAAGACATTACCATTTTATCACATAATTCTTATACCATGTCAAGAGTTTTATGTCCGTTGAATCATTGAAATTCTGATGGATGCTCAAGTAGTAAACTTGAAGTGTACGATTCCGTAATCCGTCAATTTCTTATTCAAGGGTACCCATTAGGGCACTTAACCAAGAAACATTCTCTCGAGCCACATATTGTATAACAAGATTACCAGTCCAAGCTAAATCCTTTTTAATACATATGCTCAGAAGAGCTTGATTAGGATTACCAGTCCAAGTTAAACCCTAATCATAACGTATGCTCGAGAGGTATTATATCGGGATTACCCATCCGGGCTAAATCATTTTTATAACAAGGTCAATGGGATTACTCGTCCGAGCTAAATCCCGTCCACAAAAAAATGTAAGACCTTATTAGTTTCGGGAAAGCTCATATAATCATCGGAATTCAACATTCAATTAGGACTAACCCTTTATCACCATTTCAAGCATGTAGAAATTTTCCATCATAACATACAAGTTAAGCACATTAATATAAATCACATTACATACAAACACAACATTCAATTAACACAATTACATGTCTAATTAAGTTACACAAACTTTCCTTGACACTTGTTCGTGTATAAAGTCTACTAATCCAAAATATTTTCTTTTCCTCGATCAAGCCTCGAGTTTGTATTTTTCGGATCTATATAAATGAATTTAACCATCGATTTTATACATTTCATATTTAAATGGACTCAATTTACGCCGTAGGCAAAATTACCATTTTGCCCCTAATTTTCCATAAATTTCGATTTTGTCTCTAGGCCCGGAAAATGAACTTGTGCAAATTACTCCTTATTCCAAGCCTAACCAAAGCCCCATTATAAAATTTAAAGAACATGTATACATAAAATTGTAGAATTTTTCCTTCAATTTCACAAGTTTACATTTTAGTCCCTAAATCAAGTTTTCATCAAAAATTACTTTGTAAAAGTTATTTATCTATCAATAATCTTTCATTTTCTACCATAAATTTCTAATTTCCAGCATATACGTCCATTACTCATTTTCCAAACCTTGATAACTTTTCAAATTAATCCTCTAAATAGAGAGATTAGACTATCCCAGTTTCAAAAATATAAAAATCATTAAAAACGAGACTTGATTTCATGCCTTTTCAAGCTTGATAAGTTGTCTTCCTCTCTCCTAGGGTTTCCATAGAAATTTTGGGGAAGATGATATGAAATTAGGTGATTATTTCTTTTTATTTAATTAACATATTTTTAATTTAATGATTGTCAATTTAGTCCCTTGCCCTTTTTTATTTTTCCATGGATGAGTCACCAAGAAAAATCTACATACTTTTCTTAATGGTCTAATTACCATATAAGGACCTCTAGTTTTGAATTCCATGGCTATTTGATCCTCATAGCTACTAGAATTTAACTTTTGCATTTTATGCGATTTAGTCCTTCTCGTAATTAAGCACTAAATCGATAAAATTTTTCGTGTCAAAATTTTCACATATCACATCTATTATATTACAGGTCATATAATAAAATAAAAATAAAATATAGTTTGGGTCAGATTTGTGGTCCCGAAACCACTGTTCCGATTTCACTAAAAAATGGGCTGCTACACCTAATATAGAAGTGCTAAGGTTGTTTACAAACATTCTACCTTACTGAGCGTGTATGGAACTGGAACTTAAAATTTTTATAAAATGAAACCCCGAGGCATAACCTCGAAGGGTGTCCTTCAATATGCAAAATACAACTACGACGCCATTAATCAACTGTTTAACATCACAACAATAATTTGCAAGCATACACTATCAATGCAAGTATAGTAGACATACATGAGTCTATCAAATATGGGTCCCACTAGGATGATTTTCATTTGTTTATCAATGTCAGTGCAATAAATGGATGAAAACAAGATAAATTGTAGGAGTAGGTGTCGAAGCAATAACTTGATAACAACAAGATAAAATATGATAATGATAAGCTGGGATCCTCAACGTGAATATTCGATAGAATGCTGAGTGCTCACAAGGTATAAAAGGATAGGTGATTTTCGATGCATTAAATTGCAAAGAATATCTTACCAAGCTTAACTTCTATATTTAATCAAAAACTTAAACATGCAAATTAGCCACACCTTGCGATGATGGCAATGGAACACTATTAATAACAAGTAGATTAAATTCATCTAATCCTCAAGCAACTTCCGTTGTCATACTTGTTAGCTTGAACTGTCACTGTGCCTTCCAGGTCAGCGACCACAATAAGACTTCCGTGCTAAAAACATTCAAACCTAAAGATGAAACAGTAGAAGCAAGATTGAATAAAATAACATTTAACCCATAAATCATATGTACTTCCATACTAACATGAAATAGAAAGTAATCACCAGCGTTTAGAAAAGAAAAATAAAAAAAAAACAAGTGGAGAATACTATTCCTAGATAACTCGCTTGAATCTCTCTATTCCCTCTTGTGTCGCACTCACAGCTCCTCGTCAAGAGCTAGTCTGCATCCCTTTCACGTCGGTTTACCAATAGGAGACTCAAGCTGCCATAGCCAAAAACTTCAAAGGATATGTTGAAGAAAATGATAATCCAAAAAACCCTCTTTTTTTTTCTTTTTATGTGAATATTTATCTTTTTCCCAAATAACCCAAGTGTCCTTTCATCAGAATCATGTTGCCTTTATATGTACAAGTTAGTTGTACCAAACTAGATAGCTCACGTATTTTTGTTTCTATCGAGATAGCTGTCAGATGCGGCAACAATTCTGGGCGTAACCTAAAAATACTTATGCAGCGACATCAGTACTAAAACATGACAAAATTAAGGATAACTAAGCTAAGGTCCACTAAGTTATAAAATGTAAATTGATAAACTGAAAATGCTAAAATATATGCTAAAGATAACTAAATGAGGACAAATTAACCAATAAGTAAGGAGAAAACATATGTTCTTTCTAGTACAATCACACCCCCAAACTTGAGTTTTTGCTTGTTTTCAAGTAAAGTAGAAACTAGCAAGGATACACAATAATTCACTAAGGCAAATGATCATTCTAGCAACTTGAGTCACCTAAAATCCTAAAGAATGATTCACATTCAGATGACAGAATATTTAATCGACAATACATGAGTATGAATGAATAATATTGCAACTTCATCAAAACCAGTATCATGCTTTAAATCCTAAATTCTATCTACCAATACAACATTTATTGTACAATATATGTCTTTTTTTTGTGAATAAGAAATATTGTTGCATTATTATACCCTTATTCCTGAGAAGTAACGATGGAGTGCAACAAACCCCTAGGGAGTATGTAATTGCGCCGACTCATACTCATGCAGTGATAGCCTTTGGCTAGATTCATTTTTCTAACGCTCGTATTGGAGTGTTCCCTTTTTAACATTTCACAATGCACCTACTTTGGAGTGTCTCTTATTCATAACTATATATATAAGTAGCTGTAAAAGGCAGATTCATTCTAGATTCAAGGAATGCTACTAGTCATTCATTGCTAATGCAACCTAAATCTTTCATCAAAGAATTGAGGATACAACATTTGGTCAAATTTATCCAACTCTTTCATTGATAATTCACATGATTCAAGAATTAACCATGGAATGTAATAAAAATTTTCAAACACATTTACAGTAACCACAAATAAACCTTGCATTGTAACAACCCATTTTCGGTAAAATCAGAATAGTGGTTTCAGGACGACAAATCTGATTTCAAAAAAGAAATTTATTTTAATATTATTTTATGATTTACAGTATGATAATAATGTCGTATGAAAATTTCATAAAGAAATTTTACTGATTATATGTTTAATTTGATAAATGACCAAATTGCACAAAGTACAAAAGTTGAGTTCTAATAGCTAAAGGGATTGAATAGCTATGAAATTTGAAATTTGAGGTCTTTAAATGGTAAGTAGACCATTAAAAATGCTTGTTTGTTAAGGATGATGATTCATCCATGGAAAATAAAATAAAGAAAAGGATGAAATTGGAAAGTGAAAAAAATAAAGATGATAAATGATAAAAAAATGAAAATATCATCAATTTATCATCTTCTTCCCCAAAAATACATGGAAACCCTAGGAAAGAGAAAGCAAGCTTTCTTGGATTAATTGGGTAAGTAATCTTGTTCCGTTTTTAGAAATTTTTATATTTCCGAGATCGAAGTAGCTTAATCTATCTATTTTGGGGATTAATTTGTAAAGATATCAAAGTATAGAAATTTTTCCATGGATGTAAATGCTGAATTTTGAAATTTATGGTAAAAAGATGAAAGGTTGTTGATAGATAAACAACTTTTGTAAAGTGAATTTTGATGAAGTTATGATTTTAGGACTAAATTGTAAAGTTGTAATATTCATGGAAAATTCTAAATTTTTATGAAATACATGGGCTGTAAATGTTACATGTAAAATTTTGCTAGGCTTGGAATAAGGATTAAATTGCATGAATTTTATCTTCCGAGCCTAGGGACGAAATCATCATTAATTAAAAGTTTAGGGGCAAAAATGGTAATTTTGCCTAAGATGTGAATTGGATTGAATTGAGTATGAATTGTATTTTATTGTTGTTAAATTTAATCGTATAGATCCGGATAGACCAAATTCGGAGTTAGAGCGAAAAAAAGAGAAAGTATCAAATTAGTAGATTTTACATACATGAACATTTATTGAGGTAAGTTCGTGTAATGAAATTACATGATCAATAATGTCCAGAAAATGTTAAGTTTCGTTTGAATAATGAAATTCAATGGATATATGATTTCCCATATTGAATGTGGTCCTGCATATGTTACAAACAGAATATAGCTCGGACGAGTAATCCTTTTATAAGCCCTCTCGAGCATCCTGTTATATAGTTCTTGCGAGCATCCTGATTGGTAGTGATCCTGCATGTGTTGTGCACTATCGCAACTCTTTGTGAGCGTCTTGTTACACGATTCGATCGGTTGTGATCCAACAATTATTACAGAAACAAATGCATCTCTTCATAAGCATCCTGATATAGGCTCTTATGAGCTTCCTGACATGGCTCACTTGAAATTCCTATTAAGCTATCCGGAGCTCCTATTACATGGCTCTTTGTGAGCATTCTTGATAGGCTCTTCGTGAGCTTCCTGATTAAAAGTTCTTTGTGAAATTCCTGTTATAGACTCTTATGAGTTTCCTTGTATAGCCCGGATAAGCTTCCTATTACGTGGCTTATATGAGCATCTTGATATACAGCTCGAGAGTGTGCTTCCTGATTATGTGCCCTTATGGGTACCCCTGAACATGAATTGACAGATTTTTGGTTTGTACACTTAGAGTGTACTACCTGTATATCCATCGATATTTCAAATAAATTCAACGGGCAAAATCCTGACATGAGAAAATATGAACATGAAATAAATTAATACATGTATCTGCCTGAAATACATGAAAATGATGATACATGATATATGGAAGTATGAGATGATGATATATGAACATGGAAATTGTTTGATGAATATGTTTATCTATGACTATAGATTTGTACATCTCGAGTAAAATTATACTTTTCATGTTTTCATCGATATTTTAAATAGTTCAACGGGTAAAATTTTGATATGAAACATTTTGAATTGTGACAAAATATTATGGGTTACATGGATATGAATTATACCTAATATTTGAATACTTGACATGGAAAGTATGAGCATATGGAAAAAAGGATTATTATTATTATTAAGCTCATACAAGTTTATTGATATTCATATGAAATATATATGACTGACATGCTTTGTACATGCTATATGAACACATGATGAGAGAAGTATTTGAACATATAAATGATATCACTTGATATATTGAAGCATGGTATACTTGATACACAAATGTGGAACATGCTTAATGACTTTGTTCATCTATAATCCGGTATATGCCTAAAATACATGAAACTGATATTATAAAACATGTTGAAATGTGAGATGGATGGTACATGTGTATAAAATTTGCCTGATGATTATGTAAGTTTGTAATTATGAAATATTATATGGATTACAGTGATTAACATGTCGATGAGGATATGTGTTTAGGCAGGCCAATATGACTTGGCAATGAAATCTATGTTTACCTTATGTTTATAAATTTCCAGTTATACGAACTTAATAAGCTTAAAAGCTTACTTTGCTTTTAATTTCCCTATTTTAAAGGAATTCAAAAGCTTGTTGGGTTGAAAGCTTGGTGGAGATATTTCACACTATTCATGGACCTATTCGGTGTAAATGGTAAAATTAATTCTGGTTATAATGGCATGTATAGGTTAATTTGGCCAATGTTGGCATGATAATGCTTTAGTTGTAACTTGCCATTGGAATGACTAGTATTAAACATATTTTGATGAAAATGTATAAGGCCTTATTATATTTGATGTGTTTGAAATTGTAATGTGATGAAAAGCATATAAACCTAATGATAAATGGCTTTAAGTAAGCATAAATGAGAAAATATACTTAGATGTATATATGTGTGTATTTGATAAGTTTAAACACTTGAACATAGGTAATGATAAGTCATGCATAAGACTCAGTTTTGGCTTGATTTGAACGTTTTGTATTGACTTGGGAATGTATTAAAATGTCAATGTAAGTGGAAGACATATTTGGGTGAGAAATAAGGCTTAGAAATGGATTTATTTTGTCCACACGGGTAGAGACACAGCTGTGTGTCTTAGCCATGTGTGTCAATAAAACCATGCGCACAGGCGTGTGGTTTGACTGTATGTCCCTTGAATCTTAAAAATTAAGAAACAAAATGCTCATGTATTATCACACGGGTAGAGACACGGGCGTGTGTCTCAACCATGTGTGTCACACGTGATACGATCACGGCCAAGGCTACTACCGATCCCATTGAGCTACCCTTAGGGCCAATCACTCGTGCAAGGGCCAAGGATTTCAATGAAGCCCTTTCGTGTTACATTGACCGAGCTTGAGGTGAAAAAGTTGCGGGCCTCATCGACCAGTCCTAGACTTCAACTTCATGCGTCCCATGCAGCTTACTCAAAACTGAACTTTAATTTTTATTTTTTGAGCTATTCGATTGCTGGAATAAAACATTAATGTTGTTTAGTTATTTTATGTATTATTAGTTTAAGTCTTTAATGTGTCTTAATTTAATTTAATGTGTTTCATTTAGTTTAGTAATTAATATTTCATAAGTTTATTAATATGTCTTAATTAGCACAGCTATTTAATATGTCCTGGGTTTAGGAATCTTAAATATGTCTAAAACTCAAAAAATTAAATGGTGTCTTGACTATGTCCTTTACCAAATTTAAATGTGTTTGTAGGTGTTCACATCAGTTGATCAGCTAGCTAGATGCATGGAACGACATTTAATGAAGAAACATGCATTTTTCATGTTCAATGGACGACCTAATTAGAGAGCTACTGATTGCTCTCCACCAACTGCCTTTTCGTGGAGAGCAAAGGCCAAAAGCAAGTTCACACTAGACCATTCAGCTAGGAAAAGAGTTCACACCTTGGAGGCTGATAAAATTCAGCTGTTCACACCATGGGTTGTTCATGCGCCACAACTTCATTTAAATTGGCTGCTGCACATTTAGCTTCCCAAGGAGGAATCCAAACATGTTCACACCTTATGACTGATCCTCTACTTGAAAGATTCAGCTCAACTCATTTAATCCAATTGATTAGCTGAATTAGGAACGTTAATAGCCTAGCTGTTGGCGTCACCTAGGTTGAGGGAGCTCTAAAAGTCATGTTGATTATCTCAATAGCCATTTCAGCTCATTTAAAGCTCAATTTGAGCTGGATACATTTTGTCTATTCGGCTGGAGCTTGTAACAGCCTATAAATACTTAGTTAATTTCTTGTTGTAAGGACTTTTTGCTCAATTGATGAATTTTATTCACACTTGTGAGTGTTCAACTCTCATAGTTCTCTCTTGACTAAATTGGCTTATCAAGTTATCTTGTGCCGTCATTTCTGTCTTGTTTTTGAACTTATCACTTCCATCGGAGTGTGGCATTCACCTATACCTTCGTTTCTCATCTAACATAGATAGTGGGTCAAGGTTCCCTTAACTATCCTTACTATTTCCATCGATTCAAACTAAAATTTGTTATAAGACTCGGGTCAACATTATCCTATGGTGTTGGTTCATTCTTAGCCTTAGCCGAATCCACCTTGCTACCACTTTTACCATTTCTAAAACCTTTTGTTTAAGCCTACCAATTCTTATTTTCAAACCTATTTTGCAAACTTACCAACCTTACTTGATTTTACTATCGGGAATCTAAACGACTTGAATCACATCACCGAAATGAGTTCTTATCAACACGACCCAGTACATGGGGCATTTGTCTTGGCCGTGTGACCCCTGCACCAAATTGTTAAAAATTAAAATTTCCACAAGGCCTAGCATATTGGCATGTGGCTGGCCGTGTGACCCAAGTCAGAGAGTTACTCGGGTAGAGACATGGGCATGTCATTTGGTCGTGTGGCTAGCCATACGGGCATGTGCCCCTGTACCTAGGAAAATTTTGTAATTTCGCAAAAAATTCTTTGAGTTTTCGATTTAGTCCCTACTTACTTGTAATGCATATTTTGGGCCTCGGGGGGCTCTTATAAGGGACTTAGTGATTGGTTTCTGATATGAATACTGTATGAATGTGAAATGTTTGTTGTCTGATCTGTAATCTCTGGTAATTCTCTGTAACCTTGTTTCGGCGACGAATTCGAGCTAGGGGTGTTATGTGCATGCTTCATTAAACTCAATTTTTTCTGAAATGTGTGTGTATTTCCATACCCCATATGCATTCCTCCAAACTTAAAGTTTGTATTGCCCCAAATGCATTAACATTCAAATGCGATGATAATAAAAATGCAATAATAATGTGAACTAACAAAATGAAAATTACAGCTACATGCAATGCATGAATACTACAACCAAAACTTAAAATAAACTAAATCAATTTTCCTCGGCCATCAATGTGGCTGCACGATGTTTTTTCTTCCTCCTCTTTTTCTCTTCTTTCTTGCACTTTTTATCATTGGAGCACTTTCTCTTCTTTTCTTTGGGCTTCGCACGGTCCTCAGATCACTCCTTAGTTTTCGGTGCTGCCCCGACATCATCAGCTACTTCTTGTGTAGAAGGGGTCACCTTGAGTGGTCCAATATAGACCACTATCGCCAATGAATTCTGGTGTGCCTCACTTGTTACCTCTGTAGCTTCTACCAGTTTAGCTCCATCTCACTCCAGGTTATCATTAGTTGCATCCACAAATTTGGATGTATTGACAATATTCTCAATAGATTCTTTCTCAGCAGCTTTTGTCTTAGTATTTTCTTCCTTGGCCTTCTTGTACACAACTTCAGCATGGACGTCCTCTTTTTCCACAGCAACTTCCTTCTCAACAGCATACACCTCTTGATTAGCAATGAAGTCACCCTCGACAAGGCTATCAATCCTTTACATGCACTCCTCAATATCCTTTGAGTCATCTTCTTTCTCATCATCAGAGACATGCATAATGGAAGGGAATTCCACCGATCTATCTAGATCCCTTAAGTCATCTTCCTCGGAGGAGGGTTTATAATCTTGAATTATCAGTGGGAACACTGGAAATTGTTAGAGTGGATTTGGGCTTAACTATCTTAATGCGGCTACAATTGAGTTGTCATAGGCTCAAGTATAAGTGTAGAACAAATTTTGTGATCTGTCCATATCTTCTCTTGTAGTGACAAGCCTGATCTGCTTATTGCTGATGGAATTGGAAAACTTCTCGATATCCTGAATTTTGCATAGCAATGATGTCTCTACAGTCAGCTTTGTTCCCTTGCTTTCTGCCTTGGTTTTGCCCTTCCTTGTCTTCCTGGTTTCTGCCTCCTTCACTGTCAGTGTATCTTTGCCACGAGTCATTCTTTCAATAGAGGTATCATGTATCAGGCCCTTATTTTCCAAGACTTCTTCATCATCACGGGGCACAATCCCTTTCTACTGGCACTGTAGCATCACAAACGATGGGAAAACTAAAATTCCAATTTTCCTTGTAGTGCAATCAGTAATTTCCTGGTGAAATATTGTGCCAACATCAATCTTTCTGCCCTTGAAAATTGAATGTATCAGGCACATTCTATCAAGGTTGACTGTGATGCTGTGAGTAGAGGGCAGTAGTCTGAAGTTGACAAAATAAAACCAGATTTTGCTTTGCAGTGTCAAGAAGCGGCGGTGCATCGTATAATTATTTTTATGTGAACCCATCCACAATGCTCTTTCGAAACATAAATCCTTCACCAAGTGGTTCTTTTTTTCGTTTATGATATCTTCAATAAACTCAGAGTGTTTATCAACATCCACTTTAGTGTTGTACAGCTCATTGATTTTTTTAGCATCAAATGGGATTAAGCCTTCTCGAACAAAGCTAAACTCTAACTCATTTTCATAAAGGTTAGTGTAAAACTTGCATACCAATGAAGGAGAATAGTTTCTAGGATGACTGTAGAAACTTTCCCACTTTAGTTTAGAGATGGTTTTGTAGATTTGTTTGCCCAAGTCTTGCTGTTGCTAAAGGAGAATACCCTATTCTGGGTGGAAGTTTCTCTTTAAAATGTTGTTTTGAAATCGGTCTTTGGCCGCTTTCATTAAAAAGATCACTGTCTCCTTTTTCTTCATTGGCATGGAGGATTCCGACTCATGAACTGCAGTTGCTGAAGATGAGTGTTCTTCAACAAGCTTGGTGGATTTCTTGACTGATCCTCTCATTCTTGCCATATTTTGTTTTTTTTTTTGGAGTGAAAATGGTTTAAAGTTGTAATGGTACGAACTTGGGGAAGAGAAAGTGAATAAAAGTGGCTGTTTGGGTGTGTTACAGTTGGCACAGTGAAGGGGGTTTATAGCGAGTAAAAGAAGAATAAATGTGTGATTTTTTTTAAAGGAAATAAAGCTAGCAAGAAGAATTGCATCCAATGAGAATTGCGTTTGCTCAGACAGATCAGACGGCTAGGTGACTTTTGATCAAATGGTGGGATCTGAAATTTCTGATCTGCTATCATTCTTGCTGAGTCATAAGTGACACTACAATAGTACGAACTGCATTGACAATAAAGCCCAAATGTGTAGACAGTAGTACCTAATTATTTTGCAAAAAAATAAAATAAAAAAAATAAAAACAAGCTTGAACAAAAACGAAAAAAATAAAATAAAATAGCATAATGATAAATTAAATTAAAAATAAAATTTTTCGACCAATTTAATGGTCTCTACGTGCTTTTGATTAATATTCCCAAAATAGTGTTTCAACCGCTGTCCATTCACTTTGAATTGGTTTCCATCATGTAAATCTTTGATTGTGCCTGCATTATGAGGAAATACTTTGACAACTTTGAAAGGTCCAGACCAACGTGAGTGCAATTCACCCAAGTGTAGTTTCAATCTAGAATTGAATAATAAAATTTGTTGACCTGCATAAATTGTCACTGCAAAATAATTCTTTCATACCATTATTTGGTTTTTTCTTTTTAAATTGCAACATTTTCATAGGCATTTCACTTAATCTCCTCTAGTTCATTGATATCCAGTAGTCTTTTCTTTCCACCAGCTTCATAAACCATGTTCGCTTGCTTAATTGCACATTGCTTTATGTTCCAGTTCAACTGGCAAGTGACATGCTTTCCCAAAAACCAATTGATATAGTGACATCCCTAATGGAGTTTTGTATGCTGTCCGCAATGCCCATAAAGCGTCATCCAGTCCAGAAGACCAATCCTTCCTCGAAGGGTTCACAACTTTCTCTAGAATGTTTTTAATTTTTTTATTTGATACTTCGGTTTTTCTATTAGTTAGCCATTCTATAATTAACTCCATATCTTTTCAGTGTGGCTGCCACTTGCTTGCAATGAAAGTGTGTACCCTGATCACTAATCAATGCCTTTGGTGTGCCAAAGTGGGTGAGTATATTTTTGTGAAAAGATTTAATTACTGTCTTTACATCATCTTTTGGGACTGCAACATCTTCAACCCATTTCGAGACGTAGTCAAAAACTACTAAAATGTAAAGATTTCCATGTAAGTCCCCAAAATTCTTATTTTTGTTATTTTGAAAATGTGACACAAGTGTGTATTTGCTTCAGTGGTTAAATGTTTTGGGTGTGTATGGGAGGTCCCAAGTTCAAGCCCTAGCTTTGGCAAATTTTAGTGTTTTTCTGTCTTAATCCCTATTTCTGGCTAGTAGGCTTTTAATTAAAAGTTTGTAAGTACTAAATAGGATGGGCCTGTTGGTTTGGTGGTTAAGTGGAGTGTTAGTTTGCTGAAGGTCTTGTCTTCGAATCTCTACGTAGGTAATATTTTTTTTCGGTTCTGAGTGAGAGAGAGTTTGAGTTGTGTTAGACGTCTGAGTAGTGGAGAGATTAGTGGGGAGAAAATTAAGGGATTTAGGAATTATCAAAAGATATTTTCGTTATCTTTTTAAAATTTTTGGTTTTCTTTCCCCCTCTCAAAGAAAATTCTGATGTTTTCCAGTTCGTACTAAATATTTACTCAACAATTCATAATATACAAATTATCAAGTAGTAAACACTTAGTAAGTTTCATATCATCATTCGATTCTAATTCATGACCATTTATCATATATGTACAATTCCATTAAGCTTTATACACATAGTATCAACAAACACTTAGGTATCATACATACCTGTACTTTCTCGTATTTATTTATTTCATTCTCGCCTCTTTGTTCAATACATTAAATCATTCGAAAATCTCTCAATACTCCAAGAACTCACACACTTAGTGCAAAAATGATTAGCCGAAGCTATAACAATATAACACACTTAGTGCCATCACATTAAGCTGAAACTATCTCGGTATCGCACACTTAGTGCCACATATAGCCGAAGTTATTCCAATTCACACACTAAGTGCTTTATATAGCCCAAGCTATCTCGAATCGCACACTAAGTGCCAAACATAGTCGATTTGTAGCCGTACACCATCATAGTTGCATATAAACAATTTATGCAATATTAAAGTATTAAAAACATAATTGTAACAATGTTTATCACGTACGAACTTACCTCATACTCGGAATGGACGAATCGATTGATTACTCAATAACCTTCGATTTTCCCCGATCTAAATTCAAACTCTTTCTTTCTTGATCTATATGTATTCAAAATTAACCCATTTAATCAAAATTAATTCAATTTAATCATTATTGAGCTAAGCAATGGTTGAGCCTTTCAAACCCTAAAATGGTATTCTATCCTCTTGGATTTTGGCAATTGATGAAGATGATAACAATTATAAATTTTTTTGTTTTATTTATTATCATAATAGTTATCAAATATCCAAAATAACCTTGTTAATAAACTATATAAAACACTTAATATAAGTCCATCTTTGTCCACTCATAAATAAAATGGTTCAATTACCATTTAAGGCCATCATATTTAAAAGCCAAGGCCAATTGACACCTTTAACTAATAGAATGCAACTTTTGCATTTTATGTGATTTAGTCCTTTTTTCAAATTGAGCTATTAAATGATAAAATTAGCTCACGAAATTTTTACACATATATATATTCACATGCTGTAGACACCAAAAATAATATTAAAATTATTTTACAAACTCAGATTCGTGGTCCTGAAACCACTGTTTCGATTTAGTTGATACCAGGCTGTTACAACTCTTCCCCCATTAGGGATTTTTGTCCCCGACAATCTTACCAGTGAATAGATTTGGATATTGCTTTCTCATAGCATCCTCAGGTTCCCACGTAGCTTCTTCAACCCCGTGTTGATGCCACAATACTTTCACTAATGAATTTTTTTTATTTCTTAGCTCTTTGATCTCACGAGCTATAATCTGTATCAGATCTTCATCATGAGACATATCAGGCTGAATTTCAACCTCAATCGGGGAAATGAGATGTGAAGGATCGGATCTGTATCTTCGTAACATGAATACATGTAATACGTTATGAATCATTTCTAACTCAAGTGGTGACAAAAATCTATAAGCAACTGGCCCAATACGTTCGATAATCTTATACGGCCCGATGAATCTCTAACTTAACTTGCCTTTACGATTGAATCGAAGTATTTTCTTCCACGGAGATACTTTGAAAAACACTTTATCCTTGATTTAAAACTCAATATCTTTTCTTTTCAAGTCTTCATAAGGTTTCTGTCGATCCGATGCTGCTTTCAAACTATCACGGATCACTTTCACTTTTTCTTCAGTTTCTCTAACCAGATCAACCCCGTGAATCTTATGCTAGCTAAGTTCAGCCCAGTACAAAGGTGTTCGACATTTCTGACTGTATAAAGCTTCGTAAGGTGCCATTTTAATACTCGATTGAAAACTATTGTTATACGCAAATTCAATCAATGGTAGGTATCGTTCCCACGTACCTTCAAACTCAAGAATGCAACATCTCAACATATCCTCGAGTATCTGAATAATCCATTCGGTTTAACCATCTATTTGTGGATGAAAAGCAATACTAAAATGTAATTTTGTACCCAGTGTATCTTGCAATTTCTTCCAAAATCTCGATGTGAATTTTAGATCTCTATCCGAAATAATAGAAATAGGTACTTCATGTAATCTCACAACCTTGGAGATATACAAATCAGCTAACTTTTCAAGCGAATAGTCCATTCATACTGGAATCAAATGAGTCGATTTTGTCAATCTGTCAACTACAACCCATATTGCATCTTTCTTTCTCGGAGATAAGGGCAATCCCTACACAAAATCCATAGTCACTCTATCCTATTTCCACTCGGGAATCATAATCGGTTGCAATAAACCTGACGACACTTGATGTTCAGCTTTAACTTGCTGACAAATCAAACATTTAGAAATGAACTCTGAAATGTCACGTTTCATACCATGCCGCCAATAAAGCTGTTTCAAGTTATTATACATTTTCGTGCTTCCCGGATGAACAGACAACCGACTACTATGTGCTTCGTTCAGAATCATCTGAATTAACTCTGAATTCCTCAGAACACATATTCGACCTCTGAATCTTAAACAATCATCAAAATCAACTTGAAACTCTGAATCGGGGTTAGAATCACATTGAGCTCTTTTGGCTAACATTTATTATCAACTCTCTGAGCTTTACAAATTTGCTATAAAAAAAAGGGTCTTACTTTCGACTCAGCCACAATCGAGTTGTCATCAGATAGAGCCAACTGAGTATTCATTGTACGTAAAGTATACAAAGATTTTTGGCTTAAAGCATCAACAACAACTTTTGCTTTTCCCGGATGATAGTCCATCACTAACTCGTAATCTTTTAGTAGTTCTAGCCATCTCTGCTATCGCAAATTCAAATCTTTCTGAGTCATTAGATATTTCAAAATCTTGTGATCTGAATAAACATGACATTTCTCACCAAATAGATAATGTCACCAAATCTTTAATGCAAACACAATGGCTGCTAACTCTAAATCATGCATCGGGTAATTCTTTTCATACAGTTTCAATTGTCTTGAGGTAGAAGCTATGACTTTGCCTTCCTGTATCAAAATGCAACCCAGACTATTCAATGATGCATCACTATAAATCACAAATTCTTTACTCGATTCAGGCTGTACAATACTAGAGCATCAATCAATAGGCCTTTTAACTGATCAAAACTTTTCTGACATTTATTTGACCACTCAAACTTTACATCTTTTTGAAGCAATCTTGTCAACGGAGTCACAATCATAAAAAAACCTTTCACGAACTATCTATAATAACCAGGTAGTCTTAGAAAACTGCAGACTTCAGATACATTTCTCAGAGGCTTCCAATCCATTATTGCAGAAATCTTGCTCGAATCGACTCGGATACCCGATGCTGACACAATATGCCCCAGAAAACCAACTTCGCACAACCAAATTCAAATCTGCTGAACTTTTCATATAGCTACTTATCACGCAGGGATTGCAATACAATTTTTAGATGGTCGGCATACTCATTTTCATCTCTTGAGTATATCAAAATATCATCTATGAACCCAACAACAAATCGATCTAGGTATGGTCTGAAAATTTGATTCATCAAGTCCATAAAGATAGCAAGTGCATTTGTTAGTCCAAAAGGCATAACTAAAAACTCATAATGACCATACCTCATTCTAAGTACAATTTTCGGTACATCAGAATCTCTAACTCGCAACTGGTAATAACTCGGTCTCAAATCTATTTTTGAAAACATTGTAGCTCCTTTCAATTGATCGAACAAATCATTAATTCACGGTAGTAGATATTTGTTCTTGATCGTCACTTTATTAAGCTGTCGGTAGTCTATACACATTCTTATCATGCCATCTTTCTTTTTCACAAACAACACAGGAGCACCCCAGGGCGAGAAACTCGGTCTTGCAAATCCTCTATCAGTTAATTCTTGCAACTGAGCTTTTAATTTTTTTAACTCTGTTAGAGCCATTCTGTACGGAGATATCGATATTGGTGTTGTACCCAACATTAACTCAATACCAAACTCAACCTCTCAGTTCGGTGGTAAACCTGGGAACTCTTCAAGAAACACATATGGGTATTCACACACAACTACACTGATTCAATCTTTTTTTCAGTCACCTTCATATCCAGCACATACGAAAAATAAGCTTCGCAACCCTTTCTTATACATTTTTGGGCTAACATCGACGAAATCACTACTGGCAAGCCATTCAGATCATCTGACTCAATTCGGATAATCTCATTATTCTGACATCTCAAATCTATCGTCTTTCTTTTACAATTCACAATAGCATCATGCAATGTTAACCAATCCATACCCAGGATTATATCAAACTCGTTAAGGGGCAACAACATCAATTCGGTCGGAAAGCAATTATCCTGTATCATCAATGGATAGTTCTTGTACACTTTATCAACCAACACATACTTTCCTAAGGGGTTCAATACTCTAATTACAAATTTAGTAGACTCTACAGGAAAAGTCTTACTGGATACTAAATTCATACATACATATGAATGAGTTGATCCTGGATCTATCAATGCAATAACTTTAGTATCATAGAGAGTAAAAGTACCGGTGATAACATCTGGAGATGACGCTTCTTCGTGAGTGTGAATAGCGTAGGATCTTGCAGGTGCTTTGGCATCAAATCTCGCTGCAGTGTCTCGTGTCACACCTCTACCACCACTCACATTTCCAACACTATGGGATGGTCTCCCTCTAACTGCAGTGTTACTCGGTCTCATGTTCTGAGCATTATCTTTTTCAGCTAATTCTGGGCAATCTTTAATAAAGTGATCTCGTGAACCACAACTGTAACAAGTTCTATTATTATTTTTCACCCCGCACTGTAATATCCCGAATTGGGCCTAGTCAGAATAGTGGTTTTGGGACCATAAATCTGACGTTAAAATATTTTTTATTATGATTACTATGAGGCCTAGGATATAAAAATAAGCATGTGTTAAAATTTCATGAAGAAATTCTAAGTAGAAGGTGTCCAATTGGAAATTAGGGACCAAATTGAATAAATTGCAAAACTTGGGTTCTAAAAGAAATTTGTTTGAAATTACTTTGGATTATTAATTAGGAGGTCTTAAATAGAAATTTTCTCAATTTCTAAGTTTTTGGACGAAAAGGGGCATGCATGGAAAAATTTGAAAGTTTAGTAAAGAGGGGCATTTTGGTCATTTGGTAATAAATGAAATAAAAAGGGAAAAAGAAAGAAAAAACCAGCTATCATCTTCTTCATAGTTGCCGAAAATTTCAAGGGTTTCATAGCCATGGTTTTCAACATTTTCAAGCTCAATAGTAAGTACTCCCTAGCCCCGTTTTTTATTTTCTTTGTATTTTTGAGATCTTCGTATCATGCTCTCTCTATTTCTGCCCATATTTCAAGCTAGGGTTCATGTTAAAAATTTGACCCATGCATGAGATGATTGTTCTTTGATGATTTATGGAGGATTATGAAAGTTGGATGTTAGAAAAACATCTTTTACTAGGTGATTTTTCATGAAAACACCAAAAAGGGACTTATTTGTAAAAGGTATAAAATGTGTGGTAGAAATGTGAAATAGAGGAAAATGTGGGCTGGTATAGGCTTAGGATACATTCGAATAAGCTTGGGTAACGAAGAAATTTCATGCATTTCATTTTACGAGCTTAAAGGACTAAATTGTAAAAATGTGAAATGTTAAGGACAAAATGGTCATTTTTCTTGGGGGTGAAATTTAGGCCTAAAATGAATAGTGTGATGTATTAATAATTTATTTCGTTGATATAGACCCTGAAAGACGAATTTCAGAGGTCGACCGAGGGAAATAAAAGGTTTTGGAGTAACCGAAATTTGAACGCGAAATATCTTCCAGGTAAGTTCGTATAACTCGAATTTTGACAATTAAATACATTAAAATGAATATTATTGTATGAAAAATAATAGTGATATTCAATGTATAATAATTCATGAAAAATTGATGTCATGATGAAATGTCCCAGTTGAATGAAAAGGAATAACTGATGTATTACCTGAAAATGAATTAACAGTAAAAATGATCTAGCCCGGGCGGGTGTTCCTAAAGTGATCTAGCCCCTCGAAAAATATGTGTGCATTATGGATTTAGCCCGGACGGGTAATCCGATCAGGGTCTGAATTTAGCCTAGACTGGTAATTCAGATCCAAGCTCATTCGAGTACATGTCGTTATAATGGATTTAGCCTGGACTGGTAATCCTGATGATACTCAATGAGTTTATATTACGGGGGATTTAGCCTGGACTGGTAATCCCACCGTAAGAGTGAGGTTCGCCAGAGTGTGTACTTGAAATACTCACTTATATGAATTAACGGTGAATGGGATATCCATCGAGATTCCAAGAAATTTAATAAGATTAACATGAGAAATGAGAATGGAAATTCTCAAATTGATGAGCTCATCTAAAACTAATGTTATATCATATTGACATGAAACTAACTTGATGATTGAGTGTATGTGATAGGGAAATTATAGTATATTTGTTGGGATGAATACCTAATATCGTTATATGCTAAACAACTGGTATGTTTACTTTCTTATTATCCGAACTTACTAAGCATGTTAATGCTTACCCTGCTCTTTTTTCCCTTGTCTTACAGAGCTTGTGGACTCATGAAGATTGACGGTTTGAGCATTGTCAACACTATCAACTTGTTTTGCTTGGGTAAATAGAAACTTCTATTTAGTTATAATGACATGTATAGGATTTCTTGGTCATTTTTTTATATGAGTCATTTGGCTAACCAAAGTAAGGGCTTAAAAGATAAGCTTTTTCATCTTGTATATGGCCATGAGATATCGCTTATTTTGATGTAGGTTGTAAACCTACTAATTGTGCATGTTTATGCTTGAATGTTTCATGTGATAGTTAATGTGTTATACCATGAATGGACGTGTGTAACGTGACCAAATCACTTGGAAATGGTTTATGTTATAATTGGCATAAGTTATAAAATGGGCCAAGCCTATAATGTGATTTTTGAAATGTTAACGCTAACACAATAAGGGTAATATTAATAAAGGTCAATAAGGGGCATGAAGTAATATGCATGACCTTGGCCAAGAAGGTTTTAAGAGTACACTTGTACTATGATAGATGTCTAGAGAATATATTAGTGTGTATGCATGTTAGTAGGTGACCAAAGGCTTGGAAAATAGCCTCCAGAAAGGTCCAAACGGGTAGACACACGGGCATGTGTCTAGGCTGTGTGTGACACATAGTTAGCCCCATGGGAGTGTTGTACGACCGTATGTCCCTTACACCTAACATTTTAGGTCAGTATGTATGGTAGTAAACACATGGGCAAAGGCACAGCCGTGTGTCTCAACCGTGTGGAGGAGATGGTCTAGCACACGGGCATGTGCCATGGCCGTGTGCCTCTAAATGAATTATTTTGTCATGAACAGAATGTCCTGGTTTTTGCACACGGGCTGTGACACAGGCATGTCGTAGCCATGTGAGGGACACGAGCCAAGGACACGGGTGTGTGTCTCAACCGTGTGAAAACCCTTATAGGTTCGGAATGAAAAATAATTCCACACGGGTAAGGGACACGGGCGTGTCCTAAGCCTACGGACATGTGCATTGCCTTTACACGGGCGTGTGAAGCTTAAACCTAAAATTTTTCTAAAATTTTTTGAAGTTTTCGGTTTAGTCCCAGATCTCTTTTAACGCCTGTTTTGGATCCCGTAGGTCCATAATAGGGACAAAATGATTTTGATTGATTGTTTTAGAATCGAAAAGAAAGTTTGTGACCCATTTTTTTCGAAAAGTTCTTGTATGTGTACAGTAATGCCTCGTGTCTTGTCTCGGTCTCGGGTACGGGTAAGGGGTGTTACATTTAGTGGTATCAGAGCTACAGTTTAGTCGAGCATAGCATGTATCGAGTTTAGCTATACATGCCATTATACAAGTTATGATAGTGTGACATCTCCTAACCCTTTTAATTGTATTTAACTATGGTACATGTTTTCCAATCAAGCCCAAGATGAGTCTAAGGGAGCCGAGAGCCATGCTCCAGCTTTCGTACAACGAGCTACTTCTAGTAGTAGTAGAAGGCCTATGTCTGGGGGCTGGGAAAAGGCGAGAGCTGCCATTTTTGAAATGATGGAATGGTTCAGTAATTACCTGAGAAACCGCCCCAATATACCACGACCTCCTCTGCCCCCTACTCGACCTGAAGAAGAAGTGCCACATGGTATGGCACCCGTGAGAATTGGTAAGGCCCTAGTGGATAAACTTAGGAAATATGGAGCCGAAGAGTTTAGGGCCAAGATTGACAACGATCCAGAACATGCTGAATTTTTACTTGAGAATACCATGCGAGTTCTCGACGAACTATCATGTACTCCTGAGGAAAGTTTGAAATGCATGGTGTCGCTATTAAAGGACACTGTATACCACTGATGGAAGACTATATCCTCGGTGGCACTGAGAAAGAGTATCACATGGGAATTCTTCCAAGTGAAATTAGGAATAAACATATTAGTCAAAGGTTCTTAGATCAAAAGCGAAAGGAGTTCCTGGAACTCAAACCGTGTCAGAATACGAAAAAGAATTCGTAAGGCTAAGTTAGTATGCAAAGGAGTGGGTCCAGACAGAGGTAGAATTGTGTAAGCATTTCGAAGAAGGTCTGAATGAGGAAATTAAACTGTTAATCGAGATTTTTGAGATAAGGGAATTGGCTACATTAGCCGATCGAACCAAAAAGCCTGAAGAGCTAAATAAAAAAAGAAAGAGAGCAAAGAGAGAAGCTAGAGTTTTGAGTAAGAGATCTAGTGGCAGAACACACTCTTTTCCCATGAAGAAATTGAGAAGTCAACAAGAGCGCTCCACTACATCGGTGGGATATTCGGGTAGAGCAAGAAACTCTAAGCGTCACAACCCGAAGTCTTCTTCCCCTATGGTAACTAGTGTGGGAAGTGTAGATGATCAAAAGTCGAGATATAAAAGTTACAACAAATTTCATTTCGAAGAGTGTCGAATGAAGAGCGAAGCATGCTACAGATGTGGTTCTCTTGACCACTTACGTAGAGATTACCTAGAATAAGCCGATAAAGAGGTAGAATTAGCCCCGAAGCCTAATTCTCCTATTTCCTGAGGTAGACCTCCACGACATCTTAGAAGTACTAGGGGTAGTCGAATTGTTACAAAGGATTCTACAACAAAATCTGAGGCTTGAGCCTCGGTGAGAACTTACGCGATATGCGTTACAGAGGAAGCTTCAGCTTCCGATGTCATTACGAGTACATTTTCTCTCCATAATACTCATGTTATTGCCTTGAATGACCCGGGATCGACCCATTCATACATTTGCATGAAATTGGTTTCTAGCATGAATATGTCTGTGGAATTAATGGAATTTGTGATCAAGGTGTCGAACCCTCTAGGCAAGTTTGTATTAGTGGATAAGGTTTGTAAGAACCGTCCTTTGATGATTCAAGGTCATTGTTTTCTGGCTAACCTTATTCTTTTGCCTTTCGATAAGTTTAACGTAATACTTGGTATGGATTGGTTGACTGTCCATAATGTGATTGTAAATTACGGTAGCAAGTACATAGAATTGAAATGCTCAGATGGTGAAATTCTTTGGATTGATTCGAATGAGTTGAATACACCATCGGTTGTGATTACCTCAATGATGGCTCAAAGGTATATGAAAAAAGGGTATGAAGCTTACCTAGCTTTTGTACTGAATACTAAGGAATCGAAGTTGAAGATTGAGTCAGTACCAATAGTGCGTGAATATCCGGATGTGTTTCTAGAAGAGTTCCCTGGTTTGCCTCCTGTTAGAGAAGTAGAGTTTGGTATTGAGCTAGTCCCAAGAACAACACTTGTTTCTATTGCCCTGTATAGGATGACACCAACCGAGTTGAAAGAGTTAAAAGCAGAGTTGCAAGAACTGACGAATAAAGGTTTTGCAAGACCACGCTTTTCGATTTGGGGTGCTCCCATATTATTTGTAAAAAAGAAAGATGGTTCAATGAGATTATGTATAGATTACCACTAACTCAACAAGGTAACAACTATTAAGAATAAGTATCTGATACTAAGGATTGACGACCTGTTTGATCAGTTGAGGGGAGCCACTGTGTTTTCTAAAATAGATTTGAGATCCGGCTATTATCAGTTGCGAGTTAAGGAATCGTACATGCCAAAGACTGCTTTTAAAATGAGGTATGGCCATTACGAATTTCTTTTGATGCCTTTTGGGTTGATGAATGCTCCGATGTGTTTATGGACTTCATGAATAGGATATTTTGGCCATACTTAGACAAGTTCGTTGTTGTAGTTATTGATGATATCCTGATTTATTCCAAGGATGAGACTGAACATGTAGAACATCTGAGAACTATTTTACAGACTTTACGGCACAAAAAGTTTTATGCTAAATTTAGCAAGAGTGAGTTTTGGCTCTAAGAGGTAGGATTTTTGGGTCACATTGTTTTGGTTGAAGGTATCCGAGTTGATCCAAATAAGATATCTGCTATTGTTGAGTGGAAGCCGACGAAGAACGTAATCGAGGTTAGAAGCTTTATGGGCTTAGCCGGTTACTATCGATGCTTCATGAAAGGATTCTTGATGATTGCAACTCCTTTGACGAGGTTGCTGCAAAAAGACATTAAGTTTGAATGGTCAGAGAAGAGTCAGCAGAGTTTCTAGAAATTGAAGATGTTGCTGATTGAAGCTCTAGTTTTAGTGCAACCTGAGCCGGGAAAAGAATTCGTAGTCTTTAGTGATGTGTCCTTAAATGGACTGGGTTGCGTGCTTATGCAAGAGGACAAAGTGATAGCTTATGCTTCGAGGCAACTAAAGCCACACGAGAAAAATTATCCAACACATGACTTAGAGCTAGTTGCTATTGTATTTGCCTTGAAGATTTGGAGACACATTTGTATGGTGAAACTTGCCACGTATTCACCGATCACAAGAGCTTGAAGTACTTGATGACTCAAAAGGAATTGAATTTCAGACAACGTAGATGGTTAGAGTTGATTAAAGATTATGAGCTAATAATTGATTATCACCCAGGAAAGGCGAACGTAGTCACCGATGCCTTAAGCAGAAAGTTCTTATTTGCATTGAGGGCTATGAACACATGATTGGCATTGTCTGATGATGGTTTGGTTTTGGAAGAGTTAAGAGCTAGACCGACATTTCTCTAAGAAATTTGCGCAGCTCAGATAAATGATAGTGACTTGCAGACCAAGAGAGCACAATGTGAGTTGGGTGTTGAATTAGATTTTCGAATTGATTCCAATGGTGCTTGACGTTTCAAGATAGGGTCTGTGTACCCAAAGATAATGAACTTATTCAGAAAATTTTGCAAGAGGCACATGATAGCCGTTTGTCTATTCATCCGAGAAGTACCAAGATGTACAATGATTTAAAGACAATGTACTAGTGGAATTTTATGAAAAGAGATATCTCTGAATTTGTATCAAAATGCTTGATCAGTCAATAGAAGGCTGAACACCAAGTACCTTCAGGTTTATTACAGCCTGTGATGGTCCCCGAATGGAAGTGGGACAGGATTACCATGGATTTCGTGACAGGATTACCATTGACCCCGACAAAAAGATGTTGTTTGGGTTATAGTTGATAGGCTAACAAAGTCGGCTCACTTCATTCTGGTACGAACAGATTTCTCTCTTGATAGATTGGCCGACTTGTATATATTCGAGATTGTGAGATTATACGGGTACCATTGTCGATCAACTCAGATAGGGATCTGAGATTCACTTCAAGATTTTGGAAGAAACTACAAGAAGCCTAAGGTACGAATTTGAGTTTTTGTACGACATTCCACCCACAGACTGATGGTCAGTCTGAGCGGACGATTCAGACTCTCGAGGACATGTTACAGTGTTGTGTCATTGAATTTCAGGGTAGTTGGGAAAAATACTTGCCATTGGTGGAATTCGCTTACAATAGTATTTTCCAGACGAGTTTGAAAATGGCACCTTATGTGGCATTGTATGGCCAAAAGTGTCGAACTCCACTGTATTGGACAGAACTCAAGGAAAGTCAGATTCATTGGGTCGATTTAGTTAAGGAAATGAAGAAAAGATTAAAGTGATACGGAACTATTTGAAAGCGGCATCGGATAGACAAAAGTCATATGCTGATTTAAAGAATAAAGAGATTGAATTTCAAGTTGGAGATAAAGTGTTCTTGAAAGTATCTCTATAGAAAAGGTATTGAGATTTGGCCGGAAAGGCAAATTGAGTCCGCGATTTATCGGACCATATGAGATTACTGAAAGAGTTGGACCATTAGCCTACCAATTAGCATTGCCATCCAAATTAGAAAAGATTCATGATGTATTCCATGTGTCCATGTTCCATAGATATAGATCGGACCCCTCTCATATGATTTTGTCGACGGAAGTTGAGATTAGACCGGATATTACCTATGGAAAAGAACTGGTCTAGATCTTAGCTCGAGAAGTTAAACAGTTGAGGAACAAGAATATTACCTTGGCAAAAGTATTATGGCATAGACATATGGAACAGGCTACATGGGAATCTAAAGAAACCATGAAGAGCCAATATCCGAACCTATTTTCTGGTAAGACTTTCAAGGACGAAAGTCCCTGAGGGGGGAATGTAACATCCCGAAATTGGGCCTAGTCGGAATAGTAGTTTCGAGACCACAAATCCAACGTTAAAATATTTTTTTATGCTTATTATGAGGCCTAGGATATAAAAAAAAGCATGTGTTAAAATTTCATGAAGAGATTCTAAGTATAAGGTGTCCAATTGGAAATTAGGGACCAAATTGAATAAATTGCAAAACTTGGGTTCTAGAAGCAATTTGTATGAAATTGCTTTGGATTATTAACTAGGTCTTAAATAGAAATTTTCCCAATTTTTAAGTTTTTGGATGAAAAGGGGCATGCATGGAAAAATTTAAAAGTTTAGTAAGGAGGGGTATTTTGGTCATTTGGTAATAAATGAAATAAAAAGGGAAAAAGAAAGCAAAAATCAGCTATCATCTTCTTCATAGCTGCCAAAAATTTCAAGGGTTCCATAGCTAGGGTTTCCAACATTTTCAAGCTCAATAGTAAGTGCTCCCTAGCCCCGTTTTTTATTTTCTTTGTATTTTTGAGATCCTCGTATCATGCTCTCTCTATTTCTACCCATATTTCAAGCTAGGGTTCATGTTAATAATTCATGAAAAATTGATGTCATGATGAAATGTCCCGGTTGAATGAAAAGGAATAACTGATGGATTTCCCAAAAATAAATTGACAGTAAAAATGATCTAGCCCAAACGGGTGTTCCTAAAGTGATCTAGCCTCCCGAAGAATATGTGTGCATTATGGATTTAGCCCAGACGAGTAATCCGATCAAGGTCTGAATTTAGCTTGGACTAGTAATTCAGATCCAAGCTCATTAGAGTACATGTCGTTGTAAGGGATTTAGCCTGGACTGGTAATCCCGACGATACTTTATGAGTTTATATTACGGGGGATTTAGCCTGGACTGGTAATCCCGCCATAAGAGCGAGGTTCGCTGGAGTGCGTACTTGAAATGATCACTTGTATGAATTGATAGTGAATGGGATATCCGTCGAGATTCCAAGAAATTCAACGGGATTAACATGAGAAATGAGAATGGAAATTCTTAAATTGATCAGCTCATCTAAGACTAATGTTATATCATATTGACATGAGACTAATTTATTGATTGAGTGTATGTGATAGGGAAATTATAGTATACTTTTTGGGATGAATATCTAATATGGTTATGTGCTAAACAACTGATAAGTTTACTTTCCTGTTATCCGAACTTATTAAGCATGTTAATGCCTACCCTCCTCTCTTTTCCCTTGTCTTACGGAGCTCGTGGACTTGTGAAGATTGGAAGACGATTGGAGCATTGTCAACATTATCAACTTGTTTTGCTTGGGTAAATAGAAACTTCTATTTAGTTATAATGGCATGTATAGGATTTCTTGGTCATTTTGTTATATGAGTCATTTGGCTAGCCAAAGTAAGGGCTTAAAAGATATGCTTATTCATCTTGTATATGGCCATGAGATATGGCACATTTTGATTTAGGTTATAAACCTACTAATTGTGCATGTTTATGCTTGAATGTTTCTTGTGATACTACGAATGGACGTGTGTAATGTGGCCAAATCAATTGGAAATGGTTTATGTTATAATTGGCATTAGTTATAAAATGGGCCAAGCCTAAAATGTGATTTTTGAAATGGTAACCCTAACACAATAAGGGTAATATTAATAAAGGTCAATAAGGGGCATGAAGTAATATGCATGACCTTGGCCAAGAAGGTTTTAAGAGTACACTTATATTGATAGATGTCTAGGGAATATATTAGCGTGTATGGATGTTAGTGGGTGGCCAAAGGCTTGGAAAATAGCCTCCAAAAAGGTCTACACGGGTAGATACACAGGCATGTGTCTAGGCCGTGGGTGACACATGGTCAGCCCCATTGGAGTGTTGTACGACCGTGTGTTCCCTGCACCTAAAATTTTAGGTCAGTATGCATGGTAGTAAACACACGGGCAGAGACACGGCCGTGTGTCTCAACCGTGTGGAGGAGACGGCCTAGCACACGGGCATGTGCCATGGCTGTGTGCCTCTAAATGAATTATGATGTCATAAACTGAATGTCCAGGTTTTTGCACACGGGCTATAGCGGCCGTGTGAGGGACACGAGCCAAGGACATGGGCCTGTGTCTCAATTGTGTGAAAACCCTGTAGGTTCGGAATGAAAAATAATTCCACACGAGTAAGGGACACGGGCGTGTCCCAAGCACACGGGCATTTGCATTGCCTCTACACGGGCGTGTGAAGCTTAAACCTAGAATTTTCCTAAAATTTTTTTAAGTTCTCGGTTTAGTCCCGGATCGTTTTTAACGCCTGTTTTGGACCCCGTAGGTCCATAATAGGGATAATATGATTTTGATTGATTATTTTAGAATTGAAAAGAAAGTTTGTGACCCATTTTTTACGAAAAGTTTATGTACGTGTACAGTAATGCCTTGTGCCTTGTCCCGGTCTCGGGTACAGGTAAGGGGTGTTACATGCACTCTCCAAAATGTCATCTTCCACATTGTTGAAACTCAGGTTTAGTATATATTTTAATGCCAACACTCGATACTGATGTGGCTTGAGCTTTAGGGTTGGTAAATTGTTCCCGTGATCTCTATTCTAATATCCCACTGAAGCTGTCGATCGGTTAAAGTAGTCTCTAGATTTCTTCGACAAGGAATGATAAGATTTACTCATCGATCTCTTCCTCGAGTCTCTTGCCTCTGAATTAACTTTTCTCTTTTCCTTACTGAGGTTATCAGCTTTTGAAGCTTTCTCAACCAATACTGCAAATTCTTTCAATTCAAGTATCCCGACTAACAACTTTATATCTTCATTCAACCCGTTAACAAATTGTTTACACATGATGTCTTCAGTGGAAACATATTCCTGAGCATACTTGCTCAAACGTACAAGTTCTTTTTCTCACTCAGTGACAGTCATTCGACCCTGCTTCAATTCCAGAAACTCTTTATGTTTCTGATCGAGAGGTTGCTGGCTTATATATTTTTTCCGGAACTTGGATTGAAAGAATTCCCAGGCAATTCGTTCTCTAGGGACCATCGATGTCAACATTTTTGATCAATGATATGCATTGTCTCTAAGCAAAGATACAACACACTTGATACATTCATCTGGATTACATGACAATTTATCAAATACTCTGATTGTGTTCTCAAGCCAGAAATCTGCTTTCTCTGCGTCATCATCAACTGTAGTCCGAAACTCTTCAGCCCCATGCTTACGAATCTTATCCATAGGCGTCTTACTGCATCGGATTGGATCTATTACTTGTGGCACAACTGGAACTTGTTGAGGGACAGGTAGGGGTAGAGGTTGTTGAACAGGCGGATTCGTTCGAACGAACTCCGTAAACCACACAATCATCATTTGAAAGAAGGCTTACTTATCCTCTCCCCCTTGGCCACTAGTACAAGTCTAGAGTCAGACTTCACTGCCCCTTGAGTGGGAGCGGGTGCATTACTTTCCACCTCGTTAGCTATGGCTCGATCAGGATCCATTTGCTATATAAAAACACATTTTAACTATCAGAAATCATCACACTATCACAATTTATATATATGGCATGTATAGCTAGACTTTCACTTGCTACGGTAGTCCTAGAATCAACTAAACCGTAGCTTTGATACCAATGAAATGTAACACCCCTAACCTGTATTCGTTGTCAGAATAGGGTTACGAGGCATTACCGATTAATACACATTGTTCACATACATAATATATTCACTCATATTCACAATCCATTCATACCAATCATATTGTCCCTTATAAGGTCCTATGAGACCTTAAAACATGCTTAAACGAGGTTCAGGACTAAACCAATAACATTTACAAATTTTAAGAAACTTAGAAAATTTTAAAAAATTTAAGGGTCACACGCCCGTGTGAATAAGTCGTGTGCTTCACACGGTCACCAGACACACCTGTGGCATAGGCCGTGTGAAAACAGGGCATACATACTGACTTGTACCACACGGCCAGAGACACGCCCGCGTGCCATGGCCGTGAGAAAACTAGGGAAGTTACTGACTTGTTTCACACGGCCGACCACACCCCTGTGTACCAGCCCGTGTGCCTCACATGGCCAATAAACATGCTTGTGTGTCTAGGCCATGTCAAAACTGTAGGGTATACTTCCTTAATTGGAAAGGGTACCCCAAGGGACAGATGGTCGTGTAACATGATCGTGTGTCGCACACGACTGAGACACTCACCACTGTTTCTACCCGTGTGGACAAAAATAGGCCATTTGTAAAGCCAAATTTCCACCCTACTCTCAAGTACACAAAGTAACCAAATTTGGAACCATTTCAATACACTTATAGGCAGCCCAAAACATACCAATTCATACACATATCATACCATCTATCATCAACCATTTTAACTACTCAGTTCCATATTCAAATCATACCAAATCATTATGCCAAAATTATCACAACTTGCATAAGTTCTATATACATTAATTCATCATATTAACATCTATTTCATATCACAAACCACATCATTAAACTATATCAACAACTAATGCCAATATAACTAAAACAAACCAATATATATAAGGCATTATGCACATCATTTAGGCCAACTTAAATGACCAAATACATACCAACATTTTCAACAAAAGCTAGCCAAATCTCATGGCTATATCAAAACTCAATTCATATCATCAACTTACTAGCCTTGTAACACCCCAAACCCGGCCTAGATGTTATGGCCGAATCTGGCGGTGTCATATTGAAGTGTTTTTCAAAAACCATAACTTCATTGGAAAGCCCGTTATATATTAAAACCTTATTATATCATTAACGAAAATTTGTAAATCATATTAGATTTTTATTACACTTTAAAACTTTGTTTGCTGCGGAAGCTTTAAAATTATATTAAGAAGACGTGGTGTTTTTGAAAAACAGTTATCTTTTGAAAACACGTCTTCTTCCTACAGCTAGCAGTTTATATCAAAGCAAGTAAAAATACAAAATTAAAAGTTAAAACCTTAGAGGCCTTATTACATAAAAATACCCAATTAAAACTACTTATAAATTAAAAATCAAGATCGGAAGCGTGCGCGGTTGTGTGGCCACCTTTGAGTCCCTCGCAGCACTGATCTTCCTAAGACTAGGGATTACTTGTACAGATAAAATAGATGGGTGAGTTTATGAAAACTCAATTGTAATCCCATATAAGCAAACAATCAGAGTAAACACAATTTAGGCCTAAGCCCTTTCAATTTCAGTTAGGGCCTTAGCCCATTTTAGAATTAGAAACAGTGTGGGCCTGAGCCCATTCCAGTAACAGTATCAGTGGGGCCTAAGCCCATTACAGAATCAGTGCAGTATGCAATCAGAAAATCCTACCCAATCCATCCGCTACATACCATGTTCGTACCAGCCCTACACACCATGTGGGGATAAAATCAACCCACTCAACCCTACACACCAAATCGTACTGGTTGCGGTACTAAAACAGTATTTACAGCAGATCTGCCAATAATATGAATGGCTTAAAGCCATCAGTAGGTCTACAGTCGTCTTAGGCGACCCGTGCGATCATATCAGTACAGTACACTTCCTCCAAAATAACCATCCCAACCCCATGCAACATGTCATGCATCGTATCATAATATCTTACATGGATGCAACATACATATAACGTGTCATGCTCAAATCCAGTCATACACCTCATAGGGCAAATCAGTCATTTTACCTTACAGGGGTATTACAGTCATTTTACCATATAAAGGTATTTCGGTCATTTTTCCATAAGGGTATTTCGGTTATTTTACCCTATGAAGGTATTTCGGTCATTTTATCTCATAAGGGAAAAATTGTTATTTTATCGCATAGGGGTAAAATCATCATTTTATCGCATAAGGGCAAAATAGTCATTTACCCCATAAGGGCAAAACAGTCATTTTGTCTCATAAGGGTTCAGGTACACTTACCGACCCAACAGAAGGTCACAGTCTTCTTGGGCAACCCGCGCAACCTTAACAGTCAAACAGTGAAAATGGGCCCAAGGCCCATTATGCGAGCCCATGTGGGTCCACACGCCCGGGTGGCCTAATAAGCCCAAAAAAATGGCCTTGGCTGTGTGAACTACACAGTCTGGCCAAAAAATCTCCACACGTCAAGGTGATTTACCTGTGTGGGCCCACGAGCCCATGGGGCCCATACATTTCGGCCTAGAACGACCTAAGCCCATGAAAATGCTCATGGTGGCCACTATGATCAAACGCCCACGTTTTACACCTTCGGATTACCACACGAGCGAGTTCACACTCGTGTAGCATCAATGGTCATACTTTTCCGGCTTTTGGCGATCTATGTTTAAAGTAGTATGGTTACACACCTTGTTCACGAAGATGTGCGAATGCCCACGAGTACTCCACCTATTTCAATTACAAGCTTCGGTTAATCATATACTAATCGAGTAATCAAAAAAACCCCCATCAAGACATTTATCCAAACTTACCTATCACTTGCTTTGATCAATCACCCTGGAACCGTTGCAAAAGATCTAAACACAAGGCCTTCGGGGTTTCCTGCACTCCAATAAACCTTATCAACCATCAAAAAATAGAACAGTTGAACTAGTTGAACAATCACTTATCGAAAATGTAATGTCCAGACTAAAAGGAAGAATATTTGGCCTACACCCACAAGAGTCGAAAGAACTCAATTGATAGTAGCAAAATGAAACATTTGTACCTCTTCAAACAACGGAAGTATAGGGAGACATTAGATGAAACTATAAGTGTGACAGATTAGAGAAATAGAGAGAAAGGAGGAATAAACACGTACCCTCACATCTAATTAGTTGAATAACAATAGTCCAGGACCGAAGGTATAGAAGGAGAGAATAGGGTATCCGGCTACCACAACTAAGATGAAGAGAGGAACAAGAGCCAAAAGCAATCGGTCAAGGTAGCAATGTGAAAAGAGTGGGGATCCGTAAATACAAAAGAATCGAATAAGGGGAAATGTTTACCTAAAACAAACCGATTTTGTAGAAAGGAAGAAAAAGAGTGTTCGGCCAAGGTTTGAGAGAGGAAGAAAAGAAAGCAATCGGTAGCAAAAGACTTTAGGGAAGAACTAACCCGAAATGAATCAGTTTGGAATAAACCTCAATTGGTCTTTAGAAACAATTTGCCCCCAAAAGAAGATATGAAAGATATCGAGCAGAAAACCAAAAGCAACAATTCAACACCAAAAGCAGAAAGAACTAAAATGTCAAAAAGGAAAATGAGCATCCAAAACCGAAATTTTGAGAGAATGGATCACTCAACCTAAATTCTTGAGTAGCCACATATGTAACACCCCGAACCCGAGACCATCGCCGGTGTCGGACACGAGGGGTTAACAAGCCAAGTCCACATATTTTGCCCACCAATTTGACATTTCCAGTCAGGCTGGAAAACTGCGTCACCGTCGCCTTAAAAATCATATCTCGAGTTTCAAAACTCGGAAACTGGTTTCGTAAATTTTCCCTGAATTTAGACTCATATATCCATCCATGGATTTATTTCTAGAATTTTTGGTCGGGCCAATTGGTACAGTTTATTAGTTAAAGTCACCCATGTTACAGGGATCGACTGCTCTGACCTTCGCACGTTACAACTTGAATATCTCTCTGTACAGAGCTTTAATACTGGTGCCGTTCGTTTCTAATGAAACTAGACTCAAAATGGAATCTGTACATATAAGGCATGACTCCTAATTCTTTCTGGATAATTTATAGTAAATTTTTAAAGTTGCGACAGGGGACCCAGAAACCGTTCTGGCCCTGTCTCACAATAGCTTTAATATCTCTTAACGTGTAACTCCTATGACCGTTTCGTTTCTTCCATATGAAAATAGACTCATCAAGGTTCATTTACATAGCTTATTCGCTATTTAATACCATTCCTACAATTTTTGGTGATTTTTCACATTCACGTCACTGCAGCTGGCAGCATCTGTTTTTTTAGGTAGGTCTTGCCTATTTTGTAGTCTCCATGAACCAACTAGTCTTGCCATACATAGGTTCACATATGATCATTTTAACCATACCAATGGCTGATCATGTGACCAACACTCCCATTTCCAATCCATGATCACATCATGACACCATATATATATATATATACAAACCGCAAATAGTCTAAGTTCGTACTTCACTTTTACGAGCCATTTTCGCATGGCCGTACACATATACATCACAACATATTTAAACCAACAAGGGGTAGTCCTATACATGCCATTTCAAAGTTCAACCAAAATTATACCAAAATGGAGGCTTTGATAGTGTAGATGACTTGACTTTAATGATCCCGAATTCGATTGCTATCGAGCACAATCTATAAAATAGAGAGCCAAAGCAGCAGGGGTAAGCATATTTATGCTTAGTAAGTCTCAAGCAATAAAATCAGCTTTAATTAAAGCAATACATTCACATAACCAAATACATCATTTCATTAATACACATTCACATAATCATACTTACTTCACCATCCCAACTCTTATGTTCATACACAAATAACGGCTTCGTTAAGGCCGATAACTCGTTCCATCATAGGAGCGGATATGCATACGCTCTTACTCCTAGCGCAAAGCACACACCACACTTACCTTGTTATTGGGAAATTTCACAAGTGCATTAGCTGAAATTTTCCAGCAAGCTATAATTTTCAAATCACATACCTTTGAGTTTAACCGGATGTAGCTACTCGTTCAAACGCCGGGACATAGCCCAGGTTATGGTAACCCGCACCAAGGCCTCACGGGACTTAACCCGGATATCACGATTTGCACAAATGCCTTGGTCTTAGCCGGATTTAACAACTTGCACGAATGCCTTGGTCTTAGCCGGATATAATTACTAGCATAAATGTCCTCGGGACTTAGCCCGGATATCACAATTTGCTCATGCACACACATACATCAATGATCATTACACATTCATGTTTCATTCTCGTTACTAAGGCTCAAACACAAACATATTACTAGCATAATCGCCTTGGGACTTAGCCGGGTATCATTCAATTGCTCATACACCCATAATCAATAATCATTACACATTCCTATTTCATTTCACATAATTCGAGTAGGGTCATTTCTTGAGGACTTACCTCGGATGTTGTCGAACGGCTTTTACGGCTATTCGATCACTTTTCCTTCCCTTGTCCAATTGTGGCCCTCTAAGCTCTTGAGCTAATTCAAACAAATTTAATTTATTAAAACCTCATTATGCTAGTTTATGGCGAATATGACAAGGAGTCTAAATGGTCATATGGCCACCCTTTAGCTTGAGTACACAATGGTCATGCACATTTTATACTACATCAAGCAATTCAATACAATTCATTCAAGCATCAAGGAAAAGCTAAGGCCATCAATCGGCTACCTAAGGCCGAATATACATGTCCAATTTGAGGCCAATTATACACTTAACACCACACAAAAACAGCATGCATTTTACTAGTTAATGCTTTACATATTGTGGCTCAATACTTATAATATATCATCAAGCACTCATATGGCCGATTATACTTAGTCATACTTTCACCAAATCAACAATAAATTCCAAGATTTCCACATCATAGGTATACTAGGCGAATGTACTTGAAATTTCACAAACATTCTTCAACATTTTCTTCTTTAAACAAACATATTCATCACTTCTTCATAATCAAAATATCATGTGCAATCATATATACACATATAGGTGCAAGGCGAAATTCAAGGTGTCCATAGCCATCTAAAACACAAATTTTTAACTAACATGCAAGAAGCATAAACCATGCTCATGAATGCTTCATGGCGAATACATCATAATCATGCCCTTTCAACTTCGGTCATGGTTAAACAAAAGAAAACTCAATGTCTTACTCAAGATTACTACAAAGAATTTCAAGAGTAGACAATCCATCATTGCATGCATCATTAGCAAGCTTCACACTTAGCATGCAATGGCTTTAACACAATAACAACTTTGGCCAAATACCATTTCCATGGCATAACAAAGATTTGAACCATGGCTAACATGCACATCAAGTTAGCAACCAAAACATGCATGAAACTCCTAACACAACCTCATACATACCTTAATCTTGATGCAAATTTAGCCAAATCTCCTTCTAGATCTCTTCTAAACCAAGCATGAAGCAAAAATCCTCCCCCTTTTTCCTTAGTATTTTCGGCCAAGAAGTGAAAATGGATGAACAAAATTTTCTCCTCTCTTTTCCTCTACTCACGGCAACAAGGGCATCCAAGCTCATCTTTCTTTTTTTTTTGTTCATTTTTTATGCTAATTTTATTATATTACTTCATACATAACTCACTAGCCAAACATGTTGGAAACATGTTTTCCTTGCCCATCATACCCACCTTGGCGGCCACTATAGTCAAATTTGGGAAATTTGACATGCAAGGACAACATTTCCTAGTATGCATCAATAGGCCACTTCAACATTTGCCTACCTCATTTCTAAGTTTTCTCACACAAGTCCTTTCTAGTGAAATTCACCTTTATAACACTAAATCGAAACATCAAAATGTCATACACAAATTAACACATATCATAGGCATCAAAATAAATTTTTAAATTATTTTTATGCCTCGATTTTATGGTCCCGAAACCACATCCCGACTAGGGTCAATTTTGGGCTGTCACAACATACCAAAGCTGAATTCCTCTTGATTAGAGTACCAATTCGGCACAACTCTTCCACCAAATTCGAATTCCCTAATTTCCTCCTAAAAACCCTCTTGCTCACAAACCTCAACAACCGAAAATCCCCCTTTTCACTCCCCAAATTCAGCCAACAACAAATTTATTCAAACTTATTCAAACTCTTGGTGTTTCGGTCAAACACACTTCCTCCATGGCCATCAGTAAAAAATAATCTCCATTTGCACAAGTAGGGATTCGAACCTCAGACCACTAGCACACTCCACATGCCACTATCCATTAGACCAGCAGGCCCATTATATCATGTTTCTAACAAATTTTACTTATAACCCTACCGACCAAAGATAGGGGTTTTATCCTTAAAAAACAAAATTTTGTGGAAGCCAAGGTTTGAACCCAAGACTTCTCAGACTCTTCCCAGAAAACTTAACCACTGAAACAGATACAGATTTGTGTCACTTTCTTGCACAATTAATTATTTATGTGCCGCCTCCTAACTGCTCCTATGTTTCAAGACCTAATACTTCTAGGCCCAAATTCGGGGTGTTACAAGCCTATACATGCCATATACCATATTTACTAGCATCCAAAAATACCAACAAGTAGTCGATAGTGTGATGATGGTTCCCAATGATCTTCGATGTCCAAGCTAGCTTCGATACTCTATAAAACAAATACAAATAACACACAGTAAGCTTTATAGCTTAGTAAGTTCGTACTAAATATTTACTCAATAATTCATAATATACAAATTATCAAGTAGTAAACACTTAGTAAGTTTCATATCATCATTCAATTCTAATTCATGACCATTTATCATATATGTACAACTCTAATAAGCTTTATACACATAGTATCAACTACCATCTAGGTATCGTACGTACCTGTACTTTCTTGTATTTATTTATTTCATTCTCACCCCTTTGTTCAAAACATTAAATCATTTGGAAATCTCTCTATACTCCAAGAACTCACACACTTAGTGCAAAAATGATTAGCCGAAGCTATAGCGATATCGCAAACTTAGTGCCATCACATTAAACCGAAACTATCTCGGTATCACACACTTAGTGCCACATATAGCCGAAGCTATTCCAATTCGCACACTAAGTGCTTTATATAGTCAAAGTTATCTCGAATCGCATTCTAAATGTCAAACATAGTCGATTTGTAGCCGTACACCATCGTAGTTGCATATACACAATTTATGCAATATTAAAGCATCAAAAACATAATTGTAACAATGTTTATCACATACGAACTTACCTCATACTTGAAATGGACGAATCGGATCAATTACTTGATAACCTTCGATTTTCCCCGATCTAGATCTGAATTCTTTCTTTATTGATCTATATGTATTCAAAATTAACCCATTTAACCAAAATTCATTCAATTTAGTCCACAAATACATATTTGGGCATTTTTTCACTTTAGCCCCTAAAGTTCCACACTTATTCAATTTAGTCAATATTTCACAAAAACATAATTTACACAAAATTTAATTACACCCAAGCTTAGCCGAATTTCCTATGGACCCCTAGAAGCCCAAAACTTTCATTTATTTCATAATTTAACCCCTCAATTTACACTTTTCTCAATTTAATCTCTAATATGCATTTTTACTCAAAATCACTTTACAAAACATGTATATCAAGCACCAAGCTTTCATTATTCATCATCAAACATTCAAAAGAACATGAATTCATTAATGAAAACTTTCAAAATCATCAACACTTTCAAAAATTCAGGCATGGGCTAGCTAGTACTGAAAGCAACGATTTAAGGCCATCTTAATATAAGTCCATCTTTGTCCACTCGTAAATAAAATGGTTTAATTACCATTTAAGGCCATCATATTTAAAAGCCAAGGCCAATTGACACCTTCAACTAATAGAATGCAACTTTTGCATTTTATGCGATTTAGTTCTTTTATCAAATTGAGCTATTAAACGATAAAATTAACTTACGAAATTTTCACACATATATATTCACATGCTGTAAACACCAAAAATAATATTAAAATTTTTTTACAACCTCAGATTTGTGGTTCCAAAACCACTGTTCTGATTTAGCTAAAACTGGGCTATTACAGAGATGGTGTGTAGAGGCTAGTGGGTAGGACTTTGTTACTGATTACTTTTACTGATACTGTGATGGGCGAAAGCCTTAATGCATATATGATACTAGATTGAAATGGGCTAAGGCCCAAACTACTACTGAAACTGTAATGGGCTTAGGTCCTAGACTGCATTTGACTATTTACTGGTAATTGCCTCTATGCATGTTTTCTGTGGGGATTACGCACTGAATTTACGTAAACTCACACCTTTTGTTTAATGTGTACAGGTAATCTCCAGATTTTACGATTCGGTGTAGCGGAGGACTCGATAGAGGCCACACATATTTTAAACTATTTTACTTTTTGTTTATGGTTTTACCTGATTGTGGGGTATTTTTATGTCATTAGAATTTATGGATTGTTTTGTTTAAACTTTGGGAATTTTACATGCTTTTACAGACTTACAACTACCACTTAGCAAAAATACGAATTTCCTAAAAACTAAAGTTTTCCATAAAATGAACGGTTCTACTTAAAGTAAATGATTTTCAAATCTTCTGATAAAAAGATACGTTTGAGTCAAAATAGTGGACACACGTTTTTTTTGAGTTAATTAAATGTTTATAGGCAGAAATGGTTTTATTGTCAACTTAGGTTTCAATCATCCTATCACGTGATATTGCTAGATTCGGCCATAACGTCCAGGCCGGGTTTGGGGGTGTTACATTCTAAATGAACTTGGAAATGGTCCCAAAAAATTCATACCCCAAACATCAAATAATTCAACCTCTATAATTAGTTGTTGCAACATTTCATTGCGTCAGGATATAGAACCAGTGCTCTGACACCTATCGTATTAATTTAGAAAATTGTGGGCATCTTTGAATAATGAAGGCTAGTAGAATCTTGATTGGAGAACCTTCACAGTAGTTCGCATGCCACCGAAATAACCTCCATAAGAATCATCATGACAGTGCTTCAGGATTGAAAGCATCTCCTCTTTCGGAACACAACATCTAATAATATTATCATTGTATACCTTGAATAAATATGGTTCGTTCCAATGATACTTCACTACTTCAAGAAGAAATCTTTCTATTGTATGGCCTATGACACCCAATGGGAGTTTTCCACACATTAGATAATTAACCAGATCTGCATACCAAAGGGTTCATCTACAACAAATAACTTCTCATCTGGGAATGCGTCGATAATTTGAAGTATGTTTCCATCTTCGCTGCCAACTTTCAATCAGGACAGATGATCTGTAAGTTGATTATTTGAACCCTTGCGATCTTTTATCTTAATGTCAAATTCTTGCAATAGTAAGATCCAGCGTATCAATCTTGGTTTTGCATCCTTCTTCGTAAAAAGATACCTAAATGCCGAGTGATCAGTAAATACAATAACATTTGCGCCAACAGGATAAAAATGAAACTTATCAAAAGCAAAGACTACAACCAACAATTCTTTCTCTATAGTGGTATAGTTGATTTGAGCCTCTGTAAGAGTTTTGCTAGCATAATAGATGGCATGAAATATTTTTCCCTTCAGTATTCCTAGAACAACACCCACAGCAAAGTCGCTTGCATCGCACATAACTTCAAAAGGTTGAGACCAATCTAGTGTAACGACAATGAGTGCATTTACTAGTTGCATCTTTAATTGAATGAATGCCTCCAGATATGCATCGTCAAAGAGGAATTTTCGATTCTGTTCTAGAATGAGCATAAGGGCTTTGCAATTTTCAAGAAATCTCTAATAAATCTTCGATAATACCTCGCATGCCCAAGAAAACTACGAATACCTTTCACATTTGTCGGTGGAGGTAATTTCTCAATGATTTACACTTTAGCTTTGTCTACTTCAATGCCTTGATTAAAGATGTGATGGCCTAACACAATGTCTTCAGTTGCCATGAAATGGCATTTTTTCCTATTTAGAACAAGATGTGTGCCTTCACATTGCTGCAATACTTTATCCACATTGTTAGCGCAATGATCAAAATTATTCCCATAGACCGAGAAATCATCCATAAAAACCTCTAAAGAATCTTCAATCATATCCGAAAATATTTTCATTATGCATCTTTGAAATGTGGTTGGTGCGTTGCAAAGGCCGAAAGGCATACAACGAAAAGTAAAAGTACCAAAGGGACAGGTGAAAGTTGTTTTCTCCTGATCCTCTGGTGCAATAGCAATTTGATTGTACCCAAAATAGCCATATAAGAAGTAGCAATAGGCTCTCCTAGCAAGCCTATCTAACATTTGATCAATGAAAGAAAGTGGGAAGTGGTCCTTCCTTGTGGAAGCATTAAGTTTACGATAATCCATACAAACTTGCCATCCTGTAGGAATACATGTAGGAATTAATTCATCTTTGTCGTTGCTAACCACTATGATGCCACTCTTTTTAGGAATGCATTGCACTGGACTTACCCAATTACTATCAGAAATAGGGTAGATAATTCCAGCATCAAGCCACTTTATAATTTCTTTCTTAACAACTGCATTCATCTTCTCGTTTAATCTTCTTTGTTGCTCAATCGATTGCTTACATTCATCTTGCAACTTGATCTTGTGCATGAAAAAAGATGGACTAATGCCTCAGATATCTGTAATACTCCAAGCAATAGCTCGTTTATGTTACTTAAGAATATGAACCAATTTCTCTTCTTGAGTTACATCTAGTGTTGCAGAGACAATAACTGAGAGAGTATTTTCATCACTAAGAAAAACATATTTAAGATGAGTAGGCAGTAGTTTCAATTTTAGAGTAGGAGTTTCGTCAATAGATGGCTTGAAAATTGGAGTTGTTCTGTTGGCTAAGTCTAAGGACTCAATCTACCATCTATGCCTGGGTTCAATATTATTAGCTTCAACCTTGCTGTCACAATTATTTAAGAATTCATCATCAGATGTCACTGCAAACTCCTCGAAAGTATTGTGCTTTGGTCATTGAATTCTTCCGTAATGAGATCATCTAGCACATCAATAGTATGGCATTCTTCTTTATCTTTACATGGAATAGAATAGAAAACACTGAAGGTAACATGCTTGTCATTAAGTTGCATGGTCAGTTCACCTTTGTAAACATCAATAAGAGTTTATCCGGTGGCTAAAAATGGTTGTCCCAAGATTATGGGAACCTCCTTGTCTGCCTCTCAGTTAAGTATGATAAAATCAGTTGGAAAAATAAATTTATCCATACGAACTAAGCTATCTTTGATTTGCCCTTCAGGTTGAGGCAAAGATCGAGCAGCTAGTTACAATATCACTAGAGTAGGTTTCATGTGACCAATTCCCAACTTCCTGAAAGTAGATAATGGCATTAGATTGATGCTAGCTCCCAAGTCGCATAAAGCCTTGCCCAAATAATGGTTGCCAATTGAACATGGGATAGTAAAGCTTCTAGTGTTTTTCATTTTTGGGGGCAACTTATTTGTCAAAACAACACTACAACCCTCTGTGAGTGTAATAGTTTCCATATCACTGAGCTTCTTCTTCTTGGACAAGAGTTCCTTCATAAATTTCTCATAATTCAGAATTTGCAAAAGAGTGTCTACTAAAGGAATATTAACCTAAAGTTGCTTTAGTGTGTTTAGGAACTGTTGGTACTGCCTATCCGGTTCATACTCCCTGAATCTTTGTGGAAAAAGTAAGGGTGGAGATACATCTGATTGCGTCGACCCCTTTATTTGCGTCGACAGTTTCGAAGGTCAGAAATTAGGCATAAGAGTGACAATTTGTGGAACTTTTTTATTTGATACATTGACAAGCTCTTCAGATTCAACCTTCTCACTAGGGATCATTTCACCAGTATCTTGAGGTGCGACAGTAGAGTTTGTAGTTAGCTCGCCAATTTGTTTACCACTCCTAAGAGTGATAGTCTTACAGTGCTCTGTCCCCCTCAAATTGGGATTTTTCGTGTCACTAGATAGTGTGCTCGGTGGTCGAGTATTCAGATTTGAAGTAAGTTATCCTAATTGTGCCTCTAATGCCCAAATAGAAGATGAATTACCTTACAAAATAGCTTCTATGCGAGTCATATGCACTAGCATTAGAGCCTCAAGAGCTCCTAACTGGTCAAAAGGAGAAGCTTGCATGTACTGTTGTCTTTGATGCTCTTGAACTTGCTGATGCAGCATTGAAGAGTGTTGTAACTGCGTCTGATTTTGGTGTGGATGCATCTGATTGCGTTGACTATAGTTCTGCTATTGTTGATTGTAATTCCCTTATCTTGAATTATAATTTCCTTGAGCAAATATATTCTCATATCGAAATGTCGCAGCATTTTGTCCAACATTCTGAGTTCCCCAAGACTGTTGATTACGTGCAGAATTATTATATGAGTTGCCATAAGAATTATTGTGGATGTTATTAACATAAAAGGCATTCTCTGCATGTTGTGGACAATCTTCATAGCTATGGTTGTCACTACAAATCTCACAACAAAAGGTAGGAACATCAACCTATTGAGCAACTTGTATAGGTGTAACGTCACTAGTTCCTTGCATATTTTTAATCATATTCGCAAGAGAACAAACTTGAGAACTAAGTGCAGATATTGCATCCAATTTAATAACTCTTGAAGTAGCTTTTGCTTGTGCAACTCTAGAGATAGGGTATTGATAATCATTCTGAGCAATTCTCTCAAGAATTCCAATAGCATCATTATAAGTACAATCCAGCAAAGGTCCATTGGCTGATGTGTCGACAAGATTCCTCGTGTGTGAATTCAGCCCATTACAAAAAATCTCAATTTGTGTTTCATGTTGAATACAGTGAATGCGACAACGTCGAAGCAAAGATTTATTACATTCTTATGTGGTGTGAAGATTCTCATCATCCAGCTGATGATAAGCTGTAATATCATTTCGGATATGAGTATTCATTGTCGGCGGGTTAAATCGCAAAACAAACTGTGTTACTAGTGTATTCCAAGAATTAATTGATCTGATAGGTAGCCCAATGAACCATGTACAAGCTCTTTCCTGCAAGGAATAAGGAAATAATTGCATCTTCAAAGCATCATCAGGAACGCCTTGTCGACTAAAGGAAGCACAAATCAATAAAAATGATTTAAGATGTTCTCATGCATCTTCATGTGGTACTCTAGCATATTGCTTATTAGAATTCAACATTTGAAACATTACTGGCTTGAGTTCAAAATTTCCAGCTTAGATTATTGGCCTAACAACTCCCGATTGGAAGTCATCCAAGATAGGTACTACTAAATCTCGTATAGTCCTGTTTTATATTTGAGTGTCTTGCTGCAACGGTGGGTCATTAGCATTTTGTTGCTACATTGGGGGTATGACTTCATATTTTCTTGGTAAAGCCATATTCATTTCTTCTTAAAGTCTTCTCCGAGCAGTTCTTTCAATTTCTGGATCAAAATTGGCAATAAACTCCAAATTGCTTTGGGTCATACAACACCTAAAGTAAAATGTGAAAATAGCGATAAAAAGAAAACAAGTTAGTAACAACTAAATATTATGAAATAAAAATAATAAAAAATAAACATCAAATAAATGCCATCTTGATCAGCTGTTTAACGTCACAGTAATATTATTCAAGCGTACATTATTGATGCAAGTATAGTAGACATATATGAGTCTATCGGATATCGATCCCATGAGGATGGTTGTCTTTTGTTTATCAATGTCAGTGCAATAAATAGATGGAAACAAGATAAATTGTGAGAGTAGGTGTTGAAGCAATAACTTCAAAACAACAAAATAAAACATGATAATGATAAACTGGGATCCCCTACATGAATATTCAACAGAATGCTAAGTGCTCACAAGGTATAAAAGGATAGGCGATTGCCGATGTATTAAATTGAAATGAATATCTTACCAAGCTTAACTTCTATATTTAATCAAAGACTTAAACATTCACATTAGCCACACCTTCTAATGATGGCAATGGAACACTATTAAGAACAAGTGGATTAAATTCCTCTAATACTCAAGCAACTTCCATTATGATGCTTGTTAGCTTGAACTGTCGCTTCACCTTCCAGTGTCAATAACCGCAATAACACTTCCGTGTTAAAAACATTCAAACCCAAGATTAAATAATAGAAGCAAGAATGAATAAAATAACATTTAACCCATAAGTTGTGACAGCCCTAAATTGACCCTAGTCGAAAAGTGGTTTCGGGACCACGAAATCGAGTCTTATAAATAATTAAAGGTTATATTCTGTGTTTATGATGTGCGTAAATGCTTGTGTGATAGTTCCATACTTTAATTTGGTCAGTGTATGTGAAATTTATTAGTAGGGACTTATGTGAGACAATTTAGAGATATGCTAGGCAAGTGTTCAAGTGGCCTATTAATATTTGTGGGAAAGTGCTTGTCCTTGCATGTCAAATTAGCCAAATTAAAGCATAGTGGCCAGCCATGCTATGGGTGGAAACATGTCACAAACATGTTATGTTAGTGATGTATGTTAGGAAAAATAAAATAAGGAGCATGGTAATTAAATAATGAAAGGGAGAAGTGATGAAAAAAAAAAATGGTCTCATCCATGCCCCCCCTTTGCCGTGAATGGAAGAAAGAAAAAAAGAAAAAAAAAAGGCTTCATTCTTTGGTTGTTCTTGGCCGAATAGAAGAAAGAGAAGAAGGGGGAAGAGCTTGAGAAAATCGGCTATGGTGGTTTGCTAGACTAAGGTATGTTTGATGTTGTCCATGAGTTCTAACTAGCCCATGGTTCAAATCTTTACTATGTCATGGAGATGATATTCGGCTAAGGTGGATTTGTGTTGATGTCATTTGCATGCTAAAAGTGAAGCTTTGTAATGATGCATGTGATGGTGGATTGATGACTCTTGAATCTTCTTTTTAGCATTTTTGAGTGAGACATTAAGTTCTTTGTTTAACCATGACCAAAATTGAAATGGTATGGTGTTGTGATGCATTCAGCCATGGTAGGAAGTAGAAGGGAAATATGGCTGTTGTTAGATGAAGTAGAGTCTAACAAATGAGCACATATGTGCATTAGTTGCTAGATGGAGAAGAATCGGCTAGCAAGTTGTGTGCCAAGGCGAATATAATTTTGTATATTAATGAGTAATGCATGTGTTGAATTGATGGAAAGGAGAGGATGCTTTAATAGTGTATATATGTGTATTAGCCAAGTTTTGAACTTGAAACAAAATGGTGTTTAGTCAATACAAGTGACCATACTTGTAGAATGTATTAAGTGTTGCAATCGGCCTTAGCATAGATGTGTATGTTCGGCCACACGAATGAGTACATAAGTTGATGTGTATGTTCGGCCATAGGTAAGCATATTGATGGCTTTATCTTGACTTAGAAAATTCGGCTAAAGGGAATATTAGCTAATATGTTGAATTCGATTCGTGATTTCGTACATATGGGACTTTAATGTCTAATGTATATATGGGCTAAGTACCTTGAGCTTCTCTTTTGATGTTCGAATGAATTGTATTAAATTGCTTAAGGTGATTAAAAATGCGTATGACCATTGTGTATTTGAGCTAGAAGGTGGCTATATGACCTATTAAATTTCTTGTCATATTCGACCATAAGCTAGCATAATGAGACTTTAATAAGTTAAACTTGTGTGAACTAGCTCAAGAGCCTAGAGAAACAAAGTTGGATAAAGGGAAGAAAAAAGTGATTGAATAGCCGTTGAAACCGTTCGACAACATCCGAGGTAAGTTTTCGAGTAATGGAACTTAGATTATGATTTGATTAGATCATGTTTTAAGCAAATCAAAATCATGCTCTTTGTATGTGGCTATTGAGCCGAAATTGCAAGTGTGATAAGTGTCTTGTGTTTGAGCTTTGGTAATGAAAATGAAATACGGATGTGTCATGATTTATTGATAAATGTGCATGGTTATTCGAATGATGTCCGGGCTAAGTCCCGAAGGCTTTATGCTAAGTGACTATATCCGGACTAAGATCCGAAGGCATTTGTGCGAGTTACTAATTCCGGGCTAAGCCCGAAGGCATTGGTGCGAGTTACTAAATTCGGGTTAAGTCCCGAAGGCATTTGTGCGAGTCACTAAATCCGGGTTAAGTCCGAAGGCATTTGTGCGAGTTACTATAACCGGGCTATGTTCAAGGCATTTGAGCAGTAGCTATATCCGGATAAATTCGAAGGTACGTGATTCGGGAATGAGCGATCTTCTTGTAAAAATTTCAGTTAATACGCTTGTAAAATCCCAACAATGAGGTATGTTTCTTATGTGCATTTTAATAGTTGATTCCCTTCGGATAATATTTGCTCAGTCGAGTAATGAGCTTCCGGTATTTGGCTAGGATGATCCCTTATGTATGAATATAGGGGTTGGAATGTGAAGTAGGAATGATTTGAGAATATGTATATATGGAATTATCCGTTTAGTTATATGAATGCTATACTTCAGTTGTGCTTAAATTCTTTGCTCAAAACTTACTAAGCATTTAATGCTTACTCCGTTTATTTAATTCTCTGTTTTATAGATTTTGGTTTTTCAGCTATCGGACTCGGGATTTTGAAGTCGAAGTCGCCCACACTATCAAAGCTCCTTTTGGTATATTTTTGGTCGAACTTTGAAATGGCATGTATAGGACTACCCTTTTGTTGTTGGTTATGTACCCTTCGGTTTTTTGTAAATTTGGATAGCCATGCGAAAATGGCTTAAATATACTGTGATCATAGCATTATAATTGTTTTGTATGTTGTCCGTCGAGAGGTATGGAAATGTTGGTAACGATTAGCCATGGGAATGGTTATTCATGATCACTTTTGGTATATGTATGACAAACTCTAGTTGATCCATGGAGGATCATGAAATAGGTAAAGTTTACCTTAAAAATAGATCTTTGGCGATAGCAGTGATGTGGATGTGAAAAATCACTAAAATAGTAGCAATGGAATTAAATAGTGAATAAATTATGTAATCGAACCTTGATGAATCTATTTTCATAGGAAAGTAACGAAATGTTCATATGAACAGTATATTATGAGATGTTAAAGTTTTCGTGAGACAGGGCCAGAACATTTTCTGGATCCCCTGATCTAACTTTGGAAATTCTCTATAAATTAACCAGAGACAATTAGAAGTCATACCATATATGTATAGATTCCTTTTTGAGTCTAGTTTCATTAGAAACAAATGGCATAAGTATTGAAGCCCTGTACAAGGAGTTATATAAGTCACAATGCAAGAAGGTCAGTGTAGTCGAACCCTGTAATAGGGGAGACTTTAACTAATAAACTGTACTAATTGGCTCGACCAAAAATTCTAGAAAAAAATAAGTGGATTAAGCCCGTTAACCCCTCGTGTCTAACTCCCGCAACGGTCTCGAGTACGGGTGTTACAATTTAATTGGTATCAGAGCTACGGTTTAGTCGATTCTAGGACTACCGTAATGCGTTGGGTTTAGCTATACATGCCATTTTATGTGATTATTTGATAGTGTGGTGATTTCTGACATTTGTAAATGTGTTTATTTATAGTAATGGATCCCGATCCCGACCGAAGCGATAGCTGATGATCTTGAGAGTGTAGCGCGCTGCTCAAGACAAGGGACGGCGGCGGACTCTCAACCTAATGCTAGTAATCCGAATGATAAAGCTAGACAAGCTTTCTATAGCGTGATGAATGATTGGTTCAACCAATACATTCGAACTAATCTGGCTGTTCCACAACCTCCATTCCCGACAAACACAACCCCAAGACTCACGATACCTCCGGTGGTGACCAAATAAGGTCAAATAAGCCCCAGTTGATGAATCCAAAGCATGGGGCTATGAATTTAAAGCTACGGACGGTGATGATGCCGAGCAAGCGGAATTTTGGTTGGACAACACTATCCGCACTCGATGAGCTATCTTGCACACCGATGAGTGCCTAAAGTGTGCCATGTCCTTGCTACGTGATTACGCCTACTATTGGTGGAATACGTTGACTTCATTGTGCCTAGAGAGCAAGTAACTTGGGAGTTTTTCCAAACCGAGTTTGGAAAAAGTATATCAGTCAGAGATTTATGGATCAAAAACGGAAGGAATTTCTTGAACTTAAACAAGGTTCCATGTCGGTTACTAACTATGAACGAAAGTTTGTAAGGCTTAGCCGGTACGCACGAGAATGCATTTCCTCAGAAGCCGTAATGTGTAAACGTTTTAAGGATGGATTGAATGATGATATAAAGCTGTATGTTGGCATTTTGGAAATCCGAGAATTTGTGGCACTTGTCGAGCGAGCTTGCAAAGCCGAGGAGCTCAGTATGGAGAAAAGAAAAGCTAAGGCGGGAGCAAGGGAGTTTCGTAAGAGGTCTTCGGGGAAGCCCTTCCCACAGTCATCGAAGAAATTTAGAGATGACTTAGGCCAGTCTAGAGACACTTCGGGCTTTTCTAGACGAGATCGCGATCGACCCCCTGCGAGTGCACGAGTCACTTCGGTCGCCAGTGTGGGAAATGATCGTCGAGATAGAACGGAGTGTCAGTATTGTGGTAAATGGCATTCGGGGAGTTGTAGATTCCATGACCACTCCTGTTACAAGTGCGGGTCAGTTGACCACTTCATTAAAGATTGCCCGAGGTTGTCTGAACAGAATACAAATCAGAGTGGGAAACCGGGTGCTACCACTGCTCGAGGTAGACCATCTAGAAATACGGGCAATGCTAGTGGTGGTCAGAGAGGATCTAAGGATGCTACAACCAGATCTGAGGCTCGTGCTCCTGCTAGGGCTTATGCTATATGCGCACGCGAGGATGCTTCCTCGCCAGATGTTATTACCGGTACTTTTACTCTCTTTGATACTAATGTGATTGCTTTGATTGACCCTGGTTCTACTCATTCTTATATATGCGAAACCTTAGCATCTAGTAAGACTTTACCTATTGAGTCAACTGAGTTCGTAATTCGGGTGTCAAATCCCTTGGGTCGTTACGTGCTTGTCGACAAAGTGTGTAAGAAATACCCCCTAGTAATTCGAGGTTCCTGTTTTCCGGCGGACTTGATGCTTTTGCCGTTTGATGAATTTGATGTTATTCTTGGTTTGGATTGGTTGACCGTGCATGATGCGGTTGTGAATTGAAAAAGCAAGACTATTGATTTGAGGTGCGCAAATAACGAGATAATTCGAGTTGAGTCTACGGACTTAAAGAGGTTGCCAGCTGTAATATCAGCAATGTTGGCCCAGAAATATGTAAGAAAGGGGTGCGAAGCATACCTTGCGTATGTACTTGATGACAAAGAATTGCCGGTGGTTTGTGAATACCCTGATGTTTTTCCTGAAGAATTACCTGGTTTACCACCTGTTCGGGAGGTAGAGTTTGGTATTGAGCTTGTACCTGGGACTACGCCAATTTCGATAGCTTTGTATCGTATGGCACCAACCGAGTTAAAAGAGTTGAAAGCTCAGTTGCAAGAGTTGACGGATAGAGGTTTCACTCGACCAAGTTTCTCACCTTGGGGTGCACCAGTATTGTTTGTGAAAAAGAAGGACGGAACCATGAGGTTGTGCATTGACTATCGTCAGCTGAATAAAGTGACGATAAAGAATAAATATCCGTTACCGCGTATTGATGATTTGTTTGATCAACTAAAGGGAGCCTCAGTGTTTTCAAAGATAGATTTGAGATCGGGTTATTACCAGTTGCGAATTCGAGATTCGGATATACCCAAAAGCGCTTTCGAGCGAGATCGGCCACTATGAGTTCTTAGTGATGCCGTTTGGGCTCACTAATGCCCTGCGGTATTTATGGATTTGATGAATCGATCTTGACGATATTTGGACGGTTCGTAGTTGTGTTCATTGACTACATCTTGGTCTATTCAAGAGATGAGACCGAACATCTTGAGCACCGAGATTAGTGTTGTAAATTTTACGGGATAAGCGGTTATATGCTAAGTTCAATAAGTGTGAGTTCGGGTAAGAGAGGTTAGCTTCTTGGGCCATGTGGTATCCGCGATCGGTATTCGAGTTGACTCGAGCAAAGTTTCACCATACTTAGCTGGAAGCCTCAGAAATATTCGAGGTTCGAGCTTTTTGGGACTTCAGGTTACCACCGACGGTTTGTAAAGGTTTCTCGATGATAGCCACACCCATGACGAAGCTACTTCAAAAAAACGTTAAGTTCGAATGGACGGAAAAATGTAAGAAAAGTTTTGATCAACTGAAAACTTATTTGACTAAAGCTCCAATTTTAGTGCAGCCCGAATCAGGCAAAGAGTTTGTCATCTATAGTGACGCCTCCCTACTTGGGTTAGGTTGCGTATTGATGCAAGAAGGTCGAGTTGTGGCCTATGCGTCGAGACAATTAAAGCCACATGAGAAAAATTATCCGACCCATGATCTCAAACTAGCTGCCATCGTATTCATTTTGAAAATATGGCGACACTACTTATTTGGTGAGAAGTGCCATGTATTTTCGGATCACAAAAGTCTCAAATATTTGATGACTCAAAGAGACTTGAATCTGCGACAAAGGCGTTGGCTTGAGTTGTTGAAAGATTATGAGCTTGTCATTGATTATCACCCGGGAAAGGCTAATGTGGTTGCGGACGCCTTAAGCCGAAATCACTTATTTGCTTTCTGAGCGATAAATGTACACTTATGCATTCTACCCGACAATGTGTTAGTAGTGAATTAAAGGCCAAACCATTATTGATTCATCAAATTCGTGAAGCTCGAGAAAGTCGACGATGAATTGGTTGCAAAACAATTTGAATGTGTTCGAATATGGAATCCGAATTTCAAATTGATGATGACGATTGTTTGAGGTTCGAAGTCGGTTGTGTGTTCCAAGAAATTGAGAACTCATTTCGATGATTCGAGCGAAGCTCATTGTAGCCGAATGTCAATTCACCCGGAGTACGAAAATGTATAACGATCTCGAGACGCCAGCTTTTGGTGGCATGGTATGAAACGAGACATTTCAATTTTGTTTGAAGTGCTTAGTATGTCGACTAATGAAGGCGGAACATCAAGTGCCTCGGGTTTGCTTCACCGATCATGATACGAATGGAAATGGGAGCGAGTCACGATGGATTTTGTATCCGGGTTGCCGGTGTCGGCAAGTAAGAAAGATGCGATTTGGGTCGTTGTTGATAGGTGACTAAGTCGGCTCACTTTATCCCCGCACGTCTGATTTTTCATTGGATAAACTATTTGAATTGTATGTTTCTCAGTTGTGAGATTACACGGGTACCGATTTCTATTGTGTCGGATAGAGATCCGAGATTCACCTCGCGATTTTGGAAGAAATTGCAAGAAGCTTTAGGTACCAAGCTGCATTTTAGCACCGCTTTTCATCCACAAACCGATGGTCAATCCGAGCGGATAATTCAGATACTTGAGGATATGTTGAGATGTTGCATCCTCGAGTTCAGTGGTTCGTGGGAGCGGTATTTACCTCTGATTGAATTCGCTTACAACAATAGCTTTCAATCAAGTATTAAGATGGAACCTTACGAGGCCTTGTACGGGCGTAAATGCCGTACACCATTGTTTTGGACCGAGCTCGGTGAAAGTAAAATTTTCGGAGTGGATTTGATTAAAGATGCTGAATAGAAAGTAAGAATAATTTGTGAAAGTCTGAAGGCAGCATCAGAACGTCAGAAGTCGTATGCGGATTTAAAACGAAGAGATATTGAGTATCAGGTGGGAGACAAAGTGTTTCTTAAGGTCTCACCTTGGAAAAAGATACTCAGATTTGGCCGTAAGGGCAAGTTGAGTCCGAAATTCATTGGGCCGTACGAAATCTCCGAACGAGTTGGTCCAGTTGCGTATAGATTGATTTTGCCCCCTGAACTTGAAAAGATTCACGACGACTTTCATGTTTCGATGCTTTGACGTTATAGATCTGATCCGTCACACGTGATTAATCCATCAGAAGTTGAAATTCAATCCGACTTGAGTTATGAAGAAGAACCGATTCGTATCCTAGCTCGTGAAGTGAAAGAGTTGCGAAACAAAAGGGTTCCGTTAGTAAAAGTGTTATGACTCAAACACGGAATCGAAGAAGCTACTTGGGAAATCGAGAACTCTATGAAAGAACGATACCCAAACCTATTTACCGGTAAGATTTTCGGGGACAAAAATTTCTTAAGTGGGGGAGAGTTGTGACAGCCCTAAATTGACCCTAGTCGAAAAGTGGTTTCGGGACCACGAAACCGAGTCTTATAAATAATTAAAGGTTATATTCTGTGTTTATGATGTGCGTAAATGCTTATATGATAGTTTCATACTTTAATTTGGTCAGTGTATGTGAAATTTATTAGTAGGGACTTATGTGAGACAATTTAGAAATATGCTAGGTAAGTGTTCAAGTGGCCTATTAATATATGTGGGAAAGTGCTTGTCCTTGCATGTCAAATTAGCCAAATTAAAGCATAGTGGCCGGCCATGCTATGGGTGGAAACATGTCACAAACATGTTATGTTAGTGATGTATGTTAGGAAAAATAAAATAAGGAGCATGGTAATTAAATAATGAAAGGGAGGAGTGATGAAAAAAAAAATGGTCTCATCCATGCCCCCCCTTTGCCGTGAATGGAAGAAAGAAAAAAAGAAAAAAAAAGGCTTCATTCTTTGGTTGTTCTTGGCCGAATAGAAGAAAGAGAAGAAGGGGGAAGAGCTTGAGAAAATCGGCTATGGTGGTTTGCTAGACTAAGGTATGTTTGATGTTGTCCATGAGATTCATGCATGTTTTTAGTTGTTAGTTTGAGTTCTAACTAGCCCATGGTTCAAATCTTTACTATGTCATGGAGATGATATTCGGCTATGGTGGTTTGCTAGACTAAGGTATGTTTGATGTTGTCCATGAGATTCATGCATGTTTTTAGTTGTTAGTTTGAGTTCTAACTAGCCCATGGTTCAAATCTTTACTATGTCATGGAGATGATATTCGGCTAAGGTGGATTTGTGTTGATGTCATTTGCATGCTAAAAGTGAAGCTTTGTAATAATGCATGTTTCGGTGGATTGATGACTCTTGAATCTTCTTTTTAGCATTTTTGAGTGAGACATTAAGTTCTTTGTTTAACCATGACCAAAATTGAAATGGTATGGTGTTGTGATGCATTCGGCCATGGTAGGAAGTAGAAGGGAAATATGGTTGTTGTTAGATGAAGTAGAGTCTAACAAATGAGCACATATGTGCATTAGTTGCTAGATGGAGAAGAATCAGCTAGCAAGTTGTGTGCCAAGGCCGAATATAATTTTGTATATTAATGAGTAATGCATGTGTTGAATTGATGGAAAGGGAGAGGATGCTTTAATAGTGTATATATGTGTATTAGCCAAGTTTTGAACTTGAAACAAAATGGTGTTTAGTCAATACAAGTGACCATACTTGTAGAATGTATTAAGTGTTGCAATCGGCCTTAGCATAGATGTGTATGTTCGACCACACGAATGAGTACATAAGTTGATGTGTATGTTCGGCCATAGGTAAGCATATTGATGGCTTTATCTTGACTTAGAAAATTCGGCTAAGGGGAATATTAGCTAATATGTTGAATTCGATTCGTGATTTCGTACATATGGGACTTTAATGTCTAATGTATATATGGGCTAAGTACCTTGAGCTTCTCTTTTGATGTTCGAATGAATTGTATTAAATTGCTTAAGGTGATTAAAAATGCGTATGACCATTGTGTATTTGAGCTAGAAGGTGGCTATATGACCTATTAAATTTCTTGTCATATTCGACCATAAGCTAGCATAATGAGACTTTAATAAGTTAAACTTGTGTGAACTAGCTCAAGAGCCTAGAGGAACAAAGTTGGATAAAGAGAAGGAAAAAGTGATTGAATAGCCGTTGAAACCATTGACAACATCCGAGGTAAGTTTTCGAGTAATGGAACTTAGATTATGATTTGATTAGATCATGTTTTAAGCAAATCAAAATCATGCTCTTTGTATGTGGCTATTGAGCCGAAATTGCAAGTGTGATAAGTGTCTTGTGTTTGAGCTTTGGTAATGAAAATGAAATACGGATGTGTCATGATTTATTGATAAATGTGCATGGTTATTCGAATGATGTCCGGGCTAAGTCCCGAAGGCTTTGTGCTAAGTGACTATATCCGGACTAAGATCCGAAGGCATTTGTGCGAGTTACTAATTCCGGGCTAAGCCCGAAGGCATTGGTGCGAGTTACTAAATTCGGGTTAAGTCCCGAAGGCATTTGTGCGAGTCACTAAATCCGGGTTAAGTCCCGAAGGCATTTGTGCGAGTTACTATAACCGGGCTATGTTCCGAAGGCATTTGAACGAGTAGCTATATCCGGATAAATTCCGAAGGTACGTGATTCGGGAATGAGCGATCTTGCTGTAAAAATTTCAGTTAATACGCTTGTAAAATCCCAACAATGAGGTATGTTTCTTATGTGCATTTTAATAGTTGATTCCCTTCGGATAATATTCGCTCAGTTGAGTAATGAGCTTCCGGTATTTGGCTAGGATGATCCCTTATGTATGAATATAGGGGTTGGAATGTGAAGTAGGAATGATTTGAGAATATGTATATATGGAATTATCCGTTTAGTTATATGAATGCTATACTTCAGTTGTGCTTAAATTCTTTGCTCAAAACTTACTAAGCATTTAATGCTTACTCCGTTTATTTAATTCTCTGTTTTATAGATTTTGGTTCTTCAGCTATCGGACTCGGGATTTTGAAGTTGAAGTCGCCCACACTATAAAAGCTCCTTTTGGTATATTTTTGGTCAAACTTTGAAATGGCATGTATAGGACTACCCTTTTGTTGTTGGTCATGTACCCTTCGGTTTTATGTAAATTTGGATAGCTATGCGAAAATTGCTTAAATATACTGTGATCATAGCATTATAATCGTTTTGTATGTTGTCCGTCGAGAGGTATGGAAATGTTGGTAACGGTTAGCCATGGGAATGGTTATTCATGATCACTTTTGGTATATGTATGACAAACTCTAGTTGATCCATGGAGGATCATGAAATAGGTAAAGTTTACCTTAAAAATAGATCTTTGGCGATAGCAGTGATGTGGATGTGAAAATCACTAAAAATAGTAGGAATGGAATTAAATAGTGAATAAATTATATAATCGAACTTGATGAATCTATTTTCATAGGAAAGTAACGAAACGTTTATATGAACAGTATATTATGAGATGTTAAAGTTTTCGTGAGACAGGGCCAGAACATTTTCTGGATCCCCTGATCTAACTTTGGAAATTCTCTATAAATTAACCAGAGACAATTAGAAGTCATACCATATATGTATAGATTCCTTTTTGAGTCTAGTTTCATTAGAAACAAATGGCATAAGTATTGAAGCCCTGTACAAGGAGTTATCTAAGTCGCAATGCAAGAAGGTCAGTGTAGTCGAACCCTGTAACAGGGGAGACTTTAACTAATAAACTGTACTAATTGGCTCGACCAAAAATTCTAGAAAAAAATAAGTGGATTAAGCCCGTTAACCCCTCGTGTCCGACTCCGGCAATGGTCTCGGGTACAGGGTGTTACATAAATCATGTGTACTTTCATACTAACATGAAATAGAAAGTTACCACCAACGTTTAGAAAAGAAAAATAAAAGAAACAAGTGGAGAATACTATTCCTAGACAACTCGGCTTGAATCTATCTATTCCTTCTTGTGTCGCACTCAAAGCTCTTCGTCAAAAGCTGGTCTGCATCCCTATCACGTCAGTTCACCCATAGAAGACTTAAGCTGCCATAGTTGAAAGCTTCAAAGGGTATGTTGAAGAAAATGATAATCCAAAAAAACTCATTTCTTTTTCTTTTTATATGAATATTTATCTTTTTTCCCAAATAGCCCAGGTGTTCTTTCATCAAAATCATGATGCCTCTGTACATACAAGATAGTTGTACCAGATTAGAAAGCTCACGCATTTTTGTTCCTACTGAATAGCTGTCAGATGCGGCAACAATTCTGGGCACAATCTAGAAATACTCATGCAACGACATCAGTACCAAAACATGATAAAATTAAGGACAACTAAGCTAAGATCCACTGAGTTATAAAATGTAAATTACTGAACTGAAAATGGTAAAATATGTGCTAAAGATAACTAAATGGGGACAAATTAACCAATAAGTAGGGAGAAAACATATTTTCTTTCTAGTACTATTAGCCATTCCCGTGGATTTGGCGGTGTCTGGCTTGGTCCCTCCACACAATCCTCGAGTCATTCATTTACCTTGTATTGCAGGTAGAAATTACTCGTAAGTTCAAAATAACTTAGTGAGATCCTGTACAGCAATATTCATAGAAGGCTCTTAAATTTTTGAGTAAATAAGAATTAGTACACATAATATAAACTCGCTGAGTATATTAGGAGATTCCACAGTTTGACTAGTGCATATGACGCCCATGTGTTCTCTGAACGAATCGTTTGTGGACATTTAGTCATTACTGTATTGTTTCTTAAACACCCTTTTCTGAGACTTGACATTGTCTAGCTTCATCCTAGACTTCCATTTTACCCTCCTCGTTTGACTCATCAAAAGATAATTGTATATGAAATTATGCGAATTTAAGACTACTATTGGCGAACTTGCAGGTATCACGCCACAACGACAGATTCTTACCTTAATCCCTGTATTCTACACTGAAATAAATATAGACTTATTGTATTATCTTAACAATTACTCTTTTATGACTTAGCCTGTGACACCCCTAATGTGACCCTAGTCGGAAAGTGGTTTCGGGACCACAAAACCGGGTCACAAAAATAATTAGATGTTATATTCTGTGCTTATTATATGTGGGATTTGTATGTGTGAATATTTCGTGCCTTGATTTTATCAATTAAGTGCTAATTTATAAGAAAGGACCCATGTGATAAGACTTGAAAATGTGATAGGTGAAATTTAAAGTGGCCAAATAATGCATGAATTATTGACATGAGGGACTTGCATGTCAAATTAGCCAAAAATCTAAATGGTGGCCGGCCATGCTATGGGGTAAGGCATATTGTAGACATATTATGTTAAAAGGTGTGGGAAGAATAATAAATAAAGAAGGGAGTGGGAGGAGAAACCAAAGTTGTCTCCCCCTTGCCGTGAATGGAAAAAGAAAGACTCAACTTTCATTTTCTATCTTGCTTCCTTGTCTCTTGCAAAGGAAGCTAGAGAAGATAGGCCACTGCATGTAGTGGAAAACCATGGAATTTGTTTGCTTCTAAGTTGAAATTTTCAAGTAGAAGGCTAAAAGAGGAAATCGGTTCTCTTTGGCGAATTGAAAAGAGAAGAAGGAGGATGGTGCTCATCTTCTTCTCATGCCACTCTCTAACCGAAACAAAGATGAAAGGAAGGGAAAACTTACCTAGAGCAATTCGGCCTTCATCTTTAGCTATTAGGAGGTAAGCTTTGAATTTGTTGATTTGGCTTTATAATATGCTAAGTTAAGTTGTGGATGCACTCTTGGTAATGTCAAGAAAGTTGAGATTTCTTATGGTGATTTGAGCATAATGCCAATGTTTGTGTTTATTGTTTGTGTTTTCAACTATTTTGGAGACATGTTTTATGGTAAATATGCTTGTGGTGTTTGGTTTTGTGATTTGGTAATGAGAAATGCTAGGTATAATATACAATCGGTATTATGGTTAGTTCATTTTGGAGAAAAAAAAATTAGATAATGGGATGGATTAAGTGTGAGTGATTCTATTATTTAGCTTGACTAAATAGGTGAGGTAATGAGTTTGACATATTGATATGTTTTGTATTTGTGATAGTTATTAGTAGCTTTGGTAAAGGAGTAACGTTCATTAAATGTATATTTGGCTATGATGGTGAGTTGTTTTAAAAGTGTTTTATGGCATGATTTATGTGATGGAAATAATAGATAATATGTACGTGAGCATTCGGCTATTGTTTTAGGTTCAAGTTGACGAGTATGAAAAATTAGTCTTATATGCATAAGTAGTTAGCAAAGTGGTTAAGCTACCGAATTTAATTATTAAATGAGTTCTAAGCTTGCTGAATTTTGAGATGTGATTGGGAGTGAATTTGACATGAGCATATTTTGTTAATGATATATTGATAAATGTTGAGTTATGATACCATGAAATGAACTTAATTATCAAATTGCGAATGCGTTTATAATTAAGTGAGGTTAATAATAGAGCAATGAGTGGCTAGTAGAATCTAGTAGTCTTCTTGTTATATTCGCCATGAGTTTGTATAATTGGTTGGTAATAGATTAAATTTGTTTATGCAAGCTCAAGAGCTTAGGAGTCTAATTCGGAAAAAGAGAACAAGCTACCTAACCGAATAGTCGATTTGTAACCGTTCGGCAATTCGAGGTAAGTTATTAAGTATATGAGTTTGATTCCTTTGTAAGTTTTAAGTGATTAAACGTTGAGTAAATTCAATCATAATAGGACATAATGAGTTGATTTAATAAGATATGATGTGGCCATGATATGTCTTAAACCCAAATGGTAAGTTCATAAGTGTTTGGACTTGGAAATTTAAGAGCAAATTGTGATAATTTGCTTGAACAGTAGCAGTAATGTGATTTTAGAAAATCACTATAAATTGTCGGTGTGGAATTATAGGCTGAGTAAAATATGTAATCAAAGCTTAGTTGGTCTAGTTTCTTATAAAAGAGACTGTGGAAGCAAAGAAATTTTCTATAAAGAGATATTTAAAGTTGTGCGAGACAGTGTCGGATTGACTCCGAAATTCCCTGATTTGTTTTTGGAAAATCATTATAATTTGTACAAAAATGGTTATAAGATAAGATTTATATGCTTAGACTCCTTAATGAGTCTAGTTTCAAATGGAATCAAATAGAACACATTATGAATTCTGTACAATGAAAAATTCGATTCGTAGCGAAGAGTGGTCAGATTAGTCAAACAGTGAAACAGGGGAAACTTTAAGAAAAATCTGGTATTGATTGGCCAAACCTAAAATTCTGAAAATTTTATGGGTGAAAGATACATGAGTCTACATTCGGGGAAAATTGACGGCAATTGATTTTGAGTTTTGTAGCTCCAGTTATAAACAACTTAATGACTGTTGGTCAGAAAAACTGCTTGTAGTGAATATGTGATTTTGTTGTAAACTTTGATGAAACTATTTGAGTTGCTTATAAGCTATTGCTGCAATTGATGTACAAGAAAAATATGAAATATGTATGATATACATATATGTGTGATAAGGCCTAATGGCCGATGTGGTGAATGTGAAAGTGTGCATATATGTGATGAGGCCTAATGGCCGATGTGGTGAATGTGAAAGTGTATGTATATGTGATGAGGCCTAATGGCCAATGTAAAATATATGTGTGATATGCATATGTGGTAAAGCCGAATGGCTAATGTGAATGTTGTAACATGTGATTAAATGTACATGAAACTTGGAATATGTTAAAGGCGAGACCCGATGACTACGTGTGGAGGTTATGACCGGTAAGACCCGATGACTACGTGTGGAGATTATGACCGGGTAAGACTTCTTTTATAAGAATTGCTTATAAAAATACGCATAATCTGAAAGGTCAAACAGTATGTACTCCAAGTTTATATGTGAGCTTGATTTAAACCAAACCATAAGGTAGTTATGTGATGTATCTGAGAGCAATCTATGAGACTATTCCTATGATTATGATGAGATGTGCATATTTGGGTAAAGGGTGGTGTGCAGAAGGAAGAGTGAAATAAAAATACGAACAACTATGTTATAACTTGATTGTTATCTGTTGGCACTGCTTGAAACTTACTAAGCATTGTAATGCTTACTCCGTGTACCTTGTTTCCTCTGTTTTTATAGATCTCAATTGGAAGCTACAGGCTCGGGGATCGTCAGCAACTAGTCACACTATCACTATCCACTGTTTGGTACTGCTATGTTTTGGAATATCTTATGGCATGTATAGAATAGACTAGTAGCGAGGGGGGATATTCTGGTTAATGTATATAAGCCATGCGAAAATGGCTTTAAGTATACTTTGATCATAGCACTGTAATCATTTTGTATGTCGTCCATCAAGAAGTATGGAAATGTTGGTAACGGTTAGTCATGGGAATGGTTATTCATGATCATTTTTGGTATATGTATGACAAACTCTAGTTGATCCATGGAGGATCATGAAATAGGTAAAGTTTACCTCAACAATAAATGCTGGCAGCAGCAGTGATGTGAATGTGAAAAATCTCTAAAAATAGTAAGAATGGAATTAAATAGCGAATAAATTATGTAAATGAACCTTGATGAATATACTTTCATATGGAAGAAACGAAACGGTCATATGAGTTGTATGCTAAGAGATATTTAGGTTTTCGTGAAACAGGGCCAGAACGGTTTCTGGATTCTCTGTTCCGACTTTGGAAATTCATTGTAAATTAACCAGAGATAATTAGGAGTCATGCCATATATGTATAGATTCCTCTTTGAGTCTAGTTTCTATAGAAACAAACGGCATCAGTATTGAAGCCCTGTACAGGAGATATCCAAATCGTAACGCATGAAGGTCAGTGTAGTCGCACCCTGTAACAGGGGAGGCTTTAACTAATAAACTGCACTAATTGGCCCGACCAAAATTCTAGAAAAAAATCTGTAGATGGATATATGAGTCTAGTTTCGGGGAAAAATTATGAATCTGATTTTTGAGTTGTGGAACTCAAGATATGATTTTTTTAAAGTGACAGATACGCAGTTAGCCAACTGCCTGGAAATTTTTTTTTAAAATGGACTGTGAAAGTGAATGGTTTAAGCCGTTAACCCCTCGTGTCCGACTCCGACAGCGGACTCGGGTACGGGGTGTTACAATTTTATTGGTATCAGAGCTACGGTTTAGTCGATTCTAGGACTAACGTAGCACGCGTGAGTCTATTTATACATGCCATAAAGTGATAAAATGATAGTGTGATGATTTTTGACTATTAAAATGTGGTTCTTTGTATTGTAATGAATCTTGATCCCGATCGAGCAGTAGCAAGCTTCGACTATGAGAATTTGTGATATAACTTCACTTAGATACGCCTAAATTATTAAGTTGATCAGTGCGTATCATGTACTCGTATTTGAATTTTGATTTGGATTGAATTAAGGGTATAGGTGATGCAACTTTGAAAGAGTGTTATGACTATAAATGTGATTTTGTATGTGGCTATGGAACCGGAAGTTGAGTGGTCGATAAGCATGTTGTGTTTGTATTCAAGTAATGTAAATGATATACAAATGTGTATTGCTATATGTGTATATGTACATGGGAATTGAGAGTGATGTATCCGGACTAAGTTCAAGAGCAATCATACTAGTGACATGTATTCGCCTTCGTGCCTACTAGGCTTCGTCTTGGTAATTTGAGCAAAATTTAAGTGTTCATTTCTATCTAATTCAAACTTAAATGAGATGATATGTTTAAAAGTGTACATATATGATGTTTTATAGACTTGGTTAAGTCCTTTCAATGGGTAATAACGAATGAATATGGGCATTACGTGTATGCGAATGATTAGAGGCCTTGTGTGTGCAAATTCCGTTAACCGAGGCACTATGTGTGCGAGATCGATGTCGAATCGAGGCAATGTGTGCGAGATCGATGTCGAGGCCTTGTGTGTGCGAGATCGATGTCGAGGCCTTGTGTGTGCGAGATCGATGTCGAGGCCTTGTGTGTGCGAGATCGATGTCGAGGCCTTGTGTGCGAGATCGATGTCGAGGCCTTGTGTGTGCGAGATCGATGTCGAGGCACTTGTGTGTGCGAGATCGATGTCGAGGCCTTGTGTGTGCGAGATCGATGTCGAGGCCTTGTGTGTGCGAGATCGATGTCGAGGCACTTGTGTGTGCGAGATCGATGTCGAGGCACCTTGTGTGTGCGAGATCGATGTCGAGGCACTATGTGTGCGAAATCGAATTGAGGCACTATGTGTGCGAGATCGATGAATTGAGGCCTTGTGTGTGCGAGTTTTTCAACGAGCACTAAGTGTGTGAAATGAGACTCATGTAAGACCTCGTGCAGGGACGAAGGCATTGATTTGAGATAATGTGTAAGACCATGCAGGACATGGCATCGGCTCGAGATGTGAGAATATGTAAGACCATATCTAGGATATGGCATTGTAAGAGCTATATGTGCTTGAATTAGTTGAGCCCTTACAAGTAAGTATTCGCTCAGTTGATAAACGAGCTACTAGGCCTTTGGCTAAGTTGATCTTATGTGTATGAACATAAGGGTTGGTAATGTGAAGTAAGTTCTTGAGTGAATAGAGCTTAACTTATGATTGGATTAGGTCATGTTTTAAGCAAATCGAAATCATGCTCTTGGTGTGTGGCTATTGAGCGAAATTGTAAATATGATGAGTGTCTTGTGTTTGAGCTTTGGTAATGAAAATGTAATAAGAATGTGTATTGATTGGTTGATATATGTGCTTGGTTATTCGAATGGTATCGGGCTAAATCAAGGCGTTTGTGCTAAGTTACTAAATCCGGGCTAATTTCGAAGGCAATTGTGCAAATCACTATAACCGGGCTATGTCCCGAGAACAATCGGCGAGTCGCTATATCCGGTTAAATCCGAAGGTACGTGATTCGAAATGAGCAATCTTCTTGTAAAAATTTCAGCTAATACGCTTGCAAAAATTTCAGCAACGAGGTATGTTCAGTATGTCTTGAATGAATCAAATGTTGGTGTGTGGAAGTTGAATATTGAGATACGATGGAGTTATAAAGGATAATTATTGGGATGTTTGAGTATATGTGTATTTTCGCCAAGTTACAGACTTATACATGGATGAAAATGTGGGTTACAAATATGTGGGTGGATGATGTGAATTATACATGTTAGTATGTGCTTGATATGTGTTTGAAATGCAATTGTGAATTAAATTAAGTGATTATTGCTTATGAAATCAAGGAAATGAGATATATGTGCATACTTGTAGAAATGTTTATGTATTTGTTTTGAGATAGGAAAACGATTTTATAGATCGATGTGAAATCAATAATGAATTACAATTGCTATCGATGAGCTAATGTTTATATGAATATAATTCAATAAGAGGACGATATTCTAAACTATGCATCGGTAGAAATTTTCGGGGACGAAAATTTTTTTTATGTGGGGGAGAGTTGTGACACCCCTAATGTGACCCTAGTCGGAAAGTGGTTTCGGGACCACAAAACCGGGTCACAAAAATAATTAGATGTTATATTCTATGCTTATTATATGTGGGATTTGTATGTGTGAATATTTCGTGCCTTGATTTTATCAATTAGGTGCTAATTTATAAGAAAGGACCCATGTGATAAGACTTGAAAATGTGATAGGTGAAATTTAAAGTGGCCAAATAATGCATGAATTATTGACATGAGGGACTTGCATGTCAAATTAGCCAAAAATCTAAATGGTGGCCGGCCATGCTATGGGGTAAGGCATATTGTAGACATATTATGTTAAAAGGTGTGGGAAGAATAATAAATAAAGAAGGGAGTGGGAGGAGAAACCAAAGTTGTCTCCCCCTTGCCGTGAATGGAAAAAGAAAGACTCAACTTTCATTTTCTATCTTGCTTCCTTGTCTCTTGCAAAGGAAGCTAGAGAAGATAGGCCAGTGCATGTAGTGGAAAACCATGGAATTTGTTTGCTTCTAAGTTGAAATTTTCAAGTAGAAGGCTAAAAGAGGAAATCGGTTCTCTTTGGCGAATTGAAAAGAGAAGAAGGAGGATGGTGCTCATCTTCTTCTCATGCCACTCTTTAACCGAAACAAAGATGAAAGGAAGGGAAAACTTACCTAGAGCAATTCGGCCTTCATCTTTAGCTATTAGGAGGTAAGCTTTGAATTTGTTGATTTGGCTTTATAATATGCTAAGTTAAGTTGTGGATGCACTCTTGGTAATGTCAAGAAAGTTGAGATTTCTTATGGTGATTTGAGCATAATGCCAATGTTTGTGTTTATTGTTTGTGTTTTCAACTATTTTGGAGATATGTTTTATGGTAAATATGCTTGTGGTGTTTGGTTTTGTGATTTGGTAATGAGAAATGCTAGGTATAATATACAATCGGTATTATGGTTAGTTCATTTTGGAGAAAAAAAATTAGATAATGGGATGGATTAAGTGTGAGTGATTCTATTATTCGACTTGACTAAATAGGTGAGGTAATGAGTTTGACATATTGATATGTTTTGTATTTGTGATAGTTATTAGTAGCTTTGGTAAAGGAGTAACGTTCATTAAATGTATATTTGGCTATGATGGTGAGTTGTTTTAAAAGTGTTTTATGGCATGATTTATGTGATGGAAATAATAGATAATATATGCGTGAGCATTCGGCTATTGTTTTAGGTTCAAGTTGACGAGTATGAAAAATTAGTCTTATATGCATAAGTAGTTAGCAAAGTGGTTAAGCTACCGAATTTAATTATTAAATGAGTTCTAAGCTTGCTGAATTTTGAGATGTGATTGGGAGTGAATTTGACATGAGCATATTTTGTTAATGATATATTGATAAATGTCGAGTTATGATACCATGAAATGAACTTAATTATCAAATTGCGAATGCGTTTATAATTAAGTGAGGTTAATAATAGAGCAATGAGTGGCTAGTAGAATCTAGTAGTCTTCTTGTTATATTCGCCATGAGTTTGTATAATTGGTTGGTAATAGATTAAATTTGTTTATGCAAGCTCAAGAGCTTAGGAGTCTAATTCGGAAAAAGAGAACAAGCTACCTAACCGAATAGTCGATTTGTAACCGTTCGGCAATTCGAGGTAAGTTATTAAGTATATGAGTTTGATTCCTTTGTAAGTTTTAAGTGATTAAGCGTTGAGTAAATTCAATCATAATAGGACATAATGAGTTGATTTAATAAGATATGATGTGGCCATGATATGTCTTAAACCCAAATGGTAAGTTCATAAGTGTTTGGACTTGGAAATTTAAGAGCAAATTGTGATAATTTGCTTGAACAGTAGCAGTGATGTGATTTTAGAAAATCACTATAAATTGTCGGTGTGGAATTATAGGCTGAGTAAAATATGTAATCAAAGCTTAGTTGGTCTAGTTTCTTATAAAAGAGACTGTGGAAGCAAAGAAATTTTCTATAAAGAGATATTTAAAGTTGTGCGAGACAGTGTCGGATTGACTCGAAATTCCCTGATTTGTTTTGGAAAATCATTATAATTTGTACAAAAATGGTTATAAGATAAGATTTATATGCTTAGACTCCTTAATGAGTCTAGTTTCAAATGGAATCAAATAGAACACATTATGAATTCTGTACAATGAAAAATTCGATTCGCATCGAAGAGTGGTCAGATTAGTCAAACAGTGAAACAGGGAAACTTTAAGAAAAATCTGGTATTGATTGGCCAAACCTAAAATTCTGAAAATTTTATGGGTGAAAGATACATGAGTCTAAATTCGGGAAAATTGACGGCAATTGATTTTGAGTTTTGTAGCTCCAGTTATAAACAACTTAATGACTGTTGGTCAGAAAAACTGCTTGTAGTGAATATGTGATTTTGTTGTAAACTTTGATGAAACTATTTGAGTTGCTTATAAGCTATTGCTGCAATTGATGTACAAGAAAAATATGAAATATGTATGATATACATATATGTGTGATAAGGCCTAATGGCCGATGTGGTGAATGTGAAAGTGTACGATATGTGATGAGGCCTAATGGCCGATGTGGTGAATGTGAAAGTGTATGTATATGTGATGAGGCCTAATGGCCAATGTAAAATATATGTGTGATATGCATATGTGGTAAAGCCGAATGGCTAATGTGAATGTTGTAACATGTGATTAAATGTACATGAAACTTGGAATATGTTCCGGCGAGACCCGATGACTACGTGTGGAGGTTATGACCGGTAAGACCCGATGACTACGTGTGGAGATTATGACCGGGTAAGACTTCTTTTATAAGAATTGCTTATAAAAATACGCAATGCGAAAGGTCAAACAGGTATGTACTCCAAGTTTATATGTGAGCTTGATTTAAACCAAACCATAAGGTAGTTATGTGATGTATCGAGAGCAATCTATGAGACTATTCCTATGATTATGATGAGATGTGCATATTTGGGTAAAGGGTGGTATGCAGAAGGAAGAGTGAAATAAAATACGAACAACTATGTTATAACTTGATTGTTATCTGTTGGCACTTTGCTTGAAACTTACTAAGCATTGTAATGCTTACTCAGTGTACCTTGTTTCCTCTGTTTTATAGATCTCAATTGGAAGCTACAGGCTCGGGGATCGTCAAACAACTAGTCACACTATCACTATCCTTTGTTTGGTACTGCTATGTTTTGGAATATCTTATGGCATGTATAGAATAGACTAGTAGCGAGGGGGGATATTCTGGTTAATGTATATAAGCCATGCGAAAATGGCTTTAAGTATACTTTGATCATAGCACTGTAATCATTTTGTATGTCGTCCATCAAGAAGTATGGAAATGTTGGTAACGGTTAGTCATGGGAATGGTTATTCATGATCATTTTTGGTATATGTATGACAAACTCTAGTTGATCCATGGAGGATCATGAAATAGGTAAAGTTTACCTCAACAATAAATGCTGGCAGCAGCAGTGATGTGAATGTGAAAAATCTCTAAAAATAGTAAGAATGGAATTAAATAGCGAATAAATTATGTAAATGAACCTTGATGAATATACTTTCATATGGAAGAAACGAAACGGTAATATGAGTTGTATGTTAAGAGATATTTAGGTTTTCGTGAAACAGGGCCAGAACGGTTTCTGGATTCTCTGTTCCGACTTTGGAAATTCATTGTAAATTAACCAGAGATAATTAGGAGTCATGCCATATATGTATAGATTCCTCTTTGAGTCTAGTTTCTATAGAAACAAACGGCATCAGTATTGAAGCCCTGTACAGGGAGATATCCAAATCGTAACGCATGAAGGTCAGTGTAGTCGCACCCTGTAACAGGGGAGGCTTTAACTAATAAACTGCACTAATTGGCCCGACCAAAAATTCTAGAAAAAAATCTGTAGATGGATATATGAGTCTAGTTTCGGGGAAAAATTATGAATCTGATTTTTGAGTTGTGGAACTCAAGATATGATTTTTTTAAAGTGACAGATACGCAGTTAGCCAACTGCCTGGAAATTTTTTTTTAAAATGGACTGTGAAAGTGAATGGTTTAAGCCGTTAACCCCTCGTGTCCGACTCCGACAGCGGACTCGGGTACGGGGTGTTACATAGCCTGTACATATGCCCATCTTTTAATAGAAGACTTATTTATTAATATCCTAATTTGTGGCCCTTGAATATGAGATTTGGCAGATAGTTAAGCACCCATTTTTCCTTATAGAATCGTACTTGTAAGATAGTCCTATAAGACTTTTCCATTTCAGACCATCCAATAAGATATTACCATCAACAGATAGTCTCCAATGGGCTATCTCTTCTTTATTGTCCTTGGTGGAGTTCCACATTATATATTCCAAACTGGACTTCCTAACGCTAGATAGTCCCAATGAACGTCCTTTTACTTTGTTAATCTCTGGCGAACATTCCACCTCATATAGTATTGGGCGAATTTTCTTTTTTTCTAGTGAACTCTTTACCAATGATTACTTAGAATTAAAATCTAATTAATCATCTCACTTTCTCATAGCCAATGTTTGTTTATTCGTCAACTCTGATAGACTCTTAATGGTTGATACTTAATTCAAAAATATTCCGAAGGGAATACTCCTTCCCTCCACGAATACTCAAGTACAAGACATTTCCACCTGTTCCTCTTACCTTCACTTTTTTGCGAGACCTTTTATTAGCACACTTACCTGCATTCTCATACACGTCATAACCATTATGTTAGAATTTTCGCCACACGAATCATACAATGATTTCCACTTAAATGCCTGACGGCTTCCTTGTTTATTGTCCAAATGGACTTGAATTCGACATAAGGCATGCCTGTTCACCATTAGATCATGTTATGGCTTGCCATGGTCTTTCTGTTGGAAAAAAATATGGTTTGAAAGTGGTTTTCTTGCATAGCAGAATAGTAAGATTTTGAAAATCGACCTAGTTTGTGATATTTATAGCAATAAACATTAACTGAATTCATTCCTGTGTTTTTGGTTTAGTGGATGTTCATTATTTTTTGCTTTCAACCAAACAATCTTTTTCTAGTATTTTCATACCACAATCAGCTTCAAGTGTGGGCTCGAACCAATTGAATCGAAACACAGAACTAGAAAATATTTTCTCTTTTATTTTGGGTGAAAATGGAAATTCTATCTTCTTTAATAGAAACCGATAGAATTGTTATTTTGAAAAAATATATTTAATTTTGAGAATAAATTCTCTCTATTTTTTGACAGAGTAATAATTTCTCAAATTTATGTATAATGCCCTACCGGTGCCATTTACTTATAAGAGGAGAATGCAGAACCCTTGTTGAGTTATAGTGGTTTATTTAAAAAAAAAAAAAACTTCCTACTTAGAGTAAAGGTGGGGTGGACGGCACACCCTAGTATTCCTATTAGGGTTGTCGCCTCCTTCATATCATATGAAGGGTTTTGGGCCTCTCTCACATCGGGTCCAATTATGAGTACTTCCTAGGCCTTTTGACCCAATACTCTGTAACGTGATCCAACACGATTCGATTTTTCTATTTCCCAAAATAAACTTTAATATTCTATATTAAACAATTTTCTCATCCCTATTTTACCCTAGTAAAATTTTGATGATTTTACCCCTAGTAAACTTTCGAGAAAATATGTTTAATATTTCATAACTCAACATGTTTATTGTGACCGAATAGTTTATTTTCATTTTCGGGCTTCAAAACAGCTCAAAAACACAAACTCATTCTTCCGATCATTTTTAAGTAATCTATATAGAATTGCAATAATTTCCATTTTCATTTTTGGAAACCTACATTTATTTCTAAATGATTCCATTTTTTCCATTTCGAAAAAAACAATAATCATTCCTGAATGTTTTCTATTTCTCTTTTCCTATTCATTCTATTCATTTATATTCAAACTCGCAAATCATTTATTGTTTCAACAAGCTAGCGGAGGGGCCAGTTGGACATATGTAATTAGGGCTTAAATGATTTATATTTAAGTTCCAGCTTTTCTATAACACCGCAAACCCGGCCAAGACGTTATGGCCGAATCTGGTGTGTCACATCAAGGTGTTTTTCAAAAATTAATCTTTTTGGTGAGAATCTGCTACTAAATTTAAAACCTTTTAAAATTATTATTTGACAAAATTTCTTGTTAAAATGTTTACCAATTTGTTTTCCTTTGGTATATTACTTCATTTTAAACCGTGGAAGCATTTTGAAAACTTCGTTGTTGAAATCTCGTGTTCTTTAGAAAATCGTGCTATTTTGAAAACCCGTAGTATAAGAAATCAAAATCCAAATTAAAACTTAAAACCCACCAACGGCTTTATTACATAAATTAAAACCCAAAACGAAATCTAATTGCAAATAAAAGAAACAGAAGTAGTAGTATGGCCATCTCCGAGTCCCTCGCAGCTCCAAACCATCTAAACTTAGGGGTTACTTGCACAGTTAGAAACGGGGTGAGTTTACGAAAACTTAGTGTGTAATCCCAATATCAAACAAACATTGAATAACATAGTATCAGTACAGTCTTGGCCAAAGCCCTATTTAGTATCAGTACAATCTGGGCCAAAGCCCTATTCAGTATCAGTACAGTGCAAAATGCAACCCATCCCATAACCATCCAGCACACCACCCGTACCAACCAGCACACCTGTGGGGATATCAATCGACCCACCCAACCAGCACACCAATATCGCGACAAGCGCCGTTAGTAATAATAACGCAAGCATAGGCGCGATGATGAGTGTGGCAAGCCACCAGTAAAACATAAATGTGACAAAGTCACTAGTACAGTACTTCCTCCGTATCATAAGCCCAACACCATGCAGATGTCGTGTCATAAATAATACGTGCATTCAGTATGTCATACTCAAAACCAGTCATTTAAAAGTATTACGCACATCATTTAACCTACCACTAGCGTTATAAAGGTTATATCATCAGTTAGGGGTAAAACAGTAATTATAACCCTTCAGGGGTGTTTCGGTCATTTAACAGATTATAAAGTATTAGTACAGATAACGACCTCATTGAAGGTCTACAGTCACCCCGGGTGACTCAGATAACCCATTCAGGTGAAACGGTGTAATAGGCCCCCAGCCCAACATTCTACCCAAGTGGGCCCACTGGCTCGTGTGACTCGTTAGCCTAATTCTAGCCATGGCTATGCGAATTCCATAGCCCAATCCAATATTTATCTTCTTTTGTGAATTTTAATTTGCATGGGCCCACGAGCCTATTGGGCCCACACGGCCCATAGAGGCCTACAATTGCCCAAGCCCGCGAGAGCGCTCGCGGTGGCCTCTACAGTCTGTCGCCCAGGATTTGTAACTCAATTGACCTTGTGAGCGTTCGCGCACTCGTGCGGTCACAAATGCCGAAGTTTCAGTTTTTCGGCTCTTCGGCTTTTGTCGATTCACAGTTACGCAGTGGTGTGAGTACACACCCTTCTGGCTTTTGATCAGTAATAGAGTGGTGTACGGTTACACATCTTTTTTGGAAAGAAAGACGTCGAACCCTGCGCACTCAACCTAAATCCAAAACAATGAACCTTAGTCAGTTCTCCAACGCTTAGGATAACCCCCAACTATGTACTCACAAATTCCCAACAATATGCATAGCTTACCTTGCAAAGACCAATGAGCCTTAAACCACCCTTATCCAATAATCACCCTTCTATAAACCACAATCTGCATCAACAACCCATTTATTCAGTAACTTCATAATATTTTACTAAAACCAAGTGCACCTCTTACCAAGACGTGAACTATAAACGCAAAGCAAAAGTATTCGGCCCACCCCCTTGAGTAACGTCACAACCCTCTAGCACCATTTGAACATAAAAGAAATGTTAGATGAGCATATCCTCATGACGATCAAGAGAATTTGGCTCAAGAATGCCCAAATTGAACATGAACACAAAATGAGCCTTCTACCATTCAGCTAGAGAAAACACTTACCTTCAATTAATAGAGATTAAGAATCGGTTAGGCCTCCACCGCTTCAGTCACACAGGGAGAGAAGCAAGCGGCTAACTTCAGGAGAGAAAGAAACAATGAAAAGGATGAAGGAGGAGTTGGGTTCGGTTTCTTTGACTTTAGAAGCAAGAGAAAAGATGTTCAAGACAACAAAAGGAAAATGCTACTAATGTTCGGCTAAAGAGAATTCGACAGGCTTGACTCAAAGACGAAAAGAGAAGAGGTAAGAGTCACAATCAATTCGGCACAAAAGGGTAACACAAAAAAAAACCAAAAGTTGCAAAGAAGGATTCGGCACCTACTCCTAAACATCAATTGCTGAAAATGCCAAACCCAAAACCCCTTGGCCGAATTTGCACCTTCACACACACCCATTCGGCTACAACTCCTCCCCAATTCAAATTCCATGATAATCTCCATGATTTTCTCCCCTTATCCCTCCTTGAAATCCTCTGCAACAACCCTTAAGACCAATTCAAACCCTTCATCCTTAGTGTCTGACTCCAACACTAACTCTTGTCGTCCTCTCCTAGCAAAAATAAATACTCCTTTGCTTGTCATGGGATTTGAACTCATGCCCTCCTCAGATACTCCACACGCCACTTGCCACTAAGCCACAAGGCTTCTTGTGTCATCAACCAACCACGATTATTTATAAGACACAAGTGCCAATAACCAGGTTCATTTAAGAGCAAAACAAAAATGCTGCAAAAACCGAAGCTTAACTCCCAGGACTCCTCAGACCCTCCAAACACACCCAAATCAACTAACCATTAAAGCAAACAGGAAATTTGTGCTAAAACTGGCAAAATTACAAGCCCTAAATTTTTAAGGCATTACAACTCTACCCCTTAAAGAAATTTCAGCCTCAAAATTTACCCGTTCAAATAAATGAGGGTACTGATGCCGCATCGTCTCTTCTGATTCCTATGTAGCCTCCTCCGCACTGTGATTGTGCCAAAGCACTTTGACCAATGGAACAGACTTCTTTCTCAATACCTTAACATCACGCTCCAAGATCTGCACTGGTTCCTCCTCAATAGTTAGATCAGGCCTAACTTCAATTTCCTCAACTGGTACGACAAGTGAGGGATCAGAACGGTACCGCCTAAGCATGGAAACGTGAAACACGTCTTGAATTCTTTCCAGCTCCAGAGGTAACTCAAGGTGATACGCAGCCAGTCCTACACGCTTAAGTGCCCGGTAAGGCCCAATAAATCTAGGGCTCAGCTTGCCCTTCTGTCCAAACCTCATAATTTTCTTCCAGGGTGATACCTTAAGAAAGACATAATCCCCCACAGAGTACTCGATCTCTCTATGTTTCAAGTCTACATTGGACTTCTGCCTATCAAATGCTTCTTTCAATAGATCTCAAATCAGTTTCACCTTGTCTTTTGTATCAGCAATTAGCTCCGGCCCCAGAATTCGTCGCTCCCCCAGTTCATTCCAACAAGTAGGAGTACGACACCTATGCCCATATAATGCTTCATACGGTGCCATTCGAATACTGGACTGGTGGCTATTATTATATGTAAATTCCGCCAATGGCAAATAATCCTCCCAGCTGCCTCTGAAATCCAATACACAACTTCTTAACATGTCTTCCAATATCTGTATTACTCTCTCAAACTGCCCATCCATCTGAGGATGAAACGCAGTACTGAAATCCAGTTGGGTACCCAAAGCCTCGTGTAATTTCCTCCAGAACCGAGATGTGAACCTAGGATCTCTGTCAGATATGATAGAAACTGGTACACTATGCAATCTTACAATCTCAGCCACATACAACTTGGCTAACCTCTACAATGAATAATCAGTACGGACCGGTATAAAATGGGCAGACTTAGTCAATCGGTCTACAATCACCCAAACCGAATCCTTCTTAGAAGTTGTCAAGGGTAAACTACTCACAAAATCCATGGTCACCCTCTCCCACTTCCAGAATGGAATCTTAACTTGCTGTAGTAACCCAGAAGGTAACTAATGTTCAGCCTTAACCTACTGACCAGTCAAGCACTTACTTACATAATCGGTAACTTCGCATTTTAACCCAGGCCACCAATGCAACTCACGAAGATCTCGATATAACTTGTTCCCACCAGGATGCATGGTATAGGGGCTACCATACGCCTCTCGTAGAATAGACTGCCTCAGACCAGAATCATTCAATATACATACTCTTCCACAGAAACATAACACCCCTTCCCCATTCAATCTAAAATCTGAAGTCTCACCATTTTCCACTTGTTGAAAATGAGGAACTAGCGACTCATCCAACAACTATTTCTCCTTAATTTGATCAGTCCAAGTCGGTCTCACTAGCAGTTCAGCTAACAAGCTACCATCATCACATAGGCTAAGACGAGCAAACATTACTCTTAAATTAGAGACAACTTTGCGGCTCAGTGCGTCAGCTACCACATTAGCTTTGCCTGGGTGGTACTTAATTGAACAATCATAATCTTTAAGCAACTCAATCTACCTTCGTTTCCTAAGGTTCAACTCCTCCTGAGTAAGGAGATACTTGAGGCTTTTATGGCTCGTATAAATAATCATTCTTTCCCCATAGAAGTAATGCCTCCAAATTTTTAGTGCAAACACTACCGTTGCCAATTCCAAATCATGAGTGGGATAATTCGCCTCGTGAGGTTTAAGCTGCCGCGACACGTAAGCAACCACCTTTCCTTCTTGCATCAACACACATTTCAAACCAATGTGTGACGCATCACTGTAAACAATAAATTCCTTCCCAAACTCTGGCTGTGTCAAAACGGAAGCCTTAGTTAAAACTCTCTTTAATTTCTCAAAACTCTCTTGCTGTTTATCGGACCAAACAAACGGTACCCCTTTTCGCAGTAATTTAGTTAAAGGTGCAGCTATCACTGAAAACCCTTCCACAAAACATCTGTAATACCCCGCTAAACCCAGGAAACTTTGAATTTTAGATACAGTTTTTGGTGGTTTCCAACCCAATACAGCTTCAATTTTTCGAGGATCAACCCTAATCCCCTCAGCAGATACCACGTGACGCAGAAATGTCACCTCTTGTAGCCAAAACTCACACTTGCTGAATTTTTTGTACAACTACTTCTATCTCAAAATTTGAAGGACAATCCACAAGTGTTCATCATGCTCCTCCTCATTTCCTGAATACACCAATATATCGTTTATGAACACTACTACGAATTGATCCATATAGGGTTGAAATACTCGGTTCATCATGTCTATGAAAGCAGTTGGTGCATTCGTTAACCCAAACGGCATTACTAGGAATTCGTAATGACCATAACGAGTCCTAAACATTATCTTATACACATTAGCTTCTTTAACCTTTAGCTGATGGTACCCAGATCGAAGATCTATTTTGGAGAACACAGCAGCTCCCCGTAACTAATCAAATAGATCATCAATCCTCAGCAATGGGTACTTATTCTTGATGGTCAGCTTATTCAGTAGACGATAGTCAATGCACATGCGCATGGACCCATCCTTCTTCTTCACAAACAATACTGGTGCTCCCCAAGGGGACACACTCGGTCGAATGAATCCTCGGTCTAACAACTCTTGAATCTGAGACTTTAACTCCACTAGCTTCTTTGGTGCCATCCTATATGGGGCAATAGACATTGGAGCTATTCCTGGTAGAAGCTCAATTCTGAATTCGACCTCACCGTCTGGAGGCAAGCCCGGAAGCTCTTCTGGAAAAATATCCGAAAATTCCTTAACAGTTCTAACATCCTCAACAGAAAGACTTTTAGTCTCAGAATTACTAACATATGCCAGGAAAGCCTCACAACCCTTGTGAACCAGCTTCTCGGCTCTTAACACCGATATCACATTAGATAAATAATCTCTTTACTCCCCTATTACAGCCACCTCCTCATTCTTCGAAGTCTTCAACACCAACCGCTTAGCAGCACAATCCAGCTTCGCACGATGCTTCACTAGCCAATCCATGCCTAAAATAATATCAAATTCCCCGAATGGCAGTTCCATCAAATTCGCAGGAAATACGACCCCTTGAACTTCTAAGGGCACATCCTTGAATAACTTATCCACACTAACCGATTGCCCTAGCAGACTCAACACCATCATTTCACTAGCAGTGGTCTCAAACTGAATACCCAATTTCTTAGACACAGTGCACGCAACATACGAATGTGTAGAGCCAATATCAATTAAAGCAACAAAGGGTGAATTATGGATCAAGAACATACCAGTTATAACATCAAGGGCAACACCATCCTCTCGGCGACGAGCAATATAAACCAAGGCTGGTTGTCTCGCCTCAGTATTACCTGTGCCTCTATCCGGTACTCCACGACTCCGTCCAAACCCATTTCCACCTCTGGCCTGTCCACGACCTCTCAGTGGCTGACCACCTCTCACAGGCTGAACATGACCCTGTCCTGTTGCTTGCATCTGAGTAGGCCTCTGAGGACAATTTCTTACCTGATGATTTATGGACCCACATCTAAAGCACGCCCCAATATTTTTCCAGCACTCGCCCAAATGAGATCTCCCACAGTCAGCACAGGGCTGAGGTCTTGCAGCAACAACAGGATCTCCAGCTCGAACTGGCCCATCAAACTTAGCCCTCTTAATAGACCTACTGTGACATCCCTAATTTGACCCTAGTCGAGATGTGGTTTTGGGACCACAAAATCGAGTTATAAAATTTATTAAATATTAAAATTCATATCTACTATATGTGATAGTGCATGTGTGAAATTTTGATGCTTAAATTCTGTTAGTTGAATGTGAATTTTAGTCAAAGGGCTTATGTGAGAAAAAAAAAGTGATGAATTAATTTGAAGACTAATTAATGCATGATTCTCAAAATTGGGACTTGCATGTCAAATAGCCCATTTTGAGAAGTAGTGGCCGGCCATAATGATTAGGGTGCATAGAAAATGAATTTAAGTAAGTATATTAATAGTAATGGCCTTAATTTATAAAAAAAAAAAGATAGAGAAAGGGCTCAATCCAGGTCAGGCAACAAAAGGGAAAGCTGGTTCTAAGGACGATGGATTGACCCCTGAACAACGCCGTGAAAAAGATGCAAAGGCCTTACAAGAAAAGGCCGCAATGAAGGGCATGACAGACGACAATTGGAGGTAACCTACTTGGCGGTGATGGTGGAAGTAAAACAAGAAATAATAAAATAAAGACGGTGAGATGATTTACCTTGGAGATTAAAGATAGTGTTAATTTGTTGATCGGGAATTTGATCTTTGGTTTCGATCTTCGTTTCGTGTTTTTTTAAAGTTCAACAAACCCTCGGCTTGCTTTTATCTTTGGCATTGATGTTGTTGTTAATGGAATTGATTTCCTATATGGCATTATGGAATTTTGCGTTTCTATGATTATCGTAGTTATCAATTCCAGAGATAAAACCCGTATCGATTTTGATCATCTTCTTGGTTTGATTGTTTTCCTTCTATTGCATTTCTGGTTTGTACATATTTATGGCTATGTCTTTGAAGGTAGGTTTATTATTACAGTTGTTTGTGTAAATAGCTTACTTATGGTGAAACTATGGTTAAACCATTTGTAATTTCCAGAGGATTATGATTCATTAACTGTTTTCGGTGATAGTGAACTAATTAGATGCAGGTGTGGAGAGTAGAACTAATATGTTTGTTGCAATTTCTTTTCTCCTTGAGACAGATTCATCCGTGATATAATTTCTAATAGTTGTAAATCAAATTCTGTTAGAATCTAGTTACCTATGGCTGGCTTCAATTTTCGTGCTAGACTGCATAAGTTGAAATATATTCCATGTTTTTTTTTATTTATGATTTGATATAACCATAACGACAATTTTTTTTCTTGTTATGATTACGGTAGCTTGGTTGGTATATTAAGCATCACAGTGTTCCAAAGTCAGCTGAGTTTGAGCATTTGTGTTGCCGCTATTCATTTGTGGCCGGCATTGTAGTTTTATTGTCTCAATTTTAGTTTTAAAATGATTTCTTGCAAAAAAAAAATGAGGATTGATAACCATAGTAGCTGGTGTTTTCTCACGAATATGCTGCTCCTATTTATTATCATAGGGTCCTGCTTTAATTTATGTATCTATATATTTGCTATTTGGAGCTGTATTCATTCTGTCATTGCAATGTTTGTGGTTTTATGTGTTATAAGCTTGAGCTGCTATCAGGTAACAATGATGTTGGATGTGTTTGGTCCGAGTCTTCTTGTGTTTGTTTCACGGTTGTACTTCATCCAAGCGCCTCCATCTAGGGGCCGGGATCATATACTTGCTTTGTTGCAGACCTTCTGGTACTTAATTTATAAGGATGAGATAGAAGTTTCAGCAAGTATCACCTGTGGCCTTCATTTTGGCATGACAAATCAATCCAGAAGCACACGTTAGGATAACAGCTCAAGAGCATCAAGGACAAAAGTCAGAAAAAAGGGAAGGCAAAACTAAGCGAATAGCCGTAGAATTATAGTCGTCGACAACTCTTAAGGTAAGTTTCTAGCATATAAGTTTAGTTATAATGAAGAATGATATGGAATACGGGTAAAGATGGGACTATGATTTGGTGTAATTACCTATAGTAAAATGATAAGGAATAAGTTACTTCTATGAGCCTTAGCCGATTGGTTATTAGAAAAGAGAGATATTTAAAGTTATGTGTGACAGTATCAGAACGAATCTGAAATCCCCTATTCTGTTTTTAGAAAATCATTATAAATAATAAAAAAAATTTATAAGATAAAATTTATATTGTTATACTCCTTAATGAGTCTAGTTTCAAATGAAATAAACAAGAACATATTTTGAAATCTATACAATGTGAAATTTGATTCGTAGTGAAGAGTGGTCAGTATAGTCAAACAGTGAAATAGGGGAAACTTTAAGAAAATTCTGGTTTTGATTGGCCAAACTAAAAATCCTGAAAATTTTATGGATAGAATATATATGAGTCTATTTTCGGAGAAAATTTACGGCACTTCATTTGGAGTTTCGTAGCTCCAGTTACTAAAAATTTAATGATTGTTGCTCAAGAAAATAGCTTGTAGTGAATCTGTGATTTTGTTGTAAACATTGATGAAACTAATTGAGTTCCTTATAAGCTATTGCTGAATTGATGTACAAGATAAATATATAGGTGGTGAGGCCAAAATGGATAAAATTTAAATGTGTGCAAGTTATCCGAATGGCTATTTTATAAACGTAAGCAATGTGTATGTAATATGTGTTGATAGTTTTATAAATTGAAAGTGTAGTGACTTATATGTTGTTTAGCCGAATGGTTGTCATGAGAAGAATGTAAGTCATGTGTGTATTTTCTTATTTAGTTGGAAGTTTATTGAAAGGGATATATATATGTATATATATATATATAAATATGTATTAAAGTCGAATGATATTATGACATGAAGTTAAGGTACATGCTATATGTTTATATTGAATGAGGTTAATGAATTACAATGGTGATAGTTTGTGTGAAATGTGGTAACATGTGATTAAATATACATGGAATTTGGAAAGTATCCGAGTTAAGACTACTGACTACGTGATGTGGCCTAATGGCTCTTGTGAAATGAGACTAGCTATATTGAGATACGAATAAGTTGAATGAAGTGATACCTTATTAATGTGTTTACGTGTTGGAAAGATCGAAGGTATGTGAATTGATGTGTATACAAATTTGAATTAACTATGATGATATATCCGGGCTTAAAGTCCCATGAGCTTGGTATCTTGTAAGCTGGATTCGGATTTTTTTTTAAACCTAGCAGACTATGGCTAAGTGCCTTGAATTATTTCAAACCGAAGACCATTTGTATATCTTTAAGATAAGGATTTAATTAGTTTCATAAAAATTTACTAATTTGAGTTGTATTCGGCAGGATGTGCAAATACAAGGTATGGATTGCGTTTGGTCATTTATGTATATGTGATAAGGAATATGTTTGGTCCTTTATAGACATATACGAAACTTTAATACTTGTCATGATTTGATTATTTGAAATATTAATGTGAATATGAACTAGAGAACTAAGCTCCTAAATACATATATACATTTATGTATGTGCACGAAATGAGTGCATATGATTAAGTGGTTAGAGGTATTGAAAGATTGAATTGGTAATTGGTAACTATGGAAACGGTAAGTGTACAAAGGTTAAGTATATGGTAAGTGATACTTACTTGCTATGTGAACTCGATTTCGCTTGTATTACAAATGTACTTGGGGAATCACTTATGAGATGGTTATAAGTTATATTCAACGAGTATTGACTCTATCAAATTGTTTATGTAAGATGAAAACATGAATATGTGCTTACAAATATGGAAACCGAATGTGATTATAGTGTTATGTTTTAGTTCGACTGATTAAAATAAAAGTAGCATTGATGTTTTTAAATGTGAAGGGATATATACTCTTAAATTGGGATGAAATAGATGAATTACATGTGCATACATAGGGTTTAATCTATTTGACCGAATGGTGATATATCTTGACATTTCAAAACGTGATTTGTGTAAGGCCTAATCTTAAGCGACTTAGTAATAAATCAACAATTCGGATGTTCAGCACATTAAGTTGGCCAGGTATGTATTATGTACTTGTGTAGGCTTATTAAGCCCACCGAGACTTCACTTGGATTTTGTGTAAGTTATAAATGTATTTAATCCAGCAAAGTTAATTGTTTTTCTTAAGACTTACTAAGCCTTGAAAGCTTACTCTGTTGTTACGTTTCTCTGTTTTATAGATTATCAAATTTGGCCTTTGCCTGGGGATCGTCAACAACTCGTCACACTACCACTATCCACTGTTTGGTACTGCTATGTTTTGGATTATTTTATGGCATGTATAGAATAGACTAGTAGCGGAATAATATTCTCGTTAATGTATATAAGCCATGCGAAAATGGCATCTTTTGAATGTGTACTTATAGAAGTTTAATTTTATCCCTGGTTGTATTTAGCATTTATCTAAATGAATGATCTTTATTTCAAGAAAAAGTTTAAAATTTTACTGTTCTGACATGAGTTACAAGTCTGGTAATACCCCTTTCCTATTCCGACAACGGTTACGGGATAGGGGTGTTACACCTACCTGCAGAACCAGAGGATCCAAAAATCCCTTTTGCCTCTGCCCCTATCTTTCTCACGATTCTGGCGCTTCGAGCGCTTCACATCCTCAGCAATCTTTGCTTTCTCCACTAAAGCCGCAAAGTCTCGCTCCCTCTGTGGAGCTATTAAAACTCTCAACTTATCACGAAGACCGTCCTCAAAACGCACACAGCATTCGTATTCAGTCGCTACTATCCCACGAGTATAATGGCTTAACCGTAGAAACTCCGCCTCATATGTCGCCACAGTCTTGTTCCCCTGGGTTAGGTTTAGAAATTCCTTTCTTCAGGCGTCCACATAACTTGCGCCCACATACATCCCTTGAAAGGGTGCCTTCAAGAAATCTCATGTCAGACAGTCAGCTTGTGTACCTTCTTTCACAGTGAGCCACCATTGATAAGCCTCATCTCACAATAACGACACTGCCCCTTTCAATTTCTGTTCCACAGTACAGTCCAGACCATCCATTATCTGCTCCATAGCCTCTAACCAATATTCTGCCACGTTCGAGGCTACACCAGAAACACCCCTAAAAATCTCCGCCCTATTGGCTCGAAGTCGCTCAGAAATTGACCCCCGGGCCATTGATCCCGTACTCGATCCAGCAACCCTTTCAAGAACTCGCAGCATCGCCTGAGACAAGACATCATCCCTAATTAATCGATCATGGGACCTGGTCTCAGTTACCGGTGAAGCCGGTGTCTCCGTAGCAAGCATGTGACCCAACGCTGAAGACCCAGCCCTAGCACCTCCTCAGCCTCTACCACAGCCTCGCGTACCCCTTCCGCGAGTACCTCTAGTGCTCATATCGATATGCGCTTTATCTGAATTTAAAATTTTTATGCTATCAGTTTATAATTTCAGTTTGTTATTAAAAGAAATTTTATGATAAACATTATTTAGAGTTTTGTTTCCATAGATCGAGATCCCGCTAACAATATCAGTCTTCTACAGTTTTAGTTTGCTCTAACTAGAGATTTCCAGTTTAATGCTACCATCTATAACAGTTTTTCAGCATTACATTACAATTTAAAACAGTAGATACTAGCAGAGAACTTATTAAATACAAAATTTTAAAATCATTCCACAGTCGAGTTTTACAACCTAGATCTGATACCATTAAATATAACACCCCAAACCCGGCCTAAACGTTATGGTCGAATCTGGCGTGTAACATCAAGGTATTTTTCAAAAATTGATCTTTTCAGTGAGAATCCACTACTGAATTTAAAACCTTTTAAAATTATTATTTAACAAAAGTTCTTGTCAAAATGTTTACCAATTTGTTTCCCTTTGGTATATTACTTCATTTTAAACAACGGAAGCATTTTGAAAACTTCGTTGCTAAAAGCTCGTGTTCTTTAAAAAATCGTGCTATTTTGAAAACCCGTGTTTTCCTAGACTAGCAGTTTACTATAAGAAATCAAAATCTAAATTAAAACTTAAAACCCACCAATGGATTTATTACATAAATTAAAACCCAAAACGAAATCTAATTGCAAATAAAAGAAATAGAAGCAGTAGTGTGGCCATCTCCGAGTCCCTCGCAGCTCCAAACCATCTAAGCTTATGGGTTACCTGCACAGTTAGAAACGGGGTGAGTTTACAAAAACTCAATGTGTAATCCCAATATCAAACAAACAGTGAATAACACAATATCAATATAGTCTGGGCCAAAGCCCTATTCAGTATCAGTACAGTTTGGGCCAAAGCCCTATCCAGTATTAGTACAGTTTGGGCCAAAGCCCTATCCAGTATCTGTACAGTGCAAAATACAACCCATCCCATAACCATCTAGCACACCACCCGTACCAACCAGCACACCTGTGGGGACATCAATCGACCCACCCAACCAGCACACCAATATCGCAGCAAAGCTACCAGTAGTAATAATAACGCAGCATAGCTGCCAGTAACAATGAGTGTGGCAAGCCACCAATAAAACATAAATGTAACAAAGTCACCAGTACAGTACTTCCTCTATATCATAAGCCCAACCCCATGCAGATGTCGTGTCATAAATAATACGTGCATGCAGTATGTCATACTCAAAACCAGTCATTTAAAAGTATTACGCACATCATTTAACCTAAGCGTTATAAAGGTTATATCATCAGTTAGGGGTAAAACAGTAATTATAACCCTTTAGGGGTGTTTTGGTCATTTAATAGATTTTAAGGTCTCGGTACAGATGACGACCTCATCGAAGGTCTACAGTCACCTCGGGTGACTCAAATAACCCATTCAGGTGAAACGGTGTAATGGGCCCCCAACCCAACATTTGGCCCAAGTGGGCCCACAGGTTCGTGTAGCCCGTTAGCCTAATTCTAGCCATGGCTATGCGAATTCCATAGCCCAGTTCAATATTTATCTTCTTTCGTGAATTTTAATCCGCATGGGCCCACGAGCCCATTAGGCCCACACGGCCCATTTCATCCCATAGAGGCCTACAATGGCCCAAGCCCGCGAGAGCGCTCGCGGTGGCTACTACAGTCCGTTGCCCAGGATTTGTGGCTCGATTGACCTTGCGAGCGTTCATGCACTCATGCGGTTGCAAATGCCGAAGTTTCAGCTTTTCGACTATTCGACTTTTGCCGATTCACAGTTACGCAGTGGTGTGAGTACACACCTTTTTTGGAAAGAAAGACGTCGAACCCTGCGCGCTCAACCTAAATCCAAAATAATGAACTTTAGTCAGTTCTCCAATGCTTGGGTTAACCCCCAACTATGTACTCACAAATTCCCAACAATATGCATCGCTTACCTTGCTAAGACCAATGGGGCTTAAACCACCCTTATCCAACGATCACCCTTCTATAAACCACAATCTGCATCAACAACCCATTTATTCAGTAACTTCATAATATTTTACTAAAACCAAGTGCACCTCTTACCAAGACGTGAACTACAAACGCAAAGCAAAAGTATTCGGTCCACCCCCTTTAGCAACGTCACAACCCCCTAGCACCATTTGAATTTTAAAAGAAACGTTAGATGAGCCTATCCTCACAACGGTCAAGAGGATTTGGCCCAAGAATACCCAAATCGAACATGAACACAAAAGGAGCCTTCTACCATTCTGCCAGAGAAAACACTTACCTTCAATTAACAGAGATTAAGAATCGGTTAGGCCTCCACCGCTTCAGTCACACAGGGAGAGAAGCAAACGGCTAACTTCATTAGAGAAAGAAACAATGAAAAGGACGAAAAAGAAGTTGGGTTCGGTTTCTTCGACTTTAGAAGCAAGAGAAAAGATGTTCAAGACAAAAAAAGGAAAAAGGCTACCAATGTTCGGTTAAAGAGAATTTAGCAGGCTTGACTCAAAGACGAAAAAAAGAAGAAATTGAGAAGAGGTAAGAGTTACAATCAATTCGGCACAAAAAGGGTAACACAAAAAAAACCAAAAGTTACAAAGAAGGATTCGGCACCTACTCCTAAACTTCAATTGCTGAAAATGCCTAACCCAAAACTCCTTGGCCGAATTTGCACCCTCACACACACCCATTCGGCTACAACTCCTCCCCAATTCAAATTCCATGATAATCTCCACGATTTTCTCCTTTTATCCCTCCTTGAAATCCTCTGCAAAAACCCTTAAGACCAATTCAAACCCTTCATCCTCAGTGTCCGACTCCAACACTAACTCTTGCCGCCCCCTCCTAGCAAAAATAAATACTCTTTTGCTTGTCATGGGATTCAAACTCATGCCCTCTTCAGATGCTCCACACGCCACTTGCCACTAAGCCACAAGGTTTCTTGTGTCATCAACCAACCATGATTATTTATAAGACACAAGTTCCAATAACCAGGTTCATTTAAGAGCAAAACAAAAATGCTGCAAAAACTGAAGCTTAAACCCCAGGACTCCTCAGACCCCCCAAACACACCCAAATCAACTAACCATTAAAGCAAACAAGAAATTTGTGCTAAAATCGGAAAAATTACAAACCCTAAATTTTTAGGGCGTTACATTTTTGCCTATTAATTATAAACTCATTTAGTCACGAAGTCATTCCGCTATAGTATCGTGACTAAACTCTTCCTAACAATATACAATTACAAAAACAACTACTCTGACCTTGTCATAAGTGTGTTACCCTCATAGGATATCCTTGATCTCTTTGGGGTAATATCCGCTCTCCCAATATGATCCTATTTTTTCTCATGGTAACAATTACATCTTCTTTCATGAAAAATCAATCAATATCAAATAGTGATAAAGTCATACATCACAAAGATGACCAACCCATGGCCATGTTTACTTTTCATCAGCCATGTAATGCCTATGAAAGGAAACCATGTAATCATGTCTCGGGTTATAAATTCCACTATTGTAAATGACAGTACATATTGCAGAAGTCGTACAACTAACGCACTAAACAGTACATATTGCAGAAGTCGTACAACCAATGCACTAACTTTTGCTTCCACATCTATTTGAACTCAGGCTTTTAATTACATCAAAGTGTATGAGTCATGCATACATAGTCCCCCATCCACTTAGGATTTAGGTATGCCACACTATGAACGTCACAATTGAATAAATTCATAAATGGATTCAGGATCTATTTTTATTGGGTCCATTTCATTATACTATCAGTCTAGTCAGTTACATTTATGTCTCTATCTTTTAGGAATTATCCGCTTCGATGCCCAAGACAAAGCATCTCCCCAATTGGACTTGATAGATGACATATTAATCTTTCAATAAATTTGCTCATTTTCAATTAGACTAAGGACATGTTTAGGTTTATCTTATAATATAAGTTATATTTCTGTATTACGATTCGACCACGTAATATCACTTAATATTAGTTAAACATTAAACAACCAGTGAGCAACATTTGCTTCCATTTTACTTTGAATACAAAAACCATGTGAGGATAATATACAAAGTGTTAATATAATTCATGAATAGTTTTACAAGTGTACTTCAACGAAAATACTACATTTAAGGCACCAAATCTAACACTTTTGGCTGCGAAGAGTCAGTAAACTTGTTTCGAGGTGTCACTCCATAAAGCCTATGGACAGTTTACATGGTGTCACTCTGAAGAGATGTAGATAACCATTTTCATGGTGTCGCTCTGAAGAGCCTATAAATAACCATTTCCAACCAATCCTATAACAGCCCATTTTTTAGTGAAATGAGAACAATGGTTTCGGGACCACAAATCCTATCCAAAATATATTTTATTTTTATTTTACCATATGACCCATAATATGTTAGAAAAGACGTGTGAAATTTTTGATACAAAAATTTTATCGATTTAGTGCCTAATTACGAGAAGGACTAAATCGCATAAAATGCAAAAGTTAAATTCTAGTAGCTATAAGGATCAAATAGCTATGGAATTCAAAACTTAAGGTCCTTATATGTAATTAGACCATTAATAAAAGTATTTAGATTTTTATTCTGACTCATCCATGGAATTATAGAAAAAGACAATGGACTAAATTGGAAATACCAAAATAAATGATTAATTAAAAAGATGAATAGAATTATATCATCTTATTTTGACATATTTAACCTTAAAAACATATGGAAACCCTAGGAGAGAGAAAAGAAGCTTTCAAGGCCTAATTGGGTAAGTTTCCTTGTCCCGTTTTTAGTAATTTTGGTATTTTTAGAACCGAGATAGCTTAATCTCTTTATTTGAGAGATTAATTTGAAAAGTTATCAAGGTATGAAAATGGGTCATGGATGTATTATGTTGGAAATTAGAAATTTATGGTAGAAATGAAAGACTATTGATAGATAAGCAACTTTTACAAAGTAATTTTTGAAGAAAACTTGAATTAGGGACTAAAATATAAACTTGTAAAATTTGATGAAAAATTCTAAAATTTGATGAAAAATTCTAAAATTTTATTTAAACATGTTTTGGAAAAATTGTAATAGGGCTTTGGTTAGGCTTGAAATAGGGAGTAATTTGTACAAGTTTCATTTTCCGGGATTAGGGACAAAATTGAAATTTTTGGAAAAGTTAAGGGCAAAATGGTAATTTTGCCTAAGACGTAAAATGAGTCCGTCTAAGTATGAAATGTATGAAATTAATGATTAAATTAATTTATATAGATCTGGACAACACTAATTCAAGGTTAGATCAATGAAAGGAAAATGTTTCGGATTAGTAGATTATTACGCAAACAATTGTCGAGGCAAGTTCGTGTAACTTAATTGGATATGTAATTATGCTAATTACTTGTTGTGTTGTATGTAATGTGATTTACATTGATATACTTTACTTGTATGCTATGATGATAAATGAAAATAAGCTTGAAATGGTGATAAAAGGGTTAGTCCCGATTGAATATTGAATTCCGATGAATGTATAAGCTTTCCTGAAAATAATAAGGTCCTGCATTTGTTACGGATTGGATTTAGCTCGGACGAGTAATCCCAAATGACCTTGTTATATAAAGGATTTAGCCCAGATGGGTAATCCCGATGTAATACCTCTCAAGCACACGTTATGATTAGGGTTTAGCCTGAACTTGTAACACCCTGAACCCGAGACCATCGCCGGTGTCGGACACGAGGGGTTAACAAGTCAAGTTCACTTGTTTTGCCCATCCATTTGACATTTCCAGTCAGGCTGGAAAACTGCGTCACTGTCGCCTTAAAAATCATATCTCGAGTTTCAAAACTCGGAAACTGGTTTCGTAAATTTTCCCTGAATTTAGACTCATATATCCATCCATGGATTTATTTCTAGAATTTTTGGTCGGGCCAATTGGTACAGTTTATTAGTTAAAGTCACCCATGTTACAGGGATCAACTGCTCTGACCTTCGCGTGGTATAACTTGAATATCTCTCTGTACAGGGCTTTAATGCTGGTGCCGTTTGTTTCTAATGAAACTAGACTCAAAATGGAATCTGTAAATATAAGGTATGTCTCCTAATTCTTTTTGGATAATTTATAGTAAATTTTTAAAGTTTCGACAGGGAACCCAGAAACCATTCTGGCCCTGTCTCACAATAGCTTTAATATCTCTTAACATGTAACTGCTATGACCATTTCGTTTCTTCCATATGAAAATAGACTCATCAAGGTTCATTTACATAGCTTATTCACTATTTAATTCCATTCCTACGAATTTTGGTGATTTTTCACATTCACGTCACTGCAGCTGGCAGCATCTGTTTTAAGGTAGGTCTTACCTATTTGGTAGTATCCATGAACCAACTAGTCTTGCCATACATAGGTTCATATATGATCATTTTAACCATGCCAATGGCTGATCATATGACCAACATTCCCATTTCAAGCCATAGCCACATCATGACACCAAATATATACATACAAACCACAATTAGTCTAAGTCGATACTTCACTTTTACGAGCCATTTTCGCATGGCCGTACATATATACATCACAACATATTCAACCAACAAGGGGTAGTCCTATACATGCCATTTCAAAGTTCAACCAAAATTTATACCAAAATAGAGGCGTGGATAGTGTGGATGACTTCGACTTTATTGATCCCGAATCCGATTGCTATCGGCGAAATCTATAAAACAGAGAGCCAAAGTAACGGGGTAAGCATTTTTTTATGCTTAGTAAGTCTCAAGGAATATAATCAGCTCTAATTACAGCAATACATTCACATAGCCAAATGCATCATTTCATTAATACACATTCTTACTTCACACTTCATCATTATATACTTTCACAAAGTATCAATCAATTCAATAACTGAAATTTATTAGTCGATTGAGCGAATGTTGCTCAAACATGTCGACTTTCAATGCACATATAACGTACCTTATCCTTTGGGCTTTTCGAGTGTACTAATTGAATTCATTACAGCAACCAACACTCACCTCCAGCCCAAGATTCTTGAATATAACTGGATATAATCACGTGCACAAATGCCTTGGTCTTAGCCCGAATAGAATAACTTCACGAATGCCTTGGTCTTAGCCGGATATAGCCACTAGCACAATTGCCTTGGTCTTAACCGGATATAATTTCCAGCATAATTGTCTTCGGGCTTAGCCGGATATCATTCAATTTCTCATGTACACATACATCAATAATCATTGGACATACATATTTCATTTTCATTACTAAGGCTCAAAACGCAAATATAATCACAAGCATATTCGCCTTGGGACTTAGCCGGGTAGAATTCAAATGCTCATACATACATAATCAATAATCAATACACATCCATACTTTATTTCACATAATTCAAGTAGGGTCACTTCTTGAGGACTTACCTCGGATGTTGTCGAACGGCTTTTTCGGCTATTCGATCACCTTTTCCTTCCCTTGTCCAATTGTGGCCCTCTTAGCTCTTGAGCTAATTCAAACAAATTCAATTTATTAAAACCTCATTGTGCTTGCTTATGGCGAATATGACAAGGAGTTTAAATGGTCATATGGCCACTCTTTAGCTTGAATACACAATGGTCATGCACATTTTATACTACATCAAGCAATTCAATACAATTTATTTGAGCATCAAGGAAAAGCTAAGGCCTTCAATAGGCTACCCAAGGCCGAATATTCATGTACATGTTGAGGTCAATTTTGCACTTAATACCTCACAAAACAGCATACATTTTACTAGTTAATGCTTTGCACATTGTGGCCCAAAACTTATAATATAGCATCAAGCACTTATATGTGTGCTAGGCGAATTGTGCTTGCAATTTCACAAGCATTCTTCCACATCTTCTTCTTTAAACCAATATATTCATCACTTACTTCATAGCCAAAACATCATGTGCAAACATATATATACAATATGAGCATGGCGAATTTCAAGGTGTCCATAGCCATCCAAAATACAAATTTTAACTAACATGCAAGAAGCATGAACCATGCTCATGAATGCATCATGGCGAATATGACAATCATGCTCCATTCAACTTCAATCATGGTTAAACACAAAAGAAAACTCAAAATCTTACTCAAGAGTAGACAATCCATCATTGCATGCATCATCATCAAGCTTCACACTTAGCATGCAATGGCTTTATCACCATAACAACTTTGGCCAAATACCATTTCCATGGCATAACAAGGATTTGAGCCATGGCTAACATGCACATCAAATTAGCAACCAAACTATGCATGAAACTCCCAACACAACCTCATACATACCTTAATCTTGATGCAAACTTAGCCAAATCTCCTTCTAGATCTCTTCTAAACAAAGGAAATGAAGCAAAATCCCTTCTTCCTCTTAGTATTTTCGGCCAAAAGGAGAGAGCAAGCATGAACAAATTTTTTGTTTTCTCTTCTTGGTTGCACGGCAATGGGGGATGCTACTCTCTCACACACATTTTTTTTCTTTTCTCACCCATGCTTAGTTGTTTATTATTTCTAACATCATCCATTAGTAAAACATGTTGGGAACATGTTCCTTGCCCATAACCTTGTCATGGCCGCCACTCCTCCTTAGGAAGGGATTATTTGACATGCAACTCCACCTTTTGTTAACATGTACTAACAAGCCATTTAAAATTAGCCTATCATATTTCACCATGTTTCACTTTGATCCCTATTTAATACTTTCTCATACAAATGGGTAAAATTAGAGAATGAAATTTCCACATATGCATGCACACACATAGTAAGCATAGAATATAACAATTAATTATTTTTATGACTCGGTTTAGTGGTCCCGAAACCACATTCCGGCTAGGGTCTATTTTGGGCTGTCACAGAACTGATAACCCTAATCGAGGTCTTGTGAGCATACGTTATAATAAGGATTTAGCCTAGACTAGTAATCCTGTTATACGACATGTGGCTCATGAGTTTGTCCCTTGGGTAAGTACTCTAAAGGGTACCCTCGATAAGAATTGACAGATTAATGAATCGTACACCTTGAGTGTACTATTTGAGCCTTCATCAGGATTTCAATGATTTGATGGACATATAACTCTTCACTTAGCATGAAAATCTTGAGATAAAATAATAATGACTTGAAGAACATTGCTTGATGAGCTCATGTATGTTACTTGATTGATATGAAGATTTTGGTTACTAACATGTTTGAATGATTGTATGTGTTTAGGCAATTTAGCCAAATGGATGGAAAACATGTTATGTATGCTTAGATTTATTAAACAAGATTGGTAAGTTTAGTTTCTGTTATACTAACTTACTAAGCATGTAATGCTTACTCCTTTTATTTTTCCCCTTTTTTATAGTGCTCGGAAGATCATTGGAGCATCGTCACACTATCAACTAGCATTTTGGGAATATTTAGTGAAATCATTTTGGTGTAATGGCATGTATAAGGAAACTTGGCCAATAGTGGCTTGAAGTGTCATTTTATAACCTAGCCATTCGAATGGCTAGTGATGGCTCATTCCGGGATATAATTTAGTAAACAATTATGACATATATATCCACATGTGTTATGCTAAGTTCATGTGACCCAATGTTGTGAATGTCTAAGTTAAGTTAAGGTGAGTTAGTAACCATGTATGCATGAAATAGTATGCCTTGATGAATGATGAATTTGTTCAATCAGAATGCTTGAATTGGTTGGAATTGGTTAAGTGTTTATTGTGTAGGTATTTGAGTGATTTTGGGTGAGAAATGAAGCTAGGAAATGGCTTCATTTTGCCCACATAGGCAAACACACGGGCGGCCTGGTAACATGGGCATGTGGTTAGACCGTGTATCCCTTACACCTAAATTTTGAGAAACAGAATGCTCAAAATTGGGCACATGAGCAGGGACATGGGCGTGTGTCTCAGCCGTGTGTGCCACACGGCCTAGAACATAGGTGTGTGTCTTGGCCATGTGAAACCTGCACCTAATTCGAATTAAACTAATTAACCACACAACCTAGCGCACGGGCATGTGGCATGGCCGTGTATGCAAGTCAGAGAGTTACACGGGGTTGAACATGGCCTCCAGCATGGGCGTGTCCTTAGGTCACACGGTCGTGTGAGCCCTGCACCTTGGAAAATTTTTTAAATTTTGCAAAAAATTCTTAAAGGTCCTGGTTAAGTCCCTGACTCGATTCAAATGCTCGTATTGGACCTCGAAGGTCCAATTAAGGGACGTTATGAATAATCACGGTTAATGAATAGTGATTTACATGAATGAATTGAAAAATGTTTTGAATGTTCTGGTAATGCTCAGAGACCCTATTCCGGCGACAGGTACGGGTTAGAGGTGTTACAAATCCTTTTTAAGTCCCTTTCAATCTGCCTATTCCTCCATTACACCAAGTTTCCTATCTTCAACTAACTCTTCAATACTTCCCTCCGTACTCTGCATTTTAGTAACATACATATCATGCATATCATCACATTCACTAACATAACATGGAGCACGCCACATAATGATTCATAGATACAAAACCACGTCATACATTTAGAGAACATACTTGCAACAATCATACAATCGTACAACCATATGCAAGCATAACTTTTTTAGTTAGCAATGATTATATATGTAGTCTACTGACTCGACTGAAATCAATGCAAAACAAACAAACAACACAACAACTAGAATAAACCAAAATGTAACATCCATAATCTGTTTCCATCGTTAGATTAAGGTTACTGAGTATTACCAAACAATTCAGAACAATTAATAACAGATAGCATCAAGTTACTGAATTAATTAACAAAATTTAATAAATAATTCAGATTAAAGTAGAACCACACTTATGGCCTTAAATCGAGCCTACGAGGCCTTTAAAATAGTTTAGTAACAATCAGGGACCAATTCAAAACAAAATAGAAGATTTGGGCAAAAGTGAGAATTTTCAAAACAGGGTTCACACGACTGTGTGTCCAGGCCGTGTGATAGAGCTTAGACCGTGTAGCTCCAGACATAGCCATGTGTGCCTAAAAATGACCAAAAATGTGCTTATTTTTCCTCTAAATGCTTAGGTACCTAAACCAACTTATAGCATATGATCACAAGAACTCAAAACACATTCAAGAACAACCAAGATATGCCAAATCAATAATCAAAGACGTAACCAATGTGTCATCAATTACACCACATCTCAATCACCTAACATTTCGCTACTTTAGTTACATTACACAAGCCACAACAAACTCAAATATAATTTACCTTCAATTCCTTTATACCATACCTAATTCAAGCCACACTTAACATTTCATGCTTGTTCACTTATGATTAAACATGGAATTAAACATACATACCACATTTAACTACTCATACCACAACATCAAAATGCACAACCAAAACACATTACATATACTTATGAAACGTTACAGAACATAACCGAATGCTCCTATTACATGCCATATAAGCCAAGTCGAATTCAAAATCTACCAAAAGATCCTTGGACAATGTGATTCTTCAAGTTGATCCAATCTCCCAATTTCCACAAAATGTAATCTACAAAGAAAGAGACAAGGACACGAGTATGCTTTTGTAAACCTTAGTAAGTTCATTGATTAAATGATAAACCTTACTGTATTAAAATAATAATTCAAATAACAAGATTTATAAACAGAGTTCCTGTCAACAAGGTTATTATCAGAATTCTTGTAAATCACAGCTCATAATAGGTGAGTAATTCTCAAACGATAGTACAAATCAATTTACCACATTTCAATAATATTCAGTGATCAATAAAAAATGCCTGATGAATGATACACGGACACAAATACACGGTTAACCATCTAGAACACACTAAATGCTCATATGAGCCAATCCAACCAATAACACACCTCAGCACTAAGTGCCTAGCCCGTAAGCTAACATCCGCCACTAGGAAACACTGTAATATAACACGATAGTCCTCAAAAAATGTAGGAACTCGGTATCTTCAATGAACAAAGGATATACAGAAATCATCATCACATCTCATATCAATCCCGTACCATGCGCAAAACAACCTATTGGTATGGAAATCGTACTCTATCCTTTCGTTCATTGGCTCAAAGTATTTCAATCAGTAATCGATACCATATCAATTCATTATTTCCATTCTCAATTACATGCATCAATATTATCCAACATTATACAATTAAGTTCACACAATACATTTGAAGTGTATTAAAATTAAATGAACTAACTTACTAGCTAAATTACAGTGATGACAAAAGTACAGGGACTATTATGTAATTTTCTCTTTTCTCGATTTTCCACTCGTTCTTGATCTAAAATAATAATTTCATTCAATTAAATAATTCCAATAGAAAAATTAACTCATTTTATGCTATTAAGTCCTTTTAGAAATTTTCACAAAATTGCCCCCAATATTTTACTTTTATGCAATTTAGTCTTTAAGCTCAAAACTTGCAATTTAACCAATTTTAACTAAAATTAAATTCAGCCAAATAGTATAACACTCCACTACATTCCATACTTGATGTTATTTCACATCAAGTCCTTGTAATTTTATCACTTTAATATTTTAGTCCTTAAACATTAAAATTACTAAAAACTACTTTACAAAATAGCCCTATTAAACAACCAAGCTTAATAATGTACCATAAAAAAATCAAGAACAACCCAAACTCATCAATGGCATAATCCATAACATTTGACAGTTTTACAAATTAGTCCTCGGGTTAGCTAGATTAAGCTAATACGAGTTCGAAAACATAAAAATCACAAAAAAAGGGTATCAAACACATACCAAATAGGGAAACCCTAGCAAGCCGAAGCTTTCTTCTTCTCCAACAATGGCTACACGGTTTAGCACCAAGAAAAAAGGAAAGGAAATGATAACTTATTTTGTAATCTTTTAACTTATCCTTTCATTTACCTATTCACAATTTTTACCCTTTTAATATTCATTTAAACTTCAACAATTGTAAGTCCATTAATGTCCACTAACATTAAAAATGGTCTAAATACAATATAAGTCCTCACAAACATAACATTTAAGTCATTTAATTAATAAAATTCAATAGCGATTAACATTTACAATTTGGCCATTTTTAATTAATTAGGACCTAATTGAAATTAACCATAATATATATAATTCCACATCATTCCTACCTTTTGGCCACTTAAAAAGGGTCCAATTACACAATTAGTCATTCAATTATTTTTAATTATTAATTACTTAAGCTTTATTTCAATTTAACCTTAAAGAGTTGAGACCTAATAATAAATGTAACACCCCTAACTCGTATTTGTCGCTAGACTAGGGTTAAAGGCGTTACCGGACGAATCAAAATATTTTACGAACAATTCATAAACATCATCCATAATCATAGTAATACATCACAATAGAGTCCCTTATATAGGTCATCGAGACCTTAAACATGCATTAGAAAAGGGTCGAGACCAAGCCGAACACATACAAAATTTTTCGAAACTTAAATAAATTTTCAAAGTTATAGAGGTCACACGCCCGTGTGAACAAGCCGTGTACCTCACACGGCATTAGACATGCCCATGTGTCTAGACCGTGTCAAATCAGGGCATACATACTAACTTAATAACACGGCCACAAGACATGCTCGTGTGCCTTGGCCGTGGTCGAAACTGACTTCGGTCACACAGCTAGCCACACGCCTGTGTGCCTTGGTCGTGCTCAAGACTGACTTAAAATCGTAGGGTAACCCAAGGGACACACGATCGTGCAACATGGCCGTGTGTCACACACGGTTGAGACACATACCCGTATCTCTACCCGTGTGGACAAAAATAGGCTATTTGAAAAGCCAATTTGCCACCTAATTTGGGTCAAACCTACAAGAATCAAACCAAGCACATTTGCACTATAATTTTAGCCAATTTCAATACCAAAACTTACACCAATCATGCCATAACATTATCAACCAATCTCATGCTTAATAGTCATACCAAATTATGCCAAAACATAAGACAAAATCATATCTAAACATTTGTTTCATAACCTTATTTTATTTTCATTCAATCACATACTATAAATTTACCAATTTCACAAATTTTCACATATCAAAACTTACCAAAATTGACCATTTCATTTGGTCATTCATAAACACATCACATAAGCATAATTTGCATCACATAACATATACCAAAATCAATCCATAAGTTCAACCATAATTAAGCCATATCACATGGCTAAATATACATATCACAAAACATATTCAACTACCTCTAACCTATACAAATACTATAATATATACATTTTCAAAAGGTACCAAAATAAAGTTCGATAGTGTGATGATGATCCTCGATGATCCCTGAGCTCTCGATAGCTACGATATCTATAAAACAATGCAAACACACACAAAGTAAACTTTTAAAAGCTTAGTAAGCCATATACAAATAAACTTAACAAATAACATCAATTCATTCATATAATTTTAAGGCAAAATCCATTCACTTAGCCATATATCTCTTATATTTCATTTGAACATAATTCACATTTACATATCATAACTCATTCTCATAGCAACTCATACTTATATCATATATTCACCAATGTACATATACTTACCTTTCATTCTCAAACATGGTATTTAGTTCAAATGTACCTGATTCGGATACACATTTCATATAATCATTCATTTCTCAAAATTCTCGTTGAACCATTTGGAATCATAAGGATACGCGGATAGCTCAGAAAGCTCGTACAATGCCAACATCCCAGATGTGGTCTTACATGTAATCAAATATCAAACTGTCCTAGACAGAGTCTTACACGAAATCAAATACGATGCCAACGTCCCAGATGTGGTCTTATACGTAAATCATAAGTCGATGCCAATGTACCAAACGTTGTCTTACACGATAACACATATCAAAATCCTATGTCGTGACATATGTATCCTAACTATTCCTATGGTTCGTACGGGGCTTTTCGGACGTCGGAACTTTGTCGATGCTTTCTCGGATGTCTCATTTCTCTCAACTCATATATTCATTCATCATATTTCAATAGCATATAATCAATAGTAATTCAATTTAAAGCACATTTATTTGTATATAGACTTACCTCGTACGGATTCGGATAGACGGAATCGGCTACTTGACGACTTTCGACTTTCCCCGATCTAATTTTGTTTTCTTTAATTCTTGATCTAAATAAATTCAAATTTAACTCTGTTATTTACCAAATCATCCGAATCAATTCAAAAACACATATTTAGAGCATTTTACAAATTAGCCCTCACATTTTCATATTTTGACAATTTAGTCCCTAATCACAAAAATCACAAAATACACAAAATTTGCATATACTTATGCTTAGCTGAATATTCATAGCACTCATACAAGTTTACATATTTCATTTATTTCACATTTTAGTCCTTAATTTATAAATTTCATAATTTAGCCCAAATTACTCAAATTCATCAAAAATTCAAAGACAAAACTTAGTAATCTAACACATATCTTTAATTTACTATCATCAAACTTCATAAAGCTCATAGTTTCATCAAAGGCATAACTCAAAATCATCAACAAAATAAAAAATTAAGACATGGGCTTGATAGTATACAAAGCAACGATCACAAAAACGTAGAAATTATCAAAAACCGAACAAAACACATACCTTAATCCACAATCACAAGTGCCGAACCCTAACTCAATTTTTTTCTTTCTTATTTCTTTGATTTTCAGCAATGGTGGTGAATATAACACCAAATTTATGTTTTTGTTTTATTAATATAACATTTATATTCATTTTACCATTTTAGCCTTGCTATTTTCATTAGAATTCCACTATCTAATGTCCAACTATGTCCATACATTAATTCAATGGTCCAATTACAACATAAGGACCTCACATTTAAAGAGACACATCAAATAGGCACTTTAACAAATAGCAGGCAACTTTTACATTTTACATGATTAGGTCCTTTTATCAAATTAAGCACACAAATGATCGAATTTTCATACAAAACTTTCACACATGTCAATTAACATATTTTAAGCAAAAAAAATAATATTTAAATATTTTTGACTCAGATTTGAGGTCCCGAAACCACTATTCCGACTAAGGTCTAAATCGAACTGTTACAATTCTCCCCCTTAGGGATTTTCATCCCCGAAAATCTTACCGTTGAACAGATTCGGATATTGTCGTCTCATAACATCTTCAAGCTCCCACGTAGCCTCTTCGACACCATGTCGAGGCCACAATACTTTTACTAATAGAATTTTCTTATTTCGTAATTCTTTAACCTCACGAGCTAAGATACGAATCGATTCTTCGTCTTAGGTCATATTAGACTGAATCTCAATCTCAGACGGAGGAATTACATTTCAACGATTAGATCTATATTGTTGAAGCATTGATATGTGAAATACATTGTGTATCTTTTCTACTCAGGTGGCAATAACAATCTATATGCAACCGGTCCGATACGCTCGATAATTTCATACGGCTCGATAAACCTCGGACTCAATTTTTCTTTTCTACCAAATCAAAGTACTTTCTTCCACAATGAGACTTTTCAAAAACACTTTGTCTCCGATCTCAAATTTAATGTCTTTTCATTTCAAATCTGCATATGATTTTTGACAATCAGAAGCCAGTTTTAGACTATCTCGGATCACTTTTACTTTCTGTTCGGTCTCTTTTATCAAGTCAATCCCGTGAATCTTATTCTCACTGAGCTCAGTCCAATACAAAGGTGTATGGAATTTGAGACCATATAAGGCTTTATACGGTGCCATTTTGATGCTTGATTGAAAACTATTATTGTATGCGAATCCAATAAATGAAAAATACTGTTCCAACGTACCTTCAAACTCAAGAATGTAACATCTCAACATAACCTCGAGTATCTGAATAATCCGCTTGGATTGACCATCCGTTTGTGGGTGAAAAGAAATACTGAAATGCAATTTCATACCTAAAGCCTCTTACAGTTTCTTTCAAAACCGTGATGTGAATCTCGCATCTCTATTTGATACAATAGATAATGGCACACCATGAAATCTTACAATATCGAAAATGTATAACTCAACTAAATTATCAAGTGAGTAATCGGATCGTACTGGAATAAAATAGGCTGATTTCGTCAATCGATCAACTACAACCCAGATTGCATCTTTTTTTCTCGAAGATAGGGGTAAACCCGATACAAAATCCATTATCACTCTATCTTATTTCCATTCTAGAATCATAATCGGTTGTAACAAACTGGATGGCACCTAATGTTCGGCTTTAACTTGCTGTCAAATTAAACATTTCGAAACAAAGTCAGAGATATCTCTTTTCATTCCAGACCACCAACAATGCTGTTTCAAATAATTATACATTTTCGTACTACCCAGATGAACAGATAAATGATGTTGTGAGCTTCATTCAGAATCATCTGAATCAATTCTGAATTTCTCGGAACACAAATTAGATCTTGGAATCTCAGACAATTATCTCTATCAACTCTGAATTCTGAATCAGAATCTAAATCATCTGAGCTCGTTCTGCTATTATCTCATTATCAACTTTTTGAGCATCAATAATCTGTTGTCAGAACAACGATCTCGCTTTCAATTCGGTTAATACCGAACCATCATCAGACAGAACCAAATGAGCATTCATCGCACGCAATGCAAATAGTGATTTTTGATTTAAAGCATTAGCAACAAAATTTTCTTTTCCTAGATGGTAATCAGTAACAAGCTCGCAGTCTTTTAACAATTCTAGCCATCTTCTCTATTGTAGTGTAATAGCCCGATTTTCAGTGGTGTTAAAAATTGTGGTACGAGACCACTAAAATCTAACAAGTGAGTTAAAAAAGATATACAGGTAGTTAATGAATAATTGAATCTTCTATTATTTGATATTGATGAGTCAAGTGTGAATTTTAGAAATATTTTTGAATTAGTGAATTTTTTGAAAAGAAATTATTAGAAAAGTTGGGCCGAAAACAAGGTATCGAGACCTCAAATTCATTAACCGAGCCATAATATGTTTAGAAATATTTATGGATTGTTATTGAGTTAGTATTAAAATTTTGTTAGAAAATTTTAATGTTTGGGTTATCAATTAAATAAAAAGTATTAGATTGAAAAAGGTGTAAAAGTTGCTAGAATGATTAAATAGCTAAATTGTCAAACAAGGAAGGACTTAAAGAGAAGAATAGCCCAAGGGAGATATTTTGGGCGGCATGGGCAGAGAAAAATTTGGAAATTTAAGAAACAAGGATAATATTGGAATTTTAGAAAAGATTAATAGATAAAAATCTAATTAAAATAGAAATCTAGACATTTTCTTCAAAATGGATAGCCAAAACGCCATGGGAGAGAGAGCTCTTAAGCTGGTTTTTCATAATCTTGCTTCATATCAAGAATCCGAGAATAAACGAGGAAAAAGAAAAATTACTGAATAGTCCCTAAATTTCTATAGCTTTTGCAAATTAACTAGGTAAGTTCATATGGCTGAACTTTTGTGATTAATTGTTAATGTGAGAATGATATAATGTATTACTTCATATATTGCTATTGAATTATGAAATTGAAATAATGTAAAAATCAAATTGAAAGTTCAAAATTAAGGGATACGCAGGATTGAGCACGTATGTTCAGTGATGAGTGATGAATTGACGGATAAGACCATGGTTAATCCATGGAAATGTTATGACACGTAGGTATGGTATTGTCCATACTGAGCTATGACACGTAGGTATGGTATTATCCATATCGAGCTATAATATGTAGGTATGGTATTTCCCATACCGAGTTGTGAAATGTAGGTATGGTATTGTCCATACTGAGCTTTAAAACGTAGGTATGGTATTATCCAAACCGAGCTATAATACGTAGGTATGGTATTTCCCATACCAAGTTGTGAAACGTAGGTATGGTATTGTCCATATTGAGCTATGAAACGAAGGTATGGTATTAACCATACTGAGTTGTGAATCGTGGCACTGAGCAAACGACGTACTCAAATTCGTAAGTCGTCCTTTAATTTGACATGTGTGGATAAGTAACAGATAAGGCTAAGTGTTGAATTATGAATTGATATTTGGGTATTGAGCTCAACTAAATGAATTCATCGTGTGAAATTGTGGATGACACGAGATGTGTATAATACTTGTTTATTGAATTGCTATGGTATTTTGTTAAGATTTATGTTTTGGGCCAATGAACTTACTAAGCTTTCTTAAGCTTACTGTGTATGTTAATTGTTTCTGTAGATTTATGAGATATCGGTCGATCGAATCTTCGCATCAGGACACACTATCCAGAGTTCCACTGGTAGATTCTGAAAACATCTTATGGTTTATATGGCATGTATTGGCTAAAGTTTGAAAGATGTGATTTGGTAATATTAATATGTTGATGTTTGAATACTTATGTTTAGAAGTTGAACTTGGTAAGGTAATGAATGGAGTTATTTTGGTAAACTTAAGTAAAGAAGTATTATATCATAAAGTAGATGAAAACTGTGACAACCCGAATTAGGGCCTAATCGGAATAGTGGTTTCGTGACCACAAATTCGAGATAGAAATAATCGTTTTATAATTATTTTGGGGTTTATGATATGATTTCATGATTTCATGAAAATTTCGTGATAAAATTCTGTGCATTTCGCGCTTAAGTTGAGAATAGGGACTAAATCGAATAAATTGTAAAACTCATGTTTTAGAAGTTTTTAGTATGAAATTGCTTTGAGATATTAATTAGGAGGTCTTAAATAGCAATTTGACCCATTCTTAAGTTATGGACAAAAGTTGGACATGGAGGGAATTTTTTTGAAAGTTTAGTAGTAAGGGCATTTTGGTCATTTGTATATTAAATGAAATAAAATGGGAAAAATAACACAAAAATTGGTTATCATCTTCATTAGTTGCTGCTGAAAATTTCTCTCCTCCATAGCTAGGGTTTCTTCAACTTTCAAGCTTCATAATCAAGAAAGGCGTGGAATCGACCTCGAACGAGGAAAGGAGAAAGTTTTGGACTAAATTGCAAAATTCCCATATTTTGCACCGAGGTAAGTTTGTATATAAATAATACATTAATTTCATTTACATTTTTATATTTCAGCCTATTATATATATATTAGCTGATGTTGAAGTATAAATCGACTATTGAAAGAATAGAAATAAATAATAGAGAGAGAGATCCCGGTTGAACATTCGAAAAAATCGAATAAAATAGAGGGAGCGTAGCTAGGTCACATGTATGGTGCCGAGTGCACATCATGTGTACAAGAAGGCTACGAGATACTATATAGTAGCTAGGTCACATGTGTGATACGGGATGTATCCCATGTAGACAAGAGAGCTACATGAGAGATAAATGTAGCTAGGTCACATGTGTGATACGGGATGTATCCTATGTAGACAAGAGAGCTACGTGAGAGATAAATGTAGCTAGGTCGCATGAGTGATTCCAAGTGAAAGACACCATGTAGACAAGAGAGCTACGAGATAAATCGGCTAGGTCGCATGAGTGGTACTAAGTGTTCACCATGTGTACAAGAGAGCCCAATTAAATGAGATATGATGGTGGGGCTTGTGCTGAAACTATCAAGTATCGAGGATTATTCCGAATTGTTCAACGGGATGGTTTTGTGGTGACATTGTAGTCATAGACCTACACTTGTGATGTATGAAATGTGATGAAAATTATTTGTAGTATATATATATGTAAGTTAAAATGAGGTTAGTATAAAGAATGTGTGAAAGAATGAAATTAGCATTAAAACTGTTTTGGACTGTAGCAGTAACGTGATTTTGAAAATTCACCAAAAATATAAGGAATTTAATTAGAGGTTGAATGAGATGTGAAATTAAAGCTTAATGAGTCTATTTTCATATAAAAGAAACAGAGCAAGCAAAGGAATTCTATATTTTGAGATATTTACAATTGTGTGAGACTTGCTCAGGATGACTATGAAATCCCCTGTTTCAACTTTTAAAAATCATTAAAAATTTTACAAAACAAATTAATAAATATAGTTTATATGCATAAATTCCTTATTGAATCTAGTTTTAAATGAAATAGGTTTCATGGTTATTTGAATTGTGTACTGAGATAAATTCAATTCGTAATGAACAGAGGTCAGATCAGTTGAGCTGTGTAATAGGGGAAACTTTAACTAATAAAATGTACTAATTGGCTGAACCAAAAATTCTAGAAAAAAATTAGTAAAAAGTTTTATGAGTCTAGATTCAGTGAAATTTTACAGATTTGAATTTCGAGTTTCGTAAGTTGAGTTATGATTTATTTAGTGATCATGATGCAGGAGGGACAGCTTGATCAAATTGGAGTAAACAATAAAATTAAAAATATGATATAATTGAGTTATGTTGTAAACATATTAGATTTCTTATTTGTTATTTATATACTTACTTACTAAGCTATAAGCTTACTTTCTTTTCTCTCATTTGTCTTATAGTGTCGCCCATTAGCACAGAGTCGAGATCGTAGAAGATCCGCCGCACTATCAATACTCTTGGTATCTGAACTCAACATTTTGAAATATGGCATGTATAGCAGACTTAGTTATTTTGTTACGTGTCATAGTTGTCTAGGTTCAAATTACTACTTATAGTATCAAACTAATCATTTTATACGAAGCCTTTGAAGTTGGTTTGTATTGTTAATGGCATATGTTATAATGATCAAATTGCACGCCATATTTTTGTTGGGTTTTGTTTAATAGTATATACTATAATTTGTTAATACCTCGTACCCTGTTCCGGCGACAGATACGGGTAAGGGGTGTTACAAAAACCTTGTGTTTTAGGTTGATTTGGTTGCTTGGTTTGGATATATTTTTGTGTTGGTAGGTTGTTTTCAGGATTGGTTATAAATAGGTTGAGAAATGTGGTCTTAAAATGGCCTAATTTTGTCTACACGGGTAGACACACAGACGTGTGTCTAGGCCGTGTGTGACACACGGCTTGCCTGATGGGCATGTGTTGTAGCCGTGTGTCCCCTGCATCTTGAATTTTAGGTTCGAATTGACCACACGGGAAAAGACACAGCCGTGTGTCTTAGCCGTGAGGAGGACACGGTCTTAGGACATAGACATGTGCCCAAGCTGTGTGAAGTCTGCACCTTAAATTCAAAAATTAAATTCACCACACGGCCTAGCACACGGGCGTGTGACTTGGTCGTGTGATCTCAATTTGTTCATCATATACAAGTCAAAGAGTTGCACGGGGTCAAGACATGGGCATGTGTAACCACATGGCCTGCCCACATGGGCGTGTCCCTAGGCCACATAAGCATGTAAGCTCTGAATGTATGAAAAATTTTATAGTTTCGCAAAAATTTCTCTGAGTCTTTGAATGAGTTCCAATTTGTTTCTAAAATTCATATTGGGCCTCGAGGGTCCACTTAATGGATGATTTGAATGTTTTTTATTATGAATAGTAAGTTTGACTCAATTTAACTATACTTATTCAGATATTCTTGATAATACTCTGTAACCCTGTTCCAGTGATGGATATGGGTTGAAGGTGTTACATTTATTGGTATCAGAGTTTTGGTTTAACCGATTCTCAGAATGAATGAGATGTGTAAAGTGTCTAGAAATACATGTCATATAAATCTGTGATAGTGTGATGTGAATGATCCGATCTAATCTTTGTTCTTCTTATAGTTTGTAAAGATATCAGATAAACCCGAACATGCTGAACGGGATGAAGTTAATAGCAGAATGCAAACATCTGAGCATGAGACAAGCAGTAGTGTCCCAATTTATGAATCAGTAGTTTAATGAGATAATGTTAAAAGCGATACTCAAGTACTTGATTAAAAGTTACTTATGATGAATAGAGATGGAATTCATAAAGGTATGAATAAATGTTTATATTGATTATGGGGATGGTAAATATTATGTTATATGTGTGAATATAAGAAAATTAAAATTTAAGGCTTTACGACCTCCACCTTCTCAACTGTATGTCTTATACAATATAATTCACAAGATTTATATTGATTCAGTTCACAAGTGTGAAAGCAAAAAATTTAGTGGCTGCATGATTTGTAACAGCCCGATTTTGGGCCTAGTCAGAACAGTAGTTTCAGAACCACTATTCTGATGCCAGATAAATTATTTTTTAAATATTATTTTATGTGTCATAGCATGATTATATAAGTGCATGAAAATTTTGGTGAATTAATTTTAGCGATTGTAAGCTTAATTACGAAAAAGGACTAAATCGCATAAGGGGCAAAAGTTTTGTTTTGCTAGCCAAATGTGTTAAATAACTAGAGAACCATAATTGGGGGGTATTTAAAATGCAAATAGGCCTTTAAATTAGTGGTGGCCGACCATAGAGACAAAGGAATGAAAATTTTCAAAGGTTAGGTGAAATTGGTGACTTGTTTGACTAGAAATAAAATAAAATAAAGAGAAAGTGATATCATCTTTTCACCTTCATTCTCTCCACCGAAAATACCAGCAAAATAGGGGATTTGAAAGCTTGAAATTTTCAGCCACTCTTTACCCTTGCTAGTAAGTGATTTTAATGGTCTTTCTTGATAATTTTTGTACTTTTGGGACTCTTGTAGCATAATCTAGCTAATAACGGCACTATTTTGCAAAATGGTTGAAAGTATAGTGTTTTTACATGAGATTATTCATGTTTTTTGCTAAATTTTTATGGAAAAAAATGAATCTTGGTTGTTAAATAAACAACTTTTGTGAAGTGGTGTTCATGAAAAACACCTAAAAAGGGTTTTTTTGTAAAGTTGTAAATTAAGTTGTAAATGTGTAAAAGAATTCGGCTAGGCTTGGTAAAGGAGGAAATTCAATAAAAATCCATTTACGAGCTTAAGGGCAAAATCGTAATTTTTGTAAAGTCTAAGGGCAAAACAGTCATTTTGCCAAATTGTGAATTATAGAATGTCTTAATTAATGTAATGATTAAATGAGTGAATTTCATCATGTTAGATCAAGAAAATCAAGATTTGGGCTTAAATCGAGAAAGTACGAGGTTAAGGACAAAAAGAGAATAATTAGCCGAAATTGCATTCGAGGTAAGTTCGTGTGACTAAATAAACATGTTATCCATGTTATTTTTAATTTACTTGAAATCTATTTTGCTATGATTGTATTTAATTATATGTTGATGGAATATGACATTCCATTGAAACAAGTAAGTTGTATGTTAATAATGCAACTATATTGTTATGATGTGTCATTGAATTAATATTGCATAAATTTGTTTGATTGTGAATATGAGTATGCATGTTGAGAAATTAATGTAATAACGACTCCCGGTTGAACATTAGGAATAGATTTGGATATTTATACCATGACATTGGATGATATGTGTGCTAGCGTAAGACATGTCTGGGACATGTATCGGCCTCGAGATATACAAGTAGTATAAGACCTGTCTGGGACATGGCATCAGCTTGTTGTGTGTTAATGTAAGACCTGTCTAGGACATGGCATCGACACCGATAGATAAGAGCCAGTGTAAGACCTGTCTGGGACATGGCATCAGCCTTGATATATGAAAGTCGATGTAAGACACATCGAGGACATGGCATCAACTTTGATGTGCTAGCCAGTGTAAGACCATGTCTGGGACATGGCGTCGGCATCTTATCCCAAGTTTTGGGCTATTGAATATCCTACAGTATTCCAAATGGTTCAACGGGAGATTTACAATTTATATCGAAATGAGAGAACTTATGACCATGTGGTGAGTAGTACAGGTTCTTACATGAAATTGATGAGATGTAAATTCAATTCATGTTGTATGATTAGTAAGAAATGAATATGAGCATGTTGAGTAACACAGGTATGTATGCCAAGCTCATGAGAAATGATTTCAGTTTATGATGCACATTTGGTGAAGATGTAAATAGGTAATTCATGCCTATGAGAATGATTTTGTGATGACCTTGTGATTATAGGTCAATACTTATGATGTATAAATATGTATCTTTACCAATGTGGTGAAAATGAATTAATAAGGTGTGATAAACTAGTATCATTAATTTACACTAAAACAGTTTTGGATAGCAGCTGTAGTCCGACTATGAAAATCCAGCAAAAATTGTGGAAATTGATTTAGATGCTGAATAAAATATGAAATTAAATATTAATGAGTCTAGTTTCGTATAGAAGAACCAGTGTAAGAAAACGATTTTCATATTACGAAATATTTAAATTTTTATGAGACAGAGCCAGAATGATTTCGAAATCCCCTATTCTGATTTGAGAAAATCATTGAAAATTGTAACAAAATAGTTATGGGTTATAATTTATATTCTTAAAATTCTTAATGAGTCTATTTTCAACAAAAATATATGGGAACATCATCCCAGTCGTGTATTATGAGATAATTAATTTTTAGTGAAGAGGGTTCGAAACTGTCAGACTACGAAAAAGGGGTAACTTTAAAGAATAAACTGTACTAAATGGTTAAACCAAAAAATTTGAAACTTTTATGGTAAAAATATATGTGAGTCTAGTTTCTAGAAAAATTAGCTGATCTTAATTTGGAGTTCCATAACTCCAGATATAAATAATTTAGTTACTATGACTCGAGAAAATAGCTTGACCTGAACATAGGTAAAAGGCAATTATGGTAGTATTACCTTGAGATCAAGTTGTAAGAATTGGTGGAAGCACAGTGATAAATTGCTTATTATTTTCATATGGAATTACTAAGCGTGAAGCTTACTCCTTTATTTCCATTTCTTTTAGCTTGTCAAGTTTGCTCGAGGTTGGAGGTCGTCGAAGGCAGCACCACACTATCAAATCACTACCTTTGGAATAATGAAGCATATATTAGAAATTTCAAGTGAGTGGCATGTATAAGGTTCTAGTTTATTGACATGTATTATTATGCTTTGGCCAAATGTATTGGCTTATATTGAGTTATATGTATATGGCCGTGAGATGTGGCTCATATTGATTATGGCTTATAAACCTAGCTATTCATGTCATGACCAATTAAGGTGGTCATAGCCATGTAGTAATTGCATGTTATAAAAACAACGTGATAACGGTTGAACATGAGTGCTGGATGGATAAATTGATAACCATAGTATAATGATAAAAGTGATCATCAAAATGACAAGTCTTACGGATGTGAATTAAGGAATCTAGAGTTGGTATTGCATGAGTAGATGCATTCCTTGTAAAAGGACATGTTAATGTTATGAATATATCTTAATAAGGAGTGTTTAATCATTAAAATGATGCCATGATTTGTGGTTTTAATATGTATAAGGTTGTAAGGGTTTATGGGTAACATGAAGGCTTGGAAAATAGCCTAAGTGTTTACTACACAGGCCGAGACACAGTCGTGTGTCTTAACCGTGTGAGGGACACAGTCTGGAGACACGGGTTTGTAGCCTGGCCGTATGGTTTGATTTGCATGCTGGCGTCATAAACAGAGAGTTACATAGCCTGAGGACACGGGCGTGTGACCCTGTTTCATGGGGAAAGTTTCTAAGTTTTCTTGAAACTTTTCAAGTTTTCGGTTTAGTCCTGAATCAATCTCGATGTATGTTTTTGGCTTCGTAGACCCAAATAAAGGACGACATGCATGTGTTTGAAAAGTTTTAAATTAAAAGAAATTTTATGGCCCGATTTTTACATGTACGTGTACGTTTAAGTCCGGTACTGCCTCATACCTTGTCCCGGCGTTGGACATGGGTAAGGGGTGTTACATTTAGTGGTATCAGAGCTATTGTTTAGTAGGTTCTCGAACTAACCTAGCACGTGTAAGAGTCTAGCTATACATGCCATAGATAGTTGATAGTGTGATGTCTCCCGACACGAATGAGAACTATCTTGCTTAGACAAAAGTACTCTCCAACCGAGCTACACCCAACTTTGTTGATAGTAATACCAAAGTATTTGAATGAAGTTCTGTGGGGATGAGTTGAAACTCGGAAAGGTACGAACAAGAATCATAATATCATGCTACGAATAAAATGGCATTATTCTGATTGGATATTAAAAAGTTTTGATGGATTGCAATGGTTCCTTAAAATGAGAAAAATGACTATATTTTAATGAGTTTATTTATATTTAGTTGATGATTCTATGATGTACATGGCTGATTTACTCAGGAAAAAGCATGTGTTTAGATAACTTATCAAAAATATCGATGGAATGAATGTTCATGTATACTTATTTGAATGGATATGGTTGGCAGATTCACATAGTCTGAGTATAAGTGTTAAATTGCTTGGATTGATTTACATATTTGTAATGATATGCATATGATGATGTGCGAGATGAAATTATAGATTGGAATATACTTATCCATGTTTGTTGGCCTTGTATGATGTTATGTACATGACTTGTTTGATTAAATGAATGGGATAAGTAAAGTTATTCAAAATTCATAGAGTGCATGCATAAGTGTACTTGTCTAAATGAGATAACTGGAAAGTTGGTGTAAAACAGATATGAATGTCAGTTTGTCTGAAATGAATTATATGATTTTGATGATGTTGCTATGATAATGAAAGTTGTGTCACATGTATATGTATATGAGAGTCGAATTAGAGGCCTTACGACCTCACCCCCTTACCTATGAGGTGTCTTATAGTGAAAATCCATGAGATGTTGTTGAATGGGTTCCCAGTACGAAACCGAAGAGTTTAGTGGTAGTATGATTATAATTATAACCCGAAATAGAGAATGGGTCGTTAAGTAAAGATAGTATTAAAAGAGATAACAAACTGTTGAAAGATCATTCGAATTATGCCATGTCATAGTTAGAAAAGAAATTCATTTAGGTAAATCAAATTACTCAGGTACGAGGTCAGGAAAATGTAATGATTGGGATCTTTTCAGAACTGATCTTCTTTAGTGAAAAGAATAATATGGAATTTGTAATGACAGAAATAGTTGATGAGGAAATATGCATGAAGCTATGATTCTATTTCTTCTGAGCAGTACTCTGTTTCGGTACATATATATGATTAGGATGTGGTCATTGTTGCATTTGGTTCCAGTGGGTCTGTGTGGTATCCTCTTATGGATTTCTTTTTTCTGGAGGATCATTGAAATCTTTATTATTTATTTTATCTGAGTTAATATTTCGGAAATTATGTATGTCTTCATATCTTGAAAGTAAATGTCTCGAATCATTTTCATTCCTATTGTTGATATGTATCGAACATGGTTCATTGTATGGGATATTCTTGAGTTAGAGTTAAAAGTTTTTATTATGATTATATCTTTAGCTTGATCACAAAAATACGGTGATATTGATGCGATGTTTTCTAGTTTTCGTAAAAAGGGTTGAAATTTGCCAGCGTATAGATTGTGGTAGCTCAAGTCTAGATTGTGTAATGGGTTTCATTTACTGGTAATCTTGATTTCTATTGGGATTAGCAAGAGACCATATGGTCTGGTTGAACAAAAGTAGTTCATAGAGAATTTTGATTTGTGTTATGAAAGAATTATAAAAGGACTGTATGTTCGACTTATTTTGTTATTAGTATGAAGGGATTTCTTAAATTATCAATGATTGATGATTGAGGTCGATTCAGTTGTTCAACCTGTGCGGATTACTTGCTCGAAAGGTTAAATGAGATATTTATGTCCGAGTCTATTTGCAGATCTGGGAACAAAATTTCGTTTTTTCATGGTGAAAAGACGGATAGTCTGAATGAAAAATGCATATTTCGGAAGACCATGACATGAGTTAAAATTGTTTTGATTGATAAAATTATCGTTTTCATGGGAAATTAAGATGGTCTATTGCATGCTAGTGGAGTTTTAAATGGTTGGAAGTGTTGTTAACCGAGGTATTAAATTTAGGTCCGCTTTCTCAATTTTTTTAATGATGTGTCATTAAATGTATTATAATGTGTTTTGAGGCTATAAGACAATGTGATAGCTTAAATTATCTGATGTCATGAATAGAGATCTGAGTCTGAGGTAGCATAAGTGACTTGAGCCATTGAAAGATTTTGAGTTAGTAATTATTAATCTTTGAGAAAGGTTAAAAACAGTTACAAGTGTTTGGTTAAGAAAACTCCGTTTACTTTGAGAATGATGGTTACACGGTTGAAATTGTTTATTGACAAGATCGGTCTTAGCTGAAATCAAGATTGAAACTGAAATTTTATTACAAGTCTATGCAGCTGAGAAAAGTATTATTCAATTGTAAGCTAAATGAGTACATTGACGATCGGCATATGGTTGTAAATTTTAGGTCAGACTTGATGAATGATATTATATTAGAGTAAAGATTTGTGTAACAGAAAACCCAGAACCTATGCACAAGTGTTGCAAGAAAACTCATAGAAATAATGTATTAGTGATCGAGTTTAGGACTCGACATTTTTTATTTTTATGCATGAATATTTGGAGTAATAACATGACTAAAGCCTAGTATCAAATGTCTTCTTTCTTACTTCAGCCAGTGTTGGTACTAGAATGGAGTTGAGAAAGAGTACTATAGAATTCCTATCGAGATATTTCCTATCTCCAGAAAAGAGAAGTGTTTTGTGGGTTTGTTATTGAGTAATTTTTGAGATTAGCAAATTATTTCAGTAAGTACAGACTTCTTATTTAACAAAGTAATTGAATTGCTTGTGTTTGATGTTATCAGATTTCATAGAAAACTTTGAATGCGTGGTTGTGTTTTGGCACTCATTTCATTTCCGGTTTGATTGGTTCAGATTCTTGACAATCTGTTTCATTTTCGTGTTTCAGAATTTAAGAGAAATTAAGTATTGAATTCGTAAACTATTGGGTCGTACAAGGTTATAGAGTATAAGACCAGTGATGTACTGACTAGCTTCACCATGCGAATTTAAAAAGAGTCAAGTGTGTTATGTGTATATGTGTTATGACGGTATGGAACGTACCCTTTGTGTATATGAGTTGTCCAATATAGATCAAGATTCAGTTAATGCGTTGTATGATGAAGAACCGCTCATGACTTTGGTACGAAAGATTGAAGTGTTAAGAACTAAAAGTTCAATCTTAGTAGAGGTTCTCTAATAATGGTGTGAATAATGGAGCCTATGTAACGCCCTCACGTCCGAGACCATCGCCAGAGTCAAGCTTGAGGTGTTACTAAACTTAATTCATCAATTTAACAGCTCAAACAATTTATTTTTAAAACTTCTAGACAATTTGGCAATCTGCATTATAGTCGCTTAAAAATTCATATCTCGAGTTCCAAAACTCAAAATCCAATTACATAAATTTTTCCTGAAACTAGACTCATATATCTATCTACTAATTTTTTTCTACAATTTTTGGTCTAGCCAGTTAGTACAGTTTATTTGTTAAAGGCTCCCCTATTTTAGGGTTCGACTACTCTGACCCCTATGTATTACGAATTAGATATCGCCCTGTACAGAGTTTCAATGACTATGCCGTTTGTTTCTTATATAACTAGACTCAATAAGGATTTCATAAATGTAAAATAAAACTCCTAATTGTTTTTTACAATTTATAGTGAATTTTTAAAGTCAGAACAGGGGATACAGAGATCACTCTGACCCTGTACCACCAAAACTTAAATATCTCACAAAATATAACTCATATACCTGTTTTGTTTCTTTCATATGAAAATGGACTCATCAAGATTCGATTACATGACTTATTCATCATTTAATTCCATTTCTACTATTTTTAGTGATTTTTCGAATTCACGTCACTACTGCTGTTTGAATCTATTTTATGGTAAATTTTATCTATTTCATGGTTTCCATGGATTAGCTAGCTATTTGACATACATAACTCCAAATATGATCATGATTAGCCATTCCAATGGCTAATCATTATCAAGCATTTCCATACCACTCAATAACCATATCATAAGACCATATATACAAAATGATTATAATGCTATACATGCCATACCCAAAATATACAAGCCATTATGCCAATATGGTATACGGATAGTGTGAGCGAGCCTCTGACCGTTCCCGATTTCCGAGCTGACTTGTCAAAACTACAAGGAATGAAAAGGAGGGAGTAAGCATAAATGCTTAGTAAGTTCACATGCAAATAGCAAGTGACATAACCAAGTTCACATGCAAATAGCAAGTAACATAACCATATAAGCAAACATAAAACATCATTTGCACAATCATCACCAAGACATTCATATCATATTTTCATTTATCATCTTACCATATTGTTGTTATATTGAGTTTTCAACCTGAGGGTTAAGTACATACCTGTTCAAAGTATCCATTTCACAACACTTACCAAAATGTCCCTTTCATCTCGAGTATTCCTCCATTTGAGTAGAACTTTACCCGTTGAACACATCGAAATATAATTCAGATACATGGAAAGTTTGCACATAAGTGCCACATATGTAGCCAAGCTACCATGTAACCCGCCCATAAGCAAAATCGGAATCAACTCAATGGGCTCGGGCGTTCACATCCATAAGTGAACTCGAACTCAACTCAACGAGCTCGGAGGCCTAGTTACATCTCACGAACTTGGACTCAACTCAATGAGTTCGGACATTCGCATCCATAAGTGAACTCGGACTCAACTCACGAGTTCGGATGCCCAAATATCCCAGTGACATGTCACTTGTATCCTAATCCATTCCTAAGGTTCAACGGGACCTTTTTCTCAATCATGTGTCTCAACCATCTTCTACGGAATGCCGATACCGATACTCGGTAGTATTTCACATTTTCCAAGTATATCACATAATTTGACATATTATCAAACAATTATCACAAGTATAATATTTCATAATAATTACCATATCATTTAAATAACATTAAAACATTTAAAATAATAACTATGTTACCAACATTTACATATGAACTTACCTCGTATGCGAAAATGGCTACTTTTACCATTTCGTCCACAACTTGGTATTTTCCCCATTTTAGCCCGAATTTCAGTTTTCCTTGCTCTATCATTTAAAATATAGTCTAATTAGGACTCACATTATTAAAATTGACCCAAAATCATATTTTGGAAAAATTACAGTTTTGCCCCTAAACTTTTGCATATTTACACTTTTGCCTCAAAGCTCGTAAATTAAACTTCAGCCTATTTTCTTATGTTTTATGACATTCTGATTGTTTTTCCCTTCTATAGCAACTTCAAATTCTCACTCTAACATGTACTTATGACTATTAGGTATTTTCACCGATTAAGCCCTTTTACTCATTTTGTAACACCCCAAACCTGGCCTGGAAGTTTGGCTCGAATCTGGCATCTCACATTGAAGTATTTTTTGAAAACCATGTTTCCATTAAAAACCCTTCTTAATAATTAAAAACTTATACCCTTTTCAAACCTTGTTAGAAACCTCAACTGAATAACATTCTTAACAACTTTGTAAAAATCTTGGTTGTTGCGGAAGCTTGATTTAAAAACAATTACGGATACATGATGTTTTGAACAACAGTAGTTGCTTTGCAAAACCATGTTCTAATACTAGCAATTATAAGAACAATAAGTAAAATTTGAAATTTGAAATCCAGAAAAATACAACGGCTTTATTACAACCCACATAAAACATTTAAAAGTAATAATCAAAACTATAAAATAAACAGTGTGTGTGGCTTCCTCCGAGCCCCTCGCAGCTCCGATCCGTCTAAGGTGGAAATTACCGAAAGGTTAATAAACGGGTGAGTTTACGAAAACTCATGTGAAATCCCTACTATTAAAAGGAACGACAGGTCATATAAAAGAATTAAAAGTCTAGCCCCACTTTACTTACAGCCAAGATTATCAATTGTGCCTTAGCCTCTATAATGCGATGTCGATGGGCTTTAATCCATTACGAATAAGAAACATTATCGAACTAGAATCGAATCGAATCGAATCGTGTGTAATCGAATCGATGATCGTAATAGAATCAAAATCGAATGTGAATGCAATCCCAACCCAATCCAGTAGTATACACCCCGTACCAACCTTACACCATGTGGGAGACTACTCGACCCACCCAACCGCTAGACACCACGTAAATTGCAGCGAGGTGCGGACATCGTGACGAAGTCACCAGATCTGATATTGTGGCTAGGCCACCGAGCAGATATATATATATGGCGGCCACTAGATTGCAAATGAGGTCAGAAGATATTGTGACGAAGTCACCGTATCAGATATATGTGGCAAGGCCACAGATTGCAAATGAGGTCGCTGTAACGCTTCCTCCATCAATATAAACCCGTGCCCCATACAACAGATATACATGTCATGACATACAACATACAGAATCAAAATATCATGCCCATACTTGAATCAAACAGTCACAGTCAAGTCATTCATATCACCAACATATATTCACAATCAAATCCGTCAACCACACAGTCCAAGTCAGTCACTTGCCCACAATGGCAAAACAATCATTTAACACCCTAGGGGTAAAATGGCAATTTTATAAATCGAGGGTAAAACGGTAATTCTATAAATCGAGGGTAAAATAGTAATTTTGTAAATCGAGGGTAAAATAGTAATTTTGTAAACCGAGAGTAAAATAATAATTCTGTCAATCGAGGGTAAAATAGTAATTCTATAAATCAAGGGTAAAACAGTAATTTTGTAAATCGAGGGTAAAATGGTAATTCTATAAATCGAGGGTAAAACTGTAATTCTGTAAATCGAGGGTAAAATGGTAATTCTATAAATCAGGGGTACTTTGGTAATTTTACAAGTCAAGGGTATTTCAATAATTTTACAGGTCGAGGGTATTTCAGTAATTTCACAAATTAGGGGTATTTTGGTAATTTTACAAACTAGGGGTATTTTGATAATTTTACAAACCAGGGGTATTTTGGTAATTTTACAAACAAGGGGTATTTTGGTAATTTTATAAACAAAGGGTATTTTAGTAATTTTACAAACCAGGGGTATTTTGTAATTTTGTAAACCAAGGGTATTTTGGTAATTTGGTAAACTAAAGTATTCTAAACAGGGATAACAATACGAATGGGCCTAAAGTTTTCTGCTTAAATGGGCCCACACACTCGTGTGGCCCTTTTAGCCCAAATCTAGCCACAGATATGAGATTCACCTAGCCTAATCCAATATTTACTACACAATCAAACAACATATCCAATTGGGCTGTAGGCCCATTGGGCCCATATGGCCCTTTCTACCATCGCGTACCAAGTAGCCATCTTACGCCTAGAGTAGTGAGAAATACACACCGATTGGAGACTGGAGTTAATCCACGGTCCGAGCACTCTTAGTGGCGCCCAACCCAACCGAAAGCACGCCACGGTTTAAAAGGATCACCAAGAAGGGTACCTTTACTCTCCTCATGGTTCTCTCTATTTAAAGCCGCCAGATCCACTCTTATGTTAGCTTCCGATGTGGGATCCTCCATCATCGAGTTTAAATTCAACACCAACTCTTGCCGCCCCTATTAGCAAAATAAATGCTTTTTGCTTGCCATGGGATTCGAACCCATGCCTCCCATTAAATGCTCCACACGCTACTTGCCACTAAGCCACAAGGCTTTTTGTGTCACAATTTCTCCAACAATATTCTTAAGGCCTACCTACTACACCCAGGGTTTAATTCACCTTAAACCAAAATTTTTGCTAGAGTCCAGGTTTGAACCTAGGACTTCTCCAACACTTCTCAGCACACTTAACCACTAAAACAAGCCTTCAACTACGAAATTTTCACGCACAATAGAATATTATAAGCTGCCTTCAACCGCTTCTATGCTCAAGGCCCAAAACTTCTAGGCCTAAATTCAGGGTGTTACAACTCTACCTCCCTTAAAGAAATTTAATCCCCGAAATTTTTGTCTAGTAGGGTAGTCATGTAACATCTACCCCACTATGCTACCGCTGCGCACTCTGATCCTACTATCACTATCACACTTTAACTAGAACTTGAAACATCTTATACATACAACACTTATTCACAGAAGCAGCCACATATTTATCACACATATATACAATTTCTATATCCATCCACATAAAATAAATACCAAATTTAAATTCAGACCAATATCTAAGGAATCCACAGTATTTCAATTTCTAAACAAACAAAAGTATTCAGAAGACTTACGGATTCGGCGCCGGAGACTCGGTGTGCCACACTTTTTAAGAGAAATACTTCAAACAGACCACGTGGTTGAAAATAATTTTCTAAAATTCAACCTTTGAAAACCCAATCCACAGCCGAGTTGTTACAACCCAGGCTCTGATATCACTAAATGTAACACCCCAAACCCGGCCTGAAAGTTTGGCTCAAATTTGGCATGTCACATTGAAGTGTTTTTCGAAAACCATGTTTCCATTAAAAACCCTTCTTAATAATTAAAAACTTATACCCTTTTTAAACCTTGTTAGAAACCTCAGCTGAATAACATTCTTAACAACTTTGTAAAAATCTTGGCAGTTGCGGAAGCTTGATTTAAAAACAATTGCGGATACGTGATGTTTTGAACAACAGTAGTTGCTTTAGAAAATCGTGTTCTAATACTAGCAATTATAAGAACAATAAGTAAAATTTCAAATTTGAAATCCAGAAAATAACAACGACTTTACTACAACCCACATAAAACATTTAAAAGTAATAATTAAAACTATAAAATAAACAGTGTGTGTGGCTTCCTCCGAGCCCCTCGCAGCTCCGATCCGTCTAAGGCTGGAAATTACCTGAAAGGTTAATAAACGGGGTGAGTTTACGAAAACTCAATGTCAAATCCCTACTATAAAAAGGAATAGTCATCATATAAAAGAATTAAAAGTCCGCCCTGACCTTACTTACAGCCAAGATCAATTGGGCCTTAGCCCACTATAATGACAAGATCGATGGGCTTTAACCCATTACGAATAAGAAACACTATCGAACTAGAATCGTAATCGTAATCAGTGACGAATCGAATCGATCGTAATGTAATCAAAATCAGAATGTGAATGCAATCCCAACCAATCCAGCCATATACACCCCGCACCAACCTTACACCATGTGGGGAGACTACTCGACCCACCCAACCGCATACATAATTACGAAATTGCGGCGAGGTCGCGGATATTGTGACGAAGTCACCAGATACAGATATTGTGGCTAGGCCACTAGAACAGATATATATATGTGGCGAAGCCACCAGATTGCAACGAGGCTGCCAGATATTGTGACGAAGTCACCAGAACAGATATATGTGGTGAGGCCACTAGATTGCAGTGAGGCTGCCAGAACGCTTCCTCCATCAATATAAACCCGTGGCCCATGCAACAGATATACATGTCATGGCATACAACATACGTAATCAAAATATCATGCCCATACTTGAATCAAACAATACACAGTCAAGTCATTCATATCACCAACATATATTCACAATCAAACCACAACCACACACGGTTAAGTCGGTCACTTGCCCACAAGGGCAAAACAATCATTTAACACCCTAGGGGTAAAATGGTAATTTTATAAATCGAGGTAAAACGGTAATTCTATAAATCAAGGGTAAAACAGTAATTTTGTAAATCGAGGGTAAAACAGTAATTTTGTAAATCGAGGGTAAAACAGTAATTCTGTCAATTGAGGGTAAAACGGTAATTCTGTAAATCGAGGGTAAAACAGTAATTTTGTAAATCGAGGGTAAAACGGTAATTTTGTAAATATAAGGTAAAACAATAATTCTATAAATCGAGGGTAAAACGATAATTTTGTAAATCGAGGGTAAACGGTAATTCTATAAATCAGGGGTACTTTGGTAATTTTACCAGTCGAGGGTATTTCAATAATTTTACAGGTCGAGGGTATTTCAGTAATTTCACAAATTAGGGGTATTTTGGTAATTTTACAAACTAGGGGTATTTTGATAATTTTACAAACCAGGGGTATTTTGGTAATTTTACAAACCAAGTGTATTTTGGTAATTTTATAAATAAAGGGTATTTTAGTAATTTTACAAACCAGGGGTATTTTGGTAATTTTGTAAACCAAGGGTATTTTTGTAATTTGGTAAACTAAAGTATTCTAAACAGGGATAACAATACGAATGGGCCTAAAGCCCTTTCTTGGCCCAAATGGGCCCACACGCTCGTGTGGCCCTTTTAGCCCAAATCTAGCCACGGATATGAGATTCACCTAGCCTAGTCCAATATTTACTACACAATCAAACAACTTATCCAATTGGGCTCGTAGGCCCATTTGGCCCACATGGCCCCTTTCTACCATCGCACTCAAGTAGCTATCCTACTGCCTAGAGTAGTGAGAAATACACACCGATTGGAGATTGGAGTTAATCCATGCTCCGAGCACTCTTAGCCGGCGCCTAACCCAACCGAGCACGCCACAAAGCGAAAGGGATTAGCCAAGAAGGGTACCTTTACTCTCCTCATGGTTCTCTTTATTTAAAGCTAGCTTCGCATCCACTCTTATGTTAGCTTCCCGATGTTGGATCCCTCCATCATCAGAGTTTAAATTTAACACCAACTCTTGCCGCCCCCTGTTAACAAAATAAATGCTCTTTGCTTGCCATGGGATTCGAACCCATGCCTCCCCTTAAATGCTCCACACGCTACTTGCCACTAAGCCACAAGGCTTTTTGTGTCACAATTTCTCCAACAATATTCTTAAGGCCTACCTACTACACCCAGGGTTTGATTCACCTTAAACCAAAATTTTTGCTAGAGTCCAGGTTTGAACCCAAGACTTCTCCAACACTTCTCAGCACACTTAACCACTAAAACAAGCCTTCAACTACGAAATTTTCATGCACAACCGAATATTATAAGCTACCTTCAATCGCTCCCATGCTCAAGGCCCAAAACTTCTAGGCCTAAATTCAGGGTGTTACACATTTTCACTTAAAACCGAGTAGCACAAGTTGTCTAACATAATTTAAAACCTCATATTCTATCATAAAACACCAAAATACACAAATTTCACCTATGGGTATTTTTCCAATTATGAACCCTAGGTTGAATTATTGCTAGCATAAGCTAAATCAAGTTACTGGGACTCAAAAAACGTAAAAAAAACATTAAAAACGAGGCTAGAACGGACTTACAATCGAGCTTGGAAGCTTGAAAAACCCTAGTCATGGTTTCTCCTTGCTATATTCGGCCATGGGGTTGAAGATGGACACATTTGGGTTTTAAAATTTGTCTTTTAATTCATTTTACCCATAAATGACCAAAATGCCCTTTTTACTATTCTTTAAATTTTTACCCTTTCAAGCCCATTTTTGTCCAGATTTTTTTAGAAATTAGTAAAATTACTCTTTAAGGACCTCTAATTAATAATCTAATTCAATTTTATTCAAAATGCTTCTAGAACACAAGTTTTGCAATTTATTCAATTTAGTCCCTAACTTCAAATTAAGCACTTTATGCATAGAATTTCTTCACGAAATTTTCACACAATCATGCAATCATATCATAGACCTCAAAATAATTATAAAATAATTATTTTTATCTCAGATTTGTGGTCTCGAAACTACCATTCCGACTAGGCCCAAAATCAGGATATTACAACTCTCCCCCCCTTTAGGGATTTTCGTCCCCGAAAATCTTACCGGAAAAGTGGTCTTCACTTAGATTCCTCAATTTCATATTCAGTGCTGAAGAACTTTCACTCAGGCGATGCCTCCAATATATCTCTTTAATTTCTCATATATTCTAAAAGTTTACGGACTCATCTCTTAATTGTTCTTAATTTTCAACCCTTCTCAGTTTCCCATGATATCATGATATAAAACTCGGATCTCAACTTGATTTAATAGAGACCGGAATTCTAAGAAATCCAACAATCAAAGAGACCTGAAATTCCATGAATCTGATAGTAGGAATTCATTCAATATCGATATGATTTATAGATCTCGTCAAACATTTAACAATAGGATACATCACATTTTCCTCTCTTCGCCATGGAAATAATTCTGATATGGCCTCAAGAATAATCCTTCTCATTTCCATCCCAATATCAACACTGACAAGGATAATTTTGATAGATTCCAATGCTCGGCTTTAACCCCTTTAACAACTCAGATTTTATGTAACATCGAATGCTCTAAACTATCACATTATCTCACTGTCTTGAAACACATCACAATTAATACAACAGTACATTACTAAAAGTCAGGAAGTCTTTACTCAATGTAGACTAGTCTAGTTCAGATGCTTCGGTTACCAATATTCTCATCTATCCGAACTTTGTCAACATGTAACAAAATTTTCAGCTTTCACAAAACGAAAACCTTATCATTCGTAGTGACTTTAACAAATATCGAACTCTTTCTAATAAATATACACTTCTCGTTTAGACTATTTACTCTTTTATTCGTACAAAATGAAATTCTATTATCAGACTTGGGAAAAATAATCCTGACATAATTGTCACATGAAATCTTTCAAATAAATAATTCACCATACTGACTGAAACTCGCGCTTTTATCACTTATGCCTTTGCTGATGTCAAATCCGTACACAGAAATTAGAAAAATCCCAATACTGAAATCACCACATCACCTAAATCAAATCAAAAGTATAGTCATACTTGACATGATTATCACGAGCTGAAGAATGCACTCCGAACATGAGTCATAATTGACAAAATACGGAATAAAGATAACAAGAAAACCGAATAAAGAAATTCAAGATAGAAAAACCCAGAATAAAAAAATCCAGAATAAAAAGATCCAGGATAAAGAAACCCAAGATACGATACTATGTCGGAGAATCGAAAACCAAACTCATAGAGAAAATACAGAATACCCCGATAATTCTTCAAGCAAGAAAGTCCAAAAGAAAACATCATTTAATCCCACTGGAATCAAATACAACAAGAACAATATATCTTCACATACATATATATCAGATGAAGCATCAAGCGTAAGAAGCAGAATCATAATATCATATGTATTTTCTCATTAATTCTTATCGACGAAATGAAATAGAATACCCGATGAAATAGATCAATATAAATTATAAACCAGTCAGACTACCAATGCTTTCATCCAACACCAGAATTAGAAGACATTCCCATATAACAAAAATTTCTTCAGAAGATCAATAGCCATAGAAATATTTCTGAGAACGGGTAAACACATAGAACATCTCAAAAGAGACTGCTAAATTTGTCCAGTCATAACTGTCACACTCAGATAGTTCACATTTCAAATATCATTTCCCCAACTAGTTTTGCCATCACAAATTCCATATTAAACCATTCACTAAAGAAGGCCAGTTCTGAATAATTTTCGATTTACACTTTTTTCGACCATGCACCTGAGTAATTCGATTTATCAAAGAGAATTCCTTCTCTAACTGGGACAGTGCATAACTCCAATAATCTTTACGTCAATCCGATACTTTACTGGCTCTGACTTTACTTATCAGCTCATTTTCAATCTCTGATCATACTTATAATTATTCTATCACTGAACTCTTTGAGTTCTCAACCAGAAACTTATTCAATACAAATCTCATGAAATTCCATTATAAGTACCATTTCGGTAAGGGGGAGGGGTTGTAGGACCTCTGACTTGACTTTTTTTTTTTATACATACACATATGACACAACTTCCATCATCATAGCAACATCATCAAAATCATGTCATTCATTCAGGCAATGCAACATTCATGTTGGCTTACACCAATTTTCCTATTGTCCCATTCAGACAATATACTTATGCATACATTCTATGTTTTCTAGATAGCTTTACTTATCCATTCATTTAATTAAATTAAGTCATGCTCATGACATCATATAAGGCCAAACAAACATAGATATTTGAATCACAATCACAACTTTCATTTCATGCATCATCATGTACATATCATTACAATCATATAATTCAGTCCAACAATTTAACATAGATAAGTTCATTTCATTATAATCCTTTATCTCATAAATTATATATCATTAACATTCATCAACATTTGACGTCTAATCAAGACAAGGACATTTTCATTCTTATCATAATATTATGACCTTTATTTATACCTATACTACTTTCTATTTATTCCGTTCATCTTATCAAGTAAGCCACATACACTACATCATATGAGCATTAAGCAAATATGGATATTTATCACATTTGTCTCATAAACTTTTATTCATACTTTTCTGAACCGAGACTTATCATAATCATAATTTTACTTAAATACCTACACATAACATTGAACATGGTCAGCGCAGCTCGGTTGGAGAGTACCCTGTCTAAATAAGACGATACTCATACGCGTCGGAAGACATCACACTATCACAGATCAGTGGCATGTATAGCTAAACTTTTACACATGCTAGGTTTGTCCGAGAACCGACTAAACCTGCTCTGATACCACCAAATGTAATGCCATCACGCCCGAGACCGTCGCCAGAGTCAAGCTTGAGGTGTTACTAACTTAATTCATCAATTTAACAGCTCAAACAATTTATTTTTAAAACTTCCAGACAAGCTGGCAATCTGCATTATAGTCGCTTAAAAATTCATATCTCGAGATACGAAACTCAAAATATAATTCCGTAAATTTTTCATGAAACTAGACTCATATATCTATCTACTGATTTTTTTCTAAAATTTTTGGTCTGGCCAATTAGTACAGTTTATTAGTTAAAAGCTCCCCTATTTTAGGGTTTGACTACTCTGACCCCTATGTATTACGAACTAGATATCTCCCTGTACAGAGTTTCAATGACTATACCGTTTGTTTCTTATAAAACTAGACTCAATAAGAATTTCATAAATGTAAAATAAAACTCCTAATTTTTTTTTTACAATTTATAGTGAATTTTTAAAGTCAGAATAGGGGATACAGAGATCACTCTGAACCTGTACCACCAAAACTTAAATATCTCACAAAATATAACTCATATACCTGTTTTGTTTCTTTCATATGAAAATAGACTCATCAAGATTCGATTACATAACTTATTCATCATTTAATTCCATTTCTACTATTTTTAATGATTTTTAAAATTCGTCACTACTGCTGCCTGAATCTATTTTATGGTAAATTTTATCTATTTCATGGTTTCCATGGATTAGCTAGCAATTTGACATACATATCTCCAAATATGATCATGATTAGCCATTCCAATGGCTAATCATTATCAAGCATTTCCATACCACTCAATAACCATATCATAAGATCTTATATACAAAATATTTATAATGCTATACATGCCATACCCAAAATATACAAGCCATTATGCCAATATGGTATACGGATAATGTCAGCGAGCCTCCGACCATTCCCGATTTTCGAGCTGACTTGTCAAAACTACAAGGAATGAAAAGGAGGGAGTAAGCATAAATGCTTAGTAAGCTCACATGTAAATAGCAAGTAACATAACCATATAAGCAAACATAAAACATCATTTGCATAATCATCACCAAGACATTCATATCATATTTTCATTTATCATCTTACCATATTGTTGTTATATTTAGTTTTCAACCCGAGGGTTAAGTACATACCTGTTCAAAGTATCCATTTCACAACACTTACCAAAATGTCCCTTTCGTCTCAAGTATTCCTCCATTTGAGTAGAACTTTACCCGTTGAGCACATCGTAATATAATTCGGATACATGGAAAGTTTGCACATAAGTGCCACATATGTAGCCAAGCTACCATGTAACCCACCCATAAGCGAACTCAGACTCAACTCAACGAGCTCGGGCATTCGTATCCATAAGTGAACTCAGACTCAACTCAACGAGCTCGGATGCCTAGTTACATCTCACGAACTCGGACTCAACTCAACGAGTTCGGATGCCCAAATATCCCAGTGACATGTCACTTGTATCCTAATCCATTCCTAAGGTTCAACGGGACCTTTTTCCCAATCATGTGTCTCAACCATCTTCTACGGAATGCCAATACCGATACTCGGTAGTATTTCACATTTTCCAAGTATATCACATAATTTGACATATTATCAAACAATTATCACAAGTATAATATTTCATAATAATTATCATATCATTTAAATAACATTAAAACATTTAAAATAATAACTATGTTACCAACATTTACATATGAACTTACCTCGCATGCGAAAATGGCTACTTTTACCATTTCGTCCACAACTTGGTATTTTCCCCATTTTAGCCTGAATTTTAGTTTTCCTTGCTCTATCATTTAAAATATAGTCTAATTAGGACTCACATTATTCAAATTGACCCAAAATCATATTTTGGAAAAATTACAGTTTTGCCCTTAAACTTTTGCATATTTACACTTTTGCCCCAAAGCTCGTAAATTAATCTTCAGCCTATTTTCTTATGTTTAATGACATGATGATCGTTTTTCCCTTCTATAGCAACATCAAATTCTCACTCTAACATGTACTTATGACTATTAGGTATTTTTACCGATTAAGCCCTTTTACTCGTTTTCACTTAAAACCGAGTAGCACAAGTTGTCTAACATAATTTAAAACCTCATATTCTATCATAAAACACCAAAATACACAAATTTCACCTATGGGTATTTTTCCAATTATGAACCCTAGGTTGAATTATTTCTAGCATAAGCTAAATCAAGTTACCGGGACTCCAAAAACGTAAAAAAACATTAAAAACGAGGCTAGAACGGACTTACAATCGAGCTCGGAAGCTTGAAAAACCCTATCCATGGTTTCTCCTTGCTATATTCGGCCATGGGGTTGAAGATGGACACATTTGAGTTTTAAAATTTGTCTTTTAATTCATTTTACTCCTAAATGACCAAAATGCCCTTTTTACTATTCTTTAAATTTTTACCCTTCCAAGCCCATTTTTGTCCAGATTTTTTTAGAAATTAGTAAAATTACTCTTTAAGGACCTCTAATTAATAATCTACTTCAATTTTATGCAAAATGCTTCTAGAACACAAGTTTTGCAATTTATTCAATTTAGTCCCTAACTTCAAATTAAGCACTTTATGCATAGAATTTCTTCACGAAATTTTCACACAATCATGCAATCATATCATAGACCTCAAAATAATTATAAAATAATTATTTCTATCTCATATTTTTGGTCTCGAAAGTACCATTCCGACTAGGCCCAAAATCAGGATATTACAGCCTATGCGAATACCACCTCATTTGTTCGGTAAGACTTTCGGGGACGAAAGTCCCTAAGGGGGGAGAATTATAACAGCTTGATTTTGGGCCTAGTCAGAATAGTGGTTTCGGAACCACTATTCTGAGGCCGGAGAAATTATTTTTTAAATATTATTTTATGTGTCATAGCATGATTATATAAGTGCATGAAAATTTTGGTGAATTAATTTTAGCGATTGTGAGCTTAATAACGAAAAACGACTAAATTGTTATAAGGGGCAAAAGTTTTTTTTTGCTAGAAAAATGTGTTAAATAGCTAGGGAATCATAATTGGGGGTCTATAAAGTGCAAATAGGCCTTTAAATCAATGGTGGCCGGCCATAGAGTCAAAGGAATGAAAATTTTCAAAGGTTAGGTGAAATTGGTGACTTGTTTGACTAGAAATAAAATAAAATAAAAAGAAAATGATATCATCATTTTAGCTTCATTCTCTCCACCGAAAATACTAGAAAAATAGGGATTTGAAAGCTTGAAATTTGTATCCACTTTTCACCCTTGCAAGTAAGTGATTTTAATGGTCTTTCTTGATAATTTTTGTACTTTTGGGACCATTGTAGCATGATCTAGCTAATAAGGGCACCATTTTGCAAAATGGTTGAAAGTCTAATGATCGTAGTGATTCATAATAAGTAAAAAATATTTATAATGAAGATAAAACCTAGACTAACTATTATAACGAAGAAAAGGCAAGCGCACCTATCGAACAATAATATAGTAATGGCAAGATCGGGATATCATACCCAAGGGAACCAAAAGTACTAGTAATAACTATCTTTTTATTATCTAGCCTAAGAATAAAAGGGTTTGTTTGTTAAAATAATTATCTAAACTAATTAACTAATTTAATTAAAGCGAAGAGAGAATTTGGAAAAAGACTTGAAGAGAAGCAATTAATAAAGACGACACCCAAGGAGGAATCCACCTAGATTTTACTTGTTATCTGACTCTGAACCGGACAATTTATTCATTTAACTTGTTCCGTAGAGATCCCTAAGTTAAGTTATTATCTCTATTCAAGACTAATAACATCTAATCCCTAGATTAAATAACTGAGACTTTTCTCTAATTACCACTTTAGGGTTGCATTAACTCGATCTATAGATCCCCTTATTAGGTTTCACCCTAATCTGGCAAAATCTCGTAACCCTATTTCTAGGCGTTCGATCAACTCCGCTTAATTATGCCAAATCTACTCTTAGGCAGGGTCTATTCCTCCTCTGCATAAGCACATCAAATCATGAATTAATACCCGGAATATTAACTCAAGCATTAAGAACACATAATTAAGAACAAATCAAGTATTTATCATGCAGTTCAGATAATAATAACAAGATCCATCATAGGTTTTATCCCCCTTAGGTATCTAAGGGGTTTAGTTCATAATAAAATAAGAGTACATCTCAAAAGTATGAAAATAACTAAACATAAAGAAAACTCTAAAACCCCTGAAGGAATTCTGAGAGAGATCTTCAGTCTTGGAGTAGCTCCGGCTTTTGAGATGGATCGTCTGACTTCCTTCAAGTAATTCCCGATGTGTGGTTCTATGTTCCAAAAAAGTTCTGGAGAGCCTCCCTTTCTAGGTCATACTTAGGGTGTTTATATAGGCTTTTGATTGGCTTTCTTCCCCCTAAGTATCCTTTTTTAGTGTAGAATACAACTCCTTGAAAAAAGGGACACGCTGGTGTGTCACGGCCGTGTGACGTGGTTGCTAGGTCGTGTGAGATCTGTTAAATTGCCACGGCAGTGGGGGCTCAATAGCCAGGCCGTATGAGTCATGTAAACCTTGGTCGACACCCTCAAAAGGCACATGCGTGTGAGCTGCCCGTGTGGCAAGGCTTAGGCCGTGTGGGTCTTCTTGATTTGGTCTGTTTTGTCCATTTTTAGCTCGTTTTTGGCTCCTTTTGACTCTTGGTGCTCTCCTGGGTACAAAACATGAAATAACCGAATTAAAAGCACCAAAATCCACAAATTTAGTAGTAAACATCCATAAAAATGCTAAGTATTTGGGGTAAAAACATGTATCATTTGGCGTTTATCAAATACCCCCACACTTAAGCATTTGCTTGTCCTCAAGCAAAATTCTCACTTACTGCTAGAATTCATTCTTTTCAATCACATAATCAGTATTGATAATGTTACAAACTATTCCACAGAAAATTATACAGTGAGAATTTAACTATAGAAGCATTAAAGCCTCAAACAATCTAAATCGGATATTTTGATAATAAAAATATAGATAAGCTCCTTCCTTTAAGTAATTAACTTTAGTCCTAAATACACAAGAGATGACATCCTCACTAAAGATTCACTCAAATCACTCAAAGTGTTTAAGGGTCAAGATTAAGCACTCGATTGTCTAACATGAAAAGTTATTACCATAGGCTTGCCTGAAAATCAAATCTCCACCACTTGTAAATGATATGATACACTAATCAAAAGGCCTTTGCATAGTTGTAATGGGGTTTAGGTTACAGGTATGGATAAAGGTCGAAGAACAGGGGTTAGAATCAAGATAATTTCAATATGTTACCCCACTATCAAAAACTTAATTACTGAATCACAAACAAATAACTAGAACTTTTTTACATGAGTTCATGACAACTTTAGCTTGCTGAGAATTACACACATTTTTTTTAAGAACAAATCAAGTTAATACAATACAGAAATTATACTTCATGATTCAGTAACAAAAAATGGTGAACATAGTGAGGTAACAATATTAAATTCAATCTCGATAAAAAGGGTCAAATTAAGTAAGAGGATTTCAACAATAATAGGTTAATGGGTTAATGAAGAGGGTTAACCAAAGAAAAAGGTTAATAGGTTCAAAAGGGGTTCACTAAGGGTTTAATTATGTGGGAAGGCTTTTTATGGAGTCAATGGGTTAAATCCTAATTGCCTTTATCATCTCAGTATATCAAATCATACGTGTGGTCTTGACATGTATAATCGAAGCAAGTTCTAGAATAACAGTTCAATGTTGACACACTCAAACCATAAAAGAAGTGAACAAGAAAGAAAGCTATATGCTCAAAAGGCTTAAAAATCTCACCAAAAATTTGGGTTTTTGATGTCATTCCTGTATACTTAAGATTTCAAGATAATACCTCAATTTAGGAAAATAATCTAAAAATTTTAGTTCTCAAAATATCAACTTATCATGCTCGATTCTTTAATGTCCTATAATCAAATAATCATGCATAATTCCCATAGTCTAATTCATGACATACCAACAATAGTTATAGATCAATCAAAATTCATTCTATCAATATTATGAGAAAATCACTTAAGCACAAGACCAAATTTAGGGATTTGAGAATAATGCAAAAAGTTAGGTTCCATGTTCACCCCCCAACACTTAAGATGTACATTGCCCTCAATGTACAAAGATAGACTAGTCAACATAAAGAAAATCATAAGAGGGAAAGAGGTGAAACTCCCTGTTAGAAGGATGCGGAGCTTGATTCTGAGGCTGGAGTGTTTGGGGAAAATGGTAGCGGCCACTGTTCTTGGCTAGATGAAGAAATTGGGTCATTGAACATGGCACCCGTTAGGTATTGTTCCCTATTTGTTTTCTCATTGCATAAAATATTCCTAGAAGCTTTGCTTGGAAGTCTGTAGAATCATGAAGAGCTTATTAAGAGTTGGTGTGGAAGAGAGTGTAGTGGAATTACTTGTTAGAAATACCAGAAAATGGAAAATAAAAATTTACTAATATAGATAAGTCTTTCAAAATAAGAAAATTGAAATGAAAATAAAAATCAAAAGAAAAATAAGAATAAAATAAATAAATTAAAATAAAAACAAGAATAAATAAAAATAAAATAGGAGGATTCAATGATCCTCGTCGGTGGGGCCCTCAGGTGGTGGTGCTGGAGGTGCAACGTGGAAGTGCTAGCACAGCTACTACATCATGGCCTGCATATCGTCTATCTATCGGTCCCGTCGCCGATCTCGCTCGTGGATCATCTCAAACTACGTAGTACAGTACTGTCCGAAGTGGGAGAGTCAGTCGGAAAGATATGCCAATGAAGCAGCCATAGGAATTGGTCGTTCCCTAAGTGGCACGGTCGAAGGCTCCTCGTGCTGTGGGGGAACATCATCAGGAATGTCCTCAAGATCCTCTTCGTCAATGGCATGAGAGAGACGGTGCTGAGGAGGGTCGATCCCACGTCGGCACTCGATCATCTGCATGTGTAACATAGTCGTAATGCCCTGTGGGGACATCTGACCTATCAGTGTAAGCACTGATGACTGGGCCGCGGTGTTAAGGAGGCCGAAGTGTCTGGCAAGGCACGTCACGTAGGGGTCGATGGAGATCACTCCCTTCCTATGCTGCTCGGTCTAATGGCGAATGGCAAAAGCAATGAAGTAGGCCAAGTCAGTCACGTGTGCATTCGCCATGCACCATAAATAGTAGGCGTCGTGGGTGGTGACGACGCTGTGCTCTCTCTCCTCCCGATCAATGTGTGAGCCAATATGGCATGGAGATAGCGGAGGGAAGGGGGTGAACTGAGGCCTTCGAGCGGCTGGGGTCGTAGTTGGAAGAGAGTGGTGCCAAAGCCTTCCAGCACAAGGAGGGGGAGAAGTGGATATTGCATGGTAGTGCATTCATGTCCTCCTCCTCCATAAACTCATCGGTGTAAAGTCCCAGAGTAACTCCAAACTCTGGGACACTCATCGCACGAACTAGACCGCCTAATCGAAAGTAAATAGTACCTGGGTCGTCATTGTTCGTCATCACTACTTGTAAATGAAAAGTAGAGCATAATTCTAAGGTTAGCTCTAAATAAGTGGGCTCGGTAATAGCGAAGAACCATTCCCATGGGTCTCAGAGCGAGAGGCGTGGATGGCATCAATGAAGTGGACTTGCTCTCAAAGACCCGACCAATGCAACAACCTGTGGTGATGGGCCGTGCGCATAGTATTTGAAATAGCTCCTCTTGTGAAGCTTGTGGAAATTCAAGGAACGGGTGCCGAACTTCGGCTGTAGCTCGTACCGAGGAAGAACCTGGTCCTCTACGTCTCTTTGAGGATGGGACCGCGGCCTTCTTTCTTCTCGATGATGACATAGTGTACCTGAAAATATATAAGCATTGATAGAATCCAAGATACATCAATAGTTAAGCAATAGGCCTAAAACTAGTATATGCTATTTAGTGTTTTAAATAAGTCAAATATAGAAAATTCTAAAGAAAATTGTTAACTTGTCTAAAACATATTTTTAATAGTAACAATATCTATGTAAAGCATGAAAAATACTAATGTAACAACACAAATTGGAAAAACAAGGTTAAAAAAGTGAACCAAGGGCTGTTGTAAGGCGGTGCACGGGCGTGTGAAGTGGAGAGAAAATCGTGTGGTGGGAAAAATGGAGGGTATAGGGAGGGGGAAATGGGGATTAATGCAAGTGGAGTGACTTTGAGGGTGGTTTGGGGGTTGGGGAAGTGAGAATCTAGGGAATGGTGGCCGGAATAGGGAGTAGGGGTTGGGGGAGGCTGGATTTCGACTAGGGTTTTGAAAGGAGGAAGAAGATGAATAGTGGTTTGTTTATATAGGGGAGGGGCACATGGCCTAGGGCCACGCCTGTGTGCTGTGAGGGTAGCCCGTGTTTTTCGAATTTTTCAAATGTGGTCGTGCCCAGCTACTATCACACACCCGTGTGTCTTGGGCGTGTATGGCACATGACCATGTTGCACGGCCGTGCCTAGCTTTGTTCGCTTCTCTCATGCCCGTGTTTTATGGTAGCACGCCCGTGTATTGTTGTCCACGGTTTAATGGCACGGGCATGTCGCACGCCCGTGTCGAAGAAACAGAGTCGAGCCTTGTCCCTGGCACGTCCGTGGTTTTTTATCCCACGCCCGTGTTCTTCCTATCAAGTTCACCCACGGCCATGTCACACGGCCGTGGGGATTTATCGCACCCTGTGTCTTAGGGAAATCATGTCCTACTTCAACACGGCGATCTCGCACGGTTGTGTCTTTTCCCCTGTTTGGCCATAGCTTTAGACACGCTCGTGTGTCTGGCCGTGTGTGCTAAAAAACTGTGCAATTCAAAGATTAAGTTAATGATTCAAAGTGCTAGAAATTAATTTAAAAAAATAAAGAAATCAAAATATGTTAGTGCTCGGGTTGCCTCTCGAGAAGCGCTTATTTATAGTCTAAGCTCGACTTACCTCTCTGTTGAATGATCATGGTGGTTTGAGGAGTTCATACTCCTCATTCCTGTTGTCAGTTTTAAAATAAGGTTTTAAACGGGTGTTGTTTACCTTAAAAGTACCAAACCTGGGATGACTCACCTCCACTATACCGAATGGAAAAATACTGAGTACCGTAAGAGGGATTTCCTCATTTGGTGTGGTAGTGACAATGTGAGGATCAACGGCATCTAGTAAGACTGTATCGACTTCCTGAAGTTGATTAGAAGAGGTATCGAGCTTGTTTTTGCGTAGTTTCAGTTTATCATGTGTTCTCGGTTTGTGTTCTCGTTATTCGTCTAGCTCCTCTATCCGTAGTCTTCGTTCTTCATGGATGTCTTTGTTCTCTTCATGATAGTAGCGCATTGTCTCTGTTGTCTTTATTCGAGGAGGTTCCTACAATGACGATTGAATATTAGTTTTATCATCGATAGTTTTTGTAGCATTATCCTGAGTCTTAGGGGTTTTGACTAAGTCGCGTGCTTGGAGTGTTACTACGTCGTCACCTGCACGAAGTGTTAGCTCCCCTGTGCCTACATTAATAATGGTTCTGGTAGTTGCTAAAAAGGGTCGTCCTAAAATTAAAGGTACCTCATTATCCTCATCCTTATCTAAGACAACAAAGTCTACTGGGTAAATAAATTTATCAATTTTAACGAAAACATCTTCAATAATACCCTTAGGAAATCTAACTATTTTGTCAGCCAATTGTATGCTCATCCTAGTCTGTTTGGGTTTACCGAGACTTAGTCGTTTAAACATTTTATAGGGCATAACATTTATACTTGCCCCTAGATCAGCTAAAGCATTATTTACAGATAAACTACCAATTAAGCAAGGAATTGTAAAACTCCCTGGATCTTGCAATTTGTTAGGTAGCTTATTCTTTAGAATAGCTGAACAGATTGCATTGAGTTCCACATGTGATGTAGTGTCTAATTTCTTTTTATTGCTCAGAAGTTCCTTTAAGAATTTTACTGAGTTGGGCATCTGCGAAAGAACTTCAATAAAGGGTAAGTTAATATGTAATTTCTTTAAGAGTTTGACAAACTTACCGAATTGTTCTTCTATTTTGTTTTTCGTCATCGCTTTAGGATATGGCACATGAGGTTCATGATTCTTACTTACCTGTTTGGGATCATTATCATTTACCTCTTCTCGTCTTTTGTTCATCGAGTTGTTTTGCTTTATTTCTGGCTCGGGTATAACGAGTCCGTCCTTATTTTGAGTGCTAATTGCATTGAGGTGTTCCCTCGGATTAGGTTCAGTATTACTTGGTAGGCTACCTTATGGTCTTTCGGAGATTAGTTTGAATAGCTGGCCTATCTGAGTTTCGAGTCCTTGGATCGATGCTTGTTGATTCTTAAGTGCAGTCTCAGTATTTTGAAAACGGGTTTCTGACACTGAGATGAATTTAGAGAGCATCTCTTTAAGGTTTGGCTTCTTCTCTTGGTGATAAGGTGGCTGTTGAAAACCCTGAGGATTTTGTGGCTTTTAATTCTCTTGACCTCCCTAGGAAAAATTTGGATGGTTCCTCTAACCTGCATTATAGGTATTACTGTATGGGTTATTTTGAGATCTAAAGTTATTATTACCCATATAGTTGACTTGTTCTTCTTTAGTTGTAGGAGTGAAGGATTGGTATTCTATATGCACACCTCCTTCGCTTGAGTCACACCTCATTATTGGATGTACCTGCGTAGAACCAAGAAAACTATCAATCTTTTTATTAAGAAGTTCTACCTGATTAAAGAGCATGGTGACTGAAACGATGTTATAAACACCGGCTATTTTTGTTGGCTTAGTCCTCATGACTTGCCACTGATAGTTGTTCAGTGACATCTCCTCTATGAATTCGTAGGCATCTTGCAGTGTTTTATTGTTGATAGTTCCGCCAGCAACAGCATCAATCATTTGTCTTGTCGAGGGATTCACACCATTGTAGAACGTTTAAACTTGCAACCATAGAGGTAATCCATGGTGAGGGCATCTTCTCAATAGATCCTTGTATCTCTTCCATGCATCGTAAAGTGTTTCTAAGTCGATCTGCACAAAAGAAGAGATATCATTGCATAATTTAGCCGTTTTAGCCGGTGAAAAATATTTTAGTAAAAATTTTTCGGTCATTTGCTCCCAAGTAGTGATAGACCCTCGTGGTATGAGTTTAACCACTGTTTAGCTTTGTTTCTCAGTGAGAAGAGAAATAACCGAAGACAAATGGCATCATCAGAAACGCCATTGGTTTTGAATGTATCGCAAAATTCCAGGAAATTTGCTAAGTGAGTGTTGGGATCTTCATCCTGCAAGCCATCAAACTGAACAAACTACTGTATCATCTGAATAGTGTTAGGTTTTAATTCAAAATTATTCGCAGCAATAGCAGGTCTAACTATACTTGATTCAGTTCCTGTTAAAGAGGGTTTAGCATAGTCATACACAGTACGTGGAGCAAGATTTTGATTAGCTGCAATTACAGGAGGCAGCTGATTGTCTTGGTTTTCATCCATCTCGTCGGTTGGAGGTTGAGTATTGTCTTCTTGTTCATTTTCTATGTATCGTAAACTACGCCTTATTTCTCTTTCATTTCTACGAACTGTTCGATCGATTTCTTCGTCAAAAAGTAAAGGTCCTAACGGGTTTCTTCTAGTCATAAACTATAAAAACCCGCCAAGAGAAAGAAAAAGTAAATTAATAAATAAGAAAATAAAATAAAATTGCAAGAAAAATAAATGGCTAAAGTAATAAAAAATTAGTGTTCCTAATATTTCAGTTCCCCGACAACGGCGCCAAAAACTTGATCGCAGTGATTCGTAACAAGTAATAAATATTTATAATGAAGATCAAACCTAGACTAACTGTTATCATGACGAAAATGCAAGCGCACCTATCGAACAATAATATAGTAATGGCCAGATCGGGATATCGTACCCAAGGGAACCAAAAGTACTAGTAATAACTATCTTTTTATTATCTAGCCTAAGAATAAAAGGGTTTGTTTATTAAACTAATTATCTAAACTAATTAACTAATTTAATTAAAGCGAAGAGAGAATTTGGAAAAAGACTTGAAGAGAAGCAATTAATAAAGATGACACCCAAGGAGGAATCCACCTAGATTTCACTTGTTATCTGACTCTGAACCGGACGATTTATTCACTTGACTTGTTTCTTAAAGATCCCTAAGTTAAGTTATTATCCTTATTCAAGACTAATAAAATCTAATCCCTAGATTGAATAACCGAGACTTTTCTCTAATTAACACTCTAGGGTTGCATTAACTCGATCTATGGATCCCATAATTAGGTTTCACCCTAATCTGAAAAAATCTCATAACCCTATTTCTAGGCTTTCGATCAACTCCGCTTAATTATGCCAAATCTACTCTTAGGCAGGGTCTATTCCTCCTCTGCATAAGTACATCAAATCATGAATTAATACCCAGAATATTAACTCAACCATTAAGAACACATAATTAAGAACAAATCAAGTATTTATCATACAGTTCAGATAATAATAACAAGATCCATCATAGGTTTTATCCCCCTTAGGTATCTAGGGGGTTTAGTTCATAATAAAATAAGGGTCCATCTCAAAAGTATGAAAATAAGAAAACATAAAGAAAACTCTAAAACCCCTGAAGGAATTCTGAGAGAGATCTTCAGTCTTAGAGTAGCTTCGGCTTTCGAGATGGATCGTCTGGCTTCCTTCAAGTAATTCCCGTCGTGTGGTTCTGTGTTTCAAAAAAGTTCTGGAGAGCCTCCCTTTCTAGGTCATACTTAGGGTGTTTATATAGGCTTTTGATTGGCTTTCTTTCCCCTAAGTATCCTTTTTCCGTGTAGAATACAACTCCTTGAAAAAAGGGACACGCCCGTGTGCCACGACCGTGTGACGTGGTTGCCAGGCCGTGTGCAATACGTTAAATTGCCACGGTCGTGTGGGCTCAATGGCCAAGCCATGTGAGTTGTGTAAACCTTGGTCGACTCCCTCGAAAGGCACGTGCGTGTGAGCTGCCCGTGTGGCAAGGCTTAGGACGTGTGGGTCTTCTCGATTTGGTCTGTTTTGTCCCTTTTTTAGCTAGTTTTTTGCTCTTTTTGACTCTTGGTGCTCTCCTGGGTGCAAAACATGAAATAACCGATTAAAAGCAACAAAATCCACAAATCTAGTAGTAAACATCTATAAATATGCTAAGTATTTGGGGTAAAAACATGTATCATTTGGCGTTTATCATCTAGGGTTTTGTCATGAGAGTATTCATGTTGTTTGCTAAATTTTTATGGAATAAAATGAATCTTGGTTGTTAAATAAACAACTTTTGTGAAGTGGTGTTCATGAAAAACACCTAAAAGGGGCTATTTTGTAAAGTTGTAACATAAGTTGTAAATGTATGAAATAATTGAAATTTTGAGTAACCATAGTTATAAAAAGAATTCGGCTAGGCTTGGTAAAGGCGGAAATTTGATAAAAATCCATTTACGAGCCTAAGAGAAAAATCGTAATTTTTGTAAAATCTAAGGGCAAAATAGTCATTTTGCCAAATTGTGAATTATAGAATGTCTTAATTAATTTAATGATTAAATGAATGAATTTCATCATGTTAGATCAAGAAAATCGAGATTTGAGCTTAAATCGAGAAAGTACGAGGTTAAGGACAAAAAGAGAATAATTAGTCGAAATTGAATTCGAGGTAAGTCCATGCGACTAAATAAACATGTTATCCATGTTACTTTTAATATACTTGAAATCTATTTTTCTATGATTGTATTTAATTATATGTTGATGGAATATGACATTCATTGAAACAAGTTGTATGTTAATAATGCAACTATATTATTATGATGTGTGATTGAATTGATATTGTATAAATTGTTTTGATTGTGAATATGAGTACGCATGTTGAGAAATTAATGTAATAAAGACTCTCAGTTGAACATTAGGAATAGATTTGGATATTCATGCCATGACATTGGGTGATATGTGTGCTAGTGTAAGGCATGTCTAGGACATGCATCGGCCACATTATGAAAGTCAGTGTAAGACATGTTTGGGACATGCATCGGTATTAACACGAGAGCTAGTGTAGGAAATGTCTGGGACATGCATCGGCCTCAAGATATACAAGCTAGTGTAAGACCTATCTGGGACATAGCATCAGCTTGTTGTGTGTCAGTGTAAGACCTGTCTAGGACATGGCATCAGCCTCGATATATGAAAGTCAGTGTAAGCCCTGTCTGGGACATGGCATCGACTTTGATGTGCTAGCCAGTGTAAGACCATGTCTGGGACATGGCGTCGGCATCTTATACCATGTCTGGGGCTATTGAATATCCTGTAATACTCCAAATGGTTCGACGAGAGATTTATGGTTTATATCGAAATGAGAGAACTTATGACCATGTGGTGAGTAGTACAGGTACTTACATGAAATTGATGAGATGTGAATTCAATTCATGTTGTATGATTAGTAAGGAATGAATATGAGCATATTGAGTAACTCAGGTATGAATGCCAAGCTCATGAGAAATTATTTCAGTTTATGATGCATATTTGATGAAGATGTAAATAGGTAATTCATGTTATGAGAATGATTTTGTGATGAATTGTGATTATAGGTCTATACTTATGATGTATAAATATGTATCTTTACCAATGTGGTGAAAATGAATTAATAAGGTGTGATAAACTAGTATCATTAATTTACACTAAAATAGTTTTGGACAGCAGTCATAGTCCAAATTTGAAAATCCACCAAAAATTGTATAAATTAAGTTGGAGGCTGAAAAAAATATGAAATTAAATATTAATGAGTCTAGTTTCACATAGAAGAACCGGTGTAAGCAAAGGCATTTCATATTTTGAAATATTTAAACTGTTGTGAGACAGAGTCAGAATGATTTCGAAATCCCCTATTCTAATTTGAGAAAATCATTGAAAATTGTACTAAACTAGTTATGGGTTATAATTTATATGCTTAAAATTATTAATGAGTCTATTTTCAAGAGAAATATATGGGAACATCATCCCAATATCTTATTATGAGATAATTAATTTTTAGTGAAGAGGGGTTAGAACTGTCAGACTGCAAAAAAAGGGGTAACTTTAAAGAATAAAATGTACTAATTGGTTAAACCAAAAATTCTGAAAATTTTATGGTAAGAATATATGTGAGTCTAGTTTTTTGGAAAATTTGCGGATCTTAATTTGGAGTTCTGTAACTCCAGATGTAAATAATTTAGTGACTGTGACTTGCGAAAACAGCTTAACCTGAACATAGGTAAAAGGCAATTATGGTAGTATTACCTTAAGATCAAGTTGTAAGAATTGGTAGAAGCATATTGAAAAATTTCTTATTATTTTCATATGGACTTACTAAGCATACTCCCTCCTTTCCATTTCTTTTAGCTTGTTAGGTTAGCTCGGGGTTGGAGGTCGTCGGAGGCAGCATCACACTATCAAATCACTACCTTTGGAATAATGAAGCATAAATTAGAAATCTCAAGTGAGTGACATGTATAGGGATCTATTTTATTGACATGTATTATTATGCTTTGGCCAAATTTATTGGCTTATATTGAGCTATATGTATATGGCCATGAGATGTGGCTCATATTATTATGGCTTGTAAACCTAGCTATTCGTGTCATGTCTACTGTTTATGATGTGATTATGATTGTTTGCCATGCATGGTTGGTAATATGACATGTGTGTTGGATGTATGCTCTATGACCAATTGAGGTGGTCATAGCCATGTAGTAATTGCATGTTATAAAAACAACGTGATAACGATTGAACATAAGTGCTAGATGGATAAATTGATAACCATAGTATAATGGTAAAAGTGATCATCAAAATGACAAGTCTTATGGATGTGAATTAAGGAATCTAGACTTGGTATTGCATGAGTAGATGCGTTGCTTGTAAGAGGACATGTTAATGTTATGAATATATCTTAATAAGAAGTGTTTAATCACTAAAATGATGCCATGATTTGTGGTTTTAATATGTATAAGGTTGTAAGGGTTTATGGGTAACATGAAGGCTTGAAAAATAGCCTAAGTGTTGACTACACGGGCCGAGACACAGTCGTGTGTCTCAACCGTGTGAAGGACACGGTCTGGAGACACGGGCGGGTGGCCTGGTCGTGTGGTTCGATTTGCATGCTGAGGTTATAAACAAAGAGTTACATGGCCTGAGGACACAAACATGTCAAAGGCACACGGGCGTGTGACCCTTTTTCATGGGGAAATTTTCTAAGTTTTCCTGAAACTTCTCAAGTTTTTGGTTTAGTCCTAAATCAATCCCGATGTATATTTTTGGCTTCGTAGACCTAAATAAGGGACGACATGCATGTGTTTGAAAAGTTTTGAATTAATAGAAATTTTATGGCCCGATTTTTACATGTACGTGTACGTTTAAGTCCAGTAATGCCTTGTACCTTGTCCTAGCGTTGGACACGAGTAAGGGGTGTTACATGATTATTAATATGGTCAGAATTGATAATGGGATAGTAAGTAAAGACGGTTTTAAAAGAGATATCAGATTTTTCTGAAGATAAATTGGGATATATATAATTTCGCTATTAAGGAAGAAGTTATTTACAAGTAATCAATTTATTCAGGTATGGTATTTAAAGAATGGGTTAACCGAAATTTCTTCTGAATTGATTTCTTTAGTGATTGAGATAATGTGAGATTAATGATGACTTTAGTAGTTAGTGGAATAGTGTTGAAATTGCAAAAATATCTAAATGCAACTGTTATAGTCGGGTATCTTATAGCGATCTCTTCTGGGTATTCAATATGGGTATTCTATATGTTCTTTTATCCTTAGAGGTATACACAACTATTTATTTTCAGAATGAATCTTATCATATAGAAAGTCAGATTAATCTTAACATTAGATGGAAGTATTGTTAGTCCGATTGATTCATGATCAACATTTCTCTATTTTTCTTTGGCTTTCTAATCTATTATGTGAAGACTTAATGATCAGACTCATATGAAGCTATTTTCTACTTTTACTAGGTGATGTTCTGAATTACTTATATGTAATTTACATTGTCTTTATCACATATGTTTCTAGTGTGTATGAGTGATATTCTTTTTCTAGATTTTCTCTGGGATATCATCGATCTTTTATCATTTAATGTGGTTTTTATTATCGGAAATTTAGTATAGCTTCACATCTTGGATATCATTATCACAGTTTTCTTATCATTCTTATGGTTTAATCATATCTATCAAACATGGTTCATCAGTAAAAGATATTTCTGGGTTGGAGATGGAATATATATATTACTGTTATAAATCCTGGTTCGATCATGGGAGTTTGGTGATATAGATCTCAGATTATAGAAATTGTATTACTGCACTAATTGTTATTGGAATTACTTCTGGTTTTTCTCTCCTACTTTGGAGAGCACTATTGAGGATGAGATATTGTTTAATCTATACGGTTGAAACATTGGTTCTATTATAGCACTATGGTTTTAGTCTATCTGATGGTTATGACTTTGGTATAGTTCAAAGCTTCAATGATTATAATTGAAATGAATTCGGTGTAATTTTATTCTAACTTTCGTGAAAGGATTGATATCGGTAAAAGTGTAGATGGAGGAAGCGTAAGTTTAAACTCATATATTAGTTTTCACTTTTCGGGTAATCTTGATCAGTGTCAACAAGTCAATAACGGGATGTTATATTTCGTTTGAGTTAATGCAATTTGTGGTAATTTTCAGTTGGCATTCTGAGAGAAATATGATATATGGTATATATAGATTGTCTTGATAGCAAGAAGAATGGATTATTCTGAAAAGCTATCATTTGATAGATAAAATTGACTCAGTTATTCTAATCAGAGTGGGTTATTTATTTGAAAGGTTAATTGAGTTATACGTATTTGAGTTTATCATCAGGTCCGAGAATAAATTTTGTGTATTCATTAATAAATTGAAGAACCGTTAGAGTGAGGGATCCATATTCTGGTAGACATGATACAGAAGTATATCTATCAGGTTAGCTTTAATCGGGAAATGTTATTATGGGATAAAATCATTCTGAGTGTTGAAGTTATCACATTTGTCTAAAATGATATTGTTGTATACATTCCAAGAAAAGGGGAATAGATATGAGTTAAAAGATTTTAGATGCAAACATGTTAGAAGCATTGGTTAAAGTTTGATAATCTGGATATCTCGATTATGGTTCAACAGAAGATTTCTAAGAATTTTTCGATAATTGTACTGCTAACGATAAAGTTGTGACATGAGGATATCGTGGTTGTTTATCTAAATTTGATATAATATCAAGTTTTTATGTGACATCTGATACAAATTTTGAATCAAAATGAGTTATGATGGATTTATATGTGGTATATCATTGAGAAAAAAAAAGAAAGACTTGATTTGACTAGGTGAGAAATTTTGAGGATGAAATTTCCTAAAAGGGAGGAAAGTTGTAATAGCTCGATTTTCAGTGGGGTCAGAAATTGTGGTTCAAGACCACTAAAATCTGACAAGTGAGTTAAAAATCTATTATTGGATATTGATAAGTCAAGTGTGAATTTTAGAAATATTCTTGAATTAGTGAATTTTGTGATTGAAAAAAATTTATTAGAAAAATTAGGCGAAAAACGAGGTATCAAGACCTCGAATTCATAAACTGAGCCATAATATTTTTAGAAATATTTATGGAGTATTATTGAGTTAGTATTAAAATTTTGTTAAAAAATTTTAATGTTTGGGTAGTCAATTAAATAATAAGGACTAAATTGAAAAAGGTGTAAAAGTTGCTAGAAGGATTAAATTGCTCAATTGTCAAACTAAGAAGGACTTAAAGAGAAAAATAGCCCAAGGGAGATATTTTGGGCAGCATGGGCAGAGAAAAATCTGGAAATTTAAGAAACAATGACAATTGAAATTTTAGAAAAGATTAATAGATAAAAATCTAATTAAAAGAGAAATCTAGACATTTTCTTCAAAATGGACAACCAAAACGCCATGGGAGAGAGCTCTTAAGCTAGTTTTTCACAATTCAAGAATCCGAGAATAAACGAGGAAAAAGAAAAGTTGTTGAATAGTCCCAAAATTTCTATAGCTTCTACAAATTAACCAGGTAAGTTCATATGGCTGAACTTTTGTGATTAATTTTTAATGTGAGAATGATATAATGAATTACTTCATATATTGCTATTGAATTATGAAATTGAAATAATGTAAAAATCGAATTGAAAGTTCAAAATTAAGGGATACGCAGGATTGAGTACGTATGTTCAGTGACGAGTGATGAATTGACGGATAAGACCATGGTTAATCTATGGCAAAGTTATGACATGTAGGTATGGTATTGTCTATACTGAGCTATGACATGTAGGTATGGTATTATCCATATCGAGCTATAATACGTAGGTATGGTATTTCCCATACCGAGTTGTGAAACGTAGTTATGGTATTGTCCATACTGAGCTATGAAATGTAGGTACCATACTTTGTTGTGAATAGTGGCACTGAGCAAACGACATACTCAAATCCGTAAACCATCCCTTAATTTGACATGTGTAGGTAAGTGACAGATGAGGCTAAGTGTTGCATTATGAATTGATATTTGGGTGACAGGAGATGTGTGTATAATATTGTTTATTGAATTGCTATGGTATTTTGGTAAGATTTATGTTTTGGGCCAATGAACTTACTAAGCTTTCTTAAGCTTACTGTGTGTGTTAATTGTTTCTGTAGATTTACGAGATATCAGTGGATCAGATCATCGCATCAGGACACACTATCCAAAGTTTGAAAGATATGATTTGGTAATATTAATATGTTGATGTTTGAATACTTATGTTTAGAAGTTGAACTTGGTAAGGTAATGAATGGAGTTATTTTGGTAAACTTAAGTAAAGAAGTATTATATCATAAAGTAGATGAAAACCTTGTGTTTTGGGTTGATTTGGTAGCTTGGTTTGGACATATTTTTGTGTTGGTAGGTTGTTTTCAGGATTGATTATAAATAGGGTGAGAAATGTGGTCTTAAAATGGCCTAATTTTGTCCACACGGTAGACACACGGGCATGTGTCTAGGCCGTGTGTGATACACAGCTTGCCCTATGGGAATGTGTTGTGGCCGTGTGTCCCCTGCATCTTGAGTTTTAGCTTCGAATTGACCACACGAGCAGAGACACGACTGTGTTTCTCAACTGTGTAGAGGACACGGTCTTAGGATATGGGCATGTGCCCAGGCCGTGTGAAGTCTGCAGCTTAAATGCGAAAATTAAATTCACCACACGGCCTAGCACATGGGCGGTGACTTGGCCGTGTGATCTTAATTTCTTCATGATATACAAGTCAGAGAGTTACAAGGGGTCAGGAGACGGGCGTGTGTAACCACACGGCCTGCCCACATGGGCATCTCCTAGGCCACACGGGCGTGTGAGCCCTGAATATATGAAAAATTTTATAGTTCCACGAAAATTTCTCTAAGTCTCCAAATGAGTTCCAATTTGTTTCTAAAATTCATATTGGGCCTCAAGGGTCCACTTAATGGACGATTTGAATGTTTTTTTTATGAATAGTAAGTTTGACTCAATTTAGTTGTACTTATTCAGAAATTCTCGATAATACTCTGAAACCCTGTTCCGGCAATGGATATGGGTTGAGGGTGTTACACGCAGATTTAAATCTTTCTGAGTCATCAGATATGTCAAACTCTTATGATCCGAATATACGTTACATTTCTCACCAAACAGATAGTGACGCCAAATTTTCAAGGCAAATACAATCGCAGCTAATTCTAGATCATGCGTTGGATAGTTCTTTTCATGTGGCTTTAACTGTCTCGAAGCATAAGCAATGACTTTACCTCCCTGCATCAAAACACATCCCAAAGCGTTCAACGAAGCATCACTATAAATCACAAATTCTTTACCCAATTCGGGTTGTACTAACACTGGAGCTTCAGTCAATAGAGCTTTCAATTTATCAATGTTTTTCTGACACTTTTCGGGCCATTCAAACTTCACATCTTTCTGAAGCAGTTTCGTTAACGGAATTGCAATCATAGAAAAGCCTTTTATGAACTACCTATAATAACTGGTAAGTCCCAGAAAACTGTGGACTTCACATACATTTCTCGGAGGCTTCCAATCCAAAATAGCTGAAATTTTGCTCTGATCAACTCGGATACCTAATGCTGATACAATATGGCCTAGAAAATCAATTTCTCGTAACCAGAATTCACATTTACTAAACTTCGCATACAGATGCTTATCTCGCAAAGTCTGTAGTACTATTCTTAGATGCTCAGCATGCTTAGATTCATCACACGAATAAATCAATATGTCATCAATGAATACGAAAACAAATCAATCTAAATACGGTCTAAAAATTTTGTTCATCAAATCCATAAAGACAACAGGTGCATTCATTAATCTGAAAGGCATAACTAAGAACTCATAGTGGCTATACCTCATTCTGAATGCAGTTTTCGGAATGTCTGAATCTTTTACTCGCAACTGATAATAACCCAATCTCAGATCTATCTTCTAAAATACAGTAGCTCCTTTCAATTGATCAAACAAATCATCAATTCGAGGCAGAGGGTATTTATTCTTGATAATCACTTTGTTCAATTGATGATAATCAATGCACACTCTTATCGTACTGTCTTTCTTTTTCACAAACAGAACAGGTGCACCCCAATGTGAGAAACTTGGTCTAGCAAACCCTCTATCAATCAATCCTTGCAACTGAGACTTTAATTCTTTTAGTTCGGTCAGAGCCATTCTATACGGAGCTATTGAAATCGGATTAGCTCCTGGTACTAACTCAATGCCAAATTCAACTTCTCTTATCGGAGGTAATCCTAGAAGTTCTTTAGGAAACACATTAGGGAATTCATAGACAACAGACACTAATTCAACTCTCTTTCTTGACACTTTGAATCAATCACATGGGCAAAGTAAGCTTCACAACTTAGAGCTTTCATCAAAGATATCACAGTAGGCAATCCATTCAAATCACTAGATTCAATTTGAACTATTTCATCATTCTTGCATCTCAAATCAACAGTTTTCCGTTTGCAATTCACAATAGCATTGTGCAAAATTAGCTAATCCAAACCCAGAATTATATCAAACTCATCAAAAGGTAATAACATCATATCAGCCGGAAAACAAATGTCTCAAAACATTAACGGATAGTTCTTGCACACTTTGTCAACTAAGACACTTTTACCTAGGGGGTCGATACTTTAATCACGAATTCAGTAGACTCTATAGGAAAAGTCTTACTGGATACTAAATTCATGCATATATACGAATGTTTTGATCCAGGATCTATCAAAGCAATCACAGAAGTATCGTAAAGTGTGAAAACACCAGTTATAACATCTGGAGACAAAGCTTCCTCACGAACTCGAATGGCGTAGAGTCTGGCAGGTGCTCTAGCCTCGGATCGAAAAGCAATTTCTTTAGTCCCTCTTTGACTACCACTCACATTTCTCGTATTTCTGGGATGTCTACCTCGAGCAAAAATGTTACTAGGTCTCGGATTTTGCACAATCTCTTGCTCGACAGACTCGGGGAAATCACGAATAAAATGGTATAAAGATCCACATTTGCAGTAATCTCGATCATATAATCTACAATTACTGGGATGTCTTTTACCATAGTGTTTACACTCGAGTTGATCAGATCGAACATTTCCAACACTGGCAACAGATGTAGCTGGATCACTAAAGCTCAAATGTGATCTAGCACGATCTCTACTCGAATATCCCACATTAGCCTTTGAACACCTACAATCATCTTAGAATTTCTTTAACATAGACTGAAATGGCTTGTTCGATGATCTCTTTCGCACTTCTCTAGCTTTTGAATCAGCTTTTCTTTTCTCTTTCCCGAGCTCTTCAGCTTTACATGCTCGTTTAACAAGCACTACAAATTCCATAATCTCAAGAATCCCGACTAACAAATGAATATCTTTATTCAGGCCATCTTCAAATCTTTTGGACATTATTGCTTCAGTAGATACACATTCTCGAGCATATTGACTCAATCTTACAAATTCTCGCTCGTATTCTGTAACAGACATATGGCCTTATTTAAGCTCAAGAAATTCTTTACGTTTCTGGTCGATAGATCTCTGACTGATATATTTCTTTCAGAATTCAGTTTGAAAGAAATCCCAAGTGACTCGCTCTCTTGGAACCATTGATATCAAAGTTTTCCACCAATGATATGTCGTATCTCTCAAAAGTGAAATGGCACATTTTATGCATTCATCCGGAGTCAAAGATAATTCATCAAATACTACAATTCATCAAATACTCTTACCTTATTTTCTAACCAGAAGTCGGCTCTCTCAGCATCATCACTATTGGTAGCTCGAAAATCTTCGGCCCCATATTTTTTAATTTTATCGACTGGAGGCTTATTCAACTGATTCGAATTAATTTGTGTCATAATAGGAACTTACGGAGAATTGACCGAGGTTGGGGGTCATTGAACAACCGGATTAGTTCTAATGTATTGGCCGAACCAATCATCCATCATTTGATAGAAGGCTTGTCTAGCCTCTCTATCATGGTTACTCGTAGCAGGTCTAGAGTCGAATGGCACTGTCCCTTGTGCGAGAGGAGACGCATTGCTCTCGACATCATCAGCTACGACTCGTTCGAGATTCATTTGCTATATAAAAACACATTTTCATTGTCAGGATTCATCACACTATAGCAGTTCATAAATATGGCATGTATAGCTAGACTCACATACGCTACGTTAGTCCTAAAATCGACTAAACCGTAGCTCTAATACCAACCAAATAGAATACCTGCAAACTGTATCCGTCGCCGAACTAGGGTTAGATGCATTACCAGAGGAATCAGAATATTTTACGAACAATTCATAAACATCATCCATAATCATAGTCATACATCACAATAGAGTCCCTATATTCATTGATACCTTAAACATGCATTAGAAAGGGGTCGGGACCAAATCAAAGAAAATTTTTTGAAACTTAAATAAATTTTCAAAGTTACAGAGGCAACATGCACGTGTGAATAGACCGTGTACCTCACACAGCATTTGACACGCCCGTGTGTCTAGACCGTGTCAAATCAGGGCATACATACTGACTTAATCACACGGCCTCAAGACATGCCCGTGTGCCTTGGCCGTGGTCGAAACTAACTTGGGTCACATAGCTAGCCACACACCCATATGCCTTGGCCGTGCTCAAGACTGACTTAAAATCGTAGGGTACCCTAGGGGACACACGGTCGTACAACATGACCGTGTGTCGCACACGACTGTTACACACGCCCGTGCCTTTGCTTGTGTGGACAAAAATAGGCTATTTGAAAAGCCAATTTGCCACCCAATTTGGGTCAAACCTACAAGCATCAGACCAAGCACATTTACACTATAATTTTAGACTATTTCAATACCAAAACTTACACCAATCATGCCATAACATTATCAACCAATTTCATGCTTAATAGTCATACCAAATTATGCCAAAACATAAGACAAAATCATATCTAAACATTTGTTTCATAACCTCATTTTATTTTCATTCAATCACATGCTATAAATTTACCAATTTCACAAATTTGCACTTATCAAAACTTACCAAAATTGACCATTTCATTTGGGCATTCATAAACACATCACATAAGTATAATTTGCATCACATAACATATACCAAAATCAAATCATAAGTTCAACCATAATTAAGCCATATCACATGGCTAAATATACACATCACAAAACATAGTCAACTACCTCTAGCCTATACATGCCATACTATAATATATACATTTTCAAAAGGTACCAAAATAGAGTTCGATAGTGTGATGATGATCCTCGACGATCCCTGAGCTCCCGATAGCTACGATATATATATATATATATATATATATATATATATATATATATATAACGATGCAAACACACACAAAGTTAGCTTTCAAAATCTTAGTAAGCCATATACAAATAAACTTAACAAGTAACATCAATCCATTCATATAATTTTAAGGCAAAATACATTCACTTAGCCATATATCTCTTATATTTCATTTGAACATAATTTACATTTACATATCATAACTCATTCTCATAGCAACTTATACTTATATCATATATTCACCAAGGTACATATACTTACCTTTCATTCTCAAACATGGTATTCAATTCAAACGTACCTGAGTCAAATACACATTTCATATAATCATTCATTTCTCGGAATGCCCGTTGAACCGTTTGGAATCATAAGGATACGCAGATAGCTCAGAAAGCTCATACAATGCCAACGTCCCAGACGTGGTCTTACATGTAATCAAATATCGATGCCACTGTCCCAAACAGGGTCTTACACGAAATCAAATACGATGCCAACGTCCTAGGCATGGTCTTATATGTAAATCATAAGTCGATGCCAACGTCTCAGACGTGGTCTTACACGATAACACATATCAAAATCCCAATGTCATGACATATGTATCCTAACTATTCCTAAGGTTCGTACGGGGCTTTTCGGACTTCGTAACTTTGTCGATGCTTTCTCTGATGCCTCATTTCTCTCAATTCATATATTCATTCATCATAGTTCAATAGCATGTAATCAATAGTAATTCAATTTAAAACACATTTATTTGTATATAGATTTACCTAGTATAGATTCGGTTTACCAAATCATTCAAAAACACAAAATTAGGGCATTTTACAAATTAGCCCTCACATAGTAACTCAATAGTAATTCAATAGTAACTCTTTTATTTACCAAATCATTCAAATCAATTCAAAAACACATATTTAGGGAATTTTACAAATTAGCCCTTATATTTTCATATTTTGGCAATTTAGTCCCTAATCACAAAAATCACAAAATACACAAAATTTACATATATTTATGGTTAGCCGAATATTCATGGCACTCATACAAGTCTACATATTTCATTTATTTTACATTTTAGTCCCTCAATTTAAAAATTTCATAATTTAGCCCAAATTACTCAAATTCATAAAAAATTCAAAAACAAAACTTAGTAATCTAACACATATCTTTAATTTACTATCATAAAACTTCATAAATTTCATAGTTTCATCAATGGCATAACTCAAAATCATCAAAAAAAATCAAAAATTAAGACATGGATTTGATAGTATACAAAGCAACGATCACAAAAACGTAGAAATTATCAAAAATCGAACAAAACACATACCTTAATCCACAATCACAAGTGTCGAACCCTAACTCAATCTTTTCCTTTCTTATTTCTTTGATTTTCGGCAATGGTGGTGAATATAACACCAAATTTATGTTTTTGTTTTATTAATATAACATTTATATTCATTTTACCATTTTAACCTTGCTATTTTCATTAGAATTCCACTATCTAATGTCCAACTATGCCCATACATTAATTCAATGGTCCATTTACAACATAAGGACCTCACATTTAAAGAGACACATCAAATAGCTACTTTAACAAATAGCAGGCAACTTTTACATTTTACATGATTAGGTCCTTTTATCAAATTAAGCACACAAATGATCGAATTTTCATACGAAACTTTCACATATGTCAATTCACATATTTTAAGCATAGAAAATAATATTTAAATATTTTTCTGACTCAAATTTGTTGTCCCAAAACAATTATTCCGACTAGGGTCTAAACCGGACTATTACAATAAATAACCCAAAGGTTAGTAGAATGATTAACATCCACCACCGCTTGGACCTTTTGACCATGGTTTAATCACCATTTTGGTCCCTTTAGTATTTTAAATCTATAGCAAATAAATTTTACCTCTTCTACAATTTAATCCTTTTACATTAATTAACATTCTAAACATTAAAATTTCTAAACCAAACCTTCACATACCAAAACAATTACTCTATAAATATTTAATAAAAATATTTACAAGCTCATTTTATAGAAACGAGGTCTCGATAACTCATTTTTTGAAACCACTTGACTTTTGGACTGAACTAATTATACTTATCTATTCGTTTAATTTATAAAAATTATTAAGCCAGAATTCAATATAATACTATAATCGACTCATAAATATTAAATAACAACACAAACTTACTCATCAGATTTGTGGTCCTGAAACCACTACTTCCAACACCACTAAAAAATGGGTTGTTACACAAAGCAACACTCAAATAATTGAGTACAGAAGCTCACCTTCTATCCTTCCTCTTTGCCAGCTTAGCTTTTTCAAATACCAAAGTCTCCTACATCCCGGTCAGTTCTCTTTTCTCAATTTCACAAATATAGTAAGATGAAGAAGCTTACCAGCTCACTGAATTCTCTACTTTCCAGGCTCAAATCTCACGATCACTACTCAATCCAGAGCTTCCCACTTCCTTTTCTTCAGAGCAACCAAAAGAGATAATGTAGAAGAGAAGGAAATGAAACAAAAATGAGAAGTATTCTACCTTCAGAATAACTCTTCTCACATATATAAGTAACCCTTCACACACAGCTACCAATGCCCCAAATAACCATTCACCACTAATCATTTTGTCTCCCACTAAGGAACCAGTCAATTCCAACTTAACTAAACCAGAATTGAAACTCAATTATTTACCATTCAGCTACTAAGGTTTCTAAATTTTTCAATAGAGTCCACCGAACCCACGACTTTTTTTAATTTACTCCCAATTCCTCCTAAATTTCATATTTTAATGAGAATCAGGTGTGATAGTGGAAACCATCATTATTGGGCCACTTGGAATGGTAAAATATAACTAAAAAGAAACCATCATTGTTGGGTCATCTGGGATGGTAATATATATATTGAATTATATGAACCATTGTTGTCAAGCCATTCAAGATAGACTCTAGTAATAGATCCGAATGATAATGTAAATGGTCATTGATGTTAAATAAAATTGGGATTTACGTGGCTTGAAGTGAAACGTATAACTTTGAAAGTTCATGTGTGACTTAGAACTTGGCATTTGACAAATAACATAAGTTGGTTAACTAGTGTAATAACCCTTAGACCCTATTCAGAATGGTGGTTTCGGGACCACAAATCAGAGTCAGAAAAATATTTTAAAAATTATTTTCTGTGTTTATTATGTGTGAATTTATATCTGTGAAATTTACATGTTTTAATTTTGCCGTTTGAGTATTAATTTAATAAAAAGGGCTTAATCACGTAAAATGAAAATTTGATGGTTAATTGTAAAAGGGGTCGAATTGATGATGTCTTTTTGCATGAGGTATTTATGTTGTAATTAGACCATATGAATTAGTGATGGACGGTTTTAGACATAATATATAATTGTTTCATATTTTATAACAAAGGTTAATTATGTAATTTATTAAATAATATATATGATATAATAAAACATAATTAAAACATTCATGCATTTGTTCATCATTTTGGCCGAATGTTATAAGAAAGAAAAGAAATAAAGAGTTTAAGGGTTCGGCCATTTGATAGCTTAATCAAGGTATGTAATTAGCTCGATTTTTTATAATTTTTACGTTTTTGAGATCGTTGCAGTGTAATGTACAAAGCCTTTTGATGAATATTTTGAGTTATGCCATTCATGAATAATTGAGTTTTGTGATGTTAGTTGATGAATTATGAAAGATATGTTTTGGATTAATATGTTTTGTATTGGAATTTTTTATGATTTTAAGTTATTAGGGCTTAATTGAAAAAAATGATAATTTGAGGGACTAAAATGTGAAATAAATGAAATTTATGGATTTGCATGAACATAAGGAAGATTCGGCCTAAGCATGGTATACTCAAATTTTGCATGTTATGTGTTTTGTGCAATTTGGACTAAATTGTAAAAAGTGTAAAATGTCAGGGGTAAAATGGTAATTTTCCCATTTATGTGTTTTTAGACTAAATTGAGTGAAAATATGTTTGAATGGGTTTAATTTGAATATTTTCAGATCAAGAACCAAAGAAATCAGATTTGGATCGAGGTAAAACCAAAGTTGTCGATTAGTCATTCCGTTCCGATTACTGTTGTCCGAGGTAAGTTTATAAGCAAATAGATGTTATTTATTTAACTGAATACGAACTATATATGTTAAAATGTATAATGTGATAGTATTTATGTAAAATCCGATTATGTATAAGCTTGGAAACTATGTGTACGAGTTCGATTCGATCGAGTTACGACGTCCGAAAGCCCCGTACGAACCTTAGGAATAGCTAGGATACATATGTCATGACATAAGATTTCTGATATGTGTTCTCGTGTAAGACCACATTTGGGACATTGGCACCGATATGTGATTATGTGTAAGACCAAGTCTAGGACATCGGCATCGTATTTGATTCGTGTAAGACCCTATCTGGGATAGTGGCATCGATATGTGATAGCATGTAAGACCATGTCTGGGACGTTGGCATTGTATGATATAGGTGATTATCTGAGTATCTTATTCAATTCTGAATGGTTCAACGAGCAATGATAAGTTGTGATCGAATGTGTAAAACGAGCTAAATGATCAGGTATGAAATAGTTGATTACTTATTTGAAAATAAGGTAAGTTGGTTATTTGAAATGTGATGCAAATTATACATTATGCTAATGTAAATATATATGTGTATTTGTGAAGTATATTCGACCACATGATATGTATAAGTATGAGATATTAAAGTTTGATTCATACTCTATGCTTATGAGTGTGTATTTTCGGTTATACAATGGTACTATAGTTTAGAAATCGAATATTACTTAGATAATAGATACATTTATATTCGGCCAAGGTAAAAATTATATATGGAAGTATATGTTATATATGAAATTATGAGCTTGAAATTAAATGTGACTATGAAAGCATAAATTTATTAGGTTAAATAGAGTTGATATTGTCATTGAGTTATTTATTTTCTTATAACTTACTAAGCTATGATAGCTTACTCTGTGTATGTTTATGTTTGTCTCTGTTTTATAGATTTTGGAGGCTAGTTACGAGCTTAAGAGTCATCAGCAAAGTCCATCACACTATCGACTACTTTGGTATTTTATAAGTTTGAACTCGAACCTATGGCATGTATAGACTAGATTATACTTGATTAACTTTGAAGATTGTGTATATATTAAGCCATGCGAAAATGGCTAATATGCTATGTGAGTATATGAAACTTAAGCCAAGTTTATATGTGTTATATGCATTGAAAATGGTTGGTGATTTTGGTTGTGGTTGGTTTTGATGTTTCGACTATGGCTTATATATATAAGTATATATATGTATGTGAATTATGTTTGATATATTTGATAATGATGATGAAGTTATGTCATATATATGTAGTGTGCTTAGTATATGCTTATGGTTTAAAGTAATGATATGAATAGCTTATGACTGTTCATTTTGGTAAGCTTGTCATATTGGTATGTTTTGTATATGTTTATTTTTATGATTCAACTCAAATGGAGTAAACATGGTTGATGGATATATATATATATATATATATATATATATATTTCAGTTGTGGCTTAATATTGGTTTATTTGGAATGCATGATTTGTATTATGAATTAGTTCAAGTTAGTAAGCTTAATACAAAGTATATATGTTTGTTATATGATTCGGTAAAGGGTGATCGCGTGATTTCGTGATAGGTTTTAAATATTTATAATTAATCATTCTTAAAACTAACTATTATCGCGATATAGGCAAGTGTACCTATCGAACAGTAGTATAGTTTTAGCAAGACCGGATTGTCGAACCCAAAGGAACTAAAAGTACTAGTAATAACTGTCTTTTTATTATCTAGCCTAAGAATAAAGAGGTTTTGTTTTAACTAACTAATTATCTAAACTAAGAACTCACAGAGAATAGAATTGGGGAATTGCTTTTGGGAAAATTGATTGAATCAAGACAATCCCTAAGGAAATATCCATCTAGACTGTACTTGTTATTTTGGCTCTGAATCGGACGATTTATTCATTTAACTTGTTCCGTAGAGATCCCTAAGTTATGTTACTATCCCTATTCAAGACTAATAACGTCTAATCCCTAGATTGAATAATTGAGACCTTTCTCTAATTGACACCCTAGGGTTGCATTAACTCAATCTATGGATCCCCTTATTAGGTTTCACCCTAATCCGGCAAAATCTTGCCATCCTATGTCTAGGGCGCAAACAACTCCGCTTAATTATGACAAATGTACTCTTAGACAGGGTCTATTCCTCCTCTGAATAAGAGCTTATCTTGAATCAGTATCCTGGGATATCAAAACAAGAATTAAGAACACATAATTAAGAACAAGTTAAATATTTATCATACAATTCAGAAAATAATAACAAGATTCGTCTTAGGTTTCATTCCCCTTAGGTATTTAGGGGTTTTAGTTCATAACTAAATAAGAAAACATCTCAGAATAATAAAGAATACAAAACATAAAGAAAACCCAAAACTCCTGAAGGGGAAATTAAGGAGAGATCTTCAATCTTGATGATGAATCTGGCTTCTGAGATGGATCAATCGGCTTCCTCGGAGTAATTTCTTACCCCCTCCTTGTGTGCCCCCCTTTCTTCCTCCTTTAGGGTGTATTTATAGGCTTTGGAATGCCAAAGAGCCCTCAAAATTAGCCTTTTCTGAATTGGACTCAACTTGGGCTCGGGCAGGACACGCCTGCAGTGCGACATTTCAAAGTTGTGCTCGAGCCTGCCAAATGGACACGGCCACGTGGTCTGCCAGTGTGAGGAGGTCCAGGCCGTGTTGATTTCGTACTTTGGCCCATTTTCTTCGTTTTTGGCCCGTTTCTCGTTCTTTTCGCTCTCCTATGCTCTCCTAAGTATAAAACATGAAATTAAAGCATTAGGAGCATCGAATTCACCAATTCTAATGGGAAATCATCCATAAAATGCATTAAACATGGGGTAAAAATATGTATAAATTACGGTTTATCAAATACCCCCACACTTAAGTATTTACTTGTCCTCAAGCAAAATTCTCAACTCATAATCAAAATAAATTCTTCTCAACTTATAATTGCTATCGATAATATCTCAAAATAATCCATAGGTAATCATACATTGAGAATTCAACTAAAAGAACATAAAAGTTTCAAATATTCCAAGTTGAGTATTTAATCATGCAAACATAGGTGTCTCCCCTCATCTAAGTAATTACCTTTGATTCAGAATATCATAGAGTTTCACATCCTCACTAAAGATTCACTCAAATCACTCGAGGTGTTTAAGAATAATAAATGAAGACTCAATAGTCAATAATGAATATTCATTACCATAGGCTTGCATGAAAATCAAATCTCCACCACTATAATTTAAGATGATACATCAATCAAAAGGTCTTTAGAGGGTTGTAATGAGGCTTGATTAGGGGGTGTGGTCATAAGCTGAAAGAAACGGTTAGAATCGAGATTAGGTTGAAAAATTACTTAACTAGAAAAATATTTAATCATCACTTACGTACAACATTACTCCTTCTCTGACTATGGAATTTAAATACTGAAGCTTACAAACAGAAGATCACTACTAATATGTTTAGTTTTTTTTTAAGAACAAGTTAAATAACATAGACTGACTATTAAGAACAAGACATAGCTAACCAATTTATTCAACTCAAATCTTGACAAAAATAGGTATTAATTTAGGGGATTTCAATAATAATGGGTTAAGGGTTAATATTAAGGGTAATACAAGAAATGGCTTGTTAGGCTCAAGGGGGTTTACTAGGGGTTAATCGTGGAGGTAGGATTTTCATGGCATGAGTGGGTTAATCCTAAGTGCCTTAATCATTTTGACATATCAAATCAAATGGTGTGGTCTTGACATGCATAATCAAGCAAGTTCTAGAATAACAGTTCAATACTGACGCACTCAAAGCAATAATAAAAGTGAGCATGAAAGAATTAATAGATGCTCAAAAGGCTCAAGAATCTCACAAAAATTATGGCTTTTTTATGTTTAAAACTTGTGAATTCTAACTCAAAGTAATACCTAAACTTTGGGGAAACAACCTAAAATTTTAAATTTTTAAAAATCAACTTATCATGCTTGATTCTCTAATGTCTTGAGGTTTAAACAATCAATGCATAAATGCCTATGTTTTAATTCAAGATATATCAATCAATGTCATAAATCAATCAAAATTTATCCTAAATATGATATGAGAGCTTTCCAAGAGAATAAGGCAGTCATTTAGGGATTTTTCTGATAATGAAATAAATACCCCCCACACTTAAGATGTACATTTCCCTCAATGTACAAAGATAGATATTAGAATATAAAAATAAGATAGGGAGAGAAGTGAAACTTCCTATATGATGAATTCCTCGAACTGGAGTTTTGGAGAGTAATCGGTGTGAGAGTGGAGGAGGATATTCCGGCGGTGGTAGAGATTCATTAGTCCATAAGTCCTGCGCCAAAAGAATATTATATTTAGTGGTAGCTATGGTCATGGTCGATCAGGACATGGCATTCGTGGAGAACCTTTCCCGATGGAGTTTTTAGTTCCTATGCAATGATGAGCTTAAAAGCTCTATATAATTATGATAAAATCAGGAACTTTTTAGAGGATATTAGGAAGAATAATTACTCATAAAGAAATAACCGAAATTGATAATTAAAAATAAAATTCTAAAATCTAATAAAAATAAAAAATAGTTTTAATAAAAATTAAAAACATAAAATAATAAATAAATGTTTTTAAACATCTTCATCGCTGGATGGTTCGCGAGGTGGGACTGGCAATGAGATGTAGAGGTGCTGACAAATCTGTTGTAGAGTAGCATCAATGTTGTCAAATCATTGAAAACACTGCTGCTCGAATCGATTGAGACGCTCAGAGATGTCAGCATATGAAGCTGCCGTATGAACTGGACGAGAGGGTGGTGGTGGTTGAGTTGGTGGGTCCTCGTGCTGTGGAGGGACATCATCAGGAATGTCCTCGTAGGCCTCCTCCTCGGTATATTGGGCGAGATGATATTGAGGAGGATAGGTTCCTCAGCGCTTTTCGATCATCCTCATGCTAAGCATGCTCGAGATGCCTTGTGGAGACATCTGGCCAATCAGGGTTAAGGATGATTCTTGGGTTGCGGTGTTGAGGAGCCCAAAGTGTCCAGCTAACCGAGTAACATAGGGGCCAATGGAGATGACCCCCTTCCTATGCCGCTCCGTCTAGTGCTGAATTGCGAGGGCGATAAAATAGGTAAGGTCGATGACGTGTCCGTGCAACATACACCATAAAAAGTAGGCATCATGAGTGTTGACGACGCCAGTGCTCTCTCACTGTCCTGTAATCGTGTGAGCCAAAATGGCGTGTAGGTACCTCAGAGATGGAAGGAGAGCCGATGCCTTGGAGCGGCTAGGATTGTAGATGGCCCCACCTGGTACTAGTGCGTCCCAGCACCGTAAAGGAGAACGATGGATGTGGCGGTTGAGAGCATGTAAGTCATTCTCCTCCTTGAATTCCTCCGTATATAAACCCAGCGCCGTACCGAATTCTGAGACTCTGAGCTGGCAAACTAACCAGTCTAGGAAAAATTGGACCGTACCGAGATCATCGTAGTTCGTCATTACGGTCTGAAGATGGAACGTTGAGCATAGTTCCATCGTGATCTTGAGTTATGTTGGCTCGATGATCCCAAAGAACAGCTCCCAATGGTTGGTGGTTAGGAGGGCCCGAATCGCTTCAGCCAACTGAACTTGTTCTACCGCGGCCCAGTCGATGCAGCGGCCCGAAATTAAAGGTCGGGCCCAGAGTATTTGGAATATTTCTTCTTGGGGCCCGATGGGGAATATCATGAAAGGGTGACGAACTTCCACGGTAGGACCCGAGGAAGATGACGCTCCTTCCTTTTCTTTGAAGCAGGGACAGTGGCCTTTTTACCACGTGAAGACGACATTCTGAACCTGCAATCAAAACCATTACTTTGTTTTGATGAGTGGACAAGGAAAAATGTATTTAAATTCAAAAAGTCATAGATTATGACTAATACTTCAGCCACAACTATCATCACTTAACAATTCTAATCAAACTAATCCATTTTATAGCATACTTTTGTGGTATTGCATGATAATAACATGAATAATAATAAAAGATATATATAAAAAAATTGGCAAATAACGAGAAGCATTTGAAAAGTATGAGGATTGAGTTAGAATATTTGAAAAAGGCATGAGTATTCCACCTATCCTAACCATGACTATTTTACTTTTAACTAATCAAATGGAGTAAAGAAATCTTGTGATGAAATAAATAAAAAAACTTGAACATGAAAAAAAAATGAAAATTATTCTAGATTATGACATTTAAAAGTATGAAAATAACATAAAAACTTGCATATTATTATGATAAAAAGCCTTAGAAATCATTAAAATAGACAAGAAAGAAGTAAACAAACGCTAGGAAGGGAGGATTGAGCGTAAAAAATAGAGTTGGGGTTGGCGCACGGGCGTGGCAGGGAGGCCGTGTGGAATTGCAGTGGCTAGGGTTAGGGTTTTTGAGTGGGGAAGATAATGAATAGTGCAGGGTATTTATAGATTTTGGGGCACACGACTAGGTAACACGCTCGTGTTCCCCAATTTCAGCCCGTGTGATTCGCGAATTTTGAATTTGGGCACGTCTGACATTTAGTACACGCCCATGTTCCTTGAGCGTGTGGGTGCACACGGTCGTGTCACATGGCCGTGTCTGGCGTTGTATGAAGACCCACGCCCGTGTCAATCTGACAGGTTCGACCACGGGTGCTAAACACGGGCGTGTCGTACACCCGAGCTATTTTAACAGGTTCGCCCATGGTTCTTCCACATGGGCGTGTCGCACGCCCGTGTTGTTTTGGCGAGCTCGACCACAGCCATGTCGCACGGTCGTGGCATTTTGTCTTAGCCCATGTTTGGGGAAATCTTTTCCCTATTTTCACACGGCCCTAAGCACGCCCGTGTGCTTGGCCGTGTCTCTGTGGAAAACCTGTATTCAAGAGCTCCGTTAGTAAGTTAGGTGTTGAAGACTCAATTTTAAATAATTTAATACAGTTAGTACTCGGGTTGCCTCCCGAGAAGCACTTATTTATAGTCTAAGCTCGACTTACCTCTCCGTTGAATGATCATGGTGGTTTGAGGAGTTTATACTCCTTATCCCTACTATCAATCTCATCAAAATAAGGTTTTAAATGGGTGTTGTTTACCTTAAAAGTGCCAAACTTGGGATGACTCACCTCGACCGTATCGAATGGGAAAATGTTGAGTACCATAAGAGGGATTTCTTCATTCAGTGTGGTAGCGACAATATGGGATCTGCGGCATCTAATAAGACTCTATCTCCAACCTTAAGTTGATTTGGAAAGGTATTGAGCTCGTTTTGTCGTAGATTCAGTTTGTCAAGCTTTCTCGGTTTATGCGTCCGCCATTCATCTATCTTTTCGATTTGTAGCGTTCGATATTCATGAATAGGTCCTCTACTATTGCTTGAGAATGGCTCATGTACTTCCTTCAGGCTCATTTCCTGCAAAGAAGGTTGCACCATATTGTTAGCTTTAGTAGAATGGTTTAGACGATCACTTCAATTTCCAATGTGTTGCCGGAATTGCGAGCTTGAAGGGTGATTGTTTCGTCTCCCACATGAAGTGTGAGTTCACCTGTGCCAACATCAATAATTGTTTTAGCAGTTGCTAAAAAGGGCATTCCTAGAATTAAAGGAGTGTTGCTATCCTCCTCTATGTCTAGAATAATGAAGTCAACGGGAAATATAAATTTATCAATTTTAACTAGCACATCTTTAATAATATCCGTAGGGAATCTTATAGTTTTATCTGCTAATTGAATGCTCATCCTAGTCTGTTTGGGTTTCCCGAGACCTAGTTGCTTAAACATTTTGTAAGGCAGGACATTGATACTAGCCCCAAAATCAGCTAATGCATTATTAACATCTAAACTACCAATTAAGCAAGGAATCATAAAACTCCCTGGATCTTTTAATTTGTTCAGTAGCTTCTTTTGCAGAATAGCTGAGCACACTGTGTTTAGCTCCATATACGACGCCTCGCCCAACTTCTGCTTATTTGCTAAAAGCTCCTTTAAAAATTTCATCGCGTTTGGCATCTACGATAGAGCTTTAATCAACGGTAAGTTAATGTGTAATTTTTTTAAGAGTTTAAGGAATTTACCAAATTTTTCATCTAGGTCTTTCCTTGTCGCATTGGGTTATGGCACACGAGGTTTATATTTGACATTCACTTATTTGTTTTTATTATGACCTACCTCACCTTGACCTTTGCTTACCACAGTTTCTTGCCTCAGTTCTGGTTTAGGCTCAATGACTCCTTCGTCATCTTGAATATTAATTGCGTAGAGTTGTTCCCTTAGGTTAGGTTCAGTATTACTTGGCAAGCTACCTTGTGGTCGTTCAGAGATTAGTTTGGAAAGCTGGTCTATCTGAGTTTCGAGCCCTTGGATCGACGCTTGTTGATTTTTAAATGCCGTATCGGTGTTCTGGAAACGAGTTTCTGACACCGATATAAACTTTGAGAGCATCTCTTTAAGGTTTGGCTTTTTTTCCTGTTGGTAGCGTAGTTGTTGGTAGCCTGGAGGTGGTCTCTGATTTCTTTGGCCTCCCCATGAGAAATTTGGGTAGTTCCTCCAACCTGCATTATAAGTGTTACTATATGGATTGTTTTGAGATCGAGGATTATTACCCATGTAATTTAACTGCTCATTATTCATGTTGTGGCCATAAGGTTGGTATTCTGAATTACTTGATCCACCTCCACTTGCTTCGCACTGCATTACTAGGTGAACCTGTGAAGAACTAAGAAAACCATCAATCTTTTTGTTGTACAAGTTCTACCGGTTTGATAGCATAGTAACCGAATCGACGTTATAAACAGCAACTATTTTCGTTGGCTTTGTCCTCATGACTTTCCACTGATAGTTATTCAGTGACATCTCCTCTATAAACTCATAAACATCTTTAGGTGTTTTATTATTGATGGTTCTGCCAGCAGCTGCGTCAACCATTTGTCAAGTCGAAGGATTCAGGCCATTATGGAATGTTTGAACCTGAAGCCAAAGCGGTAACTCATGGTGAGGGCACCTTCTCAGTAAGTCCTTGTATCTCTCCCATGTATCCTAAAGAGTTTCTAAGCCCATCTGCACAAACGAAGACATATCATTACGTAATTTAGCCATTTTAGCCGGCGAAAAATATTTTAATAGAAATTTTTCAGTCATTTGTTCCCAAGTAGTGATTGACCCTCGTGGTAATGAGTTCAACCACTGTTTAGCTTTTTTTCTCAATGAAAAAGTGAATAACCAAAGACGAATGGCATCATCAAAAACACCATTAATTTTAAATGTATCGCATAGTTCTAAGAAGTTTGCTAAGTGAGCGTTGGGATCCTCATCCTGCAAACCATCAAACTGAACAAATTTCTGTATCATTTGAATAGTGTTAGGTTTTAGTTCAAAAGTATTTGCAGCTACAGCAGGTCTAACTATGCTTGATTCAGTTCCTGTTAAAGAAGGTTTAGCATAATCATACATAGTGTGTGGAGCAGGGTTTTGATTAACTGTAATTGCAGAAGGTAGCTGATTGTCTTGGTTTTCAGCCATCTCTTCGATTGGGGGTTGAGTATCATCCTATTGCTCGTTCTCTGTGTATCTTAAGCTTCGCCTTATTTCTCTTTGATGTTTGCGAACTATGCGATCGATTTCTTCATCAAAAAGTAGTGGTCTTGACAGGTTTCTTCTAGTCATAAACTATAAAAACCTGCCAAGAGAAAGTAAATTAATAAATAATAATAATAAATTAAATTAAATTAAATTTCAAGAAAAATAAATGGCTAAAGTAATAAAAATTAAGCGTTCCTAATATCTTAATTCCCCGGCAACGACGCCAAAAACTTGATCCCGTGATTTCGTGATAGGTTTTAAATATTTATAATTAATTGTTCTTGAAACTAACTATTATCGCGATGTAGGCAAGTGTACCTATCAAACGGTAGTATAGTTTTAGCAAGACTAGATTGTCGAACCCAAAGGAACTAAAAGTATTAGTAATGATGTCTTTTTATTATCTAGCCTAAGAATAAAGAGGTTTTGTTTTAACTAACTAATTATCTAAACTAAGAACTTACAAAGAAAAGAATTGGGGAATTGCTTTTGGGAAAATCAATTGAATTAAGACAATACCTAAGGAAAAATCCACCTAGATTGTACTTGTTATTCTGGCTCCGAATCGGGCGAGTTATTCATTTAACTTGTTCCCTAGAGATCCCTAAGTTATGTTATTATCCCTATTCAAGACTAATAACGTCTAATCCCTAGATTGAATAATTGAGACCTTTCTCTAATTAACACCCTCGAGTTGCATTAACTCAACCTATGGATCCCCTTATTAGGTTTCACTCGAATCCGGCAAAATCTTGTCACCCTATGTCTAGGCGCACAAACAACTCCACTTAATTATGACAAATGTACTCTTAAACAGGGTCTATTCCTCCTCTGAATAAGAGCTTATCTTGAATCAGTATCCTGGGATATCAAAACAAGAATTAAGAACACATAATTAAGAACAAGTTAAATATTTATCATACAATTCAGAAAATAATAACAAGATTCGTCTTAGGTTTCATTCCCTTTAGGTATTTAGGGGTTTTAGTTCATAACTAAATAAGAAAACATCTCAGAATAATAAAGAGTACAAAACATAAAGAAAACCCAAAACTCCTGAAGGGGAAATTGAGGAGAAATCTTCAGTCTTGATGATGTATTCGGCTTCTGAAATAGATCAATCGGCTTCCTCGGAGTAATTTCTTACTCTTTCCCTGTGTGCCCCCCTTTCTTCCTCCTCTATGGTGTATTTATAGGCTTTGGAATGCCTAAGAGCCCTCAAAATTATCCTTTTTCGAATTGGACTCAACTTGGGCTCGGTAGGGACACGCCTGTGTGCGATTACTTCAGGCCGTGCTCGAGCCTGCCAAATGGACACGGCCGTGTGGTCTGCCCGTGTGAGGAGGTCCAGGCCGTCTTAATTTTGTACTTTGGCCCATTTTCTCCGTTTTTGGCCCGTTTCTCGTTCCTTTCGCTCTCCTATGCTCTCCTAAGTATAAAACATGAAATTAAAGCATTAGGAGCATCGAATTCACCAATTCTAATGGGAAATCATTCATAAAATACGTTAAACATAGGGTAAAAATATGTATAAATTACGGTTTATTAAAGGGGTATAAGCATAATGTATATTCGGCCATGTTACTAAATTATTTTAGAAATGTTTTTAATGCATATTTTATGTGATGGAACAATATGATTATTGTGTATATACCAATGGTATGAGCATGTGTACTTGGTTATGTGATTGCCATTTATGCATGATAATTAGCATGCGAATGGGGTGTATTATGGGTTGTATTTTTGTTCTCATTTAATGGTTCATAGTGGCATGCTAAAATGGGCATTATTTATATATGTATTGCATTAAAGTTATGTTCGGCCATATGGTAATAATATTAAGGTTGTATATGTGTTTGGACAATAATTTATGTGTAATAGTGTGTTTGGTTTTTAACATGCGCACATGTAGAGTTAAAGAAATGATATGTTTGATATTTATTAAGTTAATTAGATATATTAGCATGTATTCAATATATGTGTCTGAGTGTCTTAAGGTATGCGAATGAAATTTGTTATGTATTAAGTTATGTTATAATTCAATTATTTGAATGTTATAAAGAAGATGTACATATGATTTGTATAATTGAGTTTGTATTACCTTAAACATGAATAGTAACGATTGACTCTCTTAAGCTGTGTATGGTTCGGTAATGCCTCATAACCCTAATCTGGCGACAGATACAGGTTAGAGGTGTTACAACTAGCTTATTATGTTGAATAGATAGTCTTTACCAAATTTTTGATGTATACTCACATGCGGATAGTTTTATGCATATATGTAATATAATAAGTTAATAATGTTACATTTTATTACTTTGTTTTATGGAAATACCATTAAGTCCCTATAACACCCCTAACCCGAAACCATCGCAGAATAAGGTTACAGAGCATTACTGTAAAAACGTAACATAAACATATACATTTCCAAACATTAACATAAATATAACATAATCCATACATAAACATGCATATCATCCCTTAATTGATCCATCGAGGCCTTAGATACACTTTAGAAACGATTAGGGACTAAATCGAAAACATTTGGAACATTTAAGAAAAAGTTAGAAAAATTAAGCTGTAGGGGTCACACGGCCACATGTCTGAGACACATGCCCGTGTCTCAGGCTGTGTAACATTTGAAATAGGGACACACGGTCGTGTCCTAGCCCATGTTTGTGCCTGTGTAACTCTCTGAGTTGGGCCACACGGCCAAGCCACATGCTTGTGTGCCAGGCTGTGTAATACTAGAAATGGCCTCACACACCTGTGTGCCAGGCCGTGTGTAACTGCTTGACTTGTAACATTTAAAAACTACAAGGGGCATACAACTATGTCACATGGCCATGTGTAACACACAGCTGAGACACACGTCCATGTCTTAGGCCGTGTGGACATGAAATTGGCTAAAATCAAGCCATTTCCATCACCCACTTCAAACATGTACCTACAAGCCATTTGCACCCTTAACCAAGGCATCAAAACATACTAAAACATACATAAAATGACCAAATCCCATTCAACCAATATGTCACATATCAAACTAACATACCTAAACTTCTGCATATTTGAATACATTACTACCATTTCAAAGCATACCATACTTGACCTATTCCATGTCAATATAAACTTACCATTTAGACCATTACTCACATACATCAAAATCACCCAAGTGACACAAACCAACCATTTACAAATGGTACCAAACAACCAACATATATATATGTACATACCAAAATTAACATTTAGCATTCAACCTAAACTTTAAACATAAGTCCACCTATACATGCCATTATAACCTTGGTTGAAACATCAAAAAATATCAATATATTCATTAGATAGTGTGATAGGTCTCCTACGAGCTTCCAAACTGATCGTGCTTCCGATAATCTATAAAACATAGGAAAGAAAACTACATAAGAATATAATGCTTAGTAAGTTCGTAAATCATGAATATAGCTTACCATTTCAATGCATAGCCTTATAATTTAAACATGATTCAATCCAACATAAGCTTGGCACAAGCCTAAGCATCATTAACAACCCATGTTAGTACTTTAACACATAACTCAATAGAATTATCACATAGTAAGGTAGATTACATGAACATAGTGCCATTGAATTCATACTTTCCATAAACATAAATATGCATACATTGATCATTATCATTTCATACCTTTCCATAGGTTCTTAACATAGTTGATTGGAACACTTATTGTTCCTTCCCTTTTCATAGCCATTGAACCATTTAGAATAACATTGAATACATGGGAAAGCTCACATAAAGTGTGCTAAACAAACGGTCGTAACCATTCATTTCCTTTTCCTTTACATCGTAGCTCACACGAGCTGTAAAATGGGTCTACTCACACAAGTTGATGGTCAGAATATAAGCTACATGATGCCACTCACACAAGCTGACCGCAACAAATGCAGGACCTCAGTCATCGGTAGGACATTCAAGACCAGCACCCAAAACATGGTAACCCTAATGACATGTCACTTATATTCTATATATTTTTAAGGTTCAAACAAGGGCTCAATAATCATTGTAACGTCATTGGATTTCCATCATTTCTTTACATGATAAATAGCATAATAACGCATATATCAAAATAACATTAAAACATTATTTAAACATATGAACTTACCTCGATAACAAAGATGTTGAAACAAGATCAACTAATCTAAGGCTTTAGCTTTTCCTCGATCTAGATCCGTACGATGTTTATAATGATCTAAATAAGAAAATTCAATCCATTTAATACTTATAATATTCAATTTAGTCCAAAATTCATACTTTTACAAAATTACACATTTGCCCCTAATATTTTAATTTCTTTACAATTTAGCCTTTAAGCTCATAAATTGAAATTTATGCAATTTCATCCCTATTTCATGCTATCCAAATTACCTAGGGACTTATACAACCTCATACAAATCAATATTTCAAAAATTTATCATGGTATTTTAGTACTTTTATAAATAAGTCCCTAAATGATAATTTTATATAAAATCACTTTACAAAACTTGTTTATTTAACAAGGACTCATAATCTTTCATAAAAATTCAAGAATCATGAAATAAAATTCATGGTAAAACCCTAAACCTTTAATAGTTTTGAAAATTAGTCATTGGGCTAGATAGATTAAGCTACAACGATCCCGAAAACTTAAAAATCATTAAAAACGGGACAAATTTCACTTACATGCAAGAGATGTATCTAGCCAAACCTAGCAAGCTTCCATGGAGGTTTTTTTCTTTTAGTTTTCGATGGAAGAAGAGGACACAAAAGATGATATCTATTGTTTCATTAATTTACATTAACATATTTATTAATTTACTAAATTAACCTTATTAATTAACCTTAAAATCACTCAATGTTAGGTCCATAAATGTCAATTAATAATAATGGTTTATTTACCATCTAAGTCCTTTCACTTTAAAGTTCTATAGCTAATTGATACCTTTAGCTAATAGAACTCTACTTTTGCACATTTTATGATTTAGTCCTTTTCACATAATTCAGCATGCAAACATTAAAATTTCTTAACGAAATTTTTCTACAACCCTACTAACATACCGTGGACATTAAAATAATAATAAAATAAATATTTATTCATTGAATTTATGGTTCCAAATCCACTGTTCCAATTTCACTAAAAACGAGCTATTACAACCCTATTACTTAGCGAAAGATTTATTTTCTCTGTGCACAAGCTTAGGTAATCTTCCAGAATTAAAGAAGTGGTTCCAGCATCTAATAAAATATTCTTCTTCTCAGCAAAGTTTGTAAAGTTCTCTTTTGATTAGTATATGGCATATACCTAAGGTTTAAGCTGATTTCATATTGAAAATGGTTGAATTTAGAATTTGGTTGCTTGCTGTTGTTTTGAAGTATCAATTTGGTGTATTTTAGTTTGAAAGTAGTTGACATGTTGTTGTTTTTGTTGTAATTGGAATGTAAATTATTACTACAGGTCACTCAAACTTGTACCATGCTGATTTTTATGGAAACAATGTGTCATGTCATGACGATATATTCCCAACATTGCGATGAGGAGTAGCCCTAGATTCACATTGCAACGACGTATATTCAAGGTCATGATGAGACCTACTCTGTATGTTGCGTCGTGAAGAGAAACCTCCCGTAACACCCTAGAATTTCAGAAATATTAATTAAAAGTATTTAGGATAAATGATAAATTTATTAAGGAGGATTTTAAGTCAAATAATAGTGGAAGAGATAAAAATAGGCATTAAGAAATAAGTATGATAAGTAAATTATCTATAAATGAAAATTTTGTAAAAGTATAAAGGCTAAAGGGCAATTTAACTATAAAAGAAAAATAATGGAAAATTTATTGATCATTATATGTAAAAATAATACTGAAAATAAATTGGTATTTATAAATTTTAAATTAAGGAATAGATTAAATCATAAGAGAATAAAATTAAAAAGGCTAAATGTGAAATTTTGCCATTATGTAGAAAGGGACATAAAATAGAATTAAATGACAAATTTGCTCTTAAGAGTAAAATATAAAAAGATATTTTCAAGGGCATTTTAGTCATTACACTTTAAGAGAATTTTTTATATTTAATTAAAAATATTTTAATGAAATTAAATAGGGAAATTGATTTAAAGCCAGGTGGTTAAGTTTTAACCATTTATTTTATAAATAAATAAATACATAGGAAAATTAAAGAGAAATCCAAAAAAAGGAAAAATATTATATATATAAGTGACATGAAACCGTGATGAGGAGGATGGATTTTCCATTTTATTCAATTTGGTCTTTTTCTAATTTTAGCCTATTTCTAACTTAACAATCTTTGAAATTTTCATGAAATTAAAGTGAGATTTCACACCTAATTTTAATTCAAGAGTGTCCTTACATATAAAACCAACCATGGAGGCTTGAAGATGAAAATAGAAGTGTGAGAAAGCATGAGTACGTGAAGAAATTAGTCAAGAAATTAAGGTGAGTTGTTTAAATTATTATTTTATATTTATTTGATTGTATAATTTGATGTGGAATTGTAAGAATTAAGTGTATATAATTATTTTCTATGTTCAAAGTGATGAAAGTATTATGTTTATGTATGAAGTGAATGGTGAATGATTTTAGGAATAATTGGATGGATGATTTTAAGTGAATAACTAAAAGAAAATAAGTGTGAGTGGTTTAATTATGAAAATTTTAGTTTAAAATTATTACTTTGAATGATGGATTGTGTATGTGATGTTGAAAGTGATAAATATTGATTGTGAATATTGTTTGGATAAGTAAATTGAAAAAAATCATTTGTTAAGTGATTAATTTGATAAAAAAATTAAAGTAAGGATTAAATTGTAAATTTGGAAAAATTATAATATCAAGGATTTGAATACAGAGATTAAATTTTGGGTTTTTTTATAATAATACTATAAGAATACGATATTTAAAGTATTGAAATATTGTACTTAAATTAGCAAATTTTAAATTAAAAGGACTAAATTGAGAAATTTCTAAAAGTTCAAAATTTGAAGTGTTGAAATGTGGAAATATGAAATTTTAATATCTTTATTTTTATGTATGGTTTTTATTTAAAAAATCAGGAAAGAAAACATTATGTGATAAGAATTGATTATATAGGGACTAAATTGTAAAGATTTTTAAATCTAGAAATTTGAGAAAAGGACTGACTTATAAAATCTGGGAATTCTAGGTTTCTTTTGGAAGAAACATATTCTGTTTTCAAGGACTAAAGTCATAAAATAGTAAAAATTGAACTTCAGGGATTAAATTATAAAAACTAAAAATTGAAATTTTATGAATTGTTTTGTAAAATCTGTAATATTGAAAAATAGGGTTGTTTAGTAAATTCTGTAAAAGTATAGGAGTGGAAATGAGCAAATAAATTATATAAGTATTTAAATGGAATATTTGAGAATTTATTGAATTAAGTGTAATAAAGTAGAAAATTATTGAGTAAAAATAAAATAAACGAAACTTGAATTTGTAAGATTAGTTATATTAAAGCAAAGAGATTTATATTATGAAGTATACGTTAAAAGAGAAATATCGCTTAAAGTAGATTAAGTTAACAAAGGAAAAGTAAAGTATAATATATTAAGTTAAGAACTGATTAAGTTGAAAAGAAATTAAACTAATATGATAAAATAAAATTATGGCGCAAAAGGCAAGTGATTCCGATACATGAAGAATTCAAAGCTAAAAATGATTAGTAATGTAACACCCCAAACCCGGTCTAAACGTTAAGGCCGTATCTAGAGTGCTAACATAAAATGATTGGAAATTTAGCTTTCAGAAACGTTGAAAACAGCACAAATTTCGTTATTAAAGAAAACTCCAATTCAGTAGAAATTATTCTTAGTTAGCATTTTAGTTGAATCCATGTTCAATTATGTTTTCTAAAAATAAGTTACTTTGCAGTGTAAATTCTAAGACTATTATATTTTAGAAAATCAGGTTTGATTCCTTGAAATCGATTGTTTTCAAGAAAGCAGACATTTTCAATAAATTGTTTTATCAATATCACACGAAAAAAATCCAAAATAAAATCCAAAACCAAAAAATAGCCCCAAATATCCAGAGAGTAAAAAATTCACAAAACTCTCAAACCAGAATTTTGAATAAGTCAAATTTAAATAAATTGAGTTTACGAATATGTGGATATAACTGAGCTCATGTCGCACCGACCCGCCTAAGTCTGGAGGTTACCTGAAAGTGACAAACAAACAGAAAGTGAGTTTTCATAACTTAGTGTGTAACTTAAAAGAAAACAGAATCACAGATTTAATTTCAGATTAGTTACAAAACAGAACAGATATAGACGAACATCTCATATAGAATCATAATAATATGCAATTTACAATCCTACCCCCGTCTGCTACAAACCATCTCTGACCTTCCCAACACACCATATAGAGTATTTAAGACTCATCTAGCCCTACACATCACTGAGTGCCGGTATGACACTTTTCAGAATATACGCAACTATGCTGCTAGTATAATGGGCGTGATATCGCCTCACTCAGAACACTTCCTCTACATCATATATCCCACCCTAAATTCAGATATAAAAAAAAAACAGAAATCATGCATGACATTTTAGACACAGATCATGTATGTATTTAACATTACTCTCAGTTTAAACTATCATATGACAGCTCAGACACACTTGCAAATATCAGAATTTATACTAATCAGATGACCCAATTTCATGTTTCATAGTGTATTTAATCACATACTGACCCCATGGAAGGCCCATAGTTGATCAAGACGACGTGTACGACCCTAGGAAAAAATCCTGAGTTTTGGGCCCACACGACTCAAATTGCCTAGCCCATGTGGCCTACATGGCCCAAAATAGCCTAGACCATGTGTCACACACGGCCTAACACACGGTCTGTCACACGGCCGTGTGGCAATGACAGTGCCCAATTTTGATTTTCATCGTTCGTTGTTTTTTGGGTTTCTCGTTACACACTTGGTCTAGATTCGATACGAGGGCTCCCACGAGATAACCAGAACCTAAAGCACCAATTACAACACTAAATCAGTAACAAAACAAATGATTCATAGGAAAAAATTCCCGATTTTCCTAACAAAGATACCACTCGAACCCTTACCAACAACACCAAAAACAACAGTTCCAAATTCACAGAATTGCTCACCTCTGAATGAACAACGCTTCCCAAATCCTAACTCACCGAAGAATTAAATGCTTTTTGCACTTCTCCTAAACAAATCAACCAATTACAATGATTAACCAATATTTTTTTCACAGAAACTATTCTTATCGAAAAGAAATTCCCCAAATCGAAAAAGGACATATCAATCCACTTGCATACAACTACAATAACCTGCATGAAGAACAATAGCAAAGACAGGCAAGTGAACCACAAAGAAGAAAGAGTAGAAATTGAAAAAAAAAAACGTGAAATTGAGGGGAAGGAAAATTTTAAGGGAAATAAATTAAAATTAAAATTAAAATTAAAATTAATTTTTTTTAAAAAAACATTTGAATTTACTCCAAACTCAACCACTTAAACAACACACAACTAAAAACTTATTATCATACCACTCATAAAGGGACTCAAACCCCCAACCCACCATACACACTACACACCTTTAACCATTAAAACAAGTGCTAAATTATATGACAATATGTGACAAATCTTGTATACAAACTTTGGGTGGTTACAAGTAACCCTGTTCCAATACTATGAATGAGGTACTAATACATTTTTTTAAATCATAAATTCACTTTAAAATATTTTGGGAAAAGAATTTAGGATTCTTTAATTAAAATTTTAATAATATAGAATTTTAGAAAGGATTTGATATTATATGAAGCCTCAATAACATCAAGAGAAAAGCAACAATTAGAGATTGTAATCGAAAATTTTAATGTGACATTCTTTATTTGTATCTCTTAATAGGTTGGGTAAGGGATATTACATCCCCGATGTTAAAACGTCAATCTTGTATTTTAAACACTTTACAATTTGGTTCTTATTTGATCTCGGGTTAACTTTAGAATTTTTGTAAGCTAGTATAAAATTCAGAAATAACTTTATATCATATTATATGAATGTATTTTGAAATTTAATCATTAATAACGTAAATTAAACATAGTTTGATCATAGTTGCTTTGACAATGAATATGACACCTTACAGTTCAGATCTAGCGATTGAATTGGATATAGGGTGTTACACTTTCAGTATTTAAAATATACTAAAATGTTAAACAATTAATATAATAAAATGTATTTAATTTCCTAATTACTTTTTCTTAAAATATATTTACTATTTAAATAATAGCTTGGACTGAAATTAATATGGATTGTAAAAAACATATTTCAAACTTTAAACTTGTACCCTCACACATTATTCGGTGGTTAATGTAATAATTTAATGAAAGTTTTATTTATTACTCGAATTATAAAATAGTTGTAATTAAATAGTTGATTGTTTTAGAAAAAAATGTTGATTGTTTTAGAAAATAAAATGTTGATTACAAACTCCATTTATTTTCAGTGATTTATTTATTTTAATCATGTTGATATTTAAAAAAACAAATAATATGTTATGCATATCTTATTATTAAGTGGATGTCCATCAAGATTAAGATAAGTAATAGAGTTTTATTTCATTTATACTTTTAGGTCTATCAAGAAAATTATAAAATTCATCCTGTTAGAGAGAAAAAACGAAGGCATTATCAAAAGCAAGAATCAATCATGTGCCCCCTAAAAGGTATCATTGCATTCAAACCACTTAACTACTCCAACCTTTGAGCTATATGTGCCACGAAATTTATAAAAATATGTTCTTTGTATCAAAATAGATTTATTTAATTGAGGATTGAAGATCAAATTTATTCTTCAAGATTATAGACGATAATATGCAAAATTTTTCGGAAGTTTCTTTTATTTAATGCTTTATATTTGATTAATTTTTTAATTAGTTAATGCATGATTAATTATGATTTTTATTAACTTATTTTATTTCTATCTTTTTAAGGATGGTGAAAGTTTGATGTCAACATTTTATGGTTCTTGATTAAACAAATTTTAGATAGGTATGACGCTTCAACCATTCAATCACATCAAATTTTCATATATACTTTTACATCGTATGAGTAATATATTAATCAAATTCATACTTGGTGTGTTTCTAATTTTCTTACAATTTTCCTTTTGAGATTATATTTTGTTGGAAATATATGATCGAGTTAGATTTGATTTGCCCATAATGTAACAACCCAATTTTAGGCCTAGTCAGAATAGTAGTTTTGGGACCATGAATCTGATGTAGTAAAACTTGTCTTTATTATAATTTTATGGTCCACAGTTTTATGGAATGATTTCATGAGAATTTCGTTCGAAAATTTTGACGTTTGAGCACTCAATTTAGCAAAAAGGACTAAATTGTAAAAAGTGCAAAAGTTGAGTTCTCCATGCTAGAGGAGTCAAATTGCTATGAAATTTTAAATTGAAAGTCCCTAGATGGTGATTAGACCATTTTACTTTAATTTGGACAAAAATAGACATGAGGTAAGAGAATTTTAGTGTTTTAAGAAAAGGACATTTTGGTCATTTAGTAATTAAATGAATTAAAAGGCAAAAATCAAGCCAAAAACCTTGTCCATCTTCTCCCCCTTGTGCCAAAAATTAGAAGGAAGACATAGCTAGGGTTTGGCCAACTTTCAAGCTCAATTGTAAGTCCGTTCTTACCCCGTTTTTAATGCTCTTTACATTTTTGAAGTCGCTATCACTCGATCTACCTATTTCTACCACTAATTTGAGAAATGATTAAGGTCTAGGGTTTGAACCATGTTAGATATGTATGTATTTTGATGTCTAATGGTAGAAAATGTGTGTTTGGTGTATGATAAATAACTTCTACTAGGTGATTTTTTATGAAAATGTCAAAAGGACCAATTTGTAAAAAGGTTATATTATGTGAGATTAAATGAAAAATATGGACTGTTATAAGCATGAAAAAGGTTATGCTAGGCTTGGGTCTTGAAGAAATCAAATAGATTTCATTTTACAATCCTAGGGACCAAAATGTAAAAATGTCAAAGTTTAGGGGTAAAAATGTAATTTTTCCATAATATAATTTTTGGAATGAATTGAATAATTTGAATAATAAATGAGTTAAATTTTCTATTATAGATCAAGAGAAACGAGGTTCTGACCTAGATTGGAGAAAAACAAGGTGTTTGACGATTAGGTCCTATTTCTACTATTTTTGCACTGAGGTAAGTTCGTATGTAAATAACCCATTGTTTTATTTATGTTTTAAATGCTTTAATATTATATAAATTATGTTTGACTCTTTGGATGCAATTCGACAAAGTTTCGACAAATGAGAAATCTCGGTTGAACCTTAGGAATAGATAGGATACAAATGTCATGACATTAGGGTTATTTGAGATTTCGTGTAAGACCATATCTGAGATATGACATCGATATGAGACTTCGTGTAAGACCATAGCTGGGCTATTGGCATCGATATGAGATCCCATGTAAGACCATATCTGAGATATGGCATTGGTATGGTACTCTGTGTGTGTGTGATTTCCCAAGTATCCTTTAGTATTCCAAGTGGTTCAATGGGTAATCTAACGAGTATGTCAAAGATGAATTGTGTGCAAATCCAATTCAAGATGACTCAAGTATATATGTAAAACTCATACGTAATGAGCTCGATATATGATGAAACCTCGGTAAGGTTGTGATTGAGTAAGTTTGACTATGAGATTTGTAGTAACATTTATGTTAATTTACATTATGTTAATTGTATGTTAAATGTGTGTTTATGATGCTTATTATTTACATAGGAACTTACTAAGCTTTATAGCTTACTCTCATTTCTTTTCCCTTGTCTTATAGTGTCACCAAGCTAACTCGAGGATCAGAGACTGCCGGAGATCCGCTCACACTATCAACCAATCATTTTGGGTACCAATGAATTTGACATTTTGAGTTATGGCATGTACAGGGACTTGGTCATTTTGTTATGTGTCATATTTGATTTAGCCAAATGTGTTGGCTTATATTAGTTGATAATTCATTTTGTAAATGGCCATTGAAATTGGCTAATATTGGTTTAAGTATAAATGCATGTGATGATGTTTTTCATGGATGTGGGAATTTGCATGGTTTGAGTTGATAAGTATGTGATGTTTGTATATGATAAATGGTAGCATGTGAATGATGTGTGGATGTCTTGATTGTGGCTGATTTGGTTGAATGTATTTGCTTGGATTGGTGCTATGTTTTGTTGTGTAAGTGTGGGCATAAAAGGGTGACAAAATGGCTTGGTAAATAGCCTTGTTTTTGTCCACACGGGTAGACACACGGCTGTATGTCTAGGCCGTGTGTGACACAGGGTCAACCCTATGGGCATGTGAGCCAACCGTGTGTCCCCTGCACCTTAATTGTTACAAAATAGAATGCTCAGTATTGAGCACACGGGCAGAGACACGGACATGTGTTTAAGCCATGTGGACGGCATGACCTCGAACACGGACGTGTGCCCTGATCGTGTGAAGTCTGCACCTATTTTATGAAAAATTATAAAAATTAAATCGACCACATGGCCTAAGTACACGAGCTTGTGCCTTGGTCGTGTGACTTGATAAAATTTAGGAATGTTAATTGAGGAAAAAAACAAAAGATTGATATGTTTAGACAACTCAGCATGAGTAAGTGATATGAAGGCATATATGCCAAAATAGTTCTTTCCCTTTCTTTTAAGGTGCAAATTGCAATTTATTTTATATTTGCCCTTGGCCTTTACATCTATCTTTTATATTTTCCCTTAGCCTTTACATCTATCTCATCATCTTGATGAAATATCTTAGGGATTCTCATTACTTATATCAATCCTCATAAATGGTAAAACAGATCTTTTATATAACGCCAAAGATCTTGCTTATCAATCTTCTTTTTCAAACTATCTTTGTTAGCAATATTATTTGATAGTTTATATTTAAAAAGTTGCATTATTCCTCCCAATAATTATGCAAATAACAGATTTATGCAAAACAATACCCAAAACAATACCCAATAATTATTGTACAAAACCTCTCTTGCCCAGCAGTATTTGCAACTTGATCCTTTTTTTATCAAGCTCTGTGGTCCTTATCTTGAAGTCAATTCTGCCAAAAAAAACACAACCTTATTAAACCACATGTCCCTTGTTGAAATAATAATATACCACTACACATTTAACACATAATGGTTCCAACTAAAAATGATAAGTTATCAACTACTACATTCAATACAATGTTATGACCATAAACAGAATATTAACTAAGTTTAAAGAGTTTCTTAAGAGGACTCGTTAGCAAGCCCGTCTTTAATATCTATTCACTCCAATCTAACAAAATATCAGCAGTAATAGAGTTTAGATTGTCCTTTTGTACAATTATTAGGTCCATCCTTCAAAGCTAAAGAGAATACATACACATACACACACAAAAAGAAAAAGAAAAACTGTTTGACATGGCAAATCCAGCAAAACTAGAAACATAGACATATAAAGAAAAAAAATGAAGTTTTATTGACATTGAAAGAGATGGAGTTGATATTATATGCTAATTATTATTCCAAGATCAAGGAACTCAAAGCCCTTGCCCAAAAAATAAGTTAAGGAATTAGTCATTTCTCAGATATAAGTTACTTAGCTAAACGTCTAAAAACAAAAATGAAACCATGAAAAGATAAAAAATGAAACAATGACAAGTTCCAAGAATTTGGATCTTAAAAATTACACTTAAATAATCTTCAAGACTGTGGAAATCGATAATCAAGACTGAAGGTCCAGGAACAACAGCTGATAAAGTATCATCAGTACCACAATTTCCACATAAACTTGCATTTGCATTATTAAAAATCTTGCTTCTAAGGTTACATACATAATATACATAATCTGACATTAATGAAAATCAATAAAAAGAAACCTTAATGGATGGCTGTCTAAAAGTGAATCACATTAAACAGAGTGTAGATGTCAACAATAAACAAGAACAACAAGATTGATAAGAAACTAAACTTCTAGAAATCAGTATGCAAGACATTCTGAAGCCTACCATTAGTTGATGTTATAGCTCATAGTATGGTCATATGAGAATATTAATGTAATACTTGATGAAAAACTATAATTCTAAAGATTTTATAAGCAACAGTTACCATTGACTACTTCAAAAAGAAGACAATTTCCAAAAAATGCATTAGAGAAACTCTTTATGGATAATGATCCCTTCTTAAAGAAAAAGTTATGTCTGCAAACTCATTGCTTAGTTCTATCATCCTCTTAAAAATACATTTTATTTCAATATTTTCAAAAAGATAGTGAAGGCTTTAACATGATCCTTCACCTTCCTATAGAAGGCAATAGAGGTGACCAATGAAACTGTCCAAAAATGTGCCCTATCAGTACTATTAAATTCCAAACTCCAACTAGTGTTTGCAAAAAAATGTTACGTTTCAGACTAAGAAAAGAATTGTTAACACAAGAATAGAAAAAGATAAAGGCACATCCAGAGAGGATTAGCAATCACAGAGACCACACACTATACCATACTGTTCATTCTTAATATGTCAGAATTTATACAAATGATTACTTAAAGATTCAAAAAAGGCGTCGAACGGATGATAATTTAAAATACCAGATTAAAAAAAAATTGATCTGAAGTTCCAACTACTGTAGTGTTGGTAAATTGCAAAAAATCGGATACCCATAACAAATTTTGATACCTCTCTATTCTAAATGTTAACAACGGGTTTTAGCTATACAACTTTCAGCAAGAAAAACAATTTGGACAATCAAAGATGACCATGAGAAGCATAAAACAATTCCTCAAGCTAACATGATGTTATACCAATTTGCAACTCAATAGCAATATGTAAAAGAGATCGCACTTGGTACAAGGATTAAAAGCATCAGAAATGACGGTGCCTACTAAAATGCTTTCAATGTTGCTAAAATGTGGAACTTCCAAACGCCAATGGAAAAAGAAAATAAGGAAAAGACAAAATAGGAATGCTATTGCAAAGCAAATTACTTGAATGGGTTCTTTTCAAACATTTTTACCTCATTAGCATCAAGTTCTCTTAGGAAACAACTAAACATCCTATCATTAGCACCACATAACCAAAGTTACAAGAATACCCACTAATTTGAAAGCATTCAATAAAAGAAATCTTTCGATGACATTACATAAATCCCAACATTTGTAAAGTTTTGCTCACCTCCACCTTAGCATAAGTAGTCAAAGCCTCAAAAACTGGGAGACATCCACCAAATACAAGAAGAAAAAGAGTGTAAGGATATATCATTCCATGCATTTCACGAAGAATATCCATGTTCATTTCTTCTAAAATAATAACAATCTGGGCCAAATACCTTACATATACTTTCTCACACCATCATAAGAACTTGAAGAGAAATTCCCAACAAATATAATTAGCCTAAAATAACTTGAATTAACCATTACTTCACTTCCTATAATCTAAAAAAAACATAAATTTCTAAACATCAATATAAAATGCCTACAAAAAATCAATTCCATCGTTACCTAAAAAAAATACAGTTGACTGTAAGCCAACTTCCTATGAAACCAAAACCAATGACTGAGTGAAATTAACATAACTTGCTTAATACCCAGATGAACAAATACAAAATTGAAGATTAATAAATAACCGTAGCACCAAATGAACTAACATTTGCAGAGATCAAATGAAAAATATTCATTAAGAAAAGGGTTATAGGGGGAAAAATACCAAACCTGGAATGGGAGATAAGAAGCTGAAAATATGCATAAGGCAGCCATCATCAAGGTTATTTATAAGAGTTGAAGAAGGAGAAGAAGACGTAATCTTTCTGGACTTTCTCTTCTCTAGCTCTTCCACCTTTATGGTCGGCCTTTGCCTTACGAAAATAATTTTTTTTCTAAGATATTAACTATGGTATGCAATGAACAATAAATCGACACGACAGTCAGACACAAGTTAGTACTTCGGTTGGTTCTTTGAGTTGAGTTGAACTGCTTAATTAAACCCAATCGGGATTTATAGGTCAAAATTTGGACAAAGATTTCAGGGTCTTAAACCTAACTTTTTTTAAAACTGCTTAGTCTAGCTAACATCAAATTCATAAGTTTGATACTCATTACCAGGCGACATTAGTCAATCAAGAACCAAAAAAAAAAAAACAACAACCGATGCCTTTAGTTTCATAAGCCAAGGAAACAAAGAAATATATCAGAGACCCATAACAAATTTTGACAATCAAAGAGGACTATGAGAAGAGCTATGAAGTTTTATACAAGAAGAGTTATAAAGTTATGAGGAAGGAGAAATAGAAAACAGGAGCTTATCATAAAAAAAGAAAACGTACCAGAGATGAAGATGAAGGGCGAACGTGCTGTTGATTTGGGGAAAAATGTTGGAAGAAATCTGGAGCAAGGGAGAAGAAAGCAGACTATTTTGGGGATAAATTTTACGCGTGTGGTGTTGAATAGCAATTCAGAGCCTCACCCCAGAACACCTATTACAGCATCTGAGGGAATATGAGTGTAATAACAAAGCTGTGGAATCAAGTAAATAATGAACTAAACGGTGTAATAGCAAAAAATTACTGTAGCGCGCGGAATTGGGCAGGAATGGAATAGCGATTCCATCCAACCAAACATGCTCTAATAGTTTGAAGAATTAATCAATAAGGATAAAACTCAAAATTAACTTTGGTTTAAAGTAAAACTTTATTTATTAATTTTAATTTGGAGTAATTTTATATATAAAATTATCGATATAGTGCCAATTTAAGTTTGCATATTACATACACAAATAATTATGTTAATCCAATATAAAAATAAATTGATGTAGTTATTTATTTAAATGTATACAATTGAATTAAAATTAAATGTTCATGTATACATTTGAACCATAATCAAATTTTCATGTGTATAATTGCACCAAATCAAAGTTTAAGTATTAAATTATACATTCGATCAAAATTCATGTATAATTTTAAAATTTATCCCTAATTATTATGTTTTGAAATTTAAGAACCAATTTAAAAATTGGTCTATAGTTTAAGGATGTTCAGTACAATCAACTCAATTTTAAACTGTTCAAATTTTATATGGGCCTTGAAAAAGCCTAAACCAGGCCCTTGTAACTCGGTAGCCCAACTCAGTTACACCCTACAAGTAGGGCTGCAAAAATGGCGGAAACCAAGGCACATAATTTAGTCCTTTAAAGCTGGAAGCCGCACTTCTATTATTTTACAACCTACAAACCGAAGAGTAAGTAACCCAGATTCTGAGAAAGGCAAAAATGAGAGGGAAATCAATTCTCCGCCCATTTCTTACCCGTCGAGCTTTCAGTGGCCGCTCTGTTTCTTCTTCTTCTTCTCGGATTCTTTTAAATCAGAGTTACTTAATGTCAACCCCCCAGACAAATTCTTCAATCCCTAAAACCCCATTTCCAGTTTGGACCCCTGAAAAAATTAATCTCTCCCGATACTTCTCGGACTCTTCTCCTGATTTTTTCAAACCATCCTTCATGGAAACCGAACCGGTGCCGGGTAAATTCTATTCTTCATTTTCTATTTGTTAAAGTGTTTTTCTTTGAACATCGAAAAAGAAGAGGTTTTTTTTTTTTTTTTAAATACACATAAATTTGGTTCTTTAATTTCAGTTCCAGAGAATGTTGTCCCCGTTAAGTCAGAAGAAGAGTTTGATGCTGCACTTAGCAAAACTAAAGACGAATCTGTGCCGGCTGTTTTCTATTTCACTGCTACATGGTGTGCTCCATGTAAGTTTTTCTAACTTCTTCTTTCGAGTTTCTGATATCAAAGGCACTGGCTGTGTTTCACTATATTTGTTCTGTTCCATCTATATGTAGGCCGATTCATCGGTCCTGTCATGGACGAGTTGGCTCGGAGAACTCCTGAAGTAACAGTTTATAAGATGGATATCGATGAGGTCTAAATGATTTTTTATTGAATTTATTACCTTCATAATTTACTGGTTGTGGTATATATTTTTAACAAAGGAACTTTAAACCAGAATGGTAATGTATTGTCAGGTCTAGATTTAGGTATTTCTTCCATAAGTTTTGAATTGCAAATATCTCCATTGAAGGGTCCAGTATGTATTATTTATGAATAATTCATTTTGAATTGCCTTCTTGGTGGTAAAGTGAATCTATTTATGATGATTTGTACAAGGATTTGTTATGGAAAGGCAATAAACTTAGTATGATTCTATTTCGTGTTTGAGATTGAAATGTTTGATAATACAAGGGCATATGATGTAGAGTTTGTTGTTAAACTTTCTTTGAAATAAGTTATTACTATCTTTTCAAGTCATTTTATTTGCTCATGTAAGTTCTGCAAAACTGTACCTGAGAAAATTTTTGAAATGTTTATTATTGCATTCATTCTTATTGATTTAATATTTTCTTGCTATGTCGAGCCATTTCTTATTTTTGTTTCATGAAGTACATGTTTCGGACACCTATGCCTGCCTCAGACTAATTCATGGGTACTAGGATATGATGCTTCAAGAACCATCCAAAATCCAAATACATGGAAAAACTTAGAAAGAAATGAACATACCTGTGCCATACATATATGTGTCCGAAACTCATCTGAGTCTGAGTAACAGTTTTATTGGGCTTTATTAATTTTAAATAGAAGCTAAACTCTTACCTCTTTTAGCTTTTGCATTTCAGAAACACTTTCTGACAATATGTTTTATATACGGGAATTAATGTTGTCAACATGTTGCAGGAAGGCCTTGCAAGAAAACTGAAAGAGCTAAATATTACAGCTGTGGTAAATGACATTTCTTTTAACTATTGGTTATTCAATACTTGAACTGCAAACCAGGCATTTGCTACCATTTATATATGGTGGCAAACATTTTTTGCTGTTACTCTCTTCTCTTGAATGATGAGAAACCAGTTAAGCATGATTTTTATATCTAGTTTTAGATTGAAATCTTAGTTTTGGGTTTTTAGTAATTTAAATTGGTTATGCTTGATATGATACTTATATAACATGTCTATGTGCAGTATAATTTTTGGTATAACAGTGGTCAATGTCAATTATAAGTTTCATTTTGATAACTTTTTGAAGTATTTTGGAATCTCAATTACCAAACTAGATTTTAAGTGCTTGTTATGTCTGCCATTGCAATTTTATTGTTAAAATAAGATAATTTTAGCTTGGCATATTAAGTTTCCAAGAGTCTTTTCCATGCTTTGTATGAACAGATTCTTTGTTCCATCACTAAATCTTCATCTTTGGATACAGCCAACTGTTCAATACTTTAAAGAAGGCAAACAGGAGGTAGAAGTTGTTGGTGGTGATGCTACACGCATAATTCAAACAATGAAGAAACTTTACAACATGTAATAATTCTTCCTCTCTACTTGCTTCTTTTGCTGCTTTCTTGAACACGAACTTATGCAGTTGATTTATATTAGATAATTAAAATGTTAGGTATAATGTTTACTAAATTATCCAGTTTCCATATTTTTTTTAAACTTAATATGTTTTTGTTCTGCCTTTTTTATTTGGTTAGTAGCTAAATAATGCTGCTCCGGCTCTTCATTTTTTCTTGAAGCATCTGTGTCTGACATCCATGTCTTGATGCATGTCCGGACATTGGTCTGGGGAGTGTAGTGATATGATCTTCCCTAAGCACTCCAAATATATGGAACTTTTTAAAAAAATTGAAATCACCTATGTCACTTACATCAGAATCCGAGTAACATAGATTAATATAACTGGAAGCCTTTTGAGAGTGTATTATTTTTTTATTCTAAGTGCATGCTGTTGTACATTTTATGCCAGTGCAAAAGATATTTGCATGTTTAGAAGATAAGGTCACAATTACGCTTTTTTGACCTTATCTCTGCCTTTATTAGTTCAGTTAAAGTATTTTCTCTGAACCTGTTCTTGTGTAGATTCTGAAGTAGAAATATTTTTAAATTTAGCCACTTGGTATGCATGGATCAACTTTATACAATAGTATATTATCTTTATCAAAACTTGTTTTATGCAGTTGATTTTGTTTTGGAGATGATGTTGACTGTGGCTTGAATGCCAAGAGGAAGCATAAATGCAGTCTGTTTTATGATATGGTTAGTTTCTGACCTCCATTGTTTTGTTTTCCAGGAGGGATCCGAAGACAGATGATTCAAAGCAAGATGCTACTTCAGGGGAAGAGGTAAACGAAAAAAACTGATGCTTGATGATGATTACGGAGCCTTCCCCAAGCTATCAAAGAAGGGAAATAAAGGGTCTTAGGATTTCCTTATGTGAAGCTGACTGTAAGACTTGGTTTCGGAGAGTAGTCTTCTCTCATCATTCTCACTATAGGTGAGCTTTACATATCGAGCACAGAGCTTGGTTGATTAAAATTATAACTTTAGGAGGAAAGTTAGGATCTTTTTATGGAATGTGCAGTTTGATTTGGCAATTTCTAAAATTCTACAACGTAGACAATTTTTAAGGTAATGTGCAGGTTGATTTGGCATAGGAGTTGCCTTTCAAATTTGGGATTTCAATTTTTTTTTTTTGAGAGGGGGGGTGTGTAGATGCGACTATTGTCTTGGCAAAGTTATTTGAGTTCGATTAAAAAACTTGAATTCAATTCAGTCATTACTTCAATTCTTTTGAGTATCTTAATACACTATTGAGCTCTCGTGATATAAATCAAACAAGGAGTTCAAACTTGAGCATGAAAATGAGCTTAATTGAGCTAAAATTGGAGCTGAGCTTGAGTTTCTATTATAGTATTTGGCCAAGTGTAACTGAGTTTGGAGTCTTAAAAATCAAGTTGAGATTGAGCTTTTCATTGTTCAAATTTGGATCGATTCAATTACAGCCTTATTTCAAACCCTTAATGAAATTGATTACCCCATCTCTTTACACTTGAGAACATTATGTAAGAGGTTGTAAGGAGAAAAACCATAAACGCAACACGAAAAATTGGTGAGACATGGTTAAGTTACAAGCTTATAGAGACAAAATAATAATAATAATAAAATCCCAGGTTTTTGGAGGGTCTAGATTCATTAATCTAAACCACTTTTGCTGTCGAATTTACACAAGATGATTTCGAATGCATGAGCGGAAACTTCCTATAACTCTAGAACATATATCATCACACAGGCATTTACAGTAGAGTTCCTACGGCACCAGTTTGACCCTGCATTTACCCTCGGTCATCTTTTCTTCCACCTGCAAAAACCCAGCAAAAAGAGTTGTTCTTTTATTTTGTTAGAATCACCATAATTTCATGATGGTAAAAAGGGTAATCAATTTATGATACAAGAAAATAACACAAACAATAAATGAATATACTTAAAATCTATTTGTAAAATGAATTATTAAGGTTTCAAATTTTATATAAATATAAAATATTTTAAGCACAAGTATGATACTATATGAACATGACAGATATATGAATTTTAGCTATATTATTGATTAATTACAGCAGGATAAAGTAGCATACAAGGTTAAACAGTTGCAAAGCTAAATTACCAGGTATGATGACTTGTGCCTTCTAAATTAACTTGGATGTTCATGTCATAATTGTGATTATTGGGTCTGCTATATATTTCTAATTTTGGTGATCAGGTTCAGGTGTAGGATCTTTTATATTTATCAAGCACACACCAAAAGAAACACTCCTTATTACATTTTATGGCACTTGCAATGAACATATATATATATAACATATATATATACACACACACACTAGTGAAAAACAGGGAAATAAGGAATCTTACTGTTTAGAAGAGGCACTACTTACTGGACTCCTTAATACATCATAATGTCCATAACCATGATAGATGACTCTGATGGGGTTTTCCTTACCATACTCTTGACCATACTCTGACATAATTTTGAGACTTGCAGATTTCTTCTCCTTCATGTAAACTGTTATGGCGGTCCTGTTGATGAATTTTGATATGTGACATATAAATATAATTAAAACCACACCTTGAGAAACAAGAAAGCTAAATGAAAATTAGAAAACTCACTTGAGCACATGTGAGCACATGAGCAGCTCAGGCTCTCCTCCCCAAATATGAGGCTTCCGCATTTGCACTACATAGTTATCGAAATCACCCTCCACGAACCTATCAAATGCTTGTAATGTTTAGTGTTACAGAATTCAAAGGTCTTTGACCACCTTTATCTCTCAAGATATAGTTCTAAGGGTGTTCCTGATTAAGCGATTAAGGAGGGAAAGAGAAGAGTGAGAAAGTGGAAATAAAATGATTTTTAATGTGCTTGCTGAAAGGAAAAGTGAGAAAAAAACAATAAGAAATATGGGCAATTTTCATCTTAGTACATAAATCATTTCAAATTAGAATGGATCCATGATACCATGAATAGACTAAACAAAGACTTACCATTCTGTGTCTGCCCGCCTCTTGATGAATTCATCTGCAACCTGTCAAAACATGTGATGTTTATTGCTAAGGGAAAAAGGAAAATCAAAGTAATGCCAGCACAAAATGATGGGGTTTTTTTGGTTCTTGTTCTTTTTATTTTTTATTTAAAAAAAAAACGAAGAATTGACCTCAACACAATTTTTGAGTTCATCCATGAATTAAAATAAAATAAAAGAAGTCATTTCAGCTGACACAAAAACCAAATGATCTTGATTTAAACAAGTCAATGTTAATCTAATTTTTCGCTTTCTTCTAAAAAATATACGCGTTTGAGATGTAATGAGATATACTTACATGATCATCAAAACATATGACAAAACAAAACTGGAGTGTACTCAATATAAAATATATATTCATATGCTATTGTCATTAGCTTAATATAAAATAACTAAAGCTACATCTTAGAATCTAGAAATCTAAAATTCACATTTATATAATTAACTAGATTAATTGTGAAACGCTAGGTTTATTATTGTTATTATTTTATAAATTCAAGTTATAAAATGGGGAGAAAAATTAAATCAATAAGATTTGAACTGATGTGTTAAAAGGAATTTAACCCTATTTACTTATCGAAATCAATTATTAGTAACATAGGTTTGAAACTCTATAAAATCAATTACATGTAAATTATATCACCAACATGGATATAGATTATGATAAAGAATATGCATTTGTGTTAAATGGATATTCATATTCCACATTCACTCAAATCTACTAATACAGAAAACAACAAAACCTGTTATTTAAGAATCTAGGAAATTTTCCCAGAAATGGAATGAGGTGCTAGATTAATGGTGAAAATTATATATGAAAGAGGTGAACAAGAGAAAAAGTAATGTACTTTAGATCTAAGCTCATCTGCAAGAACTTTTTGAGATCTCTCAGTTGGAGATTGCTTCCCCGACCTCAACCAAGCGCCAAGAATTACCGAGCGGAACAAACATCTCCCATCACCTGGAATTCCTGCGTTTAACCATCTTATAAACTTAAATTTGATGCCAAATAAGCATATATTCCAGCCCATCATCAAATGTTTTGGAGCTCTAACAATATCAACAAGTTCATCAAGTTGAAAGGGGAAAAAACCCAGGAAAAAGACGGAAAAGGCAATATTATTACAATCGCGATAAAAAATGTAAACCCATCACCGACAATTCACACCATTTTAGGAAAATGATATGATCCAACTTAAAAACAAATTTACCAAGCAAAGTATCCAAACAGACTAATAAAATCGCAGTTTTTTGAAAGCAAAAAGTTGAATAAAAAATAAATACTAAATCGAAAACTGAGGTGGAATGCTACCAATCCAAATCTCCTGTTTAGGCATTCTTTTCTCTCTGTCTTTTTTTTTTTTTCTTTTTCTTTTTCTTCTAATCAAAATTAACAACAAATGTCTAAAACATAAGCCATTGATGAACACTTAGGTATTTTTCATCCAAAAAAAGGAAAAAAAAGTTTACCAATGAATAAAATTTGAGACGGAGCTTGAAAAGTTGAAAGCCAAAACATCAAATTTAACCGAATATTTTCAAGTTCGTGGTTCAATTTCCAATGTTAGTGAAACCAATTCCAATTCCAAACTTTTTTTTAAAATAATTATATTATTCAAATTCGAACCGATCATTTAATTTTTATATACCTGAAAAAAACCATATTTATATTAATTTTCTCGAAGGAGTAAAATAAGCTGATGATTAATTATACGAGCAAAGGAAATTTGAAATGTGGCCTTTTAGCATTTTGCCACGTTGTAACAACTATCAATGGTGGGGACTACTTAGTGATTATAACCGTTGACTATTGCTCCCGCTAAATTTTATAACCGCCGTTCGTTACCGCGACTAGCGTAATACTAAAAAAAATAAAACCCAAACACAGACATCAATTTTTTTTCATGTTTTAGATTTTCTATTAAGAGATATCACCAGATTTTAAATTTTTAATATATAAATTAGAGATTGGTTAATTAGGGTTTAGGGAGGAATTCTTTTTATCTTAAAACTTTTTAATACATATATATATATAAAAAACCCAGAGATTTGTTTTTATTTATATAAATAATTTTTAATTAATTACTGAATTTTCCAGGGAGGAAACTCTTCAAAGGTATTATTCTTCACTCAAATCCAATTTATTTAATTTCAGCATGTTTGTTAAATTCATAATTGATTTTTAAAAACAAATATGTATTCATTATAGATTATATTTAAAACATATGTACTTTGAGTACTATATATATATATCTATTCAATTATATATGAAGTAGTCTAACCAAGTCTGCAGGCTCCAAACTTTGACCAGGGTTCAACAACAAGCAGTAGAATGAATTGCAGACGACGTCCATTTTACACCTGGGGAGTGTCCGCCATTAATATCTCTCACAAAGCTTACGTAAAAGCTCAAGCCTTGAGCGAACCCTTGGGATTAATGGCGAAATGGCTTCTAACAATAAGCTTAAATATGGTTTCCTGTACTCTCCTTTGTTTGAAACAATTCTGGTTAGCCGTATTCTTCTTTGTGGATGATTGTATCTTAGCACTCGAAAATGTGGTTGAAAGGGTTTTCCCACCATCCAAACATGTTTTCGACAAGGTCGATGAGATTGTCCAAACCATCGAAACCCTCCCTGGAAAATTTGATGACATTTTAGACGAATTCCCAGTGATCATCAAGCAAGTTCCATTTCTGGAATGGGGATTAAGCCTTGTAATCTCATGGTTGAAGCTATTAACTTCCATATTAACTCGTTGGGGTTCACGAAACACCAAGGAAAAAGAGATTGCAGTCGACACAGCTTACGAGGAGGTCATCAATGGCAATGTGCCAGTAGCTGAAACTGAGCATAACGAAGCAAAGCTCCCCACAGAATCCCCTAACATTAGGCATGACGATAACAAAAAGCTTGTCGTTGACACAACTTACAATCAGGTCAACGGTGATGTATCAGTAGCGCGAACTGACCGGAACAAAGCAAAACCCTCCACAGAATCGATTAATGTTAGGCACGATGATAACAAAAAGCTTGTCATCGGAAAAGTTTATAACAAGGTCAATGGCGGCGTATCAATAGCGGAAACTAAGCCGAACGAAGTAAAGCCCTCCATAAAATCCCTTGATGTTGGACATTACGATAAAAATAAGCTTGTCGTTGACACAACATACAATGAGGTCATCAATGGCGACGTATTAGTAGCTGAACCTGAGGATATCGAAGCAAAGCTCCCCAAAGAATCCTTTAATGTTGGGCATGATGGAAAGTTTGTCATTTACTCGACTTATAATGAAGTCATTAATGACGGTGTATCAGTAGTGGAAACTAAGCAAAACGAAGCAAAGCTCTCCAGAGAATACTTTAATGTTGGGCATGATGATGATGGAAAGTTTGACATTGACATAGCTTATAATGAAGTCATCAATGGCTGCATATCAGTAGCGGAAACTGAGCAAAATGAAGCAAAGCTCCCCAGAGAATCCTTCAATGTTGGGCAGGATGATGATGGAAAGTTTGACATTAACGCAGCTTATAATGAAGTCATGAATGACGGCGTATCAATAGTGGAAATGGAGCAAAACGTAGCGAAGCTCCCCAGAGAATCCTTCAATGTTGGGCAGGATGATGATGGAAAGTTTGACATTAACGCAGCTTATAATGAAGTCATGAATGACGGCGTATCAATAGTGGAAATGGAGCAAAACGTAGCGAAGCTCCCCAGAGAATCCCTTAATGTTGGGCATGACGATAACAAAAAGTTTGTCACTGACACGACTTACAATGAGATCATCAATGGCGACGTATTAGTAGCTGAAGCTGAGCATAATGAAGTAAAGCTCCCCACAGAATCCCTTAATGTTCGGCATGATGATAATCAAAAACTTGTCTTTGACACAACTTACAATGATGTCACCAATGGCAGCCTATCAGTAGCGGAAATTGAGAAAAAAGAAGCAAAGCTCGCCAGTAAATCTCTTAATGTTGGGTATGATGATAAGGGGAACTTCGTCATTGATACGACTTGTAATGAAGTCATCAATGATGGCATATCAGTAGCGGAAACTGAGCAAAACAAAGTGAAGCTCCCCACAGAATCCTTTAATATTGAGCATGATGGTAACAGAAAGCTTGTCGTTTACACACCTTACAATGAGGTCATCAATGGCGACATATTAATAGTTGAAACTGAGCATAACGAAGTAAAGCTCCCCGTAGAATTCTTTAATATTGGGCATGATGACAATGAAAAGCTTGTCAATGACACAGCTTATAATGAGGTCACTAATGGCCGCGTATCAATAGCGGAAACTGAGCAAAACGAAGTAAAGCTTCCTACAAACTGCCTTAACATTGGGCATGGCGATAAGAAAAAGCTTGTCGTTAACAAAGCTAATTACAAGGAGGCCATCAATGACAGAAAATCACTAGTGGAAACTAAACAAAACAAAGCAAAGCTCCCCATAGAACCTCTTGGTGTTGGGCTCGACGACAATGAAAAGCTTCAAAAACCAGAAACTAAAGCAGAAAACAAGGTTGGTCAGACAAGTAACCGGAGTAGTAATGTCAAAGCAACGTATAAAGACGTATTAAATTCGAAAGTGACGTATAAACAGGCATTAGAGAGGGGAGCTAGAGAAAATATAGAAAATAAAAAGATGAAAACAATGAAAAAAGTGGGAATCAGACGATAAAGAAGTTGTGAAGCTGAATCGAGTGAAAGAAAATGGCAATGCAACTAAAGAATGAATATTTGATTTCTGAATAGGTTTTTTTTTTATGAACTGTCCAGTAAAAAATTCGCCATTGAACCTCACTCCAATTTCTGTTTCATATGCATAAGTGCCTGCAATCGGGGGAAATAACAAAGACTTCCAGTTTGTTGTCATCATGAATTATTATACTGCTAATGTTAGGTTATCTTTATTGTACATTTTAGCATAATTGTCGGGGGATAGCCAGGTGCAGCTGCTTTTGTATATTATATAAAGCTTTGGTACCTTTTTTTTTCACGAATTTCCAGTGTTTGAAAATTTATATATATCCCAGATATATTTGTACATCATAGTAAGGATATGATGTGTTTAAATTATAATTTTTTTTTTTTTTGAAAATATATTTTTGTTGTTGGATGCATATCTATATTTGATATATGTTTGAGATAATTTTTTTTTTTGGTAATTCTGTCGTATAAAATGTAAGGAATTTGAAGTTAAATAAAATCTTCAGCTTAAATCTTGTGAACCTAAAAATAATATTAAAAAGGTTTTGCTTTTAACACTTTGTGTGATGTGTCGAAACTCTTTTTTTTTAAAACAAGGATCGTCTTCATATTTTGAAAAGAAAATGAAAATTAGGAGTCGCCACCAATCTTTTTTTTTTGTTTAGGTGCGATCGGATCACCTAGAAATTTGGTCATTTTTTAATAAAACATTTCGATTTACTAGAATAATGATTTTGGTCTACGAAATTTGAGAAAACAGGTTCGGGAGTCAGTTGCGTACGAGGAAGGATTAGCACCCTCGTAACGCCCAAAATTGGTACCTAATTGATTAATTAATGTCTTAATGTCGAAATTTAAAAACTCGAAAAGGATTTAGAATACGATCCCTTTTTATGCTGATCTATACGAAGAATTTGCTTGAGTAAATCGAAATGGATTCTAAAGACCTTCTTGTCCCGAAGTAATAAAATGCCACATCCAGTACGTTAAGACACAACATTTCAGACCCTTGAGAATAAGTTGGTCTTTTGATTTTCAAAACTCACGTGTTTTAATTTTAAAAGGTTATTCGGTCATTTGGATCAAACGAGAAAAATCGAAACCCAGTACGTTAGGGCACGATCTCTCGAATTTCCAAATACAGAACATTGCCTTAGTTTGAAAATTTCTTTGTTTCTTACAAACTTTATCAAACGTAAGTTTAAAACGACATGGGCTATTTTGAAGCATAATACAAAGAAAATAAATTATATTTAAACATAGTTCATGGGGAATAATAATGCAATAATATAAAACAACTATACAAGTCAAGAATATGTGATAAATAAATGATATGATAATACTAATGTACTATAATAGCCATAGTAATATTAACAAACAAATTACAATAATAATAGATATGAATATGAATAAGTAAAGATGGAATAAATAAATAATAGTGAGGACAATAATAATAAAGTAATGAATAAATAAATATAAGGAAAAGATTTAAAAATATTGGAAGTAAAGAACCAAATTAAAATAAATAATATTTAAAGCACGATTTGTAATAAAACATATATGAAAATAATAATAATATGACGACAACAACAACAATAATAACCGTAATAGTAATAATAAAAGTATAATAGTAATGATAATAAGAAATATAGCAATAATAAAATGATGATATTAATACATGAATATAAATAAAAGTATAATACCTAAATATAAGAATAACAAAATATAAATAGATAAATAAAACCAGATAAATAATAAGAAAATAAATATAGATGAAAATATATTAATAGTAATAATACAATAGTAGTAATAATAATAACAAAATGGTAATAATAGTATGTTAAATAATAATAGTAAAATAATAGTAATAATAATTACAAAATGATAATGATAATGAAATAAAATGATAATAATACTAATATTAATAGCAATAAAATAAAAAACAGTAATAATAGTAATAATAATAATAATATCGATAATAGATAATAATAATAAAGAGGAATAATAATAGTAGTAATAAAATAATAATAATCAATTAATTTTAATCATAAAATAGTAAAAATAACTAAAAAAGGGGCTAAATTAAGCATAAAGCGAAGGTTCGAGGTAAATCTAGAAATAAATAAAAGAGAAAAGGACTGATTTGAAAGTGTGAATAACATGGGGAGTCCAAAAGAGAAATATTCCCTCCCTTCTGAAGCGCGCAGCATAAGAGAGGACCAAAATGAAAACAAAAATAAATTACAAGGCACATTTAAAAAAACAAAAAAAACTTGATTTTAAAATGATAAAAAAAGCGAATAGGCTAAAAGTGCAATTAGCCCTTCCGTTAAAAACACGCTGATCCTAGGCTGGAGCGGGTCGGATCGGGTTAGACCAAAGGCAAAACGATGCCGTTTTGGTACCTGAAAGGCCTGCCCAAAATGACGTCGTTTTAGGGGTCTATTTAAGGTAAAATTTCTTTTAAAAAAATATTTTAAACTATTTCATAAAAAAACTCCCCCACCCCTTTCATTTTCTCTGGAGAATCCGGCCAAAGGTCCGCCCACCAACCACCGCGCCGTTCGCCGGTTGTCGGCGACGGCGCAGCTGTCTACGGTGGCGAAAGGCTAGAAATCACCCTTTTTCCAGCAAAATAAAAAAGGCAAGTTTTTTTTGTTATTTTCTTGCTATATTTATGTATATATATGTATTATTTTAAAAATTTTAAAAATATATATATATATGTACGTATATGAGTAGATTCGAAAAGGAAAGAAGAAAGAATAAAGAAAAAATAAAACACCTTGGTTGATCTGTTTAATTCTCTACTTTTGCTTTTGTTTGTAAGTTTTTTTTATTTATTTCATCCCCTCAGAAAAAAGTTTCCAAATACAAGTGGTTTTGTGGCTTTATATAGCCATTTTACAACTTGTTGTTTTTTAATCTTTATATTACTTCTGTTGCAGGTGGATGAGGTCAACGGTGGAAGAGTTGGTGGTGGCAGGTGGAGCGACGGTATGGTGGCTGGCAGAGGCTAGGGGGGTTGACCTAGGGTTTTTTAGTTTTCTTTTTTTTTTTTCTAATTGTTGTGGGCTATGGTTAAAAGAATGTTAGGATGTTGGGTTTAAGTTTAGTTGGGTTTAGCTATTTGGGTCTAGGTCTGATTTGGGTGGTTTAGGTTTAGTTTAGTGGGCTTGGGGTTGTTAGTGGGTTTTATTATTTTTATTGTTTTAAGCCCGGGAAGAATTTGGGCTACACAGCTGCCCCTCTTTGCTCATTTTCGTATAATGAGAACAGAGTAAAGACTTTTAAGAAAGACCAAATTTGTCCGGTTTTGCCGAGTCTTAACTTCTCTGGTGCTTCTCTTCTTTAGGTAGCCTCGTTCAGCCCACTGCATCTTGTTGCTTTAATCTGCTCCACTGCAACTTTAGTGAGATAAGGTTTGTTTTGATCTACTCTACTACAACTTCAAAGAGATAAGATCTGTTTTAATCTGCCCTACTGCAACTTCAGAGAGATAAGATCTGTGATTTATAGCTTCAATCTGTTCCACTACAACTTCAGGAAAATAAGATTCGCTATCTTTAGTCTGCTTCACTGCAACTTTAGTGAGATAAGGTTTGTTTTGATCTACTCCATTGCAACTTCAGAGAGATAAGATCTGTTTTAATCTGCAGTACTGCAACTTCAGAGAGATAAGATCTGTTTTAATCTGCAGTACTGCAACTTCAGAGAGATAAGATCTGTGATTTATAGCTTCAATCTGTTCCACTGCAACTTCAGAAAAATAAGATTCGCTATCTTTAGTCTGCTCCACTGCAACTTTAGTGAGATAAGGTTTGTTTTGATCTACTCCATTGCAACTTCAGATAGATAAGATCTGTTTTAATCTGCAGTATTGCAACTTCAGAGAGATAAGATCTGTGATTTATAGCTTCAATCTGTTCCACTGCAACTTCAGGGAAATAAGATTCGCTATCTTTAGTCTGCTCCACTGCAACTTTAGGGAGATAAGACTTTAACTTCAACCTGTTCCATTGCAACTTCAGGGAGATAAGGTTTGTTTTGATCTGCTCTACTGTAACTTCAGAGAGATAAGATCTGTGATTTATAGCTTCAATCTGTTCTACTGCAACTTCAGGGAAATAATATTAGCTATCTTTAGTCTGTTCCACTGCAACTTCAGGGAGATAAGACTTTAACTTCAACCTGCTCCACTACAACTTCAGGGAGATAAAGTTCGCTATGATCTACTCTGCTGCAGCTTCAGATAGATAAGATCTATTTATTCATAGCTTCAATCTGTTCCACTGCAACTTTAGGGAAATAAGATTTGCTATCTTCAGTCTACTCTACTACAACTTCAGGGAGATAAGACTAGTGACTTCAACCTGCTCCACTGCAACTTCAGGGAGATAAGGTTTGTGATTTATAGCTTTAATCTGTTCCACTACTCTACTGTAACTTCAGAGAGATAAGGTTAGTGGCCGTAATCTGCTCCACTACAACTTTAGGGAGATAAGATTCGTGGATTCACCGATCTTGTTGCATCGTCCTCTAAAGAACATGACCTGTAGAATCGATTTCATGGGCCTATGTTTATGCCAAATGATTAGGATGTCATGGTCAGAATGAATCAAATGCTCCTAACTAGATGTGTCATGAATGATATATGAATGTAGAAATGAGAATGATAATTTTTAAATGCTTACGGTGTCATCGCTCATAGTTCATCAAGGCTTTATCACTGATGTATATCCTGTCTTTTTGTTCAGATTAGATCTTGGACAGAAAACCCGAAGAGTAAACACAATTTAGGACTATTTTTTCCAACATTTCCAACCTTTGAATTTGGGTTAATTTTAACTATTTGGTCCCGTTTCAGGTCCTTGCACTATTTACAAGTGTTTCAGAGTAATATGCAGAACTCCTTTTTCAAATATCATTAGTCCATTAATCATCATTTCAATGAAAAATGCTTGAAAAAGATTATCACAATGGACAAGATGAAACTTTATTGAGAGCGAAGCTCGAAATGAATAAGGTAATCAAGACAGTAAATTTTGCTAAGATACAAAATAGATAAAATGAAAATAGGTGCCCCAGGTATCGTAGTATGAGCTTCTCTGCACAGAACTTCTTGAGGACCCTTTGAACTTAATATGTGTTTAGAAGACAAAGAATACTTTGTTGATGCCCCAATATGTCCATCCCTCCTTCTTGTTGATTTAGAGAAGACAAGACTACCACATGCCCTATCTTCGATCAAAATTTGAATTGCCCATTCTTGGGTTTTCAACTCAAAACCCTTTTGGTCTCAAAGCACCCTTTGTGGGTTTTTGCCTTGGCTTCTCTATTTTTTTGGGGGGGGTATCAGAGTGCCCTTTGCTGGTTTTTTCCTTGACCTCTCCCTCCTTAGGTGAAATAATTTTTGACGGAATCTGAATTCACAGGATTGGGCAAGTTTTTACCATCCATTTCGACTAGAATCAATGCTTCTCCAAAAAAGGCTTTCTTCTCCACATAAGGTCCTTCCCAGTTTGGCATCCATTTCCCTCTAAAATCTTTTTTTATGGGAAGGATTTTTTTCAAAACCAGGTCCCCCTCATGGAATTCTCTAGGGCGCACCTTTTTATCATAGGCTCGCATCATTCATTTTTGGTACATCTGTCCATGACGGATAGCTGTTAGCCTCTTTTCTTCAATCAAGTTCAACTGATCGTATCGAGAATGGATCCACTCTGCTTCATCTAATTTTAACTCCGACAACACTCGAAGAGACGGGATCTCAACTTCGATAGGTAAAACTGCTTCCATTCTGTAGACCAAAGAGAAAGGTGTTGCCCCGATAAAAGTTCTGACTGATGTTCGGTAGGCGTAGAGTGCGAATGGTAATTTCTCATGCCAGTCTTTATAAGTCTTAGTTATTTTTCCCACGATCTTCTTGATGTTCTTATTGGCCGCTTCCACTGCGCCATTCATTTTTGGGCAATATGGTGACGAGTTATTATGTTTGATCTTGAATTGGCTACAGACCTCCGCTATCATACTGTTGTTCAAGTTCAGCGTATTGTCTGATATGATCCTCTCAGGCATCCCATATCGACATATAATCTCTTTCTTTAAAAACTTGCTGACAGTCGATTTCGTGACGTTAGCATAAGAAGTGGCCTCTACCCATTTGATGAAGTAATAGATGACCACAAAGATGAATCGGTGCCCGTTAGATGCTTTCGGCGAGATTGGCCTAATGACATTCATGCCCTACATAGAAAAAAGGCCATGGAGAAGTCATGACATGAAGAGGTGAAGGCGGTATATGAATTTTATCTCCATAAATTTGGAATTTATGGCAATTCTTGGCATAATTGATGCAATCCCCCTCCATAGTGGACCAATAATATCCAAATCTCATTATTTGTCTAGCCATTGTGAAGCCGTTAGCATGTGTTCCGCAGACACCCTCATGGACTTCTTACAAGATTTGCTTAACCTCGACAGCATCCACACATCTTAAGAGCACCTGATCCTTCCTTCTTTTATATAGGATCTTTCTATCCAAGACATAGTCACTGGCTAGCCTTCTCAATGTCTTTTTATCATTCTTCGTCGCTTGGTCTGGGTATTCATGATTTCTCACATATCGCAATATATCTTGATACAAAGGGTGATCATCCTTTTCTTCCTCTTTTTCGACGTTGTAACAATGAGCTAGAGTCTTATAGATACTCATCTGGATAGGCTTTATATCCTCTTACTTGTTTACTTTGATCATAGAAGCTAAAGTTTCTAAGGCGTCAGCCATCTGGTTTTCATCTCGTAGGAGGTAGCAGAATGTGATATCATCAAACTCCTCAATTAACTCCAGAACCAGCCTTCGGTAATTGATTAACTTAGGGTCTCTTGTCTCCCATTCACCTTTGAGCTGATAGATTACTAATGCAGAATCCCCATATACTTCTAGCACATTGATTTTGCAATCAATGGCAGTGCGAATACCCATGATGCATGCTTCGTACTCCGCCATGTTATTTGTGCAATCAAAATCCAATTTACTAGTAAAGGGATAATGATGTCTATTTGGGGACACCAGAACTGCCCCGATTCCGTTACCCACAGCATTTGAGGCTCTGTCAAAATTCAGTCTCCAAGGATGATCTTCTTGAGAGTCTTCTTCAGTGGTTGCAACATACATTAGATCTTCGTTTAGGAAATCAAAGCTTAAAGACTCATAATCTCCTAGGTCCCTACTGGCCAAAAAATCTGCTATTACACTTCCTTTTATAGCTTTCTGGTTCATGTAGACTATGTCAAACTCAGAAAGCAAAACTTGCTAACGAGCCATTCTTTCGTTCAAAGCATTTGACTCCATCATGTACTTCAGAGGGTCTAGTTTTGAGATGAGCCAAGTCGTGTGGTACATCATGTACTATCTCAGTCTTCGGGTTGTCCAAATCAAAGCACAACATAATTTCTCGATCGGCGAATATCTTGTCTCACATTCAGTAAATTTCTTGCTGAGATAGTATATTGTTTTTTCTTTTCTTCCTGACTTATCATGTTGGCCTCACACGTATCTTATAGATTTTTTGAACACTACCAAATGCAGTATCAGTGGCTTATCTGGGCAAAGTGGCATCAGCACTGGGGCGTTGGACAGGTAATGTTTGACTTTATCAAAAGTTCTCTGGCACTTCTCATCCCATACACCTGGGTTGTGTTTCCTAAGGAGACGGAATATCGGGTCACATTTCTCCGTTAGTTGTGAAATGAATCGGGCGATGTAATTTAGTCTTCCTAGAAAACCTCGAACTTCTTTTTGAGTGCGTGACAGAGGTAATTCTTGTATGGCCTTGACTTTATCTAGGTCAATCTCAATCCCCTTTTCACTGACTACGAATCCTAACAGCTTTCCTAACCTGGCCCTAAAGGTACATTTTGCGAGGTTGAGCTTTAGTTGAAACTTTCTTAATCTTAAGAACAGTTTCCCCAATACTTGTACGTACTCCTTTTCTGTTCTGGATTTCGCAATCATATCGTCGACGTAAACTTCGATCTCCTTGTGCATCATATCATGGAACAGAGTTACCATGATTCTTTGATATGTTGCTTTTGTGTTTTTCAGTCTGAATGACATCACTTTATAACAAAACGTCCCCCACATGGTCACGAATGTAGTCTTTTCCATATCTTCAGGATGCATCTTTATGTGGTGGTATCCCGAGAAGCCGTCCATGAAAGAGAAAAGTGAGTAACCTGCCGTGTTGTCCACTAATGTATCAATATAAGGCAACGGGAAATTATCTTTTGGGCGAGCTTTGTTCAAATCCCGATAGGCTACAGACATTCGTACTTTTTTGTCTTTCTTAGGAACGAGAACTATATTGGCTACCCATTCTGAGTACTTAACCACTTGTAAGAAGCCGACATCGAATTATTTCTTGACTTCTTCTTTTATCTTTAACAGAACATCAGGTCTCATCCTTCAGAGTTTCTGTTGAATTGGCTTGCACTCTTCCTTTATGGGGAGTCGGTATACCACGATATCAATATTCAACCCGGGCATGTCTTGATATGACCATGTGAAGACATCCTTGAATTCTTCTAGTAACTTAATGAGGTCTCGCTTTGTTTCTGCAGTGATACAAGCTCCAACCTTCACCTCTTTTCCCTCTCCTAAGCTCAAAATTTCCACTGACTCCTTGTGAGGTAGGATTTGTTTCTCATCTTTTTCGACCATCCTTAACAAATTGGGAGATAGGTTACAGTTTCGGTCATCTTCAAAATATTGAGAATCCTCTGTACAGATATCTTGCTCAAAAGGAGACTCTGAGTCAGTAGCAACGTTACTCATATCATTGATATCTGGAGACCTGTTATAGGGATGAAGAAAAGTCCAAAAAATAAAAGAATCTAAGAATATTTATCGGTGGTATGATTATGAATGAAATGGAAAGAATAAAAGAATATTTGCTCAAGATAATACGCAAATATGCATTTTTATTGAAATAACGATATTGGATAAGAGCCTATTTCGCAAAAGGATTCTTATTGTCCCTAGGCTTAGAGCAATAAGCTTGTTTTGGATATTACTCTGAATTAATTTTAAAAGTTACAAGTATCTCCTCCACGGTTCAATTGTTCAAAATGCTCCCAAGCATATATGGGCAAATGCCTAATTGATCCTCTTCTCTCGTTTCTTCCTCAGATATGGCGTTAATGCTTAAGTTTTCCAACATTTCTTTGGCAAAACATTTCCTTATCGATCTTCCTTCGGAGTAAATAGTCACTCCTGACACGAATGTTCTGGATATGTGAGGAAAGGTCATTGGCTCCCATTTAACCTCTTCCCCGCTTAAACGTGCTCTTCTCCTTTTTATTTCTTCTCTTGTTCCTTTTTCTTTTGTTTTGTATCTGGCTTGAATCATAAACCAAAGCGGTCTCGTTTGTCCATGAGTATAAGTGCCTCGACCCTTCCTTGTAGGATTCTTCCATGACCCCTCCCGGGCAAAGCTCCTTTCCCAACTGTCAGTTGTAGGCCCATCCTTGTAGTTTTGGAGATTTTGGGCATCGGGACCTTATTTCCTTAGATAACAAAGGTCGCATTTACAAATTCTAACGATCAAAAAGAACATTCTATGGCTTTATCATCTGTCCCCACATATGGTGCATTGCTAGTAACGGATGCAATGATATCTTCTTCCATATTTATGGTCACCAATCGGCCTTCCGTTATAAATTAGAGCTTTTAATGTAACGATGACGGCACTGCCCCCGCTGAGTGAATCCATGGCCTTCCCAATAAGCAATTGTAAGAGGGCTTGATGTCCATGACCAAGAAATCCACTTCGTACGTGTTTAGACCAATTAAAAGGGGTATTTCAATCCTCCCTATTACTTTTTTTCGATGTCGTCAAATGCTCTCACTATATTTTGGGATGTCTTCATATGAGAACTATCCACTGGCAACATATTCAGTGTGGATAGAGGTAGGACATTTAGTGCCGATCCATTATCAATCAATACCCTCGGAAATGTGTATCCTTTGCAATGGGTGGTGATGTGCAGGGCTTTTGTGGATCCCATACCACCCGGTGGTATTTCGTCATCATTAAAGAAAATAAAATTGTCGGTGCTGATGTTGTTGACCAGACGATCAAGCTTGTTGATTGAGATATTATCAGCAACATATGTTTCATTTAACACTTTCATTAACGCACTTCGATATGTCTCTGAGCTCAAGAGTAAGGCTAGTACTGAGATATGAACCGGCTACTTATGTAGCTGTTCTACAATGCTATATTTGCTGTGCTTTAAAAATTTCAAGAATTCTCTAGCCTCTTTCTCAGTCACTGGCTCATTAATTGGCGATTCGAGCCTGACCGTCTTTTCATTCCTTTACTCGACTATTGAGGCCTTTTTTCTAACCGTTTCGGTTCTTGCACCCGTAGGATCATAACGTCTCCCACTGTGTGTATAGAAACCTACATCTTGGCTATTCCTTGAAGCATTAGCCGAATTCTCCTCTTCCGGGATTGTCACGTTGTAGTCATAGTTCCAGGAACCCTTTTGCTATCCTCGTATAAAAAGGATACGAATTTTTGAATTATAACTCTCGGCGCCATTTGTATTCCTACTTCATTGTTCCTGGGTCGCGAAATGATCACCACAGGGTGATTAACTCTTTGAACCCCTTCTGTTGTTCCCTCTTCTGAGGCGTAAACCTCTCCTTCTTCCGATCCTTTAATTTCTTCATAAAATTTCATCTCTTTATTGTCCATAAAATTTTGCACTATGGACTTGAACTCATTGCACTCTTGAATTTCATGGCCTTCATCGGCATGAAACTCGCAGTATCTTCTCGCTTCTCTGGCCCTTTCCCCTGAATGCCGTACGATCAGACCTCCATCGATCATTTGTTTCCAAACCCAACTCAATGGGGTTTTTACTTCTGCCACATCGGCCTTGATTCTTTTGCTCCCACTCTCGCCTATTGCGTTTATCCCTTTACTAGCATGATCGGGCAACGGATTAGGACCTGGTGGGTCGCCAAATTTTATGATACCCATTTCGATGAGTCTTTTTACCAACTTTTTAAATGCGGTACAATTCTCAATCAAGTGCCCCGCTACTCTTGCGTGGTACTTACATTGGTTGTTTGCATTATACCATTTTGGGAACAAGGGTTGCAAAGGCTTCAAGTAGAAAGGTGACACCACATGGGCGTCGAATAAACTCTGATACAACTCCCTGTATGACATTGGGATAGGCGTAAACTGGACTCTTTCCGTGTTAGGCCTTGTGTTGGAATCTTGTCTTGCAGAGCCCTGATGGCTAGTAGTCACTGTCTTCGGTTGGCTCATGGTGACCGGCTTGGAATAACTCTTATTGCACATGCTCGTGTTGTTCACCTTATTTTCTTTCTTTCTCAGGGTTGATTTCTTAGCATTTTCTCCTGCTTCAATCTTCTTGCACCTTATCGCGTTCTCTATCATCTCTCCAGATATTACTATGTCTGAGAAGCTCTTAGTAGCGCTTCCCAGCATGTGGTTGATGAATGGAGCCTTCAGAGTATTGATAAAGAGTATAGTCGTTTCTTTCTCCAGAAGAGGTGGTTAAACTTACGTCGCCACCTCTTTCCATCTTTGAGCGTATTTCCTAAAGCTCTCATTTTGTTTCTTCTCCATGTTTTGTAACGTGATTCGGTCTGGTACTATGTCTATCACGTGGTCGTATTGCTTCATGAAAGATTGTGCCAAGTCTTTCCATGAATGAATTTGAGAGCGGCTCAGTTGGTTGTACCATTTGGCCGTAGACCCGACCAAACTATCTTGGAAGCAGTGGATCAACAGTTGATCATTGTGAACGTACCCTGCCATTCTTCGATAGAACATCGTGATGTGAGCCTCTGGACAGCTAATCCCATTGTATTTTTCAAAGTCTAGGGTTTTGAACTTAGGAGGGAGTACTAAATCTGGGACCAAACTTAGGTCCTTGGCATCCATTCTACAACAGTAATCAACGTTCTCCATTGCTCTGAGTTTTTCTTCCAGCCATGTATCGGTCGTCCAGTTGTTTTGGTGGTTCCACTCTTGTTCTTTCCACTTCTGCTACATTATCTAGATCAGGAATAAGGGGATTGGTTGAGTTATCCCCAGGATTGGAACCCGAGCCTGTTTGATAATTCATCGATGCTGAAGTATCGGTTTGATGCTGTTGAGGCCTGATAGTAACGGGTACCCCTCGTGGGTACACTTCTGGTGGTGTCTGGACGTTGATTGGAGTAAAGCCCGGAGGGTAAATAGGATCCTCATTTTCATTTGCAGCACTCTTCCCTTTTTCACGTTCTCTGACCAGCAACTACGCCAATTGGCTCATCATATTGTTTTGGGACTCTTGCATTTGTTCCCTCATATCTTGTTGTATTTTAGCTAACTGCTCTTGCATCTGCGCTTGCAATTGCTCTTGCATATCCTTTTGTATTTGTTCTAGTCTTTCAAATTTCTGATCCAATGCTTTAGTTTTGTGACGGGTATTGTAGCGGTATTCGGTTGGTTGGCTCTTGTTGGTTTCCAGATTAACTGAAATAATTTGGTTTAATTAGGGTCTTTTCGTAAAATTTAATGCCTATGATGAAATGTAATGCAAATGAATGAAATGAATGCAAAAAGAGGCGTTGATTCTGATTCAGTTTCATTAGAACAACTTTACTAGAAGAAAAATTTCTTTACATAAATCGGATGATTACATATACGATTTGCCCTAATACCCAAAGCCTTAACCTTCCTAGGGAGCCAAGCTAAGTCCCGACCTCAATCTGATTCTAATTCTGATTCGTACTTTAGGCTTAATACATCAGCCTGAACTGCCAAGGTTTGCAAATGATTGGCTACCTCTCGAACTTGAGCTACAGCTTCACCCATGACATAATCTCTATTTTTGATCTGATCTTAAGAGTGGTGAAGTTGCTCTCTCCAATGTTTATGATTTGCCTCAAGGAGTTCCACTCGGGTTTTGTTATCTTTTAGTGCAGTCTCGAGTTCCTCGATTTTCCTTTTCAATTTCTCGATCTTGCCTAGACTGGCCTTCAACTCAATTACAGAGTTACGGCTATGATGCTGATGTAGTGATTTTTCCAATTCGGCCACCTGAACTTGTAACCTCTCTATTTCGTTTTGGCTTTCCAAAAAATTGTTTTTCAAAGCGTCTTCCCACATTCGGACATCTTGAAACTTCCCCTCCCAATTATCGGCTCTAGCCTTTTCTTCTTTAATTTCTTGGCGCCATTACTCTTACATTTTACCCAAACCGTCAGTTCTCATCGACATATGTAGCTTTTTGTAATCGGTTTTTAGACTATCTAGATTTTTCTCGGCCATGTTTTTTTCTTTTTCTCAATTTCTCGGCCTCTAGCTTGTGGATATCGACGTCTAATCCCAACTTCATCTTTTCCTCTTCTAACTGCTCTATCTTCTTTCCCAATTCTAAGCTCCTTTTCTCAAAGTCTTGTTTGATGATTTCTAATTCAGACGAGACTGCTTTCAAGTGCTCCTCTATCGGTAGAGTGTTCTCTTGACTTGGTATTAGGATGTTGTCGTTGATTCTTTTACTCTACCAGCAGTCATATTCAGAGGTTGTCATTAGACCTGTGGCGAATCCTTTCATCCTACGAGTTTGGCTCCAAGCATTTGATATCTCACGAACTCTCTTCCTATAATTATCATCCTTGTATGAGAACTCGCATTGAGCCAACCCATGTGTCACTGGTACGAACTGCCTTGATCGATACTGCCTTAACACGAGTAGTGGAGGATATCCAACAGCTCCCCATATCCCAAGTAGAGGGACCTAGTAAAAGTCCCCACACCGATATAAGATCTCATCGGGGATCATCCATGGGGTACTCTACTCAATGTCTTCAGCTTGTAGATTCTGGAGAATCGCCACCCACTTCTCTTGGGAAAGGTCATCCCATCTTGGCATAGTCACTAATTCCTTCAATGGGGAGTAGTTCTCGGAAAAACTCGATATGAGACTTTTTCTACCTTCCAAAAGTGGCTATAGAACCACGATAGTAAAAGTTGCGCACATCCTATAAACCTGCCCTCGCCCACTCTCCGGCAAGCATTCAATGATCTAAATGTTTCTGCCAAGATCGCAGGGACAGGTGAGACCCCTTTATCAAGTCGATCAAACAAGTCTGAAACTGCTTCATCTACGTGTCCTAATGCCTTGGGAAAGACGACCAAACCGTAGATGCTCAAAGCAAAAACATCAACCCTCTTTTTCATGTCCGGATGTGCTAGAATTAGATCTCTTAAGTTCTTCCAAGAAATACACTTACCATCTCCTTTTTGCTTAGTCCAGGCTGCAACCCACTACTCACTCATCCCTGTGATATTCATCAATTTCTTTACAAAGGTCAGGACGTTAGCCATATTGGAATAGGGCTTGTCAACTTTAATCCTCGGGTAACGAAGTAAGGCCATATACTCTTCCATGGTAGGTACCAAATCAACTGTCCCAAAAGTGAAGCAACTATATATGGGATTCCAGTGCTGGGCAAGAGCTCGAAATAAGCGTTTGTCTACTTTCACCTCGAGTAAATAAGGTAAGTCTCCATAATCGCGGTAAAACAGCTGCTTGATCTCATCGTTCCAACTGTTCCATATTTCTTTCAATTCTCGCAGGTTATTTTGGGTCACACTGATATGAGTGAAATCCCACAATTTTGATTCATATCTCTCGATCAAACTATCTCCTTTCTCTTGCTACGTCCTTTTGGACCATACTCGGACGACCGCATTATCCTCCACTCTATCAAAAAACCCTTTTTCCTTGCTAAGCTTTTTTATTTAGTAACCGAACCTGAATCAACACCTTCTTATGATGTAATGCCATGTAATAACAACAAAACACAACAAGTCAGTATATAAAAATAGAGTCCAAAGAAAACAGGAAATAATCAAGCACCCATTCGGGTAACCACTAAGGTTTAAAGTAGTTCTACCTAGGGTTGGCTCTTAGGGCTCATTATATGTGGCTCAGTTCTAGAGTAAGAGTACCTGAACCAGCAGATTCATCGATCTTCACCCATTATAGGCTCATATGGATTGAGTTCGGTTCAGGGGAATACATTTCCCTATGTCTACACGGAGATGAAAATCTCACGATTTGTAATAAAACATATACGAAAATAATAATAATATGACAACAACAACAACAACAACAACAATAATAATAATAACCGTAATAGTAGTAATAAAAGTATAATAGTAATGATAATAAGAAATATAGCAATAATAAAATGATGATATTAATACATGAATATAAATAAAGGTATAATACCTAAATATAAGAATAACAAAATATAAATAGATAAATAAAAACCAGATAAATAATAAGAAAATAAATATAGATGAAAATATACTAATAGTAATAATACAATAGTAGTAATAATAATAACAAAATGGTAATAATAGTATGTTAAATAATAATAGTAAAATAATAGTAATAATAATTATAAAAATGATAATGATAATGAAATAAAATGATAATAATACTAATATTAATAGCAATAAAAATAAAAAATAGTAATAACAGAATAATAATAATAATATCGATAATAGATAATAATAATAAAGAGGAATAATAATAATAGAAATAATAATAATAATAACAATCAATTAATTTTAATCATAAAATAGTAAAAATAACTAAAAAGGGGCTAAATTGAGCATAAAGCGAAAGTTTGGGGCAAATCTGGAAATAAATAAAAGAGAAAAGGATTGATTTGAAAGCACAAATAACATGGGGGTCCAAAAGCGAAATATTCCCTCCCTTCTAAAGCACGCAGCATAAGAGAGGACCAAAATGAAAACAAAAATAAATTACAAGGCATATTTAAAAAAAATTGATTTTAAAACGATAAAAAAAGTGGAAGGGCTAAAAGTGCAATTACCCCTTCCATTAAAAACACGCGGATTCTAGGCTGGAGCGGGTCGGATCGGGTCGTACCAAGGGCAAAACGACGTTGTTTTGGTGCCTAAAAGGCCTGCCCAAAACGACGTCGTTTTGGGGGTCTATTTAAGGCAAAATTTCTTTAAAAAAAAATACTTTAAACCATTTCATAAAAAAAACTCCCCCACCCCTCTTATTTTCTCTAAAGAATCCGGCCAAGGGTCCGTCCACCAGCCACCGCTCCGTCTATTGGTCGCCGACGACGGCGCCGCAGTCTACTGCGGCGGAAGGCTAGAAATCGCCCATTTTTCTGGCGAAATCAAAAAGGCAAGTTTTTTTGTTGTTTTCTTGCTATATTTATGTATATATATATATTATTTTTAAAAATTAAAAAAAGAAAATATATATGTACGTATATGAGTAGATTCGAAAAGGAAAGAAGAAAGAATAAAGAAAAAATAAAACACCTTGGTTGATCTGTTTGATTCTCTACTTTTGCTTTTGTTAATAAGTTTTTTTTTTATTTCATCCCCCCCAAAAAAAAGTGTCCAAATACAAGTGGTTTTGTGGCTTTATATAACCATTTTTACAACTTCTTGTTTTTTTAATCTTTCTATCGCTTTTGTTGCGGGAAGATGAGGTAAACGATGGAAGAGTTGGTGGTGGCAGGTGGACCGATGGTATGGTGGGGGCAGAGGCTAGGGCGGTTGACCTAGGGTTTTTTAGTTTTCTTTTTTTTTTCTAATTGTTGTGGGCTAGGGTTAAAAGAATTTTGGGCTATTGGGTTTAAGTTTAGTTGGGTTTAGCTATTTGGGTCTGCGTCTGATTTGGGTGGTTTAGGTTTAGTTTAGTGGGCTTGAGGTTGTTAGTGGGTTTTATTGTTTTTATTGTTTTAAGCCCGGGCAGAATTTGGGCTATACATGATGTAACATGAGTAAATGCAAAAAAAGAAAAGAAAAACAAAAACCCTTCCTTGTAATTTGAAGAATGAAGATATGCCACCATATCTTTACATTGAGTCTTAAATATGTATAATATAAAAAGTAGAGTTGAATGTCAAGATTGTACCAGTAAATGAGTAGAACTCATAATACTTTCTTACTTCATTAATGAGAGAGTACATGTATTTTATAGATGGAAAAGAGAGTTTAGCTTAGCTACCTAACTTGACAGTTGATAACAACTTTAGCTAACTAACTAACTATTAAATTCTTATCCCTAACATGCCCCGAACTTGTTCCTTCATTCTCCACTATTGTAGCTCCACTGGTTGACACTTGAAGCTGACGACGAAACTTGCTGAACAAACTGGCTGCTAATGGTTTGGTCAGTATGTCTGCAACTTGCTCTTGACTTGGTACATGGCCCACCTGGAATAAACCTTGTGCAACTTTCTTCCTCACAAAGAAGAGATCCAATTTAACATGTTTAAATTTCGAGTGCATGACAGGATTTCCTACTACTGCCACAGCTGCTGAACTATCACACCATACAAGCGATTTGCTGCGAAGAGAAATGCCTAACTCAGTTAACAACGACTGGATCCAGACCATGTCAACAGTAACATGGGTGAGGCTTCTATATTCAGCCTCGGCAGTCGATCGAGAGACAACCTTCTACTTCTTGGAGCTCCAAGAGATTGGACTCCCTCCAATAAAGACGCAGTAACTAGAGGTGGACCGACGATCATCAATGTCAGACCCCCAGCTGGAGTCAGAAAACCCCTCGAGCAAGAGCTTAAAGCTCTTTACAAATTGTAGTCCATGATCCAGGGTCCCATGCAAATAACGCGGGACTCTCTTGACAGCTTTGAAGTGTATGTCCAAAGGATTTTGCATAAACTGGCAAACTTTGTTTACTGTAAACGCAATATCGGGTCTGGTAATTACCACATACTGCAATGCCCCGACAATGCTCTTGTATAAGTGAGCATCGTCAACAGGTTGTCCTCTATTGGCTAACAATTGACACTTTATTGTCATAGGTGTAGGTGTAGCCTTGGATCCCTCCATAGAAGCCTTATACAACAGATCTAGTATGTACTTTCTCTGGTTAAGAAAGAGACCAGTGGTGGTGTACTGGACTTCGATACCTAGGAAGTAGCTAAGTCGGCCTAGGTCTTTCAAAGAAAATTGATCATCAAGCTTCAGTACAAGCTGATCTATAGCTTGATTGTTATTCCCAGTAACTATAATGTCGTCGACAGACTAAAATATACATGAGCTGTAAACCCGATTGGCAAACAAATAGAGAAGTGTCAGCTTTAGAAGCAACAAAACTAGTAGCTACTAAGAACTCCTTAAGCTTATGAAACAAAGCCCGAGGGGCTTGTTTGAGGCTATATAGTGCTTTCCTCAATCTACACACCAACTGCTGACCATTGTCCCCTAATTGCTCAAACCCTAGTGGCTGTACCATGTATATCTCTTCTTGTAAATCACCATTCAGGAAGGCATTGTTGATGTCGACCTGTCAAAGGGACACCCCATCAAGATAGCAAGAGCTAACACCACCCAAATAGTTGTTGGCTTGACAACAGGGCTAAAAGTGTCCCAAAAGTCAACACCAGCTTCTCAGAGATATCCCTTGACCATTAACCATCCTTTGTACCGAGCGACAGAGCCATTAGCGTTTCGTTTGACTTTAAAAATTCACTTACAACCCACTGCTTTTCTTCCAGCAGGTAGAGGCACAACGTCTCAAGTGTGATTTGCAAGCAGGGTAGTGTATTCTACACGAGCAGCTGCTGTCCAGGTAGGGCTTTGAAATGCTTCAACAATGGAAGTAGGTTCTTGATCAGTGAGGGCAGAAGTAAACAATTTGGGCTTGAATATTCCACTTTTGGACCTAGTTTGCATCGGGTGTGTATTAGCAATAGGTTAAACCTGCCTGGAAGGAGACGAGGAACAAGGGGCAGATGTAGGTGAAGAGGAGAGTCTAGGAGCAGATTGCTGAGCTGGAGAATCCATGAGCGACAATGATTGACCAAACCAACCTCATGTGACAAGGGAACATGTTCCAGAGAAGAGGGAGTAGGAGGAGCTGAAGAAGAACCTTTGACCACCACAGGAAGGGAAGACTGATGATGAACTACCCGAGCTAACTTTACAGAAGAGAACGCATTTTGGAATGGAAAATAAGCCTCATCGAATGTAACATGCCTGGAGACAAACACTCGCCCACTCTTATCAAGACACTTATACCCTTCTTGGTTGAGCCCAATGCCAAGGAAAACACATAGACTGGACCAAAACTGTAGTTTGTGGGGATGATAAGGCCTCAAACACGGGTAACAAGCACATCCAAAGACTTTAAAGTGTGAGTAGGACGGTTTGACTTTGTGCAACATTTCATAGGGACTCTGCTGCTTTAGAATAGGCGTTGGTAACCTATTAATCAGATGAACGCTATGGGCAAAGGCATATGACCAGAATTCCAAAGGTAGACCTGCTTGAGCTAGAAGGGTCAGCCCCATGTCAACGATCTGCCGATGCTTCCTTTCAACAGCCCCATTTTGCTCTGAAGTATGAGGGCAAGTAACCCTATGCTGAATGCCAAGACTTGCAAGCTCCCTAGATAAGGAGCGATATTCTCCTCTCCAGTCAGATTGAAGCATTTTAATAGAACCACCAAACTGAACACGGACCATGTTGTTGAACTGTAGAAAACACTAAAGCACTTCTGCCTTGGACTTTAGAAAGTAGACCCAGGTGTATCTACTATACATATCTACAAATGAAACATAGTAGAGAAAGTCATTGGATTTGACATGAGAAGGACCCCAAACATCGGATTCTACTAATTCAAAAGGTGTTGAGTACACTGTGCTAGAAGCATTCAAGGGCAGCTTATGTGATTTCGCTAACTGACAAGCTGAACAAACATCCAATTTATTTTTTCTAGCAAAAGGAATATTACAATCTCGCATAACAACCCCGAGCACATTTGAACAGGGGTGCCCAAGTCGTTTGTGCCACAAATCAACCGAAGAGGAAAACCGAGCTACACCCACGAAAGGCGAGGTGGACTGTGAAGCCGCAGCAGGTGAGTGAGAAGATGAGCTAGACACGTTGAACCTGTAAAGACCACATGCATGTGGCCCACTAAAAGTGTTTTCTTTGTCTTTATATCCTTCGCATAACACAAGAACGGGTGAAATTCAAAATAAACCTCATCATCTCTGGAAAATTGACCAACAGATAGTAAGTTTTTACAAACATTAGGAACATGGAGAACATTTTGAAGGCGTAACAGCCTAGTACTAGCCAACATACTGGTAGAACCTACATTAGAAATGGGAACAGGAACACCATTTCCCATTGACACATGGCTCGTACCTGCATAGGGAGCAACAGTCATAAGGGATGTTATATCTGGCGTAATATGATTTGTGGCACCAGAATCAGGATACTAGCCTTGGTCAGAATCTGTAGAGAATGCAGGTTGAGAAGAAGGCTGCCAACATGAGTTGCACTTATGAGAACAAGAACGTGTAGAGGAGCCATCCTGATCGTGAAACTGATGATAGTTGACTGACATTTTTTGGTTGGAGCTAACCCCTAAAAAGGTCTCATCAAAACGATGATAACAGGTCTGAACCAAGTGACCAATTTTGCCACAAAGTTGACACTGAGGCCTGGAACGAGACCATCCACGACCACCCATACAGCCCTTACTACGAGACCAACTGCAACCATGACCGCGATGGTCAAGCTTATACTCTTACTGCTGGTAGTTATGCGAAGTCCCAGTATGTGTTGAATTTTCATCAGTAGCTTGTTGGTGATAAGAAGCCAAATTTGCTTGTAACAGTATTTCTGTCAGAAGAGCTAGTTGCCTTGTTTCGCAGTCAATTAACATTTCAGTGGAAAGAACCCGAATAGATTCATATTCCATCGAAAGTCCAGCTAAAATGATACTGACCTGTTCTTGCTTAGATATCGGACTGCCAGTAGCAATCAAGCTATCACATAACGTTTTCACCTTGGCCAAGTATTCTTTAACTGTGAGATTGGCCTTATTGACAGAATACAGGCATGACGCATGCTGGAAATTTTGAGAATAGACTTTACACCAAATCATCGTTCAATGACTGTCCAAACTTCAAAACTGGTATTTGCCATCGTGAGATGTACCAAGATTTCATCAGTTACAGTAGAAAGCAACCAAGAAGTGAGGAATTTATCTTGCTTCTTATAGAGAAGAAACGACGGATTAGGAACAGACTACCCATCAGGTCTAGGAAGAAGAGAAGAGGGAACATAAATAGTGCCAAGAACATATCTTTCAAGCTCATACCCCTCAAGAATGAGTAAAATTTGATGTTTCCATAACAAGTAATTTTGTTCACTAAGCTTGACCGTATCATGTTTCGAGAAATATTGAATGTTCGATAAAGGAGTAGAATTTTGACCTTGCAAAGCAGTGCTGGACGAGTGACGTGGTGTATCACTAGAATGCAAGGCTTCAGTTTCCATGGAGGAAGCAAGAAGACGCAGGTAAAAAAAAATTTGGTTATGCCAAGAACTCACTGGCTCTTGATACCATGTCAAGATTGTCCCAGTAAATGACTAGAACTCATAATACTTTCTTACTTCATTAATGAGAGAGTACATGTATTTAATAAATGAAAAAGAGAGTTTAGCTTAACTACCTAACTTGACAGTTGATAACAACTTTAGCTAACTAACTAACTATTAACTTCTTATCCCTAACAATGAACTACTTAGAAATGTCAAGAAAATCAAAAACCAAGATAAGATAGGATATACTCAATATCATGATCATGTAGAGAAACTTAAGTCTTTCAAGGAGATATTGGTGCAACCCAATTTTCAATGCGAGCATGTTTTTCTTGAGTCTCATGGTGATGATATGGGTATAGACTTAGAAGAGGATGATGAGATTGATTAAGATGGGGAAATCCATGTTCACTTATCTAAAGAAGAAAAGCCAAGAGTTAGGAAGAATTGGGAAAAGACTTTGATTATTTAAGTCTTCGGGAAGACAGTGGGATACCATTTCCTCAAAGGAGGTTACGAGCTCATTGATTTGGGGAAAGTTTTCCCGGTTAGTTTTGCTTGAAATAAATACCTTGTCTTAGTGATAAATGGAAGACCTTGGTTCTTTGGGGGTTGATTTCTAACCATTTGTAAACAGAGTTCCAACAACTCATGATGAGTGAAGAACGTGGGAGAATTGCATGTCTTTTTGTGAAAATTAATTTGGAAAAGCTTCTGTGAAAAAGTTTGTATTTATGGAAGGAAGGAAACAAGCCATATTTTATGAAGGGATTTAAAAGCTTTGCTTTGAGTGTGGTATGGTAGGTCACAAAGTGGAGCTGTGCATAGAAAAGTGAGCCTCAAAGGATCTTACGGAGAAGCTAGGAACAATGCAAGAATATGCCAAAGAGAAAACAAAGAGCAGAAAAAAGTGAAAAGAGGATAAGTACAAATATAGTCCATGGATGTTTGCCAATAAAGGGTAAAAGACTTGGTATGAAAGTGGTTCTAATAAAGTTTTCAAATGTAAAAAAGGGTTTTTTTTAAAGAATGAAATAAAATAAATTCTAAAGCCTATCCACAAATATAAACATTGGGTGAAAACTTTAGATTACCTACTAGTGGAAGGAAGTAGAAAGAAAATAAGGAAAGCTTCCTCAAATACAATAGCAAAGAATAAAAAGTTGAACTTGGAAATTAAAGGGTATTATAGGAAAGTTATTACTATTAAGGAAAAAAGAAAAGGATGATCTCACACTTTTTAAGAAAGATGTTAATTTGGAAATTTAGGGGAAGAAATTGAGCATAGCTTGAATAGGAAACTAGGGCCCTCTCATGGGTTTAAGTGTTAAACCCTCTAAAACATTTATAAAAGCTAATGACAGTGCTAGGAATTTTAGTGTTACCCTCAAACTTAGTCATCTTATTTAACCTAACCCTGCTTTTCATGTCGTCTACTTCAACTATGGTTAAACCCAAAGGCTTTAAGCCTCCCACTACAACATAGCTCATAACTAAATCTTTGATACATACTTTTAAGCCAGTGAATTCAGTCTAATCTCTAGTAGCTAAGAAGAATGGGGGAGATTAAATGGACAAGCTTCACAAGCTTAGGACCTTTTGATCAACCAAGAGGTACCCGTCCTCTACTTCAATATCCCTTACGTAGAGGTTTGGAAGAATTAAAAATGGAAGAAAGTTTTGGAGATCCATCTCTCCACGTAACAGAGATTTCCAATGATCTATGAAGAATCCCACCATCTTCCTACATGATGCGAAAGGTATCGCTAATGCTAATACGAGTGAATCATACCTGGCTATTGCTTGAGCACAATTTACCTACATAGTTGACACTTTACAAAGCAATATAAAACCCAGATATTCGGAACTACTGGGTTACAAATTTAACAACTCACTAGCTTTAGGAAAGAGAGCTTAGGATAAACTTTTTGAGTGGCATGTAGTCAATAATGGTTATTAAGTTGGAGCCCGTGATGTTTAAGTTTCACCTCTGTGTGAGCTCATTAGTCGTGCATGAAGCGGGGAGTTTACTCAACACCACTCACACTGGAAACACTAATTATCTGAAATGGTTTAGAAAAGTGTATGTGAGCTTAACAAGCCCAGTGAATGATCAGAAATACCTAAAATAAACACAACATCATACATTAAACAAAAACATCTAAAGCACAATTACAACAAAACTAAACTATAATGCCAAAACTAACTTAATCATGCATTGCTTACAAATACATCTAACTTTGTACTAACATACTTATATATAGCATATTTCATAATAATTCATTAATTGATAATTTGGCAACTTGAGACTATGAAACATAAAAGCGGGCTCTGCCACCATGCATTGGATACATAGATCTCCAACATACCAATGGCTCAAAGAATTGAAAATATCCCATAAGTGTAACGTCAATATAACACTCTCCAACGCACCAACATATCCCGATAAATGGAGCCTAGCTCACATTCCTTTATCCCTCCAAACTATCTAAGGCCTCAATGGCCCAAATCACAACACAAGGGTGAGTACTCACAAAATCCTATGGCATGGAAACTATATCCAATGGTCTCAAAAGATCACAAGGCCAAAGTATCCACAATTATACACATATTTACTTGTCTTTTTCTGCACATTTTTACTACTCTTTTACATCATCCACACAACAATGTCACTAGGGGTGAGTGTTCGATCGATTCGAATCAAATAGAGTAAAAAAATTTTGAGTCAAGTCGAGTCTAATTAACAAATCCTATTATTTATACTCAATGTTGCGTTAACATGGACATATTATTTAATTAATAGATTAAATACAATATTATTTAACTACATAAACAATATAATGGTTTTGCCTTTTAACTTAATGAGTAAACATTTATCAAAATGACGTAGTTTTGCCTTTTAACTTAATGGTTTTGACTTTTAACTTTAGAAAAGGTAAACATTTATCAAAACGATGTAGTTTTGCCTTTTCTTATTCAGATTTTTGAAAAACTCAAATTGTGCAATTCATATTCGAGTTAAATAAAAAAAACTTAATTTTTTATTCAAGTTTATCCGAATAACTTGATTAACTCAAATAACTCGAATATTTAATTCAAAATTTAAAATTTTTTTATTGAGTTTTTTGAATCGAATCAAATTTTGCTCATCCCTAAATGTTACAACCACTTAGCATACTTATCATGTTCTCTGTTGCTACACTTACAAGTGCTATCATAGAACAATGAGCTACAACCACACTAAGTCACATATACATGCATACTACAATACTTCCATATAACATTTTAACACATTCACATAGCCATAATTTTGCATAATACACAAAAGAAGTAAGAAAGCTTACACTCAAAACTTAGAATAGGGCTTTTGGCTACTCCTGAGCTCTCATTTAACACTATAAATCATATCTACAAGCAACAATTCCAAAACATTCACCGCTCACTCTTACGCCTATTTGTCGAAGGCTTAAACTAGCTTTTTCTAGCCTTTTGCCTTGCTCGAAGAGGGCTTCAAAAATTTTGAATCTTCTCACATATTAACCACTCGACACACACAATTAATTAGTAGCCATAACACACCTTAATCAAACAAAAACACAGGTCTAAGGCTAGTTCCTTTTGGAATTAAAATTTTTGACTAGTATAGCTAAAACTCAAATATCTTAATCCACACTAATTCCTATCATTTGGGACCAATCTAAACATCTAATTATTCATCCATGAACATTTCTCTACCTTCAAACCACCCAAAACTCCTCAGACTTATGGTTTCAAAAATTTCGACATCCATGGTCATTCTTAATGAAAACTCAACAAAACCTTCAAATATTTTAACGAAACTCTAAAGCGAGTTTAAAAAATTTCTAATCACATGAAAAAAAAGTTGAAAATGCATAGAAATTGTAGTTTTGTTTAAAAATATAAAATTTGCCATTAATAACCGCAATTTCGGCTAACATAGAAAATCATTGATTCAATTGATTAAAAATTGATTTCAATGGCTAGACTACATTAAAAAATATTAGAAATACAAAAACTTACCTTGATTGAAGAAAACGACGAACGGTTAATTGAAACTCGAGAAAACCCCACAAGTTGAATAATAAAGAAATTAATTGTGTTCTTAATGTTCCTCTTTGACTTAAAAAAAGATTTGGTGTTTGGAATATGGTAAAAGTCAAAGGTATTTGAGTTTTAAGGATCAAAATTAGTGAATGGGGTTTTGGGAATTTCAATTAACGATAAGAAGGGGAAGGGAATGTAACAACTCGGTTTTAGCTAAATCAGAACTGTGGTTTTGGGACCACAAATTTGAGGTCGTAAAATTATTTTAATATTATTTTTGGTTTTTATAGCATGTGATTGTAAATGTGTGAGAATTTCATGAGCTAATTTAACCGTTTAATAGTTCAATTTGAGAAAAAGGACTAAATCGTGTAAAATGCAAAAGTGGCATTCTATATGTTAAATGTGTTTAATTGCTATGGTTGATTAAATGTGAGGTCCTTATGTTGATATTAGACCATTGATATGGAATTTGACATAAATGGGCATTAATTGAATGTTTTAAATGGCTTTTAATTAAGGTTAATTTGGTAATTTGGTTATTAATGTTAATATTAATAAAACAAATCAAAAATAAACCTTATTATCATTTTCCACCACTGATTATTGAAGAAGAAGAAGCTATTTTTGGTGTTTTAGGGCTCGGCTAGCATATATCTTGATTAAGGAAGCTATTTTTGGTGTTTTAGGTTTCGACTAGCATATATCTTGATTAAGGTATGTTTTGAGCTCGATTTTTTATTATTTCTATGTTTTTGTGATCGTTTCTTCGTGTTCTAGCTAGCCCATACCCTAATTTTTGAATTTTTTTGGTGATTTTATAAAATGCCGTTGATGATAGCTTGATGTTTTTGAATGTTGATGATGGAAAATGAATAATTGTTGATAGATTTTAATGTTTTGTAAAGTGATTTTTGACAAAAATATTAAATAAGGATTAAATTGTGAAATTTGCAAATTAAAAGGTTGAAATGTGAAATAAATGAAAGTTTTGGGCTGCTAGGGGTCCCTATGAAATTTGGCTAGCATGTAATTGGATTTAATTGTGTAAATTTTGTGTATTTTTTAAATAGGGACTAAATTGTAAAAAATGTGAAAGTTTAGGGTCAAAGTGAAAATTGGCTAAAATATGTGTTTATGGATGGAAATGATTGAGTTGGTGATTAAATGGGTTAATTTTGAATACATATAGATCAAGAAAGAAAGAATTCAGATTTAGATCAGGGAAAAGCAAAGGTTATCAAGTAATCAATCTGATTCATCAATTCCGAGTTCGAAGTAAGTTCGTATGTGGTAATTTCATTATAAATGCATGTTAAATGCTTTGGTATCACATAAACTGTTATTATGAGATTACGAATAGTGTTGAATAGTGAAAATGACTCTACAAATGCATTCGATGATAGAAACGAGAGGTGTGAAAGCTCGGTTGAACCTTAGGAATAGAATTGGATATTTGTGAAATTTTATAAGTTGATATACCAATTTGGATTTGGGCCATGCATATCGGATGAGTTGGCTTCGGGCCACGATATCGGCACTTCGAGTGCAAATGATACCTTGATTTGGCTACGGACCATGGTATAGGTACTTATCGATTGAGATCTTGAGTATCCGACTTCAATTCCAAATGGTTCAACAGGTAATGCATGATGTAGCTGAGAAAGAGGTTAGTGCGAGGTGGTACAGGTACATATGAAACTTATTTAAATATTACATTAAGAAAGTTCAATGAGATTATATTGGATCATGTTTTGAGACATGAGAAAGGTTTGTAGTTAATGTGATTTTGATTTGGTAATGTGAAAATGGTTGGATTACAGTTATTTGATGAATTGAATTAATCACTTACGAGCTTACTAAGTTATGAAGCTTACTGTGTGTTATTTGTCTATGTTTTGTAGATTATCGAAACTAGCTTGGACTCGGGGATCATCAGAAAACGTCATCACACTATCGATCATTTTGTTGGTACTTTTGAAGCCTTGTATATATGGTATATGGCATGTATAGGCTATTGCCATTATGGTAACCTCTCCGTTCATTATGAGACATTCCGAAATATAACCAAACATTTTCATTCTGGTTTGATTGGTGGCGGAAGCTCTTCTGATGAGTCAGGTTCTGCCCATTCGACTGGCAAAGTTCATGAGCTGGTGTTCCTTCAATTGATCTCAATCAATGTTTTCTTTTTCATTCCGCCCGACTGAAAAATGGAATTCTTGTACCATTTTTTTAGTCTTTAGAAAGAGTCTTTCTCCGCGGAAAGCATATAATATAAAGTACCAAACAGCCCGAGGAGTAGGCTTCCGATGCAGAACATCTTTTCTTATCTACTAGGTAAGGGCCTACGACATAAGGCTCCTCCTACGAACCTAAATTATAGCCATGTGATTTGGCTTGTACTTGGTAAAGTTGTGGGATGTGAATTTAACTTATTGAATGTGTTTATATATGCTATGTAATGTGAATGGTATGCCTTGTGAATTTGGCCTAGTATGGTATGAGAATAAGGTATTGAATTGGTGTTATTTTGAAATTTGAATTAGACGATAAGATGATGAGTAAATGCATTTGGAACTTATTTAAGTTTTGATGATTTTGGCATAATTATTTGGTATGTTTTCAATATAAAATTTAGTAGTTGAAATGGTTGAAGATAGTTGGCATGAATTGTATATGAATTGGCATGTTTTGGCTGCCTATAAATGTAATGAAATGGTACCATTTTGGTTGCTAGGTGTGCATGAGAAAAGGGTGGAAAATTGGCTTGGAAAATGGCCTATTTTTGTTCACACAGGTAGAGACACGGGCGTGTGTCTCAGTCGTGTACTACATACGGTCACGTTACATGGACATGTGTCCCCTTGGGTACCCTTTCGAATTAAGTCAGTAGACCCTACAGGTTTGGCACGGCCTAGACACACGGTCGTGTCTGTGACAGCCCTAATTTGGCCCTAGTTGGAAAGTGGTTTCGGGATCACAAAACCGAGTCACAGAAATAATTAAATGTTATACTCTGTGTTTATTATATGCGAAAGTGCATGTGTGAAAATTTCATGCTTTGATTTTGTCATTTGAGAGTAAAATTATGATATAGGACCTATGTGAAAATTTCTGAAAATGCTATAGGCCAAATTGTAGTGGGCAAATAGTTTGTAGTGTAAAATGGGAGGATTTGCAAGTCAAACTCCTCATTTTATGTATAGTGGCCGGCCATGATGTTGGTGGGAAGCAACATGTGCATTAGATAATAATAATTTAAGACATGAAGTTATGGTACTAATTGATATGTGTCATTTTATGTCATAAAATAAAGACTAAAAATAACAAAATGATTGAAGGGAAAAGTTTGTCCATCCTTATTCATGGTAGCCGAAAATAGAAGAGAAAGGAGAGGAAAAGAGCTCTTGAATGTTCAGTCACTTGGGGAAGAAAATCCAAGGTGAGTTCATGGTGCTTTGCTTCTATTTTGATGTTCATGGGTTTTTTTTGTTTCTACCTTAACCCATGAAGCATATTTTTTATTTTTGGTTGTGTTGTGAGCATTCGGTCATGAATGGAAATGAGAGAAATGGTTGTTGTTTCATGTTCTTTTGATAAAAAAATGGAGAATAGATGAAGTTGAGCCAAGCAAATGAGCATACATGTGCCTTAGATGCTAAGGGAGGAAAATCGGCTAACATGTTGTGTGTATTATGGCTGAATGTGAACTTGGATAATATTGAGTAATGTTGTGCTTTCAAATGATGAAAGGAAGATTATTCTTAAGTGAAGTTATAGGTATGTGATGATTGATTTGTGATATGCATGTTTAAATAAAATGCATGCAAGGTATGTGTGAAAGAGTGAATTGGTAATAAATCTGCTTGGGACAGCAACAGTAATGTGATTTTGGAAAATCACCATAAATTGTGGGAGATGAGTTAGAAGCTGAATAAATTATTTAATTAAATCTTAATGAGTCTAGTTTCTTATAAAAGAAACCGTGTAAGCAAAAGAATTGCCGATGATGAGATATTTGAAGTGATGTGGGACAGGGTCAGAATGACTTCTAGATCCTCTGTTCTGTTTCTATAAAATCATTATGAATTGTAAAAAAATGGTTATAAGATGAAGTTTATATGCTTAGACTCCTTAATGAGTCTAGTTTCAAATAAAATAAACGATAACATATTTTGAATTCTGTACAATGAGAAATTTGATTCGTAGTGAAGAGTGGTCAGATTAGTCAAGCAGTGAAATAAGGGAAACTTTAAGAAAAATATGGTATTGATTAGCCTAACCAAAAATCCTGAAAATTTTATGGGTAAAATATATATGGGTCTATTTTCAGAGAAAATTAACGACACTTGATTTGGAATTTCATAGCTCCAGTTATAAATGATTTAGTGACTGTTGCTCAGGAAGACAGCTTGCAGTGAAATTATGATTATGTGGTAAACATTGACAAAAATTTGTTAATGAGTTACTTATTGATTTCTTATAAGCTTACTATGATCAGTAGGTGTGAAAGTTGAATATATATATATATATATTATATTTTGAAAGTGATGCTTGAATAGTCGAATAATGACTAGTTTAAAATCTTTAAATTTTAAGCTCAAGAGCATAGAGGGGCAAATTCGGATAAGAGAAAAGAGAAAGTAATTGAATAGCTGTTGTAATCGTTCGGCAACATTCGAGGTAATTTCTTAAGTTTTTAAGCTTGATTCCTTTTTTATATTCCCAAGAGTTAAATTAATATGGTAAAGGGAATGTAAATTTTATTTAGTTAATGTGCCGAATATGTAATGATTTAAGGCTATAAGCCGATTATGGCTATTATGCTTAAGTTGAATTAGATTTGGAAATTTGATGCACTAAATGAGTGTTACAATGAATAAACTATGACGTATATGTGCTGGTGGAGATATCACGATTTGTGATTATTAAATACTTAAAGGAAACCATGATGTGTATAAAATTATTATTATTAGTCCTTTATGGTAGCCGAATATGGCTTGGCACTAAAGTGATTAAATGTGAAATTCGATGAGGTAAACCATTAAAAGTGTGGTGCTATAAGACTATGGGCTAATACGATATTTGGATTCGTTCCGTAAAGTAAATTATTCAGGTATGCGATATGTACTTAGGCATGTTAAATCGATTGGATTTGAATCATGAATGTGAATTGAGAAGCATAGGTAAAAATACCTATGACATATATGTGAGTAAGGGTAAAACCATCCTAAATTATCGATAAGGATGGGCTATATGCGGAACCATCTTATAATTGCTAATTTGAAAGGTTGTGTGCGAATCAGTGAGCAATATGTATATATTAGATGAATCGTGACCTTTTGGTTCTACTTGAACTAAGTTGCGCGATAAATAATTTATGCATATGACTTATAGTCGAATGGTCACTATGGGTTAAGTTTGAATGGTGAAATGGAAATGTGATATGTTGAATGAGATGTGTTAATATATGATTAAATATGCATGATATTTGATGTGTATCCGGGCTTAAAGACCCGCAGGCTTCATGCTAGTAAAATATCCGGGTTAAATCCCGCAGGCTTCGTCTCGTCCGGTATTATATCGTGGATAAATCTCGCAGCCTAGTCTTTGGTATTATATTCGCCTTCGTGCCTAGCGAGCTTCGTGCGGTGATGTGTATTCGCCTTCGTGCCTCAGCGTGCTTCGTCTTGATGATGTATTCGCCTTCGTGCCAGCAAGCTTCGTGCGGTGATGAATATTTCGCCTTCGTGCCTAGCGAGCTTTGTCTTTGGTGATGTGTATTCGCCTTCGTGCCTAGCGTGAGCGCTTCGTCTTGGTGATGTATTCGCCTTCGTGCCTAGCAAGCGTAATGCCGTGAAATGATATGTTATGTGAATTCTGCGTTCCTTGTAAGATAAGGGTTTAGCCGAATGTTAAAGATGAAATGATAGTGTATTGTATCATGCTTATATGGCCTAATGGAAAGTATAACATGTTGGTAAATATGCAATGTGCTTTTATAATTGAATGATAAGTTTGAAATGAATGTGAGTGAAATGTTATGCATAAGCTATCAAATGTTAAGTGTGAAAATGAAATGAAAGAAAAGTGTTTGAGATGTATAATTATATACGTTCGAATGATGTTAGTACTCAATTGATATGAATATGTTATATGGAACTTGTTGATTTGATTATTCGGGCCTTTGAGCTTAGCAGACTATAATGTTGGTAAGATACTATTCGGGCTTTCGAGCCTAGCAGGCTATAAAGCCGGTGAAATGATATCGGGCCTCGAGCCTAGTAGGCGAAATGTCGGTGATTTGAGAAAATCCTATGACTAAGGTACCTCGTGCTAGATTGTCAAATGAATACATTTAATACGTAAAGTGGGCCAGGTACACAGTATGTACTCAGATGTGAGTTTGATTTGAAGTGAATCATAAGTGAGTAATATGATACGTACATGAATAAATGTTAAAACTATACCTATGATCATGATACACCTGGTCAGGGTGTGAAAGTATGTGAGGGTATTTGATTTAAATATGTTATATAAATTCAGATTAAGTGTGATAAGAATCTGAACGTGCATTATGTGCTTGTGTATATTCGCCGATGGCAATATCCCTAGAATTTGGCCTCTTAAGAAATTAAATAATAGAAGTATAATTGCGTTTATTTGTTTGCATTGCTTAAGACTTACTAAGCTTATTAAAGCTTACTCGTTGTTACATTTCTCTTTTATAGATTGTTGACTTGATTACCGCTCGGGTTAGAGTTCACGGAGATATTATCACTTCGTCGAGCTCACGTTATCGGTGTAAGTAAATCCTAGTATTTCGAGTCTATGGCATGTATAGGGTTTTAATGTTTTGGACCTCGTAAGCTCATATATGGAATAGATTGCATGTGAAAAGAAAAGTTTTAAATTGATTGAAATTTTTCAGCACGGTTTTTGTGTGATTGACTGAGTTTAAGTCGGGTAACACCTCGAACCCTGTTCCTGTGAGGGATACGGCGAGGGGTGTTACGTTTAGTGGTATCAGAGCTATGGTTTAGTCAGTTCTTAGACTAACATAGCAAGTATAAGAGTCTAGTTATACATGCCGTAAGTAAAGTGTGATAGTGTGATATCTCCCGGCTCTTATAAATTGTTTTGCTCAGGTAATGATATGTTCCAACCGAGCTATTATTAATTGATCCGAAAATACTATTGAACTGATTGTAATATATTTGTGCTATGACAGAATTGAAAGGTATGAAAAGAAGTTTATGATATGTGTGCATCAGTGTAAAGATATGTATAAGATTGTATAAAGTAAATGGTAATGAAAGATCAAATTGGGTGGAACGCAGGAAATGAGTACGATCGTTCACTAATAAATTGATGGAAAAGACCATGGTTGGACCATGGCAATACATGAGACAGATGAGCTAGTGTAAGACCCGTCAGGGGACGTGGCATCGGCTCGACTTGTGCTAAGCTTAAGACCTATCTCGATAGGCATCGGCACGACCAGTGAGTGCTAGTGTAAGACCTATCGGGAATAGGCATCAGACGCAGGCGGAAGCGAGCTAGTATAAGACCATAGTTGGACTATGGCATCAAGTAGCGATGTACTCAAAACAAGAAGATGTTTTTCGATGTGATAAATATTGACAAGTGATCAATACTAAATGTGGAAACTTGATAAGACATTATTGGTAATTTGAGTAAGAGAAATGAAATGTGAATTGTGATAAATTCACTTATGTTTTGCTAATATTCACTTGAAATAAAGTTGCGTGTATTACTGAGATATGTGAAATTGTATCAGAATCTAATTGGAAATTTGAAATGTTTGAATCAATGTGCGTAATATTGTGATGAGTGATAAAGTTATCTGTGTATAAAAATATGAAGGTTCCTTTCGAGGCTTAACGACCCCACCCCTTATCAGTGTTATTATTATAAGATTTCATTGTAGTATGATCGGAATAAATTTGAGGATAAATTCATACGATGTTATTCTTCTATTTCTATTAAATGGTATTCCATCTTATAAAAGTATATGAGATGTGATAGTTCAAAATGAGTTCAGAGTAACAGTTTTTTGATTTTGGATATCTGGACATATAAGATTTCTGTTGATGTTATTATTGTTCTGATATGGAATAAGTATACAGATGGGTTAAAGGTTATGTAAAGGATCTTTATATGAACTCCGATTGTGAAATGTTTGTTTATCTGAGTTGTAATAGATTATACAAGTATATGGAATAAAAGAAATCAGTGGTATTATAGAAGTGGTTGTGAGATAGAATTTCTATCCAAATTGAATAAAAAATTTTATTATTTTCTAAGAGAGAAATCTTATTGGATTATGATTTATCATCTGGCGAGGAAAGATCGGTAAGATGGGGTTTGCATGTGCAAGGTTTTATTTGATGAAGTGACTAAAGTATCTATGATGTGATCTGTTGGTGTAGACCAAAGTTCTGGATTTTTGGTAAAAAGAGATACATGTGAAGAATGGAAAATTGTGATTCCGAGAATTTGGCGAAAACATTTTAGAGTGGAAACTATTTCTTCGGTGAGATTTTTGGGACGAAAATTCCTAACGGGGAGAGTTGTGACACCTAATTTGGCCCTAGTCGGAAAGTGGTTTCGGGATCACAAAACCGAGTCACAGAAATAATTAAATGTTATACTCTGTGTTTATTATATGCGAAAGTGCATGTGTGAAAATTCCATGCTTTGATTTTGTCATTTGAGAGTAAAATTATGAAATAGGACCTATGTGAAAATTTCTGAAAATGCTATAGGCCAAATTGTAGTGGGCAAATAATTTGTAGTATAAAATGGGAGGATTTGCATGTCAAACTCCCCATTTTATGTGTAGTGGCTGGCCATGATGTTGGTGGGAAGCAACATGTGCATTAGATAATAATAATTTAAGACACGAAGTTATGGTACTAATTGATATGTGTCATTTTATGTCATAAAATAAAGACTAAAAATAACAAAATGATGGAAGGAAAAGTTTGTCCATCCTTGTTCATGGTAGCCGAAAATAGAAGAGAAAGGAGAGGAAAAGAGCTCTTGAATGTTCAGTCACTTGGGAAGAAAATCCAAGGTGAGTTCATGGTGCTTTGCTTCTATTTTGATGTTCATGGGTTTTCTTGTTTCTACCGTAACCCATGAAGCATATTTTTATTTTTGGTTGTGTTGTGAGCATTCGGTCATGAATGGAAATGAGAGAAATGGTTGTTGTTTCATGTTCTTTTGATAAAAAATGGAGAATAGATGAAGTTGAGCCAAGCAAATGAGCATGCATGTGCCTTAGATGCTAAGGGGGGAAAATCGGCTAACATGTTGTGTGTATTATGGCTGAATGTGAACTTGGATAATATTGAGTAATGTTGTGCTTTAAAATGATGAACGGAAGATTATGCTTAAGTGAAGTTATAGGTATGTGATGATTGATTTGTGATATGCATGTTTAAATAACATGCATGCAAGGTATGTGTGAAAGAGTGAATTGGTAATAAATCTGCTTGGGACAGCAGCAGTAACGTGATTTTGGAAAATCACCATAAATTGTGGGATATGATTTAAAAGCTGAATAAATTATTTAATTAAAGCTTAATGAGTCTAGTTTCTTATAAAAGAAACTGTGTAAGCAAAAGAATTGCCGATGATGAGATATTTGAAGTGATGTGGGACAGGGTCAGAATGACTTCTAGATCCTCTGTTCTGTTTCTATAAAATCATTATGAATTGTAAAAAAATGGTTATAAGATGAACTTTATATGCTTAGACTCCTTAATGAGTCTAGTTTCAAATGAAATAAACGATAACATATTTTGAATTCTGTACAATGAGAAATTTGATTCGTAGTGAAGAGTGGTCAGATTAGTCAAGCAGTGAAATAAGGGAAATTTTAAGAAAAATCTGGTATTGATTACCCAAACCAAAAATCCTGAAAATTTTATGGGTAAAATATATATGGGTCTATTTTCAGAGAAAATTAACGACACTTGATTTGGAGTTTCGTAGCTCCAGTTATAAATGATTTAGTGACTGTTGCTCAGGAAGACAGCTTGCAGTGAAATTATGATTATGTGGTAAACATTGACAAAAATTTGTTAATGAGTTGCTTATTGATTTCTTATGAGCTTACTATGATCAGTAGGTGTGAAAGTTGAATATATATATATATTATATTTTGAAAGTGATGCTTGAATAGTCGAATAATGACTAGTTTAAAATCTTTAAATTTTAAGCTCAAGAGCATAGAGGGGCAAATTCAGATAAGAAAAAAGAGAAAGTAATCGAATAGCCGTTGTAATCGTTCGGCAACATTCGAGGTAAGTTCTTAAGTGTTTAAGCTTGATTCCTTTTTTATATGCCCAAGAGTTAAATTAATATGGTAAAGGGAATGTAAATTTTATTTAGTTAATGTGCCGAATATGTAATGATTTAAGGCTATAAGCCGATTATGGCTATTATGCTTAAGTTGAATTCGATTTGGAAATTTGATGCACTAAATGAGTGTTACAATGAATAAACTATGACGTATATATGCTGGTGGAGATATCACGATTTGTGATTATTAAATACTTAAAGGAAACCATGATGTGTATAAAATTATTATTATTAGTCCTTTGTGGAAGCCGAATATGGCTTGGCACTAAAGTGATTAAATGTGAACTTCGATGAGGTAAACCATTAAAAGTGTGGTGCTATAAGACTATGGGCTAATACGATATGTGGATTCATTCTGTAAAGTAAATTATTCAGGTATGCGATATGTACTTAGGCATGTTAAATCGATTGGAATTGAATCATGAATGTGAATTGAGAAGCATAGGTAAAAATACCTATGACATATATGTGAGTAAGGGTAAAACCATCCTAAATTATCGATAAGGATGGGCTATATGCGGAACTATCTTATAATTGCTAATTTGAAAGGTTGTGTGCGAATCAGTGAGCAATATGTATATATTAGATGAATCGTGACCTTTTGGTTCTACTTGAACTAAGTTGCGTGATAAATAATTTATGCATATGACTTATAGTCGAATGGTCACTATGGGTTAAGTTTGAATGGTGAAATGGAAATGTGATATGTTGAATGAGATGTGTTAATATATGATTAAATATGCATGATATTTGATGTGTATCCGAGCTTAAAGACCCGCAGGCTTCGTGCTGGTAAAATATCCGGGTTAAATCCCGCAGGCTTCGTGCTGGTATTATATCATGGATAAATCCCGCAGCCTAGTCTTTGGTATTATATTCGCCTTCATGCTCAGCGTGCTTCGTGCGTGATGTGTATTCGCCTTCGGGCCTAGTAGGCTTCGTCTTCGGTGATGTGTATTCGCCTTCGTGCTCAGCGTGCTTCGTCGTCGATGATGTGTATTCGCCTTCGTGCCTAGCGTGCTTTATGCGGTGATGTGTATTCGAGCCTTCGTGCCTCAGCAAGCTTCGTGCGGTGATGAATATTTCGGCCTTCGTGCCTCAGCGTGCTTCGTCTTTGGTGATGTGTATTCGCCTTCGTGCCTAGCGTGCTTCGTGCGGTGATGTGTATTCGCCTTCGTGCTAGCGAGCGTAATGCCGGTGAAATGATATGTTATGTGAATTTGCGTTCCTTGTAAGATAAGGGTTTAGCCGAATGTTAAAGATGAAATGATAGTGTATTGTATCATGCTTATATGGCCTAATGGCAAGTATAACATGTTGGTAAATATGCAATGTGCTTTTATAATTGAATGATAAGTTTGAAATGAATGTGAGTGAAATGTTATGCATAAGCTATCAAATGTTAAGTGTGAAAATAAAATGAAAGAAAAGTGTTTGAGATGTATAATTATATACGTTTGAATGATGTTAGTACTCAATTGATATGAATATGTTATACGGAACTTGTTGATTTGATTATTCGGGCCTTTGAGCTTAGCAGACTATAATGTCGGCAAGATACTATTCGGGCTTTTGAGCCTAGCAGGCTATAAAGCCGGTGAAATGATATCGAGCCTCGAGCCTAGTAGGCGAAATGTTGGTGATTTGAGAAAAGCCTATGACTAAGGTACCTCGTGCTAGATTGTCAAATGAATACATTTAATACGTAAAGTGGGCCAGGTACGTAGTATGTACTCAGATGTGAGTTTGATTTGAAGTGAATCATAAGTGAGTAATGTGATACGTACGTGAATAAATGTTAAAACTATACCTATGATCATGATACACCTGGTCAGGGTGTGAAAGTATGTGAGGGTATTTGATTTAAATATGTTATATGAATTCAGATTAAGTGTGATAAGAATGCTGAACGTGCATTATGTGCTTGTGTATATTCGGCCAGATTGCAATATCCCTAGAATTTGGCCTCTTAAGAAATTAAATAATCGAAGTATAATTGCGTTTATTTGTTTGCATTGCTTAAGACTTACTAAGCTTATGAAAGCTTACTCTGTTGTTACATTTCTCTTTTATACATTGTTGACTTGATTACCTTTCGGGTTGGAGTTAAATCGGAGATATTATCACAATCGTCGAGCTCACGTTATCGGTGTAAGTAAATCCTAGTATTTCGAGTCTATGGCATGTATAGGGTTTTAATGTTTTGGACCTCGTAAGCTCATATATGGGATAGATTGCATGTGAAAAGAAAAGTTTTAAATTGATTGAAATTTTTCAGCATGATTTTTGTGTTATTGACTGAGTTTAAGTCGGGTAACACCTTGAACCCTGTTCTGGTGAGGGATACGGGCGAGGGTTGTTACAGTGTCTACTGGCTGTGTGTGGCACATGGGCTGGCATATAGGCGCGTGGCCGACCGTGTGACCCAATTCAGTAACCTCTCCAGTTTTCCCATGGCCATGGCACACAGACGTGTCCTCAACCGTGTGGTGCAAGTCAGTATGTATGCCCTGTTTTCACATGACCTGTGACACGAGCGTGTCTGGTGGCTGTGTAAGGCACACGGCCTGTTCACACGAGCTTGTGACCCTTAAATGCAAGAAAATTTTTCTATGTTTACCAAAGTTTGCTAATGTTATTGGTTTAGTCCCAAACCTGTTTTAAACATGTTTTAAGGTCTCGTAGGGTCTTATAAGGGACAATGTAAATGTGTTGAATGAATTTGGATTATGAATGCATATATGTATGATTTATGTTGTGATGGATCGGAATGCCTCGTAACCCTATTCTGGCTATGGATACAGGTCAAGGGTGTTATAGGGGATGTTTCTATTCTCTTTTTTTTCACGTTAATAGTAGGGTGAAAGAGGAAAAATGGGTTGATTTTTTAAACTTGGTATAATTCATTTTAATCTACTATTAAATTAAACCCTTTTTCAAAACAGTCCTCTTTTTAAAATTGAAAGTCTTTTCCACACTATTCTCATAAATCAGTTTAAATTTTCAAAAGCCATAGACGAAGATATTTTCAGGTTGTATATTTCGAATTCTCGAACTCCATTTCAGGCCATAATCCAAAACTGCATTTGAAACTTCCAAACCCAATTTCGGGATGTGACATATCAGTTCAATTTCATTATTTGAATATGCCCTAAAATTTTACATTTTTTCAATTTAGTCCCTAAAACTGGAATTGTCATAACTTTCAAAATTGAGCTTTAATTTCGTAATTGATCTCAATTACATCTTTATACAACCCTCTACTATCTAAAATTATAGAAATTTCACATCAATTTTAAAATTTATACACTTTAGTCTCTATGTTCAAAAACTAGCAATTAAATTTTACAAACTAGTCTTGTTTCACTTCCAAGCTTAAAATCTAACAATTTAGTATCAAAAAATTCAAGAAATAAACAATGGTAACTTTTGAAAACTTTAAAAGTTTTGAAAATTAGTACATGGGCTAGCTAAATCAAGCTCTCGAGACCTCAAAATATAAAAATTACAAGAAAATGACTCTATTGTACTCACCAATTTAGGACTGAAAGTTTGAGCTTAAACATGGGTTTTCTTCCCTTATTTTTACACTGATGAAGAATAGTGAAGACATGACCATTTGTTTATTTTATTTTAGCTTTTATAGTTAGATTCTTTTATAATTATTAATAATTAACTTAATTAATCCTTATCGATTCAGATTAAGCATTATTAACACAATTTGTAACGCCCTAAAAATCCCGAAACCGAAAAATCCCGAAATCCTGAACTTTTTTTGTTTTCAGTTTTGATAAAAATTGTGTTGGAAAGTATCAAAAGAATCAGGGTTGGCAAGTAGTTGCGTTTTAAATAAAAATAGAGGAAAATAGTATCAAAAAGCCTTGTGGAGGAGTAGCTCAGTGACGCCACATAAGGTGTAGTGAGGTGGTGTTAGTAGCTAGCAAGGGGGTCCAAGGTTCGAATCCTAGCTTAGTATTTTTAGAGTTTAATTTTGGCTTTTTAGAAGGATGGAAGTGGCATGAAGATGGACTCCAAGGGGAGTGTTCTGAAGAGAAAATTAAGGAAAAGATCAAAGGGTTATCAGGGAGAAAAACGAGGAGATAAGAAGTGAGGAGTAAATGGAGCCGAATTGGGAACACGGGCTTGAAGAATTCGACTATAGGGCTATAAATAGGTGCCGAATGGGAGGGTTGAAAAGCTAATGGCGAATTTCTCTTCACCTGTGGGAGCAGAAGAGGCTCCGTCCTCACCTGTGGCTGGGAATGGACAGTACGACCGGGCCGCGAGAGAAGATACATTGTTGCAGGCAATGCTGAGGATTTTGGAAAGGATCGTTAGGCCCAATAATGGCAACAAAAATTGAGGGTCCATTCCAGAATGACTTCGATCAAACAGGGCTGAGATCTTTAAGGGCATGGTTGGCGTGGCTCCTAATGTGGCGGAATATTGGTTGGAGGCCACTGAAAGGATAATGGAGGATTTGGACTGCTCACCTGAGCAAAAGTTGAAAAGGGTGGTGTCATTGCTTAGGGAGGAAGCCTACCAGTTGTGGTTGACAGTGAAAGAGGGCACCCAACCGGAGCGGGTCACCTGGGAGTTTTTCAAAGCTGCATTCCAAGGGAAGTATATGGGTACAAGCTATGTAGATGCTAGAAGGAAGGAGTTCCTGAACCTGACCCAAGGAAACAAATAGGTGGCGGAGTATGAGGCGGAGTTTCTATGCCTTAATAGGTATGAAAGAGTAATGTTGGCAATGGAGTATGAGCGTTGCGTTAGGTTTGAGGATGGACTTAGAAATAGCCTTAGGGTACTGATAGCTCCACAAAGGGAGTAAGTTTTCTTGGAGTTGGTGGAGACGGCAAAGATAGCGGAGGAGGTAAAGCGTACTGAGCGCTTAAATCGAGAAAAAGAAAGGGGTAAGAGTAAAAGGAAGGCTGAGACTCCTGGTGTTGGACAGATGCCTAGGGCTAGGGCCAGAGTTAATGGCTCAGATAGAGCAGGGCCCCCTACTGTTAATCTAGGGGTGCCACTTTGTGCTGATTGTGCGGAAGGTCATATAGGCGAGTGTTGGAGGAGGACGGGGGCTTGTCTAGCTTAATTGCCCTAGAATGTCAGCTCAGGTGCCAGTCGTGGATCGAGGTGGTGTACAGCCACAGAGGGGTGGTCAGCTACCGCCGAGAGGCCGTAACCAGGCCAAGGGTGGAAACAGTTTGGGTCGTGGAGTATTAGGCAAAGGTGTTGGTCATGCTAAGGCAAGACAGCCAGCTTTGATCTATGCAGCACGTCGTCAAGAGAATAAAGACGCTCCAGAGACGAATAATGGTACGTACTTACTCATAGTGTGTTATTTACCTAAGTTGGAATTAAAGTGCACAGCGGAAGTGTGGTGTGGTAGTCTATGTTAGTAGTTGGAAATTTCGATGATGAAATTTCTTTTAGGGGGTAGAGTTGTAATGCCCCAAAAATCTTGAAACCCAAAAATCCCGAAATCCTGAACTTTCTTTGTTTTCGATTTTGATAAAAATTGTGTTTTATGTTCCTAGCCATATGATAATTATAGTAGGTCTTAATTATGGTGTGAGTTCGAACCTTGGAATAAATGAAATTATAGTTTAATTATTAAAAGAATCAGGGTTGGCAAGTAGTTGGGCTTTTACATAAATATAGAGGAAAATAGAATCAAAAAGCCTTATGGAGGAGTGGCTAAGTGATGCCACATAAGGTGTAGTGTGGTGGCGTTAGTAGCTAGCAAGGGGGTCCACGGTTTGAATCCTAGCTTAGTATTTTTAGATTTTAATTTTGGCCTTCTAGAAGGATGGAAGTGGCATGAAGATGGACTCCAAGGGGAGTGTTCAGAAGAGAAAATTAAGGAAAGGATCAAAGGGGTTATCACGGAGAAAAACGAGGAGATAAGAAGTGAGGAGTAAGTGGAGCCGAATTGGGAACTTGGGCTTGAAGAATTCGGCTATAGGGCTATAAATAGATGCCGAATGGGAGGGTTGAAAAGCTAATGACGAATTTCTCTTTACCTTGTGCCAGAAATCCTTTTCTTCAAAAAGCCGAAAACCTTTTTTTTCTTTTCTTTCTTTGTGTCGAATTCTTATCCCTCCTCTACTCAATATTTTTTTTGCTTTAGCCAATTCCTCTTCCTCTCTTCTTTGGTGCTGAGTAATCAATTGTTGTCATTCAAATCTCTAAGAGCCGGATACCCTTGGTGCTGCCACTACTCTTTCCACCCAGTCGATTCTAGTGTAAGTGTTCGCTCTCTCAATCAGTTTTTGATAAGTATCGAGTATTCGGTCCCTCACTTCTTTCTAATCGACTTTGGTAGGGAATTAGTGTCAGATCTCGGGTTTGGATTCCTACCGATTTGCTCTTCAGATCTAAGAAATACGCGTGTTTAGTGATCAAAATAAAAGCTAGTAAAGGCTTGGCGTTCAGGTAAAGATAAGGTGAGATTCCGGCTTTTGGTAAAGTAATCGATAAGTACGTGTGATTAAATTTTGAGTGATATTGATTGTAGGTTTGGGCTAAGGAGATCGCATCGCGCTTGCTTACCAGGTGTGTACATACACTGCACACACATTATGTATCGGCAAAAGCTGAGATGCCGAAAAGTCGAAAAGCCGAAATGCTGAAAAGCTGAAAGTTTGGTTACGGTAGTCTTGCGAGTGCGTGAACACTCGTAAGGAGGAGACCGATAGGTTGCTTGAGGCCCACGGGCGATTTCGTAGACTTGGGTTGTGATTTGGCCATATGCGCAGGAATGGGCTAAATGGGCCCGATGGCCTGTTGGGTCTATAATAGGCAAAAATTGAATATTGATGCTATGTGATAGGAACTTGTATATGAGCATGAATATGAATGTGATTTGGGCCTAATGGGCCATATGAATATGATTAGGCTTAATGGGCCAGATACAGGTACGTGAAATTGTTTGGGCTTTGTAAGGGGTTTTGGGCCTAGTATTTGATAACTACATAAGACTTAATTAATATTTTGCGGCCGTTGACAGATCAGATTGTAATAAGGTTTTAATTATGTTATTATTACTTGAATTATTATTATTATTTTCATTGTAATTATAAGAAGTTGAACATGGTTTCTTAAACTATAGTATGTCTTTTCTACGTTTCTGCAACTAAATTTTTAAGTGACATGTTTTCATCAAATCTTATGTTTCAAACAAGTGATAGAAAGGAGTTTATTTTTAAGATGTTATTTTATTTTAAGAAGGGTTTTAAATGAAAATACGATTTTCGCTAAAACACTTCAATATAACATACTGGAAACGGTCATAACGTCTGGGCGGGTTTTGAGGTGTTACATTTAGTGGTATCAGAGCCCAGGTTGTAAAACTCGGGCTGTGAAGTGGGCCTTATTGCTATTTGGTTTCTTTTTTCGTTTAAAAAAATTGGATCACACTATTATGGAAAAGGGAAATCTTGCTGAGCGGCACACCGAGTCTCCGACGTCGAACCAAGTAAGTACTTTTATTTATTTAAGTTTATTTAAATTGTTATATTGTAGATAGTTAGAGGGCTACTTTAGATGATTGTTAGAATGGAACTAAAGCCCGTAGGATCTGGAAACTGTAGAGGATTATCGAAAATGATCTTCTCTTTAAATATTTTCATAAAACATCGGTCTAAGTATTAAACTAACTAAAACTTCATAAAATTTTAATCCAGATAATACACGAATCAACGATGAGTGCTAGAAGAGGTGCAATGGGCCGTGGCTGAGGTCGAGGAAGTGCTAGGGCTGAATCGTCGGCATCGGGCCATATGCCCGATGTTGGAGCAGAAGAGGCTCCGGCCTCACCTGTGGCTGAGAATGGACAGTATGACCGGGCCGCAGGATAAGATACATTGTCGCAGGCAATGCTGAGGATTTTGGAAAGGATCGTTGGGCCCAATAATGGCAACAGAAATCGGGGGTCCATTCCAGAACGACTTCGATCAAACGGGGATGAGATCTTTATGGGTGTGGCTGGCGTGGCTCCTAATGTGGCAGAATATTGGTTGGAGGCCATTGAAAGGATAATGGAGGATTTGGACTGCTCACCTGAGCAAAATTTGAAAGGGGTGGTGCCATTGCTTAGGGAGGAAGCCTACCAGTTGTGGTTGACAGTGAAAGAAGGCACCCAACCGAAGCGGGTCACCTGAGAGTTTTTCAAAGCTGCATTACAAGGGAAGTATGTGGGTGCAAGCTATGTGGATGCTAGAAGGAAGGAGTTCCTGAACCTGACCCAAGGAAACAAATCGGTGGCGGAGTATGAGGCGGAGTTTCTACGCCTTAGTAGGTATGAAAGAGTAATGGTGGCAACAGAGTATGAGCATTGCGTTAGGTTTGAGGATGGACTTAGAGATAGCCTCAGGGTACTGTTAGCTCCACAAAGGGAGCGAGTTTTCTCAGAGTTGGTGAAGAAGGCAAAGATAGCGAAGGAGGTAAAGCGTACTGAGCACTTAAATTAAGAAAAAAAAGGGGTACGAGTAAAAGGGAGGCTGAGACTCCTGGTTTTGGACAGATGCCTAGGGCTAGGGCCAGAGTTAATGGCCCAGATAGAGCAGGGTCCCCTGCTGTTAATCTAGGGGTGCCACTTTGTGCTGATTGTGGGGAAGATCATGTAGGCAAGTGTTGGAAGAGGACGGGGGCTTGTCTAGCTTTTGGATCTATAGAGCATAGGATCAGGAATTGCCCTAGAATGTCAGCTCAGGTGCCAATCATGGACCGAGGTGGTGTACAGCCACCGAGGGGTGGTCAGCTACCGCCGAGAGGCCGTGACTAGGCCAAGGGTGGAAACGATTTGGGTCGTGGAGCACCAGGCAAAGGTGCTGGTCATGCTAAAGCGAGACAGCCAGGTTTGGTCTATGCAGCACGTCGTCAAGAGGATAAAGACGCTCCAGAGGCGAATAATGGTACGTACTTACCCATAGTGTGTTATTTACCTAAGTTGGAATTAGAGTGCACAGCGGAAGTGTGGTGTGGTAGTCTGTGTTAGTAGTTGGAAATTTTGAGGATGAAATTTCTTTTAGGGGGTAGAGTTGTAACGCCCCAAAAATCCTGAAATCCTGAACTTTTTTTGTTTTCGGTTTTGATAAAAATTGTGTTTTATGTTCCTAGCCATGTAATAATTATAGTAGGTCTTAATTAAGGTTTGAGTTTGAACCTAGGAATAAATGAAATTATAGTTTAATTATTAAAAGAATCAGGGTTGGCAAGTAGTTGGGCTTTTAAATAAAGATAGAGGAAAATAGCATCAAAAAGCCTTGTGGAGGAATGGTTTAAGTGATGCCACATAAGATGTAGTGTGGTGGCGTTAGTAGCTAGCAAGGGGGTCCAAGGTTTGAATCCTAACTTAGTATTTTTAGAGTTTAATTTTGGCCTTCTAGAAGGATGGAAGTGGCGTGAAGATGGACACCAAGGGGAATGTTCAGAAGAGAAAATTAAAGAAAGGATCAAGGGGTTATCATAGAGAAAAACGAGGAGATAAGAAGTAAGGAGTAAGTGGAGCCGAATCGGGAACTTGGGCTTGAAGAATTCAGCTATAGGGCTATAAATAGATGCCGAATGGGAGGGTTGAAAAGCTAATGACAAATTTCTCTTCACTTTGTGCCAGAAACCCTTTTCTCTAAAAAGTCGAAAACCTTTTTTTTCTTTTCTTTCTTTGTGTCGAATCCTTATCCCTCCTCTACTCAATATTTTCTTTGCTTTAGCCGATTCTTCTTCCTCTCTTCTTTGGTGCTGAGTAATCAATTGTTGTCATTCAAAACTCTAAGAGTCAGATACCCTTAGTGCTACCACTACTCTTTCCACCCAGTCGGTTCTAGTGTAAGTGTTCGCTCTCCCAATTGATTTTTGATAAGTATCGAGTATTCGGTCCCTCACTTCTTTCTAATTGACTTTGGTAGGGAATTACTGTCAAATCTCGGGTTTGGATTCCTATCGATTTGCTCTTCAGATTTGAGAAATACGCATGTTTAGTGATCAAAGTAAAAGCTCGTAAAGGCTTGGCGTTCAGGTAAGGATAATGCGAGATTCTGGCTTTTGGTAAAGTAATCGATAAGTACGTGTGATTAAATTTTGAGTGATATCGATTGTAGGTTTGCGCTAAGGAGATCGCCTCGCGCTTGCTTACCAGGTGTGTTCATACACTGCACGCACATTATGTACCGGCAAAAGTCGAGATGCCGAAAAGTCGAAAAGTCGAAATACCAAAAAGTCGAAAGTTTGGCTACGGTAGTCTTGCGAGTGCGTGAACACTCATAAGGGAGAGACCGATAGGTTGCCTGAGGCCCACAGGCGATTTCGTAGACTTGGGTTGTAATTTGGCCATATAGGCCGGAATGGGCTAAATGGGCCCGATGGGCTGTTGGGCCCATAATAGGCAAAAACTGAATGTTGATGCTATGTGATAGGAACTTGTATGTGAGCATGAATATGAATGTGACTGGGTCTAACGAGCCATATAAATGTGATTTGGGCCTAATGGGCCATATACAGGTGATTTGGGCTTAATGGGCCATATGAAGATGATTGGGCTTAATGGGCCATATACAGGTATGTGAAATTTTTTGGGCTCTATAAAGGGTTTTGGGCCTAGTATATGATAACTACATAAGACTTAATTAATATTTTGCGACCGTGGACAGGTCAAAGGGTTAAGGTGTGGCAACGAGTATATGCGTGTCTAGGATTGGATCTGGGGAGAGCTTGGTACTTAAGCGGTCTTAATGACTCACCTCCTCTTCTCCGGAATCCTACTTGATGCATATTATTCATTCATCTTAGCTCTCGGGATTTGTTTACGGGCCAGGGTAAGTGAAATCTATATCTAGGGAAAATTACCGAAATACCCCAAAAGGAAAAAATGACCAAATTACCCCTAGGTGTTAAATGTAAGTTTTATGAATGTGACATGCATGTTTGCTGTATACATATGATATTTTGCTTAGGTTTCATAAGGGTTGGGGATTATGGAACGGAGGAAGTATATGAGGATCGCATGGTTGCTTGACAATCATGGATCCACCGACAGCTTTTAAAGCCCAATATGTAAATGAAGGTTGTTTCGCAACCGGGCTACAATTGGTGTGTGGTCTGGGTGGGTCGATATTTATATCCCCACATGGTGTGACGGGGGATGGAGCTGGTGTGTAGCGGATGGATAATTTGGATGGGATTGCATTGCATGTTTGATGATTTCTCTTTGAATGCTTGTTTTTCATCGTGGGTTGTACACACTGAGTTTGCGAAAACTCACCCCCTCTTTTATTTTATTTTCAGGTGATGCTTAGTAAAAGGTTCGATGTTTGGAGGGACTCTGGGTGGCCGGCTAGCAAGATAATTCGGACTTGGTTTTTTTTTCTAAGCATTTAAGTTTTTATTTCTTTTTAAGTGTGTTCAGATTAGATTGTAATAAGGTTTTCATTATGTTATTATTACTTGAATTATTATTATAATTATTTTCATTGTAATTATAAGAAGTTGAACATGGTTTCTTAAACTATATTATGTCTTTTCTAAGTTTCCGTAACTAAATTTTTAAGTGACATGTTTTCATCAAATCTTATGTTTCAAACAAGTGTTAGAAAGGAGTTTATTTTTAAGATGTTATTTTATTTTAAGAAGGGTTTTCAATGAAAACACGGTTTTTGCTAAAACACTTCAATGTAACACACCGGATACGGCCATAACGTCTAGGCCGGGTTTGAGGTGTTACACAATTGATGGTTTACAACTAGCCTCCACTACCATTTATCTAAATAGTAATGGTCCAATTGATCCTTTGGTTAATTAAAAATTCATAGCGATTAACTTTTATCATTTTTATGATTTAGTCATTGTACCTTAATTAATTATCCAATTGAAAAAAATTAAGGGACCAAACTATAATTAATTTTTATACTAACCTCGTAAATTTAAATAATGATATTTATGAACTTGAACATAAAAAATGGGGTTTCGAGATTGTCATTTCTGATACCATTGAATAACGGGTTGTTATAATTCTTGTACCACGAACTACTTCCAATATAGACTCGAACGATTCAAATCAAACACAGAACTAGAAATAGTTTTCTTTACTTTTAGTGTGAAAGAAAAATCTCTCAATAGAAATCGACAGACTTGTTATTTCGAAAAATATAATTAATACTTAGAGAATAAACTTTCACTATTTTCGGGAAAAATAATAATATCTTAAAGTTGTGTATTTAGCTCTGCCGATACCATCTATTTATAGAGAAAAAAGGTGAAGCCCTTATTAAATTGTAGAAGTCTATTTCAATAGAGAAATAAACTCTTAGTCTAACTAGGATAAGGTGGAATGAAAACCTTAGTTAAACAAACTAGGGTTTGTCGTCCTTTCTTTAAACATAAGGTGCTTTTGGGTCTCTCTCATATCAGGTCCAATTGCAAGTACTTCTTGGATTTCTAACTCAGTACTTTATAATTCAACCCAACCCGATATTTCTTTTTCTATTTCCCAAAATAAACATCTTAAATTAATTTAAATTAATTAATTTTTTAATTAAATAATTTTCTCAACCCAATGCTAATTCCGTTAAAATCATGACTTTACCTGAGAAAATATATTTCATATTTCTACATTCAACGGATTCACTATATCAAATAATTTATTACCATTTTCGAACTTCATTTAATTCAAAAATGATAAATTCATTTCTATGTCATTTTCATTTTGGAGAAAACCACATTCATTTTCAAATGTTTCCCATTTCTCCAACTTTATCATTTCTATCCATTTTTGATCATTTGATTTAACGTACAATTCATTTTTGGTTTTAACTAGCTAGCAGAGAGACCAATTGGGCATATGTAATTAGGGCTCAAATGATTTATAATTAAGTTCCAGCTTTTAACCTATTAATTATAAACTCATTTAGTCACAAAGTCATTCCACTATAGTATAGTGACTAAGTTCTCCCTAATGGCATACCATTATGAAAGCAACTCGGTCAGTGCTCGTCCAATGATCTTGTCATAAGTGTGTTTCCCTCATAGGATATCCTTAATCTCTTTGGGATAAATCTATTCTCCCAATATGATCCTATTTTATTTCATGGTAATTATTACATCTTCCTTCAAGAAAACTCAATTACTATCAAATAGTAATCAAGTCATTCATCACAAAGACAAACGACCCATGGCCATGATTTTTTTTCATCATCCATGTAATGTCAATGAGAGAATATCAATTACCCATATCTAATGCTATGAATTCCACTTTTGTGAATAACCTTACATACTGCAAAAGTCATATACCCAACATACTAGCTTTCAGTTCCTTATCTATTTGAATTCAGGTTTTTACTTACATCAAAGTATATGAGTCATGCATACATAATCTGCTATCCACTCAAGATTAAGGTATACCAGACTGTGAATGTCACAAATGAATAAATTCATAAACAGATTCAGGATCAATTCTTCTTGGGTCTAGTCCGATATACTGTCAGTCTAGTAAGTCATGTCTATGTCTCTATCTTCTGGGTGTCATCCTCTTCGATGTCCAAGACAAGACATCTCCCCAATTGGATTTGATAGATAGCATATTAGTATTTAAATAGATTTGCTCATTTCCGAATAGACTAAGGACATGTTTAGTCTATATACTAATATAAGTTGTCTTTCCGTATTATGATCCGACCACATCATATCACTTAGTATTTGTTAAAAATTAGACAACCAATGAGTCGATATTTTCTTCTATTTTCTTTACATGCAAAAACCACGTGAGGACAACTATACAAATTATATAAATGTAATCCATGAATTGTTTTATTAACCAATCTATTCAAAAAAATTACAAATGCACATAGACAAAAATACTATACATAGGACACCATATCTAACATTCATCACACCACAATTTAAATGGCGAGGCTATTTCACACTCCCTGTTAAGACAAATGAGCCTCATCATGTAACAGCTTCATTTTCAGTGGTATCGAAAATAGTGATTTAAGACCACTAATATCCAACAAGTGAGCTCGTAAATATTATTAGTTAGTGTTTATGAATTAATTTTGATTTTAGAAATATTCTTGAATTAGTGAAATTTGTGATTTAAAAGAATTATTAGGTTAATTAGTCTCGAAAACGAGGTATCAAGATCTCGATTTCATAAACTGAGCCGTAAATATTTTTATAAATATGTACAGAGTGTCAATAAGTTAGTATTAAAGTTTCGTTAGAAAATTTTAACGCTTTGATAGTTAATTAATTAAAATGACTAAACTGAAAAGGTGCAAAACTTGCTAAAGTGATTAAATAGCTCAAGTGTTAAATGAAAGAGGATTAAAAGAGCAAATTAGCCCAAAGGGTATGGCTGGGGCGACATTAACAAGAAAAAAATATGAAATTAGGAGAAATAGGGGTAAAATTGGAAATTTCACAAAATTAAGTAAATAAAACAACAAATTAAAAGAAATCTAGACATTTCTTCATAATTCCTTAGCCAAAAATGCCATTGAAGAGTCCCCCTAAGCTAGTTTTTCATATATTTTCACCATGTGAGTTCAATTCTTGCTCTTTTTTTGTAATTTTGTGTTTTTAAGACTTTTACAATTAGGTCTAATTGTCTATTTCATTAGTTTTTGATTCTATGGGTAATTTTGAAAGTTACCATTGATTAGTGTTGGGTGTTTATGATGAATTAACATGGAATTGAAGCTTTAATTTTATTATGTGATGATTTTATCAAGTGGTTTTAATAGAAATTGATTTTTAGGACTAAATTGTGAAAAGGTTAAGAAATTAGGGTTTGGTACTGAAATTCTGAATATCAAAGGCTGTACAGTAGCCTAAAATAATTAGAGAAATTTCTAATTAAGAAAAATTAGCTCAATTGGTGGGAAAATTGATAATGGGCTAAATTGTAAAAACTATAAAAGTTAGGGTAAATATATAATTTCAAAAATTGAAAGGTATAAATTGAGATACTGATGAGTGAATAATTTTATATTATAGATCAAGAAATCGAAGACAAACGCGAAAAAGGGAAATTAACAGAATAGTCCCTAAATTACTACAACTTTTACAATCTAACCCAAGTAAGTTCATATGGTTGAACTTTCATGATTACTTTTTAATTTAGGAATGATATCATGTATTATTTCATATTTTTGTTATTGAATTATGATTATTGTAAAAATATAAAAATTAAATTGAAAGTTCAAATTAAGTGGAACACAGGACTGAGTACGATTGTTATGTGACATAAGATGAATTGATGAATAAGACTATGGTTGGACCACGGTAATATTTAAATCTAAGACCATAGTTGGGCTATGGCATTTTAGTGAAAAGGCCATAACTAGGTTATGGCACCATGAACTTAAGACCGTGGTTAGACCATTGCAGTATATATATATATATATATATATATATATATATATATATATGTGTGTGTGTGTGTGTGTGTGTGTGTGTGTGTGTGTGTGTAAGACCATAGCTGGGCTATGGCATCCAAATGATAATACCATAATTAGGTTATGGCATTATGAACGTAAGACCAAGGCAAGACCATGGCAATATATGTGTAAGACCATAGTTGGACTATGGCATCAAGAAAATGATGTACTCAAATCCATAAGATGTTCTCTAATTTGAAAGGGATTGGGAAGTATTATATAGAATTAGTGTGGGAGAACTTAAGTAATTATTGTTATTGAGCTCAATCAATTGAATTCATCAATCGAAGTTGTGATTGGCAGGAAATGTTTGTGAAATGCTTAGTCTAAATGAAATATTTAGTATGTTCGGTAAGATTTATATTTAAAGCCTATGAACTTATTAAGCTTCATTAAGTTTACCTGTGTTATTTAATGTTCTTTGTAGATTTTCAAGAAGTTTGGAAGATCAGATCAACACATCGAGCTACACTATCCAGATTACCCAGGTAGATTTTATTATACATTTTTAAGGTTTATATGGCATGTATAAGGTTGGATTGGAAAAGAGCTAAACTTGGAATAAGGGTGTGAATGACACATATAAATATACAAAAATGCTTGTATGCATGTGTTTAGTAGTAGGTTTTGGAAAACTAATGAATGAAGTTATTTTGATGAGTTTAGGCAATTGAGCTTTGGCATAATATATTATGTTTAATACATGTTTTGGCTTGTATTGGTTGCTTGGTTGGAATATATTAGAGTTTTTCAAAGTTGTGTACAGATGGATATAAAAAAGGGTGAGAAAAATGGTCTTAAAATGGCCTATTTTCGTCTACACGAGTAGAGACACGGGCGTGTGTCTCAGCCGTGTGTGACACACGGCCATGCACATGGGCATGTGGTTAGTCGTGTGAATCAAGTCAGAGAGTTACACGGGTAAGGACACGGGCTGGGACACGGCCGTGTGCCTTACATCAAATGCCTACACGGCCTAAGACATGAACGTGTGCCCCTTGCTCCTAAGTAAAATTTTGTTATTTCGCGAAAAATTTCCTGAGTATCCGGTTTAGTCCCGACTCACTTCTAAAGTGTATTTTAGGCCTCCAGGGCTCATATAAGAGACAATATAAATTATATATGATTGATTCTTGATATGTTTATTAAATGTTATGGAATGATTGTGTTTGATTGAAAAAAGTCTGATAATGCTCTATAACCCTATTCCGACGACGGATAAGGGTTAAGGGTGTTACACATCACCTTTGAATTTTCAATTGGAGCACAAGACCTCCAGCGAATATTTTGCACCCCTAGTGAAGATTAATTACCCTCTTTCACTTTTTTAATAATTTATTATATTATTTTTAATATAAATATTATTTTAATTATTGTTTAATATAAAATAATTTCCTATATTTTATTAAGTAATATGAATATATTATAGGTATCTTGCTAAAATAATGCTTGTTGTCACAACCTAATGTCATTACCTTGCCATCACCCTTATTATTATCTTTGCTTTTATGAGAGGTTGTGATAGAAGTAGCAGACCAAGATCATATTTAAGTTGTTTGGACGATGAAAGAACTGAATTGGACTCAATTTAAGTTGTATTTGACATGTAAATAATCTAAAATGAATTAAAGTACCAGGTAAGTAATAATGGGCAATAAGATAGCGAACAAAAATATTTTTAAAAATAAAAATGAAAGAGTTATTTTAAAACTTACCAAAAGGAATCATTGATGACATAAAATCCTAATAGAAAATCTTCAAAAATTCATTAACCTCTTATTCTTTTCTCTCTTTCCTTCTTTTTCTCTAAAAAAGTAATGAGTTTCTAGAAGTCCTATAACGATCCTATAGTCAGGGGTGTTGGAAAGTGTATTTTCGAGACTCTGTTCTTGTAAATCGAACTCGTAAATATTTTGTATAGTTAATTAGATTTTGATTAAGTGAATTTGCATGAATTATAAGTAGTTTAAGTGTAAAGATCAAATTGCATAAGTATTAGAAGTGGAATTATAAGAATAAAATTAATTAAAGAGACTAAAAAAGCAATTATGCCTTTGTTCTATTAAGTGGACGGCATTAATGATGATTACATATTTATATATAAGTTAACTTATTATATATTATAAGTTATATTATATAATAAATATATATATGTTTATATGTTATATTATTATTAAAATAAAGTATAATAAGACAAAAGAAAAGAAAGAAAGAGAACATGCAAATTAAAAAGAAAAGAAAAAAAAAAGAAAGAGAGAAAAGCAGAGAAGAACGAACGCACGGCCTAAGGGTCTTTGATATTCAAACTTCAATTGGTTAGTCAATTTAGTCTATTTTCTTATAATTTTTATATTTTTGGAATCTCGATTGTTAAGTGCTACCCGACCCATGTTAAAATTTTAGCATTTAAGATTTTAAATGTTGTTATTATTGAATAATTTTAGTATTAGGGATTAAATTGATTGATTTTTAAGCTAGAAATGGAAAAGGATTAAATTTTAGAATAAATTGTAAATTTTGTGTAACAAGGACTAAATTGTGAAAATTTTGAAATTTAAGGGTTTAATTGAAAATAGGGAGTTAAATTTAGTTTAAAGTGAAATTTGCATGAAAATATAGAGTTAATTATGAAGAATAAAAATTAGTCTCGCTTTAGGGACTAAATTGGAATTTAAGCAAATATTGAGTAAAATTTGAAATATTCAATGTGAAATTTAATTGTGTTGTATTGATGTATTTTAATTGCTTTAATTCCATGGCTGACATCGTATCGGAATTTTCAACTAAAAAAGGGAAGGATAAAATCGACGTCGAACAGCTCGGAATTCACGGTTTGTATTTCTATAAATCTTAACCTAGTTGTTAATTATTATAATTTGATTTAATACATATGGTAAGTGGTTGAGGTGAGTATTTGGCATTTTGATAGTGAATTGAAATTATAGTTGATTGAAACGGATTGAATTGGTATATACATTATGAATGTATTTATTATTTGAATTGAAATGAATATTTGTGCAAATATAAGAACTGGATATTGGTTGTATTTCAAAAGTGAAATGAAATCCTATTAACTGTATCGGGCTAAGTTGGATATAGATGGTGTGCCTGTAACACCCCTTATCCGTATCCTACACCGGGACAAGGTACGAGGCATTATCGGTCTTTGACATACACTTTAACACAAACTGTAATATCCCGAATTAGGGCCTAATCAGAATAGTGGTTTTGTGACCACAAATACAAGATATAAATAATTATTTTATGATTATTTTGAGGCCTATGATATGATTGCATGATTGTGTGAAAATTTCGTGAAGAAATTCTATGCATAAAGTGCTTAATTTGAAGTTAGGGACTAAATTGAATAAGTTGCAAAACTTGCATTCTAGAAGTTTCTAGTATGAAATTGCTTTGAAATATTAATTAGGAGGTCTTAAATAGAATTTGACCAATTTCAAAGTTTATGGACAAATATTGGACATGAATGGAATTTTTGGAAAGTTTAGTAGTAAGAGCAATTTGGTCATTTAGGGGTAAAATGAATTAAAATACAAAATTAAAAGCCAATTTTGCTCATCTTCTTCACCATGGACGTGTATACCAAGGGAGACTCCATGTCTAGGGTTTCCAAGCTTCCAAGCTCGATTGTAAGTCCGTTCTAGCCTCGTTTTTAATGATTTTTACGTTTTTAGAGTCCCGGTAACTTGATTTAGCTTATGCTAGCAATAATTCAACCTAGGGTTCATATTTGAAAAAATACTTATAGGTAAAATTTGTGTATTTTGGTGTTTTATGATAGAATATGAGGTTTTAAATTATGTTAGACAACTTGTGCTACTCGGTTTTAAGTGAAAACGAGCAAAAAGGCTTAATCGGTAAAAATACCTAATAGTCATAAGTACATGTTAGAGTGAGAATTTGATGTTGCCATAGAAGGGAAAAATGATCAGTATGTCATAAAACATAAGAATATAGGATGAAGTTTAATTTCCGAACCTTGGGGCAAAAGTGCAAATATGCAAAAGTTTAGGGGTCAAAATGAAAATTTTTAAAAATATGATTTTTGGACCCGTATGAATAGTGTGACTAATTATTAGGCTAAATGTGATATTATATATGAAGGAAATCGAGATTCGGGCTTAAATCGGGAAAATACAAGGTTATGGACTAAAATGATAAATTGTTGTTTCTGGATCGAGGTAAGTTCGTATGATAATAATAATGCAATGTTATGTTTGAATTACATTTCTTACTATTATTGCATATATTTTATGATTTAATATATTAGAAAAGTTGATAGAATGGTGTTTATGATGTGGAAATATGACATGAAAGAATGTTACATGAAATGCAAGAAAATGAAGATACATGACAAGTGATATATGAAATATGTGATATATGTTATGTAAATTCTTAAAAGCTGATTTGATATTTGAGTTGTGTCTTATTATACTATGAATGGACAATTGGTACTATGGATAGTGAGATCGACACTTTGAGTAAATTGTACATAAATAATCTATCGATTCTTTTTATGTTATTATATTTTGATATCATATGAAATGTGGTGCCTATCAAATGGTTATTTGATGTAAATTATGTATTTAAATTGATTACGGACAATTTAGTAAAATGTTGAAAAGTGAGTAATTTCGATTGAACCTTGAATAAAAACGATCTGAATGATCTATTCGAGGTCGCATGTGTAGTACTAAGTGCAGGCTACTATGTGTACCCGAAAACTGTGATCACGTGTGTAGTACTAAGTGCAGGCTACTACATGTATTAGAAGGTGAGGTCACGTGTGTAGTACTAAGTGCAGGCTACTACGTGTACCAGACTGTTGGTCGCAAGTGTAGTACTAAGTGCAGCTACTATGCGTGAAAAGCTGTGATCACGTGTGTAGTACTAAGTGCTTGAGCTAATACGTGTACTGATTGTTGGTCGCATGTGTAGTACTAAATGCAGAGCTACTATGCGTGCAGATAGCCGGCTACAAGTTTGGAAATGGGAAAATGTGCGAGCAATTGTGTATCTGTTATTATTCCGATGAGTTCAACGGGAAATCGTTTAAATGAAAATACATGTGAAAGTGATTATGTGATGAACAAGTGCAAGTATATGTTTATTTGAATTTATGAGCAATATGCTCAATATTTGAGCGAACCTTGGTAAAATGGAATGGATTAAGTGAAATTGTGTAAAAGTGAACTTTAGTAGTAAAACAGTATTAGACAGCAGCAGTGCCTGACTTTCAAAATTTACCAAAAATTGTGTAAGTTGAATTAAATTTTAAAAAAAAATTATGGAAATAAAGCTTAATGAGTCTATTTTCACATGAAAGAAATAGGGGAAGCAAAAGAATTATATATTGTGTGATATTTGAATTCTTGTGAAACAGGGTCTGAATGAATTCGAGATCCCCTGTTCTGACTTTAGAAATTCACCATAAATTGTAAAAAAATTATTGAGAGTCATACCTTACATGCATGGGTTCCTTATTGAATCTAATTTTAAGGGAAACAAAAGGTATGGTCGTTGGAATTCTGTACAGGGAGAAATTCAGTTTGTAGTGCACAGGGGTCAGAGTAGTCATACCCTGAAATAGGGGAGACTTTAACTAATAAACTGTACTAAATGGCCCAACCAAAAATTCTAGAAAAAAATTAATAAGTATACATATGAGTCTAGTTTCATATAGAATTTACGGAATTGGATTTCGAGTTTTTTAACTTGAGATGTGATTTTTTTAACACCGGGACTCCAGAAAACAGCCTGTCTTGAATATATGTGTAATTGTACAATTATAGTGTTTTATCTTGAAAAGCATGGTAGTAATTGCTTATTATTTTCATATGAACTTACTAAGCGTAAAGCTTACCCATCCTCTCCATTTCTTTAGTATTGGCAGGTCAGCTCGGGGTTGGAGATCGTCGGAGGCAAAATCACACTATCAAACTATCATTTTTGGGAAAATTAATTCAAATATTAGAAATATCAAGTGAGTGGCATGTATAGGAAGTTGGTTTATGATATGTATTTTTATTATGATTTTGACCATAAGTATCAGTCTGTATTGAGTTATCGTATAAAATCACGAGATGTGGTCCTTATCCATTATGGTTTATAAGTTTAATTAATCGTGCCATGTCTTATGTTTTGATGTAATGATATAGTTAGCTTTGTTTGTTATACATGTGTTCGAAAAGTTTTGAATTAAATGAAATTTTATGGCCCGGTTTTCGTCTATGTGTATTGTTAAGTCTGGTAATGTCTCGTACTCTGTTCCGGCCTTGGATATGGGTAAGGGGTGTTACACAAACCAAGCCATACAAATTTCATGCAATCTTCAAAACATTCAAACATAAACACAATGTCCCTTCTACGGCCCACATGGCCTTTAATATGCTTCAAGGGTGGTTCAGGACTAAATTGAGTGCTTCTAAAAATTTTACAACACCTAGGAAAAATTTTCCAAGTTGGGAGAGTCACACACCCGTGTGGGTAGGTCGTGTGGATTTCACACGCCCGTGTGGCTAGGACACGCTCCTATCCTCAACCCGTGTAGCCCTCTGTTTATGACGTTAGCATAAATTAAAGGTCACACGGCCAAGTCATGCAAGGCCGTGTTGCAAATTTAATTTTCGCATTTAAGGTGCAGACTTCACACGGTCTGGGCACACGCCCATGTCCTGAGTCTGTGTCTCTGCCTATGTGTTTACTACCATGCATACTGACTTACAAAACTAGGGTGCAGGGGACACACGGCCAGACAACACGCCCATGGGGTTGACCGTGTGCACACACGACCTAGACACATGCACGTGTGTCTACCCATGTGGACAACTTTGAGGCTATTTTCCAAGCTCTTTTGTTACCCTCACTAACACATGCACACTCTCATATGCCAGTGGTGAATATCATGGCATAAATAGGTTACTTAAACATCCATAGTTTAACTCATGAGTGACATCAATCATCCATCAAGCATAGATTCCATATTCTATCATTCATTGTCAACAACCAACTCATCACACACCTCAAAGGTATTAACACATCTCATGCATGCATCAATATCTAGGATTACAACCCAATAATCAATATAAGCCATACTTCATGGCCATATACAAAATGAATTAGTATACCAATATAGGTCATCACTTTGGCCAACCAATATAACACGTATAACAAAATAATAAGTCCCCTATAATGCCATACTTAAATGTATTAAACCAAATATACCCCAAAAGATTTGTTGATAGTGTGACTAGAGCTCTGACATCTACGATCCTCGAGCTAGCTTGGTGATGCTTTGAAAAAGGGAAAAGAGAGAGGGGGTAAGCATAAAGCTTAGTAAGTTGTATGTAACTAATAAACAACATAGCTCATACAATTTCATGAGTTAAACATGCTACTAATTACCACCACATTATCAATTTACACACAATGGACTAGGGGTGTGCAAAATTTGAGTAAAACCAAAAAAAATCAGTTAACCGACCGAATTCGATTAATCGGTTGGTTAAACGAATTAATTCGGTCGAGGTCAGTTAATAATTTTTTTAGTTTTCGGTTAACGGTTAATTCGGTTCAAAACTGATCGGTTAACCGAATTTTTTCAGTTTAACCGAAAAAATAATAAATAAAATTATAATATATAAATAGGCCACTATTCACTCAAACCCAATCCAACATAAACCCGAATACTCAATCTAATATATATTAACCCAAGTACCCAACCCAATCATAAAAATTACAAATAATTTAATAAATAAAAATAAAAATAAAAAACATATAACTTTACACAAATAATTCGGTTAATTCGGTTAATTTGGGTAATTCGAGTAATTCGGTTAATTTGATTAATTCGATTAATTTTATACTTATTTTAACCAAAAATAAAAAAAAATATAATTTTCGGTTAACTGGCCGAATTAACCGAAAAAATTTCGGTTCAGTTAATTTTTTTAAAAAAATTTCAGTTCGGTTAACGGTTAAAAATTTTGAAAGGTTGATTAATTCGGTTAATGTTATTTCAGATCGGTTAACCGACTGAACACTCCTACAATGGACATAATAAGAGTTGACAATAAATGTCATTGAACTTCACAACTTATCTTACTCTTTCTTACTCATGCTAAATTCTCCATCAAGAATCAAATTTCATACTCATGAGGTTTACGTACATACCTGTACTACTCATAGCTTATTCATATTTCTCCATCTCTTAACCTTGATCTTGATTGGCCTGTTGAACCACTTGGAATACGGAAGGACGTTCGGGATTATCATACACCAAATAGGGTGCCAAAGCTATGTCCCAGACATGGTCTTATGTGGGACCACACATCGATTCCATATCCCAAATATAGTCTTATACAAAGTCTCGAATCAGTGCCGACGCCATGCCCCAGACATGGTCTTATATGGGACTTCATATCGATTTCATGTCCCAAACATGGTCTTATACGAAATCATTTATCGGTGCCAAAGCCATATCCCTGATATGATCTTACACGGGATCGCGTATCGATGCCGACGCCATGTCCCAGACATGGTCTTACACGGGATCTCGTTAATCATGGTGTCATGACATCCAAATCCTAAATATTCCTCAGGGTCACCCGAGATTTCCGAGATACAAAGCTATCATCAAATTGATATCAAATCATTTCAAGTCAAATTCCATAAGGGCATATACACATATTTCATATAACATCAAGCATTAAATACATGATAATGAAATTGTTGAATTACTTACACACAACTTACCTCGGTCCCAAAATATTGCTAACTTACGTTTTAGTCCAAAACCTTGCTTTTCCCTCGGTTTAGGTCCGAACTCCATTTTTCTTAATCTATAATAGAAAATTCCACTTGTTTAATTATCACATTGTCCATATCAGTCCATAAATTGTAATTTGACAAAATTATGATTTTGCATCGAAACTTTTACAAAATTGCAAATTAGTCCCTAAGCTCGTATAATGAAATATACTCATTTCCTTTATTGCCCAAGCCTAGCCGAATATTTCTTGTACTCATAGCAGCCCACATTACTCATCAAAAATAGATTTTTATCACTCAATTTCCCACCTTTTTCAATTTAATCGTTTTTTGGTGTTTTCATGGAAAATCACTTAATAGAAGATGTTAAACACACATCAAGCTCACATATTCCTTCATTAAACATCAAAGAACATGCATGTCACACATGGGTAAATTTTTAAACATAAACCCTGCTTCAAAATAAGGGTGGAAATAGGTAAATCAAGCTACGAGATCTTCAAAAATGTAAAGAACATTAAAAACAGGCTAGGGAACACTTGCTATTGAGCTTGAAAATGTCAAAAACCCTAGCTATGAAGAGCTTAGAAATTTCGAAAGCCACATGAAGAAGTTGGCCAATTTTTTATTTTATTTTCCCTTTTTATTCTTTTAATTACTAATTGACCAAAATGCCCTTAAGGCATTTCCTTCAAATTTTTCCTATGCATGTCTATTTTTGTCCAAAATTTTAGAAATTGGTCAAATTGTTAATTAGGACCTAATTTATAATCTAAAGTAATTTCATGCTTGAAGCTTTTAGAACACAAGTTTTGCATCTTATTCAATTTGGTTATTAAGGTTTAATTGGATATTTTATGCATAGAATTTCTCCATGAAATTTTCACACAAGCATGCATACCTATCATGGACCTCATAAAAATCATAAAACAATTATTTCTATCTCGAATTTGTGGTCTCGAAATCACTGCTCCGGCTAGGCCCTAATTTGGGATGTTACAATTCTCCCTCCTTAGGGATTTTCGTCCCCAAAAATCTTATCTATAAACAAGTGCGGGTATTGGTTTCTCATGGCCTCCTCGGGCTCCTATGTAGCCTCTTCTAACCCATTTCTATGCAATAACACTTTCACTAAGGCAATATTCTTATTTCTCAACTGCTTGACTTCCCGGGCCAAAATCTTGATCGGCTCTTCACCATAGGTCATATCCAGTTGGATCTCAACCTCTGTTAGTGAAATCACATGTGAAGGGTTCAATCTATAACGGCGCAACATAGACACATGGAATGCATCATGGATCTTCTCCAACTCAAACGGCAAAGCCAACCAATAAGCTATTGGTCCTATCCTTTCGGTGATTACATAAGGTCCTATGAAACAACGACTCAACTTGCCTTTCCTGCTGAATCTTAGAACCTTTTTCCATGGAGATACTTTCAAAAATACCTTATCGCCCACTTGATACTCAATTTCTTTTCTTTTTAAATCTGCGTAAGTCCTTTGCCTATCCGATGTCATCCTCAAACAATCTTGAATCACTTTTACCTTATCTTCGGTTTCTTTGACCAAGCAACCCCGTGAATCTGATTTTCCTTGAGTTTTGGCAATATAAGGGAGTTCGACACTTCTAGCCATACAATGCCTCATAAGATTTCATTTTTAAACTCGTCTGGAAACTATTATTATAGGCAAACTCAACCAAAGGTAAGTACTTTTCCCATCTGCCTTGGAATTCTAAAACACAACATCTCAACATGTCTTCCAAGATTTGAATCACTCTCTTGGATTAGTCGTCGGCCTGTGGGTGAAAGACGGTACCAAAATTTAGTCTTGTTCCCAAAGCTTCTAGCAATTTTCTTCAAAATCTAAGGTAAACCTCGAATCTCTATCTGATATAATCAATAAGGGTACTCCATGAAGCCTCACAATTTTAGAAATATGCAACTCAGTTAATCTATCTAGCGAGTAGTCGATACATACCAAGATAAAATGAGCAAAATTCATCAATCGATCAACAACGACCCACATCGCATCTTTCTTACTCGGTGTTATGGGTAAACCTATTACAAAATACATGGTAATTCGATCCATTTCCACTCGGAACCATGATAGGCTGTAGCAATCCAAAAGGTACCTGGTGTTCAGCTTTCACTTGCTAACAAATTAGGCATCTTGCAACAAACTCAGAAATATCCCTTTTTATACCATTCCACCAATATATTTTCTTCAATTCTTTATACATTTTAGTACTACTGGGGTGTACAGATAGATGACCATTGTGTGCCTCATGCAAAATCTTATGAATCAACTCGACATCCTTAGGAACACAAATCCTATCTCGGAACATCAAGGAACCATTGGAAACAATCTGAAAATCAGATCCAGTGCCTGACTCGCACTGGGCTCTCTTAGCGTGTAAATCCTCATCACTATTCTGAGCTTCACGAATCTCTTGGAGAAACATCGGCCTAGCTCTCAACTCTGCTACAACCGCACCATCATCTGATAAAGCTAACCGCGTACCCATGGCTCTCAAAGCAAATAAGGATTTTCTACTTAGGGCATCAACGACCACATTCGCCTTCTCCGGATGATAATCGATTACTAACTCATAATCTTTTATCAACTCTAACCATCTCTGTTGTCTTAGATTTAAGTCCCTTTGAGTCATCAGGTATTTCAAACTCTTGTGATCGGTGAATACTCGGCATGTCTCACTGTACAAATGGTGTCTCCAAATCTTCAGTGTAAAAACAATGGCAGCTAGTTCCAAGTCATGTGTCGGGTAATTTTTCTCATGCGGTTTCAGTTGTCTAGATGCATAGGCTATCACTTTGCCTTCTTGCATAAGTACACACCCTAATCCATTCAAGGATGAATCACTAAAAATCACAAACTCCTTTCCCAGCTCAGGTTGAACTAGCAATGGAGCCTCGGTTAACAACGCTTTCAGTTTCTCGAAACTCTATTGGCACTTTTCTGTCCACTTGAACTTAACATCCTTTTGTAATAGCCTCGTCATTGGAGTAGCAATCATTAAAAACCCTTTGACAAACCGTCTGTAATAACTGGCCAAGCCTAAAAAGCTTCTGACCTCTTTCACATTCCTCAACAGTTTCCAATCAATCATGGCTGAAATCTTACTCGGGTCAAGTCTAATGCCACTCCCGAAACAATATGTCCTAAAAACCCGACTTTGCGAAGCTAAAATTCACTTTAACTAAACTTAGCATATAACTGCTTATCTCTCAAAGTTTACAAAACCGTCCTTAAATGTTTAGCATATTCGGTCTCATCACGAGAATAAATCAATGTGTCATCAATAAATGCCACAACAAATTTATCCAGATAAAGTCAAAATATTTTTTTCATTAAATCCATAAATACGGCGGGAGCATTCGTTAACCCAAACAGCATGACAAGGAACTCATAGTGACCATACCTCGTCTGAAATAGAGTTTTCGGTACATCTGACTCCTTGACCTGTAACTGATAGTAACTGGAATTCAGGTCTATCTTTGAAAATACCGTGGCTCCCTTCAACTGATTAAATAGATCATCAATCATTGGCAAAGGATACTTGTTCTTTATCGTCACCTTGTTGAGCTACCGATAATCTATACATAACCTCATCGAACCATCTTTCTTCTTTACAAATAACACAGGAGCACCCCAAGCTGAAAAGCTCGGTCTTATGAAACCTGTAACACCCCGTACCTGAGACCGTTGCTGGAGTCGGACACGAGGGGTTAACGGGCTTAATCCACTACTTGCACAGTTCATTTTAAAAATTTCCAGACAGCCGGCTAACTGTGTCACTGTCACCTTAAAAATCATATCTTGAGCTCCACAACTCGAAAATCAGTTTTGTGATTTTTCCCTGAAACTAGACTCATATATGCATCTACAAATTTTTTTCTAGAATTTTTGGTTGGGCCAATTAGTACAGTTTATTAGTTAAAGTCCCCCATGTTACAGGGATCGACTACACTGACCTTTGCGCATTACGACTTAGATATCTCCCTGTACAGGGCTTCAATACTGATGCCGTTTATTTCTACAGAAACTAGACTCGAAAAGAAATCTGTACATATATGGAATGACTTCTAATTATCTCTGGTAAATTTATAATTAATTTCCAAAGTCAGAACAGGGACTCCAGAAGCCGTTCTGGCCCTGTCTCACGAAAACCTAAATATCTCTTAACATACTGTTCATATGATCGTTTCGTTACTTTCCTATGAAAATAGACTCATCAAGGTTCGTTTACATAATTTATTCACTATTTAATTCCATTCCTACTATTTTTAGTGATTTTTCACATCCACATCACTGCAGCTGTCAGCATCTGTCTTTAAGGTAGGCTTTACCTATTTCATAGTTTCCATGATTCAACTTGCCCTTTTACATATATAGCACAAAATATGATCATGATTAACCATCCCAATGGCTAATCGTTTCCAAACATTTCCATACGTCTTAATGATCAACATACAAATGATTATAATACCATGCCCAAAATGTATATAAGCCATTTTCGCATGGCTATCCAAATTTATACAAAACCAAAGGGGTATGTGACCAATAACAAGAAGGGTAGTCCTATACATACCATTTCAAAGTTCAACCAAAAGTATACCAAAAGGAGCTTTGATAGTGTGGGTGACTTCAACTTCAAAATCCCGAGTCCGATAAATGATTTAACGAAAATCTATAAAACAGAGGATCAAAGAAACGGAGTAAGCATTTAATGCTTAGTAAGTTGAGTTATGAATTTAGACACAACCAAAGTATAGCATTCATGTAGCTAAACAGATAATTTCATATGCACAAATTCTCGATATCATACTTACTTCACATTACCAACCCTTATATTCATACACAAAGATCAACTTAGCCAAAGGCCGGTAGCTCATTTATCAACTGAGCGAATACTTATTTGTAAGGGCTCAACTAATTCAAAGCACATACGAAACATACCTCATTGTTGGGATTCTACAAGCGTATTAGCTGAAATTTTTACAGCAAGATCAATCATTCCCGAATCACGTACCTTCGGAATTTAACCGGATATAGCTACTCGTTCAAATGCCTTCGGGACATAGCCCGGTTATAGTAACTCGCACAAATGCCTTCGGGACTTAACCCGGATTTAGTAACTCGCACAATGCCTTCGGGCTTAGCCCGGAATTAGTAACTCGCACAATGCCTTCGGGCTTAGCTCGGAATTAGTAACTCGCACAAATGCCTTCGGATCTTAGTCCGGATTTAGTCACTTAGCACAAAGCTTTCAGGACTTAGCCCGGACATCATTCGAATAACCATGCACATTTATCAATAAATCATGACACATTCGTATTTCATTTTCGTTAGCAAAACTCTAACACAAGGCACTTATCACACTTGCAATTTCGGCTCAATAGCCACACACACAAAGAGCATGATTTTGATTCGCTTAAAACATGATCTAATCAAATCATAATCTAAGTTCCGTTACTCGAAAACTTACCTCAGATGTTGTCGAACGGCTTCAACGGCTATTCGATCACTTTTTCCTTTCCCTTATCCAACTGTGGTCCTCTAAGCTTTTGAGCTAATTCAAACAAATTTAACTTATTAAAGTCTCATTTTGCTAGCTTATGGCCGAATATGACAAGGAGTTTGATAGGTCATATGGCCACCTTTTAGCTCAAATACATAATGATCATACGCTTTTTTGAATCACATCAAGCAATTTAATACAATTCATTCGAACATCAAAAGAGAAGCTCAAGGTACTTAGCCCATATATACATTAGACATTAGAGTCACATATGTACGAAATCACGAATCGAATTCAACATACTAGCTAATATTTCCCCCTTATCCGAATTTTCTAAGTCAAGCTAAAGCCATCAATAGGCTACCTATGGCCGAACATACACATCAACTCATGTACTCATTCATGTGGCCGAACATACATGTCTATGTTGGGGCCGATTGCAACACTTAATACATTCTACAAGTATGGTCACTTGTATTGACTAAACACCATTTTGTTTCAAGTTCAAAACTTGGCTAATACACACATATACACTAGTAAATCAAACACTAGCATTTGCACTTCACCTTACTACCATTTCTCATCCAATAACGTGAACAACAACATATTTCTCTTCTACTTCCTACCATGGCGAATGCATTACAACACCATACCATTTCAATTTTGGTCATGGTTGAACAAGGAACTTAATGTCTCACTCAAGGATGCTAAAAGGAGATTCAAGAGTCATCAATCCACCATCACATGCATCATTACAAGCTTCACTTTTAGCATGCAAATAACATCAACACAAATCCACCTTAGCGAATATCATCTCCATGACATAGTAAAGATTTGAACCATGGGCTAGTTAGAACTCAAGCTAACAAAAAAACATGCATGAATCTCATGGCACAACATCAAACTTACCTTCACCTAGCTACAAGCATGGCGAATCTCTTCAACATTTCCTCCTTCTTTCTTTTGAATTTTCGGTCAAGAAGAATGAAAAAGGATGGACACATTTTTTTCTTTTGTTTTCATCATTTTCTTTCTCCTTTCTTTTTTTTTCCATTTCTTTATTACTAACTTTATTTTATTGTTTCCTCCCATGATGCACCAACACAACATGTCTATGACATGTTTTGCCCATCATCCTTTGTCCACCCTAATGTCATGGCCGGCCACTACTAGATGGGGGGGGAAAATTGACATGCAAGTCCCCCCTTTTTCAACATGCACTAATAGGTCCTTATGTTTTGATCTATCACATTTCAAAAGTGTCACACATAAGTCCTATTGACTAAATTCACATGCAATTTACTAAATTGAAACTTAAAATTTTCACACATTTATTTTAGACAATAAATATCATATTCAAATAATTTAGTGACTCGGTTTAGCGGTCCCGAAATCGCTTTCCTACTAGGGTCACTTTAGGGCTGTCACAACTCTCCCCCACTTAAGAAATTTTCGTCCCCGAAAATCTTACCGGTAAATAAGTTTGGGTATCGTTCTTTCATGGCGTTCTCGGTTTCCCAAGAAGCTTCTTCAACTCCGTGTTTGAGCCATAACACCTTTACTAACGGAACCCTTTTGTTTCGCAACTCTTTCACTTCACGAGCTAGGATACGAATCGGTTCTTCTTCATAACTCAAGTCAGATTGAATTTCAACTTCTGATGGATTAATCACGTGTGACGGATCGGATCTATAACGTCGAAGCATCGAAACATGAAAGACGTCATGAATCTTTTCAAGTTCAGGGGGCAAAATCAATCTATACACAACTGGACCAACTCGTTCGGAGATTTCGTACGGCCCAATAAATCTCGGGCTCAACTTGCCCTTACGGCCAAATCTGAGTATCTTTTTCCGAGGCGAAACTTTAAGAAACACTTTATCTCCCACCGATATTCAATGTCCTTTCGTTTCAAATCCGCATACGATTTACGACGATCTGTGGGTCGCTTTGGACTTTCACGGATTACCTTTACTTTCCGTTCAGCATCTTTAATCAAATCAACTCCAAAATTTTACTTTCACCGAGCTCGGTCCAAAACAATGGCGTACGGCATTTTCGACCATACAAAGCCTCGTAAGGTGCCATCTTAATACTTGACTGAAAACTATTGTTGTAAGTGAATTCAATCAAAGGTAAATACCGTTCCCATGAACCACTAAACTCGAGGATGCAACATCTCAACATATCCTCAAGTATCTGAATTATCCGCTCGGATTGACCATCGGTTTGTGGATGAAAAGCGGTGCTAAAATGCAGCTTGGTACCCAAAGCTTCTTGCAATTTCTTCCAAAATCGTGAGGTGAATCTCGGATCTCTATCCGACACGATAGAAATAGGTACCCCGTGTAATCTCACAATCTCAGAAACATATAATTCAGCTAATTTATCCATTGAAAAATCCGTGCGTACGGGGATAAAGTGAGTCGACTTAGTCAATCTATCAACAACGACCCAAATCGCATCTTTCTTACTTGCCGACACTGGCAACCCAGATACAAAATCCATCGTTACTCGATCCCATTTCCATTCAGGTATCATGATCGGTTGGAGTAAACCCGTAGGCACTTGATGTTCCGCCTTCACTTGCTGACATATTAAACACTTCGAAACAAAATCGGTAATGTCTCGTTTCATACCATGCCACCAAAACTGACATCTTAGGTCGTGGTACATTTTCGTACTCCCCGGATGAATTGACATTCGGCTACAATGAGCTTCGTTCAGAATCATCGAAATGAGTTCTGAATTTCTTGGAACACACAACCGATTTCTATACCTCAAACAATCGTCATCATCAATTTGAAACTCCGATTCCACATTCGGAACACATTCAGCCCGTTTTGCAACCAACTCATCGTCGACTTTTTGAGCTTCGCGAATTTGATGAATCAATAATGGTTTGGCCTTTAATTTAGCTACTAACACATTGTCGGGTAGAACAGACAAGTGTACATTCATCGCTCGTAAAGCAAACAGTGATTTTTGGCTTAAGGCATCCGCAACCACATTAGCCTTTCCCGGGTGATAATCAATGACAAGCTCATAATCTTTTAACAACTCGAGCCAATGTCTTTGTCGCAGATTCAAGTCTCTTTGAGTCATCAAATATTTGAGACTTTTGTGATCCGAAAATACATGGCACTTCTCACCAAATAAGTAATGTCACCATATTTTCAAGGCGAATACGATGGCAGCTAATTCGAGATCATGAGTCGGATAATTTTTCTCATGTGGCTTTAATTGTCTCGACGATAGGCCACAACTCGACCTTCTTGCATCAATACGCAACCTAACCCAAGTAGGAGGCGTCACTATAGATGACAAACTCTTTGCCCGATTTGGTGCACTAAAATTGAGCTTCATCAAATAAGTTTTCATTGATCAAAACTTTTCGACATTTTTCCGTCCATTCGAACTTAACATCTTTTTGAAGTAGCCGTCATGGGTGTGGCTATCATCGAGAAACCTTTTACAAACCGTCGGTAGTAACCGCAAGTCTCAAAAGCTCGAACCTCAAGAATATTTCTCGGAGGCTTCCAGTTAAGTATGGCTGAAATTTTGCTCGGTCAACTCGAATACCCGATCGCGGATACCACATGACCCAAGAAGCTAACCTCTCTTAACCGAACTCACACTTCATGAACTTAGCATATAATTGCTTATCCCGTAAAATTTGCAATACTAATCTCGGTGCTCAAGATGTTCGGTCTCATCTCTTGAATAGAACAAGATGTCGTCAATGAACACAACTACGAACCGGTCCAAATCGTCTCAAGATCCGATTCATCAAATCCATAAATACCGCAGGGCATTAGTGAGCCCAAACGGCATCACTAAGAACTCGTAGTGGCCGTATCTCGCTCGAAAGCGTTTTGGGTATATCCGAATCTCGAATTCGCAATCGGTAATACCCGATCTCAAATCTATCTTTGAAAACACCGAGGCTCCTTTAGTTGATCAAACAAATCATCAATGCGCGATAACGGATATTTATTCTTTATCGTCACTTTATTCAGCTGACGATAGTCAATGCACATCCTCATGGTTCCGTCCTTCTTTTTCACAAATAATACTGGTGCACCCCAAGGTGAGAAAATTGGTCGAGCGAAACCTCTATCCGTCAACTCTTGCAACTGAGCTTTCAATTCTTTTAACTCGGTTGGTGCCATACGATACGGAGCTATCGAAATTGGCGTAGTCCCAGGTACAAGCTCAATACCAAACTCTACTTCCCGAACAGGTGGTAAACCCAGTAATTCTTCGGGAAAAACATCCGGGTATTCACAAACCACCGGCACAGATTTGGGTTTCTTTTCCAATTCCTTGTCATTAAGTACATACGCAAGGTATGCTTCGCACCCTTTCTTACATATTTCGGGCCAACATTGCGATATTACGGTGGCAACCCTTTAAGTCCGTAGAGCGCAACCGGATTATCTCGTTATTTATGCATCTCAAATCAATAGTCTTGCTTTTGCAATTCACAATCGTATCATGCACGGTCAACCAATCTAAACCGAGGATAACATCAAATTCATCAAACGGCAACAACATCAAGTCTGCCGGAAACAGAACCTCAAGTACTAGGGACATTTCTTACACACTTTGTTGACAAGCACGTAATGACCCAAGGATTTGACACCGAATTACGAACTCGAGAGACTCAATAGGTAAAGTCTTCTTTGGATGGTAAGGTTTCGCATATATAAGAATGAGTAGAACCAGGTCAATCAAAGCAATCACATTAGTATCAAAGAGAGTAAAAGTACCGGTAATAACATCTGGCGAGGAAGCATCCTCGCGTGCGCGTATAGCATAAGCCTTAGCAGGAGCACGAGCCTCAGATCTGGTGGTAGCATCTCTAGATCCTCTCTGACCGCCACTAGCATTGCCCGTATTCCTAGATGGTCTACCCCGAGCAGTGGTAGCACCCGGTTTCCCACTCTGATTTACATTCTGTTCAGACAATCTCGGGCAATCTTTGATAAAGTGGTCGGCTGACCCGCACTTGTAACAGGAGCGGTCATGGAATCTACAGCTCCCTGAGTGCCATTTATCGCAATACCGACACTCCGTTTTGTCTCGATGATCATTTCCAACACTGGCGACTGAAGTGACTCGTGCACTCACAGGGGGTCGATCACGGTCTCGTCTAGAAAAACCCAATGTGTCTCTAGATCGCCCCAAATCCTCTCTAAATTTCTTCGATGGCTGTTGAAAGGGCCTCCTCGAAGACCTCTTACGAAACTCCTTTGCTCCCATATCAGCTTTTCTTTTCTCCATATCGAGCTCCTCGGCTTTGCAAGCTCGCTCAACAAATACCACAAATTCTGATTTCCAAGATGCCAACATACGACTTTATATCATCATTTAGTCCATCCTCAAACGTTTACACATTACGGCTTCGAGGAAATGCATTCTCGTGCATCTGGCTAAGCCTCACAAATTTTAGTTCATAGTCAGAATCGACATGGAACCTTGTTTAAGTTCAAGAAATTCCTTCCGCTTTTTATCCATAAATCTCGATCGATATACTTTTTCCAAACTCGATTTGGAAAAACTCCCAAGTTACTTGCTCTCTAGGCACAATGAAGTCAACGATTCCACCAATAGTAGGCGAATCACGAAGCAAGGAGATAGTACACTTTAGGCACTCATCGGTGTGCAAGATAGCTCATCGAGTGCCGGATAGTGTTGTCCAACCAAAATTCAGCTTGCTCGGCATCATCATTGTCTGTAGCCTTAAATTCGGTAGCCCCATGTTTTCGGATTCATCAACTGGGGCTTATTTGACCTTATTTGGTCGCCATCGGAGGTATTGTAGGTCTTGGGGTTGTGTTTGTCGGGAATGGAGGTTGTGGAACACCAGATTAGTTCGAATGTATTGGTTGAACCAATCATTCATCACACTATAAAAAGCTTGCCTAGCCTCATCATTCGGATTGCTAGCAATAGGTTGAGAGTCCCGGCATTGTCCCTTGCGGAGCAGGCACTACACTCTCAAGATCATCACTACCGCTTCGGTCGGGATCAGGATCCATTACTATAAATAAACACATTTGCAAATGTCAGAAATCACCACACTATCAAATAATCACAAAATGGCATGTATAGCTAGACCCACACGTATTACGGTAGTCCTAAAATTGACTAAACCGTGGCTCTGATACCAATAAAACTGTAACACCCCGTACCCGAGACCGTTGCCGGAGTCGGACACGAGGGGTTAACGGGCTTAATCCACTACTTGCACAGTTCATTTTAAAAATTTCCAGACAGCCGGCTAACTGTGTCACTGTCACCTTAAAAATCATATCTTGAGTTCCACAACTCGAAAATCAGTTTCGTGATTTTTCCCCAAAACTAGACTCATATATTAATCTAAAAAATTTTTTATAGAATTTTTGGTTGGACCAATTAGTACAGTTTATTAGTTAAAGTCCCCCATGTTACAGGGATCGACTACACTGACCTTTGCAAATTACGACTTGGATATCACCCTGTACAGGGCTTCAATACTGATACCGTTTGTTTTTTCAGAAACTAGACTCAAAAAGGAATCTGTACATATATGGAATGACTTCTAATTATCTCTGGTCAATTTATAATGAATTTCCGAAGTCGGAACAGGGACTCCAGAAGCTTTTCTGGCCCTGTATCACGAAAACTTAAATATATCTTAACATACTATTCATATGATCGTTTCGTTACTTTCCTATGAAAATAGACTCGTCAAGGTTCGTTTACATAATTTATTCACTATTTAATTCCATTCCTACTATTTTTAGTGATTTATCACATCCACGTCACTGCAGCTGTCAGCATCTGTCTTTAAGGTAGGCTTTACCTATTTCATAGTTTCCATGATTCAACTAGCCCTTTTACATATATAGCACAAAATATGATCATGATTAACCATCCCAATGGCTAATCATTTCCAAACATTTCCATACCTCTTAATGATCAATATACAAATGATTATAATACCATGCCCAAAATGTATATAAGCCATTTTCGCATGGCTATCCAAATTTATACAAAACCAAAGGGGTATGTGACCAATAACAAGAAGGGTAGTCCTATACATACCATTTCAAAGTTCAACCAAAAATATACCAAAAGGAGCTTTGATAGTGTGGGCGACTTCAACTTCAAAATCCCGAGTCCGATAGCTGACGAACCAAAATCTATAAAACAGAGGATCAAAGAAACGGAGTAAGCATTTAATGCTTAGTAAGTTGAGTTATGAATTTAGACACAACCAAAGTATAGTATTCATGTAGCTAAACAGATAATTTCATATGCACAAATTCTCGATATCATACTTACTTCACATTACCAACCCTTATATTCATACACAAAGATCAACTTAGCCAAAGGCCGGTAGCTCATTTATCAACTGAGCGAATACTTATTTGTAAGGGCTCAACTAATTCAAAGCACATACGAAACATACCTCATTGTTGGGATTCTACAAGCGTATTAGCTGAAATTTTTACAGCAAGATCAATCATTCCCGAATCACGTACCTTCGGAATTTAACCGGATATAGCTACTCGTTCAAATGCCTTCGGGACATAGCCCGGTTATAATAACTCGCACAAATGCCTTCGGGACTTAACCCGGATTTAGTAACTCGCACAATGCCTTCGGGCTTAGCCCGGAATTAGTAACTCGCACAATGTCTTCGGGCTTAGCTCGGAATTAGTAACTCGCACAAATGCCTTCGGATCTTAGTCCGGATTTAGTCACTTAGCACAAAGCCTTCGGGACTTAGCCCGGACATCATTCGAATAACCATGCACATTTATCAATAAATCATGACACATTCGTATTTCATTTTCGTTAGCAAAACTCTAACACAAGGCACTTATCACACTTGCAATTTCAGCTCAATAGCCACACACACAAAGAGCATGATTTTGATTCGCTTAAAACATGATCTAATCAAATCATAATCTAAGTTCCGTTACTCGAAAACTTACCTCGGATGTTGTCGAACGGCTTCAACGGCTATTCGATCACTTTTTCCTTTCCCTTATCCAACTGTGGTCCTCTAAGCTCTTGAGCTAATTCAAACAAATTTAACTTATTAAAGTCTCATTTTGCTAGCTTATGGCCGAATATAACAAGGAGTTTGATAGGTCATATGGCCACCTTTTAGCTCAAATACACAATGATCATACGCATTTTTGAATCACATCAAACAATTTAATACAATTCATTCGAACATCAAAAGAGAAGCTCAAGGTACTTAGCCCATATATACATTAGACATTAGAGTCACATATGTACGAAATCACGAATCGAATTCAACATACTAGCTAATATTTCCCCTTAGCGAATTTTCTAAGTCAAGCTAAAGCCATCAATAGGCTACCTATGGCGAACATACACATCAACTCATGTACTCATTCATGTGGCCGAACATACATGTCTGTGTTGGGGCCGATTGCAACACTTAATACATTCTACAAGTATGGTCACTTGTATTGACTAAACACCATTTTGTTTCAGGTTCAAAACTTGGCTAATACACACATATACACTAGTAAATCAAACACTAGCATTTGCACTTCACCTTACTACCATTTCTCATCCAATAACGTGAACAACAACATATTTCTCTTCTACTTCCTACCATGGCCGAATGCATTACAACACCATACCATTTCAATTTTGGTCATGGTTGAACAAGGAACTTAATGTCTCACTCAAGGATGCTAAAAAGGAGATTCAAGAGTCATCAATCCACCATCACATGCATCATTACAAGCTTCACTTTTAGCATGCAAATAACATCAACACAAATCCACCTTAGCCGAATATCATCTCCATGACATAGTAAAGATTTGAACCATGGGCTAGTTAGAACTCAAGCTAACAAAAAAAACATGCATGAATCTCATGGCACAACATCAAACTTACCTTCACCTAGCTACAAGCATGGCCGAATCTCTTCAACATTTCCTCCTTCTTTCTTTTGAATTTTCGGTCAAGAAGAATGAAAAAGGATGGACACATTTTTTTTTCTTTTGTTTTCATCATTTTCTTTCTCCTTTTTTTTTTTTTTCCATTTCTTTATTACTAACTTTATTTTATTGTTTCCTCCCATGATGCACCAACACAACATGTCTATGACATGTTTTGCCCATCATCCTTTGTCCACCCTAATGTCATGGCTTACCACTACTAGATGGGGGAAAATTGACATGCAAGTCCCCCCTTTTTCAACATGCACTAATAGGTCCTTATGTTTTGATCTATCACATTTCAAAAGTGTCACACATAAGTCCTATTGACTAAATTCACATGCAATTTACTAAATCGAAGCTTAAAATTTTCACACATTTATTTTAGACAATAAATATCATATTCAAATAATTTAGTGACTCGGTTTAGCGGTCCTGAAACCGCTTTCCTACTAGGGTCACTTTAGGGCTGTCACAAAACCCTTGTCAGTCAACTCCTGTAACTAAACTTTCAACTCTTTTAATTCCATCGGGGCCATCCTATACGGGGCAATCGAAATAGGTGCAGTGCCGGGAAGCAAATCAATGCCAAACTCTACTTCCCTAATAAGAGGTAACCTAGGCAATTCTTCTGGAAACACATCCGGATACTCACATACTATGGGTACCGACTCAATCTTTGGTTCAGACTCTTTAGTGTTTAATACAAAGGCAAGGTAAGCTTCATAACCCTTCCTTATGCATCTTCGAGTAGACATAGAAGAAATCACTATAGGCATGCTATTTAATCCACCAAGTTCAACCCGAAAAACATTACCATTCTCACATTTCAGTTCGATAAATTTTCTTCCACAATTCACTACCACATCATGAGCAGTCAACCAATCTATACCAAGAATTACATCAAATTCATTAAACGGTAATAGCATGAGATTAGCCGAAAAATAATGAACCTAATCATCAAAGGGAAATTTTTACACACTTTATCAACTAACACATACTTGCCTAACGAGTTTGACACTTTTATCACGAATTCAGTAAATTCAACAAGTAAGTTCATATCAAACACCAATTTCATGCAAACATACGAATGGTTAGACCCCGGGTCAATCAAACCAACAACAATAGTATCATAGATAGAAAATATACCCGTGATCACATCAGGAGATGAGGCCTCTTCGCGAGCGCGAATGGCACAGGTCCTTGCAAGTGCCCTACCCTCGAGTCTCACAGCAGACTCCTTAGGTGCACCCTTACTACTCGTTCCACTACCCAGATTATTCTAAGGTCTCCCCCTTATTAGCAGTGCTATCGGTTCTTGTTCCCTAAAAATTTCCTCTTTCTGTCCTCTCGGGACAATCCCTAATAAAGTGGTCAGGGGAACCACACTTAAAACAAGTCCTATCACCCCCTCGACACTCGCCGGGGTGACATCTCCTGCACTGGGGACATTCTGGTCTATTGGGTCGGGCATTCCCAACACTAGCTATTGAAGTGGTCTGAGCTTTCGAAACCGTGTACTGTTTATCCTGATTCATGCTCGAATACCTAACAAAAGAATTAGATCGAATAGCAAACTCTCTGGACTTTTTGGATAAAGATTGAAAAGATTTACTCAGTTGCCTTTTCCGCGAGTCTCGAGACTCCAAATCTGCTTTCCTCTTTTCTTTAGCCAATTCTTCGGCCTTACATGCTCTCTCAACTAGTACCACAAACTCCTTTAGCTCAAGGATACCAACCAACAATCGGATATGTTCGTTTAACCCATCTTCAAATCTTTTACACATGATGGCCTTAGTAGATACACATTATCGAGCGTATTTGCTAAGCTTCACAAACTCACGCTCATATTCTGTAACTGTCATCTTACCCTGCTTCAACTCGAGGAACTCTTTCTCTTTTGGTCCATAAACCTTTAACTGATGTACTTCTTGCGAAATTCTTCTTGGAAAAACTCCCAAGTCACTTTCTCCCTCGGTACAACCAACACAAGGGTGTTCCACCACTGATAGACTGAGTCTCTTAAAAGTAATACAACGCACTTCAGACACTCTTCTGGAGTGCATGACAGCTCATCAAAGACCCGAATTATATTCTCGAGCCAAAATTCCTCTCTTTTCGGATCATCATCTATATTAGCTCAGAACTTTTCGGCTCCTTACTTTTTAATTCAGTTAACCGGAGGCCTTTCCCTTCTCACCATCTCAACAACTTGGCGAGCTACAGGGGTAGACTGATGAATAGGAGGGGGTGGGGGAGGTTGAACACCAGGGTTTGTCTAAACAAACTCAGTGTACCAGTCATGCATCATCTTTAGAAAGGCTTCTCTAGCCTCTCCTCTCAGACTAACGGTCTCGAGTCTACTATCGAAAGGCACTGCTTCTTGAGTGGGAGCCGGCGCGTTACTCTCTACATCTTTAGCAACTGCTCGTTCGGGATCCATTTACTATATATAAAACACAATTTAAATTGTCAAGAGTTGTCACACTATCATAATATATGTATGGCATGTATATCTAGACTCTTATACTTGTTACGTAGTCCTAGAACTGACTAAACTATAGCTCTGATACCAATAAATGTAACACCTCTTACCAGTATCCTACGTCGAGACAAGGTACGAGGCATTATCGGTCTTTGACACACACTTTAACACAAACCAAGCCATACAAATTTCATGCAATCTTAAAAACATTCAAACATAAACACAATGTCCCTTCTACGGCCCACATGGCCTTTAACATGCTTTAAGGGTGGTTCAGGACTAAACTGAGTGCTTTTAAAAATTTTACAACACTTAGGAAAAATTTTCCAAGTTGGAAGAGTCACACACCCGTATAGGTAGGTCGTGTGGATTTCACACGTCCATGTGGCTAGGACACGCCCGTGTCCTCAACCCGTGTAGCCCATTGTTTATGACGTTAGCATAAATTAAAGGTCACACGGCCAAGTCACATGCTCGTGTACAAGGCCGTGTTGCAAATTTAATTTTCACATTTAAGGTGCAGACTTCACACGGTCTAGGCACACGCCTATGTCCTGAGGTTGTGTCTTCCACACGGTTGAGACACATGGCCGTGTCTCTGCCCGTGTGTTTACTACCATGCATACTGACTTACAAAACTAGGGTACAGGGGACACACGGCCGTACAACACGCCCATGGGGTTGACTGTGTGTCACACATGGCCTAGATACATGCCCGTGTGTCTACCTGTGTGGACAACTTTGAGGCTCTTTTCCAAGCCCATTTTTCACCCTCACTAACACATGCACACTCTCATATGCCAATGGTGAATATCATGGCATAAATGGGTTACTTAAACATCCATAGTTTAACTCATGAGTGACATCAATCATCCATCAAGCATAGATTTCATATTCTATCATTCATTGTCAACAACCAACTTATCACAAACCTCAAAGGTATCAACACATCTCATGCATGCATCAATATCTAGGATTACAATCCAATAATCAATATGAGCCATACTTCATGGCCATATACAAAATGAATTAGTATACCAATATGGGCCATCACTTTGGCCAACCAATATGACACATATAACAAAATAATAAGTCCCCTATACATGCCATACTTAAATATATTAAACCAAATATACCCCAAAAAATTTGTTGATAGTGTGACTAGAGCTCCGATGTCTACGATCCTCGAGCTAGCTTGGTGATACTTAGAAAAAGGGAAAAGAGAGAGGGGGTAAGCATAAAGCTTAGTAAGTTGTATGTAACTAATAACCAACATAGTTCATACAATTTCATGAGTTAAACATGCTACTAATTACCACCACATTATCAATTTACACACAATGGACATAATAAGAATTGACAATAAATGTCATTGAACTTCACAACTTATCTCACTCTTTCTTACTCGTGCTAAATTTTCCATCAAGAATCTAATTCCATACTCATGAGGTTTACGTACATACCTATACTACTCATAGATTATTCATAATTCTCCATCTCTTAACCTTGATCTTGAATGGCCTGTTGAACCACTTGGAATACGGAAGGACGTTCGGGATTATCATACACTAAATAGGGTGCCAAAGCCATGTCCCAGACATGGTCTTACGTGGGACCACACATCGATGCCATATCTCAGATATGGTCTTATACGAAGTCTCGAATCACTGTCGATGCCATGCCCCAAACATGGTCTTATACGAGACCTCATTTCGATGTGATGTCCAAAACATGGTCTTATATGAAATCACTTATCGATGCCGAAGCCATATCATTGATATGATCTTACACGGGATCGCGTATCGATACCGACGCCATGTTCCAGACATGGTCTTACATGGGATCTCGTTAATTATGGTGTCATGACATCCAAATCCTAAGTATTCCTCAGGGTCACCTGGGATTTCCGAGATACAAAGCTATCATCAAATTGTTATCAAATCATTTCAAGTCAAATTCCATAAGGGCATATACACATATTTCATATAACATCAAGCATTAAATACACAATAATGAAATTGTTGAATTACTTACACACAACTTACCTCGGTCCCAAAATATTGCTAACTTTACGTTTTAGTCCAAAACATTGCTTTTCCCTCGGTTTAGGTCCAGACTCCGTTTTTCTTGATCTATAATAGAAAATTCCACTTGTTTAATTATCACATTGACCATATCAGTCCATAAATCGCAATTTGATAAAATTATGATTTTGCCTCGAAACTTTCACAAAATTTCAAATTAGTCCCTAAGCTCGTATAATGAAATATACTCATTTCTTTTACTACCCAAGCCTAGCCGAATATTTCTTGTACTCATAGTATCCCACATTACTCATCAAAAACATATTTTTATCACTCAATTTCCCATCTTTTTCAATTTAGTCCTTTTTAGGTGTTTTCATGCAAAATCACTTAGTAAAAGATGTTAAACACACATCAAGCTCACATATTCCTTCATTAAACATCAAAAAACATGCATTTCACGCATGGGTAAATTTTTAAACATAAACCCTGCTTCAAAATAAGGGTGGAAATAGGTAAATCAAGCTACAAGATCTTTAAAAATGTAAAGAACATTAAAAATGGGCTAGGGAACACTTACTATTGAGCTTGAAAATGTCAAAAACCCTAGCTATGGAGAACTTAGAAATTTTGAAAGCCACATGAAGAAGATGAGCCAATTTTTGCTTTAACTTTCCCTTTTAATTCTTTTAATTACTAATTGACCAAAATGCCCTTAAGGCCTTTCCTTCAAATTTTTCCTATGCATGTCCATTTTTGTCCAAAATTTTAGAAATTGGTCAAATTTCTAATTAGGACCTTCTAATTTATAATCTAAAGCAATTTCATGCTTGAAGCTTCTAGAATACAAGTTTTGCATCTTATTCAATTTGGTCCTTAAGGTTCAATTGGATATTTTATGCATAAAATTTCTCCATGAAATTTTCACACAAGCATGCATACCTATCATGGACCTCATAAAAATCATAAAATAATTATTTTTATATCAAATTTGTGGTCTCGAAACCACTGTTTCGATTAAGCTCTAATTTGGGATGTTACAGTGTTTTAGAGATAGGAAGAGTTCATGGATTTCTTTGACTTTGATTTGATGAGGCACTGGGTGCCAATTTACTTCAGTTTAACCGATGAGACACTAGGTGTCAATTTATATAGCACTAGGCGCAGTTATTACTTCGGACTTATCCGATGAGGCACTTGGTGCTAAACTGGTGTGTTGGTTCGATCCGTGTATCCGTCTGAGTCCGAGTCTGAGTCGTGTTAATAGGAATAATTAAATAATAAAGTTCAATGATCGATATTGAATGACATGGTATGTGAAATATAATGAGATAGTGAACCGAAACATGAAAAATAAGATATGTTATGATTAAATGAAATACATGAGTTATGTACTCATGAATTGAATATGGAATGAATAATGTCATTTTATAAACAAATGTGCATTGGTATGTGAAAAACTATTTATATAGCAAGTGATGTGAATTGAGATATTTGTTAAACAAATCAAATATGATAGCATGTGAAAATTGAGTATGGTATGAAATGATATGGTAATATGCTTGAACTTGAAATGATGGTATATGATAGTTGTGAGCTTAGACAGTAGTATGATTGTATAGTTCAAAGTATGCATTCTTGTATCATTATGTTTTTTTAATTGTTCGGATTATAGGAATATCACTGAGTTTTACTCAGCGTACGATTTTGTTTTCTATGGCGCATGTTAGGTACTTCTCTTTTGATCGCCAACTCAGCATCCAACAATGATCCTGATCTCAAATGTGGTGATGTTTACCTTTTGTGATGACATGTACCTAGGATGTCTTAGTTGATAGTTATTTTGTGAATGCTTTGTAAATGGAGTTATAAGTGTAATGTTGGTTTGAGTATATAATTATATGTTTGTGTTTGAAGCCATAAATTGGCATGTTATTTTGGAATCATTGCTTGTGATGTGATCTTAAGCTTGATATTTAGGTAGTTATAAGTTAGGTTAATTTGAATGAGTTGGTTTATTTAAAATATTGATTTGAATGATGCATTGATGATATTTTTTGATGATATAATGTGGTACCAATGAGGGTACATTGGTTAGGCACCTAAGATGATTGTTTTGGCGTGTTTTGAGTATGTTTGATCGTGTTTTGAATAGGTTAATCGAATGATTTTTGAGTTGCTTAGTACCCAAATAAGTAGGAAATGGTAAACTTGAGTTTTAAGGTACTTTTAGGTTCACACGGCTTGGCCACACGGGTGTGTGTCACACACAGGCTACACACATGGGCATGTGTCACACATAGGCGTGTAACCCAAGTCAAAGAGTTACATGGCCTAGCCACAAGGGCGTATGACCCCTGCAATTGAAATTTTTCTAACTTTTTTCTAAATTTTTCAAATGTTTTCGATTTAGTCCCGAATCATTTCTAAAGTGATTCTAAGGCCTCGAAGGCTTGAATAAGGGACATTATACATGTTTAATGACGGATTATATTATAATTATTAAAAAATTTTTAAATGAATCGTTTAGATTATGTTTATTTGGTAATGCTCTGAAACCTTATTCCGACGACGGATACAGGTTAAGGGTGTTACAAGTCCTTTAAAAGAATTAATTTAACTCATTTATAGCCAAAGTTAAAGCGTATAAGGGGAGCTTCAAAAGACACAATGTTTTTCAAAGCTAATCCGTATCAACCATTTGGCAAACCATCATAATCGCCATTTAAAATTTCAATACCAAGCCAATGTATGTTTACTTTATAACCTACCCCTTAATCGGTGAATGGGGTAAGAGTTTTAAGTATCTCATCATAATAGTGCTTGCTACGACAACCTAATGCCACTACCTCACCACCACATTTATCATCACCATGCGCATATAAGAAGTTGCCTAACGCTTGAAAATGTGCAAACACAACACATGAAGATAAGTGCCATGCCCTTTTATACATATGGGGCACGTGGTACCTCATATGCAGCCTACCCTCGTCACATCACTACTTATCTAAGGGCTAAGTGCTTCTTAGATGGTTGATCGTGATTGGACTTATCTCATATACATGTCAAGACTTGAGGACGAGAGAGTGGACTCTCCTCTACCTATAAATACTCTTCTCCCACCTCAAGGATAGGTATGCTTATTCCTCCACTTTTTTTCTTATCATTTTTCTAAGTATATCTTCGACATCTAAAAAGACTCTCCTCCACCCACCTCAAAGAGAGGTATTCTTCTTCCTTCACTTTTTTTCTTATCATTCTTTTAAGTATATCTTCAACATCTAGAAAGACTCTTCAACCACACCATTACGACCTTAGCTGACTCTCCACACATCCTTTGTATGAATCATCATCCCAATCCTCTGAACATTTTCAATACTCAACAGAATATAATTTAAATAAAATTTTATATAAATATAAATTTTATAACTGTTAGTTATTATTTCACATAATTATAGAAAATTGACTTTGAAAATTGGATACATTTTATTTATTAACTTTAAAAGAATTTTCAGTTGGAATCAACTTTTTTACAAAAATACTTTATAGTAAAATAAATATTTTGGACTAATTGGTAAGAGGCCTCTCTATTTTTTGTGTTGAAAGGAAATAAAAAGAAATAATAAACAAGAAGGGCTTATGAAGCAATTTACCCTTTTGAACTTTGGTGCCACCAAGCTGTCAGGCGACACCTAAAGCTTTTCAATCAAAATGGTAAATTTATATATCGGGTCCCTAAATATTGTAGGTCATCACATTTCAGTCTACTGCCGTTGATTGGTCAGGCTACACCAAGTAGATTTCTTGATTAAAAATAAAATTTATTTGATCTTTCACTTCAGTTGAGGTTCAATCTAAAGGTTGTCTACACTTAATATTGAATAAATTTGTGTTGCTTCAAGTGTCATTGTGACTTACTCTTAAAACAGGTTTAATCCTCCTTTCTTCAGTTAAAAATGTCCAAGGCATCTTTTAATTTTTTTCTTTTTTTTTTTTTTTGTGAGATTTTAGAGAAAACTTTGACTTTAAAATTTTCCTTTTAGAGAACTTATTAATATATGAAAAGACTTGGATGTAACCAAAACTTGGAAAGGCTTGGATGTAACCAAAACTTGGAAAGGCTTTTAGAGAACTTATTAATATATAAAAAGACTTGGATGTAACCAAAACTTGGAAAGGCTTGAAGGTGACCATTCTATAGTATTAATCAATCAATCAAGTAAAAGAGATTTTTATAAAATATAAATTATGATTTAAGGAATTCACATATATTTAAATTCTAATGTTAATTTAATTAATTAGAGATAAAAAATTTATTTAATATTATCATTTAATTTATATAAATTTTATTATTTAACTCTTAATTAATTTTAATTAATTAAAAAGATTATAATGACAAAGCACATAATGTCATTATTTTTAGACTACCTTCTAATCCGCTTATTATATCTCATTAATGATTAAATCTAAAACATATTCCACTACTACCATATTTAATTTCCTCCTACAGTAACTATTTTACTATTAAAACTATAAGATAGATTTATAATCTAAGTACATGTTACCAACATGGTACAATGGTTAAACTCCGCGTTAGCCCAAAAGGAAAATACAAGTAAATATTCACTTGGAGCAACAACGAAGTGTTCTGAAGATGAATCTAACCCTTAATTATTACATACATGAAGTACATGTACTATTAAAAACTACAAAGAAAAAAAAAAGCCAAAAATCCATAGATTACAAAGGGCCTGTACATTTCTGCTTCTCTATCATAACCCCCAAAAATAAAGGAAAGAAAACCAAAAAGGAAAGGGAAAGTACCGTCCATTGGAATAGGACGAGAGAACTAGAAAAGAAGATACAACGGGAAATTTACAATAGTTGTCAAGCTTTTAACACTGGTAAACAGAGTAGCTCTTGCTCTTCCATAGAAAGCTCAAGGCTCTCCCCATTTTTTTTCTCGATACTGACTTACATGGTGGGTTGGATTCTTGAGCCGTGGTTGCTGCAGGCATTGGATCTTGAATGGTTTCTATACTCAGGTTTGCATCTGCTGGTGGATGATCTCGTTGCCGTTGCTCACGAAAGAGCATCAGAAGTTTTTGCGACTTCTCCCTCCCTCTTGTCGTCCCGTTTACTGAAATCGATACCAATGCCGGAATCACACCTTCCTGTAGGACCATTTGACAGCATTCCTCGCTTCCGTTACAAAGAAGTAGAAGGCATGAAACAGCTTGCTCTTGCTCAATCAATTCTCCAGTATCCAAAACAGATGCCAGATCGCTAATGAGACCACAGGCTGAAACCATCTCAGATATTCCTGCTTGACTTGCAGCTAAGTTTAGTAAAACTGCAATAGATTTCTCTGTCCAGGCATTGTCTCCTGAGATCACAAGTGGCTGTAGGCCATTAACTATGCCAGCAGAAAGAAGGCTGGGGATATTAGAGTGCACAGTAGAGAGGTTATAAAGAGTGTGAAGGGCATCAAGCTTGCACTGTGGATCAGTTTCACTTCCAAGTAGCTGGACTAAAAATGGGACAGCCATACTTGAGCCTATGATAGACTTGGCTTGCTCAAGGCAAGAGAGATTAAGATATAGAGCAGTGGCTGATTCATGGGCATTGGAGTTTGAAACCATATCCTCTAACAATAAAATCACTCCAGCTGCTAGCATCAATTCCTTGTTCCTGATTTTTTTTAAGAAAAAAACAAACCAAGAAAACTAAATAAGATTCAGCTCAACAGTTACTAATATAATGAGAATCAATCATCAAGATACAGCGTTAAAATGAAAAAAACAGAAATGTTTTTTCCCCTCCTATAAATTTGATAGTCCTTTCTCCAACAATGACCATTTGGTGTATCCATTTAATGAGTCAAAAGAGTAGCAGCAGCTATTTCTCACATATATCTATAACCGGATTTAACTAAGCAGATGCAAAAATTGACAAACAAACCTGTTATTGTTGACTGCAAGGTTAAAGAGAGCCATTGCCCCAATTTCCTGAGCCATAGCATTCCCTTCACGCACAGCTGAATCTAGAAATTGCAATAATCCTTCAACAAAGCCATTAGCCCCCATAAAAATCCTGGCCTCCTCATCGTCTTTCAGCAAAAGCCTGATTTGTTCCACAACTTTGCACCTTTTCCTCAAGTTCTCTTCTTCATTTAGAACAGATAGCAAATCCTGATATCTTTCTAGTACATTAAGCTCAGAAACCTCTTCCTGCACGCATGGATGCTCATTCTCAGCTTCTTTTCCTTCTATTTCTTCAATGGTACCACTCTCCTCCAGGGGACCGACCTTAACCCCTTTTAAGTTGCAAAAGCCAACACTATCCACTGATCTTGTATTTGCAGTCTCTGACTCCGACAATGCCAGTCTCCAATAGTTAAGATCAAGAGACTCTGGGGGGCCATCAGGATTAGGAACTCCATTTTGTTCACACCAACTAGCAATGAGACCCTTAACACAATAATTGGGAGTTAAAGAGAGATGTGGAAGCCTCTGTTGAGTCTTCGGGCAGGTGTCATGCCCATCACCAAGCCATTTCTCAATACAGATCCTTTCATATGTCTGTCCAGAGGCAATTATGACTGGATCATACATAAGCTGCAAAGATATTGGACATCGTAATTCTTCAGGTGGTATGGGTATCTGCCCAGATCTCCTAATATTTGGCTTGAAATTGAACGAGCTAAGCTTCGATAGCTGCCGCTCAAATGCCTGGCCATTACCACCACCCCCTCCATCCTCGAGAGAACCTAGAACAGTGGGGGAACAAGGTGTTGAACCCTGTGAATCATTATCATCTGAAACCTCACTCCGAAACAACTTGGAGTATTTTCTCATGAGGTGCAAAAGATAAGCCACAATAGATTCCTTCCTCTTATCTTCCTCTGCACGAGCTCTCTCTATCAGCTTCTTAAGAGCCCTTCTTTCAGTTAGGGCTGCTCTAGAAGAAGTTATACCAAGTCTAGTTGCAGCCTGGTGAAAAGACTCTAGCTCATTATTGTCATTACAGTCATCAAATTTTCTCCCGTGCTGGAGTAATGTGATCATTTCGTCACCAACTTGCTTCTCTAACAGATCGAGAGAGAAAACAGTCCCCTCAAGTTCACTTACAATCTCCAAAATCTGAAGGAAATAATTCGGAATACTATGAGCATACAAAGAAAAGCAACAGTGGAAGGATCATATTGGAGGGATATGACACTGCATATTTCCTAAACAGTTTTAAAGTCTTCTTGATTTAAACCTCAAGCGTCAGGACTTATAGAGATGCACTGAAATAATGTGGATAAAACACCAGCAGCACAATGACATGAGAAACTGCTTGCAAATATAGACCCATACGCCCAAAAATTAATTTATCTTTTCAACCTCAAACTATGAAAGGGGAAATTATTACCTGACATCCAATGGACTGTGGAACTATATCTTCTACACGCCTAAGACTATCAATAAGAGCACATTTTGCCTTCTCAAATTTTAAAAGAACAGAATCTCCAGTAATAGCCTACATGAGATGAATACCACCATGATTAAACATTCACTAAGAGAGAGAAAAAAAAAGGTTGAAAGCAACCGAAACAATGAAAATCATTTAGTGAATGTATCAATTAAAAGAACAAGTCTAAGCATAGACATGAATACATATAAAATTATATATGCGTATATCCTACGTCTGTGTTTGCATGAATGAAATTCTTACCAAGTAAAGTTTACTACATGTTGAACAATGTTGAAGGACATTCTTTGCCTTCTCTAGTGCTATATGCAATGAACATAAGGCCTGAATGCCAGATTTGCTCCTAGGCCGTGCCGCTTCCAAGGAAGGGAATATGGATAAGACTTTGCAATAAATTGCAGATAGTATCTTGCACATTTCGCCATGTAACTACATAAGGAAAAAATCAAAAAGTAAGAAAACTATTAATATTAAGCAATTTTCATCTCTTTGTCCTAAAAACACGCACACACACAAAAAAAAACAAAACAAGATTCAAGTATAAGAACTAGCTGGAAAACAAAAGGTCTTCGATTTTAAGTAAAACAGTTGAAACATTATAAACTTAAGAGATGATTGCTGCCAAATAATAATAATAATAACTAGCAGGCATATCCCCATTATAGTGAAATTAATTAGAATTAAGAAATTGAACAGCAAGTGTAGAAAATATTAGTTCCAATACTTCAAATTTAACATATCCAAATGCTATCAAATTCATACCTTGGCATCACTGGCCACAAATAGGTTCTCTTCAACCTCAGAAATATCCATAATCTTGCATTCAATGCAAGAAACCACTAAAATGCAAATCTATATCAACTGCAATCCAATAGGAAAAAATAGAACAGAGTCAGATAGGATAAACTAACACCAAATAATAGTTCAAAAACAACAGAAGAAAAGTTCAAATTAAATAGACAACTCCAAAGTTTTATTCCCTTTACGATTGACACAAAACTTCGAGAACAACCCCACATCAAGAATAGCAATAAAACATTTCTCAACCTCTCTTTGTTGCATTGCAATGAACTCAAAACTTTATAAACTTCAATTTTACTAAAAGTATGCACCTCAACAAAGCAAATGAAATATTAGCCTCAGTTCGAGACCTCAGTTCAATATTTCCTAAAATTTCTTCAAACTTTATGTATATGTATGTATTTATGCATGAATACTTTCCAAAAATTTCTTCACCTATAAGTGAAATTATAGGAAAAAAGCTCCACATAAAAGAAGCACACAAGGCAATACGAACATTCTTGAATAAGCTAGTGATCTGGACATGATTGAGAAGTCGAAAAAAATCAACCAATACTTCATATAGGAAAGAAACAAGAAAAATTCCGAGCTTTGACATTGATCTAGACATTTCATCAAACACAGGAAGACCGGGATTCGTAGAGAAGACTTATAATAACAAAATAAAAAACTTATGATTGGTTTTAAGACAGAACAAACAATTTGATTTAGACATCTCATCAAACAAATGAAAATTCAAGATTCTCAACAGAAGTAACGAAACAGTTAAATCAAAAGAATATAGTTTAAATGGAAAAAGAAAAAAAAACAATCTAAGATTGTTTAGAAAATGACCTTATGAAAAACCCAGAGATTTTAAAACGAGACAAGACACAAGAATCGCCATCAGCTTTAATCGATATTCCAAAAAAATGCAAAATCCAGAAAACCCACAAACATAGTAAATAAAAAGACGAAGCAAAGTACAATAATTTATAACAGGAAAAAAGAAAAGATACGAATTTTCTTACGGAGATGCGAAAAATAGCAACACACCAAAATGTAATTACAAAAGAAAAAAAAAATCCATTTAAAAGTCAGGTACCGCTAAAAGGAATCGGATATGAAAATAACTTTAATTTTATTGTGAAGAAAGATTAATATGAGATTGAATCCGAATTTGGGCTGGGAAAAATGAACATACCGGAAAAATGGAGATAGCCAATGAGGCTTCATATAAAAGAACATTTAGAGTAAAAAAGAAGAGCCAAACAGGGAATAAGGGGTTCCGATGCTCCACATCTTATTGTTCAGTTAGGTTTTTGGATTCGAAAATTCGTCGCCCCAAGTAGCGAATTACTCAGAGTAAAGAGAAAGGAATGAGGGAAAGGGAAAAATGGGAGTTTGGGTATTGAAAATAGGGTAAATGGGAAGAAATAATAATGGAGAAATATATATTTTTTAAGTTTAAGAGGAATTAAAATTGAAACTAAAAGGAAAAAAGGGAACTGTGAGATGTGAAGTAGAGTGAATAATTTTGAGAGGGGGGAAGGAATAATGTTTAAATTGTTTAATTAGAAGAATTTTTAAAAACAAAAAAAAAAAAGGATTTTTTGAAATTTGGAGTTTGGATTTCTTCGTTTGTGCTCAGCTGGTTCGCCGGCCGACAATTGCCGACCTCCTCGTTTGTCGGTTAGCTGATCTGCCATAAATAAATGATTAAATGTCCTTTTAAGATCATAAATATTAATAAAATAATAATTACCCTTTTTTTTTCTTCTTTTTCTTTGTCCTCTTTAAGTGGTAACTTTCTTCGGCATTTTGTTAAATATCCCTCACTTAATTAAAATTATTGACTTATTGAAGCTATGAAATATCTTCTTCTTCTTCTTTTTAATAAGAAAATTCTCTATTTCAAACATTTATATTATATATGTTTAATTTTTTAAAATATTTTAATAATTTTTTAAAAAGTTCTGAATTTTAATTTCCACTATTAAGCACTAAATTCAATAATTTTCAAAAATAATTTATTTATATTTATTCTCTATATTTGGAAAATAATTTGGTGACTCTCGGTGAAGTTTAAAACTGATTGGTATAATGTTGTTATGTATTTTGAGTGAATATTAAAATAAATAAATTAGTTGATACATTATCGTAAATAAAATAAAGAGATTAATAAATATCTTATAAGTTAATTTTTAAGTTTATTTGTATCATGTACTAAATCCTAAAGCTCCTCCATCGATGGTGAATACAATATTAACCATATATATATTGGTATTACGTATTTATGAGAAACAATTTAATTAAATAAATTTGAAAATTTATTTTTTACTAAATAAATTATATGAATATTTTATTTTAATATAACATATATATAAAAACCCATAAATTTTTTTAATCAAAGCTTGATTTAATTTTTATTAAAAAATTTACATAATTTTTTAATTCACGTAATTGATGTCATGATTTAGTTTATATTCATACAAGTGACGTAAAAATATAGTATAGAATACCCATAAATAAATTATTTGTATAAATCATGATGAACAAATATTTTATTTAATTTTTAAATATTTTATTATTTCCTAATTAATTAGATTAAAAGTTTCAAGTGTCGTTACAAAACTATAAACTAATCAAAATGATAAAACGGAATAAACATTCAAACTTAAAAGGTTTAACGTTTTAATGATTTTTGTTTTCTATTAAAGTGATTGAACGATACATTAATAATGATTGAAATGCTTTAATTATTATTGTACAAAAAAATATCTCTTAAAATTTCAAATCTGATTAATGAGATACTAGAAGTTCTATCATATGCATATCCGTATGAAAATAATATGTTTAAAATATAAGTGTGTTAAAAATGACATATGATAATAATATAACATAAATTTTGAAATTAATAACAATAACAATGCATATGCAGTATTTATTTAAATTAAAATAAAAATAGTTTAACTTGTGAATAAAAGATTGAAAATAGATAAATAAATAATATTAAGAATATTAAATGCACTCCAATTGTTTGACGTGTTATTTTCATTTTTCTATAACATGTCAAAAAGTTATCAAGTTAATGAAAAAAATCAATATTGAAATTCAACTTTAAAATAGTAAATATCAAATTAACTTGTGATACCAATGTAACCAGTGACATTATCTATACTAGAACCAATTACACGTATATGTGTGTGGAAACCATGGATTTAGAAAATATATGTTTGTTTAAAAATAGCATACAATAAACAATGAAGCGTATAGTTTGAAATTAATTAATTATAATAACACATGGAATAGGTACGATATTAAAATAAAAAATTAGATTAAATTATACGTAAAATGAAATTTAAACACATAAACACATCGGATTAATAATATTAAATATACTACAATTATTTAACCTGGTTTTTATCAAAATAATGTAATAAATTATGCATACTAAAATAAAATGTATGAAAACATCAAAATGAAGTTTTAGTTGAATAGTAATCTTAAAGTTTTACTAATCTAATTGGCGAGCATATTTTAATTTGTTTCATTAAAATAAAAATATTAAAATACCTCGAATAGTATAACTTATTTTAATTACGAATAGCATTTCGTAATTTTTCTAATTCATTGATGATTCAATTGAAAGTGACATTAACTCAAGAAAACACTTAATAAATAGTACCTTATTAATATGTGACTTAATTGAAGATACATTAGTTATTTTCTAAATGAATTAATATTTAATTAACTTGTAACAATAAATTAATCAAAGATTTTATTAATAGGATAAATAAAGTAATATACTGCATCTTCTGACTAATATTATAAAATTAACAAGTGGATTTTGTGCCCAAATCATTTTTCTAAGTAATAGATGTTTTTATTTTCTATATTATACTTTCTTAGTGCCTTAGTTTTGTTTCTAATTCCATGGTGGCCACTAAACTTTTTGCAGGTTTTTGCCACTCAAAGTCTCAAACCAAACCTTTATCTATTATATATTAATCTCTAAGAACCGCTTTATATATTTTCATAATCTTTTATAAATTTTATTTATTTGAGCTTTGAGTTTGAATTGAGTTGAATTTCACAATTTGAATAATTGAATAATAGATTGGTGTAAATACTATTTTAGTGCCTAATAACTTTGAAAATAAACAAATTGATCTCTCTCTCAACAAAAATTACAAAAAAATCAAAATAATTTTCAAAAATTCAAAATAAATTTTAAATTTCAAAATATTTATAAAAATTTCAAAATTTATATCTAAAAAATATAAAAGTTCTAAATATATATATAAGTTAAAATTCTAAAATTTTCTAAAATAATAATTTTGGACCTAATTAATGATTCAAATTTATCATACTTAAGTATCTTATTATTTTTATTATTTTTCTTTGAATTTTTTTGAAATATATATAGTTTCAAATTTATGTACTCTAACATGGAATTAGTTATATTGTAACAATATTTTTATTTGATATGTATATTTTTTAATTTAACTCGAATAATTTCACTCGATTAGACTCGACTCCAATTCCATTTCACTCGACTCAAATAAAAATTTAAATTAAATTAGAATGATAAAATAAGACTCGTGAACTTGATTAATTCAAAAATTTTTCACTCGATTCGATCGAACGCTCACCCTTAAAAACCTCCACGGTCAAGCTATTCATACTCTCTTGCCTTGGGCCAACAATCAAATATCACCACATCTGCATTCAAAACAAACAAAAATAATAAAAAAGGAAAAAAAATTATCTTATTTCAACGAACACCAATAAGTCAAACATACCATATTCAATCAATTCAAATGACAAATATTCAATCCAAATGATCAAGGAGAAAATGTTGCTGAAAAGAGGAATATGTTGGAGTCAAGCGACCATTCATTGACGGTGGATGGAGATCGAATAACTTCTTTGTTAGGGTTTCAAGTTTAAATAAATGAAATTAGCATGCTAGTGACTAGAAAAAAAAATAACGTATGAGTAGTTTAATGATAAGCTTGTAACTTTTTAAAATTGAATGATTAAAGTGTAAATTTACTAATAATTAAATAACTTTATTTTCTTTAATACAATATTTGCAATATTTAAAAGTTTTAAATGTTTAAAGTGAATACAAATCTAAAATTCAATCAACAATATTTATATTAAAACAAAAAAAAAATCATTGGCGGGAGAGATTTATATTAAAAAACAATAATATAATACGTGGGAACCAGTATCCCACCCACGTGGGTATGTTTTAACCACCGATTTTAACTGACACCCCAATGCGAAATTATTTTACCCCACCGCTTGGATCCGATATTCACGGAATTCCCTGTAGTTTTTTTTTTTTTTTTTACATTTTTCACCGCTGCTGCCAATCAAAAGTATCAGACCACGTATAATGCAATCGTAATCGCAATCTACGCCACTGACGTCTAAATTGCCTATGTCTCCGCTTTAAATCTCCAGAGCGTGTTGTTCACGCTCTATCAAAGTCGGGGCCTTTTCGTGGAGATTTTTTTTACTATTTTCTGAGAGGTTTAATTTGTAAAAATGGTATGTACCATTTACCATTTACTTAATCTCCTATGAAAATCTGATTTCTCTGTACAAATACAGAGAGTATTCAAATATATATTAAATTGAAAATAAAAATATATGAATGTAAAATGTAGAATGTAGAATGTTGTAATTTTATTTTTCATTTAAATTTTATTTATTTTTAATTATTTTTATTGAGTTTATTTCATTTAATTTATAAGTAACTTTGGAATTTTAATATTTGTGTAAAGACTAATAAAAAGTATCATATAATCCTATAATTATCACTGTTTGGTTTCTTTTATTATTATTATTATTATTTGAATTATATTTTTATATTTTTTTGTATAAAATAAAAGTTGGAATAAGTAATCTTCAAATTAGTTAGATATTTAAACTTTTTTTTGAAAAAGAATCTAAATTATATTTTATAACTATTATGGCCCATATAGAAATTTTTTCCAACTAATTAATAGTTGATACATGACTTATTTTAATAATATTAAAAAATTAAATTTAACGATTAATTTTAACTCAATTGACATAGACATTGTTATTAATGTAAGAGAATATAAGTTTAAGTATCTTTGAAACGTATTATCCCTTATTTATAAGTTGAAAAAACTATAAATAATTTTAAATATTATGTTAAAAAATAAATATTAACAGAACTTATAATAAAATAAAATAAAATTTTAATTAAATAATAATTTCTCTCTCACATATATCTTCGCATTTCTCTCCTTCATTCAGCACCAAACATGAAAAAGAGTAAACAACGGAACATGAAATAAAAGGAAAAGATAAAAAACATACTTTTTTAATCAACTTATATATCTAATTTCATATAATATATATAAAAACAAAGCTAAAGGTTATAAAATTTTAAAAATATGGTTAGGTTTTTGCTTCGTCCGAGCCTAAATGTTATAGTCAAGACTTGTATAGTTTTTAAAATAGTTAATTTGTATTTAGATAATAATTTTTATTTTTAAAATTAAACAAATAATTCAATCTCAAATAGATTTATATATATATATATATATATATATATACCACTAATTTTTATCTCTTGCACGAGTTAATTATGTTTATTAATAAAATTGTTAAGATTGTTTTATAAAAATTTCAATAAATAAATAAATTATTAAATATTAAATATTAAATTAATATAATATAATTTTAAAAATTAAAACAATATAAACTTAAAATGAGCTTGAGTTAGTCTTTTATATATATTTCCAATAAATAGCATAATATGTTTACTATATTTTAAAAAGAATTAAATATAGGATAAAAATTGATTAAATTTATAATTTTTAATAACTATTTAAGAATTATTATTATTATTAAAACCATATTAAAAACTTAATTTAAAATATGAGACTTACTTTAAATATATCCAAAATAAAATATTTTAATTTAGTAACTTATTTTATATAATTTAGAAAAGCAAATGGAGGACGTATCACCTTGCAACAAGGCTGTAATGGTGTTGACTTTAATTTATTGGTCTTAAAGTGGAATGTGTGTGCAAAAACTTGCATTAGGGAACTCCACTTTCTCATCGGCCTCTAATTATGTCCAACCACCAAAATACTCAATCCCATACCATCCTCCATTAACTCTAATTGCCCTTTTTATTTAATTAAAAATTGCATTTTTTAGCACATTCTTGGTTTATTTCTTTATTTTATAATCGAATTCCATAAACCATGGAATTATTCTATGCTAATATGCCCACATTTAATGACGACATATCGGTACTTCCACAACAAATAATATGGCTAGAAAGGGAAACTTAGGTGGGTTTCACAATTTCTCTATTTTTATTTTATTATTACAAACTTTATCATTTTTGTATGCATGTAAAACTCACTATGTGTGTTTCAAAATAACATATAACAAATAATAAAATGTATAGTTTGAAACTAATTAATTATTATAATACCTCACATTTCATTTGATAGTCAGAGGCGAATTAAAAGCTAAGCAGTGGTAATTTTAAGGATTCCTCAGAGAAAAAATAGAGATATCTCCTATGTTACCCATAATATGTAGAAGTATCGACGTAATTTCATAGTCATTCGGTCTAAATGCTACATGAAGAACATAAGCCAAATGACAGAACAGGAAGACCTAGGATGTAGAAGATCATAACATGAGTGGTTCGACAGATTTGGATTCCTATATATCCCCTCATGTTTTACTTCATTTACAATATATATAAGAATTATACAATAAGAATTATACAAATCCTGTAACGCCCCGCACCCGATACCGTCGCCGGAGTCGAACACGAGGTGTTAACAGACTTAATTCATTACTTAAACAGCTCAAACAATTTATTTTTAAAATTTTCAGTCAAGCTAGTAATCTGCATCACAGTCACTTAAAAATTCATATCTCGAGTTCCAAAACTCGAAATCCAATTCCGTAAATTTTCCCTAAAACTAGACTCATATATCTATTTACTAATTTTTTCTAGAATTTTTGGTCTAGCAAATTAGTACAGTTTATTAGTTAAAGTCTTCCCTAGTTCAGGGTTTGACTACTCTGACCTCTGTGTATTACGAATCAGATATCTCCTTGTACAGAGTTTCAATGACTATGCCGTTTGTTTCTAATAAAACTAGACTCAATAAGGAATCTGTACATATAAATCATGACCTATAATTATCTTTGAACAATTTATGGTGAATTTCCAAAGTCAGAACAGGGGATCCAGAAATCGCTCTGGACCTGTTTCACAAAAATTTAAACATCTCATAAAATATAACTCATATACCTGTTTTGTTCCATCCATATGAAAATAGACTCATAATTCTTCAATTCCATATTTTATTCATCATCTAATTGTATCTCTACTATTTTTAATGATTTTTCAAACTCACATCACTGTTGTTGTCTGAATCTATTTTATGGTAAATTTTACCTATTTCATGGTTTCCATGGATTAGCTAGCAATTTAGCATACATAACACCAAATATGATCATGATTAGCCATTCCAATGGCTAATCATTACCAAGCATTTCCATACCACTCAATAACCATATCATAAGACCATATATACAAAATGATTATAATGCTATACATGCCATACTCAAAATATACAAGCCATTATGCCAAGATGGTATATGGATAGTGTGAATGTGCCTCCGACCATTCCCGATTTCCGAGCTGGCTTGTCAACACTACAAGGAATGAAAAGGAGGGAGTAAGCATAAATGCTTAGTAAGCTCAAATGTAAATAGCAAGTAACACAACTATATACGCAAACATAAAACATCATTTGCATAATCATCACCGAGACATTCATATCACATTTTCATTTATCATCTTACTATATTGTTGTTATATCGACTTTTCAACCCGAGGGTTAAGTACATACCTGTTCAAAGTATTCATTTCACAACACTTACCAATACGTCCCTTTCATCTCGAGTATTCCTCCATTTGAGTAGAATTTTACCCGTTGAACACATCGGAATATAATTCGGATACATGGAAAGTTTGCACATAAGTGCCACATATGTAGCCAAGCTACCATGTAACCCGCCCATAAGTGAACTCGGACTCAACTCAACGAGCTCGGGCGTTCGCATCCATAAGTGAACTCGGACTCAACTCAACGAGCTCGGATGCCTAGTTACATCTCTCGAACTCGGACTCAACTCAACGAGTTCGGACATTCGCATCCATAAGTGAACTCGGACTCAACTCAACGAGTTCGGATGTCCAAATATCCTAGTGACATGTCACTTGTATCCTAATCCATTCCTAAGGTTCAACAGGACCTTTTTCCCAATCATGTGTCTCAACCATCTTCTACGGATTGTCATTCATCGATACTCGGTAGTATTTCACATTTTCCAAGTATATCACATAATTTGACATATTAACAAACAATTATCACAAGATAATATTTCATAATAATTATCATATCATTTAAATAACATTAAAACATTTAAAATAATAACTATGTTACCAACATTTACATATGAACTTACCTCGTATGCTGAAAATGGCTACTTTTACCATTTCATCCACAACTTGGTATTTTCCCCATTTTAGCCCGAATTTTAGTTTTCCTTGCTAATCGAGCTTGGAAGCTTGAAAATCCTAGCCATGGTTTCTCCTTGCTATATTCGCCATGGGGTTGAAGATGAGCAAAATTGGCTTTTAATTTTGTATTTTAATTCATTTTACCCTAAATGACCAAAATGCCCTTACTACTAAACTTTCCAAAAATTTCATCCATGTCCAATTTTTGTCCATAGACTTAGAAATTGGTAAAATTCCTATTTAAGACCTCCTAATTAATATTTCAAAACAATTTCATACTAGAAACTTCTAGAATGCAAGTTTTACAAATTATTCGATTTAGTCCCTAATTTCAATTTAAGCACTTTATGCATAAAATTTCTTCACGAAATTTTCATACAATCATGCAATCATATCATAGACCTCAAAATAATCATAAAATAATTATTTCTATCTCGGATTTTGTGGTCACGAAACCGCTATTCCGACTAGGCCCAAAATCAGGATATTACAACTCTCCCCCTTTAGGGATTTTCGTCCCAAAATCTTAATGTAAAAGTGGTCTTCACTTTTAATCTCATATTCGTGTCAAGAACTTTCACTTAGGCTGTACCTCCAATACATCTCTTTAATTTCTCATATGATCCGAAAGCTTACGCCTCAACTCTCAACTATTCTTAAATTTTCAACCCTTCTCGCTTCCCATGATATCATGACATAAAACTCGGATCTTAACTTGATTAATGGAGACCGAATTCCAAGAAATCCAACAATCAAAGAGACCTAAAATTCCATGAATCGATGAGTAGGAATTCATTCAATACGATATGATTTATAGATCTCGCTAAACATTTAACAATAGGATACATCACATTTTCCTCTTTCGCTATGGAATTAATTTCGATATGGCCTCAAGAATAATCCTTCTCATTTCCATCCCAATATCAACAACGACAAGGATAATTTTGATAGATTCCAATGCTCGGCTTTAACCCCTTTAACAACTCCGATTTTATGTAACATCGAAAGCTCTAAACTATCACATTACCTCATTGTCTTGAAACACATCACAATTCATACAACGGTACATTACTGAAAGTCAGGAAGTCTTTACTCAATGTAGACTAGTCTAGTTCAGACGCTTCGGTTACCAATATTCTCATCTATCCAAACTTTGTCAACATGTAATAAACTTTTCAGCTTTCACAAGACGAAAACCTTATCATTCGTAGTGACTTTAACTAATATCCAACTCTTTCTAATAAATATGCACTTCTCGTTCAGACTATTTACTCTTTTATTAGTACAAAAATGAAATTATTTTATCAGACTCGAGAAAAATACTCCTGACATAATTGTCACATGAAATCTTTCAAATAAATAATTCACCATACCGACTGAAACTTGCGCTTTTATCACCTATGCCTTTCTCGATGTCAAATCCTTACACGTAAATTAGAAAAAATCCCAATACTAAAATCACCACATTACGGGATCAAATTAGAAGTATAGTCATATTTGACATGATTATCACGAAGTGAAGAACGACTTGAACATGAATCATAATTGACAAATTATAGAACAAAGATAACAAGAAAATCGAATAAAGAAATCCAAGATACGATACTATGCCGGAGAATCGAAAACCAAACTCATAGAGAAAATACAGAATACCCGATAATTCTTCAAAGAAAGAAAGTCCAAAAGAAAACATCATTTAATCCCATCGAATCAAATATAAATAGAACAATATATCTTCCCATACATATATATCGATGAAGCATCAAGTAGAAGAAAGCAGAATCATAATATCATATGTATTCTCTCATCAATTCTTTTCGATTTAAATGGAATAGAATACCCGATGAAATAGAGCAATATAAATTATAAACCAAGGACTACCAATGCTTTCATCCAACACTAGAATTAGAAGACATTCCCATATAACAAGAATTTCTTCAAAAGATCAATAGCCATAGAAATATTTCGAGAACGGTAAACACATAGAACATCTCAAAAGAGATCGCTAAATCATCCCATCATAACTGTCACACTCGGATAGTTCACATTTCAAATATCATTTCCCAACTAGTTCGCCATCACAAATTTCATATTAAACCATTCACTAAAGAAGGTCATTCTGAATAAATTTTTATTTACACTTTTCTCGACCTTGCACCGAGTAATTCGATTTACCAAAGAGAATTTCCTTCTAATCGGGACAAAGTGCATAATTCCAATAATCTTTATATCAATCCGATACTTTATCGACTCGACTTTACTTATCAGCTCATTTTCAATCTCTGATCATACTTATAATTATTCTATCTTTGAACTCTTTGGGTTCTCAACCAAAACTTATTCAATACAAATCTCATGAAATTCCATTATAAGTACCACTTGGTAAGGGGAGGGTTGTAGGACCTCTGACTCGACTTTCTTATACATACACATATGACACAACTTCCATTATCATAGCAACATCATCAAAATCATGTCATTCATTCAGGCAATGCAACATCCATGTTGGCTTACACAAATTTTCCTATTGTCCCATTTAGACAATATACTTATGCATACATTCTATGTTTTCTAGATAGCTTTACTTATCCATTCATTTAATTAAATTAATTCATGCTCATGACATCATATAAGGCCAAACAAACATAGATATTTGCATCACAATCACAACATTCATTTCATGCATCATCATGTACATATCATTACAATCATATAATTCAGTCCAACATTTAACATAGATAAGTTCATTTCATTATAATCCTTTATCTTATAAAAATTATATATCATTAGCATTCATCAACATTCGACGTCCAAATCAAGACAAGGACATTTTCATTCGTATCATAATATTATGACTTTTATTCATACCTCTACTACTTTCTATTTATTTCGTTCATCTTATCAAGTAAGCCATATACACTACATCATATAAGCATTAAGCAAATATGGATATTTATCACATATGTATCATAAACTTTTATTCATACTTTTCTAAACCGAGACTTATCATAATCATAATTTTACTCAAATACCTTCACATAACATTGAACATGGTCGGCGCAGCTCGGTTGGAGAGTACCCTGTCTAAATAAGACGGTACCCATACGCGTCGGAAGACATCACACTATCACAGATCAGTGGCATGTATAGCTAAACTTTTACACATGCTAAGTTAGTCCGAGAACCGACTAAACCTGCTCGATACCACCAAATGTAACGCCTGCACTCGAGACCGTCACGAGTCGAACACGAGGTGTTAACAGACTTAATTCATTACTTAAACAAATTTCAAACAATTTATTTTAAAATTTTCAGTCAAGCTAGCAATCTGCATCACAATCGCTTAAAATTCATATCTCGAGTTCCAAAACTCGAAATCCAATTCTGTAAATTTTTCCTAAAACTAGACTCATATATCTATTTATTAATTTTTTTCTAGAATTTTTGGTCTAGAAAATTAGTACAGTTTATTAGTTAAAGTCTCCCTTGTTTTAGGGTTCGACTGCTCTGACCTCTATGTATTACGAATCAGATATCTCCTTGTACAGAGTTTCAATGACTATGCCGTTTGTTTCTAATAAAACTAGACTCAATAAGGAATCTGTACATATAAATAATGACCTATAATTATTTTGAACAATTTATGGTGAATTTCCAAAGTCAGAACAGGGGATCCAGAAATCGCTCTGGACCTGTTTCACAAAAATTTAAACATCTCATAAAATATAACTCATATACCTGTTTTGTTCCATCCATATGAAAATAGACTCATAATTCTTCAATTCCATATTTTATTCATCATCTAATTGTATCTCTACTATTTTTAATGATTTTTCAAACTCACATTACTGTTGCTGTCTGAATCTATTTTATGGTAAATTTTACCTATTTCATGGTTTCCATGGATTAGCTAGCAATTTAGCATACATAACACCAAATATGATCATGATTAGCCATTCCAATGGCTAATCATTACCAAGCATTTCCATACCACTCAATAACCATATCATAAGACCATATATACAAAATGATTATAATGCTATACATGCCATACTCAAAATATACAAGCCATTATGCCAAGATGGTATATGAGATAGTGTGAGTGTGCCTCCCAATCGCTCCCGATTTCGAGCTGGCTTGTCAACACTACAAGGAATGAAAAGGAGGAGTAAGCATAAATGCTTAGTAAGCTCACATGCAAAAAGCAAGTAACACAACTATATACGCAAACATAAAACATCATTTGCATAATCATCACCGAGACATTCATATCACATTTTCATTTATCATCTTACTATATTGTTGTTATATCGAAGTTTTCAACCCGAGGGTTAAGTACATACCTGTTCAAAGTATTCATTTCACAACACTTACCAATACGTCCCTTTCATCTCGAGTATTCCTCCATTTGAGTAGAATTTTACCCGTTGAACACATCGAATATAATTCGGATACATGGAAAGTTTGCACATAAGTGCCACATATGTAGCCAAGCTACCATGTAACCCGCCCATAAGTGAACTCAGACTCAACTCAACGAGCTCAGCGTCGATCCATAAGTGAACTCGGACTCAACTCAACGAGCTCGAATGCCTAGTTACATCTCTCGAACTCGGACTCAACTCAACGAGTTCGGACATTCGCATCCAAAAGTGAACTCGGACTCAACTCAATGAGTTCGGATGCCCAAATATCCTAGTGACATGTCACTTGTATCCTAATCCATTCCTAAGGTTCAACGAGACCTTTTTCCCAATCATGTGTCTCAACCATCTTCTACGAAATGCCGTTACCGATACTCGGTAGTATTTCACATTTTCCAAGTATATCACATAATTTGACATATTAACAAACAATTATTGTAACACCCCTATCCCGTAACCGTCGCCGGAATAGGTAAGGGGCATTACCGGACTTGTAACTCATGCCAGATCAATAAAATTTTGAACATTTTCTTGAAGTAAAGATCATTCAATTGGATAATTGCTAGACACAACCAGGGATAAAATTTAAAAACTTATAAAAGTAAACATTCAAAAGATGTCATATTCGCATGGCTTATATACATTAACCAAAATATCCTCCCACTACTACTCTATTCTATACATGCCATAAGATAATCCAAAACATAGCAGTACCAAACAGTGGATAGTGATAGTGTGACAAGTTGCTGACGATCCCCGAGCAAAAAGGCCAGAATCAACAATCTATAAAACAGAGAAACATAACAACAGAGTAAGCTTTTGTAAGCTTAGTAAGTCTTAAGCAATTTAAAACTAGTGAACTCAAATATAACCAATTTGTTTATTTGATTCACATATAACATTTCATTTCATATCTATAGTTATCCTCATCGGACAAATCAAAATGTATATCTCCCAATATCCTATAGTACTCACATATTCATATGGCATTTTCATATTTGCTTTTCACTTTACAATCATGATTTAATTCTGATGGGTCTAACATGTACAAGTATTTATCACATACCTGACCAACCAAATTAAAAGTCGATCTTACGAATTCTCATACAACCTCTTTCTAGGTATACTACCCTTTTTGCCCGAATATACACAATTACGTAATAGACAATAAGTAGATAAATTCTCACTTGATAGTGATCTCTTATAAACATAGGTACATTACATATTTTCACCTAACTTTTCACATTGACCAAATGCACAATAATCATAGAACAGTCTTATTGCTTTACTCATATATGCATCACATAACAACCTTGTGATTTAATCCAAATCAAGCTTAAATATAATCTCAAAATACATACCTGACCAACTTAACGCATTGAACGTATTTATTACCAATTGTTACTGTGAAGTCGTATAATCTTATGCTTTACTCGAATCTTCAGCGAGACCTTTAGCTCGAATAATCCCCACACGTAGTTATCGGGTCTTACCCTTACAAAATCTCCACACGTAGTCATCGGGTCTTACCCGGACAAAATCTCCACACGTAGTCATCGGGTCTTACCCGGACATAATCTCCACACGTAGTCATCGGGTCTTACCCGGAATATATTTCCAAGTTTCATGTACATTTAATCACATGTTACAACATTCACATCGACTGTTATATTTGTAATTCATTTGCCTCATCAAATATCTAATAATACACACCTTTCACATTTGGTCATTCGGCCACAATATATACACATCTCATACATATTTCACATTAGCCATTCGGCTTTACCACATATACATATCTCATACATATTTCACATTAGCCATTCGGATTTACCACATATATATATATATATATATATATATATCTCATACATATTTCATGTTAGCCATTCGGCTTTACCACATATACATATCTCATACATATTTCACATTAGCCGTTCGGCTTTACCACATATATATATCTCATACATATTTCATATTAGCCATTCGGCTTTACCACATATACATATCTCATACATATTTCACACTAGCCATTCGGCTTTACCACACATATATATATTTATCTTGTACATCAATTTCAGCAATAGCTTATAAGCAACTCAAATAGTTTCATCAATGTTTACAACAAAATCACATATTCACTACAAGCTGTTTTCCTGAGCAACAGTCATTAAATTATTTGTAATTGGAGCTACGAAACTCCAAATAAAGTGCTGTTAATTTTCCCTGAAAACAGACTCATATATCTTCTATTCATAAAATTTTTAGAATTTTTGGTATGATCAATCAATACCAGAATTTTTCTTAAAGTTTCCCCTATTTCACTGTTTGACTATACTGACCACTCTTCACTACGAATCAACTTTCTCATTGTACAGAATTCAAAATATGTTCTTGTTTATTTCATTTGAAACTAGACTCATTAAGGAGTCTAAGCATATAAATTTCATCTTATAACAATTTTTTGTGTAATTTATAATGATTTTCTAAAAAAATAGGGATTTGAGTCATTCTAACACTGTCTCACACAACTTTAAATATCTCTTTATAGGAAATTCCTTTGCTTACACGGTTTCTTTTATAAGAAACTAGACTAATTAAGCTTTGATTACATATTTTATTCAGCCTATAATTCCACACCAACAATTTATGGTGATTTGCTAAAATCACGTTATCGTTGCTTATCCTAAGCAAATTATTACAATTTGCTCTTAAATTTCCAAGTCCAAACACTTATGAACTCACCATTTGAGTTTAAAACATATCATGGCCACATCATATCTTATTAAATCAACTCATTATGTCCTATTATGATTGAATTTACTCAACGTTTAATCACTTAAAACTTACCTCGAAGTGGTCGATGACTAGATATCCACGGCTATTCGCTTACTTTCTCTTTTCCCTATCCGACTTTGATCCTCTTTACTCTTAAGCTTAAGTAAAACAATAGATTTGCTTAAGTACTTAACTAATATTATTCACTTAACAATCACATTTGGCAATCACATAGCATTTAATCTATATCTAAAACAATAGATTTCAATATGTATCATATTTAATAAAACATGCCATGACTCGATTTCATGCTTATTTAATTTATATCTAATTCACATTCACAAGCAAAGAGTCACTTAATTTATCATGCTTTCTTATACATGAATTTAATCATATTGCCGAATGTCCTTATGTGTACATGGTACATACATAAGGCATATATATATATATACCTATATATGACCATTACAATTTAAACATTTAATCATAATCGGCAAGCTTTATTTCAACTATTTAAGGTGCAAAACCAATTATGTTATTGATTAACATTTCGTCATATTAAATCTTTGATTAACCAATTTAACACATACCAAAATCCAATCATACATCTAACCTTTATCTCAATACCAAACCGAGTTATAAGATTATACATTACACTAAGCATATCATTAAACATACCTATTCAATTTAGCTAATTTCATAGCCGATTAATCACCTTACCCCACATTACTCAATGCCGAATATTAACCCAACATCTCAAGCATAATCACCATGAAACTTACCTTAATACACATTTTATCCCATTGCCGAATACATATATATATCATCAAATAAATATTTATTCACATAACAACAATTCATTCACATCTCTATAAATGATCATAATCGGACATTATAAACAAATCAACTAGTTTAGCATTCAAATTCTTCTAACCATTCCTCAATCACTTACTCAATGAACAACAATCCAAGCACATCAAAGCATAGTCGAATGTATCATTCTTCTTAAATTCAAAAATAAATGCATGGGCTAACTTCAAAATCTATTTAACAACTCAACTTTACCAAAATTATCAAGAAATTAAGCCAAACATACCTCCAATTGCTAATATAATTGCCATATGTCTAAGGGCCCCCTTTTGTTCTTCTTTGATCCTAAGAATCGGCTATTGAGAGAAAGAATGGATAAAACTTTGTTTTCATCCCCCTTTTTTTTTCCCCATTATAAAAACTTTATTTCATATTTTATAAGTCTTTATTTAATTCTTTAACAAAATGTATATAATATCATTTATTAGCCATCATTACAACAAATAAAATACATATTTTCTCACCTAAAACCATCATGGTCGGCCATTATCATGAAAAATGGGGACTTTGACATGCAAGTCCCCATATTTAATCCATGCAACAATTTGGCCATTTTAAAAATTAACCAACACATTTTCAATGTTTCTCACATAAGCCCTTTTGATTAAATTCGCATTCAATTGACAAAATCAAAGCATCAAAATTTCACACATAAATTGTAACATAAAATAGACATGAAATTTAACAATCAATTATTTGTGTGACTCGGTTTTGTGGTCTCGAAACCACTTCCCGACTAGGGTCAAATTAGGGATGTCACAATTATCACAGTATAATATTTCATAATAATTATCATATCATTTAAATAACATTAAAACATTCAAAATAATAACTATGTTACCAACATTTACATATGAACTTACCTCGTATGCGAAAATGGCTACTTTTACCATTTCGTCCACAACTTGGTATTTTCCCCATTTTAGCCCGAATTTTAGTTTTCCTTGCTAATCGAGCTTGGAAGCTTGAAAAACCCTAGCCATGGTTTCTCCTTGCTATATTCTGCCATGGGGTTGAGGATGAGCAAAATTGGCTTTTAATTTTTTATTTTAATTCATTTTACCCCTAAATGACCAAAATGCCCTTGCTACTAAACTTTCCAAAAATTCCATCCATGTCCAATTTTTGTCCATAGACTTAGAAATTGGTAAAATTCCTATTTAAGACCTCCTAATTAATATTTCAAAACAATTTCATACTAGAAACTTCTAGAATGCAAGTTTTACAAATTATTCGATTTAGTCCCTAATTTCAATTTAAGCACTTTATGCATAAAATTTCTTCACGAAATTTTCACACAATCATGCAATCATATCATAGACCTCAAAATAATTATAAAATAATTATTTCTATCTCGAATTTTGTGGTCACGAAACTGCTATTCCGACTAGGCCCAAAATCAGGATATTACAAATCCATTTGTATAGATATCATCATTTACATCCAAAAAGCCTTATGCTTTAGAAGAAGCTTGTACAGTTTGGGAAGGGGTTTTGATTGTTCGATCAAAAAGAAGAATCTACTTTAACTGATATTCCCTTAGGCATGGCCATACATAACATAAAAATCACACTTGGAAGGGGTGGACAATTAGCTAGAAGCAATGGTCTTTATGTAAACCGATTGCAAAGGAGGGAAACTCAGTCACATTAAAATTACCTTCTAGGGACGTCCGTTAGAATACCTCCCCTTTTCGGTGGATTCTTTTGGAGAAAGGATTAATATTTGTTCTATTTCATTAGTAATTAAGGGAAGAATTCGGCTCAAAAGAAAAAAGAGAAGCAGATCTATTCTATACCTGTTAAGTATCAATATGCAATAGGGGTTGATCTTTTTTTTTTATGAATGATTGCATCGTTATTTGTTCATCATTCAAAGGACCTATTGGTAAGAATCCTCTTTCATTCATTCTGTCTTTCTTTATTTTATGGCCTAATTCTATCTATGTATAAAATATGAGCCTATCTACCAAAATTTTTACTTCTGGTTCCGATGAACGAATAATCATTGAGTCCTCCTCTTTCTGGACAACACATACAAAGAGAACCGCCAACAGTCAGTAATTAGTGAACCTATGAGAGACGCTTATAATTAGTTTCTTTCTCTTCTATCTCTCATCTCTCTATCTATTTTTTCTTTAGTTATTCACTAGAGCAATTATGATCTGGAAGTCGATCCGAGGCAAGTGCTCGAATCTATTATGACATATCCATGAGGCATGTACAATATTAAAATGAAAAAATCAAAATAAAACTTTGGTTTAGTGGTAAATTTAAGTCTTTATTAATGCATTTAGAGCGGGTTCAAATCCAATCACATATCTAAATTTTTTTATTGATTTTTGTAATAGGCCAATTTTATCCGGCCCAATAAACAAAACAACAAAAAAAATAACAAGTCCATTTACAAAAACATACTGGCCTAAATACATTACCCGATTTACCCTAACCTAAATATGCTAACCTTAAAAACCCTCAAAGCCTAAGCTCAAAAACTTAAACTAATCAGAAAAAAACCCTAGTCGCCGTTGCTCCTGACCATGTTAGCGGACACGACACTTGATGACTGTCCCTCATTGCCTTTGTTTCACCAAAATGGCAAGCATGGCCTCCCCAACACCGTTGGCTTTGCCACAAATGCTTGAAAAAGAAAAAATAAAAGAAGACAGAAAGCATAACAGAAGAAATAACAAAAGAGAAAATAAAAACGAGTATTTTGTAATATTTTTTTGCTATAAAAACTATAACGATCATGTGTATTTTAAAAGGGACAATTGAATAGATTCAAGGAAAAGTAGAATACAAAAAATTTCTAAAAAGGTGGTTCATTTATCTTTTTATTTTCGAAGCAAATATATATATAAAGAAAACAAAAAAAAAGAGAAAGTTTTTACCTGTTTGCACCATTGTCGGGTGGGTAGAAACTGAAAGGTTTCATTTTTTTCTCTTGATTTTAGTCTTCTCTTAGATATTTTAATCACGGATCTACTTCCAAGGCTTTGAAAGGATTCGAAAGGCTTCTTTTTTGAATTGTCGGCCACCAGAGGCGGCAATTACTGTCGCCGATGACCGTTGGCCATGGCAGACGTGCGACAACCTTGTGGCCGGATTGAGAGAGAATTTTGAGAGAAAAAAATAAAAGGAGAGGTTTTTTTTTTAAATAGGGTTTGAAATGTTTTTTTGGTTTTGATTTTTTTATTTATATAGGGCCCTATACAACGTTGTTTTGGGCTTGAACTTCAAACAACTAAAATGGGCGTAGTTTTAACGCTTAGCCTGACAGCCCAACCCGAACTCCTTTAGATCCGCGTGTTTTTGAAGGAATGGGTTATTTGCCATTTTGGCCCTTTCGCTTTTTAGCATGTTTTTAAATTAGTCCTGCGCATTTTTATTTTATTTCATTTTTACCCCGTTATTTTGATTTCTTTGCGATTTGGTCCTTTGACCTACTGTCAACCCAAAGGAATGACACGGATTGTATAAATTGCTCTCTGAGCCCCAAAATTTTATATTCCCTTTTAATTTAATCCTTTATATTCTGTTTCCTTGTAATTTAGGCGCTAAATTTTGTTATATTTTCAATTTAGTCCTTTACTTCCCTTTTTCTTATTTATTTCTCAATTTATGCTTTAGGTTCTGTTTAAATTTCAGTTTAATCCCTCATTTATTTAATTCAGCCTTTTTATTTACTTTTTTATTATTTTATCCCTAAAATTTTATTATGGTTTCGATTTAATCTTTTTAATTTAATCTTGCCCTTTTATTTATTTAATTTTCAGCATTTTTAATTCCTTATTTATATTTTATCCTTTAATTTACATAACTTGCATTTTTATCCTTAAGTTTCTTAATCATCTCATTTTAGTTCATTTTGTTTTTTATTTTATTTTATTTTTTAATGTTGATGTTATTGTTAAGTGATTATTTTTGCTAATTAATATTTTATTTTGTCATCACTAATATTACACAACCATGATCATAGCATTATCATACTTCTTTATTATTTTATCATTTTTGTCATTACTAATGTTCCACTTATTATTTTACTATTATTTCCATTATTAAATAGTATTATTAATCGGCTAAAATTATTTCAACTACCACTTGTTATTATTTTGTTATCATTTTTGACCACGTAAGCTATTCTATACTATTTTTTCCATTTCCATATTATGCAGCATGTTTAAATATTCGTTTATTTTTGTATCACCATTTGAATAAATTAATTGCATATTGCATTAAACGTTATATTCATTTTTACCCGATGCATAAAAAATGAATTTTTTTTTAAAATTGAGGCAATGTTCATTATTTTTTGGAATTAGAGGAATCGTGCTCCTAACTTACGGAGTATAGCCTTTTTCTAAAACCTAAATAATTGAATATCTATTTTTTTTTAAAAAAAAGAGATTTAAGTAACAATTAAATGGTGATTATTCTTGTTTTTGAGGATTTAAAGCATCGTGTCCTAACTTACAGGGCATGATCTTTTCTTCTCGATTAACTTGAAATTAAGCCTTTCGTGAAAATTAATTTAGTTAAGTGATATTTTAAAAAAAATCATGCGAAGAGGATCGTATTTTTAAATTTTCTTCGAATTTTTAATTTTTGACATCAAAACATCAAGTAACCAACTAGGTACCAATTTTGGGCGTTATAAGGGTGCTAATTCTTCCTCATATGTAACTGACTCTCGAACCCATATTCTTAGATTTCATACGTTAAAAAATTATCTTTTTAGTAAAATCTAATCTTTTATTAAGATGATTAAATTTTGAGGTGACCCGATTACACCTAATAAAAAGGGTTGGTGGCGACTCCATTATCGTTTTTAAAATAAAAGTCGATTTCAAAAAATGTTTCAACAATTTTTAAAAATGAAAAAAACTAAAATACCCTTCAATAATATAACTTATTTTAATTACAGAAGGAAGGATATTGTTGTAATTTTTTTTAATTGAGTTGGTGCTCGGTTGACTCTTGACATCAATTCAATCATAGGATTAAATAACAGTATAGATGGTGGAGGTAATAAAGTGTGCTTAAAAAATGAAATCTATTTGAAAATAAAAATAAAAATAAAATTTTGGTTTAGTGGTAAATTTACTATTTTACTAATGCATTTATAGTGAGCTCAAATCCAATCAAATGTAAATTATTTATTTATTTATAAATAAAAACAAATACCTTGAAAAACATTATTTATTTTAACTATAGAAAGATATTTTCATAATTTTCTAATGAAATTAGTGTCCAATTAACTCAATTTTTTTTGTAGAGAAATTCATTAATTCATTCCACGAATGAGACCATACAATTCGGGGAGGGGGGAATAACAAACACCCATTGTACGCGCTGAAGACAAGCTCCATCAACACAACAAAAGTTTCAGCTTCAACTTCAACATCAATAGAACATTATGACATGTTGACAATTGGCACTGTCACAACTCAAACATAACATATCAGGAGTGATTGCAAACACTTAATACAATAAGGAAATCAACCTCGGATGGTCCAAAACGACGAGCATAAATCGGCAAAAGAACTGAGCATCCACCAAACTAAAGGGGATGATGGCAAAACCAACCCTAATATTACTCATAAAAGCAAGACTACATGCATAAGCAAAACTAAAAAGCGTAGGACAAGAGTAGACAAAAACTTATAAAAGTGAAGACTTATTAAATAATGAAAAAATAAACAAAAAACATATAAAACTTAAAATAGCATGAGTCTAAACTGACTCATAAACTAATTTATTATTCTGAAAATTTCAAAACAGAAACAAATTACGAAGCCAACAAAGAGCTACTCACTTTCTAAAAGAAACTGTTGGTGGTCGGTGGTGTTTTAACGAAGATAAGCACCACCATCTGTCCATCACAACTTGTGAAGATAGCAAAAATACCTAAAAAATAGATATGCAAACTAAAAGAGAGAAGATGCATGGAGTGAATGAGAGAAAGAAAGAAAAAAAAAAGGTTGATGGGTAGGAGAAAAAGATGGGCGGTAGTTAACCCGGATGCTAATACCGTCGCTAGTTAAAAACAAAAATTTAAAAAATGTAAATTTTTATTTTACCCAATTAACTCAATTAAAAACTTAAATAATAATATTAAAATATTTTGTACTTATCTAAATTATAAAACATTTCATACATGTACGGCCCAAATTTTGCCCGGGGTCCAATACCAAACCCAAAACTTAGCCCAAAACACTAACCCAACCCAAAAAAAAATCAAAAAAAAAAAGAAAAAAACCTAATCTCACCTACTCCACACCATAATTAGCCACCCACCCCTATTTTGCTCCATTTGCCTACAAAAGAAAAGGCAAATAAATTAAAAAAAAAAAAAAGAACAAGTGGTAAAAGCTTATAAAAAGCCACAATCTCAATGTAAAAAAAAAAGGGATTGGAGAGAGGAATTGATTGTATTTTGGAGAGAAGAAATTTTTTGAGATTCAAGAAGAGATTTTTTGAGATTCAAGAGGATTTTTCTTTTTTTGAGATTCAAGAACAAAAATCAGTATATCAATAGCAATCAAAAAGGTTCAAAGGGTTTCATTATATTCACTCCAATCGTAGTAAGAAATAAGGGATAGAATCAAAGTCTGCTGCGTTTTGGGTCAAAGGGCTATTGTCCGTTTTAGTCCTTCCGGTTATTTGCATGTGCGAATTAATCCCTCTTCTTTTATTTATTACGGATTTGCCCCAAAATATTGCTCTCAGATTCGATTATGTCCTTCCTATTATTATTTATTTGTTTCATTTACCTTATTTATATTATTATGTTTGCATTTATCTCTTATTTCATTCTAATACTAATATTATTAGCACTTCTATTGTTTTTACTATTAATTAATGTATGTTTATTATATATGTACGTATGTACATTTCTATATATATAAGTATTATTTTTATTACGTCATTTTAATATTACTATTATATCATATTTACTTTCGCATTTTAATATTATTATTATTATTATTATTATTATTATTATTATTATTAGTGTATATTTTATGTACATATATGTATGTATATACTTATATATATAGTATTGTTTTTAAATTTAATATTTTATTTGCTCTTTGTATTTCTATATTATTATTATTATTATTATATGGTAGTGTGTATTTGCATTATATGTATATATATATTGATATATAGTATTATTTTTGTTTACTTTATTTTAATATTATTATTACCTTCATTCCATTATTATTATTACTATTATTATATTTTACTATCATTATTTTCATACGTATATATGCTCTTGTTTATATTATTATTACTATAACTACTATATTTTTTACTACATCTATTATGTATTACTAATATATTATTACTACTATTATTCTTGTTATTATCATCACTTGTTATTCTCATCACTATTATTATAATTTATTATTGTTACTTATTATTTTACTATTATTATCTAATATATCATCATTATCATTATTTTCATTATAACTTAATAGATCATCATTATTATTATTATTATTATTATTATTATTATTATTATTATTAGCACTACTTTTATTACTATTATTTAATATATTATTTTTACTATTATCGTCATATTGTTACTATTACTATTATATTATTATGTTATTATATCTTTTACTATTATTATTGTTGTATTTTTCTATTATTGTTATTATATTTTCCTTTATTTTTGTATTCACTTATACGTTATTATTTTATATTAACTAATTTGATAACTGTATATTTTTAGCATATTTATTTTATTTACATATCATTACTTTTATTATTATTTCATCATCTATTCTATTTATAGTTTTCTTTTAAATAATTTCAAACATTTAGCTTATTCATTATTTCCTTTCTTATTATTTATTCGACTCATTTATCTTACCTTCGTATTTATCGTTAGTATTCATATTTGTGTTTATGTTTATCCTGTTATGGTTATCAATTTTTATTTGTTATGCATTCTTTATTATCTCGTTTCATTACTTAATTTAGGTTTTATCCAACCCGATAGTGATTCTTTCACTAAAGTAAATATTTTGTATTTGGTAATCCGAGACAATCGTTCCCTAACTTCTGGATTTCGATTTTTTTTCTCTCACGTTTAATCTAAATAACGGCATATTCTTTTAAATCATAATCTGAGTGTTAAATAAAATACTTACTCTCGATATTTGAGGTGTTGTGTCATAACTCATGGATATGACATCTTATTACCTCGAGATAAGATTTTTTTTGCAAATAAGGTGATGCTTGGTGTTTGGAAATTTGAGAAAGTAGTGCCCTAACTTATTGGGTTGCCACTTTTCTCGTTGAATGCAAATAATTAAGCACCCTTCTAAGTTTTTTAAAGGTTTTCTAAATGCAAGCTAGTATCTTGGAATTTCAAAGCAATGTCCTAACTTATTGGATATAGCGTTTTGTTGCTTCGAGATAGGAATTTCAAAAAAGGGGATAACTTAATGTTAATACTTTGACGCTAGTGAATCCCAATTTTCAAAGTTAAAATATTTTAAAGAGGACTACATCTTAAATTTTTTTTTCTTTCGACATTAAAGACATTTGATAATCAATTAGGTACCAATTTTTGGGCGTTACGAGGGTGCTAATCCTTCCTCGTGACGTAATCGACTCCGAACCCGTTCTTTTACTTGTGGACCAAAACTAATGATTTTAAAACAAAATGTTTTAAAGGTGATCCAATCACACCTAAAAAGATTGGTGGCAACTCTCGTTTTCATTTTAAATCGATTCCCATTTTCCAAAGCTCGATTTGAAAATGGTTTCGATACTTAGCGACTCACTGGGACGTAATAAGAGAGTCGTGCCATGTAATTGATTATCTTTTGTCTTAATGTCGGAAATTAAAAATTTTAAAATTTAATCCTCTTTGCATTACATGTGTTTGTATTATTACATGCTATATTTTGATCGCATTGCATTTCAGATGACTGCTGTGGTCACACCCTTAAGTGGGAGTGAGAAGCTACGCTTCGTGAGGTTTTTGCCTCCGTGCGGGATAGTGGATCACTTTCGGGATACATCTGTACCTATGGTTTCGTGAGATTTTCATATCCGTGTAGCCATAGGGAAATGTATTCCCCTGAACTGAACTCGATTCAAATGAGCCTATAATGGGTGAGGATCGAGGAATCTGCTGGTTCGAGTACCTCAAACTTTAGAACCAACCCCATGTCGAAGGACCGTATAAGCCCAACTTAGACATCACCCTTATAAGTTATCGTTGAAATTTATTGATATCATGTGATACTGACTATCTCTTTTCTTTTGCTTGCATGTCATTTTGCATTTACAAAGATATCGATTCGTGGTCAGTTTCTAAGTTAGGAAGTTTTATTATGGAGAACGGACTTCTTGATAAAGTGGAAGGCAACGTTAACGTCCACAGATGGTCCGAGCAAACTCAACTAGAAAAGGAGACAAGATAGCTATAGGATATATGTTTGAGTGCCAGATTATACTCGTATAAGTGTCACACGAATAATCTCCAAGAGCTTAAGGAAATTTGGGATCGATGGGGCAAAGAGACTAAGCAATTATTCTACTGTAAACTATGGAGACTTACCTTACTTGCTTGATGTTCAGATAGACGAGCACTTATTTGAGCCCTTGCTCGCTTTTGGAACCCCAGACAGTTGCTTCACTTTTGGGGAAGTAGACATGGTACCCTCTTGTAGAAGAGTACATCGCTTTACTTCGTTGTCCCGGTTTCGAATGATAGGATCTATTCCGAGCTCCTTGTGTCCCTACCTTTTGGAAGAAATTAATGATTATTACGGGATGAGCGAGCGTGGGCCACGGCGAATTAAAGAAAAGGGTGAGTGCAAGTGCATTTCGTGGGATGCTTTGAAAGATTTGATTCGACACACTCGATGAGACAAAGAAGATAGATGTTTTTGCCCTAAGTTTATATGGATTGATGGTCTTCCTAAGGCTTTGGGATATGTGGATGAGGCAACCACGGATTTTTTTCATCGACTCAAGAAAAGGTCACTTTTGTCCCTCGCAATTTTGGCGGAAACATTTAGATCTTTAGGTGCATGTAGGAGGGTGGTCTTGGCGGTGTTTATAGGGTGTGCTCATTGCTTTTGGCTTGGTTCTACATCATTTTCGGTTGATAGATAGGGTGGTTTGTCGGGTTTACTTTGAGGATTATTCACCGTTGAAAGATATAGTAGCTTCAACCAGGAGAGTTGATGTTCCAAAAGAGAATTGGATAGCGTTACTTGTAACCTTCACCAAAAGATGTCGAGTGGAGAGCTCCGTGGATGATGCTGGTGAGGTTCTTTACCGATGCGGTAGTTTTGATTGGGTACCCTTATTGGGGATTTGGGGTGCCATTAGCTATGCCCTTTGCTCATCTTGAGTCGGCATGGATTGAGACAGTTCATGCCAAGAACTCGTGGGTTGGCTCAAAGTGAGTTTGTATATAGAAGCCGATTACAAGAGGAGGGTTAGTGAAGTTTCTAGTGCTTGGAAGAAGACTTGTCGATTGAGAGGAAAAGCTATTAGCCCCTTACGACAGGAATACATAGAATGGAGAGGTAGAAGAGTTAATGATAATATCCTAAGCCAAGTATGGAAGGAGCTCGACCAATGGAGGAATATTTTCAAGTAAGGCCTCAAAGTTAGAAATTATGAAACAAGAGTTCGAGAGACAAAGCTTGGAGTTCGAGAGGAGGATAGCAAAACTCGAAGAAGAAAAGATGTACTTGAGTTTGGACATTGATGTTCAAAAGATGGAAGTCAAGAAACAGAGGAAAGAAAAGAGGAAGATTGAGGAAGATCGAGATGATCTAAGGGAGCATTACAAAAGGGCACAAGTAGCCTTGAGGAGGGCGAGAGTAGGAGGATCTTCCAATCAATGGCAGAAGGAGGTTCAAGAAGAAAAGGATAGAGCCGAGTACTGGGAGAGGAAATCTCAAGAAATGCGGGGGCAAAATTTGGCATTAGAGGAAAAGAATAAAGGATTGAAGACCAAGGTAATAGAACTTGGAAAATCCCTGCGTTGGCACCAAAACTATAATTCTACGGTCGAGTTAAAAGAGCTAAGAAGCAAGGTCGAAGATTTGGAGGTGGCATTGCATGACGGTGAACTCCGAGTTGAGCACTCAAGGCGCAAGAGGATTATCCGAGGAGAGAGCTATATCAAGCTAAAGAACAGTCGAAAAAGGGATCATGTCATTAGTGAAGCCATAGCTCGATTCGAGAGGTTCTTGAGTATGTGCAAGACTTGGCAATTCGAGATGACGTATTGAGTCTGATGTATTCATCATCGTCGGATGTAGGACGAAAGTTAGCCCTTTTATTAGATAGAGTTAAAGCTTTGGGCCTTAGGGCAAAATCGTATTTGTAATCCTCTTATATGTAAAGATATTCTTTTTCTAAATAAAATTTTCTAAATGAAGTTGAACCAGAATCGATATTCTTTTTGCATTCATGCATTTGCATATCATAACATTTCATCACATCATTTGCATTCAAAGTTATAGAAAGACCCTGATTAGTTAAAGTTTACTTTGCATAGGTAGAAAATAGAGAGGTAGAAAAGAAAATCTGGAAATCACACATCCTTACGGCACTCGTACTAAAACTAAGAATATGGATCAAAGGTTTGAGCAATTACAAAAAGATATGCAAGATCAAATGCAAGAGCAGTTGGCCAAAATACAGAATGAAATAAGGGAGCAGATGCTAGAGGCTCAGAGAAACATGATGGTTGAAATGGTTCAGCTGCTGAGAGCCACTGATAAAGGAAAAGCTCTCATGGCGATCACTGAAGAGGATAATAAAGGTCCTCCACGGGTTTTACTCGCCTCATGTGCCCCTACAAACCGAGGCACCTCCTAAAAGGCCATCTGTCACAAGAAGGCCTCAATATGAGCCATGGATACTAGAATCCCATAAATTTCCCATCTGGGTTGGGAAATAATTTGGGTGATAGCTCGATCAACCCTATTACTCCTGATCTGGATTTAATGGAGAAGGAAAGAATGGCCACTGAATCCTCAAAACAATTAGAAGATCGTTGCAGGTGGTTAGAGAAGAAGTTTAGGGTTTTAGAAGGCGCTGGCAATCATCATGGGATTGATGCCAAAGGCTTAAGTTTGGTTCCAGATTTGGTGCTTCCTCATAAATTTAAAATGCCAGAGTTTGAAAAATACAATGGGACTACTTGCCCAGAGGCACACATAACAATGTTTTGTAGAAGAATGACTGGTTATGTGAACAACGATCAACTATTAATCCATTGTTTTCAAGACAGCCTGGTGGGACCGGCGGCTAGGTGGTACAATCAGTTGAGCCGTGCAAGAATCAGTTCATGGAGAGATCTTGCACAGGCTTTCATGCAATAATATAACCATGTGACTGATATGGCGCCAGATAGGATCACACTTCAAAACATGGAGAAAAAACCTAATGAAAGTTTTAGGCAATATGCACAACGATGGAGGGAGGTGGCAATGCAAGTACAACCACCATTGTTAGAAAAGAAAACCACCATGTTATTTATTAATACTTTAAAGGCGCCATTCATCACACATATGATTGGAAGTACCACAAAAAGTTTCGAGGATATAGTTATGGCGGGTGAGATGATTGAGAATGCCGTGAGAGGCGGTAAAATTGAGGGGGAAGTGGCTAAAAGATCATCCCCAAGGAGAAAGGATAATGAGGTGAATAGTCTCAACTCGAGGGCAATCACAGTTGGTCAACCCAAAGCAGCTATGGTTGAACAACAAAATACCCAAAGACAGGAATCGAGCATAAGGCAGAATTCGGAAAGAATGCAATTTACGCCTATCCCTGTGACGTATCGTAAGCTTTATCAAAGCTTGTATGATACACATGCCATTGCTCCATTTCACTTGAAACCACTACACCCTCCATACCCCAGATGGTATGGTGCAAATGCTAAGTGTGAATATCATGCGGGAATACCAGGGCATTCGATCGAAAACTGCACAGGATTCAAGAAGGCCGTGGAGAGGCTTATCAAGATGGGGGTTGTGAAATTCGATAGTACCCCTGATGCTGAAAATCCGTTACCGGATCATGGCAATCAAGGAGTGAATGCCATTGATGAAACAAAGATAAGAAAAATCAAGGAAGACATTGCTGAGGTGAAGATACCTATGAAGGTAATATGGGAAGAGATGGTAAAGAGAGGTATACTGACCTCTAGAAAAGGAGGAGAAGGAATAGAGAACCATTGTGAGTTCCATGGGGAAGTAGGTCATGTGATTCAAAATTGTGAAGAGTTCAAGGTTATGGTACAAGGCCTTATAGTTAACAAAGAGTTGCAGGTTTCTGAGGGTAGTTCTTATGAAGGACAAATATGTGTACTGGAGAATGAACGACAAAGAACCAGCCAACCGAGAATTATTATCTCCTTGCCAGGGAATAATGAAGAGGGGTCACAAACTAGGCCCAAAATAGTCATCCACAAACCCAATCCTTTCCCTTATAAGAATGACAGGAGGGTGCCATAGAGCTATGACTGCAATATAACAATACCTGAGGGGGAGAGTATAGCTAGCGCGTCCAGGGGCACGCAAAATGAAGGTTCTCATACACGAAGTGGGAAACGTTATGACGGGGGGAATATCAGAATAGAGCCCGCAGAGACGAAAGATGCCAAGGCTGAAAAGGAAAAGGAAACTGAAGTACTCATCAATGAGCCAGTAAAGGAGGAAGAGGCTAAGGAATTTCTAAAATTCCTGAAACATAGCGAGTATAGCGTGGTCGAGCAATTGCGCAAGCAGCCGGCGCGTATATCAGTGTTAGCCCTACTCTTGAGCTCTGAGGTACATCGAGATGCGTTGTTAAAGGTGCTTAACGAAACATATGTTACCCATGACATATCCGTTAACAAGCTAGACCGGTTAGTAAACAACATCAGTGCTGACAATTTCATTTATTTTAACGATGATGAAATTCCACCTGGAGGCATAGGGTCAACCAAAGCCCTACACATCACTACTCGGTGCAAAGGATACACACTTCCAAGTGTACTCGTGGATAATGGGTCCGCTTTGAACGTCCTGCCGCTATCCACCTTGAACAGATTGCCCATTGACAGTTCGCATATGAAAACGTGTCATAATGTGGTAAGAGCCTTTGATGGAACTGAAAGAAAAGTAATGGGGCGAATCGACATCCCTTTGGAGATTGGGCCAAATACGTATGGAGTTGATTTCCTAGTGATGGATATCAAGCCCTCCTACAATTGTTTATTGGGAGACCATGGATACACTCGGCAAGAGCAGTGCCCTCTTCATTGCACCAAAAATTAAAGTTAGTAATGGATGGTCGTTTAATAACCATCAATGCGGAAGAGGACATCATAGCGGCAGTTACCAGCAAGGCCCCTTATGTTGAGGCAAATAAGGAGGTTATTGAATGTTCTTTCCGCTCTTTAGAGGTTATCAATGCCACCTTTATTTTGGAAGGAAGCAAAGTGCCGGTACCCAAAATGTCTGGAGCCACGAGGATGGCCTTACAAATAATGATGGGGAAAGGAGCATTGCCGGGAAAGGGGCTAGGAAGACGGTTGCAAGGAGAGGTTCAAATCCCAAACTGATTGAGAAGAAGGACCGCTTTGGCTTGGGCTTCGTGGCGGACTACAAGCACAAGAGGCAGGAAATAGAGAAGTGCCAAGCAAGAAGAAAGGCGCGTTTGAATGGAAGAGAAGTGGAGTGGGGACCGATGATATTCCCACCTATATCCAAATCCTTCAAATCAGGAGGATTGCTGAGAAAGGAAAGTCATCAAGTTAATGCTGTACACAATGAAGGATCGAGCAAGGAAGCCTCGAGGGCATTCGCCTTACGAACCGGGAGCTCGAATAATTGAATGCGGAAGACCTTCCTGTAGTCTTTAGGAATTTTTCGAGTAATTCTCAAAACATGTCTCATTACTCTAGGGCCTAGGAGTAATAAGATTATATTCGTGAAATAGGCTTATGTTCATCTATAATTATTTAAATAAAACATAACTTTTTATCAATTTAAACGAGTATCGTTCTATTTTTATCGACCAATATTCCTTCAAATTCTAGCAATTCTTATTCTTTTATTCATAACACATAAACAATCATTCTTTGATTCATTCATTCTTTGTATATTCTTTCATACCTCCACAGGTCCCTATATATCAATGATATGAGTGCTGATACTACAGCTCTTAATTTCTCTGGCGAGCAAGACATGTGTTTAGAGGAACCTAAGGATTTTGAAGATGTTCAGGATTGTGACGTATCTCTCGATCTGTTAAGAATGGTTAACCAGGAGGAGAAACAAATCATGCCACATGAGAAAGAGGCAATAGAGAATATAGCCCTAGAGGAAGGGAAGGAGTTGAAAATCGGAACCCTAATTGGCGTGGACACAAGGCATGGTCTGATTGAGTTGCTTCGAGAGTTCAAGGATATCTTCGCCTGGTCATATCAGGATATGCCTGGATTGAGTACTGACATTGTGGTACATCATCTTCCGATAAGACAAGATTGTAAGCCAGTCCAACAGAAGTTGCGAAGAATGAGGCCAGATATCGTCTTGAAGATAAAGGATGAAGTCAAGAAGTAGTTTGATGCAGGATTCTTGCAAGAAGTGAAGTACTCTGAATGGGTAGCTAACATTGTGCCTGTCCCCAAGAAGGATGGGAAAGTACGAATGTGTGTTGATTACAGAGACTTGAACAAAACAAGCCCAAAAGATAATTTTCCTTTACCCCACATTGACACTTTAGTAGATAACACAGTGGGATATTCATTGTTCTCCTTTATGGATGGTTTCTCAGGATACAACCAGATAAAGATGCATCCAGAGGACATGAATAAAACCACCTTTATAACCTTGTGGGGCACCTTTTGCTACAAAGTAATGCCATTTGGACTAAAAAACGCAGGGGCAACGTACCAAAGGGCCATGGTGAACTTGTTCCACGACATGATGCATAAGGATATCGAGGTATACGTTGATGATATGATTGCCAAGTCGCGTACGGAAAAAGAGCATATTGAGGTCTTGAGAAGATTGTTTGTAAGGTTGAGAAAATTTCAACTGAAGCTCAATCCAGCAAAGTGTACCTTTGGAGCCAGATCCGGAAAGTTGTTAGGCTTCGTAGTCAGTGAAAAAGGAATTGAAGTCGACTCAGACAAGGTCAAAGCCATACGAGAATTACCCCCACCACGTACTCAGAAAGAAGTTCGAGGATTCCTAGGAAGGTTGAATTACATTGCTCGGTTCATTTCACAACTAACCGAGAAATGTGATCCTATCTTTCGCCTCCTCAGAAAGCACAATCAAGGTATTTGGGATGGGGAATGCCAGAGTGCTTTTGAAAAGGTCAAGCAATATTTGTTGAATACTCCGGTATTGTCGCCACCCAGCCCAGATAAACCATTAATACTGTACTTATCAGTGTTCAGTAATTCTATGAGATGTGTGCTTGGCCAGCATGATGAGTCAGGGAAAAAGGAGAAGGCAATTTATTATCTCGAAGAAGTTCACCGACTATGAGATGAGATATTCACCAATCGAAAAGTTGTGTTGTGCTGATTTGGACAACTCGGAGATTAAGACAGTACATGCTATACCATACCACTTGGCTCATCTCAAAACTTGATCCGTTGAAATACATGATGGAGTCAACAGCTCTAAATGGGAGAATGGCGAGATGGCAAATTTTACTTTCGGAGTTTGATATAGTCTACATAAGTCAGAAGGCTATAAAAGGAAGTGTGGTAGCGGACTTCTTGGCTAGTAGGGCTCTAGAGGATTATGAGCCACTAAACTTTCGATTTTCCAAATGAGGAGTTGATGTGTATAGCAATGACTGAAAATTCTTCTTGGAGGCTCAATTTTGATGGGGCTTCTAATGTAGTCAGAAATGGAATTGGGGCAGTCTTGGTATCTCTGAATGGTGATCATTATCCTTTTATGTGTAAGTTAGACTTTGATTGCACAAACAATATGGCTGAATATGAAGCATGCATCATGGGACTTCAAGCAGCTATAGAGCGAGGTATAAAAACTCTAGAAGTATACGGGGATTCGGCGTTGGTTGTTTATCAGCTTAGAGGTGAATGGGAGACAAGGGACCCTAAATTGATTAGTTATCGAAAGGTAGTTTTGGGGTTACTTGAGAAATTTGATAGCATCACCTTCAATTATCTCCCACGAGACAAAAATTAGATGACAGATGCTTTAGCAACCTTGGCCTCAATAATCAAGGCAAATAAAAAAGAAGAAATGAAGCCAATTCAAATGAGTATTTACGAGGCTCCAGCTCATTGTTGTAACATTGAGAGGGAGGGAAATGACATTAACCCATGGTATCGAGATATATTGCGATACGTGAAAGATCGTAAATACCACTAACAAGGCCGATGAAAATGACAAACGAACCTTGAGTAGGTTAGCTTGCGACTATGTTTTAGACGGAGATATCCTATACAAAAGACGAAAAGACCAAGTACTTTTGATATGTGTCGATGCTGTAGAAGCTAAGTTAATTATAGAAGAAGTTCACAAAGGTGTATGCGGGACGCATGCAAATGGGTTCACGATGGCAAGGCAAATCATGAGGTTTGGCTATTATTGGGCCACTATGGAAGGGGATTGCATCAGTTACACCAAGAAATGCCATAAGTGCTAGATTTATGGGGATAAAATTCATGTACCACCTTCACCTTTACATGTTATGACTTCTCCATGGCCCTTTTCCATGTGGGGCATGGATGTTATTGGACCAATATCACCGAGAGCTTTGAATGGTCATCGGTTTATCTTTGTAGTAATTGACTACTTCACAAAATGGGTAGAGGCTGCTTCTTATGCGAATGTTACTAAGTCAGCTGTGAGTCGATTCTTGAAGAAGGAGATCATTTGTCGGTATGGAATGCCTGAAAAGATCATATCCGACAATGCATTGAACCTAAACAACAAAACGATAGCAGAAGTTTGCGACCAGTTCAAGATTAAGCATCACAATTCTTCCCCCTATCGTCCAAAAATGAATGGGGCGGTAGAAGTTGCCAACAAGAACATTAAGAAAATAGTGGGGAAGATGACTGAGACCTATAGAGATTGGCATGAGAAGTTACCGTTTGCACTCCTAGCCTATCGAACATCTGTCAGAACTCTACCGGGCAACTCCATTCTCGTTAGTTTACGGGATGGAAGCAGATACCTATTGAAGTAGAAATACCTTCTCTTGAATTTTGATGAAGTAAAGTTAGATGAAGTGAGTGGGTTCAATCCGGTATGACCAGTTGAACTTGATTGAAGAAAAGAGGCTAAAAGCCATTCGACATGGTCGATGTATCGAAGCGAATGATGCGAGCTTATGACAAGAAAGTTCGACCAAGAGAATTCTATGAGGAGACCTTGTCTGAAAAAGATCCTTCCTATTCAAAAGGATTTTAGAGGAAAATGGATGCCGAATTGGGAAGGGCCAGATGTCGAAAGAAAGCTTTCTCCGGTGGTGCATTGATCTTAGCGAAATGGATGGGAAAAGTTTACCTAATCCAAGTGAACTCGGACTCGCTTAAAAAATACTTTGTCTAAAGAAGAAGAGAATCTAAGGTGAAAACTCGCAAAGGCGCCTTGAAAAAAAAAATAAAAAATAAAAGACGGAGAGGCCAAGGTGAAAACCCACAAAAGGCACCTTGTGATCAAAAGGGTCTTGAGTTGAAAACCTGTAAGGGCACTCAAATTTTGAAGAGTACACGATAATCTTGTTACAAAGAGCGAAGAATGCTACAAACGGGGGCATCAATAGAGTACTTGGGATCTTTTAAACACATTTTGAACTCAAGAAAAACTTCATGGAGCTGGTGTCTAGGCACTCAAGCAGTGATATCTGGAGGATCTAACTTCTATCTTGTTTTCCATCTTTAGATTCTATTCCTTCCTAAAGATAGACCTTCAGATTAATTTCCTTTGTATTCTTTCTTCTTAATTCATTCAAATCCAATTATTCTTAAGATTTATTCATCTTCCATGTTGCATTTAAATAATGATAGATGAACTAAATATGTTTACAAACAAAGTTTTATGCATTACTCGAAATTTCTAGACAATACAAGAAACTAAAACATGACAATTGTTCGAGAAATTCACGTAAGTAAAGGATGAAGGAACTCGAGGAATTTCTTTCATCCAGTCTAAAGGGAAAATGAACAAAATCAATGATTCAATTTTAAGAAAAGATTGTTTTACAAACATCCTCAGCGGATCGTAGCATTGGAGGAAAGGTACAGGCCTACGGGCTGAGCGTGAATGAAGCTTTGAGAAAAGAAAGGCAAATGAAAGAATGAATGATGACGTCTAGGATAGGGGTCATATTCATGACATTTTGCATCATAACATGTTTAATTAGGAACATTTTACTCACTTCGAGCATGGCATCCTACTTATCAAGTATAATCATTCTACAGGATGACGTGCCTTAATCCCTTAAGCAGTAGGGTAATAGGCCACACATAGCAGATCTCGCCTTCAGACGATTTCACTGAAGCAGATCCAAGATGGTTTGGCATCCTTGTGTTTACAAGGAACAAATCGAAAACATAGCTGATTTAGCTTTCATGTGATTACGATGAAGCAAATCTAAGATGATTTGTCGTCTCTGTATCGTCAGAGAACGAATCGAAGTTTGGCATCTTCACTTTGATGGAGAGCAGACACATAGCAGATCTCACCTTCAGATGTTTATGCTGAAGCGGATCCAAGATGGTTTGGCATCCTTGTGTTTACAAGGAACAAATCGAAGACATAGCTGATTTGGCTTTCATGTGATTATGATGAAGCAAATCTAAGATGATTTGTCGTCTCAGATCGTCGAGAACGAATCAAGTTTGGCATCTTCACTTTGATGGAGAGCGGACACATAGCAGATCTCACCTTCGGATGTTTATGCTGAAGCGGATCCAAGATGGTTTGGCATCCTTGTGTTTACAAGGAACAAATCGAAGACATAGCTGATTTGGCTTTCATGTGATTATGATGAAGCAAATCTAAGATGATTTGTCGTCTCTGTATCGTCAGAGAACGAATCGAAGTTTGGCATCTTCACTTTGATGGAGAGCAGACACATAGCAGATCTCACCTTCAGATGTTTATGCTGAAGCGGATCCAAGATGGTTTGGCATCCTTGTGTTTACAAGGAACAAATCGAAGACATAGCTGATTTGGCTTTCATGTGATTACGATGAAGCAAATCTAAGATGATTTGTCGTCTCTGTATCGTCAGAGAACGAATCGAAGTTTGGCATCTTCACTTTGATGGAGAGCAGACACATAGCAGATCTCACCTTCGGATGTTTATGCTGAAACGGATCTAAGATGGATTGGCATCCTTATGCTTACAAGGAACAAATCGAATCATAGTTGATTTGGCTTTCGCGTGCTTACGTTAAAGCAAATCTAAGATGATTTGGCATCTCTGTATTGTCAGGGATCAAATCGAAGAAATAAATCTGACATTCCTGTGCTTACAGTGAAGCAGATCGAAGATTTCAGATGGCATCCCTGTGTTTATAAGGAGCAAGTTGAAGACAAGATTTGGCATCCTGTGTTTATGGGGAACGGATCGAAGAAGCGGATCAAGAACTCAAGATTCAGCGAGCCGGGCAAAATTGGTCCTTTATAGTCTTTGCTCGTTCTTGTTACACAACAACAAGCAAAGAGGGCAACAGTATGGCCCAAATTTTGCCCGGGTCCAATACCAAACCCAAAACTTAGCCCAAAACACTAACCCAACCCAAAAAAAAAATCAAAAAAAAAAGAAAAAAAAAGAAAAAAAACCTAATCTCACCTACTCCACACCATAATTAGCCACCCACCCCCATTTTGCTCCATTTGCCTACAAAATAAAAGGCAAATAAATTAAAAAAAAAAGAAGAACAAGTGGTAAAAGCTTATAAAAAGCCACAATCTCAATATAAAAAAAAGGGGATTGGAGAGAGGAATTGATTGTATTTTGGAGAGAAGAAATTTTTTGAGATTCAGGAAGAGATTTTTTTTGAGATTCAAGAGGGGATTTTTCTTTTTTTTTTGAGATTCAAGAACAAAAAATCAGTATATCAATAGCAATCAAAAAGGTTCAAAGGGTTTCATTATATTCACTCTAATCGTAGTAAGAAATAAGGGATAGAATCAAAGCTGCGCGTTTTGGGTCAAAGGGCTATTGTCCGTTTTAGTCCTTCCCGGTTATTTGCATGTGCGAATTAATCCCCTCTTCTTTTATTTATTACGGATTTGCCCCAAAATATTGCTCTCAGATTCGATTATGTCCTTCCTATTATTTTTATTTGTTTCATTTACCTTATTTATATTATTATGTTTGCATTTATCTCTTATTTCATTCTAATACTAATATTATTAGCACTTCTATTGTTTTTACTATTAATTAATGTATGTTTATTATATATGTACGTATGTACATTTCTATATATATAAGTATTATTTTATTACGTCATTTTAATATTACTATTATATCATATTTACTTTCGCATTTTAATATTATTATTATTATTATTATTATTATTATTAGTGTATATTTTATGTACATATATGTATGTATATACTTATATATATAGTATTGTTTTTAAATTTAATATTTTATTTGCTCTTTGTATTTCTATATTATTATTATTATTATTATATGGTAGTGTGTATTTGCATTATATGTATATATATATTGATATATAGTATTATTTTTGTTTACTTTATTTTAATATTATTATTACCTTCATTCCATTATTATTATTACTATTATTATATTTTACTATCATTATTTTCATACGTATATATGCTCTTGTTTATATTATTATTACTATAACTACTATATTTTTTTACTACATCTATTATGTATTACTAATATATTATTACTACTATTGTTCTGTTATTATCATCACTTGTTATTCTCATCACTATTATTATAATTTATTATTGTTACTTATTATTTTACTATTATTATCTAATATATCATCATTATCATTATTTTCATTATAACTTAATAGATCATCATCATTATTATTATTATTATTATTATTATTATTATTATTATTAGCACTACTTTTATTACTATTATTTAATATATTATTTTTACTATTATCGTCATATTGTTACTATTACTATTATATTATTATGTTATTATATCTTTTACTATTATTATTGTTGTATTTTTCTATTATTGTTATTATATTTTCTTTATTTTTGTATTTACTTACGTTATTATTTTATATTAACTAATTTGATAACTGTATATTTTTTAGCATATTTATTTTATTTACATATCATTACTTTTATTATTATTTCATCATCTATTCTATTTATAGTTTTCTTTTAAATAATTTCAAACATTTAGCTTATTCATTATTTCCTTTCTTATTATTTATTCGACTCATTTATCTTTCCTTCGTATTTATCGTTAGTATTCATATTTGTGTTTATGTTTATCCTGTTATGGTTATCAATTTTTATTTGTTATGCATTCTTTATTATCTCGTTTCATTACGAATTTAGGTTTTATCCAACCCGATAGTGATTCTTTCACTAAAGTAAATATTTCGTATTTGGTAATCCGAGACAATCGTTCCCTAACTTCTGGATTTCGATTTTTTTCTCTCACGCTTAATCTAAATAACGGCATATTCTTTTAAATCATAATACGAGTGTTAAATAAAATACTTACTCTCGATATTTGAGGTGTTGTGTCATAACTCATTGGATATGACATCTTATTACCTCGAGATAAGATTTTTTTTTGCAAATAAGGTGATGCTTGGTGTTTGGAAATTTCGAGAAAGTAGTGCCCTAACTTATTGGGTTGCCACTTTTCTCGTTGAATTCAAATAATTAAGCACCCTTCTAAGTTTTTTAAAGGTTTTCTAAATGCAAGCTAGTATCTTGGAATTTCAAAGCAATATGTCCTAACTTATTGGATATAGCGTTTTGTTGCTTCGAGATAGGAATTTTGAAAAAGGGGATAACTTAATGTTAATACTTTGACGCTAGTGAATCCCAATTTTCAAAGTTAAAATATTTTAAAGAGGACTACATCTTAATTTTTTTTTTCTTTCGACATTAAAGACATTTGATAATCAATTAGGTACCAATTTTTGGGCGTTACGAGGGTGCTAATCCTTCCTCGTACGTAACCGACTCCCGAACCCGTTCTTTTACTTCGTGGACCAAAACTAATGATTTTAAAACAAAATGTTTTAAAGGTGATCCAATCACACTTAAAAAAATTGGTGGTGACTCCCGTTTTCATTTTTAAAATCGATTCTCATTTTCCAAAGCTCGATTTGAAAATGGTTTCGACAATACATTCTTATTATGGTTTTTTTATTATATTTTAAAATGATAAGGAAAATGGATGAAAGATGGAAAGAGTGGGGTGTAAAGGAAGGCCGATAAATCTTGACCGAAAGCAGAAACGGGTGGTCCGAGTGGACGGAAGCGCAAGGAAACAAAGGTGTCACGTCAATGGCTTTTGGGAGTCAAATGTCAGATTTTAAAAACGTGGGGTCAAAATAGGCATCTTATCATGCGCCTCCATAATTTCCATCTCCCATAAAACCAGGAATGGAGATCTCACACCCTTTGACCTCTAATCAAAACTATATATTTTTCTCATTCACAACATGTTAAAGTCGTCAAGATCCACGTATTGGTAGGGAAGTTAAGCATCCGAATATTTGTAGTCTAATGAGGATACACCCATTTCTTTGGTCAGTTTCAGTTGGATTGTTGTGACAATTAAGTTTAAATGGCTAAAATATTTAGGGTTTGTTTGGATGATAAAATTTAAAATTATGATTTTTTTAAATATTCGTCAATTAAAAGTAGTAGGTATTATAATTGTATTATTGGGATAAATATTTGTTTTATAAAAAAAATTCAGTTATTGAAATTTCCTGACTCATGATAAATTATAAAATAAAAAGGCATAATAATATTATTTTTAAATATAATATCTAGAACCACCCAAAATTCCTCCCCAGCTCATACATAGGAAGAATATGCTACAGCGCACTCGAACCTACATTCTCCTATATTGACAACAATGCATATGCCAATCGAGTTAAGATTCAATCAATAATCCTTAATTTTTTTAATCATTTTGGCCAATAACCTTTAAAATTTAGTCAAATGGCTTTTTTAGATGGATAATTTAATTTGACCATTAAAATTTTAACACCGCTATGTAACGACTTGCATAATAGCCTAGATATACTTCATAACAATTAAAAATTTAAAAAATATTAAAATCTTCAAAAAAAAAGTTTATAAATTATTTTGAGAAAATTATTCATGTCAACAGTAAAGTATATGTAGACCATCATGTAAGTTATCACGTCAATGCCATTAAAATAGTCAACTTTTCCATTCAAAGAAAAGCAATTTGACTAAAATTTGAAGGCCGAAGGTCAAAGTGATAAAAAAATTAGGGCCAAATGATAAAATAGGTAAATGTTAGGGACTAAACTTATCTTTATGTCAAGGAGAAATAATGATATACAATAAATAATATAAAATTATGTAGGGATATAATTAGATTTATAAAATATATAGTATAAAATTAAATAAAAATGTTATAGTGGGATCATATATTCAATTGTATTAAATGAAATAAGATAAGGAGGAATGTTGAAAAAAATGAATAAAGAATTTGAGCTACTAAAATCTTCTCTTGAAATTCCTTACAAAATTTGAAAATTTTCATTTCTAAATTATTTTTAAAATTTTAAAAATCTTAATATAAATTAAATCATTTTTCTAAATCTCTTGTACAAACATAATAATACATCATAAAATTATTTTCAAAATTCAATTACATAATTTTCTTTGTAAACAAGTTTAATACGACAATTTGTTAATTCACAAATTTCTTGTAATTATACAATAATCACAATGAGTCTTATTGAGTTGGGTGTAATTAGAGCATAACTACACTTGTCGATTCTTAAGAGAAGGATGAGAATTGGAGTAATTACACATATAATTACACTCAAATCTAATTTTTTTAAATATTTTATACAAGTTATAAATATCATATTATAAATATGAACATGTATAGTATTTGGGATGATTATGGAAAATTATTATTATATTATAAATTTTAAAATTGTATTATAAAAATAATTTATGTATTTTATAAAATTATAACAAAAAATATTATTTAAATCCTAAAAATTTCTAAAGGTATGGTAAAAATGTTTATTATAAAAATAATTTACATGTTATAGAAGTGTTATAATATATTTATTTATAAAAACTTATGACCAAGAAGTATGAACATAACTTATTTATGTATCCATGTTACATATTATAAAAATAATATACTTATTCATAAAAAATGTTATAATTTTTTATCATAACTTATTTATAAAAATAACCTTATAAAGTCACAACTGTTATGAATATTTTATTAAGTGGATGTCCATCAAGATCAAGATAAGTTTGGATGTACTTTAAACTCTAATAGTGATTAGAAGAAGATCTCCACTTCATTTATACTTCTTATACCTATAAATAGAGATTTTGGAGAAGTTTTGTAAATATTCTGATTAACCAATAAAATATGTTCTCATTCTTTGCTCTCCAATATTCTTTGTTCTTTATTCTCTCTATCTATTTATTTTATAACACGTTATCAGCACGATCTTGCTCAAAGTGATAGTTCATTTTATCAATTATCAAATTTATCCTCCATGATTTCCAATATCTTTGACGGTAAGATGCAAAATTTTTAGAGGAAGTTTTTTTTATTTAATGTTTCATATCTAATTATTATTTTTTATTCTTCTTTCATTATACGTTATCATTGTTTTGATTAACTTATTTTACTTTTTTTTCTTAAGAATGATGAAAGATTTGATACCATTATCTATTTGAAATCGAGAAATAAGATCCACTTTCAAAGTTTGCTTTCTATATTTGCTTGGGGAAGATCTCTTTCTCTTCATTACAAAGTCTGATTATAATCTCCATTTCTCATCCATGTAAGTCAATCTAATCAACTTCTTTTGAAATTTGATTTGATTTCTATTAAAAGTTCAATTTATATAACTCACTATTCATATTTTTATGGATTTATAAAACCCTTCACACATTTAGTTATTGGGATGTTTATGTGGAGATAAATATTTTTTTTTCATTTTAATGTAATTGATTGATTTGATTTTGATTTTGATTAAGATATACGATTATTGTGAATTTGAGTAAAAATACTTTATTTTCATGAACTTTGCGATATTCACATTGTCTGTAATAATTTCATATCATTGTAAAATTTGAAATGAAATTATGCCATAAGAGGTGGAGGTTAGAAAATGTTTATGTTTAAACCTTTATAGCTGTAGATTTATTTTAATTTGACATTATAATATTTTTTTATTTTGTTGTGTTATGATATATAAAAAGAATATTATCTAACCACAATGATTTATTAGTAACATGAATTTATTATTCATTATGTTTTATTTATACCTATTCATTTTATTTTTATATGAATAAATAAAATTTTAGAAGATTTAGAAATTTTTATCATTCATGTTAAAAAGAATTGCAAAACTGTATATTATTTAAAATAAATTAAGCATTCAACAAGATTATACAATAAAATGATTATATGTTCCTAAAGAGCTAATATTGCATCAAATTGTAAAAAGCTCTTTAAGAGCTTATATTTTACCTCCTTGTGATATAAAATTTTGTAAAATATAATATTGTTTTTCGATCAAGAAGATATATGTTGAATAAAACTTTCATGTGTTTTACATTAAAACCATATATAGAAATAACATGAGATATTCACGTATTTGTATTATATATATTCCCGAAGGAATACATTACACTATATGATTGAAATATCTAATGGGCTTCTGTAGTAGCAATATTGTGAAAATGACTTTAAAAGCATTTTTGAACAATCTCATACCTTCTAGTGGCTAAGCAAAATAATAAGTTACTAATGAAAAAATATGAAATTCTTCCTCCTAGTTTGGCTTCATTCCTTGAAGTGAATGTAGTAGTACATAACAATTATGAAAAATGAAAATATAGAGATCATGATTGTTGTTGTAATTGATGATGTGGTTGGAGACGTACTAATAACCGTTATCAAGGTAGTTATAATAGTGCTACTTCTAACAACTAGAAAAAGAATAATAATGAAAAAGAAGAAAATTATGGTCAAAATATTTGAAGGTTATTGACAATTCATGGTACTAATATGGAACCAAAATGCATTGGTCATGTATTTACCGTATATGTAAGCATCTAGTAAAACTTTATCAAAGCATCCATTAAAAAAAAGAAGGGAAACAATTACTTTAGCCAACTTATGGAGGATAATTTTTTGACAAAAGATGAAATTTTTTACTATGATTTTCGCTGTAATGGATATCATATTGAGACTACAAATGAAAAATATTGAATATCTAACTAGAAGTTTGTAGAGCCACATACTTTTACTATTTGACATGACCGGTTTAGCCATCCTAGATCATATATGATGCTAAAATTAATCTAGAATTCATATGAATTTTCATTAAAGAACCCGAAGATTCTTTAATTTAAAAGAATTCTAATGTATTGTTTGTTTTCAATAAAAATTGATTAGTAGAAACTCACTAGCTAAAGTTAAGATTTAATGTCTTACATTTCTGAAATCAATATGGGCTTATTCATCCACCATGTGGTTGGTTTTGATATTATATGATTTTGGTAGATGCATCAACAAAATAATCACGAATGTGTTATCAACTTGCAACCTGTCGTTTGCAAGATTGTTTGTCTAAATAATTAATTTTAAATCATGCAATTAAGACAATTCATCTTACTAATACTAATGATTTTATATCTCAGTCTTTTATTGATTGAGTTTGAAAAACTTTTGTAAAAGTTTACTATTTATGCACATAATGGTTTAGAGAAATTATTGATTAAACGCCTCTGATTAATATCTAAGCCATTACTTATGAGTGCTAAACTTCCTATTTCAACATGAGATTATGTTGATTTACATGTTGTATGCATCAAGCCAATAAGTTATAAATACTCCCCATTACAATTGGTTTTTGATTAAAAGCTAAATATTTCTCATCTTTGAATTTTTGTATGTGCGTATATGTTCCAATTGCTCCATCATGACGCACAAAGATGAGTGAATCCTCAAAGAGAGTTGGGAATATATATTAATTACAAGTTTATTTGTATTATTAGATGTTTTGAATGTATTGTAGATTCAATTATGACATGATTTGTGATTACAATTTTAATTCGATAGTTTTCCCAACATTAGGGGGAGAAAAATAATAACTTGTAGTGAGTTAGAGGGAGAATAATTTGAACCAAAAGTTCGACAATGATAACTCATTACAAGTTAACTGTCAGATGTATTTATAAACTTAACGAGAATAACCAAGTTAATATTTTAATTTGAATAAAAGTCCCAGTAGGACAATTAGTTAGAATAAATAATAGATTGATTGGTTCCAAAGGTGAAAATTCTTCTAGATGGTCATATAGTGGAGGCAGGTGCTTTAGAAGAGACCCACGACATAACTGCTAAGTAAAACTCCAGAAGAGATTCAGGTACCTGAAACTGAAGATTAAAATAGTGAATATAAGAGATTTCGATAAGTTGTGTCAATTCGAGAAAATATGGAATCGAATAATAAAAGTGGTCGACTATGATTTTGCATGCAATATTATTATTGAAATAATGAAATAAAAGGAGAATCTTGAATAAATCTCTTGAGAAATATATATATGGAATAGATTGGTCAAAATAGAAAGAGGTAACTCAAATTCGCGGAGTTTTTGGACCAGTTGTAATAGCCTGAATTTTCAGTGGTGCCGGAATAGTGATTCGAGATCACTAAATCCGACAAATGAGTAGAAAATATTAATATTTTAGTGAATATAAGTTAAGTGTGAAGTTAGGAAAATTTTTGAAATAGCGAATAGTGTACTAGAAATAAAAAAAAAATTAAATTAGAATCGGAAACGAGATATCGAGAGTTTGAAAATTCTTAAAACGAGCCATAAATATTTTTATAAATATTTATGGAGTGTTAATAAGTTAGTATTAAAGTTTCGTCAAGAAATTTTAAAGTTTCGATAGTTAATTGAATAAAAAGGATTAAATTGTAACAAATGTAAAATTATGGGAAATGATTAAATAGCTTAAATGATAAAAGAAAGAGGGTTTAAAAGGCAAATAGACCCAGGTCTATTTGGGCTGGACGACAAGGTGCATGAAATCGCAGGAAAATTGATGAATTAAGGGTAAAATTGGAATATTGCAAAAATTTACTTAATAAACTAGGACTAAAGTGGAATTATCTAGAATTCTCATTATTTTTCTGCATTCTCATCAGCAAAAACACCATAGAAGGGTTTCCTTAAGCTGGTTTTTCATATTTTTACTGCAAATCGAGAACCCGAAGCAAGTCGAGGAAAAGAAAAAGTAGCTGATTAGTCCCTAAATTTTCACAAATTTTACAAATCAACCCAGGTAAGTTCATATGGTTGAAGTTTAATGATTATATGTTAATTTTATGAATTATATAATGTATGATGAAATATATTTATTGATGAATAGAAAATAAAATAACAACTTGAAAATCGAATAAATGATCAAATTGAGTGGAATGTCGGATTTGAGTACTTCTGATCAGTGACAAGTGATAAGTGGTAGCCTCAGCTACACTTATCTGATCAATGATAAGTGACAAATGATAAGTGGTAGCTTAGCTACTCTTATCTGATCAGTGACAAGTGATAAGTGATAAGTGGTAGCTTTAGCTACACTTATCTGATCAGTGACAAGTGATAAATGTGATCGATGTAAGACCGCAAGGTGACTATGATTTTAAAAAGTGATAAGTGATCATATGCAAGCCCATAGTTATACTATGGCAAAGTGAAAGTGAAGTACTCAATTTTCCTTTACCATTCCCTAATTTGGTTAAAGAATGATATATGACAAATGGGCCTAAAAGAATTAATGGAAATGGATAAGTGGTAGTGAGTTTATATAGGAACTCACCAATGACCTGTGATTGACAGTGAACTTAATAATTGTGTATATAGTATAAGTGTATAAATATTTGGTAAGATTTATGTTTTATGCCTATGAACTTACTAAGCTTTTATAAGCTTATTTGAGTGTATTCAATGTCTCTTGTAGATTGACGTGGAAGTATACGGAGGATCGGATCAACACAGAGGATCACACTATCCAGATTATCTCCGTAGCTTTTGTAAATTTCCTTTTGATTTATATGGCATGTATAAGGCTTGGTGATTATATAAATATTAAGACTTGTTTAATGAATATACATTAAAGTAAAGAATGATGAGTAAGTTAAATAGTATAATTATAATAAAAGTATAATTTTGTATTAAATTGATTGAAATGAATTGGTTGGTTGGATTGGTCTCGGTTTTAAAATTGCAGGAAGGTTAGATATTTATAAAGGGTTATATTGAGCAAAAAAAAAACACTTTGGGATTTTGCGAAAAATCCTATGGTTTCGATTTAATTCTAGTCTAGTCTCGAAGTATGTTTTGGGCTTTGGAGGCCCATCTAAAGGACACCATGACATGTTTTAGTAAATAAATAGTATTTAACTCGTATTAACGAAAAATTAATTCGGTAAACTCCGGTAATGCCTCCTACCCTATTCTGGTAATGAATACGGGTAAGGGGTGTTACATTTAGTGGTATCAGAGCCCGATTTAGTCGGTTCTCGGAACATGTGTTATGTGTAAAGTGTTTAGAAATACATGCCATATAAATCTGTGATAGTGTGATGTGTATGATCCGATCTAATCTTTGTCATTTTTATAGATACTCTCTGATTATAAAGATGTCAGATAGACTGAACGTCTTGAGCAGGAGGAAGCTAACAAGTAGGGTGCGACTCGGAACAAGGAACAAGTAGTGATATTCCAATCTCTATGATGCGAGAGCGAGAACTTAAAATATGATTTATGGAGTTATGAATCAGTGGTATAAGGAGGTGATACAAGAAAGAAGTCAGTCTCAACCACCTCCTCCCCCTACTGCACCACCTACGGTACCTCCGGTTGCTCCTCCACCTCCTTCAATAATTGAAACTAGTAAACGTTCTCCGATCGAAAAGCTTAGAAAGTTTGGAGCTGAGGAATTTCGAGGGAGATCAGATGATGACCCTGTAAAAGCTGAGTATTGGCTACAAAGTTTGGTAAGAATTTTTAAACAGATGACTTGTTCTCCGGAAGATTATCTACGATGTGCCGTTTCATTGTTAAAAGAAAAAGCATATAATTGGTGGGAAACTGTGGAAGCTGTAGTACCTGCAGAAAAGCTTACTTGGGAATTTTTCCAGAACGAGTTTAAAAAGAAATATGTGGGGAAAAGATATCTAGATAAGAAAAAGAGAGAATTTCTTGATCTACGGCAGGGAAATAAGTCAGTGGCCGAATACGAAAGAGAATTTGTCTACCTCAGCAAATATGCTCGAGACATTGTACCTACCGAAGAAGAAATGTGTATCAGATTTGAAGAAGGGTTAAATGATGAGATTAGAATGATGATTGGGGCTAATGAAATACGAGAGTTCGTTGTTCTATCGAATCGTGCTCAAAAGCTTGAAGAAGTATATAACAGAAAAATGCAAAGAGATCGGAAAAATAAAGAGTCATTTAAAAGAGGTGCTTCTAAGTCATTTTCAGATTTGCCGGTGAAGAAATCTAGAGAAGAAATTAGTCGAACTACATCCGTGCCGGGAAGATTGGGTAGAGGTAGATCAAGACAATCTGATTTCAAGGTATTTGATAGACCTGCAGCAAGTGTGAGCAGTGTTCAGAATACTCCCCGGCCTAAGTGTCAATATTGTGGAAGACATCATTTCGGTGAATGCAGGACTAAGACGGGGGCTTGTTATAAATGTGGGGCTACTGATCATCTTATTCGAGATTGCCCCCAGCTGCAAAAAGATGAAGTGGATCAGAAAGAGATACAGAGAACCACTCCCCAAAGAAGTAGACGTTCGGGCCAGAGCAGTGCTACAGGGGCTACCCGTTCGAGTATAAGAGAACCAGTTGGTCAATCAAAGAATAGAGCACCAGCACGTACCTATGCCATTCGAGCAAGGGAAGAGGCTACGGCTCCTAATGTAATTGTTGGTATTTTCTATCTTTATGATGTTACTGTTTATGCATTAATAGACCCTGGGTCTACTCATTCATATATTTGCACTATGCTAGCATCTGAAAAGAAATTATCTGTTGAGTCCACTAATTATGATATACAAGTCACTAATCCATTAGGTCAAAGTGTGATGGTTAATTTAATATGTCGTAATTGTCCACTGAAAGTGAAAGGTCGTGAATTCCTCGCGATTTGATGTTGTTACCCTTCGGAATTTGATATTATTCGGGAATGGATTGGTTAACAAAACATGACGTCAGTAGTGAATCGCCGAGAGAAACGGATTGATTTGAAAAATCAGACAGGAGAAATGATTTCAGCTGAGTTCAGAAATATGAAAGATAATGTCTGAATTATTTCAGCCTTTTCAGCTCGAAGCTAATACTGGAAGGGTAATGAAGCATATTTAGCTTACATTCTTGATATTCGGATTCGAATCAAAGTTGAAACAGTTGCAGTTGTTAATGAATTTCTCGATGTGTTTCCTGAGGAATTGCCGGGTTTACCACCAGATCGTGAAGTTGAGTTTGTGATTGATGTGATCTCGGGAACAGCTCCAATATCCGTAACACCATACAGAATGGCACCGACAGAATTAAAAGAGTTGAAGACTCAGTTACAAGAATTGTTAGATAAAGGGTTTATTAGACCGAGTACATCTCCTTGGGGTGCACCTGTTTTGTTTGTGAAAAAGAAAGATGGCTCGTTGAGATTGTGTATAGATTACAGACAGTTAAATAAGGTTACAATCAAGAACAAATATCCTTTGCCCCGCATTGATGATTTGTTCGATCAGTTGAAAGGTGCTGCTGTGTTTTCAAAAATAGATCTTTGATCTGGGTATTATCAGTTGAAAGTTAAAGAATGTGACGTGCCAAAAGCGCCTTGAACTCGGTATGGTCATTACGAGTTTCTGGTAATGCCATTTGGTTTAACTAATACTCCTGCTGCATTTATGGACTTGATGAATCGAATTTTTCAACCTTATTTGGATAGATTCGTGGTTGTATTTATTAATGATATACTGATCTATTTGAAGACCGAGCCTGATCATGCACAACACTTGAGAAGTGTGTTGCAGACCTTGAGAGAGAAGCAGTTGTATGCAAAGTTCAGCAAGTGTGAATTTTGGCTACAGGAGGTTGGATTTCTGGGTCATATTGTTTCAGCTGAAGGAATTCGAGTAGATCCAAGTAAAGTGTCAGCAGTGGTGAATTGGAAAACACCAAAGAACGTAACAGAAGTGCGGAGTTTCTTGGGATTAGCGGGATACTACCGATTTGTTAAAAATTTTTCAATGATTGCCTTGCCGATGACTCGACTACTTCAGAAGAATGTTGAATTTGTATGGTCTGAAAAGTGCCAACAAAGTTTTGACCAGTTGAAGAAAATGTTGACAGAAGCTCCCGTGTTAACTCAACCAGAATCAGGTATACCATATGTTGTGTATAGTGATGCATCTTTAAATGGTTTGGGTTGTGTTTTAATGCAGTCAGGGAAAGTAGTGGCATATGCTTCTCGGCAATTAAAACCACACGAGAAAAATTACCCTACCCATGATTTGGAGTTGGCCGCGATTGTGTTTGCTTTAAAAATCTGGAGACATTATTTATATGGGGAAAAATATTATGTGTATACCGATCACAAAAGTCTGAAATATTTGATGACACAGAAAGAGCTAAACTTGAGACAGAGACGGTGGCTCGAACTATTGAAAGATTATGATCTTGTTATTGATTATCACCGTGGAAAGCTAATGTGGTCATTGATGCACTTAGCGAAAATCATCATTGTTTGCACTTCGAGCAATGAATGTTCATTTGTCATTAATGAAGATGGTTCAAGATAGCGTAATTGAAAGCAAAATCTACATTCCTTCAACGGATCCCGAATTACGAGTGATGATTCGAAACTAGTCTGAAACGACAAACGGTTCGGGATAATTTGAGTTCGAATATAGCGTTGATGATGGTGGTATGTTGCGTTATCGTAATAGAATTTGTGTTCCGAATAATTCAGAATTGAAAAATGATATTCTTGCTGAAGCTCATAATAGTAAGTATTCTATTCATCCGGGTAGTACAAAAATGTATTGCGATTTAAAAAGAATATACTGGTGGCCTGGTATGAAACGAGAGATTTGTGAATTTGTTGCAAAATGTCTAATCTGTCAGCAAGTGAAAGCAGAGCATCAAGTACCAATGGGTTTATTACAACCTATTATGATTCCTGAATGGAAGTGGGAACACATTACGATGGATTTTGTATCAGGATTGCCTGTGACTCCGAAAAAGAAAGATTCAATCTGGGTTATCGTTGATAGATTGACAAAGTCGGCACATTTTATTCCAGTCAGGTCAAATTTTTCATTGGAGAAGTTAGCGGAATTGTATATTTCTGAGATTGTGAGATTACATGGAGTTCCAGTATCTATTATTTCGAATTGGGATCCGAGATTTACTTCGAGATTTTGGAATAAATTACAGGAGGCTTTGGGCACTAAATTAAATTTCAAGATGACTTTTCATCCTCGCATGACAGGCGTTAGAGCGAGTGATTGATTTTAGAAGATATGTTAAGGTGTTGTGTACTTGAGTTTGGCGGCAATGGGAAAGGTATTTACCTTTAGTCGAATTTGCTTATAATAATAGTTATCAAACTAGTATTAAAATGGCACCATTTGAAGCTCAGATGGAAGAAAGTGTAGAACTCCATTATATTGGTGCGAATTAAGTGAACGGAAAGTAATGGGAGTGGACTTAATTCGGAAACCAAGAAAAGTTCAGATTATTCGAGATTGTTTAAAAGTCGCCTCCGATCGACAAAAATCATATGCAGATTTAAAGAGAAGAGATATAGAGTTTAATGTGGGTGATCGTGTATTCTTGAAAGTGTCACCGTGGAAGAAAGTTTTATGGTTCGGTAGAAAGGAAAACTCATTACGATTTATTGGGCCGTATGAAATCATTGAAAGAATCGGTCCAGTAGCTTATAGATTGGCTTTGCCCTGAAACTTGAAAAGATTCATAACATGTTTCATGTGTCTATGTTGAGACAGCATGATCGATCCGTCACATGTAATTCCTCATACGGAAATAGAGGTCCAACCCGACATGACTTATTCAGAAGAACCGGTGAAAATTCTAGCTTGGGAAATTAAAGAGTTAAGGAACAAACAGGTACCGTTAGTAAAAGTGTTGTGGCATCGACATGGTGTAGAGGAGGCAACCTGGGAAACAGAGGAATCAATGAGATCACAATATCCGAACCTATTTTCAGGTAACAAATTTCGAGGACGAAATTTCTTAAGAGGGGGAGAATTGTAATAGCCTGAATTTTCAGTGGTGTCGGAATAGTGATTCGAGATCACTAAATCCGACAAATGAGTAGAAAATATTAATATTTTAGTGAATATAAGTTAAGTGTGAAGTTAGGAAAATTTTTGAAATAGCGAATAGTGTACTAGAAATAAAAAAAAATTTAAATTAGAATCGGAAACGAGATATCGAGAGTTTGAAAATTCTTAAACGAGCCATAAATATTTTTATAAATATTTATGGAGTGTTAATAAGTTAGTATTAAAGTTTAGTCAAGAAATTTTAAAGTTTCGATAGTTAATTGAATAAAAGGATTAAATTGTAACAAATGTAAAATTATGGGAAATGATTAAATAGCTTAAATGATAAAAGAAAGAGGGTTTAAAAGGCAAATAGACCCAGGTCTATTTGGGCTGGACGGCAAGGTGCATGAAATCAGCAGGAAAATTGATGAATTAAGGGCAAAATTGGAATATTGCAAAAATTTACTTAATAAACTAGGACTAAAGTGGAATTATCTAGAATTCTCATTATTTTTCTGCATTCTCATCAGTAAAAACACCATAGAAGGGTTTCCTTAAGCTGGTTTTTCATATTTTTACTGCAAATCGAGAACCCGAAGCAAGTCGAGGAAAAGAAAAAGTAGCTGATTAGTCCCTAAATTTCACAAATTTTACAAATCAACCCAGGTAAGTTCATATGGTTGAAGTTTAATGATTATATGTTAATTTTATGAATTATATAATGTATGATGAAATATATTTATTGATGAATAGAAAATAAAATAACAACTTGAAAATCGAATAAATGATCAAATTGAGTGGAATGTCGGATTTGAGTACTTCTGATCAGTGACAAGTGATAAGTGGTAGCCTCAGCTACACTTATCTGATCAGTGATAAGTGACAAATGATAAGTGGTAGCTTAGCTACTCTTATCTGATCAGTGACAAGTGATAAGTGATAAGTGGTAGCTTTAGCTACACTTATCTGATCAGTGACAAGTGATAAATGTGATCAGTGTAAGACCGTGGCAGGACTATGATTTTAAAAAGTGATAAGTGATCATATGCAAGCCCATAGTTATACTATGGCAAAGTGAAAGTGAAGTACTCAATTTTCCTTTACCATTCCCTAATTTGGTTAAAGAATGATATATGACAAATGGGCCCAAAAGAATTAATGGAAATGGATAAGTGGTAGTGAGTTTATATAGGGAACTCACCAATGACTGTGATTGACAGGTGAACTTAATAATTGTGTATATAGTATAAGTGTATAAATATTTGGTAAGATTTATGTTTTATGCCTATGAACTTACTAAACTTTTATAAGCTTATTTGAGTGTATTCAATGTCTCTTGTAGATTGACGTGGAAGTATACGGAGGATCGGATCAACACAGAGGATCACACTATCCAGATTATCTCCGGTAGCTTTTGTAAATTTCCTTTTTGATTTATATGGCATGTATAAGGCTTGGTGATTATATAAATATTAAGACTTGTTTAATGAATATACATTAAAGTAAAGAATGATGAGTAAGTTAAATAGTATAATTATAATAGAAGTATAATTTTGTATTAAATTGATTGAAATGAATTGGTTGGTTGGATTGGTCTCGGTTTTAAAAATTGCAGGGAAGGTTAGATATTTATAAAGGGGTTATATTGAGCAAAAAAAAAAAAAACACTTTGGGATTTTGCAAAAAATCCCTATGGTTTCGATTTAATTCTAGTCTAGTCTCGAAGTATGTTTTGGGCTTTGGAGGCCCATCTAAAGGACACCATGACATGTTTTAGTAAATAAATAGTATTTAACTCGTATTAACAAAAAATTAATTCGGTAAACTCCAGTAATGCCTCCTACCCTATTCTGGTAATGAATACGGGTAAGGGGTGTTACACCAGTAGTCTAAATATCTAAAGCTATAAAGCCAGTGAGGGTGCAAATGAAGTAGTTTTGCAAAAGTAGAATAAAAACATGAAGATTTCTGCTAAGTTCTGGCATTGGTTATGAAAGGATATAATAGTCTTTTATGGTGTATGCAATAACCTTTAGATATATTATTTTAACAATTTATAAAAGATTTAACTTGCGGCTAATGATTGTTGTTACAGGCTTTTATGAAGCACTACATAGTAAAGTTTATATTAAAATCCTTGAAGGATTTAGAATGCTTGAAGCATATTTAAATTCTCGAGAAATTGTTCATTTATATGAATTGAAATAATTTGAACATATGTGGTAAATTTGATTTAGTGAATCGTAGTTGAAGGAGGATTATAAAATAATCCAAAATACCTATTTGTGTTTTTATAAAAGAATCACGATTAAAGTTTGTTTTATTGTTGAATATCCTGAAGAAATCAAAATATATTTCCCTTAAATTTCCCTTCACTCATGACTTTCAAAAGAACGGTAATATAAATGCTTAGCAAGTACATTCAAATAGTCATTTGAAAAACTAATATTCAAGATTGATACGTAGAATATGAGAAAATATGTAATGTTTTCATGAGGAGGAGTAAATACGCGTTGCACTCTTTTTCCCTTAATCGAGGTTTTATCCCATTAGATTTTTCTGGTAAGGTTTTTAATGAGGCAACATGTTATACGTATTATAGATATGTGTATTTTTTTTCCTTCACTAGGAATTTTTTCCCACAGGGTTTTTATCTATATTATTTATTAGAGGTGTTATAAAATTTATTGGATAATTTATAAAACTTTTTTTATAAAGGTTATATATTATAAAATTTATATTATTTTTATTTAATATATGTATTATAAAAAATATAACCTAGGACAAGTCTTTCTTCAAATTAAGTTTATATAAGTTTTTATAATTAAAGCTACAGACTATTTGGACTATGAACCCAAATATTATAAGGTTTGTAACAGCCCGTTTTTAGTCAAATCAGAATAGTAGTTTTGGGACCATAAATTCGAAGTTGAAATAATTATTTTATTATTATTTTGAGGTCTATAGCATGATAGAATGATTGTGTGAAAATTTCGTTAAGAAATTTTATCATTTGAATGTTTAATTTGATAAAAAGACTAAATCGCGTAAAGTGTAAAACTTATGTTCTATTAGATAAATGTGTCTAATAGTTATAGAAATTTAAAGTGGAGGTCCTTATGTGGTAAATAGTCTAATAATATGATAGTAGATGATAATGGCTTGGTAATGTTGTAAATTTAATTAAGTTTAAAGGTTAATTTTGGTATTTAGTAATTAAAGTTAAAATAAGTAAAATAAAACAAAATTTGCTCCCATTATCATCTTTATCAATCGAACCTAGGGCAAGACGAAGCCATTTTTCTCCTTTAAATTCAGCCAAGACATTTTTGCTCAAATAGGTATGATTTTTGTCCCCTTTTTAATAATTTCTATGTTTTTGATATCGTTGCAGCTTAATCTAGCTAGCCCAGAGACTAATTTACAAAATTGTTAAAGGTTTAGGGTTTACCATTAATAAATCTATGTGTATTTTGATGTTTGATGATAGAAAATGTATGTTTGTTGTAAGATAAACAACATTTGCAAAGTGATTTTTGACAAAATTGTCATTTAAGGATTTAATTTGAGAAATGTATGAAATTCATGGTAAAATGTGCGAAATAAAGAAAATTTTAGGTTGCTAGGGACTTAATTGAAATTCGGCTAGCATGAGTATAAGTTAAATTTCATGAATTTGTGCTTTTATGAGCTAAGGACTAAATTGTAAAAATATTGAAATATTAGAGGAAAAAGTGTAAAGTTGCCTTAATGTGTATTTTGGACTAAATTGAATAGAATGATAATTAAATAAGTTAATTTTGATTACATTTAGATCAAGAAAAGTGAAATTCGGATTTAGATCGGGGGAAAAACAAGGTTTTCGACTAGTCGATTCAATCCGTCGTTTTAGCGATTGAGGTAAGTTCGTATGTTAATAAGTATTCTAATAATTGTGTTTTAAATGCTTTAATATTGAATAAATTGTGTATACGACCTTGCGGATATAATCGACGAAGATTCGACATTGAGAAATCCCGGTTGAACCTTAGGAATAGATTAGGATATGAATGACATGTCATTAGGGGTTATGTGATTTGGGTGCTGGTTCGTACGTTCTACCAGTGGCTGAGTTATTCGGCATGAGTTGCGAATGCTCATAAGCTTTTATGAGCAGCACCGTATAGTTTCGTCATGACCGTTAGCTTGTGTGAGCAGACCCATTGATAGCTCGAGTGTGAGCATTATATGTGATATGAGATTGAGATAGCTTCAGCTATGTATTTGATACTTAGGGTGCGAGATTACTGAGTATCCAATAGTTTTTCGAATGGTTCAACGGGTATATTGAAGATATGAAATAGTGAGAAATAGATACGTATCAGTACAGGTATGTACGGAAACTATATGAGCATTGAAACTATGGAAGTTATGAGATCTTGATTAATTATGTGATTGAATATATGTTAACCTTATAATTACATGATTTTGAAGTATACCATGTTATATTACTTGAATGGTAATTAAATGGTGAGTTTTACTTATTAACCATACGAGCTTACTAAGCTTTATAGCTTACTCTATTTACTTTTCCATGTTTTATAGTGAATTTCGAAGCTAGCTCGGATTGCAAGTCGTCGGAGATTTAATCACACTATCGAGCTTCTACTTTGATACTTTTGAATCTATGTTTTTGGATATATGACATGTATAGGAATTATGGTCATTTTGGTACATGTTAATAATGGATTTGGCCACTTGTGTTGGTTTGTAAATGTTAAGTGATTGGTTTTGTATATAGCCATGAGAGTTGGCTTATTTTGGCATATTTGGTGATGTATATATATATGCATATGACTTTAGTTATGTGATTGTTGATGGATTTGTTATGCTTGATAATTTGCAATTAAGGATACTAAGTGGTTAATATTTGAATTTGGTATGTTTGTGAATTTAGGTAAAAGAATGCATGTTTGAAAGTGACCATATTGATAATTTAAGAATGTGAATTGTTGGTATTTGAAATAATATGAACTATGCTTGGTTGAGGTTGATTGAAGGACTATTTATACCATATTATGTGTCATTTTGGTTGGTGTAGGTGTGTGCTATTTGGGTGAGCAAGATGGTTTGGTAAATAGCCTATTTTTGTCCACACGGGCAGAGAGGGCGTATGTTTTAGTTGTGTGTGACACACGGTCAGGTGACACGGCAGTGTATCCCCTGGTGTTTAATTACAAACCAAGTCATTATGATCCACATGGCCCAGCACACGGGCGTGTGACTTGGCCGTGTAGCATAAGTCAGTATACCCTATAGGTTTGGCATGGCCTAGCACAAGGTCTGGCACATGGGCGTGTGACTTGGCTGTGTGGCATAAGTCAGTATACCCTACAAGTTTGGCACGGCCTAGCACACAATCTGGTACACGGCCGTGCGTGGCCCTTTCGAAGGGCACACGGGCTGGTCATACGGGTGTGTGGTTGGCCATGTGACCCAAGTTAGAGAGTTACACGGGGTCAGAAATAGGCTGGGACACGACCATGTGATCCCATTTCGAATGTCCACACGGCCTGTGACACAGGCTTGTCTTTAGCCATGTGAGACACACGGCTGGGCCACATGGACGTGTGTCCCCTGTATTTTGCAAAATTTTCTAAATGGTCCAAAAATTTTCTGAGTTATTGATTTAGTCCCAAACCACTCCTAATGCATGTTTTGGGCCTCATAGGCTCGTATTAGGGACAACGTGAATGATATTGAATGATGTTTATTTGGAAATTGAGAATGTATGTGAAATGTATGTTTAATTGTATAATAAGTCTGGTAATGCTTCGTAATTTTATTCCGACGTTGAGGTGAGGGGTGTTACAAGGTTGATGCTAATTATGCAAATACAAAAGATTTTCTTGCACTATATCGTGGGGTATGATATAATTTGAGAGAACGGTACTAGACACAAACGCCATGGACAACTTCTAAATTCTTTAATTTGGGATATTGAAAACTTCGAAATGTGATTTAGAAGATATTTGCTATTTTAAAATTAATTTTTCATATTAAAATGTTGAATCATATTAACATGCTGCGTATATTATAACTTGAATCATAGGTGGAATTGAGATGATCCATTCTACAAAAAGTACTTGGAAGAAGGAGATCTTGATAATCTTAATGATACAAATTCAAATTCAGATGATAAACTCGATTAGGGACCAACAGATGATAATAAAGAGCATATGTTAAATATTAAAGAGGAAATAACCGACAAATATGCACTAGGACAATTAGATAAAATTGCATATGATGTGTGTTTTTCTTGTTATTTTTATTAGTAATTGTATTATCAACTACCTTTTAGGCTAACAAAATACATATGATGATTTGATTTTAATTCTTGTTACTTGTTTAGAAATTATTTTATCATACTAATAATTTTTTATAGTAATCAATATGTTTAAAAATTAAAAATTATGTAATTGGATAATTACAATTTATATTACCAAATATGACATAAAAAATTATGATGTAAAAATTATGATGTAATTATATCTTATCAACTAAACACGTTTAGAAAATTACAATATTACTTTGTAATTATTATCTAATAATTATATTTTATTTAATTACTTTGTAGATTCCAAATAAATCATAGAATAGTTCTAACTTGTAAAGTAATAGAAATACTTAGTTTTTAAAAAGAATTATGTATGTTCTTATATAGTGATTGGTATTAGTATAAATCCAAAAAAATCATGGGCGATAGTTAAAATAGTAAATAATTAAATATAAGATATTTAAATAGAGGGTTGTTTCGAAGTGACATTGAGAGGACTGCCTTACTAAGCGTTCAATAGTTAGATTGGAACAATTAATTGGAAACAGCCCCCCTTTTCTAATAAGCATTAAACCAATTTTTTTTTAATGAATTACAAAATCAGAGTAAAGCTCTCAGTAATGTGATTAGTGTAAGTTGAATTTAGAATATATTAAGTTGTTCTTTAATTATAATTTGTTAATTTTTATGCTGCATTTGATGAATGGATGAATCGGTGACTATAAGCACAAAAATTCCATTCCAGTTTGATTTTAAAAAATTTTGACTTAATCTTTGCCTGAATCAAGTTTAAGTTTTAACAATTGAGTTGGATTTATATAACTTAGCCATATATACTTCTATAGTTACTGTAACTTTGAGCTTTCAGTATAAAAAATAGATACCTAGACAGATATTTGGAGAGTAGTAGAACAGCTCAAGCCAGATTGATTACTCTCATTTTTTACTTTGACTTCCATAATTACTTCCCTTTTATTTCTTCCTAAATAATGTTGATCAAATTTCGATAAAAAAGAGAAAGGATGGATCAACTTATCTTATCTTAAAAGCTTATTTTTGTCTTTTATCTTTTTATTTAGATGTCAAACTAGTTATGTTATTTAATCATAATAGAATGATTCATCTTGAACAATTTTTTATGGTAGTCGAATTTGATTATTAAGAGATTGGAGAATGACATGCCCTATCCCATAATATTTATTCTTATCCTTTAAGCTATTTATGTTGAAGATTTATTTACATATTTTACTTGGTTTATAAGACTTTATCTTAAAATAAATATTGGGGGATATTATCTATGATTATTATATACTAAATTGATGAATTTATATCCACAAAACCTGTCGAGGAAGCTACCATATTTTGCCTATAACACATGCTTGATTCAATAAGCCCTTTTGGAGAGTGCTAGTTCTACCTTGTTTTGTATTTATTGTTAGTTTTTTTTTTCACTATTGTTAAAATTTTTTTGAGAGATATTATTGACGGTAAATGAAGTTATTTGAGGGGTGATTTGTAATAATTGAATTCATTGTTGGATTGCAATTATTTCTCTGTATAAAGATAGATTTAGGTGATTAGACGATTTTTGAATAAAATTATTTTGTTTAAACGTATGTTTAAACATTAAACTGAACATAAAGTAAATTGAGAATTGAAGTTTAATTAATTAGATTTTAATTGTAATCTCTTGTTCTACTTAAAAGAAAGTTCAGCGTTTAAACTTAGTTTAGAGTTTATGATGAGAAAATTTAATATTTAAGGGGAAATAAGTTGTAGTATTTATAGGAGGAAATTTAAAGATGGTGAAATAAATAGGCGGTCCAAAAATTAAATTTGGAATTAATGTATTATGTGAATCCAAGAGTTGAAAAGTGATTATGCATAAAATTTGAAATTGAATTCCACACCCATATTTTTCTCAAAGAAAAGGAAAAAAGAAAAATCAAAAACTATTTCTCCAACCCCAGTACGAGTAAAAGAATGTATAATGGAATTACATGGAAGGAGAGCAGTAGCAGAGCTAGAAAATTATATTTGGAGGGTCGAAATTAAATTATATATTTATATGATAATAAAAATATAATTTTATTATTTTAATAATTTATATTTTTATAAATTTTAAATAATTAAATTAAATTTTATTATTTTTAGGATTAAAGTATAATTTTATCATTATTCATTTAAAATTTTATAAACTATAAAAAATTTAAATGAATGATTTTTTATTTTAGGCGGTGCTCCGCCACCGGAAGGGGAGATTAATCTGTTAAGAGAACGTCGACATCTGAATTATATGAAAGGGGGTTGTCATGATCATCTCAGCCTGGATCCAGGAAAAAGTATGATTTCACCTCTTCTCCTTTTCTTTGCCCTAAATCATGTGATTCCTACTATCTACAGTTGCAGCCGCATTTTGTTTTGTCACCAGATATTTAATAATTGCGATGATGAAACGCATTCACAGCCAAGCATTTATTAAATTCCTGTAGCTGCAACAAAATCATCTTATCTGGGATAAAATGATTTAACAAATCAAAATTCGATGATCCCAGATAATATCTCCCTTAAACTGGAGAAATAGCAGCTGGAAACAAGCTGTGGGTGTAGGGTAATAATAATAACATGGGGATTGTGGAGGTCACTTATTGCATGTGATTTTCAAAGTGTTGGTTGCGTGTGTCCACGTTCTTTGCATGAAAACTACTTCTGTATTTAATGTCATTTGTTTCATTTCTAACTTTACCTTTTTTAGCTAATGATGATAGGCTTGGTGAAATCAATTTATCTTCAAAAGACTCCATTCCTCATTCATTCATGCTTGTAAAATAAAATAAACTAAACCATTCTCTTTTTTTATTCTCAAGCTCTCTTTTTTTTCACTTCTATTTTGGCTAAAAAAGAAAAAATGAATTGAAATGTGTTTAAGGTTTCCTCTTTGGACAATTTTAATGAATGAACAATGAAGCATGAAGCATAGGCGAGATGAGGAAATCTTTATACCTTAAAACACCCCGGATATCTCCCTATATCCCTTAACCACCTTATCTTCAAAACAACCATCATCCTTCACCCAAGGCCCAACCCACACCCATTCTTTTATCCCCCACCGCAACATCATTTCATCAAAGGGAAAGTTTTACATATTTTTCATATTTCAACAATTTCATGTATTTTAGATTTTAAAATTATTAATTTTGATTTCTTAAAATCTTTTATGTATTTTTAGATTTAGTATAAATTTTATTCTCAAAACTATTGTAATCAAAATTAAAAAGGTTTTCAAAATGAAAAATTGAGATCGGAATATTTTTAAAATAGATGTAGTGTTTTAATAATTACAAATGAAAGGTTATGTTACTTGATTATTAATAAATAGTCATAATTATTCAAGTAGATATATATTGAATAATTATGTTTATTGCTAAATATATGATTATCCATTTGGATAGTTATGTCTTTTGATACATGAGGCCCCTTATAAATAAGAGTGAAATTTCATTTCTATGACACACTAAAAAAAATAGAAACAAAATTTCTTTCTATCCTCCCACCATCTTTTATATTCCTAAATTGTTCTTTAAAGAATTTTTGCAGTAAAATTTTTTATTATAGAAATTGGTATACTTGCTATGCTTCGCTCTATGCTCAATGGACTGTTTCCATCAGTGCAAAACATAGACGATCATTAGGCTTCATTGTATACTTAAGATTTATTTGCCAATAACTCTTTTGTATACCAAAATATAGGTACGCCAAATTTTTGGTTTACTATTGTTGCATGAATTGAATCTTTTGACTATGTTTTATTGAGATTAATTATATTATGCAAAAAGTATAAGTGTCGTATTTGATAAAGTCAACTGCTAGTTTATTATATACATAATATTTTACATGCATAGTTATGATTGTTACATAATTACATAATATATATTATATATCATGCAAGAAAGAAGAAAGAAAGGAAGTTAATGAAACTTTTAAGCAAATGGAAGGAAATAATGTTTCAGTTGGTGCCTTACGCTGAAAACATAAAAAGTTATGACTTTTCAAAAAGACACTTATGTATTTATTGGTACATTATATATAGATGTTTGGTTGGAGTTGAATTAATTTAATTCATTCCATCCAATTTGTGAGTGAAACTTTTCAGTACAAAAGTATTCTCTCTTTCATGATATATATTTAACTTGATATATGATATTAATTATTTATTAAAATCATGTTATTAGTAATTAGCATTTAGATGTTACTCATTAGGCATTAGTTAAATGTATTAATTGATAAACGATACACTAAATCAAAGTTTATCATGATCATATAATATGAATCATCTTGGTTGATTTAAAATAACCATAACCTAAATGGCTTTATATATGATTGCACATTTTCTAGCCTATGTTATAAGTTAGTACTAGAAGTGATTTTGACAATAAATGAAATAAATCATGTGCAATTTGCATGGTTAATTTTTCTTGTCGAGTAGAATAGTGAAAAACATTGGTTTATATAAATATAACTATTCTAGTATGAAATTTTCTAGTAAGAATGTAAACGTGATAATCATATATTTGAAACCGAGACCATTTTTATGATGGTGCACATGATTTTTATATGGCTTACATGTGATCTATAAACTCATAATTCTATAAAGTTTTGAGATGTAAATTTTGAAATTTACTTTTGAAGTTATGAATCGAATATCTCGTGAGTATGAAAATAGCAATATGAATGCTACTTGATGCATTTAGGTGATGGATATAATTTTGATCATAGTAAAAAAATAAATAAATAATGTCTATGGTAAAGGGTGAATAAATGTGTGATTTTATAGTAACTTAATTGGGCAATTGATGGTTCTTTAATATGACTATATATATTACACCCTTATATATATATGGTGTGTTGAGAAAAATAATGTAATTTGGCTATGAATGCAAAAAAAAAAAAAAATCATATACTGACTTTGAAAAGAAGCTATGACAAATAGAAAATATGCTGTCTAGTTTCACCAAGGGATTTGAGTCCTCTTTACATCAACTTACTTGGTAAAAAAGACATGAAGCATTGTTTCATATATTTTGGTGATTGTGAAATTAATTTCTTGGATATAAAGTAATAAATAAAGTAGCAAAATAAGAAATTGTCATGATAAGAAAAGATAAAATAATCGCTGTAGTTTAACTATAGTAGAAAGGGTATCCTTGATAGCATTCTTTTGTAGAAGAATGAGTAATTGAACATGGTAGGGATGTTGCTCTTTTGAATTTTCATGACACAAATAAACATAAAGTTTCACCATGTGGTATAGATAATTAACATAGTTATGTTGAAAAGTTGGAAATTTAAGGATGATGTACAAGCCTATAATATTTGAGTTACCCATGATGAAACTCAACTTAGCGCTCGGTATAACATCAATTCTTGAGTTCAATGAGACAAAGTACATTATTAGCATGTGACTGCTAGCATTATAAAATAATATATAATATATCATCCCAATGGAAAAGCACTAGGTACCTGTAATGATAAGGAAATGATGAAAGTATTATACTCTTAATAAACCCAAAACATAAATATATTAGACGATTATAATTATAGGAACACACTTGATGGAATCTACCTATATGAGTTGAAGTGTGACCGCTTCTAGGAGTTTAAGGGCTTAACTTTGACAACATTCATGAAAAGAGGTTACAAATACATGATCGTAATAGTGTCCCTAGATACTGTGCATTGATTGGTGTTGAAACTATTGTGTGAGATAAATTAAAGTCAACTGACTAACAACCACAAGGAAAGACTTGTCAACTGACCAGGCGCGACATTAAAGTCATAAAGGACATCCCGAATAAAGTCTAGAAGGGGTATAGTAAAGCCAGCTTCAAGTAGGAACAATGGTAGGAAGAACCGGGGCCTCACGCTAGTAGAGTCAGGGCCAAACACCTCCGGGATGTTGAATTCATAATTATGATGTTTCGCAAACAACCCACGACACATCAACAAGTTTTTCATCTTCTTATAAGTTGCAGTGCAAGGATAGTTGAGACTAACAACAAGTTCATCATCTTTCATTTCAGACTTCTTCACAATAATCCTCTGCTCTTTTATCGCCTTTCTCGGTAGAGTATTTCCACAACGACGACCACCTTGACCTTGAGTCTGATCAGGTACTACAATCCCTCTAGATATTTCTTCAAAAAAAGATGATAAAATGGCCTTAATAGTAACAAAAACAAGAGCTGTAAGATGAATCGAAGTATAAATACTCCTCAAAAGCATAAATTGCTGAAGAACTCAACCAAAACCAAAAAAACTGGCAAAAATAGTTGTAGAAATTTCATAATGAAAGATACAGAAGTAATTCCAAAGAAGAAAACCTGAAGAATATATAAGGTCATTTCTCAAAATGCCCATTTTGAAGAACAAATAATGGTAACTCACCAAATGTTTGAAAAGGCTGATGTTCATCATTATCACCATTCCTTAGGAAGCAGTCCTCAGAATACATTTATGAAAAACTCTCAAAATTTTTTGTCACAACTTTTCATTGTTAAACAAGACCACTATCCACTGAAAGTTGCTAATGGAAGAGGACAACAACATAAAATGTCTCGAGAATGGACACTTTATAACCCTCCCCCTCTTGACTTGAAAGGGAGGAATATTGTTACACCTCTATTTGTATGGAGACATGTGGCAAATTGGAAAACTGCTTGAGTGGCAAACCAACTAGAAACTAACTAAAAGAAGCACTTGGTTGGGTGTGCTTGGTTGGGTGAAAAAGTAGAGAGATGGAAGGAGGGAATAGAAAAGTAGAAAGAAAATAAATTTAGATGGTGTTTAATAGGGAAGAAAGTGAGAACAAATAAAATAGGAGAAATGATCATTTTCCATCCTAATGCATGAAAACAAATCCTTCCAAATTATAATGATGAGATGAGAAAAAGAAGAAGAAGAAGAGTTAGTGTATTTTAGTTCAAAATCATGTATTTTTCAAATAGATTATTTCCTTTCCTTTTATTTTTAACTTTACTAATCAATGGAGGAATTTTTTTTTTTAATATTTCCATCTTTCCTACCAAGCACACTTATGGAAAAAAAAGTTATATTATTCATCTTTCTAATTTTCACCCTTTAATTTTCCATCTTTTCAAATTTCTTTCACTCTGTCAAGCAAAGTTTAATACTAGTATGTCCATTCTTTTTTAAAGGTTAAATTCTTCTATTAGTCCCTATATTTTGTAAAAGTTACAGAGCTAGTCCCTATACTTTTCAAAATGGTCAATTTTAGTCCCTGTACATTTTTAATTATAAAATTTTAGTCATGACCCAAACAGAAATAATTAAATTTGTTTGGGTGAATTCAATTACTACTCTTGTACTATGTGTAAAATTATAGATTTGACCCATATTCTTCAATTTGGTCATTCTAAGTTCCTTTAGCTTTTGAATTTTGAAATTTAAATCTTGATGTAAATGATAGTTGTCAATCCATTAACTGGATATGTAGTGAGTAATATATGGAAATAATAAGTTGACATGGCATAACACATATAATAATATGTTTGATACAGTAGATTTTGGAAATAGCAGAACTTAACTTAATAAATTTAACAGTTGCCATTTGGTAAGGACTAAAATTTTAAAATTTGAAAACTACATGGACTAAGTTTGATCAAATTGATGTATAAGGACTAAATCCACAACTTTTGTAAAGTACAAGGACTCAATAGTAGAATTTAACCTTTTCTAAAACATTGAAATGAAGAGTTTGTGAGAATCCCAATGGTTTGAGGATATATTACCCCCCAAAGTCGAGCTACAATGTCTTATTCTAACTTTGAAAAGAAGCTATGACAAATAGAAAATATGTTGTCTAGTTTCACTAAGGGATTTGAGGCCTCTTTACATCAACTTACTTTGTAAAAAAGACATTGTAACACCCCAAAACCCGGCTTAAAAGTTTAGACCGAATTCCGAATGTCACATTGATCACCGAAGTGATTGTAGGAAAAAAATTAGTTTAACCAGCTAAAAAACAAATGGCATTTAAGTTACGTAAAACTCTCCATTGTAAAATCCCGATATTACAAAAAATTTAGTCCAAAAGATGTTTACGTATGTATAACACAATATTTCATACCACAATATTCAAAATTAAACTTACAATTCAAACCGTTTATTTATAAATACAGAATTTATGAAAAATATTTTTAAAGTCAATTATAAAATGTGGTTGTCCGAGACCTCCAATGTGTCAAGTCCAGTAACAGCATACGAAAATACCTGAAAAAAAGGAAAACTGAGGGGGGTGAGCTACAAGAGCCTAGTGTGAGATTAAAACGACAGAAAAACAAAAATTAAACGCTACAATAAAAAATATCACAATGGCAATCCGATATCCAAATAATCATTACAACCAAAACAGAACTATTATACTGAACATATCGATCTATATACATTTACTCTCGCAATCAAACAGACAAAGACAAAATGTGGAACAAATATATCAACATGAAACCCACCTGTCCAACTGAACACCTCTTCGTCCCCCGTTCACACCACAAATAAGCTATAAGAAACTCAACCAGCCTTGCACACCACATAGGACCTCGAAAGGCCCATCCAACCCTACACACCATGAATGTGGAACAAAAGCCACGTAAATAGCAAGATATCTGGTGAAGCCGCCAGAATATCAGACAGCGGTAAACCGCTATACAAACGTATTGGAGTTCAAACTGCCAAATCAGAACATACTTCCTTCTCTTCATATCCCAAACCTAAAATCATAATGCAAATGTGGGACTTGAATCTCAGACCTTATACACACACCCAGAACACTTAACCACTGAGGCAGATACACACTTGTTAGGCAATATCACATTAACGAATCACTTAACTAATGCAATGATTACATAAAACAGATAAGTCCGAGTCAAAACATAGTCCCGACTACCCTGACTAAGACCTAGCCAAAGGTCAGAATACACAGAACCACAAACAGGTCAAAAATCAACATAATACAAAAATTTGGAAACGCAGGACCACATGGCCGTGTGCCCCGGTAGTGTGGAATTGCCCAGGCCTTGTGGGGGTCTACATGCCCATGTAAAGGCCACACACGCCCGTGTGAAGGCCCCATACACCCGTGTAGAGGGGGCACACGCCCGTGTGAATAGCCCATGTAACTCATTGTCTAAAAGTGCTAAAAATTAAGAACAGAGGAGACACGACCATATGGAGATCTCACATGCCCGTTGGGACACATGTTCGTGTGGCCTAAAATTCGCCCCAAAACCCTAATTCCCAATTTCAAACGGTCGTGTGGTCACAAAACCACACCGAAACAACCTAGAAAACATGAATTTCTACACCAAAAGATCTTTAACCTCTAATAGTGCAGAAACACACCCTGACTAGTCAAAATTTACGCAATTTAACAGTGATACAACATTATGAATACATAATCATCGGAACACCCGAAAATACCTAATTTTACGAAATTGATTTAATAATTCATGATTAAATTAAAAAAGTTACGAAACCCAAACCTAAAATCGCAATTAAAACACTCAAAAATGATTGACGCCTCAAATCTACCAATCCTGAAAACTCCTATCGACGAAGTTGTAAACACGACAAAAGAAATAGAGTAGAAGCAAAAGAGCTGAACCCCAATCGAGATGAAAATAAACCACCGAAACGAAGCAGTAGAAGAAAATCAGAGATTAAAAGAAAAAGAAAAAAAAGTGAAGAGGGAAGAGAAGAACGTGAGAAGTGATTTAGAAACAACTTTCTTTTTTTTTCCAAAAAATAAAAATAAAAATTAAAATAATAACCACATAAATAAATATATAAAAAAACAAAACTCAAATAAAATTAATTCCTCAACACACATGAAGATTCGAACCAATAACCCAGAGGTAAACTAACACACATCCAGCCACCAAATCAGCAGGCCCATTCTGACATAAAACATAGCAACAAACCTAATTGTTCGATCTAGCCACTTACCCAACCTACAAATCTTAAAACTTCTAACCCCAAATTCTAGGATATTACGGACATGATACATGGTTTCATATATTTTGGTGATTTTGAAAATAATTTCTTGGATATCAGGAAATAAATAAAGTAACCAAATAAGAAATTATCACGATAAGAAAAGATAAAATAATCATTGTAATTTGACTATAGTAGAAAGGGTATCCTTGATAACATTTTTTGGTGAAAGAATTAGTAATTGAATATGGTGGGGATGTTGGTCTCTTGAATTTTCATGACACAAATAAATATAAAATTTCACCATGTGGTATAGATAATTATCATAGTTATGTTGAAAATTTGGAAATTTAGGGATGATGTACAAGCTTATAATATTTGAGTCATCTATGATGGAAACTCAACTCAACGATTGATATAACGTCAAGTCTTGAGTTCAATGAGACAAATTACATCATCAGTATGTGACTGCTAGCACTATAAAATAATATATAATACATAATCCCAAGGAAAAAGTGCTAGGTACCCATAATGATAAGGAAATGATGAAAGTATTATACTCTTAATAAACCCATAACATAAATATGTTAGAATATTATAATTACGAGAATACTCTTGATGGAATCTACCTATATGAGTGGAAGTGTGGCCGTTTCTAGGAGCTCAAAGGCTTGCCTTTGACAACACTTATGAAAAGAGGTTACAGATACATGACCGTAATAGTGTCCCTAGATATTGTGCATTGACTGGTATTGAAATTATTGTGTGAGATACATTAAAGTCAACTAACTAATAACCATCAGGAAAGACTTGTCAACTAATTAGGCATGACATTAAAGTAATAAAGGACATCCTGGATAAAGTCTAAAAAGGATATAGTGAAGCCCGCTTCAAGTAGGAACAATGATAGGAAGAACTGAGGCCTCCTGTCGGTAGAGTCAGGGCCAAACACCTTACTAACATGATGCGACCCTTTCGGGATGTTGAATTCATACTTATGATGTTTCGTAAGTAACCTACGACACATCAATAAGTTTTTCATCTTGTGATAAGTTTTTCTAACAACAAGTTCATTATCCTTCCTTTTATACTTCTTCATGAGAATCCTCTGCTCTCTTACTGCCTCTCTCGGTGGAGCATTTCCACAACGGTGACCACTTCGACCTTGAGTCGATTAGGTATTACAATCCCTCTAGCCATTTTTTCAAAAAAGATGATAAAATGACCCTAATAGCAATAGGAACAAGAGTTGTAAGATGAATTTAAATATAAATACTCCTCAAAAGCTGAAATTGTTGAAGAACTCAACCAAAACCAAAAAGACAGGTAAAAATAGTTGTAGAAATTTCAAAATGAAAGAGACAAAAGTAACTCCGAAGAAGAAAACATAAAGAATATATAATGTCATTTTTCAAAATGGCTATTTTGAAGAACAATCAATGGTAACTCACTACATGTTTGAAAGGGCTGATGTTCATCATTATCACGATTTCTTAGGAAACAGTCTTCAGAATACATTTATGACAAAATCTCAAAAGTTTTTGTCACAAATTTTCATTGTTAAACAAGACCACCATCCACTGAAAGTTGCTATTGGAAAAGGACAACAACATAAGACGTATCGAGAAGGGCCACTTTATAACCCTTCCCCCTCTCAACTTGAAAGGGAAGAATATTGTTTCACCCCTATTCGTATAGAGATTTCTAGCAATTGGAAAACTACCTGAATGGCAAACCAACTAACAACTAACCGAAAGGAGCAATTGGTTGGGTAGAAAAGTAGAGGGATGGAAGGAGGGAATGGAAAGGTTGAAAGTAAATAAATTTGGAAGGTGTTTAATAGGGAAGAATATTAGAGCAAACAAAATAGGAGAGATGATCATTTTCCATCCTCATGCATGAAAACGAATCCTTTCAAATTGTAATGATGAGAAGAGAAAAACAAGAGAGAGTTGGTGTCTTTTAGTTCAAAATTATGTATTTTTGAAATAAATTATTGCATTTCCTTTTATTTTTTCAACTTTACTAATCAATTGAGGGAAATAATTTTTTAAAAATTTTTTCCATCTTTCCTATCAAGCACATCTATAAAAAGAAAAGTTACATTTTTCATCTTTTTTATTTTTCCACATTTCAATTTTCCATCTTTTCAATTTTCTTTCACTCTACCAAGCAAAGTTTAATACTAATATGTCCATGTTTTTCCAAAGGTTAAATTCTTCTACAAGTCCTTAGTCCCTGTACTTTTCAAAATGGTTAATTTTAGTCCTATACATTTTGAATTTTAAAATTTTAGTCATGACCCAAACAAAAGCAATTAAATTTGTTAGGGTGAATTTAATTACTAGTCCCGTACTATGTGAAAATTCTAGATTTGATTTATATTCTTCAATTTGGTCATTCTAAGTCCCTATAGCTTTCAAATTTTGAAATTTAAATCGTGACGCAAATGATAATTGTTAATCCATTAATTGGATATGTAGTGAGTAATATATGGAAATAATAAGTTGACACTGCATAACACATATGATAATATGTTTGATGCATTAGATTTTAGAAATAACAGAACTTAACTTAATAAATTTAATAATTACCATTCGGCAAGGATTGAAATTTTAAAATTTGAAAACTACATGACTAAATTTGATAAAATTGATGTATATAGACAATTTAATAGTTACCATTTGGTGAGGACTGAAATTTTAAAAATTGAAAACTACGTAGACTAAATTTAATCAAATTGATGTATAAGGACTAAATCCACAACTTCTGTAAACTACAAGTACTCAATAGTAGAATTTACCCTTTTTTAAAACATTGAAATGAAGAGTTCATGAGCATCCCAAAGATTTGAGGTTATATTACCCCTAGACTTGTCCATGGGTCAGGCCACTCGATTCGGCTTGAAGGCTGGCCTGAAATATAGAAGGCTTTGGGCAAAAATATGGGCCTGAAAAATGAGCTTGGGTTTAAGAATGAAGCCCATTTTAAAAATATGTTGGGATTCGAGCAAGGATTTTTTAGTCCAGACCCAGCCTGACCCGATTTTATTAACCTTAAATTTTTAACCTTGTTCCCTACTTCCCTTTCCAATTCTGATATTCCTATTTCCTTTTCCAATTCGAATTTCCCGTTAATCCTTAATCCCTAAAATTTTCATTGCTTCTTGCTTCTTTGTTGTTGCCACCACTATTGCTTCTCTTTATTTTTCTTCTTTTCGCTTGTTTCTTCACCACTGTCGCCATTGTTGCTTCTTTACTCGCTAGTCACCGGTCGTCACTGCTGCTTTAAGCTTCTCTACCTTTTGCAACCTCAGTTCCCCCATTCACCCATTCATAGAGACGACACCCCACCCTGCTTAGAGACCCTCAACGCCATTGCTCATTTGTCTCTAACATTCAACCTTCAGTCTCATTGCACAAAGATATAGCAACTGGTTAGTAGTTATTAAAAAAATGCTTATAAAATGATCTCATTTTTCTTGGTAGAATAACAATAATCTACTGTCACACAAAAATATACGTAGAATAACAATAATTTTACCACCAATAATCTTTATTATTTCGTAGATTATATATAACATTATCTTTAACAATGTTTGAGCACTCTTTACATTTTATTGTGTATTGAATTTTCATTATTTATTTGTTTGGATTGTATTGTTTGCATTTGTATTCAATAATTCTTGTTTATTATATTACCAAATAACTATGATATTCATTTAACTATTAATGATGTCAATTTTTCCTACATGTCACTTCATTCTTTGCAGAATAGTTTCTCTCGGACAATAATAAAGTGAGCAAGCTATTAGTTAACGATTTAAATAAGAAAAGATCCAATATTTAAAAATTGTATCTAGAATGATTGGAAAAGTAGAAACAAGACTAGATATAATTTAATCATTATGAGAAAATCCAAAATCTTTGTATATAGAGCCAATCATTAGTTCCCAACCATGGGACGAATGAAATCCTATACATAAATCTGTTAATAAAAGAATAGAAAAAGCTTTTATTGTGTCGCTTAAATTATATAGGAATTCTTGAACCCACTAGTTAAGAATAAGAAGTTCTTCATTCCCCAAAATAGAATAACCACTTAGAATAACGAAACAAATTAGGTTGGTCGAGAAGTGCAAAATCGTACTAATATAATCCTCATTGTGCAGCTTGATCAATTGGATCGTTTCTTTTTGGATTCCTATACGAAGCTTTTGTAGATGTGTTTTCGGGTATTCTTTTATCATTTCGTCCAACAGGAAGAGTTACTCTACTTCTATGAATTGTTCTAGAATACTCTTTTCTTGAATATCATTCAAAAAAGTTTTAGATTGCCTAGTATCCCACTAATTAGTAATCCAAGATTTCAGACTTTTATTAAATGAGAGAGAGATCCACTAGGGCAAAAATATTCAGATTGTTTGGTGCCTTTAGTTTTTCTTCTCTTTCTGCAAATTTCAAATCAGATAGTTAGTTTTCAAAAATTGATACATACATAAAAATTCATTGCTGCTAATGCCAATGTTGTAGTTAAATTTATTCCCCATTAATTCTTTATAAATCGTTTTGTGCGGGTCATGATCCTTCCCTCCCACAAACAAATAGGTAAATTTCACAATCAAAATTTCAGATTTGTTGAATATGTGGATTAGAATTATATTTGTCATTATACCTTAATCAATTAATATTTTCCAATGTGATGCATGAGATCAATGGGCTTTTTTTTTGGGTTATATTATATTTGCTTGTCCTTTTTTGTGTTTTGGTCGAATTGCTTATCCATTTAACAGGGATCTACACATATGTTTGTTGTATATTTTCGTCATTATTGATGTATGAATTTATGGCATTTGATTTTTTCTCCTTACAAATTCTTCTACTCTTATTTTATTTTTATGCTTAAGAATTTAGTTTTTCTATTTTTCAAATTTTGAAATTCTATTAAAATTATTTTGTTAGATTCTACTTCTTTGTAACATCATTTTTCCGAATACATTATTACCAAATTTTTCTTATTTCAAAATGTTATACCAACTAATTTTTAATAAATAGTGTTAATAATTAAATCTAAAATTTAAAATCTAAAAAGTAAAAGTATTAAATTTTAAGTTTGTGAAGTGTACATGCACTGTGGAATATTTTAACTTTTTATCTGAAAATTTTGGAGCTCAGCTACATTTAAGATTATTGTTGGAATGATACCACAATAACCTTTCCTGTAAACATATAGAGCAAGTGTACAAAAATCATGAAATTAAAACTCAAAATACTCCAAAATGCCACATCATGGTATCAATCATTTTTATTATTTTAAGTTCCAATAGCTACTGTAGCAACAATCAACTACTGATAGCTATTGTAATTAAATTTTAAATTTCTTGAATAAGTTTCCAATTGGAAAATTGTTCCAATGGTTGTTGTAGGATTGTTATAACTTTGTTGTGTTTGGGGTTTTTTACTATAATAATATTAAAAAAAAAACGAAATAGGCTACCTTTAAAATTATTTACCAAAATGGGCTATTTCAAGTGATGGAGGGTGGTGCATAGGCGGCACCACCCTGAATTTTTTGACAAGCACAGTAAAAATAAAATAAAATAATAGGTAAAAAATAATGAAAAATAGTAAAATAATGATTGAGGGCATCTCATAAGTGGCACCGGTTGTGGTGCTGCCATAGGCGGCGCCAATGGTTGGGCTACCGCAGGTAGCACCAGTGGTGCCTTTCTAATAGGCTTGACCCCTCAGTATATCTCCCCACCACTTCCCCCATTCGACTCCTACCAGATTGGAAAAAAAAAATTACAGAAGAAGATAGGGAGAATAGAAGAGAAGAAAGAAAGAAAGGAGAAGAAAGAAAAGAAAATGTAATTTTTATTGTTAATTTTAAATAAAATAGATTATGATAAGAAAAAATTATTTTGTTAGTATTA